>NC_054473.1:118516545-120936545 GCF_017639515.1 Carcharodon carcharias | reverse complement strand
TCTCTCTGTCCCTCCCTCCCTCCCTCCCTCCCTCTCCCTCTCACTGTGGTCCTTTCTCATACTCTCTCTCACTCTTGGTCTCTGGTCCTCTCTCCACCTCTTGCTCTTTCTCTAGTCCTCGCACACTCTCTCTGTCTCTGGTTCGCTCTGCATCTGGTTTTCTCTCACTCTGTCTGGTTCTCGTTCTTTCTGATACTCTCGCTCCTGCCCTCTCCCTGTCTCCCTCGCTCACTCTCCATTGTTCTCTCTCTTTCTCTGGTCCTTCTCCCCCTCCCTTTCTCCGGTTCTCTCTCTCTCTCTCACACACACTCTCTCACACTCTCTTTCACTCACACTCTCTCTCTCTCACTCTCTTTCTCTCTCTCTCTCTCACTCACACACTCTCTCTCACACACACATTCTCTCACTCACACTCTGTCTCTCACTCACTCACTCACACTCTCTCTCTCTTTCACTCACACTCTCTCTCTCTCACTCTTTCTCTCTCTCTCTCTCACTCACACACTCTCTCTCACACACACATTCTCTCACTCACACTCTGTCTCTCACTCACTCTCTCACTCACACTCTCTCTCTCTCTCGCTCTCTCTCTGGTTCTCATTCTGTCTGGTCCTCTCCGTCTCTCTGGTACTCTCTCTCTGGTACCCTTCCACTGCCTTGCTCTTGTCCTCTCTCTGTCCCTCTCTCTCAGTCTCTGTGCCTCAGTCCCTGGTCCCCTCTCTCTCTCTCTGGTCCTCTCTCCCTCTTTCTCTTTCTCTTTCTCTCTCTCTCTCTCTCTCTCTGTCTCTGGTACTCACCCTCCTTCCCTCTCTCTCTGGTACTCATCCTCCTTCGTTTTCTCTCTCTCTGTCTCTGTATCTCTGCCTCTCTCTCTCCCTGGTCCTGCCTCTCTCTCCCTGGTGCTGCCTCTTCTCCCGCTCTTTCTCCCACTCTCCCTCTCACGTCCTCCCCTGTCTCTCTCTGGTTCTCGGTCACACACGCGCTCTCTCACTGTCACTCTCACACTCACACTCACACTCACTCTCACTCTCACTCTCACACACTCACACTCACACTCACACTCTCTGTAGTTTTTTTCTCTCTCCATCTCTCTCTCTCTCTCTTTTGTACTCTCTCCCTCTGGTTCCCTATCTCTCTGGTTCCCTACCTCTCCTCCAGTTATCTCACTCTCGTTCGCTCTCACTGGGCCTCCCTCTCTTGTTCTCTATTTCTTGTCTCTCGTTCATTCTCATTCTCTCTCTCTCTCTCTCACTGTGGTCCTCTCTCATTCTCCTTATTTCGTCCTCTTTCCTTCTGTTCCCCTCTGTCTCTCTGGTACTCTCTCTCTGGTCCTGCCTGTCTCTCTCTCTGTCTCTCTGTCTTTCTCTCTCTCCCTCCCTCCCTCGCTCCCTCCCTCTCCCTCTCTCTGTGGTCCTCTCTCGTACTCTCTCTCACTCTCTGTCTCTGGTCCTCTCTCCACCTCTTGCTCTTTCCCTAGTCCTCTCTCACTCTCTCTGTCTCTGGTTTTCTCTGCATCTGGTTCTCTCTTGCTTCCTCTGGTTTTCATTATTTCTGGTACTCTCTCGCTCCTGCCCTCTCCCTGTCTCTCTCACTTTCTCCCCATTGTTCTCTCTCTCTCTCTCTCTCTCTGGTCCTCCCCCCATTCCTTTCTCTGGTTCTCTCTCTCTCTCTCACACTCTCTTACACTCTCTCTCTCTTTCTGGTTCCCTCTCTGCCTGGTCTGCTCTTTCTCTCTCTTGTTCTTTCTCGGTCCCACTGGTTCTCATTCTGTCTGGCCCTCTCCGTCTCTCTGGTACTCTCTCTCTGGTCCTCTCTGTCTCTCTGGTACACTTTCGCTGCCTCGCTCTTGTCCTCTCTCTGTCCCTCTCTCTCTCCCTCCCTCTCTCTCTCTCTGTCTCTCGCTGTCTCTGGTTCTCGCTTACTCTCTCTGGTCCTCTGTGTCTCTCTCTCTGTGGTCCTCTCTCCCCCTGGTTCGTTCTCTCTATCTCTCTCGCTCTCTCTGGTCCCCTCTCTCTGGTCATCTTTCTCTCCCCCTGGCTTTTGCTCTGGTCCTCGCTCGCTCTCTCTCTCTCGTGCTCTCTCTCTCTGGTTCTGCCTCTGTCTCTCTCTCCCCCTCTGTCTCCGGTACTCACCCTCCCTCCCTCTCTATCTCTGGTCCTCTCACGCTCTATCTTTTGCTCTGGTCCTCTCTCTTTCTCTGTCTCTCGCGCTTTCTCTCACTTGCTGTGTCCCTCCCCCTCTCTCTCTGTCTCTCTCCCCCCCACCCCCGCCCTCACTCACCCCCCTCCTTTCTCTCTTGCTCACGCTCTCTCCCTCTTTCTCTCACCCGCTCCCTCGCTCTCCCCTCCTCTCTCTCCGGTACTTGCCCTCCCTCCCTCCCTCTCTAGTCCTCTCTCTTTCTCTCTACCTCTCTCACTTTGGTCCTCTCTCTCACGCTCTCTCTCACTCTGCCTCTCTCACTCCAGCCCTCTCTCGTTTTTTCTTCCCACTCTCTCTCTGCCTCGCTCTCTGTCTGTCTGTCTCTCTCTCTCTTGCCCCACCTCTCTCTCTTGCCTCTCTCTTTCTCTCCCCCCACCTTTCTCCGATACTTGCCCACCCTCCCTCCCTCCCTCTCCCTCCCTCTCCCTCGTCCTCTCACTTTCTCTTGCTCGCTCTAGTCCTCTCCCTCTCTCTCTCTCTCTCTCCCTCCCTCCCTCTCTTTCTCTCTCTCTCTCTCCCTCCCTCTCTCTCTCTCTCTCTCTCTCTCTCCCTCCCTCTCTCACTCATGCGCTCTCTCTCTCTCCCTCCCTCTCTCATTCTTGCGCTCTCTCTCACTCTCTCTCTCACTCTGGTCCTCTCTCTGTCTGTCTCGCTCGTGCTTTCTCTCTCACTCTGCCGCTCTCGTTCCAGCCCCCTCTCTCTCTCATTCTCACTCTTTTTTTCGTTCTCTCTCTCTCTCTTTGGTTCTCTCTCTCCGGTCCTTCTCTCTCACGTGTCCTCTCTCTCTCTGGTTTCCTATCACCCTGGTTCCCTATTTCTCTTGTTCTCTTTCGCTGGGCCTCTCTCTCTCTGGTTCTCTCTCTCTTTCTCTCTCTCTCTGGTCCCCTTTCTCTCTCATTCTCGTTCTCTCTCTGTCATTCTCTCTCTCTCTCTCTCTCTGGGCCCCCCTCTCTCACTGGTCCCCTCCTCCCGTCTCTCTCTGGTCCTTCTCCCCCCTCTCCCCTCTCTCTCTGGTCCTGCTGCCCCATCTCTCTCTGGTCTCCCCCACCACCCCCCCCCCCCCCCCCCCCACCCTTCCTGCCGCTTTTTTGGTTCTCCCTCTCTCCTTCTTTGGTCCCCTTTTTCAACAACTTGCATTTATACAGCACCTTTAACGTAGGAAAATGTCATACATGTTTGACAGGAGCATTATCAACCAAAATTTGACACTGTAACAAAAAACAGATATTAGGATAGGTGACAAAAAGCTTAATTAAACAGGTGGGTTTTAAGAGAGGTTTTAGAGGGGGAAGGACAGAGAGGTTTAGTGAGGAAATTGTAGAGCTTGAAGCCTGGCTGAAGGCATGGCTACCAGTGGCAGGGCAAAGGGAGTGGGTATGTTGATAATGGCTATATTTGTACTTTGTTGAGGATGCCTTCTGTTGATTCCCCAACACAAAGAAAAGGCAATTAAACATGAATTTAGCACCAGTTTAAAATTATGCGAAAGTAAGGAGCAACACAGACCCAAGAATTACCCAATTGGAGCGGTCTGAGCCACAATGTTGAGGCACAACATGATTCCTAAAGAGTAAACAACAAGTATACAAGCTAAAAACAATCTCGGGAGCAAAAGGTGAATTGGAATTGCAACACAACAGTCACATTGAAACAACGGGTGGGCTTTTTGTTTCTGTATTCATAAACATTCAATAATTAAGAAAAGGGCTTGAGGCTCTATCAGCTGATGTTGGTCACTCTAGCTGCAGAAATGAAAAACAATGAAATTAATGACATTGCAGTCGATGTCACAGCTTGTTTTAATTGGTCAATTTGTCATGCTTTTAAATCAGCATAAATAATTAGAGTTTAGTAAATTGAGTAGTTTATTGCCACTTAAGTATTTAAAATGGTGTTCAGAGAGCAGCCATTTGCTTGGCCTAAATGGCCAAGTGGTTATGGTACTGGGTTTGTAATCCTAAAATCAAGAGTTCAAATCTCACAATGGCAAACTATGAAACAATGTAACTTCATCTGAAACAGATGGAAACGTGTTTGTACTCGAAAGAGTTACCAGCCATTTACGAGGTAAAAATTTGTCCCTTCGTATTTAAACTGTAGGACCAATCTCCAGTGACAATTCTACTAGCCCAAAACTCTGTGCCAAATCACTTGGCCATCTGCAATGTTTCAGTGTCATGGCAACTGACTCTTTGCATAATCCCAACTCACTTGATTCCAGCTCTGGTTGGGTGTATCCCTAAAAATTTTATAACATGACCTTCTACCCCCATGCTCCTGTCATTGGTCACCCAATGTAACATCTAATCCCACAGTGTGCTCCCTCACCAATTGGAAAGCAAATAGACCCATCAATGCCTGACCGATTGAGAGTCAAGAATCATCCAAACAACCTTTCTGTTATCCTTAATATGTTTTGTAATAAATGAACAAAATTGCTCAAAGAAAATGAAAAGAGCGTGCAATTACTTTTTAATATCCCTATGTTTATCATTGTGGATTGCTCGTGGCCGTGTCCTGGAGATTAATCCCAATTGCCAGCAGCTCCACGAGACTACTGGAGGACTGGCACGCCTACTTGATTCCCAGTTACATCCCAAATTGTTCAACGCAGCTAGCATTCACATCCTTGAATCTTCTTGAACAGTGAGTGCTTTAAGGTAAAGCGACTCTCATTCACCTACCCACTGATGGATTATACATTGTTCAGGAACAAACCAGGAAGAGTGATGGAAATCAAGATGGTAAACTAACTAAACTGGGCTAGAAAGCAGGAGAATTATAATCGGAGGCTGTGTTGGGTTCGAGCATTGAAAGTGCTCAGCACGTCAGTGAGTGGTTTATTAAAAGCTCAACAGCACCAAAAAAAAAGCTCAGCTGCAGCATTGCTACAAAAAGTATTTCATTGAAAGTGCCAGAACCACTCCCCTGGGCTGAAGAATTCTCACTCTACTTAATAAAATGAGGTTGAACCTTTCTTTTTCAAACCCTAGCTGCTCCCTGATGGTCTGATGGATGCGGCCTTGGGCACTTGTCTACCACACTCTTGTTCAGGGCCTGTAAAAAGGTCCACACTGCCTTTGTTTCCAATGATGCGGAGTAGGTTTTATGTATAGTGGTAGCTAAGTGCACCAGTGAAGTATGTAATAAACACCAACAGCTAGCAGAGGTAACGATGGATCAGATTTAGTTTCAGTAAAGTGTTGTTTGTAAATTCAGCAGAAGCAATTCACCAATGAAGTGGGCTACATATGTGAGGGGGAAAGCAGGAGAGTGCATGAGAGCAGGAGAATGCAAGGAGAAGATAAAGGCTGGAGGTAAAGAAGCAGGATGGCAAAGGCTCTTGAAAGACGGCAGAATTGTTATTTTGTTTGTTACACGCTCACCTTCCTGAAATGAGGTTAAAATATTTCGCAAGCTCCTGAATTCCCCCTCCCCTCAATAAAAACACATACTTGACCAGCTGATTGCACTTCCATCCTCTCAGATGAGCTAAGCACAGGGGATCACAATAATGTAGCACATAAATCTCATTTTAATGGATTATTATCATGTTAATTGAGTTTTGACACTGTTTTAGAATTATAATATTTCAAAAGGCAATATCTCAATTGTGATGTCTGATGTTCTGTGTAAAAAAATGACATATAATTACAGTATAACCCATTTAATCTCCTGGGAGCTTCTGTTCACTGCCCACCTCACATAATGCGCCAGAGTAATTACATAGGGCAGCATGGAAATCTTGTACAATGGATCTTCCCTGTGCACAAGAAGAGTATTGGGCTCTTTGCAGGGCACTGCCACACAATGATCTTTGCTTTGTTGAAGTGGAGCTCACTGAGATGGACTGAGTATTGCATTGGAGAGAATCTTGAATGGCGGCGGCAAACTCACTCAGTTCTTTAATATATGTCGCACATCAAGGGAAATGTCACCTGCATTAAGATAATGTCATTCGCTGTCAAAATGACATTAAAAAAGGCTCAAGCTTTTAATTTTAAGTAGTGACAACAGTGAATTCTGAAAGAATAAGTTTACACCATTTGGCCCATCAAGCCCATTCTATCCAAATCTTAATCATGGACTCTTGCTCCTATACTGGGGGGAGGGAAGAATCTTCTATGACATGCAACAGATTTTGACAGCATGTTGTTTGTTTTTTTTAAACATTGGCACGTTTGCCAGTTCTCTCCCCATCCCCTACCTCCACAACCCCCAAAATAGGATCAGCTTGTCAGCAAATAACCTGGATTATCGTGAGCTCTAGCTAGGGGTGACCAGCAACTTAGCATTTTGGGGTTAATTCAGATTATTTTAGGTCAGATTGGCTTTTAAAGAGGAGACAGTTCCAGCTGCAACTGGAATTAAATCTGAGACATTAAGCCAGTTTATTTTTCTTTTGCTAACAGTGAGACTGCCACCTTTCCATTCATTTTTAAAGTATACTTTCCAGTTCCCCTTCATCGGGTTATTTCATTCATTGCCAGGAGGGGGCGCTGGTGAGCTCAGCCCTGTCCCACCTACCCAGCAAGCTCCCTCCCCAGCCTGCAGGAGGTGATTGGATAACCATCTTAAGATTTCCACTCAATCCTGGCAAAGAATTCACAGACTCCACCTGTCACCTTCCCACAGCGGTAATGCTGTTGGTAATTTGTAATGTGATAGATCACAGGCAAGGACCTGGATTCCAAGGATATGGGTGGGGTACAACAGCAAGAGTGGTGAGGTCCTGAAGGACATAGCTGCCAGACTAGACCTGCAGCAGATGGTGAGAGAACCAACATGAGGGAAAAACCTACTTGACCTTGTCCTCACCAGTCCACCTCCTTGTCACTAGTCCATCTCTCACAGATGCATCTGTCCATGACAATGTTGGTAGGAGTGACCACTGCACAGTCCTTGGGGAGATAAACTGCCATCTTCACACAGAAGACACACTCCATCATGTTTTGTGGCACTACTACCATGCTCAATTGGATAAGTTCAGAACAGACCTAGCAGCTCAAAATTGGGCAATCATGAGGCTCTGTGGGCCATCAGCAGCATAATTGTACTCAACCCCAATCTGTAACATCATGACCTGGCATATCCCTCACTCTACCATTTACATCAATCCAGGGGAACAACTCTGGTTCAATGAGGAATGCAGGAGAGCATACCAGGAGTAGCATCAGGTGTACCAGAATGAGCTACCAACCTGGTAAAGCTACAGTACAGGACTACATGCATGCTAAACAGTGTTAGACAGACCTAAGCGCTTCTGCAAATAATGGGTCAGGTCAAAGTTCTGCACTCCTGCCACATCCAGTTGTGAATGGTGATGGACAATTGAACAACTAATGCCAGAAAGCATACATCATGAATGTTTCCATCCCAAATGTTGGGTGAACCCATCAGTCAGTGCAAAGGACAAGATTGAAATATTTGAAACCATCTTCAGCCAGAAGAAACTTGACACCACCCAGGTAAAAGCAACCTGTTTGATCAGCACCCGATCCACCACCTTAAACATTCACTCCCTCCACCACCAGTACATAGTGGCAGCAGTTGTGTACCATTTATAAGATGCACTGCAACAATTTGCCAAGCCTTTTTCAACAGCTCCCTTCAAAAACATGACCTCTACTATCTAGAAGGACAATGGCAGCAAATGCATGGAAATGGCATCACCAGCGAGCCTCCCTCCAAGTCACAAGCATCTTAACTTGAAACTGTAGCACGGTCCCTTCGCTTTTCAAAAATATGGATCTCCATTCCTATCAGCACTGTGGGTGTACCTACACCACATGGACTGCAGAAGTTCAAGAAGGTGACTCATCACCGCCTTTTTGAGGGCACTTAGGGATGGGCAACACATTGACGCCTGCATTCTACAAGAGAATAAAAAAAAGTGCCAAGTGGATGATCCATCTCAGCCTCCTCCTGAGGCTCCCAGTATCTCAGTTTTTCAGAGCTGTGATTCACCTGCACACGATGTCAAGAAACAGCTGAAAGCTCTGGATACTGCATAGGCTATGGGCCCTGTCAACATCCTAGTAGTAGTGCTAAAGACTTTTGCTCCAGAACTAACCGCATCTCCAGCCAGCTGCTCTAGTATAGCTACAACATGGCATCCACCTGGTGATGTGGAAAGTTGCCCAGGTATGTCCTGGCCACAAAAAACAGGACAAATCCAATCTAGCCAATTATCAACCTATCAGTTTAATCTTAATCATCGACAAATGATGGATTGTGTCATTGACAGCGCTAACAAGCAGCACTTTTTATTCATCATCATCTACTCACTGATGTTCAATTTGGGTTCCACTAAGATCATCTTGGCTCCAGATCTCATTAATGCCTCAGTCCAAACATGAGCAAAAGAGCTGAATTCCAGAGGTGAGGTGAGAATGTCTGCCCTTGACATCAAGTTGGCATTTGACTGACTGTGGCATCAAGGAGCCCTAGTAAAATTGAAACCAATGGGAATCAGGCTACTCACCACCAGCTTCTCAAGGGCAGTTGGAAATGGAAATAAATGGTGGTGGTCTTCCCAGTGATACCCACATCCTTTGAATAAATTTTGAGAGTGCATTGGATGCAGGAACACAATAGCCCACTCCACCCAAGATTATTCTGCTTTTATATTGGCTTTCATTTAGCAAGGCAGTGAAGTTGGTAATTGTGTTGGCATTTAAGTCTGAATTTTTCTTAACCATAGCAACAACAGCAGTAGGGTGTATCAATGAAAACACTTTCTGTAATGGTTGCATCAGTACATATTAGAAGAATAAAGCTGCATTAGAGTGACCTTATTGAGGGAAATTTATAGATGCTATATCTGTGGTACAGATGTTACAGATATGAATGCAATTGAGTTCTCTACTCTGTTTCAACAGAATGCAGGAAACTAGGCATTTTATCAGTAGGCTATTATGGATCTTTCTTAAAGACAATCACAGATCAGCTCAGCTGGTGAAGTGTTGACAGTAAGCAAGATTGTAGAAATCCTATCCCCCTGTAACACAAGTCCATTCTCATCTTTCTTTGTCTTGAAAAGATACTGCAAGCAGGGCAGTTTGACATGTGCAGACTGAAAGCACTTGGTGATGGAAATCAATTTGCCTGTAAGGTAAAGAGAAGCAGCTTCAGTGAACTCCTCTCCTATAGCAACCCTGCAGTGTGAGGCTCTGGAACAATTAATGCTCGCAGCAGAGTAACTAAATAATTTACTCATGGTGTCACTCAATGATAATGTTAGATTTCTTGTGCTATAAAATTGAAGGCAGAACAGAATGTAGGTGACTGAAGTCTCTGTTAGGTTCTGTGGCCCAAAATGGTTGTAATTTGTACTAAACAAAATTTCTCTGACACCTTTGAGTCCAGTCATGAGTAGCTGATGCTTGTACAGAATAAAGATTGGACGAGGGTCTCAGGATGTTAATACATAAATAGGTCATGGTATCATAGACTATTACAGCACAGAAGCAGGCCACTCAGCTCAAGTCTGTGCCAGCTCTTGCAGAAGGCAATCTAGTTCGTCCCACTCCCTCTAATTCCTCCCCCACCCACCCTCCTCATCCCTGCAATTTTTTTCTCCTTCAAGTATTTATCCAATTTCCTTGCTATTGACTACTGTTGGAGTTGTACCTGCCACCCTGTCAGGCAGTGCATTCCAAATCCTAATCATTCATTCTGTGAGAAAAGATTTTCGTCATGTCACTTCGGTTTCTTTCTTCAATCACCTTACATCTTTGTTCTTTGGTTTTCGAACCTTTAGCAATTGGAAAGGTATTGTCATTTACTCTATCAAAATGCTTCATGATTTTAAACATCTCTATCAAATCTCCACTTATCCTTCTCTGCTGTAAAGAGAATAACCCCAGCTTCTCCAATCTATCCACACAGCTGTTATCCCAGAGGGCTGTGGATGTTTAGCCGATGAGTATATTCAAGACTAAGATTGATAGATTTTTGGCTACTAAAGGAAGCAATGGCTAGGGGGATAGACCAAGAAAATGAGGTTGATGGAGAAGTTCAGCCACGATCTTGCTGAATGCCAGAGCAGGTTTGATGGGACCTTCTCCTGCTCCTATTTCTTATGTCTTTATATCATCTAGTTGAGGCAACTTTGCAGAACTGCACCATTCTTTCCCACTTGCCAAGCTACTTTGGCAGCTCCATCCAGCTCTTTCATGCTGCCTGTGATTGCTGTGAAAATGTTTTTAGAACCATGCTGTTAAGGATAATTAAATGAACTTAAAAAAGAAAAGGGGAGAGAAAGACCAAATAGCAGAGGAGAGGGAAATTGAAAGGAGAGGGCTGCAGGAGAGCATTGGCTGAGAAGAAGGAGTGAAAGGAGGACTACCGAAGTACAAAGAGGAGCAGAAAAGGAGGGGCAAGGAAAAACTTGCATTTATACAGCACCCTTCATAAGAACAAAAGACCCTTCGAACCTGCTGTACCATTCAGTAAGACCATGGCTAATCTTCTACCTCAACTTCACCTTCCTGCACTTTCATCATATCCCTTAATTCCCTTAATGTCCAAAAACCTATCGACCCTCTGTCTTGAATATACTCAATGACTGAACATTCATAGCTCTTTGGGGTAGAGAATTGCAAAGGTTCACAACCCACTGAGTGAAGAAATTTTTCTTCATCTCAGTTATAAATGGCCAATCCTTTATTCTGAGACTGTGAGCCCACGTTCTAGATTCCCCAGCCAGGGGAAACATTTTTCAGCATGTACCTTATCAAGCTCCTTGACAATTTTATATGTTTCAATTAGATCACCTCTCATTCTTCTAAACTCCACAAAATATAGGACATGTTTAATTAATCTCTCCTCATAGGACAATCCCCTCGTCTCAGGAACCACTCGAATAAACTTTGTTGCATTCGTTCTAGGGTGAATATGTCCCTCCTTTGGTCAGGAGGGCAAAAATACCAACATACGAATTAGGAGTAGGCCACTAGGACCCTTGAGCCTGCTTCGTCATTCAATAAGATCATGGCTGATCTGATTGTGGTCTCAACTCCACATTCCTGCCTACTCCCTGATAACCTTTCATCCCCTTGCTTATCAAGAATCCATCCGCCTGTGCCTTAAAAATATTCCAAGATTCTGCTTTCACTGCCTTTTGAGGAAGAGAGTTCCAAAGACACTCAATCCTCTGAGAAATGTGCATTGTTTTCCAGATGTGACCTCACCAATGCCCTGTTTAACTGGAGTAAGACTTCTTTATCCTTGTACTCCAATCCCTTTGCAGTAAAAGGTAATATACCATTTGCTTTCCTAATTGCTTGCTGTTCCTGCATGTTAACCTTGTGTCATTCACGTACAAGGACAGCCAGGTTTCTCTGAACGAAAGCGTTTCCAATTTCTCTCACCAATCAAAAAATATTTTGCAATTTTATTTTTCCTACCGAAGTCAATAACTTCACATAATATAAAAGCAAAATACTGCGGATGCTGGAAATCTGAAACAAAATATTGTCAGTCGGGCTCACGATCTTAAATTGGTTGTCAGTGTAATTACCACATTGGACAGCATTTGCTAAATAATCCTCAGTGTTCTAAGAATTATGCTGACAACCAACTTAAGATCGTCAGTCAGGCTCGCAATGTGGTACTGGAAGCTACATTTGTTAATACACAGGGCCCTGTTCTTTGCAGGCAGAAAGAACATGTACATATATTGCGCCTGTTTCAGCTGACTCATTCCTCAGGGCAATGTCTTGACCAATCAGGGTCAAGCTGCCTGGTTTAAATTTAAAACAATGATTGGTAGTTAACTGTCAGTCACCATCAGTGGTGCATGCTGCATGGCAATGCCTCTCACCAACCAATTGGCACTCTCTCTTCACATACAGTGTAAATGGTTTTTTCCCCTCTTAGATTGGTATTCTTGTGAATGTCCCAGTGAGTGCAAGACGAAAAGCTTAGACATGTCTTTTTTTCAGGAATACTCAAGTTCTATACTACCAAACAACTGAGTGTTAATCCTTGCAGTACCCCACTAATTACAGCCTGCCAACCCAAAGATACCCTGTTTATTCATCTGTTTTCTGTCTATTGATCAATGTTTAATCATCCATGCTAATAAACTACACTTGACCCCAATTCCTAATTTTATATAATAACCTCTGTGTGGCACTTCATCAAATGTTTTTTGAAATTATAAATACGCTACATCTAATGGTTCCATGTTATCTATATTACTATTTACATCTTCAAAAAAAAATCTCCAACATATTTGTCAAACATGAGTTCCCTTTCATTAATCCGCACTGACTCTGCTCATTCACAACATTGGGTGTCCCGAAACGCTTTACAGCCATTGAAGTATTTTGAAATGTTGTCTTTTTTCCAGCATAGGAAAATGCAGCAGCCAGTTTGTGCACTGCAAGGTTCCTCAAATAGCAATGAGATAAGTGACTAGATAACGTGATGCTGGTCGAAGGATGAATGTTGGCCAGGACATCAGGTGAACTCCCCTGCTCTTCTTTGAAATATTACGATGGGATCTTTTCACCTAAAATGGCAGGCACAGCACTTATTCAGCATTTCATCTGAATGATGAACCTCTGACAGTGCAGAACTCCCTCAGTGCTGCACAGACGTGTCAACCTCAATTATGTGCTTAAGCCTCCAGAATAGAAGTTGAACCCATGGTCTTCTGATTCAGAAATAAGAGTGGTCCCACTGAGCCCAGACTGATACCTTGGGGATAATACAAAGAATTACAATGAGAAGAGAACAGCAAAATCACCGGGGTTTGGGGGGGGAAGGGATGATGAAGGGGTGATGAGTGGCAAAGGAAGATAATGAATTGTATAGTCATTTACAACTCACTCACTGGTTCAGAATGCACATATCTCACTGCACCCCCACCTGCCCACACCCTCCGCCAGCTCCAAAATATTGTATTTGGAGACATAATAACATGAGGCTGGGAGAATCAGTGTGCCTTATATTGGCAGGGGAGATAGACCTTGCATGATTCACCACACTTGTTTTAAACAACTTAGTGAGGGTATTATGAAAGCAATCCATGTCTTTGAATTGGATACAAGTTATGAATTCTCCATAGGAAACACACCAAGAAGTACTCCAGCTAAGAGCAATGCTTACAGACAGTTATGGCAAGATGATAGCCACACTTGGAGTAACAATACACCACAGAATATCATAGCTACTGGAATTTCCAGAAATCGCACTTTGAAGGTGTGCACGGACCCTCCTTTGACTGAGTTTGTAAGAAGGGCTTCCTCAATGAGCCTAGGCTGACATCTTTGGGATAATACAAAGAATAACAATGCGAAGAGAACAGCAAAATCTTTGGAGTTTTGGGGGAAAGAGATGATGAAGGGGAGGATGAGTGACAAAAGAAACACTTAATTGTGTAACCATATACAACTTGCTCACTGGTTCAGAATGCACGTATCTTATTGCACCCACCACCATCACCCCCACATCTTCTCCTCCTCCTCCCCCCCACCCTACCCCCGCCCCCGCCCACACTCCCCTGCCAGTTCCAAAATGTTGTATTTGGAGATATATTGACATGGGGCTAGGAGAATCAGAATGCATTACCTTGGCAGGGGAGATGGAGCTTACATGTTCACCACACAGCACCATCTCAATCTGAGTGACCAAAGGAGCAGTGATTGAGCAATTGTCTCATCAAACTGTCAGCATGGGGTAAGCCTTGGCATGAGAGTTTCATCTAAGAATCGATCAGAATTGTTTATGTGGCGTTGTGTCCTCGCCTGGGCCTCATGGGATGGCCATTCTTTAATAACACTCTTGTCCCAGTGATGCTTCCACTTCAGCTTTTTTTTACAGTCTTGGCTGAGAGCTGAATTATCACCTAATTAGTTACAGAACAAACTGGTTTAGCCAATCAGAAAAGCCCTGATGGAGACAGAAGATAGATATTGGTTGAAATGTGAAAGCAGTTGGTGCAAAGCCTTGCCAAGAGTCCAAACTTTTAAAACATTATCTACTCAAAAACCATTTACATCTTAAATGATTTGGAAGAATGGATTAACTTGTCATCTGTTACAATTAAAACACACAAAGGCAGCAGGAACCAGGTAAACTGAGCTTCATGCATGGTTGAATTTGTTCATTGTGTGTGGAACTGTACCTCCTCCAGTCTCCCAATTCTGCAAGCAAACTGTAAAAGTATGACTGTCATTTGATAAAAATAAAATTAACAGTTTTCAATGCATTCAGTGTATTTAATCACTACAAAAACAGAATTACCTGGAAAAACTCAGCAGGTCTGGCAGCATCGGCGGAGAAGAAAAGAGTTGACGTTTCGAGTCCTCATGACCCTGTTGTTTATGTTATTTCTCTTCCCCCACTGCTCTCTTTCCTCTTAGTCTCTCGGTCTCTGATCTTTCTCCTCTATCAATCTCTTTTTTTTCCTTCTATTGGTATTGTTTTCTTCCTTTTCCATCAATCTCTTACTCTCCCATCAGTGTCTCTTGTTTTTTCTTCTTGTCTCTCTCTATCTCTCTCCTTTTTCTCTATCAGCCTCTCCTGCTGTTTCTGACCTTTTTACTTTCCTCTGTTTTCTCATGTAAATATATTTTTCTTTGTCAGCTGTTGGTTCACATTGTTCTCTCCTTCTCTGTCATTTTCATTCTTTTTACATCCCTACAATCCTCTGGGATATCTGTACTCCTCTGATCCTGGCCTCTTGAGCATCCCTGATTTTAATCCCTCTACTTTTGGTGGCAGTATCTTCAGCTGCCAAGGCCTTAAGCCCTGGAATTCCCTTCCTAAATCTCTCAACCCCTCTATCTCTTTGAACCTTCTTTAAGACACTTCTTAAAACCTACCTCTTTGACCAAGAGCTTTTGCTCATCTATCCTAATATCTCCTTATGTGGCTTGGTATCAACTTTTGTTTAATAACACACCTGTAAAGTGCCTTGGCGTGATGTAGTGCCCTAAATGCAAATTGTTATTGTTGTCCTGGCCCCTGAACAAATATCTATAGAAAAGTTGCAGCAAAGCATCCACAAATTAGTCCTTTGTAGTTTGCTATGGGACCTTGCCGCTCATTTACATGGGCACCATAGGTAATAAAATTCCAGGGAATCATTAATCTCTGATGTCTCCACCCATGCCAACTTCTGCACTGGGAGTCCATGGGAATACCTCTTCAAATAATGTCCAATAAAAATACGCTATAAAATGTAGTCTGTTGTGTAACAGGTGGTAAATGTGCTCCATTGATGCATGAGGTAAAGCAGAATCTTGATCTTCTCAGGAAGCTTCCATGTTTGATGATTGATTTGCACTCAGTTAGCTGGGTGACAGTAGAGGTGCAAAAATTAATCTCTGGCTATGGGAAGGAGAATTGGAAATAGGTTCGTGGACATCAGTTGAACACAATTCAACTTTGGGGCAAAACAAGCGATTAACAGATGGGCTACCCTGCTGAAGTCAATGGAATAGAAAATCAGGTGGAGTGTATGACGGGTGATCAATCTACCAATGTCCCCTTTGCCCCTGTCAAAATGGAATTTTACTCCCTTAGTGGCTGGGCTCACTTTGAACAAATAGTTCCAGGTACTAAATAACAATTGGCATCTATGGAGTCATATTTCAGCATGTAGTGTCACGTCCAGTTATTATTCTATTATTCCATTTATTTTAGAAGGTGTTATCACTGCCACAAAAATAACAGGCAAGAATGTTATGTGTTCTTCCTTTGGCTGTATTCATTTGTAGGCAACTGACATCTACCAATGTCAGTTTAAATGAATGGAGAATTTTTCTTTGAATAGTTGATTAATTTTGTAAGTAAAACATTGGCTGACACCCCATCATATTTGTACAGTAGATATCTGAAGTGTCTCTACCTCTTGTAACACAAGTGGACATCATTACTGAATGAAAATAGAATTACTGAATTTCCATGCATAGATGAACTAATCTTTCAGACACATTAATAGATGCCAGGGGTGATTCCACAACCTGGCACCTTCTGTAGGGAGCAGCTGTTATGCAGTGAATTGCAGAAACACAGCCCATGATTTTCTGTCTACTAAAATTAATGAAGAAACATTCAAGGCCCACGCACCCGCCATTTACCTATGCATGTTCTCCTTGTGAGTGCCACTCCCGCCAGAGAGCACTGGATTGTAAGTTCACTCTTCTGAATCATATTACCTTTTCTTACAGGCTCTGTTGGGAAGACTCTGTGTTATTAATTTGCATCTAAATCAGTGTAACTAAATTATTCCTAACTTAAAAGATATTTTACCATCAGCTCTGAACTGGTTTGTTTATAATGCCTCTTGCTGGATTAACAGAACATGCCTGGCATTGGTGCAGCAGTCCCTACATTGCCAATGAAATTATTTGGTTTCATTTCAGTTTTTGAATTGCTGAACATGAACTGGGATTGGGCACAGCTCCAAATCACAATACACTTGGATGGGGCCAATATGAGATTTCACATCAATAACTGTGTCAATCTATTTTAACAAGAAGATTGCATGAATAGGCATTTATTTCACAGCCCCTTATGATGTGAAATCAGGTCTATAGGCTGCAATGTAAAACTCAATGCACTTTCTACTGAGGCCTATAAACTTCAGGCTAAAATAACTATCAGTATATACCCCAGTGAGGATGATAGACTGCAATGTAAAATGCTCACCTGCGCACTCCATGAGGTCTGCACAATGCATGTAAAAGATTCATCAGTGTATTGGGTTAATGAAATCTTTGAAAAAGTGTGATTTTTTCGATATGAGGGAATGGTTGATTGCAATTGGATTAAAATTGCAGAGAATCATTGGGTAACTGATTCATTTTTATATGATATGTTGAATATTCCAGTAAAAATGCATACAACAGTGACAGGAGAGGCTTATTATTTTACTACTATAGTCTCTATATTAGAGTATGCAATAATGATGCTTAATGGAATTGTCAGGGATTGTTAAAAAGTTTATTGATTTTTCTGTTTATATTGCTATTAAGCTTAGTAAGACAGGTACTTGCAATTGCTCCCAGTTAGTGTGATTTACTACACTGTGAAATCATATCTATTGTTGACACAGGCTTTGCAAAATGAATTCACAGTATAGGATCTGTATACAAATCAAGGAAACATAGTAAACGTTACAATGGTTTTAGCCATTGAAACCCCCAAATGACTAATTCTGACCATGTCTTCAGACCTCTAGTGAAAATAAAAGTTATTCTCTGACACAGGAAGCTGGGTAGATATTTCTACCAAAGAAGGGTGGATAGAACTAGCCAGGAAGGCATTTTCAGTAAGTTACTGTATGTGGTTAAACAATACCCCCTATCCAGTCTGAGAAGTTAATTATTGTTATTCATTGGTGGCATGCTGAGATTAATAGGAAGTTAATGTACCTTAAATATAACAGGTAACCTTCACCCCTGCAGTGGCCATTCAAATCAATTCCTCCATGAGCAGTAAAGGGGCACATGAGAGAGTTCATGTCTCCTTAATTACAGTCTAACTTGCAGAAACTAAAAAATAAATCTCTTGTTCCTACCTCTTAGCCTTTCCAAAAGATGTAATTCCATCCCTAGAATTGAAAGCATTCCAAAGTGATAGTTCAGTCAACTCATTCAGCAAAAAAGGGCCACCAGTTTTGTTTCATCCAAACCCCATAGACTGAGTAGCTGACTGAAGAGAAGTGGAAAGGTTGGACCTTACAAGGGTTGCAAAGAATTCTGCTGATCATTTTGTGTACTTTAGTCTATTTCTGTTGACTAGTTGAATGTTTTAAATCAGTATGTATGTTTTTGACATCAGGAGTAATTCTCATGGGAAGACCATGTTCTTTATAATTGTTTGATTTGCAATTGAAAAATGTATGTGGACATTTCTGATCACTCTGCAATGCAGTACATTGTTGTTTAGCAGTCCAGCACTTGAAGTACAGTTGAGGACTTGTTTCATAACAATTTCTGTTTTCTTTCAGTTACCTAGACAGCTTAGATCGGATTGGAGGGAATGATTACCAGCCGACAGAGCAAGATATCCTCCGAACCAGAGTGAAGACCACTGGCATCGTAGAAACTCACTTTACATTCAAAAACCTCCACTTTAGGTGAGTCCAGTTAAATAGAACAGATTCATATCTCCCCACACAGGAGGGCTGCTTCCCATCATATCAATAGATAATTAATCATACATGTGCCATTGGCTTAGATATGGGGAAATTATTGAGCAAGATCTTAACTTATACAGAACCCATCCACTTGAACAGTTAAAATTGGGCCTCATTGAGTGTGATTGTGTTTGACATGTTTAGGGTGCATCAATAAATAAGAGAGGTTGGTTGTCCAATGTTGCCTCAGTGGTATGTACTTAGATGCTCTATGGAGTCACCTTTCCTTACCTGTCCTCCAACAAGAATCTCCATCCATCACGCACTTGTAACATTAACAGACCAGAATTGATGTGTTCCCCACAGTTGGGGAGTTTCTTTCATGCAGTTACTTAGACCAGTGGCAGCCAAGAATTCACCAGCTTGAAACATACTACATTGTACAAGTTCCAGTTATTAGGTGTAACCAGTTCAAATGTGTTTAAGTGGCTTCCGCTATGGTAAAGGGATCAGTCAGAACCCTGATCCACACAATCATGGATAATACACAGGATACATTAGAACCCAAACGAAACAGGCAAAGTCATCATTTTTACTGCCCTCGTGTCAAGGCAAAACATATGGCTCATTCAACGCTATATGCCAGACAAAAAGCCTGAGAGCACAGAGATGATGAAGGGGCTAAGAGAGGCGGTGGAGTTGAATATCCCCAGGGCACATGTGGAAGCTGACTTCATAACTTCAGATGATCTCACCAAGGGGAAGCATATGGATGAGGAAGAGAAAGGACCAAGAGTATATTCTTGAAAGACACCAGAGGTAATGGTTAAGAAGCAGGAATGGAAGCCAGTGCTGGAGGGGCTCTGGCTGGGATTTGACGGGAAAGAGCAAAACCAGGCAGTTCCACTCAGCTGGACGTTGGAGAAGGATGGTGTGGTCAACCAGTTAGACCAAGATTGAGGAGAGCTGATGCACCATGGTCACAGTTACAGAGGATGCCATTTGTGACCTTGATTAGGGCAGTTTCAGTGCTGTACAGAAACCTGATTGGTGAGGTTTAAATATGGAGCAAACATTTGCAGGAAACATAGGCATGAATTTGGGAGGCCTTTGTAATAATCAAGCATTGTGCTCATTTTTTTAAAAACTGCCCATAAATTATCAAATTCAATTTTACAACTCGTCATAGTGGAATTTGAATTCCAACCTCTAGATAACCAATCCAGTCTCTAATCTAATACCTCACAATCACGGGAGTCCTAACAAATTATAGAACCACTTCACTTAGGAACCAATCTGTCGTGTACACACTGATGGAAGTGGCGAACCAGTTGCTTTTTCCCTGCAGGGTGGAGGATCAGATCCTTGGAGCAGTGTTGCAGACTGTTTCCCATTCCCCAGGCTCTAGTTGGCATTTCAAAAGATTTTTTATTTCATTAAGTGATTTATTGTGAAGAATGATTAAGTGATTTTCGGAGACAGTCGAGATACCTACGCGTTGGAGATCATGTGGCTCACAGGAGTTGATAGCAGGTGGTTTTCATTAATTAGCCTGCGTGGGCCCAGATAGACTGCAGAGTTTTGATCATTAACCTTTTAAAGGCCTGCCAGTTGTTTAACACAAAAGATCAAAATTTACATTTTTAAACATTTCCTGTATAAGAAATAAACATAAATCATAGGATTAAATTTTAACTGATGCATACTATATCAACATAATTACATAACCAATTTGAAACCAGACTAAGTAGACCATTATAAACAAGGATATTAGTTACTGTAGTCAGTCTAGTCTAGGTTACCCTGTACTCAGTCCAGAACTACCCTTTACTCATGCTAGTTCCCCCTATACTGTACCAAGGCTAATACCCTGTACCCAAATTAGCACTTAGCACCTTCTGTTCCATACCCAGTCTAAGCCAGCAACTACCCTTTAACTTCTGCCAGGTATGCTGTGCCCTGAACCTGCCCAAAAGGAAGGTCCAGTAAAACTGGTATCAGTCGTGCCAGTTCTGAACTGGGAAATGAAGGCCAGTTGCAGACTCGAATGAGGATCAACTGATATATCAATAATCAACTAAAAGTACACAGTCCCTTTCATGTGGAATTAAGATGATGTCTTAAAATCTCCAATTGATGAAGAGATACATAGGTATGGCTAGAAGAGATGTACAGCATAGAAATGGGCCAGTGTCTGACCAGTGTTTATACTCCACATGAGTCTCTTCCAATTCCTCCTCTTTTAACCCTATCAGCATAATCTTTTATTCCTTTCTTGCTCATCTAGCTTCCCCTTAAATGCAATTATGCTATTTGCCTCAGGTACTCCATGTAGTAGCAAGTTCCACATTTGCACCACATTGAGTAGAAAAGTTTCTCCAGAATTCCTTATTGGATTTATTCATGACTATCATATAGTTATGACACCTGGTTTTGGATTCTCCCACA
Organism: Carcharodon carcharias; assembly: GCF_017639515.1. Lineage (NCBI taxonomy): Eukaryota > Metazoa > Chordata > Chondrichthyes > Lamniformes > Lamnidae > Carcharodon > Carcharodon carcharias. The sequence goes on along the minus strand of NC_054473.1, from coordinate 120,915,799 downwards.
AGTAGAAACATCTTCTATACATCTACCCTATCAAACCCTGTGTATGGTGATTCCTGTCCCAAAGATTGCATACAACTGGCAAATCTTGAATGTAGGGAAGTGAATGGACTGAGCTCACTGCCTCCTCCACCAAGGTCAGAAACTTCACATGACAGGAATTGCAGCGACAAGGACACATACTGCTACTCCATGTAGGACATCACCAAATATCACCACAGGGTGTTTAGTGTGGTGGACAATTAGGAATGTCAGGCTGAATATTGTGATTGCTATCTGTCAGTTCCACATTCCATTGCTGAATGAGAAGATCCCACTGATTTGTCAGTCACCAGATCTTATTATAAAATAAAATGTTATATTTTCTTCACAGGCTGTTTGATGTGGGAGGCCAAAGGTCAGAGAGAAAGAAATGGATCCATTGCTTTGAAGATGTGACAGCGATTATTTTCTGTGTGGCACTGAGTGGCTATGATCAGGTGCTCCATGAGGATGAGACCACGGTGAGTAAGGTCCCAGGAGAGGGTGTAGCCCCAATAGGTGATGTGTGAACTGCCTGGCAAATCATTGAGAGACAGAACCATCGTTTCACTTGTGTGTCTGTATGTGTGTGTATATGAGTAAATACGTATTTGTATGTATGTGAGTCTGCACATGGATGTTCTGAAATAGCTTTGTGCATAAAACTTTAGACTAAGTCTCCCTCATCAGCAAGAGAGCCTGAGTAGGAGTTTTACCGAGCCTGAGCGGAAGGGAGGGACAGAACTGTGATTCTCATAATCTGTAGGTATTGAGAGCACTGAATTATATTATGCAATAAGATTGCCCTCATGCTGCATAAATTGCTGAGAGAGATGGATTGTTGACTTTGCTGATGTCCATGAGATACTGAGTAGGTGTGATGTGTTTTGGCTCTTGGGTATTTATTCTATTCCTTACACAGGATTGTGCTGCTGAAGTTGAACAGTTTGTGACTAACACACACTGGCCATCACTCTAGCTGTACTCTATCTTTTGTTGGAAGTGGTTTGCTCATCACTATTTACATAGAGACACATTGACTTGTTTCCTAGCGCAATTACCAGTCTTTTCTCTCCATCATCCGCACCCTCCCCCCAACCCCCCCACCAAGTTATTGACTTTCTCAAGATGGCTAAAAAAATGCACATAATTTTTAAGGGATCTGAAAATAAAGCAACAGTGTGTTTAACCTAGAACTAGGCTTTGAGGACAGAGAGGGGACATACCTTGTTGGATTTTTGTTGTTATTATAATCCAGTTCCAGGATTCTCTGACCTGTCCGACTAAACCTTTTAAAACCCAATAGGAAATAACCCTCTGTGTATTTATAATAGTGCATTTTCCTCATTCAGGACTTTAATGCAACAAATAAGATTCTAATTGATGCAGGGCAAGAATTGAGAGTCTCTAACATGGATGTGTTAATCAGACAACCCTGGAAGTATATTATCACAATATAACTGCCTAGCCCTTCTCATGTATCCTCTCTTCCTTTAAAACCATTCTGTACTGTCAGCTGATTGTTAGGTTTGCATCAGTGTTAAATGGGACGTGAACTAATGATATTTGCTTCCTAGCATGTGTTTTATAAAATTCCGGCACACCTTCCTCTAGGAGTAATCAAAAGCAGAGTGATTATGTGTATTGATGTGTTTAAATGGTGGCACATCCCTGAATGTTTTTGTTTCCTGGAGCTGTCAAATTTTCAGCCAAGTTTCCCCAGACTGAAAGTGTAATGTGTAAGAAGTCACTGATGCAGGAATGTAACTGTAGGGTTGCCCCTGCAGAAACCTGGATCTGGCCTGAACATACAATAGCATACCACCATTCTGAGCCAAATGGACTACTATGGAATTTTGCACCAGTGATTCCCATCCATTCCCAGTGACTCTGTTGATTTCTTATACAGTTGTACAACTTCACATAAGACTGTGTTTAACACTGCCCAGTGCAAGCAGCATTCCTCATTTGTGTCCCCAATAACTCTTTCTTCCATGTATTGAATATACAATTACCATATTTTCATCTTAATGTACGGTGCAATCAGCAGCAAATAGGTGAAGGGTGGTATTGGAAGGTGAAGGTCAATGGTGTTGCATTGTTTCAGGGATGCTAGCAATCATCATGGCCTTGTGTGAACTACCTTAAACTTACCTGTAACTTACTATACGGTAATTTCTGTAATAATAAAAGATGCCCAACACAGGCACAGTCAGAGACAACAATACACCTTCAATAACTCATTTTTTTTACATTTAATTTTGTATGAATGCAATGGGACAATACAACATTGATGGGGGCATGTTAAGATATTGTATTCCATGAGATACATCACTATCACTATTCTACATCAGTAGCAAAACATAGCTAATAAAGAATGCTTTATGTAATTTTGTGCAAGCAGATTCTGAACTGTCCTTAGAATTGAGTACCCTTTTGAGGATATAAGTGAGTTCCAAAAAGGGCAGGATTGATCATATGTTCTTTCCCCACAGGATAGTAGGCATGTGGAGCAGAATCCCAAAGGAACTAGATGATTTGAGTTCATTTGACACCTATGAAGGGATCTGGATCAATGCTGTTGAGAAAGGAGAGTGAGGGTTCTTAATAATACTGCTGTTTCTTTTTTCTGGAGGGAGAGGCTGAATCTTAGTATTCCTTAAAATAGAAATTAGTAGATGATGGGACTGAGGTGGAGTTATTGATATATTAATCATGACGTCTTTTAAATGGAGCTGCTTGATCAATTGAAAGCCTTTTTCCTACATTGTTACATTGAAAGGCAATGAATGGGGTGTGTATTTTCACAAGTCAAAATGACCTCTAGTGGTCACATGTTAAAAGTATATTAACTAGATACCCAGCCAATATGATTAATAGATGCACCGAAGTATTAATGACCATTCTTTGGTCTGATAAATGGGAAAGTCTGGGCTAGCAAAACGCTGAAAATCTGACCTGAAGTATCTGTTAACATCTAAAAAGATAGGTTAAGATTTCAAATATGAATACTTCAAAAAGATCTGATCATAGCATTTATTCACATGTAATTAATACCTCCAAAGTGTTTCAGTATTCAAATTGACAGAGGAAAGTCTGATAATGTTATCTTTCTTCACAACACTTACTGATTTCATTCAGCCCTTCCAACACAAATCTGACTGAAAGAATCCAAATGATCATTTTTACAATAATGAGCTGGTGTTCAAATCTTTTCTCCTTGAAATATTGATTGGTCACGTATTTGAACTTCCTGTTGAAGTAAACGGGTCCTTGACTATGACACCATGGAAGGTTGTGGCAATTTTTTTCTAATTGCAATTTCCATCAAAGGGAAAGTGACCATGTTTGCAGTGGATGACATGTGCGAGAGTGAAATAGACTATTGCATTCATATGCAATGAACACAAGGTGGCAACACTGAATTAAAGTGGTGTCAATACTTACGAACTCTGCCATTGTGTTCAGTGAATGGTATAGCTGAAACTATAGATCTGTCTCTTAGCCATACTGAAAATTTCTAGAAGCAAAATGCAATCAAAATGTTCTATTTGTGTGAACTTTCAATGGTTACAGGCTAAATTCCACTCTATTAATTATGTAAAGAGACACCCCTCTGGGGCATGTTGCATAGATGCTAGTGATTTTTTTTGGATTGCACTGTGACATAACAGTGTGCCTTCAATGCCGTGTGACCATCCCATGACTCTGGGTGTGCTTCGTCCTCCTTTTGTCTGCTCTCTGGTATCACGTCCCTGGGGGAAGGAGGCAGCCTTCCAGCTCCAGACTCACGCTACAGCCTCATGACACCATTCCACCACCGGCTGACTGTTGCAAACAAAATGCTAATAATGAGATTTTGAGACACCAACCCAAATTGGCAGGTATGAAGCTTCTCTTGACCAAGAATTGAAAACAGCAGTGCGACCTCTGGCCTGGACCTTGTCACAAGCTCCTCTCACCGCCATATGTCATGTAGAAGACATACAAGTCATTTCCAAATTTTTTTCTTCTGTCTTTCACTTTGCCTTGACATATGTCCTGTAAAATGTAATGTCTTTTTTTGCTGTCCATGCATTTGGTAGTCTCCCTTTTGGCTCTAGACAAACGTCTTCATGACCTGACATTGTGGTGTTCAATAGGCAACAAACTTCTTAATCTGTAGTCCCTTCACTCCAGCCTTTAAGTCATTGCAACTCATAAAACAAAAAGACCATGACAAAATCTCAAAGGTCAGGAAGAGGTCAATCACCGTCTGTTTTCAAGTCTGGATTAATTCAAGGATCTCTGACATCCTTGGTTAATGTATCCAGTTAATGTTTGCCACTGCTCTCTGGTTGCAAGGTTCTGCATGGATTCTGAGCCTAGAAATAGAAAAGGGCAGCAAGTCAGCTCTAGTTCCCAATACATGCATGGTGCATGATTTATACCGTAAAGTAAAATGATTTATTTTAAATAGATACAGTTGTAACATTAAAATGTTGAAGTAGCATTGACCTTCTGTAATTAACCTTGGATTTAATATAAAAATTATAAATTTAGATCTTTGCTGAGCTGTCAAGATAGAATTGCAATGGTTTTGTTCGAAGTGCTTGCCAATAACAAAGGGCGTTCTTTGTTTCAGAATCGCATGCATGAGTCGTTGAAGTTATTCGACAGTATCTGTAACAACAAATGGTTTACAGATACTTCCATCATCCTCTTTCTCAACAAGAAGGACATATTTGAGGAAAAAATTAAGAAATCTTCATTAACGATCTGCTTCCCTGAGTACACAGGTAACTAGGTTACCGCCACATGTCTTGAGGTGGACGGGAAGGGAGCACACAAGTTGAAAAATGGCAATTTAAATTAATTTAAAAATTAATTTTGAAGTTCTGTGGCTTGGACTTACATTCTTTGGAAGTTAACATGTTGAGGCTTTGTACTCTCAACATTCAAAAAGGTTGCTTTCAAGGCATTTGTGTCTGGAAACAGAGCAAGTATGTTGTTGATTTATAAGTGAGGAATGTGAGGCGATGTCTCAATATTCCAGGAAATGACAGGTCATGAGTCCATTAACAGAATTCCAAACACTTGAAGTAGAATATACCTTCTTCACACCTGCTCCCCTTCAAGTAACAGAACTACACTCATCTACATTACAGGAAAAATTGTGCTAGTTATGATACAAGTAATGTCCAATTCTTCTTCATAATTTAGTCATAATTTAGTCAGAGGTGTTACATAACGTAAGCAGCATTCAAGATAAGGTGGGCTCATTATGAAGCAGATTGGAGATTTAGTTAAATAGTTAAACTTCAAAAGGAAAACTTGAGTTATCTTCTCCACGATGAGGGACACTTCAGAGGAAGTTGCAGCACTGCACCATTGGATGTTAAAACAAGGCCACATCAGGAGGTAGTGAAAGATCCCAAGGGACTGCTCAAAGAAGAGGTTTTTTTTTTAGGTGTGTGGCCAATGTTTGTCCCTCAACATCAGAAAGAACTGATCGTTTGGCCATTTTATTTCATTACTGTTTGTGGGAGCTTGCTTTGTGCAGTTTGACAGCTATGTTTCTCCATGCTACAGCTGTAACTACGCTTCAAAAGTATTTCATTGGCTGTGAAGCAATATTAGAAGGCTGCTACTTCTGATAGATTCCTAAAAGCCAGAGTGCATCACGGATGGGAAAGCCTCTGGTAAAAATTTGTACAAAATTAGTTTCCGAGCAAAAGTATCAAACCTGTTGTGGATGATGCATTTTACCTTTAAGATACCTTTTTTTAATGCCCAACCTCCACCCATTTTTTTTTTATAAGGAACCCACCTTGCATGCTGCTTATATTAACTGTTCAACTCATGACATCATCCCGGGCACAGCCCATACAAAAAAAGGAAGCACAATTTTAGGGATAATGAAACGCATTTATATAGCACCTTTGACATAGAAAAATGCCCCATAGAGGCATAACCAAAAATATTTGTAATGTACCATTTCAAATTTTTAAAAATGAGACTTGGTCCCCCAAATGCTGCGAGTTTCCTAACTTGGTTGCACAGGTGCTTGCTTTGCATAGTTACTGCAGGTGTCTGGTACATTGCCCAAGTGGAGAATCTTTCTGTTATTCTAGAGTGTGATTTTTGGTAGGCTCCTCCATGATGTTAGGACCCTGTTCTCAGCCAGTTGCAGGTTTTGAACAATTGCCTGGAATTGCAGCAAGCAGTTCTCCTGATCTCTTGCTATGAATCTGGTGGAAGCTTGGCCAAAAGCTTGGAGAAAAGGTCTCAAACCCTGCCATTTCTGCAGGGTTTCCCACCCACAGTCAACAGTGGGAGATCATGTAAACTCCATCCTGTGCAGAAATTACGTCCCAATGTGCTTATTACCAGGCAGGGCATTTCTGTGTGTCTCTACAAAAGTCTTTGGAAGCTTCTTGGGGATAATTTTAAAAAGAAGCTGAATAGAAGCAAAGAGACCATTGAATGCTTTAGCCCTGTTACTCACTCTTAAAATATTTGATCTGAAAGGGCTGGTGTCTATCACCAGATAATGTATAGCTTAGAGGAAGGAGAACAATCTGAAATATTGCTGATACTATTTTTTTCTCTGTTTGACTCTCTTTCAGGTACCAACATGTTTGCTGAAGCTGTTTCTTACATTCAGTCCCAATACGAGACCAAGAACAAGTCAGCGAACAAGGAGATCTACACACACATCACCTGTGCCACTGACACCAATAACATCCAGTTTGTTTTTGACGCAGTAACCGATGTGATTATTGCTAACAACCTGCGAGGGTGCGGACTGTACTAGAGTCAGTCTGGCACTGTGAAGGTGGCATTTTTGGAGACAATTCTGCCGCTGGTTTTACATCAGATAAAAGCAAAACAGCCAGCTGCTGCTCAGGCACAGAGCAGAATTGGACAGATTTTATCTTCATTTGCATACACACATGGGCCAGGCAGATGTATGTACACACACACCCCAACATGTGCACCATGCCCTCGGGAATGCAGTTATAATGCCACTTTTGCATTGATGATTTTTTGGCGGGCCTCAATGTGTAAGCAGCAATGTAACTCAGGAGACTACTGACAGCAGTACAACCAGAAAGTGAGAGTCCCCCTCCAGGAGGCTGTCTCATGGTGGTTGAAATTTGCATTAAATTCAGTATAGCTCCATCCTTAATGGTACTGAACCATTTCACTCTCATACAACCATTCACATTGTCAGTCATGCATGCACACACACCCAGTTCTAATACTCAGGATGCGTACACAGACACACTGTGCATGCTTGTGTATTTCTCTTTCAGTCAGTATTGTCTATTCCCTCTCCCTTTTTGTTCATGATGTTTTCAATTTGACTAAATTTCTCCTCAGGTTCACTTTATCTGAAAAGCTTTTTTTTAAAAAGAACCCAGAACCTATACCATTCAGTTGCATTTCAATTTGAAGGAGAAGTGGTTATCTTTTAGGTTTCTTTTGATGTAGTTGCTGAAATTAGAAACGTGCCTTGCTTGGGAAGAGCTTGCTTAAGGATTGTCGGCCTTGTGCTGAGATCAGTGAGCCCGAGGCGGTGTCGATACATTGGTAACTAGACCTGCGTTGCCTGGTCAGGTATCTGTTGGGCCTGTGGTACCTTTATCAATTTGGAGCAAGGGAAGCTGTATGGTAGTTGTGGGCAGAGCCAGTCAGTATTAAGACTGTACGTGAATACTATCCATGAGTCTGCCCTCTTCAGATTTTGCACCCACTGATGTTGGAACCTAGCAACTGTCAATATTTGTTGTACCTAACACAGTTGATCAATCAGTAGCACTGAAGTTCATTTCCAAAACTTTGGTTACAATCATACAGGAGGCCATTTGGAGCATCATGCCTCTGCCAGTTCCGTGGCAAAACATGCTGACTTTTCTTGCTAGCTAATTGAAGTGGAAAATATTCAAAATATTAAATAATAGTCCTTTCAATTACTTCACAATTCTAACTTCTTGAAAGCTATGTGTGCGTGCAGGAGAGATCCACGAGCATTAAAAATACTTATCATAAATCAAAATATATACTAAAAACTACAATGTATATTAAAAGCAATAAAATACAGGTTGCATTAAAATAGACTTTATTTTGTCTGCCCCATTTACAAGTGATTGGCCTTTTACAGGATGCTGATCCTTAATATTGTGTTTGAGACGTTTGCTGTTATGTTGAGTATTATGCAGTGTCCCACCCGCCCCCCCTCTCTCACCGCAAGTCACAGAGCAAGTTTCCCTAATTCTGACATTATTCCACATATTGTAATACCACTTCTGGTTGTGTTAAAGCTCCTGACTGGGCTACTAGCTGTCTGGGGGAGAAAGATTCAGAAATTACTTTCTTCAATGTTCCTGAGAACACTGGGACACGATCCTGTCCCTGTGAGAATTAACAGAGCCCCACCCCAAAGTTTTGGACAGAGCTCTCAGTATGGAACAGACAACAAGTGGTGTTTTATATTCAATGTTTTAAGTAGCTCTTCCATTTGAGATTTGCAGATGTTTCCTTTGCCTGCTCTATAATGCCAGCTGGGTGTTTATTTACCCACCAGGAGCAGGGATACACCATATTGTACCTGCCCTAGTAGCTGGAGGAAGGCAACATTGAGACAGTGTTTCTTAGTCTGGTTTTATTTCAATGAAGGACAGACTTGAATACTATATTGCCTGATCTCTCTACAATCCTGGAGATCCAGTAGTTCACTCCCTCTGACAATATATGTGGTATTGAACTAATCACTGCAATAAGTGATAACACATAATTAAGAGTAGTGTTAGAACAAACAACCAGGCTTGGCTCCCGAGAGTTTCACCTCTTATTAGTGACTTCAAGAATCTTCAGTGACTAATAAATAGATCTGTCAACCTAACTAGGGCAGGCCTAGGCAGGGAAACTTGGTACACAGGAGAATCCCAGATAGCAGCCTGATTGTGACAGCATTTGATTACTCCAAATTGCTCGACTTAAGGAAAGTGTACATGGCAATGACAAGTGATAGTAAAATGTATATGAATTGGGATAGAACGGTGCAGATATTAGAGCAAATCTAGCCATACAGGGTTGCTGAGTATTATACATGCTCGGGTACCAAATCAATGACAGGGCTGGTTCGTGGTATAAGTATCAGCCATTGTAGCCCAGGAATCTTGGGCACAGTTCATTTACTGGAAACCGAACCGATATTGGTAGTTTAGGAGTGATTAGTATTGGGTCACATAGGAGCAGCTGCATTTGACTATAAATGGAATTTGGCAGTAAGGCATTCTTGTTCTAGAAGTTGACTTCCATTCTATATCCTGGGGTAATGATAGGCTTTGGTGCAAGAGGGTGGGGCCTGTACTGGGGTGTGTACCAAAGCAAATATCAATACAGTAGGCTATCCCAACTGACTTCTCTGCAGAGAAACATGTTTTAACAATCTGGTATGGGATAGACACCTGTCCTCTTTTTCTGTAGATGGGATGAAAGAATTTGTGGTTTCCTAGCACCCTTACTATCTTGAATGATGAGTTAGTTCAGTGGTGTTTGGTTGTTTACTTCCTCGCCATTACTCCCTGTGGCGACATTATGTAGAGATTCCATTGTTCCGATGGTTGTTGCTGGCTGCATGTTGCAGTTCCACTGTCAGTATTAGTGTAAGTCTTCAAAGCCACCTGCTAGCTTTGAACCACTCACGCAGGTCTGCCAATAGCTGTAAAGGTTTTGAAGACCAATTATGCTCTCTTACCGCTGAAAATCAGCCCACTAGCTCTGTACTATGCTGGTATTCCTTTCCAAAGTATTAATCACAAACTGAGTGATGTCTACGCAGTGCCATAACACGAATAGGAGTGGAGTGCTTCAGGTAAGCGAACTGTGTGAAACACGAGTAAATTTGTGTCCAATACCTAATCATGAGAAAGTTTGTACTCTTACAGTATGTGCCCGCATTCAGTGGCTGTCTCTTAGTCACTTCTGTGTAGGATTAGGAACTTAAATGTAAGTTTGAGTGACTGCTTAAGCTAACCTAGTGCTTTATTACACATGAATGAGGTTGTACTTAAGTCATATTTTAACAGTGAGTATCCGTCTGTTTATATGGTAGATTGTCATTATTTATTTCTGTTCTTAATGTATTTATTCGTAAGTTGTCAATAAAGTGCCAGCTCTTTCCTAGTATGCGTTTGCCTCTTATTTGTACCTGACCTAATGATACTGAGTACATTCTTAGATCTACAATCCTGGAGTTGAGGACTCCATTCAGACTTCTTTCTCCAATTTTCAGTTTTAAGGAGTCAAGGCAGGAAAAAAAGTGGAATAAATCTTGGTCCCCAGATATTTTCAGAATGTATTTTCATGTTGTTTTATTTGGTGTGCCAGTTCCAACTAATGTCTAGCCATCATTCCTGCCCCAAACTGGGATAATTTTTGTTCTCTCTGTAGTTTCCAATAGCAAAATCATCTACCCACATGCAACTTGGATGTACAGTGATTGATGCAGGTTCCATTGATTCCCACTCCACAAGCTTAACATTTAATTTTACCTACCTTTTCCCACAGGACCTGAGTTTCAATACATTTATGATTCTAATAAAATGAACCAATCTGTACTACAAACCTTTGAGCATGACATTCTGTGACTGATAGGCAGGGAAGATATGATTGTAGTTGGCCAAAAATCTGAGAGTTCCCCACTCTACCCTGGTCCCCACCAGCTCAATTTTTTTTAGGCGGGGTGGGGTGTCAGGGTAAAGTGTTCTGCTTAGTGAATCAAAATGCATCCTGAAAACTATTGACAGTGACAGTAAATGTCATGCATCGGCTCTTGTCTGGCAAGCACTGTCCACTTTCCTCTCCATGTGATATGTTGAGCCTTCTATATCAAACAGTCTCAACATTGTAAATGTACATCACGGCCTGCAGTGTTAACACAAAGGCATTCAACTTCCCCTATTATGTCAACTTCTCAATCCAAAGGCTTCTCATTATCTTGCTATGTTTGCCAGCCTTGTTAGTAGATTCTGCGATCAGATTAGGTCTGCCTTCTGTCCTGACACTAATGCTCTGGTAAATCAAAAATGAAAACACTGAAAAAAGTAGGATTAGCATCTGGATTCAACCTGGATTTCAGGCCAGCTTACAGTAGCACAAGACAACAGAATCTGTGCTAGTTTCAACTCCAAGTATGTCCCCAGTTCATTTTAAAATATCAGTGCTGGCATTATGCAGAACAATTATCAGAGCTCACTCAGTTCTGTTGAAGGGTCATGAGGACTCGAAACATCAACTCTTTTCTTCTCCGCCGATGCTGCCTGACCTGCTGAGTTTTTCCAGATAATTCTGTTTTTGTTTTGAATTATCAGAGCTCATTCACTCAGGAAAAAAATCTGTACATTTCATCTGCATCAACACATTGAAATGCACCCCTTTCAGATTAACTTATCGACCTTGAGTATGCACTATGCAGATACCTTCTTGTTCATGTGCCAATTCACTCTCTAGTGATAGGTTCCAAAAACAGTTCTATTCTCAAGTCTCTGCCAGTGTATGAACTGTGGAGTGGGCCAGACTTTGCAAGAAAGTTATGGTGATGACTTATTGTATCACATCTTGAGCAGTTTGATATAGAAAGCCCATGGCAGTCTTGGTGCCATGGAAGTTTGAGTACTCCAGTTAGGATGGCCTTGTGCAGTGCTGTTTGCTTGTAGCTGCTCAGAAGGTTACATAGGATCCCTGTATATGTACACTGTAAACTGGGTCAAACTGTATACCCACTCTGATATATTTAAGAGAATGTGCCTGGTGGTGGAGAAATCAGTTTTCATGTGTCTGATATCTCATAGTTGAGGAATACATCCATATGATGTTCTTGTGGTGTCTATATGTGCATACAACAAAGTATCACTGCCTAATTTTATACAGCTTGTGATGCGGCTTAATGAATTAGTGACAAGACCTCCCTGAATGGATGAACTGAAAAGTTCCAGTGATTGGGCTGTATGCAGTCAGTAAAATTTTTTTCACCTGTTGCATTACTTTGTATTTTCATGCAGTTGTTGCATTTACACTTGTCGGTGTATTGACATTCTAGAAAATTTGAACACATTTGCTTTTGTTATTGCAAGGTCAGCTCCTAGATGCTCTTTGGAACTGTCACTGAAAAGTAGATGGAGAGAGCGCTTGTCAATGACTGAGTGTATGATCTCATACAAATCCCATCCATATATCTGACTGCTAGACTACAAAATTTCTTGCTTTCCTTCTTGCAGCCTTGTGTAGCCATAGTGCCTGATTCTGAGCACGGTCAATGCAGGGCTTCATGAGCATGTTAGAGGCATAGGTGAAAGAATTTGAGCTAACAGTTTTCAGTATTGTGGTGTTCAAAAAGAGGGAAGTGTTATTATTGAACTAATTGTCATTTGTCAGGAAAGGCTGAAGTCTGCCCAGGTAAAATTACATGGATGATAACTGAACTCTTGACTGATCTGTTGGGAACTGCACCATATGCCAGGGAATGTGGTAGGGTGTTTTGCAGCTGAACAAAGGACAGTTAAAGGGCTGAATCATTGAGTAAAACCTTATGGGACAGAAGCCCCACGTGGTCAATGCAAGGCCATCCAAAATTGCAATTATCTCATTATCCATGCATTATTTGGTATTATATGCGACAAGCTTAGTAATGGCTGTTGTGGATCTCATTCTCCATTCCACCTTCCCTGCACCCAATTGGGTCCTGTGATATTTTAACCTGGAAAGATTTCTTTTGTAAATTGTAATGGCACCTTTAACAATCTGCAAGCATGGGTTGTAAGTAGACTTGGCATGATATGTGTGACCAAATTTAAATTTCAAGAAAAGATTATGAGAATGGTTCCAAGAATGAGATACTTCACTTACTTGGATAGATTGAAGAAGCTGGGACTGTCTCATCAGAGAAGGTTGAGGGGAAATTTAATAAAAGTATTCAAAATCATGAACAATCTAAACAGAGTAGATAGGGAAAAACTTCCCATTGGCAGAAGAGTCAAAAACCAGAGGACCCGATTTAAGGTGAATGGCAAAAGAACCAAAGACGACATGGGAAAAGAAACTTTTTTTACGCAGTGAGTGGTTAGGATCTGAAATCTGCTTCCCACACTACCTGAGTGTGGGAAGCAGATTCAATCATAGCTTTCAAAATGGAATTGGATAATTATCTGAATTTAAAACCTTTGCAGGGCTATGGGGAAAAGGCAGGGGGTTGGGACTAACTGATTTGCTCTTGCAGAGAGCCAACATGTAGACAACAGACCAAACAGCCTCCTCCTATATTAATTCTATGATTCCATTCTATTCTAAAACCTTTGGAGGTCATCAGCAAAGGGCTAATTGATGTGAGTTTCTAGAATGATCAACAGCAAATACTGAATGTTTAAGTGTTGGAATGCGAGTGAGTGAGTGTGTATACTGCTGTTTGTGTCTGTCCATCTGAACATTGGACTGTCTGAACTTATTTGAAAGCTTACTCGTATCTAATATCTATTTGGCTCATGTTTATTAACTAAAGTCGTTCATACAATTTCCCCTTTCCAGTGCTAACGAATCCTCCTTCTTTCTCTTTCTTCTTTCCCTTTCCCTTGCTACAGAACCGCATGCACGAGTCTCTTATGCTGTTTGATTCCATCTGTAATAATAAGTTCTTCATCGACACCTCCATTATTCTTTTCCTCAACAAGAAAGACTTGTTTGCTGAGAAGATCAAGAAGTCGGCTCTTACAATCTGCTTCCCTGAGTACACAGGTAGGAGTTTATGACTTAAACTTTCCCTTCCCTTGTCTCTCTGAGCAGCAATTCCCTCTGTGTGTGCATGTTTGTTTGTGCATTTGGCTTTGTCCAACACAACTCATTCACTCTCTTAACTAACCCTTTTTCATTTCAAGATTGAAGGGCACATGTCATCAGAAGTCTCTGGCCTGTTAACCATGTATGCATGTGTGTGTATGTGCAAACAGTGGAGCATTGATGGCTGAAAATATGCAGGGGCTGGGGTACATGCTGGGAGGGCAGAGGAATATTTGCAGATTTGTGCTTCCAGAATATTTTCAAAGTCTTTAGGGTAAATATTAACCCCATGCAGCACTGTAAAACAGATGACGGTGAAACAGCAGTTTGTTTTACACCTCATTGACTTGATAGGAATAACAGTCAGGAGAGGTGTAGAACAGGCTGCCAATTGGCTAGCAACCATTTTATATTGTCAAAGTTGTCAAATCATACTTTGAAACACTTCAAAGACCTCAAGCGGGCTGTGGTGGGTTTATGAACTTAGATTGCACTGCCCCTGTAATCTTTTGATATTAGTTCAGGAACAAAGTACAGTATGCATTTAAGTCAAAAGGTATGACAAGAGTCTCCTTGAGAGCTGCAGTAGCATTTATACACACTTTTGAAAATAACAAATGTCATTTAATTGTCATACTTTTTTTGTCTATATGTGTTGCTTCTGTAACTTTGACTATATTTGTCCTTATTTTAACCCATGTATCTGTGCATTTTATATAAGTTTATATCTGTATGTATGGAACTGCTTTTGTCTACATATGTATGTGAAGTTTTGTTTGCATATGTGCATCTCCATGCCTCTGATTTCTGTTTATCTGCTTCTGTCCACATGTATATTCATAGGCACACACCAATGGGTGAATGTATACCATCTATAAATGCACATACCAGTGTGTACCTACACCTTTGTATCTGAGGATATGTACATGTGCATATATCTGGATATGTGCATATCTGTCTGTGCTCACTTTCATGTATGTACCTATCTATACAAATGTTTATCTAGGTTTGTGTATATCAAGAGGCATGTATATCTGTGTGTGCGCGCTTACATCTGAGCCCGATTTTGTCTAAATATATGTTTACAGAATAGATGGGGAAGAAAATGGGGGTTGGCTTTATCAGCAAATGTTTCTATCACAGCACAGAACAAAAGGATTTTCTAGGATGTTGCATACAGAATCTATATGAATAAATGTAAGAAATAGAAAGGTAATTGGTAGAATTCTGAATAATAACCTGTCATGCACTATTGATAGAGAGGTGGAGATAGATAGAACTTTCAGAGAGATTTGTGTAAGGACAACAGAACAATAATGTTGGGTGATTTTAACTATACCAAGGTTGACTGGAATAAAGATCATATATGTGGTTAAAGTAGTAAACCCTTTTTAGAGTGCTGCCTGGATCATTGTTTCTAATCCAACAAAGAAAGAAGCATTGCTTGATTTAGTTCTGTCAAATGAAGGGGCACGAATAGCTGATGGGGCAGGAGAATAAATGTGAAATAGTGATTACAATATTCTTAATGTCAATGTCAGAATAGGAAAGGTTTATGGAAGAGTCAAAGGTAGGGATGGTAAGTCCAGAGTGAGATAAGAACGGATCTGACATAAATTAACTGATTAAGTAACAGGTTGGAATGCAAAATGTTGAAATAGGAGAGGGACAAATGCAAGATTAATATATTCTTATAAGATAAAGAGAGGGTGCATCAAAGTATAGAGTTCCATGAACAAACAGGAATTAAGACTTAACTGAAAAAATAAAGACTTGCATTTATATAATGTTTTTGACCTCAATATGCCAAAACGCTTTATAGCCAGTGAAGTATTTTGGAAATGTAGTCACTGTTGTAATGTAGGAAATGTGGCAAACAATTTTCACACATCAAGCTCCTACAAACAGCAATATGATAATAACCAGATTATCTGTTTTTACAGTGTTGATTGAGGGATAAATATTGGCCAGGACACCAGGGAGAGCTTCCTTGCTCAACTTCAGAATAGTGGCATGGGATCGTTTCAGTCCATCTGAGAACACACTGGGCCTCAGCTTAACATCTCATCTGAAAGACTGGCAGTGTAACATTCCCTCAGTACAGCACTGGCGTGTCAGCTGAGATTCTGTCTCAGAGACAAGTGCTACCAACTGAGCCATGGCCAACAGTTTAAAAAGCTTAAACTTGAACTCTGAAACTTAAAATGGATGCATAACAACATAAAGAAAATCGTGAGGAACATAGGAAGGGACATGAAAAGGAAGATTCAAAAGGCTAAAAGAGGATTTGAAAAAAAAACTGAAAAGTGTAGGACCACGGGTGTAGAAGGGAGCACAATTGTGAAGATATGAAGGTGATATTAACTAAATATTTTACATTGATTTTTACAATGATGGAAGTGAGCATGTAGGGAGGATATGGAACACTTTTAGAGTGAACTGTCAAAAATAAACGGCTTCTAAAACACTCAATGTGGAAAAGTCATAGGAGCTGCAGGCTTGGCGGCTGAAAGAAGAGGTAGCTGTCCAGAGGCTCTGGACAAAATGTTTCAACCTTCATTAAATACAAAATTATGCCACTGGAGTGGCGATGAGCTTGCAATATTACATTGTGCACTCATGCACATGGGATCAAACCAATGCTTCCCAAACTTTTTCCTGGTATGACCCTATTTTAACGCCTCAGACTTGTGACCCCAGAGTCATTGAGCAGAGCGGAGCTGGGGTGGCGCCAAAATAACGTCAGCAGAACCATTATTATTTTACTGTTAAAGTGCCAAAATGAAACAAAACAGCAGGATAATAGCCTTCAGTGCTGCATTATTGAAGTTTAAAAACAAGAGCGTAATAATGTTCACTACTGTATCAAAGTGTCAAAATAAGACAAAACAGCATAAAACACATGTAAAAGCTATAACAAAAACAGAATTACCTGGAAAAACTCAGCAGGTCTGGCAGCATCGGCGGAGAAGGAAAGAGTTGACGTTTCGAGTCCTCATGACCCTTCGACAGTTCTGTCATGAGGACTCGAAACGTCAACTCTTTCCTTCTTCGCCGATGCTGCCAGACCTGCTGAGTTTTTCCAGGTAATAATGTTTTTGTTTTGGATTTCCAGCATCCGCAGTTTTTTTGTTTTTATATTTTTGTTTTTATCTCTGTGTAAAAGCTATAGTTAGGTTTCCTCATCAGAAAACAAAATTAAAACGCCCAGTAAGTTTACATTGTTAAATTCCTATATGAAATAACTTTTACATTTAAACATGTAAAAGTTGCTAAGCTTTCTACTCACCACCCACTTGCTGCCTCTCCTGCAGGCCGACTCTCTCTCTCCGTCACCACTTCCTGCCTGACCATCCCGCTTTTCACTTTCCTGCTAGACCCATCTGCTCGTTGCTTCCATGACCGACTATCTCTGCTTCCCTGCTCAACTCTCCCATTCTTAAAAACAAAAAAACTGCGGATGCTGGAAATCCAAAACAAAAACAGAATTACCTGGAAAAACTCAGCAGGTCTGGCAGCATCGGCGGAGAAGAAAAGAGTTGACGTTTCGAGTTCTGTCGAAGGGTCATGAGGACTCGAAACGTCAACTCTTCTTCTCCGCCGATGCTGCCAGACCTGCTGAGTTTTTCCAGGTAATTCTGTTTTTGTCTCCCATTCTTTACTTCCCTGCTGACCCTCCTGCTTGCAGCTACTCTTGCTCACTTCCTCCCTCTCGCCAACCCTCTCCTGAGCCCTCGTTCACAGCGGGGGATTGAGCGAGGAAGCAACTAGGGGGAAGAGTCACACAGGAAAGCGATGAGCGGGAAGGTCAGGCAGGGAAGCAGCGAGCAGGAGGGTCGAGAACGAAAGCAGCAAGCGGGTGTCGTGATTCACAAATTATTTCAGATATTTGTTGTGCCCCATACAGTTTCTTTGCAAATATTGGTGTACAACTCTTGAAGTAATGGATTTTGTTATCCCTGATGTTGAGAATTATTTTATGTCAGAATGATTGCAATCCTCCCCGTACGATTTGAAACTATGATCCTATGAACAAAAGCCATTTTAATTATTTTTCTTGGCCGTTAGCAATTGTTAAGGGGCACTTACTGCTACTTGTCAGCTTTATTTATTCCAAATTGTGCTTGTCAAAGCTTCAGATAGCATATGCCAATGAGAATTTCGCAAGTTCTAGGTGTGCAGATGTTACTTCTGGCCCACTCTCTCATCACACCCCTCCCCCACTTACCGTTCCTCCAATTGAGATTCCCATTGAGGCTGCGAGATGGGAAAAAGCGCATCATGAGACCTCGGAGCTGGTCCTAGGATGGAGACTCCTCTCCACAGCTGCCATAACCCCAAATTTCGCCCTGCAACCACACTGGGGGTCGCAACCCACGGTTTGGGAAACCCTGGCTTACACCTTGAATTCGTGTAGCAGTGTTAAACATGTAACTCTTTCGAGTCTTTTAACTCTTTCGAGTGTTAAACATGTAATAGTGAATTGGCAGCCCATTTGACATCTCTCCCATTGACTTCAATATCGATAGGCTGCAGCTGCTGAACTCAGCTTGGTTTGCTGAAGATTACTACTGAATTTTCTACCTGCTGTTGTAACCTTTGAAATTATGCATTGGTATTTGTTTTTAAATTCATACACCACATTACATTTTCCCTTTTGTTTTGATCAGAGTGTATCTCTAATCTTGCATCAGCATTGTTCAAATTAGTGCTTAATTCCTTAGAAACTGATTATGGCATATGACATTGATCTCCCACAACCAATTTCAAACAAATAGTTCCACCATTTGTCTTTAGGTTAATCATCCAATCAATGTAGTTCCTTTGATGACGATAGGTCATCCCATAGAACTTTACAGCCAATTAAGTACTGAAGTGTGTTGTTACTTTGTAATGTAGGAGAAACAGCATCCAATTTGTCCACAGTAAGCTTCCACAAACAGCAATGTGTTAATAACCAAATGATTTGCTTCTTCAGGTGTTGGTTGAGGGGTAACTTGGTTTAGACACCAGGGGGAGGGGCAGCTGAGGCTTTGGCTTAATAATTCATCTGAAAGCTGACACCTCTAACAGTGCAGTACTCCCTCAGTACTGCACCAAAATGTCAGTAGTATGACTTGAGCCCATGACCAACTGATTCAGAGGTGAGAGTGCTGTCCAGTGAAAACGTTGCCACAATGTTGGGATTGCCTGTATAGTCAATGGTACAAACAAAAAAGCTGAGCTAATGTATCCTCAGTGATGGGCAGGGAGTTGGGGGAGTGGGGAATAGGTGTTTGGGTGTGTTTGTACTCATCTGCTTTCTGTATTGTGGAATCTATTTGATGGTGGCCGGTCTGGTTGCCATCTTCATCAGTGACATTCCGAGTGGACTGTTGAAAGCCCTCCTGGACTTCCAAAAGATGGTGTCCACCATGAAAGGTTATTAGACTCAGAGGTGGAGATTCAGGAAAATGTTATGGAATCGATAAAGTTTTGGCTGGAGGAAGCTTCCATTCCTCTCGACATCCTCTCCAAAGCAACACAGCTGTAATTTGGAGCCTGGTGGTCTAAGTGATTGTGGCTACAAACCTAGCATCTTGACTGGTATATGTTGGTTCCAGTGTACCACACTGCTGTTCCCCAAGAACCCAAATCCCCATCCCCAATGGCATGTAAGTAGATAACTAGAATGCTGTCTGTTGAAGCTACGATTCAGACCTGTCATGAGGCAAGTACTGTTTGAATAAAGAAACAGCATAGGAACAAGGCTTGCTTCTTACTGATCACTGATTCCAAAAATGTGGAAAGCCAAGTTGAAGGTCAAAGCTCCATTTAGGCTATGGTGCTCACATGTTCAGTGCCACATTATTGCCACTGTGAGCAGCATCAGATATTTAATCTGGAACATGACAAGTAAAATGCAGTATGAAGTTAAAATGACAAGTAAAATGCAGTATGTCGAAGGGTCATGAGGACTCGAAACGTCAAGTCTTTTCTTCTCTGCCGATGCTGCCAGACCTGCTGAGTTTTTCCAGGTAATTCTGTTTTTGTTTTGGATTTCCAGCATCCGCAGTTTTTTGTTTTTATCTCTGCAGTATGAAGATGCCTATCATGGGTTTGGGCAGGGTTGATTGCACCAGTTAATTAAATTGCATATTTACAAATGTTACAGTGTGATTTTACAATAGCATGAGTCCATCAATCACAGAAATATAACTGGGAGTCTGACACCAAAAACCAGCTTCTTCTAATTGCTGAAATGTTAAGACAGTCAAACGCTCCTTACAGTTACCATGGTTGCTACTTACACTATGTACAGCCCCGCCTCACTGTTTCCATTTATCAAGTGAATTTTCTTTTTCCAAAAACATACCTTATTTATTTGTAAAAGCACATTCCAAAACATTCATCAAAACATTTCAAATTGAAAATTAAAAGTGCAGTAGAATTCAACTTTTCTCCATACAGCATGTTCCACTCTCAGATGCCTCAATACAATTTCAATACTCTTGATATTCACAATATACATTACACATCAAGCATATAGCCCAAGGCATTCTACACAGTTTCCAGCCCCTTGGTGTACTATGGATGAAAGGAGTGAGACAGTGGCCTTTCCCCATTGCTCCTCTGCGGCAGCTGCCTCAAGCTTTGGTGCCCCTTAGCATGTAGTCCTGCACCTTGGAATGTGCCAGTCTACAACTCTTTTCGTTGTAAGTTTCGAGCAAACCAAAGAGTGTCTTTCAATGAGTTGATGGTCCTCCACTCGCAGTTGATGTTTATCTTGGTTTGTGTCCCTGGGAACAGCTCATAGAGCATGGAGCTGCTTGGGATGAATCTTGATAAAACCACTACATCTCTCTCCAGGTCTTCTTTGCAAAGGCACATTCCAGAAGTTTCCATTTGAGTGAAATAATTGAACAAACTTTTCCCATCCTACTTACTTACACTTCGTCAGATGGTCCACGAGTCCTGTTCTTTTGTTAAACATTGTGCAAAACTCTTGACAGTGCTGGGCAACTCATTCCGCATTTCAAAGTCCCCATCCAGATTCTGTAACATTCATTAACTTCTCCCAATCCATCTCCCAGATTAATTTACATTTTTACACATCTGTGTCAACAATTCCAAAAATTACATCAGAGCTGTGGGGTTGATCAAACCACCCTTAAGGCTGCCATGTAACCTTGTAATTTACTGCTTCACCATGGTTAATAGCACTGAAGAAGTATTTCAGGTATTGAAATATGATTGTAGATTTACATTGAAGCTGACATTGATATTAATTACCGAGTGAGGTTCATGGATTTACATGGCTGTATCATAGTCAACTGTTCACCATTTTGAAGTGTTGGGTGTAAAAACGATTGGTCTCAGGATCTGTTTTAATGTCTCCATAGCAACACCTCTTTGGAAGATGGATTCTGCTATCAGGCCTCAATTAGAGTGAGAGATTTAAGTTTTATACTGAGAATTATAAAATCCTGCACACAGGAGAGCAAAATGATTGCCACAAATGCTCCATAAAATAGTTAAGGATGCTGAAAGAGATCCAATGACTTCACACTTGAGACTCCAACCATTGCAGAGCCGCAATTGACAAAGCAATAGAACACTGAGTCAAAACACTAGAGTGCAAATCAGAGGAAGACATGCTTAAATTGGTTAGCACTCTGATCAGAGCACACCGTTAAATACTGTGTCCATTTGTGATTCAACTCCTTCACTATGCCAACAAAGGAGATAGGAAAGAGAACAGAATTCTCCATTGATGGCTTGCCTAACAAGGTTGTTTGTAAAATCAAAATGTGTGTGTTGTGCCATTCCTTGCACTTAAGGCTGTTTTTGTTCCACTCTGCCCTTGCCTTTAGGCCCCAATACTTACGAGGATGGTGCAGCCTACGTTCAAGCACAATTTGAGAGCAAGAATCGCTCTCCCAATAAGGAGATCTACTGCCACTTGACCTGCGCTACGGATACTGGCAACATCCAGGTGGTCTTCGATGCCGTCACTGACATCATCATTGCCAACAACCTCCGAGGCTGCGGCTTATACTGACTCTACGGTCTAGAGGCAAATTTGGTGATGATTATTGAATGCAAGTTGGTAAATAAAGGCATAACGTATATAATTCTTTTTAGTTATCATAAGCTGCCAACAGAACTAGACTCCTGAAACCTGCAGCCTTATCACAAACTTGTACACTGTTAACACAGTATTTCACTGGATTTTCTGCTTTAATGACAAATTTTACAAAAATCTTTTAAAAAAACACAACCCCACACCCATCCCTGAACAGACAAGCCCTTTTCTTGGTACCATGTCTGCCTGTTTTTAACACATGGCCCGTACTCTGGAATCAGTGTGACACTTCACCTTCCAAGCACAAGGCTGAGTTTCCAGTGTTTAGTTCCGTGGCAGCTCTTTGACTAATATGTTAGGAAACCTGAGGACGCACAGGACAGCACCATATCAGCTGCATTGAGCCTCCCTCTTCATATGGTGGAATGGAACGGCCCTGAGTTAAGCACAGCAACAGCCTTGGAGCTTTCCACTCTGACCGAGGGAGGAGAGGGGCTTCCGTTTACTAAAAGCTTGAAGGTCTATTTTTTGCCAGAGAAGTTTTTGTTTTGTTTTATTTTTCTTTGACTGTCCTTACCAGTGCCAACCTGCCCTGCCATCCATTCCCCCACTTCCACTACCCTTCCCCACCCACCCCACCTCTCCCTTTGATGAGCTTGTGAAAATGGTTTAGATAAGTTGGTGACCTGATAAATATTTCTCTTCCTCCCTCCCCTCAGAGTGTGCATGAAGAATCTCTTGTGTGTTTTGTGTGATGGGAAGGTTCCCTCAGCCTCTCATTCTGCAGACTGTATAATGGACTATCCTGGTGCCCTTATGTACAGATAGCATGATCTTTGGCCTTTGTGAGACACAGCCTTCCTACACGGTCAATTCAACTTTCTGAAAACTGAATGGTGGTTGTGTGTTTCAGTAGAATGCTGTAGATCTGGTTTTAGCCAAGTCTTTAAAAGTAGAAGCTAAAATAATAAATTATTAAAAAAATCCATTTCTTGTGCTTTGTAGCTTCAAAAGGTTATTTTTCCCTTTTTTAAAATTAAAGAAATTTTGCTGAGAGGTTGTGTACAACACTTGGATTAGTTAAGCCAAGTTAATGTTTGGATTATACTGGTTCAGCACTGCTTTGGTTACTCTTTAGCCTGACGTCCTGCATTTGCAACATCTTTACTAGGCCTGGAGTCTTTCAACCCACACTATGGCGCCTGACTGTCCCCCAAGACAGTGCAACTGTACAGTAACGATGAAACTCTGTTTAGACTTCTCTTAGTTCTAATTGTATTGGGATTTTAAAAAATTAAACTTGTTCACCCTTCAGGTTTGTATAGAAAAGCACAGCTCTCACTGGCCAAGTAGGTGCAGTAAAGATGTCCCCGTTTTACAATATTTGCTATGATACTGTGTAATATATAAGTTAGGCTTCCTTTCTTTCTCGGTGAACGTCTGTGCTGCTATTTCTTCTTTTTAGTGAATGGTGTTTTCTCCTGTGGGATGTTAGTGACGCAAACACCTCGAATGTAGTGTTTACATTAAAGCCACAGTTTTCATGACCAATATTGTTTGTCATTTCCTAGTTTGATTGAAAGCAAGGTTGCACCCCACTGTCTCATTCTGAATAACGCGTGACCTTTAAACGCTGACAGCAAACCAGCTTATAGGAAAATGGTGGCCGCCATGGCGGAGGCCTTTCTACTTTATTTATTGATTCGTTTCTTGCTGGTGTCTGTTCAACGTGGCCAGTCTCTTTTACAGATGATGGAATATTCATGTGTAGCTCTTCAATAAAGAGGAAATTTGTCAGTAACACCAGTCTCCAAACCTCTGGTTTTCAGATTACAATTGTTCCTTCTTTTTGTGTTTTCATTTATTTGCAGTGTTTGAAAAGTCATTTTCTGTTTCCAACCCCGTCATAACACATGAGAGCTGCCTGACCTCCTGAAGCCAGTGCCCATCTCTAGTGGAACAGTTGGTAGTGACAATGACACAAAGCAGTGCAGAGAAGTTATGTCTTCAACTTCACATTAAACTCCTTGCACCAGTAAAAGGCTTCAAGTGGCATCTCCTCTGAGAGATTTCAGATAAGAATATAGATAGGATGAGTCTTTGTGTTTCGAGATCTATCCTGACTGATGGATTGGAAGACTAAAGACAGGCCTCTTAGTTAGAACATAAGAACATAAGAAAAAGGAACAGGAGTAGACCATTTGGCCCCTCGAGCCTGCTCTGCTATTCAATAAAACCATGGCTGATCTTGTGCTTCGATCCACATTCCCATCTAACCCCGATAATTTTAGATTCTTGTTAGGCAAGGGAATCAATCTACCTCTGCCTTAAAAATATTCAATGACCCTGCCTCCACCACCTTCTGAGGCAAAGAATTCCAAAGTCGTACAACCTTCTGGGAGGAAAAATTCTCTCAGTTATTTGACGACTCTCAAAGATTTTGTTGACTGGTCACCCTCTCTAATTTTATCCCTTTTAACATCATGTTAGGTTTCATCCTTATGTTAGCCCACATCTTCATTTAAACACCCAATGGAAGGGATCATTTACATGGATCATATCCTCAAAAATGTCCAGTTTGGAATCCAGTAATTTTTGCATGTAAGATGCCAGTTTCTGGGTCCAAAGTCAATGGTGCATCCAAATGTTGCATCACTTATTCTAACAATGGTTAAGTAGATGTTTCCACCTTTCATTAATAATATCGGCAAGCTCATAATTATTTTGAGTTGACAACATGTTTGGTCATTTCTAGCCTAAAGACTTAATAGTGAATTAATTTTATTTTAGATATTACCTCATTGAAGCAGATACATAGCAACTTTACAAAGTGGGAGTTCACGAAAGGTTCATGAACTTGGGGCAGTATTAGTTTTGTGGTTCGTAGAGGCACATGCATACTCTGAGAAGAGTACCTTTAATCCTGTGGGTTTATCATTAGTACAGTGATTTCTGCTTCACATTAATTTGAACTGATAGTGTCACATGAGAACAGTCATGATTATAGTACTTCAATAGTTATTCAGCAGCCTGACGTAATGATATGAAGACAGGAATTTGAATCCCACCATGGCAGCTAGGGCATTTAAATTCAGTTAATTAAATAAGTCTAGAATTTAAGAAAAGCAACTAGCATAGCAGTAATATTACTGGATGAGTAATCCAGGGACCTGGACTAATGCTCCAGAGATATAAGTTCAAATCCCATCACAGAAGCTTGGGAATTTAAATTAATTAATAAATCAGTTTATAAAATAAATTGCTAGTTTCATTAACAATGATCATAAAACTACTGGACTGTCATTAAAAAAAAATCTGGTTCTCCTTCAGGGAGGAAATCTCCCATCATTACCTGGTGTGGCCTACATGTGAATCCAGACCAACAGCGATGTAGTTGATTCCTAACTGCCAGCTGCAATGAACCAGCAAGCCACTCAGCTGCATCAAACCATTACAGAAAAGTTAAATACAGTTCCAAGGGCAATGAGGGATGTGCAATAAATGGGGGCCTTGTCTGTGACTCCCAAACCCATGAATATTTTTAAAAATCATTAGTGGTGAGCATTAACTAAAATCCATCTGGCCCATGTGACCCTCAGCAATGTGGTACACTCTTGACAACCCCTGAAATGGCAATTATGAAGGTGACTCGCCACCACTTTCTTGGGGGAGTAATCCAAGAGTCAGTTTTTAAAAAATAGGGTTGAGCTGATTCTGTAACCTCTACAGTGAGGGTTCCTGGAGGGTGGGAGTTTTGCACTGCTTCAATTTGATATTGCATGCAGTATAAATCTGCCAGTTAAACCTAACTGACTTAAAGTGTTCAACACAGATTTCCCTCCTGATCTCAAAACACTGAAGTTTTTAAGTCCCTGTGGGCCAAACCAATCTCAGACAAGCTGGAGTCAAGGGATACAAACTGGTTCTAAGTCAGAAGGTTATGGGTTCAAGTTCCACTCCAGGATTTGAGCACAAAAATTAACACTAACACTCCAGTGCAGTACTAAGGGAGCATCGCACTGTCAGAGGTGCCATCTTTCTTATAAGATGTTAAATCGAAGTCCCGTTTGCCTGCGCGGGTGGATGGAAAAGATCCCTTTGCAATACTTCAAAGTTATCCCTGGTGTCCTGGCCAATATTTATCCCACATTCAACATCATTATCACATTGCTGTTTGTAGGAGTTTGCTGTGCACAAGTTAGCTGCTGTGTTTCCTACATTCCAACAGTGACTACAAAAAATTCTTCATTGGCTGTAAAGCAATTTGGGGCATTCTAAGGTCATGAAAGGTGCTATTTAAATTAAGGTCTTTCTTTCTATTTTGAAGAAGAGCAGGGGAGTTCTACCAGGTGTCCTGGCCAATATTTTTCCCTCAATCAACATCACAGAAACAGATTATCTGGTCGTTATCATATTGCTGTTTGTGGGAGTTTACTGTGCGCCAATTGGCTGCCATGTTTCCCACATTACAACAGACTCTACACTTGGTAAGTATTTAATCGGCTATAAAATGCTTTGGGATGTCCTAAGGTTGTGAAAGGCACTATATAAATGTTAGTCTTTAAAGGAAAGGTCTTCAACCCACCCCAAGATCCAACAAAGAGAGGAATAAAGGTCCCAGTTTTAATAAGCAAGAATAGGGAAGTGAGACAGTCACCAACCACCACACCCAGCACCCCTCTCTCCCAACCCTCTTCCCTTCCCAGTCTCAGTAGCATGAGGCCAAAAGGCTTAATTTGCATGTTCCCCCAGTGAGTTCAGCTTCCTGCCTGAATCTATGGGGTCGAGTCCTGGTCATAAACCAGCTGACGCCGCCATGTTGTGGTACCGGCTGCTCACTTTGATCCCTCCCCAGGACTTTGTCACAAAAATCCAGAAATTGTTAGTCGACTTCTTCTGGGACAAAAGATTGAACTAGGTCGCTGCTGAGGTTCTGAGTCTCCCGCTTAGGGAGGGCGGTCAGGCATTATTGTGCCTATGCACACAGGTGGTGACTTTCCACCTTCAGACCCTGCAGCGATACCTTTACGTTGAGCCTCCTGCGAGATGGTGTGCCCTGATGACGTATTTCTTCCGTCAGGTGCACAGCCTGAATTATGACATGCAGCACCTGTTTATAGAGCAGAGGGGCCTCGGTGGTTCCTTACAGGCATTGCCCATCTTTTGCCAGGACCTGATCAAAGTCTGGAACATGGTCGCCTTGCGACGCAGCTCTCCCCCGTCAGGAGTAGCTATCGTCAGAGAGCCGCTGCTCAGGAATCCGCCCCTCCGTCCTTTTCAATGGTTGGCAGAGAGGAGGGCTGTGGCTGCAGGGGTGACCAGGATCGGGGACGTGCTGGGTGGCGGAGGATTGGGCTGGATGATCCCACAGGAGTTGGCGCGTCACCCGTCTGTGAGTGTCCAGATCGCAGCCGATGCCATCCAAGACCTAAAGATGGTCGTGCTTGGACCCCAGGTAATTTTAGGTCTCGAGGTGGCCCATGTGCGCGGTGGTCTTCCTGCTGAACGTTCCCCTGTTCGGACGGAATTCCACATTGGTCCCAAGCCCCGAACTCTCCCTCGGGTGCTGGTGCCCCGCAATATGAGCTGCCTCGGGGACATGCCCTCTGTGCCATTTGGCACGGCGCGGAGGAGCTTTTTGTACGGACTGCTGCTGCACACTTTCCATTTTCTCGCCCTTGTCCGCCCCCCGGACACGCCCTGGCGTGCCTTGTTGCCGTCCGGCAGCGGAGGCCCCCAATGGGACGCCCTCTACGGAGGTGTTCTCCCCCTTTCTATCAGGGACCTGGGTTGGAGGGTGTTGCACGTATCAGTCCCTTATAATCGTAGAATGCATAGATTCACGGACTCGCAGGACACCTGTCCTTTTTGTGGTCTTGTGGAGTCCGTGGACCATGCTTATGTAGGGTGTGGTAGGCTGCACTCCCTTTTTAGTTATTTAAAAAATCTTTTATTAATGTTTTGTTTGCACTTCAGCCCCACGCTCCTGATCTACGGACACCCAGTACGGAAGGGGGTCGGGAAGGAGGAGGCTCTCCTTGTGAACCTGCTCCTGGGCCTGGTCAAGTTGGCCATTAACAGGTCCAGGCAGCGGGCAATCGAGGGGGGAGTCCCGCCCGATTGTTTGTCCCTCTTCTGCGGCTACATTCGCGGCCGGATGTCCCTGGAGAGGGATCACGCGGTGTCTGCCGGCAATCTTGAGGCCTTCCGTACTCGGTGGGCACCGCGGGGACTGGGGTGTTTTATTGACCCCCTTAATCATATTTTGGTTTAAAGTTTGTAAGTTTCCTTTAAACTTTGTCCTTAACTTTACAGCTGACCTGAATCAGGGGCTGTGCTTGATTTGTCCTTCGTTTTGTTAATTTAGTTTAATTGTTTTAACTCTAAAAGAGTTACCTGCTTGAATCTATGGGGTCGAGTCCTGGTCATAAACCAGCTGATCGCCGCCATGTTGTGGTATCGGCTGGTCACTTTGATCCCTCCTCTGGACTTTGTCACAAAAATCCAGAGAATGTTAGTCGACTTCTGGGGCAAAAGATTGCACTGGGTCACTGCTGAGGTTCTGAGTTTCCCGCTTAGGGAGGGCGATCAGGCGTTAGTGTGCCTATGCACACAGGTGGCGACTTTCCGCCTTCAGACCCTGCAGCGATACCTTTACGTTGAGCCTCCTCCGAGATGGTGTGCCCAGACGATGTATTTCTTCCATCAGGTGCACGGCCTGAATTATGACGTGCAGCTCCTGTTTATAAAGCAGAGGGGCCTTGGTGGCTCCTTACGGGTGTTGCCCGTCTTTTACCAGGACCTGATCAAAGTCTTGAACATGGTCGCCTCGCGATGCAGCTCTCCCCTGTCAGGAGTAGCGGCTATTGTCAGAGAGCCGCTGCTCAGGAATCCACCCCTCCGTCCTTTTCAGTGGCTGGCGGAGAGGAGGGCTGTGGCTGCCGGGGTGACCAGGATCGGGGATGTGCTGGGTGGCAGAGGATTGGGCTGGATGCTCCCACAGGAGTTGTCCAGCTCGCAGATGATCCCATCCAAGACCTAAGGACGGTCGTGCTCGGACCCGAGGTAATTTTAGGTCTGGAGGTGGCCCAGGTGCGCGGTGGTCTTCCTGCTGAACGTTCCCCTGTTCGGATGGAATTCCACATTGGCCCCAAGCCCTGAACTCTCCCTTGGGTGCCGGTGCCCCGTAATATGAGCCGCCTCGGGGACATTCCCTCTGTGCCATTTGGCACCGCGCGGAGGAGCTTTTTGTACGGACTGCTGCTGCACACCTTTCATTTTCTCGCCCTTGTCCGCTGCCCGGACACACCCTGGCGTGCCTTGTTGCCGTCCGGTGGCGGAGGCCCCTGATGGCAGGCCCTCTACTGAGGTATCCTCCCCCTTTCTATCGGGGACCTGGGTTGGAGGATGTTGCACGCATCAGTCCCTTATAATCGTAGAATGCATAGATTCACGGACTCCCAGGACACCTGTCCTTTTTGTGGAGTCCGTGGACCATGCTTATGTAGGGTGTGGTAGGCTGCACTCCCTTTTTAGTTATTTAAAAAACCTTTTGTTACTGTTTTGTTTGCACTTCAGTCCCACGCTCCTGATCTACAGACACCCGATGCGGAAGGGGGTTGGGAAGGAGGAGGACTTCCTTGTGAACCTGCTCCTGGGCCTGGCCAAGTTGGCCATTAACAGGTCCAGGCAGCGGGCGATCGAGGGGGGAGTCCCACCCGATTGTTTGTCCTTCTTCCGGGGCTACGTTCGCGGCCGGGTGTCCCTAGAGAGGGAGCATGCGGTGTCTGCTGGCACTCTCGAGGCCTTCCATGCTCGGTGGGCACCACGGGGACTGGGGTGTTTTATTGACCCCCTTAATCACATTTTGATTTAAAGTAAGTTTCCTTTAAACTTTGTCCTTGGTTTTACAGCTGACCTGACTTAAGGGCTGTGCTTGATTTATCCTTTATTTTGTTAATTTAGTTTAATTGTTTTAACTCCAAAAGAGTTACCTGCCTGAATCTATGGGGTCGAGTCCTGGTCATAAACCAGCTGATCGCCGCCATGTTGTGGTATCGGCTGGTCACTTTGATTCCTCCCGCAGACTTTGTCACAAAAATCCAGAGAACGTTAGTCAACTTCTTCTGGGACAAAAGATTGCACTGGGTCGCTGCTGAGGTTCTGAGTCTCCCGCTTAGGGAGGGCGGTCAGGCGTGAGTGTGCCTACGCACACAGGTGGCGACTTTCCGCCTTCAGACCCTGCAGCGATACCTTTACGTTGAGCCTCCTCCGAGATGGTGTGCCCTGATGTATTTCTTCCGTCAGGTGCACGGCCTGAATTATGACATGCAGCACCTGTTTATAGAGCAGAGGGGCCTTGGTGGCTCCTTACAGTCGTTGCCCGTCTTTTACCAGGACCTGATGAAAGTCTGGAACATGTCGCCTTGCGATGCAGCTCTCCACCATCAGAAGTAGCGGCTATCGTCAGAGAGCCGCTGCTCAGGAATCCACCCCTCCAACCTTTTCAGTGGCTGGCGGAGAGGAGGGCTGTGGCTGCCGGGGTGACCAGGATCGGGGACGTGCTGGGTGGCGGAGGATTGGGCTGGATGCTTCCACAGGAGTTGACGCGTCGTGCGTCTGTGAGTGTCCAGCTCGCAGCCGATGCCATCCAAGACCTAAGGATGGTCGTGCTCAGACCTGATGTAATTTTAGGTCTCGAGGTGGCCCAGGTGCACGGTGGTCTTCCTGCTGAACGTTCCCCTGTTCGGACAGAATTCCACATTGGCCCCAAGCCCTGAACCCTCCCTCGGGTGCCGGTGCCCCGCAATATGAGCCGCCTCGGGAACATGCCCTCTGTGCCATTTGGCACGGCGCAGAGGAGCTTTCTCTATGGACTGCTGCTGCACACCTTCCATTTTCTCGCCCTTGTCCGCCGCCCGGACACGCCCTGGTGTGCCTTGTTGCTGTCCGGCGGCGGAGGCCCCCAATGGGAGACCCTCTATGGAGGTGTCCTCCCTCTTTCTATCGGGGACCTGGGTTGGAGAGTGTTGCATGCAGCAGTCCCTTATAATCGTAGAATGCATAGATTCACAGACTCCCAGGACACCTGTCCTTTTTGTGGTCTTGTGGAGTCCGTGGACCATGCTTATATAGGGTGTGTTAGGCTGCACTCCCTTTTTAGTTATTTAAAAATCCTTTTGTTTTGTTTGCACTTCAGTCCCACGCTCCTGATCTACAGAAACCCGGTGCGGAAGGGGGTCGGGAAGGAGGAGGATCTCCTCGTGAATCTGCTCCTGGGCCTGGCCAAGTTGGCCATTAACAGGTCCAGGCAGCGGGCGATCGAGAGGGGAGTCCCGCCCGATTGTTTGTCCCTCTCCCGCAGCTACGTTTGCAGCCGGGAGTCCCTGGAGAGGGAGCACGCGGTGTCTGCCGGCACACTCGAGACCTTCCTTGCTTGGTGGGCACCGCGGGGACTGGGGTGTTTTATTGACCCCTTTAATCACATTTTGGTTTAATGTTTGTAAGTTTCCTTTAAACTTTGTCCTTAGTTTTACAACTGACCTGACTTAGGGGCTATGCTTGATTTATCCCTTATTTTGTTAATTTAATTTAATTGTTTTAACTCCAGAAGAGTTAGCTGCCTGAATCTAGTGGAAGGCAGCAGCTGGCTAGTGGGAGGGGGCAGAATATCAGCTGATAGGAAATTATTAGTAGGGACTGAAGGCGTAGTCCACAATACTCAGGTAAGTAGCAGGGATGGAGTTTTGGGGGGATCTCACAATTGGGTAGGGGTGGGGTCTCGGGACATGGAATGTCACAGTTTTCCCCGTAGGGCCTAGAGAAGGACCTCTGTTCGTCCTGGCCCCACAATGAAGAATAAAAAATCCTTATCCTCTTTACATAGGAACAGGAGTAGGCTGCTCAGTCCCTTGAATCTGTTCCTCCAGGCAGTGAGATGATGGCTGATCTGTACCCTAACTCCATACACCCATCTTACCTTCATATCCCATTGTACCCTTGGCTAGCAAAAATCTATCAATCTGCAGAATTAAAATTATTAATTGAGAAAGCATCTGCCTCTTGTGGAAGAGAATTTCACACTTTTGCCATCCTTTGTGCAAAGAAGTGTTTCCTAACTTCACTTAAATGTTCTTGCTCTGATTTTAAGGTTATGTCCCTGTCCTTGACTCCCTGACTAATGGGAACAATTCTCTAAATCTACCCTACTGAATCCTATCAAAATCCTAAAAATCTCAATCAAATTACTCCTTAACCTGCTTTATTCCAAGGATTAACTCTAGTTTATATAATCTCTCCTCATAATCTAAACTTGGAGCCCTTGTCGCATTCTGCTCAATCTGTGATGCACATTTCCAAAGCCAATAAATAATTTCTAAGGTGATGAGCCCAGAACAGTACGTAGCAATGTTTGCTATAAAATTTAGTACTTTTGCGTGGCCTAACTTTCCCATAGCCACACATGTGTTACTTATCACAAAGGCCTGTAAGGTACCTTTTAGGTGGCATGGCCACACACTTTAATGGGGACATTGCTCCATAGCATTCTGGACGTGGCCTACAGCTGTAGCAAAACTGCCTCCCCTTTATATTCTAACACCATTAGCCTTTCTGATTATTTTTGACTACTACCTTTTATTGACCTGTACGTGGACCCCTAAATTTCTTTGGATTTTCACTGTTTATAACTTTTCACCAATAAAAAAACTATTCAGATCTATCCTTTATTGTTCCAAAATTGATAACTAGGCACATATCTGTGTTGAAATCGATCTGCTAACAATTATGTCCACTCATTTAATCTATCAATGTCTCTTTGTAATTTTAGGCTCTCATCTACACTACTTATTTACCACCAATTTTTGTGTCATCATCAAACTTGGATATATGGCTGTCTATTGTGTTATCTAAGTTATTAATAAATAGTGAATAGTTGAGGTCCCAGGGCAGATTCTTGTGGTACACCATTGTACACCATTGGTCATTTCCTTCCAGTTCAAGTACATATTCATTATCTCTAAATTAGCTTCTACCACCTAACAAATATCCTAACCAGGTCAATAATTTGCCTTCAATTCCATTTGCTCTAATTGTAGCCAATGTCTCTTATGTGGACCCTTTTCAAACACCTACTGGAAGTCCATATAGACTACATCATAGACTTTCACCAGTTTCAGGAAGTTCGTGGGATACTGACAGTTAAATCTCCTGGCTGATTCATTTAAATTACCCCTGGAACTTTCCCAGTGGTTCTTAGGAGTAGGATGAATAGCCTGCCCCAACATTCCCTAAGATGAGGACAATTGAATAGCCCCACCATTCCTTGAGAGGAACAGCCAGATCAAAAACTCTCTGAAAAGAGTATTCACGAATGCACGCGAAAAGGAGATCATGTATGAAATCATGGTGTTTAAGAGGCAGCTTGACAAATACATGAATAGGATGGGAATAGATGGGTATGGACCCCGGAAGTGCAAAATGTTTTAGTTTGACAGGCAATATGATGGGCGCAGGCTTGGAGGGCCGAAGGACCTGTTCCTGTGCTGTACTTTTCTTTGTTCTTTGAGAGCAAAACAAAGGGGGTTTATGTTTATACTCTTTCTAACTAGCAGAACTAAAGCCACCATTTTTGTTTCCATCAAGCAATTCCACTACCTCTATCACTGATGCTCAGTGACAACAGTGTGTACCATCTACAAGGTGCACTGCAGCCACTTTCTAAGGCTCCTTCGACAGCACCTTCCAAACCTAAGACCTCTACCACCTAGAAAGACAAGGGCAGCAGCATCTGTAAATTCCCCTCCAAGTCGTACATCACCCTGACTTGGAACTATATTGCTGTTCCTTCATCATCACTGGATCAAAATACTGGAATTCCCTATCAACCAGCACTGTGGGTATACCTACACCACATGGATTGCAGCAGTTCATGAAGGCTGCTCACCACCACCTTCTTAAGGGCAATTAGGAATGGGCAATAAATGCTGACCTAGCCAGCAATGCCCACATCCTGTGAATGAATAAGAAAATTACATGGTGCTAGCCCCCATTCCATCAACCTTCCTCATTAAAGTCTCAAATCTTGATGTTTGCAAACTTAACATCCTGTTTGAAGTTGCTTCACTGCCTGGAGCACATTCTTCAGTGCACTGATAATTTATATTAATAACTCACCTGCAGTGTTATTCAAACCACAAGCCTCCATGGGAACCAGTAATTAAAGGACCCCTAGCTTGCATTTTCAATTTCTTCCTGTAAAATTATTCTGCAAATGGGATTGGAGCCTTGGCAGCATTTAAAAGGCAGCCATGGGGTGGACACTGTTAGGGTCTGCTGCATTTGGCAGACGTTCACTGAGTCCTTTTGGTTAAATTGCAAAGAAGCAGAAGGGCAACCATTTCTCTTGGCTTGAGGGCCCCCTTGAGCAATTAGCCTTCATGGCAGATGGCTTATTGTAGAGAGGCCAAAGAGTAGATTAGAACTGGGTGGCATCTCTGCAACCACAGGAATGGTGACCCCTTTAAAGTGGCATTGCCCAGATGGCATGGCGGATTGCACATTCTGGAGAGGTTCTTGTAGTGAAGAGGAGAACCTGAGAAAGAGGGAGGAGCAGGCAAATGGGAACAGACATAACTACCTCCTGCTGACCTACAGGGCAGCTTCATGATGGGGAAGTGACAAAGGCAACAGAAGAGACTGGGCACAGGGAGGTGAGGGTACCTAGTAGCCAGGGTGTACAGACAATGGATAAGCTACCTCCAGATGTTAGATCAACAATGTTGCTGATGACCGTGCCTGTCCTGAGGGGCTGAGGCTAATCTGTGTGCCATGATGGCTGAGGTGAGCGCTGATCGCATTGGAGGGCATGTGATGCCAGTGGCTCTCAATGTCAGTGGCTCTGAATTTCTACATCTCAGGCTCATTTCAGGGGTCCACTGAAGACATGTGCAACATCTACCAATCAGATTGCATCAAGTTAATGAAAGATGGCCTCTTCAGAGGGCCAGTCAGTACATCAAGTTCAGGTCTGATGCAGACAGTCAGGCTGAGAAAGTGAGTTGGTGCCACCATGATTGCATTCCTCCAAGTTCAAGGTTTCATAGACTGCAGGTTTGTGGCCATCAAAGTTCCTGCTGGCTAGCCAGGGGCCTTCATCAACTGAAAGGCATCTCACTCCCTCAACATCCAACTTGTCTGTGACTACCACCAGCAGATGTGTGCCTGTTACCATGGAAGCAGCCAGGACACTAACATTCTCTGGCACTCCCAGGTGCCACAGCTGAGGGCCACAACATCCTGACACGCATGAGGGACAGCTTGGAGGGCACCAACATCTAGGAGCAAGGGAGGCTTGGGAGGCACTTATGCTCACTTGTTACTCGTGAACCTGTGCCTCTTCATCCAACCAGACAAAAAATGATCCACACTCTTAGCACACAAAAGTCACTCACTTTGCTGAAAGCCCCAATCCCCCCACCTTCACCCTTGTCTACTAAGCACCTGCTGCTTCTGCAATGTGCACACATGATCAAGCCCAGCCAGCCCCTCGGTGGTGCTCCCTCTTCGCTACCAGTGGAGCCAGGCTGCTGATCTCTAGCTGCCCCGTAGCCTTGGATGACTTTGGGGTCCGCCTTCCAGGTGACTGCAAGACCCAAGAGAGGGGGTGGAGGGTGGGGTGGGGTGAACACACAGGACCACGCCCTTGGGTGCGGCCCGGGCTCAAGCTTATTTCAAACACATCAATTTATGCTTTTAAAGAAAATTTTTTAAAAAAGAGATTTCAGCCTACAGCGGAAAGTGGGACGAATCCCACAGATGATTTGAACAAACATTAGCGCTCCCCGGGTTCATTGCATCGAGATTCAGAGATTTCCTTCAAACGCCTCGTGCCCATCAACCAACTGGCACCGCCCACCTGGGGCGGAGGGGGAGGGGAAAGCCACGCCCCGCACGCATGTGCATCAGTGTCGGCTCAGCCTCGAGGTCCATCGCTTAAGCCCCGCCCTCGACAACAGTTAAGGGCGCGAGCCGAGCAGGTCATGTGAGAGGAGTAGAGCTGCCGAGTGGGCACTTCTCAGTGCTGGGGGTGACAGTCAGGGGCCAGCCGGCTCCACTAGGGGGCAGCAGGGGAAGGGAGCGGCACAACGGTAACGGAACAGGGAAGAGAGCGGGGAGCACTGGGACAGGATAGCAGTGTGAGGGGGGGGCCAGCGCTGTCAGTGTGTGAGGGGGGGGGGGGGGGGGGGGGGGCAGCGCTGTCACTGTGTCAGGGGGGCGGGGCCAGCGCTGTCAATGTGTGATGGGGGGGCAGCGCTGTCACTGTGTGAGGGGGGCGGGGCCAGCGCTGTCACTGTGAGGGGGCGGGGCCAGGGCAGTCACTGTGTGAGGGGGGGGCCAGCGCTGTCACTGTGAGGGGGTGGCCAGCGCTGTCACTGTGAGGGGGCGGGGCCAGCGCTGTCACCGTGTAGGGGGGGCAGCGCTGTCACCGTGTGAGGGAGGGGCCAGCGCTGTCTCTGTGTGAGGGGGGGGACCAGCGCTGTCTCTGTGTGAGGGGGGGGACCAGCGCTGTCTCTGTGTGAGGGGGGGACCAGCGCTGTCTCTGTGTGAGGGGGGGGGGGTGGGGTGCCAGCGCTGTCACTGTGTGAGTGGGCCAGCACTGTTAGCATGAGCAGTGATTTCTGTCACTGTGTGAGGGGAGAGCACTTTGTGTCAGGGGCCAGTGCAGTCACTGTGTGAGGTGGACAGTGCTGTCATTGTGAGGGATCCAGCGCTTTCATTGTTAGGAAGCCAACGCTGACACAGTGTGAGGGGAAATTGCTTTCACTTTGTGTGGGGAGAGCACTGTGTCAGAGGCCATTGCTGTCACTGTGTGAGGGGAGAGCGCTGTCACTGTGTGAGGGGGCCAGTGCTGTTAGCATGAGCAGAGATTGCTATCACTATGTCACAAGAAAGTGCTGTCACTGTGTGAGGTCCGAAGTGGGGATGTTCGCTGATGATTGCACATTGTTCAGCACCATTTGCGACTCCTTAAATACTGAAGCAGTCCATATCCAAATGCAGCATGACCTGGGCAATATCCAAGCTTGGGCTGACAATTGTCAAATAACTTTCACGCCACACAAGTGCCAGGAAATGACCATCTCCAATAAGAGAGAATCCAAGCATTGCCCCTTGATGTTCAATGGCATTACCATCACTGAATCCTCCGCTATCAACAGCCTGGGCATTACCATTGACCAGAACCTGAACTGGACTAGCCATATAAATACTGTGGCTACAAAAGCAGGTCAGAAGCTAGGAATTGTGTGACGAGTAACTCACCTTCTGACTCCCCAAAGCCTGTCCACCATCTACAAGGTACAAGTCAGGAGTGTGGTGGAATACTCCCCACTTGCCTGGGTGAGTGTAGCTCCCACAACCATCTAGAAGGGCAAGGGCAGCAGATAGATGAGAACACCACCACCTGGAACTTGCTCTCCAAGTCACTCACCATCCTGACTTGGAAATATATTGCCGTTCCTTCTCTGTTGCTGGGTCAAAATGCTGGAATTGCCTTCCTAACAGTTCTGTGGGTGTACCCACACCACATGGACTGTAGCAGTTCAAGAAGGCAGCTCACCACCACCTTCTCAAGGGCAACTAGGGATGGGCAAAAAATGCTGGGCTAGCCAGAGATGCCCACATCCTCTGAATTAATAAAAAAAGAGAACATCAGTAGATCATTGTTGGAATAAACACATTATGTTTATTTACAAATGAAACTCATTAGCTACACTTGCATGCTCACAACTCAAAACTCTGTCTTCACTCTTTAATGTCTGGCTCAAGACTCTCCCCACAGAGGTAGCCTGCATTCCATGCTATTGGGTATTAAGATCATGTGATCTTACATTCCAACACTTGTCTTAAAGGTATATTACTCATCAGATTACTACAAAATGACAGTCCAGTAGAAGTCTATTCAGCCCTCTTTGCCAGTGCTGGCATTCTCTTGCAATCCCATTATCTCCTTCCTTTCCAAACATGTATCCCATTCCCTTTCAAATCATGTTCTAGACTCTAACTCATAGGGCCAGATGGAGAAGTTTCCCATTGTCCAAAGCCCTCATTTCAAGTAACTTCCTTCACTTATCCTCCTCCCAGTGAAAACCCTCACTCTTCAACCCTTTGTACCTTGTTCATCCACTTCTGGAAATAATCTTTCAACATTTCCCACAGTATAAGGTCCCAGGATTTCACCCACCCTACTCACTGACTCTGCTTTTCCCCATAGCTTTTTTTTTGTCTTAAATTGTGCAGCTTGCCATGATGCATATGGAAGTTCACGTTTCAGCAATGGAACTTTAATTCTCATTTGTTTCACAATTTTAGCCAAATTTAGTTGTTTTTGAGCTTATGAAACTTTTCATTCAGCTCAGCAACTTGGTGAGTTGAGTTATTTTTGTTTCAGTTATCTGTGGAACTCTTGTATAAGTTTAACAACTTTGCCTTTTCAGAGGTTCTTTTCAGAATCTTTCTTCCATGGTCTCGGACTGATCATTAGACTCTTTCAATTCATTCATTAGATCTTCAATCTATTCTGTTGAATTCACCTGTTCTGCTTTTAAAGTCTGATCTGCTCTTCCATGCTGCACATCTCATCCTTCATGTTGTTCAGATTGGACTGAAGTTCAAGAAGTTCATCAGCCTTGGTTGTTAATTCTGCTTGTAAGTAACTGTTTCTGATTCACCAACAATTCCTTCTCCTGTTCCCGGTATTTTGCACAATGCTTATTAGAGACTTCTGATACTTGAAGTTCCTCAAGTTTCAATTGAAGATCCATTTTTGTTGAACTTGTTTCTACAAGTTCATCATTTAAGTGTTTCAAGTCCTCCATTCAATTGTTCCACTTCTTGTGAGTGACATTTTAGAGCTCTCGTTAGTTCTCAATTTCCTTATCAAATGCATCTTTCGTATGTGAAAGTTAATTCTCTATACTGATAACTTTTGCCTTGGCAGAGTACAATTCTTCTGTGCTATCGTTCAAGCTCACATTCTCTAACTGTGCTTCTGCTAATTGTTTTTGAGATTCCTCATGCTCTTTTGTGAGAAATTCTACTTTCTCTTACCATTCTAGACTCTTGATTTTCATCTCTTCATTTATCTCCT
The DNA here is from genome assembly GCF_017639515.1 of Carcharodon carcharias. NCBI lineage: Eukaryota > Metazoa > Chordata > Chondrichthyes > Lamniformes > Lamnidae > Carcharodon > Carcharodon carcharias. The sequence continues at coordinate 120,876,749 of NC_054473.1, read as the reverse complement.
TGGAAATATAATGTTTTTCCAAGTTTTCTTCCAAATGTCCAACCATTTTATTCAGCTCTGTAGTCTCTTTCTTGCACCTCTGTGACACCTGAAAATTTTGGCCTATTCAGGTATGGAAGTGTGGCTCATTGACAACTTTAGTGCCTCATGTGTTTTCAAGGGTATTTACTCAGCTTGATCTTGAGTTTCAAATCATCCAATTCATTTCTGACACAAACATTTTCCAACGTTATGCTATTTTCCTTTTGCAGGTTTTATTTATTTTGGGTTTCATCAGATAGCTTTCCTTCATTAACATACAGCTGCTTGCTCCTCACTGTCAGCTACTGTTGCAGTGCAGGTAATGTTTCGGGATTTTGGAGAAGATATATTTTTGAGACTTCCAGCAAGTTCTCTGCTTCTCTGACGCCCTCGTGTGGTTTACTTAAGTATTGACTTTTCCTTTTCAGCACTTTACTGGGGGTTTTCTCTTGTCTCTTTTTAAGCTCTATGGACTCCACAACTTGAAGATTAAAATATTCATCAGAGGCTTTTAATGTTTCAAAAGTTATTTGAAGGGTCACTAATGCACTGCATTAGGATTACTTTATCAGCAAGTTCACCAGTATACAAAGGTATTAATCCGGACTTTTTCTGACCTTGTACTTAGACCTGGGGCAGAATTTCACCCATGTCAAGCAGGCTGGGCGGGGCCAGGTCAGGGTAGTCAGGAAGCTGACTGCTGCCCACGATCGGGGCCGGAAGACAATTTCACGCTGGTGGGCCAATTAAGGCCCACCCAGCATGAAACATGAGCAGGCGGTGGGGGAAGTGTGAGCCGGGCGAGCGTGACCTTCGCGCATGAGCATGTGTGTGCGCTTCATAATCTCTCTGAGGCACAGAGCTGCCTCAAGGAGATGAAGTGTTATATATAAAAATGTAATGAAACATCCCCTCATGTGACTCTGTTATTTTATTTTTATTTGCTTTAGGAAACCCCATCCCATCCATGGATGAGGTTTCCTACAAAGTGCAAAGACCGCTTGGCCTTTTTGCTTACCCGCCAACCATAAGGTTGGACAGGCAGCAAAAACTTCAAGTTAATTGATCATTTAATGACCTTATCAAGCCTTTTAATTGTCGACGGGCCAACTTTGGCGCATACCCGCCGACCAAAATATCACACAAGTGCGCGATGACATCGGGACACTCACCCGAGGTCATCGCGTGTCATTTTATGCTCGGTCGGGTCAGGCGCAAGCCCACCTGCTGAGCTAAAAATTTTACCCCTGATGTACTTCAGTAGTTTAAAAATTCTCTTTTCCTTTAGGTCTGGCCCTTGGATGAGACCAAACTAATCTGGTAAATTGGATTATTGATCCATGGTTAAAAAATATAAAAGTACAGATTCAGCTTTAAGAAGTCACTGAAATTCAAGATGGCGCTGCCGTTCACTTGAAGACAAAGGGTTAACCCACGCTCATCAATTTTTGAGAGCTCCCCTTGTAATGGTGCTCGTGCTCAATCTTGAAAAAATTTTAAACAAAAGTTGCTTGGATCAACTAGCTGCAGAGTTCTCTATTTCAGTGCTGTGCTTTAGGGTTGCAAGAGCACTGAGTCTTGGCTTTTGCTAGTCTTTAAAGCTGATTCGTTAGTCCAGATTCTTCCAAATTAATTAATTACGTTTTTCTTCTCTTTGTTCTTCTCGTGCCTATCGAACCTTGGCTGGCTTCTCCAGTGATCATGGGTCTGACTATGTAAACTAAATGACTGCAGGAAATCTTCAAGCAAGCTGTTTGGGCCAGGTACTTGGTTTTTTAAGCTTAAAGAATGTAATTGAAGGTGATTTTTTTTTCACTCTGGCTGCTGTTTTAAGACTATCATTTTCTCAGTGGAGTTTGGGAAGCGGCAGTGGACCCAAATACAGCTTTCTTCCAGCTGCCCTCTAGTATACTAGAGCTGATCTTGATTGCTGCCAATTTTTAATGGTCATTTCAGCCTTTTTACTGTATATCACTCACCCTTTTTGTGATAAGGCTAGGTCCCTTGACTCTACATTAACTCAAGTCTGACAATGGAGTTTTTTTAGGTGATCTCCAGCTGTGCCTTCAAGGTAGGTGCACTTCTCACAGATCAGACTGCAGCTTCTTAACTTTTTAATGCTTTTGGGATTTTGGGATCCATCCTTCACTGCCACCATGTTGGAGGGTGTTGGATACCATTCGCTGGGTCTTAAAGAAGTATTTCAACTGTATGTATTTATTATGTATGTATTTATTTATTAGCTACAAGAACTATTTACACATATGCAGTAAAGGGCTCAAGCTAGGAGCTGTCTCTGTGCACACAGCTCTATCCAACTCTAGACTGACCCCTAGGTGTGGGTCATGTGTTCTCTTACATCACCCTATGGACAGTAATGTACTCAGTCCCATGTTAACCCTGTATGTGCTAAATCCATTTACTACAATGCCCACCCCATTTCCCAGTAACGCTCCCTTCCCAGCCGCACCTCCCCTCAGCCCCATTTTCCAATCTCTCAAGAGCCCCCTCTGGCCACAACCCACAACTCTTGTCTAACTCTTGAAAGTCCCTGACTTCCGACTGTGGTCAAGCCTCCACCAACTCTGGAGCACCTCCACCCTAGCAGGGGGAAGGGACACACTGTTGCATTGGGAAATTTAAAACATGAAGATCTCCCAGACTGCAGGGAACAATGGCCAGAACATAAATACCTCATTCTAAGAGGTTCCTGGGGCAATCCAAGAGGCTTGGTAACTCTATGTACACCCAGGCATAAAACTGACTTTGGATCAGCTGTCCTTAATGGAAATTTCCAGATTTTCATTTTCATTGAAATCAATTGAACTGAAAGTTGGACAATTTCTGTAATGGGCGGACGATGCACATTTTACAGCCAGGTGTGCAAGTTGAAAATCCACCCTACAGCACTTTTCAAGAAGTTGTTTTATACTTTTTACCTAGTTGTGCATTTTGAAAGTTTTGGTGAGACAGCGCTCATAAACTCCCACATGCGTAATGTTTACTGCTCATCTGATCACTGATTTAAGAAGACATGGGACGGCAGTACAACAGAAGGCCACCAGGTGTCAGTTGTGCTCCAAGTGTTATTGGCACCGGCAGTGCCCAATTCAATGGTGTGCTTCAATCAATTTAATTGCCCTGAGGCACTGGCATAGTCAGTCCGAGGTAGGGCTGTCAACTCTTATTCAGTGTGTATGGGGCAAAAGCTACACATATGTCAGCTGTCATAATAGAAGTTATGCTACGTATGTTCTATTCAATGCTTGTACATTGTTACCGTTCGGAAATAGAGATAGTTTAAGTAAGTTATATTTGTATTTGTGTGGTTAGGAATAAGGTGTATCTTTAAGTTTAAGTTCAGTTTATATTTTTTTCTATTTGTGGGTTAAAATGTGAAACCTGGGATCTAGTTTCATTTTTGTGTGGAGACTACAGGTCTAAAGCTCTGTTTGTATACCTGCATTTCTAATGAGTTTTATGACTTTTGAAGGGGAGTAAAACAAACTGTTCTACTTTTATTTCTCATTTCTATATGTTTTACTTCTTATTTCTATATGTCTCGAAAGGTCAACTGTATCCCTCTCCACAGATGCTGTCAGACCTGCTGAGTTTTTCCAGGTATTTTTGTTTTTGTTCTAGATTTCCAGTGTCTGCAGTATTTTGCTTTTGTTCTAGTTGTGCTGTTGCCGAGTAACAGTGGTGCAGAGAGAGATCCCCCACCCCCCCCCCCCCCCCCCACACACACACACACACACACACACAGACACATGGACAGAAAAAACTAAAAATAAAGCAGTTTGAGTTCATTTGGAAGCAGCTGCCAGAGAGACTGGACAGTAGAGGGACACTTAGCAAGTCCCTAACTAAAGTTGAAACCAGGATTCCAGAGAGACTGGATGCTGGGAGAGGGAACTGCAGAGAGAGTAGATTTCCCAAAAGAACCAAAGGGTCCCAAGGCCAAGGAGTGAGACAGAAAGGAGGATCCCAAGACATTCTGGTCAAAAGAAGAGCGGGAGTCTGGAAAAAGGCTCTGTTCTGTGGAAGTGACAGTAAGGAGCAGAGAGGAATGCTGCAAGCTTCAAGCTTAAAGGGAGAAAGCTGTAGGAAGCAGATTTAAAGCAATATAGGCATGCAAGAAGCTGGAAGGTCCAAGGAGACAGCTAAAGGTCTGTAACTCTTTACAATGGGCATGTGAAGCAGTGGTGTACTATTGACTGCTGAGCCAGTGAGAGAGTGTGCATGGAAGATAGCTTGAATGCACATGGCAATCCAAGGGTGAGGAACTTGGGAAGGGAAGTTCAAAACCCTGGAGGTGGACCCTTGAGGAAAGCGTCTGAGAGAAAGTTTCATTTAGGAGAAGATTCCAAAGCGAATTCTTGGGAAATGGAAATTGGAAACCCTTGTGTGTAAGATAAAGTTCAGTGAGACTGATTTGCCCACAGTGCAACAAGCGCCTGGGGGGAGTTGAAGAAAGACCCATAGCATCTGTCATGGGTAGCATCTGTCACTTGGTTTCACAGTGTGGTGTTTCTGACCACGGGTTGCCTATTGGTTTACATGGACTCTGTACTTACTGTGAACATTAGAGCTTTTGTAACTTGTGTATTCTTTACAAATCTGTATATATCTGTGAAGGCAGTTGTGGGTGAAGAAGTATAGTTCATCTTTCCTTATTTAATAAATGTTTTATTCTTTTGTTAAAAGTTTATCAGCTTATTCCTAGACTCTGCTCAGTAGCCACTGTCCATGTATCTAAGCAAAAAATAAAAGTTAGGATCTATCAAGCCAGGTTCCACCCTGAGATCTGGTTTGTCCAGTCGTAACATCAGCTAGGATCATAACACTACGTTTTGGGCTTGTCGGCCATAGTCTTTATAAGTGGAATGTTATGTAATAAGTTATCCCTGGTTCTTCAACGATTGCTTGATGTACAGTAAGAAGTTAGAAGAATTGAAGCTCTGAAGATTGAAATTGATTCATTTTTCTTTAGGTAAGGGAATCAAGGAATACAAAGTAAAAGCAGGTAAATTGAGCTGAGACACAGTCTTGCAGGATCTAATTGAATGGCAGAGAAGGCATGAGGGGCTGAACACCCTACTCCTGTTCCTACAGGACTGACAATGCAGACTGCTCCCAGACATTGCCAATGGTCTATGTATCACCTGGGCATGAGGCTAGGTGATACATAGGAAAAGGAAAGGAGTAAGTAAAGTGAGTATTGGTCGTCTATATGAGTGACAGTGGGGAGTTAATAGTAGATCATAATGAAATGGCGGAAGAAAACAACAAATATTTTGCTTCTGTGTTCAGTATTGAGGATATAGTGTAGGTGCAGACTCAATAGGCCGAGGGGCCTCTTCTGCACTATGTAATTCTGTGATACAAAAAACATTCCAGTTGTAGCTGTAAATCAGGAGGTGAACGGGAGAGAGGAAATTGAAATCACTGGGGAAACGGTACTGAGCAAATTGATGGAGCTGCAGGCTGGCAAGTCTCCGGGTCCTAATGGACTACACCCGGGGGTCTTAAAAGAGGCGGCTAATGAGGTAGTCGGTGCGCTGGTGTTAATTTTCCAAAATTCACTAGATTCTGGAAAGGTTCACATCAGATTGGAAAGTAGCAAGTATAACCTCTCTGTTCAAGAAGGGAGGGAGGCAGAAAACAGGAAACTATAGGCCAGTTAGCTTGACGCCTGTCATAATTTGCCATTGTGAGATTTGAACTCTTGATCTTGGGGTTACAAACCCAGTACCATAACCGACGCCTGTCATGGGGAAGTTATTAGAATTGATCATTAAGGAGGTTACAGCTGGGCACTTAGGAGAGCTCAAGGAAATTGGGAAAAGTCAGCATCATTTTGTGAAAGGAAAATCATGTTTAACTAATTTATTGGAGTTTTTTGAAGGAGTAACATGCACAATGGATAAAGTGGAGCCTGTAAACGTGCTATATTTGGATTTCCAGAAGGCATTTGATATGGAAAATAAAACCACGTGGTGTAGTGGGTACCATATTAGCATGGATAGAAAATTGGCTGGCTGACAGAAAGCAGAGAGTATACATAAATGAATCTTTTTCTGATTGGCAGGATGTGACGAGTGGAGTCCCACAGGGGTCTGTACTGGGGCTTCAACTTTTTACAATTTACATCAATGACTTAGATGAGGGGAGTGAAGACATGGTAGCTAAATTTGCAGATGACACAAAGATAGGTAGGAAAGTATGTTGTGAAGAGGACATGAGGAGATTGCAGATGAGTATAAATAGGTTGAGTGAGTGGGCAAAGGTCTGGCAAATGGAGTTTAATGTGGGAAAATGTGAAGTTGTTCACTTTGGCAGGAAGAACAAAAAAGCAGAGAATTACTTAAATGGAGAACAGCTGCATAATACTGAGGTGCAGAGGAATTTAAATGTTCTAGTATATGAGTCACAAGAAGTTAGTATGTAGATACAGCAAGTAATTAAGAAGGCTAATGGAATGCTATCCTTTATTATGAGAGGGATTGAACATAAAAGTAAGAATGTTAGGCTTCAATTATACAGAGCATTGGTGAGACCGCACCTTGAATACTGTGTGCAGTTTTGGTCTCCTTATTTAAGGAAGGTGTAAATGCATTGGAGGCGGTTCAGAGGTTTACTAGATTGACACCTGGAATGAGTGGGTTGTCTTATGAGGAAAGGTTGGACAGACTGGGCTTGTTTCCACTGGAGTTTAGAAGAGTGAGGAGTGATTTGATTGAAGCATACAAGATCCTGAACGGCCTTGACAAGGTGGACATTGAAAGGATGTTTCCTCTTTGTGGGTGAGTTCAGAACTAGGGGGCACTGTTTTAAAATTAGGGGTTGCCCTCTTAAGACAGAGATGAGGGGAATTTTCTTGTCTCAGAGGTTTGTGTGACTTTGAAATTGCCTCAGAATGCGGTAGAGGTGGGGTCATTGAATATTTTTAAGGCAGAAGCAGATAGATTCTTGTTTAGCAAGGGAATCAAAGGTTATCAGGGTTAGATGGAAATTTGGAAATCAAAACACAAGAAGATCAGCCATGATCTTATTGAATGGCAGAGCAGGCTCAGGGGGGCCGAAGGGTCTACTCCCGCTTCTAGTTCTTATGTTCTTATCTACCGCCTACCCCACCCTTCCCATTTAGATGCCACAGCCTCCAATTGGCATAAGTCAGATCAGAAATTGAAATTGGAAGTGTCAGATCTTCACACTAGACTGCAGTTCTGTTAGGATGTCAAATGCAACTGAACAGATGCAGGACGTCAATTCCTCAGCAGTCGCTGTGGGTCATTGGCAGGACCTTTAATGAGTAGAGAACACATCAGTGCTCACTATTTGCTTGCCAGAGGTCAAGAATAATCTTTTATTCTTTTCCCTGAGTTCAGGGCCATAATACTAACTCAAGTAACCTATAGCTCCTGGCTGAGATCTGCTTGAGCACAATGCAAGGATAGAATCTGGATCCTTACTGGTCTCAAAGACAAGAAACAAACATTCAAGCCCTGGGTATATCTTGAAGAACAGCCACACAACTGAGCTCCATTATCTGAAACAAAAACAAAAATACCTGGAAAAACTCAGCTAGTCCGGCAGCATCTGCAGAGAGGAACACTGTTAATATTTCAATTCTGTTTGACTCTTCAACAGAACTAAGTAAAAATATAAGAGAAGTGAAATATAAGCTGGTCTAAGTGGGGTGGGGGGTGGGGTAGCGGTGGGACAGATAGAGCTGGATAGAGGGCCAGTGATAGGTGGAGATAACCAAAAGATGTCACAGACAAAATGACAAAGAGGTGTTGAAGGTGATGATATTATCTAAGCAATGTGCTAATTAAGGGTAGAAAGCAGGACAAGCAAGGTACAGATAGCCCTAGTGGGGGTGGGGTGGGGGGAAGGAATCGAAACAGGCTAAAAGGGAGAGATAAAACAATGGATGGAAATACATTTAAAAATAATGGAAATAGATGGGAAAAGAAAAATCTATATAAATTATTGGGGAAAAAGGGGGGATCGGAAAGGGGGTGGGGATGGAGGAGACAGTTCATGATCTAAAATTGTTGAACTCAATATTCAGTCCAGTAGGCTGTAAGGTGCCTAGTCGGAAGATGAGGTGCTGTTCCTCCAGTTTGCGTTGAGCTTCACTGGAACAATGCAGCAGGCCAAGGACGGACATGTGGGTTCTATTATCTGAAGACTGACTGAAGGAAGCAATGGGCTTCACAGCACTGAAATAAGACAACCTGACACGTGAACTTAGAGGTGCAAAAGGTAATACAAAGATAGTGGAACTTCAAACTAAATAGTGAGTGTAGAACAATAGGACACAGTTTCAAAAAAAGCAAAAGGTGGACTGATGTCAGGAAGTTGCTTCTCACTAAATTCTTGTAATGGGCTTCCAGCTAGAGTGGTGGAGACAAAAACCTGGGAATCATTGGATGGCTCCCTTGTGTTTTTGTGGATCCAGAATCAATCCCTGACCTCTGCTGAATTAGCAGGGTGACTGTGTGTCGATGCTGTGTTCCTGATCAATACTAAACATAAGAGATCCCAGCAGCGAGCCCCTGAGACACTTCATAGTGACTGGACCTCATTGAGAAGTTACCTCATTTAAATCCACTCTTTTCTGACACTTCTTAGTCCATTAGTGATCCATCTCACAATCTCAGCATTAACAACAGAGCACTTCATTTTAACACACAGTCCCCTTATGGGGCACTAAAAATGTTTTGGAAATTGAAGTTATCAATTGGGTCTCCATGATCTTCCAATTACTTTTACCCACAGCATTGGCTATACAGACTTTGCTGATTGCTGCTCTGTTAGGTATCAGATTGAACGATGTTTTTATTCATTCATGGGATGTGGGTGTCACTGGATAGGCCAGCATTCAGTGTCCATCCCTATTTGCCCTCGTTCAGAGGGCATCTAAGAGTCAACTACATTGCTGTAGGCCTGGAGTTACATGTAGGCCAGATCAGGTAAGGATGGCAGATTTCCTTCCCTAAAGGACATTATTGAACCAGCAAATGCATATAATGCTGTGAAGAATAGTCATAGGCCAAAAAACTGGGAAAATTTTAGAAACCAATGATTTAAAAAATAATAACAAGGAAGAAATTAGAATATGAGAACAAACTAGAAATACAAAACCAAACAATAAGAGTTTCTACAAGTATTCTACAATAGAAAGTGAGTAGCTCAAGTGAGAGTTGGTCCCTTAGAAGATGAAATAGGGGAATTAATGATGGGAAACTGGGAAATATAGAGGCTTTGAACAAGTGTTTTGTATCTGGCTTCACAATAGAAGAACCAAAAAACATCCCAAGAATAGGAGTGGAATATCAAGGGAAGAATTTTGTGCTCGTCAGGTGGGTGTGTGCCCGACCCGACCGAGTGTAAAATGACGCGCAATGACGTCAGGCGAGTGTCCCAACATCATCGTGCACTCACGCGATATTTCATTCGGCAGGCGTGCGGTTGGCGGGCAGGCAAAAAGACCAAATGGCCTTTGCATTTTTTAGGAAACCTCATCCATAGGCAGGATGAGGTTTCTAACAGCAAATAAAAATAAAATAAAAATGTTAAAATTTAATTAATAATATGTCCCTGCTTATGTGACAGATTTCCATGAGAGGACATATTTTATAACATTTTAGAAATCTTTATTTTTAATGTTTTAAATCGTTCATCTCCCCGAGGCAGCTCTGTGGCTCAGGGAGATTTTCAAGCGCCCACCTGTGCGGACGTGCAAAGTTCCCACTTGCCCTCCTCCCCCCACCACACAGGCAGCTCTGAGCACTGCCACTCGCATTTCACGTTGGGCATGCCTTAATTGACCCACCAGCATGAAATCACAGTCCAGCCCCAATCGTGGGCGGTGTTCCACTTTCCGGCCACACCCGCCGAGCCCACCCGACAAAGGAAACCCCTCCCAAGGGAAAAAGTTAGGGAGGAACTTAAAACTATCACTACCATAGAGGAAAATGTACGAGAAAAACTAATGGGGCTAAAAGCTGACAAGCCCCCTGAACTTGATGGCCTGCATCCTAGGGTCTTAAAAGAAGTGACTGCAGTGATAGAGGATGCATTGGTTATGATCTTCCAAAATTTTCTAGATTGTGCAAAAGTCCCAGCAGACTGGAGAACTGCAAATGTAACACTTCTATTCAAGAAAGTAGGGAGACAGAAAGCAGGAAATATAGACTAGTTAGCCTGACATCTGTCATTGGGAAAATGCTAGAATCCATTATTAAAGAAGTAGTAGCAGGACATTTAGAAAATCTTAATACAATCAGGCAGAGTCAACATAGATTTATGAAAGGCAAATCGTCTTTGACAAATTGATTAGAGTTCTTTGAGAATGTAACAAACAGGGTGAATAAAGTGGTACCAGTGCATGTAGTGTATTTAGATTTCTAAAAGGCATTCAATTAGATGCCACATGAAAGGTTACTGCACAAGATGTGGGTGCTCATGGTGTTGGGGGTAATGTATTATAAAGGATAGAGGGTTGGCTAACTAACAGGAAACAGATTCAGGATAAATGGGTCATTTTCAGATTGTCAAACTGGAACTAGTAGAGTGCCACAGGGATCAGGGCTGGGTCTTCAACTAAAGACAATCCATATTAATGTCTTGGACGAAGGGAGTGAGTGTATTGTAGCCAAATTTGCTGATGATACAAAGATAGGTAGGAAAGCAAGTTGTGAGGAGTGCACAAAGAATCTGCAAAGGGATATAGATGGGTTAAATCAGTGGGAAAAAACTAGGCAGATGAAGTATAATGTTGGAAAATTTGAGGTTGTCCACTTTGGCGGGAGAAAAGAAAAGCAGAATATTATTTAAATGGAGAGAAATTGCAGAATGCTGCGGTGCAGAGAGATCGAAGTGTCCTCACACATGAAGAATGTATTGGCATGCAGGTACACCCATTAATTAGGAAGACAAATGGAATGTTAGCCTTTATTGAAAGGGGGCTGAGTATAAAAGTGGGGAAGTCATGCTATAACTACAGAGCACTGATGAAATCACACCTAGAATACTGCGTGTGGTTTTGGTCTCTTTACTTTAGGAGGGATATACTTGCATTGGAGGCAGCTAGGTTTACAAGGTTTACTCGATTGATTCCTGGGCTGAAGAGGTTGTCTTATGGGGAAAGACGAGCAAGTTGGGCCTATACTCATTGGAATGTAGAAGCATGAGAGGTGATCTTTTTGAAATATATAAAATTCTAGCGGGGCTTGACAGGGTAGATGCTGAGAAAATGTTTTCCTTTGTGGGGGAATCTAGAACCAAGAGGGGCACAGTTTGAAAATAAGGGATCTCCCACTTAAAACAGAGATGAGGGGGAATTTCTACTCTCAGAGAGTTGCTAATATTTGGAATTCACTTCCCCAGAGCAGAGTGGAGACTGGGTCAATGAATATATTCAAGGCTGAGTTAGACAGATTTTTGATCTACAAGGGGTCGAGGGTTTTGGGAGCATGCAAGAGAATGGGGATCTTTGATGGCATGTGGGCATCACTGGCAAGGCCAACATTTGTTGTCCATCCATAATTGTCCTTGACTTACAAGGCCATTTCAGAGGGCAGTCAAGAGTCAATTGCATTGCTGTGGGTCTGGACTCACATGTAAGCCAGACAGGTAAGGATGGCAGATTTCCTTCCCTAAAGGGCATTAGTGAATCAAATGGGTTTTTATAACAACTGATGGTAGTTTCATGACTAGCTTTAAATTCCAGATTTTCTTTTTTAAATTGAATTTAAATTCCACCAGCAATGGTGGGGTTTGAACCAATGTCCCCAGAGCATTAGCCTGGGCCTCAAGATTACTAGTCCAGTGACATTATCACTACACCACTGTATCCTCCTAAACAGCCTGCTCCTGCTTCTATTTCTTATGTTTATGAATTTACTGAGACCCCTGGATCTTTCCCAGCGTCACCCTTCATTATTTCAACATCATTCATAGAATATGTGTTGCCCACTTTACGTCGCTATATTTTCACTCTGCAGTATTAAGTTTCATGTACCATTGAACTCTCCCTTGCATATTTTAATCAGCTCATTCTGTAATTTCCTCCTCTTTCCATTGCTTTTCCCAGTTTCTTATCACCTACCAATTCTTCCAGTTTTCACTGGGCATCTAAGTTTCTTCTTATCTCATTGGATAGAAGCAGTAACCATTGAGATTAGTCACAGTGTCCTGAGAACATTCCAAACTGATTTTAACATGTCATGATTTACAATTAGAGGACAGGCTATGGATCCATTTTCCTGTCTTGTACGTTCAATATATACATACTAAATATTATGCCTGGCACAAGTTCTTTCTGAGGCCTGTTTTTGCAAAACGTTATTAATCTCTCACTGTCTTTCTCTTTGCTTCTTTATATCCAGTTTTGTTGGTCTCCTTTTAATTTTGCATATCTTAAACTTTCTGTCTGCTGGCCTTTTGACAAATCTTTCTGTGTAAATCTTTCTCTGTGTATGTATCTTAGTCTCATGTTTTTTTTCTCTCTCTATTCATTCTGTTCCTTCTCTCAGTCTCAATCCCTCCCTCATTCCAGGCATACACACACAAAAAGCTGGCCCTGTGCCAGAGAACCACCCAAATCAATGCTAACATTGTACTGTGTATTTGTTATGCTGAGCCAGTTGGGATGCTAGTTATTGTTAGCTACTGTTCCTTAAGGCACACAGACAGACACAATAGACTCATAGATGTTTACAGCATGGAAGGAGGTCATTCGGCCCATCGTGTCCATGCCAGTCAACAAAGATCTGACTACACTAATCCCATTTCCCAACGTTTGGCCCATAGCCCTGGAGGCTATGGCAACACAAGTGAACATCTAAATACTTCTTAAATGTTACAAGAGTTTTTGACTCAACCACTCTTTCAGGCAGTGAATTCCAGAGTTCCACCACCTTCTGGGTGAAAAAATTTCTCCTCAACTCTCCTCTTAGTTTTCTACCTCTTAACTTAAATCTAAGTCCCCTGGTTATTGACCTCTCTACTAATGGAAAAAGTGTCTTCCTATCCAAGCTATCTATGCCCCTCATAATCTTATACACTTCTTTCAGGTCCCTTCTCAACTTTGACTGCTCCAAGGAAAATAACCCCAGCCTATCCAATCTTTCCTCATAGCTCAGGCCCTCCTGCCCAGGTAACATCCTGGTAAATTTCATCTGCACCCTCTCCAGTACAATCATATCCTTCCTTTAACGTGGTGACCAGAACTGCATGCAGTACTCCAGTTGTGGCCTATCCATGTTTTCTACAGTTCCAGCATAACCTCCCTGCTCTTGGATTTTATGCCTCGGCTAAAAAAGGCAAGTATTCCATGTGCCTTCTAAACCACCTTATCTACCTATCCTGCTACCTTCAGGGATCTGTGGATATGCACACTAAAGTCCCTCTGATCTTCAGTACTTTCCAGGGTCCTACCATCCATCGTGTATTCCCGTGCCTTGTTTGTCCTGCTCATGTGCATCACCTCACACTTATCCGGATTAAATTCCATTTGCCACTGCTCTGCCCACCTGACCAGTCTATTGATATCCTCCTGCAGTTTACAGCTATCCTCCTCACTATTTACCACCCTACCAATTTTTGTGTCATCCGTGAACTTGTTGGTCATACCCCCTACATTTAAATCCAAATCATTTAAGTACACCACAAACACCAAGAGCCCCAGCACCAAGCCCTGTGGAACCCCACTGGAAACAGACTTCTAGTCACAGAAGCATCCCTCTACCATCACCCTCTGCTTCCTGCCTCTCAGTCAGTTTTGGATCTAACATGCCACTCTGCCTTGGATCCCATGGGCTCTTACTTTCTTGACCAGCCTGCCATAAGGGACCTTATCAAAAGCCTTGCTAAAGTCCATGTAGACCACATCAAATGCATTACCCTCATCAACACTCTTGGGTACCTCCTCAAAAAATTCAATCAAATTTGTCAAACACAACCTTCCCTTAACAAATCATGCTGACTATCCCTGATTAATCCGTGTCTCTCCAAGCACAGATATATTCTGTCCCTCAGAATTCTTTCTGGTAACTTGCCCACCACCAAGGTTAGACTGCCTGGCCTGTAATTTCCTGGTCTATCCCTTCCTCCCTTTTTAAGTAATGGGACAATGTTTAGCAATCCTCCAGCCCTCTGGCACCTCACCTTTGGCCAGAAAGGATTTGAAAATTACTGCCAGGGCCCTTGATATCTCTTCCCTTGCCTCCCTCAACAGCCTGGGATACATCTCATCCAGGCCTGCAGATTTATCCACTTTTAAGACTGCTAAACCCGTTGGTGCCTCCTCTCTATCTTAATTTCCTCTAAAATTTCACAGTCCTCCTCTCTGACAACTATACCTGCGTTGTCCTTTTCCATTGTGAAGACTGACGCAAAGTATTCATTGAGGACTGTACCCAGGTCTTCTGGGTCCACACACAGATTACCCCTATGATCCCTAATTTTTTTTAAATTCAGTCACGGGATGTGGGTGTCGCTGGCTGGGCCAGCATTTATAGCCCATCCCTAGTTGCCCTTGAGAAGATGGTGCTGAGCTGCCTTCTTGAACCACTGCAGTCCATGTGATGTTTGTACATCCACAGTACTGTTAGGAAAGGAGTTCCAGGATTTTGACCCAGTGACAGTGAAGGAACGGCAATATATTTCCAAGTCAGGATGGTGAGTTACTTGGAGGGAAACCGCCAGGTTGTGGTGTTCCCATCTATTTGCTGCCCTTCTAGTGGTAGTGGTCATGGGTTTGGAAGGTGCTGTCTAAGGAGCCTTGGTGAATTCCTGCAGTGCATCTTGTAGATGGTACACAGTGCTGCTGTGCGTCAGCGGTGGAACGAGTGAAAGTTTGTGGATGTGGTGCCAATCAAGCAGACTGCTTTGTCCTGGGTGGTGTCCAGCTTCTTCAGTGTTGTGGGAGCTGCACTCATCCAGGCAATTGGGGAGTATTCGATCACAGTCCTGATTTGTGCCTTGGAGATGGTGGACAGGCTTTGGGGAATCAGAAGGTGAGTTACTCATTGCACACTTCCTAGCCTCTGACCTGTTCTTGCAGCCACAGTATTTGTACGGCTGGTCCAGTTCAGTTCCTGATCAATGGTAACCCCCAGGATGTTGATAGTGGGGGATTCAGTGATGGTAATGCCATTGAATATCAAGGAGCGATGGTTGGATTCTCCCTTGTTGAAGATGGTCATTGCCTGACACTTGTGTGGTGCAAATGTTACTTGTCACTTGTCAGCCCAAGCCTGGATATTGTTCAAGTCTTACTGCATTTGGACATGGACTGCTTCAGTGTCTGAGGAGTCGTGAATGGTGCTGAACATTGTGCAATCATCAGTGAACATCCTCATTTCTGATCTTATGATGGAAGGAAGGTCATTGATGAAGCAGCTGAAGATGGCTGGGCTGAGGACAATACCCTGAGGAACTCCTGCCATGATGTCCTGGAACAGACTATACTGAACCTCTTTTGAAAGGGTGAGCATGCAAGTAATTCTAGAAGTTATATAGGTTGGTCAGAAAACATGTCAGTGATGGAAGCCAGTGAGCAAGTTGATGGGAACAAATTTCACATATACAGGAGGTTTGAAAGCTGAAAGATGGGGTCATTGGCTTACAGACTACATTACAGATGTGGTGTACAGTGTATGGTGAGTGCTCACTAAATGCAAAATACGGGCATCTCCTTGCTTTTAGTGGGCATTTAATAATGTTCCCTACCTTGGCACTTGTCTATAGTCTAGGGAATATTTTTCCCTCATTTGTTTCCATGAATAACACAGAGGAAACAGCAGGCTTACTGTATTGCAGCTCCACTGAAGGATTTCTCTCTAACTCAAAGGCTAACACTTTCTTCTACCTCCTCCTCCAATCCAGGTTCTCTTCATTGACAAGGGCAGATCTGGGACCTCCTCCAGCCATGTTATTTTCAACAAAGCCTCGCAAGAGAATATGCTGCCTTCCTTTAAGAGTTTTGAGAGCTGCTGCTGACTTGATTATGTGCAATCTCTGTCTCCAAGTGCAATAATTCTCTTGACAAAGGAAGGACATGCAGGAGGATGATTTAGATGAGCCAATTAATGGAATACAATTTAAGTCATGTGGGTGCTGATATGTGGAGCCATTTGCATTTGACAATGGAATCTGCCCTGAATTGTATGAGTGCAAATTGTTGTTGCTGTTGGAAAGAGAAGAATGTGTGGAGGAGCGAGAAGCTGAGCAGAAATTTCTGATACTTAATTCATTTTAAACTTTACACTGGACTCTATTACACCTATCCAGACATTAATTGCTCAAAATAAAATGTTTTGCCTTTTACAGCCTGAAACTTTTGTGAAAAGTTGTGTAATTCATGTTAAGACCATCAAGTTGTTATAAAGCAGAAAATCGCTTTTGCATTGGGATCACAGTCAATCTCTTCCAGTTCTCATGAAGCTTCTGTTTATTTATCCTAACATTATCCTGGATGTTCTCCGAGGGGGAATATCTGTTTTGTTTTATGATTAAAATAATGGGTTGATGTCCAGCTCAGGTTATACCAGCAGTATATATGCATTGCAGAAATTACGAGCACGCGTGACCACCAAACTAGGATGAGATATATACGTTACAGTGTGAAACAGTTCAAACAGAGACATGTGTACACTCAGGCTTGGCAGGGAGCATCCTAGGAAGTGATAGTATTAGTGCTTATTTCCGCACGTCCCGCAACAGAGGGGAATCTGTAGAACTGATTAAGGAGGCCAAAGCCACTGATGCTACTCCCTATCCCTTACCCCCACCTATCCTCTACATTGAATCAGCTGCTGGAGTTATTTTGCACTGCTTTCCGTTGTGTGCAGTTATAGAAGTGCTTCTTACTTAATGACTGGATCGATATGGAGAGTTTCAGTGCAGGCCTGCTTGTCTGTCTGGGTATTGATCATGAGCTATATTCATTATCATCTCATCCTCAGCACTCCTTTCTGCTGTCAGCTCATTAATCATCCTCTCAAACAGTGCCACATGTCCCACCCACATTATAATTGCAGCCAGGCTAAGCTTTTTAGAATAAATGCAAGTGTAGTAAACATATCTGCATTGCATTTATAATGATGATAGGAAACTTTGATGCTTTTCATGCTAAGCAACAGATTACCATCAATATTATAACATTTATCGAATAGAGAACTTTGAGATTTTAGGTGTCTCTATTGACCACAGTTCTGTGTGGAATATGCAACAGGACAATATATAATGGAAGCCATAATGACCTATTGGCCTATCTACAATACTGCAATCTCAACATGTGGGAATCGAGACTGGTGCGTTGGAGGCTAATACCACTGTGATGGAACCTGAGATTGAAGTCAAGTGGTCCGCTCTCATTAATTCCAAGAGAGATCTGAGCAAGAAAACTTTGAATGCACTAAGAGCGGCTTAAAGCAAAGTCTAACTGCCTGCTAGGCGGTGTGCCAATGACTACTGGTTACAACGCTGCCAGGATATCCAGATGTCCTTTGAAATAGGGAATGTCAGTGGAATGTATGAAGCGATCAAAACAGCAACAGGTCCATCAGCAAAGAAAATGGTTCCATTAAAAACAAAGGCAGGGGAGGTCATCACCAACTGCAATAAACAGTTGGAGAGATGGGTGCAGCACTACCTTGAGTTGTACTCTAGGGAGAACACTGTTGCCAAGAAAGCTATAAACACCATAGAAATCCTGCCTATTGTGGCAGAACCAGATATTGAACCCACTTTGGAGAAGCTTAGCAAAGCTTTTAACTCACCATAGCTAAAGCTACAGGCGTCGATTCTATACCATCTGAACTCCTCAAGCAATGCAAAGTGACACTCCTGCAGCATCTGCATAAACTTCTCTGCCTCTGCTTGAGAGAGGGGGCAGTGCCCCAGGATATGCATGATGCAAAGATTGTGACCCTATGTAAGTGCAAAAGTGACCGTGATGATTGTAAAATCTATTGAGGCATCTCCCTGCTGAGCATCATGGGAAAAATATTTGCCTGTATTGCCCTCGTCAGAGTACAGATCTTGGCTGAATGCATCAATCCAGAATTCCAGTGTTATTTCAGAACTGGAAGATCTACAATTGACGTGGTCTTCTCAGTCCAGCAGCTGCAAGAAAAATGCCGTAAACAATGGAGACCACTGTATATTGTTTTAACCATCTCACCGAGGGACCTGACCATGTGAGCAAAGGTGGTCTACTTAAGCTGCTGGAGAAAATTGCCCACCCACCGAAACTGGTCAGTGTAATCTCCTCTTTCCATGGCAACATGATGGATAAGGTCAACTATGACAGGGCAATGTCAGAACCCTATGAGATCTGCACTGGGGTCAAACAGTGTTGTGTTCTGGCACTGACACTCTGGCATATTCTTCTATTTGCTATTGTCATGTGCATTTAGGTAATCTACAGAGGGTGTCTACTTACATACCAGAATTGATGGAAATCTGTTCAGCCTTGGTCGCCTAAGATCCAAGGCAAAGACACCAAGCCGTCATCAGAGAGTTACTCTATGCTGACAATGTTGCACTAACATTCCACACTGAGGAGCACCTGCAATGGCATATGAACAAACTCTCTCACACCTATAAAGAGTTTGGTTTGACTGTCAGCATCAGGAAGACAAATGTAATGGTCCAGAATGCTATTATTCCGCCATCTATCAGCATTGACAACATAATGTTGGGGGTTGTTGATATCTTCACATGTCTAGGCACTACAGTCACCAGTAATCTGTCCCTTGATGCTGAACTCAACACATACATTGCGAAGGCTGCAGCTGTTATGTCCAAACTGAGTAAGGGAGTTGGAACAAAAACAATCTGACAGACAACATCAAATGGGAGTCTACCACACCTGCATCCTCAGTGCACTCCTCTACAGTGGTGAGACCTGGACAACATATGCTAGGCAGGAGGAAAGGCTGAGCAGTTTCCACCTTCGCTGTCTCAGACATATCCCCGGCATCTCTTAGCAGAACAAGGTCACCAAATCAGAGGTCCTTGGGCATGCTAATTCCATCAGCATCCACTCATTGCCACCAATGACATCTGTACTGGCTCGGCCACCTTCATCAGATGGATGACAGCCCTATACCCAAAGACCTTCTGCTCAGTGAATTGACAACTGGGTCACGACCTCCTGGGCGTCCATACCTCCATTGCAAGGACACCTGCAAGTGACATATGAAGATGACAGATATTGACACTACCAACTGGGAGACAGTCGCTTATGGCCGTGGCCTCTGGAGGTGACTGTTTGGAAGGGCATTGGAAGAGACGAACAGAAACGTAAAGTTCAGCTGGTGAAGAAGAAAGCCCACAGAAAACAGTTGATCAAATCGTTCACCTATCAGCCCATTGTCTTCCGCTGCAGCAAATGCAACAGACACTGTCATTGCCAGAGAGAAGCTCGTAAGCCACACCACACAATGCTTAACACACAGTCAACCACCTCAGCACAAACCATCATTCTACAAGATGGGAGGCAGCCATATGTAATGGCCTATACATTCCATTGCATATGATGTACTGTAAAATGAGCAATATATTAACCATACCTAGATTATAGCATGTTATTTGAACAGTATATGTTGCATATGTTAATATACTGTGTATTTAATCTACAATATACTACATGACAGCATGGAGATACATCAGATTGGATACATTAAGCTACAAATGGCCAGCATTAACAATTGTGTTCAAGTGGTATTTATTACTAATCTCTTGAAAAGCAAGCTAATGTTCATTCCAATAATGGAACTGTTTCTTAGTACTTGGATCCTTGGATGAATACAAAATTATGCCTATCAAACATTTGTACATGTTTGACATGAACATCGTGAACATCGAGTCAATAACTCAGAGTGGTTGTAATTTTACTCAGTCATCTTTCTTCTGTGTGGGGTTGTGAAGAGAAGATGTTACACTCTCTGATCCAGCAATGACCACAGAGACTCAGGCTTCCTTTTAACCTGTTTTATTCAAGCATTTGCAAGGGAGCCACAATCGTTCCTAAGAATGAAGATCCAGCTCCCTGACTGATTACATTTCACTATTTTTGTAACTCTTCTTATCATTACACATTTGAGTACATTTGAATACATCTAATCTGTAACCAACACACAGGTTTCATGCTATCTCTATCCTATTGAGTACATACACATGTGATTTTGCTAACCAATTATTCTAAAGGATGTATACATAATTATATTATCCAATCAGAATTAAAACACGTACACAAAGACCTTGGTTCTTACAACTCAAGACTGTTTGTGTTTCATCAAAGCCCCCTCTTTGTTCATTGTTCATCTTCTCATATCTAAGCTAAAACCATCTGCCCCTTCCCTATGTGAGAGGGGAGTACTCTTAATATAATTTATGTCATACTTTTGTCTCCAGTCTGACTCTCAAGGCTGTGCAATGTTCATCTGGCAATCTTCAACTCTTAATATGTTTAGCAGCCATGTATACCTGGAGAGGTTAGGGGTTTTTCAGTAAATTCTTACTGTATTCTCTTTTAGCATTTGTAATTTCCCCCTAACAGGTTGCAAGGTTTCTTCAATTATTAAGGTTTCAACTTCTTGTATTTTTAATCATATCTGATCAACAAGTGGTGGAGAAAAAGGGACTTGGTTGTCCTAGGTCAGGATTCTCTTAAGGTTAACTTGCAGGTTGAGTCAGTAGTTAGGAAGACAAATGCAATGTTGGCATTTATTTCAAGAGGACTAGAATATAAAAGCAGGGATGTGCTGCTGAAGCTTTATAAGGCTCTGGTCAGACCACATTTAGAATATTTTGAGCAATTTTGGCCCCCGTATCTCAGGAAGGATGTGCTGGCCCTGGAGAGGGTCCAGAGGAGGTTCATGAGAATGATCCCAGGAATGAAAAGCTTAACATATGAGGAACGTTTGAGGAATCTGGGTCTATACTCAATGGAGTTTAGAAGGATGAGGGGGGATCTGATTGAAACTTACAGAATACTGAAAGGCCTGGATAGAGTGGATGTGGGGAAGATGTTTCCATTAGTAGGAGAGACTAGGACCTGAGGGCATATGCTCAGAGTAAAGGGAAAACAGAGATGAGGAGAAACTTCTTTAGCCAGAGAGTGGTGAATCTATGGAATTCATTGCCACAGAAGGCTGTGGAGGCCAGGTCATTGAATGTATTTAAGACCGAGATAGATAGGTTCTTGATTGGTAGGGGGATCAAAGGTTATGGGAAGAATGGGGTTAAGAAACTTATCGGCCATGATTGAATGGCAGAGCAGACTTGATGGGCCGAATGGCCTAATTTCTGTTCCTACGTCTTATGTCTTATGTGTTATGGTCAATACTGTTGAAATCATGGTATTATGCAGCAAAGAAAGGGGTCATTTGGCCATCGTGCCTGTGCCAACTCTTGGAAAGAGCTATCCAATTAGTTCCATTCTGCTGCTCCTTCCTCATGGCCCTGCATTTTTTCTTTCTCTTCAAGTATTTATTCAATTCCCTTTTGAAAATTGTTACTGAATCTACATCCATCAATCTTTCAGGTAGTGCATTGCAGATCATAAAACTCACTGCACAAAAAAAATTCTTATGTCAGCCCTGGTTCTTTTCCCAATTATCTTAAATCTGTGTCCTCTGGTTACTAACACTTCTGTTACTGGAAACAGTTTGTCCTTAATTATCCTATCAAATCCCTTTATGATTTTGAACACCTCTGTCAAAACTCCCCTTAACCTCAATAAGAACAACTCCAGTTCCTCTAGTCTATTCCTGTAACTGAACTCTTTTGTCCCTGCTGCCATTCTAATAAACTTCCTCTGCTTCGTCTCTAAGACCTTGACATACTTCCTAAATTGTGCTGCACAGAATTGAATACAATACTTCAGTTGGGGCCTAATCTATGATTTATTATGACTTAGCTTAAGAAGCATGGAAATCTTCAGGAAAGCTCAACATTATTTGCCAAAATTTATTGGGGTGGAAATTGTTATGTATTTCACCCTTTTCTCAACTGTAATTTGCACATGCATTGATTTCGCTGACAAATTTGTGAGAACCATTAAATTCAAGGAGCCTCTGAAATTTGACAAGTGATGGGCCTGAATGGTAGGAATGCTTAGGAATTCAGTGACCTACTTGTATTCCTAATAGAGTTAAATCTTGATTGGCTTGATTGTCTTAGTTTAGGGTATTGAATCTTAATTGTGTAGATGCGATCCATAGTAATTTATGTGGACTTGGTGGAATAAATGGTGGTGGTATTGGCTAAAGGAGGTGCTCATGGTGACATTAAGGATAGAAAGCAGAATGTGATAATTGCCGGACAAGGGTAAGCACTCTGGAAAGAACAACATGATTAAGTGACAGATAGCCCTAGAGGGGGTGGAGTCGGGGGAGGGGATGGTGGTGGGAAAAAAGATCAAAAATAGACTAAAAGGTGGGGATAAAACAATGAATAAAAATAAAAATTAAAAAAAAATAATAAAAATAAGTGGAAAAAATAAAAATAAAAAAATAAAAATGAATATAGAAAAACGGGGATAAAAAAGGGGTGAGGACGGAGAAGAGAGTTCATGGTCTGAAGTTGTTGAACTCAATGTTAAGTCCAGAAGGCTGTAAAGTGCCTAATTAGAAGATGAGATGCTGTTCCCTCAGTTTGCGTTGTTTGCCAACATGTTCGTCCTTGGCCTGCTGCAATGTTCCAGTGAAGCTCAGCGCAAACTGGTACCACCAGTACCACTACCATCAACACCCCTTTGACCTTTTGTTTATGACATCTTTGGCAATCTCTCCTTTGCCTCCACTTATCGCTGGCCTTCTATCCAGTCTCACCTGCACCACCCCCCTTAAACAGTATAAATTTCACCATATTTTTAGTTCTCTTAGCTCTGAAGAAGAGTCATACGGACTCAAAACGTTAACTCTGTATTTCTCTCCACAGATGCTGTCAGACCTGCTGAGTTTTTCCAGCATTTTTGGTTTTTGTTTCAGATTCCCAGTATCTGCAGTATTTTGCCTTTATTTACTGAGAACAGTTCTGATTTCCATAGTATGAAAAGAATAAAGAGACACTGTAGAAGGTGCAAAAAAGATTTACTAGAAGTATCATAGAATGTTTACAGCATAGAAGGAGGCCACTTGGCCCACTCTTTGTCTGCTCTTTGCAAAAAGCAACTCAGCTAGTCCCACTGCCCTACCTTTTCTCTGTAGACCTGGATTTTTTTCCCTTCAGCTAATTATCCAATTCCCTTTTTAAAGCAATGGCTATATCTGCCATCATACTCTCAGGCAATGCATTCCAGATCCTTCCCATTTGCAGTGTAAAAACATTTTTCCTCATGTCGCCTTTAGTTCTTTTGTCATTCACCTTAAATTGGTGTCCTCTAGTTCCTGATCCTTCCACCAATGGGAAGTTTATCTTTATCTACTCTGTATAGACCTCTCATGATTTTGAAAACTTCTGTTAAGGCTCCTCTCAACCTTCTCTTCTTCAAGGACAGCAGCCCCAGCTTCTCCAATCTATCCATGTAACTGAAGTTCCTCATTCCTGAAACCATTTCCCACTGCACCATCTCTAATGCTTTCACATCCTTCCTAAAGTGTGGTGCCCAGAACTGGACACATTATTCCAGTGCAGGATGATCCTGTGTTTTATAAAGGTGCACCATAACTTGCTTACTTTTAAATTCAATGCCTCTATTAATAAAGCTGAGACTGAGGAACTATACACATAAGAAAAGATTGAATAGAATAGAATTCTTTTCTCTAGAAACAAGAAGCCGGGGTGGAGTGACCCGATGGACGCCTTCAGAATTATGAAAGCTTTGATGGGTTAGATGTAGAAATGTTTCCACTTGTGCTCGAGTCCAGAACTAGAGGCCATAAGTGTAAGATGCTAATAAATCCAAAAGGGAATTCAGGAGTAACACTTTTTCAGAGCATGGTTAGAATGTGGAACATGCAACCACAGGAAGTAGCTGAGACAAAAGCATAGATGCATTCCAAAAGGAAGCTAGATATATACATGAAGGAGAGAGGAATAGAAGGATATTTTGAAGAGGTTAGATGAAGAGGTTGAGAGGAGATATGGAGCATAAACACAGGTATTGGCATGTTCCTGTGATGTAAATATATTTGCAATCTTGGTTGGGGTAGGGTGGCACTTGAGTCTGTAGGTCACAGTGACAGGGTGGGCAAGACCATAAAAATGGAGGATGGAGAATTTTAAAATTGACGTGTTGCCAGACCAGGAACCAGTGTAGGTCAGTGAGCACGTGAATGATAGGGTAATGGGATTTGGAGCAATTTCAGATAAGAGCAGCAGACTGTGGATGAGCTCAGGTTTATGGAGGATGGAAATGGGAGTCTGGGCAGGGGCAGTAGAAATGGGAGTCCGGGCAGGGGCAGTGGAATAATCAAGTTTAGAGGAAACCAAAACATGGATGAGAGTTTCAGCAGCAGGTAAGCTGAATGAGGTAGGAAGCTAGAAAGTAAAGTGTGGGGAAAAGAGTTGACATTTCGAGTCCTCATGACCCTTCAACAGAACTGAGTGAATATTAGGAGAGGGGTGAAATATAAGCTGGTTTAAGGTTGGGCAGGGGGTGGTGGTGGGGAGAGAAATTCGGGGGGGCGGGGTGGTTGTAGGGACAAGCAAGCAGTGATAGGAGCAGATAATCAAAAGATGTCACAGACAAAGGAACAAAGAGGTGTTGAAGGTGGTGATATTATCTAAACGAATGTGCTAATTAAGAATGGATGGCAGGGTACTGGGTTTGTAACCCCAAGATCAAGAGTTCAAATCTCACAATGGCAAACTATGAAACAATGTAACTTCATCTGAATAGGAACAGATGGAAATGTGTTTGTACTCGAAAGAGGTACAGCTCTAGTGGGGGTGGGGTGGAAAGACTAGCAGGGCATACAAGATTTAAAAATAATGGAAATAGGTGGGAAAAGAAAAATCTATATAAATTATTGGAAAAAACAAAAGGAAGGGGGAAGAAATGGAATGAGGGTGGGGATGGAGGAGGGAGTTCAAGATCTAAAGTTGTTGAATTCAATATTCAGTCCGGAAGGCTGTAAAGTGCCTAGTCAGAAGATGAGGTGCTGTTCCTCCAGTTTGCGTTGGGCTTCACTGGAACAATGCAGCAAGCCAAGGACAGACATGTGGGCAAGAGAGCAGGGTGGAGTGTTAAAATGGCAAGCGACAGGGAGGTTTGGGTCTTTCTTGCGGACAGACCGCAGGTGTTCTGCAAAGCGGTCGCTCAGTTTACGTTTAGTCTCTCCAATGTAGAGACTGCATTGGGAGCAACAAATGCAGTAGACTAAGTGGGGGAAATGCAAGTGAAATGCTGCTTCACTTGAAAGGAGTGTTTGGGCCCTTGGACAGTGAGGAGAGAGGAAGTGAAGGGGCAGGTGTTGCATCTTTTGCGTGGGCATGGGGAGGTGCATAGGTAGGGGTTGAGGAGTAGGGGGTGATGGAGGAGTGGACCAGGGTGTCCCGGAGGGAATGATCCCTACGGAATAGGGGGGTGAAGGGAAGATGTGTTTGATGGTGGCATCATGCTGGAGTTGGTGGAAATGGCGGAGGATGATCCTTTGAATGCGGAGGCTGGTGGGATGATAAATGAGGACAAGTTTCTGGGAGGGAGGAGAAGGCGTGAGGGCAGATGCGCGGGAGATGGGCCGGACACGGTTGAGGGCCCTGTCAACGACTGTGGGTGGAAAACCTCGGTTAAGGAAGAAGGAGGACATGTCAGAGGAACTGTTTTTGAAGGTAGCATCATCAGAACAGATGCGACGGAGGCGAGGGAACTGAGAGAATGGGACGGAGTCCTTACAGGAAGCGGGGTGTGAGGAGTTGTAGTTGAGGTAGCTGTGGGAGTTGGTAGGCTTGTAATGGATATTGGTGGACAGTCTATCACCAGAAATTGAGACAGAGGTCAAGGAAGGGAAGGCTCTCGGTGGGACTTGGAAAAATTAATTAATTTTGCTTCCAATCTCCACCATTTTCACATGGTCCATCTCTCACACTTCCCTTCCCTTCCTTGACCTCTCTGTCTCAATTTCTGGTGATAGACTGTCCAACAATATCCATTACAAGCCTACCGACTCCCACAGCTACCTCGACTACAGGTCCTCACACCCCGCTTCCTGTAAGGACTCCATCCCATTCTCTCAGTTCCTTCGCCTCCGTCGCATCTGTTCTGATGATGCTACCTTCAAAAACAGTTCCTCTGACATGTCCTCCTTCTTCCTTAACCGAGGTTTTCCATCCACGGTCGTTGACAGGGCCCTCAACCGTGTCCAGCCCATCTCCCGCGCATCCGCCCTCACGGCTTCTCCTCCCTCCCAGAACCATGATAGGCTCCCCCTTGTCCTCACTTATCACCCCACCAGCCTCCACATTCAAAGGATCATCCTCCACCATTTCCGCCAACTCCAGCATGATGCCACCACCAAACACATCTTCCCTTCACCCCCACTGGTGGCATTCTGTAGGGATCATTCCCTCCGGGACACCCTGGTCCACTCCTCCATCATCCCCTACTCCTCAACTCCTACCTATGGCACCTCCCCATGCCCATGCAAAAGATGCAACACCTACCCCTTCACTTCCTCTCTCCTCATCGTCCAAGGGCCCAAACATTCCTTTCAAGTGAAGCAGCATTTCACTTGCATTTCCCCCAACTTAGTCTACTGCATTTGTTGCTCCCAATGAGGTCTCCTCTACATTGGAGAGACCAAACGTAAACTGAGCGACCGCTTTGCAGAACACCTGCGGTCTGTCCGCAAGAAAGACCCAAACCTCCCTGTCGCTTGCCATTTTAACACTCCACCCTGCTCTCTTGCCCACATGTCTGTCCTTGGCTTGCTGCATTGTTCTAGTGAAGCCCAATGCAAACTGGAGGAACAGCACCTCATCTTCCGATTAGGCACTTTACAGCCTTCCGGACTGAATATTGAATTCAACAACTTTAGATCTTGAACTCCCTCCTCCATCTCCACCCTCTTTCCGTTTCTTCCCCCTTCCTTTTGTTTTTTCCAATAATTTATATAGATTTTTCTTTTCCCACCTATTTCCATTATTTTTAAATCTTGTATGCCCTGCTAGTCTTTCCACCCCACCCCCACTAGAGCTGTATCTTGAGTGCCCTGCCATCCATTCTTAATTAGCACATTCGTTTAGATAATATCACCACCTTCAACACCTCTTTGTTCCTTTGTCTTTGACATCTTTTGATTATCTGCTCCTATCACTGCTTGCTTGTCCCTGTAACCATCCCCCACCTTCTCTCTCCCCCCCAACCTTAAACCAGCTTATATTTCACCCCTTTCTAATGTTCGCTCAGTTCTGTTGAAGGGTCATGAGGACTCGAAACGTCAACTCTTCTTCTCCGCCGATGCTGCCAGACCTGCTGAGTTTTTCCAGGTAATTCTGTTTTTGTTTTGGATTTCCAGCATCCGCTGTTTTTTGTTTTTATAGAAAGTAAAGTGTTGCATTAACCCCTCAGGAACACCCAAAGCACTTATTGAAGTGTAGTCACAGTTGTAATGTAGGAAAAAAAGCATGCAGCATGTAGCAACAGATAACTATCAATTGGTGGGAATCAGGGGATGTACGGCTCTTTGCCTCTGGTAGGTATAATTGGAGTTGGCTTTGGAGACTGCAGTCCCATTAGCATGCATTCTTTTACTAGTTTATGCAGGATACATGTTGATGCTCTTTGCAAGTTATCTTGTCAGTGCATGAATGCTTTGTATTGTGGCGGAGTATGCCAAGAATGAACGGAACATGTCAGTACGGAGTTCCCGCTGGCCATTTCTGAGTCTGTTTGGCACCACGCCCCCGGAGCTTTCGGCAAACATCGCCAAATTCCGGCCGCCTCCGACTAAACCCCCCGCCGCCAGTCCCGCGCCATCTCGGCTAATGAGTTGTGCTGAGCGGTCCAATGAGAAGCTGCACACTGCAGGTTACATGTAAATGAGGAGAGCGCGGGGCGAGTATGCGCCTGCGCGCTGCTGCCGCCCGCTGGCTGTGAATGGTGCAGTGAGTGAAGTTCCTGGGGAGGAAGTGAGAGCGCGAGAGGCGCCGCCCGCGAGCCTAGAGGAAGTGAGTGCGCGCGAGTGAGTTAGCCAGCCAGCCCGAGCCGGCAGCACCGAGTCCGACACACACACTCACACACTCACTCAGTCAGACAGAACCTGGAAAGATGCCTCGAGTCGTTTCCGATCAGAGGAGCAAGTTCGAGAACGAGGAGTTCTTCCGCAAACTTAGCCGGGAATGCGAGGTGAAAAGCCGGGCATAGCTGGAGCTGGAGGGGAGGGAGGGGTAAAGCGGTGCGCGGGGAAAGTTTGCCCGAGTTGCTGCTCGGCTGGGGGGTGGTGAGGGGGTTGGTGTGCGGGAGGAGAGGCCGGGTCGGGTCGGGCCGCGCCACGCCGGGGGCGGGGGACACATGGCCACCCACTGGCCCTGCTTCACTCAGTGCTGAGGTTGCAAGTCCCCCGCTCCCGGGGAGAGGGGAGGGTTGGTTTTCCCACGTTTATTTACCTATTATTCGCGCTGGCGACGGTTTTAACTTTTCTCTTTCTCTCATTTCTTTTCCCTCCATAGATTAAATACACAGGTTTCCGTGACCGGCCGCACGATGAGAGACAGATGCGATTTCAGAACGCCTGTAGGGACGGCAGGTCTGAGATTGTGAGTAGTAAAAACCCTTCCTCACTTGGTTATTGGCACCAACAAAACACAGAGCACAGGCAGTACCTGACATTAAATAACTTGGCAAGGAGCGGCACCCTCAAACTGCAAGCCGACTGGCAGGGCTCTACTTTGTCCCTTGGTATAGAAACAGGGAACGCAGTGAATACTAGTGCGGGTAGCCAGTGTGCAGAAGAGAAAGGCAGGTTTACTAATAGTCTTACTGATACATCTTACTATTAGTTTGGGTGGATTCTCCATCAGGATGTCAGTGCAGTTGGTAACCTGTTCTCCCCCGCCCCCTTTTTTTGGGGGTGCTGTGTGTTTGCAGCATTTAAAGTTCATATTTCAGATTTTTTTTTCAGACTGATGAAAATAAAAAAAAACTTCATTCTGCAGGTAAATCTGACCATTCCTCCTGAGGTAATCTAGATTTTATATCCACCTGGTGTCAGGTGGTCACAGTACAGTCCAGGATGGGATACAGTTCAGTGGCCTATTTTGTAATGAATTAGTCTAAATGAGCTATCTCCTAAGGATGAAACTGGACAATGAACATACTGAGCAAATGTTTTTTTCTCCTAACTGATCTGTCAATATGAATTACATTTGGAGCTGCCAAACATTTTTTTTAATCCTCTTGGGAATGGCAGCTTCCCTCAAGCAGAAAAATAATTGGACACACTAATATTTGTTTGAATTCAGTGGCATTGTGCAATGTTTAGATCTTTGTGCTCCACTTCATCTTTATTTAATGTTTGCAAATATATAAGGCTCGTCAGATCTTAATCTGGTTCACAAAGCTTCCAGTATATTTCTTGAGCACTGTTATAGGCAAGCAGGATTTCACTCCGGACAAGTGTTTCATTGGCTCAGAAATGTACTTTTTGGCAGGGGGGTGGGTGGGTGCTGGGATTCAGATATATAGACTCAATTACCTGGCTAATTTGTATTTACGTCAGGAGAGAACTTGTGAATTAAGTGCCATTTTGGTTGGAGCACCTCTAACATAGGGAAATTTGAGGAATGGTAAATTTTGGTAGGGAGCTTGGTATCAATTGGGTCTGATGGCACAGTGCTAAGATCATTACCATCACTAAGATTTGCACAGGTTTCATTTTTATGATAAATTAGTGCATGAGAAATTTGAGAAAGCAAATGAAAATATCCTATTTTGCAGTACATGGTTATTTTAATTGTGCTCAATTTATTGTTGCATACATAGGTAATCGTGTCATTTGTTCAGCCTCTGAAATTCTTCATGGGTAAAATAAAGTTTCTCAAATAAATATAAAATACTTTTTATGTGTCTACTGCATAACTTCAGTGCTAATTCCTTCATTGGGGTGAATCCAATCATCCATGTTCCCGTCACATTTGAGCCGCTACAGCCAGTGCTGATAGGCTGTCTGATTGTGAAGGACATCTTGGCCAAGCACAATCCTATTGTCTTGTAGCTTTTGTACATGAGCCCTTCCAGTTGAGGTTGCTGCAATAGTAATCATGTTGTCACAGCACAGATTGTACAGCCAATCAAGTTTATGCTTGTGCTTTCTACAAGAGTGCCACAAAGACTCATCCCAAGCTTCCACGTGCTTTCTCATTCTGTAATTTTTTTCTTTTTCAATTAACTAATTGCCTTTTGATATTATTTGGACTCTGCTTGATTGACGATTCATGATAAAAGTTTCCCTTCTTATTGCTGGATGTTTTGGGAAATTAACATTCATGCCACATGCCAAGCAATGACTGTCACTCACTCTTGTTGGAGGCATTGAGTGGCATTACATTGTCACCCTGGGATCATTGACCAGAAACTTAACTGGGCCAACCACATAAACACGGTGGTTACAAGTGGAGGTGAGCATTCTGTGACAAATTACTTTCCTAATTCCCCAGAGCCTTTCCAATATCTACAAGGCACAAACCAGGAGTATGCTGGAATACTCCAAGCTTGCCGGGATGAGTGCACCTCCAATGCCCATCAAAGCTGGACATAATCCAGAGCATAGCACTGTACCATGATTGCAGCATGTGCTAAGTACAAGATGCACAGCTGCAGCTTGGCAAGGTTTCTTTATTAGCTGCTCTCAAACTGATGATTTCTACCACCAAGAAAGACAAGGGTAGCAAGCATGTGGGAACACTTACCCCACCCCCCGCCCCCAAGTCGCACACCATACTGATTTTGAAATATATCACTGTTCCTTTATTGTTGCTGCACCAAATTCCTGGGACTCCTTCCCTAATTACATTGGGAGTACCTTAAGCAGAGTGCAGCAATTCAAGAAGATAGCTCACCACCACCATTGGGAATGGCCAATAAATGCTGGCTTCTGCCCATATTCCATGAATGAATTAAAATAAAATGGTTACATTCTTAACACTGCTTCATCTGAGATCAGATAACCCAGAACAGCAGGGTCAAACATGAACTCTCCTAGTATGTCAGTCTGAGAGACTGAGGCATGCCTCAGAAACTTTGACGATGAGCTGTCAGGATGATTTCAGACTTTTTTTTTAAAACGAGCCTGATTTCATCCGTAAAGAATAACTTTGCAATTCTGGGGTAGAATGCAGTGGACAAAATTATCTGATAATTTTTAACTGTTTATAATTTTCCCCCTTCTAGGCTATATACCATTTCCCATCTGTGGGAACCAATAGCTGTCGGACTGTGTGAAGGGAGCCCATTTTGGCTTTCTAACATGTTTGCAATCAAAAACTCATCCACCCTGCATCCTTCTGATCTGTGACATTGAGTGATAAAGCTCCATCAGCTGCACTGCTATTCTGAGCCATTCATCATTGAAATTCAAAAGCTTTTAATTGGAAAATTTGCCATTTTTAATCAAACATTTTCTAGCAATACTAGAAGTTTCTTTTTTTTTAAAGCAGTTACGGAAGGCCATTTCATCTCTAGACCACAAGCATGTTGACTTTGAGGTGATAGTAAATATTTCACCAAGAGCAAAATACTGCAGATGCTGGAAATCAGAAATTTAAAAAAAAAATGCTGGAAATACTCAACAGGGTCTGGCAGCATCTATAGAGAGAAAGAAAAACAGGGTGAATGTTTCAGGTTGATGACTTCATCAGAAACAAAAGAATGAACGGTCATTGATCTAGAAGGTCAAATGTTTCCCTGTCCACAGATTCTGCTAGACCTAAGTATTTCAAGCATTTTCTGTAAGTATTTTTCCTTGTTTGGCACCTCCTCTATTTTTGCACAATGGCAAGTCTGTTCTTGACCTGTTTTAAGATTTTTTTTATCCATTCATGGGCTGTGGGAGTTGCTAGCTAGGCCAGCATTTATTGCCCATCCCTAATTGCCCTTGAGAAGGTGGCAGTGAGCCACCACCGCCTTGAACCACTGCAGTCCATGTGGTGTAGATACGCTCAGTGCAGTTAGGGAGCAAGTTCCAGGAATTTGACCCCAGCAATAGTGAAGGAATGGCGATATATTTCCAAGTGAGGATGGATTTGGGTTTTTTTTTTAATGGCATCTATTTGCGTAGCAAACTTGTACAAGCTCCTATATCAATGCATTAAATGGATTGAATTGATATTACATGATTATATATGTTGTAGTTTGGCAAAATAAATCCCAGGTAAACAACAATCTCAAATTGAGCACGGGACACAGCATTTATATTCCTGTATCCAGGAACTGATGCACAAGTGGTTGTTTATTTTTGTACATTTGCTTTTCTGTCCACATTTTCTTTCACTTTCATTTCCCTTCCCAACTTGGCAGAATGCTCAGTAACTTTCCACCACTTCCCCTTGGACAACATGACATTTGCACTGCAGACCATGCTATAATACTAATTCAGTCCCACAATGTTGAACATTTTATTGAGGGGTGCATAACTGATCGTTATTAGCATTGTAAAAGTCTCCCTGATTGTACTTGATCATGTCTCACTAGAAATAATCATCATTATATGTTCAGCTTTTCAAAGTGCATAATTATTCTGAGCAGTGACCAAGTTAACTAATGCCTGTGTTATTGATTAGTGCAATATCCCGTGCTATCGACATCTTCTGGGCTATGTGTCAAAGCAGAATCAGATGCCTGTAACTGTACACTTAAAAAAAAAATGATGAGTTCATGTTTTATCATGTAATTCCAGAGTTTGGAGTATGCAGTGCCGCCTGGCAGACTGTAACCTCAGGACATAGCACTGATATAAAAAATAAATGACTGCATAACTTATTTAAAGTCCTGTTCTCTAATACAGTTTGTATTGATTTTTCTGAAAGGCTTTTGTGGCCTCTGGAACCAATCTATCTCTGCAGTTTTTTCCGGCAAATTGGCATGGAGAACAGCGACAAACACCCACACGGGAGTATGTGGACTTTGAGCGTGATGTAGGCAAGGTAAGAAACTAGTCCTGACATTCTTCTGAGTGGGAGAAATCCAGAAATTCTAGATTGCACATGGCTATATAGGTGCTTTTTAAAAATGTATTTAATATATGAATTTGAACTAGGAAATGTTTTACACTACCTGAATATTTGCTCAAATGTGCTAAATGTTTACAGTATGGGAAGCAATTAAGAAAGCTAAAATTGTTAGATATATAGCCAGAATAACAGATACAAATCCCTCTGGGATTGTGCTGAGACTAGTGTGCTTGTTGGACAATGATAATGCATGCAGTTCTGGTAATTATGATATAAACATGATTTGCAAGCATTGGTGAGGGTACAGAGAAGACCAAGTGCATGTTAATGAGCTACAATGAGAGACTTGATCAAATTTTACAAATGGAATAATGCAAGTATATTGACTTGATTAGAATGAATTGAGTACATTATTCTAGAATTATGACTATGGTATCAAAGGTCATAAATATGAAATAGCAAAAGATGAACTTAAATTGGATAATAAAAAATCCTAAAATGGCTACAGAGCAGGAGGCAGTTTCAGCCTGTCATGTGCATACCAATTCTCTAAAGGAGCAACTCAACTAGTCCCACACCCCTGCCTTTTCCCCATGGCCCTGCAAATTTCTCAAGATAATGATCCAAGTTCCTTTTGAAAGCCATGGTTGAATCTGCCTGCAGTACGTTCCTGATCCTAACCACTTGTTTTAATGAAAAACACCCTTTTCCCCCATGTTGCCTTTGGTCCTTTTGTCATTCACTGTAAATTGGTGTATTCTGGTTCTTGACCCTCCTAGCTACTGTCCTGACTGCTCCTGATTTTGAGCACCACCATCAAATCTCACCCCAACCTTCCTTAATAAGGATGAACCTTTTCCAATCTATCCATGTAACTGAAATTCCTTATGCCTGGAAGAATTATCAATTTTTTTTTGTGTCCAGCCTAATGTCTTCACATCCTTCCTAAATTGTGGTGACCAGAGTTGGTGAAAAGGACAGAATACTCCAGTTGAGCTGAACCAGTGTTTTATAAAAGTTCACCATGAATTCCTTGCTTTTGTACTCTCTGCCTCTATTTATAAAGCCCATAATCCCATATAGCTTGACCTGTTTCTCACCCACTACCTTCAATGACCTGTGCACATATACCCCCAAGTCTTTTTGCTCCTGTACCCCTTTTTAGAATTGTTTCCTTTAATTCATATTGACTTTCCTCATTCTTCCTACTAAAATGCATCACTTACATTAAATTTCATCAGCCATGTGTCCACCCATTCCAGTAGCCTATGCCCTCTTGAAGTTTCTCACTATACTTTTCACAGTTCACAATAGTTGCAAGTATTGTGTCACCGGTACAACTTGTAATTGTTTGCTGTACACAAGTCTAGGTGATTGATATAGATCAAGGAAGCAATGGTGTTAACCTGACCCCTGGGGAGCCACACTATATACTTTCCTCCAGTCTGCAAATCAACCATTCACCACTACACTTCCATTTCCTGTCATTCAATCAACTTCATATCCATGCTTCCATTGTCCCTTTTATTCCATGGACTTTGACTTTGCTGACTAGCTTATTATTTGGCACTTTATCAAATGCCGTTTGGAAGTGCACATGCACCACATCGACAGCACGACCCTCATCAGAAAAACTCAAGCTGGTTAAACATGATTTTCCCTTAACCATTCCAAATGTTTGGGACTACAGAAACTCCTTCCTGTTCCCCTAATGAATAGAATCCACGACTACAATTGCTTTCCCAAACTACTTACTGCACCCCTGTATAGCCGAGTCACCTGTGGTGATTTGGACTTGGCTTGAGCTGCACTCCAAGGAGCCATCACTTTCAGAACTGAATATCGGTTGGAGAGCAAGCTGCACTACCTGCCTGGTCCTCCTTGACTGCGTGTGGTCACCCACGCCCTCGCAGCCTGCATACCTTTAAGCTCTGGGGTGAAATATACCCAGAAACGTGCTACCCATGAAACACTCAACCTTGTGGATGCAAGGCAGGGACTCCAGATGCAGTTCAGGTTCAAACCTGTGCTTCAGCTGACCATGCTTCCTGCACATGTGGTTGTTCAGGATGTGAAAAGCATCCTGGAATTCCCATGTAGAACATGCACTCCATGGGACTGTGATGCCCTCACCTACCATGCCTCTATTGGACTATTAACTAATTTAACAGGAATAAGCTGAAGATTTAAATGGGCTGGCCAATCAGCTGCTTCCCATGTGCTGACATCACTATTTTATAGGGAATTAATTTAAATGCTTTACTTGGCTCTTATTATCTTTATCCCTCAGACTTTAACTGAGAAATTCAGACCCCTTTAGTGTTAATATCCCTTGCTGTTTAATTTAACTTCCCCTAGATCTGATTACTTGAATACTAATTATGATAAATATCAAATTGGCTTTAGTTTTTATACGACTAATTGATCCAGTCTTTATAGTTGATTAACTTAAATTAAAAGCTTAACAGTATACTTACCTGAAGTGAATCCTTGTCTTATGATATTGTCCGATTTATTTTTCCTCCATTCAGTTAACACTCATGGCTTGATCAGAGCTGTTTCGATCCCCAGCCTCTCCTTTTATGCTCCTCTTGCATAAAATGTGACTAATTGGAATAATCTCTGTCATTAGTGATCAGAACAAAGTTGCATGCAAAGCTAGGAGAATTGTAACAAGGCGGGGGGGAGTGGAAATGAGATTTGGTGTATTGAATGCCATTCCTCATCCTACACTTTTTTCTCATCTTTTTAATGTAACTTTAAATCCATAGTAATTCGGGGAACTAAAGTAGCATCGCTGCTGATACAAGTTTGATTTTGTGACATTCTTTGTATTTCTTAACATTTTTATAAAGGCACTTAATTAAAGTAAATTAAGATATTCTAAAATAGCTTGTACAGTTTCTGGATGATAGTAAACATTGAATCTTGAATTCCAGAAATGACTAATTTTAGTTGTTAAAAATCAGTCTGTCTCAGCAGCCAGTGATCCAGTTTTGGTCAGTACTAGGTGATTCCTAGAAATAAAAGTTTTTTTTATATATCTATCTCCTGACCTAGAAAAGGAGAATGACTCCTTTGCAGGTCAATGAGAACTGAGTTTGATTGTAGAATACATTAATGTCAAATAT
Source organism: Carcharodon carcharias (assembly GCF_017639515.1). Lineage (NCBI taxonomy): Eukaryota > Metazoa > Chordata > Chondrichthyes > Lamniformes > Lamnidae > Carcharodon > Carcharodon carcharias. The sequence goes on along the minus strand of NC_054473.1, from coordinate 120,840,456 downwards.
GTTAAGTATTTAATGTATTTATATAAATACTAAAGAGATGGGTGTAGTTGCAGTGGAATATCCGTGTTCTCATTCTTAACAACTCTACTTCAATGGCAAACAATTACAGCTTTGAAATTTGCACATATTTGCTTTCAAGGATTTGGGCTACCTAATCTTGCCTTGGTTGTGGGTGGATCTCTAGATTCCATTATACGGGCTGAAATTAGAAAGTACATAAAAAGCATGGGTTAATCTGAGACAGTCAGTATGAAATTGTAATGGGTATATTGTATTTGACAAAGTTAATTGTGTTCTGAGGAAATGACAATTTACAACAAGTAAGAAGCAATAGTGATGAGGAAAAACTTTTTCACGCAGTGAGTGGTTAAAATTTGGAGTGCTCTGAGTGTGTGGTAAAGGCAGGTTCAATTAAAGCATTCAAAAGGGAATTGGACTGTTATTTGAAAGGGTTACGGGGAGAAGGTGGGAGAATGGAACTGGGTGAGTTGCTCATGCAGACATGATGGACCAAGTGGTGGCCTCCTGTGCCTTAGCTGTCCCTGGTAAATTTGATGCCATTTAAGGTGGCATGCAAGTGTTTGATTATGCTGGTGCACGTTGTTATTAAAGGAACTGCATTCGTGCAAATAGAGATGGCTATGCAAAAAATTGGTAATAGAGGGTAACTGGTTATTCCTTTAGGATGTGGGTAGTGGTGTTCCCAAAGAATTTCTGTTGAAATTTCTTACTTTCTATAAGTGATTTGGTCAAAGGCACATGAGGAATTGTATTGAATTTCATTTATGATGTCATATTGAGCATCAGCAAATGGAGGAAGATTACAGGAGGACAATAAGGACTGCTTAAGAGTTGTGATGAGTGGCAGATGTAATTCAGTGTTGAATGTGAAATAACAATTGGGGTGTGGGGACAGAACAGTGGGAAAGGAAATTTACCTAAACAGCAAGACTCTTAAGCATGGTGAATCCTTATAGGAAGAATTTTAGAGCTATGTAAAAGGTATAGTAAAGATTCAGTAGAATTATGCCAGGAATCAAGGTTTTTGCTATGAAGAGACACTGAAAAAAATGCGTCTTTTCTCTGGGGACAGGGATTGAGGGAATTCAGTTTTACAAGATTATGGAAGATTTCGATAGGCAAATAATGAATGATCTAGCTGTGGATTATCACTTGGAGAATGAAAGGAAAAAGGTTTGACTTCACTGAAAGATGATATAATGGAATAAATAGCTATTGAGACAGCTTCTAACGTTCAAGATAATTATTTGAAAAGGAAAAAAATTAAAATTATATCTGGTCCAAGTAATGTGAACTGGCTAGCTTCAGTTAGGATTTAAATGTTCAATGGACTATATTGTATTTTCTACAAAATCAAACCAAATAATGTCTTCAATTTGGTATCATCTTCAGGGGATGCAAATTGGATGACAGGTGTTATACAACATGTAAAAATAGTTCTTCAGTGAGATGGTTAAATCTTTGTGTATACCACAGATATTGAAAGAGCACACTGAGCTTGTGGGGACATTGCTTCCTACTTTGGATTACGGGTATTGTCTGTTCACCTTTTAGCTTTTAAACAAGTGTCTTTGTGCCATTTATTTTAAATCTGGAAACAATTTCATGCCATACATTTTGATTTGTGACCTAAGGGCACTTTGTAGTTGAGGTCTTGAGTGCAACAGCTAAATGTTTCATTTCAAATTGAGTAAAGTGGTGCCCCTATAACTGATTTCATCTCTGTCCGATCAAAAATACAATTACTTCAGAAAAACTAATGTTGCATACTTTGTTCGTTTATGTTTTACTGTTAACACTCATTTATACCCCATTTGAACTAGCTGTACTGAATTGATTCTGTTCTTAGTAGAAGTAGGACAACTGAAATTAAGAACCAGCAACACTATGTTCACAACTCAACCTAGCTTTCTTTGCTGCTTATGAACTTATTTTGCACAATTCATAATGGGTTCTGTTTCTGTTGAAGTCTCTAAAATTACACTGAAGTTGGGAAGGATTTAAGCTTAGTTATCTCTAAAGTACGAAAATACTGTACCACAATGTACACTCATTTGGGTACAGCCATTAACCTACTGTGGTATCAGTAAGCCAGTACACCACCAAGAACTGAGTCTTGTGTTGTAAAATACAGGAGGGTACTAACATGCTAATGTTCGTCAATTGTGTAAAAGCTAGAGTGGCCTTGACTGGCAAACTGGGCACTACAACAGAATAACGTATTTTTCACCAGTCTGTTGGTCACAATATTTCACTATTTGGATCTTTTTCTCCTCCCTCTTCATTTGTCATCTTTCCCTCCCCAAAAAAGTTCTGTGGAAGGCAAAGAGGATAGGAACTCATTATGCCAGTTATTATGGATAATGCAAGGAGAACTTTAAGTTTAGTGGAACAACATTTAGTTGGGTTCTATAACAGGTGAGCAATTGCTCAGCTGGACTACCTCCTATATGGTGAAGATGAAAACATGCCTTATGGTGTCATGTTATTTTTTTTGTGTAACAAGGCTGTTCACTGTTCTGTACATAAATGAATATATTCATTGATGCGAGTCTCCTTTTAAAACTTTTTTTCCTGTCTGTTGGCAGATTTGAACAAAATTTTGTAGTGCCAGCTGATACAGCTGTTTCAAGCAATTAAATGAACAGTTGTAAATACTCATAAGTAATATCTGGCTTTGACCATGTATCCTAAGATGTATATCCATTTGCTGTTAGTTTACTTTTTTGAATTACATTTCCAAACTGACTGATCTTGCCAGCTGTAATTTTTGCTCTGGAATCTTAGTATAATGGAATGAGAGGTGCTTGATAATTGGCTAATAAACTGTTGACCTTGTGGGTTGAATAATCTGCAGGGGAAAATAATGAAAGTAGATTGAAAAGAAAATGTTGTATTTTGTGAAGTTGAGCGAATGCAAATGCCCTCAGGAGCTGAATTCTTGGTTTCATGGTGTGGCTGTCTTGATAAGTCAACATTTTGGTATGTAAAGTGTGGTTAATTACTGAAGTAATCAAACAAAATGAGACTTGTTTTAATATTTCTAGTCTTGTGTGTTTGGAATCTGAATGGGTCATGATGTATTCAGATGGTTCATTTGTTCACAAGAGAAGTTGAAGAGAACCACTACATGCTTATTGGCAGCACAATAAGAAACATTATAGAAATCCAAGTGCAGTGCTTGTTTACTAATGTTGAGTAACTTAGGGCGGCCTATTTGACTAAAACTGTAAACTTGCACATACAGCATTATGGTTAGAAGTTTTAGATTCTAGATATACTGCAGGATGACTTTCTCATTATTGCAATTCTCTTTTTTTTCAAAAACATGCAATTTGTATTTGGCATTCTATTTTGCTACCTCTTGATTGGGCTGGGCTGAGGCATTTCAGGTCCTTAATAGCTGTTTCTTAGAAAATACACCATCTTTTGGGCAGAGTTATTTCCAGAAAAGCACATCTGATTTAGTTTAGTTACCAAATTGCAACTTCTTATTTATTGCTGATTGAGGAAGCTTTCCTTTGTTTTAGGAATTTTTTTTTTTGCTGTGCTTGATCTTGTATTTGTGCTGCTGCCCCTTCTAAGCTAATTGTGGAAAGATGAGTTTGGAGTTCGCCTGGCAACTTCTGTTCTTCTCTCCTCCCCCCCCCCCCCCCAAAAAAAACAAGAAAAAGAAATCTCCAATTAATGAAACATGAAGCCTTTGGAAAACGACTTGTCATTAGCTTATCAACAATTTTGTTTTGTCTCAATTATTGTAACCAATGCCTTATCTTTTGACTTCCCATTAATTCAGGGTGTTCACTCTGGTCCACCCTATTAATTCGTCATCCAATCCTGCCAAGTGTCACCTTTGATTCCACTCTGCATTTGGAGTTTGGATCCTTTTGGATTGTTCACATTCCGTATACAGAGTTTCAGTTTCTCATGTAGTTTCCAGGGCTATTGCATCTGGATTTGCGCTATACCACTTGAGGCAATGACAACATTGCTCCTTTTTCGGGTGTTTTAGAGATCTAAGAAGATGCTCCCTCTTGCCTTTGGCTCTTCCATTTATCAGTATTCATGAGCTCACCACATCACCTGATGTCAATGGAATCTGCATTGTTAAAGCTCGTGGAATCAGAAAAAAAATTTGGCACAACCATATGAAATATTGGGACAGATAACTAAATGCTGGATCAAAGTGGTAGCTTTTAAGAGGCTACTTAATGGAGGCAAGAAAGGTGGGGAAAATTAAAGCTTGAGGCCTAGATGGCAGAAGACATGGTTGTCAGTCATGTAATGAAGGAAATAAGGGTGCATAAGAGACCAGAATAGAAGGAATGCAGTGTTTTCCTGAGAATTGTAGGGCAGGAGGAGATTAAGAATGGAGTGGGTGATTAGGAAAAAGAGGATGAGGGAAAAGATGGAGTAGTGCCAATCACAGAATATTACAGTGCAGAAGAGGCCCTTCAGCTCATCGAGTCTGCACTGACACGTGAAGCACTGGTCCGACGCACTACGAATAGTAAGGAACTCGGGTCAAGTATTGCCAAGCCACATACTACCGAGTGGGAAAGCTCAAAAACCGAACAGAGCCTCTCACAATCACCTAGTGGGTGACTCAATGCAATATCAGGCCAAACCCTTCTTTCAGTGGCCCAGCACATAATGGGGAGGAAACTGAAGATAGCTCCCACTAAAACGATATAAGGGCAGAACAATGACAGAAAAAGCCACAAACAACTTGCATTTATATATATTCAAAAAATTCTTCACAGCACTAAAATACATGGCTGATGAAGGTACAATTTATTAAAAAAAAAGTTAGTTGAAGTAATTTACCTTGTGAATATGTTTATAAAGTATTGGAGGTTAGGGGAAATATTTTTTGATATGGAATGCTGTTATGCCATGAAGCTCCCCACCAGAAGCAGTGGTAATAGTTGAATCAAAACATGATCAATATTTGAAACATATATTGGACTGAGTATGGGTTGGGACTAACTGGATTGCTCTTTCAGAAAACTGAGAGCACAGATGGCCTCCAGAGCTATAAAATTCTGCAATTCTACTTGGCTGAATTGTTGAAGAGTGATACCAAGTTTATCATACAGTATAAAGAAATCTCAGGCACAAGAGTACACATTACATTAATGACCTATGTGAGCAAGCCATAGGGGGACAGAGCCAGTAAGACAATTAAACTGTGTTAAAAGCAAAATACTGTATATGCTGGAAATCTGAAATAAAAACATAAAATGCTGGAAAAACCCAGCAGGTCTGGTAGCATCCGTGGAGAGAGAAGCAGTGTTAACATTTCAAGTCCATATGATTTCATTAAACTTATTTATTGTCATTAAAACACTGATGTTGCATTTAGTGGGATCCAAATAGGGCGGAGAAGCAAAAAGAATGGGATGGAAAGGGTGACCCCTCAGTTCTACTGAAAAGTTGTCAATTTGAAATGTTGACTTTTCCTCCGCAGATGCTGCCAGACCTGAGTATTTTCAGCATTTTCCTTTTTTTTAAAACGAGCAAGGCTGGTTAACAAAATAAGTGCAAACAAAGCACTGGTGTGAATTTCTACATGAATAGAATTAAAAAGCAGATGTGTTAAACTTGTTTGAAACCTTGGTTGGATCACACTTGGAGTACTGTACACGGTTCTGGTTTCCATATTTGAGTGACACTGGAAATGGTCTTTTTTTAAAAAAAAATTTACTTGGATGATATCAGAACAGAGGGCTTTGTAGCTATTAGGAAAGTCTGGGCTCTTTAGAAGAGGGATGGCTAAGGGATGACTAATGGAAGTTGCTAGGTTTTGGCAAGGTAAATGTAGTGAAGATGTTATCTCTTGTGGAGAAACACCAAAACTAGTGGCCATAACTATAAGGAAAGTCACTAAAATTCAATGAGGAATTCAGGAAAAACTTCTTTATCCAGAGTGATTAAAATATGGAACCTGCTACCACAAGGAGCAGTTGAGAAGTGTCCTCAGTCCAACCATTTCAGCTGCTTTATCAGTGACTTTCCTTCCATCATAAGGCCAGAAGTGGGGATGTTCACAGTGATGCATAATGTTCAACACCGTTCTCAACTTCTCAGATACTGAAACAGCCCATATCCAAATGCAGCAATGTCTGGGCAATATCCAGGCTTGGGATGCCAATTGACAAATAACATTTGTGCCACTTAAGTGTCAGGCAAAGACCATCTCCAACAAGAGAATGTTACCATCACCCCTTGACAATCAATGGAATTACCATCACTAAATCCCCACTATCAACATCCTGGGAGTTATGGTTAACCACAAACTGAACTGGACTAGCCATATACTGTGGCTACAAGAGCAGGTCAGAGGCTAGGAATCCTGCAGAGAGTCACTCACCTCCTGACTTCCCAAAGCCTGTCCACCATCTACAAGACAAGTCAGGAGTGCAATGGAATACCCTCTACTTGCCTGGATGAGTACACCTCCAACAACACTCAAGAAACTCAACACCATCTAGGACACAGCCTGCTGGATTGGCACCCCATTCACAAACATTCACTCCCTCCACCACGACGCACAATGGCAGCAGCGTGTACTATCTAAAAGATGCAAGAAATCATCACGGCTCTTTGAGAGCACCATCCAAACCCATGACGGCTACTACCTGGAAGTTCCCCTCCAAACCACACACCTGACTTGGAAATATATTGCCACTCCTTGTCGCTGGGCCAAATTCCTGGAATTCCCCTGACAGCACTGTGGGTGAACTGCGGTGGTTCAAGAAGGCAGCTCACCACCGCCTTCTCAAAAGCAATAAGGGATGAACAGTAAATGCTGGCCTAGCCAGCGATGCCCACATCCCATGAATAGAGGAGTTACATAGATACATTTCAGAAAAAGCTAAATAAGCACATGGCGAAAGGAATAGGTGGATGTACTGATGGTGTGAAAAAGGTTGGAGGGGATTTGTCACATAAATGCTGGCATAGACTAGTTGGCCAAATGACCATCTGTTTGATATACAAAATACCAAAAAATTCCACACTCCCATTCAACAGAATTGATGTATGGTTCAATCTGTTGAATCCCAGTGGATCGGCCTTCAGTTTTGTATTAAGTGAAAGCTGAGGAGCTCCCATTCCCACATGAATGCATCTTTGTAACCTGATATGCCTACAGACATGGTCCATGTCAAAATGCCAAATTAAAACACACTAAAGCAGTAAGTGTGGAAAAGTCTTTATTCAATTTGTTCACTCCTTACAATGGGCTCTCCTTGTAAAAGACTGAAAGATTGAAAAATGTTAGGAGTTAGCTCTGGAAAAACTCAATCCTTTTTCTGTTTAGTGTGCTGTCTTTGGACCTGTGTGATACAGTCCAAACATCAGTGCAGTCAAACATATTTTTAGTGTTTTCGTGGTGCAGTGTGAAATCCTGGAGCATCTCTACAGCCTTGGCAGAATCGGTTAAGGAAACAGGAGGACGAGCAGATGGGCATTCATTGGACTCTTCAGGGTCAGTGGCCTCCTCAGGCTCCATGATTTCATACTTTTCTGTGGTCTAATTCCGCTCTAGTCGGCACAATCATATGACAAGCTTAGACAAGTTTGGCTAATCCAGAATTACCAGTGCAGAATTTCGGTTTATCACGGGCATTGTTCTATGGGATTTGCTGGTGGGAATGGTTGACTTTGACATGTTTGGAATTTCATGTCATCCGAGTTTGACTGATTGCAATTTCACTAACTATTTAGTCACTACAAACAAACGTTCCTTAGAATCAGTTGCCAGTATTAGACTCACAACGGAGTTGTGGAGGACAACCTTGAAAACCTTTGTCCTTGTGTAGATCGGTTGTGCCAAATGGCCTGTTTGCAATATGCAATATAAACTTATCTGCCTGCATTCTCTAATGTAAAATTGTTTGGGAATGCTGATGTAACAGTGCTCTTCAATGTTTCCATTTGCATTCCTAAACAGTTACATTGTGCTCTTGTTATCACCTATGCAGTTGGTAAAGTGGAGTTTTTTAAAAAAAACCCAAGAGTGAAACTTTAAACAACTGTCAACACAAAATTATTAGTTGTATGTTTGATGTGCAACTCTAAATTCTGGAATCAGACCACTAGTTCTCGACGTTTTACATTAAACTAAATGAAACATTTTATTAATTTACACAGGTTAAAATATAGGCATGCAGGGCTACAAATGACTGCTATCATAACTTTTAACTAATTCCCAAACTAATCTCCATTAAGGCAATAGCAACCCATAGACTTAACTAAACACCAGGTAAAGCATTTTCACCGTACAAATTCAAAATGTTAAAAACAAAAAACTGCGGGGATGCTGGAAATCCAAAACAAAAACAGAATTACCTGGAAAAACTCAGCAGGTCTGGCAGCATCTGAATTTCTTTTCACTGTGGAGCCAGTTGGAGGCTTGCAGCTGCTTTTATCTTACTTTGCCTCTGCCTGCACACCTGAAAACTACTGAAGTTATACCTACCAGTCCCATTGAATGTTAATTCTCATTGTATTAACAACCTCTTTGAACTTTACCTTTTTAATAATGAAACCCCTTTCATAATACCAATTTTATTAGTAATATAAACATATTACTTGGTAGCTGCTAGAAAGGTGTCAATTTTCACCCCACTTCTTGAATGTTCTATTTCAAAAAAATGTAAATGCACACTATCTCTTATATATCAAAACTAGTACATATCAAAGCACCTAGACTAACTGCTTTAATCCAATTAAGACATACCCCCAGACAGACCAAACCTCTATTTTAAAAGAAAAATATTTTCCAAAATATTATATACATTAATAGCTTCATGACAACTCTTCAGTATTTTTACAAAGGCTACGTGAATTTGTGCTGCAGCACTAGGGGGAGTACTTCAGTACTCCACTTGCACAGATGCAGTGTCAGGCTGTTCAAAGTGAGAGAAATGTTTTTAAGTGTAGCTCTGCTTTCTGTTGCTGAATTATGCGTTTTTTTTTGCAAGCTGCTATCATATGATTGTCCTTTACAACAAATCAGTTAATAGGAAAAAATGCCACTCAGAATGACCATTTTAACAGCAAGGTACTTGTAATGATAAAAGTAGATTTTTCCCCAGCAGCCAGTTCGTTTGGGTGAGAGCCAATCTTGGAAACCAAAATCAAATGTGGAGTTTCACCATGGTAGAAATCAATAAAATAGTTTAGAATAAAATAAGAAAAAAAGCCATCACCCAATTTGGGGCTCCAAGCCATGATTCTGGGATTGAATCCTGTTCTCTACCAGCAGCTTGCCAGGGTGTATAGGAATTCCCCACGCACAACTTTTCCAATTTGTTCCAATAAATCAAAAGAAAAATATTGTCTTGTGGTTGAGGTTGCAGTATTAACCTGGCCTTTTTGTAGTGTTAAACTGGCCTGGGAGCAAAACGGCCTACACCCACCATCTTGGTGGGAGAATCTGCACGTGCACTTAGGCTGCAACAGTTCCTGATGCTCTACCAGTTGGTGGCAGGTGTAAACAGTATTTTATAAATGATCTGGAAGAGAGTACAGGTAACTTCAGATGACATCAAATAATACTTTATAATATGAGTAACCACTTCAGGAGAACTCGGACTCTTTGAAGAGATGAACAAACAATTGCCAAATGGCTTAAAGAAGTTAAGTACAAAGTGGTGTACTTATGGACAAAAAACAGAGATTACTTAATTAATGGCAATTTATTGCTAACCGAACAGCAGGAAGAGAATCGCTAGCCGAACAGCAGGAAGAGAATCTTGAGGTATAATAGATGCTTCAAGACCTCAAGCTATTGCCTAGAAGAAGTCAACGAAAGCTAATGGAATGTTGAATTGCTGAAAAATAGACTAAATTAAATGGAAGTAAACATACTGTCATCGGGAGTATTAGGCTACAGAAAGTATTTAGTGTATTTTTATCCATGCTTCTGAGGATATAACTGAGCTGGAAAACATCACCAAGGACTACTACACTGAAATATCACTGGCCAGTATGCACAAGACCCTCTCTCTCACGCCCTTCTTTGCCAACAACTATTTCTTAACTCATGGCCTAACATCAGGCAGGTAATGAAAGATTGAGATGTATCTGAGTTTCCAGAATCATTTTAAACAGTTTCGCACACCTAAGTCACAATCCATATGATGGCAAGCAGTTTCTTCACATTCCCTATTTTAAAGAAAATGATGTGCCACCTCAGTGACCTGAGAATTCTACTAGGAAAATGTGCCAGCTACTGCAGAACTACTTACAGTTGAGAAAGTGCTGAGTAGTAGGAGGAGTTTGGTAAGAAAGTACATTACTGTAGTCCCCAAGGGGAATTGAGGTGTCTATACCAAAAACAGTAACAAGGCACACAGATTTTTTCTTGAAGAATGTTTTTGTCATTGGCATGATATATGTGGCTGGATTTGGGAATGTCTGTAAAAGAAAATGTAGTAATGTTTTCCCTCCATGGGAGTCTTGATAGGTAATCCTGGTGGAGAGGTGTATTGCAAATTAATGAAATTATACAATAGCTCAAGGGGGTCTATGATGGCAGGATCCTAGCACAGTGCTTCTTCCCTAGTGGCTTCAGAATCATTAGATTCTATTTAGTCACAATGTGGGTGGCAGAATCAGCCTGCTCTCCATCACCCTTCAGTTCATTGTCTTCAAAGCACAAGTACAGAGCAATCTGTCCTTTTTATAGATGAGGATACAAAAACTTAAAATGCACATTGGCAGCAGTAGTTTTGCAGCTTTGGACAAATTGGAAGATAAGTCTCAAATTTAAATGGTTCTTCTACAGCAAGTTTCACTAAATGCAAAATCCCTAGGCAGTGGACTAGTTTCTGCCCAGCTTAGCATTTTAGAAGCATTGGGAATTGTTCTCTGATCCAACTGGTTTCCCTATGAGTTTAATTCACCCATCAACTTCTAAATATAATGTATACAGCTTATATTGGATTCAGTTAACAGTGGCAAGTGGAGAAGACATCCTTTTAGCCAGTGTGTCAAGTTTTGGGGAGGCCAGTAGGCATGAGTTTAGAGACTACAGGCTACATGTACTTTCAAGCTGCACAAACAAGGATCTGAGTGCTAGCTTCAAGTTTATTAATATAGAACCACCAGGACAAATCGCTGCCTCTTGGCAGTTACTGATGAGACTAAAAATGAAGTTTCACTGAGTAGCGATTGCAGCTATTCTGTAGTTGGCACAAAGTTGAAATGTAATGAGACTACCACCTTGAGAGAGTATGACTGCCTAAATTCTTCATGCCTGAGTAGTAATAACACTGAGATAAAAGCAAAAAACTGCGGATGCTGGAAATCCAAAACAAAAATAAAAATACCTGGAAAAACTCAGCAGGTGGTTGTGTTCACGGGAAGAAACTATTTTGCATTGATATAAGCTATAACTCACCCATATGATTTCAAAACATTGTTTCTCATTTTAAAAACTGGTTTCACTTCACTTGTAATTTATTTTACCAGTTTGCACTTGGACCTTGATGGAAATTTGTTCAGTGATTCATCACTGCAGAATTCTTGTATGTTACACAAATATAGATGAAAAGTACTTAGTGTAATCTCCAGCATCATTAAAATAAATTATCTGGTCATTGTCATTGCTGTTTATGGGACTTTGCTGTATGTAAATTGCCTGCTTTGTTTTCTACATTGCAATAGTGACTATACTTCAAAAGTATTTCAAAGCTTGTAAAGTACTTTGTGAAGTTCTGTGGTTATGAAGGGCACTATATAAATCTAAGTCTTTCTTTATAACTCTACCAGTGGAATTATGCTGTATTCATTGCTTGGTATGATACTCTTGTCGTACATTAGACTGTCATCGATTCAGTGCGAGTGCTGAGAAGGTTTGACCATCTTCGAGTGCAAGAAATAGCAAAGTCTGCCAAATAATCTGTTTTTGATTGCATTTCCTATAAAGAGAGCTGAGGGTGAATTTCAGATTGTAGTGTATTGTGACTTTTTTAATTTGGATGATTAGCAATTTACAATTGTACTTATTCAAATAAAGAAATAAAAATAGCTGCTGGAAAATCTCAGCAGGTCTGGCAACGTCTGTGGAGAGAAAAACAGTTAATGTTTTGAGTCTATATGACTCTTTTTGCTTTCATCAAGGAAATAAAAATTATTGACATAATTTTGTCTTGTGCTAAATATTCTCTTGAGTTTAGTTACTGATTGCTGTGCATCAAACCCTTACTGTATATACCTAATAGTGGAATATACCACCTGCTGCCAAATGTCTTTACAACAGCATCTTGTATTTATATAGCGCTTTTAACATAAAATGCTCCACGACAATTCACAGGGGTGTTATAATCAAAGTTTGACTACACAGCGTATGGTGGGGCAGATGACCAAAAACTTACTCAAATGTATGTTTTAAGGAACATTGTAAAGGAAGAAAGGGAGGGAGAGAGCAGAGAGGTTTAGGGAGGAAATTCCAGCGTTTGGGACCCAGGCAACTGAAGGCATAACTGCCAATGGTGGAACAATTAAAATTGGGTTGCCTGAAAGGCTGGAATTGGATGAAAGATACCTTGAGTGCGGGACTAGAAGAGATTGGAGATAAAGATTTGAAAATGAATGTCATGGACACAAATGTTTCCCCAAAGTCGCCTGTGAACCATGCTTTTGTTTGAGTGTATATTTCACCCTTGGAGTGAGTAATTCCAGTTTTTAAAAAAAAACCCAGCAGCAATGCCTTTTACTTGGAAAGGAAAAGGTTAGTTCATTTCAGGCTAGTGCTGTGGATGTTACTAACACCCCCCCACAAAGACTAGCTACAGAGGAAGCTAAAGTGATACTTAAGTGTGAATCAAGTTCAGTCTATATTGTTCTACGTAGGCCTGGTATTTTTCAAAGTCGAGATGTTGCCGTGTCTGAAGTGAAGGTTTTGAGGTTGGAGGATTGTCTCTGCAGGCTTTCACTGTCGCATTGCCAAAGGTTGCTTTAGCTGAGTCGGTGGAATCGGGTTTACAGGGAGGAGAGAAGGTTCTTTCTATTCTGAAGGTATGGCACTTTTAGCTGCCTTATTGTTTTACAGCAGACCAGTAGCTGTTCTTAAATACCTTTGTCTGTCCCTGGATTGAAGCTTCTTCAACATGGTTCTTGATGGATCTCTGGGTATGCAGCTTCCAATGCTTTTTGCAGGTAAGCCAAGATGGCCACTTATCATGTGACCTGTATAAGTATGCCAAGTCACTTTCCATATAAGGCATTGACACTTCAAAAGGCTTTCTCCCACCTGTGGTTTTCAGCTTTTGTTCTGGCAAAGGCAACATTTACATTCATTATGATGAGGTGTCAACAAAAACTTCGTTATCTCCTGGACGAGACTACAGTGAACCATAATTTAAATTAAGGATTGTCTTTTGTCCTCTTGGAAGAGGAGACCCAGTCTGAAATCCACAATTCTGTCTGGTAGCTTTGAGCCATTTTAAAACAGCATTTAAACTCAGTCCAAGGATTTTTTTAAATGTAACCTTTAAAAGTTTTTCTAAATTTGCAATATCATAGCGGCACACTAACAGTAAGATGGGACATAACTACAAACCAAGCCTCTTTATATTGTATAAATTACATGAATAGGACATAGATTTCGCAGTATGGTTCTTTGAATAAAATAAAGTGACTTGATGCACTAAACAAAAGCTCACTTTTGTTAACTATTTCAAACAAACTAGTGTATGCACAGTGGGAGAGCATTTCATTTTAGGAATGTAGGGATCTTACTGTGAAAATCTGTATCCTGTTGATTTTTTTTATTCAACATAAATTTGTTTTCGATCCTGGCAATCTTTACAGAGTGCATTTCAGATAAGGCAAGGTCCTGCTTAAAATACATTTTAAAACAACCCCTGTCATGAAAATAAATGACCACAATGCCAAACTAACATTGGTAAAGATCAAAAAGTTAGTTATCCGTTATGACCCAATTTGCAGTAAAATAGGTACGCAATTTAATATGATTCTAGAATTTGCAGAGCTACATTTAACACATCTTGAATAATGCATTTAATCAGATTGCACATGCATTTATTTCTCTTTCTGTGCTTACATTCTTGAGTGGGGTCAAAATCTTCAGAATATGAGACTAAACATAATTTTTGATGGAGATGGATGTGGCAAAGAGCAAGATGTGTTCGTTGCTATTGGTATGGTAGACTTGTTGCAGGTGTTCTGATTCTTTTGTCACTGATCAAATAATTTAAACAAAAGTAGAGCATTAAGCAATGAAACCCACCCTTGTGTCAAGCATGGTGTTTACTCAGGTTTCCTTCTAAATGGTTTTTAGCCAATGTGTTTAGAGCAGGTGCTGGAATTGGGAGAGAAACACATTACTGTCTAACTGGACTTTCATTTGTCAAAGCATAAGGGATTGTTGTAAAATGATATGCTTAGTAAGGCAGTGCAGTTAATGCTGTAATTGTAGTGTGCTAATAGGCAAGATTGTGGAACAGTTGTGTATAGTTTAAAGGATTCTGGTATTTTCTGTTTTCCCCACCCAAAAATAATTTGGCTGTCTACATTGACTCAGGAATTTAAAATTAGTTTACTTGCTAGCATCCAGAAAGATTTCTGTTCCAGGCTTCCAAACTCTGTACACCTTATCAACAAGCAGTCACTAGGAATAATGCAGATCATTATCTTAGATGATCAAATAGAAAACCACATACCAAATATGACCCAAATATACCTGGTATTGTAGGCAATGTAAATGGAAGCTCAAAATTATAAAGAAATATTGATTGAATGAATAGGCAGAACTGGCAAATGGATTTCAGCCTAGGTAAATGCAAGGTGAAAGGGAGTTCAAGCAGCCTCCGACCCTGCAGCGACCACGAGACTCCAGCTTCTTTCACCGGCTTTATTCAAGTGTGCAGGGGAGACTGTATCCATACAAACATAGAAAATAGGAGCCAGAGTAGGCCCTTCGAGTCTGCTCCACCATTCATTATGATCAGGACTGTTCATCCAACTCAATAGACTGCTCCCGCTTTTTCCCCATATCCTTTGACCCCTTTCGCCCCAAGAGCTATATCCAACTCCTTGAAAACATACAATGTTTTGGCCTCAACTGCTTTCTGTGGTAGCGAATTCCACAGGCTCACCACTCTCTGGGTGAAGAAATTTCTCCTCATCTCAGTCCTAAATGGTCTACCCCGTATCCTCAGACTGTGACCCCTGGTTCTGGACTCCCCCACCATTGGGAACATCCTTTCTTCATCTACCCTGTCTAGTCTTGTTAGAATTTTATGGGTTTCTGAGATTCCCCCTCATTCTTCTGAAGTCCAGCGAACATTAACCTAACCGACTCAATCTCTCCTCATATGTCAGTCCCGCCATCCCAGGAATCAATCTGGTAAACCTTTGCTGCACTCCCTCTATAGCAAGAACATCCTCCCTCAGATAAGGGGACCAAAACTGCACAATATTCCAGGTGTGGTCTCACCAAGGCTGTGTATAATTGCAGCAAGACATCCTGTCTCCTGTACTCTAATCCTTTCACTATGAAGGCCAACATACCATTTGCTGCCTTTACCACTTGCACTCTTACCTTCAGTGACTGGTATATGAGGATACCCAGGTCTTGTTGCACATTCCCCTCTCAATTTATAGCCATTCGGATAATCTGCCTTCCTGTCTTTGCTACCAAAGTGGATAACCTCACATTTATCCACATTAAACTGCATCGGCCATACATTTGCCCACCCACTCAGCTTGTCCAAATCACACTAAAGCACATCTGCATCCTCCTCACAGTTCCACCCAGCTTTGTGTCATCAGCAAATTTGGAGATATTACACTTAGTTCCTCATCTAAATCATAATTGTGAATAGCTGGGGTCCCAGCACCCCACTAGTCACTGCCTGCCATTCGGAAAAAGACCAATTTATTCCTACTTTGTTTCCTGTCTGCCAACCAGTTTTCTATCCATCTCAAAACAATACCTCCAACCCCATGTGCTTTAATTTTACACACTAATCTCTTTTTATGTGGGACTTTTTCGAAAGCCTTCTGAAAGTCCAAATAAACCACATTCACTGGCTCTGCCTCATGAACTCTACTAGTTACATCCTCACAATTCCAGTAGATTTGTCAAGCAGGATTTTCCTTTCGTAAATCCATGCTGATTCTGTCCAATTTTGCCACTGTTTCCCAAGTGCTCAACTTTTCAATCTTTTGTCATGGGCTCTATAATCTTCCCCGTCAGGCTGACTGGTCTAAAATTCCCTGTTTTCTCTCTACCTCCCTTTTTTCCCTGAGTTTATAGAATCTCGGAAGCTGACCACCAATGCATCCACTATTTCTAGGGTCGCTTCCTTAAGTACTCTGGGATGTAGGTTATCAGGCCCTGGGGATTTATTGGCCTTCAAACCATCAATTTCCATAACACCATTTTCCTACTAATACTGGTTTCTTTCAGTTCCTCTTTTGCACTAAACCCTATTTTCCCCAACATTTCTGCTATGTTATTTGTGTCCTTCTTTAAAGACACAACCAAAGTATTTATTAGTTGATCAGCCATTTCTTTGTACCCCATTATAAATTCCCCTGTTTCTGATTGTAAGGGACCTACATTTGTCTTCAGCAATCTTTTTCTCTTCACATACCTACAGAAACTTTTACAGTCGTATTCCCTGCAAGCTTACTCTCTACTCTATTTTCCCCTTCTTAATCAATCCCTTTGTCCTCCTTTGCTGAATTCTAAACTGCTACCAATCCTCAGGTCGGTCTCTCTCTGGCCAATTTGTATGCCTCTTGGATCTAATACCATCTCTAATTTCCCTTGTAAGCCATGGTTTGGCCACCTTTCCTGTTTTACTTTTGCATCAGACAGGAATAAACAATGGTTGCAGCTCACCCATGTGCTATTTGAACATTTGCCATTGCTTATCCACTGTCTTTCCTTTAAATAATGTTTCCCAATCCATCATAGCCAACTTGCGTCTCATACCATTGTAGTTTTCTTGATTAAGATTCAGGATCCTAGTCTCAGAATCAACTACATCATTCTCCATCTTGATGAAAAATTCTATCATATTATGGTTGCTCATCCCCAAGGGGCCTCGCACAACTAGATTGCCAATTATTCCTTCTCATTACACAATACCTGGTCTAGGATGACCTGTTCTCTAGTTGGTTCCTCAATGTATTGGCCCAGAAAATCATCCAATATACACTCCAGGAATTCCTCCTCTACGGTATTGTTACTAATTTGATTTGCCCAATCCAAATGCAGATTAAAGTCACCCATAATTACAGATGTTCCTTTATTGCGTGCATCTCTAATTTCCTGTTTAATGCCATTCCCAACATCACCACTACAGTTTGGGGGGTCTATATACAACCCCCACTAATGTTTTTTGCTGGTTAGTGTTTTTAAGCTCTGCCCATACAGATTGCACATCGTCGGAATTAATATCTTTCCTCACTATTATGTTAATATCCTCTTTAACCAGCAATGCAACTCCACTTCCTTTTCCTTTTTGTCTGTCCTTCCTAAATACTGAATACCCCTGGATGTTCAGTTCCCATCCCTGGTCACCCTGCAGCCATGTCTCCCTAAGCCCGACAATATCATACCCTGTTTACATCAATTTGCATGGTTAATTCATCCACTTTATTGTGAATGCTCCTCTCATTAAGGCACAAAGCCTTCAGGCCTGCCTTTTTAACATTACTTGTCCTGTTCCCACTATTTTTCACTGAGGCCCTATTTGATTCTTGCCCTTGATTTCTCCGCCTATCAGTTTTCTTAATTCCCTTTCTGTGTTTTGTCTCCCCCTCCTGAGTCCTTGCATAGGTTCGCATCCCCCCTGCCATTTTAGTTTAAACCCTCCCCAACCACTCTAGCAAATATTCCCCCTAGGACGTCAGTCCCAGTCCTGCCCAGGTGTAACACGTCCAGTTTGTACTGGTCCTACCTCCCCCAGAACCGGTCCCAATGGCCCAGGAATCTGAAACCCTCCCCCTCACACCATCTCTTCAGCCATGTATTCATCCGATATATCCTGCTATTTCTACTCTGACTAGCATTTGGCACTGGTAGTAATCCTGAGATCATTACCTTTTGGGGTCCTACTTTTCAACTTACTTCCTAACTCCCTATGTTCTGCTTTTAGGACCTCACCCCTTTTTTTACCTATGTCGTTTGTACCAATGTGTACCACGACCACTGGCTGTTCACCCTCCCTCTTCAGAATGTCCTGTAGCCGTTCTAAGACATCTTTGACACTAGCACCAGGGAGGCAACATACCATCCTGGAGAACACAAACAAAAATACCTGGAAAAACTCAGCAGGTCTGGCAGCATCTGTGGCAGGGAGCACAGTTAACGTTTCGAGTCCACATGACTCTTCAACAGAACTAAGGAAAAATAGAAAAGGGATGAAATATAAGCTGGTTTAAGGGGTGGGGTGGGGGGTGGGACAAGAGAGCTGGATAGAGGGCTAGTGATAGCTGGAGATAACCAAAAGATGTTACAGACAAAAGGACAAAGAGGTGTTGAAGGTGATATTATCTAAAAGGAATGTGCTAATTAAGGGTAGAAAGCAGGTCAAGCAAGGTATGGATAGCCCTAGTGGGGGTGGGGTGGGGTGAAGGAATCGAAAAAGGCTAAAAGGTAGAGATAAAACAATGGATGGAAATACATTTAAAAGTAATGGAAATAGGTGGGAAAAGAAAAATCTATATAAATTATTGGAAAAAAAAGGAGGGGGGAAAAATCAGAAAGGGAGTGGGGATGGAGGAGAATGTTCATGATCTAAAATTGTTGAACTCAATATTCAGTCCGAAAGGCTGTAAAGTGCATAAATAAATAGCCTTTCGGACTGAATATTGAATTCAACAATTTTAGATCATGAACTCTCTCCTCCATCCCCACTCCCTTTCTGATTTTTCCCCCTCCTTTTTGTTTTTTTCCAATAATTAGATTTTTCTTTTCCCACCTATTTCCATTATTTTTAAATGTATTTCCATCCATTGTTTTATCTCTTCCTTTCAGCCTTTTTCGATTCCTTCACCCCACTCCACACCCACTAGGGCTATCTGTACCTTGCTTAACAAAAACAGAATTACTGTTTTGGATTTCCAGCATCCGCAGTTTTTTTTGTTTTTATCTCTGTACCTTGCTTGTCCTGCTTTCCACCTTTAATTAGCACATTCCTTAGATAATATCACCACCTTCAACACCTCTTTGTCCTTTTGGCTGTGACATCTTTTGGTTATCTCCAGCTATCACTGGCCCTCTATCCAGCTTTCTTGTCCCAAATCCCCCCTCACCCCTTAAACCAGCTTATATTTCACCCCTTTTCTATTTTTCCTTAGTTCTGTTGAAGAGTAATGCGGAATCGAAACGTTAACTGTGCTCCCTTCCACAGATGCTGCCAGACCTGCTGAGTTTTTCTGGGTATTTTTGTTTTTGATTTCCAGCATCTGCAGTTTTTTGCTTATACCATCCTGGAGTCTCGTTTGCTGCCACAGAAACGCCTATCTATTCCCCTTACAATTGAATCCCCTATTGCATTCCCATACTTTTTACTATTCCTCCCCTATGCAGCAGAGTCAACTGTGGTGCAATGAATTTGGCTGTTGCTTTCCCCTGAGAGGCCATTCCCCTCAACAGTATCCAAAATGGTATATCTGTTTTGCAGGGGAATAGCCACAGGAGATTCCTGCACTGACTGTCAAGTCCGCTAGCTCTGCCTGGTGGTCACCCATTTCCTTCCTGCCTGTGGACTCTTAGCCTGCAGTGTGACCACCTCTCTATACATGTTATCCACAACACTCTCTGCCTCATGAATGCTCCACAGTGACCCCAGCCTCCGCTTCAGCTCCTGGGTTTCCAGGAGCTGCAGCTGGAGACACTTCCCGCACACGTGCTGGCCCCGGGCACTTGAAATGTTCCCGGCTTCCCACGTAGAGCAGGAGGAGCACACCATGGCTTTGAGCTCTCCTGCCATGACTTATCCCTTTGAATTAAATTAAACCTCGTGGAAGATACTTAATATCAATTACTCTAGGGCTCCTCTTCCCTGCTCCTCATTGTTACAGAATGTAGCCTGTACCAACGATAAACCACAAAATAAGACTTTAAAAACTATAGAGATAAAAATAGTAAATACTTACCCAACCGTACTCTCTACTCAAAGGATCACCTTGTTCCCTCCTCACCGAACTCCCTCAGTCACACAAGGCCAACTTAAGCACTCTACTGCAGCCCAAAGCAGCACTCCAGTGTACTTGCTCCCCGAATGGTTACATTTTCTTGCAGTAATACTTTTCCTTCATCTTACTCTATTTGCATCAATAGAGTAAGATATGCTCCTCCTGCTCTATTTGGAATATTTTGCGGTAGTCCTTTAAGGTTCTCTGTTGATAGTAACACAGGCAAATGGTCCATACCAATACCACTAGGCTGAAGATCGTCATTGCCATACACCATTGATCAATGTGTACATGTTTTAACCTCGTCACAGGACCCAACCATTTACGCGCACCCAATTAGTTCGTTAGTTCTATCCTATTATCTTCAACACTCGTACATGATTATACTATCCACTCCTATTCAATGTATACACACAGACCTTGACTCTTATCTGGTCCAGACTATGACTTGTGGATTATCAAAAGCTACCTCTTTGTCCATTGTATTTAGTTTTTAACCCTTTCACCTCCCCCTTCAGTCCCCCTCTTTTTTGGCCCTTGGCAAAGCCCAAGATGGGCAAATACCGGTGTTGAGAGTTCCTTCTTTGTCCTTCGGATGGCCAGTCATCCAGACTTTTATAGGAATCCTAAACTGACCTCTCCTCTAGTCCCTTTAACCCCTTTCCCCATGTGTGTGGTGGACACTGGAACATGTCTTTGGAATATTTTGCAGTAGTCCTTTAAGGTTCTCTGTTGATAGTAACACAGGCAAATGGTCCAAACCAATACCGCTAGGCTGAAGATCATCATTGCCATTTGGAGGATCTTCCATCAATCGATCAGGCGCAGGGGTAGCATAAGCTGAGGCAGACCCAGCTAACTTAGTTGCAGATTTAATGGCCTGGACGCGTCCCCTCCCAACTTGGTCCTTTGTGCAAGTGTATTAATTTGTGGCCTGTAACATGGCCAATCGTGCTATCTTGACCAGGGTCTCGTCAGTAAATTCTGTATCACCCCATCAGAGACTAAGTACATATCCTGTCTTTTGTCCTGGTAGGTGGAAATCTCCTAATGTAAGGGAGTCAGTGATTTGTATACAAAAACTAGAGTTCACTGAACACGTTAGTCGTCCAAAAACCATCTCGTCTTCACTGGTCATAAAACACCATTGTGTTGGGGACATTTGGTCTGCCTTGAAGGCTTCCTGGATGGAGGATATCTCGAGGATAATTCTGCTGTTGTTAGTCAGGGGCTCTAGAGTACGGCAAGTTCACACAACGTAACTTTGATTCCATACAACAGTTCTTGGTACTCATCCAAATTGAGGAGTTAATTTAGGTGAGGTACCCATTGTAAACCCACCCATCTCTCTGTACTCCCAGGGATTTGAATCAATAACTATTGTGGAAGGCGGTTTTCGGGTAGCACTCTTGGAGTATTGTCATTAGGAATTTAATCACCCATCCTCTCCTCCGCTCCGGGGTCTGGTGACTACAAGCTCTCATCATTCTGGGTGCGGATTTATTAGATTCAATTGGGATATTGACTCAAACACATGTCTGGGAACAGTCCCAAACCTGATGTCTTCTATATCTGATTTTATCCCTTCAATTAAATCTCGAGCCAACATGTCACACGCCCTTCCCTGACTAAGAGCAGGCAACGTCAATGAGCCCTTGTGCAGAGATGCCCAGGGTTTCTAACAGCCCCTCCCCTTGTATACTAATAGCTGTTAAAGCATATTCTGTTCCATATGCATTATACTGCAGTCCGTTGGCTACTTCGGTAGCTATTTGTGATGTATAATTATTTAGTTCTTGGAACTGAGCAGAGTTTACCATTGAATTCGCACTTCCAAAGAGACCTCCGATATCCCCCAACAGGCTCCTTATCCACCTTCCCTGCCGCCTTGCTCCCGGGGTAATTCAAGCCTTGTAGATTTGTTCTATCTAATATTTAGCCCACTTAATCGAGATACAGTGATTTCTCCGTGGTCCCTGTAAGACCGTTGCTAAACCTGTGAGGTTGTACATCACCTCCAGGGATACCATGGTGACGTCATGTAACAGGTTTGGCCTTTCCGATCCTAACTATTCAGTCTGGAGTGGGGTTTGTCATCTTAGGGCAGTGGGTTGGCTTTTGATATCCACAAGTACTCAGTTTAAAACATTTGAGTATTCGTAACAATTATGCCTATCTATTACATATCTACGTGTTTCTTGACCATATTGTCCCTCAGGATCAGGATCCCAAACGAAGGGAGGTAGGTCTGTCCATCTGGCAATCATATCTCCTGATGCACCCAAAGGCTTATTGGCATAAAACTGGTAGAGCGTACATGCATTCTACACCCCACCCCCATACCATCAACCCAACCCAGTGCAGTCGTATTGTCATAAATTCCAGTTATTGTTACTGCGCCGCTCGTGTTTGTGCTTGTGCTTGTGCTTAGCAAGATATTACTGGGTGAGTGTATCCTGCTGGGGTGTATCCTCAAGAATGCATTTGCCATTTTATCATTGTCTTTGCCCTTGGGTAGGTACCACCTCTTGAAGTTCTCTTTGGTATATTTGAGTGGTGTTAGCTGGACTGGCTGCCCTGGTGCTGATAAACGTAAATTGCTCCTACAACCTTTTTGTGTTGTCACATGTGGGGTCCGGTTTCCAGTTGTTCGTTTGAGGTGTTCGTGTCGTGACTTGATCCGTCATCCAGGTGTTGGGCTCTTATCCATTCCCCAATTCCTTCTTGGGGATGTATTGAGCGGGGTGGAGGCAGATGTTGGTGCCTCCCATGCCAGTACTGAGACGCCCACGACCAGGATCGTAGACCTGTGGAGACATTAACATCGGCTCCTGTTGTCTGGGTTAGTGCTTGGTGATTCATTATATATCTTTAACTGTGTGTAATGCCTCCATTTACTTCCCGTTTTCATATCTACAAATGCACATGTATCACCTGCCATAATTACCTCGTATGGTCCATGCCACCTGGGGGCAAACCCTGTTCACTCCAGGCTCACCTTGACCATCACCTTATTCCCCGGCGGCCCTGCTCGGGGTAGCCCTAAGGCGCATCAGAATATGGGGCAACACTGCCCAGCTATTCCCTGTTTCCTGAATTGCTATTGATGTTTTTAAAGTTCGGTTCATCCTTTCCACTATCTCTGAACTCTGTGGGTGATAGGGAATATGGAATTTCTGTTTAATCCCCATAAGTTTACACATATCTTTAATGAGACTCCCTGTGAAATGAGTTCCCTGATCTGAATCCATCTGGGTAGCCGTACAGACGTACAAATAACAGTGCTGTTGGGATGCAGAATTCCTTTTATATTTAATTCATCTCTTCAAAAGAAACCCCTTTTTATCCATTGGACCCACCTGGACCATGTGTTTGCCATTTGGTTTTCCTAGAATCCTTTTGAATTTCAGGTAATTTTTTTTCCCTTCAGTTTTAAAATACCAACTCGTATGAGCTAATGTAACTTGTATGTATCAACCCAATCAGCTTGGAAGCTGGTGATAAGGGTTACCCTCTATTAGTCTGCAAGGGGGTGGTACAAAGGTTGGTTCATCTCAAACAAAAGACAAACACTTTTATCTTTACCTTCAAGCGATTTTTGCCAGAAATCTCAACTCAAACCTTATACTCAAGACTTTGGAATGTTTGAGTATACTTTTCCTTTAATCTAATATGGGGCTTTCAACTCAAGTGCAGAACTACGCACAAATGGCAATTTAGGGAAGAAAACACATTAAAGCTCACAAAAATGCTTCCTTGCACACAAACAAACAAACACACAAACGTATGTATTTATATTCCTACAACATTGAACTTGATGACTTAAAACACTCATACTCTAAATGAAACTTCAAGTAGCAGTGGGGGGGAATAAAAGGATCTTTGAGGCTCCACCTATAGGGACAATCAAACTGACTGAAGCTCACATTTCCTCTGCTCCTGCCTGTCACCACTCAGTAATCCCCCTGGGATACCCTCTCTTCCTCCCCCACCCCCCAGCACAAACAGCTCTTGTAACTTCGATCATCGGGTCCCAATCATCCTTCCACATATTCCCATTCTCTGTTGTTGGCACTTGGGAGAAATTGATCTGCTAGTGCAACTCAACTGAGATATTTCTGTATTAGTTTAGTTTGTTGCAGATACAGACTCAAAATAAGTACTGTAGCTTTGTCTGCTCTATCGCTTGTCTGAGCTTTCCACCACTCCTTAGAGCATTGTGAATCGCTCAGCTGCCAACCTTGTTTTTTTTTTATTTTTGTTAATCAGCTTTTTATGTCTCCAGGCAAGATGAAGGGACGTGGTTCCCTCATCTCCCCGGTTCCCTCATCTCCCCAGTCTGCAACGAACTAGACTTCGGTTTTCTCTGCCATAATTGTGCGCCTAACAGAGACCCAGTCATCCCCCAGGACTCAATTGTCCTACTTTACTTGTGCACCTGGGCCCAATCATCCCCATCCACTTGAGTCTCTGGTCTAAAGCTCTGATCTGCCCTATTCGACCTCCATTCTAGTCTGACGTAAACAACCAGAGAGTATCTTCAAATGAAATATACTCGCCAGATCATCATTCCGCCTTCAGAGGTCCGGGCGAATCCTGCCGACTACACCACTGAAAGGGAGTTCAAACACCCTCCAATCCCGCAGCGACCACATGAGACTCAAGCTTTTTTCACTGGTTTTATTCAAGCATGCAGGGGAGACGGTACCTGTATAAGCTCCTCGAATGGCTATGTTTTCTTGCAGTTATACTTTTCCTTTATCTTACTCTGTTTGCATGCACCAATTATCAATGTGTAAATGTTTTAACCTCATTACAGGACCCAATCATTTACACACACAGTTTGTTAGTTGTATCCTATTATCTTCGAGACACTCGTACATTATATTATCCACTCCAATTCAATGTATACACACAGACCTTGACTCTTATCTGGTCCAGACTATGACTCGTGGTTTATTAAAGCTACCTCATCCATTGTATTTGGTTTTTAACACTTTCACCTCCCATCACAAGGTCATCCACTTTGGGCCTGAACAGGGTACTTTGTAAATGGTGGGAAAAGCTAGAAACAGTGGTGGTCAAAGGAGACTAGTGCCCAGGTACATAGATCATTAAATGTCATGACCAGGTACACAAAATGAGGCTATGGAATGTTGGCCTTTATCTAGAGGATAAGTAGAATTTGTGCTTCAGCTGTCAAAAACTCTGGTTAGGCTACACCAGGAGTACTGAGAGCATCTGGACACCTCACCTCAGGGAGGATATATTGGGGAAGTACAGGGTAGGTGTATCAGAATAATACCTCAGCTCCAAGGACTAAATTAGGAAGAGAGATTACACAATCTAGGTTTGTATTCCCTGAAGTCCTAAAGATAAACGGGTGATTTGATAAATCTTCAAGATATTAAGGGGAAGCATTCACGACTGATAGAAACGAAGTAAAATTTCCGTTATGTGCCACTCTATGAACTGGAATACTCTAGCCAGGATTCTGGTGAATGATCTCTTTTTTTTGGACTGGAGATGTCAAACGCGGCAGTAGTTGCTATAGCAGCCTATCCTTCGCTCTCATCCTCCCGTTGTTCTGCAGCACCATCTCCCTTCAGAGCTACCTACTCAATTTGCGGGTTCCTGCATCTCTTATGAGACCGCGACATCCAAGTGATCACGCTGGAGCTTTTTGATTGAACGAAACTCACCATATATCTTAGTTAACCAGCACCTCCCAAACCTGGAGCATGCTGAATAACATATTTTCCTGTATTTCAGTTAGCTGGGGGAGGTCCAGGACCAGGGGAAATAGTGTAAAAATTGGAGCTGGACATTCAGAAGTAAAATTAGAAGTTTGTTGCAAAGTGTGGTAGTGGTTTGTGCCCAATCAGTTGATTTTAAATCTGAAATTGATAGGGTTTTATTATCCAGAGGCATAAACTTCCCAACAACTCAACTCCCCAACCCTCCAAGCAACACCTGCCTCTCGTGGCAGAGTCTGCATGTAGATCAAGGAACTGAGAAAATGGGATGGAGTCCTTACAGGAAGCGGGGTGTGAGGAGCTGTAGTCGAGGTAGCTGTGGGAGTCGGTAGGCTTGTAATGGATATTGGTGGACAGTCTATCACCAGAAATTGAGACAGAGAGGTCAAGGAAGGGAAGTATCAGAGATGGACCACGTGAAAATGATGGAGGGGTGGAGATTGGAAGCAAAATTAATAAATTTTTCCAAGTCCCGACGAGAGTATGAAGCAGCACCAAAGTAATCATCGATGTATCGGAGAAAGAGTTGTGGGAGGGGGCCGGAGTAGGACTGGAACAAGGAATGTTCCACATACCCCATAAAGAGACAGGCATAGCTGGGGCCCATGCGGGTACCCATAGCCACACCTTTTTATTTGGAGGAAGTGAGCCGAATTAAAGGAGAAATTGTTCAGTGTGAGAACAAATTCAGCCAGACGGAGGAGAGTAGTGGTGGATGGGGATTGTTTGGGCCTCTGCTCGAGGAAGAAGCTAAGGGCCCTCAGACCATCCCAGTGGGGGATGGAGGTGTAGAGGGATTGGACGTCCATGGTGAAGAGGAAGCAGTTGGGGCCAGGGAACTGGAAATTGTTGATGTGACATAAGATGTCAGAGGAATCACGGATGTAGGTGGGAAGGGACTGGACAAGAGGAGAGAGAAGGGAGTCAAGATAACAAGAAATGAGTTCCGTGGGGCAGGAACAGGCTGACACGATCAGTCTACCGGGACAGTTCAGTTTGTGGATTTTGGGTAGGAGGTAGAAGCGGGCCGTCCCCGAGGTTGGGCGACTATCAGGTTGGAAGCTGTGGGAGGAAGATCTCCAGAGGGGATGAGGTCAGTGACAGTCCTGGAAACAATGGCTTGATGTTCAGCGGTGGGGTCATGGTCCAGGGAGAGGTAGGAGGAAGTGTCTTGTACTTACAAAATCCATTGTACCAGGGTGGAAGTAAGCCATCCTCAGTCCTGAAAGACTGTTGAAGAGCCTACTTCTGGAATACCTTTTATTAGTGTCTTTGACCCACTCTTCTCTAAGCCATCCACCCTTTTCTCTATCTGTAACCAGTTAGACAAATCATCACCCACCTTTTATCTTTGTGGCACAATTAATTGTCTGTAAACTGCACCATTGAATAACTTTTTTTCTGTTGTAGCCACTTCAATCCTTAATACAGTTTTCTCACTTGTTTCAATAAGTTGTTCATACGTTTCAACTTGCCTTTCAGTTTCTGAAGTAATGTTTTTCATGTTCCATTCTTTATTACTACTCCAGATTTCCTCAATTTACAGCTTACTCTTACTGTAACACTGTCCTTGTCATTGTTTAGTACCTTCCACCATTGCCATTTCAGATCCCTAGGGGAGCTCCTTACTGTGTACCTCTTGGTCATATGCTGTCATCTTGACCCTTTCTCTCCCAGTCTCCTCCCTTCCACTGTTTAAGTCCCCTGTCTCTAATAGTCATTCATTTTAGCCTGAAAAAGTGCATTGTTAATTTACACTGCCATTAACTGCTAGTTTAAGCTCCCATCCCATGACTTTGCCTGTTATTTGGGATTACTGGATCTTTTTCTCAAATTTGATGTCCAGAGAAGTCCAGGAATTTTGAAACCAAGATTATGCTTCTGCACTGGTCCACACTAAGACTCAGTTGTCTCTCTCTTTAGGCATTTGCTTAAATTTTGAATTAACTTTGATCAACAGCCCTTCCCCTACTGCTACTGATATTTAAAATTTGCATCCTTTTCAAATCTCCCCATTGCGTTTCTACCCCCACTCTAATCTCCAGCTCTGCAATCCTCAGATATCTCTGCTCCTCTAATTCCGGCCTCTTGAGCATCTCGAATTTTAATCACATTTCCACTTGAGGCATTGCCTTTGGCTGTGTAAGTCCTAAGCCCTGGAATACACTCTAAATATGTCTGTACCTCTACCTCACTTTCCTCCTTTAATATACCCCTCAGAACCTAACTCTTTGAACAAGCATTTTTGTCATCTGCCTAATAACCTACATGGCTTGGTGTCATATTTTGTTTTATGATGCATTTGAGAAAACCCCTTTTATGTTAAATGTGTGATATAAAAACAAGTTGTTGCTGTTAACTGCTGAGCCTTTGACAGGCCTTTTGGTTACACCTATTTTTCAGATACAGTCTGATTTTTGGTTAGAGCTTCACACTGCTGGGCTTATATCCATTTCTCATCTGCCTCTGCATCTAATGGTGTTTGGGCCCTTCACTTTCTCTCTCCTCACCGTCCAAGGGCCCAAACACTCCTTTCAAGTGAAGCAGCATTTCACTTGCATTTCCCCCAACTTAGTCTACTGCATTCGTTGCTCCCAATGCGGTCTCCTCTACATTGGAGAGATCAAACGTAAACTGGGTGACCGCTTTGCAGAACATCTGCGGTCTGTCCGCAAGAATGACCCAAACCTCCCTTTCGCTTGCCATTTTAACACTCCACCCTGCTCTCTTGCCCACATGTCTGTCCTTGGCTTGCTGCATTGTTCCAGTGAAGCCCAACGCAAACTGGAGGAACAACACCTCATCTTCTGATTAGACACTTTACAGCCTTCCAGACTGAATATTGAATTCAACAACTTTAGATCTTGAACTCCCTCCTCCATCCTCACCCCCTTTCTGTTTCTTCCCCTTTCCTTTTGTTTTTTTCCAATAATTTATATAGATTTTTCTTTTCCCACCTATTTCCATTATTTTTAAATCTTGTATGCCCTGCTAGCCTTTCCATCCCACCCCCACTAGAGCTATAGCTTGAGTGCCCTACCATCCATTCTTAATTAGCACATTCGTTTAGACAATATCACCACCTTCAACGCCTCTGTGTTCTTTTGTCTGTGACATCTTTTGATTACCTGCTCCTATCACTGCTTGCTTGTCCCTACAACCACACCACCAACACCACCACCCCCCCACACACACACACACACACACACACACACACACACACACACACACACACACACACACATTAAACCAGCTTATATTTCACCCCTCTCCTTAGATTCACTCAGTTTTGTTGAAGGGTCATGAGGACTCGAAACGTCAACTCTTTTCTTCTCCGTCGATGCTGCCAGACCTGCTGAGTTTTTCCAGGTAATTCTGTTTTTGTTTTGGATTTCCAGCATCCGCAGTTTTTTGTTTTTAACACTAAATGGTATGGTCATTGCTAGAAGCATCTTATAGCCTCTGGTTGTGCACTCCTTAGCTTTTGAACCATATTTATTTGCATGTTTAGATCCTAACTATTGTGTTAGCAATTCCTACAATTGAATATATCATCTCGGTTAATAGACAAATCAGTATATTTTCCAAGCTGGGAAACAGGAAGCGTTCCAGTCACACACACCCACACACTACTTTAAGCTTCACTGTGGCTTCACATTTACCTTTTTATTGTAAAATTTGGTCTTTCCTGTAACAAAAACACATTTTTCAGTATGTTTACATTATTCAAATGGCAGTTGGAATTGTTTTCCTGCATACGTGACTAAGTGATAGCGTGGACTAATTTGGGTTCAATTACCATTTCTCATTCTTTAGTTAAAAACAAAAAAACTGTGGATGCTGGAAATCCAAAACAAAAACAGAATTACCTGGAAAAACTCAGCAGGTCTGGCAGCATCGGCGGAGAAGAAAAGAGTTGACGTTTCGAGTCCTCATGACCCTTCGACAGAACGGGTCATGAGGACTCGAAACGTCAACTCTTTTCTTCTCCGCCGATGCTGCCAGACCTGCTGAGTTTTTCCATTTCTCATTCTTTGTCTTGTCTTCAGAAGTCAACTTAGCTTTTCTTTGCTTTTGCTCAACTTAATTGTAGTTTGACTTCTGTTGATTGCTCTGTGATAATTATGGTGCATTATTCTTTCTACAATCCTATGTATTTATGTTCAGTAAAAAGTAATCTTGTAAAATTGTTCTATGTGCAGTGGCACTTAAAAACAGCATGCATTCAAACTCAAATGTTACAGTCTGCTAATGCTGTGCTTTGAAGTTATGATGCTCAATGAAGAAAATGTAGGGAGTATGTAGTGAGCGGATGAATTAGAAGGTGATCTACTGAACACAAATATTTGACACTGATAATAGATTTGGTGCTGCACCTGTGTTAAGCAAGCTCGAATTCTCTCAAAGTAACAGTATGTTTATTTATACTTAAGGGGTGTATTATTATAGCCCTTAAAACCTAACTCTTTGAACAAGCGTTTTGTCATCTGCCTAATAACCTACATGGCTTGGAGTCAAAGTAACTACTGCAATCAATCATGATGCCCTAATCCTCCAATAAAGTGTTTGTAGCTTACACCATCTGATCCTGAAATTGTTTGGCTTCTTCCTCTTTGTATATTGGCCAATGATTTGGAATGCTGCTGCTTGTATGTGGTTGTGCTCATTGATGCTGACCACATGTTATGGTTGGACCTTGCGTTTTGCTGCCTTCCATTATATCTTGTTCAAGGCCAGAAAACCTTTCACTTTGCTATCAATTTTGAGAAAGGGCTGCCTGTAAATTGAATTACCTGGAAAATAAATCTGTTTCATTCAAAGTGTACATTGAAAAAGCTCTAGCTCTCACACAGCACTACATGCTGCAGAAAACCTTAACCGAAATATACCTGGACAGATTAGACTGGTGAGAGCAGTGCTTGTCTCTTGTGCCCATAATCCATTCTCTGTTCAGATCTGTCAGTTATGTGGCTGTGCTTGTCAACAGCTTTACTTAAAGGCAAAATATAATGCATTTAAGACACTGCTGAAGCATCATTGTCAGTCATGTTGTCTTCAGGCCATATTAACTTCATCTTCAGATGAGAAGGAGCTAACCTGTCTTCTTTATGCACAAACTGTAGAACATTGTGAGTGAGTTGGCATGACGTGGGTGAATGTGTGTGTATTTTGAAGTGAACTATTAAAGCTGCACACTAAGTGAAATGTGTTTTGCCAGGAATTAGTGTATAGAGACTGGCATCAGGTAACAATTAGTGATGCCAAGATATACTGAAGGAGAGACCATTTTAAACATCTGCAGCAGAAACATGAAGTAATTTCCATTTCTTATACTGATATTTGAGATACATTGAGGAAACTTCTGTTCATTGTCAAAATGCCATGCCGTTTTCAATAGTTTTAAATCATTTTGATTCCTGCAACTAGTTCAGTGTTGGATTTATAATGGGAGCTGCCATGAACTGTTTTTCTAAGTTGCCTTCCCTTGAGGTAGCCCATTTACAACCTCTGTCAGTTATCATCTGACTCCCACCTGCCCATCAATTCTCCTCCAGAACAGTGGTTTTACCATGTTTCTGTGGCAGCTGGCTTTATTACCGTTGTACTGAAGGGAACTCCCTGCCCAAATTTCAATAATTAGCTGATTGTTGCTTTGTGAATAAAACATTTTCACAGATCATGCCTCCTAACAGATTGGGGAACTGAAGTTGTATGATGTAGTTCAGCCTGATTTGCTCTTGTCACTCTTGTATATGTTGAGTTATGAGAAACGTGGAAAGAAAACTAGAGAGATATATAGTTCTCAAATATCATTAATTACTTGAGCGAGAGCTCCAACAACTGCATTGTGGTACTGTTTGTGATGTCTGTGGCTAATCTCCATAAATATGATGGCAACATGATGTGAAAGCACAGTCTGGTAGCATATGTGCAATAGCATTTTCATCAGCACAAAAGGTTAGGAGTTCAACTCCCAAGTTGCCCATCACTGACTGTCATACAGTAACAGTGAAGGCAAACCAAATATTTATGGGATGGACATGAGCATCAATAGTACAGTGCACACCTAGTACATGATGTGCTGCATTTATTACATGGATTTACAACTTATTTAATATCTACATATTCATACACAAGACTCCCCATTGCAACTTTTAAAAAAAAAGGCTTGGCCTCCCTGGTTCATTTCCCATGGCAATGCCTTCACCAATCAGTCGACAGGCCTGGTTTGAATTTGAACTGTTCCTAATGCATTCTCTATGGCAAATGGACTGATTGGTGGAGGTGTTGCCAACCAGTGAGCATTCTCTTATCAAGCAATGTAAACTGTTGTTCCCTTTACTTTTGATAGTCTTGTAAATTGTCCGGATGAGTGCAAGACAAAAAGCTTCAGCATGTCCCTCTTTTCAGCAATACTCAAATTATTTACATAAAGGGCATGGTGCTACAATATTATTAGTTTCATTGTTGAAAGCTTTCATTATTATAAGCAATATAAACTTATTCCATGTGACCTAGAAATTCACACCCTATAAGTAGGATGGACTTCAAGAGGACATAGCCTGGTGCAGTGGGCAGACATGTGGCAGATGCAATTTAGTGCAGTGTGAAATGATTCATCCTTGTTGGAAAAACAAGGAGAAGCAATATAAACTGAAGGGTACAATTCTAAAGGGGGTCCAGGAGCAGAAAGATCTGAGGGTACAAGTGCACAAATTGTTGGAAGATGGCTGGCCAAGTTGCAAAAGTGGTTAAAAAGGCTTATGAGATCCCAAGCTTTATAAACTAAGAGGCAAAGCATGCAAAAGTTATGGTCAACCTTCATAAAAACACTGGTTTGGCCTCAACTGGAGTACTGTATTGTCCAATTCTGGGTACTGTACTTTGTTTAGGGAAGATGTGAAGGCAATAGATAGGGTACAGAGAAGATTTATAAAAATAGTTCCAAGGATGAGGTACTTTAGTTATATGGGTAATGAGAAGTTAAGGTCCTCCTTCAGAGAAGGAGGTCGAGCAAACTTTTGATTGTTCAAAATCATGAGGGGTCTAGACAAAAGGGAAGAAACTACCCATTGGTTGAGAGCCAGAGGGCACAGATTTAAAGTGATTGGCAACATGAAGTAAAATTTATGCAGTGGTTAAGATCAAGAATTCATTTGCCTTGCGGGGGTGGTGGAAGCAGATTCCGATGTGGCTGTCTAAGTGAATTAGATAAGCACCTGAAGGGAAAAATATGCAGAGGGGAAAAGGGCCTTAGAGTTAGACTAGCTAAATTTGCTGTTGCGGAGGGCTGGCATGAACTTGATGGATCAAATGGTGGCCTCCTGTGCTGTGTAACCACTCTAAGTTTGTATTCAATATCCATGCTTACTGATCCTCTTTGAGAAAAGTGTTATCTATTTTTGCCCCTCAACTTATTAGCTAAATTGGGACAAGTTTTGCCCAATTTACACCAGGCCTGTGAGGCATGTTGATGCCACACTAAGCACAGTGTTGGAATCTTGATGTTTTTTCTTGACATTCTTCTATAGTCTAAGCTTAAAATGCTTGGGGGCAAATGTACAATTAGTCACACAATGGAATTTTAAAGAATGTACTATATGGGAAAGTGCAGGTCATAGAGCCTGTAACTAGTTAGTTTGGAACAGACAAAGTAGCATAGCAAAGATTTTCTAAAACCTCAGACTCTCTGGAACATAATGTTGTGGGTTTTGGCATTCAGCTCTGTCCCATGGATTCATCTTGTGTTCTTCCTTTTAGTTACGTGAGTGATTTGGCTGGGGAAGGAAGGAGATTTTTTTCGATCCTTTTAATGCCATGAGCTTTCAATGGTGGTCAGTGTTCTCAGGAAGTTGAAGATAGTATATTTTGCATGCATAGAGATTTGGATGCCAATTGGTGAACAGCGTATATTCAGGGATAATTACAGGATGGTCATAAAATAATGGATAATGTTTGGAGCTGAGAATCAAAACTATGGTTGCTTACAAAATTGCAAGATTGCTCAATTTAGCGGACAAAGGGAGAGCTAGAATATTTGCTGTTACTAAGTTGATATGCAGTTTAAGGTGTATTTTAATTTTTCACAAAAGTAAATGGTAGGAGAAAGGTATAGGAAAAAAATCAGATAAAACAATTAAAATTATGCCAGTTATTGCCATTAGTTATGGAGATTTTCCCTAATCTGAGCAAATACTGTCCCCTCCTCTCTTTCCCACAAAGAAAAACTTATTAGTTGCATTAAAATGCATGGGAGTTTTCTCTAGTTGGTTTTTAAATTATAAAATGTTAATGGAGCACTGTTAAAATAATGATTTAAAGAAACTCTGGCAAAAATGTGTGCTAATTATATCATAGCCAGATTACATATAATTGAGTATTTGCCAGTGGAAATTCATGGGATGTGGGTATTGCTGGCTAGGCTAGCATTTATTGACCATTCCTAATTGCCCTTGAGAAGGTGGTGTTGAGCTCCCTTTTTGACTGCTGCAGTCCATGTAGTGTAGGTAAACTCAGTGCTGTTAGGGAAGGAGCTCAAAGAGTTAGACCCAGTGACAGTGAAGGATCGGCAATATAGTTCCAAGTCAGGATGGTGTGTGGCTTGGAGGGGAACTTCCAGGTGATGTTCTCATGCACCTGCTCCCCTTGTCTTCCTAGATGGTAGTGGACATGAGTTTGGAAGGTGCTGTCTAAGGAACCTTGTTGAGTTCCTGCAGTGTATCTTGTAGCTGCTACACACTGCTGCCACTGTGTGTTGGTGGTGGAGGGAGTGAATGTTTATGGATGGGGTGCCAATCAAGTGGGCTGTTTTGTCCTAGATGATGTCACTCATGAGTGTTGTGGGAGCTGCACTTATCCAGGCAAGTGGAGAGTATGCCATCACATTCCTAACTTGTCTTGTAGATGGTGGGCAGGTTTTGGGGAGTCAGGATGTGAGTTACTTGGCACAGGATTCCTAGCCCCTGACCTCTTGTAGCCACAGTATCTATATAGCTAGTCCAGTTCAGTCAGTTTCTGGTCAATGTGGTAACCCCCAAGATGATGATGGTGGCGGATGCAGCGATGGGATGCCATTGAATGTCAAGGGGCGATGGTTAGATTCTATCTCGTTGGAAATGGTCATTGCCCACCACTTGTGTGGTGTGAATGTTACACTCGAATCCTTCAAGCTTTACAAATTATATTGTGATATTGAGTCACATGTTAAAATGTAGCCACTTTCTAAAATATGAAAGCCAATTATTCCATTTGGATTTTGTTCCAATTTTGATCATTTTCAAAGAAAAATGCTTCTAGTGAATTCTACAGGGTAATGTGTTCTGTTTGCAGGGAAGAGAATATTTTATTGCAGCTTTGTGATAGTTTTGTTAAAGTTCCTAGGGTTTAATGTTGTAAGGCTTATGCCAAAGGTGTACAGTAACCCCTGATGGTGTCAGCTGCACTGATGTGTGAAGTACTTTTAAACTGTTGTAATGTAAGAAACCTGACAGCCAATTTGTGTTCAGCCAACACATGCAAAGTGCAACGTGATAATGATCATATAATCTATTATGTTTTGAGGAATAAAATTGGCCAGGACACCGGGGCTAACTCCCCTGCCCATCATTATCGTGCCATGGGATGTTTTACATCTAACCGAGCATTGTCATGGAGTATGCCCCAGGGAATACTTATCTCTCAAATGAGTAATGTGGTATATGAATTTGTGTGAGATGCCAGCTATGTAGGCCATGCATTCCAACGACTGGCAGATCATATCAAACAGTACGTCCCTTCGATAGTTTGGAACAAGCAAAAGCACTGACTGTAACCATCCAGCCAGTGCTTGCCAAGCTTGAAACACTCTGTCCAACATTTAGATGTGATTCCACAATCAGACGACACTTGCTAATCAACCCGGATTGTGCTAAGAATTAAACTGGTTTTCAGTGTAAGATTATCATTCGGGCTCAGCATGGCTCACTTGCACATGATGGAAGCTACATATATTCACACAATGGGCCCTGTCCTTTGCAGACTGAAGGAACATGTCTAAGCATTGTGTCTTTTTCAACTAGATAAAAGCTTGGGTGACAGCCATTCCCCAGGGAAATGCCTTGAACAGTCGAGTCGACCTGCATGGTTCAAATTTGAACAAAAGCTTGCAGTTAACTGCTACCTGGCATGTTCTCCATGGCAACACCTCTACCAACCAGAGTCCACTTGGCAACCAATTGGTCCCTTCTTCTCATGCAGTATAACTTGATGTCTCCTTACCATTGACATTCTTGCAAACTGTCCTGATGAGTGCAAGATTAAAAGCTTTGACAGCATGTCTCTTTTTTCAGCAATATTCAAGTTCTGTACTACCAAACAATTAGGGAAGCAGTATAGATGGACTAAAAGAATTGCATGCCCTTCCAGATAAAAAAAGAGACTAGGGAACATAGTCTGAAAGTAGAGAGGTGGGTTGATATCTGATCAATCTGGCCGTTCCCTGAATTAATTTTGATTTGCCTGCAACTTACTTTGTGAATACTTTGTGCTCGGCACTTCCCCAGACTCCATAAGAGTAACTCTGGATAATTCTACGTGTTCTGTTTCCCCCTTTTATATATTTCCACCTTAACCACTCTGTCACCAGGTATGTGTTTTTTGGGAATGGATGGTGGGGGGAGGTGGCTATGAGAGCCTGCTTTTTTGAATGAACAGAACTTGTGCCCTGCATTTGGAATGTTGGGTTCCTAAGCTGTTGTGAGAATAATTGGCAATGAGTTGAACAGTGACATATTTCAGTTCTTGCTGTTTAAGTAATAGTATAACCCTTAATACTTTTGCATTTCTGTCCTTTGCCTTGCCAAACTTGCACTTAACACAATATTTGAGCCATTATCTTTTAAGAATAGAAGTGAGGATATCAGTGCTTATCGCAATTATGAAGTAAATTGGACACAATTTCTGGAGTCCACTTGTAGTTAAACATGGAAATTTTGAAATTGCAGTCCTGCATTTTCAGAAGCTGCACTTCACTTGTACCTTGTCAATAGACTCAGCATTGAAATCTGTTTAAAGGTGGGAATTTGCAGAATGTGCCTACTAGTTACCCACTAAACATGTCAAAGGTACATTCACATATCTGTGAATTTTTAAGTGTGCCCAGTCTTAATTGCTGCCATATAGCCTCCTTGCCCATGAAAGCTTCATTTTACAAGTGTGGATTCTAATTCCTTCAGAATTTAGTCATTGTTTGAGATATTTTAAAAATTACTTTCTCTCTCTTTCTTTATCTCTCAATCTTATTTTCTCTCTTGAATTACAATTACTTTTTCTAACTTATGCTTCCTGGTTTAGACTCTGCATGTCTGTGAAGAGCCATGCTGTATCTTGGCCTACGTTCTCTCCATGGTTACCTGCAGAGGACACTGAGCTGTAAAAGATCTCGGGGAACGTTAAGTTGCTATTTAAAAGGCCCACAAAAAGTCCGTGGTCATATG
This sequence comes from Carcharodon carcharias, assembly GCF_017639515.1. Taxonomy (NCBI): domain Eukaryota; kingdom Metazoa; phylum Chordata; class Chondrichthyes; order Lamniformes; family Lamnidae; genus Carcharodon; species Carcharodon carcharias. The sequence goes on along the minus strand of NC_054473.1, from coordinate 120,803,012 downwards.
TAGGCATCCTTCGCCACTGATCTGTGCCAGTATGTCTTTTGAGTCTTCCTAAAATTTTATATGTGCCTTTCTAAACTTTTAAAATAGCTTCATATCCAAAGTTTTTTCAGCATTCCATTCTATTGAACAAAAACAAATTTTTCAGCATGTCAGATAAAATAATCCAGAATGTTATTACTGTTTTAGTTTAAAATCAGCCATTACATGCATAAAAATGCATGAACTCTTCTTGTAAGTACGCTAACTTTTTAGTTCAGTCATTTCAAGCTACAAGACTTGGGTGCAAATTTGTAGGCTTTTGATTTTTAGCAATCCTTATCAAAAATCTGTACTTAGCAGTTAATCCCCATTCTTCCCTTGCCTAAAGGCAGTTACCTGTTTTTTGTGAAGCTGGTAATTACTAAATGTGCGCTCTCACAAATGTAAAAAATGGAATTGTAAGACTTCGTTTTAAAGCAGTACTCATCGCTCAGGACTCAAAGGATACAAGTCCTTTCCCTTAAACTGCTGATGGAGTCTTTTGGTGAGGCAAGAAACAAATCTTTATTAACTGGCTGCAACTCTTTCCTGTATTTCTTAGCTTGCTATTTATTGGGAGATTGAGGAAGAGGCTTGTAGAGTGGTTAATTTTGGAAAATTAATTTTAAATGAATAATTTGGTGTGTTAACATTTTTTAATGTATATTCTAATTCAGTTTTTCTTAACTGATTTTACTTTTTAAAATGTCTTCCTGATCTTGCTAAGCTAACTTCTTGGGGATCTGCTGATTTAGAGGGAAGATGGATGAAGATGTACCAACTTTTGTGCACATGTCTTGGCAAACATTTTGATTGGCTTAGTGCTCAAAACACATTGAGCCAGAATGTACTATAGCCAGCAAACGAATGGCACCTTGCCTGTTTCATGACACTTTGCACTGGAAGCTGATGTAAATTGATTGGTGGACTCTGTAGGGCACCTGAGATCTTTGTGAACAGGGCAAACAACTGTATATCTCCCTGTGCAATCTGAAGTATGTGAGATGAACAGTGCAGTCTAAACCAGGAAGTAGAAGCATCAAATCAGGTACAGAAAGTGAAATAGAGAGAAAGAGATTGGATTGAGAGGGGAAAAAAGAGAAACAGTTAATGATATATCCTTTGTTTTTGAATTTTGAACAGTTTAAAGCTGAATGAGACTCTACCCTTGTTTTTTTTAAAAAAAAAATCACTTTTCAGTGCCAGAGGTTGGTTAGCAGTCATGAAGACTTTTTCCACCTTTTTTAAAAAGAGTACTTGCTCTGAAATGACAAGCCCTAACCCTCTGTGGTGAGTTGAGCTTGCATCTACCAAGCACTATAGGAATATTGCCATTCAATGTATTTGAGTCAGCAAGCATGATGTTGTTTGCACAGAAATAGTGGCAGGGATGGTAGTGTAGCAGTAAAGTTACTGGACTAATGCTCTGGAGATATGAGTTCGAATTCAATTAGCAAATCTGGAATAAAAGCCTAGTCTCTGTAATGAACATCAAACTACTGGACTGTTGTAAAAACCCATCTGGTTCACTAATGTCCTTCAGGGAAGTAAATCTGCTGTTCTGACCTGGTCTGGCTATGTGACCCCAGATCCACAGTAAAATGGTTCACCCTTTGCTGCCGTCTGAAATTACCCAGCAAGCCACTCAGTTATATCAAACTGCTACAGAAAAGTTAAATAAGATTAAAAGCAGATAGACCACCTGGAATCAACCCAAGTACTAGAAATGAAATTGGTACATTCTGCCCATACAATCCTGCTTGGTCCTCCTCACCTAACATATGGGGGCTTGGACCAAAATTTGGAGAACTATCCCATGGACTAGTCATACTCCATCAAACCATAACTTACACCCGATGTTCCAGGCACCTCCTTCACCAACTCTGGGTATGTCCTCCCCCACCAGCTGGAGAGACCCACCAGAGGTGGCAGCACAGTGATATAGTCAGGAGGGAGTGGTCATGGGAGTTCTCAACATTGACTCCAGCCCCCGTGAAGCCTCATTGCATGAGGTCAAGCATGAAAATCTTATTGATTTAACACCTACCATCTTTCATCAGCTGATGAATCCATGCTTCTTCATGATGAACGCCACTTGTATGAAGCGCTTGAGGGTTGGAAGGACACGGTGTATTCTGGGAGGGGGACTTCAATGTTCATCAGAATGGCACAGTAGCAACACTGAGTCGGCTGAGTCCTGAAGGACTTATGCCAGACTGGGTCTGCAACAGGTATGAAGACCAAAAGGGAAACCTATTTGACCTTGCCCTCACCAATTGACCTGTCACAGATGCATTTGTCTATGACAGTATTGGTCAGGGTGACCAGCTCACAGTCCTTGTGGAAATAAAGTCCCATATTCACACTCGGGGCACATTCCATGTGTGGTATTACCACTGTGCTGAGTGGGATAAGTTTGAAATAGCTCTAGCAACTCAAACTAGACATCCATGAGGTGCTGTGGGTCAACAGTGGAATTGCATTCAATCACAATCTAATCTCATGAGCCAGCATATCCCCCTCTCTGCCATTACCATCAAGACAGAAAATTGACCTTGCTTCAATTAAGTGTGTAGGATAGTATGCCAGGAGCAGCACAAGGCATTTCCAAAATGAGATGCCAATCTGGTGAAGCTACAACACAGGGCTACATGCATGCTAAACAGTGGAAGCAAAGTAATCCCACAATCAATGGATCATATCAAAGCTCTGCAATCCTGACACATCCAACCATAAATGATGTTGGACAATTAAACAGCTAACTGGAGGACGAGGCAGCATGAACATACCTCCCCTTGGGGGAGCCCAGCACGTCAGTGCAAAAGAGATGGCTGAAGCATTTGGAGTCATCATTGGCTAGAAGCCCCGAGTGGATGATTCACCTTGACCTCCTGAGGTTCCCAGCATTACAAATGTCAGATTTCAGCTAATTTGACTCCATGTGATAACAAGAAACAGCTGAAGGTACTCGATGCAGCAAAGGTTATTGGCCCTGACAGCAACTCTGCTCTAGTATGCAAGACCTGTGCTCTAGAACTAGCTGAACCCTTAGTCGAGCTGTTCCAGTGCAGTTACCATACTGGAGACCAAGTATAGGGCAATAAGGACCTATAGTATGAAGTATATGAATAGATGGAACCATGGTAGCTTTTATTTAATACACACGTGTAAGGTATTGCACATTGGTAGAAAAATGTATGGTGTATATACAAACTGCAGTTACGGTGCTGAAGCAGCCTGCTCAGCCCAAGTGGTCTAAGCCTGTGTTTATATTCCACATGAGATGCTTCTACCCTATTTCATTTAATATTAAAGTTGCTTCCTATTTTCATGGAAAGAATGTATTTGTTCTCATACTGCCTGCAATCACATCTTTTGAATGGAAAGAGGTGTGCCTTTTAACCTTGGAGTGTGTATTCCAATTAAATAATTCAGCATCAAGCTTTCATGAGTTTAAAATGTTACTTATTCTATCACACTTACCCCAAATTAACACACTGTCACACACTCACTCACCGTGCACACACACAGATTGGATACAGATAATGTGCATGTTTACAGATTACAGTTAATTTGGTCTCTGATTTATGATTTCTGGTCGCCCACTTGGTAGGCCTGTAATTTCTTGAATGGATTTGATTATTGAAGTTGAAATGGTCTTGTAAAGCAAAGGGTTCACAGCAGGTTGCAAGTTTTCGAGTAATCTAATATCTAGGCGGTTGATTCTTGGTGAACCATGAAGCTGGAACAGGTTAAGTACTTTGGCTGTAAGTCATCAAGCAGCCTTTGAGTCGTTTCTCAGACTGGCTGATGACCGGCTCATAAAGCAAAGATGGCGCAGCCTTTCTCTGCAGCCGTTGTCAGTGTTTTCTGCAGTCTGCCGAGGGCCCTTCTGGGATTTGGGATAAGAAGGGATCTCAGTATCAGTAATCAGTTTCCATCACATGGTCAATGGCCATTGTCCACCCAGAATGGCTTTAAGCTAAAATACCACTGATAAACAATAGGAGATGGATGGTGGTCTTTCACACTTAACTGCTGTTGTTAGCTTTCCTTTGTTGAACTCCAAACCTGGGGATTGAGCCTCGGAGTTCATTGACTCGGTTTGAGTAAGTTTGGAACAATCACGTGTGAATTAATTGCACAGATAATATTCATCTTGGTAAGTCCATTCCAGGGGGTGGCCCCCACCCATGGCTATTCAATTTCAGGCTTTCTGGAAGCCTGATGGTCTTTGTTGAATAAGCAAAGGTCACCTGACACCTTGGTAGCCATCTTAAGTCAGCAGCATTTCACTTGCATTTCCCCCAACTTAGTCTACTGCATTCGTTGCTCCCAATGTGGTCTCCTCTACATTGGAGAGACCAAACGTAAACTGGGCGACCGCTTTGCAGAACACCTGCGGTTTGTCCGCAAGAATGACCCAAGCCTCCCTGTCGCTTGCCATTTTAACACTCCACCCTGCTCTCTTGCCCACATGTCTGTCCTTGGCTTGCTGCATTGTTCCAATGAAGCCCAACTCAAACTGGAGGAACAACACCTCATCTTCCGACAGGGCACCTTACAGCCTTCCGGACCGAATATTGAATTCAGCAACTTAAGGTCTTGAACTCCCTCCTCCATCCCCACCCCCTTTCTGTTTCTTCCTCCTTCCTTTTGTTTTTTCCAATAAATTATATAGATTTTTCTTTTCCCACCTATTTCCATTATTTTAAAATATTTTTAAATCTTTTATGCTCCCCCCACCCCCACTAGAGCTATAGCTTGAGTGCCCTACCATCCATTCTTAATTAGCACATTCGTTTAGATAATATCACCAACTTTAACACCTATGTGTTCTTTTGTTCTGTTGTCTGTGACATCTTTTGATGATCTGCTTCTATTACTGCTTGTTTGTCCCTATAACCACTCCAACCTCCTCCACTTCTCTCCCCCCACCCAAACCCCCCGCCCCCCTGCCACACACACACCTTAAACCAGCGTATATTTCACCCCTTTCTTGGATTCACTCAAGTTCTGTCGAAGGGTCATGAGGACTCGAAACGTCAACTCTTTTCTTCTCCACCGATGCTGCCAGACCTGCTGAGTTTTTCCAGGTAATTTTGTTTTTGTTTTGGATTTCCAGCATCCGCAGTTTTTTTGTTTTTAAGTCATCAGTGTCCATTTTAAATAAATAAAAGACTTCTAGAAGCCTCTATACTTGTTCAGTCCATGTCGTTATGAATATGATATGCTTTTATTATTGGACATGACACTATTTTTCCTTTCCTCCTCCACGCAGATACTAGTTCTTCCTGTGGTACAGTTCTACAGGTATCAATGCCCTTCTAGTCCTTCACGAACAGGCATTCTTCATTTGAGCCCAAATAGTGTGTAATTGATTTGAGTCTATACCTGCCATCCACAAATGCAGGCAATTTTTTATCAAATGTTGAAAAAGTGGCAGCAGCAAGATTTAGGGCAATTTCTTTCCTCCTAGCCTGGCATTTGTAATAATAGCAAGATAGAGTTCATGCTAAAACTATTGGGCTTTGATAAGACCTCATCTTGGTTGTTGTCTGTCTTGGATCATTGTGACGAAAAGCATAAATTGAAGCCTTAAAGTTGTGGGGATGGGGTGGAATTCAGAGCTGCAGGATTAATCATTAAGCTTAGAGGATGAAGCAGTGAGGGTAGATTTAAGAAAGATGTTTTTCAATAGTGAAAGCAAGTGATGAAGGATGAAAAGCAAAATTAGGACTCATTTTAGGATGAACTCTTTTCACACAAGGGTGATGACTTGAAATTGATTAGCAGTAAGTATTATTGGATCATAGAACTTGTTATTCAAGAATCTGTTGGATGGCATAACAAGCAGTTAAGATTTTATATTTTAAATGGATGAGGTAAAATGGTCACCCATTCATCTTGTGACCTTCTCGGAGCTGCCTCTGATTAGGCCAGATCTGATTCCACTCGCTCTTGATCGACTGTCAACAACTGGTGAATCATCTACTTATCTTCCTCAGGATCTTTTCCTGATTGTCAATCCTACACTGAAATTGTGTCCTTCCTGCCGTTGGGCTATTCCGACTAATATTTCACATCCACCTCTTGGAAAACACCTTACAACAAATTTATACTGTAAACAAGTTCAGATTTGTCTGGCACTCTAGTTGATTTTTGAAAGTTCGAGCTTCTAATGTGCACCTGTATCTGCCTTTATGCGTAGCAGGAATTCAGGCATCAAGGTTAGTGGACCCTGCAGATTAGATAATTCATTTAAATTATGGGCGTGGAATCATGGGACCTGTTGACCTCAGCCTCTGAAATTTTGATATGTAGTTCTAGCATGTAAAGCTGTGTTCTAGAAGTACAAATTTGGAAAGCTTGTCCTGAAAAGTTAAAGAACTACGCTAACCTTCTGAGAATTTCCAAATTACATTTTTAGAGCTGATGAATTCATATTTATCTTTTGATCTATAGCATTGAAGTATCTGGTGATATAGCTGGTGTGGAAGGTTTCATAATGCACTACTTCCCCTTGCTTCTGTCAAATCTGTTCTGTGTCTTGGTTCAGTGATATCAAAATTTTGCTGATGCACTAAAGTTTAGCTGTTTATGCTGCATCTTGCACTATAATCAGGCTGAATGTCTGAAGCCAGCTTTATCTTAGACAGTAACTTATGTAAACCCACTACAAAAATTGCTTATTGAAGGTATCAATTATCTATAGGGAAACAAAATGCTGGAAAAACTCAGCCTGTCTAACAGCATCTGTGGAGAGAAAAAAAGTTTACGTTTAGAGTCCATATGACTCTTCAGAGCTAAAGGGAAGTGTCAATTATCTACACCTGCCCTTCAACGTCTGATTTTGTGTTTTGTAAGTTCTAAGAATATTCTTCACCCTTCTATCCTAATATTGCAATTGCTAACAGGATTGAATATTATCCCAGGTGAGGGTGTAAAAAGTAACACTGCAGGAGATACAATCATTTTGGCTTATTGTGCAGTGACCATTTTGAAAATAGGGTGCCTGCAAATAAAAGACACCAGATGCAAGTCCCCTGGACTCCCTAATTTACAGGTTTCACCTGTGATGGTTGATTTTGTTAACTAACATTGATTTTTCCTACAGTCTAGAGCTGGAAGAATTCTACATTAGCCTTAGCATATTCTCAGTGCCACCTTTAGAAGGTTTAAAGAAATCTGTGTACATGATAAAGCATACTTTCTTCCTACTTCCTTATAACGTTTATTGTATAAGGTGCTAACAAGTACTTCCTGGCAACCAGATGATTCAGGAGCAGGTGGGAACAGTGTAGGATGCAGTGAAGATAGCTGTGGTCTGTTAGTGATGAATGGTCAGATTCATGTGACTGAGCAAGAGCGATGAGTCAGAGCTCTGACTCTGTGAAGGAATGCAGCTCTCTGAAAGGCTCTTTTGGGGATATGTGACTTGGGGGAGGGCAGACTGGTTGTCTGTGGTCTCGGGCATTTCCTGTTGGTGTGGATTTGCTGGACGTTGCTGTGTGACTGCTCTGATTCATGATCTCCAATTACAAAAGCTGTGGGAGGGCATGGTTACAACTGCTCCCTTCCTACCACAACCGGAAACACACTTCACATGGGACAAAGCAAGCTTCTGAGTCGTAGGAAGAGGGGGAAAGGTTAGAATGTGGTCACACAGGAATCCAAGGCTGACCAGTTGCTGCGGATCATGAAACAGTATGTAGCCAGATCTTGTGAAATATAGCTGAGGGGGCAAGATCCTATGCTTTGAAACTGAACGTTTCATGAGATCTCGATGCTAAGAAATGGGCAAACAACATACGTCTGCTTAATATTTCCCAAATTACAACCCAGAAGTGCTTTGTCTGCAAAGTGCTTTGGGACATCCTGGTGTCTTAAAAACAGTGAGAGAAGTGACCAGAGTTCTGAGAGCAGAAGGGCCAGACAAGCTAGAGTTCAGAAACAGAATAGAGGTGTGACATCACAGGAAATTCAAGTTGATTGGCTGGTGAGTGTTGCTTACAGACTGAGTTTCAGCAACCGAAAGATTAAAAACTTTTAAAAATATTAAATAATAAGGAACAAGTGAGTAGCTGGTGAGCATTATCTTTTATCTCTCATTTTTGAGTAAGGTTTATTACAACTAGTAATGTGTTAAGTATAGTTAAGATTTATAAAGATTTATATACTTGTAAGGTATGTTAGTATTGGAACATAGGAGCAGGGATAAGCCATTCAGCCCATCGAGCCTGCTTTGCCATTCAGTATGATCATGGTTGATCATCCACTTAAGTACCCTTTTCCCCCAAACTCTCCATATCCCTTTTCAGGTATTTAGCAATCTGTTAAATCTCTGCTTTAAACATTGTCAAAGCTTGAGCTTCCACAGCCCGCTGAGGTAGAGAATTTTAAAGATTCACAACCCTGAGTAAAAAAATATTGCTCCGCATCTCAGTCCGAAGTGGCTTTCCCCTTATTTTGAAACTGTGTCCCCTAGCTCTAGACTTTCCAACCAGGGGAACCATCCTACCTGCATCTACCCTATTTATCCCTTTTAAGTATTTTGTAGGTTTCAATGAGATTACCTCTCATTCTTTGGGCCTGTATTCTCAAGTTGCAGTTTCCCCAGTGTCTTTGTAGGACAGTCCTGGGAACAATTCTGATGAACCTTTGTTGCATTCCTTCTATGGCAATAATATCCTACCTAAGGTAAGGGTCAAAAACTGCACACACTACTCCGTGTGGTCTAACCAAGGTTCCATACAATTGAAGCAAGACTTTGCTACCCCTGTACTCAAATCCTCTTGCATTAAAGGCTAACATACCATTAGCCTTCCTAATTGCTTGCTGCACCTGCATGTTAACATTCATTAACTTGTTGATGAGGACACCCAAGTCCCTTTGTACATTTTACATTTTCTAATCTCCCTACGTTTAAGAAATGCTCTAAATGTCTGTTCTCTTACGAAAGTGGATAACTTCACATTTTGTTCCCACATTGTAGTCCATCTGCCATGTCCTTGCTCACTAAGTCTGTCCAAAACCCCTTGAAGCCACTTTGCATCTTCCTCTCAACATACATTCCCACCTAGCTTTCAGTCATCTGCAAACTTGGAAATATTACCTTTGGTCCCCACCTCCAAATCATTGATATATATTGTGAATAGCTAGGCCCAAGTATTCATGCTTGCAGTACTCCACTAGTCACAGCCTGCCAATGCAAGAATGACCATCTATTCCTACTGTTTTCTGCCTGTTACCCAATCCCTAATTCATGCCAGTTTGTTACCTCTATCCCATGTGCTTATCGAAAGCCTTTCGAAAATCCAAATACAGTACGTCCACAGACTCCAAAACTGGTCTCCCTGTAGCCATGTTTCCGTAATGGCAATTAGATCATACCCATTTGTGCCTTTAAATTATCTATCTTGTTGGGAATGCTGTGTGCATTCAGCTAGAGTGTCTTTAACTTTGTCTTTTTAATATTATTCTACATTCTAAGCCTAGTTGATGGTTGCCTTTGTTTTGCCTACCCTTTCATTTTATTTTCTACTTTTCTACTTTGTTACCAGCTTTACTTTCTTCCATAATCTAAAAGCAAAATACTGCGGATGCTAGAAATCTGAAACAAAAACAGAAAATGCTGGAAAATCTCAGCAAGTCTAACGACATCTGTGGGGAGAAAGACAAAGCTAACATTTAGAGTCCATATACCTCTTCAGAGCAGTCATGAGGACTCAACATTAACTCTGCCTTTCTCTCCACAGATGCTGTTAGATCTGCTGAGTTTGTCCAGCATTTTCTGTTTTTGTTTTACTTCCTTCCAATTTGAGCTTCCCTTCAAGTTCCCATGCCGCTGACAAGCTAGTTTAAACCCTCCCCGACAGCACTAGCAAATCGCTCTGAGGGTATTAGTCTTAGTCCTGTTGAGATGTAACCTGTCCATCTTGTACAGGCCCCACCTGCCCCAGAACCATTCCTTATGCCTCGTAAATCCAATGCCCTCGCTCCTACACCAATTCCCCAGCCACACGTTCAATTGTTCAATCCTCCTATTCCAATGCTCATAAGCACGTGACAGTGGGAGTAATTCTGAGATTACTGCTTTTGAGGTTCTGCTTTTTAATTTCCTTCCTAACTCCCTAAAATCTACTTTCAGGACCTCATCCCCTCCCTACCTATCTCCATTGGTACCAATATGGACCATGACATCTGGCTATTCACCCTCCCCAGAAGGATGTCCTGCAACCGCTCTGACGTTCTTGATCCTGGCACCAGGGAGGCAGCACACCATCCTGGAGTCATGTTTACAGCTGCAGAAACGCCTGTCTGGTCCCCTGAATATCGAAGCCCCTATCACTACTGCTCTTCTACTCCTCTTCCTCATTTCCTATGCAGCTGAGCCACCTGTGGTGCCACGGACTTGGCTCTGGCTGTATTCCCCTGAGGAACCACTACCCTCGCCAGTATCCAAAATGGAAAACTGATTAGCAAGCAAGATAGACTCGGGACTCCTGCACTACCCGCCTGGTCCCCTTTAGGCTGCCTGGCAGTCACCCATTTTCTTCTTTGCCTGCACGCTCCTAACCTGCAGTGTGACCACCTCCCTAAACATGATTTCCGTGAAGTTCTCTGCCTTGCAGATGCAGCACAGTGACTCCAACGGCCGTTCGAATTCTGAAACCCAGAGCTCAAGCTTTTGTAGCTGGTGGCACTTCCTGCAGATGTGTTTGTCTAGGACGTGCGCATCCATGACTTCCCACGTAGCAGGGTGTATGTTCCACTTGGCCAGGCTGACCTGCCATACTGAATTTTAAAAACTATTTATTACATTTGAAACAAGTAGAAAGCTTACTAGTTATTCACCAACAGCTTCTTCCCCTTACTGAAGCAAGAGCCAACAACTGGAAGCTGAAAAGGGTAGAAAAAGAAAGGAGCACTGCCCTCACTGAACTCCCTCACTCGCTGAATTCCCAGCTTGACACATGGTGCACTCGGTAAGGTTTTTTTAAAACTGTATCAAGGTTATCTAGGATTGGCAGGACTGTGCCAACCTCCAGTGCATATCCTGTGCAATGTGGGAACTTTCAGAATGCTTCCTGTGTACTGAACAATCATTTGTGCAGGAAGGGTCATCAGTTTCAGTAGCTTGAGCCCTGGGTTTTGGAATTTGAGCAGCAGCTGGTGTCACTGTGATGTATCAGTGAGGCTGAGAACTACATGGATAGCTTAGAGGTGAGGTCACCCCACAGCTTTAGACAATGCAGAGAGAAAAGGAATGGGTGACCACCAAGCCGCCAGTTCTGAATACTGGTGAGACTGATGGTTCATCTGGGGAGTGCAACCAAAGCCAAGTCCATGGCACTACGGGCAGCCCAGCTGTACAAGGGTGTTGAGAAGAGCAATAGTGATGTCATTCAATAGTTAGGAGAACAGATGGTAATTTCTGCAACTGCAGACATGAATCCAGGATGGCTTGGTGCCTCCCTGGTGCCAGAGTCAAGGATGCCACTGAGCGGCTGCAGAGCACTCTGAGGTGGGGGGAAGAGTGAACAGCAGTTGTGGTCCACGTCGGTGCCAACAATGTAGGTTGAAAGTGGTTCTGCAATCAGAATTTGAGCTAGATATAAAATTAGCAAACAGGACCTCAAATGTAGTATTCCTAGATTACTCCTAGTCCAGTGAGAGAGACACTGCCAGACCTGGTTCTTAGGAATGAGGTAGGCCAAAGTAGATCAAAAATCAGTGGGAGAACATTTAGGAGACAGCGATCATTGTATCATAAGATTGAGGATGACTTTGGAAAAGGACAATGAACAGTCTAGTATAAGAATAATTAACTGGGAGAAAGCCAATTTCAATGAGTAAGAATGGATCTGGACGGAATAAATTGGAGCCAGAGATTAGCAGGGAAAATGGTAGCTGAACAATGGCCTACCTTCAAAGAAGAGTGTTTGGGCAGTCAAGGTATATTCCCTCAAAAGGGAAAGGCAGGGCAAACAAATTCCAGAACTGCCTGGATGACAAAGGAAATAAAACTAAGGTAAAGAAGAAAAAGTATGTTTATGATGGGTGCCAAGTAGAAAATGTAATTGAGAACCAGGCTGAATACAGAAGGTTCAAAGGGGAGGTGAAAAAACAATTAAGAGCAGCAAAGTGGGAATGAAAACATGCTGGCAGCTAACATGAAAGGGAATCCCAAATTCTTCTATTGGTATATAAATACTTAGTGATAAAAGGAGGAGTAGGGCCCATTAGGGACCAAGAAGGGGATTTACACATGGAGCAGGGGACACGGCTGAGATATTAAATGAATGCCTTGCATCTGTCTTTATCAAGGAAGATGTTACCTAGGCCATGGTGAAAGGAAGAAACTCAGTCACTTGAAAGGTTTAAAATTGATGAGCAATTGGATAGGTTGTCAATATTTAAAGTTGACCTGGAATCCAAGGATACCAAGTGAAGTATGTGGTAATTGTAGACACGCTGTCTAATTTTTCAGTTTTCCTTAGATTTAGGGGTGGTGCCAGAGGACTCAAGAATTGCAAACCCTTGATAAAAAAAAAGTGTAAGGGTAAGGCCAGCAGCTACAGACCAGTCTGTTTAACTTCGGTGTGGGGAAACTTATAGAAACTATAATTGGGACAGAGTTAATAATCACATGGTCAAATATGTATTAATTAAGGAGAGGCAGGATGGATTTCTTAAAGAAAAAGCATGTTTAACTAACTTGCTGGAGTTTTTTGAAGAGGTAACAGAGGGTTGATGAGGGTAATGATGATGATGTGGTGTACATGGTCTTCCAAAAGGCATTTGATACAGTTCTGCACAATCAAAATTGAGAAATACTATAGCTCATGGAATAAAAGGGACAGTGGCAACAAGGATACAGAATTGGCTGAGTGACAGAAAATAGAGTAATAGTTAATGGATGTTTCTCGGGCTGGAGGAAGGTTTGTCGTGGAGTTCCCCAGGGCTCGGTATTGGGACCCTTTTCCTGATATATGTTAATGACCTAGACCGTGGTGTACAGGGAATAATTTCAAAAATTGCAGACTATACAAAACTGAAGAGGACAGTGTAGAACTTCAAGTACATAGACAAGTTGTTGGAATGGGCAGATAGGTGGCAGATGAAGTTCAAGGCAGAGGAATTAAGTGATACATTTTGGTCAGAAGAACATGGAGAGACGGTATAAACTAAAGGGTATTACTCTAAAGTGGGTGCAGGAGCAGAGGGACCTGGGTATGTATGTGCGTAAATCATTAAAGGTGGCAGGACTGGTTAAGAGCGAGGTTGTTAAAGCATACAGTATTAGGTGTTATTAAAAGGGGCATAGAGTACAAGAGCAAGGAGGTTATGTTGAACTTAAATAAGACACTTGTTAGACCTCAGCTGGAGTATTGCGTACAGTTCTGGGCAGAGCATTTTAGGAACAATTTGAAGGCATTGGAGAGAGTGCAGAAGAGGTTTACAAGAATGGTTCTAGGAATGAGAAACTTGAGTTATGAGGATAGATTGGAGAAAGAAATTGGGACTCTTTTTTTTTTTACCCCTTGAAGAAAAGATGGCTGAGCAAGGATTTGATAGAAGTATTCAAAATCATGAGGGGCCTGGACACAATTGACAAGGAAACTCTTTTCACTTGTGAAAGGACCAAGAGCCAGCGGGCACCAATTTAAAATAATTGGCACAAGAACCAAAAGTGATATGAAAAGAATCTTTTTCACAGAGTAATTAGGGTATATAATGCACTGCTTGTGTGGTGGAGGCAGGTTTAATCGAGGCATTCAAGAGAGAGTTAGATGATTATTTAAAAAGAAACAATCTACAGGGTTAAGGGGAGAAGGTAGGATAATGGCACTAGGTAAAATGCTCATTTGAAAAGCTGATGCAGACTTGATGGGCTGAATGGCTGCCTCCTGTGCTGTAACAGTTTTGTGGAAGGTGCTACACAAATGCTGGTCTTTTCTAATATAAAAATTAGTTTAAAATTTCCTTGCGCATTTAAGCTCCTTCAGATTTATGTCATGGTATACTGGTTGGGTGTTCATCGAAAGAGATTTATTACTTTATTGCCTGGGTGCCTTTTTGGTTACTTTACATACGAACATATGAATTAGGAGCAGGAGTAGACCACTTGGCCCCTTGAGCTAGCTTCGCCATTCAATAAGATCATGGCTGACCTGAATGTAATCTAAATCCCATATTCCTGCCGATCCCTGATAACCTTCCCCCCTCGTTATTCAAGAATCTATCTAGCTCTGCCTTAAAAATATTCAAAGGCTCTGCTTCTGCTGCCTTTTGAGGAAGAGTTCCAAAGACACGCAACCCTCAGAAAATTTCTCCTCACCTCTGTTTTAAATGAGTGACCCCTTAATTTTAAACAGTGATCCCCTAGTTCTAGATTCTCCCACAAGAGGAAACACCTGTTCCACATCCACCCTATCAAGACCCCTTGGGATCCTATGCTTCAATCAAGTCTCCTCTTTCTTATTTGAATTCTACTGGATGCAAGCCTAACCTGTCTAGCCTTTCCTCATAGGACAACCTGCCCACTCCTGGTATTAGTCTAGTAAACCTCCTCTGAACTCACGCATACATTTTTCTTTATTAAGATGATCAGTACTGTACATTATTCGGATGTGGTCTCACCAATGCCCCGTACAATTGAAGCATAGCCTCCCTACATTTGTAATCAATTCCCCTCATAATAAATGATAACATTCCATTAACTGGTTTGCTATAAACAAAAAACTTCCATGCTGTCAAGAATATACAATTTCACCTGCCAACATTATCATGAGTTTAGTTTGTTGTTTTTTTGGAGAGGGGAGAAATTTTAATGCGCAGGTCGAGGAAAGGCAAAATTTTAAATGAAAACCTAATCTCTTTGCCCACTTTCAGTTTTAACCAGTGGGCAACTAACCTGTCCAGAGATGGATCCTTGAAGCCTGTATGCCTAAAATTTTGCCAGAGTTATATTTTAACTGCTGTTGTCTGGGTTTTCCAGGGCTCTGGAAACCAGAAGGCTGAAGGGAGGAAATGACAGCTCTTCCAGAAATCAAGTGCCTTTCCACCGCTGCTTGCAGGCCAGGAAATGCAGGACTGCTAACCCCCCACCATGCTATACTGCTTCCCTCCCTGCAGTCTCCCTCATAATCTCTCATTTTGCCACGCAAGACAGACAGCCAGTTGCTAAATCTGGCTGGCTGGCAAACGGAGAAAAAATAGTTGAGGTGCTGCTATTTAAGTTTAGCAATACCTCTGGGTTTCCTGACCACCAAGACCACCTCCATCCTGTAATTATCAGCATCATCCTTTATGTAATAATGTATCCTATAAATTCAGGCATATTGGGGATAAGGGAAATTTAAAGGGGCTGTCAGAACTGTGGTAGATTCTCTTTAGAAGGTGGTGGAAGGAGACTGTACTTCTGGAGGAAGTGTGTGGTTAACGGTTTTTGTTACATAGACTGATGTTTCCTCTCTTTCCAGTTAGACAAGATTATTTTAAGATGAAGAAAGTTGGACTGATGTGGTGATCTTAAAATGGATTGAGATAAGTGAACTGGATAATCTAAACAGTATTTTGTGCTTAGACATTAAGGCATTGTACAGAAAATTGACTGACAACTGACAGCTCTGCAGGCAGTTAGAAGGTAACTATGGTGCACAGGAAATCATGAGGGCAAAAGTATAGGTCAGCTGACATGCTTAACTTGAATCCAGTAAAGTACAGTGTCTTGTACATCTTGAAAGAGGTTTTTTTGTATAAAAGCCTTTTACATACATTTCTGTTCAGGAACGAAACTCTTGCCAAAAGGTTTTCCCGGCTAATTAAGTCTGAGAAATTTTGAGAAAAGAGGGGAAAAATTGATGGGAAGCTTGGATTGACTAGCTACAAATGAGTTTGTAATTTTCTTGGACATCTGCATGCAGTATTCAGCTAGTTGTGATTTTGTTATTCCCCTTGTTCTACAGAAAAAGCAATTCCATGTACTGATCGCTTTCTGATTTACAGATTTTCCTTTTGAGGTCAAAGTGTTCACGCATACAATTATAAATATCTAGAATAACCAGTATTCCAGAGACCCCGGGTAATGCTCTGGGGACCTGGGTTCGAAACCTACCACAGCAGATGGTGAAATTTGAATTCCATAAAAATCTGGAATTAAAAGTCTGACCGTGAAATGCCGATTGTTGTAAAAACCCATCTGGTTCACTAATGTTCCTTAGGGAATGAAATATGGCGTCCCTATCTGGTTTGGCCTACATATGACTCCAGACCCACGGCAATGCAGTTGACTCTTAAAAATACCCTCTGAATGAGGGCAATTAGGGATGGGCAATAAATGCTGGCATAGCCAGTGATGCCCACATCCCATGAATTATAAAAAATTAAAAAACAACATTGGTGTTCAGTGAAAGAATTTTACTCATTGTAGAAAACTGGTTTTGTTTGAGAAGTGTTGTCTAGTCTGCTGTGTTGCACATAGAAGTTGCTTTTGATAGAGCTTTATATCACTATTGTCTGCACTTGGTTATCATCAAGCTGGCAAGGAATTGGTGTAAGCTGAAAGTTGCTCTGAAGAATGACAGACAAGAAGTCAGAAGAAGGGAAGCAGGTAGGTAGTCAGGAAAACCCCAGAGTGCATCTAACTCAAGAACTGTTTTTCCGTTTTGGAAAACGGTGAGGGTGAAGGTTCCTCTGGAGAATAGTCAAGAAGGTGAGCTCATGGGATCCAGGGCAATTGGATCCAAATTTGCCTTAGTGGCAGGAGGCAGAGGGTGATGGTTGCAAGTTGTTTTTGTAATTGGAAGCCTGTGACGAGTGGTGTACTGCAGGGATTGGTGCCAGGACCCTTGTTGTTTGTAGTGTACATTAATAATTTAGACATGAATCTCGGTGGGATGATCAGTAAGTTCGCAGAAGACATGAAAATTGGTGGTGTCGTAAATGGTGAGGAGGAAGGCCTTAGATTATAGAATGATATAGATGGGATGGTAAGATGGGCAGAGCAGTGGCAAATGGAATTTAATCCTGAGGTGTGAGGTGATGCATTTTGGGAGGACTAACATGGCACGGTAATATGCAATGAATGGTAGGGCCCTAGAAGGACAGACGATCAGAGGGACCTTGGTGTACGTGCCCATTGTTCCTTGAAGGCCTCAGCACAGGTAGATAAGGCATATGGGATGCTTGCCTTTATTAGCTGAGGCATAGAATATAAGAGCAGGGGAGTTATGTTGGAGCTGTATAAAAAGCTGGTTAGGCCACAGCTGGAGTACTATGTACAGTTCTGGTCGCCACACAATAGAAGGATGTAATTGCACTGGAGCGGGTGCAGAAGAGATTCACCAGGATGTTGCCTGGGCTGGAGTGTTTCAGCTATGAAGAGAGACTAGATAGGCTAGGATTGTTTTCCTTAGAGCAGAGAAGGCTGAAGCGGTCCTGATAAAGGTATACAAAATTGAGTGGCATAGGGTAGATGGGAAGAAACTTTTCCCCTTAGCTGAGGTGTCAATAACCAGGGGGCATAGATTTAAGGTAAGGTGCAGGAAGTTTAGAGGAATTTGAGGAAAATTTTTTCACCCAGAGGGTGGCTGGAATCTGGAACATATTGCCTGAGGGGGTGTTAGAGGCAGGAACCCTCACAACATGGTAGAGGCAGGAACCCTCACAACATTTAAGTATTTAGATGAGCACTTGAAAATCCATAGCATGCAGGACTATGGGCTGATTGCTGGAAAATGTGATTAGAATAGATAAGTGCTTGATGGCTGGCATGGACACGATGGGCCGAAGGGCTTTTTTCTGTTCTCTGTAACTCTGACTAAGCCCTGGGACTCTAGCTGTTTTCCAAGAACAAATTAGGGATGGGCAATAAATGCTGGCCTAGCCAGCGATGTCTACATTCCCAAGAACGAATAAAAAGAAAAAAATCCTGCCTGTATTTTGTATTTACTGGTTAAAATCAGAGCCTGCAACGGTTGGCACAAAGTATGTGCAGCATTGGTATGTGTAGGGGTTCTCCCTTTCCCTTAGAGACCTTTCCAACATAAGTTTGTGACACCAGATTCACAAGTGTATGCCTTGAACAGAATGACGAGAGAGACAAATTTTCTTATAATTCACCAATTGCTTTATTGAATCACCCACAACTCCACAGTACAAAACCCAACATTTAAAACAACCTATTCCCAGTACCTGACACAGTCACCACGACTCGGTTAAAACTTACAAAAACACAGGCAAATTACCACATCCTGTCTTGAAACCTTTATATAAAAAAAAGCTCAGACCAATATCGCCAAGATAAGGCTGAAACAAGTTACAAAGTACTGGCAAAAAGCACCAGGCTTTCGCCCCAAACCTTCACAAAACCCTCAGACCAATATCACTACAATTTGGCTGAAACTTACAATCCCCAACACGGCTGGTCTGTCTAGTGTTGACTGTAGGCCTGAGTCAAGGTGACCAAACTCGACCTTTCTTCCGACTGCAGCCCAAAACCATAGATCTCCTCTTTTATAATAATTTAATTCAGATATGTCAGAACATATTTCCTGTTGTTCCAATGTCCATTTAGTTGATTCCATGCAAAGTCCAGACAAACGTCATCAGCTCCTGCTGGTTGAAACAATATAGGGTTTTCCATGGAAGGTGTATCCAGACGAATATTGTCAGTTCAAAACAAAAACAGAATTACCTGGAAAAACTCAGCAGGTCTGGCAGCATCGGCGGAGAAGAAAAGAGTTGACATTTCGAGTCCTCATGACCCTTCAACAGAACTAGGTGAATCCAAGGAAGGGGTGAAATTTAAGCTGGTTTTGACCAGCTTAAATTTCACCCCTTGGATTCACCTAGTTCTGTTGAAGGGTCATGAGGACTCGAAATGTCAAGTCTTCTCCGCCGACACTGCCAGACCTGCTGAGTTTTTCCAGGTAATTCTGTTTTTGTTTTGGATTTCCAGCATCCGCAGTTTTTTGTTTTTATCTCTGTGAATATTGTTAGTTCTCCTGTTTGAGATGGCAAAGTCAAAAGAACAAAGAGGTGTTGAAAGTGGTGATATTATCTAAAAGAATGTGCTAATTAAGAATGGATAGCAGGGACAAGCAAGGTACCAAACGCAGACTGGGTGACCGCTTTGCAGAACACCTTTGGTCTGTCCTGTCCGCAAGCATCACCCAGACCTCCCTGTTGCTTGCCATTTTAACACTCCACCCTGCTCTCTTGCCCACGTGTCTGTCCTTGGCTTGCTGCATTGTTCCAGTGAAGCTCAATGCAAACTGGAGGAACAGCACCTCATCTTCCAATTAGGCACTTTACAGCCTTCCGGACTAGATATTGAGATCTTGAACTCCCTCCTCCATCCCCACCTCCTTTCCGTTTCTTCCCCCTCTTTTTTGTTTTTTCCAATAATTTATATAGATTTTTCTTTTCCCACCTATTTCCATTATTTTTAAATCTATACTTTTTATGCCCTTTTAGTTTTATTTCACCCCACCCCCACTAGAGCTATCTGTACCTTGCTTGTCCTGCTATCTATTCTTAATTAGCACATTCTTTTAGATAATATCACCACCTTCAACACCTCTTTGTTCTTTTGTCTGTGACATCTTTTGGTTATCTCCTCCTATCACTGCTTGCTTGTCCCAACAACCACCCTCCCCACCCCCCTCTCTCCTTAAACCAGCTTATATTTCACCCTCTCTTATTTGTACTTAGTTCTGTTGAAGGGTCATGAGGACTCGAAACGTCAACTGTACTCTTCTCCACCGATGCTGCCAGACCTGCTGAGTTTTTCCAGGTATTTTTTGTTTTGCTGAGGTGGCACAGTAACAGCACCTGGCTCCAAAGTTAATGAGGGGTTTGAATGACCCGTACTATTGTCTGTGGTGGTTGAATAATTCCGAGCGTATTGTATTGATGATAGTACTTTGTGCCATTGTATTGGGTAATCGGACTTCTTGATCGCGTTAGTCAATGTCCAAACCTTTTTTGAGTCAGTGTTGTCACTAAATGTCTTAATTAACCCCTTGCTGCCCAGCCTTGTACTGCTGACTGCAGCTTATCTTTTTGAAGTTTATAGTTCCGGTCATGAGGTCAAAACATGCCCGTGGGTTTGAAATTGTGCCATAAATTTCCCAGTTGGAGGGGACTTCGATCCTACAAAGGCTTGACTGGAAATGTGACAGTCACATCAAAGATTTCATGATTGTTTTTCTTTTTCATTGTTTAATATTGCATTCTTTGCAGCCAAACAATTTTAATGCTAATTGCAACCTGTGCTGCTGGCAGTACAGTGTATAACTTAGAGAAAAGTATTTCCAGTATTTTGTTTCTATTTCAGAAATGGCATGTGTTGGGGAAGTGAAAGCCTGATGTGTGGTCTTTTCTATTGGCACTGTTTAGATTTGGATAAATTGCATTCCAGAAGGTATTCAGTGTGAACTTGAACTTGCTTTTAATAGCAACATTTCCTGACCTGTATTAGTAAATTAAAACAATTACTGTAAATCATGGTATAAAAGACAACCCAATTTTTCCAGCCCCAAAATCATGTTTTAACATATGATTGATGTCAGAATCAACCCCTTCTCCCTCCCATCACACTTTTGAGCCATGATATGTTATACTTGCATTAGTCGTCAGCCTCAATTTTTCACCTCAAATGAATGTTTTACTTGTACCTTTCTAAGTGGTCAAATTTCAAATGATCACAAAATTTATACTACAGGAGAAAAGGGTGCAGATTGGTTGACAAGTCGACTCTGGCCAAGGCATTATCATGGTGAAAGCAACGGGGGGCTATAGGCTTCCCAAGCTCCTGGGTAATTTAAAAGGCACAAGGCTTGTGATATTCCTTTTTGTTTGCAGAGAACAGGTCCCTGTGTAACAGTAAACATATTTTGTTTTGGGTTTTGCAAGTGTGGGCTGGTTGAGTACGGTCTGTACTCTGTTATGAACAATCAAAAGAACGTGCTATTTGATTTGATTGGCTGATCACTGGGACATGTAGCCTACAATTGCAAAAACAATTAAGGCTGTTTACCACCTCTTGCCTTACAATGCCATACTGTCATAGGAGTAAGAACAGAACAAAAACAGAAATACCTGGAAAAACTCAGCAGGTCTGGCAGTATCGGTGGCGAAGAACAAAGTTGATGTTTCAAGTCCTCATGACCCTTCAGAACTAACTAGAAATAGGAAAGGGGTGAAATATAAGCTGGTGGGGGTGGGGGGGGGTGCGCGATAGGAACAGTCTTGTGTTCCTTTGATTCTGGTCTTTTGTGCTTCCCTGACTTCCATTGTTCCATCACTAGCAGCTGTCTAGGTTCTAAGCTTAGAAATTTCTTCCCTAGGCACCTCTGCCTGTGCTACTAAAAGTGGGAGTGTAGATGAAAAATTAGGGGTGAAGGCAGAGGACCTAGGCAGAAAGAATGATGAAGGGGTTGAAAGGGAAAGATAAGGGTAGTGAAAAGAAATAGGGGTAGCAGGAAGGTGGTAGTGGCATGATGGAGAGATGCCATGGGAGTGAGGAAATGGGGCAAAATGGGATGGAAAAGGAGTTATTTGCTTAAAATATCCATCCCAATAGCCAGCATCCTGAACTGAAAGAAAATAAATAGTGAAATAGATTTAAGGGGAGAGAGGCAACAAAGAAAAAGTGCCAGATGAAAGGTTACTGCAGAGGATAAGAGCTTGTGATGTTGGAGGAAATAATTCAGCATGAAT
Source organism: Carcharodon carcharias (assembly GCF_017639515.1). Taxonomy (NCBI): domain Eukaryota; kingdom Metazoa; phylum Chordata; class Chondrichthyes; order Lamniformes; family Lamnidae; genus Carcharodon; species Carcharodon carcharias. Next base: position 120,781,262 of record NC_054473.1, on the reverse strand, counting down.
AGTGGATTGGCTAATAAGCAGAAAACAATTGGGATAAATGAGTCATTATAGCTAATGGGGTGCTACAGGGATCAGTGTAGGACTTCAAATATTTACAAACTACTAGGTTTCAAAGAGCCTCAAAAGAGGAAAGAGGTGGAGAGAGATAGGGAGGGAATTCTGGAGGTTGGGGCCTAGGCAGATAAAGGAACAACTCAAAATCGGGAATGCTCGAGACCAGAATTTGCAGATTGCAGGGAATTGTAGGTCTAGGGAGGGGGAAGGCAATGAGTCAATTTGTAAACAAAGATGAGAATTTTAAATTGTAGACATGCTTGACAGTGAGTGCAGAGCTTGGGGATATGGGTAAATTGGACTTGGTGTGAGTTAGCACATGGACAACAGTTTTGAATGACCCCAAGTTTGCTGAGGTTAGATGTTTGGAAACTGATCAGAAATACATTGATTAATCAAGTCAAGAGGAAATGCAGGCATGGATTGCATAGATTATGTGTAAAGTTCCTCTCCAAGCCCCACACCATCCTGACTTGGAAATATATTGCCATTCCTTCAATGTTGCTGGGTCAAAATCCTGGAACTCCTTCCTTAACAGCACTGTAGGTGTACCTACATCACATGAACTGCAGGAATTCAAGAAGGCAGCTCACCGCCACCTTCTTGAGGGTAATTAGGGATGGACAACAAATGCTGGCCTAGCCAGTGATGCCCACATCCCCTGCATAACTCTTTTTGAAAAATGGTACAAACAAGCTGTTTGGTCCAAACAGTCCATGCTGGTTTTAAGCTCCGCTTGAGCCACCTCCCATCTTTTCTCATCTAAGGCTACCATCAGAACATCTGTTGCCTTCTCCCTCAAATGCTGGAGTTCCACATTCTTAGCAGTCTTTGGGTAAAGAAGTTTCTTCTGAATTTCTTATTGGATTTCTTGGTGACTGTCTAACCTTGGTCTCTAGTTAAGCTCTTCCCAGAGGAAGAGGAAACATTGTCTCTGTGTCTACTCCATCAAAAGCTTTCATAATTTTAAAGATGTATATTAAGTCACCCCTCAGTTGCCTTTATTCGAGAAAAGAAACCCAGTCCGTTAATCCTTTCCTGATATGTATGTATAATCATGTATTGTATCGTCCTTGTAAATCTTCTCTACAACTTCTCCAATGCCCCTATATCCTTTTCATAATATGACGATCAGAACTGTACACAGTACCCTGTGTGGTCTAACCAACGCTTAATACAGGTTATTATAACTTGCCTACTTCAATTCTGTCCCTCCAGAAATAAATTCTAGTGCTTGGGTTACTTTTTTTATTGCATTGCTTAGGATGGGGATGATGTGGCTTTGTTTCTTAAATAAGCCTTTGGTTCTTTTGTTAGTCACCTGAAATCCTGGTTTCTGACCCTTATGTCTGTGGAAACATTTTTTTCCTTATGTACTCTTAAAACCATTCATGATTTTGAACAACTCTTATCAATTCTTTTCTTAACCTTCCCTGCTCTAAGAAAATCTCAGCTTCTCCAATTGTTTGCATATTGAAGTCCCTCACCTCTAGTACCATTTTTTTTAAGTCTTGACGTCCTTCCTAAACTCCGGTGCCTGGAATTGGGCAGAGTATTCCACATGAAACCTAACCAGTGTTTCACAAAGACTAGCATAACAATTTCTTGCTTGCTTTAGTATTCCATTTTTTAAAACATCCTTCTGAACTTGTCCTGCCATCTTCAAAGCTTTGTGTACACATATCTCCTAGTGTGTCCCTCCCTGTACTCCTAAAGTTGTACTATTTTAGTTCATTTTTCATCTGAGGAACACCATATGTCTCTTCTGTGTTAAGTTTTGTGAGTTTGGAGTGCATGTATGTAAATACATGTTGTGGGGTAAGTAAGCTTAGTGAGCTGCAGGCACAAGTCACCACATGGGATGATGAAACACTGGCAATAAGAGACCTGGCTCAAAGAACAGGGGGATTGTAACACCATTGCTATCTACAAGGTACTCGGGAAAGATTGGGAAAGGCAAAAGAGGAGGTGGTGGCAAAGAAACTTATAGCACAGGAGAGCAGTGTTGTAGTTGAGGATTTAAAGACCAGATCTATTTGGTTAGAATGAAGGAACAATGCTGGAGCTATTATGCTACTGTGTGTATGTTATTGCACCTAAATAGTGGAAAGGCGATAGAGGAGCAAGTTTGCAGGCAAATTACAGAAAGGGACAAGAACTACATAGTTGTGATGGACTTCAGTTGTCTTAACATAGACTGGGATAATAGGGTGAAGGCCGCTGTAGGAGAAGAATTCAGTGTGTCTCCAGCCCAAGAAGGATGGAAGCAGTGCTGGATCTAGTTATGAGGAATGAAGTGAGGCAGATGGGGGCATGTTTCAGTGGATCAGCATTTTGGAACAGTGATCGTAATATCAAGTTTAGAATAGTTCTGGAAAAAGATACGGTATAATTAAGCAAAAAATATTAACGGGAAAGGCTAACATGAGTTGTAAAGAGAGGTACAGGTTGGATCAAAGATTGATAGGAAAAACAGTAATTGAACCATAGAAAACCTTCAGAGGAGATGGTTTGGGTACAGAATAGACCAATTCCCTTGATGGGAAAAGTCACCTAAAGCTGGAGCTCCCCGGATGACTAAAGATAGAGGATTATAAGACAGAAAAAGAAAGCTTATGATAATTCTAACGTTCATATTACCATAGAGAACTAAGTTGAATATAGACATAAGAGATCAAGAAAAAGGAATAAGGGGTTAAAGTATGAGAATAGATTAGCAGCTGACATAAGTGAACCCAGTAGTTTCTTATAAACAAGTGCAAGGGTGGAGTCAAGGGACCAAAAAGGCAGAAGTAATGAATGAATACTTTGCATCTGACTTAACCAGAGAACAGGATGCTGCCAATTTAATAAAGCAGCTGGCTGTAGCAATATAGGATAGGATACAAATACATAAACCTAGAAGGTTGGTAGTCTTCAAAGTAGAAAAATAGCCCAGTCCAGCTGGGATGCCTCTTCAGCTAACTGAGTTGCCTTTTCAGGGAGCTGGCATGGTCACAGAGGGCCAAATGGCCTGTTTGTGTTCTGGAACCATTTTACAATTCTAACATACTGAGAAAAGGGCAGAAATAAGAGGCTCTGACTGTAATCTTCCAACCCTGCTTGGCTATGAGGGTGGTATCAGAGTGCTGTAGAATTGCAAATATTACACTCCTGTAAAGAGAGGGATAAATCCAGTAACTGCAAGCCAACCAGCCTGATGTCAGTGGTAGAGAAATTTTGAGATGATCTAGGAGATCAGAAGTTCTGGGCCTTTTTTAGCCAAGGGACAGTGGGCAAAACAGATACAAAATTGGCCAAGTGCCAGAAAACAAAGTGATAGGGAGCAGTTGTTTTTCAGACTGTAGGAAAGTAAATAGTGGTATTCCCCAAGGATCAGTTTTAGGGCTACTGCTATTTTTGATGTATATTAATAACCTGGACTTGGGTATATAGGACATAATTTAAAAGTTTTCAGGTGACACAAAACTTTGGAAATGTAGTTAACAAGAGGAGGATAGTCATAGACTAGTGAACTCAAGGACAAACTAGTTAAAGGCAAGCTCAGGACTTGTATGCCAAAAGCATTTCTTGATTCTGTTAATACCTAGAATGACCTTTTGGATTATCTAGGGAAGACAAAAGCTTGAAATCATGTGAGTAATATTTAGCAGCTGGGATATTGGGACTCATGGGTTTATGTGCAAGGACAAACCAAATGAGCAACCAAAATCCTTTCCCATTTTGTACTTAGCTTTGTGAAATGGAGTGATAACACACAATCCAAAAAAGTCCCGAGATTGTTTTCCTTTTAAAATGTGGTTTCTAATTTACTTCAGGTGATAAACAACCAGAAATATAAAACCATAAAAAAACAACGGTTACACTACCCTTTTTAATTCATTCATGGGATGTGGGCTTCGCTGGCTGGGCCAACATTTGTTGTTCATCCATAGTTGCCCCTGAGAAGATGGTGATAAGCTGCTGCCTTGAAATGTTGCAGTCTGTAGTGTGTAGGTACACCCACAGTGTTGTTAGGGAGGGAGTACCAGGATTTTAACCCAGTGACAGTGAAGGAACAGCAATATATTTCCAAGTCAGGATGGTGAGTGATTTGGGGAAGTTCCAGGTGGTGGTGTTCCCATCTGTCTGTTGCCTTTGCCCTTCCAGATGGTAATGGTCGTGGGTTTGGAAGGTGCTGTCTAAGGAGCCTCGGTGAATTCCTGCAGTGCATCTTGTACCTGCAGTGCATCTTGTAGATGTTACACACTGCTGCAACTTGTCCATCAGTGGTGGAGGGAATGAATGTTTGTGGATGTGGTGCCAATCAAGTGGGCTGCTTTGTCCTGGACGGCGTCAAGCTTGAATGTTGTGGAAGCTGCACTCATCCAGGCAAGTAGGGAGTATTCCATCACACACCTGACTTGTGCCTTGTAGATGGTGGTCAGGCTTTGGGAGTTAGAGGGGAGTTACTCATCACAAGATTCCTAGCCTCTGACCTACCCTTGTAGCCACAGTATTTATATGGCTCATCCAGTTCAGTTTCTGAACAACGGTAAGCCCTAGGATGTTGATAGTGGGGAATTCAGTGATGGTAATGCCATTGAATGTCAAGGGGTGATGGTTAGATTCTCTTTTGGTGCAGATGGTCATTGCCTGGCACTTGTGTGGCATGAATGTTACTTGCCGCTTGTCAGCACAAGCCTGGATATTGTCCACATCTTGCTGCATTTGGACATGGACTGCTTCTTTCAGTTATAAGATGCCATAGATACAATATTTTAGTGCTTGGAAAAGGTTAATCACAACCTGAAAATACACAGATCCTGAACACACAAGCACAGTTTCAGTCAATCCAATGATCTGTCAGTCTTCATGGAGTAATGTGCTCATTTATAATTTGACCTTTGTATAATGTGCATAAAACATGGAAATGTTTGCCTCCAGACTGTGCAGATACTGTCTTTCTACACACTGACTTATCACTCGCACCTTTACCATGACATTTAGAATTGGTTGGCTTAAAATGACTTTTATGCTAAATATTTAATAGTTTCATGGTTAGGAAAATATCAGTGTAACCAACTTTTTATGGTATGGGAGAATGGATCAGATTTCAGCCTCCTTAAAATGTGATGCTGCCTTCCAAGAATTCTACTAAAATCAGGAGAATTTATAGGTGGTAATGAAATGTTCTGATAACAATCAGTAATTCTTGGGCATGATTGTCTCAAAGAAACTTATTGTAGCTTTTAATTCCCCCTTATATAAAATTGCTTGCTGCAGCTGCAACTTCTTTCATGGTCTGTGAATTACTACTTAGAACCAGCAACTATCATCAGTCCTTAACTTTTAATTGAGTATTTTGTTCTTAACATGTAGGTGTGCCTGAAGGCTCCCATGATTCTTAATGGAGTTTGTGTGATCTGGAAGGGTTGGATCGACCTCCAGCGACTTGATGGCATGGGATGTCTGGAGTTTGATGAAGATCGTGCACAGGTAAGCAAGTAAATCGGCAAAGCATTCTTTTACTTTAAAATTGTAAATGTTCACTAGTAGCTCCTATCTGAAAGATGTATGCGTATATTTTTGTTCATTGTTGACTGCATGTAGAAGTCTCTTGTAATAGCACTCTGCTGTTCTGGCCCATGAGCATCAAGTTGGTATTCTACTAAGTTAACACCACAAATTAATTGAGTTTAAAAACAAGTGTTGGTATAACCATTCTGTCTTTTTAAATTCATTTATAAATTGGTTTGAGTTGTAAATAATTTTGCATAATGAAAGTTACTTGTTGGTCTGTTAACCTGCTAGTATACTGTGCTACAGATAGTAGGAATAGAATTTGGCCTTTGATTCCTTGTTTAGTGAATTCCTCTTCAGTTTAGCCACAATAGCTTCATGAGTCTTTCACTGACACTTTTAAGCACTGTTTGTGATGCCAAAATGGCAGAAATATAGTCTGCAACCTGCCATTGGCTGTGCCAACATGTCAGAACTTATTTCCAAGTGCTTATAACAGTCTTGAAAAAGACTTTCAATTGACTTTCACCCATTCAGTACTGGATTCATTTTTAGAAATATTCAAGTTTATCTGGCGAGTCAGCCACTCAGATTGATCAAGGTTCCATGTTCAATTTCCAGCCTCTGCTGAATTAATTAGCTCAACTGGGCAAAAGTGCTGCAGATTTTACAGACATTGGGTGAGAACATGATCAGGTCACCTTCCTGCACTTGGAAGAATTTGCTGTCATGGCTCACGTGAATAATTGGCACCTGGGTGGTGTATGAAAAGGTGTCTGCTATACATGGAACTGTACCCTAGAAAAGATTTTGATGTCTTCATGAATGGAAGGAAAAAATTGAATAGTGATGAGAAATAAGGCATTCTATTCTGATAATAGCTTTAGCATTGCATTTCAAAGAAGTACGCATGATGAGAGTGCACTTGAATCCCACATTTATAGCACTTGGTGCAACATATTGAAATGTAGTATGCATTATGAACACAAAGGGCTTGCCTGTTGTCTGGTTTATGGGAGACTTATTTAAGTTGCACTGAATCATAGGCAATTGAGCTCTTAATCAATATTTGTATAACTTTTGGGCATATCCCTTCAACCTTTTGTTTTTAATTCTTGCTAGATGTATGGTTTCTCCTTCCTTTCTTCCCCCACCCCTAACTTCTGTGGGACCCTTCTATTTTGTGAAGTGCTGCGGTACATCTTTCTACTTTAAATGTACTGGATAAAAGGCTCAAATCTTTTAACTGCCTTTGGATCTAACAGAGCTGTGACTTTACAGTTGGAATCTGCTCTTCATATTGGATTTGAAGGAATGGCCCTGTGGGTGACTTCCTAAAGTTGTTGCATCAAGATATGAGGTTAACATCTGTAACTTAACATTTCTATTTTGGCATCAGCATGTCCTGCACTGTACCGATGACTCATCAAATCAAAGATTCCATAAGATAATTTGTCTTGTTTGGTATCTGTGATGCTGACTCACTACATGAAATTGGGTGAATAGCTGTTCAAATGAAGTAGAAGCTAAGATGAAGTCCCCGTCCTATGTGGCTTCATAAGTAACTGTGTACGGGGAACCTGATGCTTTGGGCAGAAAGGCAATTTCCTCATATCTGTGACTCTAGTCAACCAATGAGTTACTGATGTGCTGTTATCATGGTGAAAATGTTAAGGAATTTTGGCTCACTGATTTGATTAATGTTATACCTGGTGCTATGGCATGTTCATAAACTATCCAGTTGGCCATCTATAGCTTATTTGTTCTGTTCTTCAGTTCTTGGCTGGAATGGATTACAGTGCTTTAAGATTTCAGGTGATGATGAAAGATGCTGTACAAATGCGAGTATTTTTCATTTGTGTACTTTTAATTGGTATCTTATCATGCCTTTTATAGTTTCAGGATGATTTAAGTCTGAAATAATTATCTTCAAGCAGCATGGCCCACCCTGTATGGCCTTTCTTTCAATTCATGCTGTATTCCAAGAGCCATTGTACAGTCAGATCTGGGTGCAACTGCTTTGTGCAGAAACCTTGATGTCAGCAAATAGTCCATCAGCTACTGCCACACAACTCCCTGTAGAATTTTGCAACTTGAAAACACCTAATGCTTGTAAAATCATATTAACACCCAGAAGAAATCAGCCAGTGAGTAACTTGTAAGTAGTGGATGATCTCTTTAAATAGTGCTGATGCAAGGTCCCTCCTGCTTCTGAATGTGTTCTATTATGTGAGGTTAAAAGAGGGTGTTTGCTGGAGTGTTGAGCTCCAAAGTAACAATGTTGGCATCCAATAGCATTGCATGTTAACTGCACGCCCACTATTACCTGCACCAGTATGATAGCTTGTATGATTGAGCCACTCTGCCATTTTGGAGCTCTGAGGGCACTTGTACCCAAAAGCCGAGCGTAAAGAGTCCAGTTTCAAGCCCTGTACGCTTGCTCATAGGAAACTTTTATAGAATTGTCATGTATAGAATTATCACTGGTAAATATTTTGGACCAATAAAATTTGTCAGATACAGTGAAACTGTGGGCAGAGTAAGAACTGAATGCTGGGGACTTATTTTTATAGCAGAATATTAGAGTGTAACTCAGCAATTTTAGAAATTAATTTTCGCTAGTCGGCTACCATTACACTAGATTTGTGCTGTGGAAATTGGAAGAGGCTGAAGTCCTTAATATGTTGATTCTAATGACTTTCGTTGGTATTTTTCACTCAACATGCTTTGTCAAATAGGAGATTTCATACATGCTGATAACTGTGTTACAGAAGTGACAACTGTCACTCCTGTAACGGTTATCATTCAGTGTGTATGAAATCTCCTATTTGACCAAACATGTTGAGAGAACCTTAGAATATAATCTCCTGAGATTCATCTGAAAATTCTTGAAGTCCTTACTAATTCTAATGACTCTGGCTATTTTATTCCAGCTTGCATTCAGTTATTTATTCTTTCCTTGTAGCAGGAGGATGCCTTGGCACGGCAGGCATTTGAGGATGCCCAACGGAGAGCCAGGGACTTTGAGGAGAGGGAAAGATCCCATCGAGACGACATGGAGGTGAGAGGTTAGGACACTTTTTGTGTTAGTTAGGGAGGGAAGGGATATTACTTTGCTATAGCATGTGATACTATTTATTTGTGTTCCAGAAAATCTTAAGTAAAAGTTTATTAGAAAGTAGTAGTGCTACAGTGGTTTCTAGGGAATTACTATACATTTGGGAAGCATGATTTCCTTCAAGTTTAACATATCCTTTGTGGAAATGCAGTTATTCCTCATAGTCAGCAGTGATTTTATCTGGTCTGATCCTCTAAAGAACTTGGGCTGAGGAGCTTTAGTTAGAGATGGATTGGAGAAGGGGAGGTTGGGAGGAGATTGGATCAAGGTATACAAAATCATAAGGTGCCCAAACAGAGTAAATAGGGAAAAACTGTTCCCGTTGTTGAAGGATCAAGAAGGCAGGGAAGTGGCCTAGGTGAATTGCTCCTTTTTAAGGGCCAGCATTGACATGGCGAACCAAATGGCCACCTCTTGTGCTGTAACTTGTGATTCTGTGCAGTGAAAAATGTCACTCCTTAGAAATTGTAAACAAAAACCATGTCGGAAATAATCAGGTCTGGCAGCATCTATGGAGACATCTGCTTGGAGTTCTGATAAGTCATTATTCTGAAGCACTTAACTCTGTTCTCCAGATATTGTCATACCTGCTGATCATTTCTAGTATTTTCTGTTTTCATTTTATTTCCAGTACCTTAATTATTTTGCTTTTGTACTACTGAGAAATTGTAACACTGGCTGTGTCCATTATAGTAATCCCCAGGTTATGGCTGGATAAGGTTCCTTTTACTCCTAAAGCAAATTTTAAACTCAACCTCCTCCAGAATGACCCACTATTACACTAGTGCATCACTTTCATTTTCTACTGGTTTAAAAAAAGCATCTCTAAATAAGTGCTAACTAATCATCAGTTTTCTGTTTTGGATTTGCACCCATTATAAAGTGGATTAAAACTCATATCTTCATAAGTGACTTAAATCCAGCCCAGATAAAAAGGGATTTGATCCATGTGGTCTTAGTTCTTTACTGTTTTATTCAAATTAAAATGAGATGTAAAACATTTCTGTCCTATGTAAGCTGCAGCCTGACAGCTTGATTTTAAATGCATAGTCATGAAAATGAGATGTAATTCACAGCATTGGTTCTTCTAATAGGAATTGTAAAGCAAAATACCTCTCCAGCTAATTCTAGTACTCCAGTTGTGGTAGTAGCACACTTGCACTTGTTGTTCTTTTTGGTGCTTTGTATGTCTGGTTTGGAGCTCAAATTCCTGTTGAACCAGAGTCTGTCTTTTTTTGCACTCCTACGAACACCCAGTTGGGTGGGACAGTTGGGCTGCTCAGTACATAAATGATAAACTTAGCAACTGATCTATTTTTTAAATAAAGATGCATGTCAATATTTAAGGCATATTAAAATAAACTTTAAACTAACCCAGCTGTGCTTGATCTGTTGGTGCTCTGTAAGCAATCCAGCATTATACAGTGGCTGTGCTTTTCCTGGCAGAACACACACTCCTCTGTTTTTTAAAGCTGTTTAAAGCAAAAAAAGTGTTTCCTTTTTTGAAATGTGTTTAATAGAGAACAGATTACTGTCCCTTCCTTTAGTAAAACAGAAATAACTATCATTACTCCACCCACCTGACCCACTACCCCCTACAGAGATTGCAGTTCCAGATTTCACAGCAAAATGCAGCTTGTATGTATTGCTCCCTCTAAATAAAGTTTTAGTCAAGGTACAGGAGGGCTATTGATGTATAATATTATACATCTTTGTTCTCCCTCCTTTCCCTCACCCCTTTCCTTCTCGTGCATCCTTTGCCTTCTGCTTTTCCTTGCAACTGCTATATCTGTATTTATGTATGTTTGTGTGCATACTGATCCTGCTCGTTGTCTTGCATCTCATTGCTGAGCATGCTTCCTCCCGCTCCTGTCTTATTTGCATGCTGCCTCAGCTTGAAAGATCAATTCAGTAAGTTATGCACAAGAACTCGCTAACAGACATGCATATTTTTTGAATGGTCGTAACTATCACAATTTGGGTCCGTATATGTCTTGAACTTCATTTGAATTTTGTGCTACTGCCTTGGTGTAAAGTGCATTCAATCTAATGGAACAATGCAAACTGGATATTTGAGTAGGAGAACTTGACAGATATGTCTTGGATGGAAGCAGCCCTAAACAAAAATAACCCCGCTCACTTGCTGATAATGACCTGCAGACCTAATATTGTTAGTTGCATATTTCACTCATGTTGCGATTTATCAGTTTTAGTTCATTTTAAAAAAAAAGTCTTCTATTTATGTCACCTTACCATATTGCTCATATCAAAATGCTCCTATGTATTGCATTACTTTGAAAAGCACTTTGCCAAGTAGGAAGTTGTGGAAAATTATTTTGAACACAGCAAGATCCCACAAGTTGACTGAAGTAAATGACCACTTAAATCTGATTTGTAACAGGAAGTGTTGGACAGGATACCAGGAAAACTCTCACCTCTCCTCTCTTTGTCTTGTTTCTTCTTAAACCAACAGATCCCTGACAATGTAGCCATGCAGAAGGGTATTTCGTTTTCAGTGTAGAATGTGCTGAAGCCTCAGACATCTTTTTACCTAGTTTTATCTGCCTGGATATAAATGGATAGTATGTGGACAGAAGAGGAGAGAAACTGGCTTTTAAACAGTATATTGAGTTAATAGATTTAGCTCGTGAACATGGGTGTTGGCGGCTTGAACTCTACAGTTTGTGTTGAAGGCACTTCCACAATGCTGTTGGATAGAGAGTTCCAGAATTTTGACCTAGTGACAGTGAAGGAATGACAATCGAATGATGTGTTGTGTGACTCGGAGGAGAACTTGGAAGTTATGATGTTCTTGTGCACTTGAGCTGCTTGTCTGTGGGTTTGGGAGCTGCTGACTTTAAGCTTTGACTTGCTGCACTAGAAATATAGGAACAGAAGTAACCGAGCCTTCTCCAGCAATCTGTATCTTGACTCCATCCACCTGGCTTGGCTCCATATCCTTTTGGCTAACAAAAACTATTGATTTTTAGATTTAAAATTAACTGAGCAAGCATCCACTGCTTTTTATGGGAGAGAACTGCACACTTCTCCAATCTTTAAGAATTGTTTTCTAACTTTCCTGGCTGGCTGTTTTTAAGGTTGTTTCCTTGTCCTAAACTTGCCACCATTGGAAAAGGTTTCTCTTTATCTACCCTATCAATTCCTTTCAAAATTCTCAAAACTTCAATCAAATCACCTCTTAACCTTCTATATTCCAACAATTACAAGCTTAGTGTATATAATCTCTCATAATCTAACCCTTGGAGACCTTGTAACATTCTATGCTACACTACTGCCACTGTCATTATCCTTTCTATAGTGTAATGGTACTCAGAACTATACACAGTACTCCATATGTGATCTAACCAAGGTTTTGTATAGCTTTAACAAAACTATACAAACCCTTGAGATAAAAGCAAAAAACTGCGGATGCTGGAAAACCGAAACAAAACCAAAAATACCTGGAAAAACTCTGCAGGTCTGACAGCATCTGTAGAGAGGAATACTGTTAACGTTTTGACTCTTCATCAGAACTAAGGAAAAATAGAAAAGAGGTGAAATATAAGCTGGTTGGGGGGGGTGACGACAGGTAGAGCTAGATAGAGGGGCAGTGATAGGTGGCGATTGCCAAAAGATGTCATAGACAAAAAGACAAAGAGGTGCTGACGGTGGTGATATTAGCTAAGAAATGTGCTAATGGTGACATTAAGGGTAGAAAGCGGGAAGGGATTGAAATAGGCTAAAAGGTAGAGATAAAACAATGGATGGAAATACATTTGAAAATAATGGAAATAGGTGGGAAAAGAAAAATATATATAAATTTTTGGAAAAAGGGGGATCGGAAAGGGGGTGGGGATGGAGGAGAGAGTTCATGATCTAAAATTGTTGAACTCAACATTCAGTCCGGAAGGCTGTAAAGTACCTAGTCAGAAGATGAGGCGCTGTTCCTCCAGTTTGCGTTGAGCTTCACTGGAACATTGCAGCAGGCCAAGGATGGACACGTGGGCATGAGAGCAGGATGGTGTGTTGAAATGGCAAGCGATAGGGAGGTCTGGGTCATGCTTGCAGACAGACCGAAGGTGTTCCGACAAACCCATTTTGTATTTGCCCTGTTACAATAAAGGCAGACATTCCATTAGCCTTTTGGTTTTTGTACCTGATGAGTACGTTTTAGTGATTCGTGTCAATGCACCCTTAAATCTGGTATTTCTACTGCTTCTAGCTTTCCACCATTTAATAATACAGGAATAGCTTATTTTAATTAGTAGATACATTCCTAGAAACCACTAGTTATACTACTTGTATTGAAGCAAATTTTCACATTTAAATATGTATTATCAGAAGATGAGTTCCCAACCAAGATTTTTTGGCACCAATATGTAAAATATTCATGTTAGTTTGTTTTCATCCTTTGACCAGGTTGCTTGTGTAAATTTTTGTTACCACTTTCAGATATCGTAAATCAGTGTTCATATTTTGTTCAAGGGTTATTCCTGGGAATGCTATAACACACACCATTGGAATATTAGGACAGTTATCTGCACCTATGATTCTTCTGAAACAAGGTTCACCAGTTCTGCACAAGCCAGACAGCTTTTCGGGCTGGTCCCTCTTCCTCCCACGGAGGCAGTGACCACTGTCGGGATGGTGGAGGCACTAGTCAGTGCATTTTCGTCATGATGCTCTGCTTTGCCATGGTGCTGGTGGCTGTCAGGCATTTGGGTAAGCCCTGGAGATCAGGGGTGAGCTGATGGTGTTTGGGGTCGGAGCTGCCAGGCTCCTGGTCAACCTCCTGTGGCAAGTGAGAGTACGGATGGCTGTAGGCTTCTGCTCCACTGCAACTGCCACTGATGTGGAACATGCAGAGCCCTCAGTGCGAGTCCAACCAAATATGTCCTTGGCTGTTGACAGGGGGAACTGAGGCTGGTGGTCTAGTAGGGAATGGGGAAACATTTATTGTTTCATCCAGCTGGTGATTATGCTGATGGTTACATAGTAAATTTTTCAGCTGATTTCCAACAATTTATAATGGGGTAGGTAGTATTTACGATGAATAAATGGGTAGTAATCTTTAAACTACTTGATAACCAAGTACACTATTTAAGACTACTTAAAACTGGGTATGGGTGTACTCATGTTGGTAAAAGATGGGTGACCTGACACAGTTTAAATCATCTGCCATTGCTTGGTTCACTCACTTATTCTGTCTGTGTCTGTTAATTTTATATTTCCATCTACACTACTTAATATACCACCGGTCTTTGTGTCATTGTCAAACTTGGATTTATGGATTGCTTATGTTATCTTAAGTCATTAAATATAGTGAATAGTTGAATCCAGCACAGATTCTTTAGGAAGTATCTTCAGTAGTATATTTCTTTCAATGCATATATGTAACTTGTCTTCCAAAGCCACATCACCAGGTCAATAATTTTGTTTTCAATTCCAGGACCTTGAATTTCAACTAAGAGTCTATATATGGAACCTTAAAGTGCCTTCTGGAACTTTATATACCCTACATCCATTGACTTCCTCTGTCTACAACTTTAGTCATTTCCTTAAAGAATTCAGTTAGTTTCATGAAATATGACAGCTGTCTCTAATCAACTCAAATTTCTCAAAGTGCTCAAGTCATCCAGAGTGCATTTTTAATCTGGTGTTTAGGAGGCCAATCAACTGACTGGCTAGCCCTGGTTGGTGTTCAACTTCTGGAACTTCTAGCTACACTCCTCCAGATGAGTAGAGAGTATTCCATCACTCTCTAATGTGCCTTGTAGGTGGTTGAGGTTTTGGTGAATCAAGAGGTGAACCACTCAGCATAGCATATCCAGCTTCAGTCTTGCGTTAAATCTGGGCATTTATGTGGCTGGTCCAGTAGGGTTTCTGGCTGTCAATAATCCTAAAGATGCTGAGGGGGTTGGGATGGTGTGGATTCAATTATAAGAATTACTATTGCATCATGGGGAGGTGGTTAAGCCTCTTATTGATTGTCATTGCCTGACATCTGTCTGGCTTGAATATGTGCCACTTACCAGCTGAAGCCTGTTGCTGATCAGTTCTTGGTGCATGTGAGCATGGATTGCTTCATTATCGAAGAAGTTGCAATTGGATTGAGCATTGTACAATCATCAGTGAAATAGCCCTATTTCTGACATTATGATAAACAGAGGGCCATTGCAGCAGGTAAAGATATTTGGACCTAGATTGCTGAGAAGAGGACCCCTGCAGCAAATGTCCTGCGGCTGAGATGTTTAGTGTCCAAGGAAAATTGTGCCAGGTTGACTCTGGCCACTGGAGTCTTTCCCTCCCCTGATCCCATTAACTTCAGTTTTACTAGGGCTCCTTGGTGCTAATGGAATGGCAACCTTTATAACTAGAGAGCAAATACAAAGGGGATGAAGTATTGCTACTGCTTTGATGCAAAGAGCAATCACGCTCACCTCAACTCTGGAATTCAGCTCTAGTGTCTATGAATGGATCAAGGCTACAATAATGTCTTGGTGCCAAGTAGTCCTGATTGAACCCAAATAGAGCATTGATTAGCAGGGGAGGCGATGGGGTAGTGGTATTGTCATTGGACTAGTAATCCAGAGACCCAGGTCAATGCTCTGGGGACCCAGGTTCAAATCCTGTCACAGCAGATGGTGGAATTTGAATTCATTGTTGATTGTTGTAAAAACCCATTATTAGTTCACTAAAGTCCTTTAGGGAAGGAAATCTGTTTCCTTACCTCATCTGGCCTACACACAATGTGGTTGACAATGTGGGTCTGTGGCAGGTGCTGCGGGAAAAACATACTTGACTTCATCCTTACCAACCTGCTTGCTGCAGGTGCATCTGTCCATGACTGTATCAGTAGGAGTGACCACTGCAGTCATTGTGGAGACGAAGTCCTGCCTGCACATTGAGGATATCCTCCATTATGTTGTGTGGCACTACCACTGTGCTAAATGGGATAGATTTCAAACAGATCTAGTAGCTCTAGACTGAGCATCCATGAGGCACTGTGGGCCATAAGCAGCAGCAGAATTGTACTTGACCTTATGGCCTGGCATATTCCCCCACTTTACCATTACCATCAAGCCAGGGGATCAACCCTGGTTCAATGAAGAATGCAGGAGGGCACACCAGGAGCAGCACCAGGCACACCTAAAAATGAGGTGTTAACCTGGTGAAGCTATAACATACTTTGTGTGCCAAATAGCATAAGCAGCAAGTGATGGACAAGGCCAAGCGATTCCACAACCAACGGATCAGATCTAAGCTCTGCAGTGTTGCCACATCCAGTCATGAATGGTAGTGGACAACTTAACTCACTGGAGGAGGAGGCTCCACAAATATCCCCATCCTCAATGATGGAGGAGCCCAGCACATCAATTCAAATGATAAGGCTGAAGTATTCGCAACAATCTTAAGCCAGAAGTGCCAAGTGGATGATCATCTCGGCCTCCTCCAGAGGTCCCCAGCATCAGATGCCAGTTTTCAGCCAATTCGAATCATTTCACATATCAAGAAATGGCTGAAGGCACTGAATACTGCAAAAGCTATGGGCCCCGGCAATAGTACTGAAGACTTGTGCTCCAGAACTTGCTGTGCTCCTAGCCAAGCTGTTCCAATACAGCTACAACACTGGCATCTACCTGGCTGTGGAAAATTGCCCAAGTATGTCCTGTACACACAAAGCAGGACAAATCCAACCTGGCCAATTACCACCCCATCGGTCTACTCTCAATCATCAGTAAAGTAATGGAAGGTGCCATCAAGTGGCACTTATTTAGTAAGAACCTGCTCACAGCTCAGTTTGGGCTCCGCCAGGCCCACTCAGCCCCTTACCTCAATACAGCCTTGGTCCAAATAGACAAAAGAGTGAACTCCTAGGTGAGAGTGACTGCCCTTGACATCAAGGCAGCATTTGACAGTGTGGCATCAAGGAGCCCCAGCAAAACTGGAATTTATGGGAAACGGGGAAAACTCCACTGGTTGGGGTCATACCTAGCACAAAGGAAGGTGTTTGTGGTTGTTGGAGGTCAGTCACTCTGCTCCAGGACATTGCTGCAGGAATTCTTCAGGGTAATGTCCTTGGTCCATCCATCTTCAGCTGCTTCATCAATGACCTTCCTTCCACCATAAGGTCAGAAATGGGGATGTTTGCTGATTGCACTGTTCACCATTCACGACAACTCAGATACTGAAGAAGTCCATGTCCAAATGCAGCAAGACCTGGACAATATCCAGGCATGGGCTGACAAGTGGCAAGTAACATTCATGCCACACAGATGTTCGGCAATGACCATTTCCAATAAGAGGCAATCCAACCATCGCCCCTTGATGGCATTACCATCACTGAATCCCCCACTATCAACATCCTTGAAGGGGTTACCATTGACCAGAAACAGAACTGGACTAGCCATATAAATATTGTGGCTACAAGACCAGGTCAGAGGCTAGGAATCATGTGGAAAATAACTCACCTGACTCCCCAAAGCCTGTCCACCATCTACAAGGCAGAAGTCAGTGTGATGGAATACTCCCCACTTGCCTGGATGAGTGCAGCTCCCACAGCACTGAAGAAGCTGGACACTGTCCAGGACAAAGCAGTCTGCTTGATTGGCGCCACGTCCACAAACATTCATTCCCTCCACCACTGATGGACAGTAGCAGCAGTGTGTAACATCTACAAGATGCACTGCAGGAATTCACCAAGGCTCCTTAGACAGCACCTTCCAAACCCACGACCACTGCCATCTAGAAGGATAAGGGCAGCAGATAGATAAGAACACCACCACCTGGAAGTTCCCCCTCCAAGTCACTCACCATCCTGACTTGGAAATATATTGCTGTTCCTTCACTGTCACTGGGTCAAAATTCTGGAACTCCCTCCCTAACAGCACTGTGGGTGTACCGACACCCCACACACTGCAGCGGTTCAAGGTGGCAGCTCATCACTTTCTGAAGGCTAACTAGGGATGGGCAATAAATGCTGGCCCAGCCAGCGAAGTCCACACCCCGTGAATGAATTTTTAAAAAGATTCCACTTTAAAGCATTGCTGATGTTTGAGAATAGGCTGATAGCATGCTAATCTACTGGTACAAAATACTGCACATGCTGGAAATCTGAAATAAAACAAAATGCTGGAAATATTTATATCAGGCAGCATCTGAAGTGTCATTGACCTGAAACATTAATTCTGTTTCTCTCCATAAAGACTGCCTGACTTGAGTATTTCTAGCATTTTTTTTATAATTATTGGTGATTTGCTAGCTGGATGTCTTTTGTTTATTGTGGACAAACATATTTGGGCGATCTTCCAAATTAACTACTGTGTTGGAATAGCATGGCTAATTGTTGCACAAAGCTCTTCACTACAGCCAAGAAGTTGTTGGGGCCATAGTTTACCTGCACCCAATACACTCAGTTCTTGATGTTGCAAGGAGTGAGTCTGGTGGTGGGGAGATTGGAGGTTGAGAAGGATCACCCACTCTCTACTTCTAGCTAAATATAGTTGCAAACCCTTGGCCTTTTTTTTGTACCTGTGCTGGATTCCATTTAGGATGGGGTGGGTGGGCAGGAAGATATTCATCGAGTCACCACTTCCTCCCATTAGTTGCTTAATTCCCTTGCAACTGCATGTGCAAAGCCTTCAGAGATTTGACTTGTTAGTTGAGATTGCTCTGCATTATTAATAGCCTGTTCTTTTACTGTGTAGCATGCATGTTTGTCCTGTGTAGTAACTTCACCAGATTGATGCTGCATTTTCAGGTGTGCTGAGGTTCCTAGAGCAAGTCAGAGGATGTGTTCTGCATGCTAATGATTGAACCAGGAACCAGGATTGGTCCACTGATTTGATGGTAATGAGATTACAGATTGTGGTGGAATGTAATTCTGCAATTGATGGCCCACAGTTTCTGAATCGCTGTTTTGGGGCTGATTGATCGCTGTTTAATCTGTCAATTAGCATAAGCCTGTGATGTTGGTTTTAGCACCATCCAGTGTTTCCACCATGAATTGCACCTATACATACAGAATCTCTCTTCATAGGAGGCTAATGTAGAAATTGTGGAACTGTGAAATAAGATGGACAGATGTTCTGCCATTATCTTGGTAAACATTCTACATGCCACAGTTGTTGTCTTTGTTCTGTTTCAAATTTCCAGACTCAAGAAAAGATTTGGGATCTGCATAAATGCCTTGCAATTTTTGTATTCTGACGGAATGGGTTCTTGATGATTATTTTAGACTTTCTGCCTTAAGTAAACCAGGTTGGTTGACTTGCCTTCAGTGAAGCCTTTCAGTGGTAGCGAGTTGATGATTTAGCCAGACCATATTCCCCTTCTTTAACCCTTGCTTTCACTAAGCATTGTAGTTGGTAGATTCTATGCATTTGGATCTTCTGGGGTATATGACCTTATGAAAAAAATACAAGTAAACACCAGCTGGTTTATTAGTCCTGTCCCATCTTGACATGATATAACTTTCATACACCATGCCAGGTTCCACCCTTCCCACAGTCATGCAATCAGCAGACTGGTATTAGTGCACAGCAATTTAGTATTTCGAGAGATCTGCTTTCCTTTCCAGAAAAGAATTAACTCTCAAATGTAACTTATTTGTGACAAGAGGTTTTTTTCCCTTTTTAATTTGTATGTAATATTGTTTCAAGTATAGATAGAAGCACAGAATTGAAAGTTCTGCTGAATTTGGAAAAATGCATCCTTAGGGTCATTGTAAATTCAAGATCAAAATTGATTTAATTGCTAATTGATAGAACATGCAGTGCTCCGGCTGCCTTTAGTGAATGCGTGAGAGTAAAGAATTGCTGTTTGGAATGTTTGAAGGTCCAAAAGAATACAGGTTGATTGCTGTTAAATAAAACAAAGAAAATTCTATTGAACCCAGCTGTAGATATTTAAAAAGTATTTGTGGCCTGTGCATAAAAATAAATTCATTGTAGCTGGGTGCTGTCAGTTTCTGGGATAGGTAGAAGCAAATACTAAACATCAATTAGTAGAGTGAACTAATTCAAGGAAATGATCGCCAACTCCAAGATGCAAAAGCAATCTATAATGTTTATATCAGAAGAAACCATTATTGTGTAATTTTGATACCACATCAGTTTTGAAACGAAGGGGAATCACTGACTTCATCCTAAAGTAGTTCACACTCTTAGTGCAAGGATGATTTTCATTTCAGTGCATCAATTAGGAGCTAGCTAAACATATTTGGTATGTAAATGAGGAGCCTTGTTACAATCTGCAGCTTGCAGTGCAGTTTCGTTAGACATTTGGCAGCAAAGGAGTCTTCGATTTGCAGAGAATGTGAGGCCAGCTTATTGGAATGACTAGTGAAACTGCACTTAAAGAAGTGTGCACTTTAGACCTACACATTTGTCTGTATCAGATACATAAATAACATAAATGGTGTGTCTCAGCAGTATTAACAGGAGTCAAAACAAGTATATCCTTCAGTTGGTAGGCCTTGGGTTTGAATGGTGGGATGTTATGGCCAATGTGGTTGTACAGCAAGCCTTGGTGGCTACTTGGAGTCAGGTAAAGTTTGTGAAGGCAGGCTAAAATTGCAGCAACATGCCTGCAATGGTAAGCTTGGCCTGCTGCCAGGTTGTCTCTAGTGATCTCTTGCAAAAGGCTGGATCACTGTGGGTAAGCTGAAGTGCAGCAGATTCTACCCATATTAAAAGGTAGAGAAATTCTGGCATCTGGATCATTTTTCCCAACTTGGAT
Organism: Carcharodon carcharias; assembly: GCF_017639515.1. Lineage (NCBI taxonomy): Eukaryota > Metazoa > Chordata > Chondrichthyes > Lamniformes > Lamnidae > Carcharodon > Carcharodon carcharias. The sequence goes on along the minus strand of NC_054473.1, from coordinate 120,760,849 downwards.
TTCTGTGCTGTTAGAATAAAAGGTACCTCTTGCAGTTCCTGGTGATAGAAATTTAGATCACATACTTGCCCAGGAATGCATTTTGTTTTGGCTTATCACAATGATGATTTAAGTAGTTCATCATCCCAAATATCTTGTTCCATTGCAGCATTTTGCTGTTTAAAATCGTGTTCTGTTCAATTTGCAGTGACAAAGTCTGGAAATCCCATTTATACATCAAATAAGGTGCTGAATCTGGAGTTAGTGAGTTTGACAGCTATTTCAGTCCTTTTTAAAAGAGAGCTAGACACTAATTAGCTGGAGTCCCTTGCAATTGACATCTCTAGAGACTTGATCTTGCATATGATAGGTTTTAAAAAAAATCACTGAGCTTTATAGCCAAAATTGCCAAAAGGCTGCATTATGTTATAGCTTGAGAGGAAAGGTTAAGTTTGTTCTTAAAACTAGACCACTTTGTGTAAATTTACACAATCCTTAGCAGAAAAGCTTTATGTAAAAGTTAGCTGAAAGCCTTGTCTCAAGTTGATTGGATAAACACTATCTCCCATAGAAGCTAAAGAAAAATTCATTAAGCTGCACTATTAGCAATACAGGTAATCAATGTCTAAGTAAGGGTTTTCTTGTAATCTTGAGGTTGTGGTATAACTTGTCTAGTTATTGGTCACTAGGGAAAGGTGCACTGCAGATTTTTGGTTGTGTGAGGTTCATTGATGGGAGTGGCTTATGCTGCTGAACCTGAAAAATACCGATACAAAATCCCAAAAACATGACAGTGGATGAGTGTCAGCGCACAGCCTGAACCAGCATGGTAGCCTCATTTTGGTTCATGCATTCACATCAAAACCTGTCGAAAAGTCCCAATGTGAGCATAAATGAAATGAATAAAGGTAGCCCATGACATCCCTCCTAATATAGGATTAGATATGTAAAGGATACAATGCAGCATTCTTGTGGACTGGATCTTCATTCCCAAAAGTTAGGTGAGAGGGGGCTTAAGGTGGTGTCAGAGGTTAAATTGTAAAAAATCTGAAACAGGAATCCAGTGTCCTTTAAACTCAACTGCTTCTAGCTTTAATGGAGACTGACTGAGGGGCAGATGACCAGTTTGCTCATGGGAAGCAGGTTGGTTTTTTTAAATACTTAAAATTAGGTTGCCTGCCTTCACCAAACATTCTATTTACAAATTACTTTTGCCTGGTTTCCCAGGCCTTGGAGAAATCTGGCAACTGAAGGCTGAATCCTGAAGATAAGTGGTAAGTGCCTTTACAGCACTGCTTGTGGACCAGGTCGTACAGTAATGTTTCTTCCAAGGCACAGCAATCTGCCCAGTTAACCACCTCTTGGAAATGTCTGCTCCTGATCATAATTGGGTCTTCATGATAGCAAGAAACAGCTGAAGGCACTAGATAATGCAAATGCTGTGGGCCTTGAACTTTCTGGCAAGTATTGAGGACTTGTGCTCCAGAACTAGCTGTGCCCCTAGTACAGCTACAACATTAGCATCTACCTGACCTATGTGGAAAATTGCCTAGGTATGTCCACAAAAAGCAGAACAGATCCATCCCAGCCAATTACCGCTCCATCAGTCTACTCTGTCATCAGGAAAGTAATGGAAGGGGTAATTGACAGTGCCATTAAGCAGCACTTGCTCACCAATAACCTCGCTGACACTTAGTTTGGGTTCTGCCAGGGCCTTGATCCAAACATGGACAAAAGAGCTGAACTCCAAAGGTGAGGTGAAAGTGACTGCGCTTGACATCAAGGCAGCATTTGACCAAGTGTGGCATAAAGAAGCCCTAGCAAAACTGATAATTGGGGAAAACTCCCCACTGGTTGGAGTCATGCCTAACACAAAGGAAGATTGTTGTGGTTGCTAGAGGTCAATCACCTCAGTCCCAGGGCATTGCGGTAGGAGTTCCTTGGGATAGTATCCTGGGCCCAACCATCTTCAGCTGCTTCATCAATGACCTTCCCTCCACCATAACGTCGGAAGTGGGGATGTTTGCTGATTGCACTATGTTCACCATTTGTGACTTCTCAGATACTGAAGCCGTCTCTGTCCATTTGCAACAACACTTGGACAACATTCAGGCTTGTGCTGCTAAGTGGCAAGTAACATGTGCACCACTTGTGCCAGGCAATGACCATCTCTAACAAGAGAATGTAACCGTCTTCTTTTTTCTACATCCCACCCATGACATTCAATGTTATTATCATCACTGAATCCTCCACTATCAATATCCTGGGTGTTAGCATTGACCAGAAAGCTAACTGGACCAACCATACAAATACAGTGGCTACAAGAGCAGGTCAGAGGCTAGGAACTCTGCAGTGGGTAACACCCCTCCTGACTCCCAAAAGCCTGTCTACCATCTACAAGGCGCAAGTCCAGAGTGACAGAATACTCTCCACTTGCCTGGATGAGTGCAGCTCTAACAACACTCAAGAAGCTCGATACCATCCAGGGCAATGCAGCCTGCTTGATTGGCACCCCATCTCCACCACCAGTGCACAATGATAGCAGACTGTGCCATATACAAGATGCACTGCAGCAACTCACCAAGGCTCCTTTGACAGCATCTTGAAACCCATGACCTCCAACATCTAGAAGGACAAGGGCAGCAGATGCATGTGAATACCACCACCTGGAAGTTCCCTTGCAAGCCCCACACCATTTTGACTTGGAACTATAATGCCATTCCTTCACTGCTGGGTCAAAATCCTGGAACACCCTCCCTAAAAGCACTGTGGGTATACCCACACCACATGGACTGCAGTGTTTCAGGAAGGTGGCTCACCACCACCGAGGTCAACTAAGGATGGGCAATAAATGTTGGCCTAGCTCGTAACATCTACAACCCATGACAGTGATTTTTTTTTAAACCATGATCTCTCTCTTTCCCTTCACAGTTCCAGCTTTCATAGGCTTCAACCTTATGCAGCTGGCTTCCTGCCCAAAAGACCTCCAGCCTGTCAATCGTACTGCCTATGGGCAGAAACCCAACAGAAAAAAATTAAAGGAGTCCTGTAATAAAACTCTCATACAAGAAACAGGCTAAAATCCAGTCCAGTATCACTAAAGGTAGGGTTAAATTTTCAGGACCCATATCAATATAGGTAAACTAGAATGTTAAATTTAAGCTGCATTGCAATTCTATCCATTATTAATGAACCTTTTGAATTAAGGCCTGATTCCTTTCAGAAATTGGTTGAAGTAATGGTGCATCAGCCAGTCACTTATGCTAACTGCGCCATACTTCCCTCAGATGAGTGGGGTGATAGAAAGCTTAAATGGCACACTGGCTCACATGCTGTAACCATACAGTGAGTGGATTTTGAGAACTGGAATAAAATGTTATTTCCTTTAAGCAAATAAATAAGATAATTCAAGAAGCTGCAGGATTCTCACTATTTGATGTGAAAAGTGTGTGGTCCATTAATAATCAAGGTAGACCAGTGATGTGGTAACAAGATTTTGAGCACCTAATCAAAAAGGGAGTGATTGGGTCAGAAACATTTTTTTTTCAAAATGGAATGTTGTTGACTTATTCCTTATGATGCATGAGTGGCTTAAAAGTCAGCCAGACCAAGTATCCAGGAGAGGGCTGAATCATTCATTTCAAATGGAAACCTCTTATGGTATTGGTTCAAATATATATTTAGCAGTCTTTCCTTTGAGTTTAATGTGGGATTTGACATTTATTTTGTCCATCTTTTGGAAAGCATTTCTTGCTCCCTGTTCAAATTGGAAGGTCCAGCTGAAGTCTTTGGAGAAAGGTGATCAGGCCAGTGAGATTCCAGGGACTGTGGGAGACAAAAGCAGCATTTAAGAATATTAATTATATTACATATGTGGCAGTTGCAACTTTTTTCCCTACATGAGGAAAATCATTTGATCTTACTGCAAAACCTTTGCTATTGCTTTGCTTTTTTTGTTTCTGCTGGCTGGGGAATCTATCTCTCAGCATCTCAAGCTCCTTCAGTACTTTGTAGGTTTCAATGGGATCACCTCTCATTCTCTGGAGTTTAGAAGAACAAGCCCAATTTACTTAGCGCCTTATTGTAAGAATCAATTTAGTGAACCTTCATTGTACCATCTCCAGTGAAAATATATCTTTGCTTTAATGTGGAGACTAAAACTGTGCACAATATTCCAGATGTGGTCTCACCAAAACCAGTAGCATAGCCACACTTTTGTTCTTGTTTGCCAATCCCCTTGTAATAAAGGCTCACATACCACTCTCTACTTTCTATCTGTTAACCAATTCTCTATCCTTGCTAAAATATTACCCCAACTCCTTATCTTGCTTATTAACCTTTTGTGTGGAACGTTATTGAACGCCTTTTGGAAATCCAACTATACTTTAGTAAAACGTGTAGATTTGTTTTAACCATACTGTGCTTTTCTAAGTACATAAGACATAGGAACAGAAATTAGGCCATTCGGCCCATCGAGTCTGCTCTGCCATTCAGTCATGGCTGATAAGTTTCTCAAACCCATTCTCCCCGTAACCTTTGATCCCCTTACCAATCAAGAATCTATCTATCTCTGTCTTAAATACACTCAATGACCTTGCCTCCACAGCCTTCTGTGGCAATGAATTCCATAGATTCACCACACTCTGGCTAAAGAAGTTTCTCCTCATCTCTGTTCTAAAAGGTCTTTCCTTTACTCTGAGGCTGTGCTCTCGGGTCCTAGTCTTTCCTACTAATGGAAACATCTTCTTCACATCCACTCTATCCAGGCCTCTCAGTATTCTGTAAGTTTCAATCAGATCTCCCCTCATCCTTCTAAACTCCGAGTATAGACCCAGAGTCCTCAAACGTTCCTCATATGTTAAGCCTTTCATTCCTGGGATCGTTCTCGTGAACCTCCTCTGGACCCTCTCCAGGGCCAGCACATCCTTCCTGAGATACGGGGCCCAAAATTACTCTCAATATTCTAAATGTGGTCTGACCAGAGCCTTATAAAGCCTCAGCAGCACATCCCTGCTTTTATATTCTAGTCCTCTCAAAATAAATGCCAACATTGCATTTGCCTTCCTAACTACCGGCTCAACTTGCAAGTTAACCTTAAGAGAATCTTGGACTAGGACTCCCAAGTCTCTTTGCACCCAAGATTTCTGAATTCTCTACCCATTTGGAAAATAGTCTATATGCCTCTATTCTTCCTACCAAAGTGCACAACCTCATACTTCCCCACGTTGTATTCCATCTGCCACTTCTTTGCCCATTCTCCTAACCTGTCTAAATCCTTCTGCAGCCTCCCCGCCTCCTCAATACTACCCGCTCCTCCACCTATCTTTGTATCATCTGCAAACTTAGCCAGAACGCCCTCAGTTCCTTCATCTAGATCATTAATGTATAAATTGAAAAGTTATGGTCCTGACACTGACCCCTGTGGAACTCCACTAGTCACCTGCTGCCATTCTGAGAAGGACCCCCTTATCCCCACTCTCTGCCTCCTGCCAGACAGCCGATCTTCTATCCATGCTAGTACCTTGCCTCTAACACCTCTTATCTTACTGAGCAGCCTCCTGTGCGGCACCTTGTCAAAGGCCTTCTGGAAGTCCAAGTAGATAACATCCATTGGCTCTCCTTTGTCTAACCTACTCGATACTTCATCAAAGAATTCTAACAGATTTGTCAGGCATGACCTCCCCTTGATGAAACCATGCTGACTTTGCCCTATTTTACCATGCACTTCCAAGTATTCTGAAATCTCATCCTTAATAATGGACATTCACAATCTACATTCCTCTTCGCTCCACACATTAGAATGGCATTCTTCACTGGTGCCATGGTCTGTCCACTCATCCACCTTGCTGTTCTTTTCCTCATCCACACAGGTAGCAAGCACCTTGTACCTGTTGGACAAAGTTAGGGGTTGAGGCCCCTCCATCATTCGATGCTGGTTCCCCATATCTGCCTGACTCTCAGTCACACACTCTTGTCCCTGACTATTATCCAACTCTTAAGGTTCTGCCTAACATGATAGGTGTAACTGCCTCCTGGAACAAAGTGTCCAGGTAATTCCCTCACCCTGATGCCCTGTAATGTCTACAGCTGAGACTTCAGCTCAGTAACTCTGAACCAGCGTTCCCTAAGCTGCAGATGCTTAACTGCACATATGGTTGTCTGGGATTGCAGTGCATTCCACAGATTTATGCATGCTGCAGTCATGGCATACCACCAGCCCTGCCATTTTTGTTCAGCCTTATTTATTTTGTCAGTAAATTAAAATTTACACAAAGTAATAGAAAGTTGCAATCACCATGCTTGGAGATAAAGGAAGAAAACTCACCAAATACTGGAGGCTGAAAAATAAAGTAGAAAAAGGAGCACCTCGTCCCCCTCAGCACTGAATTCTCACCTGAACCAAATTTGCCGATTATACACTAAGTCTCACTCTGGCATTGTCTCTTTTCATGCCATATTCTGTCCACCCCATGCAATAAAGGTCAATGCTCCATTTGCCTTCCTAATTATTTGCAGTACCTACATGCTAACTTTGAGATTCATATAGAAAGACATCCAGGTCCCCTCTTTACTGCAGCATTCTGCATTTTCTTTCTGTTTCATCTACTTGCCTATTCTTCCTTCAAAAGCGTTTTTCCACGTTATATGCCATCGGCCAAATTTTTGCCCACTCATTCAGCCTATTTTTATCCCTTTTGCAGACTCTTTGTATCCTCCTCAAAACTTGCTTTTCTACCTATTTTTTATATGGTCAGCAAATTTGGCATTGATACAGCGGCTCCCTTGATCCAAATCATTAATGTAGATCTTAAATAGTTGAGGCCCCCTGTAAATAATCTGATCTCTGTGGCACTCCACTCATTACAGTTTGCCAAGTTGAAAATGATCCATTTATCTATACTCTTTCCTGTTGGTTAGACAATCCCCTATCCGTGCTAATAACCCATAACAACAAAAGCTTTTATCTTGTGTAGTAACCTTTTATGTGGCACCTTATCAAATGCCTTTTGGAAATATATTACATTTATCAACCTTCGTACCTACTCAAATTTAGATTTGTCAAATATATATCTTTTTTAACAAAACTATGTTGATTCCGCATGATTATATTGTGATTTTCTAAATGTCATGCCACTACTTCGTTAATATTGGATTCGGCATTTTCCCAATGTCAGGTGTTAGCCTAACTTACCTATGGTTTCCTTCTTTCTGCCTCATTTCTTGACTGAACTTGGGGGGAGAAGAAAAAATCAAGACATGAAGAAGTGGGGCATGTGGGACAAAAAGGGACCTAAAATGGCATTTGGATAACAGCAGCAAACAGGTCAGCCTGAGAAAAAGAAACCTGGCCAGTGGAGGGAAAAAAGACTTGCGTTATAGTATATGAAATTTACAGTATAGAAACAAGATAAATTTTATTTTCCTCCATTGAGCCCCATCATGTTCTTTTCTCCCTCACGTTTTTTAAACTTCCCTTAAAAGTATGTTATTCACCTCGGCTGCTAGTGTTGCTGAGTTCCACGTCTTAGCTGCACTCAATGTGAAGAAGTTTCTCCTGAATTTCCCATTGGAATTTATTATTGACATATTTATGCCGCCATATTCTTCTTTCGCCCACCAGTAGAAACAACACCAACAATTTGAATTTATATTGCACCTTTAATATAGTAAAGCATCCCAAGGTGCTCTGCAAGAACGTTACCAATCAAAATTGGACCTAACATCTCACGTGGCTCCTCAACCCAAAATTTGATCAAAGCACTAGGTTATGAACAATGTCTTAAAGGAGGAGAGGGAGGTAGAGAGGTTTAGGGAGGGAATTCAAAGCTTGGGGCCTAGGCAGTTGAAAGCATGGCCACCAACAGTGATTTAAATAGGTGATGCCCAAGAGGGCAGAGTTGGCAATTTCCAAGAGCCCACCTTCTCAATGTCTACCCTATCCAAACCCTTACCAGGTCACCTCAGTTCTTAGTCTCAGCCTATTCAATCTTTGCCTGAAAAGTTATCATTGTTCCCCTCGGAATAGAGGATGATGTCTGTCAGGCTTGGCAATACTTCAGATGATTGAGGAGCCCAATTCTGGATCCACATATTCTTCCGCAAGGGGGGCACGTTTTGCACAGGGGAATGGAAATCATAGCCCCGGGTTGGCTTCCTCCTTCCTCTGCCACCACTGTTCCGCCTCACTGTTGAGTTGCTGAACCTCGAAGTGTTTTGCGCCAGGTGGTGCCATGCTCCTCCCAGTCAGTGGTGTTAGTGCCTCCATGCTTTATGGTGACCTTGAACGTACCCTTATTTTCCTTTGGCTGTCCTTTGAACGTTGGCCAATGGAGAGCTAAGAGAATGGAAACTGCCAAGGGAGGCTGTTTTCGGGCATCCAGACGCAATGGTCTGTCCATCGGAGTTGGTTCCACAGGAGCCGGCCTTCAAGTATAACCTCTTCAGTTATCATTCTAGTAAATTATTTTTCCATCTTTTCCAGTTCCTCTATATCCTTCTTATAATATGGAGACCAAAACTGTCCACAGTGTTCCCAAGTGTGGTCTAAGCAAGATTCTATACACGTTTAATGTAACTTCTCCACTTTTTACCTCTAATCTCTAAAAATGAACCCGATTGCTTTGTTTGATATAACTTAAACCTGTGTTACTACTTTTGGGTGATGTTTGTACCTGTTACCCTATATCTTGTTTCTCTACCCTATTAGACATTTATTTTCTAAGGAGCATGTGGGCTCCTTATTCTACCAAAATGTACCGTCTCACAAATATTTATATTGTGGTTCATTTGCCATTTACACGCTCATTTTGAAAGTTTATTAATGTCTCCCTGTATGTAGTTGCAGTGTTCTTCTGTATTAATTTATTGTCGTGCCTAAACTTTGAAATTGTACTTATTCCTGAAGTTTAGTAGTGCCTTTCTTCCTCAAGAGATTGTAAAGTTCTTTACAGCCAGTTCAGCGCTTTTGAAGTACAGTCACTGTTGTAACGTAAGATACGTGGCAGCCAAATTTCTGTCTCCCAAAATGAAATAATGACTAGATCATTGCTTTTGAATGTTGGTTGGGAGACTAATGCTGGCCAGGGTAACTGGAGAACTCTCCTGTCGTCAGATTAGTGTCATGGGATATTTTACATCCATACTACTTTTGTTTTCATGTCCTATTTGAAAAATGAATGCAACGCTACTTCAATATGGTGCAGCTAATGCTGAAAATATTTATCATAGAACCATTGAACCTTAAAGCACAAAGAGGTCTTACAGCTCATTGTCTCTGTGATGGTTCTGAAGTTGGAGCATTCCCAAACTACACCTGCCATCTTCCCCTTATCATCTTTGACTTCCAATATTTATCTAATTACCCCTTTTTAAAAAATGCAGCGGCCCTTGCTTTTTAATCCTTGTAGCAAAGCAATCCATGATCCAAAAACACTCAAGTTGACCAAAAATGTCATGCGATTTACACTCTCAAGCACCAATATAAAATTATCCGTACGTTCTGTTTACCTTTGCTTTGTATTTATGCATGAAAATGAAGTATTATAAATCATCCTCTTTCCACCCCTCTCTACTTCGATTCTTTGCAGGGCTTATTCCTTTTTGCACAGCAATCCCTTATTTGTAGAAACTTGATGCTGAGCTCCAGGCCCCATGAAGATCTTATTCATTACTTCCAATCTTAAGTTGCTAAATTTGTACTGATCAGCTATTTAGAAGTCAGAGTATTTGTCATGTAGTTGTAATTGTACTGCTGGAGGAAAGGGCAAAATCTGGAAATCATGGGAGTAGCAATGAAAGCATCAGGAGTAAGAAAAGTAGAGGCAGATGTAAGAAGGGCTTCTAAAGCTTCTTGTCCTTGCTGGAGGAAACATCATATGATGGGAAAAGCAAAAAAGAGGTACTTTTATTGGCCTCATAAATGATTTAGATCAAGGTTCACTTACTGTGGCATGCCTGTCCTCTCCAAGCAAACTCTTTCTCACATACCCCCTTGTTTGTTTTCTCTTATTTCATTCTAGCTCGTTGCGATTTGCATTAAATTAGGGGCTCCAGACATTGACATTGATGGCACTGATGGGCAGTTAAGTAAAATGGTGTTTAAGGTTTGCTGGCAGCATTTGATCAGGTTTAAAATTTTTGGTAAGTTGAGCTGCTGCTTGCTTTATTAAAGTAGTTTAAAATTAAAATAAAAGATGATGAATGTTATTAAGGTCATTGCTGACCAGACATTGCAGGAGGTGGTAGAGATAAGGAGCAAGAGTGATGGAATATTCCTTGGGTAAATATTCTTTTTCAAAAAAAATTCTGCTTTTTGTTGCCTAAGATTTTCCCCTCCTCCGAATTGCAATATACAACTGTACGTATGGTTACAACTATAGCAAAACTCCTATCCTTTGGTGTTCCAGCCCTCTTGTGATGAAGATTAGCTTCTTTGCTGTAAGATCCTGTGTACACCCCATAGACTTCTGAATGAATGTGCAGAATGTAGCCAAGTTGTTTTGAACAGAATGGCCTTCGTGTGCCACTCAAGTATTCCCTGTCTTCTGACCAACATTCTTCCTTCAAGCGACTTGACCAAGAACAATTTAACAAGATATTTGTTTGCACTTGGGAATGGAGATAGGATATAAAGTTCAGTTTTACTTTCAAAGGTACTGCTTAAAAAGTCTCCCGAAGATATAGGTTTCAGGTGCTTGCAGCTCTCAAATACCTGAAGGAGAAAAAATTGCAGTGATGTGGGAGGGTGAAAGGTGGGAGACTGGTTGATTTGTTCTTCGAAAAAGCCAATGCAGATTCATTAGACTGGTTACTCCTGTACTGTTTTATTCTGACTTTATTTTTCATGGTGCTAGTTTTGAGTTGTATACAAGTTTTTCTTTTGTAAGAGGAATTTGAATTACATTGTTTTGAAAACTCGAGAAAATATTGACTTATTTTCATCAATTCCACAGGCTGACTGATCTGTTCTCTAAAATTGATTTTTATTAAGTATGCAGCTGTCCCATTTGAAATACAAAATGCATAACTTGACTAAAAACACATTTAAGATGTAAAATATTTTAATCTAAAATGTTAATACTTTGAGGAAACAAAATATTCAAAGCAACTGCATAAACAATCCTATTTTTAGATGTGGTTGATGTTGAGTACAATGGGATACCTTTAAAAATAATGCATTTGGAGAAAGAGAAAAGTTCACGTAAATGAACATGCTGCAGTTTGGAGGTACAGTAGCTTCAAGACCAAATGAAATGCAGTGTTGAGAACTGAATTCACTAGAACAGGCTTGGGGTAAGTTTCCTACTGAGGGGGAAATCTGTGGGGAAAGACCAGTTTTATTAAGTTGAGATGTGATTTGGCAAAAGTGGACTACAATCAGATACTTGAAGGTAAATCAGCATCTGATCAATGAGTGGCATAAGGAGGAGATAGAGGGCCCAGAATATGCTCCCACAAAGAGCGGGACTCTCAAATCTAGACACCCTGAAAGAGCATACATAAGGAATAAGGCAAAAAGGGAAACTTATGACAGATACTAAGAGCTCAAATACTGCAGAAAATCTAGAGGCATACAGAAAGCACAAGGGTGAGATTAATAAAATTAGGAAAGGAAAGAGTACATTGAAAAAATATTGGTAAAATCCAGAAAAACCCAAGGATGTTTTAAATACATGAAAGCAAAAGGATAACTAAGGAAAAGGTAGAGCCCGTTAGACACCAAAAAGGTAACCTGTGTGTGATGGAAGATGTGGGCATGGTTCTTAATGAATACCTTGCATCAGCCTTTGCAAGAGAGGGGAATGAAGCCGATTTTGCGGTTAAGGAGGCGGTGTGTGAAATTTTGGATGGGATGAACAGAGTACTGTGTTAAGGGGTTTAACATCTTTAAAAGTAGATAAATCACCAGGTTCAGGTGAAATTTCACCCAGGCTGCTAAGAAAAGCTAGAGAGGAAATAGAGGCTCTGACCATTTTCCAATCCTACTGGTGTGCCAACTAACTTGCACTGTTGTTTTAAAAAAAGGAATAGACTGATTACAGGCCAGTCAATTATTGGGAAAAGTTCTGATGGACAGTATAGCTCTTTTAGGCTGGCATGGACAGGATGTTCTGAATGGCTCCTTCATGCACCGTAAATTTTCTGTTTTGATTCTTGGACTTCGCAGAATCTGAAAATGTTTCTGGGAAATGCCAAATGGGAAGGAATGATTTAGATCTAGAATGATCCAGATTTAGGTTAAATCCATGGGCCACTGATTCTAGAATTAGGTGAAGCTGGCAGGAGAGGTCGATTCTGGACTCAGTGAAATACAGCTAGGGCTGCAACCCATTTCACAAATGTTTCTGCAGCATCAAGGCTGTAACTTGATGAAAGCATGAGTGAAATTTCACTGAAATAAAATCCAAGTATTGTCAGTGGCTTTGAGTAGAAAACAATTTACAACTTGACATTTGGAGTGACAGGTGATAGTTATATGCTTATGCTTGAACAAGTTGTCATATCCATCCAGTTAATGGTGAGTAGTACTGTTGAGCCATTGTTTTGGTTGTATAAGTGTTGCAACTTGGGCATTAATGGAGTCAAAATATTAAACATGTAAGCTGGTAATGGACAACTGTCAGGTCTGGAAGAGCATTCTTCATTATCAGCCTTCTGTCTCATGAGATGACATTTTGCATCTTGGTCAGTTCTGCCTTGCATGACTAAGGTGCCCAGCTCTGGCACAGCAGTCTCTGTTGCATTTGCTGCAGATGAAGACAGTGGGCTGAAATTTCGCGTTTTACTGGCCTCTGTTCTCTGGGTCCTCTTCTCGGCCAGCTGAGTGTTCCGTTTCTGCTTGCCTTCTTCCAATGCCCCCCTGAAGAGTCAGTCTCCAGAGGTCACCGCCATCTTCAGGCACAGATCTTGTGGCCAGTGGTTAGGATTATTGTATGCTTGATTTATTGCTCATCTCCCATGTGGGATATTGTCATTAAGACATTATGCTTTTTTAATTTAAACCATTTTCCATATTGATGCTGCAAATATTGCCCTTTGGGGCCTGAAGATTGTCCACAAGCCTTAATTGCACAAAAGATTATTCATCTTTACTTTGCTGTGCAGTGCTATTGTTAGTACTCCAATTTGATTTTGTACCTTTCTACCTATACAATTACCAGAGGTGATCGATTTTAAGGAACCCAAGCAAAGTATGCTGTATTGTAAAACAATTAAGAGTGCCACTTGTGATGGAAATCAACTACTAAGGTTGTAATAAATATTGTAACAATTACAGTTCTAATCAGCATTCAGTTTCACCTGCCTAATCTTCTATTCTGTGTTTGTCACAATATTCTACAACAGCTTTCATTCTGCTCAACCATCCACTCACACTTTGATGCCTTAACACCAGAAAAACTCATGTTCTGTTGAATTCGCTCATTCCCTGTAATGTGGACACTATCTTTGTTCCACCAAGTCTAGGGGCTTAAACGTGAGCGTAACTGATCACACAACTACTATCAGATATGACCAGGTGATATCAAGGGCCATCAATCTTTGCTTGTTGACCCACCCATTACTCCCAAGATTACTAACAGACAGGAGATAGCTGCTCAGTTTCTTTTCTTGGCTCCCAATGATCCGTTTAAAATTCTCTCCCCTGCCCCTCCATCCTCACGTTCAATAAATGCAGGAAGCTCATGGACTTGTCACTTAGATTGAGACTATCTGTTGAGTTGTCTGCTGCTTAACCCCAGCCCTACCCCCACCCCCCCACACTTCCTTTGCCCACCCCTGCTTTAGCCTTGCACCCATCACTTTCTCTCCTGTCTCCCTCCCATTCCCTTTCTTCAGGTGCTGTCCCTCTCATCAAACTCTGCCTTCTATCTTGTCAAGTTACCACTCCATCTCCAATCTCTCGTTTCTCATGTTCTTGAATATGTTGCCTCCCCAAGTTCCTGCCCATTTTTCCCTCTTCCTCCATGCTTGAATCTATCTGATCAACTTTCTTCCCCTACTATAGTACCAAATGGGCCTAAGCAAACTCACTAATAACATCCTCCCTGATTTTGACTGAGGTGCACTATCCTTTCTCAACCTCATTGCAGCTTTTAATATGGTCAACCACACCATGCTTCTCCAGTGCTAATTGGGATTGTGTTACTAGGTTCCACTCTCGCCCATATGATCATAGCCAAAATGTCTTCAGCAATTGTTTGTCTCCCTGGCCCATACCATTACTTCCTGACTCCCCCAAGGATCCATCTTTAATCTCCACTACTTCCCCATTCACATACTGCATTTTGGCAATAACGTCTGAAGACAATGGGGTCATTTTGCATATGTATGCTGAAGGCATCCAGTTATTTAAAACAGATTAAATTTACAGATTAATTAAAAGTATAAAAATTTTACCAATTGAATGATCAACTTTGAAATTGGGTAAATTCCTTCCATTGGTAATTGATTCCATAGTTGATCTTTTGTAAAGAGAATGGGTAGTGGAGAGGTTCTGGGGGGCATTAACCACCACCGAGAAGAGATTTTGAACTTTATTTCAACTTAATTGAAAATTTTCTCCATGTTGTAATCTGGTTATTTGTTTCCCTTTTGACTGTTCATCTAATTATTTCTTTTCTCACTGTGTAGCAACGCAGGCAGGACCCCAGTCCCGGCTCCAACCTGGGGAGCGGAGATGAGCTCAAGCTACGTTAAATGTGCTCGGAGCAGCCTTGCCGTGGGTCAGTGTGTGGGAATCAAGCAGCTTTTCAGTGAGACCCAAGTCTTTAAGGAAGTGGAGATGCTTTAGCACGGAACAAGAAATATTTGTCCTGTCCCCACAGCCCAAGGCCTTTGGATGCTCCATTCAGCACAGACTGCCAGGGATTGCACTATGTTCATGTTACAGTATCTGCATTTCTTGTTGTATGCATGTAGCCAGTAGCAATCTGTGTGTGACTGTTTTCTATGCAAGCTGTATTTTTTATTCTGTCTTTGGTGAATTTTTACATAGCCTTTTTATGTTTTGTTTGTTTCCACTTTTCACCATTGGTGGTTTAACCAAAAAATGCAGGAAAAAAATATCACAATTAGGTCAAAATATGTTGCAGTTAAATTAATTTTTTTTTTAAAGTGGCAGGAAACCCAGAGATTCTATTTTCTTCTTTTTGTAACAACCTCTACCAGCCCTGAATTTAAGGGCCTTAATTCTACATCTGTTTGCTTTTGCTTTTCTTGAGCACAGAGGAAATGCATTTGTTTGCTTACTAGCAATTTTTAGCTTTGATTTTTGTATCCTGTTAAGAGATAGCCACATGAGGAAGCAATTCATATTACTGGAGCCACATGAAGAAGCAATTCATATTACTGGAGCAAAATTTCAAGAATCTAAAATAAAAGCAAGTGAAGATTAAGTGGTCAGCAGAAGTTCGGGGAGGAGATGTCCAACACGAAAAACATTCAGTTTGGCTTGCCCCTTCCATTTTCCAAATTAAGCTTCAGACATAAAACAGTAAAACTTACCTAAAATTGATTTTAACCTTTTCTAAAATAAACCAGTTGATGTGCAGTATATTTTAAAATCCAACATCAATAACTTAATTGTTTTTATTTTCAGCAACTAGCACACTTTTTGTGTTCTAAGTAAAATATTTAACCCTAAAGTTAGGGTGCAGTTTGGGCTGACAGAATGTGCATTGCTTGCAGTTTAAATACATCATGTGCTGGACACGTGAAGAGTGACCAAATGAATTCTGACAGTGCCCTGGACCCCGACAGGTGTACAATGTGTTCGGAATGGATGTTAGTGGCCTTGGTGGCTATTTCTTGTTCTGCATTGCATAAAATATCTTCATGCTGGCATTAAGATTGGAATGTCTGCTTTCTGCTATTTAGTGCAAAGAATTCAAAACATTTACTGGTTTTAAGTTATTGATGCGATTTAATACGTTTTTTTCCAATCTCTATTTAAGTAGAAGGAATTGCATCTTTTTTTACATAGTACATCTCCCTCAGGAGTTGCTTTGATTTATCAGAATAGCTTTTGCTACCTTTTGTTGAATCTAAAGCATTTTCTTTTAAATTACTTTCATAATAAACTTCTGTAAAGTCAAACCTCTATGTTCTGTCTTAATTTTTAAAATCACATTTCTAAGTTCAACTGAAAATGCCTCCTGTCATCCGCTGTAGGAACTGCTACACACTTTGAAAAGCATTAGATACACAGGTGTCAAAGAAATTGATTTTGGGATTACATTAATGTTACAAATTTTTTCAGAACTTTTTTAAATAAATGAGGTACATGGGGCAACTGCAACCAGGAAAATTTAGAAATGGGAGGTAGAACTTCAGAGATCACTTATTGAAATAAAACTGTAACCAAGGTCTAAGAGGAGTGAAGGAGGAAAAATAAACTGAAGAGCTTAGGTAGTGATTGGACATTAAAAAGGGACACTGTTTCTAAAGTATAGAAGTGAATGAAGATCTCACATGGAGCACTGGGACATTACATCTATGAAGCCATAATCAATGATGGGGTTAACATGCTGAATTGCTAAAACCAAAGAAATGGGGCCAGTGGATGAATTAAAGTTGGTAACAACAGTAAGATCATAAAGCCTGTGCCCAAAGGATTATTTTTACAATCTTTACAATGCAGAAGGAGGCCATTCGGTCAATAGAGTCTTTTAACACATGACAGGCTCACTCTACCAATGCAGAGGGAAACCGGGGCTCAGGAGCAAGCAGCTGGAAAAACAAAGGATAGCTTGCACTGAGGCAAACTTTGCAAGACAGAGAGATTGTAATATGGAAAGTCGTGAGTCTTAAAACAATACCTTGTAGGATGATAAATTGCCTTTTTCAAGTTAGTAGTATCAAAGTACATTTTGCAGAGGCATAGTTATGGTAGTCCACACATGAGGAAATAACTTGTAAGTTGCAAAAGGATTGCTTCTCAAGTCAAAGATGAGATGAAAAGCAATGTTCTCAAATATACTTTCAATGTTTGAGGGGGAAAAAAGGATGTAAATGAATAGCTTTAACTTGGTGCAAAACAATGCTATATTCAGAAATAATAAGTGAAGAGGGCATTCAGTAGTGTGTGTACTGCTGCCACACTTAACTCAACATTATTACAATCAACACAGCTCTTGAGGCTTTTTCCTGCCTGGTTGATCTGTTAAACTGAAAAGAAGAAACCTCTTAAGAGCTTCATCTCATTGAGAAAGCTTCTGGCCATATCCGGTCTGAGTATTAAGTTTCATTGAAATCCATCCATTAGTTTTTGAGATATTGTTTGCAGACTAACAAATGGGTGAAAACATAATTTGTCGCACATTCAATGGTCGAGGTAACTAGGGACACAGAATAATCATGATGCAGAAGAGGCAGGCTGTACTTTAAACAGTGTAGGAACAGATTGTGATTGTAACTGGAAATAATTTAAATGATGTGGAGAAAGGAGTCCAGGTGGAATAGATCACAGTGGAAGATAATAGTTGGGTATGAGCATTCATGGTGGTTGTCAGGAAGATATAATAATTCTCAATGTTATTGGAATTTATTGTAAAATAGAGTAATAGTGGGATGTCTGTGTGTGAGACTCTTGGATTAAAGGCAGCTGGTCTGAAGGCTTTGATGTAAATATGGCAGGAGTTTAGAATGCAAGGTGAAGAGACATTTGCATTTTTAAATAAACCAGATGACTGTTTTCAAAGGAGGGGTGAAATGTGTCACCTAGCCAGGTGAAGTTTAGAAAATGTTTATTTTTCCCAAAAAGATTACTGTTGAAACCTAGTGCTATGAGAGGTTTTATCAGGAAGATAAAGTCTAAAGACATAGTGAAGCAATGGGAATTTGTATTCAAAGAGGACAAAATGTATAAAGGAGCAAAGACTGTGTGTAAGGGTAGGTATTTTAAGATCTTACAAATGTGAAAAGCCTGCAGCATCTATGCCTCAAGCTGTTGTCTTCAAAGGACTGATGTTAAGAAAACTTGTTTTGAATTTGACTTGTTCAGAGTATCATGTTTCTTTATTACTACTGAATTCAAGGCACACACCTTGAAATTTTTACAAACTGCAAAACAAGTTGAGGCAGTTGTTTCAAGTTTCCCTTTGGGATTTGAGCAACTCAGCATTTACCATCGGTTGTGCCATAACAGTGATGTAAGTAAGCTGGAGACTGGGAATATGTAGGCAATAGGGATTTTGAAAGGAAGTAAATGAGGTTATCTGCCTGAACGCTAAAATGATTAGGAAAAAAAAGCAATTTTAATCTAACTTGACCAATCAAAACCAGGCAGGTAAGTAGTCAAAATGTCCTGAGTTACTTACCTGCCCTGAAGTTACCAGGACCCTGCCAATCACAATTTGAGCTGTTCATGAGGATAGCCACGCTAAAACTGACAGGAACAAAAATTGCTGGAGAAACTCAGCAGGTCCAGGACTTGAAATATTAACTCTGTCTTCCTCTCCACAGATGCTGTCAGACCTGCTGAGTTTTTCCAGCAGTTTTTGGTTCAGATTTCCAGCATCCACAGTATTTTGCTTTTATCTAAAACTGACAGGGTCTATCTTATGGATGTTTGGATCCCAGTAGCTTCATTGGAACAACATTAATTTTAGCTCTGACCTGAGCAACAAAACCACTGTGGCTTTCCTATCTGGCTGAATCTGATTAAAGAGGATTGAGAGTGAAGAGGCCAAAAGAGGTAAGCTTTTCTTGAAGGGCGGGAGTAGGGAATAGTTTTGTGAGGGAGGCACTGGATACTGATGAGGTACCGGAAAATTGGCAACTGGAGAATGTTTTTAACAGTCAAAAAGGGGGAACAAAATAAGATGTAGACCCAATAGTTTTTACTTAACATGTAGAATGGCAGAATTGATTATCAGGGGTTAATGATAAATACTTGAAATAGCAGCCGAATAAACATGAATTTATCAAGGCAAAATCCTGCCTGACCAATTTCTTTGATTTTTTTAAGTGATAATCAATGGACTGAGAGGCTCTATGATATCTGAGACATTAAAAAGGCATTTGACACTAAAGGCTTAGTTTCATGTTTTTAAAAAACACCAAGGATAAACCCAGGAAATGGATAAGAAATGAGCGAAGAGTAGAAAAATGTGAGTACTTTTTGAAGAGTTATGGAGGCCAGCTGGAACAACAATTGTTTTCATGGGTTAGATTAGTTAAATCAATATAGATCAGGAATTAAACAAGGTTCTTGTACAACACTAGGGGAGCACAGCTACTGACATCTCAATCCATCTCCATCCCTTGGCCACCTATATGCATAAAGATGCATTCTCTAATGACCCGTGCCTTGATTTTCAAAACAAAAATCCCTGTTAACTCATTGGTAAAATTCTTGGACTGTTGGCTGGATTCTCTCACTTTAAAGATTACATTGTTCAATATTATTATTGATTTTGTGTATATTTGAAGTGAGTGCCATTATCACCTCGTAACTTGGTGGTGTGGTTATGCCTAATGGTGCAGAGTTAAATTAACCTCTGCAGTTCACCATTGAAACACTATCTCTTTTCAGTCACCTGCAAGAGTCCATTTTTACTTCCCCACATTTTCTCCCTTGCCTGCAGGTGCCAAAGTTTAATTGTATGGGCTGTAGCAGCCCCCTTGCTGATCTGACTACTCTGAGGGGCTGTATTCTTTGAGATAACTGGGAGATGTCTAAGCCAATCTCACCTTCTGGCATTCATGTGCTCTTTACAGCAGACTCACTGGAGATTTACTTGCAAACAGGGATTGGTCTGAACAATCCAGATCTTAGTGTATTGTTCAACTATTCCAAATCAAAAAGATTGAGGCAAATAGTGTTGATGTGGTTAAGGGGAAGCTAGATAAATAAGCGGCGGAAAGGAATGAAAGGATATATTGTTGAAGTAGATTCGTGTGTAACATAAAAATAGCATAAGACTTGTTAAGCCGAGTAATCCATTTATGTGCTGTAAAGTTCTATGTAGGGTTTTTAACGTGTCACCTCATTCAAGCTTTCTAAAAATCAATATATAGATGATCACTCCACTTTTGTCCTCAACCTTCTCTGGTTTCTTGAGGAAATTCAGTTAAATTACTCGTGAATCCTGACCGTAACAAATCAATATCTGTAGTTAGCTTGTGCATTACACAAGGTTCCATCAGTACTCTAGTCTCAAAGTTTATCTGCAAATAAGGCTGAACTAATTGAGCTATTTTACTGGCTTATACTTTTTTTCCCTGCAGGGGCATACTTTTGACTATCCTCCAGTTTTTAGACTTGCGTCCGAATGAATTTTGGAAAATTACCGAACCAATTTAACAAAAATATACTTCCATACTTGTCTGTACCTACCCATGTACTGAACCCTGAATCTGTGTGGTTCAGACAAAGCCTTGGTATTATCTCACAGGGAAGAAGGAATATTGAAGGATAGATCAGTCAGATTACTCCGATATAACCCTAACAGCAGGCCACCTGCCAGAAATGATGCTTCACATAAAATACACAGCACAAAGAAAATAGCTTTTCCTCATAGAAAAACAGAGTCTTTTGAACTCTTCCTCAAAAGGCAGTGGAAGCAGAATCTGAATATTTTTAAGGCAGCGCTACATTGATTCTTGATTAACAAAGGGGTGAAAGATCATCGGGGGTAGTCAAGAATGTGAGGTTACAATCAGATCAGATTATTAAATGGCAGATTAGGTTCGAGGGATCGAGTGGCCTATTCCTCCTAATTTGCATATTCGTATGTAATAGAGATTAAACAGGTTTCTGATTAATGCAAATGATATATTAAACCCTGCTGTAGCTTTCAGCCTTCAATGTGTAAGCAGCACTTGAGTGTTACTGGCCCCTGAAACCTTGCGATTTTGTGCCGAACACAGTAGTGCAAATCTCTTAGTGGAGATGGGAGTAGGACAATGTGTACTGGCTGACAGTTTAAAGTTATATTGTGAGGTGAGAGTTTTTTTTATTCATTTGACGGGATGTGGGTATCACCAGCTAGAGCAGCATTAATCGTCCATCCCTAATTGCCTTTGAGATGGTAGTAGTGAGCTGCCGCCCTTGAACTGTTGTTGTCACTGCTGTGTAGGTACACCCACAGTGCTGTTTGGAAGGGAATTCCAGGATTTTGATCTAGTGACAGTGAAGCAACAGCAATATAGTTCCAAGTCATGATGGTGAGTGGCTTGGAGGGGCAAATTCCAGGTAGTGGTGTTCCCATGTATCTGCTGCCCTTGTTCTTCTAGATGGTAGTGGTTGTGGGTTTGGAAGGTGCTACAAAGGAACCTTAATAAGTTTCTGCAGTGCATCTTGTAGATGGTACACACTGCTGCCACTTTGGTGGTGGAGGGAATGAATGTTTGCAGAAGTGGTGCCAATCAAGTGGACTGCTTTGTCCTGGACGGTGTCTAGCTTCTTGAGTGTTGTTGGAGTTGCACTCATCCAAGCAAGTGAAGAGTATTCCATCACACACCTGACTTGTGCCTTGTAGACGATGGACAGCTCTGGGGAGTCAGGAGGTGAGTTACTCGTCACAGGATTCCTAGCCTCTGACCACCTCTTGTAGTCACATTATTCATATGGCCAATCCAGTTCAGTTTCTGATCAATGGTAACCCCCCAGGATGTTGATAGTGGGGGGATTCAGTGATGGTAATGCCACTGAATGGCATGGGGCGATGGTTCGATTCTCTCTTGTTGGAGATGGTCATTGCCTGGCACTTGTGTGGTACAAATGTTACTTGCCACTTGCACAGATATAAGATTGCTGGCTGACTGGCAGAAAGCAGAGTATGCATAAATGGGTCTTTTTTGGATTGGTAGGATGTGACGAGTGGAGTCCCACAGGGCTCTGTGTTAGGGTCTCAACTTTTTACAATTTACATCAATGACTTAGATGAGGGGAATGAAGCCATGGTAGCTAAGTTTGCAGATGACAAAAGAAAGGTAGGAAAGTATGTTGTGAAGAGGACATAAGGTTGCAGATGGATATAGATAGGTTGAGTGAGTGGACAAAGATCTGGCAAATGGAGTTTTTCACTTTGGCAAGAAGAACAAAAAAGCAAAGTATTACTTAAATGGAGAACGGCTGCATAATTCTGAAGTGCAGAGGAATTTAGATGTTCTAGTACATGAGTCACAAAAAGTTAGTATGTAGATACAGCAAGTAATTAAGAAGGCTAATGGAATGCTATCCTTTATTATGAGAGGGATTGAACATAAAAGTAAGGATGTTATGCTTCAGTTATACTGAGCATTGGTGAGACCACACCTCGAATACACTGCAGTTTTTGTCTCCTTATTTAAGGAAGGATGTAAATGCATTGGAGGCAATTCAAAAGAGGTTTACTAGATTGATACCTGGAATGAGTGGGTTGTCTTATGAGGAAAGGTTGGACAGACTGGGCTTATTTCCACTGGAGGTTAGAAGAGTGAGGGGTGAATTGATTAAAGTATACAAGATCCTGAACGGCCTTGACAAGCTGGATGTCGAAAGGATGTTTCCTCTTGTGGGTGAGTCCAGAAATAGGGGGCACTGTTTTAAAATTAGGGTACACCCTTTTAGGACAGAGATGAGGAGAAATCTTTTGAGGGTTGTGCAACTTTGGAACTCTGCCTCAGAAGGCATTGGAAGCAGGCAGAGGTAGATTTTTTTTTTTATTCATTCATGGGATGTGGGTATTGTTGGCTAGGTCAGCATTTATTGCCCATCCCTAATTGCCCTTGAAGGTGGTGGTGAGCTGCCTTCTTGAACCGCTGAAGTCCATGTGGTGTAGGTACACCTAGAATGCTATTAGGAAGGGACAGCCTTCAAACATGGACAAAAGAGCTGAACTTAGAAGGTGAGGTGAGTGTGAATGCCCTTGACATCAAGGCTGCACTTGACCAAGTGTGGCATCATGGAGCCCTAGCAAAACTGGAGTCAATGGGAAACAAGGGGAATACTCTCTGCTGGTTGGAATCATACCCAGCACAAAGGAAGGTGTTTGTGGTTGTTAGAGGTCAATCATCTCAGTTCCAGGACCTCACCTGTTATACTCACCATGGTAACTGACCATCTCTGGTGAGTTGTAACTGACATTTTATTTCCTCTGATTCAACAGTCCTTTACTTTCTGAAGTCATTAGTGCTGTCTGTTTTTGGACGCCCAAGTTGCAAATCAAACTGTGATAGGTGGGAAAACATTCCCATAAAAACTGTTGTCTTCCTCTCAGCCTCCTTCTTCAGAATTATTGCCTCTCCCACTGGCGGACTTCACTCTTTATATTGCTGGGCTGCTCAGGCGTGACATCAGGAAACACATTCATCATACAAAAGGTGGTGGAAATCTGGAAAACACTCTCCAAAAAACTGTTAAGGTTATTTAAAATTTCCAAACTGAAGTTGAAAGAGTTTTGTTAGGCAAGGGTACTCGGGAGTATGGAACCAGGGTGGAGTTAAGATATTAATCAATCATGAAGAAAGGGCAGAATAGGCTTGTAGAGCTGAATAGTCACCTGTTCCCATGTTCCTAATGGTCTGTGCAAATGCTTCAGTCAAACAGAACTTTCCTGAGGCAGCTTGTGCCATTAGCTTAGGTTCTATTTTAGCCATACATTGTTTGGCTTATTTTTGAAGGTTTCCTATTTCAATGTATTAAAGAAGTAGACCTTGCACTTAAGGGCATAAAAAATTAGGAGCCACAAATGTATATTAAATATATTCTTAGTGTAGGCAGTCCTTTTTCTATATTAAATGATTACTATTGAACCCTGAACCATACTCATCATGGGACTCCAGATCTAATGTAACTCCCAAGGAAGGAGTCCCAAATAGCCAGCAGGAGACAGAGTTACAGATTTAACATGCAAAAATAGGAACCAGTTCAGGACAGTGTTTTGGTATCAAACTCCAGGACCCAAACTGCGCTGAGACACTGTAAAAGTACCTCTAAATACAGGAGGGTAATTGCACGTCTGAATCCTGTGGTGAGAAAGAATGGATGAAGAAAGCTTAGCTCTGCCAATGATGTCAACCAGCTACACTCATAGCAATCTTCCACAAATAGAACATGTAAAAAGCCACTTACAACAGGGGGGGGGGAGACTGTGGGACTTCATACAATAATAGAACAGTATTACAAGACCACTGAACAACCAAAGTGTTCAGCTGTAAAGGTTTCTACATAAGACGAACTCGGAATTGCACTTCTTGTAACTCAGATATACATAATAACCAATACCATTTGATACCAGGGAGATTACCGTTAAATTTGGAGAAACATTGGAAATGTCAGTGACAAAATGATACGTATTATGCAACTTCGGTCACATCCACTTTCAAACAATATGCATTTATACAGAGCCTTTAATATAGCGAAATGTCTCAAAGCACTTTAGCAAAATCAAATAAATGGTCCCTGATTCAAAATCCAAGATATTTCCAGCAATGAGTAAAAGCTTGGTGAAAAATGTGGGATATAGTAGTGTCTGAAAGGAGGAGCAAGAGAGGTGGTGAGGTTTGGGGGGAAACTTCCAGCCCGGTAGGCCTTGAAAACTGGAGCTACAGGCACTAATAGTGGGATGATGGGAAATGGGCATGTATAAGAGGTCAGATTCAGAGCGATAGAGGGTTTATTGATTGATGGGGGGGGGGTGGCACAGTGGAGGCAGTTGCAGAGCTTGAGAAAGTTGCAGACATTGGAAGGGGCAAACCATGAAAATTGAATACAAGGATGAAAGTTTAAAATCTGAATTGTTGAGGGTACTCATGGTTCAATGATGACAGGGCGATGGACAAGTGGAATATGGTTGTGGAATAGGATAAGACAGCTGAATTTTGAATCAGCTTAAGTCCATGGGGGTTGGAGAACAGGAGGCCATCTAGGAAAGTTTTGAAATAGTTGACTCTGAAGGTGCCATAAACATGGATAAGGGTTTCAGCAGTAATAAGTGAGGCAGAGGAGATGGTAGTAGAATGGGATTGCAAAGAGTTGATCTTTGTGATCAACAGGATATGGGGTCAGAAACTTAGAATCAAAATGGTTAGCCTCAGTTACTCATTATCATCAAGATAGCAGTTTTTCCCATTTTTAAGTTCTTGACATGAGTAACACTTGCCTATGGCTTGTAATGTTTCACTCTGTAAATAAATGCAAGTTTGAGTAAATATTGGGTCCAGTATCATCCTTCACCAATTGGTTTTCCAGAATAGAACATGCCGCACCTTTTTGTTATATGTCTCACATGACTGTGATGGGTCTCCAGGGAAGGAGAGCTAAGAAGGAAATAATGATTAAGCATTCTCTCCTTAGGATTAAGAAGACAGAGAAAGGGACGGAAAGACTATAAAAATACCTGGAAAATCGCAGCAGTTTTGACAGCATCTGCGGAGAGGAATACAGTTAATGTTTAGAGTCCGTATGACTTTTCAACAGTTCTGTTGAAGAGTCATACGGACTCGAAACATTAACCGTATTCCTCTCCTCAGATGCTGTCAGACTTGCTGAGTTTTTCCAGGTATTTTTATTTTTGTTTTGGATTTCCAGCATCCACAGTTTTTTTGCTTTTATGGAAAGACTATAGTTGGGAGGTGTTTCACAGGGATGCCATGGTGGCAATATTGGTGTTTAGTCATTAACCTGGTACTGGAAATCCACCCCCCCCCAAATCTTGCAATCTTGCCATCTCTCACAGCAAGGCCAGAGTGCTCTCCCCATGATCTGCTTCTTGTGGGACAGAAGGCATTTCAGGTTCCCCATACAGTGGCCTACCTCTTAAAGGCCTCATGTGCTATTTCCTCCTGCAGCAAGACTGAGTCAATTAGGTAACATGAGTTTAGAATAGCACATATTGGTCATGTTACCAGACTTTTGACCTGGAGTCATGAGATTAAATCCCACCATGGTAGCTGGGGAATTTAAATTCAATTAATTAAATAAATCTGGAATAAAGAAAGCTAGTACCAGCATTTGTGCATCTCACTTGTGTGCCTATTAGCAGCAAGTGTGTGAGAGAAGCAACATGTGATTGGAGGAGCAGTGAGAAGGTGAGTACCAGAGCAGCACTGGGTACAAGAACAGCAACTGCTGGCCAAAACAGAGTGGGAGAGCTGGCTGCTTCAGTGGGCTGCTGGGTGGACATGGCCTGCCTGGCTGAGGCCATCACCCTGGTAGAGCTGTCTTACAAAGTTATAAAGGAGTGAGAGGGAGGTTGAGAAGAGGTGCTGCTGAATATGAGTGGTGGGACAGGGTTTGCAAAGAGGGGCTGCTAAGCAAGTGAGTGGAGGAGGTTGGAAAGAGGGGCTGCTGAGTGGTAAATTATTATAGACAGTAAAAATTATTATAGACACTGTAATGTACAATTATAATGATTTACAAAACATGTTGTCATTGGTAGGGTAATTAAAATGAAACTGCCTGGAGGGGTATGCGAAAAGTTAGTAAATCTGAATAGGAGTACACTACCAAGAAGGTTTGGGAACCACCATGACGGAGCATAAAACTCTGAACTTAAAGTGCTGACGGGGAAACAAAATCTCTGCTCTCTGCATCATATACAACACATAGATCCCAAGTCAATCTATGATTGATGAC
This sequence comes from Carcharodon carcharias, assembly GCF_017639515.1. Taxonomy (NCBI): domain Eukaryota; kingdom Metazoa; phylum Chordata; class Chondrichthyes; order Lamniformes; family Lamnidae; genus Carcharodon; species Carcharodon carcharias. Next base: position 120,734,307 of record NC_054473.1, on the reverse strand, counting down.
ATTTTCAATAACAGCATTGAATACACCTCATCTCCTAGCACTGCTGACAGATGCAGCCATATTCAAGAGTTCTTTATAGGGTAAGTATCTCATGCCGACTACATTCTGTAGATGTATACCACCCTGTTGCAAAAACCAACTGCGGATATTTGGACTGTCGCACTATTCACAATATGACTTATCTGTCCTCCTGAAAGCAGATGTCCTGGCAATATTAGAATCAGAAAACATTTCCTTAAAAAGACTAGATTATTCTACATGCAAGCAGATTTGACCATTGAAAATCCCTGTAGAAAAAAAACAATGTATTTCACAGGGTTCATTTCAAAAGTTTAATTGGTTCTCACCCAGTGCTGATTTTGCTGGAAAAGTGTGTTTTAGTTTCTAAATAATACCTCACATTCAGGTAGCCTTGTTTTTGCATCTGAGATCAGCATTGTGCAACTCACAAAAATAGTGCTATCCTTCTAAATAATTTTACATCCCATAATAAATTGCAATTTAGTCAGAAATAAATGATCTGTTAGCTTTTTTATAGGTCTGTTGAACAGATTAGGAATGTATAATGGGTAAATTATTGTCACTGATTCCAGACTGTTAATCCTGAGATGTGAAATTTTCAGTTATTTCGCACATAAGGGCACGTATCGCTGCATTGTCTATCGTAACCAAGTATATAGAAATACTTGGAAAACCGAGGCTTTGTTCATTAGAACAAGATACCTTACAGGGTAACATGATGTCAATGTTTAAATTACAAGGTTGTAGTAGGGGGTAGATAGAAGATTGAAATGAGTGACCACAGAATAAATAATAAACGTAAGAGTAAGCACAGAGTAGGAGAAACTGTTGTAGAGAGTTGAGAGATTGTGGATGTGACTTTTAGAATTAGTAGTTGAGACAAAAACTATGTCAACATTCAAGATTAGATTGGGTATGTAGATGAGGAAGGGGGATAAAGGGATTGGGAGCAGAGCAGATGAATGTAATCAGGATTGCAGAGAGGGTAGATAGCGACATGGACTGGTTGGTCCAAATGGCCTGCTTCTATGTTAGTACTTGTATCCAGTGAACCTGCTGCTGCTAGCGCTGGTCTGGTAACATCCGGCTCCGACATCACGGGTAAATAGACAAAAACATTTAGTCAGCTTACCAATCATGCCAACCTGGATGTGGGACAGCTAAATGTTGAACATATCCCAGCTCTGAATGATGCCAAAAAATATATTGGATAATGGCGAAGATGGTCTTAACCCAACTAACGCCAGCTGAGGGTTGATAACTTTTTGAAGTGGGAGGGTAGGTGCAATTGTTGACTGGTGTACACGCTCTGCATTAAATTGCACCGCCTTTAAACTTGCTCTGCAGATTTGTTCTCCTGTCTGGAGAATCCTGTTTGAAATAACCCGGAGATCCTCTTGTAAACTGGCTCATGAGTTTGACTGGACAGGGCCGGACCAATGAGCTTGGCACGAACTGTAACCGTGAACACAGCCCCTTTCGCGCTGAGCCCCGAAACTGGGCGGTCTTTGGTCATTGACTGCTCGCGCCGCAGTCCCAGACCACGGCACGTGATCACGGAGCCCGCCGGAGTCCAATCCGGCTTCAGCCGGTCATGTGACGGGGCTGTGCGGCCTCCGCCGATTGGGTCGACCGTCCGTTTGAGGTGGAGGGGGACAATGTTCACCGCTGCACAGGCCCCAATACGCGCTATCTCCGTCATGAATAACAAATAATATATATATTTTTTAAAAGCCGAATCATTAACAATAACCGGAGCCACATTGCCGCAAACGTGTGTTTGTTTGTGTGTAACCCGGAAGCGGTTCGGGCGGAAGTGGTAATTGTATAATCAGCTGATGGTGATGGAAGAGGTGGCTGTTATTGTTCGGGGTTGAAAACAAGCCAACGGCCCTTTAAACATCGCCCAATCCCTCCTGTCAGCGAGACATACCACCCGCCCCCCGATATAACATTAAGATCCGGTGGTATCTTCCCCACCGTCTGAAACCCAGGATACAGAAAGAGGCACCCCGGCTCCTTCCACCCGGGACGGATCGGCACCCGACCATCTATACCCGGGACACAGCAGCTCCCGGGCTCCTGTACCCGGGGCACAGCGGCCCCCGGGTCCCTTTACCCGGGGCACAGCGGCAGCCGGCTCCTCCAACAGGACAGCCGGGCCTGGAACCACCCGCCTCCTCGCCTGCAGCCGGGCCAATGCTCGATCTGGAAGTGGTACCCGAGCGGTCTCTGGGGAACGAACGATGGGAATTCGCTTTAGGTAAGTACAAAGGAATGTTTTTTTTTAACGCGGACTTCTGTACGTTGCAAGACTAAAAATTTCGTCCCTTTGAGGTCCCTCGAGCGAGAGAGTAGGCAGCAAACAAGGGGCTATCATTCCTTTTGAAGCGTATGGAGTGGTGGAGCCGTATTGTTCCCGTGAGGTATATGGAAAGAGATTGTTTTTGTAAAGTGTATGGGGAGAGGGGAAGAAGGGTGTGATATTGAGCGAAGGGGAATGGGGGCTATCAATCCCAGTGAGGAAAGGGGGAAAGGTGTGTTATCTTGGGGACAGGATGGCTGCTTTCATCCCACTGAGGAATCAGAGGGCTATTGTTCCTGAGGTATAAGGAGGAGTTTTGAATTGATCCCCGTTATATGAATATGATATAATTTTTAATATTGTTAGATTTAAGGTGTAAATGTATTTCTCTATGTTTTATCGCATAAGACTGGCTGCATCCACTTGGGCAACACCTCACCTGCAGCTACATGAGGCTATTCCAGGCATTTAGCAGACCACCCTAGAAAGTGAGCAAGTGCAGTTCTGTGCAGATTGTTCTTTTAAACAAGTGCTGGAAGTCCTCTTCCTGAGGAGAACATGTATAATTTCTTGTGGACTGGGCATAAATCCTGCTACATAAAAAGAAATGCTTATTTTCTACTATTTACCAACAATTAATCAATGCTGTTGAGCACTTTAATTCCTGTAATTGTGATAGGATACTATTAAGTTGTTACTGTTTCGCTCAGCTGGCATAGCATCCCTGAAGCTGGTGTTTAGTTTTTATGAGGTGTGTATGTGTATATTTAGTGATGTCTTCATCTTGCACTGTGTCCTGCTACCTGGGAGCTAGCTTCTACCAGAAATACATTTGCCCCTCAGAAATTAGATGAGCGAACCTCTCCAGGGAAATTGAAATGCTTATTCGGATGATTATTTGATGATTTGATCAGGGTTTTTGAGCAAAACAGCAACCTCTTTATGTGAAGTGGGACCTTCTGTCTGTTAAGAATTTGTCATGCATGAGAAATTTTCAGGTATAAAATCTGCACATCGTTGTGGATCGTAGTGCAACTGGTTTCAAGTGCAGTCGCTGGGATCAGATACCATCATGCTGTCTCATTGCCCATCAGAGGCCATAACAGTGCCTACGAGGCATGTTAGTGTTAAAATTGAAGGTTTCTAAGATTTCCCCGATGCAGGTCACTGCTAAGGAGGCCAACCAGTTTGCTGTTTTTTTAGTTACTATTTTGAACTGCTGACTCTCGCCAAATCCTATTTATCCATTATCTCCCTGCTCACCATCCTACATTGGGTCCCAGCCTGGCAGCGCCTCAGTTTTAAAATTCCCTTCCTTGTTTTCAAATCCCTCTAAGGCCCTTTGTACTTGTAACCTCCTGAAGTCCTATAACCCTCTGAAATATCTGCACTTTACAATCCTGATTCCTTGCACTTCCCTAATTTTGTTTTAATAGCTCCACCATTGGCAGTTGTACTTGCAACTGCCTAGGCCCAAAGTTCTGGACTCTAAACTTTTCCACCTCTCTCTCCTTTTAAGATGCTGCTTAACACCTACGTCTTTGACCCATCCTTTTGGTCACATCCTTGTATGACTCAGTGTCAAATTTTGTTAACGTTCATATGAATTACCTTGTGATGTAGTACTGCATTAAATATACTTTTTAAATGCAAGTTATTGTTGATGGTATTTGGTTTTTTCAGTACTGATCTTTGTGCTGTACTTGAAGCTGATTGGATGTTCTTTCCCTGTTTACAAGTGTCCACCCTCTATAATCATATATGGTACTGGGAAGGAAATGAAAGTGCCACATACATATAGTTTCTCCTAATGCAACCGTTAAATTAGCTGGTTAGAACTGTGCATACTGGCCTGTACGGTTAAATATCTATTCACCATCTCATTTTGGTAAACTATTTCAGTTCATATTTTTTCAGTTTGTTGAGTTGAGAAAATTTACTTTAAAATATTGATTCAAAGAACAAAGAAAAGTACAGCACAGGAACAGGCCCTTCGGTCCTCCAAGCCTGCGTCGATCATATTGCCCGTCAACTAAAACATTTTGCACTTCTGGGCTCCATATCCCTCTATTCCCATCCTATTCATGTATTTGTCAAGCTGCCTCTTAAACACCACTATCGTACCTGCTTCCACCACCTCCTCTGGCAGCGAATTCCAGACACTCACTACTCTCTGCGTAAAAAATTTGCCCCGCACATCTCCTCTATAGTTTTCTCTTCTCACCTTAAATCTATGTCCCCTAGAATCTTCCTTAAATCTTCCACCCTAGGAAAAAGCTTCTGACTATCTACTCTGTCCATGCCACTCATAATTTTGTAAACTTCTATCAAGTCGCCCCTCAATCTCCGTCGCTCTAGTGAGAACAATCCGAGTGTCTCCAACCTCTCCTCATAGCTAATAACCTCCAGACCAGGCAGCAAGCTGGTAAACCTCCTCTGCACCCTCTCCAACACCTCCATATCTTTCTGGTAATGTGGCGCCCAGAATTGCACGCAATATTCCAAGTGTGGCCTAACTAAGGTTCTATACAGTTGCAGCATGACTTCCCAATACCCCTGCCGATGAAGGCAAGCATGCCGTATGCCTTCCTGACTACCTTATCCACCTGCGCTGCCACTTTCAGTGACCTGTGGACCTGTACACCCAGATCCCTCTGCCCATCGATGCACTTAAGGGTTCTGCCATTTACTGTATAATTCCTGCCTGTATTAGACCTTCCAAAATGCATTACCTCGCATTTGTCCGGATTAAACGCCATCTGCCATTTCTCCGCCCAAGTCTCCAACCGATCTATATCCCATTGTATCCTTTGACAGTCCTCTTCATTATCTGCAACTCCTCCAACCTTAGTGTCGTCTGCAAACTTACTAATTAGCCCAGTTACATTTTCTTCCAAATCATTTATGTATTCTACAAACAGCAAAGGTCCCAGCACTGATCCCTGCGGAACACCACTAGTCACAGCTCTCCATTCAGAAGAGCACCCTTCCACTGCTACTCTGTCTTCTATGACCAAGCCAATTCTGTATCCATCCTGCCAGCTCACCTCTGATCCCGTGCAACTTTACCTTCTGTTCCAGTCTGCCACGAGGGACCTTGTCAAGGCCTTACTGAAATCCGTGTATATAACTTCCACTGCCCTTCCATCGTCGATCATCTTTGTCACTTCCTCGAAAAACTCGATCAAGTTAGACACGACCTCCCATTCACAAAACCATGCTGCCTCTCACTAATACGCCCATTTGCTTCCAAATGGTAGTAAATCCTATCACGAAGGATCTTCTCCAATAATTTCCCTACCACTGATGTAAGGCTCACCGGCCTGTAATTTCCTGGATTATCCCTGCTACCCTTCTAACAATGGAACAACATTGGCCATTCTCCAGTCCTCTGGGACCTCACCCGTAGCCAGTGAGGATACAAAGATTTCTGTCAAGGCCTCAGCAATCTCCTCCCTGACATTTATAGCAAGCAGTCTGTGCTTCAACCAATTTCTTGTCTAAAAGTGTTTTCTTGATGCATCTGGCATCTACAAGAATATTGAACATCGATTCTTATCTTTAGTGCCACACTTTACCTTTGCAGTATTGTACTCCTGTTTGCTCAAAACTCATAATGTTTAGCATAACATGGAAGATGGCGGATAAGTATTATTGATAAACATCTGGCTTTGGGGTTGGAGGGTGGAGGGTCAATGATGAAATCCTTCAGGTGAAATGTGCAGTCTTAAGATGTGCTCTTTAGTAATCACATCTGTAACGAAAGTAGAACCTTTTAGATAACTGATTTGTGAAATGCCGTGTATTGTCAGATTTATAGACATTGGTCTTGTTGCTCAGTGTTGTACATAGTGCTCCTCCTCTATGTTGTTACCTTTTTGTAAAGTTTGGAAGGGAAATCATTACAATACATTTATCAGCAGTTTTTCTGATAGGTTTATGTAATCATACAGTTCTGATAAATTAAATGTAGTGTAATGAACTAAGTTGATTTTTTTGTTAACCTTTCTTATTGAAACTTTTTCAAAGGTAAATAAAGTCTGTCTGGATTAGAACCTTGGCTATTGAGATTAACAGGCTCTATCTTCTAGCCTGCTTCTCCTGCACCGTACCCTACTGCTACAACTGCACCATTCCAATATAATTGACAGCTTGGTTATTTCTGAGCATGATTCGGTGCTGCTGGCAATAGACAATATAGTCCATCAACCATAGCATGGTAGCGCAATAAAAATGTTGTCATTGTTCATCAGAACCCACACCTCCCTGGACCTGACCAAGAATTCACATTTCCACAGTGCCAACCGCATCCTGGTCACAGGCAGCATTAAACTGAAGGAGCAAAGAGCAGGACAACCATCTAAAAAAGCCTAAACACTTCAGATGATTGTGTGTGAAGTGTTAATTGTAAATATATGTTAAAAATGCTTGCATTAATTTTTCATATGTACTTCAAACATATGGTACTGCGGTACCATATGTTTGAAGTACATACGATTTGCAGATCAGTGAACACAGGTGTTTCTATCCAAGATAAGTAGAGTACTTAGATGCTATAATCGCCAACTTTGAAATTATCTTGGACATTTTTAAAATGGACACTGAGTTGGGAATTGTGCCACTTTTAGCCAGCTGCTACAATTAAGTTACCACCCTGGTTAGACTCCTGTATGTTTCTCCCCAGCCCTCACCAGGGAGGAACTGTCATAGCCTTCTCCCAGCATTTTTTCTCTGCCCTTTGAACCAGGCTTTGTAGAACTTTGATTGAAATCTGAACAGAGTGAGAATGGACGCTGCATATTTACATGCCACTGCCCTGAGCAGCAATGCTTTTTTTGCTCCTGCTATGGGCTGTTTTTCTCTTCAGCTGTCACTCTGTTCATATGTTCATGTACCAGGTGTTGGATTCATGGGGATATCTGTGAACAAATCCTGTTAGTGGTAAATGAAGTTCTGTTTTCAATTACATTTGCTTTTTATTGATTAATAGTAAAAAAAAATTGATTCTTAAAATTATAACCCAAAATAGAACAATGCACATATGATTGTTCACCATATTTAACACAGCAAGTGCACAGTAAATCGGTGCATTATAACACTTGCATAAGTGCTAAGCCTTGTATATTTGTTGGGTTTAAATTTCAGGAAAAACTCCAATCTGTAGCTGTATTGTTTTCATTTTTAAAATCTCAGGTGGCTGCCACAATGTTTGATTTCCCCATATTGAGCTAGCTGATCTCGGATGGGGCAGCAATGGGGAATGCTACATTTAGCCTAGCACTCTGAGCTAGGAAGGGGAGCAAGAGTCAGCCACAGTTGTAGCTCTTGGTTGCAATTTAGCAAAGTCAATTGAAATTGCATGTGTGGAAGATGAGTCACAGCAGGGTGAGGCTTGACTTCAAGTTCAAAAGGCTCACGGATATATAATGAGTGCAGTGCGAGGCATTGGAAGATGACCATTGTCTTTGGAACTATCGCACAGAAATGAGTGAATGGAAATGGGAGGGAGGTGATGGGGGACAAAAGGTAAAAACTCAGTTGGGAGGTTGGGGAATGTAGTTTATTTGCACTCTTGCTCTCACCTGAGACGTGGGTTAGTCTTCAGACTAATGGAATGATAGTTGGCTCTCTATGCCAGGGTGAGCTGTTACATGCTGTTTTGACCCACTTTCTTGAGTCCACAACACAGATCATTAGACATTAGCATTACATTATAAGCCTTGTTCACCAAGGTGAGCTGGTGTAGGAAAGGAAAATGTTTAACTGGTGCAGCATTGGGTGCTAGTCTGAATCTGGGATTCAAGAGTATTGTTAGGCAGAATATAGGGAGCTTTGATCTGCATCAAACTGTTCTCTATGAAACCTGGTAGTGCTCAATATTGAAACTAGATCTTCAGCATTACTCATCAGTCATTGTTCAACACTGATAACCCTCAAAAGTTAAAATAACATTTGATTGATTGCCCTCATTCAGTATCTGATGAACACTTTTATTTGTATTGTTAAATATGTTATCAACAGATAATAAGCTAGTTATTTTTAAAAATGAGTGAGTGAAAAAACAGATTTCAGAAATGGTGTGATTGTGCTAGTTTTCCCAACATGGTGTTCTGAGCTTTGTGACCACATCTATAATTAACTCGGGAACATAGTAAATAGGCGCAGGAGTAGGTCATTTGGCCCCTCAAGCCTGCTCTGCTTTTAAATGAGATCATGGCTAATCTTCTACCTCAGTGCCATTTTCCAGCCCATATCCCTTAATGTCATTAGTATCTAGAAACCTATTGATCTCTGTTTTGAACATATTCAATGACTGAACCTCCAGAGCCCTCTGGGGTTGGGAATTCCAAAGATTCATCACCCTCTGAATGAAAAAACTCCTTCTCATCTCAGTTCTAAATAGCCTATCTTCTATTCTGAGACTGTGTTCCCTGGTTCTAAGCCCCCCCCCCCAGCCAGGGGAAGCATCCTTCCTGCATCTACACTGTTGAGCCATTTAAGAATTTTGAATGCATCAATGAGATCACCTTCCATTCTTCCAAACTCTAGAGAATACAGACGCAATCTCTTCAATCTCTCCTTTTGTTGTCCATGGATCAATTTACTCTTTCCTGTTCATCCCCTTCATGTATTTAATTTTGCGCCCGGTGATTGTGTGTGTGCGCGCGCCTGCGCCCGGTGATTGTGTGTGTGCGCGCGCCTGCGCCCGGTGATTGTGTGTGTGTGTGTGCGCGCACCTGCGCCCGGTGATTGTGTGTGTGTGTGCGCCTGCGCACGGTGATTGTGTGTGTGTGCGCGCCTGCGCACGGTGATTGTGTGTGTGTGTGTGTGCGCGCCTGCGCCCGGTGATTGTGTGTGTGTGTGCGCGCGCCTGCGCCCGGTGATTGTGTGTGTGTGTGCGCGCGCCTGCGCCCGGTGATTGTGTGTGTGTGCGCGCGCCTGCGCCCGGTGATTGTGTGTGTGTGCGCGCGCCTGCGCCCGGTGATTGTGTGTGTGTGTGCGCGCGCCTGCGCCCGGTGATTGTGTGTGTGTGTGTGTGCGCGCGCCTGCGCCTGGTGATTGTGTGTGTGTGTGCGCGCCTGTGCCCGGTGATTGTGTGTGTGTGCGTGGGCGCGCCTGCGCCCGGTGATTATGTGTGTGTGTGTGCGCGCCTGTGCCCGGTGATTGTGTGTGTGTGCGTGGGCGCGCCTGCGCCCGGTGATTATGTGTGTGCGTGCGCGCGCCTGCGCCCGGTGATTGTGTCTGTGTGTCCGTGTGTGTGCGTGCGCGCGCCTGCGCCCGATGATTGTGTGTGTGTGTGTGCGTGTGTGTTTGTGCGTGCGCGCCTGCGCCCGGTGATTGTGTTTGTGCGTGCGCGCCTGCGCCCGGTGATTGTGTGTGTGCGTGCATGCGCCTGCGCCCGGTGATTGTGTGTGTGTGTGCGTGCGCGCGCCTGCGCCAGGTGATTTTGTGCGTGCGCGCGCCTGCGCCCGGTGATTGTGTGTGTGTGTGTGCGTGCGCGCGCCTGCACCCGGTGAATGTGTGCGCGTGCCCGGTGGAGTGTGTGCGTGCGCGCGTGCCCGGTGGAGTGTGTGCGTGCGCGCGTATGTGTGTGTGTGGTGAGTGCGCGCGTATGTGTGTGTGTGGTGAGTGCGCGCGTATGTGTGTGTGTGGTGAGTGCGCGCGTGTGTGTGTGTGGTGAGTGCGCGCGTGTGTGTGTGTGGTGAGTGCGCGTGTGTGTGTGTGGTGAGTGCGCGTGTGTGTGTGTGGTGAGTGCGCGTGTGTGTGTGGTGAGTGCGCGTGTGTGTGTGGTGAGTGCGCGTGTGTGTGTGGTGAGTGCGCGTGTGTGTGTGGTGAGTGCGCGTGTGTGTGTGGTGAGTGCGCGTGTGTGTGTGGTGAGTGCGCGTGTGTGTGTGGTGAGTGCGCGTGTGTGTGTGGTGAGTGCGCGTGTGTGTGTGGTGAGTGCGCGTGTGTGTGTGGTGAGTGCGCGTGTGTGTGTGGTGAGTGCGCGTGTGTGTGTGGTGAGTGCGCGTGTGTGTGTGGTGAGTGCGCGTGTGTGTGTGGTGAGTGCGCGTGTGTGTGTGGTGAGTGCGCGTGTGTGTGTGTGTGGTGGGTGTGGTGTGTGTGTGTGGTGAGCGATTGCGTGCGTGTGTGGTGAGCGATTGCGTGCGTGTGTGGTGAGCGATTGCGTGCGTGTGTGGTGAGCGATTGCGTGCGTGCGTGGTGAGCGATTGCGTGCGTGGTGAGCGATTGCGTGCGTGGTGAGCGATTGCGTGCGTGTGTGTGGTGAGCGAGTGCGTGCGTGTGTGTGGTGAGCGAGTGCGTGCGTGTGTGTGGTGAGCGAGTGCGTGTGTGTGGTGAGCGATTGCGTGCGTGTCTGGTGGTGAGCGATTGCGTGCGTGGTGAGCGATTGAGTGCGTGCGTGTGTGTCTGGTGAGCGATTGCGTGCGTGGTGAGCGATTGAGTGCGTGCGTGTGTGTCTGGTGAGCGATGTGCATGCGTGCGTGTGTGTGTGGTGAGCGATGTGCATGCGTGTGTGTGTGTGGTGAGCGATGTGCATGCGTGTGTGTGTGTGGTGAGCGATGTGCATGCGTGTGTGTGTGGGGTGAGCGATTGCGTGTGTGTGTGGGGTGAGCGATTGCGTGTGTGTGTGGGGTGAGCGATTGCGTGTGTGTGTGGGGTGAGCGATTGCGTGTGTGTGTGGGGTGAGCGATTGCGTGTGTGTGTGTGTGGTGAGCGATGTGCATGCGTGCGTGTGTGGTGAGCGATTGCGTGCGTGTGTGTCGGGTGAGCGATGTGCATGCGTGCGTGTGTGTGGTGAGCGATTGCGTGCGTGTGGTGAGGGTGTGTGGTGAGTGAGTGTGTGTGAGTGTGGTGAGTGTGTGTGTAGTGAGTGTGCATGTGTGTGGTGAGTGTGTGGTGTGTGTGTGTGTGGTGAGTGTGTGGTGAGCGTGTGGGGGTGTGGTGAGTGTGTGGTGAGCGTGTGGGGGTGTGGTGAGTGAGTGTGTGTGTGGTGAGTGAGTGTGTGTGTGGTGAGTGAGTGTGTGTGTGGTGAGTGTGTGTGTGTGTGGTGAGTGTGTGTGTGTGTGGTGAGTGTGTGTGTGTGTGGTGAGTGTGTGTGTGTGTGGTGAGTGTGTGTGTGTGTGGTGAGTGTGTGTGTGTGTGGTGAGTGTGTGTGTGTGTGGTGAGTGTGTGTGTGTGTGGTGAGTGTGTGTGTGTGTGGTGAGTGTGTGTGTGTGGTGAGTGTGTGTGTGTGTGGTGAGTGTGTGGTGTGTGTGTGTGTGGTGTGTGTGTGTGTGGTGAGTGTGTGTGTGGTGTGTGTGGTGAGGGTGTGTGATGTGTGATGTGTGTGCGGGTGTGATGTGTGATGTGTGTGCGGGTGTGATGTGTGTGTGTGTGTGGTGTGTGTGGTGTGTGTGAGTGTGTGTGAGTGTGTGGTGAGTGTGTGGTGAGTGTGTGTGTGTTGTGTGTGTGTGGTGTGTGTGTGGTGAGTGTGGGGTGTGTGTGTGAGTGTGGGGTGTGTGTGTGTGTGGGGTGTGGGGTGTGTGTGTGAGTGTGGTGTGTGTGTGGGGTGTGGGGTGTGTGTGTGAGTGTGGGGTGTGTGTGAGTGTGGGGTGTGTGTGAGTGTGGGGTGTGTGTGAGTGTGGGGTGTGTGTGAGTGGGGGGGGTGTGTGTGTGTGGGGGGGTGTGTGTGTGTGGGGGGTGTGTGTGTGTGGGGGGTGTGTGTGTGTGGGGGGTGTGTGTGTGTGGGGGTGTGTGTGTGTGGGGGGTGTGTGTGTGAGGGGGTGTGTGTGTGTGTGGGGGGTGTGTGTGTGGGGGGGGTGTGTGTGTGTGGGTGTGTGTGTGTCTGTGGGCGGGGGTGTGTGTGTGGTGTGGTGAGTGTGTGTGGGTGTGGTGAGTGTGTGTGGGTGTGGTGAGTGTGTGTGTGTGTGGTGAGTGTGTGTGTGTGTGTGGTGAGTGTGTGTGTGTGGGGTGTGTGGTGTGTGTGTGTGTGGTGAGTGTGTGTGTGTGTGTGGTGAGTGTGTGTGTGTGTGTGGTGAGTGTGTGTGTGTGTGTGGTGAGTGTGTGTGTGTGTGTGGTGAGTGTGTGTGTGTGTGTGTGGTGAGTGTGTGTGTGTGTGGTGAGTGTGTGTGTGTGTGGTGAGTGTGTGTGTGTGTGTGGTGTGTGTGTGTGTGTGTGTGGTGAGTGCGCGTGTGTGTGTGGTGAGTGTGTGTGTGTGTGGTGAGTGTGTGTGTGTGTGGTGAGTGTGTGTGTGTGTGGTGAGTGTGTGTGTGTGTCTGGTGAGTGTGTGTGTGTGTCTGGTGAGTGTGTGTGTGTCTGGTGAGTGTGTGTGTGTGGTGTGTGTGTGTGTGGTGTGTGTGTGGTGTGTGTGTGTGTGGTGTGTGTGTGTGTGTGGTGAGTGTGTGTGTGTGTGGTGTGTGTGTGTGTGGTGAGTGTGTGTGGTGAGGGTGCGCGTGGTTGGTGAGGGTGCGCGTGTGTGGTGAGGGTGCGTGTGTGGTGAGGGTGTGTGTGTGGTGAGGGTGTGTGTGTGTGGTGAGTGTGCGCGTGTGTGTGTGTGGTGAGGGTGTGTGGTGAGTGAGTATGTGTGTGTGTGGTGAGTGTGTGTGTAGTGTGTGTGGTGAGTGTGTGTGTAGTGTGTGTGGTGAGTGTGTGTGTAGTGTGTGTGTGTGGTGAGTGTGTGTGTGTGTGGTGAGTGTGTGTGTGTGTGGTGAGTGGGTGTGGTGAGTGGGTGTGGTGAGTGGGTGTGGTGAGTGGGTGGTGAGTGTGTGTGGTGAGTGTGTGTGGTGAGTGTGTGTGGTGAGTGTGTGTGGTGAGTGTGTGTGGTGAGTGTGTGTGGTGAGTGTGTGTGTGTGGTGTGTGGTGAGTGTTTGTGTGTGGTGTGTGTGTGTGGTGTGGGTGTGTGGTGAGTGTGTGGGTGTGTGGTGAGTGTGTGGGTGTGTGGTGAGTGTGTGGGTGTGTGGTGAGTGTGTGGGTGTGTGGTGAGTGTGTGGGTGTGTGGTGAGTGGGTGTGTGGTGAGTGGGTGTGTGGTGAGTGGGTGTGTGGTGAGTGTGTGTGTGGTGAGTGTGTGTGGTGAGTGTGTGTGTGGTGAGTGTGTGTGTGGTGAGTGTGTGTGTGGTGAGTGTGTGTGGTGAGTGTGTGTGTGTGGTGAGTGTGTGTGTGTGGTGAGTGTGTGTGTGTGGTGAGTGTGTGTGTGTGGTGAGTGTGTGTGGGTGTGTGGTGAGTGTGTGTGTGGTGAGTGTGTGTGTGTGGTGGGTGTGGGTGTGTGGTGAGTGTGGGTGTGTGGTGAGTGTGGGGGTGTGTGGTGTGTGTGTGTGTGGTGTGTGTGGTGTGTGTGTGTGTAGTGAGTGTGTGTGGTGAGTGTGTGTGTGTGTGTGGTGAGTGTGTGTGTGGTGTGTGTGTGGTGAGTGTGTGTGGTGAGTGTGTGTGGTGAGTGTGTGTGGTGAGTGTGTGTGGTGAGTGTGTGTGGTGAGTGTGTGTGTGTGTGGTGAGTGTGTGTGTGTGTGGTGAGTGTGTGTGTGTGGTGAGTGTGTGTGTGGTAAGTGTATGTGTGTGTGTGTGGTGAGTGTGTGTGTGTGGTGAGTGTGTGTGGTGAGTGTGTGTGGTGAGTGTGTGTGGTGAGTGTGTGTGGTGTGTGTGTGTGGTGTGTGTGTGTGTGGTGAGTGTGCGCGTGGTTGGTGAGTGCGCGTGGTTGGTGAGTGTGCGCGTGGTTGGTGAGGGTGCGCGTGGTTGGTGAGGGTGCGCGTGGTTGGTGAGGGTGCACGTGTGTGGTGAGGGTGTGTGTGGTGAGGGTGTGTGTGGTGAGGGTGTGTGTGGTGAGGGTGTGTGTGGTGAGGGTGTGTGTGGTGAGGGTGTGTGTGGTGAGTTTGTGTGTGTGTGGTGAGTTTGTGTGTGTGTGGTGAGGGTGTGTGTGTGTGGTGAGGGTGTGTGTGTGTGGTGAGGGTGTGTGTGTGTGGTGAGGGTGTGTGTGTGTGGTGAGGGTGTGTGTGTGTGGTGAGGGTGCACGTGTGTGTGTGGTGAGGGTGTGGTGAGTGAGTGTGTGTGTGTGTGGTGAGTGTGTGTGTAGTGAGTGTGCATGTGTGTGGTGTGTGTGGTGAGGGTGTGTGTGTGTGGTGTGTGTGTGTGTGTGTGGTGAGTGTGTGTGTGTGGTGAGTGTGTGGTGAGTGTGTGGTGAGTGTATGTGTGGTGAGTGAGTGTGTGTGTGGTGAGTGAGTGTGTGTGTGGTGAGTGAGTGTGTGTGTGGTGAGTGTGTGTGTGTGTGGTGAGTGTGTGTGTGTGTGGTGAGCGTGTGGGGTGTGTGGTGAGCGTGTGGGGTGTGTGGTGAGCGTGTGGGGTGTGTGGTGAGCGTGTGGGGTGTGTGGTGAGCGTGTGGGGTGTGTGGTGAGCGTGTGGGGTGTGTGGTGAGCGTGTGGGGTGTGGTGAGCGTGTGGGGTGTGGTGAGCGTGTGGGGTGTGTGGTGAGCGTGTGGTGTGTGTGGTGAGTGTTTGTGTGTGGTGTGTGTGTGTGGTGTGGGTGTGTGGTGAGTGTGTGGGTGTGTGGTGAGTGTGTGGGTGTGTGGTGAGTGTGTGGGTGTGTGGTGAGTGGGTGTGTGGTGAGTGGGTGTGTGGTGAGTGGGTGTGTGGTGAGTGGGTGTGTGGTGAGTGTGTGTGTGGTGAGTGTGTGTGGTGAGTGTGTGTGTGGTGAGTGTGTGTGTGTGGTGAGTGTGTGTGTGTGGTGAGTGTGGGTGTGTGGTGAGTGTGGGTGTGTGGTGAGTGTGGGTGTGTGGTGAGTGTGTGGGGTGTGTGGTGAGTGTGTGTGGGGTGTGTGGTGAGTGTGTGTGTGGTGTGTGTGGTGAGGGTGTGTGTGTGTGGTGAGTGTGCACGTGTGTGTGTGGTGAGGGTGTGTGGTGAGGGTGTGTGGTGAGGGTGTGTGGTGAGGGTGTGTGGTGAGGGTGTGTGGTGAGGGTGTGTGGTGAGTGAGTGTGTGTGAGTGTGGTGAGTGAGGGTGAGTGTGTGTGTAGTGAGTGTGCATGTGTGTGGTGTGGGTGTGTGTGTGGTGTGGTGTGTGTGTGTGTGGTGTGTGTGGTGTGTGTGTGTGTGTGGTGAGTGTGTGTGTGTGGTGAGTGTGTGGTGAGTGTGTGGTGAGTGTGTGGTGAGTGTGTGGTGAGTGTGTGGTGAGTGTGTGGTGAGTGTGTGGTGAGTGTGTGGGGGTGTGGTGAGTGAGTGTGTGTGTGGTGAGTGAGTGTGTGTGTGGTGAGTGAGTGTGTGTGTGGTGAGTGAGTGTGTGTGTGGTGAGTGAGTGTGTGTGTGGTGAGTGAGTGTGTGTGTGGTGAGTGAGTGTGTGTGTGGTGAGTGTGTGTGTGGTGAGTGAGTGTGTGGTGAGTGTGTGTGTGGTGAGTGAGTGTGTGTGTGGTGAGTGTGTGTGTGTGTGGTGAGTGTGTGTGTGTGGTGAGTGTGTGTGTGTGTGGTGAGTGTGTGTGTGTGTGGTGAGTGTGTGTGTGTGTGTGTGTGGTGAGTGTGTGTGTGTGTGGTGAGTGTGTGAGTGTGTGGTGAGTGTGTGAGTGTGTGGTGAGTGTGTGAGTGTGTGTGTGGTGAGTGTGTGTGTGTGTGTGGTGTGTGTGTGGGGTGAGTGTTTGTGTGTGGTGTGTGTGTGTGGTGTGTGTGTGTGGTGAGTGTGTGTGTGTGTGTGGTGAGTGTGGGTGTGTGTGGTGTGGTGAGTGTGTGGTGAGTTTGTGTGTGTGTGGTGAGTTTGTGTGTGTGTGGTGAGTTTGTGTGTGTGTGGTGAGTTTGTGTGTGTGTGGTGAGTGTGTGTGTGTGTGGTGTGTGTGTGTGTGTGGTGTGTGTGTGTGTGTGTGTGGTGTGTGTGTGTGTGGTGTGTGTGTGTGTGTGGTGTGTGTGTGTGGTGAGTGTGTGTGTGTGGTGAGTGTGTGTGTGTGGTGAGTGTGTGTGTGTGGTGAGTGTGCGCGTGGTTGGTGAGGGTGCGCGTGGTTGGTGAGGGTGCGCGTGGTTGGTGAGGGTGCGCGTGGTTGGTGAGGGTGCGCGTGGTTGGTGAGGGTGCGCGTGTGTGGTGAGGGTGCGCGTGGTTGGTGAGGGTGCGCGTGTGTGGTGAGGGTGTGTGTGTGGTGAGGGTGTGTGTGTGGTGAGGGTGTGTGTGTGTGGTGAGTGTGCGCGTGTGTGTGTGTGGTGAGGGTGTGTGGTGAGTGAGTATGTGTGTGTGTGGTGAGTGTGTGTGTAGTGTGTGTGGTGAGTGTGTGTGTAGTGTGTGTGGTGAGTGTGTGTGTAGTGTGTGTGTGTGTGGTGAGTGTGTGTGGTGAGTGTGTGTGGTGAGTGTGTGTGGTGAGTGTGTGTGGTGAGTGTGTGTGGTGAGTGTGTGTGGTGAGTGTGTGTGGTGAGTGTGTGTGTGTGGTGTGTGTGTGTGGTGTGTGTGTGTGGTGTGTGTGTGTGGTGAGTTTGTGTGTATGTGGTGAGTTTGTGTGTGTGTGGTGAGTGTGTGTGTGTGGTGAGTGTGTGTGTGTGGTGAGTGTGTGTGTGTGGTGAGTGTGTGTGGTGTGAGTGTGTGTGTGTGGTAAGTGTATGTGTGTGTGTGTGGTGAGTGTGTGTGGTGAGTGTGTGTGTGTGTGTGGTGAGTGTGTGTGGTGAGTGTGTGTGTGTGTGGTGAGTGTGTGTGTGTGGTGAGTGTGTGTGTGTGGTAAGTGTATGTGTGTGTGTGGTGAGTGTGTGTGGTGAGTGTGTGTGGTGAGTGTGTGTGGTGAGTGTGCGCGTGGTTGGTGAGTGTGCGCGTGGTTGGTGAGGGTGCGCGTGGTTGGTGAGGGTGCACGTGTGTGGTGAGGGTGTGTGTGGTGAGGGTGTGTGTGTGGTGAGGGTGTGTGTGTGTGGTGAGTGTGCGCGTGTGTGTGTGGTGAGGGTGTGTGGTGAGTGAGTATGTGTGTGTGTGGTGAGTGTGTGTGTGGTGAGTGTGTGTGTGGTGAGTGTGTGTGGTGAGTGTGTGTGGTGAGTGTGTGTGGTGAGTGTGTGTGGTGAGTGTGTGTGGTGAGTGTGTGTGGTGAGTGTGTGTGGTGAGGGTGTGCGTGGTTGGTGAGGGTGCGCGTGGTTGGTGAGGGTGCGCGTGGTTGGTGAGGGTGCGCGTGGTTGGTGAGGGTGCGCGTGGTTGGTGAGGGTGCGCGTGGTTGGTGAGGGTGCGCGTGTGTGGTGAGTGTGCGCGTGTGTGTGTGGTGAGGGTGTGTGGTGAGTGAGTATGTGTGTGTGTGGTGAGTGTGTATGTAGTGTGTGTGTGTGGTGAGTGTGTGTGTGTGGTGAGTGTGTGTGTGGTGAGTGTGTGTGTGGTGAGTGTGTGTGTGGTGAGTGTGTGTGTGTGTGGTGAGTGTGTGTGTGGGGTGTGTGGTGAGTGTGTGTGTGGGGTGTGTGGTGAGTGTTTGTGTGTGGTGAGTGTGTGTGTGTGGGGTGTGTGTTGAGTGTGTGGGTGTGTGGTGAGTGTTTGTGTGGTGAGTGTGTGTGTGGTGAGTGTTTGTGTGTGGTGAGTGTTTGTGTGTGGTGTGTGTGTGTGGTGAGTGTGTGTGTGTGTGGGTGTGTGGTGAGTGTGTGGGTGTGTGGTGAGTGTTTGTGTGGTGAGTGTTTGTGTGGTGAGTGTTTGTGTGGTGAGTGTGTGTGTGGTGAGTGTTTGTGTGTGGTGTGTGTGTGTGGTGAGTGTTTGTGTGTGGTGAGTGTGTGTGTGGTGAGTGTGTGTGTGGTGAGTGTGTGTGTGGTGAGTGTGTGTGTGTGTGTGTGGTGAGAGTGTGTGTGTGTGTGTATGTGGTGAGTGTGTGTGTGTGTGTATGTGGTTTGTGTGTGTGTGTGGTGAGTGTGTGTGTGTGTGTGTGGTGTGTGTGTGTGTGTGTGTGGTGTGTGTGTGTGTGTGTGTGTGGTGAGTGTGTGTGTGTGTGTGTGGTGAGTGTGTGTGTGTGTGCGTGGTGAGTGTGTGTGTGCGTGGTGAGTGTGTGTGCGTGTGGTGAGTGTGTGTGGTGAGTGAGTGTGTGTGGTGAGTGTGTGTGTGTGTGGTGAGTGTGTGTGTGTGTGTGGTGAGTGTGTGTGTGTGCGTGTGTGGTGAGTGTGTGTGTGTGTGTGTGTGTGGTGAGTGTGTGTGTGTGTGTGGTGAGTGTGAGTGTGTGTGTGTGTGGTGAGTGTGTGTGTGGTGAGTGTGTGTGTGGTGTGTGTGTGGTGAGTGTGTGTGTGGTGAGTGTGTGTGTGGTGAGTGTGTGTGTGGGTGTGTGGTGAGAGTGTGTGTGTGTGTGTATGTGGTGAGTGAGTGTGTGTGTGTGTGGTGAGTGTGTGTGTGGTGAGTGTGTGTGTGGTGAGTGTGTGTGTGGTGAGTGTGTGTGTGGGTGTGTGGTGAGAGTGTGTGTGTGTGTGTATGTGGTGAGTGTGTGTGTGTGTGTGTGGTTTGTGTGTGTGTGTGGTGAGTGTGTGTGTGTGTGGTGTGTGTGTGTGTGTGGTGAGTGTGTGTGTGTGTGTGTGTGGTGAGTGTGTGTGTGTGTGGTGAGTGTGTGTGTGTGTGGTGAGTGTGTGTGTGTGTGTGTGGTGAGTGTGTGTGTGTGTGTGGTGAGTGTGTGTGTGTGTGTGGTGATTTTTTGTGTGTGTGTGTGGTGATTTTTTGTGTGTGTGTGTGGTGATTTTTTGTGTGTGTGTGTGGTGATTTTGTGTGTGTGTGTGTGGTGATTTTTTGTCTGTGTGTGTGTGGTGATTTTTTGTGTGTGCGTGTGTGGTGATTTTTTGTGTGTGCGTGTGTGACGATTTTTTGTGTGTGCGTGTGTGACGATTTTTTGTGTGTGCGTGTGTGACGATTTTTTGTGTGTGCGTGTGGTGATTTTTTGTGTGTGCGTGTGTGATGATTTTTTGTGTGTGCGTGTGTGATGATTTTTTGTGTGTGCGTGTGGTGATTTTTTGTGTGTGCGTGTGGTGATTTTTTGTGTGTGCGTGTGGTGATTTTTTGTGTGTGCGTGTGGTGATTTTTTGTGCGTGCGTGTGGTGATTTTTTTGTGCGTGCGTGTGGTGATTTTTTTGTGCGTGCGTGTGGTGATTTTTTGTGCGTGTGGTGATTTTTTGTGCGTGTGGTGATTTTTTGTGCGTGTGGTGATTTTTTTTGTGCGTGTGGTGATTTTTTGTGTGTATGTGGTGATTTTTTGTGTGTGTGTCTTGATTTTTTGTGTGTGTGTGTCTTGATTTTTTGTGTGTGTGTGGTGATTTTTTGTGTGTGTGGTGATTTTTTGTGTGTGTGTGTCTTGATTTTTTGTGTGTGTGTGTGTCTTGATTTTTTGTGTGTGTGTGTGTCTTGATTTTTTGTGTGTGTGGTGATTTTTGTGTGTGTGTGTGTGGTGATTTTTGTGTGTGTGTGTGTGGTGATTCTTTGTGTTTGTGTGTGTGGTGATTTTTTGTGTGTGATGATTTTTTGTGTGTTTGTGTGTGTGGTGATTTTTTGTGTGTGCGTGTGTGGTGATTTTTTGTGTGTGTGCGTGTGTGGTGATTTTTTGTGTGTTTGTGTGTGTGGTGATTTTTTGTGTGTGCGTGTGTGGTGATTTTTTGTGTGTGTGCGTGTGTGGTGATTTTTTGTGTGTGTGTGGTGATTTTTTGTGTGTGTGTGTGTGGTGATTTTTTGTGTGCGTGCATGTGTGGTGGTTTTGTGTGCGTGTGTGGTGGTTTTGTGTGGTGGTTTTGTGTGGTGGTTTTGTGTGGTGGTTTTGTGTGGTGGTTTTGTGTGGTGGTTTTGTGTGGTGATTTTGTGTGGTGATTTTTTGTGTGTGTGGTGATTTTTTGTGTGTGTGTGTGGTGATTTTTTGTGTGTGTGTGGTGATTTTTTGTGTGTGTGTGTGTGGTGATTTTTTGTGTGTGTGTGTGTGGTGATTTTTTTTGTGTGTGTGTGGTGATTTTTTGTGTGTGTGTGTGTGGTGATTTTTTGTGTGTGTGTGTGTGGTGATTTTTTTGTGTGTGTGTGTGGTGATTTTTTGTGTGTGTGTGGTGATTTTTTGTGTGTGTGTGGTGATTTTTTGTGTGTGTGTGGTGATTTTTTGTGTGTGTGTGGTGATTTTTTGTGTGTGTGGTGATTTTTTGTGTGTGTGTGTGTGGTGATTTTGTGTGTGTGTGTGTGTGGTGATTTTTTGTGTGTGTGTCTTGATTTTGTGTGTGTGTGTGTGTCTTGATTTTGTGTGTGTGTGTGTGGTGATTTTTTGTGTGTGTGTGGTGATTTTTTGTGTGTGTGTGGTGATTTTTTGTGTGTGTGTGTGATGATTTTTTGTGTGTTTGTGTGTGTGATGATTTTTTGTGTGTTTGTGTGTGTGGTGATTTTTTGTGTGTGCGTGTGTGGTGATTTTTTGTGTGTGCGTGTGTGGTGATTTTTTGTGTGTGCGTGTGTGGTGATTTTTTGTGTGTGCGTGTGTGGTGATTTTTTGTGTGTGCGTGTGTGGTGATTTTTTGTGTGTGCGTGTGTGGTGATTTTTTGTGTGTGCGTGTGTGGTGATTTTTTTGTGTGTGCGTGTGTGGTGATTTTTTTTTGTGTGTGTGTGGTGATTTTTTGTGTGTGTGTGTGTGGTGATTTTGTGTGTGTGTGTGTGTGGTGATTTTGTGTGTGTGTGTGTGGTGATTTTGTGTGTGTGTGTGTGTGTGGTGATTTTGTGTGTGTGTGTGTGGTGATTTTGTGTGTGTGTGTGTGTGGTGATTTTTTGTGTGTGTGTGGTGATTTTTTGTGTGTGTGTGGTGATTTTGTGTGTGTGTGTGTGGTGATTTTGTGTGTGTGTGTGTGGTGATTTTTTGTGTGTGTGTGGTGATTTTTTGTGTGTGTGTGGTGATTTTTTGTGTGTGTGTGGTGATTTTTTGTGTGTGTGTGGTGATTTTTTGTGTGTGTGTGGTGATTTTTTGTGTGTGTGGTGATTTTTTGTGTGTGTGTGGTGATTTTTTGTGTGCGTGTGTGGTGATTTTTTGTGTGCGTGTGTGGTGATTTTTTGTGTGTGCGTGTGTGGTGATTTTTTGTGTGTGCGTGTGTGGTGATTTTTTGTGTGTGTGTGGTGATTTTTTGTGTGTGTGTGTGATGATTTTTTGTGTGTGTGTGTGATGATTTTTTGTGTGTGCGTGTGGTGATTTTTTGTGTGTGCGTGTGGTGATTTTTTGTGTGTGCGTGTGGTGATTTTTTGTGCGTGCGTGTGGTGATTTTTTGTGCGTGCGTGTGGTGATTTTTTGTGCGTGTGGTGATTTTTTGTGCGTGTGGTGATTTTTTGTGCGTGTGGTGATTTTTTGTGCGTGTGTGTGTGGTGATTTTTTGTGCGTGTGTGTGTGGTGATTTTTTGTGCGTGTGTGTGTGGTGATTTTTTGTGCGTGTGTGTGTGGTGATTTTTTTGTGCGTGTGTGTGTGGTGATTTTTTGTGCGTGTGTGTGTGGTGATTTTTTGTGCGTGTGTGTGTGGTGATTTTTTTGTGTGTGTGTGTGTGTGTGTGTGTGGTGATTTTTTGTGTGTATGTGGTGATTTTTTGTCTGTGTGTGTGCACGTGCGCACCTGGTGATTGTGTGTGCCTTAAATTTCACCCCGTATAGCCCTTTTGCAAACTGTTCACTGGAATTGTGCGAGCAGCTTGCAAAGACTTGCCAGATATTATTGGTATTATTTGTCCCCTGCCCCCCTAATCTTTCTCTTTCTGGCTGAATATTATTTTAACGTACCATTGTACTTGATCATTTTGAATGTTTTTTTTTTAAGCAGCTCTCTAGTAGTTAAAAATGTGCCCAGATTGAAAGACCTGGTTCCAAACTCATTCTTTTGCATTGTTTACATTTTTCAGGAATGCCATTGGCTCAGGGTGTTGCTATTCTCCAAAAGCACTGTCGCGTCATAAAAAATGTGCAGGTTCTCTACAGCGAACAGGTGAGTGAGACCAGCCTTCTCCGCTTGATTTGGGAGCAACATTTGTTTCAAATCTTACCAGTCAAGTTTTATCAATATATTAAAAGCAAGAAATTAACTAAGGAAAAAGTAAGGTCTGTCAGAGATATACATGATAACTTGTGGGTTGATGCTGAATGTGTGGGCAGGGTTCTCAGTAAGTACTTTCTGTCTTCACTAAGGAGAGGGGTGATGCAGACTTTCTAGTTAAAGAGGAGGACTGTGAAATATTAGATACAATAAGCATAGTAAGAGGGAAAGTACTGGTGGGACCGGCATTCTTGAAGGTGGAAAAATCAACAGGGCCAGATGGATTGTATCCCAGGCTGTTGAAGGAAGCCGGGGAAGAAATAGCAGATGCTCTGAGGATCATTTTCCAATCCTCACTCGTTACAGCTGAGGTCCCAGAGGATTGGAGGTCTGTGAACATTGTACCATTATTTAAAAAGGGTGCGAGGGATAGGCCAGAAAATTATAGGCCAGTCAGTCTGACTTCAGTGGTGGGCAAATTGTTGGAAAAAATTCTGAGACACAGCATAAACTGTCATTTAGGAAGGCACAGACTAATCAAGGATTGTCAACATGGTTTTGTTAGGGGAAGATCATGTCTTACTAACTTAATAGAATTTTTTGAGGAAGTAACAAGGAGGATTGATCAGGGTAGTGCCTTGGATGTTGCCTACATGGATTTTAGTAAGGCATTTGACAAGGTCCCACATGGCAGACTGGTCAGGAAAGTGAGATCTCATGGGATATAGGGGAAGATGGCAGATTGGATCCAAAGTTGGCTCAGTGGCAGGAAACAAAGGGTCATGGTCAATAGATTTTTCTGCCAATGGAAATCAGTTTCCAGTGGCGCTTCACAGGGCTCAGTGTTGGGCCCTTGCTGTTTGTTGTATATATTAATGATTTAGACCTAAATGTGGGAGGCATGATTGGGAAATTTGCAGATGACACAAAAATTGGCCG
This sequence comes from Carcharodon carcharias, assembly GCF_017639515.1. NCBI lineage: Eukaryota > Metazoa > Chordata > Chondrichthyes > Lamniformes > Lamnidae > Carcharodon > Carcharodon carcharias. Next base: position 120,711,157 of record NC_054473.1, on the reverse strand, counting down.
TGTTGGTAGTGAAGAGGATAGTTGTTGACTCCAGAATGATATCAATGCTTTGGTTGAGTGGGTGGAGAAGTGACAAGTGGAATTTAACCCGGAAAAGTATGAGGTAATTGATTTGTGGAGGGCAAACAAAGCAAGGGAATACTCAATAAACAGGAAGTTATTGAGAGGGGTTGAGGAAGTGAGACACCTTGGAGTTTATGTCCACAGATCCTTGAAGGTGGCAAGGCAGGTGGACAAGGTAGTCAAGAAAGCATATGGAATGCATTCCTTAATTGGGCAAGATATTGAATACAAAAGCAGGGATGTAATGCTGGAGCTCTACAAAATGCTGGTTAGGCCACAGCTGAAATTTTGTGTACAGTTCTGATCACTAAATTACAGGAAGGACATCATTTCTCTGGCGAGACTGCAGAGGAGATGTTGCCAGGGCTTAAAAATTGCAGCTGTGAGGGGAGATTGGATAGGCTAAGGTTGTTCTCCGTAGAACAGAGGAGGCTAGGGGTGACCTAATTGAGGTGTACAGAATTGAGGGGCCTAGATAGGATAGACAGGAAAGATTTGTTTCCCCTAGCTGAGGGGTCAATTACCAGAGGGCATTGATTTAAGATGATTGATAGAAGGATGAGAGGGGACGTGAGGAAAAACTTTTTCACCCTCAGGGTGGTGGGCATCTGGAATTCACTGCCTAAGTTGGTGGTTGTGGCTGAAACGCTCAACTCATTTAAAGGGTACCTGGAACTGCAACTGAAGTGCTGTAACCTGCAAGGCTACGGACCAGGTGCTAGAAAGTGCGATTAAAATGAGCGGCTAGTTTCTTTTGTGTTTTTGGCCGGCACAGGTGCAATGGCCTGAATGGCCTCTTTCTGCCACGTAACCTTTCTATGGCTCTAAGTCAGTTTTAGCGTTAATTTAATATTCAGTAAAAAGTATGTCACAGTTAAAGGCAAAAGAAGTAACGCTATTGCAACATTTGCTCTAGTCACTGATTATTAACCCACATTCACTGGCCAGGGTCTCTGACTGCTTGTACATATCTGGATGAACCTAGAATATTGATATGCACTGTCTACCAGATTAATGACTGTTAGATACTATGTGGTAATTGGTTCTTTATTGCACTTTATTTCACAATTATAGTTTATTACTGTTCATGCTGTTATCCTTTTTCAAAGGTAGCTATGGTGTCCTAATGAGGTATACTTGCTGATTGTTCTGGTGGGAGCGGGGCCTGCCAATACAGTTAGATCAGTCCTCTGTCTTCTAAATCTGGTTAAGTTATTCTGACGTGAACAATGAATGCTTTTGCGGTACAGTTATTATTTAGCTGGAAGAAATGCAGTTCTGAACGAAATGGGAGGCAAAAGGAAACTTTTGTGTAACTGCCTGATTTTTGCCTGGGGCAGGGGCAGTGGCAAAAATATTCTTCATTGAACTGCCTCCATGATGCCTTAAGAATTAAATTGCTTCACAGAACGGAAAAAAGAGCTTGATTTTGTATTTAAAAGGTTGATATTTCCAATTACATTCAGAATGTCCAAGGTTAACAGCTAAGCATAAGCTAGATTGTAGGTTGTTTTCCTGGCATGACTCCATAAGGATTAGGCTGGAAAGTGGTTAATTTGCTGGCTGACTGCCCAGTAGGTCTTCAGTTGAACTTGTCTAAACTTTTCACTGATCGAAGAGCTGCTTGAATCGAGATTTTTGCCATATAAAATGCCCCACAAAAGTTGAAACAAAGCCATAAAATGTTGAAGATATGTTGCATCAGCACCTGAGAAGATATTTTTTGGTGAGTGAAACATTAACTTTTCTCTCTTTTCAGTTATGTTAGTTGTGCTATGTATTTCTAGCAACATTTTTGTGTTGAACTTTTGACATCTATTTCATAATGAGAAGTATTCGAGCTGCCCTTCAACTTATTGTCCAAGTGACCATTTTTCTTGAGAGAGGCTGTTTTGACTGGTGTGGGGACGAATGTGACAGCTGAGACCAATCCTCCCCTTGCTTGGTGCCCAGACACATGCTGGGATGAAAACAACCCTTCGTCAGTGAATTAGGGGGTGCAAAAGAAAACCTGTATTTATAATAGTCTTGACATAACTTGGCTTAAATTCAAAACTGACAGCCATTGCCCAACTTCAAGATAGATAGCTGGAGCTGAATTGTCAGGATTTGATCTGTAAGCCAATTTGTGGAAGCTTTGTTCCATGCACTAATAAATCCATGCCAAAGGCATTAATAGATGTGGATATGATTGCATGTGCAAAAAATACTATTGTCACTTTATTGATGGCTCTTTATTCTAAGAGGTGGGTGTGGCTAACACTAAGCATGTGTGCACCATGTAGGTCTATGCATGTAAGGCTGTGAACTGGTGAAATTATGTTATAATACATGAACCAATTGCTATTTCAAAAGCAAATAGAGGAACTGAGGGGTGAATGACCAGGACCATTAAATACAGAACAAATGCTATACTGTCCTGGTATTAGACCTTGGTTAGGCCACATTTAGAATACTGTCTAGCTGGTCTCTTTGCTTGTAGGTCATTGTTAAGACCCTGGGAAAGGTTCAGTGGAAGTCCTGTAGATCAATACTACAACAAATAATTGCAGTTATTATAGCACAATGACTGTAGAAAAACAACCCAAGGCACTTAACTGATGCATGATCATAGAAAAATCAACACCAAACCAAAAATTATATTAGGAGAAGTGACTTAAAAAACTTGATGCAAGAGGTACGTTTCGAGAAAGCCTTTTAATTCAGACAGTATAAGAAATGCTTTGTAAATGTGTTCCATCATCAAGAATGTATACCTGCACCTCCGCTCATTTCCTACCCTGCCTGAGCTCACCCTTGTTACCTCTAGTTTTAATTCCACTGTTTTCCTGGCCGACCTCCCTTTTCCCACCCCCATAAACTTGAACTTACCCAAAACTCTGCGCCCATGCCCGAACTTGGATTTGGTCTTGTTCACCCATCACGCCTGTGCACATTGACCAACATTGGTTCCCAGTCTAGCAGCACTTCAAATTTATAACTTATATCCTTGTTTCAAAACCCCACCATTGCCTTACCCCTCCCATTCCCTATAACTTCTTATAGCCTTACAACCCTCCTACTTTAATTCTGGCCTTTTGCGCATCCTTGATCCTATTCGCTTTGCTATTGATCACTGTTCCTTAAGCTGCCTTAAACTTTGAAATTCTCTTTCTGCACCCCTACTTCTGTTTCCTCCTTTAAGAAACATCAGGAAAGCCCCTTTTCCCCTTCATGTGGCTATCCAACTGACCCTTAAATGCATCACCTCAACTGCACCTTGTGATAACAAATTCCATTCTAATCACTTTCTGAGGAAAGAAGCTTCTCCTGAATTCCTTATTGGGTTTATTAGTGACTATTTTGTACTTATGGCCTCTAAAGTTGTTACTGTATTTGGGGTGTTCCAATTAGTTTCAGGGCTGTGAGGAATAGGAAAGGTAGTCCTGAGTCTCTCTGCTGCCTCTTAGGCAATTTCTACCAGGAGTTGACAGTGTGCATGAATGGCAGGATTAGACTGAGAAATCAATTACTAATTATATTGACTCACATTTACAGAATGCCTACTTGGTGAAGTGCTGAAGGAGTATGGCTACCTGTGGAACTGTACCACTGCAAGAGTTGGTAGTTCCTTGAGGGGAGGGAAGGAAAAATAAAAAATAACTTTCCTAATTGTATCTGCTCTGGATGTTTTCTTAAGTTCAGTAATAAATTCATAAATTGTAAGTCCTTTAGCAACAGTTGAAGGAAGGATTGGCCCAATGGAGCCAAGGTTGTAATCTTCCATTTTTAATCCCACTAAATTCCTTTGTCTTTAGTTCATCCACTCCGAATGTTAAGTGTCCAGTCAATCCAGTTCACAGCATCTGACATCAAGAAATTGCATACTGTACTGGGCACAGCAAAGGCTTTGGGGCTCTGACAATGTCCTGATTCTGGTGTACAAGTCTTCAGTACTATCGCCATTTGTTCCCCTAACCAAGCTATTCTAATACAGCTACAATCTGGCATCTACCTGACAATATGAAAGGTTACCCAGTATGCCCTTTCCACAAAATAACAATAAAATCAAATAAATCACGCGGCTGCTCTACAGCCTCCTCCCTGTTCCATTTGCTATTTTTTGTCCATTCCACCAATTTACCTCTCTTGTGCTTTCTTTTCATCCTCTCAATTATTTATTCTGCTTCCAATTTTAATATCTGAAAATATGAGTATTTAAACCGCTACATACAAATCATAGATGCACAGAGTGAACAATAAACGGTCGCAGAACAGAACAGTGACAGATGCACACTTCAAATCACTTGGAGAAATTGCCTATGGCTGCTACACTTTCATCCCTACTGCTTAATTTTCAATTCAATTTGTTGCTCTTCTCTGAATTCAATTACTTATTAATCTCTAATAACTCCCTGTGTGGCACAGTCAAAGACTTTTGACATTCCATATACACTACATCCCTTGCATTTACCCTGTCACCTAACTCTGTTACATCAAAGAATCCCATCAGATTTATCTGGCATGATTTGCACAACACAAATACCAGGGAATGACCATTTTGAACAAGGGAAAGCCCAGCCATCTCCTTTTAACCTTAGCAACACTGCCATTGCTAAATCTGCCATCAACATCTTGGGGGTCACCTTGACCAGAAACCTAACTGTATCAACACTGATGAGCAGGGTAAATGCTGTGCACTGTCATGAGTGCCACTTCCTAACACCTCAACACTTTTCCAATTCTAAAAGGCTCACCACTTGCCCGATGGGTGTATCCAACTCTCAAGCTGGACATCCAAGCTGCCTGATGTCTGCTTGATTGATTTCCCTGCTGTGGTGGACTTGATGTCCCCCTTCTCTATAGCCAGAAATGCAGGCTGTACAATCGTTAGGTTGCACTCCAGCAACTCACCTAGGTTAATTCAGCCACACCTCCCCCCACAATGACCTTGACCACCAAAAAGGGCAAGAGCAATTGTGTCGTGGAAACATCATTTCCGACCTCCCCTCCAAGGTGTGGACCATTCTGATAGGCTGGTATCCTGGAAGTCTCTAATACCTTCTCCACATCTAGGGACAGGCATAATCTGCTGCTTTGCCAGCATTTCCAAAACCCAAAAATGAATATTCAAACACTAATTTAGTATAGCAGTGCAACTAGATCCAGTGATTTGTGATTGATGTCCTTTCTCTGTCCTGTTTGAGGCCCTTGAGTTTTAGAAAGTAAGTTATTCATTGGCAATCCATTCCACATGGCTTTGTAAAAGAACTTTAATGCAACTATTTGTGTCTAATACTATAAATGCTACATAGGGTGTTGTCACTTAGTTTTTTAATGGAGTTTTCTTTCTTTGCAGTCACCACTCAGCCATGACCTCATCCTTAATCTGACTCAGGACGGAATCAAACTACTTTTCGATGCTTATAATCAGAGATTAAAGGTCAGAGACGTGCTTATGTTTTGCTTTCATGTACAACAGTTAATATGTGTAAAAATTAATTCTAAGATGAAACATTGCGATGGCTTAATGTGACAAGACATCTTTGTTACAATATACAGTTGATTTCCAATGGCACTGCATTGAGAGGTAAAGCTGAGATATAATCAGTATAGGAAGAAGGGAATAATTGAATGAAAGTTCACAGGTATAACTCAGTCCTTGTTTTAATGTCTTCATCTTTATATGATACTTTTTATTTGGAGCTAAACTAGCAGAGACCCACAATAAGAATATGAAAGTCTAATTGAGAACTGCTGTCTCCTGAGTTGAAAAGATTTGCATCTGATAGGCTCAATATTCTTCGAGGAATAAGCACTCTTATTTCCTTGAAATCTGCCTTTTATAATTTCAGCATTTGTTATCAAGAAAACAGCTTCTTAACTACCAGTCTTGTTCCATGCCAAGTACTTGTTTAGGATTCAAGTTTTGTGGCAACATTCTAAATGCTCATTGCTTTAGTCTTAAGTTTGTACGATGGCATGCCCATTGGAGTTGGCCTGTGTAGAATCTCTGGAGGTTATACACTGTTAGCATCCTTTTCGCCTGCAGAATCTGCTGATGTAATTCACCTCACAGCTTTTCTAAGATGTTTTCATCAAATCTAGTGGACCTTTATTTTTAGCACAAAGAATAGCTTTCAAATAAGTTGTATCAAATAGTTGTCCCTGCCATTTTGTCACACTTAACCAATTCCATCATCACATCTGCCACTCCCATGCTCCCCAGCCCGTCCCCATCCCAGTCTTGCCACTCCCATTCCTCCCATCAATTTCATCCCATCCATCATGGACACAATCTCTCCAGCCAGTGTAGCTATGTTGGATTATCCATATCTTCTATATTTGTTCTTGAGTACTGCTTAAAAAAATACATTTTGTCAAGGCTTTTCATCTTGCACTCAGGCCAATCACAAGAATACTAATGTCAGGGGAAGCAATAACTTTATACTGTATGAGAAGAGAGTGTTGATTGGTTGGCAAGTATACTCTGGTAGAGGCGTTGCTATGGAAAATGCACCATTTAATGGTGATTGACAGCTAACTGCCAAGCATTGTTTGAAATTTAAACCAGCAGCTTGACTCTGGTCAAGGCATTGACCTGAGGAATGAACCAGCAAATGACTGCCTCTTATTTTGTTTAGCTGAAACAGGCACAATGTGTGTACTTGTTCTTTCTGTCTGCAAAGAACAGGGCCCTGTGTATTAGCATATGGAGCTTCCAGTATGTGCAGATGCACCACATTGTGAGCCCGGCTGTCAATCTTAATTTGGTTGTCAGCGTAATTTTTAGCACACTGAGGATTATTTAGTAAATGACGTCCAATCGTGGAATCACATCTAATGTTGAACACTGTTTTGAGTTTTGCAAGCATGGTCTGGTTGGGTACAGTCTGTACCTTGCCCGTTGCAAACAGCAGAAGGGGCATGCTGTTTGATACGATCCAGCAGCCTTTGGGACATATGGCCTACACACTTAGCATCAAACTGGCACTAAGGCTGTCACTTTTCGCCCTGAAAGGCACCCAATCTACCTCAGATTACCCTGGAACAGCAAGTTATCTCAAAAATTAAAGCAACAGGTAAAGTTAGCTGTTTCACACTACTACTATGCAGTAGCAACATGAGTGGTATTCACCACTAACAGGAAGCCAAAAAGACCTTCTGCCTATCTCACACATGAGTAATGTGGTATATGAATTTCAGTGCCAGTGTGATGCTAGGTATGTAGGCCATATGTCCCAAAGTTTGGTGTATCGTATTAAACGGTCTGTCCTTTCTGCTGTTTGCAACAGGCAAAGTACAGACCATACTCAACCAGCCCATGCTTACTAAGCTCAAAACAGTGTCCAACGTTAGATGTGATTTCGCTATTGGACAACATTTGCTAAATAATCCTTGGGTATGCTAAAAAATAGGCCAACGACCAATTTAAGATTCAGTCGGGCTCGCAATGTGGCGCATTTGCGTGTACTGGAAGCTACATATATTAACACACAGGGCCCTGTTCTTTGCAGACAAAGCACATTGTGCCTGTTTCAGCTGAACAAAATAAGTAACAGCCATTTGCTGGTTCATTCCTCAGGTCAATGCCTTGACCAATCAGGGTCAAGCTGCCTGGTTTAAATTTCAAACAACGTTTGGCAGTTACCATTAACAGGTGTACTGCTGCATTCTCTGTGGCAACACCTCTACCAATTATTCCACTTGCCAACGCATCAGCACTCTCCATACAGTACAAAGTTGTTGCTTCCCCTGATATTGGTATTCTTGCAATTGTCCTGATGAGTGCAAGATGAAAAGCTTAGCAAAATGTCTTTTTTTTCAGCAGTATTCATGTTCTGTACCACCAAATGACTATTTACTTTTGTTTTTGTATTTATTTTTGTTGTTCAACTACCTCCCCCCCCCCCCCCCGCCCAAACCAGCATTGCTGACACCAGCTGCTCAAAGCCATACTTCCATCACGCATTGCACTCCTCTCTGCACGCCCTAAATGTCTCAGCTTGTGCCAGGCATCACCCACCACACAGTCACGCCCCTTAAACTGATCAATCAAAGCAGTTCAGACGGCCAAAAGCTGAGTATTATAGATAGCAAAATTTATGGAAAGTCGGAAAGGAGTTTCCTTGCACAATGAGCTGAGGGGTTACGAAATGCATGGCTGATATGTTGCAGCTTCACCATTGGCAGAATATAATTGCATTGTGACAAGTTTACATAGGCAGTTTGCATTGTAACCATGCATATCAGAATTTATAATCAGGAAGTTTTATTTCTTGGGATGCAGGTGTCAGCATCTATTGCCCATCCCTAATTGCCTTTGGGAGCACTTATGGAGCAGTTGATAGCACCCCTGCTTTTGGGTCAGAAGCTCTGGGTTCGAATCTGCTCCCAGGACTTGATCACCATGCAAGGTCCGTTCATAACGCAGCCAAACAGGTTGATTATCAAACCGCAAATCCTTCTAATGCACACCAATGGCAGACAGTAAGGACAGGAGAGATTTCTCATCAGTCATATGATAGAAAGAAAGTTGGAACCTCTACCATCACTATCCACATCTCCAGACTACAATGTGCATGTAAAAATGCATGTTGCCACAGCAGCTCAGACTGAGTGATCTGCAGTGCACTTACCAATTGCACTTGAAAGTTGGTGGTGTGCTGCCTCCTTGAACTGCTGCAGCCCATGTGTTGTAGATACACGTCACCATGCTGTTAAGGATGGTGTTCCAGGATTTTAATCCAGTGACAGTAAAGGAATGATATAGTTCCAAGCCAGGATGCTGTGTGACTTGGTGGTGATCCCATGTGTCTGCAGCCCTTGTCTTTCTAGATGAGTTTGCAGGTTTGGAAGGCACTGCTGAAGGAGCCTTAGCGAGTTGCTGCAGTGCATCTTGTAGATGGTAGACACTGCTGTAACTGTGCACTGGTAGTGAAGGGTGTGGGTGAAGCGGACCCATGGATGGTGTCAAGCTTCTTAAGTGTTGTTGAAGCTTCACTAATCTGGGCAAGTGGAAAGTATTCCATCACAGTCCTGACTTGTATGATGGACAAGCTTTTGGGAGTCATGGGGCAAGTTACTTGCCACAGGATTCCCAGCCTCTGACCTGCTCTTGTACCCACAGTATTTTTAAGGCTGGCCCAGTTAAGATTGGCCAATGGTAAACCTCAGAATGTTGATAGTGGGGGGATACAGTGATGGTAATTGAGTGTCAAGGGGAGATGGTTAAATTCTGTCTTGTTGGAGATGGTTAGTGCTTGGTATTTGTGTAGTGTGATATCACTTGCCACTTGTCAACCCAAGCCTGAATGTTGTCCAGGTCTTACTGCATTTGGGCACGAACTGCTTCAGTATCTGAGGAGTTAAGAATGGTACAGAACACTGTTAGCAAACATCCCCACTTTTGTCCTTATGCTGGCGTGAAAGTCATTGTTGAAGCAGCACAAGATGGTTGGGCCTAGGACACCTGTCTGAGGAACTCCTGCAGTGTTGCCCTGGGGCTGAGCTGATTCACTTCTAACACCCACAACCATCTTCCTTCCTCCAATCAGTGGAGAGTTTTTCCTGATTCCCATTGACTTCAATTTGGCTAGGGCTCCTTGATGCCACACTTGGTTAAATGCTGCCTTAATGTCAAGTGTATTCACTCTCACCTCACTTCTGGAATTCGGCTCATTGTGCCCAGATGTAAGATTTTGAAAACAGAAACAAAAACAGAATTACCTGGAAAAACTCAGCAGGTCTGGCAGCATCGGTGGAGAAGAAAAGATTTGACGTTTCGAGTCCTCTTGACCCTTCGACAGAACTTGAGTTCGACTCCAAGAAAGAGTTGAAATATAAGCTGGTTTAAGGTGTGTGTGTGGAGGGGGCGGAGAGGGAGAGAGAGAGAGAGGTGGAGTGGGGGTGTGGTTGTAGGGACAAACAAGCAGTGAAAGAAGCAGATCATCAAAAGATGTCAACAACAATAGTACAAAAGAACACCTAGGTGTTAAAGTTAAAGTTGGTGATATTATCTAAACGAATGTGCTAATTAAGAATGGATGGTAGGGCACTCAAGGTATAGCTCTAGTGGGGGTGGGGAGAGCATAAAAGATGGTTTTTTTATATATATATATATAATGGAAATAGGTGGGAAAAGGAAAATCTATATAATTTATTGAAAAAAAAAGAAAAGGAAGGGAGAAACAGAAAGGGGGTGGGGATGGGGGAGGGAGCTCACGACCTAAAGTTGTTGAATTCAATATTCAGTCCGGATGGCTGTAAAGTGCCTAGTCGGAAGATGAGGTGTTGTTCCTCCAGTTTGCGTTGGGCTTCACTGGAACAATGCAACAAGCCAAGGACAGACATGTGGGCAAGAGAGCAGGGTGGAGTGTTAAAATGGCAAGCGACAGGGAGGTTTGGGTCATTCTTGCGGACAGACCGCAGGTGTTCTGCAAAGCGGTCGCCCAGTTTACGTTTGGTCTCTCCAATGTAGAGGAGACCACATTGGGAGCAACGAATGCAGTAGACTAAGTTGGGGGAAATGCAAGTGAAATGCTGCTTCACTTGAAAGGAGTGTTTGGGTCCTTGGACGGTGAGGAGAGAGGAAGTGAAGGGGCAGGTGTTGCATCTTTTGCGTGGGCATGGGGTAGTGCCATAGGAGGGGGTTGAGGAGTAGGGGGTGATGGAGGAGTGGACCAGGGTGTCCCGGAGGGAGCGATCCCTACGGAATGCCGATGGGGGGGGTGAACATCAAGCCATTGTTTCCAGGACTGTCACTGACCTCATCTCCTCTGGGGATCTCCCTCCCACAGCTTCCAACTTGATAGTCGCCCAACCCCGGACGGCCCGCTTCTATCTCCTACCCAAAATCCACAAACAGAACTGCCCCGGTAGACCGATCGTCTCAGCTTGCTCCTGCCCCACAGAACTCATTTCTTGTTATCTTGACTCCCTTCTCTCTCCCCTTGTCCAGTCCCTTCCCACCTACATCCGTGATTCCTCTGACATCAACAATTTCCAGTTCCCTGGCCCCAGCCGCTTCCTCTTCATCATGGACGTCCAATCCCTCTACACCTCCATCCCCCACCAGGATGGTCTGAGGGCCCTTAGCTTCTTCCTCGAACAGAGGCCCGAACAATCCCCATCTACCACTACTCTCCTCCGTCTGGCTGAACTTGTTCTCACGCTGAACAATTTCTCCTTCAACTCCTCTCACTTCCTCCAAATAAAAAGTGTGGCTATGGGTACCCGCATGGGCCCCAGCTATGCCTGTCTCTTTATGGGGTATGTGGAACATTCCTTGTTCCAGTCCTACTCCGGCCCCCTTCCACAACTCTTTCTCCGGTACATCGATGATTACTTCGGTGCCGCTTCATGCTCTCGTCGGGACTTGGAAGAATTTATTAATTTTGCTTCCAATCTCCACCCCTCCATCATTTTCACGTGGTCCATCTCTGACACTTCCCTTCCCTTCCTTGACCTCTTTGTCTCAATCTCTGGTGATAGACTGTCCACCAATATCCATTACAAACCCACCGACTCCCACAGCTATCTCGACTACAGCTCCTCACACCCCGCTTCCTGTAAAGACTCCATCCCATTCTCTCAGTTCCTTCGCCTCCGTCCCATCTGTTCCGATGATGCTACCTTCAAAAACAGTTCCTCTGACATGTCCTCCTTCTTCCTTAACCGAGGTTTTCCACCCACGGTCGTTGACAGGGCCCTCAACCGTGTCCGGCCCATCTCCCGCGCATCCGCCCTCACGCCTTCTCCTCCCTCCCAGAAACATGATAGGGTCCCCCTTGTCCTCACTTATCACCCCACCAGCCTCCGCATTCAAAGGATCATCCTCCGCCATTTCCGCCAACTCCAGCATGATGCCACCACCAAACACATCTTCCCTTCACCCCCCCCATCGGCATTCCGTAGGGATCGCTCCCTCCGGGACACCCTGGTCCACTCCTCCATCACCCCCTACTCCTCAACCCCCTCCTATGGCACTACCCCATGCCCACGCAAAAGATGCAACACCTGCCCCTTCACTTCCTCTCTCCTCACCGTCCAAGGACCCAAACACTCCTTTCAAGTGAAGCAGCATTTCACTTGCATTTCCCCCAACTTAGTCTACTGCATTCGTTGCTCCCAATGTGGTCTCCTCTACATTGGAGAGACCAAATGTAAACTGGGCGACCGCTTTGCAGAACACCTGCGGTCTGTCCGCAAGAATGACCCAAACCTCCCTGTCGCTTGCCATTTTAACACTCCACCCTGCTCTCTTGCCCACATGTCTGTCCTTGGCTTGTTGCATTGTTCCAGTGAAGCCCAACGCAAACTGGAGGAACAACACCTCATCTTCCGACTAGGCACTTTACAGCCATCCGGACTGAATATTGAATTCAACAACTTTAGGTCGTGAGCTCCCTCCCCCATCCCCACCCCCTTTCTGCTTCCCCCTTCCTTTTTTTTTCCCAATAAATTATATAGATTTTCCTTTTCCCACCTATTTCCATTATAAATATATAAAAAAAAACATCTTTTATGCTCTCCCCACCCCTACTAGAGCTATACCTTGAGTGCCCTACCATCCATTCTTAATTAGCACATTCGTTTAGATAATATCACCAACTTTAACTTTAACACCTAGGTGTTCTTTTGTACTATTGTTGTTGACATCTTTTGATGATCTGCTTCTTTCACTGCTTGTTTGTCCCTACAACCACACCCCCACTCCACCTCTCTCTCTCTCTCCCTCTCCGCCCCCTCCACACACACACCTTAAACCAGCTTATATTTCAACTCTTTCTTGGAGTCGAACTCAAGTTCTGTTGAAGGGTCTTGAGGACTCGAAACATCAACTCTTTTCTTCTCCGCCGATGCTGCCAGACCTGCTGAGTTTTTCCAGGTAATTCTGTTTTTGTTTTTGTTTTGGATTTCCAGCATCCGCAGTTTTTTTGTTTTTATTTTTGTAAGATTTTGAATGTTGTTTTATAGATGTGGTGCAGTAATTCAATCAGGAGAAAATTCAAATTTTACTGCAGCGCTCAAGATTCTTAGCAAAATGATATATACCCTTGGTAAAGCGGCACTCACACTGCCAAATGTTCTATCATAGTCTATCAGATGTGCAGTGTTTTTATATTAGCCATGTTGTCCTTGCTGTATTCCTAAAGCTGAAAGCCATGAGTTTTTACAGTGATTATATGGGATCATTTCTAATCTTCAAGTTCTTGAGGTCTACTATCAGACTTTTGAGTGCAGGGATCTATTGTTCCCAAGAGGGGCTTCTGATTAATATTTTGGTAATCTAAGCATCCAGGAAAGCTCACAGTGCAGAAAGGAAATTGTGGAAAAATTTAAACTTTTTATGTTGGACCAACACTTGCAAAAATATGATTAACTGTATGAGTTAAGTTTGCTCACCAGTTGGACTGAAGTTTTTAAACTTTTCTTAGGCCTGTTGTTTCGGATGCTAAAGACCCCACTGAATCTTTTGCCTAAATACTTTCTAAATGTTATTTAGCTCAACAAAACCCAGACCATTGTTTCATAGAATTATAAAATGATGGGGACCACTAGACCCATCTCAGTTGTTGCCAACCCTTTGAAAGATTATCCATTTAATCCCACTTCCTGGATATGTCCCATAGCCCTGTGAATTTTTCCAATCAAATAATTATCCAATTCAATAACATAGGAAAGAAAAGGATTGAGGTCCTGCCGTCAGTTTTAGGAGCTACAGAGGATGTTTAAAAAGCAGAATCTCAAAGGTAGTAATCTCTTGATTACACTCGGTGCCATGCACTAGTAAATATATGAATAAGCTAAAACAGGTTAAATGCATGGCTGGAGCAGTGGTACTGGAGGGAGGGCTTTGCATTCTTGGGACATCAAGACCAGCTCTGATACAGAAGGAATCTGTTGAAGGTTGATAGGATCTGGGCCCATTGTTTTCCCAGGAATGTTAACTACAGCTGCTAGAGAGAAATTAAACTAATTTGGCAAGGCTATTAGCACCAGGTGAAACATTAGAGAGTAGTGCCAGGATCCACAGAGGACTAGGAGAGACGAATAGCACTACAATGCAATTCAAAATTAGGAGGGATCACACAGTGATCAAATGCAAAGCAGTCTAAGATGGGTTTGGCATCCATGTATATAAATGCACAGTGCATGGTAAGTAAATTTTGTAAGCTGCAGGAGCAAGTTGCCACATGGTGCTACGATAAGATAGCAATAACAGACCTGGCACAAAGAGTTAGGATTGGAAACTTATTCATGCTATGAGGTATTCAGGAAAGGTAGTCAAGGGGGTTTTAGAAGGAGCCAATTTAACCAGGCTTTCTTGAGTCAAAGAAAGAGTAAGCTTATTAATTACATAAAAATCAGAGATAAAATAATAAAAATGCAACACACATACACACAGATCAGAGGTGAGAAGTTGAGTCCAAAAATAAAAGTTTAAAGGGATATACAAATCAGTCTTTGGCTTGTCTGTGAGGAGTAGAATACAAAACATTGCAGCTGTTAAGTTGGGTGATTCTGACTTTGGCAGCTGGTTGGATTAGCAGTTGGTTTGGGGACACATTGTACTGCAGGTTAGTTGAAGGAGTTGTCCAGTTTCCTTTTTGACTGCGGCTTTGCTGACTTGCCTGCAGCCAGATTGAGAGAGAGAGAGGGCGATTTTTACCTGCAAGCTGCAGGGATGTCTAGTTGATGTTCTTCTGCTGTGATCTTCACAGCACACCAGAACTTGAACACATGGATCAGGTTTGCGGCTGGCTTTTTAACCCATTTCCTTTTGTATTCCTGGAATGGAAAAAACAAACATGTATTTCACCCAGAATCTGCTTTCTTTCAACTCAGACCATTCCACGTTCTGGGTTATAACTCAACAGGAGATAGTTTCTGCTGAGATGTGGTAATCAGTCTCCATTGTCTCTGCAACCACGGGAGATTAGACTTCAGTCTTTTGCATTGCATTTCTTCCTTTCAAATGTCTCTATCTGAAGTAGGCCTTGACACCTTTTTTAGGTGCGACATTCCATGTTCTCTCTGGATTAGTTGGTCAAGTATAATCCACATAGGAATTTTCCAGAAAGTGTTACTTTACATTCTCAGCCAGCTTTCGCTTGCATGTCCTTTTTTAAAAACACATCTTCCTTAAAAAGTTCAATATGTTCATAAGCAATTCAGGGCTATAATCCGCTGTCATGACAGAACCAAGGAACAATAGAGGAGCTATTACATTACATGATGTAGACTATACCCTACAAAATAAAGGGATGGATTTGCAGGATCATTATAGAAAGATACAAGAAGTAATGAGTTGTAATGATCAGAACACTTTAATATAGTCTGGAATAGTACCATTGGAGGGATTCCTAAATGTGTGTAAGTGAATGTTCTTGATCAGTGTGTTTTTATCCATGGGATGTGGGCATCGCTGGCTAGGCCAGCATTTATTGCCCATCCCTAATTGCCCTTGAGAAGGTGGTGCTGAGCTGCCTTCTTGAACCACTGCAGTCTATGTGGTGTAGGTACACTTGCAGTGTTGTTAGGAATGGAGTTCCAGAATTGTGACCCCAGCGATAGTGAAGGAATGATGATATATTTCCACGTCAGGATGGTGAGTGGCGTGGAGGGGAACTTCAAAGTGGAGGATGTTTCATTGGGTGAGCATTTACAGAGATCATATCAGATTTAGGATAATTATGGAAAAGAGCAAGGTATAATCGAGTTTAAAAATACCTAACCATTCAATGAGTTGAAAAAGGATCTGGCCTAGGTTGATTGGAATCAAACATTGATAGGCAGAACAGTAATTGAACAAAGGACGGCCTTCAGTGAGATGGTTCAGGTACACAGCAGAAAGATTCCTATGTCATGGAAAGGAAAGGCATAAACTAGAGCTTCTTGGATGACAAAAGATATAGAGGTTAATATTAGGCAGAAGAAAGAGAATTGGGGCAACTGCAAGGTTCATAATACAGAGGAGAACCAAACTGAATGTTGAAAGTATAGAAGAAATCTAAAGAGAATAAGGGGCAAGAGAGAACATGAGAATAGATTAACTGCTAAAATGAAGTATTTTCTAAACACAAACATTGAAGAATTGGGCCAGTAAAAGCCCATAAAGGAGGGTTTGAATTTTCCAGGTCCACTAGTGTTGGGCTGGGATGCAGGAGGGCTGGCAATGTGGTGGGGGAAGTTGCTACGAGGGGAGCCCAGTGTCTTCCTGCCACCATGGCAAATTGCCATTGGGCACCTCAGCAGCTCAGCTGTCTTAGTTAGCCCTAATTAAGGGTCACCTCCACCACCACAGGCAATTTTCCTGTGTTGGGAGGACCCTCAGTCACATGGAGACTGCCAGGTAAACCTTGATGACCTCCCAGCAGGTTCCTGGGTGCAGGGATGGCTTTGTTTATGGGCACTCCCTGGCTCGTGGAGGGGCCACTCCAGCTGAACCTGAACCAATGGCAATAGTGTCGCTGGAGCACCAGGACACCCTCTTCCCCCCAGTTACTGGGGCCTTCCAGGACCTAGCTTCCGCACTGCTTTTCAAGGGCACTTTGGCTCTGAAGTCCATACATCCCAGAGCTGCAATCTGAGCAGTAGCCACTGCAAGCAGTGGTGTAGCTGAGCTGCTGGCCCAATCAGAGGAGTGGGCTATTGTCCTCAATTGATGGCAGCTTGTTAATTGTCCCTAGCAAAGTGCCACCCATTGAATCGTGGTTGGTTCCTGTTTTGGCCCTGGTGGTGGCATGTCAGCATCCCCCAAACAATTCAGCCCAAGATCATCTTGTGGTGGCAGTGGGCATGGCTGAGACACTAAATGATTGCTTTTCATCTGTTTTCACCAGAGAAGTGGATACTGCCAACGTAGTGGTAAGGAAGAAGGCAAAGCAATTATTGGCTAAGATGAAAATAGATAGAGATGATAAAAGCTTGACAGTCCTCAAAGTAGAAAAGTCACTTCATCCAGATAGGTTGTATTCTAACTTAGAGAGAAGGGTAAAATTGCTCTTTCAATCCTCCTGGGATGTGGTGATGTTGCTGAGGCACTGGAGGTTTACAAATGTTAACAGCCCTGTTTTTTTTAAAAACATGAACTCGGTATAAACCTGGCAACAATTGGCTACCAGCCTAACATTGGCAGTGGGGAAACCTAACCTGGCATTTAGAACAATTCATTCATTCATGTGTGCTCTGCCCAACGGCAGGCCCTTGGTTCATTGCATGCTGATGCTTCATCCTGAGCCATGTTCTTGGACTAATAGATGAAAGTCAGCACAGGTTTATGAATGACAAGTAGAGTTTGACTAAATTGGTCAAATACTTTGAAGTAATAGTGTGTCAATGAGTGTAGTGCAATTCATGTGTGTATAGATTTTCAAAGGGCATTTGACAAAGTGCCACATAATATATTTGTTTACAAGATTAAAGCCCATGGGGTTAAGGCAACAGTGGTAACAAGAATACAAAATTGGCCATGAAACAGCAAACAACGAATCATGGTGAACAGTTGTTTTTCAAACTGGGGACAAGTCTACAGTGTTCTCTGGGGGTATAACTAGTATTTCATGTGAGGTTTAATATAATTCCATGCTTTTCTACACTATGCCACTTGGAATAAAGCCAAGTATATCATGCTTTTATAGTGACCTTCTTTACACTTCTGCCTTCAAAGATTTGTGTACATACACTCCCAGGTTTCTCAGTTGCTGCAATCCTTTAAATTGTCCTAGTTAGTTTATGTTGCCTTTCCTGATTCTAACTACCAAAATCTATCATTTCACATTTGCTGCGTGAAATTTCATCTGCCTTTGTCCTCCTGAAGTCTGTTGTCCGTTGTTCACTACACTTCTGAGTTTTGTCATCTGCAAATTTGAAGTTATACCTAAGTTCAGGTCATTAGTGTATATCAAAAAGAACAGTGGCCCTAATACTGACCTCTGGGGAACACCACTGTATACTTCCCTCCAGCCTGAAAAACAACTGATCATCATTAAGCCCTCTGCATTCTGTTACCTAGCTAATGTCATACCCATGCTGCCACTGTCCTTTAACCCCACGGGCTTTAATTTTACGAACAAGCCCATTATGTGGTCCATTTGAGACCTCGTTCTTTACGGAAAGAAAACAGCACTTCTTTCCTTAATCAGGGAGAAGTTATTTTCAACAGATCGTACCAAGATTATTACTTAGTCTGAGCAACTGTTCGTTTTGTAACACCATTTTAATTAAACCTATGCTATCCCCCCATAGACTGCTTAGTATTGGTGTCTATTTGTTGAATTATTCTTTAGCTAATCATTAAGCCATGAGTTGGAATTTACTCCTGAGCTAATAGCTGAAAAACAACTAGTCAAGATAACAAATATTTTAACTGAGTAGTAGAGCCAAGATCTGTATCCTGTAGAATGACTGATCTAAATTATTGCTCCAAGCTAGATTTAACATTAAAGTTGATTTTCTTTATACATTTAATTTGTATGTCAAGGCTGAATTAATTTTAGATTGCTTTCTTTCTGTATGATCCTTCCTCCTCCTTCCTCAATGTAGTTTTTCCCCCTTCCTCAATGTAGTTCTTCCCCCATATGTAGATTTTCCTCTACATGACCTGGAGTGCTTGGACATTTTTCACTAGAAAATCCAATTTATTTCAATTTATTGACTTCTATTCTGAAGGCGATCAGCTGGATCATACTGCCAGAAAGAAGTTTCTATTCTAAGTTTTCACATTTTCTTCAACTGCTCTTGAAAGAGTCAAGCTCTAGTGAGCTGTGCTGATGGGTATCAGCAGGAGATTTGACAGTGTAGGACATCACAGCCAAATCCAATCCTATTTGTGCACAACATCCATAGTGATGGCATCCAGCAGGAATCTCAATATGGTGATTAAGAGCAGGGGCCAGAGCTGCTATCTTTCTTTCTATCTTGGGCATTGATATTAATTATAGTGCCCTTCCTGAGATTAGTTCAAGTGGCCATAACCTGAAAACCAACCCTCTGATCCATACACCTTAGCTATAGTTACTTTTCCCAATTTAGCTATGGAAGAAACCCTATGAACAAAGATTTAGAAATGATGTACACTGTGATTCCTCTATTTTTCATTGGTATGTGGAGGATCAACAACATTAAAATAGTACGAGCATATCTGAAATGTAAATCCTGAGCCTACCCAACGGTCTCATCTCCTTTCTCTTGGTAGACTACGAATAATGCAGCATTGTATTTGGATGTGTAAGAATGGAGAAACCAAGTCAACCCCTTGCTTTCCTCTAGGGACAAGAAAGTTAACATCCAGGTACAGCAAGTAATTATTGAGGCGGTTGGCATGTTGGCTTCTATTTCAAGGGGATTGGAGCGCAAGGATAAGGAAGCCTTGCTGCATTGGTGCAGGGCTTTGATGAGACCACACCTAGAATACTGTATTCAGATTTCCTTTCCATATTTAAGGAATGATATACTTGGATTGGAGACAATTGCAGCAGAAGTTCACTAGACTGGTTCCTATGATGAAGGACTTATGTTCTCTGGATTTAGAAGAATGAGGGATAACCTCATTACACGTACAAGATTCTAAAAGCCTTGACAGGGTAAACACTGAAAGGTTGTTTTTCCCTGGCTGGGGAATCCGGAACATGGGTAGGCTCAGGATAAGGGGCTGATCATTTGGAACTGAGATGGGAAATTTCTTCACTTGAATGGTTGTGAATCTTTGGAATTCTCTACCCCAGAGAGTTGTGGATGTTCCATCGTTGAATCTATTTAAGGCAAGGATACAGATTTTTAGTGTCTAGGGGAATCAAGGGATCTGGGGAGCGGAAGGGAAAATGGAGTTGCTTCATTGTATTGAATGGCTGAGCAGCTCGAGGGGCTGTAAGGCCTACTCTCCTATTTCTCATGTTCTCTACCATTCGTTCTGTATATTACTTTTATTTCTCCCATGTTGATCGAAAATGCCACATTACTCCAGTAAATAAACAGTCATAAAAAGGGCAGTTTAAAATTTACCAAATAATGTGTTAATTTTTCTCGAATGTTTTAGGTAGGGTTTGACTGCGCTTAAAACATTGGGTACTACTCACTCAAAAAAATTGTCAATCCAAGCATTCTCAATGTTTTCACAATACTTCCTGCTGTCGAATTTTTATTTTCCCCTCCCAGCAGACATCTGGTCTGGAACCCCAGTTGTAGTCCCTCAGAATACAAGACTGTTTGCAATACTGTAGGCAATGGCTTAAAGGATAACTTCAATAAAAGGGCAAGCAGCTGAATATGTTCCACTTTCCCAATGAGGAGTACAGTGTACTGCTCGCACTTACAACTCATTCAGGCAAGAACATTTTTGTGTTTAATTACCTGAGAGGCTGTTGCTGAGATGTGTCATCCATTGCCCCACAAGCAGCATTTAGATGTTGGCTGGAAAGCTGCCAAGAAAATTTGAACTTCTTACCACCTCATGGTAACCTGCCCCAGCTGTCTGGCAGCTGAGCATATGATTCCCATCAATTCTAACTGCTAGATTTATCCGCAGTTGGAACTTGGCTCCCTTCAGCGGGTATATTTGTTGGGTTCTTGGAGGATTATGGCAATAATTGCTTCCTTAAAGAAGGAGAAGGTGTTATCCTACACTGAAAAGTGCATTTTCCTTTGACCAACTCGGGGTCCAGTCTCTCTTGTGGCTGATGGAGGAATATGGACAGTTAAGCAGAACAGGGGATGCTGAGGTGAGAAACAATTCATGGAATCCATCTTTGATTTTGTTTGCTAAGATTAACCTTTTGAATAGGCTAACACCATTACACCACTTTTCGTCACCATCTGTGCAAGTGTGCAGAGGCATTGATAGTTTCATGATGTTTGCTGAATAGCTTATAAGTAGTGGAAAATTGCAGTTAACTTTAACAGGTCCAAGTGATTTCTCCCTGCCTCTATCATGCTGGGTCCTAAATCTGCACTGTTTCTCAATCTAAAAACAATACCTAGTGTCTGTGAGGTCTGAAACCATGTCTCAATTATTTAAAGCCCTCCCTGAAAGGGAACTGTTCCAACCAGACTTCTAGCTGATCGCTGAAGACTAATGCAATTACATAGAAATGACAGGCTATCTAGAAAATGCCATAAAATACACAATGCTTCTACACTTCTGCAGGTGAGTTGATGGAAAATATATACAATAATGAATACTGCACAATGTGTTCAAAGTGTTAATGGAAGCAGGATTTAACAGGTTTTTTTTTCTCCACTAAAATAGGAGTATTTTAAAAGGAAGCTTTTCTTTCTACTAGCTGTCTCTTTTTCTCCTGCTTGTAGTCTTAGCCTCAGCAAGTCTCTGCCCACTTTACATTAGCCTTCCCCTCTTTCCCCCTCCCTGGACTGGCAGGTATTTAAATATGGAGGTTCTTCTCTGCCAGGGATGTACCCAATCAAAGGGTTGCAGGGGAAAAGCCTAGGCCAGTCTGTTGATGGTCGACCAAGTAGTGGGGTGTGTGCATGCTTCTGGTACCAATTGATATATTATGACGAATCAGTCACCACTCACCTCTGTCAGGCCAGAGAGGGACACTGATGCAAGTAATTAGGAAAGCTAATAGAATGTTATCTTTTATTGTGAGGGGAATTGAATACAAAAATAGGGAGGTTATGCTTCAGTTGTGCAGGGCACATCTGGAGTACTGTGTACGGTATTGGTCTCCTTATTTGAGGAAGAATGTAAATGCATTAGAAGCAGTTCAGAGAAGGTTTACCAGACTAATGCCTGGAATGGGTGCGTTACCTTATGAGGAAAGATTGGACAAACTAGGCTTGTATCTGCTGGAGTTTAGAAGAGTAAGAGATGACTTGATTGAAATGTATAAGATCCTGAGGGGCCTTGACAGGGTGGATGTGGAGAGGATGTTTCCTCTTGTGAGAGAATCTAGAACGAGGGGTCACTGTTTAAAAATGAGGGGTCGCCCATTTAAAATGGAGATGAGAAATTTTTTCACTGGGTGGGGTGGGGGGGGTGCGGGGGGGTGGTGTCATGAAAGTTTGGAACTCTCTTCCTGAAAAGGCGGTGGAAGCAGAGTCTTTGAATATTTTTAAGGCAGAGGTGGATAGATTCTTGGTAAGCAAGGGGGTGTTGGTTATCAGCAGTAGGTGGAATGCAGATTTCCGGTTACTATCAGATCAGCCATGATCTTAGTAAATGGCAGAGCAGTCTCGAGGGGCTGAATGACCTACTCCTGCTCCTTGTTTGTACGTTCTAAGTTTTTTAATTTGTAAAGCTGAGGAATTGTAAATTTGCCTTCCTTGAGTTTGTGCTTTGCTTTGTACAAATCAGGATTGGAAATTTTCCTACATTTCATTGAAGTTGCTTAGTCTGGGCTGGAGGGATTGCACTTATAAAATGCACTCCCTAGGGATTCTGCTGAATGAAATGACAACTTTGCCTTGCTGTGTTCAAAAGACAGGTCTTCAGATTTTTTTTCAGGCACCCTCACGGGGCGGTGCCTCCCAACCTGGGCAGAAGAGTTGTGACCGGGTTGTGTGGATTCTGGCTTTCTGTTCTGACACTGAAACAGACTTTCTAATTAGTCTGAAGTTGGCATCAAGCTTCATTCTGTTACTTGTTTTTTGGGTTGGAGCCAAGGCATTGAGAAAAGTAGCTGAAAATTTGGAATACCGAATGTTTTTATAGAATGGCGCAATATTCTTGTGCTCCTGACTTATGGGGAATGGCCACAGGGTCCTTGTTTTGACTTACGCATCTGCCTTTTGTTTCCTCTTTTGGTTTTGAATTAACGCAAGGTGAAGAGAGATCGGATATATAATTATTTGGACAGCCAAGGGCTGATTAAGGATAGTCAGCTTGGCTTTGTAAATGGTAGGTCGTGTTTAACGAACCTTGTAGAGTTTTTCGAGGAGGTTACCAAGAAAGTAGATGAAGGAAAGGCTGTGGATGTTGTCTACATGGACTTTAGTAAGGCCTTTGCCAAGGTCCCACATGGGAGGTTAGTTCAGAAGGTTCAGACACTTGGTATCCATGGAGAAGTTGTAAACTGGATTTGAAATTGGCTGTGTGGGAGAAGACAGAGAGTGGTAGTGGATGATTGCTTCTCAGACTGGAGGTCTGTGACTAGTGGTGTGCCTCACGTGTTGGGACCATTGTTGTTTGTTGTCTATATCAATGATTTGGATGATAATGTGGTGAATTGGATCAGCAAGTTTGCTGATGACACTAAGATTGGAGGTGTTGTGGACAGCGAGGAAGGCTTTCAAAGCTTGCAGAGAGATCTGGACCAACTGGAAAAATGGGCCAGAAAATGGCAGATGGAATTTAATGCAGAAAAGTGTGAGGTGTTACATTTTGGAAGGTCAAACCAAGGTAGGACATACACAGTAAATGGTAGGGCACTGAGGAGTGCAGAGGAACAAAGGGATCTGGGAGTTCAGATACATAGTTCCCTGAAAGTGATGTCACAGGTAGACAAGGTTGTAAAGAAAGCATTTGGCATACTGGCCTTCATAAATCAAAGTATTGAGTATAGGAGTTGGGGTGTTATGGTGAGGTTGTATAAGACATTGGTGAGGCCAACTTTGGAGTATTGTGTGCAGTTCTGGTCACCTAACTACAGAAAGGATATCAGTAAGATTGAAAGAGTGCAGAGAAGATTTACTAGGATGTTGCCGGGTCTTAAGGAGTTGAGTTACAGGGAAAGATTAAACAGGTTAAGACTTTATTCCTTGGAGCATAGAAGAATGAGGGGAGATATGATAGAAGTTTACAAATTTATGAGGGATATAGACAGAGTAAATGCGAGGAGGCTCTTTCCATTTAGATTAGGAGAAATAAACACGAGAGGACATGGCTTTAGGGTGAAAGGGGAAAGGTTTAGGGGGAACATTAGGGGGAACTTCTTCACTCAGAGTGGTAGAGTGTGGAACAAGCTACCATCTGACGTGGTAAATGCGGGCTCACTCTTAAGTTTTAAGAATAAATTGGATTGATAATGGATGGGAGAGGTCTGGAGGATTATGGACTTGGTGCAGGTCAATGGGACTAGTGAAATAATATTTCGGCACAGACTAAAGGCCTAAATGGCCTGTTTTCTGTGCTGTAGTGTTCTATGGTTCTAACAAATGTTTCACAGGGAATAAAAAACAAGTGTCAGCTTAGTTTAGTAGCAGCACCCGGGCCTCTGAGTCAGGCATCATGAGTTCAGGCTAGAGAATTGAGCATGCAATCTCGGCCAAATTCCAGTGCAGTGCTGAGGGAATGTGGCATCGTTGGAGGTGTTGTTTTTCCTTTTAAATGAGATTCTGGCTGCCCCTCAAGTAGTTGAAAAGGTGCTATTTAGAGAAGAGCAGGAGAGTTCCATAGGTGTCCTAGGTAACAATTGCCCTCGTTCAAAATCGCTAAGCAAATTAAATGTTCAGTTAGCATATTGTGTGACTTTGAACTCTTAGTTGCAAATAGAAGTGATTTGTACTCCATGGAAGGGCTGAGGGGTGATTTGATTGAGGTTTTTAGGATTTTGATAAGATTTGATATGGTAGATAGAGGCATATATTTTTCTGCGGTCGAGGAGCCTATCATGAGATGTAACCTTCCTGTCCTCCTCTCTTGTTCCCCAGTCATGTTCTCTCCTTCCTCCTCTTCCCCACACACTTCCACCACCACCGCCCCCCCCCCCCCCCCCCCCCCCCGCCCCCCCCAAACTGCATGCTGTATTTGCAACCAAACAGTTGCACTGCAAAAGTAATCCATGGGTTGTATGACCATTGGGCCATTCTGAGAATGTGATGAGCTATGTTAATGCAACTTTGTTCTTTGTTCCTACTGTTGCTAGACCTCGTTAGTTAATTTGATAGCTATTTAGTAACAGTGTTTTCAATAAGAATTTAGTAAAGTGTAATAGAAATGTGTAGAATATTCAGTTGAGCAGTGAAAAACACTAGAGTACCATGCATATCTTTCCAAGCTTGTGTTGCCCAGATAGTGTGTGTACAAATTGGCCAATACTTTACTAGGAGTAATATGAGGTGATGAGCGAGTCTATGATAAACACATTGCACAACACTGAACCACGTTGGCTTTAATGTAATTTGAGTCCTCCCAGTGTAGTGGTATTCATACACCAATTATGCTGACACCTACAGAGATTTAAATAAAAGTACATCATCCTGATACCTTTTATAAAAATCAAAGTTTTTTGCTCCGATATGCTTAATTCCTCCATTTTCCGCATTCAAAGGTTCATCTTCTGCCAACTCCAGCATGATGCCACCACTAAACACATCTTGCCCTCCATGCACCACCCCCAGCCGTCAGTATTCCGTGCACTCCCATGCAATTGCAGAAGGTGCAACACCTGCCCCTTTATCTCCTCACTCCTCATCGTCCAAGGCCCCAAACACTCCTTTCAGGTGAAGCAGCACTTCACTTGTACCTCCTTCAGTTTGGCTTACTGTATTCCCTGCTCCCAATGCGGTCTTTTCTACATTGGAGAGACTAAACGCAGACTGGGTGACCACCTTGCGGAACACCTTTGCTCAGTCCACAAGCATGACCTAGACCTTCCTGTTGCTTGCCATTTCAACGCACCAATTTGCTGTCATGCCCATATGTCCATCCTTGGCCTGTTGCAATGTTCCAGTGAAACCCAACGCAAACTGGAGGAACAGCACCTCATCTTCCGATTAGGCACCTTACGACCTTCTCGATTTAACATTGAGTTCAACAACACCAGACCATGAACGCACACCTCCCTCTTCATCCCCCTTTTTAATGCAATTTTTAAAATTTATGTATTGATTTTAAATTTTATTTTACACTTTTTTAAATCCTTTTTCCCCAACCACACATCCACCCCACCCACAAACAGGGCCACCTGTCACTTGCCTTTATGTTTTGCTTTCACAGAGTGCTGACCCTTGTTTTGCTATTAACACTTTCTGCTATCTTACCTTTATGCCACTTTCAGCACCTTCTTTACTTGTTACCACTACCATTAACACTCCCTTTGTCCTGTGTCCATGGCATCTTTGTCAATCTATCCTTAGCTGTCACCTACCCCTCACTTTCTATTGTGTCCCACCTGCTCCACTCCCTCTTAAACAGTATAAAACACATCACATTTCTACTTCTCTTTAACTCTGAAGAAGTCGTATAGACTGAAAACATTTCCCTCTCCACAGATGCTGCCAGACCTGCTGAGTTTTTCCAGCATTTTCTGTTTTCATTTTACTTTTCAGATCCTTAGTATTTCTTCCTCTACTTAACCCTACACACATTTATTCCTCGAGCGAAAACAGATCAAAGAACTATTTTTAAACTATTTTTCACAACTTATTATGACTTTGCCTTGTGCAATATTCAGGATTTATCCTGCCTACACCATTTAATAATTTTTCCTCCATGTGACCTTTCTACCACCTTAACCACCAGCTTTTCTGGAAGTTAATTTTATTCTCCTCTTTCCTCATAACACAGCCATTACCATGTCTTATATGTTTTTGAGCTGCTTTGATTGTAGCCTGACCAACACATTGCAAAGCTCCATCATAGCCTCCATAACTCATATTCTTCTTCCAAAAATCATTGTGTAGGCAGAAATTCCAAACTGCTTTCATTTTCACTCCTAATATAATTAAATTATTAAAACCTCAATTTTACAATTTTCTGTCGCTCGAGCTATTAGCCTTTGGATTTCTAATCCACCACCATAACCACAAGGCTACTATATTCATTCTGGCTGTAAAACTCTGCATTCTGTTACATTTAATAACTTTACCACATTGTCCAGATATTAAATGATGAGTTAACAATCACTTCCAGGCCCTTTTGAGTAACATTCTGCTCATCTGATTTGAAATCCTACGCTTGATATGGCATTTGTTACCAGAAGGTCTGAAGAGACAGTCTTTACAGTGCTGGTGACTCCATAAATTACAGACACATCCAATCCAGTTCACAGGAAGTTACTTTAGGCCATTCACTAAAGCACACCCTTTAATCTACAGACCCAACCCTTATCTTAAGACTCCTTTTCTTGAACCATATGGTTACCCAATTTTGCTCCCTTGTAACTTGAATGACCAAAATTGTAAATCAGAAATTGAGATGAGAATCATAAATTCCTCCACAAAAATCAGTGTGGGTTGTTTTGCATCCTATGGCTAGCAGTTTTTAAAGTGTTGTTACACCAGTTTTATACTTTGTGAGGGGTGTTGCTAATTCTAGGCAAGTACCAAACAGGTGTCAATCCTCAGCCATCACCATGAATTCTTGGCTTTGTGATACAGGAATGTGTACAATACCCAAGGGATCTTTTTGTGGCTAACTAAGGAAGTTAAGGATAGCATCAAGGTGAAAGAAAAGGTCTAGAATGTTGCGAAGATTAATGGCAGGCCAGAAGTTTGGGAAAACTGTAGAAAGCATCAAAGATTGACTTAAAAACAGGGATAAATTAGAATATGAGAGTAAACTAGTAAGAAATATTAAGATAATAAAAGCTTCTACAAGTGTACAAAAAGGAAAAGAGTAGCTGATGTAAGCATTGGTCCCTTAGAGGATGAGACTGGGAACTTGAAGGGAAGCCAGGAAATAGAGACTTTGAGCAAGTATTTTGTAACTGGCTTCACAGGAGAAGACGCAAAAAGCACCCCAAGAATAGTCGAAAATCAAGAGGCAAAAGGGAGGGAGGAACTAGATCTCTATCACTAGAAAAAAGTACTGGGAAAACTAATAAGGCTAATGGCTGACAAGTCCCCTAGACCTGATTGCCTGGGTTTACTTAGGGCTTTAAAAGAAGTGGCTGCAGAGATGGTGTGTCTACAAACATCCACCCCCTCCACCACCAACACAGTGACAGCAGTATGTACCAGAAAATGCACTGCAGGAGCTCACCAAGGCTCTTTAGGCAGCACATTCCAAAGCCACAACTGCCATCTAGAAGGACAAGAGAAACAGACACATGGGAACACCACCACCTGGAAGTTCCCCTCCAAGCCACACACCATCCTGACTTGGAAATATATCGACATCCCTTCACTGTCACTGGGTCAAAACCTTGGAAACCCTTCCCTAATGGCATTGTGGGTGTAACTACACCTCATGAATTGCAGCAGTTTAAGAAGATAGCTCACCGCCACCTTCTCGAGGATAATTAGGGATGGGCGATAAATGCTGGCCTAGCCAGTGACGCTCAAGTCCCATGAATTAACAAAAAAAATTAGTTGTAATCTTCCAAAATTTCCTAGATTAGGGAAAGGTCCCAGTGAATTGGAAAACCACAAATGAAACACCTCTATTCAAGAAAGATGGGAGATAGAAAGCAGGAAACCAGGCGATTTTGCCTAACGTCTGTCATTAGGGAAATGCTGGAGTCCATTATTAAGGAAATAGTAGCAGGACGTTTAGAAAGTCATAATACAATCAGGCAGAGTCAACATGGTTTTATGAAATGGAAACTGAGGATGTAGCATGCAGGGTGGATAAAGGGGAACAAGTGACTGCAGTATACTTGGAGTTCCAAAAGACATTCAGTAAGGTGCCACATAAGAGGTCACTACACAAGATAAGAGCTCATGGTGTTGGGTATGATATATTAGTATGGATAGAGGATTGGTTAAGTAACAGAAAACAGAGTTGGGATAAATGCGTCATTTTCAGATTGGCAAACTAACTAGTGAGGTGCTGCAGGGAGCAGTGCTGGGGCATTCGCTATTTAACATCTGTACTAATGACTTGGATGACGGGACTCGGTGCATTGTAGCCAAATTTGCTGATAATACAAAAATAGGAAAGCAAGTTGTGAAGAGGGCACAGAATTTGCAGAGGGGTATAAACAGGTTAAGTGAGTGGGAAAAAATTTTGAAGATGGAATATAATGTGGGAAAATGTGAGGTTGCCCACTTTGCAGGAAGAATAGAAAAACACAATATTATTTAAACGGAGAGAGACTGCAGAATGCTGCAGTGCAGAGGGATCGAGGTGCCCTTAGGAACGTTGGCCTACTCGTCCTATCAGCCTGTCGAGCCTGCGATCATTGCTGATCATCCACCTCAATGCCTTTTCCCCACACTGTCCCCATATCCCTTTATATCACTGGTATTTAGAAATCTGTCAATTTCTACTTTAAACATACTCAATGACTGAGCTTCCTCAGCCCTCTTGGCTAGAGAGTTCCAAAGATTCACAACCCTTGGCTAAAAAAATTCTTCTCACCTCAATCCTAAGTGGCTTCTCCCTGATTTTGAAATTGTGCCTCCCCAATGAAGGGAAATATCTTACCTGCATCTACCCTGTCTATCCCTTTAAGCATTTTGTAGGTTGCAATGAGATCACTTCATTCTTCGAAACTCTAGGCCCAGTATCTCCAGTTTCTCTTCATAGGACAGTCCCGCCATCCTGGGAACAAGTCTGGTGAGCCTTTGTTGCATTCCTTCTGTGGCAATAATACCCTTCGTAAGGTAAAGGAACTAAACCTGCACACACAACTCCAGGTGCGGCCTAACCAACATTCTATTCATCAATTGAAGCAAGACTTCGCTACACCAGTACCCAAATCCTCTTATGATTTAAAAAAAATTCTTTCTTCCTCCAGCTCTCCACAAGAGAAAAGGAACACACGTCAATGACAGAGAGCAGCTGCTAAAAGCAACACTCAAAGTCTGTTTCCTGCTCAGAAGAGCAGGAGGATATTAAGGAAGGCAAATGGAATTTTGGCATTTATTGCTAAAGGAGTGGAGTATAAAAATAGGGAAGTGTTGTTGCAACTGTACAACCTGGAGCATTGTGCACAGTTTTGATCCCCTTACTTGAGGAAGGATGTAGTTGCATTGGAGGCAGTTCAGAGGAGGTTCACTAGATTGATTCCAGAGATGTGGGGATTGTCTTATGAGGAGAGATTGAGCAGTTTAGGCCTATACTCGCTAAAGTTTAGAAGGATGAGAGGAGATCTAATTGAGGTATATAAGATGCTAATGGGGATAGACAAAGTAGATGTGGAGTGGATGTTTCCCCTTGTGGAGCATTTCAGAACGAGAGGCCATAGTTTTAGGGGTGGTAGATTTAAATCAGAGATGAGGAGGAATTACTTTTTCTCAAAGGGTCATGAATCTGTGGAATTCTCAGAGTGCAGTGAATGCCGGGACGCTGAATAAATTTAAGGAGGAGATAGACAGATTTTGAATTAGTAATGGGTTGAAAGGTTATGGGGAGAGGGCGGGAAATTTGAGTTGAGGCCAAAATGAGATCAGCTTTGATCGTATTGAATGGCGGGGCAGACTCAAGGGGCTGAATTGCCTACTCCTGCTCCTAGGCCTTACTTTCTTATTATGTAAGAGAATGCTATAAATCTTCTTCATGTTTTGTGAGACCAAACACTCTAGAAACACATTTCTCAAGAGAAAAACTATAGAAATGATCCTTAAGAGTATAGTCCATTAGCATTCCTAATTGCTTGCTGCATGTTAGCCTTCAGTGACTTATTGACAAAGACATCCAGGTCCCTTTGTACATCTAAACTTTCTAATCTCTTACCATTTAAGAAATACTGTGCACATCTGTTCCTCCTACCAAAGTGGGTAACCTCACATTTTTCTACATTATATTCCAATAACCCCATTTTTTCCACATTATATTCTTTGTACATGAATCACAAAATGCATGCAGGTACAGTAAGAAATTAGGAAGGCAAATGGCTTTTATTGCAAGGGAGATGGAGTACAAAAATAGCTGTGTCTTGGTACAATTCAGTCCCTCCACTACTGATGCATAGTGGCAGTAGTGTGTACCATCCACAAGATACACTGCAGGAACTCACCAAACCGCCTTAAACAGCACCTTACAAGCCCACAACCATGACCATCAGAAGGACAAGGGCAGCAGACACATGGGAACACCACCACCTGGAAGTTCTCACCATCTCAACTTGGAACTATATCGCTATTCATTCACTGTTGCTGGGTCTAAATCCTTGAGCTGCCTCCCTAACAGCGCTGTGGATGTACCTACACCAGATGGACTGCAGTTGTTCAAGAAGGCAGCTCACCACCACCACCTCAAGGGCAATTAGGGGATGGCCCAGCCAGCGACACCGGATCCCATGGATGAATATTAAAAAAAACGTACACGGTATTGGTGAGATCACACTTGGAGTACTGTGTACAGTTTTGATCTCTTGAGATATACTGTACTTGCATTTATATACTGTACCTGCACTGGAGGCAGTTCAAAGAAAGTTCATTAGGTTGACCCCTGCACTGAAGGGGTTTTTTGTGGAAAGGTTGTGCACATTGGGCTTCGGAATTGGAAGAACGAGCTCATTGGAGTTTAGAAGAATGAGGGTGTGATCTTTATAGAAACATATAGGATTCTGTAGATGTTGAGAGAATATTTCCCCTCGGCGGGATGAAAATCTGAAATTGGGGGGAGGTGGGCACAGTTTCAAAATAATGGATCTCCCTTTAAGACTGAGGTGAGAAAGAATTTCTTCTGAGGGTTATTAATCTTCAGAATTCTCTTTCCCAGAGAGCACAGGAGACTGGGTCATTGAATATATTCAAGGCTAAGTTAGACAAATTTTTGATCCACGAGGAAGTCAAAAGCTATGGGTGGGGCGCAACATGAAAATGGAGTTAAGGCCACAATCAGATCTTATTGAATGGCAGAGCAGGCTTGAGGACCAAATGGCCCACTGCTTCCATATCTTATGACTTAAGATTCTGTAGCTCATAATTCAGGGTAGAGAAAGAATATTCAATAGTGAGTAATTATGAAACAAATTTTCTAGGATTCCAGATCTTTCAATGCTTTGGGTCTCTCAGTCCCACCATCTCCTATTATCTCCTCCTTTATCATTGTCAGCATCTCCACTCCACGCCATTTCCCCTCTCTTCAGTGCTGAGCACCCTCAACCCCACATTCTCCCAAGTACAAAATTGAGTGGTGAATGGTAGGTTTAGATGTTTAACTTTGCCTTCACACAGTAAAATTCTCATTTTGGTTGGCTTTGTTGAAGGGAGGTGAGTGATGACTGAATGTAAAATATTTTAGCACTTGGAGAAGGGAGAAATTTGAGCAAATGTTAACCTTAACCACTCGTGCATTTATAGCAGTTAGTTTAAAGAGCAAATTATTTACCTGCTTCCCACCTCAGTTGTAGGTACAGCAGCAAGGTAGAGAGGAGACAAAGCAATAAGAACTGCTGTGCGCATGTAGCACCAGCAGTGAGGTGTCTCACTATTTCCAAATCTGATGTAATTGTGAGACACAGTGGCAAAACTAATCTTTTATCTTTTTTCCACCCCTTTAGGTCATTGAAGTTTATGACTTGAGTAAAGTTAAATTGAAATACTGGTGAGTATTTTTACTCTGTTTCCCTTGTGTTAATCAATCTTGCTAGAACTTAAGTATAGGCCAATGGCTGCAGTGGTGTTACCAGGGCTTTGGAAAAAACATACTGGGCATTGCTCAAGTATTTTCTAGCAGACTGAGCATGCAGGATTCCCATTTATCTTTTTGTTTAAAGGGTTAGAATGCAAGAAGTTAATGTATTGCCCGTCTTCTCTGGTAAATAAAGAAAGCTCCCTGGATTTTTTTTTGCTTTTATGTTAACTTTTAGGATTGTAACATAATAAGTTTAATATTTGGGTTAAGGTGAAAGCTGTTAAGACCAAGCACAGACTCAAAGTTCAAATCCAATAAAAAATTGAAAATGCCGTTATTTATCAATTTAAAAAATTAACATTTTTCCCCAATTATATCCTTCCCACTGGTATTGATGCCTCTGCGGAGTATAATTCTGCAGGAGTAGGACACTCAGTTAGTTTAACTAAGTGTTTATTATTCATGTCAGCTTTGTCTTCAAGCTATTCAGCCTTTGCTCTCCCCCAGCTCTTCTCCACTAAGATACTGAGACCAGTAGTGGACACCCATGCTGCCACTCAAGTTGAGAACTGCTAATTTGGAACATTTTATTCATTAGTAATGCATTTTTCACCAGTAAATCATCTGCCAATTTATTGGAAAAATCCACTTTTTCTTTTAGCTGTTAGCTAGTGAGTAAAATGGGGTGTCCATTTTAAGATTGAGTAGGTTTGTGTGTTTTGAAGTTTATTTGACAGCAACTAAATCCATTAATTTTCACAAGGTTTTGCAATCAATTTTAAACCCATTAACAGAAAATGACTGACTCAAAGGGACCACTGCAACCAAACATTAGAATTAATCTGAGATGTTATTTATTTTTCTTCTTCTGTTTCTTAGTTGAAGATTTTTGGTGATCTTGTTTGTCAGATTGAATGGTTCTGATATTTTGTGTTCCTGTAGCAGATTTTTGTCATGTGCCAACTGAGGACAATAGGGTAGGTCAATGCTACTCTGAAGTTGCCACAAAGTGATTTGTGAAGGGAGCTTAGGGATTGCTTTTACTCCAATCTCTCGTCACCCATTGCAATGCAGCTGAGAGCAAGAACTCAGTTGAATAGCTTGCATTTCTGGCTATATAGCTACATTGGCAAAGTAGTTTTATTGGCCATTTGTAACACTCTTCACTACAATTGATTATCAGCGCACCACAAATGATATTTGTTTTGACAAATTTACCACCATTATTGAACAATGTATAATTCAACAAAGCCTTCCATCTACTCTGGTAACTGGAGTATTTGTATGTCACTACTATAGGATAGCTATTTCTGTGCATTTACAATGAAAATTGAGGAACGGGTTTATGGAATTTTAAGCTGGAAGATGGAAGTTTTAAGCAGAAATTGATAAAGTACAACCACTGGAAAAGGTGCGGTAAGAGTCCAGTTTTGGTGACAAGGTAAAACATCAAGAAAGAGCAGGTGAGGCCAGGTTAGAGAAGGACTGGATGGGTGGACAGCATCAGAAACTTGTCAGAGGAAGGAATGACAGTGGCCTGCAGAATTGCAGTGAACCCCGAGAGATGCCTATGGCCCATGTGGACTAGACTAATTATGGATGGAAACTGGAACATGACAGTTCAGAAAACTGCTCTGGATTGTTTGGTTACTCTAGGAATTATTGCAGGACCTGTAATTACTCTATAGATTCAAGATATTCAACAAGTTATGCTGAACCTCGATAAAGCTCTGGTTTGGCCATGTCTGTTTGCCACACTTCAGAAAGGACGTAAGGACCTTGACAATGTTCAGAGGCGATTTTCCAGAATGGTGCCAGGGATGGGGGATTATAACTACAAGGTTAGGTTGGAGAAACTGGGGTTTAGATAAAATAGATTTTTAAAAAAGCTGTTTCCATTAGCTGATATAGAAAGACTGTGGGACACAGATTTAAGGTTTTGGGGAAGAGGTATGTGTTTGAGGGGTGGGGGGGTGGGGGGTTGTCGAATTTCGGGAACAACATTTTTATCTAGCAAATGGCAATGATCTGGAACTCGCCACCCACGAGGGTGGTGGAATGGAAACAGTCGATGATTTCAAAAGGAAATTGGCTCAGCACTTGAGAGAAATAAACTTGCAGGGCAACTGGGATAGAACCCGACTGAATTCCTCTGCAGAGAGCTGGCATGGTGGGCTGAGTGGCTGCCTTATGTGCTGTAATGGCTCTGACTCTATGATCAGTGGAGCTCATTCTCTGCCATTTCAAATATCATAAGCACCAACATATCACAGAATGTATGTTATAATAAATATAAGGAATAGGAACTAGAGTAGGCCATTTTCCCCTTTGAGCCTGTTCCCCCATTGAAAAGATAATAGCTGATCTTCAACCTCAATTCAGCCTTGCCCCACTGCCCATCTATCCCTTCATTCCCTCAGTACCCAAAAATTTATTGATCGCTGTCTTGTATATGCTCAACAACTGAGCATCCACAGCTCTGTCAGATAGAGAATTCCAATCCTTTGAGTGAAATGACTTCTCCTCATCTGTGTCCTAAGTAGCCAACCCCTTACTCTGAGACTGTGTCCCCATGTTCTAGATTCCCCAGGTGAGAGAAACATTTCTCAGCATCTGCCCTGTCAAAGCCCCTTAAGAATATTTATATGTTTTAATGAGATCACCTCTTGTTCTCCTAAATGCCAGGAAATATGGGCCTAGTCCGCTCAATCTCTCCTCATCCAAGGGCAAACTCCTTATCCCAGGAACCAGTCTAATGAACCTTCATTGCACTCTGTTGAGGACAAATATATCCTTTTTTGAATAAGGAGACCAAAGCTATACACACTACTCCAGGTGTGGCTGCTCCAATGTCCTGTCTAATTGTCGGAAGACATCTTTACTCATATGTTGCAATCCCTTTGTACCATTTGCTTTCCTGATTGCTTGCTGTACCTGCATGTTAACTCTGATTCATCAAGGGCAACCTTGTCCCTCTGAATACAAACATTTCACAGTATCTCACCATTGAGGAAATATTCTGCTTTTCTATTTTTCACACTTGGTCACATTGCTTTCCATGTGCCATGTTTCTTCCTCCTCAACTAATCTGTCGATATCCCTCTGTAGCACTTTATGTCCTGCTTACCACTTACTTCGTCCTCCTAACTTTATATCATCAGCAAACTTGAATATGTTATACTGAGTCCTGTCATCGAAGTCATTACTATAGATTGTAAATAGCTGAGTCTCACGTACTGATCCTTGCAGTACCCCTCTAGTTACAGCCTATTTCTGTCTATAAATCTGTGCTGACTCTGCTTAACCATATTATAATTTTTAAGTGCCCTGCTATCGCATTCCTAATAATTGATTCTAGCATTTTGTCTACGATTGATGTTCAGCTAATTGGCCCATAGCTCTCAATTTTCTTTCTTCCTCCTTTCTTAAATAGCGGGGTTTCTGTTTGCTACCTTCCAAATATTGGGAACTGTTCCAGAATCTAAGGAATTCTGGAAGATCAAAACCAATGTATCCATTTTCTCTGCAACTACCATGTGGGTTGTCAGGTCCAGGGATTTGTCACCACTTAATCCCATTAATTTTTCCAGTATGATTTCTTTCTTCTTACTGATTTCTTGAAGTTCTTCATTCTTGCTAGATCCTTGGCTCTCTGTTATTTCCAGAATGTTTTTGTTTTCTGCAGTGAAGACAGATACAACATATTTGTTTAGTTTCTCTACCATTTCCTTATTCTCCATTATAATTTCACCTATCTCTGCCACTAATAGGCCTACATTTACTTTCACTAATCTCTTCCTATCTGTGTACCTACAGAAACATTAACAATATGTATTTTTTTGGCTCTTGCTAGTCTATTCTCATGTTCTCTTTTCGCTTTCCCTATCTATTTCTTGTTCTTCCTTTGAATTTTAAAATGCTCCCAATCATCTGGCTTACTACTCTCTTTGGCAGCATTATATGCCTCTTTAACTCCCCTTGTTAACCAGTTGGACCACTTTTTCTGTGGGGTTTTTGTGCCTTAAAGGAATGTATATTTGTTTTAAATTATGTATTCATTAAATGTTAGCCATTGCTTGTCTACTGTCAAATCTCTCGATGTAGTTTCCCAATCCACCTTGACCTCTCATACCTGCGTAATTTGCTTTGTTTAGATTTAAGACCCGAGTTTCAGACTTCTACATCTTGCTTTTCTGAGCTAAGATCCTTTCTCTCTACTGTCTTTATCTCATCCATTGTTATCAGAGCTACTCCTCCTTCCATTTTGATATCTCTTCTAAAAGTTAAGTATCCTGGAATTATATATTTAGTTCCCGATCTTGGTCACTTTGCAGTTAAGTTTCTGTAATGGCTATTAGATCAACCCGTTTTGATTCTTTCTAATTTTCCCTTACATAACCTTGGTCACTATTACCCTATCACCTTTGTTACTCTCACTATTCCCTTCCTGACCTACTTTATTTTACCTAAAATGTTATTCTGCTCTAGACCCTTGACATTTTCCTTGCTGCTTTTGAATTTACCATTTCCTGAATCCTCCCATGCCAACTTCATTAGTTTAAAGACCTGTCTACTGCCCTAATTATTCAATTTGCCAGGACAGTGACCCTAGTCTGGTTTAAGTGGAGCCTGACCCAACAGAATAGCTCCCTCTTTCCCCAATGTCAGTGGCTAATGAAGGAAGACCCCTGCCTCTCACACCATTCTTTCAACCACATGTTTAACCTTCTAATTGGGTTATCCCTATATCAGTTGAGGTATGGCTCAAATAACAGTCCAGAGGTTTGAAGTAGAACCTTTGCAGTTCTACATTTTAATTTTGACCCTAACTCCTTGAACCACTCTTAGAACATCATTCCTAGTTCTACTCATGTCATTGGTTCCTACATGGACCATGACGCCTGGATCCTCCCTCCTGCCAATCCAGCTTTTTCTCCAGCCAGGAGATGTCTTTAACTCTGGCACTGGGCAGGCGACACAACTTTAGAACTTGCAGATATCTATTTCCCGGACTATATTGCCTCCTATCACCAATACGTTCCTTTTAAATGGCGTGCACCATGGTGCCGTGGTCAGTTTGTCCACTGTAGCTGCAGTCACCTACATAGGTAGCAAGTACCTCATACCTGTTGGTCAAAGTAATGGGCTGAGGCCCCTCCACTATATCCTAGATCCCCATACTGCCTGACTCTCAGTCTCACCCTCCTGTCCATGACCTTTGACCAGCTCTAAAGTTTTACTTAACTTAAGGACTTTGGCAGCTTCCTGGAACAAAATGTCCAAATAACTCCCCCTCTCTCTGCTGCGCCATAACGTCTGCAGCTCAAGTTCGGCTCAGCAATACTGAGCCAAAGTTTCTAGAGCTGCAGACACTTACCACAGATATGATTGTCAGGGATTGCAATGCTCACCGCAAACTCCCACATGCTGCAATGTTGTGAAGTTGAAAGGGTATATGGCTTCTGAAAGAAGCTATAGCCATGAATGAATCATTTCCAATGTATTTAATTGTAAGCAAGTAACCTTAAGATGGAATCCAAGTCACAGTTTTTTCAAACTCTCAAGCTTTAAGTGTTGAATAAACAGTCCAATCAGCCCCCAAATGCAGTTGTTTGTTAACTTGATTTTTATTCCCCCTGATTGCACAGTACTCAATGAAAATTGTGGAAAGGGTTTGAGTGCAAACTTGGTGGTCACCAATCCAGATCACAGAGATTAAATGTATTCTTTAGGATTTCTTTGGTAGAGCTCCTACCCTGCACTTATCTATTGCATATCTAAATTATTCATACCAGGAAGATCCTTGGTTCATGTTAGCTAATATCCACCAAAGCTTTGCTTTGATATTTTCAGTAAATGATCTGACTATTTGTCAATTGGGAAAGGAAAAATTGTCCAAATTCCTGCTCCAAATCATCAACCAGTAGCTGTTGGAAGCACTCATGCAGGACAGATGTAACTCTTTCAAGTACAAACACGTTTCCATCTGTTTCAGATGAAGTTACATTGTTTCATAGTTTGCCATTGTGAGATTTGAACTCTTGATCTTGGGGTTACAAACCCAGTACCATAACCACTTGGCTATTTAGGAGGCCATTTGCCTGTGAGGGCATCACAACACTCCTTGTTTAGGCTTTCACAAATACTGGGTGCTTTGTTGAAGTACTGAAGCTCAACCAGAGC
Source organism: Carcharodon carcharias (assembly GCF_017639515.1). Lineage (NCBI taxonomy): Eukaryota > Metazoa > Chordata > Chondrichthyes > Lamniformes > Lamnidae > Carcharodon > Carcharodon carcharias. Next base: position 120,672,561 of record NC_054473.1, on the reverse strand, counting down.
CTTTGATGGGGAGGGACTAGTAAACTCCTTTAGGCTGCTGCACACTACAAGTAGAGCACAGGCACTCGGGGTGATACAAGGGTTTGAGTGCCTATGTTGTATTATGTGTTCTGACTGCATGCTGTGAACATGTTGACTGCAGGGAGTTTCCCACAAAGTGACGAGTGGTGGTGACCAATGGTTATTGTGACTAGTGGAGAGGGTGTGGAAAGAATGCCTCTGTCACAGGGAGGAGCACCAAAGAGTGCTGTCTACTTAAACCCACTCATCTATTTGGTAGTAAATGTCAAAGACATCAAGCATTACAGCTGGCAATCGAATAGGTCTGCTGCTGCATGTGATTGCCAGCTGGTAATTTATCACTTGCCTGAGGTTGACTTTTGGTTGAGAAGTGGGGAGACAAAAAAAAAAGCTTGAAGTCTGCTTTTCCCACTACTAGATATGTCTCCAATCTCAGTTGTAAACTTTTTTTAATGGATCTTTCTGATTTGTTCCTTATTCTGTTGCAGTGGTGTACACTTCAACTCTCAGGCTATAGCTCCAACTATAGAGCAGATTGACCAGTCATTTGGAGCAACTCACCCCGGAGGTAACTGCTGTGTGTGCATGTGCGTTGGCAAAGCAAATATAATTAGAGGTGTAAAAATTAAAAGCTTCTGATTAAATAAATAGAGAAAAGTTAAGACATAAGTTTAAGATCATTGCATAAAGAATGGCAGATATGTTTTGGTGAGTTAATGGCACCTGGGATGTCCTACCGGGAATGGTGGTGATAAACAGAATCCACAATAGCTTTTAAAAGAACTGGATAATAAGGCAAAAAGGGGCTTTAAGTGGAATGAATAGGAGAATGTGATTAAGTGGGGATAGCCCTTTGAGAGCTGTCAGGCAGAGTGGGCTGAATGGCCACTCACTGCTGTAAAATTCTTTTTGATTGTAGAATTGCTGCCTCCAATTTTCCAACCATTTTCACCACATTAGCACTTGGGTGGGAGGTATGAGAAGGAAATGCATTTCCTGCCATATTGTAGGCAGAGGCATGAGCTTTGTGTCCAAGATTGATGGGACCATCTGAATTTTGGTATAATTTATTCTTTTCATGCCTTCCACATCACTTGTTAAGATTGCACTGGATGCAGATTAGCTGAAATGCTTACTCATATTAAGAGCTTAAAACTAAAGTTTATAATGCAAATTAACTGGGGGACAGGAAACATACATGCTGTTTTTTTACTGCCCCTTACAGGTGTTGATTGTAAAGTTTATCCTTTATTGTATAGGGGCAGGGCGTTTTGCTAAGTGATTCAGGGGAAACTATTCATTGTTGATCTTGGGTTCCCCTTGTGCAGTGGGTATTCCTTTTTGGGGTCTATTAGAGAATGAAAAAAGAGAATAAGCAGGAATGATTGGATGTCAGCAAGTGAGGCAACATTACACCCAATATTTCCAGAGTGCAGTAACATATTGTGTGTATTGCCAGAACAATGGGCCAATTCATCTCTCAAGCAATGCAATTCTGTTGAGCTCGATACAATAAATGCAACAAACACAACTGCTTTGTAACAGCAACAGGTTCTGGGTAGTCAGGTTTCCTGATTACTGATGCCTGTAGGCCAGTGGGGCAGGATATTTCTGGTGAGAGGAGCAGAAGTGAACAAATATGGTACAAGTTGATTGTTGTACACACAGAAGCATATTTATCCAATGTTGGGAGGGATGTAAGAGAATCTTTTACAGCCTGCTTACTCACAAGATGAAGCACATTAGTTTTAACCTTTATTGCTCTTCCTTTCCCTCACATTCTAGTGTACAATGCCGCTGAACAACTTTTTCATCTCAATTTCCGAGGGCTTTCCTTTTCCTTTCAACTGGACTCCTGGAAAGAAGCACCAAAATTTGAGGTGAGGAAGCCACTTGTAAAGCCTTGAGCAGAGTAAGTGGCTTTGCTCAGAATTGAGGTGGAGTTGTCCATTGTTCTTGGATATGTATCATTTTTTTTTCCTACCTAAGCCTACAACTGCCCACAATCACCACTAAGCTCCCTTGATGGCTTAGCTGGAAATGCACTGCCCAGTGTGGAACTGAGCCATACCAATCAGAAAGCTCTGAATTTGATCTGCGTTAAACCTCTGCCAAGATTGTGAAAATTCTCTGTCAAATAGAGAGAAAATTGGCCGAGTTTTCCACTCCCAATTACCATCCAGTGATTCTTGCTATGTGCATCTGTTGGGGATTGGATAAGGTTAGCCGTGATGCTCTCAATCTACCAGTTTGCCATCACTCTATCCAGAAAGATGGTTGTTTGCAATGTTCCAGACCAGCCCAGTGTGAGAAACAAAGGGAAATATTGGCAGAGAAATCTTGTAGCTCAACACATCTAGCAGAACTCAGAGATGCAACCCTTACAAGGGCAGTTTTCCTCTGTCCCTCTATCATTCATCTGGGCTGAAGTGTGTAAGCCCCCAGCCTGTTTTGAAGTTGTCATTTCAGTAGGCCTAAAATTCTCCCAGTGAACGCTAACCTCATGGCAGGGCCTGGAAGCATGGAGAAAGTCAATACAGTTGCCGGGCTGACGGGGAGGGGCCAGGAGGCAAGGGCGCAGGTGGCTGTGTGGCGGGGGCGGGAAGCAAGGGACCGGGCAGGGGGGCAATGAGGCGAGGATGAGGGGAGGCTGCATGGGCAGGGTGGAGGGGCAGGTGGGGTGTGTGGAGACGAGGGCAGGTGTGAGAGGCGATGGTGGGGGTGGTGGAGATGAGGGTGCAGGCGTGTGGGGGGATGAGTGGTTGAGGGTGGGCAGGGGGAGGCAAGGGCGTGCATGCGGTTGGGGGAGATGAGGGCGGGCAAGGAGGAGGTGAGGACGTGCAGGCAGGGGGAGACGGCACGGGCAGGAGGCGAGGCAGCGAGGGCGGGGTGGGGAGGCAGCGAGGGGGGAGGCAGGGGGAGACGGGAGCGCTAGCAGAATGTGACGGGGAGGTGAGGTTTCGGGGGGAGGCGGGGTTTCGGGGGAGGGGGAGGCGAGGTTTCGGGCGGAGGGGGAGGCGAGGTTTCGGGCGGAGGGGGAGGCGAGGTTTCGGGCGGAGGGGGAGGCGAGGTTTCGGGCGGAGGGGGAGGCGAGGTTTCGGGCGGAGGGGGAGGCGAGGTTTCGGGCGGAGGAGGAGGCGAGGTTTCGGGCGGAGGGGGAGGCGAGGTTTCAGGGGAGGGGGTGACGGGGAGGCGAGGTTTCGGGCGGAGGGGGAGGCGAGGTTTCAGGCGGAGTGGGAGGCGAGGTTTCGGGCAGGGGGGGAGGCGAGGTTTCGGGGGAGGGGGTGACGGGGAGGCGAGGTTTCGCGCGGAGGGGGAGGCGAGGTTTCGGGCGGAGGGGGAGGTGAGATTTCGTGCGGAGGGGGAGGCGAGGTTTCGGGCGGAGGGGGAGGCGAGGTTTCGGGCGGAGGGGGAGGCGAGGTTTCGGGCGGAGGGGGAGGCGAGGTTTCGGGCGGAGGGGGAGGCGAGGTTTCGTGCGGAGGGGGAGGCGAGGTTTCGTGCGGAGGGGGAGGCGAGGTTTCGTGCGGAGGGGGAGGCGAGGTTTCGTGCGGAGGGGGAGGCGAGGTTTCGTGCGGAGGGGGAGGCGAGGTTTCGTGCGGAGGGGGAGGCGAGGTTTCGTGCGGAGGGGGAGGCGAGGTTTCGTGCGGAGGGGGAGGCGAGGTTTCGTGCGGAGGGGGAGGCGAGGTTTCGGGCGGAGGGGGAGGCGAGGTTTCGGGGGAGGGGGAGGCGAGGTTTCGGGTGGGGGGGAGGCGAGGTTTCGGGCAGAGGGGGAGGCGAGGTTTCGGGTTGGTGGAGTGGGAGGCGAGGTTTCGGGCAGGGCGGGGACGGGGAAGGCGAGGTTTCGGGTGGGAGGGAGGCAAGGTTTCGGGTTGGTTGGGGGGGGGTGGTCACGGGGGAGGTGAGGCCTGCTATGGATGTAATGACGTTAGAGGGGCAATCCTGGATTAGAAGTTGAAGATCAAGTTAAGGAATTAAGGATCTGGATTGTGGCTAATGGAAGCTATGTGGGTATTGGGTTTGATGAATGATGTGGTTCAGGAGCAAAGAGCTTGTTATTCAAGTTGGTTGTGTTGAGGGACGTGTGGATTCATTACTTGGCTGATGAGATCCAGACCTCTTTTTCCTTTTTATGTACTATTCATTCTTGCTGATAAAATAAGAAATGTTTGACTGATTTGTGTTTACACAGCCCAAATTTGCACATGGCCTGGCTTCCCTGCAGATTCCCCATGGTGCTACCGTGAAACGCATGTACATATACACTGCAAATAGTCTACAGGACACAAAGTAAGTAGACTGCCAAAGATATGGGTATCCATGTGATTTCCCTGATTGGTTAGGTTGGCTTATGCATCTCGTGCTCGTTGGCACGAGATGTACAAAAATTAAGTTTAATGACTGTCAAAAATCTGTGTTGTCTAATAACTTTAATGAAGTGGAACATTCAAGTGAACTGAATACTGGTGAATGTCAGCTTGTCAATTTGCCACTGTAAAACAAATCTAAAGCTGCACATATTTGGTAATTGCTAGATCTTTCTTGCTGTTGAAACCTAGATTGTATTTGCTAGCAGGTGCCCCTTTAATGGGCAATGCCTTTGTGGTGTTTTTATGGCAGCCCCACAGTCTCAAGGTAGTAATTAGTCTTGGCTTGGTTAGTCGATGCCACTTGCTTGCTGTGTGTATGCATGGTACTGTAAAATATTAAAGGCTAATTAAAGACATGCACAATAAAGTATGCTTACTATAGAGTTCACAGTTCACTACAACCTGTTATCCAGTCTGTAAAAACAGAATGCTGGAATGATACAGAAAGTCTGAGCGTGTGAAGATAAATTTATTTATCAGTGGAGTTTCTTGAATTGCTTGTGAACTAAGTGCAACAATCTGGCTTTTATAGAGCTCCCATGATGCCACTGAGTTGTTTCTATGGTAACGTGTATGCAGAGACTGTTGAAGTATTGAGAGATGCCATGGGACCTCTGGGTCTCCGGCTGCGACTACTGACAGCAGGTAAAACAAAAATCATTTTGCACTTTTTTTTGGCGTGACTAACGAAAGGGGAAATCTGATGAACCGCTTACATGAAGGATCCAAAGTAATGCTATGTTCACTTCTTTTAGTGAATTCCTGAGTACACATCATATGTAGAAATGATACAGCTCTTCAGTTGAGGTGTGAAAGAAAACCAGGAAATTTGTCCCATTGCTGTACAAAGTGGGAGTCACACAGGCTGATAGAGTGGGAACAGTGCTCACTGTCAACTTTGGCTGAGGCAAATCTCACATGGAGTCAGCCTGATAAACATGTATGCCTTTTCTTCTGAAAAATACCACCAGCAATTCATAATCTTGCATGACTTTGATGTCAGCTTGGCTCAATTGGTAGGACCATTGCTCCTGAGTAGAAGTTTGAGAGTTCCAGCCTCACTCCTGACCTTGTATACTTAATCTAGATTGCTGCCTCAGTGGAGCCGAGGAAATGCTGTTTCATCACAGGGCTTAAGCTGAGGCTTGCATCTGTTCTGGTCACTGAAAAGTCTTGTGAGATCCAGTGGCACACTTCAGAGCAGGGAATTCTCTTTGGTTAACCTTCTTACCTGAATGCTACCAATATTTTTTTAAACAAGTAAACTGCAAACTGATCCCTTATCTTATGCTGTTCTTGGCACCTTGATGTGTAAAATTGCTGCTTACATAGCATTGCTGTATTTCAAAATCATTCAATATCTGACTCTTGGTATGTCTTATGATGTATAAATTCATCTTCCTGATCTTCATGGGTCAGGTATATTTGTACTGTGTGTCACTAGGCTTGATGCTTTATTACCTCGAAATTGCCAACCCCTATCTGTGTACAGGTCTTTTTCCCATCATTGTGTTAGAGAATAAAATGTTTGCACCGAGAAAACTATTGGTGAAACTGCAAGGTGAGAGCTTACTAAAAAATGTTCTAGTCTACATCAATTTACACTTTTAATAGATTGACCCCATTGGATTTGTGAATCTTGCATTTAAATCCTCTTGCAGAGAGCAGACTTTGCTAATTACCTGTTGATATAAATGTAAGGCGTAGCTGTGAAGCTTTTCAGATTGAGCTCCCAGGTATTGACAGCAGAGGCAGTTGGCCTTTCCAGGATATTGCTTTGGTATATTTGTCATATTGCTTTATTCCCCATGATGCCAGGAGGCACCCTTGGAGTATTGGTATGACTAAACAACTTCAGCAGAGCCTAAGACAGGTAGGTGTCTTCTGTGGCTCTGTAGTAACTCCCAACCCCACAGTGAGTCCTCAAATTAACTCTATTTTTGAATCTCTATTGGCATGATACTTTGGCTCCCTCTACTGGTTCAGATGAATAAATGCACTGCCTGGCTGAGCCCTGTACTGCAGCATGTAAACCAGGAATGTTTATTGTGTTGAGTCCACTAAACTTTCTGTCAAGGAGATAACAGATTTACCTGTGTTCCTGGTTTAAGAGTGTAAAAGATTCAACCATATCTCTTGTAATATTCAGCAGTTCCAGTGAGTGCCAACTGAAAGTCCATGTATGTAAGCACCAGATGTGGATAGGGTTTGACTTGGCTGTGATGACTCCTGTAGTTAAGTAGCCCTGTCAGACAGAAGGTACAGGAACTTTGGAACAACAAGGCTCACAATTGGAACCGTGTGAATCACTATATTCGGAAGAAAAAAATCAAAGTATTTGTACAACTAGGAAAACCAAATTCAATTATCTGTGTAGCATTTTTTTTATTTGTTTATTCAGAGGGCATTTAAGAGTCAACCACATTGCTGTGGGTCTGGAGTCACATGTAGGCCAGGTAAGGACAGCAGATTTCCTTCCCTAAAGGACATTAGTGAACCAGCTGGGTTTTTACAACAATCAACAATGGTTTCATGATCATCATTAGATATATATCAGACTTTTCATTCCAGATCTTTTTATAATTCAAATTTCACCATCTGCCATGGTGAGATTTGAACTCAGGTCCCAGAGCATTACCCTGGGTCTCTGGAATACCAGTCTAGTGACAACACCACTATGCCACTGCCTCCTCCCTGAAGAGCAATGGGGATGTATTTATTGAATCTTCATTTTCAAGAATGTTCTTTCATAATGGTTCAGTGGTTAAACTAGCCAAGTTTGGATGCTAAACTCCATGATCAAAGAAGTTCCCAAATTTAAATATAGAGTCAGCTGCCGGAGCAGCAGTGTTGTGTTATATAGTTGGCTGTAATGCTCTTAGACGAGTGAAGTTGGGATTGTGCAGTGTATAATCAGTGCCTGACTCACATGTGAAGCACCCATGATATGGGAGTATGCAAGCAAAGTTGAGGCAGAGGAAAAAGAAACAATCAGCATTCATCTGTTTAGTAACCCTTACTCCCAAGCATTTGGGGCATCTCTAATGGCTTTTTGCTCTAATACCCTGATTGGCAGATTATTCCAAACATTTATCATTCTTCCTGATCTGTGGAACAGAGCCCATAAATGAGAACTCTGCAGCTACTGAGCCTTGACAATCTTGCTGACCTTGTTGTGCTCATATTTTTATTTCTTTTTTGCGATTTGGTCCTGTTTATAGTTTGTAGTGGCAGAAGTTTGGAAAGGGTAGCTTCACTGGTGGGTAAATTCTAAATTGGAACACCTCGATCTCTTTCAGTAATTTGAGATATAAAGAGTTGCCTGAGAACCTGGATTGGATGTGTTGTCAGGAGCATACTTTGCTGCTTTCAGTAGTGTCATTATATGAAATCGACCCCAGTTGCACCTCTGATCTGATATTGTTGTGCCACTCTATTCTTGTTACTATCTGGAACTAGGCTGCCCCAGCACCAAAAGTAGGGTTTCATTCTCTGCAAGCTGGAAAACGGCTTGAGTGAGGAATTGGAAGAAATTATTCTTTAAAAAGCACCTCTTGTCCATGGGGTGACTGTGTCGGAGCCCTTGGAGCCCCCATCTGCCTGCTCTGCAGTTCAGCACTCTGACTGGGATGGAATACTATTCTTCTCCAGAAAGAGGTTCCTGACAGTACTCCCCAGAGTTGTAGATGACATGATTTCATGGCGAACTTGATGCTTTAACACAGCAGATGATGTGTGCCAGGCAGATCAAATCCACGAGGGAAATTTGCTCACGTGGTCACAACGATTTTGCAATTCGTATTTTATTTTGAGATGCCTGCCCTGAATTCAGAAGTAGAAGTCCATCTCGAAAGTATAATAATCCTCATAATATTATTGATTTATTGTAAAAGTAGGTTAGTGTGTTTGTGCATGAGTGTGTGTGCACACGCACATGCGGGATTTAATTGAATTAGAGACAACTGGTTTGGAGGTTTGACTCATCAAAAGAAGCAGGTTTGAAATGCTAACTACGTAAATGTAGCCAAAGTTTTAGGATGTGAGGTAGGAGAATTTGCATTTTTAGATAAATCAGGGTAGTTTGAATTTCAAAGAGATGGTAGGATGTTACACCGAACCAGAGAAGCTAGGCTAAGATTTTTTAAGAAACTAAATTAAACCTTTATTAACAAAAGAAAAGATTTCAAGCACATACATAGGCCTACAAATTACAGCTGTAATAACTCTTAAAACCTCTAATTTGGCTTCCAGTTACACATCCATTAAGGCAATGTTAAAACAAATAGATTTAAACAGATCCAGGCAAGTCACCACAATACCCTTGACAAAAGTGGCTTTTCGTAGCTTCGGTTTCTGTGGACAGCTTAATGCACAAATACTGAGGCTTTCATACTTCAGGTAGATCTTGAAATGCCTTTCCTGACACGTAGCTTAATTTCCCTTTATACATGTTCCTCCCTTTTAATGCAAATTCCATTGTTCCCATATGTCTTTGGAACTTTATTTCTCTCATAATGTAAATCTACTCATGGTGCTCATATTTTAGCAGTAACCTTTAAGAAAAATAAGCGCACTGCTTGGCCTAGCTTCTCTGGCTAGGTGTAACAGCCTGCCATCTCTTTGACATTCAAACTGCCCTGATTTATCTAAAAATGCAAATTCTCCTTACCTCACATTCTAAGACTTCAGCCATGTTTACATATTTAGCATTTCAAACTTAGCTACTTCTGATGAGATAAAGCCTCCAGACCAGCTGTCTCTAATTCACGCACACGCATGCATGCATGTACATACACACACACACACACAAACACACACACACTCACACACTATTAACCGACTTTTGCAATAAATCACAATACTATTATGAGAATTATTATACTTTTGTGACACATGGGCATGTGTGGCCATGGTTACCAACTAATGGGAGTCAGTGGAACACCACAGAGTGCTGAAGGCAAGGGCTGATGTATGTCAGTTTCCAAGCATTTGTCCCACATAAATGGTTTTCACTGCTAGATTTGCTTCTGGCCAGAGCTGTGTAGATTGAAAGTGTAGTGTGCTGTCTCTTGGGATTTTTCCCCTCCTGCAATAAATAAGCAATAAACTTGTGCACCAGTCGATGCAAACTGAGATCTTCACTCAAGTAGAAATGCAGCAGAATCACTGTGCACTTCGTGTTTTCATGCAATTTTTTATTCATTCACTGAATATGAGTGTCACTGACAAAACCAAAATTTATTGCCCTCGAAGATGGTGGTGAACTGCTGCATCCCATTTAGTTTAGATACACCCACAATGCTGTTAGGGATGGAGTTCCAGAATTTTGACACAATGACAGTGAGGGAATGACGATGTAGTTCCAAGTCAGGACAGTGTGAGACTTGGATAGGAATTGCAGGTGGGAGTGTTCCTTTGCACGACTGCTCTTGTTCTTCTAGCTGTTAGTAGTCATGGGTTTGGAAAACGCTGTCAGAGGCGCCTTGGTGAATTGCTTCCATGGATTTTATAGATGGTAAATACAACTACCACTGTGCGAGGGAGTGAGTGCATGAGGTGGTGGATGGTGTGCCAATTAAGTGGGCTGCGTTTTCCTGAATGTTGTCGACTTCTTGTGTTGTTGGAGCTTCACTCAACGCGGCAAGCGGAAAGTATTCCATTGTACTTGTGACTTGAGCATTGTAGATAATGGACAGGCTTTGGGGAGTCAGGAATTGAGTTACACATCACAGAAAACCCATATCTGACCCGATCATGTAACCACAGTATTCATATGTTTGACCTGGTTAAGTTCCTGGTCAGTAGTGACCAATCTAGATCCCCATATGAAACTAAAGAGCACATCAATTGGAACATCTTTGTCACAAGCTTGCAGTAATTCACTGATAGGGCCCTATTATGCAGGCTGTTAATTCTCATAAGCTCAATTTAGCTCATCTCCACTGGGGTCTGGCTCTAATGTTGAAGAGTGACGTATTTCAATATTCAATAATGAGGAGGCTTACATGGTTAATGGTGGCTAGTTACTAACTTTATTTTATTCGCTTGTAGAATGTGGGCATTGCTGGCTAGGCCAGCATTTATTGCCCATCCCTAATTGCCCTTGTTCAGAGGGCATTTTTAAGAGTCAACCACATTGCTGTGGGTCTGGAGTCACATGTAGGCCAGACCAGGTGAGGGCAGCAGATTTCCTTCCCTAAAGGACATTAGTGAACCAGATGGGGTTTTATGACAATCGACAATGGTTTCATGGTCATCATTAGACATTTAGTTCCAGATAGATATGTATTGAATTCAATTACTTATAAAAAATACATAGTCAAGTTTTTAACAACACTATTCCTATCTGACTGTGTGTGTGTCTCTCTCTCTATCCATAGCTCCTCCCTCTCTCTCTCTCTCTCTCTCTCTCTTTCTCCATTCTACTCCCCCACTTCTCGCTCACTCACACGCTCGCTCATACGCTCACTCTCGTGCTTACTCTAGCTCTATTTTTAGGCACTAGGAGGAGAATTTTAAATTCCAGAAGCTTGGGACCAGGATTCGGTGTAGCTGAATGAGCACAGGGCTACTGGTCAATGGGGATAGATGTAGATTGGACTCCAAACAGTAGAGTCTTGATTGAGCTGGAGGATGAGAGGCTGGCCAGGGAGCATTGAAATTGTCGAGTGTGCAGGTCACAAAAGCATAGCTATGGGTTTTACCCACTTAATCCTGAGGGTGATGCTATTTATCCAGGCCCTAATGCCAATCTATAGAATAGAATCATAGAATGTTTACAGCAGAGGAGGCAGCCATTCAGCCTGTTGTGTCTGTGTTTTCTCTCTGAAGCAGCAATTCACCCAGTGCCACTCCTGACTAAGATCAGCTAACTTTGTACTGAACAAGACCTCTTAGTCTTTTTGGCTGTGGGAATTGCAAAGCTCCAGTAGTACATTTTAATTGCAAACTAGAGCATTGCTAATGGAAACAGTGATATTTCCATTTTCTGCATCAGACCATATCTATACTTAAAGCCACTGATCTGCAGTTTGCATTGAAAAGGTAACTGAACTTGCCAAGTGTGATGCCCAAAACATTAACCATCTTTCGTAATTTTAATGATAAAAATAGAATGTGATTTACTCGTTCAGTATGTATTTGTGGGCCTGATTCTAAATGGGCAGAGTTGCAGAAATTGATCCCTAAAATGCTGGTTAAAAATCTGGAATGCTATGTAATAAATATGGAATTTAACTTAAATTTTTGTGTTCTTATAGTTTAACTGATAGATTATTGACTGTTAAATAACTTATTACTGATTAGCATTGCAACTCCCTGGGAACATGAATTTATTTATATTTCTGTTCCTCCCAACTGTAGCACTCAGTGTCAGACATAGCCCCCTGTTTGAGAATGCTGGTAAATGACCTTTTCTTTAATTTCTGCTAGTGTTTATTTAAAGCTAGGTATTATGAGTTGCAGAAGGGTAGCCTGGTACAGTAGCCTTGCACTGCACCTGGTTTCTTGCCAAACACAGCTGAGATGCTGTGTTTGGTGAAGGGTGGGGAGCGGGGTGGTGGTGATGATGGGTGGATGGGGCCAGTGAATGTTTGAAACCCATCTGTAAACATTTCATGGTGCAGAACATTGGTGAGCCAGACTGCTTTGTCACCAGGTGCTGGTATTTTATTAACTTGCTTGAATAAATTTTACTGTCTTGATGAAACTACAGCCTGTTCCTTTATTCCAGTGTACTGAGCTGGTTCTAAGCTGCTGCTTCCTCTCTGGTTGCAGGTTGTGGCCCTGGGGTATTGGCTGATACAAAGATGCATACATTTGAGCGCTGTGTGTATTTTGGGGATTCTTGCCAGGATGTGCTGAGTGCTCTGGGATCTCCACACAAAGTCTTTTACAAGTCAGAGGACAAGGTAAGTCTGACTTGGGGGTCAGATATAGGAAAATGAGGCTGTCCTGGTGCAGCCTTTGCTCTTCACTGTGGACAGCACTGCAAGTGTGAACCCTGAGGGTTATACTGTTAAGTCTGGGGCCGAATGTATTTGTTGATGGCCTTTCTGAGGAATAATTATTGCATCCGGTGCAAATTGCTTTTTAAACATTTTGCGCATTTCACAATGAGCAGTTCCCATCTCCTGTTTAATACCAGTGATCTTTAAACAGTAACACCTTTCTATACTACACAGTTTCACTTCATGTCCTGAAGACCTAATTGTGCACCCACATCCAGCATTGGGTGCTAACAGAGAGAAATGTCCTTATTAGCTGCGAAGATTCTGATTATGAAACCACATGTATTTGCCCAAATTGATGTAAGCCTTTTCTGCATTTGCAGAGACAAGTTTGGGTCATCTGCCCCTTTGCAACAGTGAGCTGTGCACATTGTGACTATTGATTGTTTGCTCTCTGTTTCTACAGATGAAGATCCACTCTCCCTCCCCTCACAAGCAGGTTCCTTCCAAGTGCAATGACTACTTTTTCAACTACTTTACTCTGGGAGTGGTGCGTATCTGCAGTCTCACTTGTTGATTTGGCTTTACACTGTTCACTTCCTGCAACTTCTATTGATCTCTTTCTCTCTTGGCAGGATGTTCTGTTTGACGCCACCACACATCAGGTGAAGAAATTTGTCCTTCACACCAACTACCCAGGTCATTACAACTTCAATATGTGAGTGTCAACTGCAGCAGTGTGCACTGCATTCCAGAGAGACTTGTAGGCTTAGAATCCTAGAATGATGCAGCATAGACAGACTATTCCCACTGAGCTTTTAAGCAATAGTGGTTTTGGGCAAAAAAGCTCTAGAATGTGTGTTAAATATTTACAATCTAAACGAGGAAAAGTTGACCAAGGTGTGTGTGGATGTGGATATGGTTTTTGGATAAGGGTAAGATCAAGGTTGATACTGATGTGTCCCAGCTAGGTAGCTAGCCAGTGTTCACTGTCTAGGTTCCTGACTGAAACATAGCAATTTGAAAGAGGTAACAAAAACTACTGATTACTGTCGAACTGTATCTCTTCTATGGGTCTCTATGCTGAAGGCTTGCTGCTGCTGCGTGAGTACAATCTGAATGTGTTACTTACTGCTGTATATTTCAGTGCTGTAGAACAAATGCTGAGAGCAACTTTGAACCATGTTGTGGAGCTGCTTCCATTTGTAGTGGTGTGCAACACCACGGAGTCCTTTTGGCTTGGATCATTCATCATTTAGGAAGAAGTGAAGCTCCCTTCAGCACTGTGCAGGTAGAAAGTATACCTCATTGAGTACTAATGGGCATCATAAGAAACTATAGATGGGAGATTCTAGTCCCGATGGCCCAGTGTACAAATGGGGCAATACACTTCAGGACGGTCAGCAGTTCAACTTCTGCTACTTACAGCCATAGGAAAAAAAGGTGGGAAGGATAGTTGGAATTGACTAGGGTTCTTGCTCAAGGTGGCTGTACAGTGGATCGCTGCTCAAAAGTAGTGCACTTGTGAACATTAGGCAAGCTTAGTGTAGGATCAACTATGATGCCTCTGACAGGTGAGCAGCTTGCCATCATTAAGGTAATTTGAGCAAGATGGTGGAGGACTGTTGGCTACCTTGGATAATGATTCCAGTGCTGACTGAGAGAGAAAGGTCGTATAAGTCGACCTTTCATCACTCGTTCTGTGCAGGCTCCTCTGTGTGGATGTGTCTTAAACTCCACCGCATCTTCTTGGCAGCACGGCCCATATCGCCAGCTTAATCCCATGTGCAGACTTCTTTAAGGCATGTATAATCTCAAACGTGTATTTCTGAGCTGAAAATTTGAGGCCCACTCCTAATGTGAGTATGGTCCTAAACATGCATTTATTAGCTGAAAAATGGGGGTTGACTTATCCACCAAGTTTAGGGCGAAGCATGCATTTTGGTGCTGAAAAGAATGGGGTTGTTTTATATGCTGAGTCGACCTACCTGCTGCATTCTACGTAATTTGTCTTGCACTTGAGCAGCGTGGTAAAATTGAACATGATGTGGCCACTGGTTATTCAGACTAATCAGTGCAGAAAATCACTAGGGTGCTTGGATCAAAAAATACCTCCTAATAGCCTTCAATTGATACACGAAATGACACATTAACTGTATAGTGTTACAATGGAATGGCTGAGATTTGTGGCTGTTACTGTGTTTTGTTCAGATAGACACTGTAATACATTTATTATAACTGGTGTATGATTTATAGAAATTAACCCAGTCTGAGAGTCAAGCACTGGACAGCAAATGGTGATTTTATTATTTGCCACCTGTGTTGCTGTAAATGCATCTAGAAGAAAATTAATTCATTGGGAGAGGTGGTGGTCTAGTGGTAATGTTACTGGACTATTAATCCAGGTGCTCAGGCTGATGCTATAGGGGCATGGATTCAAACTCCACCACAGAAGCTGGTGGAATTTAAATTCAATAAATAAAAAACGTATGGAATTGAAAGCTAGCCTCATGAAACTATCATCGATTGTCATAAAAACCCACCTGATTTACTAATCCACTTTAGGGAAAGGAATCTGCCATCCTTACTTGGTCTGACCAAGTGTGACTCCAGATCCACAGCAATGTGGTTGACTCTTAACTGCCCTCTGAAATGGCCTAGCAAACCACTCTGTTCTAGGGTGTTTAGGGATGGGCACCAAATGCTGGCCTTGTCAGTGACACCCACTCCCATTAAAGAATAAGTAAGTAATTCAAAGGAAGCCTAAGCTTTAATCATTTTTAGAACTGATATTGCATGAGATATCCTGTATTGTATTCAGCTGCTTTACTGGTGCTGTGTTTAGGTTAATGGATTTACAATTGAGGCTTGATTTGAAGGCGTGTATTTTTAATCCATAGTCCTAGATGAGTCCTATCTTTCTTGTGACGCTGTTTCGCCTGTCTTTTGGTTGTCAAAGCTCCTGGAAAAATAGAAATTTAAGAATAGATTAGTCTCCGAAAAGAATGCCTCATCTTAGTAAGTGGGTTGTTAAAGTGGCACCTTGTGCTTCTGAAAGCTGCATAGTGATCAGGAGGGAAATGATCCCCTCCAGTGGCAGGGTGAGGTTTGTTAGATTCAAGCAAATCCTTTATAGCTTTACAATTTGATTGAGAGTTAACTTTCCAGGTAGGATAGAAGTCTTGTCTCTCCTAAATATTAGTTGTGTAGAATGGGAGATCTCAACAGCCTTGTGGGCATTTGGTGTGTGTGGGAGTCTGATTTCCTTGGGCTATTGAGTTCAGTTTTGAGGTTTTAACTCTCCTGGGTATCAGGAACGTAGAAATCTGAGCTGCTCTGTGGAGTGGATGACTACAGACATTTGATAAGCTTTGTCATTTTATTTTTCACAGATACCATCGCTGTGATTTCAAGATCCCACTTGCAGTTAAACGAGGTGAGACCTCTTTGGAACAGGTGGGATTGAGGAGGGGGCTGCGTTTGTGTTGCTGCTTTTGGGGCAGAATTCAGCTTCCTTGTTGCCTTGGCAAGTAGATAGTTCCAGAGAATTCAAATCAGATGTTCTTGGAAGAGGAGGTTGCAGCTCCATGATTAAATGAATTGCCAGGCGTGGCACTGTGCCCAGTTGAAGAGACAAATGAGATAGTTGCTGGGAGAAGAGAGCAGTTGCCAACAAATGAGCAGTTAGTGCTCTGTTTACCTTTTAAATACTTAAGCAAATTTGTATTCAGCATTCCATTATAGTACACCGTGGTTTCATTTTTTACTTTTTTTTTGAAAGCTCTGATTTTTTTCTATAAAAAAATGGGTGTTTACTTGTTAAACTAACTGCTGGAGCGTCAAGTCCAGCCAGCAGAGTTCTTTATGGATCCTGTATACATTTTGCTCCATCTATCTCTGTCAACCAAGTTCTGGATCACGGTGTATTTAACAGCAACCCTCTTAATTGTTGAAGTAAATGTGGGGTTATTTTATTGTGGCAATGTGGCGCATCCACAATAACAATAAATTGTTTTGATATAGTACCTTAACCTAGGAAAGTATCCAATAGCACTTCACAGATTAAATCAAACAATTGACACCGAGCCCAAGGAGGGGTGACCACAGGCTTGGCTTGTGCTCGGTCTTAAGGAGGATAGAGAGAGATGGGGAGGTTTGGGTAAGGATAAATGAGCTTGGGGCTGAGAAAGCTGAAAGCATGGTCATCAGTGATGGTCCGAAGGGAGTGGAGAACGGATGAAGCCAGAGTTGGAGGAATGCAGAGCACTCAGGAGGTTATAGGGCTTAACAGATGAGAAGAGGTGAGGGCAATGACAGATTTAAACACCAGGATGGGAATTTCAAATTCAAAGTGGACCAGGGGTAGGGTTATGTGACCAGAATCAAGGAATCTAGAGGTGTCAAAAGCATGGAAGAGGGATTCATCAGCAGATGAGACATAGGGATTACTAAATGAAAAAGTACAACAGTCCATCTAGTTCACCACCTACCACCCCTGGTAGTTGTGTAATAAACAATAATGGAGCTATTGACTTATCATGGCATCAATTTCCATTGATTTGTCTACAAAAAGCATACCCAACTGGTCTGATGTAAGGCTGGGGACAAATGTAATGGTGGTGGAGGTAGACTGTCTTTATAACAGGGTAGATCAGGGCTTGGAAGCTCAGTTTGAGATCAGATAGGAAGCTGAGGTTATGAACTGCTTGATTCAGTTGGGATAGTGTCCAGGCAATGGGGCTGACATCAGTGACAAGGAAGAGGTCATGGGCCAGTATGGTGCGGGCGAATGTAAAGGCATTGCATGCTACACTGTTGCTGCATTTTAAAGCTTTGTCATTCTTGGGGTAATGTAATCTTCTAAATGGCTTTAGTTTTGATCCACAAAATATCCAGGTTTCAGATCTACAACTGGTGCAACACTCCAGTCGCCCTATACCTACATGCACTGAATCACTTTATGTGTCTAATGCAGTGAATTTCATTTTATCACCATTTGTGGTGGTTCCTTCTCCTGGAATTTATTTCTCCCAAGTTTTTTAAATTTAATTTTTTTAAGAGATTGTGTCATTTGCTACATTTTAACTGACCCCCTTGCTAAATAGGATGAGAATGGACTACAGGACCTTCTCTTGCAGTGGGCAGTTCTTTCTCATGGTTAAAGCAAACATTGGAGGCCTACCTGTCCCTGAAATTGTATTGAACCAACATATTTCGGAGACAGGTTTGTTGGAAGTTGCCGTAGGTGGCAGAGAGTTGGCATCTATTGAGAATTTTTCACAGATTCTGTTGAAATTTAGAGTTTTAAGCATTATAATAATTAAAGATGTATAATTGAAGCTCAGTCTGATTTCAACTCTGTCCCTATGTTGCAATGCCCAATGTAAATGGCCACCTAGCAATATTGACTAATAGTTTCTTGGGCAAGTAATGGTTTTCTGTATGTGACTGTTGGGCAGATTCTAACATCATAACTGTGGCATTCTGGTAATGCTATGAGCAAGAAATCCTGTTCATTCTTGAATTTAGCTTTGATAATTCTTCCCAGCATAAAATCATCAGTTTAACCTACAGCTGACATGCAAACATGAAAATCGATTCTTGAAGTAGTGCATAATTACAGGCCAGTATTTGAAAAGACGTCAGTGCAGCATAACCCCAACTGTTAACTTAGCTGAGGGTATTGGAGCAAGGTGCTGAATCAAAATGCCCAGTTTTGTTTTGTAACTATGATACTACAGTCAAAATGTCTGCAGTCATTAGTCTGATTTTTTTTTTATGTCTGAACTCATGAACTGCACAGATTTTATAGAGGTTTTTGAAGCCTGTGTTTCACTGTCAAAGGAGGCAGATATAGGGCAAAGCAAGTCATCTATATTTCTTAGGAGAAACTTGACTCTTAACCTCTGCATCTTCACAAGATCTGCCTTGTGTCTAATATTCAAGAAATAGATCATCAATATGACATTGATTAAGTCTTTACATAGTCAGTAGTGATAGCTTGCGCTGTCTGTAAGTTAATTTGGAGGGATTCAATGACTTTAATATTTGTTATTGTCTCCTTGTCGCTATTGCACTGAAAATGGATCCTGATTAAACACCAAACTGCTTTAAAGTTAATGGTAAACGTTTTATGTTTTTTTATTGTTAATTGTAGATGGTGCTTCTACTCTGCAGCTAAGAACATATGGATGTCAGAAATTGCCTCTCACATCTCTGCAGACTTGCATGGCTTAATACTTACTGCAGCTGAACAAAACTAGGTGGCAATAAGCCATTTTTTTGTTTTGCTATTCCCCTTCTTACTGATGATTTTTTTTACCACCAGACAGCAGTGCTGATGCACACGCAAGAACGTGTACTGTAACCACATACAGCAAGGTGAGGCATCAGAAGTATAACTACTGAACAGTTCATTGTCCTGTTTTTTCTCCCCCCTCCATCCCTTACATATACTCTCTATTGTGTTCACCGGCATCTGGGCAGCACTCGTTCATCTGTAGTCTTGAGTCACATAAATATTATTGCTTTTAACTTTGATATTTATAGATTAATTCTTGTCTTCAGTGCACTATGCTGATTGGATAAATGGGAGATACAAATGATAGTTTTGTGTACAACTGGAAAAATGACATGGAGTCAAACTGGTGCAGAGCTGTTTAAGAGCAGATCCTCCAGGGGGCCAGCTGGCAAGTGCTTTTCAAGGTTTTGTGTTTGGGTACCATCTTACAAATATTTAACAAATTCCAGTACTGGCTTCCAAAAGACTTTCAGCAATCCAAAAGAAAACAGTGCCGTCATCGCAGAAAATGTTTGAATTTAACAGCACGAGTCATGTTAGTAGTCACCAGATGTAGAAAAACTTGATATATATGGTGGTCAGAAAACCGATAACTGTTGAGGGGAATCCTCTTGACAGCATCCAGGTCAAAACAGTCATCTTGATTGGCACCCCATCCACTGGCCCACCATCACTGTGCTGTTGTTGCAATGTGTACAATCTACAAGTTGCACTGTAGCAGTTCACTAAGCTGTCTTCAGCAGCACTTAGAAGGGCAAAAGCTGCAGGCACAAGGGAATGCCATCACCACTGAGATTCCTATCAAGTCGTGCACAATCCTGAATTGGAAATATATTGTCATTCCTTCATCAACTGGCTTAAAAATGCTTGCATTCCCTACCTAACAACATTCTGGGAGCATCTTCAAATCATGGACTGCAATAACACAAGGCTGCTCACCACCATTCTCTCAGGCAGCCTAAGGATGACGAATAAATGCCAGCTTTTCAAGTGATGTCCAAACTCAAAGAATCATATAGAAATTTATGCCACAGAAGAAAGCATTTTAAAACTGAGGATTAGCTCTCAGTGAAAAATAACCCTGTCTCTTTGAAGACCTCAGTTCACCTTAGACTTGTGAGATCCACGTTTTCCATTATTCCCTCATTGTAAGGATTGCAGTTTGTCAGTTTCTTGATTGTTTCTTTCTCAAGACCCATTTTGAGCTTTTCGAAGGAAGTCCTCAACTTATACTTTATGTTTTCCTTGTTATACGGGTTGGATGTGAAACAAATGTTAGGGTAATTGCTGTGAAGTAGGGCAAGATGTATTTGGAGGTGGTGGCAGATTTTTTTTTTGCCAAGTTGTGCAGCTCAGCAGACTGGGCTCATTTATTTTCTTTTGTTTGTTACTGTGTTTCTCTCCCTAGCCCCTCTAGCCTCCCATCCAACTCCAATTACCTAATCTGAGTGAAGTATGAATTTAACATGAGGTTGTTTAAGCCAGCCCACTCAGCCTATGACCACTAACATCAATGCTGCCTACAAATTGATGGCAAAGGGAGAAGCTATTCAAGCATGCAAGTTTAACCTTTCTTATACCATGTCCATCCCTGGCTGAAGCTGTGATGCTGCATTATAAGTAACATGCAGATTTAATTAAACCTCTCAATAAATCAGTGAGAAATTGATGGCACTAATACTGGTCTTACAATTTTTCAGTGGGATGCCATTCAGGAGTTGCTTGGGCACCCCATGGAGAAGCCAGTGGTTCTTCACAGGTAGAGTATGAGCATCTGAACATGAAGCGTAACAATAAGAGGGTAGCGGTGGAGTCTGAGAGACATAACAGGCAACTTGAGAACTGAGGAAACGAGATTAAAATGCATGCAGAGGCTCCTGCTAAGCCCAACTTCTTGCTTATTTTGCAAAGCCCTGTTTAGAATTATAGGTTTGGCTTAAAATCAGGTATTGCACATGAATGCTGTGAACTGGACAACATCCCGTGGAATTTTACTTGTTTAACAATAGTTTAGAGTAGCCACTTTTTAAAAAATCTAAGTTGTTTTTAAATGGCATCCAGCATACTCTGGATAATGCACCTTCATAAAGCAATGATGCATGATTTTTAAAAACTGTATGGGGAAATGAGCAAAAAGGAAATTGAGCCCCTTAACCAGGAGGAAGTGCTGTCCTGGGTGGTGTAGAATCTTTCTCCATCATTGAATTGATTAATTAACTTTCCTTTTATTTCTTTGCCCATGTAGATCCTCTTCAGCAAACAACACAAATCCTTTTGGATCAACTTTCTGCTTCGGACTGCAGCGCATGATCTTTGAGGTATGAAACATTGGTCTCTGCATTGTTGGGTTGGGGAGGGGAACCTAGACATTTTTCTCTTTCCTGTGACCTTTACAGGAGTGTGTATATTGGCAGACAGGATGTAGCTCAGCGGTGATATTCTTTGCTGTCAGATAGCCCAAAACTCATCTTCAAGAGCACAATAATGGTCACTTAAAGTCAAATACCAGAGGGAGATAGCAATCATGAAACCGTATACCAGCCCGCAGAGGAAAAAGTAAATAACAAGAGGAACCTAGTGTGTATGTGCATATGCGTATGTGGCTCTGACACACACGTGCACAAACAGACTTTTTCCCATATGTGTGTGCATGCATGTATTTGTTTATATATAAATTTATTTTTAAAGTGTTTGAGATCATTTGTTGTGCCTGTGTTTTCTTTGCAGGTCATGCAGAACAATCACATAGCATCAGTAACACTTTATGGCCCTCCCAGGCTCAGCAGCCAATCTCGAACCACAGAGCTGACCCAGTGAACCAACCAGGACTCTACCGGTTTAGTACAGTGTGCCTTGATTTGCTGCCACAATTGTACAGAACAGCACGATCCAATCTATGCTGCGCCCTGGCCTCGTTTGGATAGAGGAGGGGTTCTGGTTTGTCGCTGACCTCATCGCTGGTGATGGCCCTGGTGATGGGGTATGCAGCTCTATGCTTGCATTATGCCAGTTTCTCTCCTCAGTTGTACAGTGCAGACCAGCTGGGCTCTGCCCTGTCTTGAGCCTGTAGAAGTAGAGGAGGCAGGCAATGGAGCTGCAGACACAAGAAGCACAAGTTGTATGAGCCTTGTATGGGCAGTGTTTCAGGTTTCTGTTAATAGGTGTTCCTGTAGTGTTGTGGTACTCCATACACTCATATTTCTGTGTCCCAGCACAGTATGCAGAGACAGTTTGTTCGTGTGTTCAGGCACAGCCTATCTCTGCAGCTTAGACAGTAGTACGTTTTTATAGAAATGGTTATATCATTTGCACTACATACACTTTAATTACTTGATTAATGTGTTTTATCCACTGAGGAGTGTCAGGGTATAGTGCCAGCTAATTGGGTGAGACTGGGGTGTGGAGAGAAGTCCAGTCCATGCACACAGCCGGTCCCGCTGCTCGGTGGGGGAAGGGGGAGTGAAGATTTATTCGCTTCACCGCACTCTTTTGGGTTGAAATGCAATCCTCTCTGCCATGTCTTGAATTGCATGTTATTAATTTGATGCCAAAGACATATCTTCAACATGCTTAGTTTCCTCATTTCTCTCAGCGCTATTTCATATGACAGGACTGCGCGTCCTCAACAGCATCGCTGGCCATTGGCAGATTTTTGTCAGTCAGCAGGGGAGATTGCACACGGCACATATGCAGTGCTGCTCTTTGCAGTATTCTCAAGAGGTCTGTTCATTCATAGGAAGATGTGAAGGTACTTGGGCTGTTCCCTCATCAATATATTGAGAGCTTAGTGCTTTTCTTTTTTTTTAATCAACTAAAACTCTTTTAGCCATGCCTCATTTTTACATCAAACATTGTAGCAACTTGTAATTAATAGAAAAATTTTGTGTGTTTACACTGTGTGTACAAATCTGTAAATAATGCATTTTGTAATTTTAACAAAATGTACAGGGAGTGCCTGTATAGTTTAATGCTGAACAATGAGAAGGATGTATTTTGAATTGTAATCAATGTTTTGACTCTGGACCAGTAGCAGGGATGTGTGATGTGTGTTATGGTGACACTTGCATTCTGTCTTCCTGTAAACTGTGAGATTCCAGACTGTTGTACCCAACACATGTGGATGTTGTTTAAAAACTATGTTACAGTTTACTTTTGAAGCTGAAAGCTGTTCTCTTGTAGCTGTTGATCCTTAACTAAACTTGCTTAGTTTAGTGCTTTTTCCTGTGCCCTTTGCTTACCATGGGAACTATTTGTGCCTCTTCATTCATTCTTTTTCTTTCTGCACAGTCCTCTGACCTTTATTTAAAAAAAATACAAAAAGGAAAAAAAAAATGCACATTAAGAGCATGTATTCTGCAACACAAATAAAACTGACTCCAGTTCACAGTTTGAGATGATTAGAGTTGACTGGTTCTTTGTGAAGTGTGTAGGACTGTGTGGAAGGACTTGTCTGTGGGAAATTGTCACCCTTTTGTCTAGCAGAGCCTGCACACCCAGATATCACTTCTTGAGATGTTCACTTTCTGTAGAGAGGCTATTTTAGGTGGGGACCCATCTCATTGCACCCTCTGCCCCCAGCCCTGATCGCAGATCCATTCCTAGATAGTAGGGAAGCTCGCCAAAACATTCACTTCCCCCTTCAGTGCTACTACAGAGGAACTGAATACTCATCATTACAGCATTCTGGACTTTTGAATGGCTAAGAGACTTTCTGGTCAATTAGAACTCTTTACATTGCAATACCTGTTAATTCAGATTGATTGTTAAACAAGTTCACCCCCATAGATGGAGTCTCTTTTCATGTTGCCTGGAAACTTCAGAATATTTGACCACTTTAAATATCTGAAGGCTTTGGGCAGAGACTCACTTGAAACATGTCAACCAGAATTGGGGTGATGGTTGAGTAGAAATATTAGTGTGAGACAGGATTTGGTGGCTGAGTTTTGGTGTTTGTGGAGGAAAGCAGATGGGAAGCCAGCATGGATGCAATTGGGAAAATATATGGCAGAAGTGAGAAAAGGCTAGCTGTGGATTTTGGCAATTGTAGGTTGATGTAGAGTTGAAGGTAACCTTGGTGGCTGATAGGATATGGGGTTTGAAACTCAGTCCTGGGTTAAATGGCTTGCCAGGATTTTGTATAATTTGATTCAACCTGAGTGAATAGCTGGAAATTGAGTTGACATTTGACAGGTGCTGGAAAACAATGGCTGAGGTCTAAGTGGAGGAAATTGCAGCCTATTCATAGCTTGCAGCCAATCAGGCAACCTGACAGCAGAGGTTATCAACAATGATGGATTAGAGCTGAGTGTCCTTTGTATACCAAAAGAAGCTATTACCTCATTTGTCAGCAAGAAGCAGGAGGAGACCACAAACTTGTTCAAAACTGACTTGAGCCCAGGTTGATGGCAGGAGGAAAAGTAGGCTACAAAGGCATGTGGAGATGGTTTGAGGGAGTCAATGGTGCTGAAGAAGGGAGTGTGGCTGGTGGAAATAAAGGGTGAGAATTAGGCTTGATTTGGAAAGGCGGGTAATATGCAGAGCAGTGTCATACGCAGACTTTATATGCATGCGTGGCAGAGTGCTGGCCATCACAATGAAGATTCTCGGGGTAGGGCATTAAAATGAGGTAATTCGCCCGATCTTTTGAGGGTTCACCTTAAAGCAGAAGTTAAACTTTACAGAAAATTTACCTAAAGTCACCAGATGGTAGATAGTGCTGGTCTCTGATTTTTTGCTGACAGCCACTACTTGCAAAGGCCCTTGAAACTCCCAACCCCTTATCCTAAGACTGATTTTAGCCTTTCACCCTTCTGAAGTGGATGGGTGAACCATGCTAGGATTTGCTCTCCACAGCTCAAACCCTCCACTGAGCATTTCGCAACAGATCTTTTTGAAGTTTAGTGCAAGATCCGTTAGCCAGTAATTCATATGACTGAGGGCTTGAAGGTGATGGATTCAAAACCCATTGCTACTTTACTGAAATACACTTGGACTAGTTTGTGTGTTTGGGTAAATCGCCATTGCAAAACTGTTTAGGATGGCTATCAATGCAGCTTTTGCTGGCTCTCTGGAAACAACAAACCCAACTGCTCCCTATTGCCAACCTGTCCAGTGTGTTCACTGGGCACTAACAACTCTAAACTACCACCTTCCCTCTTCTATATTGGGAAGAGAATGGATACTGTCTCATAAACCCTGCAACTCAACCATGGGGTGAGATTAATAGTGGGTGTTATTTGTTTTTAAAGCTGAAGCTCTGCAGGGTACAATGCCAGGGTACAAAGCAGAGATGGGGGTGTTTGTACTGGTCAAGAGTAGTTTAAGAAAGTGATGCAAACTCATCAGTAAGAACATCTTCAGTCATTCTTCAAAAATAAAATACTACAGAAGCTGGAAATCTGAAATAAAAGTCAAATATGCTGGAAATACTCAGAGGATCAGGCAGTATCTTTGTAGAGAAATGGAGAGTCACTGAACTTGCATAAAGCCTGTAACATCTCTAACTTTTGCCAATTCTGACAAAAGATCATCAACCTAAAACACACACTCTCCACTGATACTACCTGACCTATTTCCAGAATTTTCTGCTCAATCATTTATTGTTTGGTTTGTGTCCGATATCTCAAATGGGTACTGCAATAGGCAATGACCATTTATTCATTGGGATCTTGTGTGAAAATGGACTAGCTACATTACAGTGATTGCATTTCATAAGTGATCCATTGGGTATGAAGTATTTAGGAAGATCCTAAACATTTGATATAATAAATACAAATTCTTTCTAAAAGGGAAGGGATATGCATTGGTCTTTTTGACTATCCTAAATGTTAGCAAACAGAGTTCAAGTCACTTGTTTCCCCCTCATATTTTAGAAATAGTGAAATCCAGGATTCCTATCCAATCCGAATGGTATTATGTAAACGATTGTGAATCTCAAACAATGTTCCCTCTGAGCTGTGCACAAGTTGGCTCATTATATTACTGTAGGTAGGCAACTGTTTAAAATAATTTAAACTGCTCACAAGCTTAAATTAATTTTCTGCGCTTTGCAAAAAAAAGAGGGTATGGTGATCACAAATCTGCCTCTGTTCTCCATCTTGCTGGGCAGCAAGGTTTGCACCAGTTCCTTTCTTCCAAATTTCTTCAGATATGCTAAAAGAGAGGTCACTATCACAGCAATCAAGTTGCAGGCAATTTGCCTTATACAGTGGACAGTTATAGGGCATTTCATTGAGATGCACCATTATTTTCATACCGCTTAATACAACTGAAACTAAAGAATTGGTACAGTCAAATTGTAAGGGCAGGTAGTCTTTAGTTTGTGCAAAAGGTGATGAAATGGTTTAAAAACCTGTGTTTTTTGAGACTATCCCTAGCTGAAAAGGTCCAGGTTTTTGGGGGGGAGGAGTTTAATTGGATTTCCTGGCTGTGACATCTGATTTCTGAGAAATGAACCTGTGCCTTCAGTTGCTAAGGAAATGGAAGTTAATTAGGAAGAATAAAAAAGTTGGGATTTCAGCCTGTGGTCAAAACAAAGGGGTTGTGAAAGTTCGGTTTCTTTTCAGCAGAAAGGGAACACACACGGGCTCTTGATGAAACAGTATGTGAGCCAGCTGCAAGGACTGAAACCTAAAAAAATGTATGAACTATCCAGGCACGCCGATTTTTACCAGAGCTAACCATACCGTGTACAGGGTTGTTATTGAGTGTTTGGATGAAGGGGGGGGTCTGGGAAGGCTATGCCATCAGGACTGTTGTGACCTGAGTGAAAGCGGTTCTGCAGAAGTGCACCTTGTTGGTGATAATCATATCCATGGACTTCGGACAGAGTAAAGCGGTTGTTGGAGGCTACTTGATCAGACCCTGCGTGATGAAGAGTGGTTGAACTCTACACAAGAATTGGGAAGAATATTGGGACTACATACCGTGCCACATGAAAGTAAAGAATGCTGCCTCAGAAATGTGAGGTTTACCTTTATTGTACCAACTATTTAAAGTGTAATTTATAGTTTCTGCTGAACACAAATTGCCTGTTAATTCATGTAACTTTTGGTTGATTTGGATTTGATTGTTATAGTAAAAGTTTTTTAAAATCGAATTTAGTCCATTGCTTTTTTCCATCAGGGTCATTTAGAAAATCTGGTTCTTTCACATTATTAGTCTCCACCAGGATTGTAACAAAAGATGTACTAGATTGCTTGGATGCATGGAATGTCCAAAGAGCAGGTGGATCAGAATGCCTGACTGCAAAGGGTCCCAGCTAATGCTCCTTCTGCATATTTTATATGGGAACCAATGTGCTTAGCCACCTCAGCTAATCTCACTAACCCCCCACTTCCCCAACATCTTTTAATATTTCCATTTTTTCTGAGTAACTATCCAATTTCTTTTTAAAAGAATTATGGAATCTATGTCAACAGTTTGTAGCAGATAATTTCGCATTCCAGTCAGCCTCTGTGCAAAGACATTGTTTTCTAACCTCCCATTTTTTTGTAATTATCTTAAAATTGTGGGGTTTTGTTATTCTGACCTCCAGTGGGTAATTTCTCCCATCTATTGTATTGAATTCCCTCATTTTAGTGAAAAAAATGTGATTTTTCTATTTAAATTCCTTTGTATTAACTAAGGCCATTGCAATTAAAGCTTTTCGTATGAAAAAAACGTTTAAGTCCCCAGATGCTCTCCGTATTGCATGGTAGGCATCTTCAGGCAGTTGCACAAATTCAGTGGCTTTCTAGACACATCTTTTGTTTCTTTTCCCATTACCACTCTTGTTATTTCACCATCCTCCCCTTTGGCATAAAATCATTCCTGCCTTTCAACCCATCGTGGGCCTTCCCCTTTTTCCTTTTGTTCTCCCCACCCCAGCTTTTCCCTGCCTCTATACTTAAAACCTGTTACATCTCTAAGTTTGATGAAAGCTGATTAACCTGAAGCATTAACTCTGTTTCCCTCTCCATAGATGCTGCTAGACCTGCTGAGTATTTCAAATATTTTCAGCTTTTATTTGATTTCCAGCATCCCACAGTATTTTGCTTCTGTGGCACAGATTTGTGAATGCTGGGAGCTTTAACACAGCAATGCCCACTGTCTGTAGAGTTATCCTTTGGCTTAAAAAGCTACTTATTTTCCTTTGTGTCTGCCTTTAAAACCTCAGAATTTTAAGATATGGCTGCTCTTTCTGAGCTGCCCATTGTTGACGGGCAGTTTGGGTGCTGCATCACTCCACCGGCCAACTTGTGGAGGTTTTTATTTATCTTACCAAAACTCTCTGCTGCAGTCAAGTCATTGTAAGTTTGTAATAAATATTTCTGATCTCTGATGAACTGAGTGGGGGATGGTGGGGATGGGCGGCAGAGGAGGAAGGAGGCAAGCTTCCAAGGCAAACATCTGCAATAACTCATAAAGTATTGAAAATGATTCCAAAATAAATACTGAATGTTAAGTGACTCCCTGCCATTCAGGGCAGCAGCAGCAGTGGCCACAGCAGAGAATATCTGTCATTAAAGAAAGAGCAACATTACAACTTGTGTCTACAGTATTTTTAATTTCCAGTTGACCTGTGTTAGTCCAGAAACTCTGACATCTTGAAATTCTTAGGTGTGCCCTGTGACAATTCCAGAAGAAAATGGATCTATATCAATGATATACTGAGAATGGGCCATTGTATCATCACTTGTGCTGACCTGTACCACCATCTGCTCCAGCTCAATTTCCATTCATGCATGCTACTAGTATGCAAAACTTTTGGACAAAAACAGAAATACCTGGAAAAACTCAGCAGGTCTGGCAGCATCAGCAGAGAAGAACAAAGTTGATGTTTCGAGTCCTCGTGACCCTTCAACAGAATTAAGTAAAAATAGGAGAGGGGTGAAATATAAGCTGGTTTAAGGTTGGGGGGGAGGGTGGGGTGGGGGGAGAGAAGTGGGGGTGGTGTGATTGTAGGGTCAAGCAAGCAGTGATAGGAGCAGATAATCAAAAGATGTCACAGACAAAAGAACAAAGAGGTGTTGAAGATGGTGATATTATCTAAAAGAATGTGCTAATTAAGAATAGATGGCAGGACATGCAAGGTACAGCTCTAGTGGGGGGTGGGGTGAAATAAGACTAAAAGGGCATAAAATGTATAGATTTAAAAATAATGGAAATAGGTGAGAAAAGAAAAATCTATACAAATTATTGGAAAAAACAAAAGGAAGGGGGAAGAAATAGAAAATGGGTGGGGATGGAGGAGGGAGTTCAAGATCTAAAGTTGTTGAATTCAATATTCAGTCCAGAAGGCTGTAAAGTGCCTAGTCAGAAGATGAGGTACTGTTCCTCCAGTTTGCGTTGAGCTTCACTGGAACAATGCAGCAAGCCAAGGACAGACATGTGGGCAAGAGAGCAGGGTGAAGTGTTAAAATGGCAAGAGACAGGGAGGTTTGGGTCATTCTTCCACCTTAAACCAGCTTATATTTCACCCCTCTCCTATTTTTACTTAGTTCTGTTGAAGGGTCATGAGGACGCGAAACGTCAACTTTGTTCTTCACCGACGCTGCCAGACCTGCTGAGTTTTTCCAGGTATTTCTGTTTTTGTTTTTGATTTCCAGCATCCACAGTTTTTTGTTTTTATTTTTTG
The DNA here is from genome assembly GCF_017639515.1 of Carcharodon carcharias. NCBI lineage: Eukaryota > Metazoa > Chordata > Chondrichthyes > Lamniformes > Lamnidae > Carcharodon > Carcharodon carcharias. The sequence continues at coordinate 120,643,305 of NC_054473.1, read as the reverse complement.
TTATTGCAAAACTTTTGGGGCCTGAGTACATTTTATGACTCTTAAAGTCCATAGATGAAGTGCAAGCGTTCCAATTGTCCTAGGCCTTTGAGTCTTGTTTACATTACCATTCCCCTCCCTGTCCCATGCCCCACATAACTGCTGTTGGTGGTCATCCAGTGGTATGATTCGGCAGTATTTCCTTTCTCCATGAAGAAATAGAAAAGGAATACTGGAAGGGGCTAGTGCCCCTATAGAGTCCCTATTGTACTTGTAAGCTCAGCACCCCATTCTCCATTTAGTTCATTTTTTGCTGTGGAATCCTGGGATGATCCCTTGCCTTCCATCAGTGGAGGGGAACAATTAGCTTTGTGTTTGCATTGATGGGATGGTGGGAAGAAGAGACTCCCATAAAGTACAGGGTCATTATTAGGATACAAAATTAACAGTACAATATTGTGCTTTAATTGAGTAAGCTCCTTGCCCCACTCTTAGAACCTACAAGGGTTGGTATTACACAGCACGAGCACCCCCAACCAGGCCTGTAGTGTGCTCCTCAAAATGAAAGGACGTTTGTAATTTGATTGGTACTTTGGCAAGAAACTGATTAATTGGCCTTTCTCTGGGATCGCATAGTGAATGTGAAACTTCCATAAATGCAGATAGAGATGAGCAAATATACCTGCCTTGATCAATTACACTGCAGACTGAACAAAGAGACATCCCTGTTTGCACTGATTGTGAACGATTGAAGTGATTCAAGGTCAGAACTGCCCCACCGCACTCCCCCTCCCAAATATTTAGGACCTTCCCCCTCCTCGCAACCCCCCCCCCCCCCCCCCCCCCCCCCCCCCCACCACCCCCACCCCTCCCACCCATATTTAGGACATTGCTGTTATCATAAGTTCCAGACAAGTTGACACACATTTGGGCGAAAGAGTTGCCTTCCCTATCAGTCAACTTGTTCACAAGGGATAATGCTGAGTCTGGTTACTGACCATAACAAATGTAGTATACTTTGCAAATCCTTTTGATCCCATAACTTGATATAATACGGAGAAAATAATTAAACTTGCTATCCGACTATTAAAGATGAGAGATTAGAATCAGTTAACCCAGATTCTAGAATTTTGGTTGTGTTTATTGAGGGGTCTCCCCTCTTTGTCTTAGACAAAGTATAAAAATACATTTATTTTGAAAAATGTATATTTACAAAAATGGGACTGACTAGGACAGCTTAAAGTGCCTTAATATTTATATTGGTTAGGCCCTAGCACAGGTCAACATTAATCAGCCTGTCACATTAGTGAGGGTAGGAGATGAGAAAGAAAAATCAAGAAAGAAAAACTTAGATTTATGTAGTTTTGTTTTTCATGATCGCCGATATTTCAAAGTGCTTTGCAACCAATTAAATACTTTTGAAGTGTAGCCCCAGTTGTAACATAAGAAATGTGACATCCAATTTGAGCACAGCAAATTCCAACAAACAGCATTGTGATAATGACCAGATCATCTATCTTAATGTTGATTGGAGGATAAATAATGGCCAGGATGGTTGGATTTTCTGCCAATGTGGTGCATGCGCAATTGTAATGTTTCACTCCATGACATCATTGCGAGTGACAGAGATCAGCATTCATAAAACGCAGAATTTTAAACACTTGAATGCGATTCTAGTTTTTGGGCTCAAATTGTTTAGTTTGAAAATCTACACACAAGTTTTTTTAAAGACGGGTTTTGCTGGCACTGTGTCTCTGGCCAATTACGGCATTGGTTTTCTGGTGTGCATGTGCAGATGGGTATCGGTGCCAATCTTGCATTGACAGGAGACACAATGGGCCGGGGCACTGGGAATAACTCCCCTACTCTTCAGAATAGTACCATGGGATCTTTTATGTCCACCCAAGCAGATAGATGGGGCTTCAGTTTTATATCTCATCTGAAAGCACCTCCAATAGTGTAGCACTCTGTTAGTACTCTACAGGAGTGTCAGCCTTGATTTATGTGCTGAAGCCCTGGATTAGAATTTGAACATTAATCTTGTAATTCAGAGGTGAGAGTGCTACCAAGTGAGCCACAGCTGACATCGATTAGATAACAATATAGTGTCAACTCTTTAAAAAAAAATGTGCATAAAATTTGCATGTTACTCTACAGAGATTTGTTACTCATTGTGATCAAACATGTGGGACTAGTCAACTGACATCTCATGAAATTTTCCATCAGACTTATTAAAAGATTGATGCCGGTTGAGGGTGGAGATAAAAATGACCTAAATAATAGACTGAAAGGAAGTGAATACGATGGGTTGAATTGATGATCTTTCTATATTCCTACCAACCTATCCTCTTCCCTTATTTCATAAAAGGAGAATGTTGGCATCTGACTAAAAATTCTCTGATGTCTTCAATCAAATATGCACAATAAACGTGAAAGATAAATTTAAGTGTTAAATTGGAAAGAATGTCAGAATATTTAACCAAAACTAACCCTGTTTGGAAGTTTTGGTTTAAGAATGTAATTTATATTGTTGGTCTTGTAGGGTATTGTCATTGCACAACAAAGACACCAAGGGGTCTATGTCATTGGTGCTTTAATTCTTCTTTCTTTTTGACTTCTTAAATCTAATACTGGTTCCCTGATCTGCACCATTTACTTTCTGTTTTGGAATAGATGATTTAAGATTTTGAGAGTCCACCAGAGTTTACAAAATAAGAGTTATCATATATGATTAAGATTGTAAGCTAGTTTATGTTAAATATTTGGGCTCACTTTTTCCAAGAAATTTTTAAGGGCAGTGCTATTAACAATTATACTGTCATTAAAATGGTAGTTTCATTCAGACTAAGTTTGGAACATGGAATGAATTAAATGGCAACAAGCGAAATCAGTGGTCATTATAAAGAAAGAGGAGCTTGCAAAGAATGTAAGAAAAAGGAGTTCAATATTTCAATTACATCACCCCTTACTTCTCTAAACTCCAGGAGTATGGGCTGAGACTAATCATTTCTCCCCATAGGACAATCCCCTCATCCCAGGAATCAGTCTAGCGAAGCTCTGCAGTCCCTCCAGGGCAGTATATCCATCCTTAGGTAAGAAGAGCAAAAACTGCACAGTAATCCAGGTGTGACCTCACCAAAAGAATACCTTAAAGTGAATAATATGGAAATAGAGCAAGCTGATTAAATTTTGTTTGCTTGGATAATTAAGGAATGGAGAAGTTAAATGGAGGGTAACAATTACCCGTGAGGTGTTTAATTGGAACATGAGATTAAATTAGATTATTGGATACATCAACCTGCTTTGACATTGTCAACAATGGATGAAAATCATTTAATAATCATTACTGGAAAAGATTGGATTTAAAAATGTACCAAATTTTGAAATATTTCTCTATACTTTTAAGAATGTGACTGTTTCTGTGAAACTGTAAAATGAAACTGGTGATGAGTTGTCATGAATACTTTAATCACAGAAAATGATTCATCTTCAAGGATGAAGAACATTCTGGAAGAATTTGTGCTTTGAAAGACTCTGTTAAAGGGTTAATGCAAGACTGATTGCTATTCCTGGAAAAAACATCCATTGCAAGAAAAGGTAACTAAGCAGTTTTAAAGAAGCTGGAAACCTCTTGACCCTGGTGGACTGTGTACAAAAGGTGTCACATGGTGGTTTATGACCCTGAAAAAAACTATGCCTGGAAAAACTGTGTTTAAAAGCTGGTTTTGGTTTTGCTTTGAGAAGAGGAAGGACTAAATGCTCATGAAAGGAAGACAGCAGTCTTTTTGAAGTCCAGAGCCAGTCCACAGCCGAAAGTGAACATAAGCTGTTCCTAAGTTGCTACGTGCTGGAATAGAGCACCTGCAAGTGTTCCTTGAGTCCATCTAAAAAAACAGTGCAAGAGTCATCGACTGTTTCATAGATCAGCACTGAGAGACCAACCATATAACCCAGATGCCATTTCAAGGACTTCACCTTCTTTCCTTTTCCCTTGAACCATTGATTTTTTACCTTTGGCAGAGTTCCTCTATTTTTATTTTATTGTTTTTGGGGTGTGTGTGTGTGTGACTTAGGGCACCTTGGAAGAGTAATTATATACATACTGTATGCAATTTGAATATTTGCAACTAGGGATGGGCAACAAATGCTGGCCTTGCCAGCAGCACTCTCATCCCATGATAAGAATAACTTAAAAAGAATACAGGAGTACATAAGTGCTTAATCACATATAAGTTCTGTAGAACACTGGTAAACACTGTAGAAGTCAGGATCCAAGTTGGAATAGAGTTGTACTGATAATGCTGGTTGACTTCAGTACACGAAAAACAGCCACACATTGTGAGTAAGCCAAGACAGTGAATATCATCAGGCTATTCAGCAGTGCAGGCACCATAGTGAAGCTTGATTCTATCTATACACATCCAACCTCCACACTCTGCCAGTCCAATAGAGAACAATCAAGAATGAGAACTTCAGTTGATTATTTTTCCACTGCAAACAGCATCCTATGGCCAGGGCATAGTGGTTAATGTTTGCACATCTGCTATCACCTTAGCTGAGATCAGTGAGCTTCCTACACACCAAAAATCAAATTGGGATCTTCCTGGTCTGTACGGCTCTGTTCTGCTGTGAGTTGTGCACTGTGGAAGGATGGGAGTGGTAGTTGGGGGAGACAGGGCTTGAGTATTTAATCGTTTGAGTGTATCATGTAGTTTCCTCGACTGGTTCCGCATTTCATGGAATTAATTTTGGATCGCTCCAGCAAGGATCTAGCCCAGATACCAGGAACCCATGAATGCTGTAAATTTCTCTGGCTTGCTAAAATTGAGACTTGTCGTGGGCTTGTGAAAACTAGCATGGTTTTATTTTTACGATTTGTACTTCTAATCAATGCTAATTAACAAAGTTTCAAGAAGTTCTCCCAGAAACCTAATACAAATAAAATGATGTAAGCTTAGAAGTGCAGGACAAGGCAAGAATGCTAAATGAATACTTTGTATTGGTGTTTGCTAGGGAAAGGGATGCTGACAAAATATTGGTGAATACAGAGATGGTAGAGGTAATGGATGGGGTGAGGTTGATAAGCAAGATCCATGGGAAAGGTTGGTTATGTTCAGAGTGGATAAGTTGCCTGATACAAAAAGCTTGCATTCCAGGTTGCTGAAGGAATGGGGTTGTTAAATTTTCTGGTGACACAAAGATAGATAGGAAAGTATGTTGTGAAGAGGACATAAGGAACCTACAAAGGGATATAGATAGGCTAAGTGAGTGGGCAAAGATCTGGCAAACAGAGTATAGTGTGGGAAAATGTGAAATTGTCCAAGTTGGCAGGGAGAACAAAAAGAAGCATATTATCTAAATGGTGAGGGATTACAGAGCCTGGGATGCAGAGGGATCTGAGTGTCCTAGTGCATTAATTGCAAAAGATTAGCAAGCAATTAGGAAAGCTAATAGAATATTATGGTTTCTTGTGAGGCGAATTGAATACAAAAGTAGGGAGGTTATGCTTCAGTTATACAGGGTATTGTTGAGACCACATCTGGAGTATTGTGTACAGTATTGGTCTCCTTATTTAAGGAAGTAAGTAAATGTGTTGGAGGCAGTTCAGAGAAGGTCTACTAGACTAATAGCTGGATTGGGTTCCATTGGAGTTTAGAAGAGTAAGAGGTGACTTGATTGAAACATATAAGATCCTGAGGAGTCTTGACAGTATGGAAGTGGAAAGGATGTTTCCTCTTGTGGGACTATCTAGAACTAGGGTTCACTATCTAAAAATAAGGCATCACCCATTTAAGAGCGAGATGAGGAGAATTTTTTTCTCTGAGGGTTGTGAGTCTTTGAAACTCTTTTCCTCAAAAGGTGGTGGAAGCAGAGTCCATGAATATATAGGCCACAGCTAGAGTATTGCATCCGGTTCTGATCATCATTTTAGGAAGGATGTGAAAATGCTTGAGAGGGTGGAAAGGACATTTACCAGAATGGTTCTAGATTAGGTTGGAGAAGCTGGGGTTGTTCTCCTTGGAGCAAAGGAGATTGAGGGGAGATCTTATAGAGGTGTACAAGACTATGACAGGTTTAGATAAGGTAGACAAAGAAAATTGTTCGAATGAGCTGATGGTAAATGGACTCAGGGGGCATAGATTTAAAGATTTTGGGCAAAAGATACAAGAAGGATGTGAGGAAGGACTTCTATTACACAGCCAGTGGTAATGACCTGGAACTTGCTGCCTACTCAACTCAACTCTCACTCAACTTTTAAAATGTTAACTAGAAAACAGGAAAGTAGCCAGGCCAACACTGGAGGAGAAGGAAATCTGTCTAAAGATTGGTCTTTGGCTTTACCCCCTTCCAGGCGCTGGCACCCTGAACTGACCTGCCACGTGAGTGCTCATCTCCAGGTAGTTGACTTGCTCATGCTGCGTAGGGAATCTTCCAAACAGACCTTTAACAGGGCTTTTCGTGAGAATAATTGTCTCCATGCCTCCTGGGGAAGGGCAGCTTTCCTGGGCCCTGAACCCACCTCCCCACAAATGGCCAGCGCCAGGAACAGCGTCCCAAGGCTGACCAAGAGGTCAGCGCCAGTATTTTCAGTACCCACGACACCGCCCCCCAGCTCTGTTCCCAACTTCGAGATGGCCGGAAAATTCAGCCCTGTGACTCTTAACTATATATCTGAGTGAAACCACTGATGATGTTAAGGAACCGGCAACTCCGTTTCCCAGTGGATTCACACAAGTTCGCCTTATTGGGTTTGATCTCACAGTTTAACTTTTAAACTTGATGTGTTTAATGCAGGTGCAGGCACATCGGTGGACTGTTGCCATGAGTGACTTTAAATAATAAAAAAAGGATTGAGACATTTATAAAACATTTGAAGTATAAATTTGCATGGAAGTTACTGAGGGAACCTTCTCCCTTTTGTCTACTCTCAGTGCTTGAGTTTCTTTATAGAGGCGGATGTGGACTTTCGCTTGATCCGCCACCGGAATGGACGCTTCATCGACCCTTTGCGAGCACACTTTAGATTAGGGTCATGGAGAAGGGTCCACATCAGCCAAATTTCAGGCACCTTAAGGCTATGGACCACCATCAGCTCCTTGTAGAAGCATGGGTCAAACGTTTGCATGTGAGGAGCTGCAGAGGGTCGGACGATGCCGAACGTTCTGAATCCTTCATGAGTTACGGGTTCGAGGCCGATCCGCAGCAAGCACATTCCCAAAAAGACATCGTCGATGGGAAAGAGGTCCACCTCTTTGCTGGCATGGTACAGTCTCTTTGCTGTGTGTCCAGACATGAGGAATCCTCCACCTCCTGCATAGACAGGGTAAACCCCTGGGCCATACATCATCTCAGGGATGAAATATTTACTCTTGTTGGACCTGATGGGGAGGGCTTGGTAAATAATATGTCCAACAAATAGATCGTCCTTGGGATCCGCGTCTGCTAAGAAATCAGCAATATTCTCCACGTTTACAAAGACATCGTCATCCCCTTTGAACACAAACTCTGCGGCAGGACAGAACTGGTCAACCCATTTCAGAAAATGGATCTCCTTAAGTGTCAGGTTGAAGAAGGTGTCTTGGAAATCCCACAGCAGGATGTCCTGGTAGATTTGGCTCTCGTGTTCCAACAGGCGGCTCCACGAAGCCAAAGCACTTTGGTTGGCCGGGATTCCCAGAAGAAAGAGTCTGCGGACCTGCAAGTTGTGGACACGACCTTCTCGGGCCCAAGTCTTTCGAGCCACTTCACGCCTTTCAAACTCCTCCACCCTGGACTTGATGGAGATCAACAGCAGTTGTTCCCCGCTGGGCTTGTGGCACTTGTTCTTCTGGTTAATGATCTGATTGAATTCCCGACAGTCTTTCTGCCAGAGGTATTGCCGGTAGTTCCAAGGTAAAAGATTTGAAGTTGGAGGCGTTTTTACCTGGCCCTGGGCATTCTGCAGCTGTTGCCCAAGTTGACAGTTGTGCTCTGACTGTATTGCGCTGCTGGTGAAGTCCAGCTGAGTTTCTGCCTCTGTGCTTTCCACAATAATGTTTCTCTCAGTTCCTGATTCCTTTTGGTACTTGTGTTTGTTCAGCCGTGGGCTTACAGAGTACATTTGGACATAAAGCAAAACACACAATGCTGTTAGCAAGAGGAACGTGCAGATGAGATCTCCCTTCCGCCGCAGTCTCATGGTCTCAGGGGAGCAGAGACAGTCTTGGATGGTTTTGCAAGATGGAGATCAGTGGACGCTCTGAGTAATTTTATGCAATTTTTAAAGCACACAGCTGGACTGGTTTGTACTGACTTGGGAGTTCACAGATTGGTTGATTTCATACACAGTTGAAATTCACTGGAAAGCTCTGGGTGATTTATACAGGACTGGATGTGATAGTCTGGTTCTGGGTGATTTTATGCGCAGTTGGAGTTCAAAGTCTGGCCTGGATAAATTTATAAAGGGCTGAAGTTCACAGTCTGGTTCTGGGTAATTTCAAACACGTTTGAAATTCACTGGAAGGTTCTGGCTGATTAAATACACAGTTTGGAGTTCACAGTCTGTCTGGCCTGGGTAATTTAATAAAGGGCTGAAATTCATAGGCTGGCTTTGGGTGGATTTCTTTCATATGGTCACATCTGTAGAACAGAGAAACACATAGTTAAAGGAAGCAGCTGTCCAGCCTGCCACGTGGAACCTTCACTGCCGGATATAGAGGCAGCCCTGGAAAATAGGTCTGACAAGTAAGAACGGTTTTAGAGAACAAAAATAGACTTTAATAACGCCCCCCCCCCTCCCCCAAACACACACACACACACACCTTAGTATTTTGCTTTATCAGTTCTCTGTTACTCAACTGTATTTTAGAAATGGTGCAACACCTAAATCTAGATTAATAGGTACTTAGATATAACTGGTAATACAGACACTTACAGCAGACACACATGTATGTGTAGATTTAGCTAATACTGTACTTAGAAACATTCAGCTATTCTGTAAAATGCAACATTAAAAAGTTACTGTTCCAATCATATGATCTAATTACAGGCACATACCAACCATTACTGTGTACTTCCATCACATCAAAAATCACACAAACAATCAAATTAGCTCCACTGGTGCATTAAATTTGAAATAATGCAGTCTGGAGCATGTTGCAAGGCAGTAAGAAATCTCAGTCTTGGTTTTGACACAGTCAGAACTGCTTGAGCTTTGTCCTTGCTCTTTCTAGAATCACCTGTACCATTCCATGCCTCAGAACCAGGGGTTAGGGTGGCTGCTGTTCCACTCCTTATCTCACTAGATATTCTTTATTTTGACACCAGATTTGCAATGTTGGCCATTTTTCAGTGGCAGTTTAATGAGTTAGAAAAAGACTAATGTGTGCTCACTTCCTTTCAAGCTCTTTGGATTTAGCACCACACACTCCTAGTCCAGTGAGTTTGCATTGAAGATACATGTAGAGACACATTTTTAACCATTTATGAGGTGGTCTGACCTTCTCCCGCTATTGCCATACCTGCCCAGCCTTGTAATATATGTCAGACTTGAAAAATATCAGAGTCAACTGAGGTGGCACTTCTTTGGCCTCACCATGAATTTCTGCTGCCTGAGATCATGGTTTCATGGAGAGAAAGAGAGACCAACCATATTTGTGTAACCAATAAGCCACTTGTTTTTAAGGTTATCTATTTGTATCATAACTGTCACAGGTCTAATGTATTGTATTCCTATAACTTTCCATCCCACACTTAATAGTCAGTACACACATACCTCTCTTTATCTCACACCTCATTCCCCAATACACATACACCCTTCATCCCATACCTCATACCCAATACACGCACACCTTCCATCCCATACCTATTACCCAATACACACATCCTCCATCCCATACCTCATACCCAATACACACACACCCTCCATCCCATACCTATTACCCAATACACACACACCCTCCATCCCATACCTCATACCCAATACACACACTCTCTCCATCCATACCTATTACCCAATACACACACACCGTCCATCCCATACCTCATACCCAATACACACACACCCTCCATCCCATACCTATTACCCCATACACACACACCATCTATCCATATCTTATACCCAATACACACACACCCTCCATCCCATACCTATTACCCCAATACACGCACACCCTCTATCCCATACCTATTATCCAATACACACACACCCTCCATCCCATACCTATTACTCAATACACACACACCATCCATCCATACCTTATACCCAATACACACACACCCTCCCATCCCATACCTATTACCCCAATATACACACAGCCTCTATCCCATACCTCATACCCAATACACACACACGCCCATCCCATACCTATTACCCAATACACACACACCCTCCATCCCATACCTATTACCCAATACACACACACACCCTGTCCCATACCTAATCCCCAATATACAATACACACACGCCTGTATCCCACTCTTAATAACGAGACTCATGCCATCCTATTCATTCCGGCATCAATAGTTGATATCAGTAATATCATATGACCTTCTTAATAACTGGCGGTGCTGCCACATCCTGTTGTGCAGTCTGCAAGAACTAAAAACACGCTGGAGCAAGGCACCGGGAAGGGATATACCTTGATTCGTACATGTCCCCATTATAAAATTGTATCTGTTATAAAGTCGACAGTGCGCGGAAAGATGCTGCATTTTCCCCGTTAGAAGGAGGCCAGTGTAAACTCTGAACTTTGCCTTTTACCAGTTTCGTGATCTCCTTCACTCCTATAACAGGCAGAGGGGGGAGCGCTGCTAACTCAAACTACTACCGCCGGCCGCAATCTGAACATAACATCTGGAAAGAGAAAAAAGCAGCCACTCGGCCCGGTTTGAGGGGGATCCCTCGTTCCCGCAGAAAAGCTTGTTAAGCAAGTTTAGGGAGGCTGCTCGGATACAACAGAGACATCGGGGCCCCTCCCCCAGCCTGCAATCCAACTTGTTTCTCCTTTTATAAGGGAATTTGGAAGGAGCTGAAGGCAGTCCGCAGACTGTCAGCACCTCTCTGAAGCACACAGCTCACTTTACCTGAGAACCGTCAGTGCTGGGCATTAAACAGCGAGTCGCCCGAGTGACTGAACAACGAGGTTATGAAGCTGGCTGCAGAGGGCACCTTCCATAGGGGAGAAACTCGCCAGGAATCTGTGGGAGCCAAGGAAAGCACATCTGGATTGCATTAATGAGACTAGGAGCTGCCTGCACTCGGAGCCCGGCCATCAGAAACAGGGGGAGGGTTGGGGAATCTGCAGTTCAAAACAGCGCTGCAGGTCAGAGAGAGACAGGCAGCACCGAATCGGTTCACCATTTAATTCTGATGCTTACGAATGGAGCCGAACATTCTCTCTCTTCAGTCCAGGCGTTGATTTCCTCCCCTTGCTAACTCAAGCTGCATTCCTCACCTCGTTAAAGAGCGTTCAATGGTGGAGACTGTCAAGAATGCAACGTGTGACTAGAATACTATCAGAGTCCAGAGCTTGCCAGTACCAAACTACAATCATCAACTGCTTTAAAAGTGTTATTTTAGGTTTAGTGGTAATACTCTCGCCTTTGAATTGGAAGGTTAGAGGTTCAAATCCTGCTCCAGAGACATCATAGAATTGTTAGCCTCAACACATAATCTAGGCAGGAGTGTTACTCTTACTCTTAGGTAAGATGTTAAATTGAGGTGCCACCAGCCCACTTAGGTGGGTGTACAAGGTATTTTGGAGTATTTTGCAGGGTAGGAAGGTCTCTTAGTTCCCTGGCTAATATCCACCCCTCCACCAACATCTGTAACACAGATTATCTGGTCATTACCACGGCATGGCATATTTCCTACATTACAGCAGTGGCTTCAAGAGTATTGTAATTGGCAGTGTCCTGAGGCTGTGAAGTCGCTATATAAATGCAACCTTTCTTTCTCTTAAAGGGTCGCTGTGGGGAACAAAAGCAACATCACATTTTCTGTGATGACATTTGTTACGATCCCCATAGAGACCATTAATGTCAAGAGAAGTTTGAACATCCAGTAATTAAGCATGCCACAAGATTTCATGTTTTCAAACAAAAATAAACTTTACTGTATTAATAAAAAAGTTAAACAAGACAAACACAACTAGTTTTGTGATTACTTAAGTTTTATACCCTGTTTTACTCATTAGTTCCCATATGTATTATGAGATCTTGAGGGTTCATTCGCTTCTTCTGAGACCAACCCAAAGGTATGTCCTCTGGACTTCACTCTGATTTCTCCTCAGCATTCCAGCCCCTCTTCCGAGGTACAAGATTTCATGGGGATCCTCCCATTAGCTTTTGGCTAAGTGACTTCCAACATTTTTCTAAGACATTATGAGTGTGGACTCCTCAGCTTAAAGTAGGGCTTCACTGCCTGCTCCAAGCTGACTGCTTGTTCTCACCATGAGGATTACTGTAGAGTTCTTCCTTTAGCTCCAAGCTATGCAGATCTTCCATCCTCTTTTTCCCTTACAAACTCTGTCTCTAAATTGAGCATGAGCTCCTATGCCTCTCATTTCACGTGCTGAACAATAAAGTTAGTATTGTCTCTGCTTAAGGTGCAGGCCTGGCTAACATTTATTGCTTTTGCTAGTAGGATGGGAATACAGTATAGTATTGGTGAGGATGGAGTGTTTGGTGACAGTGTTGGTGAATGTTCAATATTAGTTAGCAGTACTGCTAAGTCTGGCATATTTTATGGCAATGTTGGTGATAGAGTAGCACTTGGTGTCACAGGTCTTGATGGTGCACCCCATAGTCATCTATGGGGTGATGACTATGTTGAAGCAAGTATTAGTTATACTGCAATGTTTGGTGGCAGTTTGTAGGAGCACAGTGCTTGACAATATTGGTGAGAGCATGGTGCTTAACTACATTGTTAATGATAGTGTGCTGGTCACTGACAATATTAGTAAGAGTGCAGTGCTCAACAGCCATCAGAATTATGAACTAACAGGAATGGGATGAGACACCACCTTAATGATTTACAAGTTAGTAAACAGCAAATGTTCTGAGGTGTTAGAGATAAACTTACTTCGTGACATGGACTGGGTGCTTGAAATGGCAAAATGTTCTATTGCCACATTCTATTGCATCTGGGTGTTAACCATCTTGTCAAACATGTGTTTCAATCCCTGTAGAGCTCAATAACTTTTTTTTAAAAATAAATTTCCATGACTCCAACAGCAAAAAAAACGATGGACAAGACCTCATTTTTTAAAAGGTTTACTGTAACAATCAAACAAAAATCTACACAGTTCAAACATTAACAGGCTAATGATGCTTCTAATCAGAAGGAAATTTCACTTTAAATAGTTGATATAACAAAATATGACTCATGTAGTCACAAGCACTCATGTCACTTCCCACACAAATGTGGCACCACATGCAATTTACAATTCGGCCTCTGGTATGTAGGATCTCTCACTTCCCACTCAATAGATTTGGCACTTGAGTCATTTTCAAGGCAACCATATTCCATTCAAGATTCAGTATGTGGTTAACCCCGATCAGGTGCACGTCTATGAATCCTCTCACACTCGGGTCATGGCAGTCCTGAATTCTTTTTCTGCCGACCAACCAACATACCCAGTTCATGGTCTGGTCCTCTGATACAAACACTCGGCTCACTTGCATGTTGCTTCACCAAGAAAGCCTGGGGTTGTATTTTCTTCTTACTGCCAAACAGAAAGTTGATCTATTCATAGGGAGCTTTGCTTGCTTTCCCTCCAATTAATTATGTATTCTGAACTGCAAGTTTTGAGACCAGCTGTAATTCAATCTCCAATTAGCTTTCTATTTACCCTTTGTTTTTAGCTTTCATCTCCATAACAACCTCAGGTCACATGGGCATTTCTTGGAACTAAATGTTTGCTAGGAAGTCCAATTACACCCTTTTCAGAATACCCCATAGTTTCACTTTGGAATTAAAGGTACATTTCACAAAAAAAAAAAGGTTTTTCCCCAAAGCACAAGGGTCATCACATATAAGACAATTGAGTTTGCATCCAAGATGATGAATTCCCATTGAAGTTTTGGGTAACAGAAAACTCCCCTTAATTCAAAACAAACAAAATTGGACATGTAGTTGGATTTCTATTGCCAAAGGTTTCAAAGAGAAATCAAAGTCATATTGATAATTGATCAGTATGCTCCAAGATTTTTCTTATGATCACGTTACAATTATGTAGGAATTTTAAGATGAGTGAAACTTGCATCTTTATCTTTCAATCAAAATGAACATGAATGTTAATGCTGTAAACATTTCAAGTGGAGAAATGAGTGTTACAAACGGTGAAAAGAGATAAATTGGAGCACCTTTAGCAAACGCCATCTGGGAACACAGATTTAATAAATCCTTTAACAAAATGTTTGTTGATCTTAATTCAGTGACACAAATAACGTGCTTTATTTTCTAGAGGCCAACCAGATTGTCTTTGCAAAATTGTGCTTTGTTCAATGTTATTCACTCCTTATGTGTATTAAAGGGCACTAGCTTGAAAAATAATGCAATTACATCAATTATGTTCCAGTGCAATGTGTAACTTGTGTGTAACACTGTCACGTCAAAAATGAAGCATATTTCTCATATCCTGTTTTTCCCATCCTGACAAAAAAGTTGGCCGCGCACTTTCTCATGAATGTAGCACCACATTCAGTTAGAGTGCTCATTCACTATGATTAGTTAGATGAAAATGAAATGATCAAAATGAACATTGGGCTTAATATCATGTAACTATATTTTCAGCCAGAGCTCATTTTTTCGTATATTCATTCATGGGATATGGGCATCGCTGACTAGGCCAGCATTTATTGCCCATCCCTAATTGCCCTTGAGAAGATGGTGGTGAACCGCCTTCTTGAACCACTGCAGTGCATGTGATGTGGATACACCCTCAGTGCTACAGGGAGGGAGTTCCAGGATTTTGACCCAGCAACAGTGAAGGAATGGGGATATAGTTCCAAGTCAGGCTGGTGTGTGGCTTGGAGGGGAACTTGCAGGTGGCGGTGTTCCCATGCTGCTTTTGTACTTCTAGGTAGTAGAAGTTGTGGGTTTGGAAGGTGATGTTGACAGAGCCTTGGTGAGTAGTTGTAGTGCATCTTGTAGATGGCACACACTGCTGCCACTGTGCATGGTGGTGGAGGGAGTGAATGTTTAAGGTGGTGGCTGGGGTGCCAATCAAGTGGGCTGCTTTGTCCTGGATGGTGTTGAGCTTCTTGAGTTTTGTTGGAACTGCACTCATCCAGGCAAGTGGAGAGTATTCCATCACACTCCTGATCTGTGCCTTGTAGATGGTGGACAGGCTTTGGGGAGTCAGGAGGTGAGTTACTTGCCGCAGAATTCCCAGCCTTTGACCTGCTCTTGTAGTCACAGTATTTATATGGCTGGTCCAGTTCAGTTTGTGGTAAATGGTAACTCTCAATGTTGATAGTGCGAGATTCAGTGATGTTAATGTCATTGAATGTCAAGGGGAAATGGTTACATTCTCTTGTTGGAGATGGACATTGTCTGGCACTTGTGTGGCATTAATGTTACTTGCCACTCATCAGCTCAAGCCTGGATATTATCCAGGCCTTGCTGCATTTGGATATGGACTGCCTCAGTATCTGAGGGGTCACAAATGGTGCTGAACACTGTGAAATCATCAGCAAACATGCCCACTTCTGACCTAATGATGGAGGGAAGGTTTTTGATGAAGCAACTGAAGATGGTTGGGCCTAGGACACGACCCTGAGGAACTCCTGCAGTGATGTTCCGGGATTGAGATGATTGACCTCCAACAATCATAACCATCTTTCTTTGTGCTATTGGAAAATAAATTATAAAGATTTTCCTTTTCCCACCTATTTCCATTATAAAAAAAAAACCCCACTAGAGCTATACCTTGAGTGCCCTACCATCCATTCTTAATTAGCACATTCGTTTAGATAATATCACCAACTTTAACTTTAACACCTATGTGTTCTATTGTACTATTGTCGTTGACATCTTTTGATGATCTGCTTCTATCACTGCTTGTTTGTCCCTACAACCACCCCCCCCCCCCCCCCCCACCTCTCTGTCTCTCTATCTCTCCGCCCCCCACACACACACCTTAAACCAGCTTATATTTCAACTCTTTCTTGGACTGGAACTCAAGTTCTGTCGAAGGGTCATGAGGACTCGAAACGTCAACTCTTTTCTTCTCCGCCGATGCTGCCAGACCTGCTGAGTTTTTCCAGGTAATTCTGTTTTTGTTTTGGATTTCCAGCATCCGCAGTTTTTTTGTTTTTATTAATAAGTAGATTATTGCTGATTAAGTGCTGCTTGATAGCACTGTCGATGACACCTTCCATAATTTTTCTGATGGTTGAGAGTAGACTGATAGGGCGGTAATTGGCCGGGTTGTATTTATCCTGCTTTTTGTGGACAGGGCATAACTGGGCAATTTTCCACATTGGCAGATAGATGCCAATGTTGTAGCAGTACTGGAACAGCTTGGCTATGGACGCGACTAATTCTGAAGCACGAGTCTTCAATACAATCACCAGAATGTTGTCAGGGTCCATAGCCTTTGCAGTGTCCACTGCCTTCAACCACGCGGGCTGAATTGAATTGGCTGAAGACTGGCATCTGTGATGCTGGCGGCCTCAGTAGGAGACTGAGATGGATCATCCACTTGGCACTGCTGGCTGAAGATGGCTGCAAATGCTTTAGCCTTGTCTTTTATATTGGTGTGCTGGGCTCCTCCATCATTGAGGATGGGATTATATATGGAGCCTCCTCCTCCTGTTAGTTGTTTAATTGTCCACCAACATTCACAACTGGATGTGGCAGTACTGCAGCGCTTAGATCTGAATCATTGGCTGTGGGATCGCTTAGCTCTGTCTATTGCACGCTGTTTCTGTTGTTTGCCATGCAAGTAAGTGGTCCTGTGTTATAGCTTCACTGGGTTGACACCTAATTTTTAGGTATGCCTGAAGCGCTTCCTGGTATGCTCTCCTCCACTTTTCATTGAATAGTTGATTGATGATTTAGAGCTTTGGGAATTGGCAAAATTGACTTTGATTTTGGGTTAGTTTTGGTATGGAACAGGTTGGTGAGAGTTTTTATAAGAGGTAAAAGGGTCCTATATAGCTTAAGTGGCTAAAGACTATCACAAATCGCACCAGACTGGTAATGTGCTAATAGCATTGAATTATCATGGGCCAGTTAATTTGCAATACTATTCGCTCTAGGCTAACAATTCATTGGCTTTTTTAAAAACTCTCCATTAGTTTTTAATGATCGATGCAGATAAACCCCTAAATTTTTCTTCCACTTTACAGTCCTAGCTTCTCACCAACTAGAAAAAAACTCTGATCCAACTTTCTTAAGCACAAAGAGGATGACCTCACAATTCCTCATATTGAACTCCATCTCCCATTTTTGACCACTCACTTAACTGATCAATGCTCATCTCCAACTTTATGTTCCAATCTGCATTAGTTATCGTGCTACCTAACTTAGTGTCATGAGAAAACTTGCATATATGGCTTTCTATTATTAACAAATGTAGTGAAAGGCTAAGGTCCCAGTACAGATTCCTGGGGGACACCACCAATCACATCCTGCCAGTGGCTGTCAACTTTTAGATCAGTAGGATTAATGGAGTTGGGAGATGGTGAGGGGGTGTGTGAGGGGAAGGTTAAGGAGGAAGGCGGAGGATGGGGTGAGGGGAGAAAGAAAAGGTTAGAAGCTCAGAGGAACAGACGTAGAGAAAGATCAAAATAGACTGAGAAGGGAGCAACACAGAAGAGTACGGAAGAGGAGATGGGGTTAAAAGGAGATTTGATAGAGGTGTTCACAATCATAAAGGGGTTAGATAGAGTATATAAGGAGAAACTGTTTCCAATGGCTGAAAAAGTTGGATCCCCAGAGGGCAGAGAATGAAGGTGATTGGCAAAAGAACTAGCTGGCAACATGATGAAAATGCTTTTACCAAACAAGTAGTTAGGACTTTGAATGCACTACCTGACTGGATTTTGGATACATATAAAATTGTAGCCTTTAAAAGGGAATTGGATAAAGATTTGAAGGAGAAAAACTCATGGGGAAAAAAATCAGGGTGAGTGGGACTAACGTGCTTGCTCTTCAAAAGGGCCAGTGCAGACTCAATGGGACAAATGGCGTCCTTCTGTGCTGTTTTGATACTACTTTGAGTCCTTGGCAAAGCTCGCCCAGGATCGTTGCACCTGGCATAATCAAAGAAAAAAATGGAGTGGCCTCCTTTGAAAGCAAGCGTGTACCAGAGACAGGGAGAAAATGCAAGGAGAGGAAATTCCCAAGCCAGCAATTTGTCCAAAACTCAATCCTCTGCGATATGCTGTCTAATTGCAGCATAGCCATCCTGGCGCAGATTGACCTTAGCAGTCATCTACATACTCACGGAACCTTACTAAACACCCTGGACAATGAACATAGTCATCTTCAACTTGAAAGATGAACAAAAAAGATCCCACAGTTCTATATCTACTATCTCCACTTGGTCACCTGCCCGCTAATCAATTCCCCATTCAACTTAAATAGAATATACAGCACAGAAAAAGGCAATACAGCCCAACGAGTCTCCTCTCCCTCCCACATCTCAGCCTTTCAGCAGGTCTTTTGCTCATGTCCATGTGCTTTGAAAACATCTAAGCTATATGCCCGGGCCACTTCCTGTAGTAGTGAGTTCCACATTCAAATCAGTCAGAGTAAAGAAATTTCTCCTTATTTCCCTGTTGGATTTATTCGTAACTATCCTGTATTTATCATCCTTAGTTTTGGATTCTCCCACAAGTGGAAACATTCTTTCCACATCTACCTGTCCAACTCATTCATAATAGTAAAGACTTCCGTCAGGTCTCCCTACAGCTTCTCTTTTCTAAAGAAAAAAGATCCAACATGTTCAATCTTCCCCAGAGAGCTGTAATCTCTCAGTTCTGCTCCATCACTGTAAATTCTTTTTTGCACTTTTTTCTGTGTTTCTACGTCCCTCCTATAGTGTAGAGGTCGGAATTGTGAAGAGTACTTTTAAGTGCAGCTTAATTGGGATCCTATACTGAGGTGAGGAGAAATTACTTCACCCAAAGGGTTGTGAATCTTTGGAATTCTCTACCTGCGGGTTTTGGATACCTCATCACTGAATATATTTAAGGCTGGGATAGACAGATTTTTGGTCTTGCAGGGAGAAGGGGAGAGGGTGGGAAAATGGAGTTGAAGCCCAAGATCAGCCATGCTCGTACTGAATGGTAGAACAGGCTTGATGGGCCATGTGGTCTACTCCTGCTCTTATTTCTTGTGTTCAATTCAAGTTTTGTATAACTTCACTAATTTTGAATTCTATACCCTTATAAATTATTCCCAGTGCTTCATTAGCATTTTTACTTGCTTTGTTGACCTGCAATGCTGCTCTTATTGATTTGTTCACCCATAGGAACATGGGACTTAGGAGCAGAAATAGGCTATTCTGCCCTTCAAGCCTGCTTCACCTTTCAATAAGGTCATGGCTGATCTGATCTCAATTCCACTTTGCCGTCTACCCCCGTAATCCCCATGACTCCCTTATCTATCAAAAATCTAACTCTGCCTTGAATAAATTCAATGACCCAGTCTCCACTGCTTTCCACATTCCACATTTTCCACTGAGAATTCCACATACCAACAACCCATTAATGGAAAAAAATTCTCCTCATCCCAATCTTAAATGGTAGACTTCTTGTTCTTAACTGTGTCCCCTGGCTCTAGATTCTCCCACAAGTGGAAACATCCTCATGGTATCTACCCTATCAAATCCCCTCAGGATCTTATTTGTTTCAGTAAGACCATCTCTCATTCTTCTCAATCATATCCCTTGATAATTTTGCTCTTCCACCTTTTTCAGTTTCTTATTTTCTAAGGTGTAGGTGATGTTTCTATTTTTTCTACCAAAGTGCACCACCTCACATTTATCTCCAATAAAGTTAATTTGCCATCTAACTGCCTAGTCTACGTTTAAAAAATATCTTCTTGTGCAATGTTCCATTTTTCCTCAGTGTTAGCTATGATCTTTGTGGAACACCGCCATCTACCTTCCTCCAGTCTGAATAACGACCCATCACCTCTAGGGTGGAATTTTCTGTGCCTGCTGGCAGTAGGCATGATAGGTACTGTGCGTGGACAATGTAGCGCAAGCAGTTTCATGATAGTGGGAAGGCAGGTCACAATCATCCGCTCAGCCCGCCGCCGATGGGCCACGGTTCCCGCCAACGATCGTCAGGGAGCTCAATGTAATACATCAGTATATCATTTAAAGGCTATCCCACCAGGGTCTTGGACCCCGCCGGATTGTCCGTCAGTGCATTGGTGGGAAGGGACGTTTCACATACTTGGTGGCCTGCACTTTGGGTGAACTAGAGGTGAGTGCACAGCAACATTCTTGCACAGCTTGCCAGGGTCACCTGTTGCTTTGTAGGCTTCAGGGCAGCCTTGGGGCCGGAATGAAGTACCACCCTGCCATGGAGGCAACTGTTCTCAGGGTGGGGAAGGGGTCCGGGGCAACTGTTGTCCAGCCTCATTCTTTGCACCGCATGGAATTGTGGAAAAATCTCACCAGAAAGCAAAACGATTTCGACAAACTCTAAAAGGAGCTGACGAAAGGAAACTCAGTGGCGATTTAAGTTATCGAGGTGGGTGAGGGGGGGCAACTGCTGCTCTGGCGTTGGATCCCACACACAAGAAATCGAGGTGGGGGAAGGGTAGGCAAGAGAAGTGGCCACGTGGTAGGTACACATGTATAATCTGACCATTCCTCTGCAACTGAGACAGTTCAGGTGTAGCCATAGTGATACGATTGGGGTTGGGCTCCTAGACTGCCCACCCATGCAATCAATGTGGAGGCATCAAAGTGCCACCAAGCA
This sequence comes from Carcharodon carcharias, assembly GCF_017639515.1. NCBI lineage: Eukaryota > Metazoa > Chordata > Chondrichthyes > Lamniformes > Lamnidae > Carcharodon > Carcharodon carcharias. Next base: position 120,622,398 of record NC_054473.1, on the reverse strand, counting down.
CTCCAGACCCCATTCTCCCTCCCCCTGCACAGACTGTGAGTCTGTGACCACTTTACTGGACGATAGAGCAGTTGGACTGCACACATTGTACAATCTCCTCGCCAACGCTGGCCATGTAGTAGTCACTGCTGGAGGTGCTCACAGCCCCTTGCAATCTCAGCATCTCGGTTAGGAGCAGTCTTCCCCATGTTGCAGGCTGACAGGGCAGCCATGCAGCGCACTCATCCATGGCCATCCGAGGGGTGGCCAGCACTCTCCGGGAAGCGCTAAGGGGCTGTCACAGAGGGCCAGGAAAGGTGCTAAGTACACCCATGCTAACCACGTCTCTCTCTCTTTCATGCTGCAGGAAGACCACATCAGGATCATGGAGCCGGGTGACCGAGTTGTATGCCTGATGGCTTACGGAGAGCAGAGAAGATGGAGGTGAGAGCGACTGAGGCACCTGGCCGCGCAAAGGCAGAACCAGCAACCTCATGAAGAAGGGGCATCGGGGCTCCCGCACACAAGGGAACCATGGCTGGTTGGCATCTAGTGACACCCAGGGTCTATAGACGCCACCTGTCATTTCTGCAGATGACTGAGAACCAGTGTCACCAACTACCGCGCATGTCTAGGGACCTGGTCACTCAATATCTATGCTAGTGGCTTCTTTCAGGGTTCCACAGGTGAACCTCTGTGGGATATCAAAAGCCACCAGCGACAAATGCATCCATGAGGTCACTGATGCCATCTTCTCGAGGACACACAACTTCGTGCATTTCGCCCAGGACTGTGACAGCCAGGATGCAAGGGTCATTGAATTCTCCCGGATCTCGGGATTCCAACAGGTGCAGGGTGCGATTGATCATGTGGCGCTCAGGTCTCTGTCGCTATACACAGAGGACTACATCAACCACAAGGGATTCCACTCACTGAATGTGCAGCCGGTGTGCGACCACCTGCAGATGTGTGCACGGGTTCCAGGGAGTGTGCAGGACCCCTACATCCTCAGTTGGTTACAGATTCCTGCTGTGTTCCAGGGTCCACAGAGGCTGAAGGGTTGGCTCCTTGGAGACAAGGGCTACCTACAGAGGCCGTGGCTGATGACACCCGTGCAGCCGCCTCAGACTGCAGCAGAGCCACGGTATAATGAAGCACATGCTGCAACTCGCAACCTGGCGGAGCAGACCTTCGGGATGCTGAAGGTGAGGTTCCGGTGCCTGGACCGGTCTGGTGGAGCTCTGCAATGTAATCCACGAAGGGTGTCAAGCATTGTCATCATCTGCTGCACCCTTTACAACCTGGTGCTGCAACAGGGTGAGGAGCTGGCTGAGGAGGAGATGGAGGAGATGGAGGAGCTGCACGTCTCCTCCAATGAGGAGGACACCGACAGGGATGAAGGCTGAGGAGGTCCTTGGAGGGGATGAGGCTTTTGCACTGACTAGATGAGGCAGGCGCACTCGGCAGGCCCACGTAGCTGCTAGATTTGTGGAGGATGATGATGACATGCTGTGAGGTGACCCCATGGATCCTCACATCGTATTTGTGAACATTTGACCCCAGTCTGGCTTATGGCAGTGCGAATACCCTCTGTGACAATGCTCCTGTCATGGAGATGCAGTGGAGGCCCTAATAGAATCTCAATTGCAGGGGGATGATGATGACGACATACAGTGATGGCATTCCATAAATCTTCACATAACCTCTGAGAATGTCTGAGTCCTGCTGGGCTGAGGGCAGCTCGCTTGCGCTCTGTGATCAGGGTCATATCATAGAGATGCAGCCATGAAACTTTCGAAGAATCTGATACTTTGTCTGCCTTCAGCACCTAAGACCTTCAGGAGCTGGAGCACAGCATCAGTGGTCACAGATGCTGAAGAGATGGGAGACAGCCCCTCCTTAAAGGTGCTGAGAGCACATCAAAAGAATGATGGAACTCTGTGGCACCTGTCCACGACATTCTGGCAGCAATGACAAGCACCACTGAGGTGCAGGCATCAGTAATATATCCAGGGAGTGTGAGGCTGGACCATCACTTTGGTCTGAAGGCTGCACAGGGCACAGGGAAGAGGCCCTGGACTGGGACACCTGCCTTTATCTTGTGCAGAAAGGTTTCACATCTGAGTGACAAGAACACTGTTCATCAGAACAAGGAGCTATAGGCAGAGAGACATTCTTGGGAGTTTATTTACAATAGTGAACATTATGTACAAGTGACTCACACCTGTGCCCAGGCTGTGCAACTAATTCTCTTTAATTTTCCTAACCCTGTCTTGTTGCTCCCCGGACATCCACAGCAGAGGTGGAGGCAGACTGCTGACTGTGACACCCTGCCTGTGATGAGATTAGCAAACGTCTTCTGGAGAGCTGAGACTTGGAGGGCTCCAGCCTGCTTTCAGGATCCTGCTGTGTGACAGTGGTGCCCTCCTCGACCTGTGGAGCTGGAGCTGCTGAGGTCACAGGAAGAGGGGATTTGGATTGACCGGACATTTTGGAGTCACCTGGATGGATGGGCATCTATTGATCCTCCTCCCTATGGGTGCCGGGGGCCCCAGGCTGACTCGAGGAGCAGGGGAAGCTGGAGTGAGATCGAGCTGTCCGGCACCCCTCTTGTGTACACACTGTTGGAGGCCAACTATTGCATCAGCTATATGGAATTGAGCCCGCACAGCAGTGAGAAGTCCTGGACCAAGGTCTCCATTGCAGCTACCACCTTACCAGCGTTGACCTTGGTGCGTTGGTATGCCGGCGCTATCACAGCCTGAAGGTAGACAGCCTCCTCCATTGTGCCTTGCCATCTGAGGAGTGCATTGGACATCCCTTCCTGATGTTCCCGAACTTGCCTTTGCAGCTCCAGCAACTGTGACATCACAAAGTCCAGAAGCTCGTCATCTGACTCGGTCAGACTCAGCAACGTTCTGGCCTCCAGCAGTCGTCCGAGTGCCAGACATCTGGGAAATCCCTGCCACTGCCTGCTGTGGGTCAGACAGTGCGATGTGCTCACCAGATTGTCCCACCAAGGTGTGTGTCTCTGCGCTGGTGGAGGATGTGGGTGAGCGCTGTGCTGGAACTTCAGAGAGGGTGCCTCCAGATTCCTCTCCAAAGGTTTCTTCAGGGCTTGATTAGAGGCCCTGGGTCATGGACTGTGTCGACTGTTTGGCAGAAGTGTCTGTGAAAGTACGTGGACATAATTAATGCATGGCAGTGGCCTGTGAGAGAGGACACATCTCACAGCATGGTTGTCTGATGGATGTTGCACCGCTGGATCTTCACTTGGTAGAGCAGCGCCGACCTCACCACAGCACAGGACCGGTCCAGTTCATGGCTGGCCAGCTGTTTTCAAAGTCCATGAGGACCTTGATTTCAGGCATTCCTCCACCAGTCAGCAACCTCTCTCTCTTGTTGTGTGCCAGCTTGTCCTACATGAATAGAGATGGAAAAAGTGTAAGCAGGACGCCTGCCAGGCCAGATGATAAGTATGCCTGGCCTGTATGGGTGGCGAGTGATAGAAACATAGAAAATAGGAGGAGTAGGCCATTCAGCCCTTCGAACCATTATGGTCATGGCTGATCATCCAACTCAACAGACTGCTCCCGCTTTCTCCCCATATCCTTTGATCCCATTTGCCCCAAGAGCTATATCTAACTCCTTCTTGAAAACATACAATGTTTTGGCCTCAACTACTTTCTGTAGTAGCAAATTCCACAGGCTCACACTCTCTGGATGAAGAAATTTCTCCTCATCTCAGTCCTAAATGGTCTACCCCGTATCCTCAGACTGTGACCCCTGGTTCTGGACTCCCCCACCATTGGGAACATCCTTCCTGCACCTACCCTGTCTAGTCCTGTTAGAATTTTATAGGTTTCTATGAGATCCCCCCTCATTCTTCTGAGCTCCGGTGAATATAATCCTAACCGACTCAATCTCTCCTCATATGTCAGTCCCGCCATCCCAGGAATCAGCCTGGTAAACCTTTGCTGCACTCCCTCTGTAGCAAGAACATTCTTCCTCAGATAAGGAGACCAAAACTGCACACAATATTCCAAGTGTGGTCTCACCAAGGCCCTGTATAATTGCAACAAGACATCCCTGCTCCTGTACTCGAATCCTCTTGCTATGAAGGCCAACATACCATTTGCCTTCTTTACCGCCTGCTGCATCTACATACTTAACTTCAGTGACTGGTGTACAAAGACACCCAGGTCTCGTTGCACATTCCCCTCTCTCAATTTCTAGCCATTCAGATAATAATCTGCCTTCCTGCTTTTGCTACCAAAGTGGATAACCTCACATTTATCCACATTACATTGCATCTGCCATGCATTTGCCCACTCACTCAGCTTGTCCAAATCACCATGAGGCATCTCTGCATCCTCCTCACAGCTCACCCTCCCACCCAGCTTTGTGTCATCTGCAAATTTGGAGATATTACATTTAGCTCCCTCATCTAAATCATTAACATATATTGTGAATAGCTGGGGTCCCAGCACCGATCCCTGCGGTACCCTACTGGTCACTGCCTGCCATTCGGAAAAAGACCCGTTTATTCCTACTCTTTGTTTCCTGTCTGCCAACCAGTTTTTTATCCATTTCAATACACTACCCCCAATCCCATGTGCTTTAATTTTACACACTAATCTCTAATGTGGGACTTTGTCGAAAGGCTTCTGAAAGTCCAAATAAACCACATCCACTGGCTCCCCCTCATCAACTCTACTAGTTACATTCTCGAAAAATTCCAGTAGATTTGTCAAGCATGATTTCCCTTTCGTAAATCCATGCTGACTCTGTCCATTTCTGCCACTGCTTTCTATGTGCTCAGCTATTAAATCTTCTATAATGGACTCTAGAATTTCCCCCACTACTGACTGGTCTATAATTCCGTGTTTTGTCTCTACCTCCCTTTTTAAATAGCGGGGGTTACATTAACTACCCTCCAATCTGTAGGAACTGTTGCAGAGTCTATAGAATCTCAGAAGATGACCACCAATGCATCCACTATTTCTGGGCCCACTTCCATAAGCACTCTGGGATGTAGATTATCAGGCCCTGGGGATTTATTGGCCTTCAATTCCATCAATTTCTCCAAAACCATTTCCCTACTAATACTGATTTATTTCAGTTCCTCCTCTCACTAAACCTTGTGTTCCCCAACATTTCTGGTACGTTATTTGTGTCCTCCTTTGTGAAGACAGAACCAAAGTATGCTTTTAGTTGGTCAGCCATTTCTTTGTTCCCCATTATAAATTCCCCTGTTTCAGACTGTAATGGGCCTACACTTGTCTTCACCAATCCCATGGACAGGATGAGGAAAATGATGGTAAGTGTGAGAGAGTCGATGGTGAACTGGAAGTGAGTGAGGGCCCTGTGGATGTGTGATGGGTTTGTGAGTGTGTGAGTTGAGTGATGAGAAGAGTGACTTACTCTGGCGGAACAGAGGAGGTCATTTATCCTCTTGTGGCACTGGTTGGCTGTCCTCTTCTGAAGGGCGTTGGCGCTGACACCGCCTCCCAAGCTGGATTGGTCACATTGCTGCCCATCCTGTGGCCAGAGCGGGAGTACAGGACATCCCAGTGGGCCTCCACAGCATCCAGCAGTCACTCCAGGGATCCATTGTTGAAGCAGGGGTCTGCAGTCTTTTTTCCTTTGCTGGCCATGTCTTCTGTGCAGCAGCGGCGAACTCGAAGTAATGAGCGCTGTGCTCGCGGCTGGATTTTAAACATGGTGCTTGGCGTGATGCAGCAGCAGGGTGATGGCCAGAGGGCAAATGAGAGCCTGCCAGCCATGGAAACGGTGTATTCCCCAGGACTGCATAAATAATGAGATGGGTTTGGGACGATACATCGTGAAAACCCACCATCGCAGCCAGTGAGTAAAATGTCGGTTTACCCGCCCACTACCGCACTTAGTGCAAATGTGGGAAAATTGCACAGCTATTCTCTGTTTTCTATGTCTTGGCCAATTTTCTGTCCATTCAGTTATTCGTCCCCTGATACCACATGCCCTAACCTTTGTCATGAGCCTGCAATGTGGCACCTTATCAAAGGCCTTTTTGAAAACATAAGTATATGACATCTATTCTATTATCCTTGTCTATCCTTTCTATTACAAATAATTCTATCAGGTTAGTTAAGCATGATTCCTTTTGGAATCCAAACTTTTAAAATTTATATTTTCTATCTCTAGATACTCTTATCATTTATTTTATTATGGATTACAGTATATTCCCTATCACTGACACTAAGCTGGCCAGTCTACTGTATTCAAATTTTTTCACCACTTGCCCCATTCAGACTGTCGCAGTGGCCTTATCACCAAATCACAACTTGGTCCATTGGCTCTACTTCACCCACTTGTCTCGAATCCTCTATTGTTTCTGAATTGTCACACGGCTCCTTTGACATCCAATACTGGTTGAGTAGCAATTTCCTCCCACTATGATTATCACCAGGAGATAATCCGGTAAGGAGCCGGCTCCAGCTTGACACGAGGGTCGCTGGAAAGACTGAAAGCATTGCCCTTGGTCTCCACTATCAACTCTGTTCCCTTGCATCTCTCTGGCAGCTGTCAGAAGATGAACCAGTTTGCAACCTTGATGTCATATTTTACCCTCTGACAAGCTTTCAACTGCATCTCTGTGCCATTACTAAGGTTGCCTCTTTCCAACTCTGTAACATTGCCCAACTCCACGCCTGCCTCAGCTCATTTGCTGAAACAGGGTGCAACTATTTGCAGTTGACTCCATGGTTTACACATCAGGAAAAACTCAAGATCATATCAATTCTCTGTAAGGTGATCTTTTGGAATTGCAGAATGGGAGATGACCAAAAATGCTATGTCATGTGCATTATCAACAAAAAAGATCCACTAACAGCTTGCTTTAATTTCTGTAACCAGATTCTCCAACATATGGATACACAACCATGCCTGTTGGTTCATTTTAAAAACAATGTTCCCAAGGAAAATCCCACAATGGAACAAGCTGCCAAAGGAAATAGTCACAGCCCCATCACTTGAAATCTTCATGACCCATCTTTAAGTATTTCCATTTAAAGTTTTTCATTATCAGGATTATCATTTCAGCAGGTCATGCCTGGTTTAGCTAGCGTTACCCATTTAAATGTTGGCAGAATATGTATATTAGTCTATGATGCCCACATAACTAAAACAGAAACAGAAGCCATGGCTTTGTTACCTCTGTCAACTAATTCCTGGCTGGCCTGCTATCTTCCAACCTCCCACAACTTCAGGGCATCCAAAATTCTACAGCCCCTGTACTAACTTGTGCGAAGTCCCATTGACCCATCACCCCTGTGATCGGTGACTTACATTAACTCCTGACCTAACAACACCATTTAAAAAAATTCTCATCCTTGTTTTTGAATCCCTCCACGATCTCGCCCCTCGCTATCCTCTTATGTTAAAGGTTCTGTACACACACGTCACGACTGTCACGTGACCATGGGGCGCTGGCTTCAGCATCGCTGCGCCTGCGCACAGGGCCGGCAATCCGCCTGCAGGAGTTGTCAATATGGCGGCGCCGGTACAGAGCGTGGGCTTTGCGGACTGATCTCTGGACTAGAGTGATCCGGCTGTCATGAAGACTTTCTGTGGTAGGGCGAATCCTACCACCGGCGCCATCGAGTGGGAGGAAGAGGACGAAGACTATGATTATCACCAGGAGATAGCGCGGTAAGGAGCCGGCTCCAGCTTGACACGAGACTCGGTCCAGCATTCACCGGCCCCCGGCCACGGAGTCCCGGCCCAGCACTCACCGGCCCCCGGCCCAGCACTCACCGGCCCCCGGCCCAGCACTCACCGGCCCCCGGCCCAGCACTCACCGGCCCCCGGCCCAGCACTCACCGGCCCCCGGCCCAGCACTCACCGGCCCCCGGCCCAGCACTCACCGGCCCCCGGCCCAGCACTCACCGGCCCCCGGCCCAGCACTCACCGGCCCCCGGCCCAGCACTCACCGGCCCCCGGCCCAGCACTCACCGGCCCCCGGCCCAGCACTCACCGGCCCCCGGCCCAGCACTCACCGGCCCCCGGCCCAGCACTCACCGGCCCCCGGCCCAGCACTCACCGGCCCCCGGCCCAGCACTCACCGGCCCCCGGCCCAGCACTCACCGGCCCCCGGCCCAGCACTCACCGGCCCCCGGCCCAGCACTCACCGGCCCCCGGCCCAGCACTCACCGGCCCCCGGCCCAGCACTCACCGGCCCCCGGCCCAGCACTCACCGGCCCCCGGCCCAGCACTCACCGGCCCCGGTCACGGAGACCCGGCCCAGCACTCACCGGCCCCCGGCCCAGCAGTCCCGGGCCCCCTGCCTCCACCTGAACCTAGATATTGGTTCAGTTTGGCATCTGCTCTGTGTATAGTAACTGAGGATAACTGGGCTTTATACTGTACGCACCCATGTGCTTTAATTAAAAGTGGTGCTGTAAGTGGGTTCCAATAACAGTGTGTGTAAGAGGGCAATAGGCCCAGCCACCACCCGCAGTGTACAGTAACTGGCCGGCCCTGTTCTCCATGTATAGTAAACGTGACTTTTTTTGATAAAATGCCTGTGATCTTGGCCTGCCTGCCTCACTAATGTTTTAAAGCTGGGACAATTCTTAAATGATTACGCATTACAGCAGATACAATTGAATCTGTTTATTTTTGTAAAGTGAAAGTTTACTAGATGTAATTGTATTGTTCTATAATGTAGGTAAAATTACCCTTAAATTCCTGTATTTAACTTGGTGGTTGAAACGCATTTTCCTTTTGTTTTAACCTTGGGGCAATGTTGAATGCTTGGTTTTTTTTGAGAGTAAGTCACCCAGGATAAACCCAGCCTCTTCTCTCCCTTCCTGTGAGGGAAGCATTGTTACTTTGGCTTGATCAGAATTGGAAAATCACCATATTCTTGTTGCATTGGAGTATGTTAATGGACTGCTGTGTTTTTAATGTTGAATGCTGATTTTAGTCACAGCACGGCTGAAACTTGAATATAGCGGCCTGTAATGTACATTGGAGAGTACATGTGGCAAAGGTGAAGACAGCCAGTTATACATATCAGAAATGGGAAAGTGAGCATGTCAGTAATACACTGGGGAATGAGTATTCGTTTACATAATAAATTGGCAATTTTGCAAACTGGACATGCCCTCAAATCCTGCATCATATCCCTTAGTGTTGCGATAGTGTGAGAAAGAAATGTTCACACTATCTCCATTCTGAATACTGGGCCTCCTAGCCTGTTCAAGGTGACAGACATAAATTGATCGATATTTGAACATCAACTCAAGCTTTCCCATTAGATGACAGTTTTAAAAAAATTCATTCATGGTATGTGGGTGTTGCTGATGAGGCCAACATTTATTACCCATCCCTAATTGCCCTTGAGAAGGTGGTGGTGAGCTGCCTTGAACTGCTGCAGTCCATGGGGTGTAGGTACATTCACAGTGATGTTAGGGAGGGAGTTCCAGGAATTTGACGCAGTGACAGTGATGGAATGACGATTTATTTCCAAAGCAGGATGGTGAGTAGCTTGGAGGGGGGGGCTTCCAGGAGGTGGTGTTCCCATGTGTCTGCTGCCCTTGTCCTTCTAGATGGTAGCGGTCGTGGGTTTGGAAGGTGCTGTCTAAAGAGCCCTAATGAGTTCTTGCAGTGCATCTTGTAGATGGTGTACACTGCTATCATTGTGCTTCAGTGATGGAGGGAGTGAATGTGGATGGGGCCCCAATCAAGCATGCTGCTTTGTTCTGGATGGTGTCAAGCTTCTTGAGTGTTGTTGGAGCTGCAGGTAAGTGGGGAGTATTCCATCACATTTCTGACCTGTGCCTAGTAGATGATGGACAGGCTTTGGGGAGTCAGGAGGTGAGTTACTCGCCACAGGATTCCTAGCCTCTGACCTACAAGAACTGGTGGCTAGTCCAGTTCAGTTTCTGGTTAATGTTAACATCCAGGATGTTGATAATGGGGGATTAAGTGATGGTAACGACATTGAATATCAATGGGTGATGGTTACATTCTCTCTTGTTAGAAATGATCATTGCCTGGAACTTTTGTGGCACGAATGTTATTTGCCACTTGTCAGCCCAAGCCTGGGGATTGTCTAGGTCTTGCTGTGTTTGGACATGGACTGCTTCAGTATCTGAGCAGTCACGAATGGTGCTGAACATTGTGCAATCATCAGCGACTATCCCCACTTCTGATCTTATGATGGAAGGAAGGTCATTGATGAAGCAGCTGAAGATGGTTGGGCCGAGAACACTACTCTGAGTCTCTGCCCCATTGCTGGACATGTAGGATAGTATTCTAAATATAAACCATGTGATTGATTCATTTAGATTACAGCCTGTAAGGATTCCCAGACATCCATTAACCTGGCTGCAAATCACCTGAACTCTTCAATTAGATTACAGCTAGTAAATGACTGAAAACCATTTTATCAGATGAACATTACACCATTTAGACTTAACTGACCCATTTTTCATTATTTTTCTATCAGGTCATCTTATGCAGATATGCTACACGACAAAGACAGGGTAAGCATTTGACACCAAATGAAGTACTGTGTTTATTGGTTATAAATGTGTATTCATTTAGAGGACATCACACTGTTTTAGACCGTACAGGATTCAAGCAGGGTTACTGGACTGTAATTAGCAGCAGGATCCTTAGAACATTTTCGCTACCTAATCCGTGGTATGAAAGTTCATCAGAGTAGCTCGGTATTGCATTGACTACAAACAAAAGACAGAGCACAGATCAGGAATTGAGTTTTAATTTTAAACTTTGAACAGGGTGTATGCTGTTTACCTGCAGCTTAGGTAATGAAGGTTGTCTGAACTACAGAAGATGAACAGTACTGAAGACTGTAGTTCTCTGAAAATATTTCCATAGCTAAAAATTAAGGCTTTTTCTTGCACCACCCTGTGGGCACCTGGCAGACAGAATTAGGTGAAAATAGGAAAAACTTGAAATAGGAAAAGATTGAAGGGTTACAGAGAAGGTGTGTTATATTATTTGAGCTGAGTGGGGAATTGTTATACATCTGAACAACTTCGGTGCAACAGATGCTTAACCCTATGACATTGTATTTGCAGAATGAAAAGTATCACAGTGGAATCCGGGCTGCAGTCTGCAGGGTGAAAGAACGAGGCCAGAGGGCAATTGTCTTGGACATTGGAACTGGGACAGGCCTGCTGGCCATGATGGCAGTGAGAGCTGGTGCTGATTATTGTTATGCAATCGAGGTGAGATTGTAGGGATACATTACACTTCAGTTTTTCATTTTGTTGTGTTTGAGTTTATACACTTCCAGTAAAATCTTTTCCTGAGACTTGTTGATCCTCTGAATCTTATGGTTTTGAAGACCAAATGAACAAGCTTACAACAACAGTTTAATTACTTTGTTTAACAGCAATACAAAATACAGAAAGTGCTACTCCATCCAAAAAAAAACTACTGCCAGAATTAACTGACCATGGAAGTAGTCTGTTAGTTGCATGTGGTGAATATTTCGCTTTGATGGATTGGCTCTGAACTCTCCCTCTATCTCAAACACTTGACAATTTTTTTAGATTAATTTATGCGATCTGTATGTCTCTGACTAGGCCAGCATTTGTTGTCCAGCTCTAATTGCCCTTGAGCAGATGATGCTGAGCTGTCGTCTTGAACCGCTCTATTCTTTATCATGCAGATACATCCACATTACTTTTAAGAAGGGAGTTCCAGGTTTTTGATCCACTGACATTGAAGGAACAGGGATATGGTTCCAAGTCAAGATAGTGGGTGGTTTGGAGAAGAACGTGCAGATGGTTGTGTTCCCATGTGTCTTTCTAGATGGTACAGGTTGTGGTTTAGAGGGTGCCCTGTTGAAGGGCTTGGTGAGTTGCTGCAGTGCATCGTGTATCTGGTACAGAGTGCTGCCACTTTGCAGTGGTAAGTGAGTGCTAAAGATGGTGGATTGGGTGCTGATCAGGTGGACTGCATTGTCCTAGATGGTAAAAAGCTTCTTGAGTGTTATTAGAGCTGCACTCCTCAGGGTGAATGGAGAGCATTCCATCACATTCCTGATTTGTACCTTGTAGATGATGGAAAGGCTTTGGGGAGTCAGGAGAAGACTTACTTGTCGCAGAATTCCCAGTCTCTGACCTGCAATTGTAACTATGGTATTTACGTGGCTGGTCCAGTTAAGTTTCTGGTCAATGATAGGATTTTGATGGTGGGGGTTTCAGCTGTGTTAATGCCATTGAACATCAAGAGGAGATTTGTCAGATACTCTCTTGGCTGGAGGCGGCACGAATGTTACTTGCCACTTACCAACCCAAGCCTGAATGTTGTCTTGCTGCATGAACTTCTGCAATATCTAAGGAATCGCAAATGGTACTGAACAATGTGAAATCACCAGCAAATATCCATTACTGACCTTATGTTGGAAGGAAAGTTACAAATGAGGCAGCTGAAAAAGGTTGGATCTGGGGCACCACCCTGAGGAACTAACGCAGTGATGTCCTTGGGTTGAGATGATTGACCTCCAACACCAAGGATCATCATCTTTTGTGCTAGGTGCAAGTCCAACAACTGGAGGTTCCTCTCTCCTCCCCCCCGCCCCCGTCCCCAATTCTCACTGACATAAATTTTGCTTGGGCTCCTTGATGCTCTGAGGAAAAAATGCAGACTTGAGGTCAAGGGCAGTCACTCTCTCCACGTCTCTTGCGTTCAGCCCTTTTGTCCATGTTTGGACCGAGGTTGTAACGAGATCAGGAGCTGAGTGGCCTTGGCACGCATGCTAATGCTCAGCAAATGATGCTCTTGGTACTGTCAGTGGCACTTTCCATCACTTTGCTTGTGATTGAGTTTAGATTGATGGGTAGTATTTGGTTGGATTTGATTTGTCCTGCTTTCTGTGAATAGGACATACCTGGGCAAGTTTCCATTGATAGATGCCAGAGCTGTAGCTGCATTGGAGCATCTTGGCTAAGGGACATGGCTAGAGCACAAGTATTTTGTACTACAGCTGGGATGTTGTCAGGGCCCAAAGCCTTTGCAGTATCTAGTTACTTCAGCCATTTCTTGATATGTGAGTGAATTGAATTGGCTGAAGACTGGCTTCAGTGATGTTGGGGACTTGAGGAAGAGGCTGAGATGAATCATCCACTTGGCACTTCTGCCTGAAGGTGGTTGAAAATGTTTTAGCACTGAGTTACGGGGCTCCCCCATCATTGAGGATTTCATTATTTGTGGAGCTGCCACCTCCCGTTACTTGTTTAATTATCCACCATCATTCATGACTGGACGTGGCAGGACTGCAGAGCTTTCACCTGATCCATTGTGGGATCGCTTAGCACAGTGGTAGTGCTAATTGTCGTTTAAGTTACTAGTTATTTGTCTGTGGGTTAAGATTCTTTACTGAAGCTGTATGCTTCATGTGACCTCTTATCTCCTTGATAAACTGACATTGTCCCTGGAGGGAAGCTGCTTGTTCATCTGCTGTTTGGTGCAGGTATTCATAGAAAGACACAATATGGGAAAAAATAGTTTGGAAGAGACAATGTGGCTAATGTAATGTAATCTCCATCTTGTCATTCCCCACAGGTTTTTAAGCCAATGGCTGATGTTGCTCGGAAGATTGTGGATAAAAATGGATTTGGCAACAAAATTAAAATCATCAACAAACACTCAACTGAGGTGACAGTGGGACCAGGTAAGGGACCTGGGGTGGGTAGGGTGCTTGATGGCTGTCATAGAGTCATAGAGGCCTACAGCTCAGAAAAAGGCCCTTCGGCCCATCCAGTCACAAGAACACCCCTCGACCATCACCGTCTGCTTCCTGCCACTCAGCCAATTCTGGATCCAGTCTGCCAAATTGCCTTGTATCCCATGGGCTCTTTCGTTATCAGTCTCCCATGTGGGATCTTATCAAAAGCCTTGCTGAAGCCCAAGTAGACTATGTCAAGTGCATTGATCTCATCTACACACCTGATCACCTCTTCGAAAAATTCAATCAAATTGGTCAGACGTGACCTCCCCTTAACAAAACCATGCTGACTGTCCTTGATTAATCCCTGCCTCTCCAAGTGTAGGTTAATTCTGTCCCTCAGAATTGCTTCCAATTGTTTCCCCACCACTGAGGATAGACTGACTGGCCTATAGTTCCCTGGTTTACCCCTTCCTCCCTTCTTGAATAATGGTACCACATTGGCTGTCCTCCAATCCTCTGGCACCTCTCCTGTGGCCAGAGAGGTATTGAAAATTATTGCCAGGGCCCCTGCTGTCCCCTGCCTTGTCTCAATTAACAGCCTGAGAGACATTTCCTGGAGATTTACCTACTTTTAAGCCTGCCAGACCACTTAGGCTATTGGTGGGAAACAATGAGGCAGTGGGGTGACTGTTGAGTTTAGCCCCCCCATTGAAAGAGTTGCTTGGATTCCTGGATTAGTTTTATTTTTTGGGGAATGGGTTCTTTTAGCTCAGGCCCGCTCCCCCGGATCTGCCGGGCCTAGTTGATATCTTTGGGCATGATGGTGACCTGCTTGGTGTGGATGGCATACAGTTTGGTGTTCTTGATGAGCCCCGTCAGGCCTGGTGTACCTTGTTGTTGGGTTGCGATGTCATGTGATCAGCATTGTGGCAATTGATGCAGCTGCTTTTAAGCAGTATATTACATTTGGTGGAACTTAATTTCCATGACCCTCTATCAACAGATCAGCTGTCATATACAATGAAAATAATTGTGGCTGGGGGGTTTGATGAGAGATGGCTTGTTGAACATGACTTCCCCCTCCCCAGTATTCAGATGGCTATGTCTGATTGTTGGACCAGTAGTAAGTTGAAAATTCTCAGGAAGCACAATTTATACACCGGGATTTTAAATGGCAAAAAACCTGAGAATATAGTGTTTATTGTTGAGTTTTATTTGCCTGTTGTCTTCAGAACCATGATTGAAAATCCAACCAAGTTGTTTGATGTTAAAGTGGAGCTTCTGATGTAAATGATGGTGTCCCAATTTCTCAGAGCTAGTTCTACTTAAATCTGTGAAGCTCCAGCTGTTTAAATCCATTCATTACAATTCAGTGAGCTGGTGCTAATAAATAGTTGCACTGAATATTGAGCTGCCCAGTGTGGACTGAAGTCGCCTGTGTTAGCATCAGGGAGGCTTCTGGATAGAGTGGAGCAATCGACTCATAGTTAGCACTGGCAAGAACAGAGGGGTTCCTGAAAGTTCTGGAACTGCTGAAATAATAATCATTGTGCTGGATTATTACAAGAACCAGCCTGTTTTCTTGTAGTTAGTAAGATTTAGAGAATGCGCCCAAAGAAATGTTGATCATGCAACATACCAGTGGAAAATAATGTACACTTTCAGTAAAGACTCTATGGAGTGCTTATACAACATACATTGTTTTACTTTTTGTACACTCAGTTCCAAGGTTAGATCATCCTGTTTAATGGAATCCTTAGCAGACTGTGCGATATATACCTTCCTCACAGTGATTTCCATCTTTTAGACGGTGACATGTCATGTCGAGCTAATATCTTGGTCACAGAGTTGTTTGACACTGAACTTATTGGAGAGGGCGCACTCCCAAGTTACGAGCATGCTCACAAATACCTTGTTCAGGTGAGTTAGTGCTTGAGGTTATGGAGACTTGACATGTTGTGACTCTTACTCTGGAGCTTCTTACAGGCCATCTATTCAAGGAAATACATTAATATATTTGATCTATAACTGCATTGTAAATATATGTTCTTAATTATATGGTTTCTGATAAAGATCACAATAATTATATTATCAGTTCTAATAAAGCAAGATATCCTGTACAGTCTAAGCCATCTGTTTCCTTCTATCGATCCCAACCATCGGCTGACAGGAAGAATGTGAGGCAGTTCCACACAGAGCCACAGTTTACGCACAGCTGGTGGAGTCAGAGCACATGTGGGCCTGGAATAAAGTGCTGCCGATTCACATCCAACTGGAGGGAGGCAAGGGTGAGAGGGTCATTGTGCCATCAAGGGACATGCAGATGTGTGCCGGCTGTCCCTGTGTCTATGACATCCAACTGAACCAGGTGAACAGGAACCACTTTACAACCCTGACAGAGGCCATAGAAATATTCAGGTACAGTATAGTGTATCCAGTGAGAACATGAATACTTCGTTACTTTGTGGATAGATAATATAAGAATATTTAAAAAAAGGAGTAGGAGTAGATTGTTTGGCCCCCTCCAGCCAGTTCTGCTATTCAGTGCGATCATGGCTGATCACCTGTTTCAACTGCACTTTCCAGCTGGCTCCTCTTGTTCCTTGATTCCATGAGAGATCACAAATCTATTGATCTCAGTCTGGAATATCAACGATGGAGTATCCACAACCCTCTGCAGGAAACAATTCCAAAACCGAAATTCTCTGAATGAAGAAGTTTCTTTTCATCTCAGTCATAAATGATCGCTTCCTTATCAATGACTAATCCTGTGTTCTAGATCCCCAACCAGTAGAAACAATCTTGCAGTGTGGACCCTGACAAGCCCCTTCAGAATCTTTTATGTTTCAATGAGATCCCCTGTCATT
Organism: Carcharodon carcharias; assembly: GCF_017639515.1. NCBI lineage: Eukaryota > Metazoa > Chordata > Chondrichthyes > Lamniformes > Lamnidae > Carcharodon > Carcharodon carcharias. The sequence continues at coordinate 120,605,859 of NC_054473.1, read as the reverse complement.
CTTCTAAACTTGAGAGAATATAGACCCAATTTACTCACCCTCTCTTCATGGGATAGTCCTCTCATCCCCAGAACCAGTCCATTGAACGTTTGCTATACTGCATCCAATGCAATGATATCCTTCCTTAAATATGGAGACCAAAACTAGCACATTATTCCAGGAGTGGTGTCACCAAAGCCCTGTACAGCTTTAATAAGACTTCTTTATTCTTGTACTCCAGTCCCCTTGCAATTTAGGCCAACATGCCATTTGTATTCCCAATTGCTTGCTGTACCTACATGCTAACTTTCTTTCTTCCTTGTGTGAATTTACCCAGCTCTCTGATCATCAACATTTAAAAGTTTCATTCCTTTTTAAAAAAAAATATTCTGGTGTTCTGATCTTGCTCCCAAAGTGGATAACTTCACATCACATTATTATCCCTCTGCCACTTGTTGGCTATTCAGTTAACCTATCTATGACCCTTTTGCAGCTCCTTTGTGTCCCTGCAGCTTGCATTCCTACTGAACTTTGTAACGGTAGAAAACTAAGACACATTGGTCCTGGTCTCTTCTTTTAAGCTGTCAATACATGATTATAAATAGCTGAGGCACTGATCCTTGAGCATTCCACTAATTACAATCTGCCAACTTGAAAATGCCCCTTTCATCCGTACTCTCTGCTTCCTGTTCATTAACCAATCCTCTGTCCATGCTAATTTATCACCCCTCCAACTCCTTGAGCCCTTATCTTGATTATTAACTTTTTGTGTTGTATCTTATCGAATGCCTTTTGGAAATCAAGTATACTACATGTAGTTTACCTTTATCTACCCTACAAGTTACATCCTCAAAAAAACTTTAATACATTTGTCAGACACTATTACCCTTTCTTTAAATCCATGTTGACTTTACCTGATCAAACCATGATTTTCTAAATGTGTTGTTTAGATTTCTTTAATAATAGATTCCAGCATCTTCCTGATGACCGATATCAGGCTACGGGCTTGTGATTCCCTGTTTTCTCTTTCCTTCCTTTCTTTAATGATGTACTTGTTACATTTGCTATCTTCCAATATGCTGGGACAGTTCAAGAATCTAGGAAGTTTTGGAAATTTCTAAACAGTTGTTGAATCCAGTGCCCTTGGTTTGTTGGAACTAAAGGATCCAAGCTGCACGCTTTGTTCAGGGTGACCGAATTGGTACATGACAGAGAACATCAGGAGGTCGTTGTTAGCTTAAACACAAGCTGTTTATTTAGAAACTAAACTCTATAACTATACTTGTGTGCGCACAACATAAAACTCTTGTCTTCACACTCAGTGACTAAGACTCTCTCATATAGAGATAGCCAATGCTACTCTGTTATTGGACAATAAGATCATGTGACCTTACATTACAATACTCGTCCTAAAGGTTTATTACATCTCAGATTACTACATCCCTCCCCTTTACTGAAAAGAACATTTTACAATTTTTCAATACATCACGTTATTTACGCAGTTCGATTATTTACTAAGTCAGTCTCTCTGGAGGTTTCCTTATGCAGATAGAATGTCTCAGCTCTGCAGCTTCTGAAGTTTGGAATCTCTCTTACTGAAGTCATCAAAGCATCAGGTTCCACAGCAGGTACCTGTAAATTTGTTGCTTCGACTCTATAGGTACAGTCGGCCCTTCAAATACATTTGTACTGTTGATTCAGCCTCGAGCATTGGTGGAATCACTTCTGCGTATTTGGTTTCTCCACTTCATATGTGATCCACATGTCATCTTATTATTCGATCTTTAACTTTCACATGGTAGGAAAGAGGTCCCGTTACAGCACTTATTTCACCGAACAACCATGCTGGTCGTTCTCTAAACCTGCATTAAATGTTCTGTCCTGACTGTGACAATCATGTCCTGTTTTCTGATTTTCCTGCCTCCTTTTTACCACCAACCCCCCCCCCCACCCACCCACCCAATCAGTCTTGATCGGAAACTTTATTAACAGCTTCATTACCAGTTCAGTAGGTGTGTTCAGCACCTGTTGTTGAATGAGGGGTGGTTCGATAGTGGAATAGAAATCGTTCTAATTTAGTCGCTATCGAATCTCCAGACAATTTCTTTATACCACTCTTGGCAAGTCCATTTGAAGAAGGATAGTATGGAGAGCTTTTCACATGAACAATACCACTGAGGCTTGTAAATCAGTTAGATTCAGCATTTGTGAATACCGTTCCATTATCTGATACTAGCACTTCAGGTAATCCTTTATAGCAAAGCTTTGTCAGAGCTCGTCTATTGTCGCTGACGAGTGGGTAACCTTGCTTCATATATACCTATATATTTTGAGTGCGCGTCTATGATAAGGAGAAATATTGTTCCCATAAAGGGTCCCATATAATCGAGGTGTACTCACACCCATGGCCTTCCTGGCCGCTCCCAGGGGCACAATGGGGCTGTTGTAAGTAATTTTTGTACTTGTTGACATTGCATACAACTCAAGACTTTCTCACATAGAGGTAGCCCACACTACTCTGCTACTGGACAAAAAGATCATGTGACCTTACATTACAATACATCTCTGATTACTACACCAGTGCATCCACTATCTCTGCAGCTTCACACACCTTAAACCAGCTTATATTTCACCCCTTTCTTGGATTCACTCAAGTTCTGTCGAAGAGTCATGAGGACTCGAAATGTCAACTCTTTTCTTCTCCGCCGATGCTGCCAGACCTGATGAGTTTTTCCAGGTAATTCTGTTTTTGTTTTACCTCTTTTAGAACCCTTGGATGTGGGCCATCAGGTAGGGGTTGAGGAATCAAAATTCTCATCAAATGTGCAGTAGAAATGCCTAATTGTATTGTTGAAGCCGTTGGTGCTTGGGAATGGAGTACTTTCCATTTCAAATATTCGGTATTGACATAAAGTACTCCAAGATTAGACAAACAACTCCAAAATAAAACTCTGCTTGTGTGTTAATGGGGACAGATTGTGAGAGTGGGGAGCTGGTGAGTTGTGTAGCCCTTTCATTACATTGCCTCTGCTCATCTGAGAAAATAAATGGAGCTTTGATTTTAGTTGTGCCTTGTTCTTTCTGCAGGGTGGATTTCAGTAAAGCAGTGAGCAGCTTGCCAGCCCGGCACACTGTGCAGACCCGAGCAACTACCAGTGGCTTAGCTCAGGTAGCATTGTCCTGGTGGGACATAGACATGGACCCTGAAGGGAATATCAAATGTACCATGGCACCATACTGGGCCCATCCAACTCCAGATAATATTCAGGTAAGACAGTTTCCTGGTTCCTGTTCCATAAAATGTGTAGCTGACAGCTGAAAGTTGACTGATACAATCCTCCTTTGGCTTCAGGAGATTTCTGTAAATCTGGGGGAGTGCTCACTGAGAAGGAAATGAGAGAAATTGCAAAGAATGTAGATTCAAAAGTACAGACTAGGACTTAAACACATCAGCTCTTCTTCAAATATGCTGTGTGATGGTTTACATTGACTTGAGAGGGTAGATGAGGTCTCCGTTTAAATTCTCATATAAAAGAAGACACCTCTGACAGTGCACCACTTCCTCAGTTATGCACTGTGGTGTCAGCATGGATTGCATACTGAAGGTCCTGGCGTGGGGTTTGAACCCATAACCTTCTGACTTGGAGAGTTATTATCCTCAGCTACAATGGTCCATTTAGGCAAGGAACCTGAGAGAATTCGCTATGTGGGCTTGTACATGAATTGAGCATGTGTTTAGCTGAGCCACTGAAGGGCAGTTGCCATTGCTGGAACTATCTCTCCACATGAGTTTTTGGAACAGAGGGGTTAGGAGAGAGCAAAAATGAGAAACAACCGAGATGATCTTTTTTGATAACAATAGGGAGAATGGAGGTGTTAAGTGAAAGTGTAACTAAACGGCAGAATTCTAGTCTACTGTAATATGACACATGAGAGTGGGCTGTTTTGAAATATGTTTCACTTTGCAGGTTGGATGGGAATCCATAACATTTATTATTGACCCAGTTATCTTCACATTTTCAATTTGCAGCATCCAGGGAGAGTTCAGTTAAGCAGTGCTTGTTGATTGAGAGCCCTTTGCCACCTTTTACTTTCCTACATTATTTAACTTTTCCATGTCCAGCTAAAAATGCTGAGCTGTCACTTTACTTTGTAATTGAGTTTTTTTGTGTTTTTTCTATTTGACTGGGCTCTGAGTTCAAGGCTAGTTTGAAACTGCTATTTTTTGTGTTTGCAGTGGCGGGATCACTGGATGCAGTGTGTGTACTTCTTACCCAAGGAGTTACCTATTCATGAGGGGGAGTGCCTACATATTTCAGCAATGCATGATGACTACTCTCTGTGGTATAAACTGGAACACAACAGGTATGGAATGTAGAATAATTGCTAAAGGTGCAGAAATTCTTGGTAATGTTGGGCAGAGTCAAGATGTGCTGGGTATTATGGTCCCAAAATGTTTTCCTTAAATACATTTGCCTACTTGGTGCAGTTACACAAGAAACGCAGACCGACATAAGAGATATGGTCGACCTCTGATCCCATGAGCCACATACCTGCTCCGCCATTCACCATGATCATGACTGATCTTGGACTTTAACTCCGTTTTCCCCCGGCTCCTCATATCCCTCGATTCCCTGAAAGACCAAATATCTCTCTATCTCGGCGTTAAATATATTCAATGATGGAGCATCCACAACCCTCTGGGGTAGAGAATTCCAAAGATTCTCAACCATTTGAGTAAAGAAATTTCTCCTCATCTCGGTCCTAAATGATCGTCCCCTGAGACTGTGTCCCCATGTTTCAGATTCCCCAGCCAACAGAAACGAGCTCTCTGTCTATCCTGTCAAGCCCCTTGAGAATCTTGTATGTTTCAATGAGATCACCTCTCATTCTTCTAAATACCAGAGAATATAGACCCGATTTACTCAGCGCGTCATCACAGGACAACCCTGTCATCCCAAGGACCAATCTACTGAACCTTTGCTGTACTGCCTCCAATGCAAGTATATCCCTCAAAGTATGGAGATCAAACTGCCTCCAATGCAAGCATATTGCTCCTTTAAATATGGAGATCAAAATTGCATGCAGTATTCCAGGTGCAGTCTCACAAAAGCCTTGCACAATTGTAGCAAGACAACTTTATTCTTGTATCCAACCCCTTTGCAATAAAGGCCAACATGCCACTTGCCCTTCTAGTTGCTTGCTGTACCTGCATGCTAACTTTGTGTTCTTTGTACAAGTCTCTCTGAACATCAACATTTAGAAGTTTCATGCCCTTTAAAAAAAAATCCAGTTTTTCTATTCTTACTACCTTACACTTTCCCACATTATACTCCATCTTCATCTTGTTGCCCATTCACTTAGCCTGTCTGTATCTCTTTGCAGCCTCTTTCTATCCTCACAGCTTAAAGTTCCACCTAGCTTTGTATCATCAACAAACTTTGATACATTAGGTCTAAATCATTAATATAGATTGTAAATAGCTGAGGCCCCAGCATTGATACTTGCAGCACTCCACTAGTCACAGCCTGCCCACTTGAAAATGCACCATTTTTTTTGCCTACTTTTTGCTTCCTGTCCCTTAACCAGTCCTGTAGCCATGCTAATATATTACCCCCAAATTCCTTGAACCCTTATCTTGAATATTAACATTCTGTGTGACACCCTATTGAATGCTTTTTGGAAATCCAGGTATACTGCATCTACTGTTTCCCCTTTTCTCCCCTACTATTTACATCTTCAAAAAAGCTAAATTTGTCAAATACAATTTCCCATTTGTAAAACCATATTGATTTTCCCTGATCATACTATGATTTACTGTAACTATGATTTAATGTAACTAGCACCAGGCATACCTAAAAATGAGGTGTCAACCTGGTGAAGCTACAACATATGCTCTCTGGCATGCAAGTAGTCCTAAGCAGCAAGTGATAGACAGAGCTAAACGATACCACAACCAACGGATTAGATCTAAGCTCTGCAGTCCTGCCACAACCACTTGTGAATGGTGGTGGGCAATTAAACAACTCATTGGAGGAGGAGGCTGCAAAAATATCCCCATCCTCAATGATGGAGGAGCCCAGCACATCGGTGCAGAAGATAATGCTGAAGCATTTGCTACAATCTTCAGCCAGAAGTGCTGAATGGATGATCCATCTCGGCCTCCTACGGAGACCCCTAGCATCACATGCCAGTCTTCAGCGAATCCGATTCACTCCACGTGATATCAAGAAATGGCTGAAGGCACTGGATACTGCAAAGGCTATGGCCCCTGACAATATTCCGGCAATGGTACTGAAAACTTGTGCACCAGAACTTGCCGTGCCCCTAGCCAAGCTGTTCCAGTGCAGCTAAAACACTGGCACCTACTCGACTATGTGGAAAATTGCCCAGGTATATCCCGTACACAAAAAGCAGGACAAATCCAACCCTGCCAATTACCGCCCCATCAGTCTATTCTCAATCACCAGTGAAGTAGTGGAAGGGGTTATCAACAGTGCTATCAAGCGACACTTGCTTAGCAATAACCTGCCCACTGATGCCCAGTTTGGGTTCTGCCAGGACCATTCAGCTCCTGACCTCATTACAGCCTTGGTTCAAACATGGACAAAAGAGCTGAACTCCTGAAGTAAGGTGAGAGTGACTGCCCTTGACATCAAGGCTGCATTTGACTGAGCATCAAAGAGTCCTAGCAAAACTGGTCGATGGGAATCAGGGGAAAACTCTCTGCTGGTTGGAGTCATACTTAGCATAAAGGAAGATGGTTGTCGTTGTTGGAAATCTGTCATCTCTGCTCCGGGACATAACTGCAGGAATTCCTCAGGGTAATGTCCTTGGCCCAACCATCTTCAGCTGCTTCATCAATGACCTTCCTTTCATCATAAAGTCAGAAGTGGGGATGTTTGCTGATGATTGCACAATGTTCAGCACCATTCACGACTCCTCAGACACTGAAGCAGTCCATGTCCAAATGCAGCAAGATCTGGACAATATCAAGGCTTGGGCTGACTGTTGGCAAGTAACATTCACGCCACACAAGTGCCAGCCAATGACCATCTCCAACAAGAGAGAATCCAAGCTTCGCCCCTTGATGTTCAATTACCATCACTGAGTCCCCCACTATCAACATTCGGGGGTTACCATTTACCAGAACCTCAACAGGACTAGCCATATAAATACTGTGGCTACAAGAGCAGGTCAGAGGCTAATAAATGTGCAACGAGTAACTCACCTCCCAACTCCCCAAAGCTAGTCCCCCATCTACAAGGCTTGCCTCCCCACTTGCTTGGACGAGTGCAGCTCCCACAACACTTGAAGCTTGACACCGTACAGGACAAAGCGGCCAGCTTGATTGTCACCACATCCACAAACATTCACTTCCTCCACCATCGCTGCACAGTAGCAGCAGTGTGTACCATCTGCAAGATGCACTGTAGGAATTCATCAAGGCTCCTTAGACAGCACCTTCTAGACCCACGACTACTACCATTTAGAAGGACAAGGGCCGCAGATAGATGGGATTACCACCAACTGGAAGCTCACCTCCAAGTCACTCACCACCCTGACTTGGAAATATATCACCGACTCTTCACTGTTGCTGGGTCAAATTCCTGGCACTCCCTCTCTAACAGTGCTGTGGGTGAACCTGCACCACAGGGACTGCAGCGATTCAAGAAGGTAGCTCACCACCATCTTCTCAAGGGCTGGACAATAAATGTTGGTTCAGCCAGCGAAGCCCACATCCCGTGAATGAATAATTTAAAAAAAATTTCTGAGTACATTGTTAAGATTTCCTTAATAGATTCCAGCACTTTCCTGATGACTGATGTCAGGGTAACTGGCCTGTAGTTCCCTGCTATATCTCTCCCACCTTTCTTGAACAGTGGTGTTCCATTTGCTAATTTCCAAACTAATGGGACAGTGGAGTCTAGTACATTGACATTCTGACTGACCTGTATTGTGTACACTATGTGTGCACAATGTGCTATCCAGCCGTAACACCTCTATTGTGCATGAACAGTGTACTCTCTAGGCATACTGTCTGTACTGTGTGTATAAAATGTAATGTATGGGCAATACTTTCACTCTATGGTTCTCTCTTGTGTACCTCCTATATTTTCCTTCATCTGGAACTGTTCCATGACTGGGGGAAACCAAGAGAGGAAAACCTGAGAAGTAATGTAACTGTTCATCTGGCTTTTTAACTTTGCTCTCTATAGTGATGAGTGTGACACTGATGTGCTGAGAGAGCGCCCCCTCTGCTCCTGCCATGCCCATCTCATGTGCAACAGGCAGCGCTTTGGAGAACTAAATGACCAGCAAAGAAATGAGGCCTATATCAAGGCCCTGAAAACAGTGAGTACCTTGAAATTTTTCGCAACAGAAGCGGTTAATGTTGGAATCAGTACACACAAAATTGCTAAGTTAGGGTGACTTAACGCAAGCAGAAAGGATTGTGGCTGATTTCCCCAAGACAAAGTATAATAATGAGTTCTGTGAGGGAAAAATGCGAGAGAAACATTGAGTCAAAGAACTGTTAACTGTGAAACATATAAGGTAGAGAAAGAGAAGCAAAGAAAGCAACTGAGAAGGTAGAAATTGTAGAAGATGTGACAGTTAATCATCATGCAGCCCTAAATCAAGAATGAATAATGGAATAGTTCATAACACATTAATTTGATATTTTAATACCCAACAAACAGAAGGAAAGGTGGTTATAGTGGAAGGTGTAACTGAGACTTCGATAGTGAAAGGGTTAAAGCCAGATAACTGAAGTGTTGTCCTGGAAAGGCAGGCTCCAGCTGTTGCCTAATGGAAAAGTACTGGACAGAGAAATCTTGAAGCGTCATGAGATGAGGCCTGATGTCTGTACTGCAGAATGAATCTGCATTTCAACCATTTTTTCCAACCAAGAGAATAGCACACGGTGCTAAGGTTCCATCATATCCTGTGACCAAATTTAGGTGTGTTATAGAAGCCTATGTATCCTAGTAGCCTGCAGACAGCCTGAATTTAAAGCACTGCCGATCCATCTTAAGGCATTATAATTGAGAAGAATCCCTTACTGTGTGTCTGAATGAACTGGAATTAAAATCTTCCAAGATTTGAGTTGATGAGCATTGAGCCATTCCCTTTGTACTGATGCCTCGTCTTTGACAGAAAGTTCTTATAATTGGATAAAAATAGAAAATGGAAACTTTATCTTTTGTTTTAAAAGACACTGAAATAAAGGCTATCCTAAAGTGAAAAAAAAAGTTATTTTAGGGATGGGGGTTTTAACTTGAGAATTAATGTCAGCTGTGAAATGACCCATCAAGGGTTCTGTTATCACTTAGAGATTTACTGTTGTCTTTCCACAGATTGTGAGACCTGATAGCGTGTGTGTAACCATCAGTGATGGAAGCCTGCTTTCTCTCTTTGCTCAATTTCTGGGTGCTGCACAGGTATAGACATTGCTGGAGCAAGACTGGAAGTTGGATTTGTGGGAGAGATATAATGCCCGATTTGACAGGCAATTACAGTAGTTGCTTTTTCCTTCTCCTCTGCCAAATGTTCTTTCTTTCCTCCTCTTCTAAGCCAATGTCAATGCATGACCCTTTGTCCTCTGATAACTTGACTGTCATTTATATACAAACGAAGATGGTGAGCATTGGCGGGCTATTTGACCATGAAAGTGATGTGGGTGAGTTTGATCCTGTTCTTGCCCAATATCCCATACCTGCAATTCTAGCAGACGTTGTTAGCTTGTGATCATTGGCAGAAATCATGGCTGGTTTCTTTTCCAAGAACACTGAGGCCAGTTACGGTGCCCTAACGTCAACCCAGGTGACATAAGCTAACTTGGTATATACAGCATTGAACCTGGGACTTTCCTCGTCTGTATGCCTCAGCTACCCACTGCTTTAACCAGCTGAGCAGCACTCATTTTTGGCTTAGCAAACATACTGTTAGTACTCTGACAGTAAGTTCAAGATTGGTTTTGGGCTCCTGCAATGTGATAATACAGGAGTTTCTCGCATAAGGTCCTTGTTACATTCTTGAAAATTGCAACTTTAAGAACAACATTAAGCAAATCTGGTTTTCCCATTTGTTCTTTTGGACATTTCTCATCGAAAAAACTATACAGGAAACAGGGTGATGGGCATCTGGAATTCACTGCCTAAGTTGGTGGTTGAGGCTGAAAGACTCAACTCATTTAAAAGGTACCTGGATCTGCTGTAACCGGCAAGGCTACGGACCAGGTGCTGGAAAGTGTGACTAAAATGAGCGGCTAGTTTCATTTTTCTCTTTTTGGCTGGTGCAGACATGATGGGCTGAATGGCCTCTGACCTATGGTTCGATGGATCTTATTCAATAGCAGAACAGACTTGAGGACCGAATCTTATGATATTTTGCATCCTTGTGCTAAACTATGTTGGAGGATTGTGATTGCAAAATTTACCAGACCTTAATCAGACTTCCAGTAGACATTGCAGGTACAACTAGTCTGACTTACCAATTTGTTCCCATATTCACTGACTTTGTGTTTCTGTAGGTTTATAGTCTGGAAATTTCTGCCATGTCCAGGCGTGTAATGGAGAAGGTGAGTTTGCACTCAATGAGCTAATGTTTGTCACAGCCTACACTGCTGTTACAGCGTATGGTACATTACTTTTGTCTGATGGAATTGTGCCGTATGCTGACAGGACCTTGCCCATTGGCATAGTGCAGCCTGCTTCCTGTTGCAGAGTATGGGTGCTATACACCGGTGGAACCTGTCCACAAAAAACAGGAGAAATCCAATCTGGCCAATTACTGCCTCATCAGCCTCCTCGGAAAAATGATGGAAGGTGGTGGATGAAGTGTTAAACAAATGGGCTGCTTTGCTCTGGATTTTGTCGAGCTTCTTGAGTGCTACTGGAGCTGCACTCATCCAGGCAAATTGACACTATTCCTTTGCAGGCCGAATTGTGCTTTGTCAATGGTTTAGGTGAGTCACTTGCCACAGAATTCCTAGCCTCTGACCTACTCATTGAGCCACAGTATTCATGTGACTCTCAAGTGACATTTACTAACCAGTAACCTCAAACTCAGTTTGTGTTCCACCAGGACCACCCCTCATTAGAGCCTTGGTCTGAACATGGGCAACAGAACTGAATTGGTGAGGTGAGCATAAAAGAATATGGTTGTAGTTGTTGAAGTCCAATAATCTCAGCCCCAGGACATTGCAGGGAGTTCCTCAGGGCAAGGTCCTAGACCCAACTATCTTCAGCTGCTTCAACAATGACCTTCCCTAGGTCATAAAGCCAGAAGACTGTATATTCGCTGATGATTGTGTTCCGTCCCATCTGTATCTCTTCAGATAATGCAACAGTCTGTATGCGCATGCAGCAAAATTTGGACAACATTTAGGCTTAGGCTGGTAAGTGGCAAATAATATTTGTACCACATATTGCCAGGCAATGATCATCTTCAACAATCCTCTCCTTGACACTTAATGGCATTACCAACTTTGAATCTCTCACGATTAATGTGCTCGAGGTTGCCATTGATCAGAACCTTTACTGGACCAGCTATATAAATACTGTAACTTACAAGAACAGATCAGAAGCTGGGAATTCTGCAGCGAGTAACTCACTTCCTGACCTCCAAAGCCTTTCCACCATCTATAGAGCACATGTCTGCTGTGTATTGGAATAGTTTCCACCTTCCTGGTTGGGTGCAGCTCCAGTAACACTCAGGAAACTTGACACCATCCAAAACCAAGCATCCCACTTGTTTGACACCCCATCTATTGCCTTAAAAACTCATTCCCTCCACCACAGATGCACCGAGGCTGCAGTATGTACCACGTACAAGATGTACTGCGGCAACTTGCCGCAGTACTTCCAAACCTGTGATCTCTAGAAGGACCTGGGTAGCAGGCACATGGGAACATCACCATCTCCATCTTCCCTTCAAATCGCACACCACCCTGACTTGGAAATATATTGCCATTCCTTCATTGTTGCTGCATTCAAATTCTGGAAATCTCTGCCTAACGGCATCGTGGAGGTACCGCCATTGCAGCGGTTCAAAAAGGCAGCTCATCTCCACTTTCCCTGGGGTAATTAGAGATGGGCAATAAATGCTGGCTTTGCTAGAGAATTAATGGAGGGATTAAATGTTGGAATGGTATGTTTGAATCGATCTGTGTGCCCTCATATGTGGATCACAAAAAGTCGGCAGGCAGATACAGCAAGTAATTAAGAAGGCAAAAGGAATGTTAGCCTTTATAAGAGAATGAAGTATAAAATTAGGGAAGTCTTGCTATAACTGTATGGGGCATTAGTGAGACTGCATCTAGAGCACCGTGTACAATTTTTTGGTCATCTTAAGAAAGGATATATTGTACTTGTACTGAAGACAGTTTAGACAAGCTTCATTAGATTGATCTCTGAGATGAAGAGGTTTTGTGATAAAATGTTGACCAGGTTGAACCTTTACTCATTGGAGTTAAAAATGAGAGGTGATCAGATTGAAACATAAAAGATTCTGAGGGGGCTTGACAGGGTAGATGCTTGAGAGGATGTTTCCCCCTCATGCAGGAATAGAGTTAGGCGGCACAGTTTCAAAAAAAGGAATCTCTCATTTAAGATGGAGATGAGGAGGCACATCTTCTGAGGGTCTTTAGCTTTTGGAACACTTCCCCAGAGAGCAGTGGAGTCTGGGTCATTGAATATATTCAAGGCTGAGCTAGACAAATTTTTGAGCTAAAAGGGAGTCAAGGGTTATGGGAAGCAGGCAGGAAAGTGGAATTAAGACCATAATTAGATCAACCATGATCTTATTGAATAGCGGAGTCGGCTTGAGGGACTGTATGGCGTACTCCTTTCTCCTTTTTTTTTATGTTCTTAGGAATTGTCAGCTTGGCTCAGGTAACTGTCTTACCTCTAAGTCAGAAGATGTCCACTACTGACTTGAGCACGTTAATTGAGGCTGACACATCTGTATGTAACTGAGAGAGTGCTGTATTTTCAAATATGCCAAATTTGAGATGAGACAACAACAAGAACTTTTATTTTTATAGTGGCTTTATTGAGGTGAGGTGAGAGTGACTGCCCTTGACATCAAGGCAGCATTTGACCGAGTGTGGTAACAAGGCACCCCAGCAAAACTGGAGTCCGTAGGAATCAGGGAAACTCTCCGCTAGTTGGAGTCATACTTAGCACAAAGGAAGATGGTTGTGGTTGTTGGAGGTCAATCATCTAAGTTCCAGGACATCACTGCAGGAGTTCCTCAGGGCGGTGTCCTAGGCCCAACCTTTTCAGATGCTTCTTCAATGACTTTCCTTCCATCATAAGGTCAGAAGTGGGGATGTTCGCTGATGATTGCACAATGTTCAGCGCCATTTACGACTCCTCAGATACTGAAGCAGCCCATGTCCAAATGCAGCAAGACCTGGACAATGTCCAGGCTTGGGCTGACAAGTGGCAAGTAACATTCGTGCCACACAAGTGCCAGGCAAAGACCATCTCCAACAAGAGAGAATCTAATTGTCGTCTCTTGATATTCAATGGCGTTACCATTGCTGAATTCCCCCACTATCAACATCCTTGGGGTTACCATTGAACAGAAACTGAACTGGACTAACCATATAAATACTGTGGCTACAAAAGCAGTCAGAGACTAGGAACCCTGTGGCAAGCAACTCACCACCTGACTCCCCAAAGCCTGTCCACCATCTACAAGGCAGAAGTCAGGAGTGTGATGGAATACTCCCCACTTACTTGGATGAGTGCAGTTCCCACAACACTCAAGAAGCTTGACACCTTGCAGGACAAAGCAGCCCACTTGATTGACACCCCATCCACAAATGTTCACTCTCTCCACTACTGATGCACACTAGCAGCAGTGTGTACCATCTACAAGATGCACTGCAGGAGCTCACCAAGGCTCTGTCAACAGCACCTTCCAAACCCATCTAGAAGGACAAGGGCAGCAGCCTCATGGAAACGCCACACCTGGAAATTCCCCTCCAAGTCATTCACCATCCTGACGTGGAAATATATTGCTGTTCCTTCACTGTCGCTGGGTCAAAATATTGGAGCTCCCTCCCTAACAGCACTGTGGGTGTACCTACACCACATGGACTGCAGTGATTCAGGGTGGCAGCTTACCACCACCACCTCAAGGGTGATTAGGGATGAGCAATAAATGCTGGCCTAGCCCACATCCCATGAATGAATAAAAAAAAACCCAGTGTATTCAAAGGTGTGTTACAAAGCAAAATTTGACCTGACCACTTGAAATAATGTTAAGGCACATATAGAAAAACCTGGTCAAAGAGGTTAAGTTTTAAGGAGGAAAGAGGAGTCAATTCCAGTAATTAGGGCCTCCACAACTGAAGGCACAGCCACTAATGATGGAGCATTTAAAATCGGGTTGCTGAAGTGGCTAGAATTAAATGAGTGTAGACATTTCAGAGGGTTGTAGGGCTGGAGAAGATTACAGAGATAGGGAGGGACGAGGCCATGGAGGGATCTAAAAACAAGGATGAGAATTTAAACTTGAGGTGTTGGTGAGGTTGCATTCAATGGCTGGTGTGGATGTAAATGGACCTATAATATTTTTTGATAAACAGTATGTTCTCCAGTTGCCATGGAAAAGTATTCAATCTTCAACCAACTCCACAAAAAATGGATTCACTTGCTGTTCATTGCTTTGCTGTTTTTGGGACCTTGCTATTTGCTAAGTTGCCTACAAAACAATGGTGACAGCATTTCAAAAGTAATCCATCAGTGAAGTGTTTTGAGAATGTTATAAGTTGTTACATAAATGAAAGTTCTTTCTTGCTAGCAGTGATGTGACCAGGATCAGACCACTACATCTTTTAATCACACTTCCTCAGATTTTAGCAGCTAACAAACTGACTGGAAAGGTGATTGTTTCTGAGAAACGACCAGAGCAGTTAACACTTGTGGACCTGGACAACAAACAGGTGAGACTGTGCCTGCATGAGGAATGGGGTACAACATACAAACATAGGAATTAGGAGCAGCAGTAGGCCATTCAGCCCCTTGAGCTCACTCTGCCATTCAATAAGATCATGGCTGATCTGAATGTAACCTCAACCCCACATTCCTGCCCACCCTCAATAACCATTCATCCCCTGGTTAATCAAGAGTCTATCTAATTCTGCCTTAAAAATATTCAAAGATTCTGCTTCCGCTGCCTTTTGATGATGAGCGTTCCAAAGACACTCATCTCTCAGAGAGAAAAAAAATCTCATTTCTGTCTTAAATGAGTGACCCCTTATCTTTAAACAGTGACCCCCCCCAGTTATCGATTTCCCCACAATAGGAAACATGCTCTTCGCATCCACCATGTCGAGACCCCTCAGGACCTTAAAGCTTTCAATTAAGTCACCTCTTACTCTTCTAAATTCCAGAGAATACAAGCCTAACCAGCCCAGCCTTTCCTCATAGGACAACCTGCCCATTCCTGGTATTTAGTCTAGTAAACCTTCTCCGAACTGCTTCTAATGCACTTACATCTTTCTTTTAATAAGGACACCAGTAATGTACACAATACTTCAGATGTGGTCTCACCAGTGCCCTGTACAACTGAAGCATAACCTCCCATTCCTTTATAATCAACTCCCCTCATAATAAATGACAACATTCTATTAGTTTTCCTAATTGCCTGCATACTAACCTTTTGTGATTCATGCATTAGGACCCCAGATCCCTCTGAATCTCAGAGCTCTGCAATCTCTCACCATTTAGATAATAAACTTCTTCCTGCCAAAATGAACAATTTCACATCTGCCCACATTATACTCCATTTGCCAGATCTTTGCTGACTCATTTAACCCATCTTTGTCACTTTGTAGCCTCCTTACGTACTCTTCACAATTTACTTTCCTACCTATCTTTGTGTGGTCAGCAAATTTAGCCACCATTCCTTCGGTCCCTTCATCCAAGTCATTTATATAAATGGTAAAAAGTTGAGGCCCCAGCACTGACCCCTGTGGCACACCACTCATCACATCCTGCCAACCAGAAAAGACCCATTTATGCCAACTCTCTCCTTCCTGTTAGCTAGCCATGTCATTATGTTGCCCCTTATATGATGAGCTTTTGTTTTGTGCAATAACCTTGATGTGGCACTTTATCAAAAGTTTTTTGATTTTCCAGCAATTTTTGTTTTTGTTTCAGATTTCCAGCATCCGCAGTATTTTGCTTTTATCTTAGTAGTTTGTTTGCTAATTTTCATCATGTGGGTTGCACCACCTGTGTTCCTAGTCCATTCAGTTCATATGCCTAGGCTCCAAAACCACAATATATTTGGAGCTCTGTCAGGGTGGGAGAAGTTGGGCCCTGTCAATCTGTTTATGCTATCTTGGGGGTTTCTTGTGCAGAGGAAGTGTACACTTAATGTGCTCGCCCCTTTCCAGGTGATGTTTTTAAAAAGAAACTGCAGATCCTAATACCTAATAGCAGCAGATGATTGGTTAATTCCCCTGTCAATAACACAGTACTGTAAGTAACAGATTGCTTTTAAACACATAAGTGGAAAGTGAGCTAGAGGAGTAGAGAGATACAGGGAGGGAGTTCCAGAATTTAGGGTCTAGGCAGCTGAAGGCATAGCCACCAATGATGGAGCGATTTAAAAACGGGGACACTTGAGACCAAGATTAGGTGAGCACAGGCATCTGAGGGTTGTGGGGCTGGAGGACATTACAGAAACAGGGAGCTACGTGACCATGGAGGGATTTGAAAACAAGTATGAGAACTTAAGAATCAAGATGTTGCTTGACCAGGAGTCAGCGTAGGTCAGTGAGCACAGGGATGAGGGGTGAATAGGACTTGGTGTGAGTTAAAACATGGGCAGCAGAGTTTTGGATGGCCTTAAGTTTATGGAGGGTAGAATATGGGAGATGAGCCAGGAGTGCATTGCAATAGTCAAGTCTAGAGGTGCCCAAGACATGAATGAGGGTTTCAGCAGCAGATGAACAGAGGCAGGGTGGAGTTAGGCGACGTTAGGGAGGTAGAAATAGGTGGCTTAGTGATGGCGCAAATAGGCAATCAGAAGCTCAATTCCAGTTGGGAACAGGCTGTCTTAATCTCAGACTGTTGCAGGGAGGGAGGATGGATTCGATAGCTAGCGAACGGAGTTTAGCGAGGGAGCTGAAAACAATGCCTCCAGTCTTAATATTTAACTAGAGGAATTTTTGGTTCATCCAGTACTGGATGTCAGATAAAAAGTTTAATAATTTAATAACTGTGAAGGAATCAAGATAGAGGTGGCAGTGAGGTAAAATCGCATGTTGTCTACGTACCTTTGAAAAGTAGCTCTGTGCCTTCAGATAATGGCACTGAGGGGCAACATATAGATGAGAAATAGGTGGGGTCAAGGATAGGGTCCTTGGAGGACACCCGAAGTAATAGTGTGGGAGTAGGGAAAAAAAAAACCTTTATAAGTATAGGTAGATAAGAATGAAACTTGATGAAAGCAACTGGACAACCATGGAGAGGCTTTAGAGGAGGATGATGTGGTTAACTGTGTCAAAGGCCGCAGACAGGTCAAGAAGATGAGAAAGGCAAGTTTACCTTTATCACAGCCACATACAGTGTCATTAGTGACTGTGATGAGAGCTGTTTTGGTATGATGGCAGGAGTGGAAATGTGTTAGGAGGGATACAGATATGTTGTTCCTTGAAAAGTGAGCACAGATTTTTGAGGCGACAACACATTCAAGAACTTTGGAAAAGAAAGGGAGGTTGGAGATGGAGCAATATTTTGCAAGAACTGTGGGGTCAAGGGTTTTTTTTGTGAAATGGGGTGATGATGACAGATTTATGAGAGAGAGTGAGATGACACCTGACGAAAGAGAACTGTTAACAATATTGGGGAACCAAGAGGGGAAGGTGAGTGGTTAGCAGCTTAGTGGGAATAGCATCCAGGAAGCAAGTGATGAGCCTCAAGAACAAGAAGGGCTTAGAGAGGACATAAGAGGAGATAGAAAACTAAAGAAATATGAGTTCAGGGCAAGGGCTAGGGCAGGGGGAGCCTAACAGGAAGGAGCCCTGGTTGTATAGTAGGAAGGAGTGACATGGCACAGAGGCAGCTGATTGGATGGTTTCAATCTTAGTGGAAAAAGAAGTCCATGAGCTCCTCGCACTTATTTTTGGTGATGAGGCTGAAGGGTAAAGGGGTTTAAGAAGATGGGTTACAGAAAAGAAGCTGGGGGTTATCTTTGCATTCTGGAATATGGAGCACCTGATCCCATAAGTTGGAGAAATAATCTTCTTGTTTTTTTGGGAGAATGCTGTCATTTAGCTCCTAAGCTTTAGAATTCCTTCCCTAAACTGCTCTCTTTGGACATGCTCTTTAAAACCCACCTCGCTGACCAAACCTTCGGACAACAGTTTAGTATGTGGCTTGGTGTTACTTTGTTTCAGTAAAGTACCTTCAGGTGCTTTACCATATTAAAGGAGCTATTTATTTGCGAGTTGTCAGGTTCACTGGCTAGTGGTTGGGACCTGGATCCCCAGCTGGATTTCGGTATGAAGAAATGCTGAGTCCAGTTGCAGCACTGTAGTCGTCACCGACTGGGAGTGTGGAGGGATACAGGTGAAGGAGCAAGGACTACCATTTGGTGTAGTGTGCAGCTTGGTAGTAACTGCAAAACTTAAAAGTTCATTGTTTTTAATCTTAAGGTGAAGTAGGTGAACAAAGCTGTTGTTTTGTTTCAGTAAGATCCTTGAGTTACTCGTCCTTTTTGTGCCTCTCACTGATTAATCTTGATTACACCCTCTTTTTTGATTATTTTGCAGGTATCAGTACTGATTGGAGAGCCATTCTTCACCACCAGCCTCCTTCCCTGGCACAACCTTTATTTTTGGTATGCAAGGACCTATCTGGCCAAGCTCCTGAGAAGTGAGTTCACTGTGCTGCCGCAGTCCGCCATGCTCTTAGCGATGGCCGTGGAGTTTGAGGTATGTGGTGAATATCCAGCATTGTAGTGTGAAAGGTGTGGTCTGACACCGGAATTTGGAGAAACATAAGAACTGGATTAGACCACTCAGCCCGCTCTGTCATTCAGTTAGGTCATGGATTAACTCTGTCGTAACTCCAGCAACCCACCCCGGCTCCTTTTCCCTTCCATAACAAAAATCTATTAATCTTTGTTTTGAAATTTTTACGTGACCCCGCCCTCTACAACATTTTGGGGGAGAGAAGTCCAGATTTCCATAACTCTTTGAGTGAATAAGTGCTTCCTGACCCTTGTATGGTCTAGCTTTAATTTTAAGGTTATGCTCTCTTGTTCTGGACTCTGTTGCCAGAGGAAATACTTCCTCCGTTGATCTATCAAATTCTCTAATTGTTTTAAACATTTAAGTTAAATCGCCTCTTTAACTTCTATATTCAAGGGAATAAAAGTCTAATCAATGGAACTTGTCCTCAATTTAACCCTTTTAGCCCTGGTATCATTCTGGTGGATTTGCACTGCACCCACTCGAATGTTAATGTAACCTTTCTGAGATGTGGTGCCCAGAACTTAACACAGTACTCCAGATTTGGTTGATTGAACCCTAACCCCTATGCAATTATAATTTCCACCCCTCTGTATTCTAGTCATCTTGAGATACAAGGCCTACATTCAGTTAGTTGTTTGCATTTATCTTTTTGTGACTGGAGTTCCCTTGGGCTCATGGTGACAGGTGATTGCATTTGGGCTGTTACTCGATGCAGGGAATTTCAGAAACTGTGTGGGCTGTCTCGTGTGAGTTTTGCATCAGTTTCTGACCTTGAGTTGTGCTGTTTATGCAGAACAGTCCACTGCCCTCACTTACTTCCCCCGCCCTTGTGACCACAGACTACGAATGGGTGCTCCCTGGATGTGATCTTGTAATGGGGATCTATAAAAGGGGATGTAGCCAGGATTCAGAAGTTTGAGGGGAGGCAGTGACATAGTGGTATTGTCACTGGACTGGTATTCCCAGAGGGTAATGCTCTAGGGTCTTGGATTCGAATCTCACCACGGCAGATGGTGAAATTTGAATTCAATAAAAATCTGGAATTAAAAAAAAAAGTTTAACGATGACCGTGAAATCATTGTTGATTCGTTGTAAAAACCCATCTGGTTCACTAATGTCCTTTTAGGGAAGGAAATCTGCCATCCTTACCTGGTCTGGCCTACATGGGACTCCAGACCCACAACATAGTGGTTGACTCTTAAAAATACCCTCTGAATAAATTCTGGCCTAGCCAGTGATGCCCACATCCCATGAATGAACAAAAAAAAATTCAGAGGTCTGGACACGCACAACATCTGTTCCTAGAGGGATCCAGACCCCAACAGTGGTTTTATTCTTAGCGTTTTTATTTTATATTAAAAATGCAGTGTACTGTAAGAACGAATAAATGTACTATTCTGAGAATAGATTCTTGGAGGTAGGGGAGGGGTGAAGGGAGAGCAGGGGAGATCCATGACTGACCACTGGGAAAGCAGGGTCAGCTAGAGGGGGAAATTGGGTTCTACTGGTGAATTTCCTCAGGCCAGCTGGTGGGAAAATGAGGGGAGAGTTAGCTGAATATCCTCATTATATCCCCTGCAGAATGAAACCATGCAATGGTTTTCTTCAGTCATTTATGTATAACCTGTGTGCAGGGATGGAACATTGTGATCCTCGTCCTTATTTTCATGCAAGGAGGGTACGGAGTAGTCTATCAGTTTAGCAGAGCTGCCAATTAACTGGAATTGACGATGCAACAGGAAGCAGCCTCAGTAGCCTTAAGGGGAGATGCATCATCTGGTACTGTATTGGTCTTTGCTGGGTTTACTGGTTTTAACTGGGACAGCAATAAGTGTGATGCAACTGGCCTCTGAGTTCCTGGACTGGAGAAAGGAAAGCAGGCAAGGCTCCCATTCCTGATCACCATCCTGCAATTGTGCATATGTGTCGATGTTAGTCAGGTACCAGATGGTCTCTGCTGTCCCGCACCACACGGGGTGAAGCGCCAGTGGTTACTCATTATCTTAGCTGTTGGATGAGGTACTGGACAGCAACTTGGAACATCTCTGGAACAATGTTCCCTTAATTTATTTTGGATTGGATGGTTGTTTTGTTCAAGTGTATGAAACCTTTAAATTTTTTCACATGGTGGAACTGGTGCAGCCCTGCATCTTGGAGGGAACACTGCTTTGGAACTGCATCCCAGCGTCATAGGAGCACTACACAATAAAAGACCACTGTCCATTTTATTCCCCTTCTATCACCCTGGTTATCACATGATACAATGATGATGCAATTGTTGACTAATCATAGCAATTAATCTCTTGTCAGTTAATTTATAACAGACCTAGAGATAACACAGGGAAAACTCCACGGATGGGGAACTCTGGAATCTTAATTCCAAAATAACCTGCTCATCCCAAGCATGTGACATGACCATATCATGTCTCAAATTACTCGTACTGTATCCCAAAATATTATTTTCTGAAAGAAGCCTATCTAATTTGCGTTTGAATGAAGCAGAGAAAATTCTGAAATCGGGCGGTGGGAAATGTGAATTATTTTATATTTACTTGCATTGTCTGCAAATGTCGATTCCTTGTTTTGGAGGAGCCGTTACCAGTATGATCTATTTAAACTGGCTCCACTTACTGTCTATCTCTGCAGAACCTCTGGCGCATCCGTGCTCCCTGTGGGGTGTGTGAGGGCTTTAATGTCAGTCTCATGGATGAGATGATCCAGGTGAGAGCTGGGGAGTATTCAAATGCATAGAGCTGTCTGTGTGCGCATTAGGTCGTGCCCATAACTTGCCACTGTTGCTTTCTCTGCTCTTTCAGCTCTTGAGGATGGCAAAGTGAAATGCCACATTGACACTACGGTGCCCTGGGGATGGGGGATTCAGTACTTGGTGATCTTTCAATACTTGACTCTACATTAAGTGGCAAAGTGCAGAGGGAAAGCCAGCGCTTTGTTCTAGAAGCGATGCAGAATAAGTGGCACAGGTGGTTACCCGGGAACACCTTGGGGAGATTGAGGAGAAAAAATGGAGACAACGATCCTTTGGTTCATTCTGAGATCGTAATGGATGCTAAGTAATTGTAAGTCTTTCAAGATTTTCTTTAACATAACAACATATGGAGACATAAAGTGAATTTGTAAAGTGTCAGGCACATAGTGAACAAAAATACTGTCCAGATGAATGTGAAAGTTAGCTTGTAAGAAAGTTAGCAGCACAAAATGCTTGGCTGTCTGGGAAATATTTGCTGGGCTCCAAAGTGTCAAAAGACCTGCCCTCATGAGGTCTTGAATGAGTTTTAGGTGAACATCTATCTTCTTGTGTAACTGTATACCTTTAGGATCTGCAGTTAACATTGCTGTTCCATTTGCCTTGGCGCTGACTCTTTAATCTGAAAATTCTGAGCCCATCTCATCATAAAAGTGATAAACTCTTCAATCATTGAGATACTTGATTAATAAGTATAAACTAACTTCTGCATTCTTCTGGACAGTATATTTGTTGAGTACGTGCTTGAGTTCTGGAGTCAAGGTGGCGAATAGTGAAAAAGTCTGAGAGCATTTAGCCTCACGAAGAAAGAGAACTGTGTCTATTAGGAGAAATTTACTCCATTTTACAAGCTACTAAGGAATTCACTTCATGTCTCCATGTTAAAGAAAATCAGACTTGCAATTATGTAGCATTCATTATGACCTCAGCATGTCCCCAAATGCTTTATAGCCTATTGAGTACTGGTGACCATAAAGCATGGAGTTATTGTAATGTAGGAAACACCGCAGCCATTCTGTGTACAGCAAAGTTGCACAAATAGCAACGTGATAATGACCAGATAATCTGGTTTACTGATGATGGTTAAGGGATTAATATTGGGAGGACACTGGGGTGAACTTCTTCAAATAGCACCATGGGATCTTTCATGTCCATTTGAGAGGGTAGGCAAGACCCGAGTTTAATGTACAGCATTCCCTCAGTGAACTGCATTGAAGTGTCAGCTGAAATTTTGTCCTCGAGCCTTTGGAGTGGGACTTGAACCTTCTGACTTGGGCATCTGTGCCATGACTGACTCACGGCTGACACATATCAGCAGTGTGTGTATTTGACTGCATAGGTGTTGCGGGGGTGGTGGGATTTCAGGCACAACTTTATCTCTGTTTTTGAATGTTGTAACATTGATAGCTGTTTATAATTCATTCATGTCCCCCTACCTCCCACTCTATATCTCCGTATTCCTCTAATTTCTGTTGTGCCATCTTTTTCCAGAATTCCTTGAATTTCCGGGAGTGTCAGGAGGCTGAACCCCATCCACTTTGGGAGTACCCCTGTAGGGCGCTCAGTGACCCTTGCCAGATTCTCAGTTTTGATTTTCGCCAGGAGATACCAGAGCAGCCAGTTTACTGCACAGGATCAATGAAATTGTTGAGGTATGGAGAAGGACAAGTAGTTCCCTGCAGCTAATGTTAAACAGGAAAGAGTTAAATTGATAAAAGCAAAATACTGTGGATGCTGGAAATCTAGAAAACTAGATTGAATTAAAATGAACTTTGGCAGGGAAATGCTTGTGGAATATGAGAGACAGGCGCATATTGAAACCTCACTGCAGTCTAAATTAATAATCCATTCACTAATGAGCCCTATGTTATTTTATCAGGCCAAGTGTGTTATGAATAAACTCTGTTTACATGAATTGTATTTAAATTGAAGTCTCAGTTCTAATCCCTGAAGCTGCTGATGAATTCAGGAAAGAAAGTCACAAATCATTATTTAAAGTATGGTTTATGGTAACTTTTTTCTTGTTCTGGCTGTTAGTTACTGTGTTGTTGGCTTTGGGTGATTTGTTTTACTGGTTGCTGAGGTAAATGGTTGCTTTTGAACACCGAGCCATAACATGCTGGACAGAACATTGAGGTACATCTAGCTGCCCTCAAAGTTCAACCAATCCGATATAGTGCTCCCAGTTGGAGGGTGGGCAATCACTTTTTTCTTTGTCCTAGTTCTCTGCCCATCTATCTTATCTTTCAGTTATCTATCAGTCGCAGGTTGTGCCTCTTGGTCTCGCAGACTCTATCTATCTACGTCATACAGTACTGCATCATACCTGTCAGCAGGTTCTCCGCCTAGCATCCATTCAGTCGCATCTTGAATTTGTTGAGCATGTTTCTCTCTATTGTTCACCAGTCAGTTTGCTTTGTACAATCATCGCTGTCGCTGAAATAGTTCATCTTCCCATTGGTGCCCTGCAGTCCATCATCCTCTGTTCTTCTGTGGTTTGTGATTATTTTATTAAGGTTCGATTTGTCACATACTCTAGAATTTTAAATTTCCTTAATAACATTTTCAGTGTTAAGTATTGAATGTTTACTTAGCTTAAAATAAAAAAAAATTGTTAATTTTCTAGATCTGGCACTTGCCATGGAGTGGTGCTTTGGATGGACTATTGCCTAACCAATGACATCAGCATCAGCACGGGGTTGACCAGGCCCTACTCTAACATGGTAATACTTTATTCAATTTCATGGTAAAATGAAGCATAGCGAGCCCTGGATATTGGGCTATTTGGCAAAGAAATAAATCTCTGCTGTGGTACATTGGTAACAGCAAGGGAATGGAGTAGGAAAAGGGCATTGATAATATTGAGGAACCAGCAGTGGCATATTGATAATGGTATCACGAATGGAAAATTTATCTGCAGAAGTCTTGATGGATAACTTAGTGTTTTAAATCTTCATTTGAATGACATCCATACTGGGGAACAGTTTCCACTTTTCATATGCAGTGCCCAAGTACTCCTAGGTTAGGTATAGCAGAGTTAAAGCTCTTGCTGCACTTGTAAGTAAAGCACACTTAGATTTCCAACTTCCATCAGATTTCAAGTCCACATGCAGCACTTCTCTCCCCTCCTTCATTTTTACAGTAGTCACAACTTCAGAGATCCACAAATGCCAACACCTGCGATTCCCCAACCTCCCAGTTAATGAATCCCTTGACCCCTACTCACTGCTATCCATGTGGTTGCAGCTTTCTGCACCTGTGGTCGAGTGATGCCACCAAACCTGAGTCTTTTAGCAGCAACATTACACAGCAGTGTTGGTGGGGAGTACAGGAGTGCAACAGGAAATTTAAAAATTGCTGATGTCTTGTGCTGCTGGAGGCAAAGCTTGGGAGAGGTACCTCCTGATTGCAGGAAATACCCAGTCACACTGGGAGGATTGGGAGCCTATTTGTTTTCAATGCAACAGGGTTCCAAGTTGTGACAGGTGCTGACTCTTTGTCCCTGAGTTAGACCTGCTGTTCCTGTGTTTATTGGTGACCTTGTGGGTGTGGCTGCTTGAGATAACTGGCATCTGCCTTGTCCTGTCTACTCTTCAAAAAAAAAACAAGCCTTGATCAATGTTCCCTCTAAACTGTTGGCATGCAAAGCTGCCCAGCAATCCGGAGCATACTAGCAGGGAATAAACAGAACTCTAGCAACTAACATTCCCTTTAAGCTGCAGGGCCATGCGGCATTCTTAAAGGAACTGTGCAGTGCATCAGACCTGGAGGAGAAATTAGAGTAAACATTGCCGTTGATCTCTCTGTCCTTGCAAACTAATTCTCCATCTTGTACCTCCCATTCTTGTCCAAAATCCTTGTGTTGCCATCTGTCAAATCTATACCCATCTTCCCAGAACTCTGAAACCCTTTAGTCAGGTGTCTGCCTCTACCACAGAATCGAAACAGCTCTTTACAAAGTTATAAATTACATCCTTTATGACTGTGGCGATCACACCATCATCCTCCAATGCCTTTTCACCATTGTCCTGCTGGGTGGCACTGCATTCACAGGTTTCATTCTTCTACCCAGTCATTTTTTTCTTCCTGTACCTGCACCATTACCTCTGATATCCTGCAAGGATTTAGCCTTAGTTCCCTTCAATTGCTCATTTTTCCAAAATTCCATGTTTTAACCCTTGTCACAGCAGTGAAGCATCTCTTATCAAAGCCACAAATGACATCCAATGTGATTGTGAAAAAGGTAAACTTCCCCTCCTTGTCCTTTTTGACCTGTCTGCAGCCTTTGACACGGTTGACCACATCATCCTCCTTCAACTTCTCTCCACTATCGTACAGCTGTTTGGGACTGTTCACACCTGGTTTCTTTTTTATCTCCTCTAATTGTAGACAGACTACCGCTTGCAATGGCTTCTCTTCCTGCCCCCACACCGTTGTCTTGATGTCTCTCAAGAATCAAATCCTTGGCCCCTCCTATTTCTCATCAACATGCTGGCTCTCCTGGGCATCATCCGAAGGCATGGTGTTAGTTTTCACATGTACACTGGTGACAACTAGCTCTACATCACCACTGCCTTTCTTGACTCCTCTACTGTTACTAAAATATCAGATTCATTTATCTGATGTCCAGTGTTGGATGAGCAGAAATTTCTTCCAATTAAATTTTGGGAAGACTGAAGCCATTGTTTTTGATCCCTAGTTGAAACTCTCTTCTTGAACTAACAACTCCATCTGCCTCCCTGACTGAGATTAAGCCAATCTGTTTGCAACCTTGGTGTTACTTTTGATCCTGAGATGCATTTCTGAGCTCATTCGCGCCATCACTAATACCACCTATTTCCTCCTTTGTAACGTGGCCAAACTTCACCCTTGTCATAGCTTATCTGCTACTGAAACCCACATTCATGCCTTTGCTACCTCTGGACTTGACTATTCCGAAGCACTCCTGGCTGGTCTCCCACATTTTACCCTCAGTAAACTTGAGATTATCCAAAACCCTGCTACCCAAGTCCTGTTCACCCTTTACCCTTCTGCCCGCTGACCTACATTGGCAAGCAATGTCTTGATTTTAAAGTTTTCATCCTTGTTTTCAAATCCCTCTATCTGTAATTTCCTCCAGCCCACAAGCCTCCAACATATCTGCGCTTATCTAATTCCAACTTCTTGAACATGCCGATTTTAATCCCTCCGTCATTGATGGCTGTGCCATCAGTTGCCTCAGCCCCAAGCTCTGCAATTCTCTCAGTACTCATCTCTGCCTGTCTACCTCATTTTCCCCCTTTAAGACACTCCTTAAAACCTACCTCATTGACCTGATATCTCCTTATGCGGCTCGGTGTCATATTTTGTTTTATAATGCTCTAGCTTCGAGTGGTTTGTTACGTTAAATGCGTGATATAAAATGTTGTCATTGAGGAGTAACATATGGACCATATTATTCAAAAACACAGTGCCAGTTTCCACATGCATACCAACGGCACCCAGCTCTACCTCCATACCACTCGACTTGACCCCTCCACTGATTCTAAATTGTCATACTGCTTGTCCAACATCCAGTACTGGATAAGCAGCAGTTTCCTCCCAACTAAATATTGGAAGGCTGAAGCTATTGTCTTTGGTCCCTGCCACAAATTCTGTTCCCAAGCCACCGAATCCATCCCTCTCCATGACAACTGTCTAAAGCTGTTCACAAATTTGGTGTGGCATGTTTGACCCAAGATGAGCTACCGACCACACATCTTTACCATCACCATGACTACCTATTTCCATCTCTCCAACATCGCCTGACTCTGCCCCACATCAGTTTATTTGCTACTGAAATCCTCATTCATGCCTTTTTACCTATAGAATTGACTATTCTAATGCTCTCCTGACCAGCCTCCCACATTTTACCCTCCATAAACTTAAGCTGTTCCAAAATTCTGTTGACCTAATTCGTACCATGTCTCGTTCCTGTATGAACCCCTTTCTCAATGACCTACATTGACTCACTGAACAAAGCCTCAATTTTTACCCTTGTTTTCAAATCCCTTCAAAGCCTCACTTCTTTCTATCTCTGTAACCTTCTCCAGCCCCACAATCCTCTGAGATACTTACGCTCTAATTCAGGTTTTTGCATATCCCTGACTTTAATTGTTGCATGATTGGTGGCCATGTCTTCAGCTACCTAGGTGCTACGCACTGGGATTCCCTCCTTAAAACTGAGCCCTTTGACCAAGCTTTTAGACATCTGCGCTGATATCTCCTTATCTCTCTGTGTCAAATTTTGTAGCTAAATGTTCCTGTGAAGCATTTTGGAATATTTTACTATGTTAAAGGTGCTATATAAATGCACATTGTTGTTCTTGAATTTCTTGTTTTGCCGTTGACAGGGTGACTGTAACTGGAATCCACACTGCAAGCAAGGTGTCTACTTCCTTAACTCAGTGACAAATCCCATGACCTCAACTGATGGGCTAAATTCAGTTGCTTACAGTGTGACCTTTCACCCAGAGACTGGTGAGCTAGGCATGGATTTCAAGCGAGCCCCATGAGCAGCTACAGCAAATTGATGGATGAGAAATGGTGCACACTATCTTTGGACGGTGTCAGTAACTGGAGAGGCACTAAATGCCACAGTAAATCTCTATGGCTCTGAAACTAGACACATGTTACTCTTGGGAATCTTTTGGAACTCATCAGGCTATGAAATTAAGAATTGTCAACCTTTTTCTTTTGAAATTGAAGGTGGAACTAGCAAAACTGGTTAGTTCAATCTTTACAGCTGAACTCAAGGGCAGTGCAGTTGACAATAACAATTTAGTGACTGTTTGGCTCAGTGTTGCATTTTCACCTAGTCCTCTCCAGGACTAGAGGACAAAATCTGGGCTGACACTCCAGTGCAGTACAGAGGCAGTGCTGCATTATTGAAAATGCCATCTTAGGTATTAGACATTGAACTGAGGCATCATCTGCTTGCTCAAGTGGTTGTATAAGAGCCCATGGCAGCATGGAAAGGAGATGGCATGTTCCAGCAGTACCCTGGACAACATTCATTTCTCAAACAACACCACCAAAACAGATTGTGTAATTCATCTAATTTCTGTTTTCAGGAATAACAGTTCAAAACTAACTCCTTTAACTCTGACAGGTGCTCTACAAATGCAGATATTTTCTATGAGATAGGACCTCAGTTTAACATCACATCTTCAGTACTGGACTGTTGAGCTTCATTATGTACAGTTAGCACTGGTGCTACATCCAAAAGGTGTTAAATTGTACAAGATTTGTTTTATTTTAAAAGCAGATTTATTGGTGTTCAAACCTTGCCCCCTTCCCCCAAATTAATATAGTTTTTGAAATCTCCATCTCTGTTTTGTCAATATAGATTCACATCTATAGCTGTGTGGAGCAGATATTGATTCATCTGTCCTGTGTGTATGTTTACACAGCTGTAGACCAATCTAGAATTTTACTTGTGTGATCTGTGAATTCTCATCATCAGACTAGTGCTTGCCTCTGAGTCAAGACTGTGGGTTCAAACTCCACTCCAGACCTTTTGCCATATCGTGCAGGTTGACTCTCAGTGCAGTACTGAGGGTGTGCAGTATTGTTGGGTGTTTAATTAAACCAACACAAAACAGACTCACTGCACCCCGCCCACCCCCAGCTGTCAGTGAGATCTTTCTATGTACATGGCTGGCAAGTTTATCTTTGTAGCAATGGTGATTGTAATTGCAGAAGTTATTATGTGAAGTATTTCTGAGATATGATAGGCCATTATATAACTGTACCTTCTTTCTCCTCCCTGTACTGGAGTTTTAAGAATATTTGTCTTCCAGCAGATGCAACTGGTGATTGAATTTCAACTTGCTGGAGCAAGGGCTGATGTCTTTATTCACCATGTGTTGTTCAATACCACTGACAGTATGTGCAGCCCTGGCTAAAGGGAGAATGTAAATTGTTTCTGTGCTGGCCCTCTGACTGTCCGTTATCAATGTGATTCATGTCAGGGTTCTGCACATCATCAAAATAGATTGACTCTTCATAAGGGTTGCCAGTAATGCCTTGTGTTTCATTGCTGAATGTAATGCAAGACTGTCTGTTCTAGTAACCATGGTCAGCAGAAACTTAATGAGTCACCCTGTCTCTGTATGATTTATCCTTTTATTTTCTGCCTGTCTTGCTGGAGACTATTTAATAAATGTCATGAGCGGTGTGAAATGTATTTTGCCCAAATGTGTCTTGCTTGATGATGTGCAGGTGCTATTGACCTGCATGAGCTGTGGGCTTGCTGTTATAATAGTGTTGAGAATGCAGTAATCATTGACTCAGCTTGTGCGTACTGTAAACCATGTTCTGATTAAGTAACTCACAGCATCATTTTAAAACTGTTTCCAAAACAAGCAGGTTCCACCTGGTGGCTGGTATGTATAGGCACAGCGTCATTCTCATGCACTGCCCTGCTGGATCTGCTGAAGTATCCTTTGGTATCTGTATTGGGAATTTTTCTGGTTGTCCCTCAAGTCTCAGCTTTGTGTATCACCTGGTCTGGTACTGAGCAGTATTTGGCAAGATGGTTAGTTTGTGTTGATCTTAGCTGTGGGTTACCCCATGGCCAATACAACTATCCTCATCAGGTCTGTGTTTGCAAAGTCTGGATCACACTCCTGATGCACTGACCAGTGCTAGGAAGTGTGGGCATCTGGCAAGGCCAGAAACTATGAAATTATTGGATTGTTGTAAAAAGCCATCTGAATCAGGAAATCTGCTGTCCTGATTTGATCTGGCCTTCATGTGATTCTAGACCCATAGCAATGTGGTTGACTCTTAACCGCCCTTGGAAATGGCCCAGCATAGTCACTCAGTTGTAGGCTGCTCACCACACCTGCTTAAGGGGCCCTTCGAGGCAAGCACTAAATGCTGGACTAGCCCAGCACGCTCAAATCCTAAGAACAAATATACTTTTATTTAAAATAACTTGCTCCTACGCCTCCACACTCTTACTGCCAGTTTGATTCGCGTGCTAGTTCCATCATTGGATGTTGAAGTGAAGAAAGCTGCTAAAGAAAAAGAACTCTGACACCAAGTCGTGGCTAACAATTGTGCTTTTCTTTACTGATAAAACAGGTCGAATACAGTTGGAAAAGATCCATGGCAGATTACAAAAAAATATTAAAACCATTTCTTCGATTCTAGTGAAAGCCGGGGAGAGGGGGTTAGGTACAAAAAGTGCAATCTGGACAGAGTAGAAAACAGAGCAGGCTGAGCCTGAGGTCAGACTCTCAGGAACATTAGTTGTATGAAGAGAGCTCCCTGTGTCACTGTTAACCTGGGGCTCACTCATATATCTTTGGAGATATAGGGGGAGGGGACTTTTTCTCTACCATTTCCTTCGTAGAAGTTGCATTTGTTGGTAAATTGGGTACAAGACAGGTCTTCAATGTTAATATTTGGTCACAGTGCATGTAGAGGGTCATCACTTTACTCCTGTCCCCTGTTTCTGTTTCTACAACAACAATTGTTCTTCTCTCAATCTTCAGTTCTAAGAGGGACCCTATCCATCAATTATCTTGTTTCTCTCTTGACAGAGGCAAACTCACCAACTGTTTATACTTACAATATTTTCTGTTTTTTTTATCTGCACCTCATATTTGTATATCTGTTTATCATATCATCCTGCCCAGAGCCTAAAACTAACTCCCAACACCTATCTGCAGTCTGAGTGCATCATTCTTGCAGATCGGGTGACATGTTATTTGTTGTTTTATGTAAATTCCACTATCTATTCTCCAACCCCCCCGCCCCACCGAGGAGCTGGCTTTCCACAACAGTACATGGAGTTAAGATACAAATCAGCTATGTTTTCACTGAATAGCTGAACAGGTACCGAGGGCTGAACGCCCTACTCCTGTTCCTATGTTACTATTCACTCCTTTAGCCAGACTGCAGAAAAATGCTGGAAAATATAGCATCTTCATTTTTTTTGATCTTTCGGAAGGCCCCTTAAACTGTAAGTCTTGTCTCAATACAAAGGGCTTCCAACTCCACGCCATCAAATAAGCTTAGCAAGTTTTATATGTCACCTACATAGAGTACCTAGCTTCAGTTTTGAACTCCTGAGGTCTTTGTACTGAGGGAGAGGCTGTGGTTAACAATGACCCATGAACAATAAGCAGCACAAGTTATACTACTGTAAACCCCTGACAGTGATGCTGTGCGACACTATATCCTACCTTGAGTCTTAATTTTAGTTTTTCCTTCCATGGTGGATATCAGATTGCAGTTCATAGTTTTATTAAACTATGGTCTTAAACGTGCAGATTAACAGTGAGTTAGTGTCAGAAAACATTATACCAATGGTAATACTTGTGTAACCTAATACTGGGGTAAGGGCTGACTATGCCAGACTAATAGCATTTGTGCTGTAATCAGGTGGGTGTTCGTCTAAAGATGTATTTGCATGTGTGTGTGCACATGCAGCTGCTGACTTGCTGGTTGATGGCAGGTGTAAAGTCACATGAAACCAGATTTATGTTATGTGGTACTGCAAGAAGCTGCTCAACTTGGTCAATTCCAAAAATCTTAGTACAGAGCCAATCCTGCTGTTGCAGGCATGTCCCCAGATATCAAGGCTTTATAGCATAAAAAGATAAGGCAGGCTTCTGACACTGGAAAAGGATCACAATTGTGTCCCTTATGAGGGGCACAGGGTCTCATGGGATCACTTGTCTTCACCTCAATGTGCGGGGGACATGGGGTCTCCTAAAGATGGTCATTCCTACAGTATGTTGGAACTCAAGATATGACACAGGTATTCATATTAACACAATACTAATCCTGGAGTACCTCATACAATCCTGAGAATGTTCATAAGAATTAGGTGTAACAACTGATTTTTAAAATATTTATGTCCCCCCATTTGCCTATCTTTTTTCATGGAGAGGGAGGCTGGTTAAGATAATGAGCAAAGCAGAGGCGAACAACAGGACTGCTTGAGGGGAATGAGCTCTGAGCTTTAGGGCAAGTGTCAGGATGACATCTACTCAGTCCAGGATCGGTTGAGAGCCATAGAATCATGGAATGGTTACACCGCTGAAGGAGGCCATTCGATCTGGTGTGTCTACCGGCTCTCCAAGAGCAATTCATCTACTGCCACCACCTGCTTTTTCCTTGTAACACTGCAAATTTTTCCTCTTCAGATAATGATCCAGTTCTCTTTTGAAAGTCATAATTGAATCTGCCTCCAGCACACTCTCAGGCAGTGCATTTCCTGATCCTTCCTAACCGCTTATTGCGTAAAAGATATTTTTTCCTCATGTCTGTCATCATAGAATTTATGTTCAATATATGATAAAGATTCATGATTGGTGTTTAAACAACTCCTCACCAACCCCCCCCCCCCCCCCCCCCCCCCCCCCCCCCCCCCCCCCCCACCCCTGGCATAGCAACAGACAAGCAACTCTCATTAGATTATACGCCCCTGTCATGACCAACCCTGATGAAGTCAAGGATAAATTCTATGATGACATCCATTCCTTGACTGCAACTGTGCCAAAGTCAGACAAGCTTCATTCAGACAACCATTCTTTGTGACTTCAATGTAAGAGTTGGTACAGATTACCAGGCTTGGTCATTGGAAAAAAACAGGGTTGGCAGTTGTAACAGCAATGGTCTCCTCTTGCTGAAGATGTGTGCTGAGCTTGAGCTCTTAATCACCAACACAGTTTTCCGCCTCCCTAATCACAATAAGACATTTTGGATGCACCACTGAACTGTGTATTGGCTATGATGACTATGTCATCATCTGGCAGAGGGACATGCAGGATGTGGGTGTAACAAGCCATCCTCATGTCACCATTGGCAAAAGAAGCAATCATAAATCAATGTCTACTGGTTCTTGATCCTTCCACCAATGGAAGCAGTTTCTCCTTATCTACTTTGTCCAGACCCCTCATGATTTTGTATACCTCCATCAAATCTGTTAACCTTCTGTAAGGGGAATAGTCCTGACTACTTCAATCTGTTTAAGTAACTGAAGTTTCTCATCCCTGGAACCATTTTCTTGAATCATTTCTGCACCCTCTAATGTCTTCACATCCTTCCTAAAGTGTGTAGGGTATGCTGGCGATGGTGGGGATTGGGGGAAGGTGGAGTATGAGGAGTAAAAACCAATCTATTAAAACTTGCTCTAGCATTCCCCACTGGGTTCACTGTGCCACAAGGTACTGGACTTCTGCCACTTCAGGTTTCACATCTTTTATATCTGAGTACAAGGCTAGGATGCAGCATGTACCAAGAGTCCAGCCCTATCAGTCCTTGGGCTGGAAGGCAATGTGAGAACTGATAGGAGGATAGGTACAAACCTCAGGACAAAGTCTTTTTGGATGCAGTTGAATTGTGGCCCCCTCTGTCTTGGGTGGATGTACAAGATCCTATGAAGAAAAGCAGGTATGTTCTTACCCCATGTCCTGGTCAACATTTGTTCCTCAACCAAAATCATCAAAAGTAGTCATCTGAACATTATTACCTTGCAGTGTGTGGGAGCTTGCTGTGTATACATTTACTGTTGCATTTTCTACATTACAACAGTGACTGGACTCCAAAAAGTATTTAATTGGTTGTAAAGCACTTTGGGACAGCCTGGTGTCCTGAACAGTGTTATAAAAATGCAAGTCTCTTTTGAATAATTTATACACAAGATTTCCAGTGTTAGATATCCAAGGCTATAAAAAGTTTGAGAAAACCAGAGATGAATCCAGAATAAGTGGCAAAGGCTTGTATTCTAAAAGTCTGAAAATTATTGGAGGAAGGAAAAAATGAAAGAAGGGAGGAGTTCTGTCACTATGGAGCCCTGGGACAGAATGAGTTGAAGGAGAGAGAACCTGATGATACCTTGCTGATTTAAAGACACAAAAAAGGACATAAATAAATAACGTTTAACAGCCGGTGAAGCAACTGGTGCTTAGTCCCAGGGAGTGAGTTTTCCTTTGAGGCCAACACACCAGATGCTTACCTCAAGCTGTTCCTTGGGAAGTTCCTGGGCAAGCTGCCGAGGTGGCTGAGAGTGACATTTAACAGAATCGTGTCTGTCCAGCAGGTCTCTGTGTCACACAGAGCTACTGGTGGATGTGAGTGGAAGCCACTTTCACCTCTCCATGCAGTTCGCAACCGCAAAGTATGTTCTAGTTAAAGGAGTTAATCCCAGCCCTACACTAATAAGGGTGCAATCTGTAAATACCAAACAGGTTTGGTGCCTTTCCAGGCAAAAGTGGTTCCGCAATAGACTGTCATTGTCCGGAGTTCTGCTTATGGGGAATGCTGGATGGCATCTGACAAGTCTAACAATAGACCAACAGACTATTGCATAGGACCTGTCAGACTGTGCCACAACTCTGTCCACTATGGCAGGAACCAACCCCCGATGGATGGATTAGTGGACCTGAAACTGTCTTCATGGATCAGCGCCCAATATAGATGCTGCCCGATTTTCACTTCCATTTACTTTGCTTTGGAAATGGTAATTGAGACGGGTTCTATAATGTGTAGCTGATTTGCAATCAGCAGGAAGTTGAGAATCCAACCCATGGTTCATTACTGAGCGGAATGGGAACAGGATCTTATTTTATAATACTACAGCTGAACAGTACCAGCAAGCCCACAAGCTCGGCATCATTTCAGTTCTTTTTCTATTGTTGATTTGTGGCTCCTAATTCCTCTCTGCACAACTACCACTCCCCAACCCTGGTAAGTCACATTTGCAGAATTAGGAGTCCATTAATGCCCAGCGGTGCTGGTCGTAGAGTTAAGCCCTGCCTTTAATCTCCTTGTTCCTATTTGGGCTGTTGCTCAAATTATTATTTTACAGGGGCCTAGTTTTGGCTACACGAAAGAGAGAGAATTCCAGGGAGTTTCACCCTGGACAAATTCTGTCTTTTAGTAGCCAGTTATAAAGTGGGAAAGAACTCTGAGGGGTGAAAGGGAGGGGGAAGAACAAGGAAAAAAAAAATAACACTCCTTAATAATAAAGCAATTATAGTGTATTTATGTCATCATGCATGTCATGTGACCTGAGACATGCCTGAGTAACCTGACATACCTCCAGACAGAGTCAGCAATGCTTTCTGTTATATTCCTCAGGCAGTATGGGCATTGCTTACTGTCAGCAGCACAAGGTCAGCAGCTCACACTGACATATCACTCTCACAAGGTTCGCAATGCTCAAAGTGTTGGCAGTACTCACTGATATACCCTTTAGGCAATGTTAACAATGCTCACTGTCACACCCCTCACACAGGGTTGATGTTGTATCTGCTGATAGTTTGAGGATTCCATTAACAAAAAGTGAAAGACGTGATTTAAAATTGTGTTGCAAAATTTTGCACCGCAGTGTGCAAATCATTATGTATTTTCAAGTTTGCTGATGACGCAAAACTAGGTGGGAATGTGAATGGTGAGGAAAATGTTAAGAGACTTCAAGGCGATTTAGATAAGTTGAGTGAGTGGGCAAATCCATGGCAGATGCAGTATAACATGGATAAGTATGAAGTTATCCACTTTGGTAGGAAAAACAATGACAGGCTTTTATTTAAATAGTGATAGATTGGGAAATGTTGACATGTAAAGGTGTTGATGGTACACCAGTCACTGAAAGCAAGCATGTAGGTGCAGCAAGCAGTTAAGAAGGCAAACTGAATGTTGGTCTTCTTTGCGAGAGGACTTTAGTACAGGAGCAAGGATGTCTTACTGCAGTTGTACACGGTCTTGGTGAGACCACGCCTGGAGTATTGTGTGCGGATTTGGTCCCTTTACCCAAGAAAGGATAAGCTTGCCTTAGATGGAGTGCAGCGAAGGCTCACCAGAAGGATTCCTGGGATGACAGGACTGTCGTATGAAGACAGACTTGGTTAACTAGGCCTGCATTCACTGGAGTTTAGAAGAACAAGAGGGGTTCTCATTGAAATGTATAAAACTCTGACAGGGCTCGACAGACTGGATGCAGGGATGATGTTTCCTCTGGCTGGGGGTCTAGAATGAGGGGTCACAATCTCAGGATAT
Source organism: Carcharodon carcharias (assembly GCF_017639515.1). Lineage (NCBI taxonomy): Eukaryota > Metazoa > Chordata > Chondrichthyes > Lamniformes > Lamnidae > Carcharodon > Carcharodon carcharias. Next base: position 120,569,077 of record NC_054473.1, on the reverse strand, counting down.
GGGGTAGGCCATTTAGGACTGAGATGAGAAACTTCTTCACTCAGAGGATGGTGAACCTGTGGAATTCTCTACCACAGAGGGCTTTGGAGGCCTCCAATATATTTAAGAAAGAAATAGATTTTTAGACTCGAAAGGTGTCATAGGGTATGGGGAGAGAGTAGGTGTATGGCGTTGAGATAGAGGATCAGGAAAGATCGTTTTGAACGGTGGAGCAGGCTTGAAGGGCTAAAAGACTACTCCTATTTTCTATGTTTCTAAATCATAAACCCTCAGCGCTGTAAATGGGAAGTGGGGTTTGGAGTGGAACGGAGATTAGACAGGACTGCTTATCACCCCATATCTGTTTACCAGACTAAAGACAGGACTGCTCCCTATCTTCATCCCTCTACCTTGCAACTCTCATGTCAGTGATGGTGCTGCTGGCCACAGCTCAGCAATCCATAAAGAAGCCACAAATTGAAGCTAATATTTACATTAAGCTTCCATCATAAACTGGTCTCAAGTGGTGATTACATTAAACCTGACAAAATACAACAGCACAATAATTTGAGTGGCAGGCTACGTCAACTTTCCCTCTTCCCATTGCCGATGCTACCTGAAGGGTTTATCATGTGACTGAAGTATGTCAGAGGTCATATAACATCCACACCTGAAACACCAGAGCAGGGCAGGGTTGGGGTGACTGATTAGAGCAACAATTGACAGAAGGGTGCACAACTGTATCTTGGCAGCTATTCTCTTTTGCCTGTCTGTTGTTGGCTTTCTTATATATTTATATAGATATATACACAGACACACACACCTTCAGAGAGGGGACAAGCACTAAAACTGTCAGGAATGGGACACACTAACACAATGTGTCATTGCCACGTAACCATGCTCACTGAAAGGCAAAAAAAGTGACAAGATTCCTTGATAGTTATACAAAGGATTATGCAAAAATAGGGAACGTCAAACACATTCACAGACTGGTCACAAACTAAGTTGTGCTAGGCATTTAGAAAAAGAGAGAACACCTCAAGAATGGCACTAGTCCAAGGCAGTGAGGAATATCTATGTTGTTTTCACTCTCCATTGTTCTGGGAGTCCACAGCAAGGCCTCAGCCTTCTGGAGAACATGGAAATAACCATCTTTGATCATTGCCCATGACACCTTCTAAATAATTTCTATAGACAAAGCAAGTGGGAGGCCTCGAGCCTAGGTCTGGTTGGGTGTCATCCCCATCTGTGCTCCTGTAAAACAAGCCACCCTTGTTCCCACACAGATAACACTTTCCCGAATGGTTTTCATTGTCTCCTGAAGTCAAGGGTCCTCCTCTCCAGTTGATACTGAGAGACGCATGGCTACGGCCAGGTGATCAGTCAGGCCAGCCAGTTGGGTGACAAAGCTGAACTCTTCCACTTCCTGCACATAAACAGACGACAGGTGTTGGTGATACGTCAATCAACATGCTACACCCCCTATAGATTTTACCTATTTATCATTTGTTGCCACTTCACTCATCAAGTACTTCACTACTTGATGCCCAGTTACATTTTTATGTCTTCAGTTTATATATTTTAGAACTTTCCAACACTTGCCTTGGGGCCTCAGTGATAGCTCAGTAAAGTTTCTAATAACAAACAGAAAACCATTGTACAAATTGTTTCAACTACTGGATCTATTCTTGAAAACTATCAAAACATCAGACTTTTAAGTAACGAGTAAAATATTGAAAAATAAGTGAACTAGTGAATGTATAAGAGGAGAATGAATGAAGAGAAATGTTTTTATCTGGCATGTTATTATCTGGAGTGCAATGTGTGAAAGGATGACGGAAATAAATTTCTTGGTAACTTTCGAAAGTGAATTGGTTATGTACATGAAAAGGAAAATATATTACAGGGGTATGGGAAAAGAACAGGCCAGTGAGACTAATTGGATAAATCTTTCAAATAGCAGACACAAGCACAAAGGGCTGAAAGGCCTCCTCTGCTGTGAGAGTCTAAGATACATATTTATAAAAAATAGACTAAGTAGTTCCTGGAAAGAAAGCAATAAGAAGTCCCAATCTCTGCCCACTGGCGGCTCTTGTGAGCCGATTGTTTGTGCCTTGGTAATCAATTCTGTGTTAAACATTGCCTGGTGTGGCTCAGGCGCCCCAGTCTGGCAGGACAGTCTCTGCTGTATTTGCTGCAGATAATGACAGTGGGCTGAGAAGGTGCAGGACTCACTGGCCTCTGTTTTCTCTGTCCCCTCTTAGCTGACTGAGCTTTCTATTTCTCCTTGCCCCTTCCAACGCCCCTCTGAACAGTCAGCCTCCAGAGATCAGGACCATCAGTGGCTGTCTCCCAGTTGTATGGTTCGATTTCTGCCATCTTCATATCTCACTTGCAAGTATCCTTGTAGCAGAGGTAAGAGTGTCCAGCACAACATGACCCAGTAGCCAGTTCACCTTACAGAGGGTCTTTGGGTATTTGACCATCATCCATCCAATGAATTAAAAGCAAAATACTGGAGATCTGAAATAAAAACAAAAAGTGCGGGAAACACTCAGCAGGTCTGGCAGCATCTGGAGAGAGAAATAGAGTTAACGTTTCGAGTCCAAAATGACTTCTCTTCGGAGCTAAAGAGAGGCAGAAATGTGATGAGTTTTATGCTGTTGAAAAAGGGGGAGGGTCAGGTAAACCAAAAAAGGAATGACAGGAATAGGTTAGACGGCGGGGGAGATTAAATTACAAAGATGTTATGGAACTAAAGGTAAAGAGAATGGAAATGGTAGTAGTAAAAGAACAAAGCATTGGTTCAGAGTAGGTGTTAATAGCAGAATAAAGGTCAGCGCTGTCTGAAAGCAAAACATGAGAACAAGATACAGGATTGGATTTTCTGGCCCTGCTCACTGCCGGGATTGTCTGGTCCTGCCGAAAGTCAATGGACTTTTGGCTGGGCTGCTGAGTCTCCCGCAGCAGATCCCACCATGACAGAGTCGGAAAATCCCTGCCAAAGACTGGCACTAGAGAAAAAATATAAAATAGAGGACAGAGTTCATGATCTGAAGTTGTTGAACTCAATGTTGAGTCCAGAAGGCTGTAAAGTGCCTAATCAGAAGATGAGAAGCTGTTCCTCAAAGTTGCATTGGGCTTCAATGGAACATTGCAGCAGACCAAGGACAGAAATGTGAGCATGAGGGTAAGGTGGTGAATTGAAATGGCAAGTGACTTGAAGGCTGGGGTCATACTTGCAGACTGAATGAATGTATTCTGCAAAGCGGTCACCCAGTCTCCATTTGATCCCCCAAATGTAGAGGAGACTGCATTGTGAGCAGTGAATACAATAGACTAAGTTGAAGGAAGTATAAGTAAATCGCTGCTGAAGTTGGTGGAAATGGCAGAGGATAATCCTTTGAATACGGAGGCTGGTGGGATGGAAAGTAAGGACAAGGGGAACCCTATCATGATTCTGGGAGGGGTATAATGATACCACAACCAAACATATCTTCCCCTCCCTTGTCAGCAATCTGAAGGGACTGTTCCCTCCGCAACACCCTGGTCTACTCATTTATCACTTCCCCAAACACTTCATCCCCTTCCCATGCAATCATAGGAGGTGTAACACCTGCCCCTTTACCTCTTCCCTCCTCACTGTCCAAGGCCCCAACGATACCTCTCAGGTGACGCAGTGATTTGCTTGTACTTCTTTCAACTTTATTCTGCCCTTTGCCTTTTGTTCCATGACATCTTTGTAATTTAATCGCCCCCACCTTCTAACCTATCCCTGACATTCCCTTTTTGCTCCACCTGACCCTCTCCCTTTTTCAATAGCATAAGACCCATCACATTTCTGCCTTTCTTCCTAAGAAGACACATATTGTCTGTTTCTCTCTCCACAGTAGTTGCCAGACCTGCTGTTTTTTCAGCACAATTTGTTTTTAGCCATCCAATGAATGTGGCTGGGCCAGTGCTGACATCGCTGGCTTAGAAGTGGGTGTATGCTGACGGAATTAACATGTTCTAGGACCTCTGAGTTGGTGACCTTGTCCCACTAAGAGATGCCAAGGATACCCTTGAGACAACGAAGATGGAACCCTTGGGGCAGCAAAGATGGAAACTTCAGCTTTTTCTCCTACCTGACGTATGTAGTCCAGGTCTCACTATTGCAGAGGGGTGCACTGAGGGCACAGACTTGATAGACTCGAAGTTTGGTGTTCTCAGTCAGGTTGCTGTTGTTCACACATTCTTACTCAGCTTGGATATAACAGCTGCAGCTTTTGTGATGCGTTTGTTGATTTCAGCAACAAGTGACATATTGTTTGGGATTGTGGAGCCTAGATGTGTGAAACTATCTCTGCCCTTAGCTATTACTTTGTGCATTCACTTATTCTCTTTATGTACAATCTAACTGGGGAGCTAACTCTCTCTTGTTGAACATTTCACAACTCAATGATTTGAAGAGTTCCATACTTCTGATGACTAACTGCTGACTATATTAACAAGTTTAGGTCCACCCTAGGTTTTGGAATTCCATCAGCTTTCTTTAGGGTCCTCATCTTTCCCTTGGTGCCAGAAGGATTTCACTATTTTCAATACTTGCAGCTGTTCCCATGTCTAGATTTCTCTATGTCCCCCACACCACCTCTTCATCATGTTTCCTATGGGGATTCTTCACCCCTCTCTCCTGCAGGATCATGGACTGATACAGCACAGAAAGAGGCCATTTGACCCAAAGCCAGTGCTTTGAAAAAAATCCAAATTAGTCTCATTCCCCTGCCCTTTCCCCACAGGCTGCTGGATTTGATGACATTCACTGCAATTCCTAAAGGACTTTTTGTGTAGTTGTCAGGTGGGGGAGGGCTGCATGAGCCATACCACTTTCCAGTCAGGGTTGAGGCCTTCCTCAGAGTAGAGTGCGTAGTCGATCCTCCGCCCACAGCTCTTCAGCGGTACCTTTCTCCCCTTCTGAGAAGATGGGTGGTTCCTGCCATTGGAGAAGATCAGGTACTCCCTGCGCCCCTCTTCGCTTTCCAGCACCCTGTGAAGAAGGTGAAAGGTTATGGTTCAGTCTGATCTCTTTTGCAGTTGCGTCTTCTCTAATTCTGATGCTGCTGTGGAACTTATCACAATTGGACAGGCAGGAGGAGCCTGGGTCAAGAGATTTATTTTTCCAATCTCAAGTGTTAGTGAGTCAAGTCTCCAACCTCTGCTAATAGCCCCTGGGATCCTGCCAATCAGAGCTAGACACAACTATGGTCAATAAGGAAACTGATACAATGACCGCTGTCAGTCAGTTCAATGGCAGGTCTTGATCCACTGGTACTGGCAGTCATATTTTTGCCAATTTGCCAACAAAGGATTTTGGATTAATTTATATTACAATGATGTAAAGAAGTTAATTTTGCGTCCCAGGAGATCAACTTTCATCAATAGGCAAGTTGTTCTGTATCTGGGAGAACAGGAAAAGGAACTAACAAATGTGCATCCCATAACAGCTTGAAATAATGGGGACCATTAGCGCATTCCAGAGAATTTTCTGTAATGTTGGATTGTTTCCATTCATTGAACAGCGAAGGAGACTGAGTCTAACAGGGGAAAGGTTTCTAATTCAAGGTAGTAATCTGATTGACAACTCAGTAAATCAATCCTCAAATAGAAAACTGAGGGAGGAGGTCATCTTGGATTTTTCTGTGACTGGAATAAAGCAGCATGCAGTTAAGTATGACACTGAAAATGTTAATGAGGCAGAGAACTCTCTCCTTAAATTAGTGCCAACCAATTCAACAGTACTGAGTAGTAAAGTGAATTAAAGGCAGAGCTTACATATTAATTTTGATGTCATGTAGAAATACGGAAATAAGTAACGCTCACTGAAAATATTTTCTGTGCAGTTGTGTAGCTCGTAAAATAAACCCATTTGTTGGACTGCAGTTGGCCTTTTTGGACTACTGTTTATCTTACTGCCTTCTGCAAGAGAGGAGAAACACATATGGGGACATTTGGATTATTGGGGGTACAGACAGGAGCATTTGTTACAATCCCTGGATCATGCAATTGTTTAACTAGATATTGAGCAGTAAAGATATACTCATGGTCAGGGGATTTGAAGCCCATTTACTTGAGGGACTATCTAGTTAATGCAGGACCAAAATTTACCACAGGTGGTCACGGTCACAATATGGCCATTACAGGAATCGATACAGTGATCACAACACAGTACTCAATACAGGAAGCAATTCAGTAGTCACTCACTGTGGTCAGTAGAGAACCAAACCAGTGGTAATTGTAAGTATGGCTAGTACAGGAACTGATACACTGGTGACTTATTATAGTCAGTACAGGAACCGATAAAGTAGTCACTTACTCTGGTCAAAAAGGAATTGATAAGGTGGTCACTATAAGTGTGGCCAGTACTGGAAATGATACTCCTCATAGGATAACCCTCTCATCCCAGGAGCCAATCTAGTGATCCTTTATTATACTGCCTCCAAAACGGATATATCCTTCCTTAGATATAGAGAACAAAACTGCACACAGTTCTTCAGATGTGGTCTCACCAAAGCCCTGTATAATTACAGCAACACTTGCTTATTCTTGTACTCCAGTCCCCTTGCAATAAAGGCCAGCATACCATTTATTCTGCTAATTGCTTACTGTACCTGCATGCTAACTCCCTGTGTTCCAGGAATGAGTACACCCAAGCCTCTCGGAACATCAACTTTAAGTTTCACATCTTTTAAAAAGTATTTTGCTTTTCTATTACTACAAAAGTGAATAACCTCACACTTGTCCACATTATAATCATCTGGCCACTCATTTAACCTGTCTATATCTCTTTGCAGTCCCTGTTTCCTCCTCACGGCTTACATTCCCACCTAACTTTGTATTGTCAGCAAACTTAGATACTTTGCTCTCAGTCTCTTCATCTAAGTCATTAATCTTAGGCTCCAGCAATGATCCTTGCAGCACTCAATTAATTACAGTTTGCCAACTTGACAATGTCCCATTTATCCCTATTGTCTGCTTCCTGTCCATGAACCAATCTCCCATCCATGCTAATATATTACTCCTGACCCCCAACGAGCCACTCGGCAAGACCCCATGTGGACAGACTGTCAGGTAAACTCTGGCAGCTTACCAGTGGACTCGGGGGTGGGGTTTTTTTTGGGCACTCCATGGCCCATGGAGGGGCCTTCCCAGTGGAAATGGCTATCTCAGTGGCAACTTCCCTCAGTGACAACCCCTCCCTCTGCCCTCACACCAGGGCCTGTCTGGCCTTGGTGCCACCAGAACCCACTTAAGTGACTATAAGGGCAGACAGCGATCGATGCGCCCTCAACTTCCTGGTGCGGCCCCAACAATGGTCACCGCTAGTGGGTGTTGTCGGGGCTGTTGGCCCTCTGACTGGGCCAGCTGCCACCAGCAAAATGTAAACCGGGCCCTGTGGCCTGTCAAAGTGGTGCCAACCCTCTGCTTTTGGCCCCGTCAGCAGGACCTCTGCTGCCTTTGCAGAATTCAACCTTTTATATGGCACCTTATTAAAAGCCTTTTGAAAATCCAAGTATGCTATATCTTGAATATTGCTGAAAAAAGGGATGTGGCTAAGCTTTTAGTTTTGCCCTCATCAGGACACTCGTAAGAATACCAATATAAGGGGAACACAACAATTTATACTGTATGTGAAGAGAGTGCTGATTGGTCGGTGAGAAGCATTGCCATGCAGCATGCACCACTGATGGTGACTGACAGTTAACTGCTAAGTATTGTTTCATTGTATGTGCATGTTCTTTCCGTCTGCGTAGAACAGGGCCCTGTGTATTAATATATGTAGCTTCCAGTACACGCAAATGCGCCACATTACGAGCCCAACTGATAACCTTAAATTAGTTGTCAGCATAATTTTAGCACATTGAGGATTATTTAGCAAATGTTGTCCAATCGTGGAATCGCATCTAATTTTGGACATTGTTTTGAACTTTACAAGCACGTTGGGTACAGTCTGTACCCTGCCCGTTGCGAACAGCGGCTCAGACATGCTGTTTGATATGATCTGCCAGTCTTTGGGACGTACAGTCTACATATGTAGTATCACGTTGGCACTGAAATTCACATACTACATTACTCATTTGTGTGATGTATGAATGTCTTTTTGGCTTGATGGCAGCTTCCTGTTAGTGGCAAATACCATTCATGTTTCACGCATAGTAGCAGCGTGAAACAGCTAGCTTCACCTGGTGCTCAAATTTTTGAGATACCTAGATACCTTGCCCTTCCCAGGATAATCTAAGGTAGACTGGGCACTTTTCAAGGCTTACAGTGACGGCCTTAGGCCCATTCATGAGTTTGTGTGATATACCTTGTGAAACGATTTGATCAGTGTAGCCATTATCCTGCAGGGTGCCTTTGATGTGCCTAATTCAGCAACAAGCCTGCATGGTGAGTAAATGGCTCCAGCTCTATTTACAAGGTTGTCGATAAGACCAATCTTATAGTGTGTGGAACTATAAGAATCTCAACCCATATATTGACCAGTGAAGGTAGGCTTCCGGTAGACCGCGGTAGAGAATCCCCTGGCAGATTTCTCAACTAGTATGTCAAGGAAGAGGAGTTCATTTGACTGCTCCATTTCATAGGTCAATTTGAGTCCAGGTTGGAGCTCATTAAGACATATAAGGAAATTATTACACGCAGCTGCGTATTTAAATATAGTAAACGTGTCATCCACATATTGGAAATATGCGTGGGGTGGGAGATTAGGTGTCATTCCATCAAAGACAAGTTTCTCATAGGCCAGAATTTTATGTCCTGTGGTCAGGCATGCACCCGAGCTGTCCAGCTGCGAAATAGCACGAGCTGACATCGGGCAAGCTTTCTGACGTCATCGCACTCTCATGCAATATCTCGCTCGACAATTAAGCCCATTAAGGAGGAACTTGAAAGTGATTTTTCATGGCCCGTCCACTTTTACAGTTGGCGGATGGGCCGGTTGGCCAGGCTGCCTTTACATTTTTGCTCAAACATTGATCTAGGGCGAGATGAAATATCCGTGGGGAAATAAAATAAAAAGAGATATCTGGGGACTTTTTTTAAATGAGGTTTGCTTTCAGGTGCTTGATTGTGCTGCATGGACATATTTTGCAGCATTTTTGTTGTTTTGTTTATTCTGTGGAGGTCTGCAGCTCCCTGGGGCAGCTGTCTGTCTTCAGAAAGCTCACTGGAAGCATTCAGCAGCACCCTCGGTGACATTGGCGCCTGCCCCCACTAGCAGTGCTGAGTCTTTCACAGTGTGCATTAATTGGCTAGCCAGCGTAAAATCACGGTTGGCGGCCGATTGCGGTCGGGGGCCCGTTTCCCATCTGCTCCCGGCCTGCCGATCGCTTGCGCGCGCCCGATAAGCAAAAAATTCAGGCCATGGAACTGAACAAAGTTGTTTGTGAGAGCTGGGCTTCGAGCCATGGCAACACCATCTATTTGGGCGTACATGGTGTAATTAAAACTGGACTCAACTGCGCAAGTTGCAGAATTCATAAGTTCAATGAATACTGATTTATGCAATGGTGGTGGGTCTAGATTGCCATGATATAGTGCTGCAACGCAAATATCTATGGTTTCCTTAAGTGGAACATTGGTAAATAGACTAGCAATGTCAAATGAGCACATTGAAACAGCATTGCTATCAATATGTATGGTCCTGTATGGTCTTCGCAAATGTGAAGAAATCCTTCACCATGTATGTGGAAAGCTTGGTCAAAACTGGTTGTTACAACTCACCCAACCATTTGGTCAATTCATGTTGTACAGAACTGGTCATAGTTAAGACGGGGCGTAGAAGGACATCACTTTTGTGTGTTTTGGGAAGCCAACCATGGGTAGCAAACCATGAGGACAACCCCTGTCATATATATCATGCAGTGGCTCAATGCTCTTACACAAGTCCAGCAAGTATTTTTGTTAAAGGCAAAATACTGCGGGTGCTGGAAATCTGAAACAAAAACAAAAAATGCTGGAAAAACTCAGCAGGTCTGACAGCATCTGTGGAGAGAAAGACAGAGTTAACGTTTCGAGTCCATAAGACTCTTCTTCAGAGCTATTGTTGAAGCATTTTTGTTAGCTTACTTTCGAGCAAGGCTGTCCGTTCATGTTTAGCGGCTGGTCCAATGGTTGCGAATTTGGACTTGTCATTAAGAATGGCGTGCATTTTGTTGATAAAGTCACGCTTGTTAAGGATGACTATCCTCATCCTTTTGTTAGGGTTACTGATGTGTATGTCTGGGTTGGTCTTTAGGGCTCTCAAAGCTGTAAGACATTCATATTGCATGGGAAAGTCTGACAGGTCTTTTGGAATTCCACAATATGCGTGTAGATCAACTAGGCGTGCTTTCAAGGATTCAGCAACTTCAATGGACACTGGTTTATGGCGGGATAGTTGGGATGGAGGAGTTCAAACTTAGCAAATACCTCTTCCCTTTGATTTGGGATGAAGGCACCCCAAAATTGAAACCATGCACAAGAACAAACTCCTTGTTTTCTGGAGAGTACATAGTCAAAGAGAATTGTTACTTATTTAGTGGCATCGTTAATTGGGTGGGCGAATTGTTACAACCAGTTTTGACCAAGTTTTCCACATACACAGTGAAAGACTCCTTCACGTTTGTGAAGGCCATATAGGACTTGCATATTGATAGCAATGCTGTGTCCATGTGCTCATTTGACATTGCTAGTCTATTCATCAATATTCCACTTAAGAAAGACGCAGATATTTGTGCTGCAGCACTACATCATGGCGATCTAGACCCACCACGATTGTGTGATTTAGCATTCATTGAACCTATGAACTCGGCAACTCGTGCAGTTGAGTTTAAATGACACCATGTATGCCCAAATAGATGGTGTTGCCTTGGGCTCCCCTCTAGGCCCTGCTCTCACAAACATCTTTGTTGGGTTCCATGAGAAACGTGTCTTCGATGGAATGACACCTAAACCTCCTACCCCTTGCATATTTCTGATAAGTGGATGATACATTTGCTGTATTTAAATCCACAATTGCATGTAACAATTTCCTTACATGTCTTAATGGGCTCCATCCTGCGCTCAAATTTACCTATGAAACGGAGCCATCAAATAAACTCCCCTTCCTTGATGTACTAGCTGAGAAATCTGCCAGGGGATTCTCAACCATGGTCTAACGCATGCCTACCTTGACTGGTCAATATATGCTTTGGGATTCTTACAGCACCGCATTTGATAGAGTGTGGCATCAAGGAGCCCTAGCGAAACTCGAGTCAATGAGAATTGGGGGGAAACTCTCCACTGGTTGGAGTCATACCTAGCACAAAGGAAGATGGTTGTGGGTGTTCGAAGTCAGTCATCTCGGCTCCAGGACATCACTGCAGGAGTTCCTCAGGGTAGTGCCATCGGCCCAACCATCTTCATCTGCTTCATCAAGACCTTCCTTCCATCATAAGGTCAGAAGTGGGGATGTTCGCTGATGATTGCACAATGTTCAGCACCATTCACGACTCCTCAGATACTGAAGCAGTCCATGTCCAAATGCAGCAAGACCTGAACAATATTCAGGTTTGGACTGACAAGTGGCAAGTAACATTCACGCCACACAAGTGCCAGACAATGAGCTTTCCAACAAGAGAGAATCCAACCATCGCCCCTTGACTATCAATGGCATTACCATCACTGAATCCCCCATTATCAACATCCTGGGGTTACCATTGACCAGAAACTGAACCGGACATTCCATATAAATACTGTGGCTACAAGAGCAGGTCAGAGGCTAGGAGTAGTGCGCCAAGTAACTCACCTCCTGCCTCCCCAAAGCCTGTCCACCATCTACAAGGCACAAGTCAGGAGTGTGATGGAATACTCCCCATTTGCCTGGATGAATGCAACTCCAACAACACTCAAGATGTTTGACACCATTCAGGACAAAGCAGTCAGCTTGATTGGCACCACATCTACAAACATTCACTCCCTCCACCACCGATGCACAGTAGCAGCAGTGTGCACCATCTATAAGATGCACTGCAGGAATTCACCAAGGCTCCTTAGACAACACCTTCCAAAGCTACGACCACTGTCATTAGAAGGACAAGGGCAGCAGACAGATGGGAACATCACCACCTGGAAGTTCCCCCCCAAGCCATTTCCATCCTGACTTGGAAATATATCGCCATTCCTTCACTTCCTAACAGCACTGTGGGTGTACCTACTCCACATGGACTGCAGTGGTTCAAGAAGGCAGCACACCACCACCTTCTCAAGGGCAACTAGGGATGGGCAATAATTGCTGGCCCAGCCAGTGAAGCCCACATCCCATGATTGAATAAAAAAAAGTTCCACATGCTATAAGAATTATCTGCAACCTTGTAAATAGGGCACAAGCCATTTGCTCACCATGCAGGCTTTCTTGCTGAAGTAGGGTGCATCAAAGGCATCCTGCAGGATAATGGCTACCCTGATCAGATCATTTGTGCTATATATCATGCCGTCTCATGAATGGGCCTAAGGCCATAATTTTCGGCTCTGAAAAGTCCCCATTCTACCTCAGATTACCCTGGATGGGCAATGTATCTCAAAACTTTTAGCAACAGATGAAGCTAGCTGTTTCACACTGCTACTATTCAGCAGCAATATGAGTGGTTTTTGCCACTAACAGGGTGCTACCGTCAAGCCAAAAAGACATTCTGCCTATCACAAATGGGTAATGTGGTATATGAATTTCAGTGTCAGCGTGATGCTAGGTATGTAGATTGTACGTCCCAAAGAATGGCAAATCGTATTAAACAGCATGTCTGAGCTGTTGCTCGCAATGGGCAGGTTACAGACCATACCCAACCAGCCCCTGCTCGCAAAACTCAAAACAGTGTCCAATATTAAACTTGATTCCGAGATTGGACAACATTTGCTAAATAATCCTCAATGTACTAAGAATTACACTGACAATCAATTTAAGATTGTCAGTCGAACTCGCAATGTGGCGTATTTGTGTGTAATGGAAGCTACATATATTAATACACAGGGCCCTGTTCTTTGCAGACAGAAAGAACACGTACATACACGGCACCTGTTTCAGCTAAACAAAATACATGATAGCTATTCACTGACTTATTCCTCAGAGCAATGTCTTGACCAATCAGGGTCAAGCTGCCTGGTTTAAATTTCAAACAATGCTTGGCAGTTAACTTTCAGTCACCATCAGCGGTGCATTCTCCATGGCAACGCCACTTACCAACCAATCAGTACTCTCTTCACATACAGTATAAATTGTTTTCCCCTATATATTGGTACTCTTGCAAGTGCCCTGATTGAGTGCAAGACAAAAAGCTTAGGCATGTCTCTTTTTTCAGCAATACTCAAATTCTGTATGACCAAACGACTATTTATACGATATCTACTGGTTCCCCTTTATTTACTCTACTAGTTACACCCTTAAACATTCAAAAACTACATTGTTAATACTTCCTTAACAATTGATTCCAACATTTTCCTGACAACTGTTATCAGGCTAACTGGCCTGTAGTTCCCTGTTTTCTCTCTCCCTCCTTTCTTGAAGAGTGATGTTGCATTTTCTAACTTCAAATCCACTGGCACCATTCTAGAATCTAGGGAATTTTGGAAAGTCATAACCTGCACATCCACTTTCTCTCTAGCTATGTCTGTGAGAACTCTAGAATTTAGCCATCAGGTCCTGGGATTTGCCAGCTTTATTCCTTTAAGTTTATCAAATACATTTTCTATACTGATATTAATTACCTTAAGTTCCATATTCTTATTAGCCCTTTGGTTACCTTCTATTTCTGGAATGTAATTTGTGTCTTGTACTGTGAAGACAGACAAAATATTTGTTCAATGTCTCTGCCATTTCTTTATTCCCCATGATAATTTCTTCTGTGCCTGCCTCTAAGGGACCAATGTTTACTTTGGTTACTCATAGAATCACAGAAATGTTATAGCACAGAAGGAAGCTATTTATCCCAGCAAGTCTGACTGGCTCTCCGAATGAGCAATCCACCTAGTGCCATTGTCCCATCTTCTCCCTGTAACCCTGCACATTCTTCCTTTTCAGATAACAGGCTAATTCCCTTTTCAATGCCTTGATTGAACCTGCCTCCATCACACTCTCAGGCAGTACATTCTAGACCAAAACCACTCTCTGCATGAAAAAGCTTTTCCTCATGTTGCCTTTGCTTCTTTTGCCAATTACTTTAACTCTGTGCCTTCTCATTCTCAATCCTTTCATGAGTTTCTCACTATCTGCTCTGTCCAAATCCCTTATGATTTTCAATAGCTCTATCAAATCTCTTCTAAACCTTCTCTTCTCTAAGGAAAACAGTCCCAACTTCAGCTGAAGTTCCTCATCCCTCACCTTTTAGATCCTTGCAAAAACTCTTACAATCTGTTTTTATATTCCTGGCTAGTTTACTACCATATACATTTTTTTTTCTCTTTTTTATCAACTTTTTGGTCGCCCTTTGCTGCCATATCTTTTAGTTCTACAGGAAATGTATTTAGCCAATCAACCCCGACCATGTCACTCCATTGATGAATTTTACTGATGGCAGAACTGGTATTGAAAAAGCTGTCACTCCAAGGAGGTAGGAAGTTAATTTCCATAGATAAAAATTCAATTAGGCCATTTAACAAGAAAGTTGGTGGTTTGTGGATCGACTCCTTGCTGCATGAGGAGGTCGCAAACTAATTGAAGGTGGCTTCCCAGCAGCACCCAGGGGAGATGGTTTTTTACAGCAAAGAAAGGGCCACGAACAGGGAAGGGAGCTCCCACGGCCTCAACGATATCCCTGGAGTGGTTTCCCTCCGGCACTTGACCTCAGAATTTTTCTTAAAAATATTTTTGCCTACCTTCCGTAGGCTGTAGAATCTCTGCTTGCCCCAGCAGTGACCACTGCTCCTGGTGGCATTGCTGAGGCTATTGAGCTACCTGCCCTCTGATTGGGCTGGCAGCTCTTGGGGACTGGCTGCCATCCTTAATAGGGCCTGCAGCTGTAAAATTCAGAGGAATGTACCACCATCCGCCTGTGCATGCCGGCAACATGCATTTCCTGCCAATGTCAGGCCATCAGCCCAACTGGCAAAATTCAGGCCCATGTCTCTGTAATGGTGATTAAATATAAACCGTTTATCTCTATTTGTGCTGTTAGTTCACCTTTCTTATTATGAATGCTTTGTGCATTCGGATAATGAGCCTTTTTAATTTTTTCACGACTATTCTTTGCATGAACCTTATTCGCTGATGCACTATTATAATTAAACTCTCTGGCCGGGATTTTCTGGCCCTGTCGTGGTGGGACCTGCCCCAGGAAATTCAGCAGCTCAGCCAAAAGTCCATTGACTTTTGGTGGGACTAGATGATCCTGGCGGTGGGTGGGGCCAGACAATCCCACCCTCTGTCCTTTCCTGTCCCACTCTGCTTGACTTGACGCAAATTGCTGCATCATTCTATTGCGTTGACATTTCTCTTAACTGTGGGCAGTACAGGAACTAATCGAGTGGTAAGTGTCAGTGTGGCCAGCACTGGAACTCATACAGTGGTCCTTCACTGTGGGCAGTATAGGAACTGATACAATGGCCACTGTCAGAGTGGTCCATACAGGAAATGATACAGTGGCCACTGTTAGTGTGGTTGATGTAGAAACTGATACAGTGGTCACTCTTAGTGTGGTCAGTATAAGGACTGATACAGTAATCACTCATTTTGGTCAGTTAAGGAACTGATACAATGGTGACTGTGTGGGCAGTGCAGCAAATGATATAGTGTCATGATCAATGTGGTCAGCAGTGTAAAACAGACATTGATGATATGAAGCTTGATTTCAAAGACTGCATTCAGCCCTTCCCTGTATTGAGAAAAAGTGATCTCCATAACAGAAAACCTTGTGAGACAGAAAGAAGGCACGACACTTACTTCTGCAGATTATCTGGTGTGATGGTGTCTTCATCATATAGTCCCTCTGGGTCCATTAAAGTACCTGTCACACAGACACATTTTATGTATTAAAGGCTTCACAGCAAACAGAATAAACACAAGGCATCTCTCAGAGAGAACAGTGACAAGGGATTAAACATTCTGAAACATGATGGACTCTGACAGACTGAAAGAAACATAGTGTGGCTACAAGAGCAGGTTGGAGGCTAGGAATTTCTTGGTGAGTAATTCACTTCTTGACTCCCAAAGCCTGTCCATCATCTACAAGGCACCGGTCAGGAGTGTGATGGAATACTCTCCACTTGCCTGGATGAGTCATTGACATTGTCAGCTGCCCCTCAATTTGAGGGTGATGCCTACTCACGGATGCTAATTTCTGCCATGGGTCTTCATGGGCTAGATTTTACACCCACACCCCCAGGGGTGTTTTCAGCAGGGTGGGGAGGAGGGCATGGAAAACCTGTTGAGTGGCTAGCCAACTCCCAAGCTGATCATAAGCTAGGTAGGCGGGTGCCATATTTAAACAAATAATTAAAGGTCAGTTAGGCTTGTTAGCAAGCCCATGTGACTCAACAGGTCGATCATCAGCTCACAAATCTTTGATGCGGCATGACATCCCACAAAATAGTCACTGAATCTGCTTTGGATGGGGGAGGCCATTGTAATACAACGGGAAGTTTACAATGGTCATTGAATTTTGATCTTCCCTTTTGTCCAGTATGAAACGCCAAGAGGGGCAGTATGGAAAATCCAGTCTTTAGGTGTTGGCCCATTAATGAGCTGTGTGAATTTCACAATGGGCAGGATTTTCCAGCTCTGCCTGTGGCTGGCATCATGGTGGGCGGGAGTGGAAAATATCGAGAGACTGGAAAAATCAGTTTACCACCGTTGTAAAAGCAGTCTGGGATCGTCTGCTTCGGCCATCAATGGCAAGCCGTGTTTCCCACTGCAGCATGTCGGGAATGTCATTTTATCTCAAGTTACTGAGATCAACACACTCTATGCCAACCATCCGTCTGTCCTCTGGGTTCAGTAAACCACTCTCAACTGTTACAGGTCATATGCTTTTTCTGTCTAATTAGTTAATGCATCATATCCGAACTGTCGCTTCTTAATAAACTATCTTAAAAAAGTCAACTGCCTGTCTTAGGTATATGTGGGCCTGAATCCCAGAATCTTACACCAGGATGGTTACAGAATGACATAAGTGACTTTGGGCCACAATGGGAGGATCGCTGAGTAAAGAAGCGCTTCAATGTTGAGCTTGCAAAGATTCTCTTTGTGCGAGTCCAGGTAGGGGGAGGGCATGTCAGTGCAGTCTCGTTCGTGCCCAGGATGTTGTGCGCATGGTGTTGTCGTAACATCACATGCATTGGTCCGGGGGGTTTCTGGCATCATACTGGGCCGCAGATGGCACACTCAGCCGGGGAGCCATCTGCAGCCTTTAAATAGGGAAAAGGTATTGTGGGGACATTCGAGGCTGTCAGAAGGGTGCAAGGTGGAGGGATATGTCAGACTGTGCAACTGTCCTCAAGATGGAGAAGGGTGAGGTCCACATGGGGCATTGGCACATCTACCTCTCCATGTTCTGGGGGTAACACAGGGACATCCACCACAATCACGATGGGATCAAGGAATACAGGGAGAGGATTGAGAGGTTCTTGGAGGGAGGGAAACCTGAACATTAAGCTCTTGCAGGGTGATGGGTGGGATTTCCACACTCACATAGGGGAGGGTTCAAGCTAGTCTAGTAGTGAGACCTCAGCACCACCATCTTCTAACTTGCTGCAATGACGCAGTACAAAATTAAAATGAGGAGAAACTCAGTGAGGGCTCTGAGGGCCGATTGGATGGCAGGTGCATGCACTGGTGGTCGGTGGGGGGGGGTTTGATTAAAGAGGCACCCAAATGAACTGTGTATTCCCAAATGAGGAAAGATGTACAACTGAGACAGGAGCCTTTCAATGACAGTGCAGTGGATCAGCAAAGTGAAGCTTTGTGCTTTCATGCTAGATTAATCCTGCAAAGTGGCATTAATCGATCTCCTTGTATTAACCTCTTGTTCACAGTGTGGAGATTCCCCAGAGCAGAAATGCACTCCAGAGCAATTGAACGACTGGACAAGATTTAGATGCCTGTTACAATTGTGGCGCTAGCAGCTTCACAGAAGAGAAGCCTCAGGCCTCCCTCAAATAATCTCAGTTCCTGACTAAACATTTTCCCTTGTGTATTCCAAAGAGTGTGTTATTAGAGTGCAGTGAGTGAAGATCCAAGAGCTTGGGCTAAAAGCAGTACATCCAAGCATCTGGCCAAAGCAATCTCATAGCAGTCGGTCATGTAAGCACACCAATCCTATACTGGCCTGGATTTTTGGGGTGATTAATTTCCGACACTGGAATAAAGCCCTTGAACCCACATTCACTGATGAATCATTGACGGAAATAGGACTTTGCAGGCTGACTCATTTCTGTTTCTCATTGATGTTGCAGAGAGGAAACCATCAGGAAGACAGAGCCTGGATTTATTGCTGCCTGCATAATCGCATACAGGCAAGAGAGAAGAAGGAGAAAATTGCAATGGAGGTGCCACGCTCACCAAAGCGGGGAGCTAAACCCTCAAGACCAAAGGGGAGCAGGGCAGCCTCTGGATGCAGAGGACGAGGCTCATAGAGATGTTGTGCTTGGCATCTCACAAGACCGAGAGTGTACTGAACTCACATGTCTTATATGCAGATGAGCGAGAGAAAATGTCGCCAATGCCTCTGCATGCCCAGGGATCTGGTGACTCAAATTTTTCACATTCTCCAAGAATTGGCACCACGGGGACTGGGAGGACATCCGTTGCTACTGGCTGTGAAAGTAACTGCCGCACTGAACTTCTATGCAAGTGGCTCCTTCCAGGCCTCTACTGGGGCCCTCTGTGGGATCCCTCAAGCGTTCACTCACAAATGCATACATGAGGTGAAAAACGCCCTTTTTGCCAATTACATCAACTTTGACAGAGATCAAGCAAGCCAGGATGCCAGAGCAGTGAACTTTGCAGCAATTTCCAGATTCCCACAGGTGCAGGGTGACATCGACTGCAATCATGTGTCCATAAAAGCTCCTTGACAACAAGCACTCCAACACATAAACAGGAAAGGCTTCCACTCACTCAATGTAAAGCTGGTCTGCGACCATAAGAAACTTGTGCAGGTTTGTGTCAGATACCCAGGAAGTGTCCACAATTTCTACATCTTGAGTAGATGACAGAACCCCAACATCTTCAAAGGACCACACAGGAGCCATGGTTGATTCCTTGGTGACAAGGTGCCTACAAAGGATGTGGCTGATGATGCCTGTGCGGCTGCCACAGAATCATGCAGAGAGCAGGTACAATAATGCTCATGCTGCTATCTGAGCATTAATGGAGCAGAACACAGACATCTTAAAGATGCAATTCCGATGCCTGGACAGATCCGGCAGAGTGTTCCAGCACTCCAGAGGGTCTCAGAGATCATCGTGGCTTGTCGCGGGCTGCACAACCTGGTGCTGCAAAGTGGGGAGGACTTGCCAGATGCTGACATGGAGAAACTGTACATCTCCTCCGATGAGAAGGATGTCAAAGGGGATGAGGGCATTGAGTTCGAGGAAGCTGAGGCTGCAGGGGAAGAGCCCATTGTACTGGCCAGATGAGGCAGGCGTGCGCGTGAGGCCCTCCTAGTCTCCGGATTCCATGAGGAGGATGACAAGCTGTAGTGAGTATCCTCTTGAACAAGTGCTCTCCATCATGGGACAACATTAACACCAGCGTTGCTATTCTTCTCATTTCAACCATGCACTTCAATATGAGAGTGAATAGTTACACTTCAGGCTTACATTGTCCTGATCCTTTGAAGGATAATGAAACCTCAGGAGCATGTATCTTTGTTGAGTTGAGGTACTAACTGGAGAATGGAGTCCCTGCATCAAACATCAGAAGGTGCTACCTCTTCAAGCATCTGTCCAGTCTCCCAGTCGTAAGGGCAGTCTACAAGAGCCAGGAGCTGTTCCACTATCCTCAGTGGGTTCAAGGTTCTATGTCTTCAGTCTGACAAAGATCCTGAAGGAGATCCATCTCTAACATGGGACAATGCATTCTGTGTAACCTTGAAGGTGAAATTGATAGGTGACACATGAGCCAAGGCAGCCGAAGACATGCCGCGGGTGTGCATCTAATCAAAGACAACTCAGTCCTCTGTGTCACCTTCTTCTCTGTCACATTCACATCCGAGACTTTCAGTTAGGAATGCTGGCCCGCTTTTATCCTCACCTTACTATGCATGTGGATCACCTGAAGATCATAGTGTTTAACCACTTGCATGCCAGACATTTAAAATGCCTCCTCTTTAAGATACACATTGTGTCCTTATGGCCAGCCCTGACCCTTGCGAACTCTAAAATACTCAGAAACCATGAGACCCTCAAGGTAACAAGTCATTGCTAATAAACAGCAGACTTCAGCTTCGGTACATCCTCACTCCTGTACCATTGTGCCCCTCAACATTGTATAAAACTATGATGTGCACTTCCAGAGCATGTTCAAAGGCTTTGATGACTGCCAAAAATCACCATTTGAAATCAGCTTCACAAGTCTTGGTGAGTGCTTGGGTGATGGGGTGCACAGCGCTGCATCCCAACGTTTTGACGAGAGCCTTGTGGCCGCAATCCAGACAATTACAGGGTGAGAAACACTTAAGGTTCATTGTTGTATCAAGGTTCAAGCACTAGGGCAATACTGTGGCAGAGCTTCAGAACCTTGAGGTGGCTTGTTGCTCTCGCTTATTGGTCAGCGTAGCAGATGTACACTCAGAAACACAGTTGGCAAACAGGAGTGCACACGAGTTCTGAGTATGGGCTCATAGCATGAAAACCCTGACAGACAGCACAAAGAGTTGCACGATATATGACCCTTCTCCATGCGTAAACACATCTCTTCTGTTACACAACACCTTCACCTTTCAGGACGAGATAGGAGAACACCTCTGCCTCAATCTTACACAGCCAAGAATAAATATGACATGACCCTGCAAAGCATGTGAATGAGGTTCGTTGCACAAGCACGCTTAACATTAAGTTCGAGGCATCACTGATGTCGAGAATGATCTGAGGAAGGGACACAATCTGGTGATATGGAAGCACGCTACATAGATGAGAGGCTCATGATAGCGATATTTGCAATAAGTTGGGGGAGGCACTATGGTATCACACCTGATTGACAGCAACACAGCTCATCATAAAAAGGAGGCATACACAAGAGGAGATGTGAAATGGGCACAATTCTATTTACATATGTGAACATTATATACATGTTGTGAACACCAGTGTCACCATTATGCTTATAAATTTTTCTAACTTTCTTAATTCCTACCACTACATCTGGGTGCATCCTCGACATCCACAGCGGAGGGTGGAGGCAGCCTGCTAACTTCCAAGCCCTGTTGTCTGTGCTGACTTTGGTGGGTGTCCTCTGGAGGGCCAATACCTGGAGGCCCCGGCATGCTTTGGGTGTCCTGCTGTGGAGCAGGTGGACCCTCCGCAGCCTGTGGGCTAAAGATGATGGGGTCACAGGAAGAGGGATTGGGATTGGCTGGACACTCGTGGAGTCACCTGGCTGGATGGCCCTGGGATGTCCATCTGCTGGTCCTCCACCCTATGGGTACCTGAGGGCCCCTGGCTGACTCCTTGAGGAGAAGGGGCAGCTGGAGTGAAGTGCCCTGACCTCCCTTGCAATGCCACTGATGGATACCACCAATGGCTACAGCGACCGAGTGCAGCTCCTGCACCAGTGCAGGAACAATGTCCTGGCCTAAGGTTTCCGTGATGGCTGCCATCCTTTCTGTGTTGACCTTGGTGCGTTGGCATGCCGGCACTATCACCTCAGACTGAATGCGGACGGACTCCTCCATTGTCTGTTGTAATCTGAGGAATGCAGCTGACACCCCTTCCTGACATTCCTGTGATTGTTGCAGCCACTCCACCAACTGATTTAGGACCAAGACCAAAGGCTCACCATCTGACTCAGACTCAGCAGAATTCTGGTCTTCAGCAGTCCTCTGAGTGCCACTAAATGTGTGATAGGCTTGTGAGTGTGTGAGTTGAGTGTGATGAGATGGTTGACTTACTCTGGTGGCACAGATGAGATCATTCATCCTCTTTCTGCACTGGGTGCCTGACCTCTTTTGTGCAGCATTGGCACTGACCATCACTGCCACCACCTCCCAAGATGGTGAGTTTGCTAGACCTCCTGCAGCCAGAGAGGGGGTAGAGGTCATTGTGGTGGGCCTTGATTGCATCCAAACGGTGTTCCAGTGAGATGTCACTGAATTTGCGGACTGCCATCTTCTTGGCTTTCAGGGCCATATCTTCAGTGGAGCAGTCGTGGGCTGCAGACATAGAGGATGCTGTGCACGGCTGCACTTTAAATATGGCGTCCGGAGTGAGGAAGTGGTGAGCTCAAGGCAAGGCAGACAAATCAGAGGCTGCCTGCCAGTGATCCAACGTTTTTCCTGTGCGTGCATATTTAATGAGGCAGGAAGAGAACGATACGGTACGAAAACTCGCCGTTGCAACTGGCTGGTAAAACACCGATTTTCACGCCTGCCACTGCACTTGGTGCACTGAGTGGAAAATCCTGCCCAATGGCTATGAGGTACCCTCACTCATGTCCATACTTAATTAGGTATTCATGATGACTTGATACTGTCTGTAGTCCAAATGCTAAAAGTTACATGATTTGTAGTAGCAACCTTAACAGTTTGTTTGCGTCCATTTTTAAAAAAGTATTGACAGAAAGTTCATAATGTGACATTGCCTGCACTGGGCATGACACTTCCCTCAGTCAGGAAGAGAGCAAGCTGCCTTTCGATTGGAATGGCTTTGAGCAGTTGTCCCTTATGCACAGATTAAAATAGCCCACAACTTCTGTGCACACCCTATAGGGTCAGATTTGTGAGCACCAGACACAAATTAAAAGTGTGTCTATTCATGACTTTCCACAGTGCGGCAGGCACATTTGCCCCTCATTCTGATGCAGGTGTCTCCACCCCACCACTTCACTGTTCCCACCGCCCTGAACCTACCATAATCCTATGACCCTTACCACCATCGGTGCAGGACTGGAATTCCTCACGATCGCCATTACTGTGAGCCCAATATCTCTGAGACATGGACCACTGACCTTGCCCAGAATCTCATCTTGTGCTCAACACCCATAATCCCTCACCTTCACCCTCACTGAGCACCATGTCCCTCACCCTCACCCTAACCGAACCTCATATCCTTACTCTCACTGAGGCCCATGTCCTTCACCCTTACTTAGCCCCATAGCCCTAACCCTCACTAAACCTCGTGTCCCTCACCCTCACTGAGCCCTGTGTCCCTCACCCTCACTGACCCCCATGTCCCTTACCCTCACTGAATCCCATGTAACTCACCCTCACCCTCACTGAACCCCATGTCCCTCACTTCACTGAGCAATGTGTCCCTCACCCTCACTGACCCCCATGTCCCTCACCCTCACTGAACTCCATGTCCCTCATTCTCACTGAGCCCTGTGTCCCTCACCCTCACTGAGCCGTGTCCCTCACTCTCACTGAATCCCATGTAACTCACCCTCACCCTCACTGAACCCCATGTCCTTACCCTCACTAAGTCCCATGTACTTCACACTCACCCTCACTGAGCCCCGTGTCCGTCACACTCACCTGCACTGAATCCCATATCCCCCAACCTCAATGAGCCTGTGTCACACACTCACCCTCACAAAGCCTTATGTCCTTCACCCTCACTGAGCCTCATGTCCCTCACCCTCACTGAGCTCTGTGTCCCTCACCTTCACTAAGACCCATGTCCCTCGCCATCGTCCTCACTGAGCCCCATGTCCCTCACCCTCACAGAGCCCCGTGTCCCTCACCCTCACTGAGTCTCATGTCCCTCACCTTCACTGTAGGGATAGGACGCACTATACGTTGCTGTGGGAGATTCACTCACCGATGACCCAAGGCTGTTCCTCTCCAGGGCCCAGGCGGCAGGGATCCTTGTAATGGGTGAACAATGAATGTTGCTGTTCCAGCTTGTCTTCTGAAAAATAAAACAGTTGTGGGGTCAAGGTCACAACCAGTTTATATTAGAATAATGCCTAAAGGGGATCCATCTTCCAGAAGGAGTGTTAATTGACTTGCTTTATTGTGCCATTACAAACCTGTGACTTGGGACCAGATTTTTGTCAAGGAGACAGTAAATGGGAATTGGGAACTTTCCTGACCCTGTGAACCTACCTCGACCTGGAGGAGCCCACCCACCCGATTTTCATGTCTGGGAGGACGGCATGGGGTAGAGACAGGTCCACTGCAGGCCTGAGGCATCAATGGCAGCAGGTTGGCAAGATTGGCGGGTTAGAAAATTGACCTCGTTTACGAGGACATTGGCCCAACTGTATTCATGGCTGTTAGACCCTCCAATCCTCACCCCCACACACCCCATGCCCCCTTAATGCTACCCATGTGCCCCCATATCTCCCATGATATGTCCATGCTCAGCATGCAAACTGCACTCCCACTTACCCAGTATCCCTTATAGTGCTCCTGAGCCATATAACACTGGCAAGTCTTTGAAATGAACAAGAAATTTTTTAAAAAATCAGCCATACAATATTCTGCGAAGAAAAAGATTCCCTTCTTACCTTTTCAAAATAGCAGTCCCAAGTCACCTCCCCTCACTGCAGACCGCAACCCCCCCCACCACCCCACCCCACACCATGGCAGGTCTCAATGTGTTAGTTGCTCAGCAAAGCATCCATAATGAGGTCATCTGGCAAAACAATATCTGGCCATCTGTTCAGCATGTTTCTGTTGATATAGTTGCCAGGTGGCCTCATTTTGAATGCTTGGCTGAGCTCCAAGAATGCTTAATGGACTGAGGCCTGAAAGGCAATGGGGCCTGCTATCTTTGTTTGATTGACAGTTTTATTACCTTGTAATGGCTTGATCTTTCTCTGAAGCGGTTTTTCATCTATTTGTATGGGATTAAAGGTTTCTTCAATTGGACTTTTGCTGGCTGTGTTTGATTGACAATTTTATGAGAAGGTAAGAGAGGGAATTGTTTTACAATGGAGCTGGCAAGGTCAGGAGTGCTGTGTGCGGCCTCGCTACCCACACCCTTATCCATTGCTTGCAAAAATTGTCAGGAACAGAAATAGGGGTGGGAATTCCGGAAATGGGTCCAGCTCTTTTTAAAACCCTTCCGCCTCTGTTCCGATATGGACAGAGACATCTGATAAACCACACCAAGGAGCAGCATTGGGACATCATTTGGTGACCGTTTTAATTGGTAGCTTTATTGGCCAAGAGGTTGTTAATTGAACTTTTGTGTCAACTGGAGAACAGGTAACAAGCAACAAGACCAATGCTGGCCATTAACTGGGAAGAACTCCTGTGAGCAATAGGTGAGGCCTCTGGGTTGGAAATCAGGAGTAGAAAAGTCAGATTTCAGCTTAGGGGCTGGCCAGAAAGAAAAGCAGAAGTGTTACTAAGGCCGTAAGGAAACTAGAGCAATTCATTAGCTTATTGAAATCAGAGAGGAGCTGAAGTAGAAGTTAAAATCAAAATCTGTTATATCTGTTACTCTGTATGTTCTCTCACTGATGGTAAAATTCACACCATGACCTAGTTAATCATTCCTTTTTCAGAAAATTGTAGAAGTACCTTTGAGGTTACATGCCATGATTACAATATTCAATTCTTTTTAATAAAGAAGTCTCATTATTACCCTCCCTGGGACATACTACCATATGGCTCAATATTGGAAGCTAAAGTCACCTCCTAATCGTGAGGGATGCTTTGGGAGAGACAAATGACACTGACACAGAGAATATTCAAGGTAAACCTAATCTTAGTAATATTGCTAATGCTAATAATGTCCCTAACATTAGTAATCTGCTTTATTTTAATGCCCAATGAATTTTAGTAAACTGATAAGCAAATTTCAGCCCTTATTTGAACTCTGCCATATCCCTATCATAATCCTAAAGCTGTCCTGCCCCAATCCTGAATCCACCCATAGTCTCTCACAATCCTGATTCCATTCCAACACTATCCCTATCCAGTTCCCATCCCTACTCTTTCCCAATCCTAATCTGTTTCCTACTCTTTCCTCATCCTGATTCCATCACTACCCTCGCCCTATCCTGATCCCATCATTACCATCTCCCTCTCCTTAGCCCTACTGCAAAATGGCCATTGTCTTTGAATTGGATCAGGCTAGGCTCTGGTCCTGTCAATTACACACAGGGCAAGTTGGACATAAAGAACATCTACTTGGTGAGACATCAGAATGTGCCCCACCCAGTGAAGACTATGTCCCCACCAAGTGCCTTAGGTGCAGCAGGGGCATGGTGGGGTGTGGGGTGGGGATGTCAGAGCTGGTGCATAGGTGAGGAGGCTGCAGTTGGGGAAATTATTCTAACCAAACACGTTCAGAAACTCTCCTCTAGATGGCAGCAAAGAACAGTTAAAATACTTCAAGCTGCTTGGAACCAAATGGCTGGGAATCTGGTGATGATCTGATGCCAGGGTGCTGACAGCACTTGGTATCAAGTGGCATCAAGAAGCCCAAGAAAAACTGAAGTCAATGGAAATTAGAGGGGAAATTCCCCACTGGTTGAAGTCAAAAAAGGCACAAAGGAAGATGGTTGTGGTTGTTGGAGGCCAATCATTCGACCACAGGACATCACTGCAGGGGTTCCTCAATGCCATACGTCTAACCACCTTTACCATCTTCATCAATGACCTTCCCTCTGCTATAAGGTCAGAAGTGTGGAGGTTCACTGATGATTGCACAGTATTCAGTTCCATTTGTAACTCCTCAGATATTGAAGCAGCCTGTGCCTGCATGCAGCAAGACCTGGACAATGTTCAGGCTTAGGTTGATAAATGGCAAGCAACATTTGCACTATACAAGTGCCAGGCAATGACAATTTCCAATAGGAGAGAATCCTATCATCTCTCTTTGACAGTCATTGAGATTTCCATTGTTGTTTCTCCCACCATTAGCATCCTCCAGTGGATGAATACTATGTTAACACAGTTCAAAGCTAACTTGTACATTTAACTGTGATGCTCACTTAGTATTACAGCAGATTGTTGTGGCTCCTGGACCTTTCCCTGCTCAGTCTGCAGGCTGCAGTGGTTGTCATATAGTGGATAGCTAGTATCCTCTCCTCCCCATTCCCAAACAGCCCTATCTCATTATTGATTCTAATTAATCCCCTTCTTCGAGACTCTCCCAGCCACCGGTGGCATGGGTCAAACAGAGCAAGGAGTCTGGCGGTCGCTGTGGAGTCACCATGAATAGTCTTGCCAGGAGAGGGAGCACAAGTAACATGACACGGCCCCTACACTGGGAGTAGGGTTGTCAACCCTCCTGGAATGGCTGGAAGTCTACCAGAATCAGCATCAATCTCCTGGCGGCCATTGAAAGCAATCGGAAGATTTTAAAATATAATTTAAGCAAATAAATTAATATGCACAATAATTTGTACACAGAAGCTCATTCATTTTAAAGCGGTGATCTCATTGCGTACCTGGCAGCATGATGACATAAAACGGAAACTGGTACTGATGCGGGTCACGCATGGGTACTGTGCTCGTGAACATCATGACTTGAGGTAAAAGGAGCACTGATCTTAATCCTAGCTGATGTTTTAAAAAATTGAACTATTGTGTGTTTTGGTGAGAATTTATACAGGAAATTTTAGGTGCTATGAAATGGGCTTTTGCAGTGGGTTTGGTAAAGCCTCAATGTGTTTTTCTCTCTTGCATCCCCTTAGAACCCGCTCATGCCAGGCTGCCCGCTTTTTGTGATGTCACTTCCGCCAACATCTCCTGGAATATATCCTGCCAGAGTTGACAACCCTAACTGGAAGCAAGACATTCATTTATGGCTCGCATTTCTCAAAAACATTCCAAAGCATTTTGTTTCAATTAATTTCTTTCTATTAAGATCTGTGACTGTTGTTACATAGACAAATGGAACAATCATTTTACACACAGCAAGATCCCACAAACAGAAACATAAATGACCAGTAAACTGTCATAGCGTTATTACTTGAGCAAAGAATCTGGATGAAGACATCAATGTGAACAGCATAGTGAGACCTTCAATGCATAACCCAACAGATGGGTGGAACTTTAATATCTCATTTGACAATGCAGCTCTCCCTCAGTACTGCAGTGGGGAATATACGCTCAGACCTTGAGTGAGACTCAAACCAAGACCTTCTAATTCACTAAGCTCAAACTGCTCAGACTCATCCTCCCAGCACAACCTCAAATTATTCACACTCATCCTCCCAACACTATCCCCAAACTGCTCACACTCATCCTTCACAACACTATCCTCAAACTGTTCATATTCATTCTTTGAACACATGCATGTCTCTGTAACCTGTCACTTGAAGATACTCTGAATTGAAATCTTCCTTTAAAGGCTGCAGTTTAAAATCTGTCCAGTTCATGTCAGGTTCAGGGGTAAATAGCTCAGCTATATTGCAGGTAAGCTACTAACCACCCAATCCTGGAAGCTGAGGGTATCAGCCACGGTTCAGCGTTAGCACTTTTGCCTGTGCCACAAGGTCATGGGTTAAACAACATTCCAGCAATGAGAAAGTGCTGCACTGCTGGAGGGTCAGTGCTGAGGGACCACTGCACTGTTGGATGGCTATTACTCAGGCAGCGCTGCATTGTCGAAGGAGCAGTACTGAGGGAGTGATGTACAATTGAAGGGGCAGCACGGATGAAGTGCTGCACTGTTGCAGGGTTGGTGCTGAGGGACCGTTGCATACGGATGGGCAGTACTGAGGGATTGCTGCATGGTCAGAGGGGCAGTACTGAGGGAGTTCTGCAATGTTGGAGGAGCAGCACTGAGAAAATGCTGCACCGTCTGAGGGGCAGCATTGACGGAGTGCTGCACTGTTGGATGGGGAGTGCTAAGGGAGTGCTGCACCTTTGGAGGGTTGGTGCTGAAGGAGCACTGCTGCACTGTGGACGGGCAGTACAGAAAGAGAACTACATGGTCAGAGGGGCATTACTGAGGGAGTGCTGCAGTGTTGGAGGGGCAGTACTGAGAGACCGTAGCACTGTCAGAAGGCAGTACTGAGGGAGTGCTGCACTGTTGGAGAGGCAGTACTGAGGGAGTGCTGCACTATTGGAGTACTGAGGGAGTGCCGTACTGTTACCGGGTCAGTATGGAGGGCGTGCTGCACTGTCAGATGGATACTGAGGGAGCACTGCACTTTCAGAGGGCCAGTATCGAGGGAGCACGGAAATGTCAGAGGGGCAGTACTGATGGGGCACTGCAGTGTCAGAGAGTCAGTAATGAGGCAGTGCTGCACTGTTGGAAGCGCAGTATGGAGGCAGCACCATCAAAAGGATTAATGATCCTCAATTTAGACAGAATAAATCTTGGTTGCTTGTCAATATGCTACACTGGTCAGTGCTGGGCAGTACACAGTGTTACAGACTGGGTCAACTACAGTTGATCAGTGCTAGGCATGTAAAGAGGGTGTGGGAATGATATTGGGGAAGAAATTAGGATTGTATTTGGAGGGAATTTAGGAGTGATGAGATAGGAGAGATTTCTGGAAGGCATTTAGGGATGACTTTTGGAGGGAGTTTAGGAGTAGTTTGGAGGGAATTTAGGAGTGAATTTTTCGGTAGTTTAGGAATGATTTTGGAATGGGTGCAGTAGAGATTTCTGGGGGAAATTTAGGAGTGAATATTTAGGTAGAATAGGAATGATTTTGCAATGGGTGTAGTAGAGATTTTTGAAGGGAGTTTAGGCAAGATTTTTGGATGGAATTTAGGAGTAATTTTGGAGGGAGTTTAGGAGTGGCTTTTGGAAGGAATTTAAGAGTTATTCTTGGAGGAAGCTGGGAGGCTTTTGGTGTGTGTTTAGGATGGATTTTTGGAAGGCACTTAGAAAAACGGGTAGCAGGGAAGATGGTAAAGGGGAGAAAGCCTTGAGAGGAAAGAGGCTTGAGAGCAAACAAGGCACAGTGTGTGTGCCTGGACCCAGTAAATTTTTTGAATGATAATTGAATGGTACCTGGCTTCTGCATTTGATCTAGTAAGTAGCATAGGGGCAGCTGTAGCGCTGACTATTTTTAACTATAGATGTGCTTTAGCTCACCAGACAAATCAGTGACATCATTGACAAGATGCCATTGGAATATTAATGCCCAAAGCCACCATGAATGCTCCCTCAGACAGTGTTGAAGCAGGGACCCACCTGAGGAGCAGTTGTCAAAGTTGAGATCTCCTAACAAGACATCAAATGCCAGCAGATCCTCTGGATTGGTGGGACTTAATGAAGAGGTAGATTTTCGGAAATCAGCCAACCAGTCTAGCAGGTGGTCCAACTGTTCACAGCGAATGGCAGCGTCTCCTGAATGAGAGGCAGATGTTAACAATACTATAGCATTTTCTTAATTAAATATAGTAGCTGATGTAGCGGGAAATGAATATGTAGCCACATGACATCTTTAGCAGAGAGGTGCACTGTGGAGCATTTTAACTAACACTACTGGGAGTGCCTAACTCACAGGCAGTTGCACTCCCTCCTGACACCTTTATTTTGTTCTCGCCACATTTACACATTTACCGGACAATGCCAATTCTTTACCTTTCGTCGACCATGAAGGAGGAATGAGTTGGGTAGGAGCACTTGCATGTTTCATCCATTTGGAGAGTCCTTCCAATAATATAAACTGAA
Source organism: Carcharodon carcharias (assembly GCF_017639515.1). Lineage (NCBI taxonomy): Eukaryota > Metazoa > Chordata > Chondrichthyes > Lamniformes > Lamnidae > Carcharodon > Carcharodon carcharias. The sequence continues at coordinate 120,538,363 of NC_054473.1, read as the reverse complement.
AACAAATTTTAAATACCCAAAAAATGGAAAGCTCCAGAGCATGGATTTAATCCAGAATTCAAGAGGGAAGAAATAAAGTTCATGGACAAGCCTGATTTGTGCATTTACTGAAAAGAAAATACCCAAGTTTTAAGATGGGCTTCCAGGCATCCCACAGCTGAGCAGCAAATCAATCAGCTAAATTGAGATTGGAGATAAAAACACCATTAAGTAGCTTCTTCAAAAACTTAATCCAGTAAAAGATACCCCTTGCCTGCAAGTAAATCACTCCATGCTCTGTCAAATCTTTTGTACATAATAGGTTGGATAGAAAAGGGAGTTGGGTAGTTGGTGAGAGAAGTAGGGAGTTGGTGACGGGAGTTGGGGAGTTGACAAAGGGTAGGTGGGGAGGGGTGTTGGTGAGGGTAGGAGTTGCTGGGACAGTTGACAAGGACAGAATGTGGGTTTGGCCAGGACAAAGGAAGTTGGTGGGATTGTTGGTAAGAGGAGACGGAGAGAGAGGGGATTGGGTGGGTTCACAAGGGTGCAGTGATGGCATGGTCAGGGGAGTTGGAGAAGGCAGGGAGGTTAGCAAAAGTAGGAGTTATTGTCAGGAATGAGGGGTATTGAAAAAGGGAGACAGGGAGGGCAGGAGAAGTTCACTTAAAAGATGCCGAGCACAGGAGAGTTGGTGAGAGTGAGGATGTTTGAGGAGAGTGGGGGTGGTTGGATGGGCATGGGCAATTGAAAGAGGCAGGGTGGGGTGTTATGGGGTTAGCTGGGGGGAGTGGGGAGAGCAGGGAGTGTTGGGATGGCTGGGAGGATTGGGGTGGCATGAGGAGGTGGTGAGGGTGGGGGGAGTTGGGAAGGGTAGAGGTAGTGGGGGTGATTGGGGGAATTGGGAGTGGATGGACTTTGGGAGGGTTGGGGAGAGTTTGCTAATATAGGAGAAGTTTCTGGAGAAACCTGCTGGTTGACTCTTCTACTCTGAGGAAGAACAAATAAACCGAAGGAAAAGAGGCGAGGTGCTGAAATGAAGCAAAGTCTAGAACTGGCAAATGAATGACTGAATTTAACTCAGAGATAAAAACAATAAACTGCGGATGCTGGAAATCCAAAACAAAAACAGAATTACCTGGAAAAACTCAGTAGGTCTGGCAGCATCGGCGGAGAAGAAAAGAATTGACGTTTCGAGTCCTCATGACCCTTCAACAGAACTGAGCAAAACCAGGAGAGCTAATTTAACTGATGTGTGCTTACCTGCCAGAGCTTGCAAATGAGTGCAGGAAACATATCCTACAATTCTTTGGTCCTGAGGTGTGGTTCCAACTTGTACCTAGTAGGGAACAATGAAAGGATAGTTAGAAGGGTCTCACTTGGAATAGTTCTCTCTCCATTCATGAAAAGTCCACTGAAAGAGATGGCCGTCAGAATCTGATGTATGAGGAACAAATTGTTGGTATTGCAAGCACCAGTTTGTGTCTCTGAACGTACCTCACTGCATAAAAATAGGTGATGAGACAATCTTATTAACATTTCCTACCTCGTGCAATATGGACTTCAAGCCAGCTAATAGACTCCCATCAGCCAGGATGGGGAAATGTAGGGTGGGATCAGATCTCTTCCAAAAAAGAAAATAATGCTGTCCCTAGAAATTGCAAGGGAACTAGAAGTTTTTGGATGTGATGGGTAGCTCTACAGGCCTTTTCTTCAGAGACTGTACCACCATGAGAAGCTCAATCCATTTGTCTCAAACTCATTAGGGGAAGTTGATGGCGTAGTGGTATTGTTGCTAGACTAGTAATCTAAAGACCCAGGGTAATGTGCTGGGGGCCTGGGTTTGAATCCTGCCAATGGTGGAATTTGAATTCAATAAAAATCTTGAATTAAAGGTCTAATGATGACCATGAAGCCATCTGGCTCACTAATGCCCTTTAGGCTGACCTACATGTGACTCCAGACCCACAGCAATGTGGTTGATTCTGAAATGGGTCAGTTGTAACAAACCATCACAAAAAAGGAATGAAACTGGACAGACCACCCAGCATTGACCTAGGCACCAGAAATGACAACGCAGCCTTGTCGACCCTGCAAAGTCCTCCTTACTAATATCTGGGGGCTAGTGCCAACATTGGGAGAGCTGTCTCACAGGCTAGTCAAACAACAGTCTGACATAGTCATCCTCATAGAATCATGTCTGACAGAAATGTCCCAGACTCCACCATCACTATCCCTCCATCCCTGGGTCTGCACTGTCAGTGGGCCAGCAGAGGTGATGGCACAGTGGTATACAGTCAGGAGGGAATTGGCCTGGGAGTCCTCAATAACGACTCTGGACCCCACGAAGTCTCATGGCATCAGGACAAACATGGGCAAGGAAACCTCCTGATGATGACCATTACTGCTTCCCCCCACTCAGCTAATGAATCAGAGATCCTCCTTGTTGAACTTCACTTGAAGGAAGCACTGAAGGTGGCAAGGGCACAGAACAATGTTCTTCACCAAGTGTGGCTTGGTAGCACCACTACTAACCGAGTCCTAAATGACATAGCTGCTAGACTGGGTCTGTGGCAGGTGGTGAGGGAACCAACATACTTGATCTCATCCTCACCAACCTGCTTGCTGCAGATGCATCTGTCCATGACTGTACCGGTAGGAGTGACCACTGCACAGTCATTGTGGAGAAGTCCCGCCTTCACATTGAGGATACCATCCATCGTGTTGTGTGGCACTACCAACATGCTAAATGGGATAGATTTTGAACGGATCTAGCAACTCATGACTGGGCATCCATGAGGCACTGTGGGCCAGCAGCAGCAGAATTATACTCGAACACAATCTGTAATCTCATGGCCCAGCACATTCCTCCAATCTACCATTACCATCAAGCCAGGGGATCAACCCTGGTTCAATGAAGAGTGCAGGGGGGCATGCTAGGAGCAGCACCAGGCATATCTAAAAATGAGGTGTCAACCTGGTGAAGCTACAACACAGGACTATTTGCATGCCAAACAGCATAAGCAGCAAGTGATAGACAGAGCTAAGCGATTCCACAACCAAGCTCTGCAGTCCTGCCACATCCAGTTGTGCATGATGGTGGACAATTAAACAACTCACTGGAGGAAGAGGAGACTCTACAAATATCCCCATCCTCAATGATGGAGGAGCCCAGCACAGCAATGCAAAACATAAGGCAGTCGCAACAATCTTCAGTCAGAAGTGCCGAGTGGATGATCCATCTCCGCCTCCTCTGGAGGTCCCCAGCATCACAGATTCCAGCCTTCAGCCAATTTGATTCACTCCACATGATATCAAGAAACGGCTGAAGACACTGGATACTGCAAAGGCTATGGACCCTGACAATATTCCGGCAATAATACTGAACACTTGTGCTCCAGAACTTGCTGCGCCCCTAGCCAAGCTGTTTCAGTACAGCTTACAACACTGGCATCTACCTGATGATGTGGAAAATTGCCCAGGTATATCCTGTACACAAAAAGCAAGACAAATCCAACCCTGCCAATTACCACTCCATCAGTCTACTATTGATCATCAGTAAAGTAATGGAAGGAGTCATCAACAATGCTATCAAGTGACACTTGCTAAGCAATAAACTGCTCAGTGATGCCCAGTTTGGGTTCCACCAGGGCTATTCAGCTCCTGAAATCAGTGCAGCCTTAGTTCAAACATGGACAAAAGAGCTGAACTCCCGAGGTGAGGTGAGAGTGACTGCCCTTGACATCAAGGCAGCTTTTGACCAAGTGTGGCATCAAGGAGTCCTAGCAAAACTGGAGTTAATGGGAATCAGGGGGAAAACTTTCCTCTGGTTGGAGTCATACCTACCACAAAGGAAGATGGTTGTGGTTGTTGGAGATCAGTCATCTTAGCTCCAGGACATCACTGCAGGAGTTCCTCAGAGTAATGTCCTAGGCCCAGCCATCTTCAGCTGCTTCATCAATGACTTTCCTTCCATCATAAGGTCAGAAGTCGGGATGTTCACTGATGATTGCACAATGTTCAGCACCATTTGTGACTCCTCAGATACTGAAGCAGTCCATGTCCAAATGCAACAAGACCTGGACAATATCCAGGCTTAGGCTGACAAGTGGCAAGTAACATTCATGCCAACTCCAACATGAGAGAATCCAAGTATCGCCCCTGATGTTCAATGGCATTACCATCACTGAAATCCCACTATCAACATCCTGGGGGTTACCATTGACCAGAAACTGACCTGGACATATAAATACTGTGGCTACAAGAGCAGGTCAGAAGCTAGGAATCGTGTGACGAGTAACTCACCTTCTGACATCCCAAAGCCTGTCCACCATCTACAAGGCTCACCTCAGGATTGTGATGGAATATTCCCCACTTGCCTGGATGTGTGCAGCTCCCACAGCATTGAAGAAGCTGGACACCATCCAGGAAAAAGCAAGCCTGCTTGATTGGCACCACATCCATAACATTCACTCCCTCCACCACTGATGCACAGTAGCAGCAGTGTGTACCATATACAAGATATACTGCAGGAATCCACCAAGGCTCCTTCGACAGCAACTTACAAACCCATGACCACTACCATCTTGAAGGACAAGGGTAGCAGATAGATGGGAACACCACCACCTGGAGATTCCCCTCCAAGTACCTCACCATCCTGACTTGAAAACATATCGCTGGGTCAAAATCCTGGAACTCCCTTCCTAACAGCACTATGGGTGTACCTACACCCATGGACTGCAGCAGTTCAAGAAGGCAGCTCACCAACACCTTCCCAAGGGCAAATAGGAATAGGCAATAAACGCTGATCCAGCCAGTGAAGCCCACATCCTGTGAATGAATTAAAAAATTATCCTTATGAAATGTCACCTCTAGCTGAAGACATTGTTGGCTAATTTGAAGTCAATTGCCTTACCATTAACCAAGTTCTCTGAATGGGAAGTGCAGGACTAAACTCTTGAGGATAAGGGGTTCTCCAAATGGGATCAGAATTATTGAAATTATAGGGCTATTTGAAAGGAAGTGGAGTTCTCTCACTAGTCTAAATCCATAACAATATCTAGTACAGTACTAAACTAGATGTCTAACACTCACTCAACTCACCACCACCTTCTCAAAGGCAACTAGGGATGGGCAATAAATGCTGGCCCAGCCAGTGAAGCCCACACCCCATGAATGCTTTAATAAAAACTGCAGAAAATTCTATTAAGTATATGCACATGGCAGACATTAGTTCCAAGAAGGTATGAGATGTCTTGGTAGCTCCAGACTATGGCAGTATAGTTCAACATTACTTATTTCTGGTAGCACATTATACTTGAAAAGGCTGGGGTCTAAGGTAATTGGGCCACAACTGTCTCAACTCATTCTGGATCCTATAGTAGATGTAACATTGCTTAGCGTCATTCTGTGACTTAGACCTAAAGAAAACATTGACTCCCAGTTAACATTGTCAAACAAAACATTCTCTATCACTTCACATGTAGCATGAAGTCTATAGGAAACAGTAACAGATATGGTGTGAGGAGAGAGGGTAATCATTTAATATCTAGAAATACTTTGTCCTGAGCCGTGTAGGAGCTAATGGTTCATTACCCATGAGGACAAATTATGCTAGTCAGACATGATGGCCAAATTTGATGCTTACTTTCAATTTTCACACTGAATACTTATGTAGTTATAAGGGCTAAAAAAAAGCAACGCTTAGCACTGCAGCAGCTAGTAGTATTGCTGAGTTCCCTTACCTTGGTAATAGGCTAGAGTTTGTCATCAGTAGAACAGGATGCCAATCATCTGGAGCCACAACGCCTGAATATTTGAGTCGCTTTATTTTTGCTTAAAATTTAATACAGCTTGTATTTTGCTTCAGGCCTGCATATCCCCCCCACCCACCAACAACACCCCCACCCCACCCCCGCCACCACATCTGCATATTTCATGCATACAAGGACACATATCCTCACAAGGCCAAACGTAAGCATTTTCTCAAGTTTCTTGTCAGTGCTGGGAAATTATACCACATGAGACCATGATCATTTCCTGCCAGAGTGTATACACTGAAAAGCTACAGGCTAATTGGGCCCTGTTTCTCTTAGCAGAGTAAAGGTAACTTGCTGTATAACTGTTTATTCAGCAGGGTATATGTTTATTACTGTATAAGTGTGTAGAGTTGCTCTTTTTGAGCAGGATAAGGGTATTAATCACTGTATAACTGTATCATTCAGCAAAGTGTTTATTGTTTAACTAGATAGTTACTTGCTAGAAGGACAACGGCAGCAGAAACATGGGAACACCACCATCTGGAAGTTCCCCTCCAAGCCACTCACCATCCTTACTTGGAAATATATCGCTGTTCCTTCACTGTCGCTTGGTTAAAGTCCTGGAACTCCCTCCCTAACAGCACTATGGATGTACCTACACCACAGAGACTGCAGTGGTTCAAGAAGGCAGCTCACCATCACCTTCTCAAGGGCACTTTGGGAAGGCCAATAAATGCTGGCCTAGTCAGCGATGCCCACATCTCGTAAGTGAATCTTAAAAAGCTCCTTGGTTCCTGGACATTCTTTAGAATTGTGCTATTAAGTCTACAATGCCTCTCTGTATCCCTTCTCCTAAAATGCATTACCTCAAACTTCTCTGTATTAAATTCCATCTGGCACTTGTCTGCAAATAGCCTATGTCCTATTGCAATCAGTTGGCATCATCCCACTGTCTGCTACACCTCCAAGTTTGGTGTCATCGGCAAATTTTGAAATCTTCCTCTGTATTTCAATATTCAAGTCATTGATATACATCCAAGAAAACAGTGGTCCTACAACTGAACCTTGGGGAACATCACATTCTACCATTCTCTAGTCTGAAAATCAACTACTTAACATGCCTCTCTCTTTTCTGTCATTGAACCAATTTTTTATCCAAGCTGACACTAATCCTCATATTCCATAAACCTCAATTTTGGTAACCAGCCTTTTATGTGGTACTTTGCTAAATACATTCTTAAAATCCATAAAGGATCCATTAAAAATCAATTAGATTAGTCAATCAAGGTTTGTCTGTTACAAACCTTTGTTGTTTTGCTTAATTAACTCAAACCTCTCCAAGTGACACGTTGACTTTTTCTCTGATTAGTGCTTCCAAAACCTTACTCACCACTGATGTTAATCTGACCGGGTTGTAGTTACTAGGAATGCTCATACACACTTTCTTGAATAAGGGGGTCCCTTTTGCTACTTTTCAAACCTCCAGCACCTCCCCATATATCTAGGGAAGATTGGAAGATTATGGCAAACCCTTTTGCTATCTCCACACCCACATCCTTTAGCCACCTTTGGGATGTCAAAGATGAGGGGGTGAAAGGTTATCAGGGGTAGGCAGGAATGTGGAGTTGATGTTACAATCAGGTTAGCCATGATCTTACTGAATGACAGAGCAGGCTCAAGGGGTTGAATGGCCTACTCCTGCTCCTAATTTGTATGTTCTTATGTCATAAGGCACTATATAAGTGCAAATCCTTTCTGTTTTGTTAATGATTCAGCACTGTAACAATTAATTATTGTATTATAGTTCGGAATTACACTTTTCATAAAAAGGTAGGGATAATTTCACATTACCATTGAATGTTGTGAAGGTCTGACATAATTCAGATATTTCAAAACTTTTGCTTGACTATTAAATGTTGAAATTATAATTTGTGCTTTATGTGAGCGGCATGGATTCAGAAAACCCAATATTCCAGCTCAGAATTCCGGTCCCTAGCAACTAATTCCATTTTCTCATTAAATTGAATGCGTCATTTCCATCACCAAATGTAATGAGGCGCACAGAAGCACAAAACTCCAAATGTCAGATTGATTCTTGCCAGATGAGTCTGTGTCGTGACCTTTTCTTTTTTATTTCAGAGAATGCTGCCAATCAGAGATTAATTGCAGCCCATTGTGAAGAAGCAGGTATGGATCAGGCTAGTATCTGCCTGTTGTGCAGTATAGGGCCACGAAGAGAGAATCTTAAGATGAGGAAATGGTCACTTGCCCACCTTTCATCTTTTATATGTAAGTGTGACTGCTCAGGTGTGTGGCTGGATGCACACATATGTAATTATGTGTCTGGTGTATGTAAGCTTGCAGGTCCATAGTGCTTTTTTGTATTTGTGTTTATGTGACGTTTTGATACTGGTATGTGTGTCATATATTTCAAAGGTGTCACACTTGAAAGTGTCACACATCCACAGGGCAAAAACTAATGATTGACCAAAATGAGAAATCAACTGCTAGATACCAGTTAAAATTTTTAATTTAGGGGTCAAAGGATTAGGAAAGATTGGGATGGTGAAAAGAGTCGAGATGCTTTTCATCCACAAAGAGTCCTATGCGGTCAGTGTCTCAAATAGGTTCTCCGGATCAAACTCTTACTGCCTGGTTTAATTTGCTGAACCCTGTTTAGAATTGTGGGGAGAGGTGTGAAGGCAGGTGCTTAACACCTCAAAACCAGACAGTTCTGGCTTGGTTGGGCTCATCAGGCTTAATTGGCAGTCCACCTAGGAGAAGGTAACTCTGATCTCAGCTATGGGTTAACTAGCAACATATATATCGGCTGACAGTGCAGAAAATCACAAATGGTGCCAACGGACTGGATGGCAATGTCAATGGTAGATAATGATCTTCAGCAGCTCATCTGGAAGGACAGATCCAAAATCAAACCTGTGTCCTTTCAGCTGCTTGTGGCACAAGTTGGACCGGAGTAGTATTAGCTGCCTTGGCTAAGAGAGTGGGAGGGGCTCTGCACAAACCAGACCCAGTTAAATATACTCAATGTACAGATTGTTCAGCAAGGTCATTGTTTTGTTTTGTACTGTCGTGTTTTTATAATGATATAAAGGCATCAATCGCTCCTAAGGGATTGCGCAAACATGTTGTGGGTATATTTATTGAGACTGGGCACATAGGAACATTTATACAGAGGTATAAAGCTTGAAGACATCAGACCTGCAGAACTGTATGTGTGTATGTGTGCACACTGCTGAAAGCAACAGTGAAACTAAACTGGATCTCATGCCACACTTCTTTCCAGTGATGTCATGCTCCTATCCCTTAAAGGCAAATTACAACATTCCTCTGTTTTTTGAATAAACTTTCCCCCTTTCCAAAGATTTCTATTAAAGATTTCCAAAGATAACTATTCACAACACATGTTCATGTTTAGTTGTCATTACGTAAGTATACAGAACAGAGGAACCTATGAGTCTATAGCACAGAGGTGATCTGCTGGTATGCCCAGATTTTGTAATGGTAACTTTGTCTGGAGGTTTCTTCAATCGCTCACAGTGAACTGTGGGATTGTTATTCTTGGATGTTGCTCCTGATTGCATTTGGGATCTTGTCCACTGGTTGAGGAGCTGAAGTAGATCTGATTTGTTCTTGGTTATGCCTCAATATTGTGCCTTTGTGTGCAATTACTTCATAGGACTTTGATTTTTAACAAATTCTTGTTGCTTTGGCTGTTTGCTACAAACCTTCTGTGGGATCCTAGATGCAAACTTGTTGCCCCAACTGTAAATTTGGCAATTCTGTACCTGCATTTTTATCATATAATTTTGGACCAAGGATGGGTAGAAACTTCACGTAGAATCAATGTGCTGATTTGGCATATGCTCTTGACATGCGCACACTTCCTAATAACAACTTCAATGTCACTGTTCATACCCAGCCAATAGACCCTTATGAGTCTTCTGTTCTGACCTATGCCCATATGTGAGTGATGATGTTGTTGAAGAATATCAAGTTGCAAAAGTTCTGGTGGGATGACCTGCTTGCCTTTGAAAATGACTCTCCCGGGAATTGCCTACCTTATCCCAATAAGGTCAAAATGGTCTCACGTGTTCCTGGTCATGTTGAATTGAATCTGGCCTGAGGCATGGAGCTGCCTTAGGGAAATGAAGCACTGGTTAAAAAAAATTAAGAAAATAAAAATGTCGTAAAATATGACCCCCCCCCCCCCCCCATGTGACTGTATCACATGAGCAGGGACATGTTTTTAATTCAAGTGTTAAATTTAAATTTTATTTTTATTTGCTTTAGGAAACCTCATCCCACCCGTGGATGAGGTTTCCTTAAAAATGCAAAGGCCACTTGGCCTTTTTGCCTGCCCATCAACTGTTAGGTCGAATGGGCAGTGAAAATTATTAACTTAATGGCCTTAATAGACCCTTTAATTGTCGGCGGGTGCGCTTCCAGCTCTTGTGCGTGCCCGCTGACCCAGCTATTGCGAGAATGAGAAAGAACCAGAATGACACTTGGCCAACATCAACATGCTTTATTTCATGCTCGGTTGTGTCGGGTGTGCAACTGCATGGCAAGCGTAATTTTTCTGCCTTATGGGTTATTGTTGTCTTGGTGAAGATTTACCTGGAAATGGTTAATTTGGGGATTTATTTAGAAGTTATTATGGTAGTAATCTATAGACATGTGTATGTGTTTAATTTGTTGTTAAATTAATAAATATTTAATTTAGTTTTATATAAAAAACCTCTTGAGGTTCGGTGATCTCATTCTTGAATTCAGAGCTGTATCTCAAACATACCAATTGAGAATATAGGTTATCACGGTTGTTCAAGATTCCCTCTGGAATTTAAACAACTCAGCCTTTACCAACTGTTGTGTCTTAACAATGGGCAAGACTCCAGGAGTTGATGGCATCCCACCTGAAATATTCAAGTATGAAGGGCCTCACATGGTTAGTAAACTGACTAGGCTCTTATGCCTAATCTGGAACTAAGGCACTGTACCCCAAGACTACAAGGATGCCTCCACAGCTCATCTCTACAAATGGAAAGGGCGCAAGTTCACCTGTGAAAATCATTATGGAATATCACTTCTTTCAACAGCAGGAAAAATTCTTGCAAGGGTTATTCTTAATCAGATTGTACTCAGAATCACAGTGTGCCTTCTCTGTAAGATGGGGTACAGTAGACATGATTTTTGGAGCACACCAATTTCAAGAAAAGTCCTGCAAACAAAATAAGGACTTCTACGTAGTATTCGTTGACCTGACCAAGGTTTTTGACACAGTAAACCAGGAAGGCCTGTGGAAGGTTCTGTACAAATATGGCTGCCCTGAAACGATGATCAGCGTCATTCTCTCATTTCACGATAGCATGATGGCTAGCATGATACAAAGTGGTACATCACCGGATGCCTTTCCAGTCACCAACAGCACCAAGCAAGGCAGTATATTGGTTCCAGCTCTGTTTGCCATATGCTTCTCATCCATGCCCCAGTACGCACTAAAAGATCTTGACACAGGATGACACATTCAATGCAAAACAGGCAGCAACCTCTTCGACTTTCAAAGACTCAAGGATTGCAAAAAGGTTACTGATCAGCTACTGAGTGAACTCTTGTTCGCACACAACTGCTCCTTCACATCATATACTCCAGAGGACATTCAGCTGCTTGTTGATTGTTTTCCCTAGCCTCAGAACATTTTGGCCTTTGGACAATAATTCTGAAGAAGACAGAGATCTTGTATCCCTGACACATACTCCAAGACTACACAGTCACTATCAAAAACACACCCCTCTGTTCATGACTGGAATTTTGCTATCTTACGAGTATCTTCTCCAATAACACTTCATTGGATGACCAGTTCAACTATCATCTGACAAAAGCAGGGTCAGTATTTGGCAGATTTACTCACAGGCTTTGGAAAGAGCACGAAGTTTGACTCAGAAAAAGATTAAAATCTACCAGGCAGAGGTTCTTATATCACTGCTTTATGGGCGTGAGACTTGGACAACCTACCAGCATCACAAAGCAACTTGAAATATCCCAATTTTGCAGTCTGAGATCTATTTGCAATATCAGGTGACAGGACAAAATCCCCAACACAAGGTCCTTGCAAAGTGCTCTAACCTGGCATTGAGAACATACTCATCAGAACTCACCTTTGCCAGGTCAATCACGTGGTTTGCATGGGGGATTTCCACTGAGCACAGGAACCTGTGCCACAGGACATTCCAAACTTAGATATAAAGATAATCTGAAAACCAACCTCAGTGCTTGCAAGCTGGATCCCAATCCATGGGAAAAAAACAACCTTGGACAGACCCAAATGGAGAAATCTCTGTCATCAAGCGATTTCGACATTTGAGGAGGCCAGAGTCAAGTGCCTTCAGGCAAGCGAACGCAGCACAAAGCCAATGCCTCCATCATTCCCTCAAACACTGACATCTTATTTGCAGTATTTGCAATCAGTTATGCAAATTGAGACTTGGCCTGAAGTCACAATGAGGTGACATCAATTTAGACTGTAAACAAATCTTTTTTTGCTAAACACTCATCCTTTGAAGTGACGGAAGAATCCATCAAATATTCAATTGACTATGAGTGACAAATCAGATATGCTCCATGCTCTCCCCAACTCCTGGAATTTTAGTCCCTTGGTTTTCATCCTCTCAAAACTACCTCACTTTGTTGAAGCAACGTTCCTATAATCTTGCTGAAAAGAGAGACACATTGCTGAAGCTTTTTGTCTTGCACATATCAGGACCACTGCAAGAATGCCAAATTTCAAACTATCATCACAATTTATACTATAGGGGTGCTGATTGATTTGCAAGTCGACTCTGATTGGGTAAAGCATTGCCATGCAGATAGCAATGGGGAACTATATGCTTCCAAAGCTCCCAGGTAATTCAAAAAAAGCACAAGGCTTGAACATATTCCTTTTGTTTGCGGAGAATGAGTCCCTGCATATTAATGTATGTTGTTTCTAGCAAGCATAAATGAGCCACATTACGAGCTTGATCTTAAATTGGTTCTTAGTGTAGCTATTGGCACACTCAGGGTTGTTCAGCAAGTGCTGCCCTATTGGGGAATCATATCTAACGGGAGACATTTTGTTTTGGAGCTTTGCAAGTGTAGGCTGGCTGAGTATGGTCTGTACTCCACCTATTCCAAACATGCTGTTTGATTTGATCAGCCAATTACTGGGAAGTAAGGCCTACATACATGGCATCGCAATGGCACTGAAATTCATAAATGATGTTGCTCAATTGTGTGACAGGCAGAATGTCTTTTTGGACTGACACTAGGTAAGTAGGCTGTACATCTCAGTGATTGTTTCCCACTTTCCAACCCCAAAAAAACTTACTGCTGTGACCTTCTCTTTGATACGGTAAGTTTTTTTTAAAAAGGTGATTGCTGGATAGAGTATGCTAGTACGTAGAGACAGTGAAGAAATACAAGAGAGGGAGGTGATAGCAAATTTAAGAAAATTACAGAAAGACTAAGATCAAAGCAGTGAGAAAAGACATCCTAAGAAAAAAATGTGAAAGCCGTAGAATGGGAAAGTAGAATGTCAGCCTTGGCTTGATGATATGAACATATGAATTAGGAGCAACAGTAGACCAGTCAGTCTCTCGAGCCTGCTTTGCCATTCAATAAGATCATGGCTGATCTGATTGTAGCCTAAATTCCACTTTCCTGTCTAGCCCCTATCTAACTCAGCCTTAAAAATATTCCGTGACCCTGCCTCCACTGCTCTCTGGGGAAGAGAATTCCATAGACCAATGTCCTCTGTCTTAAACATAACATCCTCGAGTCACATTTGTGGTTGCAGAAGCACCACTGTTTCCCTAATTATTGAATCCGTTATGACTATTGCTTTTCAGATTTCCTCCTGTCACTGTGCTTGGCTGAACCACCCATGGATTTGGACTTGGCTCCGGCTGCACTCCGCAGAAGAACCATTGCCTTCACCAATCATTCAGAACTAAATACTGATTAGAGAGCAGGGGAATCCTGGGCTACTTGCCTGGTCCTCCTTGATGGTCTGGCAGTTATTCCTTTCCTCTCTGTATGCTGTTAAGCTGCAGGGTTACCACTCCCAAAAACATGTTCCCCATGTAGCTCTCTTCCCTGTGGATACACACATCAAAGCACTAGAGAAGTGCCACATGGGCATGCCTTCGCAAGTTCCTCCAAATCTGATCGCAAGAAAGACAGTCCAACAGCCATGTCCTCTCTCAAGCCAACATGTCCAGTATCAAGGCGCTATTCATTCAAAACCAGCTCTACTGGGCAGCACTTGTCAATTGTACGTCTGACACCAGACTCCCAAAGCAACTGCTCTACTTGGAACTCCATCATGGCAGGAGACTCCTAGGAGGATAGTGGAAACGCTTTGGGGATGTTCTCAAAGCATTCCCAAAGAGGTCAAACCTCCACGCTGACTCATGGGAGTCCCTGGCTTCTGACCGATCAAAATGGAAAATATTCATTTGAGAGGCTTCATTAGGAACACACAGACGCAAAGTTGAGACGTTGGAGAGAGCACACAATACTCCGAACAACTCAACTACCCTTATGTGGTAGAATCTGCAGATCACACATTACACTTATCAGAAGTCATCTTCTCAGAATCCAGTGGACCAAAATGAAAACATGTTATCCTCAATCCCAAGGGACTGCCTAAGAGAGTGATAGGACGCTCACCTCCGAGTCAGAAGACTCTCAGAGATTGTGGGGTCAAGTACCAGTTCAGAGTCTTGAACACAAAATCCTAGCTGATACTTGAGTGTAATACTGAGGGAGCACTGCACTGTTAGAGCTGCCATCTTTCAGATGAGATGTTAAACCGAGACTTATTCTGCCCTGTCATGTGAATCTATGCCCCAGTAACACAGTATGTAATATATCATATAAATAAATAAACAGGAGAGTTGTATCGCCTAATGTTATATCTCATATATACTGGAGCATTATACCACAGTACAGTATATATTGGAGTGTTATACCACAGTAATACATGGTTCAAAATTTCTGTGGGAGTTCTCCTGATCTCCTGCTGTAACTTCAGTAGCTGATGAGCAGAAAAGAAGTGGTTAAATGGTCCTTTCTCAAACATTTCTGATGTTTTCCTGATGAAGTTATAATGGGAGAACAGAAGAAGCCCCATGTAAATTGTAGTACAAATATATACAATACACAGTGTATTATATAACATATATAATGGAGTTCTATACCCTAGAAATACGTAGTGCATTATTATACGATATGTGCACTAATGGAAGAGAGAACTCCATTATAAATGATATATAATATATAATGCACATGTTTAGATGCATATGCAAGTAACATGCCTTGCAACACAAAGTATAACGGAAAGTGTGTGCAGCAGCATTCTGTGAGGTTGTAGATTAGGACCTCCATTTATACAGAAAATTACTTTGAAGCAGGGTTTCACACACAGCCTGTTGTTAATTAGTATTCTTACTGCTGTTTAAGGAAGGAGTGCTGGCCAGGACTAATCACTGCTCTTTGTTGAACAATTGCATGGGATTTGTAAGGTCCACATGAAGCACTGGAACAGGAGGACTGAAGACTTGGCTTAACGTCTTAGTTAAAGGATGTCACTGCAACAGTACTATACTTTCTCCTTACTGCACTGATGCATTCAGCCTGGATTTTTTAATTTATTCATTCATAGGCTGTGGGCATTGCTGGCAAGTACAGTATTTATTGCTCATTCCTAGTTGTCCTTGAGAAGGTGTGGGTGAGCCACCTTGCTGAACTGCTGCAGTGCACATAGTGAAAGTGGTTCTACAGTGGAAAGGAGCTCCAGGATTTTGACCGAGTAAGAATTAAAGAACGTTGGGATGACGTGTGAATTGGGGATTGGGGGGGTGGGGCATGGGGGCAGAAGTGGTGGCGTTCCCTGTTCCTGTTTTCCTTGTTCTTCTAGGTGGTGGAGATCGCAGATTTGAGTTGTTAAATTGTTTGCTGAAGTCCTTGAAAGGGTTTTAACTCACAATTTTGTGACTCGGGCATGAGCGATACCAATGGAATTTAGGTGATACCCAATATAGAAGTGCAGCACCTTAGGTATTATTGTATGATGAAAATGAAATTTATAAGATCATATGAAATAGAAGCAGGAGTAGGCCATTTGGCCCTTCATGCCACCTCTACCATTAAATAAGATAATGGTTGATCTGCTGACCCGCCCCACAATGCTTGGCTCTCTTGTAGATTAAAAATCTGTCCAACTCAGCCTTGAATATATTCAATGACCTATCCTCTAATTCTCTCTGGTGAAGAGAATTCCAAAGAATAACAATTTGAGAGAAGAAATTCCTCCTTATCTCCATCTTAAACCAGAAACCCCATATTTTAAAACTCTGCCTCCTAACTCTAGATTTCCCCACGAGGGGAAACATACTCTCAGCATCTATCCTGTCAAGCCCCCTCAGAATATATGTTTCAATAGGATCACATCTCATTCTTCTAAACTCCAATGAGTATAGGTCCAACCTGCTCAACCTTTCCTAATAAAGCAACCCCTTCATCCCAGGAATCAGCCTAGTGAACCTCTGCGAACAGCTTTCAATGCAAGGATATCCTTCCTTAAGTAAGGAGACCAAAACTGTACAAAGTACTCCATGATCGATCGCACCAATGCCCTGTACAGTCGTAATTAATTGGGTCCCCGGCATTCGTCCTTGTGGTGCTCCACTAGTTACAGTTTACAAACCTGAAAGTGACCCATTTATCTCAACTCTCTGTTTGTTAGTCAATCCCCTATCCATGTTAATACATTACTACCAATACCACGGGCGCATATCTTTTGTAGTAACCTTTTATGTGGCACCTTATCGAATTCCTTTTGGGAATCCAAATGCACTATATCTATTGGTTCCCCTTTATCCACCCTGCTTCCACATCCTAATAAATTTGTCAAACATGATTTCCCTTTTATAGAACCATATTGACACTGCCTGATTGTATTATGATTTTCTAAATATCCTGCTATGACTTCCTTAATAATGGATTGTGGTATTTTTTCAATGACAGGTGTTAGGCTAACTAACCTATAATTTCCTGCTTTCTATCTTCCTCCTTTTTTGAATATAAGTGTTTCATTTCCCAATTACATGGGCAGAATTTTGCCATCGGTGAGCAGGGGGTGGGGCCCGCACGCTGATGCGTAAAATGAAGCGGGATGACGTCAGGCGGAACCCCCAATGTCAACCCGCCCCATTTAAATTTTCAGGAAGGCGGGCCCGCAGCAAAATCAGCTGCGGGTTCGCCGACCTGTCAATGGCCAATTGAGGTCATTGACAGGATCATTTAAACAATTAAAGGACCTGCCCGTCCAACTTTAAGGTTGGCGGGTTGGCCAGGAGCCCTGGCGGCAAATAGAGAAAACATGAAACCTCTTCCAGCGGTGGGATGAGGTTTCATGCAGGGTTTCAAAGATTTTAATAAAGTTATTATGTAAATTATGAACATGTCCCTTCTCATGTGACATCGTCACATGAGGGGGACATGTTAGGGATTTTTTTTTTCTATTTTTAATGCTTTTCAATGTGGAAGCGATCTCCCTGAGGCAGCATTTAGCCTCAGGGAGATGTACGACCTTTCGTGTGCATGCGTGAAAGAGCGCACTCTCGCTCTTGGGTAATCCTCGCACCTGCACAGGAAGCATATAGTGCTTCCTGCCGGACGTCATGCTGGGCACACCTTAATTGGCCCGCCCACATAAAATGGCGGCAGGGCCCGCTTCTCCGGCAGGGATCGGCTCCCCGCCTGCCGGAGATTGGGTCGAGCCTGCCCGCCCGACAGGCAGAAAATTCTGCCCCATGTCCCAATCTGCCAGAACTTTCCAGAATCTAGGGAATTTTGGAAGATTACAAACAAACAATGCAGCCTGCACAAAAACAAAAATAACTGGAAAAACTCAGCAGGTCTGACTGCATCTGCGGAGAGGGATACAGTTAACGTTTCAAGTCCATATGACTCTTCATCAGAATGCATCCTGCATCTCTGCAGCCACTTCTTTTAAGACCCTAGGATTCAGACCATCAGATCCAGGGGACTTTTAAGCCTGTAATCCCATTAGTTTTTCCAATATTTTTTCCCTAATGAGAGTGATTATTTTAAGTTCCTCCTTTCATTTTGCCTCTTGATTTTCTACTGCTCTTGGTGCTTTTTGTGTCTTCTACTGTGAAGATGGATACAAAGTACTTGTTCAAAGTCTCTGCCATTTCCTTGTTTCCCATTATTAATTCTCCAGTCTCATCCTCTAAGGGATGAACGCTTACTTTAGCTAATTACTTCCATTCTATATACTTATAGAAGCTCTTAGTGTCTGTTTTTATATTTCTTGCTAGCATCCTCTCACATTCTAATTTCTCCCTTTTTTTTCTTAGTTATCCTTTGCTGGTTTCTAAACTGTTCCTAAACTTCTGGCCCACCACTAATCTTTGCAGCATTGTGCACCTTTGTGAATGCGGAGTCATATGTATGCCATTCTAGGTAAGGATGGCAGATTTCCTTCCTTAAAGGACATTAATGAACCAGACCTTTAACTTTTAGATTTTCAATTGCAGATTTTTATTGAATTCAAATCCACCATCTGCAGTGGTGGGATTCAACCCCAGGTCCCCAGAGCATTACCCTGGTCCTGGATTTCTAGTCTGCTTACAATACCACTACGCCACTGCCTTCCCTTTTTGCATCCTTCTCTTAGAGTCTTTCTTTCTCAATGGAATATATCTTTGTTGAGAGTTATAAGATATCTCTTCAAATTTCTACTACCGCTTCTCTATTATCTTACCTTTTAGCACACTTTCCCAGTTCACTTTAGCCAACTCTGTCTTCATACTCTTATAATTGCCTTGTTTTTAAGTTTAAGATACTGGCATCAGACCCAAATTTCTCACCCTCAAACTGAATGTGAAAGTCTATCATTTTATGATCACTCTTACTTAGAGGATCCTTCACTCTGAGGTTACTAATTTATCTTATCTCATTACACATTACCAGGTTGAAAATAACCTGTTCCCTGGTTGGTTCTAGAATGTTTTGTTCTAAGAAACTGTCCTGAACACACACTATGAACTCATCCTCCAGGCCACGTTTTCCAATTTGATTCATTCAAACAATATGGAAATTAAAACCATCCATAATTATTGCAGTGCCTTTCTTATAAGCCCTCATTATTTCTTGATTCATACTCTATCCTATGGTGTCAATACTGTTATGGGACCTATAAAGTACTCCCACCATAGATTTATTTCCTTTGCTATTTCTTATTTCCACCCAAACTGATTCTGCATCTTGATCTTCCGAGCCAAGCTTATTTTTCACTACCGTACTGACCTCACCCTTTATTAACAGAATTACCCCACCTCCTTTTTCTTTCTTCTTGCCCTTCCAAAATGTCAAATACCCTTGAATATTCAGTTCCAAGCATTGGTCATCTTGTAATGGCTATTATCTCACAGTCATTTGTTTCCATTTGTGCCATCAGTTCATCCATCTTATCATGAATGCTATGTGCATTCAGCTAAAGAGCCTTTAATTCTGTTTTTTTTCTCCATTTTTCTCTACTCTGACCTTTTTTGCTGGTGCACTTTTATGTTTATGTACTCTGTCCCTTCCTGTCACACTCTGATTATCATTACCCTGCACTATGGCCTTGTCCTTTCTTTTTAACTTTCCAAATCTCCCCTCATGTGAATCCTCTCCTCTATTACTAATTTAAAGTCCTCTTTTTAGCCCCAGTTATACTGTTTGCCAGGACACTGGTCCCAGTGCAGTTCAGGTGAAGGTTGTCCCGACAGTACAGCTCCTTCTTTGCCTAGTACTGGTGCCAGTGCCCCATGAATCAAAACCCATTTCTCCCACGCCAATCTTTGAGCCACACATTCAACTGTGATCTTATATACTCTATGTCAATTTGCTCGTGGCTCAGGTAGTTATCTAGAGATTATTACCTTTGTGGTTCTGTTTTTTAATTTAGTCCCTAAGTGCTCATAATCCCTAAGCAAAACTTCTTTCTTGGCTTTGCCTATGTCACTGGAATCCACATGGACCATGACAATTGTATCCTTCCCATACTACTCCAAGTTCCTCACCAATTACACACCAGTGACAAAATACTTTATAGAGAATCATTCTAAAATAACACTTGGGTGGAATTTTCAGCGCCCGCTGGTGTCGGGTGTGTTCGGCAGCGAGTGGACAATATGGAGAGAAGGCCAAAAATTGGTTTCACAACATCGTGAAACTAGTTTGCAATTGTCTGCTCAGCCCATCAATGGCGGGCCATGTTTCCCACCGTCGGACGTTGGGAACCTCATTGTAATACATCTGCATGTCATTATAAGGCTGGAATCATCTCCCCACGCTGGATCGTCCACCCACGTTTCACAACAGCATATATAAGGTGTGCACTTGGTGGGCTGTACTTTGAGGGGAACTTGGAGGTGAGTGCACAGTAATGTTACGCAACGTTTGCAAGGGTCGCCTGTTGGATTTCAAGGTTGAAGGGACTTGTGTTGGTCGGGGGGCGCAAGACTGCCTTGCGGTTGAAGCAACTTGGGGGTGCAGTGGGGGGGAAGGGCTGCCCTGCAGTTGAGGCGACTTGGGGTGGGGGCATGGGCTGTCCTGCAGTTGAAGTGAGGGGGGGTGTGGGGGGCAAGGGCTGCCCTGTGGTTGAAGATAGCGCACAAGAACATGTGGGGTGGGGGGAGGGAAGCAGCAGCTTATTAAGGAAACCTTGTATAAAATGACCATTCCTCTGCAGCTGAGACAGTTCAGATGCGGCCACATTGACATGCGTGGAGTCGGGTCTCTAGCTTATCTGCCCGCTTAAGCAATGCAGGGGCATGAAAGTGCCACTAAGTGGTCCAGAGCTTTTCACCTCTCAAGCACAGATTGCAAATTAATGAGTGTTTTAGTGGACTGCAGAACAGTTGGATGACTGGGCACATTGTACAATCTCCTTGCTAAAGCTGGCCACAGAGCAATCACTGTAGAGGCATTCACAGGCCCTTGCAAAGTCATCATCCTGGTTTGGACCAGCCTCACCCATGGTTCAAGCTAACAGTGCAGCCTTGGAGTGCAGGTTAGGAGAATGCCTGTGCCAGAGCACAGCATGCAGTCTAATGGACAAAGCTGCAGCCAATCAGTCAGGTGGAGTGGGGCGGAGGAGAGTGAGGTTTCAGGCAGCCATGCAGCACGCTAATCTCTGGCCATCCAAGTGGTGGCCAACACTCTCTGGGATGCATTAAGGGGCCTTCAGACTTAAACAAGCGAAGTTCTTAGAACACCCAAGCTAACCCACACACATTTCCCTCTTTCATCTGGCAGGAGGAATACATCAGGAGCATGAAGCCTGAGGAACAAGCTGTATGCCTCATGGCTTACTGACAGCGAAGATGATGGAGAATAGACTGACGGAGGCACCTGGCTGCGCAAAGGGAGGAGCAGCAGCCTCAGGAAGAAAGGGTGGCTGGGGTTCCCACACACGCTGCTGAAGAGCCACAGCGAGCCGTCGCTAGTTGGCGCCTAACTGGACCCAGGGTCCATAGATGCCGCCTTTCATTTCTGCAGATGACGGAGAATCAGTGTCTTCGAAGACTGTGCATGTCTAGGGAACTGGTCAGTCACATATGCCAGCTGCTGCATGATTTGGTGCCACAGGAACATGGAGGGCATCCACTGCCCGTGACCATGAAAGTGACTGCGACGTTCAATTTTTATGCCAATGGCTCCTTTCAGGGTTCCATTAGTGAACTCTGTGGGGTATCACAAGCCTCCACCCACAAATGTGTCCATGAGGTCACTGATGCCATCTTCATGAGAGCACACAACTTTGTGCATTTCGCCCGGGACCAGGAAAGCGAGGATGCAAGAGCACTGGGATTTGCTCAGATCTCGGGTTTCCCACAGGTGCAGGGTGCCATAAACTGCACTCAAGTAGTGCTCAGATCTCTGTCCCAACAAGCGGTCCACTATCTCAAGCGCAAGGGCTTCCATTTGCTGAATGTGCAGCTGGTGTGCTACCACCACAAAGACATTCTGCAGGTCTGCGCACGGTTTTTAGGGAGTGTCCATGACTCCTACATTCTCAGTGGGTCACAGATCTCTGCTACCTTCCAGGGTCCAGAAAGGCTGCAGGGACAGCTCCTCAAGGACCAGGGCTACCCACATAAGACATGGCTATGACACCCGTGCGGCAGCCTCAGACTGCAGCAGAGTGAAGGTATAACGAGACTCATGCTGCAACTTGCAACTTGGTGGAGCAAACCATCGGGATGCTGAAAATTATGTTCAAGTGCTTGGACCGGTCTGGTAGAGCCCTGCAATATAGCCCACAGAGGGTGTCAGGCATCGTTGTCACCAGCTATGCCCTTCAACCTGGTACTGCAACAGGGAGAGGAGCTGGCTGAGGAGGAGATGCAGGAGCTGGGGGTCTCCTCCGATGAGGGGGATGCCGATGGGGATGAGGGTGAGGAGGTCCTCGAAGATGACGATGACAGAGATGAGACCCTCACACTGGCCAGATGAGGCAGGCACACAGGAGGCTCTCATAGCTACTAGATTTGTGGAGGATGATGAAGACATGTAGTGAGGAGGCACCATAAGATCCTCACATTGCATCTATGAACGTTTGACTCCAGTATGGCTTATAGCAGCGCACATACCCTCTGTGATAATGCTTCTGTCATGGAGATGCAGTGGAGGCCCTTACAGTCGCTTGACTGCACAAGGATGATGACGACATGTAGTGAGGACACTCCATAGGTCTCCACATAGCCTTAGAGAATGTCTGACTCCTGTCCTGCCGAGGGCAGCTGGATTGTGCTCTGTAACCAGGGTCATATCATGGAGATGCAGCCATGAAACTTTAAAAGCATCTGATCCTTTGTCCATCTTCAGCACCTGAGCCTTTCAGGAGCACAGTGTTATTAGTCACAGATGCTGACAAGATGGGGGCCAGCCCAAGGTGCTGAGAGCACACAGAGAATGACAGAACTCTGTAACACCTGCCCACGACATTCGGGCAGCAATGACAAGCACCCATCGAGGTGTAGGCATCACTAATGTGTCCAGGGAGTGTGAGGCTGGACCATCACTTTGGTTTGAAGGTTGCACAAAACACAGGAAAGAGGCCCTGGACTGAGACACCTGCCTTTATCTTCTGCAGAGGTTTCACATCTGAGTGACACGAACACTGCTCATCAGAACAAAGAGCCATAGGCAGGGAGACATTATTGGGAGTTTATTTACGATAGTGAACATTATGTACAATTGATTAACACCTATGTATGCCCAAGGCTGTGCAACTAATTCTTCTTAATCTTCCTAACCTTGCTGTCTTGGTGCTCCCTGGACATCTGCAGAGGTGGAGGCAGCCTGCTGACTGCTGCATCCTGTCTGTGATGACCTTGGCTGCGTCCTCTGGAGGACCAAGATCTAGAGAACCCTGGCCTGCTGTCGGGGTCCTGCTGTGTGGCAGTGGCACCTTCCTTGACTTGTGGAGCTGGAGCTGCTTGCGTCTAGGAAGAGTGGATTCAGAAGGGAGTCCTGGAGTCACCTGGGTGAATGGCCCCAGGGGGTGTGCCTGCTGATCCTCCTCACTATGGCTGGCCAAGGGACCCTGGCTGACTCCTTGAAGAAAAGGGGAAACTGGAGTGAGATTAAGCTGCCCCGCACCCCTTTCGCATATGCACTGTTGGAGGCCAACTAGTGAGTCAGCAATGGAGTTCAGTCCACGCAGTCCTGGACCAAGGTCTCCATGGTGGCCACCATGCTATTAGTGTTGCCCTTGGTGCATTGGCATGCCGGTGCTATCACCTCAGCCTGAATGCAGACGGACTCCTCCATCCTGCCATGCAATCTGAGGAGTGCAGCAGATGTCCCTTCCTGATTTTCCTGAGCTTGCCTTTGCAGCTCCAGCAACTGAGACATGACTGAGTCCAGAGTCTCGTCATCTGACTTGGACTCAGCAAATTTCTGGCCTCCAGCAGTCCTTCGAGTGCCAGACATCTGGGAAGTCCCTGCTGCCTCCTGCTGTGATCAGAAAGTGCAATCTGCTCACCAGATTGTGATCCTGAGGCTACTCTAAAGCTATGTCCCACCGAGGTGTGTGTCTCTGCACTGGTGCAGGGTGTGGGTGAGTGCTGCGATGGGTCTTCAAGAAAGGTGCCTTCAGATTCCTCTTCAGAGGTTCTTCGGGGCTTAATTGGAAGCCCTGGATTGTGGACTCCGTTGGCTGTTTCCCAGATGTGCGTGCGAAAGCAAGGAGAGATAATTAGTGTATGACAGGGGCCTGTGAAACAGGACACATCACTTACAGCATGGTTATCTGATGGATGTTGCACTGCTGGATCCTCACTTGGTAGAACACCGAAAACCCCATCGTCAGCACAGGAATGGTGCAGGTCCTCGCTGGCCAGCTGGGTGGCTCTGATTTCAAAGTCTGTGAGGACCTTGATATAAGGTATTCCTCCACCAGTCTGCAACCTCTCCCTCTTGTTGTGTGCCAGCTTGTCCTGCATGAATAGAGATGGAGAGACTGTAAGCAGGATGCCTGCCAAGTCAGATGGTAAGTATGTCTGGCATGTGTGGGTGGTGAGTGGTCCCATGGATGGGATGTGGACAATGAAGGTGTGTGTGAAAGAGTGAATGGTTATGTTCCTTGAACTGGCAGTGAGTGAGGTCCCTGTGGATGTGTGATGGGTTTGTGAGTGTGAGAGTTGACAGTGATAAGAAGTGTGACTTACCCTGGCAGAACAGAGGAGATCATTCATCCTCTTGCGGCACTGGGTGGCTGTCTTCTTTTGCAGGGAGTTGGCGCTGACCACCAAAAGCCAATGCCTCCCAAGCCAGATTGGTGATGTTGCTTGTCCCCCCTGCAGCCAGGGTGGGGGTAGACAACATCACGGTGGGCCTCCACTGCATCCAAAAGGTGCTCAAGGGATACGTCATTAAACCTGGGGGCTGCAGTTCTTTCGCCTTTTGGGGCCACGTCTTCCACGCAGCAGTTGTGGGCTGGAAGCACTGAGAGGGTGTACTTTAAATATGGCGCCTGACATGATGTAGCAGCGAGATGATGACGTGGCAGGTGAATGAGAGCCCGCCCGGCATCGAAAATCCCAGGAATGCATAATTAATGCAGTGGGATTGGGACAATACGGCATGAGAAGCCGCCATTGTGGCAGCGGGTAAAACATTGTTTCTCCTGCCTGCTATCATATTTAGTGCAAATCTGGGATGATTCCACTCTTTATTATACATTTATTGTTCTATGAAGGATTGTTTTATGTTGATGGCTTGTATAGTTTTTATTACAAATCAGTTGAGTAAGCACCTGGGCATTATGATACTTTAATCAGAACTGAACAGAAATAAGGCTGTTGAGTGACTCCTTTAAAACCCCAAATCAGGAACTAATTTGCCTCCAATGTTGATTGTGAGCATATAATAAGTTTATTTATTTGTAAAGAAGTCATAAACTGGAGGCTGGGAACTTAAGGCTTGCCATGCATCAGCTAGCTATCGTG
The DNA here is from genome assembly GCF_017639515.1 of Carcharodon carcharias. NCBI lineage: Eukaryota > Metazoa > Chordata > Chondrichthyes > Lamniformes > Lamnidae > Carcharodon > Carcharodon carcharias. The sequence goes on along the minus strand of NC_054473.1, from coordinate 120,513,036 downwards.
AATGTTTACTTGCATGAATGCTTGACTATCCCACTGCTTTCCTGGCCTGCATCCTACCTTGCATACTCTATAAAATTGAACTCATCCAAAACTCTGTTGCCCATATCCTAAATTCCACCAAATCCCATTCACCCCTGTGCTTGATGATCTACATTGACCCCTAGACATTAATGCATTGATATTAAGATTATTATCCTTATTTTCAAATCCCTCCGTGCTCTAGCTGCTTCCTATCTCTACACCTCCTCTAGCCCCACAATTCTTCGAGATCTCTACGCTTTTCCATTTCTGGCCTCTTGGGCATTCCTGATTTTAATTGCTCCACCATTGGCAGCCATGTTTTCAACCACCCAGCCCTTAAGCTCTGGAATTCCCCCAAACCTTCCTGTCTCTCTTCCAATTGCTTCTCCTTTACGAGGCTCTTTGATCAGGCTTTTGGTCACTTGTCCTAATGTCTCTTTATGTGGCTTGGTATCAAATTTTGTTTGATAACATTCCTGTGATGCACCTTGGGACCTCTCACCATGTTGAAAGTGCTTTATAAATGCAAGTGGTTCTTTTGACAAATATTTCAAATCTTGCCAGTGAAACCAGTTTTTCCTTTGTTTCTTTATCAAAACCCCTCATAATTTGGAACACCTCTATTGGAATCTCTGCATAATCTTCTCTGCTCAAAGTAGAACAATCCCAGCTTCTCTGGTTGCTCCACAACGAGTGTCTCTTTGTGTCTCTGAACTTTTGTTGAGTACAGAAACCTATTGTCAATATTCAATTTAGGTGCGATTCACACCCTCATCACTAGGCCAGACCCAAATGTAATTTTGGAGTGCACAAGGGGTGGAATCTTGTCCCCTCCCCCATGGTGGGCTTGGTGGCTGGAGAGGGTAATTAATCAGGCAGGAAAGTGGCAGGTGGGGACCCCACCTCCACCTCTGATTAAGGAAAGTAATGCTCACTTAAGGGCCTCAACCTGCCACTGCATGGCAGATGGGAGATATGCCATGTGAGGAGCATGACAAGCAAACACTGGCAAATTTACTTGCGGGCTCCTGGGGTTGGTGGAAGGGGGAGCCTCATTTAAAGGCATTCAGTACCTGATCGAGGACCTGGCAACAGAACAGTGGTGGTTGCAGTGGGGGAGATGTGCTGAGAGCCATCCCCTTGCCCTTGTTGCTGACCCTCATCCACTCCTTCTCCCTTGATCTGGACCCCATGATCCCCTTTCCACCATCACTCGCCAGTGCCTGGATCTCTCCACAATCTTACACCTTAGATGGATGTAGAATTGGCAGCAGCCACCCCCTACAAGCTGACACTGCTGAGTATAGAGGAGCTGTAGGCCACTGAATGGGGCTTCTGCCCCTTTTCTCCCCTGCCCTCTGGGGTCCTTGATCATGATCTGTCAAGTGCCTTTTTGGCACAAGATGTGACTTTCTGTAAAAGAGGTGATGCTGGACTCTTGCTGATTCTCTAGCCGGCAGCTGAGAACTCAGCTGCCTCTGCAAGATTCTGCCCAAAGGTAGGCTTATACACTGAATTAACAGGCATAAAGTGAACATGATTGATTAGAAAATGTTAAAGTATCACTGATTTAGTGCCATTTTCAGTTTTCAGTTGAGTTTTGTACCAGAACCTGAAGAACCCATTGGTTTTCAATTAATTAGATTAAAATTAGACCCTGGTGATATGTCTTAGACATCCCCTCAATTTCTTGGTGATTACATCTTTTTACCTACTGTTTTAATCCCTCCCAACCCCCTCAACCAATAGCACTGTCAGAACCCAATATCGTATGACAAAACCTAGGACCTATTTTCTCTAAGTTGCCAGAATTCCTGCAGTGCAAACAAGCTGCTGTGGCCCCAGTTCTACCATACTCTGAGCTCCTCGAGGTGCTGACACCCTTGGACCTCTTTAGTGTTCCACGCTTCAGCACTCATTCCAAATGCTGCCACCTCCTATGGCTCTTGGTCACCAGTGATGACCGACCCTGTTGCCTCTTCCTGTCTTTAAAGTATCCAGATCCATGCAACAACCCCCCGACCCCCCCACTCACATAACAATCATACTTCAGTTTTGGCAGACCCCAAGAAGAATCAAGTCAGTTGAACTCCACACTCATTCCCCAGTGCTACTAAGCGATTTATTTGTTTGCTACTGCTATATACCTGACACAAACACTACCTTACCCCATCTCCTTCCTTAAACAGCTCAAAGTGCCTACCACCCTGTCCCCTTCCCGCTAAAACCTGGATACCCCCTGTATGTTGCCTACAAATCTTCCTATCTTTGCTGATCTTCAAAATAATTAACAAATAAAGTCAAATAAATAGGTAGGGGTGTACATCCATAATCAGCGCCACTCATCTATAGTTTTCATGGATTAAATGGTTGCAGAATTTGATCTTCAAAGCACTGGTTAAAACTATTAGAGCACCAATTAATAAAAACAGAAATGGAATTATTTAGTCACCATGGCTCTGATAATATTGTTATAATAGAGAATTTCCCTGACTTATCATGAGCATCTCCAAAGGGGATCCACTAGCATAATTAAACACTATGTACTTTATAAATTATCAGTGGGTTTTGGTGCTCTTTAGCATCATTTTATATTCATGTAATTATCTATTTAAATATGCTGACATCCCTCTGGGTCTTTGATAGTGATAATGTAGCTGGTCACACTTTGTGTGAGAGACTGCTGGAAGATCTGAGCAAAACACTAGGACTTCAGCTCTCGATGGTGGGGTTCTTCAGGCTAGACCATTTTATCTTCTTTTAACATTTTAACATAACAATGTATTGCTCCTGGCACTTCTAATTAATCCGCCTGTGATGGGCATTCAGTGTTGAACTGGAAGCCAGCTCCACTGGCAGTGTGATGGATACTTTCCAGGATTGTAGCTTTGAGTCACATGAGTGTTAACCTGCACCTGCTTCTCTCAGTGACTGATGGCGTTTTCTCAATCGCTGGCTTTTACTGCATGTGCTCTGAGGAGGGGGAAATGGCAGCCTAATGAGCATAACGCTTTTTTTCAGCTAGTTCAAGATTCATTATTTTGTACCGGCTCTGTACATAGGACCTTGCTCAAATTGAGGCTCACTCCCAGTCTTTACACATTAAATCGGTGATGCTCTGCATGATGGACCAAAACTTTCACTATAGATTCTCTCACATTCCCATTCCTTCCCCCTGAGTTTATAGGCTCGCTTTTTCTCTTGTCCTCAGATTTTCTTCCTTGTCTTCATTCTTACCACAATTCTGTATTTTGTTCCCACTCTTGTTCCCATGTTCTCTTTCTGTAGTTCCTTCTGTTTTTTCTATTTCTAATGGTTTCTTTCTCATTTGTTTATGTTCCACATGAGTCATCTCCTGCCCCTTTTCATTTCACCGTATCAACATATTCTTCTATTCCTTTCACCCTCATGTACTTGTCTAGCTTGCCCTTAAATATATCTGTACTATTCACCTCAACCACTCCAGGTGGTGATGAGTACCACATTCTCACCTCTCTCTGGCTAAAGAAGTTTCTCCTGAAATCCCTAATAGATTTATTGATCACTATCCTATATTAATGACTGCTAGTTTTGGTCTCCCCCACAAATGGAATCATCTTCTCTATGTTTAACAGTCAAACTATCAAACTATTTTTAAAAATCTCTATCACATCACCTCTCAGCCTTCTCATTTCTAGAGAAAAGAGCCCTAGCCTGTTCAATTTTATTCACATTCTCGCCAGTGTGCTTTTGCGATTTTGATTTTCTCATGATTTCCCATTCTCACTTTCATTCTCATGATCTTTATTTCTTGGTTCCTTTCTTCTTATGTCCCTTACTTTCAAGTTCTGTTTAAGTGTCTGTTTTTGGCTAGACAGTGCATACCTGAGTCTACATTGAAAGATAGGAGGCCCAATTTTAACCAAAGCCTCTCAGCAGGAGAAGGATGGGGTTGGTCAGAGATCTGCTGGTCGAGGTGTAAAATGAAAACCCATCCTTTTCCCACTGAGTGGGCTAGATAGGAATCAGGGGAAGGGCTGAAGATGTTAATTGTTTCAGTTACCAAGGTGGGGGGTTTTATGGAGCCTGCAAAAGCGGGAAATGTGGCAGGCAGGGTAATTTAATTAGGCAGGAGCTGAAACTCTGCTTTCCTGACGTTGGGTTCAAATTTAGAGATTAAATCAGTGGTGTGTTTGTACCGGGTGGGGCATCATGCTGTCCTGTGGTGGGTACCTAATTGTAATATATTTGCACCATGAATATTCATTATATTAAAAATTTTTGTAATTAAATTCTACCTTCAAGATTAAGTCAGCAGTGCACAAGAATCTTGTGACACCCGGTTCATGTTTGTTTAAAGGTGGTGTGCAACAATTGACTTTGTGCAGTTGTGTATAAGATCATGAGTTTTCTTTGCTGAATTCGGTGGCACAAGGGAGGGGTGTAGGAGAAAGGCAGCTTCATGAAGGCTTGGGACTGGTATGAGCGAGTCAGGAGTGAGGCAGTGTGTGGAGTGGCGTCATGAGCATAAAGGAGAGAAGAAGGATCCAAAGACAGAAGGTGGGGTTGGTGCATAGAGGAGTGAAGTGGGAAGGGTCTGGTTTCCTGGGTATGTTGGGGAATGGGGGGCTGTTGGTGGAGATGGTCAGCTAAGGTAAGAAAATGAGGGGTCTAAAGAACAGTGTACTGTCCACATTTGTGTCCATCTCAAGGTGTTGGCTGGCACAGTCCTTACAGGGCTTTGAGTTCACCTACAAAATTTCAACTATCCCATTTGAGAGTGATCTTGGACAATCTCCTTTGCAGGGCAAAGAAAAGGGGGCCAGTTCTCGGGAAATCAAGGGATATGGGGAAAAGGCAGGAAAGTGGAGTTGAGGATTATCAGATCAGCCAGAGCAGACTCGATGGGCCAAATGGCCTACTTCGGCTCCTACATCTTATGATCTTATGGACTTATAGTTGAGACCCACAGAGTGACAAGTAAAACACTGGACTCTAACATGAACATTCAATAAAGAGTGAATGCGAAAAACAAAACATTGTTTTTTCCACAATAAAAAATGTTCCCAATTCCCCTGTAATCATCAATACATGCCAACCATCTAGCACGCCAGTACACTTAGCTTTCTGACTAAGCTAATTTCAACAAATAATGATGATGCTTAAATGGATAAAGTGAACCAATGTTATATGAAATATTTACATGTGGAATTTACATTTGAAAAATATCTTTGTGATCTCAATGAGCCTTGTGATATGGGGAGGGGGTAATGTTGTGGTCTTGTGACTGGTTTGAATCCTACCATGAAAGATGATGGAATTTGAATTCAATAAAAAACTTGGAATTAAAAGTCTAATGATGATTATGGAACTATTGTTGATTGTTGGAAAAACCCATTTGGTTCACTAAGGCTCTTCATGAAAGGAAACCTACCGCTCTTACCTAGTCTGGCCTATATGTGACTCCAGACCATAGACATGTGATTGAATCTTAAAAAGCCCTCTGAAATGGCCTAGCAAGGCACTCAGTTGTATCAAACCACTAAAATATCTAAAAGGAATGAAACTAGATGGACCACCCAGCATTGACCTAGGCACCAGAAACGACAATGGCAAAATCAGCTCTGTCGACCCTGCAAAGTCCTCCTTACTAACGTTTGGGGGCTTGTGCCAAAATTTGGAGAGATGTCTCACAGACTAGTCAAGCAACAGCCTGACACATTCGTACCAATGGAATCATACCTTACAGATAATGTCCCAGACGCCACCATCAGAGGTGACAGTTCAGTGGTAAACATTCAGGAGGGAGTTGCCCTGGGAGTCCTCAACATTGACTCTAGTCCACATGAAATCTCATGGCATCAGGTCAAACATGGGCAAGGAAACCTCTGCTGATTACCATGTACCATTCCCCCTCAGCTGATGAATCAGCACTCTTCCATGTTGTAAACCACTTGGAGGAAGCACTGAGAATGGCAAGGGCACAGAATGTACTCTGGGTGGGGACTTCAATATCCATTACCAAGAGTGGCTCGGAAGCACCAGTACAGACCTAGTTGGCCGAGTCCTAAAGGACATAGCTGCTATACTGGGTCTGTGGCAGCTGGTGAGGGAACCAACAAGAGGGAATAAATACTTGATCTCATCCTCACCAACTGCCTGCTGCAGATGCATCTGTCCATGACAGTATTGGTAGGAGTGACCACTGCACAGTCCTTGTAGAGACCAAGTCCCTTGTTCAACCAACCCTCCATCGTGTTGTGTGGCACTACCACTGTGCTAAATGGGATAGATTTTGAACAGATCTAGCAACACACGACTGCGCATCCATGAGGCGCTGGGGGTCATAGCAGCAGCAGAATTCTACTCAACCACAATCTGTAACCTCATGGCTTGGCATATCCCCCACTCTACCATTACCACCAAGCCAGGGAATCATCACTGGTACAATGAAGAATGCAGCAAGGCATGCCAGGAGCAGCACCAGGCATATCTAAAAATAAGGTGTCAACCTAGTGAAGCTACAACACAGGACTACTTGCATGCCAAATAACATAAGCAACAAGTGATAGACAGAGCTACGTAATTCCACAACTAATGGATCAGATCTAAGCTCTGCAGTCCTGCCACATACAGTTATGAATGGTGGTAGACAATTAAACAACTCACTGGGGGAGGAGGCTCCACAAATATCCTCATTCCCAATGATGGGGGAGCCCAGGTCTGTGCAAAAGATAAGACTGAAACATTCACAACAATCTTCAGCCAAAAGTGCCGAGTGGGTCATCCATCTCGGCCTCTTCCAGAGGACCCCAGCATCACAGATGTCACCTTTCAGCCAATGCGATTCACTCCACGCGGCATCAAGAAATGGCTGAAGGCACTAGATACTGCAAAGGCTATGGGCCCTGACAATATTCCGGCAATAGAACTTGAACTCCAGAAATTGCCGTGCCCCTAGCCAAGATGTTCCAGTACAGCTACAACACTGGCATCTATCCTGCAATATGGAAAATTGCCCAGGTATGTCCTGTACACAAAAAGCAGGTCAAATCCAACCCGGCCAATTACTGCCCCATCAGTCTACGCTCCATCATCAGTAAAATGATAGAAAGGTCATCATTAGTGCTATGAAGCGGCACTTGCTTAGCAATAACCTGCTCACTAATGCTCAGTTTGGGTTCTGCCAGGGCCACTCAGCTCCTGACCTCATTATAGTCTTGGTTCAAGCATGGGCAAAACAGGTGGACTCCACAGGTGAGGTGAGATTGACTGCCCTTGATATCAAGGCAGCATTTGACCGAGTGTGGCATCAAGTTAGCAGCAAAATTGGAGTCAATGGGAATCAGGGGGAAAACTCTCCACTGGTTGAAGTTATAACTGGCGCAAAGAAGAGGGTTGTGGTTGTTGGAGGTCAATCATCTCAGTTCCAAGACATCACTGCAGGAGTTCCTCAAGGTATTGCCCTAGGCCAACCATCTTTACTCTTCATCAATGACCTTCCTTCTATCATAAGGTCAGAAGTCGGGACGTTTGCTGATGATTGCACAATGCTCAACACCATTTGTGACTCCTCAGATACTGAAGCAGTGCATGTCCAAATGCAGCAAGACCTGGACAATATCTATGCTTGGGCTGACAAGTGGCAAGTAACAATCACACCACACAAGTGCCAGACAATGACCAACTCAAACAAGACAGAATCTAACCACTGTCCTTTGACATTCAATGGAATTACCATCACTGCATCCCCCATTATCAGCATCCTGGGGTTACCATTGACCAGAAACTGAATTGGACTAGCTTTTTAAATACTGTGGCTACAAGAGCAGGTCAGAGGCTAGGAATCTTGCGGCGAGTAACTCACCTCTTGAGTCCCTAAAGCCTGTCCACCATCTACAAAGTACAAGTCAGGAGTGTGATAGAATACCCTCCACTTGCCTGGATGAGTGCAGCTCCAACAACACTCAAGAAGCATGACACCATCCAGGACAAAGTAACACTGTTGATCAGCAGGTGGGAACCCACAAACGTTCAGTTTCTCCACCACCGACGCATAGTGGCAGTAGTGTGTACCAACTACAAGATGCACTGCAGGAATTCACCAAGGCTCCTTAGACAGCACTTTCCAAACCCACAACCACTACCATCAAGAAGATAGCAGACACATGGGAACACCACTACCTGGAAGTTCGCCTCCAAGCCACTCATCATCCTGACTTGGAAATATCGCCGTTCCTTCACTGTTGCTGGGTCAAAATCCTGGAACTCCCTCCCTAACAGCACTGTGGATGCACCTACACCACGTGGACTGCAGTGGTTTAAGAAGGCAGTTCACTACCACTTTCTCCAGGGCAATTAGGGATGTGTGATAAATGCTGGCCTAGCTTAAGCCACAACACATAAATGAATTAAAAAAAAATAATAGTAATGGAATTGGGCAGAAAGCTGTGGCTGTGATGCAGAGCCTCCCTGTTTGTCCAAGAAGCTCTTTTATAGCTCATCCGTGCCTTGTGCATTGTCTGCTAACGGCGCTGAAAAGCTTCCCCACCAAGTAATTGCACGTTTTGCCCATGCATATCATCTGCACTTTAAACTTTAATTGAACTTGTGTGGGAACTGGCAAAAAGCAAAGCAGCCGATGTGGTACTCACTTCTAGTTTCACTGTTGGGACTGGCATATCACGGTTAAAATTCTGCCCCAAGCTCTGTTTCAAAAGTCTACTCTGACAATCACAAGGTGAAGCAGAGATTTGGAAGCAACACAAGGAGCTGGGCTGACCGATAGCATCAGCATCTTCAGCCCAATTGCTTGCTACTTCTTTGAGAAAGCCATTTAATTCATTGGGCGTAAAGCACCAAAATATTGAATTATTGGGACTTCCAACTGAGTGGGAGGCAGCTGGAAAAATGACTGCTTTGCAGATCTGTATTCAGTTTCTGACATTTGTAGCTCCATCCTGAACTCAGAAGCCAAGATAAAAGGGCTTTCTGTTTCATTATGTATAACGGCAGCAAAGCAGCTTAAAGCATTCATGCAGATATGATTATTCAGTAAATCCTTCATCTGCGCAGAGGTCAGTTTACCAGTGATCATACTCTTAAAGTCCAGACATCTGGTAACAGGGACCAGCAGAACAGAGCAGAGAGACAAGGACTTTTGAGTTATTTTTATGAGAGCCATTTTTCCAATTCCAGATAAGACCTCAGCTTTGGTTGGGTTCATTCACACTAGTAAGAAGGCTCAACGTGCTGTGGTTGAAAATTGTGCAATGACAGGAAAGATTGTAATTTCAGGCCCTGGTGAGGTTTGACCCTCAGTCGCTAACAACAGAACAAATCCCCTCTGGAGTGTAATGTGTTAATTACATGCAACTCTTCATGGTTGGCTCAATTACACCATTGTTCACAAACACCAATGGTGGCCAACTGGAGAATCTGGAAAATTGTGATGAAGGTGAAATTCTTTAATCCTTAAAGCCTTTCAAAAGAACCAAATATAATTTTAACTAATGGAGAGAAAAGAGATCGCAGGCAAAACTGAAACAAGCTGTCAGCTCTGGCTCAGTTGGTAGCATTGTTGCCTCTGAGTCAGAAGGTTGTGGGTTCAATATAAAAGCTAAATACTGCCGATGCTGGAAATCTGAAACAAAAACAAAAAATGCTGGTAAAACTCATCAGGTCTAACAACATCCGTGGAGAGAAAAACGGAGTTAACGTTTCGACTCTTGTCATATGGACTCAAAATGTTAACTCTGTCTTTCTCTCCACAGAAGCTGTTAAACCTACTGAGTTTTTCCAGCATTTTCTGTTTTTGTTTCAGATTTCCAGCATCTGCAGTATTTTGCTTAAATCAGAGTATCTCGTTTTTTTGTGGGGCCTTGCTGTGTGCTCACTTATCCAAAAATCATATGGCAAATGTTCCTGAATGGGGATTGTGCCACTGATTAAAACAACAACATAAACTCTTCCTGGTTACTCCTGTCTGAAGCTCCTGCAGGAGTTTATATAAAAATACATGCATGCAGGGTCACAGCAGGGCCTGTCGAATGTGTCTCTGGAAACCATCAGCATTTGACATCCTGCCTATTTCCTATCCTGCAGCTCCATTAGTAGCCCCAGTGTTGTCCAATAAGCATTTTAGAATGATGTATTGCATTTAAGGCATGCTGATTTGTGTCCCAGACTGCTGAGGGAGGCAAGGGAGGATATCACAGGGGTTCTGACCCAAATTTTTAATTCCTCTCTGGCCATGGGAGAGGTGCCAGAGGACTGGAGAACAGCTAATGTGGTTCCACTATTTAAGAAGGGTTGTAGAGATAAGCAGGGAACTACAGGACAGAGAGTCTCACATCTGTGGTAGGGAAACTATTGGAAAAAATTCGGAAGGAGAGAATCTATCTTCACTTGGAGAGGCAAGGTTTGATCAGGGATTGTCAGCATGGCTTTGTCAGAGGGAGGTCATGCCTAACAAATTTGATTGAATTAATTAAGGAGGTGTCCAGGTGTGTAGATGAGGGTAGTGCAGTTGATGCAGTTTATATGGATTTCAGCAAAGCCTTTGACAAGGTCCCACATGGGAAACTTATAAAGAAGGCAAAGGCACATGGGATACAGGGTAATTTGATAAGGTGGATTCAAAATTGGCTTAGTTGTAGGAGACAGAGGATGATGACAGAAGGATGCTTTAGTGACTGGAAGCCAGTGTCTAGTGGGGTGCCACAGGGATCTGTGCTCGGTCCCCTATTATTTGTCATTTATATAAACGACATAGATGACTATGTGGGGGTAGGATTAGTAAGTTTGCAGATGACACAAAGATTGGCCGGGTGGTTAACAGTGAGGTTGAGTGTCTTGGGCTACAGGAAGATATAGATGGGATGGTCAAATGGGCAGATAAGTGGCAGATGGAATTTAACCCTGAAAAGCCTGAGATGATACACTTTGGAAGGAGTAATTTGACAAGTAAGTATTCAATGAACGGCATGACACTAGGAAGTTCTGAGGAACAAAGGGACCTTGGCATGTGTGTCCATTGATCTCTGAAGGCAGAGGGGCATGTTAGAGGGGTGGTGAAAACGGCATATGGGATACTTGCCTTTAATCAATCAAGGCATGGATTACAAAAGTAGGGAGGTCATGTTGGAGTTGTATAGAACCTTGGTGAGACCACAGCTGGAGTACTGTGTGCAGTTCTGGTCACCACATTATTGGAAGGATGTGATTGCACTGGAGGGGGTGCAGAGGAGATTCACCAGGATGTTGCCTGGGATGAAACATTTAAGTTATGAAGAGAGGTTGGATAGACTTGGGTTGTTTTTGTTGCAGCACAGAAGACTGAGGGGCGACCTGATCGCAGTGTACAAGATTATGGGGGGCATGGTCAGGGTGGATAGGGAACAGCTGTTCCCCTTAGTTGAAGTGTCAGTCACAAGGGGACATAAGTTCAAGGTCAGGGGCAAGAGGTTTAGGGGGGATGTGAGAAAAATCTTTTTTACCCAGAGGTGGTGACGGTCTGGAATGCGCTGCCTGGCAGGGTGGTGGAGGCGGGTTGCCTCACATCTTTTAAAAAGTATCTGGATGAGCACTTGGCACTTCATAACATTCAAGGCTATGGGCCAAGTGCTGGTAAATGGCGTTAGGCAGGTAGGTCAGGTATTTCTCACGTGTTGGTGCATACTCGATGGGCCGAAGGGCCTCTTCTGCACTGTGTGATTCTGTGAAAAAAGCATGTGGTTGTTGAGTCCCCATCAAAGGTAAGTGGTTTGGAGGAAGAGAAGGACCAATGATCAGGCTCTATCATAAGAAATGGGATCAGTCCCTTCAGGTATGATCCACTATTCAATAAAAGTGATCTACCAAGTCCACCTCCCCGTACTACCCCAGATCCGTCTGAATATTAACATTTCCCAGCCTCTTACCATTTAAGAATATTCTGTTCTTCTATTTTTCCTACTAAAGCGATAACTTCATATTTCTCAACATCATATTCTCTCTTCCATGTTCTTGCCCAATCACTTAAACTGTCTAAATTCTTTTTCTTGCATCCTTCTCATAGTTTACTTTCCCATCTCGCTTTATATCATCAGGGAACTTGGATACACTGTACTCATCCTTTCACATAAGTCATTGATATAAACTGTAAATAGCTGAGGCCCAAGCACTGATCCTTGCAGTATCCCACTTTGTGAACGTAGTGGAACTAGATAGCTCTGGTGGTCAATACCAATACCAAACCATGAGGAGCTGGATACAGTACAGCAAAAGTTCAACAACCTGGTCGGGGTCAGGGAATATATCTTTAAATGCCACATTCCACTAATTACACCAGTAGCCTCAGGCACTGCCCAAAGCACACATCCCCATCACTTGCCTAATAACAATCTCTATCAACCACAAACATACCAAACATTTATACCTTCACCTCAACCTCACACAGTTAGTACAGCTGCAAGCCTCACACCCACATCCCATAGCTTGCAGACATTTCCAGATATTCAACTATGGCAGCCACATCACCCAAATACATTGTACCACATTCACTAACATACTTCCCTTTCTCTTGCAGAACAAAGTGGTGCATAACCGGAGGCAGTAAGATCTGACGGGCTGAGGAAAGGTGCGGCTGCATGTCCTTACCCCAACAAACGAGATGGTGGCCACCAACATTGGAGTGGCTATCACTGAGGCTGTGCCCCATAGCAGGGCTAAAAGTATCAAAGATGATGGATACTCATATCTTCTTTCTAACATCCCACTTCCCATTCATCCTACAATTTTTTCTGACTTACAAGCTCAGATTGTGTAAGCATGCACCTATTGCTTTATCCACCACCCCTCACCACAAGCATACCCTTGTGACTTTCTCCTTTCAGATACCCAAGAATTGGTGGAAAGCAGAAGAAGAAACACTGTCACTTGTTCTCACACTCACAGTCACCAACTCAGATACTGACACTTTGAGTACTTTAATGGATAATTTAAAGGTAGAATCACCAGGCAAGAGTGGGCTGCACCTGGGAAGGGGACAAGGGCAGCGTAAGTGCCAGTTTCCCAAATGGTAATGTACATGAGTTCTGTTGCAGAAACCTCTGATGAGGAATTTGATGTGGTAGCCTACAGAAGATGGGTATTGGGTATGTGAAATGAAATGCTTGATGCATCAGAGGCCCCATACCTTCCAAAAAGCCTGCGTCAATGCCAAGGAGCACAGAAGAGTCTGGTTCCAACTTGGCACAGGATTTGAGACCAAACTTTACACGATGGAAGTGATGGCCAACCCCATTAGCACATTTGTGGACCCGATCATCTAATGGCTGATGTCTCAACCTCGATTCTAGAACAAAAAGAAGCCACTCAACATCTGAGTACAGCAGTAGAAGCTCAGCCTTATGTAATGGAAGGTCAACTTGCTGCCAACCCAAACTGTTTTCATGCAAATTCTACTTGCTGCCACACAAGCTAAGACTGTTGCCACCAAAGCTGTGGATACTAGTATTCAGGGGCTTGTGGGGTGTCACAGAAATCCAGCAATCTGCCCTCCATAGATTACAAGGATTGCTGATCTACCACCCCAGGATCGTGTCGGTAACTCCATGGAGCACAATCCTACTCAACCTTATGTAGTCTCCCTCGCTGAAAGACAACAGATTTCTACCAGCCATGCTGCAACCACTGGGAGAGCACTGTGTTGGCGCAGCTATTAAAGGAATGTAAAGGGGTGATTAGTCTACTTTTGTATTCCATATTTGTAAATTTGTTTTTTAATATTTATTTTGTGGTGGGTTTTGCTTTTGAATCGGGACCAAGAGGATGTTGTAAAGGCCAGTGACAGAGAAAAAGTAAAGTGTGGGACTTTTAATGAATGAGGAATTTGGGTTATGTTTACTAGTATTGCAGTCAAATGAGTCAATAATGGGCAGCTTGGCCAGAAAGAAAAAACATTTCTACAATTACAGCAACAGCCAGTAGTAATCAATCAGCAACTAATCTGAAAATAGCTGATGATCCTTTTAAATAGCACAGGTAGGGTTCCTTCTTGGTGCTGGATGTGTATTCAGCTATGTGAGGTTAAGAGAGGGCATTAGCTGGAATGTTGATCCCAAAATGGCCTTGCTGGCATCAAATCAGTATTGCACTGATTAACATCATGATCTGCCTGCTCTACATACTTTCATTGCATATGCGCTAAAGCCCTTACCAAAATGGTATCCAGTGCAGCTCACACCAAAAGTAAATACGCGCCACGGAAACTATTTTGGATCCAAAGCAGCATTCGTAGTGCTAAAAGGCTGGGTGCTAAAGGGCGCCCCATGATTGTAAAGGATACCATAAACATATCTCATTCTCAGTCTTCACCTCAGCCACTGAGAACAACAGTTAACGTCAGTGCGAAGTTGATTTGGAACCCGATTAATTTTTACTAATTGAGGTCATTAGCAAATAAATCCAAAATGTCACCAAGTCCTGTGGTGAGGTCAGAATGAGGTTCCTGACAAGTAGTACTGACTGGATAAAATCACTGAAGTCTAACTGTTGTTGTCTGGTGCACTGACCTCTACCTCGCGGAGGCTGAGCGTCAACTCGCAGACACTTCCTCCTACCTCTCCCTGGACCATGACTCCACCACTGAACATCAAGCCACTGTTTCCAGGACTGTCACTGACCTCATCTCCTGTGGAGATCTTCCTTCCACAGCTTCTAACCTGATAGTCACCCAACCTCGGACAGCCCGCTTCTACTTCCTACCCAAAATCCACAAACAGGACTGTTCCGGCAGACCGATCATGTCAGCCTGTTCCTGCCCCATGGAACTCATTTCTTGTTATCTTGACTCCCTTCTCTCTCACCTTGTCCAGTTCCTTCCCATCTACATCCGTGATTCCTCTGACACCTTACGTCACATCAACAATTTCCGGTTCCCTGGCCCCAACCGCCTCCTCTTCACCATGGACGTCCAGTCCCTCTACACCTCCATCCCCCACTGGGATGGTCTGAGGGCTCTCAGCTTCTTCCTCAAACAGAGGCCTGAAAAATCCCCATCCACCACTATCTCCTCCGTCTGGCTGAACTTGTTCTCACACTGAACAATTTCTCCTTTAACTCCTCTCACTTCCTCCAAATAAAAGGTGTGGCTATGGGTACCCACATGGGCCCCAGCTATGCCTGTCCCTTTATGGGTTATGTGGAACATTCCTTGTTCCAGTCCTACTCCGGCCCCCTCCCACAACTCCTTCTCCAGTACATCGATGATTACTTCAGTGCTGCTTCATGCTCTCGTCGGGACCTGGAAAAATTTATTAACTTTGCTTCCAATCTTCACCCCTCCATCATTTTCACATGGTCTATCTCTGACACTTCCCTTCCCTTCCTTGATCTCTCTGTCTCAATCTCTGGTGATAGACTGTCCACCAATATCCATTACAAGCCTACCGACTTCCCACAGCTACCTCGACTACAGCTCCTCACACCCCGCTTCCTGTAAGGACTCCATCCCATTCTCTCAGTTCCTTCACCTCCGTCGCATCTGTTCCAATGATGCTACCTTCAAAAACAGTTCCTCTGACATGTCCTCCTTCTTCCTCAACCGAGGTTTTCCACCCAAGGTAATTGACAGGGCCCTCAACCATTTCCGGCTCATCTCCCGCGCATCCGCCCTCACGCCTTCTCCTCACTCCCAGAAACATGATAGGGTCCCCCTTGTCCTCACTTATCACCCCACCAGCCTCCGCATTCAAAGGATCATCCTCCACCATTTCCGCCAACTCCAGCATGATGCCACCACCAAACACATCTTCCCTTCACCCCCCCCCGGTGGCATTCCGTAGGGATCGTTCCCTCCATGACACCCTGGTCCACTCCTCCATCGCCCCCTACTCCTCAACCCCCTCCTATGGCACCTCCCCATGTGAACGCAAAATATACAACACCTGCCCCTTCACTTCCACTCTCCTCACTGTCCAAGGGCCCAAACACTCCTTTCAAGTGAAGCAGCATTTCACTTGCATTTCCTTCAACTTAGTCTACTGCATTCGTTGCTCCCAATGCGGTTTCCTCTACATTGGAGAGACCAAATGCAGACTGGGTGACCGTTTTGCAGAACACCTTCGGTCTGTTCGCAAGCATCACCCAGACCTCCCTGTCGCTTGCCATTTTAACACTCCACCCTGCTCTCATGCCCACATGTCTGTCCTTGGCTTGCTGCATTGTTCCAGTAAAGCTCAACGCAAACTAGAGGAACAGCACCTCATCTTCCGACTAGGCACTTTACAGCCTTCCAGACTGAATATTGAGTTCAAGAATTTTAGATCTTAAACTCCCTCCTCCATCACCACCCCCTTTCTGTTTCTTTCCCCATCTTTTTGTTTTTTCCAATAATTTATATAGATTTTTCTTTTCCCACCTATTTCCATTATTTTTAATGTATTCCACCGATCATTTATCTATACCTTTTATGCCCTTTTAGTCTTATTTCACCCCACCCCCACTAGAGCTATCTGTACCTTGCTTGTCCTGCTATCCATTCTTAATTAGCACATTCTTTTAGATAATATCACCACCTTCAACATCTCTTTGTTCTTTTGTCTGTGACATCTTTTGGTTATCTCCTCCTATCATTGCTTGTTTGTCCCAACAACCACCACCCCTCCCCCTTTTCCCCCCACCCCTTAAACCAGTTTATATTTCACCCCTCTCCTATTTTTACTTAGTTCTGTTGAAGGGTCATGCGGACTCGAAACATCAACTCTACTCTTCTCCGCTGATGCTGCCAGACCTGCTGAGTTTTTCTGGGTATTTTTTATTTTTTATTTTGGATTTCCAGCATCCGCAATTTTTTGTTTTTATCACTAAAGTCTAAAATCTGTTAGGGTTCTCTTCAAGTCCTGCTGTATTTTCAGCTGGACACTAGAGGAACCCACAGAGAAATGAACGTTTTTCAGCCATTTCTCCAGGAGCTCTGCCCATCTTCCATCACAGTCTGCACCCTGAAATGTGCCTGCCTTCCTCAGGCATTCCTGAGCCACAGGAGTCTTCTCCGCTTTGCCAGATTTACCATTCTTCCCTCGCCTTCTGTTATTCTGCTGTTGCCATCTATACCTCATCTGGACCCATCTTTTGTTTCAAGTCTTGATTAATTATTAAGTTCTTCTGCCTTTTTTCACTGTCATCTCTCCTGCCTCCCACCCTGTCACAGGTCTTCCCTCTTGTTCATTTCCCTTTTCTCCCTGTCTTTGTACTTGCTTAAAATCTAATACATCTCTGAACATATCTGAAAGATCATCTACTTGAAATGTTAACTCCATTTTTCTCTCTCCACAGATGCTGCTTGGCCTGTTGAGTATCATATTTCCAGCATCTGCAGTAATTTGCTTTTGATGTTACCGGGCCCTTTGGCTCTAACAGGGTGACGTTAGTTCAGAGGTGCAGCTATTTCAAGCACCTTGTTCAGCTGCAATCCAAGCAGCCTTTGTTGGCAAAGCGCAGCAGAAGGAGCACTTAAGAGTGGGATCAGGTTAGAATGTGCATGTTCAACACCCATGTAATAAACTGACTTCTTCATTTTAATTGTTATTTTGGTTCTGTCACCCTTGGGTGATTTCCATCCTCATTAATACCCGTCTGCTGCAGAATCAGACAGAGAGAACAGACACACAGACCGGAATGAAGTCTCACGTAAGTCAAAATATACAAGGGAAGTAGTGAGTCATGAAGTTCCTCGCCATAAATCAGATAACATACTTGCCATGAGTTTATAATAACTACATTGCAGAGTGCAAGATGTGGAGAGGGAGGTGGAGACCTGCTGAAGGCTGCAGCTTGTTGGATACTGCCACTGGTTGTGAAAGAAAGACTTAAAAGTACAGCTGAGTACCCCTATTCACTGTGAAATTAGGGAGATGTTATCTACCCGCCCCATCCCATCTAACTGATATGTGTTCCTTCCCTCCTCTTGCTTATTTCTACACACATAAGTGAGACACAAAGAACCCTGGGCTTCGATGAGTCTTCCTCATTGAAAGTATATGGATCAAACATAAGGAGGCGAACAATGGTCTCTTCCCCACCACAGCCACCTCGAGGGCAATGTGCAGAGGGGGTGAGACTCCTGGCATGTAGGAAGGATCTGACGGGGGAGGACCTTTCTCACCACCAGCCAAGCTACATCTTGATGCTTGTTGGAAAGTTCTGGTGATGAGGCATTCTGCCAAATGACTTTGACAGTCTGCTCGGGGAACCATCCAACAGGATCCACCATCTCCTTTTCCCGCAGGGCCTCTAGTTATGTGCTGACCACTACCTGATGGACTTGTGGTCAAAGGTGTTTCTCTGCATAGATTTTTCCACGAGGGACAGGTGGTATGGCACGGTCCAACTACTTGGAGCGTTCCGCAGCAGCATGGACAGACCCATTCTTCGCAACACCAAGGACAGGTAGAACCTCAACATATAGTGACACTTGGTGCTTGCGTACTGGGGTCTATGCACAGCTTGATGCAGTCGCACACAAAGGTGGCCATGAGGATGAGGGCGATGTTGGGCACGTTTTTTTCCCCCTTTATCTAAAGACTTGTACATCGCGTCTCTACGAACACGATCCATTTTCGACCCCCAGATAAAGTGAAAGATGGCTCGGGTGATCGCCATTGTGCAGGGGTGAGGAATGGGCCAGACCTGCGCTATGTACAGCAACACTGAGAGTGCCTCACACCTAATGACCAGGTTCTTACCCACAATGGAGAGGGAATGTCACTCTCACATGCTCAGTTTTCTTTCCACCATAGCCATTCGCTCCTTCCAGTTTCTAACATATGCCCTGGTCCCTCTAAACCATATCCCCCGCACCTTCAGACCGTCTGACCTGACGGTGAAGGGGACAAAGGATCATTCAGCCCAGTTCCCAAAGAACATGGCCTCACACTTGCCACAATTTACCTTGGCTCCCAAGGCCAGTTCGAATTTGTCGCAGATGTGGATCAGTCTGCGCACCGACAGCCGATCCGAGCAGAAGACGGCAACATCGTCCATGTACAGGGAATTTTGACCTGAGTGCCTCCACTGCCTGGGATCGTCACTCCTCTTATGCCCGGATCCTTTCTAATGGAATCAGCAAAGGGTTCTATGCAACACACAAACAGGACAGGGGAGAGGGGGCAACCCTGCCTGACTCCAGATTTAATTGGAAAGCTTTCTGATTCCCACCTATTGATTGAAACTGCGCTACTGATGTTAGTGTAAAGCAGTTGGGTCCAGTTGCGAATTCCCTCCCCAAACCCCATTTTGGAGAGCACATACACCATAGAGGTGTGCGATATTCAGTCAAAGGCCTTCTCTTGATCCAGGCTGATGAGGCAGGTGTCCACATCCCTATCCTATACATAAGCAACTGTATCCCTGAGTAGCGCAAGGCTGTCAGAGATCTTCCTGCTGGGTACAGCGCAGGTCTGGTCAGGCTGGATCACCAGCTCCAGAGCAGACTTGACCCGAGTGGCGATAACCTTGGACAGAATCTTATAGTCCACATTCAATAGGGAAATGGGTTGCCAATTTCTAATTTCTTCCCTTTCCCCCTTCTGCTTGTAGATGAAGGTGATGATGCCTTTCTTCATGGATTCTGACATGCTGCCGGCCAAGAGCATACTCTCGTACACTTCTAGCAGGTCCCATAGAACCGAATACAGTTCAGCCAGTAAGCCGTCACTTCCAGGAGTCTTACTCTTCTCAAAGGACTCAAGGGCCTTAGTCAGTTCATCAGGAATTAACGGTTTGTCCAGATTCTCCCGTGTACTGTTGTCTAAGACCTCTGTGATAGACGACAGGAAGGACTGGGAGGCCACGGTGTCTGTGGGCTTCACGTCATACAATCCGGCATAAAAGGATTTGCTGATCCTCAAAATGTCAAGCTGCGATGACTTTACTGAGCCGTCTTTTTCCTTCAGGCTGCTGATCACAGAGCTCTCTCTGTGTACCTTTTGGATGTCTCATCCTGCTCTGCCGAGTGGACTCTGGACTGGAAGATGATCTTGGAGGCCTCCAAGGCAAAGAGCAAGGCTAGCCGCCTCTTCACCTCGTGGAGTTCCTCCTTGACATCAACCCCCATCGACTGCAGCCACAGCAGATTCTGCATGCTTTGCTAGAATCGGGACATTTCCCTCTGTTCCTTTCTAACTTTCTGGACGCCTTTGAGGATGAAAAACCTCTTGATGTTTTCCTTGATCGCTTCCCACCAGTGTGTCAGAGACTCAAAGAGGGGTTTCACGGTTCTCCAATCTTTGTAATCCCTCTGGAGTTCCTCAATTTTCTCTGGGGTCAACAGGTGCACATTCAGCTTCCATGTCCCCCTGCCAACCCTCTGGTCTTCCTGTAAATGACAGTCAGCCAGTAGGAGGCAGTGGTCAGTGAAGAACACTGGCTTGACGTCGGTGGATCTGACTGTGAACGCATGGGACACAAACAGGAAGTTTATCCTGGAACGGATGGACCCGTCTGGCCGCGACCAGGTGCATCTACGCTGCACTCCGTCCGCAGGGTTGCTGAAGATGTCGTGCAGCTTGGTATCCTTTACTGTTTCCATCAGGAATCTGGATGTGGCATCCAATCTGTTGTCGGCTCTGCCGGATTGTCCAGCCGCATCAATGATGCAGTTGAGGTCACCGCGCAGGATGACCAGCTTGAAGGTCGCCAGCAGCAGTGGGAGCTGCTGAAAGACCTCCAGACGCTCGCCGTTTTGAGCTGGGGCATACACGTTAATTAACTGGAGTGGAGCATTCTTGTACATAACTTCTGCTACAAGGAGGTGCCCGCCCACTACCTCCTTAACCTCGGAGACGGTGAAGTTGCCTCCCCGCAGCAGAATACCCAGGCCAGAGGAACATGAGTCATTTCCTCCCGACCAGATCGATGGCCCATGGGACCACCATTGCCTGTAGGAGCTGAGGTGCGGTATCGCACACTCCTACAGAAATAGCAGGTCAGCTTTGACCTTGGCAAGGTAACCCAAGTTGCAACACATTGCATAGCAGATTTAATGCTACACACAATAATGGATACAATCTTTATCCCCATTTTTAAAGCATTTTGTCGCTTTTGAGAGTTCCAGACCTTTGGTCTGCTCCTGCAAACCCACAGTGTTCGGAAATTGTCTCACTTCGGATGGGCTGAGCAAACTGTCCTGAACCACCCCATTTGAGATGTTCCGCTCAGGTGGCATCTGGGAGTTTGTACAAGGAGCGAGGTTTGAATTCTTCTCTGTTGGAAGTCTCTCCGATCCACTGCCCCTCCGGGGCTTTGCTGCTCCCGGCTTTCCGGAGCTGGGGTGCGCTGAGCGCTTCATTGCTCCTAGATTCCTGGGGCTGGGGTGCTCTGGCCTCTTCAAGTTGAGGGTGAAGTCGGAGTGTGCTGGTCTCTTCATTGTCTCCAATGTTCTGGAGCTTGGGTATCTCTGCCTCCACCTCCCCAGAGCTTTGCCGCTTCTTCTGTAGATGCCGTCCTTGCCCTTCGTTGTCCGACGAGCAGCAGCCCTTGTCACCTGTGTCGGATGCCACTCATCTGGGAAGTGGCTTGGTCCCTTCTTAGCCCCTTCTTCTTTTTGGCCCTCTTCCCCAGCTGCCACTCCGCTGGTTTTCTGCTGGTTCCTCCTCCATTGATTCGCTCTGCTGAGGAGTGGGAGGTTCATGGGGGCAGTGCAGTTGTTTGGCTGTCTGCTGCCTCAATCTTTTCCTTTATCTTGTCTCTCTCCATGTCCTCCTTTGTCCCATTGTACTCGCTGGAGGCCTTGGTGGTTGGAGAGTTGCAAGTGACTAATGACACTAAACATTTCATCTGCGTCCCCCTTGTTGGTTTTGGCCGCCTGTGCATAAGTGAGGCAGCATTTGGGGCAGGTCTTGTAGAGGTGGCCTGCCTCGCCACACAGGTTGCAGCATTTAGTCTGTTTGCAGTCCTTTGTCTGGTGCCCTTCCTGCTTGCAATTCTTGCAGAGGACAGCGCTGCAGTTGGCTGCCACGTGACTGGACTTGCTGCATGAGTGACAAAGTTTGGGCTGCCCAGCATAGACAAGCTACCCCCAATAGTGAGGCTGGAAGGAGGGTGGGGGATTGCTCCCTTGCCATCCGTCTTGAGCGTGATCTTGACCTGGCATTTGCTGGTCCAAATCCCAAAGGCGTCTTTAATCTCGGTGCAGTTCCCAACCTTGTCAATGTACCTGACGAGGAAGGTGAGCACATCGGCGACAGAGACGTGGGGGTTGTAGAGATGCACAGTCACCACATGATCCCGTTGCAATAGCAGAGCAAAGAGTGATTCCATAGTCAGGATCCTCATCTGCGGCCGGTCTCTCTTCTCCTTGAACACCTTCAGGAAATTGACGCAGGCAGCAAAAGTCTTGAAGGTCATTTCGAAATATCCAGCGCTGGGGAAGTCCTGTAGACAGTGGATCTCCGCAGCTTCAGATCCACGTGACTCAAAAGGATTTGCTTAATGAAGAAGGCACGATCCATGGGTGTTCCTCCTTCGCTGTCCTTCACCACCACCATAATGGTGTTACATATCCCCTGGTTTGGGGCTCGACTGGTTGCAGCCATCGTCGCTTCAAGTCCCTGATGTTAGGCACTGAAGCCTGCGCATGCAGAAGAAACTGATAAGAACAGATACTGCACTAACCTTAGCCAAAAGGCCGAGCTTTGCAAAGAAGGTCTGGAGAGAGATGCAGTGGTTGTTGTCAAGGTTCATCCTGAGCAGTGACACAGGAGTCTGTGCTCAAGGGTTGTTCCCAGGGACACACACGGAGACAAACGTCAACTGCAGCTGGAGAATTATCAACTTGGTGAAAGACGCTCTTCGGTCCGCTCGAAACTTGTTGGTCTTCTAGGGCAAAGAGTTGTCCCTGACCAAGTGTTGCAGACTGGCACATTCCAAGGTCCAGACTACGTGCTGGGGGATGCACCAAAGCTTGGGGCAGCTGCCGCAAAGGCGCAATGGGGAAAGGTCATTGTCTAAGACTTTTCTGCCATAGTGCACCGAGGGGCTGGGAATTGTACAGACCCCTCGGGCTGTATGACTCACATTAATGTATATAGTGAATACTAAACATATTATAATTGTATTGAAACACCTAGGAGTGCAACATGATGCATGTTGATAACTCCAATACGACTGCACTGTCTGTAATGACCATATTGAAATGACTGTAATATTCACTGATTGTATTGAAGCACCTTCTGATCCATGGGTAAAAGTTGAATATGATTGCACTTTTTGTGATGGCCATTTAGAAATGTTTTGTAACATTCTTTCAGATATTTTATGAATAAAGTATATTTTTCCAAAAAAAAGTATATGGGTCAAACATAAAAGGATGGGTCTGTGGTTTTATGCCTTACATGCATGTATGCGTATATTTGTACACACTGTGAAACAGGCCAACAGTTTTCCTTTCACACACATGGTTAAACAGGGGAAGGACCTGACCACAGAGCAAAACAGCCTGCAGCTCCTTACACACACAAACACACACTGTTAAACAGGGGAAGTATCTGGACATATACAGAGCTAAACAAGGAAAGGGGCTCTGCAGTTGCTCACACGGTTAACTATATGCAAAGGGGTTCGACGAAAAGTGCAAGAAACAACAAGAAAGGGAAATGAAGCCTTTCAGGAAAGTAACATAGCAGTTGAGTACCCCTCCCCCCACACTCCCTCCCAAGAATGGCTGCTGAAATGCAGGTGGTGATGCCTGTGGTGCCTGCAAAGGGAGTTTGTATCTTTGTATCCATGCTGCTTGAGTGTTAGAAGGTGTAACCAAATTTCACAGAATTACCTGAAAATTTCAAAACAGAATCTGTTCGCCTAAATTATTATTCTTCACAGCAGCTGTAGTCCCAATCCTTGGTGCCTGTTCCAATATTCCTTTACTTCACTTATCTACTTATCTAACCTATTCTTCTTACAACAGTGGCCACATTTCAAAAAGGGTACTTCATTTGCTGTAAAACAAACTATCAGAAAGGTGTATAAATGTAAGTTGTTCTTTTCTTTCTATTTAAAAGCTGACATATGTCTGCTTCAATTACTAACTTTGGTTGCACATTCTACAACCTTACAGCCCTGTGTAAAAAGTTCTTCTCTGTGACCTAAATTTCATACATTTAAACTCATCACTCATTTAAACTTATCCCCTCATTGTAGACACCTGAACAATTGGAAATAGTCTGCTTCTATCTACTCTGTCCCATCTGTCTCATCACTTAATTCAACCTTTTTCTTTTTTTTCCCGAATCCCAGTGAATCTGTCTCATTGCTTTAACATCCTTTCTATGGTGTGGAGGCCAACACAGTTCTCCAAATTACGGTCTTACAAAGGGTTTATTATTCCACAATTACATCCCCATTTAATATTCTAAACTCCTACAATAAAATATAAAAAGCCTGACTTTAACACCACCTGGCATAAACAATGACTTGAGAAAGGCATCAGGTCACTTACATTTACATTGACATTCCAGCCATCACCATCTTGGATAAGGGTCCTGAGATAGGTAGCTGGAGCACTCACCTGTTCCAAGCAAAAGGCGATTTGCAATGTGTGAACACAAGAACATAAGAAATAGGAGCAGGAGTAGACCATACGGCTTGTTGAGCCTGCTCTGCCATTCAATATGATCATGGCTGATCTGGGGCTTCAACTCCATTTTCCTGCCTGCTCCCCATACCCCTTGATTCCCTGAGAGACCAAAAATCTGTCTATCCCAGCCTTAAATGTATTCAATTATGGAGCATCCACAACCCTCTGGCGTAGAGAATTCCAGGATTCACAACCTTTTGAGTGGAATAATTTCTCCTCATCTCAGTCCTAAATAATTGGCCCCTTATCCTGAGACTGTTCCTCTGGGTTTTAGACTCCCCAACCAGCAGAAACAATCTCTCACTGTCTGCCCTATGTACATTTCAATGGAGTCGCCTTTCATTCTTCTAAACTTCAGAGAATATAAACCCAATTTACTTAGCCTCTCATCATAAGGCAGCCCCCTAAACCCAGGGACCAATTTGGGGAAAATTCACTGTACCGCCTCCAACGCAAGTATATTCTTTCTTAATTGTGGAGGTCAAAACTGCACACAATATTCCACATACAATATTCCACATGTGGTCTCACCAGATCCTTGTACGCTTGCAGCAAGACTTCTTTATTCTTGTACTCCAATCCCCTTGCAATAAAGGCCAACATGTTATTTGCCTTCCTAATTGCTTGGTGCACCTGCATGCTAATTTTTTGCATTCATTGTATAAGCACATCCAAGTCTCTTTGAACATTAACACTTAAAAGTTTCACACCTTTTAAAAAAATATTCGACATTTCTAGTTTTACGACCAAAGTGAATAACTTCATACTTCCTTACATTATACTCCAACAGCCATCTTGTTTCCCTCTCACTTAAACCATCTATATCTCTTTGCAGCCTCTTTGTGTCCTTCCCACAGCTTACCATCCCACTTAGCTTGGTATCATCAGCAAACTTTCATATATTACTTGCCTCTTCATCTATGTCATTAATATAGATTGTAAATAACTGAGGCCCCAGCACTGATCCTTGTAGCACTCCACTAGTTACTGCCGGCCAACATAAAAAGCCCCATTAATAGCTATTCTCTGCTTTCTGTCCATTAACCAACCCTCTAACCTTTCTAAACTATTACCCCCAATCCATGAGCCCTTATCTTGCCAATTAACCTTTTGTGTGACATCTTATCGAAAGCCTTTTGGAAATCCAGGTATACTACATCCACCAGTTCCCCTTTATCTACCCTACTAGTTGCACCTTCAAAAAACTAATAAATTTGTCAAACGGGATTTCCCTTTAGTAAAACCATGTTGACTTGTTCCAATCATACTACATCTTTCTAAGTGTATTGTTAAGACTTCCTTAATAATAGATTCCAGCTTTTTTCCAACTATTGCTGTTAGGCTAACTGGCTTGTAGTTCACTGCTTTCTCTCTCCTTTTCTTGAAAAGCAGTGTAACATTTGCCAACTTCCGATCTAATGGGACCGTTCCTGAATCTAAGGAATTTTGGAAAATCATAGCCAGCATATCTACTATCTCTGTAGTTATCTCTTTTAGAACCCTGAGGTGTGGGACGTCAGCCCTGGGGATTTCTCAGATTTTAGTTCCTTAAATTAAAATCATACTGAATAATCTATTTACTTTTTATATGGCCTTAGTCCCCTGAGATGAGGTGCTACTTTTAAGGTTTTGTAAAGCTGAACCCCCCAAATACCTTGTATGTGTTATATTATAATATGATATATTATAATTTTATCATTATATTACACATATCTACTCTTCCACATCACACAGCAATACCCCATTTTGTACAGCTTTTTTTTTTGCTCTCCCAAAATGTATCACCTCACATTTACTGACATTGAACTCCATTTGCCACTTTTTTGCCCATTCCACCACCTTATCAATACCTCTTGCAGCTGTCTTTGGTCATCAGAATTATTTACTCGGTTTCCTATTTTCTGTAGTCTCAATTTTAATCTGGCATGCCCAGCAGGAACCTAAAATTAGACGGGGTCTAAATTGGGCATTCAACTTGTCTAAAACTGAGGTTCAGTTAAAGTCAGAGATGGTATTGCCCACAAATTTGAACATCGTTCCTTCCAGCCTTATATCCAAATTTTTAATGTACACAATGAACCGAAGCGGTTTCACTGCTACTAAATTACAATTCCAAACACTCTTGGCAAGCTGTTCATAAGTCCTATTTTCCCTTCCCCCAATCAGTTCACAATCCAATTTTCTACCATTCCCTAACTGCATACCTCTTAAACTTCTCTTATAGTCTCCTGTGCAATCCTTTGTTAAAGGCTTTATGAAAAACTGTCTTACAAACATTCACTGCATTTCATATCTGTCACCTCTTCAAAGAACTCAATCAGATTTATCTAGCACAATTTTCCTCTCTGAAATCCATGCTGGCCACTTCTATTAATTTTCTTTTCATCTCAATATTAGTAGCTTCATCTTTAATTACATATTCCAAGATCCACCCTACCATTGATGTTAAACTAACTGACCTGTAATTACCTGCGCCAGCTTTATTTGGAAATGAATATTATATTGGTCACTCTCCAGCACAGATCCACTCTCAACAGAATCCTGAAATATGACTCCTAGGGGACTCAGCTATCTCTTCCATCATTTCCCTCAGATCTCTGTCAGCTTCTAGCGCTTTGTGTCCCTTCAGTTTAACTAACTTCTTGAATACTTTTATTTTTTACAATATCTCTCATCTTATGTAACCAAATGAGGATTTATTTCCTCCCTAAATTGGTAGCACTCTTACATCTGAACCAGAGGGTTCTGGGTTCAAGTCCCAATCCAGGGCTTGAGCACAAAAACCAAGGCTGACACTCCAGCGCAGTACCAAGGGAACACTGCAATGTCGGAGTTGCCATCTTTCAGGTGAGACATTAAACTGAGGCCCCATCTGCCTGCTTGGGTGGATGCAAAAGATCCTATGACACTCTTTTGAAGAAAAGCAGGGGAGTTAACCTTTGTGTCCTGGCCAATATTTATCCTTCAATCAACATCACAAAATCAGATTATCTGGTCATTATCGTATTGCTGTTTGTGGGAGTTTGCTGTGTGCAAGTTGGCTGCCACATTTCCTAAATTACAACACTACTACTAAAAGCATTTCATTGGCTGTAAAGCCATTTGAGATGTCAGGTGGTCTTGGAAAGCACTAAATAAATGCAAGTCTTTCTTTTTAATATCCTTCTCTTTTTAAACACTGAAGCAAAATACTTGTTAAATATCCTGCCTATCCTCTACTAACTCATCATCCTCTCCTCTCGGTGGGGTGGGGGGGGGGGCTGATATTTAACTATCTTCATTTTACTGATATATTTATAGAATACTATCCTTTACAATATTTTTTGAAATACTCTCCTTCTTGCTCTTTTTTAAATTCAGTTAAGGGATGTGGGCATCACAGGCTAGGCCAGCATTTATTACCCATCCCTTATTACCCTTGAGAAGGTGGTGGTGAGTTTTCCTTCGCATCCAATTGAAATTCCTTGTCCAAAATTAATCATACTGTGAAATTATTGTGAATAGTGCTGAGCATGCGTTGCTTAGAAAGATCATTTATGGGTATTGTTAAATTCAAGCAAACACACTAAAAATATACTGGTTAAGTTTTTTAAAACTGTCTTCAACCAATCATGGCTTGCTATTTGAAGCAAGAGATAGAGGACAGATTAAAATACTGAGTGCTGGTTAGTACTTCTGACACACAAGCTGTTGTTGATGACCTGATTTCTGACCCCATATTAACCTCATAGCAGGGGTTCTCAATCTTTTTGCTTCTGAGGCCCCTCCCAGCATGTTATGGAAATTCTACAAACCTCCTGTAACATAACAAAATATTCTTTTTCTATATGAAAATTAGTCAAACAATTACAAAAATGAACATTGCTTGTCCTTATATATTTTATACTTGGTAATTAAATGCCTTTGTAAATTGGAGGGTTCCAAAGATTCATTGGACAGTACTTGTACATAAATTCCACACAGTGTATCTAACAAATAAAACCGAAATTCAAACAGTTGTCTTTATACTTCCTTAGTTTTGCAATGTTAATGGTAGCTTTGTTTTTTCACTTACACCTCCACCTCCTTGGTGTTCTTCAGCTCTTATGGTTAAACTTGAGGAAGGAAGTTCTGCATCATTGCTCTGTGGGTTTTGTTGTTTTGAAGCTGATGGTTGAATTAAAAATTTACCCATGTCTGGTATTTACTGTGTGTTTACAATGGTTTTTCTTGTTCTTTGTAATTCATTTTCTCCTGCTGAAATAGCTCTATTACATCTTAGGTAAGGAGAGAATAGATTTGTTAAAGGTAAATTGTGCATTTGCTGCTCCCAATGCGGTCTCCTCCACATTGGAGAGACCAAATGCAGACTGGGTGACCGCAAGCATAACCTAGGCCTTCCTATAGCTTGCCATTTCAACACCCCAACCTGCTCTCATGCCCACACGTCCGTCCTTGGCCTGCTGCAATGTTCCAGTGAAGCCCAAAGCACACTGGAGGAACAGCATCTCATCTTCTGATTAGGCACTTTACAGACTTCTGGACTTAACATTGAGTTCAACAACTTCAGGACCATGAACTCGCTCCTCCATCCTCACCCCCTTTTTATCCATTTTTTTCAATATTCATTCTCATTTCTTAATTTTTATTTTGTCATTTTAAAATTTTTATTTTTTATCCACTTATTTTTAATTTTTATTTATTTTCATTTTTATTCATTGTTTAATCCCCACCTTTTATCCCACCACCGTCCCCTCCCCCACCCCACCCCCACAAGGGCCATCTGTCACTTGTTCATGTTTTTCTTTCCAGAGTGTTTACCCTTGTCCTGCCATTATCAGATTTTGCTTTGTGATCTTAATGCTACCATTAACACCACCTTTAGCCAATGCCACCCTCATTAATACCCCTTTGTCCTTTTGTCCATGACATCTCTGGCAATATCTCCTTTGCCTTCACCTATCACTGGCCTTCTATCCAGCTTCACCTGCTCCACCCCGCCCCCCCCAACAATAAAAATTTCATTACATTTTTACTTCTCTTTAGCTCTAAGAAGAGTCATCAGGACTCGAAACGTTAAGTCTGGTTCTTTTCTCTCCACAGATGCTGTTAGACCTGCTGAGTTTTTCCAGCAGTTTCTGCTTTTGTTTCAGATTTCCAGCATCCGCAGTATTTTGCTTTTATCTTGTGTTTAACCAACTTGATTGAGTTTTTTGGGTAACAGTGGATTGGTGAGGGCATATGGACTTCTAAAAGGCATTTGATAAATTGTCAAATAAAAGCTTGTCAGTAAAGTCAAAGCCCATGGAATAAAAGGGGCAGTGGCAACATGGATATGAAATTGGCTAAAGGACAGAAAATAGAGTAGTGGTGAGTGGTTGTTTTTCAGGCTGGAGAAAGGTATACAATGGAGTTCCCCGGGACCACTGCTTTTTGTGATGTATATTCATTGCTTGCATTGATGTACAGGGCACAAGTTCAAAATTTCACATAGACTGGTGAAATGGTCGGACACAAGGCAGACAAAATTTAATACAGGGAAGGGCAAAATATTACGTTTTGGTAGGAAGAAAGACCCCCCGGGCAATATAAACAAAAGGGTACAATTCTAAAGAGGGTGTAGAAACAGAGAGAGAAGGGTATATATGCACAAATCATTGAAGGTGTCAAGGCAGGTTGTGAAAGTGGTTAAAGAGAGCATACATGATCCTGGGCTTTATAAATAGAGGCATATATTACAAAAGTATGGAAGTGATGATGGCTGAAGAAGTATTAAATACTGATTTGGGCACAACTGAGTACTGTATCCAATTCTGTGCACCACACTTTAGGAAGAATTGAAATCTTTAGAGAGGGTGAAGAAAAGATTTATTAAAATGGTTCCAGGGATGGATAGTTTGAAGAGGCTGGGGTTGCTCTCCTGAGTGCAGAGAGGTTGATTCAAAATCATGGCCAGATTTTCCCTTCATCAGGCAGGTGCGGTGAGCGGGCCTGGGAAATGGACCGCCACCTGCGATCGGGCCCCAACCGTGATTTCATGCTGGAGGGCCAATTAAGGCCCGCCCAGCGTGAAACGCGGCTCTGCACTTGTTGGCAAGCGGCGGGCAGGGGCCTGTTGGTTGCCAGGTCCAATGGAGACCCCGCGGCCGGTTTAAAAGTGGCAGAAGCAACTCCTGAAAGGCTGCCACGGAAGATGTTCTGTGAGCCGGCACTATGGACCCGAGTGCAGTTGGGCACGGTAGACGGGAGGGCAGGTCGGGTGGGCACTCAGACCCCCATTTCTCTGATGAGTGCCTCACCATCCTCCTGGAGGAGGTGACTGCCAGGAGGGATGCCCTTGTCCCTAGGGATGGGAGGAGGTGGCCACCGCACTTCACCAAGAGGGCGGAGGTGGTAAGGGAGGTGGTGACAGCTCTGGTCAGCAGCTGTGATGTGGTGCGGCGCTCCTGGGTGCAGTGCCGGAAGCGCTTCAATGACCTGCTTCACTCAGGAAGGGTGAGTACCATGTTGACATGGGTCAGTGTTAAGGTCTGGCTGTCCCCCCATGGATCTCAGGGGTGCTAGAGTCTGAATGTCAACTGTCAGTTTCGCTGGAGCTGGCCAAGGGGATGAGCCCTAGCTGCTCGGACTGAAGGCCTTGCGACTCAAGGGCCACAACTCGGATGTGCACTGCCAGGTGCTCCTCAGCTGGGGTTGGCCAGGCTGCAATGGCATTGCATGTAGAGAGTGGACTAATCAATGCTCCTCTATTGTTTCAGGAGAAGACAGCCCAAACAATATAGAAAGGTCACAGACTGGCGGAGACCCTGCTAGCCTCATAATCCTCTCGAGCAAGGCTCAAGAGCCAGCATGCCCCACGTGTAGCCAGGCATGGAGAGACAGGGTGCCAGACAAAGGTAAAAATGCAGTGCACAGAGGTGAGAATTTTGACTGGAGCAACTATTCTAGTTTAGTCTTTTCATTGATGTGAGCCTTGAACCTGGAGTCCCCATTGATCACTGGAAGATTAGGGCGCCATGATGCAGAGCTCTGTTGTCTCGCCAGGGTGCTTGGCATGCACAGTGACAGTATGATGACTTCAACTAATGACATGTCCTTCTTCCTTTTAGGTTTGCCAGCAGGTGTTCGATCTCCATATCCTGAAGGGCCACCCCTGACACTGGAGGGCCACCAGGTGTCCTTTGCAACTGCATCACACCCGTTCTCTGAAGCAGGCACCAGCGCAGATACCAGCACCTCGGTGGGCATTACAGCAGCGGCTAGTATCTCGGTGCATATTGGTGAGGGCACTTCACACTTGCTTGAAGTGCAGGCGGAGGCAGAGAGTGGCCAGACCGCCGACAGTCGACGGACTGCTGGGGCCCAGGATGATGCTCAGTCCAAGACTGATGGTGAGCCTCTAGAGTCGTCCAGATGCTGGATGTCTAGTGAGATGTATGGGAGGATCTGGCGGAGATCCAAGGGGGTATGCCATGGTTTCCGTGATGGAGGAGTATATGCAGAGTGTGAGCACTGTGTTGACCGTCATGGTCGAGTGCACTGCCTCCTCCATTAAGAGAGTGGCGACTCTCATGGACAGGCAGCTCCAGGGACTGAGGGGTTCCTGGGGTTGTGCTTGGACTTGCAAGCCCTCACACAGGCACTGGCCTCAGGTGGTCAGTGTGGAAGATGGTTGATGCACCCAGTATCCCAGCTAGGTGCCCGTCTATCAGTGGTGTGCAGGGGGTCACAATGGCACTCAAACTGTCTGTCGTCTCTATGGGCTCCTCTCAGGGCACTCTGGATGATGGCAGCAGCTCCTTCACCCCTTCACCAGTGATCATGGCATCTGATGAGGCTGCAGCGACTGGGGAGATGGCAGCCGTGGCACTGGCCACTCCCTCCCAGGCGGGGACAGCACAGGCTCCACTGGCCAGAGGATGACCGCCAAAGTCATCCAGGCCAACAAGGCAGCAGGGTCAGCAGGCTGTAATGCAATGCTGGTGCCAGTGAAGGAGGAGCACCTAGATGTAGCACTCGCAAATGTAAGTTAAAGGCATCATGAGCACAAGAGGGACAGGTTATGGGTGATTTTATGTTCATTTTTGTTTACTTTATGTATACTGGTCTGATGTTGAATACCAGAAATGTCTCTGTTAAGATTATTGAACTGTCAGAATGACAAAAATTGCGTTTTTGTTGTCATGGACTGAGTATGCTTCACCTTTTTATTTCATTGATGCGGGGAACGACAGTGTGTAATGCTGGACGTAGGTGGCTCTGGACTTTATTGCACATGAATTGCGTGTTCTTTGTGTTCAAATTAAAGGGTCCTTTCAGGCTTCTGGGATGGAGGTGGCAGCCCTGGCATGCGTTTGAAACTGATCTTTGGTAGCCTAGCTGAAGAAACATTGGATCAAGGCATCCCTGGTGTCCGTGCCTCCCTGCAGGTTACCGAGATCTGGCTCCACGCCCTCAGCATTCTCCTCACCATGCTCATCTTTGGACTCACTACTGGACTCATCATCTGTGGCCTATGGAGCAGCGTCAAGATCCTCTTCCTCCAGTGGGTGCCCCCCCTTGCCAGTGCCAGATTCTGGAGGGAGCAGCATGCAACACAATCTGTGACACCTGCTCTGGGGGGTATTGTAGTGCCCCCCCTGAACAGTCCAGGTATTGGAAGCGCACCTTGAGAAGGCCTATGGTCCTCTCTACCATCACTCTTGTGGAGGCATGACTCGTATTGTAACACTGCTCTGCCTCTGTTCTTGGGTGGTGGAGAGGCGTCATGAGCACCTCTTCAACGGATAGCCCTTGTCACCCAACAGCCATCCATCCAGTTGGGCTGGATCACTGAAGAGCCTCAGCAGCTGGGAGTGTCTCAGAACGTAAGCATCATTGAAGCTGCCAGGGTATCCTGCACAGACTTGCAGAATCTACATCCTGTGGTCACACACTATCCACACATTCATGGAGTGGAATCCCTTCCTGTTGATGAAGGCACCTGGCTGACCCGCTAGCACCTTGATGGCCACACGTGTGCAGTTGATTGTACAGTGCAGTGTGCAGTGTGCTGGTCATGGGGAAACCCGGCAATCACTGCAAAGCCTCTGGATCGCTCAGCCTAGCTGCCCTCCTCCATACAATAAAGAATAAAGATCAGTATCCAGCTGAACAGAGCCTCTGTCACCAGCTTGACGCAACTATGGGCAGCTGATTGGGAGACTACACATAGATCCTCCACTGAGTCCTGGAAAGAGCTGGTGGCATAGAAATTGAGGGCTACTGTGACCTTCAGATCCACTGGCATGGGATGTCCACCCACACAGTTGGAGCTGATCTCAGGCCCAAATATCTGGCAAATGGAGGTCACACTCTCCCTTGAGAGGCGGTGCCTCCTTCGTCATTGCACCACGACATATTAAGGTAGCTGTATCACCACCTGTAAATCCTGGCAGCAGGATAGTGGCGTCTTCTGTGGCCCCTTCTGCCTTGGACTACCTGTTGGCCGTGCACCCCTTGTGCCTGCATCTCTCCTCCCACAGGTCCCTCCCCTGGAAGCTGCATAGGGACATGTGGCCTCCTTTGCCTTCTGCCCCTCCCTTTCTCCTCAAAGGAGGTGCCTCCAGAGGAAACCACAATCTGCATTAACAGGGTAAGGGATGGCTGTCTGATAACTGGAAGGGTCCACATGGTCTGAATACAGGGGGCCTGGCAACACCAATGAGTCCTGAAATGAAGCCTGGGAATGCTAAGAATGAAGCCCCGAACAGAGATGAAGCTGCCAAGTACCAATAAGCAATGAGCTGCAAACTTTCTCCAAAACACCTCATTACTCAGATAAAAGCAAAATACTGTGGATGCCGGAAATCTGAAACAAAAACAGAAAATGCTGGAAAAACTTAGCAGGTCTGACAGCATCTGTGGAGAGAGAAAAACAAAGTTAACGTTTCGAGTCCATATGACCCTTCTTCAGAGCTGAAGAGAAGGGGAAATGTGATGAAATTTATACTTTTTAAGTGGGGGGAGGGAGGGGGGTGGGAATGAGGCAGGTGAAGCTGGATAGAAGGCCAGCGATAGGTGGGGACAAAGAAGGGATTGACAAAGATGTCATGGACAAATGGACAAAGGGGTGTTAATGACAGTGATACTGGCTAAAGGTGTTGCTCATGGTGGCATTAAGATCAGAAAGCAAAATGTGATTATAGCAGAACAAGGGTAGCATTGTGTGAAAGAACAACATGGAACAAGTGACAGATGGCCCTGTAGGGGCTGGGGTAGGGGGAGGAGGCGGTGGTGGGGAAAAAAAGGATAGAAAATGGGATAAAATCACAGGTAAATGAATAAAAATAAAAATAAAATTAAATGCATAAAAAATAATAATGAATATAGAAGATAAGGGATTAAAAAAGGGGTTGAGGATGGAGGAGAGAATTCATGGTCTAAAGTTGTTGAACTCAATGTTAAGTCCAGAAGGCTGTAAGGTACCTAATTGGAAGATGAGGTGCTGTTCCTCCAGTTTGCGTTGGGCTTCACTAGAACACTGCAGTAGGCCAAGGATGGACATGTGGACATGAGAGTAGGATGGGGTGTTGAAGTGGCAAGCGACCGAAAGGCCTGGGTCATGCTTGCAGACAGACCGGAGGTGTTCCGCAAAGTGGTCATCCAGTCTGCGTTTGGTCTCCCTGATGTAGAGGAGACCACATTGGGAGCAGCGGATGCACTCGACCAAATTGAAGGAGGTGCAAGTGAAGTGCTGCTTCACCTGAAAGGAATGTTTGGGCCCTTGGATGGTGAGGAGGGAGGAGGTAAAGGGGCAGGTGTGGCACCTTCTGCAATTGCATGGGAAGGTGCCTTGGGAAGGGAATGCGGTGTTGGGGGTGATGGAAGAGTAGACCAGGGTTCCCCGGAGGGAACAGTCCCTATGGAATGCTGACAGGGGGGGTGAAGGGAAGATATGTTTGGTGGTGGCATCATGCTGGAGTTGCAAGAAATGGTGGAGGATGATCCTTTGAATGCGGAAGCTGGTGGGGTGAAAAGTGAGCACAAGGGGACCCCGTCATGGATCTGGGAGGGAGGGGAAGGTGTGAGGGCAGAGGCATGGGAGATGGGTTGGACATGGCTGATGGCCCTGTCAATCACAGTGGGGGGAATCCTCGGTTAAGGAAGAAGGAAGACGTGCCAGAAGCACCGTTTTGGAAAGTGGCATCATCAGAACAGATGCGACGGAGGCAAAAGAACTGAGAGAATGGGATGGAGTCCTTACAGGAAGCAGGGTGTGAGCAGCTGTAGTCGAGGTAGCTGTGGGAGTTGGTGGCTTGAAATAATATTGGTGGACAGTCTATCACCAGAAATGGAGACAGAGAGGTCAAGGAAGGGAAGGGAAGTGTCGGAGATGGACCATGTGAAGGTGATAGAGGGGTGGAAATTGGAAGCAAAATTGATAAATTTTTCCAGGTCCAGATGAGGGCATGAAGCGGCACTGAAACAGTCATCAATGTACCGAGAAAAGAGTTGTGGGAGGGGACCTGAATCGGGCTGGAACATGGAATGTTCCACATACCCCAGAAAGAGACAGGCATAACTGGGCACCCATAGTCACATCTTTTATTTGGAGGAAGTGAGACAAATTTAGGGAGAAATTGTTCAGTGAGAGAACAAGTTCAGCAAGGCGGAGGAGAGTGGTGGTGGATGGTGATTGTTCAGGCCTCTGTTCAAGGAAGGTCTCCTCAATACCCACACTGGCAATGCTGCTGACCTTTTTCATCCCGCCCTTGGATGAGGTTTATGAAAATGTTGGCTGCCCACCTGCCCGTTTTTCCCGTGCAATAAGCAGAAAATTGCATGAGCAAGGAAAAATCACAGTCAATTGGGCTGTTAAGGCCCTTAAGTGGCACTTAATTGATGACGGACACTGCTGCAGCATCCACGCGCACCTGCCGAGCGAAATATTGCGCGACTGCGTGATGACTTTAGGACAATCGCCTGACGTCATCGCGCACTATTTTACTCCCAATCAGGTCGGGCGCGTGCCTGCCCATGGGAAGAAAAGTTTTGCCCTATGAGTCTGGACAGGGTATACGATTCCTATTGGCGGAAGGGTTAAAAACCAGAGGAAACAGATTTAAGGTGATTGGCAAAAGAACAGAGAAAAGTACAGCACAGTAACAGGGCCTTTGGCCTCCCAAACCTGCGCCGATCATATTGCCCGTCAACTAAAACATTTTGCACTTCCTGGGTCCGTATCCCTCTATTCTCATCCTATTCATGTATTTGTCAAGCTGTCTCTTAAACACCCCTATTGTATCTGCTTCCACCAGCTCCTCTGGCAGCGAATTCCAGACACTCACTACCTCTGCGTAAAAAACTTGCCCTGCACATCTCCTCTATAGTTTTCTCCTCTCACCTTAAGTCTATGTCCCCTAGTAATTGACTCTTCCACCCTGGGAAAAAGCTTCTGACTATCTACTCTGTCCATGCCACTCATAATTTTGTAAACTTCTATCAAATCGCCCCTCAATCTCCGTCGCTCTAGCGAGAACAATCCTAGTTTCTCCAACCTCTCCTCATAGCTAATAACCTCCAGACCAGGCAGCATCTTGGTAAATCTCCTCTGCACCTCTCCAAAGCCTCCATATCCTTCTGGTAATGTGGCGCCCAGAATTTCACGCAATATTCCAAGTGTGGCCTAACTAAGGTTCTATACAGCTGCAACATGACTTCCCAGCTTTTATACTCAATATCCCTGCCAATGAAGGCAAGCATGCCATATGCCTTCCTGATTACCTTATCCACCTGTGTTGCCACTTTCAGTGACCTGTGGACCTGTACACCCAGATCCCTCTGCCTGTTGATGCACTTAAGGGTTCTGCCATTTACTGGATAATTCCTGCCTGTATTAGACCTTCCAAAATGCATCACTACCTTGCATTTGTCCGGATTAAACTCCATCTGCCATTTCTCCGCCCAAGTCTCCAACCGATCTATATCCTGTTATATCCTTTGACAATCCTCTTCACTATCTGCAACTCCTCCAACTTTAGTGTCGTCTGCAAACTTACTAATTAGCCCGGTTACATTTTCCTCCAAATCATTTATGTATACTACAAACAGCAAAGGTCCCAGCACTGATCCCTGCGGAACTACACTAGTCACAGCTCTCCATTCGGAAAAGCACCCTTCCACTGCTACCCTCTGTCTTCTATGACCAAGCCAATTCTGTATCCATCTTGCCAGCTCACCTCTGATCCCGTACGACTTTACCTTTTGTACCAGGATGCCATGAGGGACCTTGTCAAAGGTCTTACTGAAATCCATGTAGATAACATCCACTGCCCTTCCATCGTCGATCATCTTTGTCACTTCCCCGAAAAACTTGATCAAGCTAGTGAGACACGACCTCCCCTTCACAAAACCATGCTGCCTCTCACTAATATGTCCATTTGCTTCCAAATGGTAGTAAATCCTGTCACGAATAATTTTCTCCAATAATTTCCCTACCACTGACGTAATGGCCTGTAATTTCCTGGATTATCCCGGCTACCCTTCTTAAACAATGGAACAACATTGGCCATTCTCCAGTCCACTGGGACCTCACCCGTAGCCAGTGAGGATACATAGCCCCAGCAATCTTCTCCCTTGCCTCCCTCAGTACTCTGGGGTAGATCCCATCTGGCCCTGGGGACTTATCCACCTTAATATTCTTCAAAACACCTAACACCTCCTCTTTTTTGATCCCAACATGATCCAAGCTATCTACACACTCTTCCCTAGACAAATCGACTGCTAAGTCCTTCTCTTTGGTGAATACTGATGAGAAGTACTCATTTAGTATCTCTCCCATTTCTTCTGGCTCCACACACAGATTTCCACCTCTGTCCCTGAGTGGGCCTACCCTTTCCCTGACTACCCTCTTGCTTTTTGCATATGTATAAAAGGCCTTGGAATTTTCCTTAATCCTGGTTGCCAGTGACTTTTCATAACCCCTTTTAGACCTCCTGACTCCTTGCTTAAGTTTCTTCCTACTTTCTTTATATTCTCCAGGGGCTTCATCTGTTCCCAGCCTTCTAGCCCTTATGAATGCTTCCCTTTTCTTTTTGATTAATCTCACAATATCCTTCGTTATCCAAGGTTCCTGAAACTTGCCATGTTTATCCTTCATCCTAGCGGGAACATGCCGGTCCTGAATTCTTATCAACTGACATTTGAAAGCCCCCCACATGTCAGTTGTTCATTTGCCCTCAAACATCCACCTCCAGTCTAGATTCCTCAGTTCCTGTCTGATATTGTTATAATTAGCCTTCCCCCAATTAAGCATCTTAACCCGCGGACTCCTGTTATCCTTATCCACCAGTACCTTGAAACTTACTGAATTATGGTCACTTTTCCCGAAATGCTCCCCTAATGAAACTTCGACCACCTAGCCAGGTTCATTCCCTAATACCAGGTCCAGTATTGCCCCTTCCCTAGTTGGACTATCTACATATTGTCTCAGGAAGCTCTCCTGGATGCACCTTCCAAATTCTGCATCATCCAAACCCTTAGCACTAAGTGATTCCCAGTCAATATAGAGAAAGTTAAAATCACCCACCACAACAACGCTATTGCTGTTACATCTTTCCAAAATCTGCCTACATAACTGTTCCTCAATCTCCCGCCGGCAATTAGGAGGCCTATAGTAAACCCCCAACATTGTGACTGCATCCTTCCTATTCCAGAGCTCTACCCATATTGCCTCGCTGCACGAGCCCACTGAGCTGTCCTCCTGTCGTACAGCTGTGATATTCCCCTTAACCAGCAGTGCAACTCCCCCACCTCTTCTACATCTTCTCTATCCTGCCTGAAACATCTAAATCCTGGAACGTTTATCTGCCAATCCTGTCCATCCTTCAACCAAGACGCTGTAATAGCAATAACTCAACCAAGTCTCTGTAATAGCAAGAAGCAAAGGTGACATAAGGAAAAACTTTTTATAATGATTGGTCATGATTTGGAATGCACTGCCTGAAAGGGTGATGGAGCAGTTTTGGCTTTCAAAAGGGAATTGGGTAAATGCTTGAGGGGGGGAAAAAAAAACTGCATGGCTACAGGGAAAGGGTGGTGGAGTGGGACTTGCTGGACTGCTCTCAACAGGCCTTGACTGTCGCTGGGTCAAAATCCTGGAACTCCCTAACAGCACTGTGAGTGTACCTACACCATGTGGACTGCAGCGGTTCAAGAAGGCAGCTCACCACCTCTTTCTCAAGAGCAATTAGGGATGGGCAATAAATGCTGGCCCAGCCAGGGATGCTCATATCTCATGAATGAATAAAAAGGCCAAATGGCTTCCTTCTATGCTGCAACCATTCTATGATTCTACATAACCAGTGAAAGTGTTCATTTCTATGCTTTCATTATCTGATAAACATTGGGAATGGACATAAATGCTAGCTTTGTTTACATTCAAAATATTAAAATATATACATATATTTAAAAAATCACTTTATCTGTAATCTCCTCCAGTCCCACAACCCTCTGAGATATCTGCGCTCCTCTAATTCTGGTCTCTTCAGCATTCTTAATTTTAATCACTCCACCATTGGTACCTGTGTCTTCAGCTGCCTAGGCCCCAAGCTCTGGAATTCTTTTCCTAACTCTAAAGCTCTGTCTACCTCTATAGCTCTCTATCCTTCTTTAAGATACAGCTTAAAATCTATCTCTTTGACCAAACTTTTGGAAATCTTTACTAAAATCTCATTATATGGCTGGGTGTCAAATTTAGTTTTATAATGCTCCTGTGGAGTGCCTGAGATGTTTTATAACGTTAAAGGAGCTATATAAATACAATTACTATTGTTGTCAGTTATTCCTCCATGTCTTGTCTTACTCAGCATTAGTTGTATTTTATGGTTGCTTTTGTCTTGAAGACAAATAAACATTTCAAACAATTGTGGCCTACCTTTACAAACAGGGCACCTTTGTCTGCCAGCGAATCGTCTCCTTTCCCATTAGGATAACACTTAAATTCAACATCTAAAATTGGGTAACGGCTTGCAAAAAATAGCCCACTGTTCAAAAACTTGAAGCTGCAGCAGCTGTGCCAAGCATACCTCCCCACATCATATAGTATGTATTGAAAGTAGGGGTTTAATTGCGCTTTCAACTTCTCTGCCGCTCGCTTGTCAAACACCTCCTGGAGGCAGAGAAAGTCCAGGTTGGCAGGGAAGAAAGCCGAAAGCTCATGGTCAAATGTGTCACCCAGGTGCCTCTTTTTCTTTAGTGAAGCCTTCTTCATGACTGAGGCCTTGTAGACAAATTTGTTGTTGGGGGCACCACTGCTGTCCATTGCACCATCAGCAATCCTGAACTTGATCAGAGATTCTCTAGAAGCAGTGTTGCTATCTAAACTGACACCATCTCCTTCTCTCTGTTTATGGTTGGGGGTCTGGCATTTTTCGTCTTCAGTTTTGTTTTCCCCTAGGTGCTCTGCAGGCTCGGTTATGGTGACCTGCACACCAGAGGTGTCCACCTCCTTGCTGGAAAAGTGGGTTGTCTCATCACCACCGATGCGAACAATGCAGGAGTTGGTGTCCCCGTCATTCTGCTCCCCTCCAGGCTTGGAGTCCTTGCCCTCCTCGCTGCAGTTGCCAATGAAGTTATCTCCTTTGTAGTCCATGGATGAAGTTCGTCTGATGCCTGTGCTGATTGCACGGTTGACATTCTCGCCACCTTGAGGGCAAGCTAGGCTGCTCCAACTCGCTGCACTTATGGATGTGTTGGTCGGGGAGTCAATGTAAATCTTAATTTGAGGTCGGCTGGCCCCGTTTCGGATTCTTTTGCCCACCTCCCAGGATCTAATCTGGGTGTTGGAGAGGTTGGTGAAACGGGCCAAGGAATCGGGCAACAGGCAGACATTGGCCGTGGCAAAGCAGAAGCTTCTCCCACCAGCTGTTTTCCAATGGCCAGGCCCTGTTGCCATGCTGGCTTCGGATTTCTCCTCAAATTTTGAGTAAACATATGGTCTCCGGGCAGATTGGAGAGGGGCCCAGATCACAAAGCCTATCAATGCAAACGGCAGAGAAGCAATCAGCAATGCCAAGCAGATGGGAATGATGATGGTAAGACAGAGTGCCCGCAGGTAACAGGGATCATCTCCCCTTTGGTGCTTTTCATAGGTGGTAGGCAGAAAGGACACCAACAGCCGGTCGGTCAACCAATAGCAGGGAAATATAAATGCCCATGCCAGGGAGTGAAGAGTTTGTAGGAAGGAGTTTGGAAAAGCAGATGTGTACAAAACCATGGCAACAGAATGATGGTTGCAGTTTACAAACTCCTACATCATGCCAGAATCATCACTCTATTGGGAAAGTCGACAGCTATTTCAAATGAGTCTAGATTTAATCATCTCAGAGACAATTTCATCATTTTCTTTTTAAGGAAAGCAAAGACATACAAGGGGCAGCGTTTAATAAGCTTAATGGGCTGCTTCTCAAAAATTGTAGGCTATACAGGTCTGGTCTGTGCAGATCCATTCAATGCCCATTGGAAATGGTTCAGCTTAATACATCTTTCCACAGAACGGCAGCAGGAAATCACCTACAGGAAGAACAAAAGGAAAATTATTATCGATAGCATGAACTGGAATTTGCATTGTGCTGACAAGAGTTTACATTGTAGGCTCTGTAATTGTTACTATTTGTTAAAACATGCCAATTAACCATTGTCTCCATGCACAACAGGTGCATTGAGTGCTCACTTTCCCATTCTCCAGAGGTCTGGAGATAAGACAAGCTGCATTTATCCAGTCCTCCAGTAGCGGGTTCTATGTAGGCAACATATTTTAGAACTTATAATGCTTTTTAAAAGTATATTAAATTATTAATACTATTCCCTCTTTTGCATGCCATGACAAGAATCGAACAATTTCAGATCATGGATAGCAGTGTCAGATGGGGAACAGGGGTAATCAGCACCTTGTTTTCCCAAAAGCCAGTGGTGTTGCAGCAATTCTCCTGACTTCTGCTGCAGTTTTCTGCAGGTCAAAATTACAATCACATTGAGCCTTTCACTGCCATATTTGAGATAAGAGCATCAGGCACCAACAATCATCTGAGCCAGTGCTCACAAATGGAACTTATTCACTAACGCTAAGTTTGGGATCAGGACAACTTGGCTACAGACCTCATTACAGCCTTGGCACAAACATGTTCAAAAGAGCTGAATTCCACGATGAGGTGAGAGTGACTGTTCTTGACATCAAGGCAGTATTTGACCAAGTGTGGCATCAAGGCGCCCTCGCAAAATTGAAGTCAGTGGAAATCGGGGGAAACTCTCCACTGACTGGAGTAGTACTTTATACAGAAGAAGATGTTATGAGTGTTGTAAGGCCAATCATCTCAACTCTAGAAGAGTTCCTCAAAGCAGTGTGCTAGGCCTAACCATTTTCAGCCATTTCATCAATGATCTTTTTTTTATTCATTCATTGGATGTGGTTTTGCTGGCTGAGCAAGCATTTATTGCCCATCACTAGTTGCCCTTGTGAAGGTGGTGGTGAGCTGCCTTCTTGAACCGCTACAGTCCATGTTGTGCAGGTACACCCACAGTGCTGTTAGGAAGGAAATTCCAGGATTTTGACCCAGCGACAGTGAAGGAACGGCGATATATTTCCAAGTCAAGATGGTGAGTCACTTGGAGGGGTACTTCCAAGTGATGGTGCTCCCATGTATCTGCAACCCTTGTCCTTCTAGGTACTGGTTGTGGGTTTGGAAGGTGCTGTCTAAGGAGCCTTGGCGAATTCCTGCAGTGCATCTTGTAGATGGTACACACTGCTACTACTGTGTGTTGGTGGTGGAGGGAGTGAATGTTTGTGGATGTGATGCCAATCAAGTGGGCTGCTTTGTCCTGGATGGTGTCAAGCTTCTTGACTGCTGTGGGAGCTACACTCATCCAGGCAAGAGGTGAGTATTCCATCACACTCCTGACTTGTGCCTTGTAGATGGTGGACAGGCTTTGGGGGTTCAGAAGGTGAGTTACTCATCGCAAGATTCCTAGCCACAGTATTTATATGGGTAGTCCAGTTCAGTTTCTGGTCAATGGTAAGCCCCAGGATGTTGACAGTGGGGGATTCAGTGATAGTGATGGTTAGATTCTTCATCATAAGGTCAGAAGTGTAGATGGTCGCTGATGATTGTACATTGTCCAATTCCACTTGTAAATCATCAAATATTGAAGCAGTCAATGTCCGCATGCAGCATGACTTGCACAACCTTCAGGCTTGGGTTCATAAGTGATAAGCAACCAAGTGCGATGCAAGTGGCGAACAATAATTGTCTACAAAAGACAGAATCTAAGTATTGGAATACTTTCCATTCATCTGGATGAGTGTAATTTTAACAAAACTCAAGATACAGCACCCATAATAAAGCAACGCACTTGATTAGCACCACATCATCAGCTGCAGTGTGTACCACCTGCAGGTTGCACTGGAGCAACTTGCCAAGGCTCTTTTGACATCACCTTCCAAACCTCTGACCTCTATTGCTTAGAAAAGCAAGGGCAGCAGATACATGGGAACACCAGCACCTGCAATTTTCCCTCAAGTCACACACCACCCTGACTTGGAACTATATTGTTGTTCCTCCATTCACTCTCTCCCTCACAGCACTGTGGGTGTACATTCATCAGATGGCTGGCAGTGGTTCAAGAAGACAGCTCATCAACATCTTCTTAGGGAAACTGGGGGTGTCCTTACAGTGACATCCATATTCTATCAGTGACAGGAGAACTTCATCCACTAACAACCCTATAGTGCCATAAAATGGTTACAGCATAGAAGAATGCCATTCACCTGCCATGCTGTGCCACTCTCTGAAAGGGATATTCAGCTAGCCTCACTCCCCACGTTTTCAATGCAGCCCTGCAAATGTTTTCTCTTCGGGCGTTTATCCAATTCCCTTCTGAAAGCGATGATTGAATCTGCCACCACCACACTTTCAGGCAGTGCATTTTAGATC
Organism: Carcharodon carcharias; assembly: GCF_017639515.1. Classification (NCBI taxonomy): domain Eukaryota; kingdom Metazoa; phylum Chordata; class Chondrichthyes; order Lamniformes; family Lamnidae; genus Carcharodon; species Carcharodon carcharias. Next base: position 120,468,471 of record NC_054473.1, on the reverse strand, counting down.
CTAACCATTCACAGCATAAAACCTTTTTCTTCGTGCCTGGTCTGGTTTTTTGTCAATCACCTTAAGTCAGTATCTTTTGGCTCTCAACCCTTCTCTGAATGGGAACAGTTTCTCCCTATCGACTCTGTCTAGACCCCTCATGATTTTGAACACCTCCATCAAATCTCCTTTAAACATTCTCTTCTCCAAGTTGAACAGCCCAAATTTCACCAATCTTATCCATGTAACTGAAGAATCACATCCCCAGAACCATTCTTATAAATCTGACAAACTGTAATCAGCACCAGTGCTATAATATCATTAGTGTTCAGCACTGTAATACAGCGCTATTATATATAACAGTGCTCCTTGGCAAGTTGCTCCAGAATTCTTGTAGATGGCACACACTGCTGCCACTGTACGCTGATGATGGATGGTGTACCAATCAAATGGATTGCTTTGTCCTAGGTTGTTGAGCTTCTTGAGTGTTGTTGAAACTCCATTCATTGAGTAGAAAGTACCCACTATAATACATCGCCACTATATTATACTACTGTACTGGAATGCACTACTGTGCCAGTATATTATCAGTAGTGTGTCACACTATAATAAAGCATTACTATATCAATATCATACTTCAATGCAATAGAGTATCAAAATATCAAAAGTGTACCAAATTACTATATCACTATATAAAACACTACATCATTAGCAATTGCATTGCAATGCAGCACTACTATATTATTAGTGTATTAATACAGTGTTCTGCATTGTTATTGCACTGCCCTATTTTCCAACATTATTATGCAACATGCCTTCTTTTTATTATTACTAGATGTGTTGCAAACTTCTATCAAAAACTCATCAGCTTCAATGTCCTATACTAAGGGTAGAATCATCCCAGATTAGCATTAAGTGCAGGTGTGGGCGGGTAATACAAAGTTTCACCTGCCGGCCGCAATGGCATTTTTTCCATGCTGTATCACCCCAAACCCACAGCATTAATTATGCATTCCCGGGAAACACGTTGTTTCCATGGCGGGCGGGCTCTCATTTGTCTGCCACGCCTTCACCTCGCTGCTTCATCATGCTGGGTACCATATTTAAAGTGCAGCCACGCACACACTTCTCAGTGCTTCCAGCCCAAGACTCCTGCAAAGAAGACATAGCCCGAAAGGCAAAAAGACTGCAGCCCTCAGGTTCAATGATGCGTCCCTTGAGCATCCTTTGGGCACAGTGGAGGCCCACTGTGATGTCCTCTATCCCTGCACTGGCTGCAGTTTGGGCAGCAACATCACCAGTCCCGCTTGATGGCAGCTGTGGTCAGCGCCAATGCCCTGCAAAAGAGGCCAGCCACCCAATGCCGCAAGAGGATGAATGATCTCCTTCATTTCACCAGGGAAGTCACTCTTCTCATCACTCTCATCTCACACGCTCACAAACCCATCACACATCCACAGAGCATTCACTCTCTGCCAGCTCAAGGGACATCACCATTCGCTCTTTCACACACATCTTCATTGTTCTCATCCCACCCAAGGGACAACTTGTCACCCACACATGCCAGGTATACTTATCATGTGGCCTGTAGGGCATCCTGCTTATGCTCTCTCCATCCCTATTCGTGCATGACAAGCTGGTGCACAAGAGGGAGATGTCGCAGGCTGGTGGAGAGATGCCTGAAATCAAGGTCCTCATGGACTTTGAAAACAGCCATTCAGCTGGCTGGCAAGGATCTGGACTGCTCCTGTGCTGACAGTGAGGTCAGTAGTGCTCTACCAACTGAGGATCCAGCAGTTCAACATCCATCAGACAATCATGCTGTAAGTGATGTGTCCTTTTTACAGGCCACTGCCATGCACTAATTATCTCTCCTTACTTTTGCAGGCACATCTGTCAAACAGCTGACGGAGCCCACGACACACAGCCTCCGATCAAGCCCTGAAGAAACCTCTGAAGTGGAATCTGAAGGCACCCTCTTTGAAGTCCCGTCACAGCGCTCACCCACACCCTCCACCAGCACAGACACACACACCTCAGTGGGACCTAGCTTTACAGTAGCCTCAGGATCACCATCTGGTGAGCACATTGCACTTTCTGATCCACAGCAAGGACTTCCCAGGTGTCCAGCACTTGGAGGACTGCCAGAGGCCAGACATTTGCTGAGTCTGAGTCAAATGACGAGCCTCTGGAGTTGGTCATGTCACAGTTGCTGGAGCTGCAAAGGCAAGTTCAGGAATATCAGAAAGGGATGTCTGCTGCATTCCTCAGATTGCAAGGCACAATGGAGGAGTCCATCCACTTTCAGGCTGAGGTGATAGCGCTGGCATACCAAGGCACTGAGGTCAACATTAGAATGGTGGCCACCATGGAGACCCTGGTCCAGGACATCGCTCCTCACTGCTGTGCGGGCTGAACTCCATCGCTGATGCCATAGTTGGCCTCCAACAGTGTGTACTTGAGAGGGGTGTGAGGCAGCCCAATCTCACTCCAGCTTCCCCTTCTCCTCAAGGAGTCAGCCAGAGGTCCTTGGGCACTCAGAAGGAGGATGATTAGTAGGTGTAACCCCTGGGGCCACCTATCCAGGTGCCTCTGGAAGTGTCTGGCCCATCTGAATCCCCGCTTCCTGTCACCTCAGCAGCTCCAGCTCCACAGGCCGAAGAGCGTGCCTGTCACACAGCAGGGCCCCGAAAGCCAGCTAGGGCCCTCCAGGTCTCAGCGTTCCAGGGGATGCCTGCCAAGGACATCAAAGTCAGTCGGCTGCCTCCACCTCCGCTGCAGATGTCCGGTGAGCATTGAGATGTAGCAGCAGGGTTAGGAAGGTTAAGAAGATGTTGTTGCACAGCCTGAGCATGAGTGTTAATCACTTGTACATAATGTCCACTATTGTCAATAAACTACCAAGAATGTCTCCCTGCCTTAGGCTCCTTGTACTGAAGAGCAGTGTTCGAATCACTCAGATGTGAAACCTTTCTGCACAAGATAAAGGCAGGTGTCAACGTCCAGGGTCTCTTCCTTGTGCTTTGTGCAGCCTTCAGATCAAAGTAATGGTTCGGCCTCACACTCCCTGGACACATTAGTGATGCCTGCACCTCGACAGTGCTTGTCATTGCTGTCAGAATGTCGTGAGCAGGCGTCACAACGTTGCACCATTCTCTCTGTGTGCTCTCAGCAGCTTTAAAGTGGGGCTGGCCCCCATTTCTTCAGCATCTGTGACCAGTAACACAATGCTCCTGAAGGGGTCAGGTGCTGAAGGCAGACAAAGGATCAGATGCTTTTAAAGTTTCATGACTGCGACTCCGTGGTGTGACCCTGATCACAGAACACAAGTGAGCTGCCCTTGGCCAGACAGGAGTCAGACATTCTCTGAGGCTATATGAAGATCTATGGAGTGTTCTCACTGCATGTCGTCATCGTCCTCCTGCAATCGGGCAACTATTAGGGCCTCCACTGCATCTCTATGATAGGAGCATTATCACAGAGGATATATGCGCTGCCATAAGCCAGATTGGTGTCAAACATTCATAGGCGTAATGTGAGTATCTTATGGTGTCTCCTCACTGCATGTCGTCACCATCCTCCACAAATCTAGCAGCTATGAGAGCCTCCCTAGTATGCCTGCCTCATCTGGCCAGTGGGAGTGCCTCTTTGCCGTCATCGTTGCCTTTGAATGTCTCCTCACCCTTATCACTGTCGACATCCTCTTCATTGGAGGAGACCTCCAGCTCCTGCATCTCATCCTCAGCCAGCTCCTCTCCCCATTGCAGCGCCAGGTTGTAAAGGGCACAGCAGGTGACGACGATGTGTGATACCCTCTGTGGACTATATTGCAGGGCTCCATCAGACTAGTCCAGGCACCAAAACCTCATTTGCAGCATCCCAGTGGTTTACTCCACCAAGTTGCGAGTTGCAGCATGAGCCTTGTTATATCTTTGCTTTGCTGCAGTCTGAGGATGCCACATGGGTGTCATCAGCCACGCCCTTTGCGGGCCTCCCTTGTCTCCGAGGAGCCATCTCTGCAGCCTCTCTGGACCCTGGAAGACGTCAAGGTTCTGTGACCGACTGAGAATGCAGGAGTCAATCACAGTCACTGGAAATCGTGCGCAGACCTGCAGTATGTGTTTGTGGTGGTCGCACACCAGCTGCACATTCAGCGAATGGAATCCCTTGCAGTGAGTGCAGTCAATGGCACCCTGCACCTGTGGGAAGACCATGATCTGGGCAAATCCAATTGCTCTTGTATCGTGGCTCTCCTTGACCAGGGTGAAATGCACAAAGTTGTGTGCCCTTGCGAAGATGGCATGCATGACCTCATGGATGCAGTTGTGGGTGGAGGCTTGTGAAATCACACTGAGGTCACCTGTGGACCCCTGAAAGGAGTCACTGGCATAGAAATTGAGTGCCACTGTCACTTTCACATGCCCTCCATGTCCACGTGGCGCCAAATCCTGCAGTAGATGGCAGATATGACTGATCAGTTCTCTAGATATGCGCAGTCTTTGGTGACACTGGTTCTTGGTCTTCTGCAGAATTGAAAGGCGGCTTCTATAGACCCTGTGTTTAGCTAGGTGCCGACCAGTGACAGCTCACTGCTGTTCTTTGGCGGCATGTGCTGGAGGCCCAGCTGTTTCTTATTCCAGAGGGTGCTGCTCCTCCCTCTGCACAGCCAGGCATCTCCGTTGCTCTCTTCTCTATCGTCTTCACTCTCTGCAAGCTACGAGGAATACAGCTAGTTCATCAAGCTCCATGATCCTGGTGTATTCCTCCTGCAGGATGAAAGTGAGACACGTGTGGGTTAGCACGGGTGTACTAAGAATCTCTCTTGGTTAAGTCTGAAGGCCCCTTAACGCATTGCGGAGAGTGCTGGCCACCCCCTGGAAGGCCAGAGATTAGTGCGCTGCATGGCTGCCTGAAACCACATCTTCATCCGCCCAAAACAACCTGACCAACTGGTGGCAGCTTTGCCCATTGGACTGTATGCTATGATCTCAGCTCAGGTGAGGCATTCTCCTAACTCACGCTGCAAGGCTGTACTGTTAGCTTAAAGCATTGATGAAACTGGTCCAAACCGGGTTGATGACATGCAAAGGCCTGTGAGCACCTCCACCAGTGACCGCTCCATGGCAAGGAGATGGTGCAACGATCCCCATCATCCAATTGTTCTGCAGTCCACTAAAACAATTACCAGTTTGCAGTCTGTGCCCAAAGGGTGCAAAGCTCTGGAGCGCTTGGTGGCAGTTTGATGCCGCTGCATTGCTTGAGTGGGGCTGAGTCCAGCAGGCTAGCCTTATAATAATATGCTAATTAATTGCAATGAGGTTCCCGATGTTGATGGCTGGAAATGCAGCCCGCCATCAACGGGCTGAGCGGATGATCGCAAACTGGTTTCACAATGTCGTGACACTGATTTTTGGCCTTCTTGCCATATTGTCTGCTCATGCCACCGAACACACCCGATGCCAGCGAGTACTGACAATTCTGCCCCAAGTGTCAGTTACTCAATATTCAGTTTTGCAGATTCCCATCCTGATGGCTCGCTGAAATCTTCATTACTCCATGCCCTGAGGTCAAAGCTCAGACATGGCCCTGTTAAATGCTGGATGGCCTGGCACTGCTGACTGGTGCTGTGTGTGGCAGGTGGCATTATTAGCTTCAAGCCCAGAGACTTGCTCAGCGCTTGTAATTCCATCTTTTTTTTTATTTGTTCATGGGATGTAAGCATTGCTGGCTAGGCCAGTATTTATTGTCCACTCCTAATTGCCCTTGAGAAGATGTTGGTGAGCTGCCTTCTTAAACCAGTGCAGTACATGTGATGTAGGTACACCCAGAGTGCTGTTAGGGAGGGAGTTCCAGGATTTTGACCCAGCGACAATGAAAAAATGGTGATATATTTCTAAGACAATGTGGTGAGTGGCTTGAAGGGGAATTTTCAGCCACTTCTTCAACCGATAGCCCTTGTCACTCTGGAGTAGCCAATCACTCATGTAGGAGCCACAAACAGCCTTGATACTGTGAGTGCCACAAGATGTAAGCATTGTGTGAGCTCTCAGGGTAACGGGCACAAACCTGGAGGACCTGTGTCCTGTGGTCACAGACAATCTGATCATTGAGTGGAACCCTTTCCTGTTTACGAAAGCTCCCAGCTCACCTGCTGGCACCTTGATGGCCAAATGAGTGCAATTTATTACACCCTGGATGCAGGGGAACCCAGCCATTGCAGTGAAGCCCTGTACTCTCTCTGCTTAGCTCGCCTTACCTGTCCGGAAGCGGATGAACGTGCGGACATATCTAAAGAAAGCATCAGTCATGACTTGACGCAACTGTGTACAGCTGATTGAGGAATGCCGCACAGATTCCCCAAATGAGCCCTGAAAAGAACTGGACACATAGAAGTTGAGGACCACTGCGACCTTCAAAGCCACCGACATGGTGTGTCTGCCAACGCAGTTGGAGGTGATTTCCAGACCTATCATGTGACATATTGCTGTCACTGTGTCCCTGGAGAGTTGGAGCCTCCTGCAGCACTGGGCCTCAGACACCTGGAGGTAGTTGGAGCATTGCCTGAACATTCTAGACGCTGGGTAATGGCATCTTTGGCGTGCCCTCCCACCTTGGCCTCTCTGCTGGCCATGCACCAACTGAGCCTGTGCCTCTCCTCTTAAAAGTCTGTCCCTGGGACGCTGCCCGTGCTCACCTGTCCTCCTCTCCCTCATGCCCCTCCCTTCCTCTTCAGAGGAGGCTCCACCAGTAGAATACATAATCCCCATTAGATGGGATGCAAAGGACAGTGCCTTGAAAATGAAGGAACACTGTGCTGCAATACTCAAAGGAACCTTCCAGGAAGATGAGGTCCTGAGATGCTGAAAGGCAGGCTTGACAATGAAACGAGATGCAAAAAAATTCTGGGACAACTCTATACTCACACAGCAACAAACTGACAATGACAGAGAAAGTGCTGCTGCTCCGGTGGCCTTTTTTCCCAACCATGGATGAGGAAATTATTAAAACGTGATTTACACCCATCCATTTTGCCTCTGCGATGAGCTAAAAAATCACACAGACAATGTAAAATAGCAGTCAATAGGCTTTTTAATGGCCTTAATTGGCCCTTTAGTTGTTGTCAGGTATTGCTAATGACTCCCGCATGCAACTGCTGCTCTCAATATTGCACATGCATGTGATGACATCTGTTTGCACGCCTGACGTCATTTTGCACAATTTTACATGCATTCAGATTGGGCGCGTGCCTGACGCTGGAACGCAAGTTTCAGGCCTGTGATATCGAAGACCTTCCTTCAATGATCTTCCTTCCATCATAAGGTCAGGAGTGGGCATGTTCGCTGATGATTGCACAATGTTTGGCACCATTTGCGACTCCTCAGATACTGAAGCAATCCATGTCCAAATGCAGCAAGACCTGGACAATATCCAAGCTTGGGCTGACAAGTGGCAAGTAACATTCGCTCCACACAAGTGTCTGTGTCTGGCAATGACCATCTCCAACAAGAGAGAATCCAACCATGGCTCCTTGATGTTCAATGGCATTACCATCCCTGAGTTCCCCACTATCAACATCCTGGGGGTTACCATTGACCAGAAACTGAACTGGACTAGCCACATAAATACTATGGCTACAAGAGCAGGTCAGAGACTAGGAATCATGCGACGAGTAACTCACCTCCTGACTCCCCAAAGCCTGTCCACCATCTGCAAGGCACAAGTCAGGAGTATGATGGAATATGCCCACTTGCCTGGATAATTGCAGCTCCCACAACACTCAAGGAGCTTGACTTTGTGCAGGACAAAGCAACTAGCTTGATTGGTATCACATCTACAAACATTCACTCTCTCCACCACCGACGCCGGGTAGCAACAGTATGTTGCAAGATGCACTGCAGGAATTCACAAAGGCTCCTTCGACAGCATCTTCCAAACCTATGACCACTACCATCTAGAAGGAAAAGGGCAGTAGATAGATGGGAACACCACCACCTCCAAGTCATTCACCATCCTGACTTGAAAATATATTGCCATTCCTTCACTGTCGCTGGGTCAAAATCCTGGAACTCCCTTCCTAACAGCACTGTAGATGTGCCTATAGCACATTGACTGCAGCGGTTCAAGAAGGCAGCTCACCACCACCTTTTCAAGGGCAACTAGGGATGGGCAATAAATGCTTGCCCAGCCAGTGAAACCACATCCCATGAATGAATTTTTAAAAATCGAAAGGAAATCCCAATCCCACAACTTTTCCCACAGTAACCTTAACTGACACCACTAAAACATATCCTCCAGTGAGGCAGATAAAGTAGCAGTGTGATGCTCATATAGAACAAGGGTGGGAATGAAGGCAGAGGTGGGCTTTAACTGGTTTATGGGGTAGAGATGGAGGATGTTCAATGCCAGGGCTGCCAAATGAAATAGTTGCCTGTTGATGAAATGGTAAATCACCATTTTTGAGTCCAATACAAGGAGCCTCACTGCTTAATGTGCAGGGTCATCTGCAGCAAGTACAGAGCTGATCGAAGCAAGATACATGAGTACTGAATGATGAATGAAGCATTGTTTCATTACTGCTGTGTCCTTTGTAAATGCAGGCACACAAGCTGTGTGGTGAAGACTGCGCTTTGACAGCTGCACAGTTTGGGACAGTTTCATTAATAAATTTCCTACCCTGGTTCATTACTGCAACATTTATATCCTCGTCTCTTTCACTGATTCCAAAACTTACTTCAGTCAAATACATTTCTTCTAAGTGAAGACTGTTGCTGTGTGGCTGTCCTCTCAATGCTAGCAGTATTATCAGGATCTGGCTGCTGGAGTAGACTGGATCTAACAGCTTGTGGTCCCCAGGATAAATGCCAGCAATCAACCTGGTCACCTTTCAAATCAGATTTTAAAATTCTCATCCTTGATTTCAAAGCCCCCCAAGGCATCACCACTCTCATCACTCCAACCATACAACCCCTCTAAGATCTCTGTGCTTCTCCAATTCTGGCCTTTTGCATATCCCCAATTTCCTTCCCTCTAATATTGGTGGAACTGCCTTGGCACTGAGAATTCCAACATCCCACATCCCGCCCCTAAACCTTTCTCACTTTCCACCTCTCTTTCCTCCTTTAAGTCATTCCTTAAAACCTAATTCTTTGACCAAGACATTCATCATTTGCCCTAATATCTCCATATGTAGCAAGGCGTCAGATTTTGTCTTCCGTGAAGCACCTGGGAATGTTTTACCAGTTAAAGATGCTACATATATGCAACTTGTTTTTGTTGGTACTCTCTTTCCAGTACACATGGTTAGGGGCTATGAGCAGAACCTTAAGAGGAAGGAACATAATGAAAGGATACCACAACAGTGTAAAATCACTGGCCTTTCCTCTGCCCTGCTACATTATTCCTAGTTCCTGAAAGCCTATGTTGTTACATACACAATTGGAGTCATAACCACATTGTGTTCTCACATCAATCGGCACGGTCAAAAAGCAAACATCAGAAGGGTAGAAACCCTACAGCACCCACTCCTGGTGCACACTAGGATTACCTAGTAGGAAACTGTGCACTCCCAGAGTTTCCATCCATTAAAGTTAATATATGAAAATTACAGGTTGGGAACACACCATTTCCCAAAATGTACATCTTGCATGTGCTGAAAGTGGGCACCATGGAGTTTTATACCCTGTTATCTTTATAAACAAGCAGTTCCCATTGAAAGCTAACTAGACAAATCATCCATCGTATTTTTCTGTTACTGCTGACCAAAATCACAAATAAAAAAAGCATACAAGATGAATTGCGACATAGGAGGCTGCTAGTAGCAGAATATCCAAAAATGAATTGGGAATATGATTTCCATCATTAGCAAACCCAATATTGATCATCAAGGGGTATATTGAGTCTATTGCATAAGCAGTTTATTTGTCTGTTACTGTGCTGGTGGTGGTAGATGTGAGAGAAGGATTGAGCCACTGTTCATATACAACCTGTTGATCTGCTATTGGAGGTGAGCCAAGATTCAGTTTCAGACCATTATATTTCCAACCAAATACCATGGGTCTCTTCAAAGACTTAGAAGATTTCACAAGTAAGATGACTGGACACAGACGCAATCTAGCCCTCAGAGAAAAATTCACAGTACAAATGTCTAAACATAACATCATGTGGGTCTATTGAGGTCCTGTTGCTATGGTGAATTGGAATTCTACATTTGTACAGTAGGTTAGTATTTCTTTAACACTGTCCCCTCTCCAGATTTACAGAAGGCGTGGGTGCATTCTGAATTTACAGAGAACTGGGGTCTTTGATTATCCTAGAGTTTATTTCACACTAGATTTACTCAAAAGAAGCCTTCTTGGGATTCACGGCGTTAAATACTTAAGTGAATGTCAGCATGAGACTACACTGATAATGTAATCGCTAGAAAGAAAGGCTGTCAACTCTGTTTTATTTTAATTATGTTCAGTATTTATTGTGAGGACTGTGTCAGCTGTACAGTAACTGCTAATTAGTAGTAACATTTCTTGGTTGGATTTAAAACCATCAATAAAGAAACATATACTGGGCATTCAGCATTTTGGTTTTCAAGTGCTGTCAGTCTTAACTTTGAGACCTCACTGAACAGTTCCACCATCACACAGCATAACGTGCTGAGCTGTCAGCAAGTGCAGCTCAGCACAAAATATCCCTAGGGTCCAGATTATCCCTAATTCTTAATACCACAGCTGTATTCGCAGCATCACTGAAACTAGCCACTATCCCCAGGAATAGCCATGCAATGATTTTTAAATAAGAAGAAAGGATTCAGCATTTTTAATCTATAAAAGATTAAATTGGAAATGATGCTCTAGGAACTCAGATCGCAGCATCGTGCGGTCACAGAGTACGGTAGTTATGGCTGCTTTAAATTGTAGTTTAGCACCACTGATACGCATAATTTCGCCTTCACAGCTATATAAATCAGAGGTGGGGCCAACCAGTCTAGAGAGAAGCTATGTGAGAAAGCAGCCTCACACCTCTTGGGTTTCATGCTTTGTGGGATGTAACTCCAGTTAAACATCAACAAGTTGCAAACATATGTCTCCTTTAACATAGTAAAACATCCCAAGGCACTTCACAGGAATGTAAAAAGCAGGACAAATCCAACCTGGCCAGCTACCACCCCATCAGTCTGCTCTTGACCATCAACAAAATGATGGAATGTGGCGTTGACAGTGCTATCAAGTGACACTTACTCAGCAATAACTTGCTCACTGATACTCAGTTTGGGTTCCGCCAGAGCTACTCAGCTCTTGGCCACATTACAGCCTTGGCCACATTACAGCCTTGGCCCAAACATGGACAAAAGAGCTGAACTCAAGAAATGAGGTGAGAGTGACTGCCCTTGACATCGAGGCAGCATTTAACAAAGTGTGGCACCAAGAAGCCCCCGCAAAACTGAAGTTAATGGGAATCAGGAGGAAAGCTCTCCATTGGTTGGATTCACACCTAGCACAAAGGAAGATGGTTGCGGTTGTTGGAGGTCAATCATCTCAGCCCCGGGACATCGTTGCAAGAGTTCCTCAGGATAGTGTCCTAGGCCCAACCATCTTCAGCTGTTTCATCAATGACCTTCCTTCCATCATAGGGTCAGAAATGGGGATGTTCGTCAATGAATTCACAATGTTCAGCACGATTTATGACTCCTTAGATACTGAAGCAATCCACATTCATCTGCTGTAAGACCTGGACAATATTCAGGCTTGGGCTGATAAGTGGCAAGTAACGTTTGCGTCACACAAGTGCCAGGCAATGACCATCTCCAACAAGAGAGATGTAACCATCGCCCTTGACATTCAGTGGCATTACCATCGCTGAAACCTCCACTATCAAAATCCTGGGGGTTACCATTGACCAGAAACTGAACTGGACTAGCCATATAAATACTATGGCAACAAGAGCAGGTCAGAGGCTGGGAATTCCACAGAAAGTAACTCATCTCCTGACTCCCCAAAGCCTGTCCACCATCTACAAAGCACAAGTCAGGAGTGTGGTGGAATACTGTCCACTTGTCTGGATGAGTTCAGTTCCAACAACACCCAAGGAGCTTAACACATCCAGGACAAAACAGCCCGCTTGATTGGCACCCCATCCACCACCTTCAACATTGACTTCCTCCACCACCAACACATAATGGCAGTAGTGTGTACTTATCTACTAAGTGCACTGCAGCAACTTGCCAATGCTCCTTCAACAGCACCTTCCACACCTGCGACCTCTACCACCTAGAAGGGCAAGAGCAGCAGATGCATAGGAACACCACCACCTGCAAGTTCCCCTGCAGGTCACACACCATCCTGACTTGGAACTGTATCACCCTTCCTTCACTGTCGCTGGGTCAAAATCCTGCAGCTCCCTCCCTAACAGCACTGTGGGTGTTCCTACAACGCATGGGCTGTAGCGGTTGAAGATGATAGCTCACCACCACCTTCTCAAGGGCAATTAGGGAAGGGACAATAAATCCTGGCCTAGCCACCGACGTCGACATCCCATTAGTGAATATATTAAAAAACTTAGGTCAGGCTTGGTCAAAGAAGTAGGTCTTCAGGAGCATCTTAAAGGAGTGGAGATAGAGAGACGGGGAGGTTTAGGGAGAGAAGTCTAGAGCTTAGGGCCTAGACAGCTGAAGACATAGGCACCATTGGTGGAGAGATAAAAATTGGGGATGTGCATGATGCCAGAATTGGAGAAGTACAGAGATCTCAGAGGGCTGTCAGGGCTGGAGGAAGCCATAGAGATAGAGACAGATGGGGCCATTGACAGAGTTAAAAACAAGGATGAGAATTTTAAAACCTAATTGAAATTTTAAAATTGAAATTTTAAAATTGAAAGAAGGACTATAAACTGCCCAACAGGTCATCAAGGCTTCTTGGGACACTTCTTCAACCCATCTGCAGTTAACTTAAATGTCTAGGCACTGCTCCCTCCAAACATTTAACTTTTAACCATACATACATAGATCTCTCCCTCTCTCTTGGTGATGTGAGTAGCAGTTACAGCCTGGCAATGTAAATAAGGTTTCTGGCTGCTATCTACATTTCCACTGGCTACCCCAGACCAGCAGCCACAAATAAAGTTCACCCTTTTATGCTACAGCCACAGTGGATGAATGTGTAGCTTGAAAGATAAATACTGTACCCCTCTGGCTCCTCCTCTACCTCTAATTCCCACCTCATTGCCAGGTAATAGGCTTATTTTTTCTGAGGGAACATTACATATTAACCGAATGCAAGAAAAAAGATATGCACTTCTATAATGTCTATCATGGTAGCAGAGCATCCCATGATGTTTTACAGCTAATGAACTACTTTTGAAGTGAAGTCAATGTTGTAATGCAGGAACCACAATAGCCAATTCACTCAAAAAAGCTCCATCAAACAACAATGTTTGTGAACAGATGATCTGTTTTAGTGACGTTAGTTGAGGAATTGGCCAAGGCACTAGGAAAAACTTAGCCTGCTCTTCTTCAGAATAGCCCCAAGGAATCTTATACATGCATTTGAGAGCACCTCAATTTAATAGTTCATTAAGCAACAGCACAACACTCATACAGTATTGTAGTGGAGTGGGACATGAACCTACAGACTCCAAAGCATGAGTATTACAATTGAGCTGAAGCTGATACTGAAAACAGCAATTTGTACATGGAGTTAAAGAGGTGAATACAATATGAGAAAAACCTGTTGAGAAACTAATCTTTTTGTTTGAAATGTATTTACATTTTGTCAATCATTTTCTGTCAATTGCATGTCTGGAATGTCAGAATCGCTGAAGGCAGTACAACAACAGCAACAACTTGTATTTAATAGCATCCTTAACATTAATAAAATGTCCACAAGAGTTTTATGAATCTCCAAGCACATAAAGAGATAGTAGGGCAGCTGAGAAGTGGGTTTTAAGGAGCATCTTAAAGGAGGAAAGATAGGTAGAGAGACAGAGAGGTTTAGTGAGGAAATTCCACAGCTTAGGGTTTAGGTTACTGAAGGCATGTTCGACAAGAGTGGAGGGATTAAAACCAGGGATGCTCAAGAGGCCAAAATTGGAAGAGTGCAGATATCTTGGAAAGTTGTGAGGCTGAAGGAGGTTACAGAGATATGCAGTAGAGAGGCCATGGAGAGATTTAAAAATGAAGATGAGAATTTTAAAATTGAGGTATAGCTTAACCAGGAGCCAATGTAGGTCAGTGAGTACCAGGGTGAAGGGTGAAAGGGACTTGGTGCAGATTAGGACACAGGCAGCAGAGCTTTGCATGACATCAACTTTATACAGGGTAGAATGTGGGAAGCTGGACAGGAGTGCATTGGAATAGTTGAATCCAGAGGTAATGTAGACATGGATGAGAGTATCAGCATGAGACAAATTGAGGCAGGGATAAAGTCAGGCAATGTTAGGACAGTGGAAAAAGGGGGTCTTGGTGATGGCATGGATATGCAGTAGGAAGTTAATTTCGGGGTTAGATATGAGTTGCAAACAGTCCGATCTTCTTTTGCCCAATCACATGGTGTGACCTAGTGTGTCAAACTTCTTGTAATGTCAGGGTTCTCTCTGGATTTTTAAGAAAATTATTGTAACTTGGAAGGAGACAAAATGTCACGAGTTCCCAAAAAAAGGTTTTGGGGTGCAGAACATGAAACCAAATGATCAGTTAATGACCGCAATGAAGGAAGATGCAGACATGATGGAAAAATACTTGAAATCTGTTAACAATAACCTGTACAGTGGTAATGAAATGGCCCGAGCAGAGACATCAGATGAAAAATGCATAGATAATCCACAATTCAACTTCCCAAAATCAACACAGATGGAACAAAAGATGCGCAAAGAAACAGAAATTCTTCATCCAGACCAGGATAGTGAAAATGACACTCGTGATAGAGCTGTAATGAATCCCATGATAGGCCTTGTTGATGCTATTTATGATTCTACTTTATGATCCAATTTAAATTCGAGATCTACTGGTGCCGAATGGGCTAGCAAAATAAAAGATATGGGCTTTTCTCTGGATGACGCTTTTATACAAAAAGGTTGAAAACAGCAAAGTTCTGAAGTAGACTGCTTTTTCAGGAATCCATATAAGACATGTTTTTCTGTTTTTTCTGCAAGCTCTATGGCTTGAATCCAAAATCATCCCTAGCCATTGAGGGGTCAAATGATAGGACATTTCTCAAATTCTTGTACGTCATGAAAAGTTGCGTGGTCATATCAATTCTTGCTGACCATGAAGCGGAGCATAGGATGAAACAGGATAATTGTATTAACAAGGATCTTCAATGTGTGAGTAAACAAGAGACCAAAACTCTGGAGAGTGTTCTAGAGAGACTCACCACACTAATTCTTTATCAGTCTAAAAAATAACATGGCTTTCCAAGGTGCACCTGAGATGCCGAACAATGGGGACTTCTTGGGTTTGTTGGAGTTACTAGGAAAGCATAACAAAGTAATGAAGGAACACTTGTGAAGCATACTTTCCAGGGAGGTAACAGGTTACTACAGTGAAAAAACAATGCAGGATGAGACAATTGAATTATCGGTGAAGGAAGTGCTCCAAGACATTCTTAAAAGGCTTGAGGAGTGCCAAGTACTACTCTGCGACATTGGACTGAAATCCAGGTGTGGTTTTCTGAAAGGGAAATCATGTTTAACCAACTTATTGGAGTTCTTTGAGAAAGTAACGTGCTGTGGATAAAGGGGAATTGGTGGATGTACAGTACTTAGATTTCCAGAAGGCATTTGATAAAGTGCACATCAAGGGTTATTGCACAAAATAAAAGCTCATGGTATAGGGGGTAACAGGCGGGCATGGATAGAAGATTGGCTAGCTAACAGGAAGCAAAGAGTAGGCATAAATGGGTCTTTTTCAGGTTAGCAAGATGTAATGAGTGGTGTGTCACAGGGATCAGTACTGGGACCTCAACTTTTTACGATTTATATAAATGACTTGGATGAAGGGATGGATGGGATGGTTGCTATATTTGCTGATGACACAAAGATAGGTAGGAAAGTAAGTTGTGAAGGGGACATATGGAAGCTACAAAAAGATGTATATAGGTTAAGCAAGTGGGCAAAGAACTGGTAAATGGAGTATAATGTGGGAAAATTGTCCATTTTGCCAGGAAGAATAAAAGAGAAGTATATTATCTAAATGGTGAGAGATTGCAGAGGGTTTTGGGTGCCCCAGTGCATGAATTGCAAAAGGTTAGTATACAGGGACAGCAAGTAATTAGGAAAGCTAACAGAATGTTATTGTTTATTGCAAGGGGAACTAAATACAAAAGTAGAGAGGTTATGCTTCAATTACACAGGGCATTGGTGAGACCACATCTGGAATACTGGGTACAGTATTGGCCTTCTTATTTAAGGAAGGATGTAAATGCATTGGCAGCAGTTTAGAGAAGGTTAACTAGACCAATACTTCAAATGGGTGGGTTGTCTTATAAGGAAAGGCTGGACAGGCTAGACTTGTAAGAGTAAGAAGTTTAGAAGAGGAAGAGGCGATTTGATTGAAACAGCTAATATAATGTTATCACTTATTGCGAGGGGAATTGAATTCAGAAGTAAGGATGCTTCAGTTGTACAGGGAAATACCCAGAAGGAAAATCTGTAAACACTGGGAATAAGAATACTGATCCGAATTGACCTTGTATACCTTAAAATGGAAAACCAGTAAAACTGGGAAATAAGAGTACTGGTCCGAACTGTTTTCTCCTTCTGGGTAGTGGGGCCACATGTGGAGTACTGTGCACAGAAGTGGTCGCCCTTTTTAAGGAAGGATGTAAATGCTTTGGAAGCGGGTCAGAGAATGTTTACCAGACTAATACCTGGAATGGGTGGGTTGTCTTATGAGAAAAGGTTGGACAGACTAGGGTTGTATCTGCTGGAATTTAGAAGAGTTAGAGGTGACTTGATTGAAATGTATAAGATCTTGATGGGTCTTGACAGGGTGGATGTGGAGAGGCTGTTTCCTCTTGTGGGAGAATCTAGAACTAGGGGTCACTGTTTAAAAATAAGGGATCGGCCATTTAAAACAGAGATGAGGCGAAATTTTTTCACTCAGAGGGTCGTTAGTCTTTGGAGCCCTCTTCCTGAAAAGGTGATGGAAGCAGAGTCTTTGAATATTTTTAAGGCAGAGGCGGATAGATTATTGATAAGCAATGGGGTGATAGGTGATCGGGGGTAGGTGGGATGCAGGTCAACCATGGTCTTATTAAATGGCGGAGCAGGCTCAAGAGGCTGAATGGCGTATTCCTGCCCCTTGTTCACATTTATGTTCATATGAGCCATTCTGAAAAGATTTCTGCCATTTTTAGGATCCTTCACACTTCAGATGGGAAAGTGAACATTCATGAACACTTTATTGTTTTTAAAACAGTGGTCGAGTCCACAGGGGAAGGACTAACTGCTAATATAATTACTATTCAGAGGGAATGCGACGTAAATCTCCAAGATTGCCAGGGCTAGGGATACAACAATGTGAAAACATGAACAGGGAAAACAATGGTGGACAGATCAGAATCATCAACCTAAACTTGAGTGTTTCACATTCCATAGGGATGCCACTTGCTCAATCTCATGATGGAAGTTGATGCAATCTTCAATGGAATCCATCTCCCTCTTTAGGATTCTTTGAAGAGTCTACATTCTGTTCTCTGCCTTTGTTCATCATTGGAAGATTCTCACAGATCATGCCAATGTCACTGTGAAGTCAGTATACAAAACATGCTGAGTGCAGAATTGACAGCATTAAAGATGTTTGATACCAAACAGCTGAAGTTCATGAAATTCTCATTACATTGATTGAACTGGAGCAAGCAGATGCTGGGTTATCCATCATGACCTGTTCATCTTGGTAAATCAACTCACCAATTTCAAGTTTCTTGTCTCCATGGTGGCGTGGTACGATATTCTGTTTTGCACATCATTGTGGTGAGCAAAAGGTGAAAAGCAAGAAAAAGTCAATATTGTTGCAGCCACAGAGCTGATAAATGCTCGTTGTGACTATATTGTAAACTACAATGAAGTCAGGTACGAAGGAACTCTGACCACAGCTAAGGAATTAGCTGAAAATATTGATATTGAACTAGTGTTGAAGCACATCTCACATTTTGTCATTATAAAGGTCAATTCAGCGGCAAAAATGAAACAGTTAACAATCTAGGTTCAACATTGAATTTTTCAACTGACTTTCAGACATGATGAAAGAGCTATGGAAGAACAGCTTCAGTTATGAATCAACATGAGAATATTTGAGGCTTTTGATATAACATGATGTGACACCCTGACAAAAAAAATTTGATGCGTGCTGGACCGTCATTATGCATTGGCACAGAGTTCTGACAATAATGGGGTCAACCTCTGTGAAGAACTTGGCTATCTGCTCCCAGCTCACTGTAGTACTCCTCAAAAAGTTCTACAATTCGTTTACGACAATGAAATTCATGACAACTTCCCAAACACATGGATAACACTCAGAATCCTGTTAACCTTGCCCATATCAATGGTGAACAGCGAACAGAACTTCTCAAATTTGAAGCTCATACAAACATATTTGTGGTTAAGCATTGGCAATGATAGACTATCTTTGCTCGCCATCCTGTCTACTGAGAATGCTGTGGGTCAAAGTATAAATCAGTCACAAGAAATTTTGGACTTTTCAGCAGTGTTGTCTTCTGATTTTTGGAATCTTGATGAACAAAGTTTTTTTAAATTTGTTATTGTTATTTATTACTTTGGTGTTTAATTGAATGCTTAGTTACATTGTCACTTATAATCTTATTTTTGTATTTGCCATTTGAATAAAATTGAATTTAATTGAATTTTGTACAATTTGCTCTTTGTATTTCTTTTAGTAAATTATAAAAAACTTTTGAAATTACAACTTTATTTCTGAATCATTTGCTAATACTACTACATACTTCAATTCAAAGAAAGAGTGCCAAAATACAAGTCTGTCCAGGGCATCATTTTCCCTCAGTTTGACCGTCTATATATGTATTGTGATCGTTCTTGAGAAATGCAAGCCATGTGCTAACTTAGAGTGCAGCCTTTCATTACGTGACTAGTTGGGATCTGCAGTATGTTTGCTGTTGAATAATGCAGATTGGGGAAGGGGAGGAAATAGAGAAAAAAACACATGTACAGACGAGGAGATGTTATTGTTCTCTACCAGGCCAGGCAGAAGGAACCCATTGGGAGATAAACACTGGAAGATCTCTAATTGGCAGATTGATGTAGCTGATTTGCTACTTACAGATTACAAATAAAATGTTCAGTTTTTTAAATTTCTACCTTGTTTACCATTGAAAACCGTAATGATGTTAATCTCCAATGAACTTTAGCAACTAATGGAAACAATGAAGTTCCCTCACTTGAGACCTTTGACCCACCCACTCATATATGTGTTATCATCACACTGAGAATGTTTTTACGAATAATGTTTATGCCCCTCCCTCCAAGCGGTTCATTGTGTTTAGCATTTATCAGCTCTTACACATGAACTGGATATCTCCAGTACGCTGATATTGATTGAGTGATAATATGTCAGCTATGGCTCAGCTGGGTAGCATTCTTATCTCTAAGCTGAAAGGCTGTGGGTTCAAGACCCTCTCCAGGGCCTGAGCATGAAAAGCTAGGCTGTTACTCCAGTGTGAAATTGAGGGACTGCTGTACTGCCAGGAGTACTATCTTTCAGATGAGAAATGAAACTGAGGTACACCTTACCTTGAATGGACATGAAAGATCTTGTGGCACTATTTTGTAGAATAGCAGGAGAGATATTCCTGCCGTCCTAACCAATATTTATCCCTTCATTAACATCACCAAAACAGATTGTGTGGGTATTGGCTGTTTGTGGGAGCTTGCTGTGCCTAAATTGGCTGCTGCGTTTCCTACAGTATAACAGTGACTACACTTCAAAATCATTGGCTGTGACGTGCTTTGGGGTGATCTGTGATCATGAAAGCCACTATATAAATGCAAGTCTGACTGTCAGAGATTGTCCTCTATCAGGCCAAATGTTGGTGTTCAGAATGAGAATGCAAGTGTGTTCATCATGGCACTACGTCAGTATGGTAATCAATTGACTCATTCCCTATGCTACTTATATTCCTAACAGGACAGTTGATTCCAAACAGTACAACAATGCTGCAGATGACCAATTACTTTTTTTTAAACTGGTAAAACCTAGGTGGAGGGTCAGGGCTCATAGTACAGGCCACGAGGAGAGCTGAAAAGAGTAAAAAATTAGGTAAATCAGGACATAAATTAAAGGACCTTTAGGTTTTAAAAGCTTATAGGAGGTAGGAAAACTAAGTGAGGTAAGAAGATCTGGCATTTTAAACACTGCAATCATTTTGATTCCAAAACTTTGAGGACATGCAGGGAGCAGGTGAGATAAATAGGGTAGCGTGGCTCTTCCCAGAAGGAAAAAACAGATCGTAGGAGTACTCTTATTTCCCAGTTTTTACTGGTGTCCCATTTTAAGGTATACAGCATTTGGACCAGTATTCTTATTTCCCAGTTTTTACTGTTTTTTCATTCTGGGTTAGAGCCAAACTGCAATTGGTAGAAAAAAACTGAAGTTCACATGTTGGATCTCATAAAGACTGCTGCCCCCTATTAACTAATTCAGTTTCAGCTGTGTTGGGAAAAATTGGAAAATGGCTGGCACTCTGAAACACACAGCAAGGGTCCTCCCACTCTGAAACTTATGCAGAACCACTGAAACTCATACAGGGCAAGATTCCCACTCTAAAACTTACAGTAGGGCCTTATAGCAGGGAGCTTCACTCTGAAACTCATAATAGGGCCTTAAGGGGCCTTCAGCTGAAACCCATAGCAGGGCCTTCTCACTCTGAAATCCAGCAGGAACCTTCTCATTCTGAAACTGGGCCTTCTTATTCTGAAACTTATGTGGAGCCTCACGATCTGAAACTCTCAGCAAGAGTTTTCTCATTCTGAAACTCATGTAGGGCCAGGGTGACCAACCCTTGAAATAAAATAAGGGACACTTTGACCGGGGCGGTGAGGGTGGTGGTGCGTGCTGGTGACCATGAGAGTGGGGCGGGCAGGGAAGGGGTGCCTTGTGACCATAATAACAGGGGAGGGGGTTTCAAAATCAACTAAAATTTATAACTTATCTTCTTTGATCACATTATCATCTGTCTGCTGATTATTCATTTGCAGTCCTGCTAAAATCATGCAAACTCACTCTGGAATCTCCCTGGATCAGTCTCCAGCAAAATGTCATAGAAAGGAGGGACAAAAAGCGCCCAGGGGAAAACAGTCAAAAACAAGGGACAATCTCTTAAAATACATGACAGTTGTTCACCCTGTGTGAGGCATTCTCACTCTGAAGCAGGGCCTTCTTACTCCAGTCTAGAGGGCAGTCCTGTAACCACAACAGCAGTTCTGACTAGCAGATATGTATCCTGCAGTGTGCCCCAGGGATCAGTATTGGCACCGCAACTTTTTACAATGTATATAAATGACTTGGATGAAGGGACTGAAAGTATGGTCACTAAATTTGCTGATGACACAAAGATAAGTAGAAAAGTAAGTTGTGAAGAGGACATAAGGACGCTGAAAAGGGACATAGATAGGTTAAGTGAATGAGCAAAGATCTGGAAGATGAAGTATAATGTGGGAAAATGTGAACTTGTCCATTTTGCCAGGAAGAATAAAAAAGAAGCATGTTATCTAAATGGTGAGAGAATGCAGAGCTCTGAGGTTCAGAGGGATCTGGGTGTCCTAGTGCATTAATCACAAAAGGTACAGGGACAGCAAGTAATTAGGAAAACTAATAGAATGTTATTGTTTATTGCAAGGGGAACTGAATACAAAAGTGGAGAGGTTATGCTTCAATAACACAGGGCATTGGTGAGACCACATCTGAGTACTCTGTACAGTATTGGCCTCCTTATTTGAGGAAGGATGTAAATGCATTGAAAGCAGTTTAGAGAGGGTTTACTAGACTAAAACTTCGAATGGACGGGTAGTCTTATGAGGAAAGGCTGGACAGGCTAGGCTTGTATTCACTGAAGTTTAGAAGGATAAGAGGCGACTCTTGATTGAAACATATAAGATCCTGGGGAGTCTTGACAGGGTGGATGTGGAGAGGATGTTTCCTCTTGTGGGAGAATCTAGAACCAGAGGTCACTATGTAAAAATAAGGGGTCACCCATTTAGGACAGAGATAAGGAGAAATTTTTTTCTCTCAGAGGGCCATGAGTCTTTGAAACTCTCTTCCTCAAAAGGAAGTGGAAGAAGAGTCTTTAAATATTTTTTAAGTAAAGGTAGATAAATTCTGGGTAAGAAAAAGTGAAAGGTTATTGGGAGTAGATGGGGATGTGAAGTCGAGGTTACAATCAGATCAGCCATGATCCTATTGAATGGCGGAGCAGGCTCGAGGGCCAAGTAGCCTACTCCTGCTCTTAGTTCGTATGTTCGCATGTGATGTGGACCTGGTTTAAGTAGAGTACACCAGAGTGAGCTAGTTAGTGACAGAGACAGGAATGAATGAAAACAGTACTTCCTTTACTGGAATTTGATGATATAATGGGAAAGAGTAGTAGAATGGTTTACCTGAAATTGAAGTTAATAAAAACATAAAGTTAACTAACATTTATAATGAGAATGACATAGGAAAGGATAGTGATCTGTAGTTATTGCAGAATGCAGGACTTTAGAGTAGTTAAGTGTTAACTTGGACAAACACATCTGCAAGAAGTGTCTCCAAATTTTTTTTTTAATTCATTCACAGGATGTGAGCTTTGCTGGCTGGGCCAGCATTTATTGCCCATCCCTAGTTACCCTTGAGAAGGTGGCGGTGAGCTACCTTCTTGAACCACTGCAGGCCATGTGGTGTGGGTACACCCACAGTGCTGTTAGGAAGGCAATTCCTGGATTTTGACTCAGCAACAGTGAAGGAATGGAGATATATTTCCAAGTCAGGATGGTGAATGACCTGAAGGGGAACTTCCAGGTTGTGGTGTTCCCATCTATCTTCTGCCCTTTTCCTTCTAGATGGTAGTGGTCATAGGTTTGGAAGGTGCTGTCGAAGGAGCCTTGGTGAATTCCTGCAGTGTATCTTGTAGATGGTACATACTGTTGCTACCTTGCATTGGTGGTGGAGCGAATGAATGTTTGTGGATGTGGTGCCAGTCAGGGGCCTGGTTTGTCCTGGACGGTGTCAAGTTTCTCAAGTGCTGTGGGAACAGCACCCATCGAGGCAAGTGGGGAGTATTCCAGCACACTCCTGACTTGAGCCTTGTAGGTGGTGGGCAGGCTTTGGGGAGTCAGGAGGTGAGTTACTCATTGCACGATTCCTAGCGTCTGACCTGCTCTTGTAATCATAGTATTTATATGGCTAGTTCAGTTCAGTTTCAGTCAATGCTAACTCCCAGGATGTTGATAGTGGGGGATTCAGTGATGGTAATACCATTGAACATCAAGGGGTGATGGCTGGATTTTCTCTTTTTGGGGATGGTCATTGCCTGACACTTGTGTGGGACGAATCTTACTTGCCACTTGTCAGCCTAAGCCTGGATATTGTCCAGGTCTTGCTGCATTTGGACACGGACTGTTTCAGTATCTGAGGAGTTGTGAATGGTGCTGAATATTGTGCAATCATCTGCGGACATCCCCACATTTGACCTTATGATGGAAGGAAGGTCATTGATGAAGCAGCTGAAATGGTTGGGCCTAGGACACTATCCTGAGGAACTCCTGCAGTGATGTCCTGAAGCTGAGATGACTGACCCTCCAACAACCACAACCATCTTCCTTTGTGCTAGGTATGACTCCAACCAGCGAAGAGTTTTCCCTCTGATTCCCATTGACTCCAGTTTTGCTAGGGCTCCTTGATGCCACACTCTGTCAAATGCTGCCTTGATGTCAAGGGCAGTCACCCTCACCTTACCTCGGGAGTTCAGCTCATTTGTCAATGTTTGAACCAAGGCTGTAACGAAGGCAGGAGCTGAGTGGCTCTGGCAGAACCCAAGCTGGGCATCAGTGAGCAGGTTATTGCTAAGCAAGTGCTGCTTGATAACACTGTTGATGACGTCTTCCATTACTTTACTGCTGATCAAGAGTGGACTGATGGGGTGGTAATTGACTGGGTTGGATTTGTCCTGCTTTTTGTGTACAGGACATACCTGGGCAATTTTCCACATATCTGGGTAGATGCCAGTGTTGTAGCTGTACTGAAACAGCTTGGCTAGGGGCACAGCAAGTTCTGGAGCACAAGCCTTCAGTACCATTGCTGGAATGTTGTCAGAGCCCATAGACTTTTCAGTATCCACTCGGCACTTCTGGCTGAAGATTGTTGCGAATACTTCAGCCTTATCTTTTGCACTCCTCCATCATTGAGGATGGGGATATTTGTGCAGCCACCTCCTCCAGTGAGTTGTTTAATCGTCCACCACCATTCACGAATGGATGTGGCAGGACTGCAGAGCTTAGAGCTGATCCATTGGTTGTGGGATTGCTAGCTCTGTCTACCACTTGCTGCTTATGCTGTTTGGCACGCAAGTAGTCCTGTTTTATAGCTTCACCAGGTTCACACCTCATTTTTAGGTATGGCTGGTGCTGCTCCTGGCATGCCCTCTTGTACTCTCCATTGAACCAGGATCGATCCCCTGGCTTGATGGTAATGGTAGAGTGGGGGATATGCCAGGCCATGAGGTTACAGATTGTGCTTGAGTACAATTCTGCTGCTGCTGATGGCCCACAGCGCCTCATGGATGCCAAGCCTTGAGTTGCTAGATCTGTTCGAAATCTATCTCATTTAGCACAGTGATAGTGCCACACAACACAATGGAGGGTATCCTCAATGTGAAGGCGAGGGTTCGTCTCCATAATGACGTGGGTGGTCACTCCTACCAATACTGTCATGGACAGATGCATCTGCAACAGGCAGGTTGGTGAGGATGAGGTCAAGTATGTTTTTCCCTCTTGTTGGTTCCCTCACCACCTGCCGCAGACCCAGTCTAGCAGCTATGTCATTTAGGACTCAGCCAGCTCAGTCAGTAGTGGTGCTGCCGAGCCAGTCTTGGTGATGGACATTGAATCCCCCACCCTGAAAACATTCTGTGCCCTTGCCACCCTCAGTGCTTCCTCCAAGTGATGTTCAACATGGTTCATCAGCTGAGGGAGGGCAGTACATGGTAACCAGCAGGAGGTTTTCTTGCCCATGTTTGACCTGATGCCATGAGATTTCATAGGGTCTGGAGTCAATGTTGAGGACTCCCAGGACAACTCCCCCCCGACTGTATACCGCTGTGCCGCCACCTCTGCTGGTGATCGGCGGAATCTGGGACATTATCTGTAAGATATGACTCCGTGATGCTGTTGTTTGACTAGATTGTGAGACAGCTCTCCCAATTTTGGCACTAGCCACTAGATGTTAGTAAGGAGGACTGTGATTGCCGTTGTTGTTTCCAGTGCCCTGGTTGATGCCAGATGGTCCGTCTAGTATTGATTCCTTCTTTGTGTCTTTGCAGTGGTTTGTTACAACTGAGTGGCTTGCTAGGCCATTTCAGAGGACATTTAAAAATCAACCACATTGCTGGAGTCACATGTCAGCCAGACCAGGTAAGGACAACAGATTTCCTTCCCTAAAGGGCTTTAGTGAACCAGATGGGTTTTTTTAAAACAATCGACAATGGTTTCATAGTCATCATTAGACTTTTAATTCCAGATTTTTATTGGATTCAAATGCCACCATCTGCTGTGGTGGGATTTGAACCTGGGTCCGCAGAACATTATCCTGGGTCTCTGAATTACCAGTCCCGTGACAATACCACTACGTCATTGCCTCCCCAAATAAAACTGCTTGAGCTCAAGATCTTACAACTTGAGGTGGAGTTGTTGGCAATCCAACACATCAAGGAGGGACAAAGGTTTCTAGAGAAAGAGAGTCTGGTCACCATACTGAGAGATAGGGAGTTGAGAGTGATGGAGGAAGGTGTTTTGTCTATCCAGTGAGAAAGGGACAAGCTCGAGCAGAAATGCTCAGTGCAAATTACCCTCTCTAACAAGCCTGAAGAACTGGCTTCTTGTGGAGAGGAAGATGACTCTGGGCAGGGTCATCAAAGGGGAGTTGAAGGGGGTAGACAGGGGAAGAGTGGGACATGAAAATACGCTGGCAGCTAACATGAAAGGGAATCTCAAAGTCTTCTATCGGTATATAAATAGCCAAAGGAATGGCAAAAAGAGGATTGGTGTCAATTAGGGACCAAAAAGGAGATTTACACATGGAGGCAGGGGGCATGGCTGAGGTATTAAACGAATACTTTGCATCTGTCTTTACCAAGGAAGAAGATGCTAGCCAGGCCATGGTGAAAAAGAAGAAAATCCAATCACTAGAAAGGTTCAAAATTGATAAGGAAGATGTATTAGATAGGCTGTCTGTACTTAAAGTTGACAAGGCACCGGGCCTAGATGAGATGCATTCAAAGATAATGAGGGAAGTGAGAGTGGAAATTGCAGAAGCACTGGCCATAATGTTTCAGTCTTCCTTAGACTCAGGGGTGGTGTCAGAGGATTAAAACATTGCAAACAATACGCCCGTGTTCAAAAAAAGGGGATAAGGATAAGCCCAAAAACTACAGGCCAGTCAGTTTAAAGTCAGTGGTGGAGAAACTTCTAGAAATTATAATTTGGGACAGAATTAATAATCACATGGACAAATGCACATGAACTAAGTCAAGCCAGCATGGGTTTCTTAAGGGGAAATCATTCTTAACTCACTTGCTCTAAAGGGGGTGCAGGAGCAGAGGGACCTGTGTTTAGATGTGCATAAGTCATTAAGTGTGGCAGGACAGTTTGAGAGAGCAGTTAATAAGTCACAGTAGCCTAGGTTTTATTAATAAGGGCATACAGTACAAGAGCAAGGAGATTATATTGAGCTTATATAAGACACTAGTTCCTCAGTTAGAATACTGCCTACAGATCTGGCCACCACATTTTAGGAGGGATGTGAAAGCATTGGAGAGAGTGCAGAAGGGGTTTACAAGAATGGTTCCAGGAATGGGAAACTTCAGTTGCGAAGATAGATTGGGGAAGTTAGGACTATTTTCCTTGAAGAAAAGGAGGCTCAGAGGAGATTTGATAAAAATATTCAAAATCATGAGAGGCCTGGACAGAGTAGATAGATGGAAACTGTTCCCATTGGCAGAAGGATTGATAACCAATGGGCACAGATTTAAGGAAATTGGTAAAAGAAGCAAAAACGATATGAGCAAAATTCTTTTCACGCAGTGAGTGGTTAGGGTCTGGAATGCACTGTTTTAGTGTGTTGTGGAGGCAATTTCAGTTGAGGCATTCAAAAGGAAATTAGATGATTATTTGGAAAGAAACAATGTGCAGGGTAATGGGAAGAACTCAGAAGAATGGCACTAGGTGAAATGCTCATTCAGAGAGTCGGTGCAGACACAATGGGCCATATGGCCTTCTTCTGCACTGTAACAATTCCATGATTTAGCAACTTTCACAACCTGTGGATATTCCAAAGGGCTTCACATCTGATAGAGTACTTTTGAAATCAATGTAATCACTGTTTTTAATATAGATTTCCAATATCCACAATATTTCACTTTTGTTCTGTTTGTTTTGCTGATTTGTGGTCACTCTCTGTTAATTATAGCTAAAGTCAAATTAATTGTAGCACAAGTCAAAGTTTGTGCCTTGACCCCAAAAACAAGATAACGTTAGGGTGCAAGCAGTGTTTGTGATGACTGGATAAATCACTGCAATACATAAAGGTAGCACAGGAAATTCACTGCTGTGATTTGTCCTTTCACCAACGCAAGCCACTTGAGCAAACAATGCCTCAGCACTTCTGGGTAAATGCTTGGCTTTTGCATTTATTTTTGTTCATGGGACGTGGACATCTATTGCCCACCCACAATTACCCTTGAGAAGTTGATGGGTAAGTTGTTCTCTTAAACTGCTGCAGTCTTTATGGTATAGGTATACTCACTGCGCTGTTAGGTAGGGAGTTTGAGAATCTTAAACCAGCAACACTGAAGCACTGATATATTTCAAGTCAGGATGGTGTGTGACTTGGAGGGAAACTTGCATGTGGTGGTGTTTTCATCTGTCTGCTACCCTTGTCCTTCTAGGTGGTAGAGATTGCAGATTTCAAAGGTGCTGTCAAAGAAGCATTGGTGAGTTTCTGCTGTGCATCTTGTAGATGGCACACACTGCCGCCACTGTGCGCTGGAGGTGGAAGGAGTGAACCCTTAAGGTGGTGGATGGTGTGCCAGTCAAGCTTATCACTTTGTCCTAGATGGTGCCGTTGCGTATTGCTGCAGCTGCACTCATCCAGACAAGTGGAGAGTAATCCTTCACACTCCTTACTTATGCCTTGCAGATGGTAGAAAGGCTTGGGGAAGTCAAGAAGTGAGTTACATGTCATAGAATACCCAACCTTTGACTTGTTCATGTGGCCACAGTATTTATGTGGCTACTCCAGTTAAGTTTTTGGTTAATAGGAACTCTCAAATTGTTGATGCAGAATGCAACAATGCTAATCTCATTGAATGTCAAGGGGAGATGGTTAGATTCTGTCTTGTTAGAGATAGTAATTGCCTGGTAAATATGTGGTGTAAATGTTACTTGCCACTTAACACCTCAAGCCTGAATGTTGTCCAGATTTTGCTGCATGGGGGCACAGATTGATTCATTGCTGAGGACCTGCGAATAGAACGGAACGCTATGCAATCAATCAGCGAACATCCACACTCCTGATCTTATGATGCCAGGGAAGGTCATTGATTAAGCAGCTGAAGATCGTAAGCAATATAACACTCCCCTGAGGAACACCTGCAGTGATCTCCTGGGGCTGAGATTGCTGGCTTCTCATACCACAACTATCTTCCTTTGTGCTCAGTGTCAATCCAGCCAGTGGAGAGTTTTCCCCCCGATTCTCATTGAATTCAATTTTACTCAGGCTCCTTGATGCTACGTTCGGTCAAATTCTGCCTTGATGTCAAGGGAGTTACTCTCATCTCACCCCTGGAAATCAGCTTTTTGTCCACGTTTGAACCAAGGTTGCAATGAGGTCTGGAACCAAGTGGTTCTGGTGGAATCCAAACCGGGCATCAGTGGGCAGGTTAATGACGTGTTCATGCTGCCTCCATTACTTTACTGATGATTGAAAGTAGACTGATAAGGCATTAATTGGCGGATTGGATTTATCGTGCTTTTTGTGGACTGGATATACTTGGGTAATATTCCACATTGGTAGGTAAATGCCAATTTTGTAGCATGCTCTTGGCATGCTCTTATACATGCCTCATTGATGGTAACGTTCAAGTGAGGGTTTTTTAAAATACAATTGTGGTTTATTGGCATCATTAGCAAGGCCAGCTTTTATATTCATCCCTAAGTGTTGTTTAGAAGGTGCTGGTGAGATGCCTTCTCAAACTACAGCAGTGTGTCTGGTGATAGGTCAGAAGATAGCGAAGAGTCAACCACACTGCTGTGGATCTGGAGTTATATGTAGGCCAGATTGGGTAAGAATGGCAGATTTCCTTCCCTAAGGGAACCAGACGGATTTTTACAACAATCGGTGGTTTCATGGTCATCCATTACTGAGACCAGCTTTTCATTTCGGATATATTTACTTAATCAAATATTTTACATCTCCCAGCTGCTGTGGTGGGATTTGAGCTCATGTCTCCAGAGTATTAGTGCGGGCCTCTGGATTATTCATCCAATAATATAACCACCATATTACTGTTCCCGCATGATGTTACAGCTTTTGGTGGAATACAACTCTGCTGCTGCTGATGGCCCATTGCGCTTCATGGTTGCCCAGTTTTGAGCTGCTAGGTCTGTTCTGAATCTACGGTGGTAGTGCCACATATCACAATGGAGGATGTCATCAGTGTGAAGATGGGACGTTAACTTCACAAGGACTGTGCAATGGTCACTTCTAACAATACTGGCACGAACAGATGTGTCTGTGTCAGGTAGATCAGTGATGAAAAGGACAATTAGATAGTTCCCTTGTGTTGGTTCTCTCATCCCCTACAGGACTTGGCCACAGTTCAATCAGTAGTGGTGCTACCATGTCACTCTTGGTAATTGCTTTTGAGTTTTTTAAGGAAGTTTTTAAGGTGAATTTTCTGCTCACTAAGTTGAGGGATGGATTGATTTATTTTTCCAACACCCAGTACCAATCAGTACCACCATCACACATTCCCAGTTTAGGTGCCTCATGCTCTAGAAGCCAGTGGTATAGAACACCAAACTCCCTGACCCAAGTACAAATCCTTCCCGGGCACCAACTTCTTGACAGCATCCCCATACCACCAACATGACAGTTAAAAGAAAAAATACAGTAAAACTTGGAAATGAAGGGTACCAGTAAAACTTATCTGAATTGACCTTGTATACCTTAAAATGGATCTTCAGTATTACTGGATACAGTATTACTGATTTTTACTGGAATTTGAACATTTTGAGCTGGTTTTTCCTTCAGCGATTTCCCAGACTAATCACCCAGCAGTCTCTCCGAGCAAGGCTGCCAATATAATGCCAAATTCATTCCTTGTTTAAATGATGAACTGCTTGTTACGTGACAACGAGGATACAGGATTTGCAACAAAAAGTCAATCAATGGAAAGGTAATTGTATTTGCAGCATAACAGGCCATCGGAAAATACTAAAGAACGTGATGTTTAAAATCAATAACTGTACTTTAAAGCAGAAAACGAAAGAATCTGGAACATAAAGTTTCTTATTAAGTGCCCAGCTGGCTGATTGTGATAGAGCTTGTTCTATTGCATGCTCCAATTCATAGCGCCACTGACACAGCTAATGAAATGTATGCGAATCAATGACCTTATACTCTAAACTCAAACAGTGTTTTATTTGATGAATGCTTTCATTGTTTTGTGTGACAAAATAAAAATCCCTGTCTACCGTCTTAATCAAGGATTTTTGAAATGCTCCTGCTAGCCACATCGCTGATCAGTGTAAAATAGGTAATTACACTGCTCTGATGTCTCGGTATAGGTGCTTTACTCGTTCTTATTGGGAATAGAAACATGAAGGAATAAATCAAACCCCATTTGGAGTCTCTCCCTCTCTCTCTTAAATGCATACATATTGAATGAATAAAGCCTGGAATTAAAAGCTAGTCTCAATAATGCTGACTATGAAACTATCATTGTAAAAACCCATCCGGTTCACTAATGTCCTTTAGGAAAGGAAATCTGCCATCCTTAGCTAGTCTGGCATACATATGTCCCCAGACCCACAGCGATGTGGTTGACTCTTAACTGCCCTCTAAAATGGCCTAGCCAGTCACTCAGTTCAAGAGCAATTAGGGATAGACAATTTTCCTGACACCCACATCCCATGAAAGAATAAGAAAAACACATATGTACATAAGCACCAACAACTTGCATTTGCAGGGTGTCTTTAAAATAGTAAAGTGTCCCAACGCACTTCACAGGAGGAGAATCAGACACTGAAACACATAAAAAGTTATTAGGAAAGGTAACCAAAAGCTTGGCCAAGGAGGTTGATTTTAAGAAGTGACTTAAAGGAGGAGAGAGAGGACGGTGGAGAGGCAGAGAGATTTAGGGAGGGAATTCCAGATCTCAAGAGCCTAGGCTGCTGAAGGCATGCCGCCAATGGTGGAATCAACAGAACACAGCTATATACAAATGCAGATATGTGTGTTCACAGACTGAAGGATATTCAAATACGGATGCATATATAAGGACACCTAGGGATATGTAAATACACACAGAGAGATATATCCGCACTGTTACAAACGTGTACATACACACATTGTGCACAGACACACCTACATATGAAAGTGCAGACCAGTAGGATTTACACTTTCCCATTTGGGGTCCCCTTGCAAAGGACCACACACTTCTCAAACCCACTATGCTATTCCAAAAGCAAGAATCAGGTAATGAAAGGAAAACAGTGCTGGCATCACAGAAAACATATTTACTCATACACAGCAACAGAAGTCATGTATGATCAAACCATCAACTGCCTAAAAACATAACTGTAGTTGCAGATAGAAATCTGACAAGTCCACACAGAAGCTCAATTTGAAAACAGGTTGTGTCAGAATGCAGTCATAACTGTCACTTATATTTACACATTATAAAGGATAATATCTCACAGCTTTTTACCATGGGCAGCTGAAACCACTAATGCAAAGGATGGGGTGATGGATTGAGGATGCACAAACTCACTCTCCAGCAAACACACAAATGCTTCTGTATACACACTGATCCTTCACAAACTCTGACCCTCCTGTACACACACTGACCACTCACACATATGGATCCCTCACACACACTGACCCCTCCTGTATACAAACTGGCCCCTCACACACACTGACCCCCCATACACAAACTGGCCCCTCACATACACTGACTTTCCACCCCTGTATACACACTGATCCCTCACATACACCGAGACTCCTGTACGCAGACTGACCACTCACACATACCAACCCTCTCGTACACACACTGACTCCTCACACAAATTAACCCACCTGAACATACACTGACTTCTCCTGCACATACAGTGACCTTCCTATACACACCAAGACCCTTGGCACACACTGACCTTCCTGTACACACAGTGACCTTCCACCATTCACCATGACCCTTTGCACACAGTGACCTTCCTCTACACATCATGACCCTTTGCACACACTGACTCTCCCGTACACACACCTACTGTACTGCCATTGGAATACAAATATAATACTGGTGGGTACTGACCTATCCCACCAACTTTTATACACTGTCAGCTGTGAGATTTGTTGGCAAGCACAACAATTTTGTAGGATATGTTCAGGAGGCAGTAACCATGCTGTTTTCTGAGTGTTACCAAGTCATGTGCCCCGTTGACAGGGTATAAAAAAAAGCATCACCTGCTTGTATAAAACAGTTTTATTGGTGATTTCAATTTAAATAAGAATAAACATATATTCTGCTTTGTTGCCTTCAAACTAGCATAGGCTGTTCAAAGGAAAACACTGCAACAGTACAGAAATGCATTTTGAAAGATTTCACATTTACCGGAACGTCTTAAGCTTTGCCATTATACAGCTCCCAGTGGGTCAGCACAGATTTGATCAGCAGGAAAACCTCTCTAGTGATTCAGTTGATTAAGGTAATGAGTAGCTGAACCACACAGAACAAGATGATCCCAAGTTCAAACCTGGGTCTGTATTGGGTTAGCTGATGTCAGTTGTGCAAAAGTCAGTGGTAATAGTCAGTTTTGACCTGCATTAGAGGTTGCCGATTCATGTCTCACTCCAGGGCCTTGAACTCAAAAGCTAGGCTGGTGGTCCTATGCAGTACTGAGGTCTGCTGCACTGTTGGACGTGTTGTCTTTAAACCATGGCCCATCTGCCCTCTGACATAAAAGATCCCATGGCAATATTTCAAAGAAGACCAGGGAAGTTCTCCTCTGGATCCTGGCCCATAATTGTCCTTCAAACCATTATCAAAAACAAATTATCTGGTCATTACCACAATGCTATTTGTGGGATTACAACAGTGACAACACTTCAAAAAATAATTATTTGGCTATAGAGTACTTTGAGACATCCTGAAGTAGTGGCAGGTTCGATATAAACACAAATCTTCTTTCTTTCATTAGGAGCTCACATAAAATTGGACTCAGTGCCCTTAGATTAGAGAGGGGTCAGTGAACTGACAGGTTCTGTTGTAGATATATAACTGTTACTTGAGTACTCCAGAAAAAATGCAAAATAACCAGTGTTGCTCTTAATGGAGGTGAAAATTCTTCATAGTCTTTTACAATAGAGCTAAGTCAGAACCCTTCCAATATGATAAGAAGAGAGGAAGCAAGGCCTGAGGTCAATCCTTTGGATCATTGAGAAATGGGGAATGATTATCAGGGCTGCCATGTGAGAGTGGAGGATAGAACTCAGCATGAGTTGCTTGTCAAAATCTGTTCCCACTAGGTTGACCTTTCCTTCCTTTGTGTATTTTTCAATGGATGGAACAAGTCCTAATTGTACACCTTGCCTGTCTTTTCATTCCTTTACTATTCAAAGATAATCAGCTACTGTATCTACAAGAGCTTGTCAGCTGCATACAAAACTTGCTTAACACTTGATTATGTGAAATTTGAAAGCAAGCTATTGATTCAAACTGTGTTTGGCAAAATGGTGAATACCCATATCTATTGTGGGCTCAGAGTATATTTTGTAGCCAGTAACATGGAGTCCCAACACTGCTGGATGCACTGGGAGTATTGCCCAGTGATATGAAACCTTCACACTGCTGGATACTTCGGAGGTATTGCCCAGTAACATGAAGCCTCTGCACCACTGGGTCCTCTGGGAATATTGCCCAGTAATATGGAGCCCCCACATTAAGCTGGCAGTAATGCCCAGTAACATGGTGCTGCCGCACTTCTGGGTACTCTGGGACTAATGCCCAGTAACATTGAGCTTTCACAATGCTGGATACTCTAGGTGTATTGCCCAGTAGCATGAGCCTTCACGCTTGTTTAGGAGTAATGCCCAATAACTTGGAGCCTCCATGCTGCTGAGTACTCTGGGAGTATTGCCCAGTCAGAGGGAGCCTCCATATTGCTGGATACTTTGAGAGTATTGCTTAGTAACATGGAGCATCCACACTGCTGAGTACTTGGGGTATATTGTCCAGTAACAAGGAGCCACCACACCGCTGGATACTCTGGAAGTATTGCCCAGTAATATGGAACTTCTGGACACTCTGGGAGTAATGCCCAGTAACATGGAACTTCCACACTGCTTGATACTGTACAAGTAATGCACAGTAACATTGCACCATGGTGGCAAGATAGGCTGAATTTCCTACTTCTGTAGTCTGTATTTCTAAGATTTTATACTAAAATTGCACACTCACAGGAACAAAGAGGAGTAAAAACCATCTTGACCGTCGAGCTCAGGCTGCTGTTACCCTGATTCTCCCAACCTAGCATGCAGCTGCATTTTAAATTCCTCTACTATTCTGCCTATTAAAATTGCTATCACCTTTTTCAGTTAAGAAGTTCTCCCTTATGAATAGGATCATAGAAATGTACACAACATCAACCGCCCCACCCTCATCAACACTCTATGTTATTTCTTCAAATAACTTGATTGAGTTAGTCAAACACAACGGTGGAATAGTCCCAGATTTGCACTAAGTGCGGTAGCGGGTGGGAAAAAGGACATTTTATCTGCTGGCCACAATGGCAGCTTCTCATGCTGTATCATCCCAATCCTGCCTTATTAATTATGCATTCCCAGGAAACATGCCGTTTAAATGGCGGGCGGGCTCTCATTCGCCCACCATGCCATCACCTCGCTGCTTCATCACACCATGCGCCATTTTTAAATTGCAGCCACACGCACACCTCTTAGTGCTTCACAGAAGACATGGCCCTGAAAAGCAAGAAGACTGCAGCCCTCCGATTTAATGACGCGTCCCTCGAGCACTTTTTAGACATAGTGGAGGCCTGTCGTGATGTCCTCTACCCTGATCTGGACGAAGACCAGCACCGACACCCTCAGCCAGTCAGTTCCTCAGCTTCATCAATGTCATCGCTTGCAGGCAAGAGGACTCCTCCTCCATTGAAGAGCTGGAAATAAATAACCTGGAAGACCCGACACAGCACTTACCCACACCCTCCACCAGTGCAGAGACACACACCTTGGTGGGGCTTAGATCTAGAGCAGGCTCGAGTTCACAATCTGTAGTCACCCCACGGACATGTGTCTGCAGCAGGAGAAGGCAAGTTCAGCCTAGCTCCCTGGCATTTGGAGGACAGCTGGGGAAGAAACACCTGTGAGGTCCGAGTCACATGACAAGCCTCTGGATTTGGCCTTCCAACTCATCCTGGAGTCAGCTGAAGGTCGGGGAACATCACACAGAGCTGTTGGTAGCCCTCAACAGAGTGGCACACGAGTCTGCCTCCTCTGATGAAGTGGTGCCCACATGTGCGCATTTGGAGGTCTCCATGGAAAGGATGGCGGACACCATGAACACCCAGGCCCAGCAGAAAGCGGAGAGTGCGCAGACCTGCATCTTGGTAGCCATGGGTAGGTTCCTGCAGTGGCGACATGAAAGGGAAATGCCCTCAGGCACCCAAAGTGAGGAGCAGCAGTAGCTGGACACCCCTGGGTCATCCACCTATGAATCTCAGAGGCTGCCCTCTTCCTTTGCCTATGACCCCCTCAACCCTTGTCCTCTGTCACCGCAGAGGTAGCAACTGGCCCACAGGAAGATAGCCAAAGCAAACCGGGGCCCCCAAGGCCTCGACTCTCCAGAGGACACGCCGAAGTCATCAGAGGCAAAAGAGCCAACCATTGCACATGCTGCCTTCCACTCCTGCTACGGATGTCAGGGCAGCACCTAGATGTCTAATGCGTTCAAAAGTTAAGAAGTTCTGATCACATTTGGTTGCATGGGTGAACACATTTTGTCACTTTACTATCTGAAAATATATTCACTTTCACTGGATAATGTGCAATGGTGTCTCTCAGCTTAACTGACAGGCTTTGCAAGTCCTTGCACTGCATCACCACCCCTCCTCTCCCCCCTCCACCCCATTAGCAGTTCAGCTGCATGCAGCTGGCCCACAAGTGATTCTATAGGGAGAAGTGTGTGTGTGTAGCAGGGTCTTTCAGAGCCTCATGCAAACACTCTCCCACGCATGTGGATCCTTCCCCCATCATACACATCTCAATGTCCTGGGCATATTCAATGCTGCCTGCTGGGGATCGGCTTCAGTTGTCCATCTGGGCTGCCCTGCATGTCCGCCCACCCACTGATCACACTTCCATGCAACACTTGTTCTCACCCAACACGACTCTCATTTCACTTCTGATTTAACAAGCATGGTGGTGCTATAGTTTTACGTGTGCTCCCCCATCTCTTCCTCTCCCCTCGTCACCCATTTCATTTCCCCTATCACTGTCGACCCACCTGACATCACCTTCCACCAGCCCATTGTGACCTACCAGCCACAACCCTTTTCTTTCGGGGATTTCCAGGTGAATGTGCACATTTCCTTCCTTCCCGAAAAACCCACCCCATCCACAATAACGTTCCCGACCTCCTCCTTCCCACCCCAAGGGTCCGTGTCTGCCTCCAAGTCCCCACCAACCACCCTTGCTGTACCTTCTACCAATAGCGTTGCACCCTAACCTTCCCAACCTACTGCCTCACTTTGCTCTTGGTTATTCTCAGCATTCCCTCCTACCACGCCCTTCCTCAGTTTACTCCCCAGGCAGCAATCATGGACTCAACAGAGCTCTCCCTTGCACGTTCACCTGGACATCCCCCCCCTCTGGACTCCTTCTCCCCTTGGAACTACCCCCTTCCCCCCCCACCCCGGTCACTGCCCCCCCACCAACTCTGCGCCTCCCTTAGTCTTTCCCTCTTCCTGACTCCTTCCTCCATCCTTACTTCTTCCGCCATCCTAACTCCTTCCCCTCTCTGGACTCCTTCCTCCACCCTTACTTCTTCCATCACCCTAACTCCTTCCACTCTCCAGACTCCTTCCTCCACCCTTACTTCTTCCTCAAGCCTTACTTCTTACCCCTTCCTAGCTCCTTCCTCCACCTTACTTCTTCTTCAAACCTTACTCCTTTCCCCTTCCCAACTCCTTCCTCCACCCTTACTTCTTCCTCCACCTTTACTCTTTCCCCTCTCTGGACTCCTTCCTCCCCCTGGACACCTTCCTCCCCCTGAATTCCTTACCCCCTCTGAACTCCTTTCCTTACACCTTCGTCCCTCCTTTTACCTACCTCCCCAGTTGCTGTCGTCTCCCCCATTACCTCCTCCTCTCCTGTACTCCCTCCCCCCTCCCAACCTCACCCACTGCCGACAGCTTTGTTCCCCCGCAACCTCACCAACCCCGACGCCTTCATTCCCCCTCCCAACCTCATCTCTCCCCCAACATCTTTGTTTCTCCCCGCTCCCAACCTCACTCCCCACCCACATTTTTGTTTTCCTCCCCAACCTCAACTCTCCCATCACCTTCATCCTCCCATCTTCACACTGAGGATACCCTCACTTGTGTTGTGTGGCACTAACACTGTGCTAATTGGGATAGAATCAGAACAAATCTAGCAGCACAAAACAAAGCATCCATGAGGTGCTATGGGCTGTTGTGACTGCCCTTGACATCAAATCACCATTTGCACAAGTGAACCATGAAGGAGCCCTGGCAAAATTGAAGTCAATGGGGATCGGGGAAAAATTCTCTACTGGTTGGAGTCATACTAAGCACAAAGGAAGATGGTTGTCGTTGTTGGAGACCAATCACCTCAGTCCCAATACATCACTGCAGGAGCTCCTCATGGTGGTGTCTTCAACAGCTTCATCAGATACTGACGCAATCCGTGCCAATTGCAACAGGACCTGGACAATGTTCAGGCTTGGGCAAGTAACATTCATGCCAAACAAGTGCCAGTCAATGAACATCTCCAATAAGAGAGAATCTAACCATCTCAGCTTGAAATTCAATGCCATTACCATTGCTCAATCCCCACAGTATCAATGTCTTGGGAGTTACCGTTGACCAGAAACTGAACTGGGCCAACCAAATAAATATAATGGTTACAAGAGCAGGTTAGAGGCTGGGAATTCTGAGGCGAGTAACTCACCTCCTGTCTCCCCAAAGCCTGTCCATCATTTACAAGGCACAAGTCAGGAGTGTAATGGAATACTCTCCAATTGCCTAAATGAGTTTAGCTCTAACAGCATTCAAGAAGCTCAACACTATCCAGGACAAAGCAGCCCTCTTGCTCGGCACCCATTTGCCACCTTAAACATTCACCCCCTCCACCACTGACTCACAATGGCAGCAGCGTGTACTACATATAATATGCACTGTGACAACTCACCAAGGTTTCTTCGACAGCACCTTCCCAACCCATGACATCTACCATGAAGAAGGACAATAGCAAAAGACGCATGTGAACACCATCGCCTTCCGAGTTGCAGTCCAAGCCATGCACTATCCTGACTTGGAAATATAATGCCATTCCTTCACTGTCATGGGATTTAAATCCTGGAATTGCCTTCCCAGCAGCACTGAAGGTTTGCGTACACCAGATGGACTGCAGCAGTTCAAGAAGGTGGCTCACCACCATGTTCTCAAGGGTATTTAGGAATGGGCAATAAATGCTGGCATAGGCAGCAATGCCCACATCCCATGAAAGAGTAAAAAAAAATTGAAGACCAGCAATGTCTACTGAAGCTCATTGCTCCTTACCTCAAAATTTTAGAGGAGACCCTCTAATGTTCTTTGTTTTGTAGATAATGTCATTCCTTTATCTGGAGCAGAACAAGGTTTTGGGACTGGGATTACTGCATGCACACAGTAACCATTTAGACTAGCATCAGAGGGAATGAGTACA
Organism: Carcharodon carcharias; assembly: GCF_017639515.1. Lineage (NCBI taxonomy): Eukaryota > Metazoa > Chordata > Chondrichthyes > Lamniformes > Lamnidae > Carcharodon > Carcharodon carcharias. The sequence continues at coordinate 120,429,044 of NC_054473.1, read as the reverse complement.
CTGCACACACACACACACAGACACACATACACATGAAATAACTTTGAATTTGGATAATAGTATAAAATGGGTGATATCAATTCAGCCACTTGTTATACCTCTCTCCCAAATTTTAATTTTCACTGATTTCCAGAGAAAATGTTAAACAACCTTGAGATTGCATTTTAATCAAATCAGCTGACTTCTGGGACTAATTGTGTGAGAGCGACAAGTCTGTATACTAAAAATGAAAAGTAAAAACATGACAGGGACTCAGTGCAAAGTATCAGTGTGGAAGGCCTAACGCTTGTTGTGGTGATAATACCTTCTCGGCCTGCTCTATGTTGGAACAGGAAAATGGATGACCATTTGAGATGGGCACAGGAACTTAAAGAGAAGTGTCAGAGCTCTTCAGCTATTCGGTTACCACTCCTCAAATCATCCTGTTTGCTATTTCTGAGAGGCTCAGAATGCTGTGAATTTCTGCATTCCTCCAATTTTGATCTCTTGCACACCCCCATTTTAATTGTTCCACCGTTGGCGGCTATACCATCAGCTCTTAGCTCTGGCATTCATCTTTCCCAAATCTCTCTGCCACTCTCCTCCTTTAATGCAAGCCTTAAAACCTACTTCCTTGACTCAAGCATGTCCTATTATCTCCTTATGTGGTTCAGTGCAAGTTTTCGCTTTGGGATTTGTTACTATTTTAAAGGTGTTCTATAAATGCAAGTTGTTGTTGCATGTCACACAACAAAGCACATTTGCCAACAGTAGAGTGATTAAAATTGGGGATGCACAAGAGATTAATAAATAAAATTGTTCAAAGGAGAAGAAAAGAAAATACTTATTTAAAAAATGGCCCGATTATTTTTCTCCTGGGTTGCTCGCAGCAGTTTCCTGGAGATTAATCTCTAATTCCTGTAGGCTACAGAATAATCATGAAAGATTGGCAAACCTATCTACATGTTTGGTGAGTGACAACATTATGTTCCATAATGGCCTGTCCTCTCATCACATGTTCTCTTATTGATGGAAGTGCTTTCTGACACAGATGATATCTGGCATGTGTGACAATTCTGACTATACTGCTAAGGTCAGATCATGGAAATAACTGAAGCAATGGCTCTCCCCTTGTGCCTGCGTGCAGCACCCGATATGTTGTTTGTGCTGTTTGATGGTGACAGATGCAAACAGTTGGCAGGAGGAGACTGTGCAGTTGTTCCTAAGCCTGGTCTGGGTGCCAAAAGCATCATCTGCCTCAATCACTAGAGGATAAAAGCTCAGCGAGATGATAAGCTTCTTACCAACGCACGAGGTTCATTCAACCAAATAAAACTCACCCACTAATGGGTAAGGTATGTAGGGGTTCTGCATGCAGTTCGTTCTCTGGGCAGCCAGAGGTGACTACAATATTCATCATGGAGGTTCCAAATTCCACAATGTCTGGTCAGGCATAAAGTAACTCCAGAAAGGGGCACTGATAGAACTTGGCAGCTGAGAGACCTAATGTTGCAGTGCTGTAACACTAATGGCTGCGGAACTTGATTGAGTCACACACAATATTTCACATATCCTAGGATAAAGAGTGCATCTACATAGTAATACATTGCTTGGCCTAAATAGCCAAGTGGTTATGGTACTGGGTTTGTAACCCCAAGAGCAAGAGTTCAAATCTCACAATGGCAAACTATGAAACAATGTAACTTCATCTGAAACAGATGGAAACGGGTTTGTACTCGAAAGAGCTACATAGTAATTCATTATAGTCACTGCATACAGCCACTGCTGATATAGGGGTGAAGTATTTAAAAAAGAAAGGGACAAATAAGGAGTATAGGATCAGGTGTTGGACATTCAGCCCCTTGAGCCATTCAATTAGATCATGGCTGATCTGTATCTCAATTCCACTTACCCACCTAAAGATAATATCAAATTTAAAGGAAAAGCATACAATTCTGTGAGGATTAGTGGTAGGTCAGCAGATTGTACACAATTTAAAAACCAGTAAAGAATGACTAAAAAATTAATAAGGAGGGAGAAATTAGAGTATGAGAGAAAGCCAGCCAGAAATATAAAAGCAAATAGTAAGAGTTTCTACAAGTATTTGAAAAGGAAAACAGTAACTAAAGTGAGCATGGGTCCTCTAGAAAGAGTGTCTGGGGAATTAATAATGGAAATGGCGGAAGTGTTAAACAAATATTTTGTGCCTGTCTTCACTGTAAAAAGCACTGCAGAAGGGGCAACGCTTCTACCAATCACTTTCCACTTTCCAACCAATCAGCACTCTCTTCTTATACAGTGTAAATATGTTGTTTCTGCTGACATTGGCATTTTCTTGCAAATTGCCCTAATGAGTGGAAGATGAAAAGCTTTGACCAAAAAAAATCTTTTTTCAGAAATACTCAAATTTTGTATTACCAAATGACAATCTATTATTAAGGAGATTACAGCAGGGCACTTAGAAAATCTTAATGCAATTAGGCAGAGTCAATGCATTTTTGAGAAAGGGAAGTCATGTTTGATTAATTTATAAGAGTTCTTTGATGAAGTAACAAGCAACATGGATAAAAGGGAACCTGTAGATGTAGTGTGCTTACTTGGATTTCCAAAAGGCATTTGATAAGGTACCACAACAAAGGTTACTATGCAAAAATAGGCTCACGGTGTAAGGGTAACATATTATCACAGATAGAGGAATGGTTGTATAACAGGAAGTAGAGAGTAGGGATAAATGGGTCATTTTCATGATGGCAAGCTGTAACCAGTGGAATGCCACAAGGATCAGTACTGGGGCCTCGACTATTTACAATCTATATATATGGCCTGGATGAAAGGACCGAATGTATGGTTACTAAATTTGCGGATGGCATAAAGATAGGTGGGGAAGTAAATTGTGAGGAGGACATAAACATGGGTTAAGTGGGTGGACAAAAAGTTGGCAGATGGAGTACAGTGTGGAAAATGTGAACTCGTTCACTTTGTCAGGAAGAATAGAAAAACAGTATATTATTTAAATGGAGAAAAATTGCAAAACTCGGCAGTACAGAGGGACCTGGGTGTCCTGGCATATGAATCTCGAAAAGTTAATATGGGGGTACAGCAAGTGATTAGGAAGGCAAATAGAATGCTGTTGTTTATGCTGTAATGTGCCTCTAAGGGATAGGAGCATGTCATCACTTTAAGGGAAATGTGTCTTGTAATCCAGCCTCACTTTGGCCTGGAGCAAAACACAGACACATAGTTTTGCAGTTCTGATGTCCTCAAGCTTTCTGCCCATGTATACATGCTTACATGTGCCTAGAATTAATGAATAAATACGCAACATGTTTGCACAATCCCATGAGAAACTGGTGCGTTTATATCATTATAACACACATGACATGGTGTGCAGCAGTGGTTCCTCCTAAACGACATGGTGCTCAGCTTGGCAGCAAGATTAAGTACAGCTACGACATGGTGAACAGTTTTATGAGATGACCCTCGATGTTTTGGTCAGACTGCAACGAAGCTAGAGCATTGGAGAGTGTTGAAATTGCAGTAAGGTGACTGCACAGAAAAGCTTTGATGACACAGTGCAGAGACAGTGCTCAAATACAGAGCTGGTAAGCAGGCAGATCCTTCGTGGTGAGCAGGATAATACATCAAGAGGAGCAGCGCTGGGTTAGCTCAGTTGGGGAATGTGAGTGACTAGGGTCTGGGCTGGATTGATTGTGAGTGAGAGAAAGTCAAACAAAACCAACATAAAAATGGGGCCAGAGGAAGTTGCGATTACAATGGGCGGAGCTTCGGAAAAGCGTGCGAAAGCAGCCACAGTGACACTCATCCCATGTACTATAGGAGAACAAAGGTCAAAGGTTCTTGTCAGAATATCCACAAAATTCCCCGGTTTAAATTGGAATGCAAATGACCTACTAACCGAATTCAAAATCTTTAAACAACGTTCAGTGCTATGGTTTCTTGATTCAGGTGTATCTAAGCCAGAAAAGTAAGCCATAAAAATTCACGTGGCAATTGGGAATGAAGGTCTCCACGTGCAGAACATGTCAGGATTAATAGCAGAAGAGCTAATGAATTCCCAAAAGACATGGGCCACATTAGAAGACTGGTTCAATATCAAGTTAAACTTCTGTATTCATCAACTAGAGTTCATATCATTTTGACAACAGCCTGCAGAATCCAGAACTAGGGGGCACTGTTTTAAAATTAGGGGTCATCCTTTTAGGACAGAGATGAGGAGAATTTTTTTCTCCCAGAGGTTGTGCGAATTTGGAACTCTCTGCCTCAGAAGGTGGTGGAGGCGGGGTCATTGAATATTTTCAAGGCAGAGGTAGATAGATTCTTGTTAGGCAAGGGAATCAAAGGTTATTGGGGATAGATGGGAATGCAGAATTCAGAACTCAAGCAGATCAGCCATGATCTTATTGAATGGTGGAGCAGGCTTGAGGGACCGAATGGAATACTCCAGTTCCTATTTCTTATATTCTTATGTTCATTAACTGCTTTGTCAGTAGATTCAGAGAAAAAGGTGTATACTATGATTTTTCAGATGCAGAACTAGCAGACAGAATTGTTGATCGCATCCACTCCCATGGATGCATTCCAGAAAGATCTGCTAGATAAGCCCAAAACATATAGTATTAAAGAAATGGATGTAAGTACGAAGCAATCCTCGCAGATCGATGAAGTTTATAGGTCGTAAAGTGCAACCCCACGCACTTAGTATAATACTCAAACCTACTAAGACATGTGGGAGGTGTGGTCTTCCACATGCACCATGGAAATGCCCAGCTTTTCAGCAATTCTGCAAGGCATATGCAGAAAGGGGCACTGGCAGCAGTAGTGCATTAGAGTAAAGGCTGATGCAGCTACAAAGAGCTGTGCACTGATCCAAACAAACCGTACACAATGGGCACCTTCAAGAAATATGAATGACCATCCGGCATTCTGTCAGAAACATATACATGAGGTGATTGACAAACTAGAAAATGATGATGATGTGCATGACAAGAGGAAGATCGGTGAACACTTATTTCACACCGTCAATGGAAAACATAGATGCCACCTCACCGTATGAAGCATTTGCCAAGATTTAAATTATCTGTCCAAAGAAAGTTGACAACTAGTAGCACTGGCCAAGATTGACACAGGGCTAAGTGCCAACATACTACCTTTGAGGATTTTAAAAGATATGTATCCACAGACATGGAAGGCCATGGTGAAGCCTACAGCTGTGAAACTCTCAGCCTACAACGGTTTACTAATTCCATGTGCAAGGTCCATAGTACTCAACTGCAAGTACAATCAATCCTCCTGGGTGTCACAAACGTTCTACATCATGGAGACTAAAGGCCCAGCAATTGCAGGCCTACTGGCATACCATGACCTCATGCTAATGACAATCTATTGAATTAGCTAGACATCACAAGGCAGATCAACCTCCGAACCTACCCCTATCAACTCAGTTCATGACCGAATATCGAAATATCCAGAATTTTTTGACAAAATTGGCAGTTTCAAGGGAGCTGCAACATTACACTTGCAGGAAAATGCAAGTCCATCCATTGATCCACCATGTTTAGCATCCACTTACAAGGCAAATTGAAGGTCAAACTAGACAAAGTTGAGAAAGACAAAATAATTAGAAGAGTACAAGAGCACACAGACTGGTGCAGTTCAATTCCGTATCAAAAAGAAGGACGGATCATTGAGAGTATGCCTTGATCCACAACGTTTAGACACACCTTTGAAGCATTGTCCTTACAAAATACCTACATTAAAAGAGCTAAATCCAAGAATTGCACGCACAAAATTCTTCTCGAAGCTTGATGCCAAGTCTGGCTAATGGTCAGTACATCTCACACTGAAGTCCCAAGAGTCCCCCATTCAGATGATACTGTTTTCAATGATTCCCTTTCAGGCTATCCGTTAGGATCTCTCTCAAGCTCACATGGACCACATTACATGCTTTTGCTCAGATGCATCTATATCAACGATGAAGCAAGTACCTGACTATAATCTGTACTTATTGATGCAAGCAGCACGCAATGTTCAATAGTCTGAAGTGTGCCTTCATAATGCAGCAGATCAATTTCTTTGGTTCTATTTATTCCAGTGCTGGCATATGTCCCAATCCAAGTAAAATAAAGGATATTAGAGCCATGTCAACTCCTGAAATTAAGGATGATCTTCGACAGTATCCAGGTCTCTTTAATTTCTTATCTCCATACATTCACAATTTTACTCAAAAATCTTCATTGCTAAGGGAATTGTTGAGAAAGGATGTGTCTTTCTTGTAACACAAAGACCACCAATACTTCTTTGAAGCACTGAAACTGTCAGTATTGGAAGAATCGACATTACAATTTTACAATCCAAGGGGAATAACTACCCTGGAGATTGATGCCTCACAGAAAGGTCTGGGATCTTGCATACTACAAAAATGCAAACCAACTGCATTTGCTTCAAAATCTCTGTCTCTAACGCAATCCAACAACTTCAACAATGAGCAGGAAGCATTAGCTTCAGTCTTTGTAATCATGCGCTTTCATACCTATGTATTTTGCAAAAGAATTGTGGTAGAGACTGACCATAAACCACTGGAGATGATTTGGCAAAAACCATTGACCAGTGCACTGCCAAGATTGCAACAACTCTTGATAAAGATTCAAGGTTATGACTGTGAGATTAGGTATAAGCCAGGTAACTTGATGGTCACATCAAATACACTTAGCAGATCGCCTATCCCAGCGAATCTCCAAGTTGATTTCATTGACATCATATTTGAAGATGTTCTCCAAATTGATCCGGTACATTTTGTGCAATGCAAATGCCAGCAGTTACAAGAGGAAATAGGGAAACATTCCACACTTTAATTATGGTTTTCCACAGTTTTTGAAGGATGGCCAGATTCAATTCAGCATGTCCACGAGCATGTGAGACCTTTTTGGCCATACTAGGACAATCCAAGCTAGGCATCTCTTAGGGAGTCATTTTTAAAGGCAGGCAGGTCATCATACCAGAATCTTTGCAACTTGATTTTCTTCAACAACTTCATCACTCACACATGGGCATAGATCGGACGAGAAGACTTGCGATAAAGAGACAGTCTATTGGCCAGGTATGAACAATGATATTGAAGTCATCAGCAAAAAGTTCAAGGCATGTCAAGAGCATATGGCAAGTCAGCAGAAAGAACTGTTGATTCTGCATGAGGTTCCTAACCATCTTTGGTCTAAAATCGCATCCGACCTCTTTCATGTCCATGGTACTGACTTCATCGTCATTGTTGAGTACTTTACCAAGTACCCCATTATTCGATAATTCTACAATCCATCAAGCACACTATTGCAGACACTTTAAGTGCTATCTTTAGTTTATTTGTTGTGCCTAGAGAGATCATCATGGATAATGGTCCGCAATTTATTGGTAAACCATTTCAGGATATGTGTGAGATGTGGAATATCAATCCCACTATTTCCTCCCCTCATTACCCAGATCTAATGGTCTATCTGAATGAATGACTCACACAGTGAAATCCCTACTTTTCAAACGTAGACAGACCAAGAAAGATCTATACATTGTAATGTTATATTTGAGATCGACACCTTTAAGTGCAACTATTCCATCACCAGCAGAGCTCATGTTCGTCAGACCATTGTGTACCAACCTACCTGCTCTTATCCATTCTACTCTCACAGAAACTAGACAGCAACTTTTAAAACTGCAAGAGAAGATGACCAACGTGCATGATAAAAATTCAGGTACAGATTTGTCAAGTTTACAGTTGGGGCAACAAGTTCACATCCAGGATCCCTACAGAAGTTATGTGGCAACCAGCCAAGGTGGCGAGGTCCTATGAATTCATTACACATAATGGTGCAACAGTAAGGTGTAACTGAGGACAACTCAGATCCATTCCAGCTCCTCAACCACTGTGCTATCATATTGCATCAAGAACTAGATCCCAAATGCAACCAGGAACAACATCCAAGAATGACAATCCCACAGATCATGGTGAGCAATTAAAGACACCTCCAGATAAGGTTACCATTACAAGATCTGGGTGTACCTGTAGATTACCTCTACACTTTAGAGACTCATAGATTCGTCAGTCCTATACACTTATGTAATGGCAACTGAACATGAACATGTATTGTAAATAGTTATACATATTTGGAAGTGGGGAAAATACCTTTAAGTAGAAAGGAGGGGGGGGTGTTGTAATATGCATTTAAGGGATAGCAGCATGCCATCACCTTAAGGGAAGTATACCATGTGATCTAGCCTCAGTTTCACTTTGGCCTGGAGCAGAACATGGACGCACAGCTCTGATGTCCTTAAGCTTTTTATCCATGTATACGTTCACATGTGCCTAGAATTAATAAATGAACGCACAACGTGTTTGCACAATCCCTTATGAGCATTTGGTGCCTTTACATCATTATAAAAACCACAACAGTTTATTGCAAGGGGGGTGGAATATAAAAGTAGGGAAGTTTTGCTACAGTTGTGTTGTGCGTTGGTGATACCATATCTGAAGTACTGTGTACAGTTTTGGTCTTATTTAAGGAAGGATATAATAGCATTAGAGGCAGTTCAGAGCTGATTCCTGGAATGAGGGGGTTATCTTATGAGGAAAGGTTGGACAGATTGGACATGTATCCATTAGAGTTTAGAAGAATAAGAGGTGATTGTATTGAAATGTGTAAGATCTTGAGGGGAATTCACAGGGTGGGTGCTGAGAGAATATTTCCCCTTATGAGAGAGGCTAGAACTAGGGGACACAGTTTAAAAATAAGGGGTCTCCCATTTAAGATGGAGATGAGGAGAATTTTTTCTCTCTCAGAAGGTCATTGCTCTGTGGAATTCTCTTCCCCTGAGAGCAGTGGAGGCAGGGTCATTGAATATTTTTAAGGCTGAGTTAGATAGATTCTTGATTGACAAGGGAGTCAAAGGATATAGAGGATAGACAGGGAAGTAGCATTGAAGCCACAATCAGATCAGCCATGATCTTATCAAATAACGAAGTAGGCTTGAGGGGCCGAATGGCCTACTCCTGCTCCTAATTCATATGCTCGTATGTATGTACCTTGATTCATAATAGCCTTGCCTAACAAAATCTATCAATCACAGTTTTGAAATTTTCAATTGACCCCTTGCCTCAACAGCTGTTTGGGGAAAGAGCTCAAGATTTCTACTCATCTTTGAGCTTCCCGATAGCAGCCCTGAATGGCCTAGCCCTAAATCTAAAGCTATGTGTCCTTGTAATAGTTTCCCTCTATCTACCCAATTGACCTCATTAAACATCTTAAACACCTCAAAAAAAAACCCTTTAATCTTCCACTCTCAAGGGAATACAAGCCTAGTGCTCATAATTTAACCCATTTAGCCTCAGTATCGAATGTGTTATCACCTTGCAAAACCAGGTCCATCTTTCCACAACTCCATAGGCTGCATTGTATGGGGTTGGGGAGATGGTGGGGTTAGGGTTTGGTGAGGGGGGGAAATGTTGCGACTGCTCAGCGTTACTTTGTTGGCAATTAGGAGTAGACTGATGGGTGATAATTACCTGGATTGAATTTATTCTGCTTTTTGTAGACAGGGCGTAATGGGCAATATTCCACATTACCAGGTAGATCCCAGTGTTATAGAGTACTGGAACAGCTTGGCCAAGGGTGAAGTTTATTCTGGAGCACAAGCCTTCAGTACTATTGCCAGGGTGTTATCAGGGCTCATATCCTTTGCTGCATCCAATGCCTTCAGCCGTTTCTTGATGTCATGTGGAGTGAATTGAATTAGCCGAAGACTGGTATCTGTGATGCTGGGGACCTCAGGTGGAGGCCAAGATGTATCATCACATCATCGGCATTTCTGGCCGACAATGGTTGCAAATGCTTCAGCCTCATCTTTTTTGCTGTTGTGTTGGGCTCCTCCATCAATGAGAATGGGATTCTTTTTCTTTGCCTCCAATTAGTTGTTTAATTTTCCACTTCCATTCACAACAGGATCTGGCAGAACTGCTGATCTGATCTGATATAGAATCTATAGAATGCAGCTTCTGCTGTTTGACAGGCAAGCAGTCCTTAGCTTTGTTAAGTTAGCACCTCATTTTTAAGTATACCTTGTATTGTTACTGGCATGCTCTCCTGCACTCCTAATTGGACAAGGGTTAGTCCACTTGCTTAATGGTAATGGTAGAGTGAGGGATATGCCAGGCCATAAGGTTACAGATTGTGTTTGAATACAATTCCCGTGCTGCTGATGGCCCACAGCGCCTCATAGATGCCCAGCTTTGAGCTGCTAGATCTTTTCTGAATCTATCCTATTTAGCATGGTGATAATGCCACACAACACAATGGAGGTGGTCCTCAGTATGAAGGCAGGACCTCATCTCCAGGACTGTAGAGACTCCAAATTAAGTAGGTGTACAGATCCCTAATTAAGCAGGTGTCCATATTCCAAATGAATCAGGTGTACAGATTTCTAATTAAACAGGCATAGAGATTTATAATTAACTGGGTGTACAGATTCCAAATGAATCAGCTGAACAGATTCCTAATTAAACTGGTGTACAGATTCATAATTAATCGAGCATACAGATTCCAAATGGACCAGGTGTACATATTTCTAATTAATCAGGCAGAGATTTATAATTAACCGGTATACAGATTCCAAATGAATTACGTGAACAGATTCCTAATTAAACAAGTGTACACATTCATAATTAACCAGGTGTACAGATTTCAAATGAATCAGGTGCACAGATTCTAAATTAATCAGGTGTTCAGATTCTTAATTAAATTGGTGTACTGCTTCATAATTAATCAGTTGTAAAGATGCCAAATTAACCACATGTGCAGAATTCAAATTAACCAGGTGTCCAGATTCCAAATGAATCAGGTGTACAAATTCTTAATCAAACAAATGTACAAATTCCTAATTAATCAACTGTAAAGATGTCAAATTAACCAGATGTGCAGGATTCAAATTAATCTGGTGTCCAGGTTCCTAATTCAGTGGATGTAGAGATTCTTAATGAAGCAAGTATAAGGATTCCTAATTCAATGGGTGCACTGATTCTGAATTTATCAGGAGGACAGCTTTCTAATGCAATGGATGTACAAATTCCTTATCAATCACCTGTACATATTACTAACTTAATGGGTATACAAATCACTAACAACGACTGCACCTCAAAATAATTAATTGGCTGTAAAGGACTTTGGGATAAATGCAAGTCTTCTTCATATTGCATAAGGCCAGTACCATCACCACTGATTCCTGTCACTTGGTTGGTGGTAACCCATAAATAAACTTGCAGGAAACTGCCAGACAAAAGACCCCAGGCCTTTTCCACCATCAGCCTTAACGTTCCTGGCAAATTTACTTAGGGAGCTCCATTGGCTGCCTGAGACCCATGCACTGGAAGCTGGTGGCAAGAGTGTAACACACCAATTGCCCCAGTGACCCTAACATGGTGAAAAAAACAAAGCCATTCCCAGAGAAACTGATCACCCCAATGACCCTCTTGTGATATAATTTAGATTTTATTTCTAACTGGCAGCATAGATTCTGCAGGCTCAACACTCAGCAGCCGCAAGGTTCAGGCTGACACTGGCTTTTAGAAGCACAGTGAAGGAGTTGCTAGTGGTTGTGTCTGTGGCTGCATTCTGCCTCAAAGTGCTTACAGTGCACAGCAACAAGCTTAAATATTTAAGGCCCAGGAAATGATTCAGACCCTTGTGATTATTCAGCATTAAACTGACCAGCAAGTTAACAGCTGATCTAATCATTGTTCCTGTTTGCTGTTCATCTTCTAAATAGCTGTCTTCTAGTTCATGTATATTTGTTTTCCTTCATCAATTTCCAAACCCACACACCTGCCCCTGCCTTGCTCCTGGTTTCTCAACCTGTTTCTTCCTCTGCTCTGGTCACGTCCTTGTGCTAGCAGACCAAGTGTTTTTCCAAGGTGCCCACTTTTCTTGTGAAGTTGGGCAGTGAATGTTGATAGGCTATTCGGCTTTTAGTGCACACCAGAGTTGATGCCATCCTCACCTGAAATCCCAACACATTGCACTTTCCAGCACAGGGTTTGCTGCGTAAGCGACCAGTTCTGGGAATCCCTAACTTTTCCCTAACTCTTGGACGCTAGGATCAATTATGGAGCTCCTTCCACTTCCCCAATTGGGTTCAGCAAGCTCAGCACGCCATAGAGATTGACCCTAGACCCTCCCATCTTTAAGATTTGGCTGCCCACTAGACAGGTTTCCTGCACTACTGGAATAGCTTGGGATTCTCTTTTTTAATGATTGGCACAATTATCACCTTGGCAAAAGATCACCCTATTAAGAGGGAAGTTACTACAATCTTGGAACCCATATCCCTGGAAGTATCACAGCATCCCAGAAACAAATGATTACCTGAGACATGCTTCCATGAGCGTGTCTGTTGGAACTGTTGTAGCTTCTCACTTTCAAGGGCCATTAATCAGGTTCAGGGGCACTGCTGGCTCCAGCCATTACTCCACTCAAAGTCACTCTGGGAAATTCAAATGCAGGGGCAGGATTTTGAGGTCATCGGGCAGGCGTGGTGAGTGGGCTTTGGAGCGGCTGGGAATGGGTCTGCACCTGTGATTGGTCCCTGACTGTGATTCATGCTGCGGGCCAATTAAGGGCCACCAAGCTTGAAAAGGAGCTCCGCACTGGTTGGGAAGGGCCAAGCGGCTACCGGGTCCAATGGCCAGTTTAAAACAGCCCAGGCAGCCCCTAGAAGTCTGATGGAAGGATGTCTCCTCTGCGTTCCCAAACCGAAGTTATGGAATTGAGTGCAGCTGGACATGGCAGGCGGGGGGGCAGGTTGAGTGGGAACGCGGTTTCCCGCTTTTCCGACAAGTGCCTTGCCGTCCTCCTGGAGGAAGTGGCTGCCAGGAGGGACATCCTTGTCCCCAGAGGTGGGAGGAGGAGGCCACCATGCCTCACAAAAAGGGCATGGGGGGAGGTAGCAGCACTGGTGAGCAGGCATGACATGGTGCGGTGCATGTGGGTGCAGTGCCGGAAGCTGTTCAATGACCTGCTGAGCTCAGGAAGGGTGATTAGTAGGCAGAAGTGTTAATATGTGGCCATCCCCCCATGGACCTCAGGGGTGCTAGGATCTGAGTGCCAACTGTCAGTGACGCCAGAACTGGCCAAGGAGGTGAGCCCTGGCTGCTAGGACTGAGTGCCTTGCGGCTCAAGGACCACAACTCGGATATGCCCTGCGGGTGCTCTTCAGCTGGTGTTGGCCAGGCTGCAATGATGCTGCAGGTAGACAGTGGACGAATCAATGCTCCTCTGTTCTTTCAAGAGAAGACATGCCATAACCATGCAGAGAGGGCATGTACAGGCGGAGGGCTGCCCAAACTCTTGCTGCCCAGCAGTTTTGAGCAAGGCACCTGGAGCTCAAGAGCCCACATGCTCCACGTGCAACAGGGCATGGAGAGGCTAGGGTGCCAGACAAAGGTAAGACTGCAGTACACAGATGTGAGGCTTTCAGATTGTGCAACCATTCTTGTGTAGTCTCTTCATTGATGTGAGCCTCAAACCTGGAGATCTTATTGATCAATGAAAGCCAATGGCACCATGATGCAGATCTCCAATGTCTCACCAGGATTCCTGGCATGCATAGTGACAGTTTGATGGCCTTAATTAATGACATGTCCTTGTTCTCCCTTAGGTTTGTCAGCAGGTGTTCACTCCATGGATCCCGAAGGGCCACCCCTGATGCTGGAGGACCGCCGAGCTTCAGATGCACCTGCATCACACCTGCTCTCTGAAGCAGGCAACAGCACAGGTACCAGCATCTCGGTGGGCATTAGATTGGCGGCTAGTGTCTCAGTATACATCGGTGACGGCACTTCACACTCACTTGAGGTACAAGCAGAGGCAGAGAGTGCCTTGGGTGCTGGAATCGGAGGACTGCTGGGGACCAGGATGATGCTCAGTCGAAGGCAGATGAAAGATGTCCAGTGAGATGTGTGGAAGAATCTGGCGGAGATCCATGAAGTTATGCGTGCCATGGTCTCCGCTATGGAGGAGTCCATGCGGGGCATGAGCACTGCATTGAGCTTCAGGGCCGAGCGCACTGCTCCTTCATTGAGAGAGTGGTGACTCTCATGGAGAGGCAGCTCCAGGAACAGAATCAGGGGTTCCTGGGTTTGCACTCAGACCTGCAAGCCCTCAACAGGCAATGACCTCAGGTAGTCAGTGCCAGTGTGGGAGATGGATGAGGCACCTAGTATCCCAGCTAGGTGCCCATCAATGGTGAGCAGGGAGGTCCAGAGTGACTTCACATTGGCGCAAGACCTGCCTGTCATCTCTGTGGGCTCCTCTCAGGGTGCTCTGGATGATAGCAGCAGCTCCTCTGCCCCTCCGCCGGTGACCATGGCATCTGATGAGCTTGCGATGACTAGGAGGATGTCAGTTGTGGAACTGGCCACTCCCCCCCTATACGGGGCCAGCGCAGACTCCACTGGCCAGAAGACAACCACCAAGATCATCCAGACCAACAAGAGAGCAGAGTCAGCAGGCTGTCTCCAATGCTGGTGCCAGCGAGGGGGAAGTGCCTAGACCTAACACTCACAAGTGTAAGTTAAAGGCACCATAAGCACAAGAGGGACAGTGCACATATGATTTTATATTCATTATTGTTTGCTTTATCTATACTGGTCTGGGAATGAAGACCAGAGAACTTTATATAAATAGTTTGGAATTGTCAAAATGAGATAAATTTTGTTTCTGTCATCATGGCCTGAGTATGCTTCACCTTTTTATTTTATTGGTGCAGGGTATGCTAGTATGTAATGCTGGACGGAAGTGACTCTGAACTTTATTGCACAAGAGTTGGGTGTTCTTTGGGTTCAAATGAAAGGGTCCTTTCAGACATCTGGGATGGAGGCCGCAACCCTGACATGTGTTTGAAGCTGATCTTTGATAGCCTAGCTGAAGAAGCGTTGGATCAAGGCATCTCTGGTGTCCCTGCCTCCCTGGAGGATGCCGAGGTCTGCCTCCACGCCCTGAGTATTTTCCTTACCGTGCTCCTCTTCTGACTCACTACTGGACTCATCATCTCTGGCCTGTGGAGCTGTGCCAAGATCCTCTTTCTCCAGTGGATCCCCCTTTGCCGGTGCCAGATTGTGGATAGCGCAGCATGCAACCACTATCATTGACACCCATTCTGGTGGTATTATAGTGCTCCCCCTGAATGGTCCAGGTATCGGAAATGCATCTGAGAAGACCTATGGTCCTCTCTACCACCGCCCTTGTGGAGGCATGGCTCATATTGTAATGCTTCTCTGCCTCTGTTCTTGGGTGGCAAAGAGGCTTCATGAGCCACCTCTTCAACCGATAGCCCTGGTCACCCAGCAGCCATCCATTCAGTCAGGCTGGAGCACTGAAGAGCCTCGGCACCTGGGAATATCTCAGGATGCAAGCGTTATGGGAGTTGCCTGGGTACCTTGCACAGACTTGCAGAATCTGCATACTGTGGTCACACACTCTGCACGTTCATGGAATGGAATCTCTCCCTGTTAACGAAGGCACCCGGCAGGCCCACTGATGCCTTGATGGCCACATGTGTGCAGTCGATGGCACTCTTGACGCGGGGGAACCAAGCGATCGCTGCAAAGCCTCTGGCTTGATCAGCCTGGCTGGCTTCTTCCATACTTTAAGAATAAAGGTCAGTATCCAGCTGAACAGAGCTTTTGTCACCAGCTTGAAGCAACTGCAGACAGCTGATTGGGAGACTCCACACAGATCCCCCACTGACCCCTGGAAAGGCTCGGAGGCATAGAAGTTGAGGCCGCTGTGACCTTCAGAGCCATGGCACGGGGTATCCACCCACACAGTCAGAGCTGATCTCAGGCCCAATCATCTGGCAAATGGAGGTCATGCTCTCCCTTTAGAGGCGGAGCCTCCTTCAACACCTCGGACATATTGAGGTAGCTGCATTGCTGCCTGTAAACCCTGGCAGCAGGATAGTGACGTCTTCTAAGGCCCCTTCTGCCTTGGACTTCCTGTTAGCCTTGAGTCCCTTGTGCCTGCACCTCTCCTCCCACTAGTCACTCCCCTGGTAGCTGCATGGGGATATCTGGTCTACTCTCCTTTTTGCCCTTCTCTTCCACCTCAGAGGAGGTGCCACCAGCGGAGACCACAATCCCCATTACCAGGCTTACAAAAGGCTGTCTGATACCTGGATGGGTCCACACGGTCTGAATCCTCTGGAGTCCTGAAATGAAGACTTAGTCAGAAATGCTAAGAATGAAGCCCTGAACAGAGATGAAGCTGCCAAGTACCAATAAGTCACCAGCAACAAACTATGAACCAAACTCCTCACTACTCACACTGGCAATGCTGTTGGTCCCTTTTATCCTCCCCATGGATGAAGTTTTTGAAAATGTCGGCTGGCTGCCTGCCCGTTTTGCCCATGCCTATGCGACAAGCATGAAATTGCACAGGCAATGAAAAATTGCCATTAATTGGATTGTTAATGGCCTTAAGTGACCTGTTAATGGTGGGCACGGCTCCAGCACCCACTGACTGAAATATCACGCGAGTGGGCGATGATATCGGGATGCTCACCTGACATCGTTTGTTATTTTACACCTGATCGGTCAGGCATGCCTGCCTGCGGAACATAAAATTCTGCCCCAGGAGTCAAAAGCAACACAATGGGAGTTCAATCACTAACCAGGTCTCTAGCAGAAACCACAAGCAACCACAGAGGGGCCACACGGAAACAAAGAATGAGACAGCACAGATGAAGGCCATTTGGAAGTTCATGCCCATGCCAGCTCATTAGTAGAGCTAGCCAATTAGTTCCACTCCCCTGCTTTTTCCTCACAACCTGTAATTTTGTTTTCTCTTCAAATGGTTATCCAATTCCCGTTTGAAGGTTACTACTGAATCCGCTTCCACCACTCTGCTCCCTGACCATACCTGGGTATGTTCTGTCCTGCCGGCAGGGCAGACCCAACTGAGGTGATGGCACAGTCGTATACGGTTGGCAGAGAGTTACCTGGGAGCCATCAACATTGATTACGGACTCCTTGAAGTCTCATGGCATCAGGTCAAACATGAGCAAGGAAATTTCCTAGTGATTACCACCTATCGTGCATCCCCAGCAAAAGAATCATTACTCCTCCATGTTGGACTCCACTTAGAAGAAGCACTGAGGGTAGCAATGGCAGAGGCTGTAGTCTGGGTGGGGAACTTCAATCCCCATCACCAAGAACGGCTTAGTAACATCACTACTGACTGAGATGACCAAGTCCTGAAGGACATATATGCTAGACTAGGCCTGTGGCAGGTGGTAAGGAAACTAACAAGAGGCAAAGAATGACTTGACCTCATCCTCATTAATCTTCCTGTTGCAGATGTATCTGTCCATGCCAATATTGACATGAGAGACCACTGCACAATTCTTGTAGAGGCGAGTCCCGTCTTCATGCTCTCCATCATGTTGTATGCCTCTACCACAGTACTAAATGTGATAGATTCAGAACAGATCTAGCAGCTCAAAACTGGGCATCCACAAAAGCTGTGCACCGTCAGGAGGAGACTAATTGTATTTAACCACAATCTGTAATCTCATAGCCTGACATATCCCTTGCTCTATCATTACCATCAAGACAGGGGTAACCCTGGTTTAATGAGGAGTGCAGAAAAGCATACCAGGAGAAGTAACAGGCATGCCTAAAAATGAGGTGATAACCTGGTGAGACTACAACCCAGGACTACATGCATGCCAAACAGTGGAAGCAGCATGCAGTGAACAGTGTTAAATAATTCCACAACCAAGGGATCAGATCAAAGTTCTCTTGCAGTCCTACCACATGTAGTCATAAATGGTGATGGACAATTAAACAACTAACTGGAGGAAAAGGCTCCACAAATATCCCCATCCTCAATGATGGGGGTGCCCAGCACATCAGTGCAAAAGACAAGGCTGAAGTATTTGCAACAACCTTCAGCCAGGAGTGTTGAGTGGCTGATCCATCTCAGCCCCTACCTGTGAGGTCCCCTGCATCACAGATGCCAATCTTCAGCTAATTCAATTAATTCCACATGATATAAAGAAACGGCTGAAGGCACTAGCTATAGCAAAGGCTATGAGCCCTGACAATATTCTAGCAGTAGTACTGAAGGCTTGTGCTTCAGACCAAGCCTTACCTAAGCCAAGCTGTTCCAGTACAGCTACAACACTGGCAACTAGCCAACAATGTGGAAAATTGCCCAGATATGTCTTGTCCAGAAAAAGCAAGACAAATCCAACTTGATCAATTACAAAACAAAAACAGAATT
Source organism: Carcharodon carcharias (assembly GCF_017639515.1). Classification (NCBI taxonomy): domain Eukaryota; kingdom Metazoa; phylum Chordata; class Chondrichthyes; order Lamniformes; family Lamnidae; genus Carcharodon; species Carcharodon carcharias. The sequence goes on along the minus strand of NC_054473.1, from coordinate 120,410,730 downwards.
ACCTGGAAAAACTCAGCAGGTCTGGCAGCATCGGCGGAGAAGAAAAGAGTTGACGTTTCGAGTCCTCATAACCCTTCAACAGAACTGAGTGAATCTAAGGAGAGGGGTGAAATATAAGCTGGTTTAAGGTGGTTGCGGGGGATGGGAAAGGAGGGGGTGGGGGGTGAAGAGAGAAGTGGAGGGGGTGGTGTGGTTGTAGGGACAAGCAAGCAGTGATAGGAGCAGGGAATCAAAAGATGAGACAGACAAAAGAACAAAAGAACACAGAGGCATTGAAGGTGGTGATATTATCTAAACGAATGTGCTAATTAAGAATGGATGGTAGGGCACTCAAGGTACAGCTCTAGTGGGGGTGGGTGGAAAGGCTAGCAGGGCATAAAAGATTTAAAAATAATGGAAATAGGTGGGAAAAGAAATGTCTATATAAATTATTGGAAAAAACAAAAGGAAGGGGGAAGAAACAGAAAGGGGGTGGGGATGGAGGAGGGAGTTCAAGATCTAAAGTTGTTGAATTCAATATTCAGTCTGGAAGGCTGTAAAGTGCCTAGTCGGAAGATGAGGTGCTGTTCCTCCAGTTTGCGTTGGGCTTCACTGGAACAATGCAGCAAGCCAAGGACAGACATGTGGGCAAGAGAGCAGGGTGGAGTGTTAAAATAGCAAGCGACAGGGAGGTTTGGGTCATTCTTGCAGACAGACTGCAGGTGTTCTGCAAAGCGGTCGCCCAGTTTACATTTGGTCTCTCCAATGTAGAGGAGACCGCATTGGGAGCAACAAATGCAGTAGACTAAGTTGGGGGAAATGCAAGTGAAATGCTGCTTCACTTGAAAGGAGTGTTTGGGTCCTTGGACGGTGAGGAGAGAGGAAGTGAAGGGGCAGGTGTTGCATCTTTTGCATGGGCATGGTCAATTACCACCCTACCAGTCCACTCTGGATCATCAAAGTGATGGAAGATGTCATCAACAATGCTGTCAAGTGGCTCTTGCACAGCAATAACCTGCTCACCGATGCTCAGTTTGGGTCCTGCAGTCTTGGTCCAACCATGGACAAAATAATTTAACTCAAGAGGTTAAATGAGAGTGACTGCCCTTGACATCAAGACAGAATTTCACTGAGTGTGGCATCAAGGAACCTTAGCAGAATTGAAGTCAGTGGGAATCGGGGGAAAAATCTCCACTTGTTTGAGTCATAGCCAGCACAAAGGAAGCTGGTGGTGGTTGTTGGAGGTCAATCATCTCAGTCCCAGGACATCACTGGAGGAGTTCCTCAGGATAGTATCCTAGGCCCAACCGTCTCCAGCTGCTTCATCAATGACCTTCCCTTCATCTTCAGATGAGAAGTGGAAATATTTGCTGTTGATTGCACAGTGTTCAGCATCATTCATGACTCCTCAGATACTGAAGCAGCCGGTGACCATGTGCAGCAAGACCTGGACAACATTCAGGCTTGTGTTGATAAGTGCCGAGTAACATTTGTGCCACTCAAGTGCCAGGCATCTCCAACAACAGAGTACCTAAACATCTCCCCTTAAAATTCAATGGCATTACCATCACTCCATCCCCCACCAACAACAGTCTGGGAGTTACCATTGACTAGAAATTTAACTGGGCCAACCATATAAATACTGTGGCTACAAGAGAAGGTCAGAGGCTGGGCTTGCTAACTTGTGGCACTGCTTTTAGTGACTGATGTATTTGTACTTCAAGATCCCTCTGCTCCTGTACCTCACTGAAACTTGCACCGTCAACGTAACAAGTGACCTCTCTCTTCTTCCTAACAAAATATACTGTCTCACATTTATCTGTGTTGAATTTTATTTATCAATTATTTTCCCATTCAACACATTTATTCATGTCTTCTTTCTCATAAGCTGAGAATTATGCAGCGAGTAACTCATTGCCTGACTCCCCAAAGCCAGCCAGCACAATGCACTCTCCGATGGATGAGTGTGGCTCCAACACTCAAGAAGCTTGACACAATCTGTGCCAAAGCGGTCCTCTTGGTTGCCACCCCACCCACCACCTTAAACATTCGCTGCCTCTACCACTGACACACAGTGGCAACAGTGTCTACTATTGTCACATCGCTTTAAGAGAGAATATGCTAATGAGTAAGTAGCCAGGATGTAAACCATGTGACCAGCAGAAATTGTTCAGAGGCGCTTTCAGTTTAGTTAGCAGCATGTGGTGTGAATGAGTTATAGATTCATAGACGTTTACAGCAGAGAAGGACGCCATTCGGCCCATTGTGTCCGTGCCGGTCAACAAAGACCTGACTACATTAATCCTATTTTCCAGCACTTGGCCATAGCCCTGGAGGCGAGCTTCTTAAACGTAACGCAAGTTTCTGACTCAACCACCCTTTCAGGCAATGAATTCCAGACTCCCACCACCCTTTGGGTGAAAAAAGTTCTCAACTCCCCTCTTAGCCTTCTACTTCTCACCTTAATTCACCCCTCTACTAATGGGAAAAGTGCCTTCCTATCCACCCCATCTATGCCCTTCATAATTTTATACACCTCTATTAGGTACCCTCTCAACCTTGCTGCTCCAAGGAAAACAACCCCAGCCTATTCAATCTTTCCTCATAGCTCAGAACTTACAGCCCAGGCAGCATCCTGGATTACAGTTACAGCTGTACTTTCCTGTTAATAATAGCTGTTGAATTTTTATTGTAAATCTGTCTGCTGAGTGATCCTGAACTACATCTTTGAATAAACCAAACCTACAGTTAGTTTGCCAGTCCTTTATGAAATTGGTAAGTTTGTATTAAGCAAACATAGAAATACAAGATCTACTATATACAAGATGCACTGCAGCAACTCGCCAAGCCTCCTTTGACATCTTCTTCGAAACCTGTGACCTCTACCACCTAGGCCAAGGGCAGCAGGTGAATTAGAACACCACCTCTCCAAGATCTTGACATCCTTCCTAAAATATGGTGCCCAGAATTGAACACAGTACTTCCACTGAGGCCTAAACAATTGCTAATAAACGTTTAGCAAATTTTCTTCCTTTTGTACTTGATGCCTCTATTGTTAAAGCCAAGGGTTCCATGTGAAATTCTTTATTTCTCAGAAATGGTAGCCATTACTAAACATTGCCAGATTAGGTAGGAAGGAAGGAAAATAGGAACAGGAGTAGGCCATTCATGGGTGTCTTGCTTCATTATCTGATTGTTATACAGACCAACCCTGCAGCAGGTCAACACCAGTTACAGCACTGACAGGAGCTTTCCCCCAGCAACCAAATGCTCTTAAACAACCAACCTCCAACACCTACTAGATTAGCAGGATTTGCTTATGCTTTTAACTACTGTGCTGAGTCTTTACGATCAGGGCCACTGCCATTTACTGTACAGATAATGCCTGTGACCTGAGGTCCAGTGATTTCACCCTCCACCGTTCAGTCTGGAGACACTTAACATTCCGACAGGACTTGCCCAAAACAGTCTTTCAGGAACATTCTATATCATTATTTCCAGCACTTAGTGAAAAGGTTGTGGGATTAAATGCCTCTCTCACTTGAGCCTATAATCTACGCTGGCACCTCCAGTAGTGCCCTGAAGGTATGTTGCATTGCACCATCCCTTGGATACGATATTCAACAGAATCCCCACCCAACTCTAGATGGATGTAAAACATTGAAAGGAGCAGGAAACTTTTCTGGTTCCTTCTTCAACTAACAGTACCAGATCCATATTATCTAGTCATTCTCTTGCTGTTAGAGCTCAAATTGAAAGCTGTGTTATACATATACAGCCATTTCTGATGCCTTTTAGGTCGGTGGTAGGAGTTAGTGGTTGTACAATGACAGGATGGAAGTGTGGAATGAGAAGAGTGAGGAAGCACCTATCACAGCCTCAGGATGTCCCAAAGTGCTTAACAGCCATTGAAATACTTTTGAAGTGTAGTCACTGTTGTAATGCACAAGTGTGGCAAAAGATTTGCACACAGCAAGCTCTCACAAACAACAATGAAATACATGACCAGATCACCTGAAATAGGTGTTGGTTGTGAAATAAATATTGGCCAGGAGCAATATTCCCTTAACTTCACTTTGTTGTGTATGGCCTGTTTACTGCACTGCATGGTTGCCCATGTGTATATTTTAAAGGGACCACTTCTTGTGCACATCCTGTTTGTCCCCTGCATGTAAAGTTCTGGACTGCCGCATGGCCACGCACAGCTTAGAGGAACTCACCTGCTCTTCTTCAAATAGTGCCTTCGGAAACTTTTACGCCCACCTGAGAGAGTAGGGTTGGTTTAATGTCTCATCCGAAAGACAGCACCTCTGACAGTATTGCACTAGGCAATGTCAGCCTAAATCTCCGTAGTGAGGCTTGAACCACCAATCTTCTGACTCAGAAGCAAGAGTGCCACTATCATGTCTGACACCTTAATGGGGGCAGTTGAGAGGCTCCAAAAATGAGAGTATCTGAGACATCTTAAGTTACATAGGGGTATGACGAGAAACAAAAGATCCTCAGCTCACCTGGATCAACAGCTGTCAAGACTCTGCACACATTATCCTGCTCCTTAGACTGTGACTAACAGGCTCCATCCACTAAACAGTCATAACACATGACCAGTCCAACTTAAGCGTCTCAGCCTTCCAGCTCACCCTAATCTATTATCCATCCCATCATCTCCCCATAGTGACTCCAGTAAATGCAAGGCAAGCATAGTCAGGACCTTATCCTGTGCAACACACAGAAGTACAGTGATTTCACAACAGTACCTGCAGTTGTGGCAGTGCTTGACCATTGCATCACGTCTCTGAAATGACCACGGAAACCCCTCAGACAGAGCAAGCAAAAGCCATCAGGATTTTATCAGCGTGCAAATTAACCAGCTGAGAGGTTCTCCTATGAATTTAAGTAAGTGCTGATATTGTTCACTTATTGTACAAGAATACTAAGTCCTCTTGCAGTGGTGCCGGTAATTGTTGGTTCTCATCCTTCATTGATCATGTAAATTTACCAAGCTGCATATAGGTTGAAAAGTACCTGACCTGAAACACTAGAAGTGTCTGAGGAGCGAGCTGCAGGAGACTGGAGATATTTGTAATGGCATCTTGCCTGGAAATACTGCTGCCATTGTGAACAGGAGCCTGTTTTGAGAACGGATATACTTGCTTTACTTTTCATTTCCTGATTGCTAGGAGACAGGCACGGTGCAGTTACCACACAACCCACACGAGTTGGGTGTCTGCATACCCTGCAACCCGCTGCAGACCTCAGCTCAGCATTTTTGTCTGTTCGCAGTCACCACTGCAAATGCCACCGCAGGGAAGTGGCAGCACACTGGCAGCATGTGGGCAGATAAAATGGGCACCTACAGAGAAACAAATTGCTGATAATCAAGAACAAACAGTCTCTTATTAGATAGCAAAACAACTTTACAATCATGTCTGATTGGATGGAGTCCTGCCTAAATTAAAAGGAACTGCCTAATGCATGTTTTTTTCATGCTCCTCACTGCAATGTAAATAAGCCATAAGAGAGCTTGGATCCCGTTCCCTTCTCTCTTTCTGTCCCTTCTTGAAACCATTGGCTGTTTGCTGGCACCTGGTTTTACAGATACTCTTTGTCCAACTGGCGATTTGTTATGGATGAACCATGACAATGAGCTATTCTACTAAAGGGAGCATCACAGCAAAGTCTGGCCTAACTCCATCTGAGCTACTGTCTAGCAGGGGTCGCAGGATAATGATCAGTTACTAGGTGCTATTGGAACTGTGCTCATCTCAGCAAGAGGAGAGAAGTCTGTCACACTCCTCACTTATGTTTTGCAAATGGTTGAAAGGTTTTGGTGAGTCATGAGGTGAGCCACTTGCTACAGAATACCCAGCTCTGATCTGCTTTTGCAGCCACAATATGTATGTTGCTGGTCCAATTAAGTTTCTGTTCAATGGTGACTCCCAGAATTTTGATGGTGGAGGATTCAGTGATGGTAATGCCGTTGAATGACAAGGGGAGATGATTAGGTTCTCTTTTGTTGGACATGGTTTTTGCATGGCACTTGTGTGACACGAATGTTAAGCTACTTATCCGCTCAAGCCTGAATGTTGTCCAGGTCTTGCTGCAAATGGGCATAGACTGCTTCAGTATCTGAGAACTTACGAATGGAATTGAGCACTGTGCACCTTCAATGAACATCCCGTCTTCTAACTTTGTAGTCACTGACTGTGGCACCAGCAATTATCAGTAACAGTAGCATGCAGTATCAGTGAGTAATGGTCACTAAACAACAGGATCAATAATAACCAGTGACAATTTGGGACAATGCCCTTAGCCTCTGAACTTACTCTCAAGCCTAATCAGAATACTGGAGCTGTGTACTGGGAACACACGGGTTCACTACTGGCAAAGCCAGGGAGGGAGTCTAGGTGCTTAAATGCAATAGGAACTTCAAAAGGGCAGCACATTGGAAGCCCCATGATGGAGATGAGTATTTTTCTGTATCTTGTAACAGGCTTTAAAAATGTCAGCTGTTGCTGGTATTGGAGAGAACAAGCATTCAATCTAGTCTGTAAGCCAGGAGCTCTCATCTGCCTTTATGTGGTTTTACCATTTTAAAAATGAATGCTGTTATGTCCTTGGCAAGTTAGCAGCAGCCTCACAAATAGAAGTCGATCCCACTGCCCCCACCCATCCCACCCCCACCCACAGTCTGTCTTGGAGGGGAGGAATAAATAAAAACAGTGAAGACATGAAGAATGATAGAGCAAGCTGCTGGCTTGAATGTGTACGTCTTTTCTCTTTATTCAAGACGGTGTGGGGTAGTTAGGGTGTATTGTCTGTATCCAAGATGGATTCTCTATGTCAGTGACACAAGAGAGGGCCAGGTAAATTTCTTTAGCAAATGTCAAAGAGGCTCATAGTCATTTCTCCATTGCTGCCTGGAAATAAGTTGCATGGCCTCATTCATTAAGTGTACAAGACTGTTGCTGTTCAACAACAAATTATGAAGCTGCAAAAACATTTTTATTTCATAAGCCATTTGATCGTCATTTTCTTGCTAATACGAACCTGTCACCTTGAGCCCAAAAAGAACCACGAGAAGCAGTTTCACCAGGGCTTTTAGCAAAGGGATTCTGATATCACTGCGCCCTCTTTAGGTACAACCTGGTGCAGACATCAGAAAAGACAAGGGATGTTTTTGGTACACAGCGTTAGTCGGAAAAGTGGCGTGCCAGACTCCACACTACCCACTTTAAAGGGTCAGTGTAGGCCTGTGCCACTTCTATGGTCGGCATTCATCTACATCAAACTGTATTAGCCATGGCTCAGTGGTAGCACTCTTACCTCTGTATCAGAGATTGTGGGTTCCAGTTCCACTCTTGACCACAAAAATCCAAACTAACTCTCCAGTGCAATACTGAGGGAATGCTGCACTGTCAGAGGTGCCGACCTGCGGATGGGTTGTTAAACTGAGGTCCTGCCTGCCCTTAGGTGGGCATAACAGATCCCATGGCATTATTTCAAAGAACAGGAAATCTATCCCTGATGTCCTGGCCAAAATGTAATGTTCAGCAAACTTCAGTATATCAGGTTACCTAATTGTTGCTGTTTATGGGAACTTGTTGTGCACAAATTGGCTGCTGCATTTACTACATTACAAAAGTGACTACAATTCAAAAGTACTTCATTAACTGTAAACTGCTTTGGAACGTCCTAAGATCATGAAAGGTATGATATAAATGGAAATCTTTCTTTTTTCATTTGCTATTTGATCCGGGCATCGAAGAATAGGAACTAGGATATGAAATTTCAGTAGATTTACTAAGTTCATAGCTCTGCTTTGTCCAAAAAGTGAGGACATGTGTCTTGAGGGACATCCCTGATAACTTTAAATCCAACACCGATTGGCTGTTTGATTTAGTTCCATATTTTTGAATCTTGATTTGCATCAGTTGAACATGAAATGAATGATGAGAGTTACAACTCAGGAGGGTGACATTTATTTTTCAGGATTCTTCTTCCACTACCACTACAAGAATAAAGGGTAATTCCATGAGTTGTCTTTGTCTCATTGTGAATGCAAATTGTTCAGAGTACAAAGCAGAATTGCTAAAGGCTTTTAAGATTTTAAACCCAGAGATTCCAGAGCTCTTTTTGGGGCAAATCTGGGTTAGAGTTGAATGTTTACAACTTCCCTGCACTGCCACTCCCATGGATACTCCCCAAACTCATCTCATATTCTAGGGTTGGGGTATTTACACATTGAAGCAGCGAATCACAGTGTGCATATCACCTGTTCATATCAAAGTGCGAAATTAGTCTAACTACCACATTTGAATAATTGTGGCACTAACTGCTGCACCTCCATTGCTGCTCCCTCTTTCTCAACATTACAGGTGAGCTCTACATACTCAGGACGCCCAGGCCTTATGCAACTTCTCAACTCTCAGCACACCCTCATCCTGCTAATTAGCAAGATGAACAAACTGCTGATTATGTGACCATGAACATCTTCCTTTTCATCACATCCTCCTTTTCTCACCCCCAACCACCCCTTCTGAATTCCTGCTTCCAGATACCCAAGAATTGCCATCTGCCAGCCACAGGGGTTCCAGGAGGAGCAAAGAGAACAACAGCATAGTACTGATGAAGAAATCTCATCATTTGATCTGACACTCACAGTCACCAGCTCAGACACTGGCATTGCCCTTACCTTGGAGGTGAGTGTGGAATTAGAATCCGCACATGGTGAGTCACCAGGCATGAGTGGGCTGCAACCAGACCACAATGAAAAGACGATTAATTTGTAAGCTCACTGTAGGATGAGGGTGGCAGACAAGTACAAGGCAAGTACAAGGCAAGCACAAAGCAAGCAGAGGACTCAGATCAGGACCTCAATGGTCTGCCATACATGAGAATGCTGGTGAAGACACTGCTGGGTGCATTGGCTGGCCTGTCAGGCAGTCTCCTGTTGCTGTCGAGGAGCACAGAGGAGTTCAGTTCCAACTGACAGAGGACATGATGTAGAGTTTGCCCTCTCCACAACCTCTGCTGCCTGCCATGTTGTCCCCATGCCTGTTGCAGCCTGCATGTGGAGAGGTCACCTATTCCTCTGTCCCCTCAAGAAGATGCAGCAACATTGCCTGACAATTGCAGGGATTCACCAAAACACTCTGAAGTATATTCAGACACTTTCAAATAGAAATAGCTCCAAAAGATTAACTTACCTGCAATCAGGGTGGTTGGCCCTACACTGGTAGTGCTGTTACACTGGAGGACTTCTCGCACTGAGACAGACATTGGCAGTGCTGCTCCACTGGAGCAGCCTAGAAGCTAAGACACTCACTTAGCTCTGGTCCCACACAGCAGTCTTCAGTTATCTGAATCCTGCTCCCAACCACAGGCCACGTAACTTCTGCCATTGGCTTCCCGTAAAAACTGTTGCTGACTGATCAGGTCTGAGCATTCACCAGAAATTGGATTGTGCCCAAATTGAAGTGCTATATTGCTGCACCCATCTAAAGAGGCCAGGGGCAAGATCACAGCAAATTGGTATGCTAGTCTCAATTGTGAGGTCAATGGGCCACACACCTGGCGGAATGCCAAGATAAGCCAGCTCAGAGGCTGGGGCAGCATGTGCTGATTGACAGTGGACATCAAGTTTTATGTGGAGCTGGGAGCTACAGGGATGCTAGGTTGTTATACAAAAAAATCCATAACTACTGATAACCAATTCCTTGGCAGTAAGATTAATAGGTCTGTTGTTGCCTGGGTCTGTTCTGTCTCTCTTTTTAAATATGGGCAACTGTATTAGTTTCTTCAAATAAACTAATAATTCCCCAGAGTCCAATGACTCTCTTCATATTGGTTGTCAGTGCCTCACTAGTCCCTCTCACCGTTCCGGTACAAATACCGTCAAACTCATGGGATTGATTTGATTTTTGTTTTCTAGATGTATTAAACCTTCGGTCTCATTTATAAAGAAGTTTTGAATTTGTTGTGAGACTTTTTTTGTGGGAAGGCAGGTTCTTAGTTCCTTCCCTTGTGAATATGTTGATCAAGTTGTTATTCAGAATATTTACTTTCTTGTGCTCATCTCAGTTTTAAGCACATTTGCATCCTTTAATGTTCTCACTTCTCTGGCTGTCCTTTTACTAATGTAAAACTGAAAGAAATTATAACTGTAGTGTTTTGCCTCTGCTTCTCTCTTAGTCTGCCATGGTTCACCTTTTGAATTTGTTTCTGTATGATTCTGTATAGACCACTTCTACATAGACTCCTTCCTCCTCCAAGGTCCTAAAAGTCACTTTTCCTCTTCATTTCATTTTTAATTTGTTTGTTAGTCCATTTAGATTCTCATTTAAATGTCTGAGCTTGCTGACCTTGAGTATAATTTTGTTTTGCATGTGCAGCACTATCCTCTTAAAGGTGTTCCATTTTGTCTTCCACTCAAATGTCAAAAAACATCGTCCTCCAATCCATCTGTTTCAATTCTTCCCTGGTCATCCCTTTGAATTTAGTTATAAAATTGACTTTGAATGATTGGCATAACTGTGCCCTAAATTATATTAAACTCGAACATTCTGTATCACTGCTACAAACTCCACTTCTTATATGTTATTTGGTTTAAATATGAATACAGCTATTCAGACAGAAATCAATCTGAATGTCCCATGAACTGTTACAGACTCAACAGCCAACAGATCTCTACCGTAACGCTGAAAATATTTTTTGCAAACAGTATGGGTCTAGTACTAAACATGTGTGAGTGTGAGATTATCTGTCTGAACCTGTTTTTGTGACTGACAGTGTATGAATCTGTGAGTGTGCAGGTGTACATGTATGTGTGTGAGCAAATTTGTATTTGTGGAGTGTGCTTCTCAAATTTGGCTGCTTGCAGAAATTTGTCATCATCCTCCACCTGCTGCACAATAGCATGCAAGCCTTGATCTATACTAACGGGTCTGCCACGGACCCAATATGAGTGCAAATGGGGATCAAGCAAAGCTCTGTCATGGCACTAATGTTCTTTTCCATCTTCTTTGCTGCAACACTCCACCCACCTCCATGAAGCTCCCTGCCAAAGTGGAGCTACTCTACAGGATGAGTGGGAAAATAGTCAACCTACCCTGCCTCCAGTCCAGAACTAAGATCACCCCAACCTCTGTCATCGAGCTGCAGTGCACTGACAATGCTTGCGTATGTGCCCACTCAGTGGCTGAGCTCCAAACTATCACCAACACATTCCCAGAGGCGTATGAAAGAATGGGCCTTCAGCTAAACATCTGAAAGACAAAGGTCCTCTACCAGCCTGCTCCTGCTGCGCAACACTGCCTCCTGACTATCAAGATCCACTGTGAACCACTAAACAACGTGGATCATTTTTCACACCATGGGAGCCTCCCCTCAGCAAGGGCAAACATCGATGATGAAACGCAACATCACCTCCATTGTGCTACTGCAGCTTTCAGCCGACTGAGGAAAAGAGTTTTTGATGACAAGAACCTCAAACGCAGCATCAAGCTCATGGTCTACAGGGCTGCAGTGCTACCTGCCCTCTTGTATGCATCAGATACATGGATATTATTTGTGTGAGCTTTTTTTTTTTAAGTGTTACCGAGTGAGGAATTGTGTGTATTTTGTGTGAGTATTAGTCTACGTGGCTGTGAATGTGAGTATAGAGAGTATGTATGAAAGCAAGTGAGAGTGTGAGATTGAACTAGTGTATGTGAGACTGAGAGTGACTGTGCTTGAGTGAGAAGTAGTGTAGTAGTATATTGATTGAGTTTGTGAGTGCACATGTGAGCTTCGGGTGGTGCTTGTGCATGCGTGAGACTGAGTGCATTAAATGAATATGGGCTTGTGCAAGTGCACGTGTGTGAGAGAGTAAGGATTAGTGAGGATGTGAGACTGAGTCTGTGTGTGTGTCAGTGTATGTGCAAGTGTTTTGTGAATGAGCAAGTGTGTGTGTGGGTGCATGTGGTTTAATGAGTGTGTGAAAGAGCAATTGTGTATGAGTGAGTTAATATATCTGCATTTTACGATCATTGCAGGTAAGCCAAAGTTGAAGTGTTTAACTGGGAAGGGTCCTGGCCAAAATAACTAATGCAGTAAAAACAGTTTGATTCAGTAGCAAGGGAATCGGCACCCTTACAGGGCCGTACATTAAAGAGCTTCCACAACATAAAGAGTCTTAAAATCCCAGTCCTTAAATTTGAATCAACCTCATGGGAATGAATGCATAATTGAGCATAAATTCTGGGTTGTGTCTGGTGTGGATTCAGGGTTGTTTACAGAATGTCAATGAGCCTAGACTGACTGCTGAATGGGAACCTGTCTGTGAATGAGGCTGCACACCAGCCTTGTGCACTTGTTTATTATAAAGCTTGCAATTGCACTTACAAGGCTCTGTTTACCTCCTACCAATTGATCCCTAAAGCAAAATGCTTAAAAAAACAGAAGTGCCCTCAAAGCCGATCATGTTGCCTGTTGTTCCTTGGACCCACAACACAACCAGCAAATGATCAACCACTGAGAATCCCACCAACAGCCACGCAAGCATTCAACTTCACACAGTCTTCTTCATTACAGGGTTGCCATGGTAATGCTGGCTGCCCGCTTAGTTATCTATTTGAAAAGGTTTGTCTCAGCAAGAATGCAGCTCACTGGAGTAGATAATGTGCCAGCAGGGCAGAGCGTGAGATGTCAGAGAGACACAGGGTGGAGAGGAGATGATCATGGATTCACAGGGCACAGTATGGAATGATATAGGGCACATTCCCAGGGAGAGATTTATCCTTATTTCCTAGTTTAATATCAGAAGCATGGAGAATATCTGAATCAAAGGGAGCTCATGCACTCAGGATCACGAGAGTGCACACTTTTACTGTCAGGCTTGGCTCAGTGGTAAATTTTGCATCTGTGACAGAAAGTGGTTCAAGTCCCACTCCAGAGACTTGTGCACATAGTCTAAACTGGCATGTCTGTGCGGTAATGAGGGAGTGCTGCACTGTCAGAGGTGCCATCATTTGGATGAGATGTTAAGATTAGGTCTAAGCTTTTTTTTAAAGAGTAGAAAGATTCATCTTAACTAATGATCTCTAAACGAGTAATTGTTCAATTGGCCTTCCTCTGAACCGTTTCCAGGACATCTATCATTCAGCTCAGGAAGGGACTAAAATAGAACATGGTCATTGAGCTGGATTTTCACCGAATCGGGTTGACTCAGGAGTTCTTTAAAAGTAGTGGCCAGGACTCGATTCAGGATTCCCAACCCCATTCCTGTGGTTTCCAAATTGCTGGAGTGTCTTTTAAGGGTGAGGGCTGATTTGGGTGGCGAGCCCGCATCCTGCACGCCTGACCTGGCCACCTCCAGTGCAGCGATAGGCATGTCCCCCAAACAACCCCTATGGCTCCTCTTGCCTTCTATGCCAAGCTATGGCAGTTCCATGCCCATTCACCCACTATACATTGTAACATTGTAATCAGCCAAGAATTCCATCAGGGTGGAATTTTATGGTCCCTCCCACCGGCGGAATTTTCTGGTCCTGCTGAAGTCAATGGACTTTTGAATGGCTCGCTGCATTTTATGGCCCTGCCCCACTGCAACAGGGCCATAAAATTCTGCCCTAAATGAGGCTTAGCTGAGAGCCCAGAAATCCATTAGCCTGTTGAAACATCTGAGTCCCAGAGAAATCATTGCTTGATTGACAGCCCTGGTTCTCTGATCTCTTCTGTTAATTTCACAATATTTATTTAAAAACAAAATAAAGAGATTTCAAGTGCTTGCAGTTCTTCAGCTGATACTTTAAAGGGTCTGATGATTGACACTTTTATTGGGCTGCAGTAAAAAGGAGATTTTTTAAAGAAAGTGGAAAGTTATCAATGAATGAATGCTTTTCAAAGCTTTAATTACACATCCTACTATCACTATGGGGTTCATTGGTTCTATACAGTGTATAGTGGGTGAATGGGCATGGCAGTGCCATAGTTTGGCATTGGAACATGAGGGGCCATAGGGGGTGGGTTGGGGGCATATCATGACATGGGGGCATGAGGGGCCATGGGGGTGGGTGGGCGGACATAGCTTGGAATGGGGGGGATGAGAGACCATTGGGGTTGGTTAGAGGGTATAGCTTAGCATGTGGAACCATAGGGGATGTTTTTGGGGTATAGCTTGGAATGGAGAGGCATGAAAGGCCATAGGAGGTGTGTGGGGGCATGAAGTGGCATGGATGGGGCATGGGGAGTGTGTGGAGGAGGATGAAGAGGTGAGGGCTGGAGGTCTTTTCCATTTTTATTTAAACAGAGACGAAGTCCCACAGCACTGAGGGAGGCCTTCCAAACAGCCCACCTGTACACCCGACAGCCCGTGATTGCCTCTGAACTTTCTTCCAGGTCAGCTGGCCCATCGGCAGCCCACACTCACCATCCCCACCCCACAATGAAAATCCCGTCCTTGCAGATACTTTCTCCCAAGGAGGGTGGGCCGAGCCAAAAATTTTCCTGACTCCCATTACCTGCCCTGAGGATGAAAATCCAGCATGTTATATTAAATGAGGGCTAACCTCTTGTGCAAGGGCAGCATAGATAATTTTTTTAATTTCAATTTGATTGTCCTGGCAATACATCACAATACACTCATTTGTTTTGGAGTCTCACAGCTCAGATCACGAACTCAGAGATTTGTGTGCGATAAAACCACACCCACCTCCTGTTTAACAGCCTTAAGTTTGTACCCCTGCACAGCCTACAAATGACTGGCAATGCTCTATCCTTGCACACACTACATTTATCTGTACTAAATGACACCTGTTCAATGTGGGCCCATCACCACTGAATCTAGATCTGCTTGTCAACTATTTTTCTCAGTGAAGTCCTAACACTTGTGCAAACCTTTGTATCATCCACAGACCTGTTGACAGTTCCCCTGACCTCATTCAAATTATCGATACAATTGATGAAGGGCAACGGTCCTAACACTGATCCCCGTGAGACTCCACTAGTAACCAGTCCCCATGCATGCAACCACAAACTGATATAAGTCGGATGGTTTTCGACTTGGAGGAGGCCTTGTAGGCGGTGGTGTTCCCATACAGCTGCTGCCATTACTTCTCTAGGTGGTAGAGGTTGCAGTTTTGGAAGGTGCTGTTGACGAAGCCTTGGCCAGTTGCTTGAGCATCTTGTAGAGTGTAAATATTGCTGCCATTGTGGAATGGTGGTGGAGGGAATTAATATTTAAAGTGGTAGATGGGATGCAAATGTTTGCACACGAACAGGAGAGAGAGCACATCCTGAGTGGGGCACAGCCAGAGTAGGTATTCGGAATTTGGTGCAATGCGGGAATTCGGTGCAGAGGGGATGAGGTGCCCTTTGTATTTTTTCCTTGCTATCCAACTTCTTAAATCTTCAGAGCATGCTGCAGCAGTAGAGGCTACAAGGGAAAGGAATCACTGGTAAGTAGTGGGTAAGGTATTTACTACTTTAATCGCTTATAGTTTAAGGTCTTTTTGTGGTTTACAGTTTGCATATTCCACAGCAACGAGGATCAGGAAAGAAGGGCCCTAGAGTAATTGACTCAAAAGGTTTAATTTAAAGGGATAAGTCATGGCAGGAGCGCTCAAAGCTGTGGTGTGCTCCTCATGCTCCATGTGGGAAGCCAGGGACATTTCCAGTGCCCAGGACTAGCATGTGTGCAGGAGGTATGTCCAGCTGCAGCTCCTTGAAGCTTGGGTTTCAGAGCTGGAATGGCGACAGGGGATACTGAGGAGCATCCGCGAGTCGGAGAGCATCGTGGGTAGCACTTTTAGAGAGGTGGTCACACAGAAGATGAAGGGACTTAAGGAAGGAAGGAAATGGGTGACCACCAGGCAGTCCAAGACAAACAGGCAGGTAGTTCAGGAGTCCCCTGAGGTCCTGCTCGTAAATCAGTATTCTATTTTGGAGGCTGATGAGGGCGATGGTTCCTCCAGGGAGAGCAGACAGAGTCAAGCTTCTGGCACCACAAGCAGCCTGTCCATACAGGAGAGGAGGACGCGAGGAAGAGCAATAGTAATAGGGGATTCTATAATCAGGGGAACAGATTGACGCTACTGTGGCCGTCAACGTGATTCCAGGATGGTATGTTGCCTCCCTGGTGCCAGGGTCTGGGATGTCACTGAACGGCTGCAGGGTATCCTGAAGGGGAAGGGTGATAAGGCAGAGGTCATGGTACATGTTGGTACCAATGACTTAGGTAGAAAGAGGGATGAGGTCTTGCATCAAGAATTCAGGGAGTTAGGCAGTAGATTAAAAAGCAAGGCCTCTCGGGCTGTAATCTTTGGATTACTCCCAGTGCCACGTGCTAGCGAGCTCAGAAATAGGAGAATTGCGCAGATGAATACGTGGCTTAAGAGTTGGTGCAGGAGGGAGGGTTTTAGATTCCTGGATCACTGGGACCATTTCTGGGGAAGGTGGGACCTGTATAAGTGGGACGGTCTACATCTGAACCAAAGTGGGACTAACATCCTTGCGGGCGGGTTTGCTACTGCTGTTGGGAGGAGTTTCAACTAATTTGGCAGGGGGAGGGGACACAGAATATTAGCAGAATAGGGACACATCATAATACAGTAAAACAATCAAGTCAGAGGGAGTACAGCTGCATTAAGCTTCAAGCGAGTAAGGCAAGGCTGGA
The DNA here is from genome assembly GCF_017639515.1 of Carcharodon carcharias. Classification (NCBI taxonomy): domain Eukaryota; kingdom Metazoa; phylum Chordata; class Chondrichthyes; order Lamniformes; family Lamnidae; genus Carcharodon; species Carcharodon carcharias. The sequence continues at coordinate 120,394,097 of NC_054473.1, read as the reverse complement.
TGGCCTCTACTTTAATGCCAGGAGTATTACAGGTAAAACAGATGAGTTAAGGGTGAGGATTGACACGTGGAATTATGATATAGTAGCCATCACTGAGACGTGGTTGAGTGAAGGGCAGGATTGGCAGCTCAACATTCTGGGATATAGAATCTTCAGGCAAGACAGGGGAGGGGGTAAAAGAGGAGGAGGCGTTGCATTATTAGTTAAGGAATCAATTACTGCAGTAAGGAGAGATGATATCTTGGAGGGGTCATCAAATGAAGCTTTGTGGGTAGAGCTTAGGAATAAAAAAGGGGCAGCCACATTGTTAGGTGTTTATTGTCAGATTGTCAGCGGGAAATTGAGGAGCAAATATGTGTATAATTTGTGGAGGTGTGTAAAAACAATAACAATAGGGTAATTATATTAGGTGATTTCAACTTTCGCAACATTAATTGGGATAGACATAGTGTTAAGGGCTTGGATGGAGTGGATTTCTTGAAATGTGCAGAGGAGAACTTTTTAGGTCAATATGTAGAGGGTCCAACAAGGGACGGTGCATTGCTGGACCTAATTCTGGGGAATGAAGCCGGTCAGGTGGCTGAGGTGGTGGTGGGCGAGCATTTTAGTGATAGCGACCACAACATGGTACAGTTTAAGCTTGTTATGGACAAAGAAATCAACAAGTTGCAAAAACATATTTTGGATTGGGGGAGAGTGGATTTTAGTAAAATAAGGCAGGATCTGGCCAAGGTACCACAGGGATCTGTGCTCAATCCCCTATTATTTGTCATTTATGTAAATGACATAGATGACTATGTGGCGGATAGGATTAGTAAGTTTGCAGATGACACAAAGATTGGCCAGGTGGTTAACAGTGAGGTTGAGTGTCTTGGGCTACAGGTAGATATAGATGGGATGGTCAAATGGGCAGATAAGTGGCAGATGGAATTTAACTATGAAAAGTGTGAGGTGATACACTTTGGAAACAGTAATTTGACAAGGAAGTATTCAATGAATGGCATGACATTAGGAAGTTCTGAGGAACAAAGGGACCTTGGCGGGTGTGTCCATAGATCTCTGAAGGCAGAGAGGCATGTTAGTGGGGTGGTGAAAAAGGAACGTGGGACACTTGCCTTTATCAATCGAGGCATAGATTACAAAAGTAGGGAGGTCATGTTGGAGTTGTATGGAATCTTAGTGAGGTCACAGCTGGAGTACTGTGTGCAGTTCTGGTCGCCACATTATAGGAAGAATGTGATTGCACTGGAGGGGGTGCAGTGGAGATTCACCAGGGTGTTGCCTGGGATGAAACATTTAAGTTATGAAGAGAGGTTGGATAGACTTGGGTTGTTTCTGTTGGAGCAGAGAAGACTGAGGGGCGACCTGATTGAGGTGTACAAGATTATGAGGGGCATGGACAGGGTGGATAGGGATCAGCTGTTCCCCTTAGTTGAAGGGTCAGTCACAAGGGGACATAAATTCAAGGTGAGGGGCAGGAGGTTTAGGGGGGATGTGAGGAAAAACTTTTTTACCCAGAGGGTGGTGACAGTCTGGAATGCACTGCCTGGGAGGGTGGTGGAGGCGGGTTGCCTCACATCCTTTAAGAAGTACCTGGATGAGCACTTGGCATGCCATAACATTCAAGGCTATGGGCCAAGTGCTGGTAAATGGGATTAGGTAGGTAGATCAGGTGTTTCTCATGTGTCAGTGCAGACTCAATGGGCTGAAGGGCCTCTTCTGCACTGTGATATGTGAAATCATGTGGGCTGCTTTTCCTGGTGTCGAGCTTTTTGCCTGTTGTTGGAGCTGCAACCATCCAGGCAAGTGGGGAGCAATTCATAACACTCCTGACTTGTGCCTTGTAGATAGTGGAAAGGCTTTGGCAAGTCAGAAGTGAATTACTGCAGAATACCCAGCCCTTGACTTACTCTTGTAGCCACAGTATTTATGTGGCTGGCCCAGTTAAGTATCTGGTCAATGATAACCCCTAGGATGTTGATGGTGGGGAATTCAGTGATAGTAATGTCATTGAATGTCAAGGGGAGGTGATTAGATTGTCTCTTGTTGAAGATGGTCCTTGTCTGGCACTTGTGTGGAACGATTGTTGCCTGCCACTTAAGAGGCCCAAGCCTGAATGATGTCTAGGTTTTGCTGTAGTATGCAGACACAGACTGCTTCATTATATAAGGAATGCAAATGGAACTGAACACTGTGTAACCATCAGAGAACATCATCATTTCTAACCTCATGAGAAAGTTATTGATAAAGAAGCTGAAGATGGATGGTCCTAGGACACTGCCCTGAGGAATTTCTACAGTGAGATGCTGGAACTGAGATTATCCTCCAACAACCATGACCATCCTCCTTTGTGCTAGGTATGACTCCAGTTGGTGGAGAGTTTTTCCCCTAATTCCCACTGACTGTTTACAATGGCTCCTTGATGCTACACTTGGTCAAACACTGCCTTCACATCAAGGGTAGTGACTCTTAATTCACCTCTGGAAAACTGCTCTTTTGTCCATTTCTGGACCGAGCCTGTAATGAGGTCTGGAATCAGGTGGTGCTGGTGGAACCCAAACTGAGCATCAGTAAACAGACAATTGGTGAGTAAGTGACACTTGATAGCACTGTTGACAAGTCATTCCGTCACTTTACCGATGATTAAGAGTAGATTAATGGAGTGGTAATTGGCTGATTTGGATTTGTCCTTTTTTGTGGACAGGAAGTTCCTGGGAAATTTTCCACTTTTTCGGGTAGATGTCAGTGTTGTAGCTGTACTGGAACAGCTGCATCAGATGTGTGGTTAATTCTGATAAATGAGTCTTCACTACTTAAAGCCAAGATATTTTTGGGGCCCATATCATTTGCCGTATCCAATGCTTTCAGCCACTTCTTGCTATCACAAGGAATGAACCAAATTGGCTGAAGACTGGCTTTTCTTAACTCGTGCACCTCAGCAGGAGGCTGAGATTGATCATTCACTCGTCACTTTGGCTGAAAATGGATGCAAACATTTCAGCCTTTTCTGCTCATGTGCTGGTCTCTGCCATCATTAAGGATGTATATTTTCATGGGGCCTTCTCTTCTCGATAGCTGTTTAATTGTCTACCACCATTCATGACTGGATGTAACAGGACTTCAGAGCTTTAATCTTATTTGTTGATTGTGGGATCGCTTTGCTTTGTCTATCGCATGCTGCTTCTGCAGTTTTTCATGCATCTAGTCCTGTGATTTAGCTTCACCAGGGTGGCACCTTCTTTTTAGGTAGTACTGATGCAGCTCCGGCATGCTCTTCTATTCTTCTCATTGAACCAGGGTTGATCGCATGGCTTGACTGTAATGGGAGAGGGAGAGAAATGATTGGCCATGAGGTTACAGATTGTGCCATTGTTCATGGCCCACAGTGCCTCATGAATTACCATTTTTAAGCTATATATCTTTTCTGAAACTATCCCATTTATCACGGTGGCATTGCCACACAACACGATGGGTGCCCTCTGTGTAATGATGGGACTTCACTTCTGCAAGGAGTGTGCAGTGATCACTTCCACCAATAATATCCTCAGCAGAGGCAGGTAGATTGATTGCCTCATGTTGGGTCAGTCACACCTGACACAGGCCAAATGTACAGCACTCACCCAGCTCGATCAGTAGTGTTATTATTGAGCCACTGTTGGTGATAGACATTGATGTTCCCCAGCCAGAGTACACTGCTACTTTCAGCTTATCCCGAGTGCTTTCAATGTGAAGGAGTACTGATTCATTGGCTGAGGAAGGAAAGTAGATGGTAATCAGAAGGAGGTTTCCTTATCAATATTTGACCTAATGCCATGAGACTTCACGGGGTTTGGGGTCAACACTGAGGATTCCAAGGGCTACTCCCTCCCAACTGGACTGTTAGGAGGAATCTGGGATGTTGGCTGATAATTATAATCACAGAAGCATACCTATGTCAGACTGTTGCTTGGCTAATCTGTGGGACAACTTGTCCAATATTGGCAGAGGTCCTCAGATATTGATGAGGAGGACTTTGAAGGGTTGACTAGGCTTAACGTGCCTTTGTCATGTCTGCTTACTAGGTCAATGTTAGATAGTCTTCTGGTATTCTCCACTAACAGGATGCTGCCATCAAGCCAAAAAGGCATTCTGCCTATCATACAAATGAGAAATGTGGTATTTGAATTTCAGTGCCAGTGTGATGCCAGGTATGTAGGCCATGCGTCTCAATGACTGGCAGATCATACCAAACAGCATGCCCCTTCAGCTGTTCGCAACAGGCAAAGTAGTGACTGTGCCCAACCAAATACTGCTTGCAAAATTCAAAACTGTGTCCAACATTAGATGTGATTCCACGATTGGACAACGCTTGCTAATAATCCTGATTGTGCGAAGAATTACACTGAAAACCAATTTAAGGTTATCAGTTGGGCTCATGCTAGAAGTCATAGAAGTCACATATATTCACACACAGGGTCTTGTCCTTTGCAGGCAGGAAGAGCATGTCCACACATTGTGCCTTTTTTTGACTAAAGAAAAGATTGGGGATAACCATTCCCTGGTTCTTTCTCCAGGGCAACGCCTTGACCACAGTCAAACTGCTTGGCAGTTAACTGTTTCCTGCTGCATTCCCCAATCCAAAGACTTTACTAATCAGAGTCCACTTGCACTCTCTTTTCATGCAATATAAATTGTTGTTCCCTTTACTTTGGTATTTTCTTGTGAGCTGTCCTGATTAGTACAAGACAAAAAGCTTCGATAACACATCTCTTTCTTCAGCAATACTCATCTTCTGGTTATCTTATTAGGCTTATTCTTATTAGGCTTTTTCATAGCATTTTGATACAACTGAGTGGCTTGCTTGGCCATTTCAGAGGGCAGTTAAGAGTCATATGAAGACCAGACTGGGTGAGGGCGGCAGACTTCTTTCTCCAAAGGAAACAGATGGGTTTTTACAACAACCTGGTAGTTTCATGGTCACAATTAACAACACTAGCTCACTAGCTTTTTATTCCAGATTTATTTAATTAATTGAATTTAAATTCCCCAGCTGCCACAGTGCAATTTAAATTCATATCTCTGGATCATTAGCCCAGGTCTCTGGAAAACTAGTCAAGTAACAATTATATAGCTGATAGCTGATGCATTACTTATCTTGTTATTGTGTAAGCTGATGGTGTAATGGGTTGTCATAGTCAGATCCTGATCTTAACAGCTTAACAGAGCTGATCTTAACAGTACTGCAGCATTTTGAGTGGGTCGAGTTAAGGCAGTGCATCAGTAAAACTAAAATTGCAAGTCATATATCTACTTAATTCATGATTGATGACTTTGTATCCCAATTGCTAATCTGCAATATTCAACCTGCACAGGATTTGCCTTAAATACTTGATCACTTTCAGGAACTCATTTTGTATTATGTTGTGTTGTCATCGTTTGTGCTGGCAGCAGTTCAATGTGATCCTGCTACCTCCTGAATAAGGGTATTTTTTTTAAACTCAAGTCAAAGCTGAATCTGGGAAAGGGTGACGTGGAGAAAGTTTGACTGTGTTCTTCAAATGCGGCCTTTCACTAATGTGTTGCTGGGGAAGCTTTCCACAAAAGGGAGTGAAAGCAGCGCCAGTTCAAGGACAGGGGTTAATAAATTTCCTATAGGCCTACTTAGTTCAGCTCTCATTAGTGAGTTTGTTTTTGCTGCTGGAAATAGCACTGGCTCAGCTTGTCACACAACTCTGCTGGTGACCACAAATTATGCACTAATAGACAGCACATTATGGGCTAATACACAATCAGGTAGTATCTCAATGCTTGATCCACAGATTAAAGGTTTAACAGCCCTTTCATAATCAAATAATCAAATTTAGTACATTTACAGAAGTAGCATACGTCTTGGGAAATGCTGACGTCAGAGAGCCTGCTGACTGAGCCTGCTGATCAGCGGTTAATGTTGTGCTCAAACTGCACCTTGATTTACAGCTTTATAAAGATGGGGCTTTTTTGCAGCATTAGCTAAGTGTGAGATATCATGCTTTTCCCTTGTACCTACCAGAGGGGCTGGAGCTGTAATAGCCCTCCAACCTTAGACACAGTAAGAATGAAGTGTCTCAGGAAGCAGCCAGGGGCGCTGTTGACTGTACAAGACAGGAAGATGTTAACCATGAAAGGTGCATATAATAAAACAGAAAATACTGGACATAAACAGGTCAGGCAATGCCTGTGAAGAGACAGAAACAGAGTGGAAGATGAGACACACCCTATCACTGACCTTCCTTTTTGTTCTTTTTCCATCCTCTTCCATTTCACCTCATTAAAACATATTACATTTCTAACTTTTCCCAGTTCTGTTGCAAGGTCTTTGACCAGAAACGTTAACTGTTTTTTATCCATAGATGTTGCCTGGCCTGCTGAATATTTCAAGAATTTTCTGTTTTTATTTTAGACTTCCAGCATCTGCACTATTTTGCTTTTGGGTTGGAAGATGTACATTTTGTTTTGGGGTTTTAATCCTCCTTTTTTGCAGACACTGGTCATGGTAAAAGCCTATCATGGTGAACACAGCCAGTATGGGGATAATTACAAGCCAACATCTCCATCAGTAAATTTACAGGATTGGGTGGAGCAATGATTTTACACCTTGCCTGATTTCACTTTCCATTGAAGTTGGGAATGTAAAGCTGGTGTTCAATCCCACCCATGGATTTCCTGCCCAGAAAATTAAGTTAAATGTGTTTGTTCATTTTGCTTAATAGGTCTCTAGATAACTCACATCATTGTCCAGCTGATAGAGCTGGCACGTAACCTGCTTCCAAACTTATCAGTGACCCCTTAGTCAGCCCAGGGAGATGGAATAATTCACCTTCCAATATCATTGTTGGCTGTCCCTCAACTAAAGGATGACAGTTGCTCAGGGTTGTGAGTTTTTGCCATGGGTGTTCATGTAACTGAACAGGCCAATTCATGACCTGCAGATCTTCGGATAGGATGTCCCATGAGATAGTGTGATCCAACTAGTTGTTTGGTAGTACAGAACTTGAGTTTTGCTGAATAAAGACACTTGCTGTTGAAATTTTTTGTTTGCATTCATCAGGACAATCACGAGAAGCAAGAGATGATTGGTTTGCAAGTGGACTCTGATTGGTAGAGGCGTTGCCATGGAGAATGCACATGTTAACTGATGACAGTTAACTACAAAGCTTTGTTCAAATTCAAACCATGCAGGTTGATTCTGATTGGTCAAGGCATTACCCTGGAGAATGAACCAGAGAATGTCTGTTGCTTATTTTGTTTAGTTGAAACAAACGTAATGTGTGTATATGTTCTTTCTGTCTGCAAAGAACAGCGCCCTATGCATTAATATTTAGCTTCGAGCATGCATAGGTACGCCACACTGTGAGCCCGATTAATATTCTTGAATTGGCTGTCAGTGTAATTCTTAGCACACTCAGGGTTGTTTAGCAATCTCTTCTCATGAAGTATAAATTGTTGTTCCCTTTACATTTGGTATTCTTGTGAATTGTCCTGATGAATGCAAGGTGAAAAACTTTGACAACATGTATCTTTTTTCAGCAATACTCAAGTTCTGTACTACCAAACAACTATCTGGATCATACTATCTCATGGGACGTCTTACCCGAAGATCTGCGGGTCATGAATTGGCCTGTTCAGTTACATGAACACCCATGGCAAAAACTCACAACCCTGAGCAGATGTCATCCTCAAATTGAGGGACAGCCAACAATGATATTGGAAGGTGGATTATTCCATCTCCCTGGGCTGACTAAGGGGTCACTGATAAGTTTGGAAGCAGGTTACGTGCCAGCTCTATCAGATGTGGGGCATCTAGAGACCTATTAAGCAAAATGAACAAACACCTTTAATTTAATTTTCTGGACAGGAAATCCATGGATGGGATTGAACACCAGCTTTACGTTCCCAACTTCAATGGAAAGTGAAATCAGGCAAGGTGTAAAACCAGTGCTCCACCCAATCCTGTCAATTTATTGATGGACATGTTGGCTTGTAATTATCCCCATACTGGCTGTGTCCACTATGATGGGCTTTTACCATGACTAGCCTCTGCAAAAAAGGAGGATTAAAACCCCAAAACAAAATGTACATCTTCCAACACAAAAGCAAAATAGTGCAGACGCTGGAAGTCTAAAATAAAAACAGAAAATTCTTGAAATATTCAGCGGGTCAGGCAACATCTATGGATAAAAAACAGAATAACGTATTCTTGCGAATTGTCCTGATGAGTGCAAGACAAAAAGCTTCGGCACTATGTGTCTTTTTTCAGCAATAGTGGGATCTGGAGTGTGGGATTTGTTTCCTTTTCTTTCCTTCTCTGCTGCCACTTTGCCTCATCATTAAAGTGTTGGGACTTGAAGCGTGGTACAGCTTGATGGCAAGTTGTCACCATTCTGAACGGTTAGTAGCAATTTCCTATCGGTCATTAAGGTCAATGCCGTTGTGCTTCAAGGAGAGTTTCAGAGAGTCTTTGAAGCATTTTCTTAGTCGTCTCCTGGAACGTTGGCCACTTGAGAATTGAGAAAACAAGACATGGAGAGGGAATGATTTTCGGCTATCTGGACACAGTGCATTGAAGTAGATTTTTGTAGAAGTTTTGCCTGAATGCTTCTGGATCTGGTTTCAAGAAGGACACTAGCATTGTTTAACAGTCCTCCAAATGAATCTAGAGGCGGCAGAGGCATTGATGATGGAATTTCTCTAACGCTCAAATGTATCACTGAAACAGAGTCCAGGTCTCAGTACAGTATAGGAATGTAATGACAACAACTGCTCTAGAACTTTTGTTGACTTTCGGAGGTCTTTGTTGTAAAACACTTGCTGCAATATATCTTTCCTGTTGCATCCACTAATTGCTTTCTGTGGCAACATAGCCAAAAATAGCTTGTATTCTGAAGATGTACAGCTTCTTGAAGCTGTATTTGTATTTATTTGTATAATTGGCAATCTACAGTAGATAACTACTTTCTGGAATGACTGAGCACGTTTTGGGCTATGCCTATATCTTCTTCTAAAATAAATGTATTTGAATTAATGTGTGTTTTAAAGTGTGCATATTGAATTAATTTTCATGTTCTGCAGTACATACACAGTATTGTCAATGTGTCTTCTTGAATTAATTATGCCTTCCTAAATACATGAATGTGATCAGATCTTGGGTGGAATTTTATGGCCCCTTGCGGCAAGGGCAGGGCCGTAATATGCGGCAAGCCGTTCAAAAGTCCATTGGCTTCAGTGGGACCTTAAAATTCCGCCCCTTGTGTGTGAGCCTTGAGTCAGTGGTAGCACTCTCACCTCTCAGTGAATAGGTCATGGGTTCAAGACCCACTGCAGAGATCTGAGTGCATAATCTAGGCTAGCACTTCAGTGTAGCACTGATAAAGTGCTCTATTGTCAGAGGTGCCATCTTTCAGAGGAGACATTAAACCACAGCCTCATCTTCCCTCTCAGGTGGGCATAAAAGATATATTTTATATACGCGTATATACAAATTCCTTCACCTATGTTTAATTTATATCTCTTACTATTTTACACATCAAGAGGTAATGCAAGCTGGCATCAATTGGAGTTAGCTCTCTGGGCACCTAATGGTTGAGTAGAAATCTTGATATACATCTGAATACAAATAACATTGTACACTCATTACTAAGCCAATAGCTCTGCGAAGACTTGGCCAGGTTCATTGGACCCTTGAGAGCCATATACCAAAGACCTCTGTACTGCAAATTGGCCATTGGGTTATGACCTGCTGGACGTCCATAGCTACAAGGACACCTGCAAGTGAAATATGAAGATGATGGAGATTGACACAAACAACTGGGAAACAACCACAGTGGTTGGGATTTCTAGTGGGTGACTGTTCTGAGGGGCATTGGAAGGCTTACTTAGACTTAGTTCCTCCAGTCCCATGCAGAACAATAAGCAGCAAAACTTTGCCAACGGCCCTTGTCCATCGCAATCTCTTTTGCTCCAGCCCAGGTGGTGTCCTGCTCTTGGAGATCCTCCTTAAATGTACTTCACCAGGTCTTCTTTGGCCAGCAAGGCTTCTTTTGGTGGCATCCATTCTCCTGCCACTATGTGGGGCATACATCCGGGAGGTGAAATATCTGTCCATCCAGCCTCTGCCGTCTTTCTGTCACAATGTCCCACAGATGCCTTTCACCAATCCTCTGTAGTATTTCTTCATTCGTGATGTTGCCTCTCCATGTGATGCTCAGGATCTTACATGGGCAGTGCTAGTGAAAGATGTTCAACTTATGTGACATCTTTGCTGTTCCCTTCCACATCTCACCGGCATAGAATGTAGTTGGTACTTCGATGGAAGTGTAGAGTCACAGCTTTGTGATCATGTTGATGGTGTTGGCTGCCCAGACTGTGTGGAGCCACTGGAAGACTGATGCAACTTTGCCAATTTTTGTGTGGACACTGTTCTCTACATCACCCTCCCTGGAGATGTTACTTCCAAGATAGGGGAAGTGGCCGATGTCCTCGGTGGTCTGTTGCCCGATCTTCATTGCCTTGGTCTTCTCACAACTGATGTGTAGACCAATCCTGGTGCTGCTACTCTCAAGACTGGTGGTCATGTCTTGGAGTGCTTGTGCAAGGGGAAACTGAAAGCTTAGCTGGCTGAGAAGAGGGCCCAGAGAAAACAGAGGCCAGTAAATCCTGCACTTTCCCTGTCCAATGCCATCATCTGCAGCAAGTGCCAGAGTGGATCTCTATAGTCACACTAGGTGACATTTAACATAGAGTTGATCATTAAGGTGGGGAGGTGATGGCATAGTAGTAGTGTTACTGGACTGGTAATCCAGAGCCTTAGGGTAATGCTCTGGGGACCTGATTTCAAATCTTACCATGGCAGATAATGGAATTTGAATTCAATAAAAATCTGGAATTAAAAAGTCTGATGATAACCATTGCCAATTGTCAGAGAAAACCTATCTGGTTCACTAATGTCCTTTAGGAAGGAAATTTGCCACCCTGACCTGGTCTGGCCTACGTGTGATTCCAAACTCACAGCAATGTGGTTGACTCTTAAATTCCTCTGAACAAGGGCACTGAATGCTGGCCCAGCCAGTGACACCCACATCCCATGAACAAATTTTTAAAAACCATCATCTCATGAGATGGAAGATTGGCAGGAAGGAAAAGATACTATAAAGAACATAAAGGCTACCCAACTACAGTTTTCACAGAATAATGCACACAGATTCAATTCTCAAAGTGCAATTCAGGTCACAGAATATAATTTAATAGAAATAGAGTTTTACTTAGTCACTGTAATTTAGTCAGCCTGACATTACAAAGGTGTATAAGTAAGGCAAGGTTACAGTGATCATGGGGGATTTCAGTATGCAGGTAGACTGGGAAAGTCAGGTTGGTAGTGGATCCCAAGAAAAGGAATTTGTGGAATGACTACGAGATGGCTTTTTGGAGCAGCTTGTGGTGGAGCCCACTAGGGAACAGGCAATTCTAGATTTAGTGATGTGTAATGAGACAGATTTGATAAGGGAGCTTAAGGTGAAGGAACCCTTAGGAGGAAGTGACCATAATATGATAGAATTTACCCTGCAATTTGAGAGGAAAAAGCTGGAATCAGATGTAATGGTATTACAGTTGAATAAAGGCAACTACAGAGACATGAGGGAGGAGCTGGCCAGAATTGACTGGGAGATGAGCCTAGCAGGAAAGACAGTGGAACAGCAATGGCAGGAGTTTCTGGGAGTAATTTGGGGGAGACAGCAAAAATTCATCCCCAGGAAGAAGAAGCGTACTAAAGGGAGGACGAGGCAACCATGGCTGACAAGGGAAGTCAGGGACAGCATAAAAGCTAAACAGAAAACATACAATGCGGCGAAGAGCAGTAGGAAATCAGGGGATTGGGAAGCCTACAAAGACCAACAGAGCACAACTAAAAAAGAAATAAGGAGGGAGAAGATTAAATATGAGGGTAAACTAGACAGTAATATAAAAGAAGATTGCAAGAGTTTTTTTTAGATATACAAAGGGTAAGAGAGAGGCAAAAGTGGACATTAGGCCACTGGAAAATGACATTGGAGAAGTAGTAGTGGGGAACAAAGAAATGGCAGAGGAACTGAATAGGTACTTTACATCAGTCTTCACGGTGGAAGACACGAGTAACATCCCCAAAGTTCAAGAGAGTCGGGGGGCAGAGGTCAGTATGGTGGCCATTACCAAAGAGAAGGTGCTAGGAAAACTGAAAGGTCTGAAGGTGGATAAATCACCTGGACCAGATGGATTACACCCCAGAGTTCTGAAGGAGATAGCTGAAGAGATAGTGGAGGCATTAGTGGTGATCTTTCAGGAATCACTCGAGTCAGGGAGGGTCCCAGAGGACTGGAAAATCGCTAATGTAACTCCCCTGTTTAAAAAAGGGGGTGAGGCAAAAGATAGGAAATTACAGGCCGATTAGCCTGACCTCAGTCGTTGGTAAGATTTTAGAGTCCATTATTAAGGATGAGATTTCAGAATACTTGGAAGCGCATGGTAAAATAGGGCAAAGTCAGCATGGTTTCATCAAGGGGAGGTCATGCCTGACAAATCTGTTAGAACTCTTTGAGGAGGTAATGAGTAGGTTAGACAAAGGAGAGCCAATGGATGTTATCTACTTGGACTTCCGGAAGGCCTTTGACAAGGTGCCGCACAGGAGGCTGCTCAGTAAAATAAGAGCCCATGATGTTAGAGGCAAGGTGTTAGCATGGATAGAAGATTGGCTGTCTGGCAGGAGGCAGAGAGTGGGGATAAGGGGGTCCTTCTCAGAATGGCGGCCGGTGACTAGTGGAGTTCTGCAGTGGTCAGTGTTGGGACCACAATTTTTCACTTTATACATTAATGATCTAGATGAAGGAACTGAGGGCATCCTGGCTAAGTTTGCAGATGATACAAAGATAGGTGGAGGGACAGGTAGTATTGAGGAGGCGGGGAGGCTGCAGAAGGATTTGGACAGGTTAGGAGAACGGGCAAAGAACTGGCAGATGGAATACAATGTGGGCAAGTATGAGGTCATGCACTTTGGTAGGAAGAATAGAGGCATAGACTATTTTCTAAATGGGGAGAGAATTCAGAAATCTGGAGTGCAAAGGGACTTGGGAGTCCTAGTCCAGGATTCTCTTAAGGTTAACTTGCAGGTTGAGTCAGTAGTTAGGAAGGCAAATGCAGTGTTGGCATTTGTTTTGAGAGGACTAGAATATAAAAGCAGGGATGTGCTGCTGAGGCTTTATAAGGCTCTGGTCAGACCACATTTAGAATATTGTGAGCAATTTTGGGCCCCGTATCTCAGGAATGATGTTCTGGCCCTGGAGAGGGTCCAGAGGAGGTTCACGAGAACGATCCTAGGAATGAAAGGCTTAACATATGAGGAACGTTTGAGGACTCTGGGTCTATACTCGATGGAGTTTAGAAGGATGAGGGGGGATCTGATTGAAACTTACAGAATTCTGAAAGGCCTGGAGAGAGTGGACGTGGGAAAGATGTTTCTATTAGTAAGAGAGACTAGGACCCGAGGGCACAGCCTCAGAGTAAAGGGAAGACCTTTTAGAACAGAGATGAGGAGAAACTTCTTTAGCCAGAGAGTGGAGAATCTATGGAATCCATTGCCACAGAGAGCTGTGGAGGCCAGTTCATTGAGTAGATTTAAGACCGAGATAGATAGGTTCTTGATTGGTAAACGAATCAAAGGTTACGGAGAGAAGGCGGGAGAATGGGTTTGAGAAACTTATCAGCCATGATTGAATGGCGGAGCAGACTCGATGGGCTGAATGGCCTAATTTCTGCTCCTATGTCTTATGATCTTATTATCTCCTCCATGGCATAATCACCCCTACTATTATAAACAGTGAATCTTCGGACTCAAATTAAATCTTCACAGAACCATAGAACACTACAGCACAGAAAACAGGCCATTCGACCTTTCTAGTCTGTGCCGAAATATTATTCCGCTAATCCCATTGACCTGCACCCAGTCCATAACCTCCAGACCTCTCCCATCCATGTATCTATCCAATTGATTCTTAAAACTTAAGATGAGCCTGCATTTACAACGTCAGATGGCAGCTCGTTCCACATTCCCACCACTCTCTGAGTGAAGAAGTTCCCCCTAATGTTCCCCCTAAACCTTTCCCCTTTCACCCTAAAGCCATGTCCTCTCGTGTTTATCTCTCCTAATCTAAGTGGAAAGAGTCTACTCGCATTTACTCTGTCTATACCCTCATAATTTTGTAAACTTCTATCAAATCTCCCCTCATCCTTCTACGCTCCAAAGAATAAAGTCCTAACCTGTTTAATCTTTCCTTGTAAATCAACTCCTTAAGACCCGGCAACCTCCTAGTAAATCTTCTCTGCACTCTTTCAATCTTACTGATATCCTTCCTGTAGTTAGGCGACCAGAACTGCACACAATACTCCAAAGTTGGCCTCACCAATGTCTTATACAACCTCACCATAACATCCCAACTCCTATACTCAATACTTTGATTTATGAAGGCCAGTACGCCAAAAGCTTTCTTTACAACCCTGTCTACCTGTGACGCCACTTGCAGGGAATTATGCATCTGAACTCCCAGATCCCTTTGTTCCTCTGCACTCCTCAGTGCCCTACCATTTACTTTGTATGTCCTACCTTGGTTTGTCCTTCCAAAATGCAACACCTCACACTTTTCTGCATTAAATTCCATCTGCCATTTTCTAGTTCATTTTTCCAGTTGGTCCAGATCCCTCTGCAAGCTTTGAAAGCTTTCCTCGCTGTCCACAACGCCTCCAATCTTAGTGTCATCAGCAAACTTACTGATCCAATTTACCACATTATCATCCAAATCATTGATATAGACAACAAACAACAATGGTCCCAGCACAGATCCCTGAGGCACACCACTAGTCACAGACCTCCAGTCTGAGAAGCAATCATCCACTATCACTCTCTGTCTTCTTCCACACAGCCAATTTCAAATCGAGTTTACAACCTCTCCATGGATACCAAGTGTCTGAACCTTCTGAACTAACCTCCCATGTGGGACCTTGTCAAAGGCCTTACTAAAGTCCATGTAGATAACATCTACAGCCTTTCCTTCATCTACTTTCTTGGTAACCTCCTCGAAAAACTCTACAAGGTCTGTTAAACACGACCAACCATGCACAAAGCCATGCTGACTATCCTTAATCAGGCCTTGGCTGTCCAAATAATTGTATATCCGATCTCTCAGAACACCTTCCAATAATTTACCTACTACTGACTTCAGGCTCACTGGCCTGTAATTACCTGGTTTATTTCTGGAGCCCCTCTTAAACAACGGAACAACATGAGCTACCTTCCAATCCTCAGCTGAATAAAAATGGTGGCCTGTCCATAGCTGCCTAAAATCTTTCAAAAATACAACAAATAAATGGAGAAAAATATCTAAAATGAAATAAAGGATTTTATAGATTCACATCATTAAGAAAACCTTCTGAATACTTGTGATCTTTCACATTAGTCTAGTTTCCTAGATATTCCAGTCATCCTTGGGATTATTCTTCTCCCGCAACTCTCTAATCTTACACATATACTGCTCCCTCACTAACAAAGACACTACATAAAATGTTTCCTATTAGAAGACACAACCCCGGCTGCAATAGATAGAGACTGCTGCCAGTGAGAAGGGATTAGTATGGCTCAGTATCATGAGCCCCTAAGGGTAGCACTGAATGCTGAAATTTTAAAAGCAGATCACTTCTAGACATGCATAGAAGTATAAGAAACAACTTGCATTTATATAGCACCTTTAATGTGGAAAAACATCTGAAGGCACTTCAAAGAAGCATAATCAAACAAAAATGGATGGTGAGCCAAAGAAAGGTATTAGGTGAGATGGCCAAAAGTTTCGATAAAGGAATGGATTTTAAGGAGGCTCTTGGAGATTCTTAAAAAGCGGAACAAGAAGCTCTGGATAAAATCAAGTTGGGATGAGTGGAACCAAACAAGGGCAATAAGCTGGATAATGGGAAAAGGGCATTGGAGGAGAATAACGTGATTGATTTCACCCTCTATCAACAGAGAGGTTGAGGGCACGGCAAGTTAATGCACCACACAAACACAGCATGTTATTTGTGACTTCGGCTGTTTCAGTGCTATAGGGGTGGAAACTTGATTTGAGAGATTTAAACCTGAAGTTCCAGGAAAGTTGGGCACAGATTTTGGTGGTGAGCTGAAAGTCTTTGAAGTAGAGTAGAATTATCAGTGTCTAACTGTGCTATAATTCAGTGGTCTTGATGCTGGTACAAAATTCACAAAACAGTAGACCATGGAGAAAAGATTAAAACATTCCCAACTCAAGCTCAATGATCAAGAGGCAGAGACTGATTCCATTAACTGAATTTTCTTGGTAAAGGTGCAACACCTTTTGGGAAACAAAAGACTAGCATCCAGAAAGTGAAGGGATGAAAGTTTATCTCGAACAAATATAAACCACTGTAAATCTCAACATCCTCAGTCACGTAACTCACGTAGATCTTTGGAATCATGGATTGATAAGGAGTAAACCGTACTGTACTTCAGAACATTATGGTCCATTCTTTGCAAGGAAGTTGGTGGGAATGATTGGGGATTGGGGGTGGTGGTTGTAACAGGAAGAAATTTACAGAAAGGTGAGCAAGCTGGTGGTCCTGCCAAATATAATGGCAGGAGATAATTTAATGCTTTATTTCTTCCTTTTTCAGCTGGCAGCCAGCCAGATTGAGAGACTGACTGTCTATCAGGTGGGGATTCAAGTTGGGGAATGGAATGGAGGGAGAGAGAAATCACGGGTCAAGGGAAGATATCACGGGTTGGAGGAAATCGTGAGGATTGAGTGCGGGATTATGGGTCAGAGAGTGAGATTCTGTATTGGGGAAGATCATGGGGGATGGGCATCGTGGATTGGGGAGATCGCAGAGGTGAAGGGATCATGGGTCTTGTGGGGATCATGGTTGGGAGTTGTAGGGGAGAGTTGAAATGATCACAAAAGAGGTTTAAAGATAACTTGGGGGAGAGGTTGAACACGTTTCAGATTTTTGAAATTTTAACACACCCTCTCTCCCACCTGTTGTGTGGGCTTAAAATTACCCATAATGCACAGCCCAGCATTCTTTCAGCATACAATGCACCAAATCCTCTGCCTACTCACACCCTCAATGTAATTTGCTTTCTTGGCTGTTTAGTTGCTGCCATTGTTACTGCTCTGGGTCTTCTGACAAACTGAAATCCAAAAATTACAATCTGCTGCATATCAGGCTGCATTTGTGCTTTCCTGGAATGACTGAGTTACAGTTTGCTCCATGAAGCTTGATTAAGAAAATCTATTCAAAGTGGACTCTTACTCTAATTCCAGTGAACCCAGTTGTTATAGGTGACAAGATCATACGAAAGTGCTCGCTGATCTGAGCACTGACTGGCAGCTAAGAAAACAAGATATCTCTGCCTTATCCAGCTGTGGTAAACCATCTCCATTTCCATTCCTGCTCTTTGTTAAAATCCATCAATTATTTCTTTGATAACTTTTAACCACGGCAGCCTGGTGAAATGTCTCATCTTGTGGAATTGGGCAGGACTGGGGAATTCTACTGCCTTAGGATTAAATTAATATCAAGAGGTGCAAAATCAGAATAAGCAAAAAGGCTGTAAGTTAATGTATCTAACCATCTTTCCTTCTTCATCTATGCTGCCTCAGCTCAACCAGAGCCTCATCAATGCTCAATCTACCTCCATCTCCAGTTATATACTCACTATACTCATTATACTATAAAGCTATACTCACTCCTGTATTATATTCTACACCATGTCCACTTATCTTAAATGCTGCACACTTCACTTTTGTTTGAATGGAAAACTAATTGAAATAAGTATGAATAAACCCACCATGCAGGAAATGTTGAAAATAAATTTCCATTTTTATAGCATATTATGAGATGAAGAAAGTGGGATAGGTTCTATTACACCCATACAGAATGGCTAAACTGCTTACTCTTTGACAGGTGGGTGTTAACGTTGTGAGGCAGGTACTATCCTAAAGTTCACCCCTTCTGGGAAGTAGCAGAAAGGAGCACCATCAGTTTAGAAGGAACAGCCATTGGTAATGATCCTAAAATAGGTCCGTTGAAATTGCTGGTTGAAGTCCAGTTGAATTTCCTGTAGTCATTGTCTCTCTTTCATTCTTAGGATATTGTGGAGGTAGCGAATGCTTAAGCTGCTGGATCGGGGTGCCAATTAAGTGGATTACTTTGTCCTGGATGTGGCAATAAAAGCTCATTGTTTAGGGGCGCTGCTGAAGGAGCTAGAGATGTGTCTTCTCACAAAGTGAATCTGATCATCAAGAAGTTAGTATTAAGGTGTGTGTGTGTGGGGTGGGGGGGACGGAGAGTGTGAGCGCGTGGGTGCGTGCTTGCAAATCTCCCTGAGGCACAAAGCTGCCTCAGGGATATGAACAGTTTTTCAAAATAAAAAATGAAGATGTTAAAATTGTGATCAAACATGCTCTCTCATGTGACTCTGTCACATCAGCAGGGATATGTTATTAAATACATTTTAAAATTTTTATTTGATGTTGGAAACCTTATCCCGCCAGTGGATGAGCGTTTCAAAAAAATGCAAAGGCTATGTGGCCTTTTCGCCTGCCCGCTTACTGTAAGGTGGGTGGGCAGTGAAAAATTTCTTCTAATTACCTTTTTAATGGCCTTAATAGGCCTTTTAATTTCAGTGGGCGGCTGCCGACTCCAGTGTGCACCGCCAACTGAAAGATCGCGTGAGTGCATGATGACACCAGGACGCTTGCCCTACTGCATTGCACGTCATTTTACGCTAAGTCAGGTCAGGCGCGCACCCATCCGCTGAGCTAAAAATTCAGCCCCAAGGTTATGAATAGATTGGTTTAGTGTCAGGCTGTTGTTAGGGAAAGGATGTAGTCGGTAGCAAGGGAATGGAGTTTGGAGCGGGGACTGAAAACAACGGTTTCAGGCTTCCCCATGTTTACTTGGACCTATTTAATATTTATGTCAACCTATGCTGACTGGGTCATTTTAAGACACACAATTTAAACATAACTCATTCCCAAGTCCTGCTGTGGGGAAAAAAAAAATTTAAAAACCTTGAAACTTGACTCAGAGCTTGGTTGGAATTTATTGCAATATTTGAACTATTTTTTGTGTGTTGATATTATATATTCTGGGTTGGTCGTCAGCCTATTTTTCTATTGTAGAGTGTTTCTTGTAGTTCAATATAAAAAAAATAAAAATCCTATCTGAGAGCTAGCACCTTCCCATATTGTGTATTGGACTCAGTTTAACAATTTCCCATCAGGGCTTCAAGGTGTATTTGTACATGTACACTGACGACATGTAGCTCTACCTCTCCACCATCTCTCTCACTCCCCTCTACAGTGCTGCAGACTGGTTGCCCAACACAGTGTTGGATGAGCTGCAGTTTTCACCAGTTAAACACAGGGAAGATCAAATCCATCACCCTTGGCACCCATCATGAACTCATACCCTTGTCACTAATTCCATCTCACTGCCAGTCTATTACTCAGACAGAACCAGACTGTTTGTAGCCTCAGCATCTTACTTAGCCCTGACATGAGCTTCCAATCCCATAGCCTGTCCATCACAAAAATCGTCAGCTTTGACCTCTGTAACATGGCCTGCCTCTGACTCTGCATCAACACATCTGCTGCTAAAACACTCATTTATGCCTTTGTCATTTCCCAATGACTATTCCAATGTTTTTCAGGCTCCATAAATGTCAACTCATCCAAGACTCCAATACTTGTACGCTATTGGCTCAAATTTAAAATTCTCATCTTCACATTTAAAGCTCTCCGTGGCCTCTCTATCTCTGTAACTTCCTTGAGCTCCACAACTCTCTCCCAATTCTCTTACATATTACACAACACATGCCTCGCTCCACCAGCACCATTAACCCCACCATTGATAGCCTCATCTTTAGCCATCCAGCCCCATGCTTGGCAATTCCCTCCCTAAATCCCTCCACCTCACTACCTCTCTCTCTTCTAGGGCCATCCCTAAAACCAACCTCTTTGACCAAGCTTTTGGTCACCCCTTCCTAATATCACTTTCTTTGGCTTAGCCTCTGTGGAGTGCCTTGGTATGTTTTTCTGCATTAAAAAGCATGATATAAGGAAGTGGCAATGGTCACGGATAGCAGTGGCCAATTTTTACAAAGGAATCTTGACAAAAAGCAAGGAGAGCAGTCACAGGATGGATAAACTGAGTTCCTCTAAGCCTTTGGATGTAAAAGGAAGTCTGTAATAAGTTTAATGACTTGAAGTTAAGACCATCGAAATACAGTCAGCATGCGTGCAATTTGAATACGCTTGACATTTGAAGAAATTTGTGAAGTATAACAACAGTACAAATCAGTTGGGCTCAATGTCTGTGTTGCAGTTTCAATATAATCTACAAATTGTCTATTGAGCAAGTGTGTCATTTTGTCATACTCCAAAACACTGTAGGTACACTTCTTACACACAACTGTATTTTAAATCAAATTCTTGTAGTACAAATTAACTGATATGCAGTTAACTGGATATTATCATCTAGCTAATACTGATGACAACAAAACTTGATTTAGAGTAATTATGGAAAGAGACCAAAAATGTCCAACTAAGGAAGAGTTAATTTCAATGTTTAAGAAGGGACTTATCACAAGTAGACAGGAAAATGCAATTTCAGGATACAGCAGTATTGAAGCAATGGAAGGCATTCAGGGAAGAGATAGTTCAGGTACAAACTAGGCATATTCTTTGAAGGGAAAAGGTAGAACATCCAAAGCAAATGTGGCCTAGATGACAAAGAAAATAAAAGATTAAATTAACCAGCTTATCACAAATGTCAAAAGCAGGATTCAGTTAATAACCGGGAAGATTACAGAAAGCATAGGAGACAATTGAAAAAGTTAAGATACAAGGCAAAGAGACAGTAAAAGATTAGCAAGAAACATTAAATTAAACCTTAACATTTTCTAAGCATTTTAAGAGGTTAGCTAGGGAAAACTTTGGACATATTAAAGACCCAAAAGGAAATCTTCATGTGGACATGGCTAAAGTATTAAATGAGTACTTGTATTTATCTTCACAAAAGAAGCTGAAGATATAAAGGTTATACTAAAAAAGAAGGGAGGTTATATGGACAGGATGGTAATAGATAGAGAAGACATACTAAAAAGATAATTTTACTGTAGATTGGTAAGTCTCTTGGTCCAGATGGAACACATACTAGGTTGGTGAAAGAAATAAAGGTATAAGTGGCAAAGGCATTAGTCACAATCTTTCAATCCTCATTGGATACAGGAGTTCTGCCAAAGGATTGGAGGGATGTTAATGATATACCACTATTCAAGAAAGGGAGAAGGAAACTAGGATGCAAAAGGCTCGTCAGCCTAACCTCTGTGATGAGGAAGTTATTGAAAACCATTATCAGAGGCGAAATAGACCTTCCTTTGGAAAGGCATGGGTTAATCAAGATAATGCAGTAGATCTTTTTAAAAGACTTTTGGAAGGTATTTGACAAAGCTCCACATAAGAGGTTCGTTAGGAAAATTGAAGCCATTGGAATTAAGGAGAAAACGATCATATGAATACAGAATTGGCTCAGCGATAGGAAGCAGAGGCTGCTGGTGGATGAATGTGTTTCAGACTAGAAGATAGTTTGTAGTGATGTTCCCCAAAGGTCAGGTTTTGGTCCATTACACTTTTCACTTTTTCTAAATGACTTGGGGTAGGGAGTAACAGCTTAGAATTTTCAGGTGAGATGAAACTTTGTGAAGTAGTAGATCAAGATAAGGATAGTTAAAGGCTTTGGGATTACAGAGACAGTTGTGTTGAAATGGGTATAAGCATATCAGATGGAATTCAATGCAGAGAATTGTGAAGTGACACACTTTGGTAGGACTAATATGAAAAGATATTAAACTATAAATGGCATGATTTTGAAAAAATGTAGATGAGCAGAGGGTCCTCTGTGCGCATATACACAAATACTTAAAGGTGGCAGGGCAATTTGATAAGGTGGTTAAAGAAAAAACCATTTGGGTGCTTTGGTTTATAAATAGGGGCATAGAAGATAAAAGCAGAGATCATGCTAGAACTTTATAAATCATTGGCTAGGCCTTAGTTGGAGTATTGTGGACAAATCTGACACCACACTGCAGGTAAGATGTAAAGGCCTTAGAAAGTGTAGAGAAGAGGTTTACCGGGAAATTAGCAATGATGAGGGATTTCAATTATAAGAAAAGATTGGAAGAATGGGACTGTTCCCCTTGGAATAGAGAAGGTTAAGAGGTGACTCAATAGAGGTTTTCAAGTTGATGAGGAGCTTTGATAGAGAAAAGAGGGAAATGCTGCCGAGTGAGTCAATAATTAGAAACAATACATTTAAGATTATTGACAAAAAATCTAGAAGAAAGATGAGGAGATTTTGTTTTCACTTAGAGTTGTCAAGATTTGTTTTTATTCTTTCACAGGGTGTAGACGTTGCTGGCTGGGCCAGAATGTGTTGCCCATCCCTAATTGCCCTTGAAAAGGTGGTGGTAAGCCGCCTTCTTCAACCACTACAGCCCATGTGTTGTTGGTGCACCCACAATGCTCTTAGAAAGGGAGTTCCAGGATTTTGACTCAGCGACAGTGAAGAAATGGTCATATAGTTCCAAGTCAGGATGGCGTGTGGCTTGGAGGGGAACTTGCAGATGGTGGTGTTTCCATGCTTCTGCTGCCCTTTTCCTTGGTGGAGGTCTGAGTTTTGGAAGCTGCTGTCAAAAGTGCCTTGATGAGCTGCTGCAGTGCATCTTGTATATGCTGCCACTGTGCATCAGTGGTCGAGGGAGTGAATTTTTAAGGTGGTGGATGCGGTGCCATTCATGCTGACTGCTTTGTCCTGGATGGTGTTGAGCTTCTTGAGGATCTGAAATGCTCTACCTGAAAAGGTGGTGGAAGCAGATTCCACAAATAATTTTAAGAGAAAGTTGGAAGGGTACTTGAGGTTGAGGAACTTAGAGGATTACAGATAAAAAATAAAAGCGTGGGACAAAGTGAGACTGTGCTTTCAAAGAGCCAGCAAAAAAAGGGGCGGATGGCCTCCTTCTGTGTTGTAAGTTTTTATGGGCAGAATTGAATGCCCTCCCCCATGTGAGTTTGGTGACAGGGGGCATTTAATCGTGTGGATAGTGAAGGGCAGGAACCCCATCACCATCCTGCCTCTGACCCCATTAAGTCTATGGTGGGGAGGTTCCTGGACAGCCTTCCCACTCCACCGGCAATTGAGGCTGTTAAGTGGGAAATTAATGCTAATGCCAATAAAACCTGAAAGCAAGAGATTTTGTTGTCAGATTCTTATCCAAAGACTATTTTGGAAATTTTATTCAATTGAGTTCTGGAAGTGTTTATGACTCAGGAAGATTGGTTAATCACAGAGGGTGTTGTTGCCAAGCCCAGTCCCTTACTATCTACTTCACAAGGGGCAGAAAAATGGCTGACAGGATTTTTCTCATTCAAAGTAACCTCAGAATTGCAGCAACTAAACTTTCTTGCTTTAAAGGAACAGGCCACATTAAAGACAGTTCCAAATTAGCAGCAGGATACTGCATTTTGCATTACATGGTATAATTCTACTTTCATTATAAAACAATCCAGCATCCAATTTACCATGAGCAACACTGCGTAATACTTGAGTTGTATAAAAAAAAAGGACATCATAGGTGTCCAGTAAAAAAACTGCAGAAAGAGAAAGGAAGTCAGTCATTAGCTGCTAGCTGACTACAGAGGCGGCTAGCAGTAATCAATCTCAGGATGTGTCTAAAGCAAAATACTGCAGATGCTGGGGATCTCAAATAAGTAAAAACAGAAAGAAGAGTCATATTGGACTTGAAACATTAACTGTTTTTCTCTCCACTGATGCTGCCAGAAATGCTGAGTTTTTCTAGCACTTTCTGTTTTTATTTCAAGATGTGTCAGCTTTGAATTTTCTTCAGGGTATGCCTATTCAGAGAATCAAAGAATGGTTTCAGCACAGAAGGAGGCTATTTGGTTCAAGAGCAACTCAGCTAGTCCCATTCCTCTGCCTTTCCATGTAGACATATGATTTTTTTCTCTTCAGATAATTATACAATTCTCTTTTGAAAGCCACAATTGAATCTGCCTCCACCACAATCTCATGCATTGCATTCCATAATCTAACCAATTGATGTGTAAAAAAGCTTTTCCTCGTGTTGCCTTTGATTTTTTGTCATTCACCTTAAATCGGTATCCTCTGGTTCTCGATCCTTTGCCAATGGGAAGTTTCTCCCAGCTGGCAAAATGACATGGCATCATGAGGACATCAGGCACCCCTCTTTACCTTCCCACACCATTTTGCCAGCTTTCTGACCTCCCAGCCTGCCACCAATGAGCCCGAAAAATTCCAGCCTATGCATCCCTTTATAAAGCCCGAGATCCCATATGCCCTATTAACCTCTTTGCCCTTCCTCATTCCTCCTGCTTAAATGTATCACTTCACACTTCTCTGCATTAAATTTCATCTGCCACATGTCTGCCCATTCCACCAGCCTGTCTATGCCCTCTTGAAGTCTCTCACTATCCTCTTCACAGTTCACAATACTTCCAAGTTTGGTGTCATCCTCAAATTTTTAAATTGTGCCCTGCACACCAAAGTCTAGGCCATTAATATTGATCAAAAAAAGCACTGGTCCTAATTCGGACCCCTGGGGAATTCCATTAAGTACCTTCCTCCAGTCTGCAAAACAACCATTCACCAATACTCTCTTGGTGGAATCGTCCCTGATTTGCAGCAAGTGCGGTAGCGGACAGGAAAAAGGGTGTTTTACCTGTCAGCCACAATGGTGGCTTTTCGTGCCGTATCGTCCCATTCCTGGTGCCTCCTGCCTCCTTAATAATGCATTCACGGGGAACATACCAACTCACTGGCAGGCGGGCACAGATTTACCTACCATGCAGTGACCTCAGCACTGCCTCGCTCCAGGTACCATATTTAAAGTGCATGCCAACTTCATGCCTTCAGGCCAGGATTGCTCCAGGCAGCAGATGGCCCCAAAAGCAAAGAAGATGGCTGTTCCCAAATTTAGTGACCCCTCACTGGTACGCCTGCTGGATGCAATGGAAGGCCACCATGATGTCCCCTACCCCTGCTCTGGCCGCAGCAGGTCCACCAGAGTCACCAATGTGGCCAGGGAGGTGATGGCAGCAGCGGTCAGCACCACTGGAGCACAGAGGAGGTCAGCCATCCAGTGCAGGAAGAGGATAAATATTCTCATCTGTCCCACCAGGGTAAATCAACCACCTCATCACTCTCAACACACGCTCACAAACCCATCAGACATCCACAGGGATCTCACACCTCAAGGGACAACATAACTAACTCTCACACACACTCTCACATCTCCAGCAGACTTACATCCTTTTGAGCTCACGTCCTCATCCCATCCATGGCTCCGCTCACCACCCAAACATTCCATGTAGTGCCATGCGGCCTCCTTGCACTCTATCTGCTTTCATGCAGGAGAAGCTGGCTCATAACAGCAGGAGGAGGTCCCAGATCCGGGGGTGGAGTGGCCCACATTAGACCCCTCACTCACTTTGAGAAGTGTGCCATCACTCTGAATGGTGAGGACATGGACTGTGCCTGTGGCGATGGTGAAGTCAGCGGCGAACACCTAACATGAGGATCTTGCACCACATCATCCCTCTCTCAACGCAACTGTGAATGCTCTCTCTCCTGCTTTTGATTGTGCTGCCATGCACTAATTATCTCTACTTTGGTTCACAGGGAGCTCTGCAAAGCGGCCGACACCTCAGCCAGCCAGTCCCTCAGCTCCATCCAGGTCCGCACCTCCAGCCAAGAGGACACCTCCTCCATTGAACAGCAGCTGGAAATAAGCAGCCTGGGAAACTTGTCACAGCACTTACCCACATCGTCCATCAGTGCAGAGACATACATCTCGGTGGGACCTAGATCTAGAGCAGGTTTGGGTTCACAATGTGGTGGTCTCCGCACAGACACGCAGCAGCAAGACCCAGCTTCAGCTGAGCTCCCTGCACTCAGAGGACTGCTGGGGAAGAGGCATCTGTGAGGTCTCAGTCAGATGATGAGCCTCTGGATTGGTCTTCCAACTCATCATGGAGAGTCATCAGCAGGTGGGGAAACATCACACAGCGCTGTTGGAAGCTCTCAACAGAGTGGCACGTGAGTTGGAGGAGTGTGTCCACCTGCTCTCTGACGAAGTGGTGCCCACATGTGCGTGTATGGAGGTCTCCATGGGAAGGATAGCAGACGCCACGGAGACCCTTGTCCAGCAGAACGCAAGAGAGAAATGGGGCACCTTGATATCCCTCCAGGTGCTCCTTCCCCCTCAAGGAGTCAGGCTAGGGCCCTCGGGCATCAATGGGAGGAACAGCGCCAGCTGAACGCCCCTAGGTCATCCACTCAGGAATCTCAGAAGCTGTGCTCTCCCTCCACGTCCCCTTTGCCTGTGACCCCCCTCAAACCTCATCCTCTGTCACCGCAGAAGGAGCAGCTGGCCCATAAGAGGACATCCAAAGCAAGCCAGGGCCCTCAAGGCCTCGGCTTTCCAGAGGATGCACAGCAGTCATCAGAGGCAACAGGGCAAACATTGCACAGGCTGTCTCCACCCTTCCTGAGGATGTCAGGGCAGCACCTAGGGGAAATGATTGGCCTAGAAAAGCTAAGAAATTCTGATCACAGTTGGTTGCACAGGTGAACACGTTTTGTCACTTTACAATCTGAAAATATATTCACTTTCACTGACTAATGTGTAAAGGCATCTTTCAGCTTCATTTTCAGGCTTCGCAAGTCCTTCTCCTACAACCCCTCCGCCACCAATTAGCAGTGAGCTGCACACAGCCAGACCATAAGTGATTCTGGAGGGAGAATTGTGTATGTGGCAGGGCCTTTTGGAGCCTCATATAAGCATTCTCCCACGCAGATCCTTCCTCCATCACACTCATCTCAAAGTCCTGAGCATTTTCAATGCTGCCTGATGGGGTTCTCTTTCAGTTGTCCATCTGAGCTGACCTACATGTCTGCCCAACCACTGATTGCACTTCCATGCAGCACCTGTGCCTGTCCAACATGAGGTTCCGCTCACTTTCGATTTCGACAGCCATGGTAGTCATTACATTTCTTCTCAGCTCCCCTGTCCTTTCCCCTCCTCTCCCCCAGCCATCCATGACCTTTCCCCCATCACTGTTGACCCTACTGACATCACCTTAGACCTCCCCAGCGTCATCTATCAGTCCAAACCCTTTTCTTTCCAGGATGTCCAGGTGAACCTGCATGTTCCCTACCTTCCTGAGAATCCCACCCCCATACACACTGACCTCCCTAACCTCCTCCTTCCCACCCCAGGGTCCATGACTGCCTCCCGGCCCCAACTAACCATCCTTGCAGTCCCTTCTACCATTGTACCCTCAGCCTCCCACCCTTCTGACTCATTCTGCCCCCTCTCATACTCGCCATTCCCTCCTACCATGCCCTCCCTCAATTCGCCCGCAAGAGGCAGTCATTGACTCCACAGATCCCTCACTTGCATGTTCACCTGGACATCCACCCATCCCCCCTTACTCCCTCCTCCACCCTTACTCTTTCTCTCCCAACACCCCCCCCCCCCCCCCCCCCCCCCCCCCCCCCCGGCCCCATGGACTCTCCCCTCCACCCCTCCCCCTCCGGACTCCTTCCTTGATGCTCCCGCCCCCTGGACTCCTTTCTTCCACTCCCTGCCCAAGACTCCTTCCTTCCTCCTTCCCCCCCCTCACCCCCAGACTCCTCCTTCCTCCTTTCCCCCCGCCCCCAGACTCCTCCTTCTTCAACCTCACCGGACTCCTTCCTCCCCTCAGTCTCCTTCCAACCTCCCCCCATCCCCCCGCTGGACTCCTTCCCTCCTCCAAAGTCCTTCTCTTACACCTTCCTCCCCCTTACACCTACCTCCCCAGTTGCTGCATTCTCCCCTGTCACACCTTCCTCCCCCTATACTACCGTTCCCCTCCCAATCTCACCTCCCTGTGCCAACATCTCCATCCCCCCCAATCCCAATCTCACCCCTCCCGGTACAACTTCCTCTCCCAGTCAAACCTAGACCTTCCTCTCCCACCCCCAACACCCCCAGTACACCTTCCTCTCCCACTCACTGCTGGACCTTCCTCTCATTCCCCTCCCTTCACCAATCATCTGTAGCAGCCCATGGCCAAGACCATTATGTCCCGTAGCAGATCCCAGACATCAACCGAGACCTCCCACATTCCATGAGCTGCTACGCGGTGGAGCCATGTCCATGAGAATCCACCCAGCATGTGATGCACGTGTTCCTCCAGGGTCTGGTAGCTGTAGGGCTCCAGCATCTTCTGCTCCTCAGATGTCTGCGATGTGAGCAAAGTCCTAACTAAGTCCTGACTTCTGCACGTCACACTTGTCCAGATGCATTTTGAGCCGGTGTGTTTTCCCACCAACGTGGGCAGTAAATTTGACGTCGGGAGATGATTCTGGTGAGCAGGCAAAATGATGAGATGCAAATACATTGAAATTAGGTTCCTGACATTGGACGGAGGGAAAAGCGGCCCGCCATTGACGGGCGTAGCGGATGATCACAAACTGTTTTCATGGTGGCGTAAAACTGATTTTTGGCCTTCTTGCCATATTCTCCACTCATGCCCACCATGACACCTGATGCCAACAGGGGCAGAAAATTCCGGCATCTATTTCCTGTCACTCAGCCAACTCCATATCCATGCTATCACTGTCCCTTTTATCCTATGGACTTAGCTTTGCTGACAAGCTTGTTATGTGGCACTTTATCAAACATCTTTTTGAAGTCCATGCACACCACTTCCATTGCATTATCCTCATCAATCCTCTTTGTTACCTCATCAAAAAACTCAACCAAGTAAGTTAAACATGAGATAAAAACAAAAAAACTGCGGATGCTGGAAATCCAAAACAAAAACAGAATTACCTGGAAAAACTCAAGATCTGTCGAAGGGTCATGAGGACTCGAAACGTCAACTCTTTTCTTCTCCGCCGATGCTGCCAGACCTGCTGAGTTTTTCCAGGTAATTCTGTTTTTGTTTAAGTTAAACATGATTTGCCCCTAACAGATCTGTGCTGGCTTTCCTTAATTAATTAACATTTGTCCAAGTAACTATTACTAAGAGAAATCAGAACATGTAGACTTAAAGGTATATGCCAGTTATATAATGCACTTCGGTAGTAGAATAACGTATTGTATGTTATGTTTTACCCTGCTGTTGGCCTGATCGAGAAACATATTTGCTTACTCACTGTGAGCAAAACCACGAAGAATCAGCTAGCATTTTAAAAATTGAATGTCAAAGGAAAATAGATTGCTCACTGAAATAACAGATTGACCTTTCATGCCAAAGGCCACTTTATTTGCAGAGAGCTCAATAAACAGTTTGTCATAAAGAATTATATGGCACATTAAGGGACAAATGGTACATTTAAATGTAGCTGCAAGAAAGGCCTGACACTCACATGTACAGAAAGATGTTGTAAATATGTGTGATCCTTAGGGGTAGAATTGTCACTATGGCAGTTTACTTCCTGTAGGTGAAGCTCACATTCAAGAGCCAAATAATGACTAGACAGATTGGGGACACTACACAGGAGGGTGCAGCTGCCAAGGGAATCATCCCTGGTTCAATCATTCCCAAACTGCTGTTAGGAGTAAATAGCCCACAGTTAGAGTCATGGAAAACATAAGCTGGCTTGTCTGTGTTTAATACAGTGGCATGTTATGTTAAAAGGACTTATCTGCTGAGCATCACTATTACAGAGTGAGAGTAGAATGCGAGGCTGTCATCACAGAAATATCAACAAGTAATTTATTGGCCTACCATTTTCTCTCTTCACTAGTGAAGGAAGAACAAGTCGGCAAGAAGCAGTAGCATGTGAGGAAGATGAATTGCTCTTCAGTTGTTAAGTAGTGATATAAAGCCTGATTCATATGGTGTTTGGAATTCAACAGGAATGTTCAAAGAGACCTCTTTGTGGATCTATTTGAATAAAGGATGTTTACAACTCATTAATGTTGCAGGAATACTTTGGTTTGAGTGGCCCACAGAGTTGCAACCAGCACAGCTGCTCACACTACAAAATTTCTGTGCATCAGATACAAACCCTAGGAAAGGAGTAAGCCCTGTTTCAACAAGTACTCTGAAGGAAGGATTTCAGGACCTGAGAGATACAATGGTCAGTGTGCAAACAAGCCATTTCCCTCATAAGATGTCCTGCTGCAATAGCACAGTTGGCACTGGTTCACACTCATTTCAATGGTAGCTCTGTTGAAACCTGCAACAAAGCACGTGTTGGTAGAACGCTCTGTGGAATAAAGTGGCATAGACCAGTAGGAAAGTCCTCTGTTGGTTGCTGGCCTATATAAGTTATTCCTACACAAAACCATGAACTATCAGAAATCCCAGCAGTACAACCGTAGTGCTTTACATATGTATCCCCAGTATGTCTTCAGGGAGGGGTGCATTTATAGATAGGACACCATATTACACAGTGGTGGGGCACATAAGATGGGCGAACAGTGCAAACAAAAATTGATTTCACCCATTTTAACATGATTAAACACAAAGCCCGTTACTATCAGATGGGGAACAGTGAATCTGAATTGGTTGGAAATTAATTTCCTGCATTGATTTGTTAATAGATATACCTTGTAAGGCTTTAGCTATGGATAGGGAAATCAGTGGTTAACAGAGGCCTTGAAATGTTTTCAGTTGTGGTTCAGTTGTTCAACTTCTATTTCTTGTTTATTATGTCCATCCCATAAATGGGGAAGTTTAGACTACTCCACTGTTTTACCACCTCGATCAAGATTTCTCTCACCATCCCAGTCAGGACTTCCAGTGACTGCCACATTTCCCTACACAATCCTCATCGCTTTCACCACACCGCCACCACCACCACCACCACCACCATCACCCCCTCATCACATGTAAACATTTGCAGTGGGGCAGGACCTGGCTTACCAGCCCATTTCCCTCCTGCCTGCCTCTCTTATCCCTGTTCCCTGGCATCACCATGATGGAAGGTAGCAGTTGGCCTTGAAGTAGGAGTTCTAATGCCTCAGATGTCTGCTAAAGGAAAGAAAGTAGGCCTAGTAGAAGCTTCATCTCCTTCCACTTCAACATCTCAAAGCCTCACCTTCTAAGGACATAAGTTCTCAGCTGAAAGCTAAGATCATTTGCCCCCTATCTTCAGGGATCTTCTATCCTTCAAATCCTCTCCAGTTGCTGAAGTGGTGACCCCACTCCAGCACCAACGAGCATTTGATCCTACACAGCAGTGGGCTTCCTTTAGGTATTAGGTTGGGGGAGAAGGGAGAAGGGTGTTGATTGCAAGATACCATCCTGCATGGTCAATGACCCCTAAACCACTGAAATGAACCAGAGTTGCAGTGGAGTTAGAGGGATGGGTGGAAACCTTATCTCCTATGCTACCTTGCTACAAACAGGAGAATCCAGCCACTGGTTTGTGCACGCTCTTGCCTGTGCAATTAAGCGCCCGAGGGAATGTTTAAATGGCTTGTTCTGTGAAGAAGTATCGTCTGGAAGCGAAAGGCTCTAGCTCGACATCTCCCCACTGTCCATCCATAGTTATTTCTTTACAACGCCTCTCAATCAATAAATAAATGCAGGTAAATTAATTTCCAATCAATTCAGATTCACCTCCCTCCTCAACTGCCCCCAAACACTGGATCTGCTCACATAGGAAATTCAGGAAAGGGAAACTGCCTTGTATATGGCACTCTGCATAAAAACAGCTGATGAAGCAAACTTGGCAGAAGATAGCAGACAGAATCAATCGTGCCTGGAGGGACTAGAGGGACTGCAATCCAAATCAGGATGAAGATGGTAGATCTGGAGGAAGTTGCCAGATTAAATTTTCAGAAGAGCTTTCAGTGCCAAGTAGCTGCCATGTCACTGATTGCCTTAATAATCATTCACTGCTTACTCCAAAGCTTATCCTGTGCAGTTCACCAAATGCTTACCATGCATTGCAATATTGCATCAAGGCACAAAAGTAAGAAGCATCTTGACAATGGTAACTACAATCAGTGAAATTTTGAAGGTGCTTCACATAGCAAATAGCTGTCAGATGCACTATGTGCTTCATAAACATTCAACATCTCAACATATTTGGAAGATGGCACACAATCAAAGAACAGAGTCCCTAAAAGAAACCACAAGCCCTTAAATCCCTTTTAGGACACCAGATTGGACATAATTGATCATAACAGCAGAGAAGGTATAGGAAGGACAAGTGTTCAGAGATAATATGGTCTTGTGGCTACTACATCTTGTTTCTCTACTCACTCAAAGAACCTCAGGCATATATTTAAGCATAAAAACTGACACAATATATTGCAACACAAGCACAGTTTAAAAGTGCCTCTTGCAAACATCATTGTGGCATGTCACTCTTCTGCTTTGGTAGGCCTGGAAGAACAGATTGCCCATATTGCCAGTGTCCATGAGCTAGCCTACATTTCATATAAACCTATATAATTTTTACCAATACAAGAGCAAAACACTGCGGATGCTGGGAACCCAAAATAAAGACAGAAAATGCTGGAATTACTCAGCACCTGTGGAGAGAGAAACAGAGCTAACATTTCAGGTCTGTGATCTTTCATTAGAATTGGGAAAAGTTAGAAGTAATAGGTTTTAAATAGATGAAATGGGGGATGTGGGTAAAGAATGAAAGGGAAGATCTCTGATAGGGTGGAAGACAGAAGAGGCAAAATGACATATAATGACCATAGAAATTGTTGGTGGGGCAAGAAAAGAAACAAGGAGACAAAAGGTGTGCCTAGAGAAGGTATTGAATTGCAAATTAATGAACAGCTGTCATTCGAAAGCAAAGACAATAAAAAAAACTAGGTAAGACTCAAATATGCAGAGGAAAGGCAACAATTTGGGGACAGCAATTACAGACTGAAATTGCTAAACACAACGATGAGTCTGGAAGGCAGTAAAGTGACTAATTGAAAGATGAGGTGCCGTTCCTCGAGCTTACACCGAGCCTCACTGCTGTAGGCCAAGGATAGAAACGTCAGAGTGGGAGCAAGGTAGAGAATTAAAATGGCAGGTGACCTGCAGCCCATGGTCATACTTATTTTTATATGCTTTCATGGGATGTGGGCATCACTGGCAAGGCCAGAATTTGTTGCCCATCCCTAATTACCCTTGAACTGAGTGGCTTGCTAAACCATTTCAGAGGGGAGTTAAGAGTCACCCACTTTGCTTTGGGTCTGCAGTCACATGTAGGCCAGGCCGGATAACGCTGGCAGATATCCTTCCTTAAAGGACATTAATGGACCAGGTGGAATTTTACAACAATCGATGATTGTCGTCATGGTCACCAATACTGAGAATAGCTATATATTCCAGATTTTGCAAAATGAACGGAAGGGTTTTGCAAAGCGGTCACACAATACAATACACCCCACCATCTTTTGTATTGATCTTCCCAGCGTAAAGCAGATAGCATAGTGAGCAGTGAATACAGTATACAAAATTGAAAAAGAGGTACGAGAAAATCACAGTTAAATGGAATGAGTGTTTAGGGCCTTGGTGAGGAAAGAGGAGATGAAAGGGCAGGTATTGCTTCTCCTGCGCTTGTATGAAAAAGTGCCGTGGGAAGGGGAGGGACTGTGGGGGTTGACTCTTGCCCTGAACTGGAAAGCTTCATCAACTTTACTTACAATTTCCACCCTTCTCTCACCTTCACACAGCCCATCTCCAAATCTTCTCCTTCCTTCTTCGACTTCTCTGTCTCAATTTCTGGGGATAGGCTATCAACAAATAAGCCTATTGACTCCCATAGTTGCCACGATCAAACCCTTCTTCCTGTAGGGACTCCATTCCATTCTCCCCGTTTCTCTATCTCTGTTGCATTTGTTCTGATGATACAACATTCTGATAGGTTTTCTTTCTCCTCAACCGAGGATCCATCCCACGCAGCCCCAGTCCTACCATAGTTGGCAGAACCCTCAACCGTGTCCATTCCATTTCTTGCATTCCTGTTGTCACCTCTTACCTTCCCTCACAGAACAATGCTAGCACTCCCCTTGTCCTCATCTTACACCCCACCATCTTTTGTATTCAACGGATCATCCTTCACCATTTCTGCCACCTCCAGCATGAAGCCACCAGCAAACACATCTTCCCCTCCCCTTTCAACAACACTGGCCCACTCCTCAGTCACCCCCAAATTCTCCTCCCCTTCCCATAGCACATTTCTAATGCAAATATAGGAGATGCAACACCTGTCCTTTTAGCTCCTCTCTCTTTACAGCTCCAGGCCCCAAACATTTCCTCAAAGTTAAAAGGATTTATATGTACTTCTTTCAATTTAGCATACTGTATTCACTGTTCACAATATGGTCTGCTCTACATTAGGGAGACCAAATGCAGATTGGGTGACCACTTTGTGGAACGCCTCCATTCTGTCTGCAAGCATGACCCCCAGCTTCTGATCGCCTGTCGTTTTAATTGTCTAACATCTCTATCCTTGGCCTGCTGCAGTGTTCCAATGCAACTTAATGTAAGTTCTAGGAACACCACCTCATGTTTCAGTTAGGTACTTTACAGCCTTCTGGACTCACTGAGTTTAACAATTTCAGACAGTAATCTCTGTTCCCACTTTGTTTCCTTTTCTTTGCATGTTTCGGTTTTACCCTTATTTTTCTTTTGTCTTTGCTTTTGAATGGCAGTTGTTCACCATTTTGCAATTTGCACCTACTCTAGACACATCTTTTGTCTCCTTGTTTCTTTTCTTTCTCCATCAGCACTCTCTTTGGCTCTACACAACTAATCCTTTTGTCATTTAATCTTTCTTGTTTCCCACCCTATCACAGACCTTCCCTTATGTTCTTTTTCCCACCCTCCCCCACTTCACCTGCTCAAAACCTATTACGCTTCTAACTTTTCCCAATGCTGAGAAAAGGTAACAGACCTATCTCTCTCTTCGTGGATGCTACCAGACTTGCTGAGTATTCCCAGCATCTTCTGTCTTTATTTCCTTTTTACCAATTTATGCAAGCACTCGCACATCTATGTAAACACTGGAAATAGACATAATGAGCTTGAGGAGGTGGCATTGGGATAGCCACAAAATAGGGTGAAGAGAGTAACTGGTAGCAGATCAGAGTGGGTGCCAACTGCCCAGAGGACTAGCACAGTTCCTTCCTCAGTTGCAGTGTTTGAGATTTGGACTTCATAGACGTTGAATTTGAAAGGAGATTGCTATTGGACCAAAATTATCTACACAAATTACTTGTATATGTGGAATGTGGATGTGTAGACACAGATGTGCAATCATGAATTTAGTTCTCTGGACTGCAGTCTACCATACAGCATGCAGCTCTAGAGAGACCTGCTGTGAAAACCTCAATGTAGCAGGTGTTAAAACCAGATCTCTCTGATTGCTCAGAAAATTGCTATGGTGGCTTTGGGCTCCAATATGGAAGTGCCGATATGAATTAGCTCTATGGTATCCACAAACTGGGATTAGATCTCAACAATATCTCAAAACTGGGATTAGATTCCTAATGCTCCCTACTGTATCCATAAATTGGGATTAGATCCTTACAGTGTCTAGAAACTGGGATTAGATTCCTACAGAATCCATAAATTGGGATAAGCTCCCTACTGTATCCATAAATTGGGATTAATTCCCTACAGTTTCTACAAACAGAAATTAGCTCTTTACACTGTTTACAAACGGGGATTAGGTCCCTAAAATCTCTATAAATAAATGATAGCTTCCTGAAATTATATGGAGAACTGCAGTCTGATAGTGAAAATTAACTAACCTTTGACAAGTGCTCACAGCCACAGGTGGGAATGTGGCTTTACTGCAAGCTGCCAGTTAAGTGGTTGTCTTGCCTCCTCCAGTTTCACTCTGTAGAAACAAACATGGAATTATTATAACATTAACTTCCTGAACATTCAAGGGCCAGTTTTTGTGATGTTTGAACAAACATTTCTTTATTTTAAATTCAACATCTGCAAAGTAATTGCATATATTTGATCAATCCCAAACAAGATAGCCAGGCAGAAACAGAAAAGCTCCAGGTACAACCTCAGGTAAGAATTATCCTTGAGTATTCAATAATGAATTGTAGCCCATATTGTAAAAGGCAGAAATTCGAAGAGAGAAAATCAAAGAATTGTAGAAATTTATGACACAGAAGAAGAGCATTTGGTCCGTCGTGCCCGTGCTGGCGGGAAAATAGCTATTCAGCCTAATCCCACTTACTACATGCTGGACAACAGCCCTGTAGGTTACCACCCTTTCAGACAGTGAATTCCAGATCTCCACCACTCTCTGGGTGTAAAAATTACTCCTCAATCTTCTTCTAATCCTTCTACCAATTACTTTAAATCTATGTCCATTGGCTATTGACCTCTCGGTTAAGGGAAATAGGACCTTCCTATCCACTCTAAGCCCCTCAACATTTTATGCACCTCAATTAAATTTCCCTCAGCTTTCTCTGTTCCAAAGAAAATAATGGCAGCCTTTCTAATCGAGCCTTATATCATAAATTCGCCAGTCCTGGAAACATCCTTGTAAATCTGTTCTGTACCCGCCCAAGTATGATCAAATTCTTCCTGTCATGCAATGATCAGGATTGTATACTGTATGTTAGATGTCCCCTAGCTAGTGTTTTATGGAGCTCCACATAACCTCCCTGCTCTTATATTTTATGCCTTGAATGTGCCTTCTTAACTGCCTTATCCACCTTCTTACTTTCAGGGATTTGTAAACATGCACTCCGAAGTCCTTCTATTCCTCTATGCTTCTCAGTATCGTACCATTAATTGTGTATTCCCTTGCCTTGTTTGTCCTCCCCAAATGCATTACCTCACACTTCTCCAATCTGAATTCCACTCGCTACTTTTCTGCCCAGCTGACCATTCCTTAATATCTTTCTGCAGTCTACAGCTTTCTTCCTCAGCATCAACCACAGGGCCAATTTTTGTCAACTGCAAACTTCTTAGCTTAAATCTAAATTATTGAGATCTACCATGAAAGCAAGGGATCGAGTACTGAGCTCTGCATAACCCCACTGGAAATAGCCTTCCAGTTATAAAATTCTCATTGACCATAACCTTTTCCTTCCTGTGCCAATGAGCCAATTTTTGATCCAACTTGCCAATTTTCCTTGGAACCCATGGGTTCTTCCTTTTCTGACCAGTGTGCCACTTGTAAAAATCTTTGCTAAAATCCATGAAAACATGCACTACCCTCATCGACCCTCCTTGTTAACACCTCAAAAAATTCAATCAAGTTAGTCAACACAATGGTCAACAAATTCACCTTGCCTGTCCTTGATTAGTCTGTGCCTTTCTAAATGATGATTTATACAGTCCCTCAGAATTTTTTCAATAATTTGTCCACCACCAAGGTTAGGTTGACTGGCCTGCAATTACTTGATCTATCCTTTCCTCCCTTTTTAAACAACGGTGCAAAGTTAGCAGTCCACCAGTTCCACACCAGTAGGGAGAGAGGATTGGAAAATGATGATCTGAGTTCCCGCTATTTCCTCCCTTGTTTCTCCTAACAGCCAGGGATATATTTCACCTGAGTCTGGCAAGTTACCTATTTTCAAATCTGTTCAACATCTTAATATTTCCTCTATGTTTATGCAACCCAATATTTCACAATCTTTCTCCTTAACTACAGTGTCTGCATCATCCCCTTCTTTTGTGAAGATATTCATTAAGTACCATGCCCATATCTTCCACTCCAAACACAGGTTCCCTTTTGGTCTCTAATAGGTCCTACTCTTTCCTAAGTTATCCTCTTTCTTTTTATGAAGCATCTATGAAGCATCTTTGAGTCCTATGGCTCAATTTAGTGAAGACAGCATCGGCTCTATACCTGGCCAGCCAAGACAGCCAATTTTAGCCATGGTGGCAGTAGGAATGCTACAATTGGCCTCCATTGAGGCTAAGAGAAAGCAAACTAATCAGTGATACTGCCAGTTACTCTTCTCTAGTGGCCCTGTTGGAATGTGAGGACAGAATCGAGTTCAGCTTATGAAAACTCAGCATCAAGTCTCAGCTATGAATAATGGATGGTGCCCTTGTGGATGACTAACAAGCAATCAATATGTTCAGAAGGAAAATTGACAACAACAAGACTGTTAAACTAAACCTTATTGTATATCTGTTCGTTCACTGCCAATGACTAACAGCACTAAAGAAAGAGCTCAAACACTTTGGATTTCATTTTAATGGTTGATATCAAATTTCTTTTGCTGGACCAGCTAATTTTTTCAAACCGCAAAAAAGTTCTCATGGCAGGCTGGAGGAATGAATGGTGCAAGACCTCTTGAAGAGCAGCAGCAGACATGAGGGGCAGTATAAAGGTTAAAGTCTCTAAGATCTTCCAGTATTCTTAAGCACCGTACTGTACACTGTACATATTGTACTGTAATACATACTGACACCTGTTGCACTGGGGCACACTCAACAATCTGCTCACACCTGCTATTACACTCTATACAAAAGCAAAACATTACAGATGCAGAAATATGAAATTAAAAAGAGAAAATGTTGGAAATACTTAGTAGTTCTAGCAGCATCAATGGAGAGAGAAGCATTTTTGGCCCAGATTTTCACCGAGTCCTTTAGAAATAGCGGGCGGGTCCCGATTCCAGGATTCCTGACCCCATTCTCAGACTGTGCGACTTTTGGGAGTGCCTTTAAAGAATGCAGGCTGTTTCCTGTCAGAAGCCCACATCTGGCATTCTTGACCTGGCTGGCTCCATTGTGTAGATAGGCATCCACCACTCCTCCTTAATTTCCATGGAGCTAGGCCAGGTTTTTAAAGACTTGTGGTTCACAGTCCCTTAGTGGAGTCATAAACCTTGGTGTCCATGAGGGGACCTTTAAAAAGATAAGCTCAAAAGCTCCCCTCATGCCCCCTAAGCCAAATTATGCCCATCCACCCCATCAGGCCACTCATGCCCCCTATGCCAGGTTTTGCCCTTCCTCCCACCCCCATGTCCCCTCATGCCCCCATGCCAAGCTCTGACACTTCTATGCCCATTGACCCACTCCACACTTCCAAGAACCAATGAACACCACAGTGTAAAGTGAGGTGTGAAAAAAACGCTTTTAAAAAATGTACTCCATTGATAAATCTCTCCCATGAATAAAGGTCTGGACTGAAAGCTAATAAAAGTGTCAATTACTCAGGCTCTTTGAAGTTTCAAAATCCACAAACTACAAGCACTTGAAACCATTTGAGCTATGTAAACAAACATATGGGTACATAATGAGATTTGGCTGAGAGCCAAGCATCTATTTGAATAACAGAACACCTGCTCCCCAGTGTAAACATTACTTGATTGACAACTCAAGCTCTCTGATCTCTGTGGTCAATTTCAATGTGTTTGCTTACATAGCTCAACTGGTTCCAAGTGCTTGCGATTTGTGGTTTTTGAAACTTCAAAGGGCCTGCCTGGATGATTAACACTTCTATTAGCTTTTAGGCCAGACCTTATTTTCATAGGAGAAATTTATCAATGGAGTAAATGCTTTCAAAGCTTTTTTTTAAACACATCACACTTTACATTGTGCTGTTCATTTGTTCTAGAAAGTGTACAGTGGGTTAATGGGCAAGGAAGTGCCTGAGGTTAGCATGGGGCATGAAGGGACATGGGGGGGAAGGGCAGAGCCTGGCATAGCAGGCATGAGGACCCTGAGGGGGTAGGTGGGGGACATGAGGTGGCATGGGTGGGGCATGGGAGTCTTTGGAGGGTGAAGTGGGTATAAGGGGTGAGGGATGGAAGGTCTTTGTGTTATTTTTTCCACTGGGACAAAGTCCCATGGCATTGAGGTGGGCATTTTAAATGGCCCGCTTCAGCACCCAACAGCCCCTGTGGCTGCCTCCGCACTTCCTCCTGGGTCGGC
Source organism: Carcharodon carcharias (assembly GCF_017639515.1). Classification (NCBI taxonomy): domain Eukaryota; kingdom Metazoa; phylum Chordata; class Chondrichthyes; order Lamniformes; family Lamnidae; genus Carcharodon; species Carcharodon carcharias. Next base: position 120,354,069 of record NC_054473.1, on the reverse strand, counting down.
TGGCCCTACTCCAGTCATCACCCGGCTTCCCAGCAATTGAAGAGCCCACCTTGCTGGGCACTTTCAGCCAAAGAGAGCAGGCTGAGCTTGGAATTTTCCCGACTCCCACTGCCCACCTCAAGGATGGTTGAGAACCTTTTTATCAAAACTATGAAAAGTTAGAAATGTAATAGGTTGTAAGATCAAATGGGGAAGGGTGGGAAAAGAACAAAAGAGGTCTGGGATAGGCTGGTAGATGGGAGCCATTAAATGACAAAACAGTTGGTGGGACAGAGCCAAAGGGAGTAGCAATGGGACAAGTAAAGAAACAAAAGGTGAATCCAGAGGAGGTGTGAATGGCAGAATGATGAACAGCTGCTGTTGGACAGCTAAAACAAGATTAAGACTGAAATATGCAAAGAAAGGGAAATAAAATGGGGGCTGAGATTACGGTCTTGAATTATTGAACACAATGTTGAGTCCAGAAGGCTGTAGGGTGCCTAATCGAAAGATGTGGTGCTGTTCCTTGAGCTTGAGTTGAGCTTCATTAAAACACTGCAGTAATCCAAATATAGGGATGTCAGCATGAGAGCAAAGTGAAGAATTAAAATGACAGGCAGCTCAAGACCATGCTTGCAGACTGAACAAATGTGTTCCACAAAGTGGGCACCCAATCTGCATTTGGTCTCCCCAATATACAGCAGACCACATTGTGAGTAGCATATTCGGTATACTAAATTAAAAGAAGTACACGAAAATCACTGTTTAACTTGGAAGGAGTATTTGGGGCCTCAGAGAGCGAAAAGAGAGTAGATAAAAGTGCAGGTGTTGCATCTCCTACGATTTTTAAAAATTCATTTATGGGATGTGGGCATCGCTGGCTAGGCCAGCATTTATTGCCCATCCCTAATTGCTCTTGAGAAGGTGGTGGTGAACTGCCTTTTTGAACTGCTGCAGTTCCTGTGATGTAGGTACACCCACAGCGCTGTTAGGGAGGGAGTGCCAGGATTTTGACCTAATGATAGTGAAGGAACAGCGGTATATTTCCAAGTCAGTGGCTTGGAGAGGAACTTTCAGGTCACGGTATTCCCATGTATCTGCTACCCCTGCCCTTCTAGACGGTAGTAGTTGTGGGTTTGGAAGGTGCTGTCTAAGGAGCTTTGGTGAGTTTTGGCAGTGCATCTTGTAGATGTCACACACTGCTGCCACTGTTTGTTGGCGGTGGAAGGAGTGAATGTTTGTGGAAAGGGTGCCAATTAAGCAGGCTGCTTTGTCCTGGATGGTGTCAAGCTTCTTGAGTGTTGTTGGAGATGTACTCATCCAAGCAAGTGGAGAATATTCCATCATGCTCCTGTCTCGTGCCTTGTAGATAGTGGAGAGGCTTTGGGGAATCAGGAGGTGAGTTACTCACTGCAGGATTCCTAGCCTCTGACATGCTCTTGTGGCCGTAGTATTTATATAGTTAGTCCAGTTCAGTTTCTGGTCAATGGCAACCCCCAGGATGTTGATAGTGGTGGATACAACGGTGGTAATGCCATTGAATGTCAAGAGGTGATGGTTAGATTCTCTCTTGTTGGAGATAGTCTTTGCCTGGCACTTGTGTGACACGAATGTTACTTGCTACTTGTCAGCTCAAACCTGGATATTGTCCAGGTCTTGTTGCATTTGGACATGGACTGCATGAAAAGGTGCCATGGGAAGGGGAAGTGTGATTGAGGAGTCGACCAGGGTGTTGGAAAAGGAACGGTCCCTTTGGAATGTTGGAAGAGGAGGTATGAGGAAGATGTGTTTGGTAATGCCAAATTATGTGGTGGGGCAAAACAAAGGGAGTAGTAATGGAACAAGTAAAAAAAAAAATAAAAGATGTGTCCAGCAATGTGTGAATGGTAGAACAATGAACAGCTGTGACTATCTGCTGTCCTAAATCAAAAACAAGACAAAAACAGGATTAAGACTAAAACATGCAAAGAAAAGGAAACAAAATGGCACGGGGATGGTGTTGGGGAGAAGGGTTGCTGGGAGGGCAGAGATTACATTCTGAAATTTTTGAACACAATAATGACAAAAGAGTTGGTGAGGCAGAGCCAAAGGGAAATGACATAATTGGCAGGGCAGAGCCAAAAGGCTGTTGCTTTGTTACTCTCTTATGTTCCACTGTATGTTGTTTGTTGTGGCACTCCAGATCGTGTCACAAATGCTGCAGATCTGCGTAACATATTGTTACACAGGGTGGAAGACCTTAGCAATTTTGAGGAAGGGGTTATGCCTGAAAAGTCACTGAATTATGTTTTGTCCATGGATGCTGTCTAACTTGCTGAGTTTCTCCAGGATGTCTATTTTCTTTAGATTTCCAGCAACAGCAGTAATTTACTTCTTGGAACTCAAACATTCAGGGCATTGATGTGAAACCAGACCTTTGAGCACATCTGGTCCTCGATAAGCACTCCAGTCCACTTGAGCAAACAGCAGTAAAGGGGCAGTTAGGACACAATACTAAAAATGCCAGGGCATTCAGTTCAAAGAAGTTCCAGAAAAACACAGGGAATATTCTCCCAGAGTCTGGATCTCGATCAGGAGCTGCATTCAGAAAAATTCCAATTGTAACAGAAAGTGTTTGTGTCAGGCTGCACACAATTAAACGTGTAAATTATTTACGTAACTTCTACTAGATATCACACCTTGATCTGTTTTTTTTCTCCTGAAGGGATTATACTACTGTCTGGACTCATTCTGTCTAATTCGCCCTATTATAAAATCATGAACAAATTTCTGCTGAGAACGGTTCAGTCATAAATAACTAGGACTGCCCTGAGAGAAATAAAAAGGAGTTTGGTGTCCTGAACGAGCTTTGATGACCTGCTGAACCTTTCAACCACCGACTTTTCCCAGCAGCTAAGTAATGTTATTTAACATTTCCCTCTTTGGATGTGGCCCAAATACATTCAGAAAGCCTTGCAGGAATATCTCAGTTTACAAACAATATACAGCTGGAGATTGCAATGTGTGATGCTGTCATACAAAGGTTTAAAATGTTTATATCAAATTCCTCTCTGCACTGTAGTTACATGCTTGAAATAAACAGTAAAGTGGAGAGAGGAATTTGATAAAATTATTCACCTTAATTTCCAGGCAATAAAGCCTAAGACTGGTAGCAAAGCCACCTCACAATGTGTCAGGCAATCAGTAACAGAGCCTTAAGCTTTGACTGAAGGATCCAACCCTGTGATAGCTGTACTCCAAAAGCTGCACCCTATGGGGGTATGTTTCCCATTGTAGGCATCGAGCTACGACATGAGCACAAAAGGTTTTGCACTCATTAATATGGCACCCGTAGAGCTCTATGTTCATAGTGAGGGCCCACTTCACTTTGGCCACTGGCAGCCACAGCGGGAGAGGTCCGAATTAATGTGTGTTATAACGCCACAACACAAAACCCAATTCAGTGATGTTTTAGACATAAACCCTTCTTCAAAACTACTAAAGGGTTCCATACTGTGCAACAATATGCAACACAGACCTGAAGCATGTGTCATGATATGGGATGAGATGGAGTACCACAGCAAACAACATCCCACTATTGTCAAGGCCTCTGTTTTTCTCTCTCTACTTAAGTTGCCTGATCTGATGAATATTTCACCACTTTATGTTTTTAGCCAGTAAATGCTGGTATTGGGTGGTCTTGTGGCACAGTGCTGGTGTCTCTGCCTCTGATAAGCTCTGGGTTCAAGTCCCACTCCAAGACTTGATGGGCCAAGGAAGGTACGTTCATAATGTGACTATACAGTTTGAGTATCAATTGTAAATCCTTCTAACATACACCTGTGGCAGGCAGTAAGAGCCGGAGAGATTCCTGGTCAGCCACCTGTAGAAGGCAATGGCAAACCACTGCAGTACCTTGCCAAGATTAACTATGGACCAACACATGGAAGTCCAATGCCACCAACACCCATTTTTTTTGTTTTATTCATTCATGGGATATCGGCGTTGCTGGCTAGATCAGCATTTATTGCCCACCCCTAAGTGACTTTGAGAAGGTGGTAATTAGCTGCTTTCTTAAACCACTGCAGTTCATGTGGTGTAGGTACACTCACAGTGCTGTTAGGGAGGGAGTTCCAGGATTTTGACCCAGCGACAGTGAAGAGATGGCGATATATTTCCAAGTCAGGATGGTGTGTGGTTTAGAGTGGAACTTCCAGGTCATGGTGTTTCCATGTGTCTGCTGCCCTTGTGGGTTTGGAAGGTGTTGTCTAAGAGGCATTGGTGAGTTCTTGCAGTGTATCTTATAGATGGTACATAGTGCTACCACTATTCGTCGGTAGTGGAGAGAGTGAATGTTTGTGGAAGGGATGCCAATTAAGTGGGCTGGTTTGTGCTGGATGGTGTTAAGCTTCTTGAGTGTTGTTGGAGCTGCAATCATCCAAGTAAGTGGAGAATATTCCAACACACTCCTGACTTGTACCTTGCAGATAGTGGATAGGCTTTGGGGAGGCAGGACGTGAGTTACTCATCACAGGATTCCTAGCTTCTGACCTGCTCTTGTAGCCACAGTATTTATATAGCTAGTCCAGTTCAGTTTCTGGTCAATAGTAACCCCCAGGATGTTGATAGTGGGTGCTTCAGCAATGGTAATGCCAACGAATGTCAAGGGGCGATGGTTAGATTATCTCTTGTCAGAGAAGGGTCATTGCCTGGCACTTGTGTGGGACGAATGTTAATTACCATTTGTCAGCCCAATCCTGGATATTGCCCAGGTCTTGCTGCATTTGGACATGGACTGCTTCAGTATGAGGAGTTGCGAATGGTGCTGAACACTGTGCAATCATCGGTGAACATCCCCACTTCTGACCTTACGATGGAAGGAAGGTCATTGATGAAGCAGCTGAAGATGGTTGGGCCTAGGACACTACCCTGAGGAACTCCTGCAATGATGGCCTGGAACTGAGATGTTTGATATCTAACAACAACAACTTTCTTTCTTTGTGCTAGGTATGACTCCAACCAGTACAGCGTTTGCTCCCTGATTTCCATTGACTCCAGTTTTGCTAGGGCTCCTTGATAGCACATTTGGTCAAATGACTCTCACCTCAACTCCGGAGTTCATCTCTTTTGTCCATGTTTGAACCAAGGCTGTAATGAGGTCAGGAGCTGAGTGACTCTGGCGGAACCCACACTGCTCATCAGTGATCAGGTCATTGCTAAGCAAGTGCCACTTGATAGCACTGTTGATGACCCCTTCCATCACTTTACTGATGATCAAGACCTAGATGAAACGTATCCCAGGCTGTTGAATGAGGCAAAGGGGGAGATAGCAGGGGCACTGGCAATTATTTTCAATACCTCTCTGGTCACAGGATAGGTGCCAGCAGACTGGGGGACAACCAATGTGGTTCCATTATTCAAGAAGGGAGGAAGGGATAAACCAGGAAACTACAGGCCAGTCAGTCTAACCTCAGTAGTGGGGAAGCTATTGGAAGCAATTCTGAGGGGCAGAATTAATCTACACAGAATTAATCAAAGGCAGTCAGCACGGTTTTCTTAAGGGGAGGTCATGTCTGACCAATGTGATTGAATTTTTCAAAGAGATGACCAAGAGTGTAGATGAGGGCAATGCATTTGATGTAGTCTACTTGGGCTTCAGCAAGGCTTTTGATAAGGTTCTGCATGGGAGACTGATAACGAAAGAGCCCATGGGATACAAGGCAATTTGGCAGATTAGATCCAGAATTGGCTGAGTGGCAGGAAGCAGAGAGTGATGGTTGAGGGGTGTTCTTCTGACTGGATGCCTGTGTCCAGTGGGGTTCCACAGGGATCGGTGTTGGGTCCCTTGTTGTTTGTGGTATATATAAACAATTTAGACTTGAATGTAGGAGGGTTGATCAGTAAGTTTGTGGATGACACAAAAATTGGTGGGGTGCTAAAGAATGAGGAGGATAACCTTAGATTACAGGAGGATATAGACAGGCTGGTCAGGTGGGCTGATCAGTGGCAAATGGGATTTAAGCCAGATAAGTGTGAGGTGATGCACTTGGGCAGGACAAACAAGGCACGGGAATACATGATGAATGGTAGAACCCTGGGAAGTATCAAGGATCAGAGGGACCTTGGTGTGCATGTCCACCTGTCCCTTAAGGTAGCGGGATGGGTAGATAAGGTGGTTAAGAAGGCATATGGGATACTTGCCTTTATTAGCCGAGGCACAGAATATAAGAGCAGGGAGGTTATGCTGGAACAGTATAAAACGCTGCTTTGGCCACAGCTAGAGTATTGCATGTAGGTCTGGAATCCGCATTATTGGAAGGATGTGATTGCATTAGAGAGAGTACCGAGGAGATTTACCAGGATGTTGCCTGAGCTGGAAAGTTTTTGTTATGAGGAGGGATTGGATAGATGGGGTTATTTCCCTTGGAGCAGAGGAGATTGAGGGGGGACATGATTGAGGTGTATAAAATTATGAGGGGCAGAGATAGGGTAGACAGGAAGGAGCTTTTCCCCTTGGTGGAGGGATGAATAACCAGGGAGCATAGATTTAAGGTAATGGGCAGGAGGTTTAGAGGGGATGTGAGGAAGAATTTTTTTCACCCAGAGGGTGGTGGGAATCTGGAACTCACTGCCTGCAAGGGTGGTAGAGGCAGAAACCCTCATAACATTTAAGAAGTATTTGGATGTGCACTTGCGATGCCATGGCATACAAGGCTATGGGCCTAGTGCTGGAAAGAGAGATTAGAATAGTTAGGTACTTGTTTAACCGGCACAGGCTCGATGAGCCAAAGGGCCCTTTTCTGTGCTGTAGACCTCTATGGCTGATGGGGCGGTAATTGGCCGGGTTGGATTTGTCCTGCTTTTTGTGTACACAGTATACCTAGGCAATTTTCAATATTGCTGGATGGATGCCAATGTTGTAGCTGTACTGGAACGGCTTGGCAAGTTCTGCAACACAAGTCTTGGAATATTGTCAGGGCCCATAGCAGCCGTTCCTTGACATTGTAAGGAATGTATCTTTTTAATTCTGTTGGACAGTTGTAAAGAACATATCTTTTTATTTCTTTTGTACTGTGGATTTAAACTTACTCTGGCTGCAGTTTGAAAAACAGGTCCACTTTAACAGGATGAGAGATAAATACAATGTTGCAATCCTATAACAGAGTGTGCAATGAAAGACAGGATGGTACCAGAAAGGAGTCGTGGATCAAGGGAGCTACCTGACAGCATTTTAATTGGCTCCTGACCAGGTATCCGGTTTTGTGTGAAAGCAGAGCAGAACAGCTACTCACCTGAAAGGAACATGACCTGAAACCTCTTTCTCCTGTGCTTGCAAGATTCCAGTAATTCTACAATAATAACTAGCTGGGTTTTTTTCTCATATCTCTATAACCTGCTCACTCTCTGAAAACCCCTGTCAAGAGGCAAAAAGGGAAAATCACTGTTAGAGACATTGAAAGGCAAGTGCTCAACCAGTGAACTAAATACTGAATTTGCTGGAAGACCACCTTATGTCATCAACAAGAACTGAAAGGAATTTGGAAGACATCAATCAAAAACAACCCATCGAATCCTGTACTCTAGAATTGGCACAATTGAACTGTTTTATCCCACCCTTAAAATCCATGCTTTTGTGTGTCTTATGTGGCTTGTATGTCTTTGTGTAGGGATTTAAGAAGGGGTAGAGTTTAGGTTATAGAGTTAAAAATTAGCGGTTCATATTTCTTTCTTTTACTACTGGTTAATGACAGTTTGTTCAATGAACAGTTATTTACTTATTAAGTTTACAAACTTGCTGCTCGTATTCCGTTAACCTAAATTAAACAATTGGGTAGAATTGGGGCAATCCGGTGGTTTGATCAAACTTCTTCACGTTTGTCGCGGCTCAGGGAACAGTGGGGCTTGATATTGCAGCTCACTATCCCCAGTGGGTTATGACAATATCACATGGAGCAAATGAAATTGGCTGAAGACTGTGATCTGTGATGCTGGGATCTCTGGAGGAGGTCGAAATGGATCAACCACTCAGCACTTCTGTTACAAATGCTTCAGCCATATCTTTTGCACCTATGTGCTGGGCTTCCCTACTATTGAGAATGGGGATACTTGTGGAGCTTCCTCCTTCAGTGAGTTGTTTAATTGTCACCGCCAGTCATGAATGGATGTGGCAGGAATGCAAAGCTTAGGTCTGATCTGTTGGTTGCGGAATCGCTTAACTCTGTCTATCGCTTGCTGCCTATGTTATTTGGTATGCAAGTAGTCCTGTGCTGTAGCTTCAACCTCATTTTTAGGTATGCCCTTCTGCACCCTTCAGTGAGCCAGGGTTGATCTCTCGGTTTGATGCTAATGGTAGATTGGGGGATATGCTGGACCATGAGGTTATAGATTGTGGTTAGGTACAGTTCTGCTCCTGCTGATGCCCACAGCACCTCATGGCTACCCAGTCTTGAGTTGCTAGATCTGTTTGAAATTGGTGGTAGTGCCACACAACATGATGGACGGTTTGCTCAATATGAAGGAGGGATTTTATCTCCACAAGGACTGTGTGGCGGTCATTCCTACCGATACTGTCATAGACAGATGCATCTGCAGCAGGCAGGCTGGGGAGGATAAGATCAAGTAGGTTTTTCCCTCTTTTTGGTTCCCTCACCAACTGCCACAGACCCAATCTAGCAGCAATGTCTTTAGGACTCTGCCAGCTCGGTCTGTACTGGTGCTATCAAGCCACTTTTGGTGATGGACATTGAAGACCCCCACCCAGAGTACATTCTGCACTCTTGCCACTCTCAGCACTTCCTCCAAGTAGTGTTCAACATGGAGGACTACTGATTCATCAGCTGAGAGGGGCAGTATGTGATAATCAGCAGGAGGTTTCCTTGCCCATGTTTGACCTGTTGACATGAGACTTCATGTGGTTCAGAGTCAATGTTGAGGACTCCCAGGGCAACTCCCGCTGCACTATATACCACTGTGCTGCCACCTCTGCCGGTAGGATAGGACATACTCAGGGATGGTGATGGTGGTGTCTGGAACATTATCTGTAAGATATGATTCCATGGCCAGCATCTTCCAGTCAGCAAGCGGGGGTGGTGCCTGTTCGCCGTCGCATAAAATGACGCGGGGTGACATCAGGCGTGCGTCCTGACATCACCCCGCATCATTTAGATTGTCAGTTCGGCGGGTGAGCATCCAATTGGACCTGACAAAGGCCTATTAAGGCCATTAAAAAAACCAAATGAACTCATTAATGGACCTGCCCGTCCAACCTTAAGGTTGGCAGGAAGGCCAGGAGCCCAGGTAGGCTTGTGAAAAAACATGAAACCTCATCCATGGGCGGGATGAGGTTTCATGAGTGATTTAAAAAATGCAGAATATTTTACAATAAAAGATATGGACATGTCCCAGCTCATGTGACAGTGTCACATGAGGGGACATGGCAGGGGAATTTTTTTTCTAGTCTTCATTGAAAGTTTTAAATCGGTGCCGATCTCTCTGAGGCAGCACTTTGCTTCAAAGAGATCTGTGTGCTCTTTCGCACGCATGCACAAAAGAGCACACTCCCAGCTGAGGGACTCCTCCCCACCCCCCCCGCCCGCACAGTGCTTAGCGCTTCCTGGTGCATGTCACGCTGGGCAAGCCTTAATTGGCCTGCCCACATAAAATGGCGGCGCACCCCCAATCAAGGGTGCCAATTGGAAGCGTGCCCGCTCACGCCTGCTCTCGCGTTTCCTCCCTGACGGGGGGGAAATGTTGTCCCATGAGTATGACTATGTCAGACTGTTACTTGATTAGTCTGTGAGACAGCTCTTCCAATTTTGGCATAAGCCCCCAGCAACATGTGGCTGAGTTTGCTGTTGTCATTTTCGGTACCTAGGTCAATGCCAGTGGTTCATCTGGTTTCATACCTTATTATTGGCATTTTAGTGGTTCGATACAACTAAGTGGTTTGCTAGGCTATTTCAGAAGTATGTTGATATTGGGTATTGTTATCTTGGCAATTTCCTTCACGTATACAGTCTTTTTCAGCAAATGTTCCAAAGCATTGATCTAAGTTATTATCTCTCACCATGACATTCATCATTGCTGTCCCTTAGGAACGGACCGACCTCATGTACTGGTGCTCCCATTTTCCATGCATTAAACAGGAAATGTGGTCTTGTGCTACTCATATCTTTATCCTGCTGTTTCCATTTCCTGTCCCCAAATATCTTCTGCTTTTCCTTGATTTTGCCAGTAATATTTTCTGCCCTACAGCTTTAGGAAAGGGTATATTGTATTTATGGTCCATTGCCCCATTAAGTGGCTTCTTTAAGACTCTGCTTAAAACCTACCTCTGACAAACTGTTTGGTCACCTATCTTTAACATCTCCTTCTTTGACTTACTGTCTATTTTTATTGACTATTGCTGTAAAACGCTGTGGGATGTTTCCTTAAAGGCGCTGTATAAGTATAATTTATTGCTGCAACCCTGTTGAAAAGCCTTCGACCTGGAAGATTAGCTCTGTTTCTCTCTTCACAGGTGCTGTCGGGTTTCCCGAGCGTTTCTGAAATTTTCTGATTTTATTTCAGATTTCCAGCATCTGCTTCTAATTTACTGATAAGATTATCCAAGTGTACGTGCCAACCTGTGGGGCAATCACTGGAAACTATCTCAAGACCTTGTGTGATCTTGTACTGCCTGTCTCTTTTCTCCTTTCAATGCTTCGAAAGAGTACTGGCCACCTTCCTCTTGAACACTCTTCACCACACATGACTTCAACATACCTGCATTTCCAGCTTCAGTTTCTCCCATTCAACCCGGTATTCAGCAGGCAGGGGTCTTTATCCAGAATTGGTGTGAGAGAATTCTAACCTCTTCTACAGGCCCAAGAGGTCTGCACCAGCTGAAATGGCTGCTGGGTGCAAGATCTCCTGGCTGCTATCTAAAGGCAATAACCAGAGATCTCACAACCCCCAGCATCCAGTGCAGTACTGCTAAGTGTACTATAGGCCCCCAAGTAGGCCCCCTAGAGAAATAGAAGAGCAGATATGTAGGCAAATTTCAGAGAAGTGTAAAAATAATAAGGTAGTAATAATGGAGGATTTCAACTTCCCCAACATTAACTGGGTTAGTCATGGTGTGATAGGTTTAGAGGGAGTGGAATTCTTAAAATGCATCCAGGAGAGCTTTTTAAGCCAGTATGTAGAAGGTCCTACAAGAGAGGGGGCGGTCCTGGACTTAATTTTAGGGAATGAAGCCGGGCAAGTGGTAGAGGTATCAGTGGGGGAGCATTTTGCAGATATTGATCATGACTTCATTAGATTCAAGGTTGTTATTGAAAAGGACAAGGATGGGCCAGAAATCAGAGTTCTAAATTGTGGGAAGGCCGATTTTAATAAGATCAAATACGATTTGGCCAGAGTGGACTGGGAGCAGTTACTTTTAGGAAAATCTGTGCCAGAGCAATGGGACTTATTCAAGAAGGAAATAGGGATAGGACAGGGCCAAAATATTCCAGTAAAGATAAAGGGCGGGGCCAACAAATCCAGGGAACCCTGGATGTCGAGGGATATACAGGATTGGATAAAGAGAAAAAGGGAGGCTTATGGCAGATACCGAGGGCTCAAAACAGCAGAAGCCTGAGAGGAGTATAGAATGTGTAGGGAGAGCTTCAAAAAGAAATTAGGAGAGCAAAAAGGGGGCATGAAGAAACATTGGTAGGTAAGATAAAGGAAAATCCAAAGTTATTTTACAAGTACATTAAGAGTAAGACGATAACTAGGGAAGGAGTAGGGCCCGTTAAGGACCAGAGTGGTAATTTGTGTGTGGAGCCAGAAGACATAGGTAGGGTTCTAAATTAATACTTTGTGTCAGTGTTCACAAGTGAGAGGGATGACATGGGTATGGAAATCAGGCAGAAGGACCATGATATAATTAAAGATATTAGCATAGAAAGGGAGGAGGTTCTAAGTGGTCTAGCAGGCTTAAAAGTAGATAAATCTCCAGGCCTGGATGAAATGTATCCCAGGCTGTTGAGTGAGGCAAGGGAGGGGATAGCAGGGGTGATGGCAATAATTTTCAATACCTCTCTGGCCACAGGAGAGGTGCCAGAGGACTGGAGGACATCCAATGTGGTACTATTATTCAAAAAGGGAGGAAGGGTTAAACCAGGGAACTACATGCCAGTCAGTCTAACCTCAGTGTGGGGAAACTATTGGAAGCAATAATGAGAGACAGAATTAATCTACACTTGGAGAGGCTGGGATTAATCAAGAACAGTCAGCATGGTTTTGTTAAAGGAAGGTCCTGTCTGACCAATTTGATTGAATTTTTCGAAGAGGTGACCAGGTGTGTAGATGAGGGCAATGCATTTGATGTAGTCTACTTGGGCTTCAGCAAGGCTTTTGATAAGGTCCTGCATGGGAGACGGATAACAAAGGTAAGAGTCCATGGGATCCAAGGCAATTTAGCAAATTGGATCCAAAATTGACTGAGTGGCAGGAAGCAGAGGGTGATGGTTGAGGGGTGTTTTTGTGACTGGATGCCTGTGTCCAGTGGGGTTCCACAGGGATCAGTGTTGAGTCCCTTGCTGTTTGTGATATATATATATATATATATATAAACCATTTAGATTTGAATGTAGGAGGGTTGATCAGTAAGTTTGTGAATGACATGAAAATTGGTGGGGTGCTAAAGAGTGAGGAGGATAGCCTTAGATTACAGGAGGATATAGACAGGCTGGTCATATGGGCTGATCAGTGCCAAATGGAAGTTAATCTGGATAAATGTGAGGTGATGCACTTGGGCAGGACAAACAAGGCACGGGAATACACGATGAATGGTGGGACCCTGGGAAATATCGTGGATCAGAGGGACTTTGGTATGCATGTCCACCTGTCCCTTAAGGTAGCGGGATGGGTAGATAAGGTGGTTAAGAAGGCATATGGGATACTTGCCTTTATTAGCCGAGGCACAGAATATAAGAGCAGGGAGGTTATGCTGGAACTGTATAAAACACTGCTTTGGCCACAGCTAGAGTATTGCATGCAGGTCTGGAATCCGCATTATCGGAAGGATGTGATTGCATTAGAGAGAGTATAGAGGAGATTTACCAGGATGTTGCCTGAGCTGGAAAGTTTTTGTTATGAGGAGGGATTGGATAGATTGGGGTTATTTTCCCTGGAGCAGAGGACATTGAGGGGGGACATGATTGAGGTGTATAAAATTATGAGGGGCAGAGATAGGGTAGACAGGAAGGAGCTTTTCCCCTTGGTGGAGGGATGAATGATCAGGGAGCATAGATTTAAGGTAATGGGCAGGAGGTTTAGAGGGGATGTGAGGAAGAATTTTTTTCACCCAGAGGGTGGTGAGAATCTGGAACTCACTGTCTGAAAGGGTGGTAGAGGCAGAAACCCTCATAACATTTAAGAAGTATTTGGATGTGCACTTGTGATGCCATGGCATTCAAGACTATGGGCTTAGTGCTGGAAAGAGAGATTAGAATAGATGGGTACTTGTTTGACCGGTGCAGACTCGATGGATTAAAGGGCCTTTTTCTATGCTGTAGACCTCTATGACAGTACAGGGAAGAAAACCTCTTACCCCTTAGGCATCTCAAATCTCGACGCCTGCCCTGGTTAAAAACATTCATCTGAGAGAACTGGGCGCAAGGCGCAACACCAACATTTCCTGGTAACCCCATGAAACACCGCTACAACAAAATGAGGCAGAAGGCTTTGGCTTTGATCAAGCCCTGCCACCTCACTTATATGGGTACCCCTTCTTTGTGACTGTTACGGGCACAAATACTCCACCTACCTCCACTCCCCCAGGAAATCCTTAAGTAGTGCTGTCCAGACGCAGAGGAATATCAGGGTCTACTTCTCTGCTTTCACAATAAAATACATTATGATATTACAACAGTGACTGCACATATCTTGCAATGTAGGCTGTATTGGAAGGGCCATTGTGGAAACAGCTGCTTTAACATCTGTTCATTTTGCGTCATTGTAGGCATGGAACAGCAGTTTGCCAGTGGTCCAGAACAAGGCAGCAACTTCCAGCAGTCTGCATCACTTCCAATGATTACAAGGATCAACATTCACTTCAGATGATGAAATTAGCGAGTTTCAGGGGGTAATGATATGTGAGTAACAGTGCAAAGCTCTGGAGGAGCAGGTGGTATTGACAGAGGAGCAGGAGTCTTCCGTCAATGACACTGAGAATTCTGGGCATTTTGTGTGAGAGCCCCTTAAAACTAGTCTAAAATGCTAGTTAGAAGATCGTGTAACTGACAGGAATCCAGTAATATGGATCTTTGCACATTTTTCCAGCCACATTCACTGTTCTTCATCAATGCCATTAGCCATGCAGAACAAGAAATATGCCCTAACATTTAATCCTGAATATCAAACACGATGCATAATGTTGAAAGCAAAATACTGCGGATGCTGGAATTCTGAAATAAAAACAAAAATGCTGGAAAAACTCAGCAGGTCTGGCAGCATCTGCTGAGAGAGAAACAGAGTTAACGTTTTGAGTCTGTATGACTCTCCTTCAGAGCTAATGTGACAGGTGTGTTCCTGAATGTTGCACACAGAGCTATACAAATTTCAGGACAGAAGGAGGACATTCAGCCCATTGCACTTATCCTAGCTCAAACTAAAGTTATCAACCTGGGGGAGGGTTTCTGCTTTGGCCTCACCAGCACATGGTTCTCCAGTTCTAGGATGGGAGAATTGCAGGCATACAAATAATCAAGCATAAAACCTCAGCAGTCTCATTTTCTCATTGTTCCCCATACTCTTGACCTTGGTGATGAACCCTGAATATCAAACATAGCTTATGCTAAGAGATGTATATCCTGAATATCACACGCAGCTTACACTAAAAGATTTACTCACGAATATCGTTGCTGCGAAGCCATGCTTTATACTGAAAATTACTTTGTGTAATTACAAGCTGAAAACCACTGACTTAATTTCAGAGACCGAGGCAACATTCCAGTGCCTTGAAACCACAGATTCAAGACGGCTGAACATTTGCATCCCTGTACATAACAAATTCCAAAACCATTAAGTGAAGCCAACTTGTCTAGAAAACCCCAACAGAACTTGAAGGACTGAATGGAAGCAACTCCTAACCCATCACAGAACATCTAGACAATCACATGGGTGGGGATTATGCATTAGATGTAATTATCTCAAAAAATGAACTCTGGCCAAGAAAGGAATTCACCCAACCATAATCTAATCAAGTCAAAACCATCCACCTGGAATACACTGGTTATGACCACATTTGGGTCAGTTGATGAGAGAGCGGGTCATGTGAAAAGCCAGCTAATTCTCTTTTGTGTTTTAAGAAACTGTTTTCTCCAGGCCAAAGACAAAAGCAGAAAAGACACCAATGTGGCAAGACCACTGTGTGGGCCTCCCTTTTTCTCACAACTATCTTGCAAGCACTTACCCTGTCTGCTGTTTGAGTATACAGGCACTGCAGGCAGAGGTTTTTAAAGATCTTAACTCAGCAGCCGCTGTCTCCAGAAGAACAGATAAATCATCTGTCTACACCTTGAAACCGCTTCAGCACTGAAACCAGAAAGACCATCAAGCTCAAACTGGATCCATCCAAATCATCAACCTACAAGAACCATATAACTTTAATCTTTGGAAAAACTCAGCAGGCTTGACAGCGGAGAGGAATACAGTTAATGTTTCGAGTCCGTATGACTCTTCAACAGAACTAAGGAAATATAGAAATGAGGTGAAATATAAGCTGGTTAAGGGGGGGTGGGACAGGTAGAGCTGGATAGGTGGAGGCCAAGAAGAGATTGCCAAAAATGTCAGACCAAAGGACAAAGGGGTGTTGACAGTGGTGATATTAGCTAAGGAATATGCCAATGGTAACATTAAGGGTAGAAAGCAGGCCAAGCAAGTGACAGATAGCCCTAGTGGGGGTGGGGTTGGGGGAAGGGATTGAAATAGGCTAAAAGGTGGAGATAAAACAATGGATGGAACTAAATTTAAAAATAATGGAAATAGGTGGGAAAAGAAAAATATATTAAAAAATATTGGAAAATGAGGGATCGGAAAGGGGGTGGGGATGGAGGAGAGAGTTCATGATCTGAAGTTGTTGAACTCAATGTTAAGTCTGGAAGGCTGTAAAGTGCCTAGTCGGAAAATGAGGTGCTGTTCCTCCAGTTTGCGTTGAGCTTCACTGGAACAATGCAGCAAGCCAAGGACGGACACGTGGGCATGAGAGCAGGGTGGTGTGTTGAAATGGCAAGCGACAGGGAAGTCTGGGTCATGCTTGCGGACAGACCGATGGTGTTCCGCAAAGCGGTCACCCAGTCTGCGTTTGGTACTGCATTCGCTGCTCCCAATGCGGTCTCCTCTACGTTGGAGAGACCAAGCGCAAACTGGGTGACTGCTTTGCGGAACAACTTTGGTCTGTCCACAAGCATGACCCAGACCTCCCTGTCGCTTGCCATTTCAACACACCACCTTGCTCTCATGCCCACATGTCCGTCCTTGGCCTGCTGCAATGTTCCAGTGAAGCTCAACGCAAACTGGAGGAACAGCACCTCATCTTTCGACTAGGCAGTTTACAGACTTCCAGACTTAATATTGAGTTCAACAACTTCAGATCATGAACTCTCTCCTCCATCCCCACCCCCTTTCCGATCCCCCTTTTCCAATCATTTCTAATATATTTTTCTTTTCCCACCTATTTCCATTATTTTTAAATTTAGTTCCATCCATTGTTTTATCTCCACCTTTCAGCCTATTTCGATCCCTTCCCACCACCCCATCCCCACTATGGCTATCTGTACCTTGCTCATCCTGCTTTCTACCCTTAATGTCACCATTAGCACATTCCTTAGCTAATATCACCACCGTCAACACCTCTTTGTCCTTTTGTCGATGACATCTTTGGCAATCTCTTCTTTGCCTCCAACTATAACTGGCCCTCTATCCAGCTCTATCTGTCCCACCCCCCTCAACCAGCTTATATTTCATCTCATTTCTATATTTCCTTAGTTCTGATGAAGAGTCATGTGGACTTGAAATGTTAACTGTATTCCTCTCCGCAGTTGCTCTCAGGCCTGCTGAGATTTTCCCAGCTATTTTTGTTTTCGTTTCAGATTTCCAGCATCCGTAGTATTTTGCTTTTAATTTAATCTTTACTGTACTTTAAAACTATCACTTAATTTATCCTCTGACTTTGTAATCTATTTTTGTTTATGTGACCTTGAGTGTTCATGAAAGCTGTAATGTTTTTATTATTGTACTTAGACCAGGTTAAGTAAAATAAGAACTATCCCCTTTTCCTTTTTAAAAAAATCTCAAGGAAACCTGTCTGTTTGTGTCTTTTACAGTCACAGCACGTAAACAGTTAAACACCCATTGAATTGGCAAGCACATTCTTTTAAAAAAGCGTGTTACAGTCAAGTGGGGAGTGGGAAAAGAGAGGAGCATTCCACCTCTCTCACCCAATCGTAACAATCATATGTGGAATATACTAAGAGATGTGCCCTTGAAATATCACACAGAGCTTACACTAAGAGATATACTCTTGAATGTCACAGAGTACACACGATCAACTATGACTCTGAATGTCACATAACCTTAACATACACTTGGTTTAATAAAGCTCTCCTCAGACACAACGCTTCCACTGGGTAGCTCTACAGCTCAGTTTGGCTTTAGGTACTGTGGAAAAATAATAATGATCCATGAGGGATTTCATGCATCTGCAGCAGATGACTGCTTTTGTATTTAATCTTAATGGTTCCTATTAACACCGATCCTAGGTACTGAACAGCTGAGTAAAGGGAAAGTTTTAATGCTGACTGTAATTATAAATCGCACATTTCTATAGCAGCTACATACTGATGTGCCAATTCCTGTCAGTTAATGATGTTTCATTTCATTAAATTAAAAATTACATCCAGTCTTTGTCTGCTCTCCTGTAATCATTGGTTTCTCTTAAACAGCACATGCAACTCCTCAGTGGAAAGCCACAGTTGTTAAAATTCATTGAGAGCACCATGTTTTAAACTGAAGGACAAGTATGACTTATCACAGGGTAATTAGCCTCTTGGGTGGCAGTGAATTTATCGCTGAAATGTCCACTGTAAAGGATGTCGCCAAGAGTGAAGAGTAGGGGACTTTGCATAATCTGGACATGGCAGCAATAGAGGGATTGAGGTCTTTATAGTATTCCAAGCTAATAGCTAATGTCAGGCTTTGCTTTTTATGATTTCACAAGATCACAAGATAATTACAGATGAGGGAGCCATTTGACCCACTTTAGGTTTTAATGCCTCTCCCCTCCCACCACTACCCCCCCCTCCAACCCCCTCACTGAAGCATTTTTATTACTTAAATATTTCCAGGGTTTTTGCTTCCACTGCTCTATTTGGGAATTCATTCAGACACTAATTGCTCTGTGTGGAAAGGAATTTCCTACCTTCATTCCTAAAATTAAATACAACTAGTTTTAACTAGTTCTGGGTTGCCAAGAAACAATAGAGATATTGAAGCATTGGAGGCAATTCCAAGAGCTACGAGGCTGATCCCCAAAGTTTGAAGTCTGAGTTATAAAGATCAGCTGGGTAAAAAAGTGTCC
The DNA here is from genome assembly GCF_017639515.1 of Carcharodon carcharias. Taxonomy (NCBI): domain Eukaryota; kingdom Metazoa; phylum Chordata; class Chondrichthyes; order Lamniformes; family Lamnidae; genus Carcharodon; species Carcharodon carcharias. The sequence goes on along the minus strand of NC_054473.1, from coordinate 120,335,501 downwards.
AAAAGGTGATCTTGTAAATGTGTATATAATTGCTAAGAGTATAGAGAAAATGAGATTAGAAATATGGCTAACTTTTTTCCCTCCCTTATCAAATATGGCACTGCGCTAGCCTGTTTTCAATGAACTGGTACTTCCCAATACCATTGAATCCTTTATGAAGGCAGTTGGTGCCTCACAAATCTTCTCCCTTGTCTCGTTCAAGATTCTGGAATAAATTTCACCTATCTCATCTGAATTAATTGATTTCAATCCATTTAGCCTAAACCAGAACTTCCGCTTGGGATTTCTTTGTCTGGGGAAGCTATGTTGCACATGTCTTCCCTTGTGAATATTTGGAGGAAGTTTTCACTCCAAATATTTACTATTTTGTGCTCATTCTCAGTTTCAAGTACATTTGCATTTTTCAGGTTTTCATTTTTTCTCTCATTGTTGTGGTACAGAATTTTTACTGTTAAGCTTACCCTCAACTGCATTGTATTTTCATAGATCTCCTTTTGGGCCCCTGATCATCCTTTTACCTTGATTCTTCAGTTTTTTCCCAGTCATCCCAGTAAACCCCTTCACCTTTCCCTTTCCATGATATGTAGAGGCCATTGGCTCATTTTAGCTCACTTCCAACTTGTTAATTAATCCATTTAGAGTTATATGTGTTCAGTTAGAGCTAGTTAGTTTTGGGAATGTATTCATCCTGCAAGGTCAACCTTATACCATTAAAAGTATCACATAAAATTGCATAAAATATACAGGGCAGAAATAGGCCACTAAGACCAACCATTCCATCTCAATGTTTATACTCACTCAAGCATCCTCTAATCCTTCCTCCTTTAACTCTGTCAGCAATGGCATAGTGGCAGGGAGGTGATGGCGTAGTGGTATTGTTGCTGGACTAGTAATCCAGAGGCCCAGAACAATGCTCCGGGTTTGAATCCCACAATGGCAGATGGTAGAATTTGAATTCAATAGAAATCTGGGATTAAAAGTCTAATGATGACCATGAAACCATTGATGATTGTTGTAAAAACCCATCTGATTCACTAATGTCCTTTAGAGAAGGAAATCTGCCAAACTTACCTAACCCTACATGTGTGTCCACACCCAAAGCAATGTGGTTGACTCTTAAATGGCCTAGCAAACCACTCAGGTGTATCAAACTGCTACAAAGTCTCAAAAAAGGAATCTACCCAGAATCGACCTATGCACCGGAAATGGCAAAGGCAAACTCAGCCCTGTCAACCCTGCAAAGTCCTCCTTACTAACATCTGGGGGCCAATGCCAAAATTGGGAGAGCTGTCTTACAGACTAGTCAAGCAACAGCTTGACATAGTCATCCTCATGAAATCATTCCTTACAGGTAACATCCCAGAAACTACCATCAGCATCCCTGGCTATGTCCTGTCCCACTGAGCTGGAGGCACAGCTGTATACGGTCAGGGGGCGGGCGGGCAGGGGGGTGAAGAGCAGTCCTCAACATCGACTCTGGACCCAATGAAGTCTCATGGCATCAGGTCAAACATGGGCAAGGAAACCTCCTGCTGATTACCACATACCACCCTCGCTCAGCTGATGAATCAGTGCTCTTCCATGTTGAACATCACTTGGAGGAAGCACTGAGCATGGCAGGGTCACAGATGTGCTCTGGGTGGGAGACTTCAATGTCCATCACCAAGAGTGGCTTGGCAGCACAACCACAGACTGAGTTGGCAGAGGCCGAAAGGACATAACTGCTAGACTGCGTCTGTGGCAGGTGGTTAGGGAACCAACAAGAGGGAAAAACATACTTGACCTCATTCTCACCAACCTGCCTGCTGCAGATGCATATGTCTATGACAGTATCAGTAGGAGTGACCACCACACAGACATTGTGGAGGCAAAGTCCCGCCTTCACTTTGAGAATACCCTCCATCGTGTTGTGTGGCACTATCACAGTGCTAAATGAGATAGATTTCAAACAGAGCCAGCAACTCAAGACTGGGCATCCATGAGACACAGTGGGCCATCAGCAACAGCAGAATTGTACTCGAACACAATCTGTGATCTTGTGGCCGGGCATATCCGCCACTGTACCATGACCATCAAACCAGGGGATCAGCCCTGGTTCAATGAAGAGTGTGGGAGGGCATGCCTGGAGCTGCACCAGACATACCTAAAAATGAGGTGCCAACCTGGTGAAGCTATCACACAGGACTACACGTGTGTCAAACAGCATAAGTGGCAAGTGATAGATAGAGCTAAGCTTTTGCAAAGAGTGTCCTGCAGTCAGCATCGCTGTGAAGCACTCTGGGAAGAGTGTCTTACAGTCAGCATCACAGTCTGCACTGGACTGCTGCTTTGGGAGTTTGGTGAGGAGGGAATGAGGTGATCCTTTGAATACCGTGAGTGTGGTCGGGTAAATATTTACTACTTTTATCGCTTATAGTTTTCAAGTCTTATTTTGTAGTTCATCATTTGTAAGGGCTATATTCTGTAACAATGAGGAGCAGGGAAGAAGGGCCCTAGAGTAATTGATATTATTTGATGTCAAGTATCTTCCAAAAGGTTTAATTTAATTTAAAGAGGTAAGTCATGGCAGGAGAGCTCAAAGCCATGGTGTGCTCCTCCTGCTCTATGTGGGAAGCTGGGAACACTTCCAGAGCCCGGGGCCAGCATGTGTGCAGGAAGCATCTCCAGCTGCAACTCCTGGAAGTACGGGTTTCGGAGTTGGAGCGGCGGCTGGGGACACTGTAGAGCATCCGCAAGGTGGAGAGTATTATGGATAGCACATATAGAGAGGCGGTCACACCATTGGCTAAGAGTCCACAGGCAGGAAGGGAACGGGTGACCACCAGGCAAAGCAAGAGGACTAGGCAGGCAGTGCAGAAATCTCCTGTGGTTATTCCCCTGCAAAACAGATATACCGCTTTGGATACTGTTGAGGGGAATGGCCTCCCAGGGGAAAGCAGCAACAGCCAAATTCTTTGTACCATGATTGGCTCTCCTACACAGGGAAGGAGTAAAAAGTGTGGGAATGCAATAGTTACAGGGGATTCAACTGTAAGGGGAATAGATAGACATTTCTGTGGTCGCAAACGAGATTCCAGAATGGTATGTTGCTTCCCTGGTGCTAGTGTCAAGGATGTCTCAGAGCGGCTACAAGACATTCTGAAAGGGGAGGGTGAACAGCCATTGGTCATGGTACAAATTGCTACAAACGACATAGGTAAAAAAGGGATGAGGTCCTAAAAGCAGAATATAGGGAGTTAGGAAGTAAGTTGAAAAGCAGGACCTTAAAAGGTAGTGATCCTCAGGATTACTACCAATGCCACATGCTAGTCAGAGTAGAAACAGCAGGATATATCGGATGAATACGTGGCTGAGGAGATGGTGTAAGGGGGAGGGTTTCAGATTCCTGGGACATTGGGACAGGTTCTAGGAGAGGTGGGACCAGTACAAACTGGACAGGCTACACCTGGACAGGACCGGGACTGATGCCCCAGGGGGAATATTTGCTAGAATGGTTGGGGAGGGTTAAACTAAAATGGCAGGGGGATGGGAACCTATGCAAGGAGTCAGAGGAGGAGGAATCAAGGACAAGAACAGAAGACAGAAAAGGGAATAAGAAAAGTGATAGGCTGAGAAATCAAGGGCAAGAATCAAACAGGGCCTCAGTGAAAAACAGTGGGAACGGGACACGTAATGTTAAAAAACAAGCCTTAAGGCTTTGTGCCTTAACTCGAGGAGCATTTGCAGTAAAGTGGGTGAATTAATCGTGCAAATAGATGTAAACAGGTATGATATAGTTAGGATTACAGAGACATGACTGCAGGGTGACCAGGGATGAGAACTGAACATCCAGGGGTATTCAGTATTTAGGAAGGACAGACAAAAAGGAAAAGGCGGTGGAGTTGCATTGCTGATTAAAGATGAAATTAACGCAATAGTGAGGATAAATATTGGCTCTGACAATGTGGAATCTGTATGGGTAGAGCTGAGAAACACTAAGGGGCAATAAGTTAGTGGGGGTTGTATATAGAGCCCCAAACTGTAGTGGTGATGTTGGGAATGGCATTAAACAGGAAGTTAGAGAGGCATGCAATAAAGGAACATCTGTAGTTATGGGTGACTTTAATATGCATATAGATTGGGCAAATCAAATTAGTAACAATACCGTAGAGGAGGAATTCCTGGAGAGTATACGGGATGTTTTTCTGGACCAATAAGTTGAGGAACCAACTAGAGAACAGGCCATCCAAGACTGCGTATTGTGAAATAAGAAAGGAATAATTGGCAATCTAGTTATGCGAGGCCCCTTGGGGATGAGCAACCATAATATGATAGATTTCTTCATTAAGATGGAGAGTGACGTAGTTGATTCTGAGACTAGAGTCCTGAATCTTAATAAAGGAAACTACGATGGTATGAGGCGCGAGTTGGCTATGATGGATTGGGAAACGTTACTCAAAGGGATGACGGTGGATAGGCAAAGGCAAACATTCAAAAAGCACCAGGGTGAACTGCAACAATTATTTATTCCTGTTTGGCGCACAAGTAAAACAGGAAATGTGGCCAAACCATGGCTTACAAGGGAAAGTAGAGATAGTATTAGATCCAAGGAAGAGGCATACAAATTGGACAGAAAAAACAATTGGGAGCAGTTTAGAATTCAGCAAAGGAGGACCAAGGGATTAGCTAAGAAGGGGAAAATAAGAGTACAAGAGTAAGTTTGCGGAGAGCTTAAAAACTGACTGTAAAAGTTTCTATAGGTATGTGAAGAGAAAAAGATTGGTGAAGACAAATGTAGGTCCCTTACAGTCAGAAACAGGGGAATTTATAATGGGGAACAAAGAAATGGCTGACCAACTAAATACATACTTTGGTTCTGTCATCACAAAGAAGGACACAAATAACATACCAAAAATGCTGGGGAACACAGGGTTTAGTGAGAGGGAGGGACTGAAAGAAATCAATATTAGTAGGGAAATGGTGTTGGGGAAATTGATGGGATTGAAGGCCGATAAATCCCCAGGGCCTGATAACCTACATCCCAGAGTACTTAAAGAAGTGGCCCTAGAAAAAGTGGATGCATTGGTGGTCATCTTCAGAGATTCTATAGATTCTGGAACAGTTCCTGCAGATTGGAGGGTAGCAAATGTAACCCCAATATTTAAAAAGGGAGGTAGAGAGAAAACAGGGAATTAAAGACCAATCAGCCTGATGGCAGTAGTGGGGAATATTCTAGAGTCCATTATAAAATATTTAATAGCCAAGCACTTGGAAAACAGTGGCAGAATCGGACAGAGTCAGCATGGATTTACGAAAGGGAAATCATGCTTGACAAATCTACTGGAAATTTTTGAGGATGTAACTAGTAGAGTTGATGAGGGGGGGGCCAGTGGATGTGGTTTATTTGGACTTTCAGAAGACTTTTGACAAAGTCCCATATAAGAGATTAGCGTGTAAAATTAAAGCTCATGGGATTGGGGGTAGTGTATTGAGATGGATAGAAAATTGGTTGGCAGACAGGAAACAAAGAGTAGGAATAAATGGGTCTTTTTTCTGAATGGCAGGCAATGACTAGTGGGGTAGCACAGGGATTGGTGTTAGGACCCCAGCTATTCACAATATATATTAATGATTAGATGAGGGAACTAAATGTAATATCTCCAAATTTGCAGATGACACAAAGCTGGGTGGAACTGTGAGGAGAATGCAGAGATGCTTCAGTGTGATTTGGACAAACTGAGTGAGTGAGCAAATGCATGGCAGATGCAATATAATGTGGATAAATGTGAGGTTATCCACTTTGGTAGCAAAAACAGGAAGGCAGATTATTATCTGAATGGCTATAAATTGCAAGAGGGGAATGTACCACAAGACCTGGGTATCCTCATACACCAGTCGTTGAAGGTAAGTATGCAGATGCAGTAGGCGGTAAAGAAGGCAAATGGTATGTTGGCCTTCATAGCGAGAGGATTCGAGTACAGAAAAAGGATGTCTTGCTGCAATTATAGAGGGCCTTGCTGAGACCTTGCTGGAATAGTGTGTGCAGTTTTGGTCTCCTTATCTGAGGAAGGATGTTCTTGCTATAGAGGAAGTGCAGTGAAGGTTTACCAGACTGATTTCTGGGATGGTGGGACTGACATATGAGGAGAGATTGTGTTGGTTAGGATTATATTCGCTGGAGTTCAGAAGAAAGGGGGGGCATCTCATAGAAACCTATAAAATTCTAACATTCTAACAGGACTAGAGAGGGTAAATGCATGAAGGATGTTCCCGATGGTGGGGGAGTCCAGAGCCAGGGGTCATAGTCTGAGGATACAGGGTAGACCATTTAGGACTGAGATGAGGAGAAATTTTTTCACCCAGAGAGTGGTGAGCCTGTGGAATTCGCTACCACAGAAAATAGTTGAGGCCACAACATTGTACGTTTTCAAGAAGAGTTAGATATAGCTCTTGGGGCAAAAGGGATCAAAGGATATAGGGAGAAAGTGGGAGCAGGCTATTGAGTTGGATGATCAGCCATGATCATGATGAGTGGCGGAGCAGGCTCAAAAGGCCGAATGGCCTATTCCTGCTCCTATTTTCTATGTTTCTATGTTTCTATCCCACAACCAACGGATCAGACCTAAGCTCTGCAGTCATGCCACATCCAGCTGTGGATGGTGATAGACAATTAAACAACTCACTGGAGGAGGAGGTCCACAAATATCCCCATCCTCAATGATGGGGGAGCTCAACATATCAGTGCAAAAGATAAGGCAGAAGCATTTGCTGCAATCTTCAGCCAGAAGTGCCGAGTGGATGATCCATCTAGGCCTTCTCCGGAGGTCCCCAGCATCACAGTTGCCATTCTTCCCCCAATTCAATTCATCCATGCGATATCAAGAAATAGCTGAAGACATTGGATAGGGGGCCTGACAATATTCCGGCAACAGTACTGAAGACTTGTGCTCCAGAACTTGCCGCGCCCTAGCCAAACTGTTCCAGTACAGCCACAACACTGACATCTACCTGGCTACGTGGACAATTGCCCAGGTATGTCCTGTACACAAAAAGCAAGACAAATCCAGCTAGTCATTTACCGCCCCATCAGTCTACTCTCGCTCATCAGTATAGTAATGGAAGGAGTCATCAACAGTGCTATCAAGTGGCACTTGCTTAGCAATAACCTACTTACTAATGCCCAGTTTGGGTTCCGCCAGGGCCACTCAGCTCCTGGCCTCATTATAGCCAAACATGGACAAAAGAGCTGAACTCCAGAGGTGAGGTGAGAGTAACTGCCCTTGACATCGATGCCATATTTGACGGAGTGTGGCATCAAGCAGCCCTAGCAAAACTGGACTCAATGGGAATAAGGGGGAAAACTGCACCGGTTGGAATCATACCTAGCACAAAGGAAGATGGTTGTTGGTATTGGAGGTCAGTCATGTCAGCTCTAGGACATCACTGCAGGAGTTCCTCAGGGTAGTGTCCTAGGCCCAGCCATCTTCAGCTGCTTCATCAATGACCTTCTTTCCATCATAAGGTCAGAAGTGGGGATGTTCGCTGATGACTGCACAATATTCAGCACCAGTCACGACTCCTCAGATACTGAAGCAGTCCACGTCCAAATGCAGCAAGACCTGATAATATCCAGGCTTGGGTTGACAAGTAGCAAGTAACACAACTGCCAAGCAATGACCTTCTCCAACAAGAGAGAACCTGACCATCGCCCCTTGTGTGTCAATGGCATTACCATCACTGAATCCCCCACTATCAACATCCTGGGGGTCATCATTGACCAGAAACTGAACTGGATTAGCCATATAAATACTGTGGCTGCAAGAGCAGGTCCCAGGCTAAGAATCCTGCAATGAGTAACTCACATCCTGGCTCCCCAAAGCCTGTCCACCATCTACAAGACACACCTCAGAGGTCTGATGGAATACCCCCCACTTGCCTGGATGAGTGCAGCTCCCATAACACTCAAGAACCTTGACAGCATACAGGACAAAGCAGCCTGCCTGATTGGCACCACATCCACAAACATTCACTCCCTCCGCCACCGACACATAGTAGCCGCAGTGCGTACCATCTACAAGATGCACTGAAGGAATTCACCAAGGCTCCTTAGACAGCACTTTCCAAACCCACAACCATCTAGAAAGACAAGGGCAGCTGATAAATGGGAACACCACCACCTGGAAGTTCCCTCTAAGTCACTCACCATCCTGACATGGAAATATATCGCCGTTCCTTCACTGTCGTTGGGTCAAAATCCTGGAATTCCCTTTCTAAACTGTGGGTGTACCTACACCATATAGACTGCAGCGGTTCAAGAAGGCAGCTCATCACCATCTTCTCATGGGCAACTAGTGATGGGCATTAAATGCTGGCCCAGCCAGCAAAGCCCACATTCCATGAATAAATGAAAAAAACGTATAACCCTATGTTCCCTTCCCCCTCGTATGCTTATCCAGCTTCCCCTTAAATCCAACTATACTATTCGTCTCAACTACTTGTGGTCATGAGTTGCATATCCTCACCACTCTCTTGGTAGATGAGTTTCTTCTGAATTCCCTATTTGATTTGTTGGCGACAATACTTTATCAATATTGTCTAGTTTGCATTTTCCCACAAGTGAAAACACTCTCTGCCCGCTGTGTCTACTCCCTTAAAACCTTTCAGAATTTTAAAGACCTCTATTAGGTCACCCTTCAGCCTTCTGTAGCCTGTTCACCCTTTCCTGATAGGTATAACCTTGCACATTTGGTGCACCTTTTTTCACCCTCCCCAGTGTTTCTGTCTTTTTATAGCATGGTGACTAGAACTGCTCTAAGTTTAGCATACTACTTTTCAATTCTATCCCTCTAGAAATAAACCTTGAAGCTTTGTTGTATTTTTAAAATAGTCTTATTATGTTGCTACTTTTAGTGATTTTTATACTGGTACTCCCAGATCCCTTTGTTTCTCTACCCCACTTAGAACTTATTTACCATTTAATATGTGCCCTCCTTATTTTTCTTACCAAAATGTAACATTGTACACTTAACTACTGAAGTTCATTTATCAACTATATGTCCATTCTCCAAGTGTTCTCTCCTTATTTTGCACACCCTCACACACAAGTATAACACACTGCAATGTCCAGAATGGCAAATCTCAATTTCAAGAGCTGTGATATATTGAGGGACAATTTCCATATTTGAGTCGCTCTGCTGTTAGGCCAGTGTAAGATGATTTGCACCCACTGGTGGTCAGGAGCGGTATGTATACAAGGGTTTTGTTGGGTTAAAAAAAAAACAAAAACAGAATTACCTGGAAAACTCAGCAGGTCTGGCAGCATCGGCGGAGAAGAAAAGAGTTGACGTTTCGAGTCCTCATGACCCTTCGACAGAACTTGAGTTCGAGTCCAAGAAAGAGTTGAAATATAAGCTGGTTTAAGGTGTGTGTGTGGGGGGCGGAGAGATAGAGAGACAGAGAGGTGGAGTGGGGGGGGTGTGGTTGTAGGGACAAACAAGCAGTGATAGAAGCAGATCATCAAAAGATGTCAACGACAATAGAACAAAAGAACACATAGGTGTTAAAGTTAAAGTTGGTGATATTATCTAAACGAATGTGCTAATTAAGAATGGATGGTAGGGCATTCAAGGTATAGCTCTAGTGGGGTTTTTTTTAATATTTTTAAAAATTTTTTTAAAATGTTTTTTTTGTTGTTGGGTTAGTTTGTTTGAATAGTCATTGGTGTAAATCCAGTGTAAAACATGTAAGCTGCTGGAGACAAAAACGGAAAGTGCTAGAAAAACTCAGCAGGTCTGGCTGGCATCATCTGTGAAGAGAAAATCAGAGTTAACATTTCAAGTTGAAAGACTCTTTGGAATTGAAAGGAGGTAGAACTGTGATGGGTTTTATGCTGTTTGGGGAGGGGGGGGGGCGTTAGAAATAAGGGAAGGTCTGGGATAGGTTAGAGGGCAGGAGAGATTAAATAACAAAGATGTCATCGAACAAAAGGCTGGTTTTACTACTGGTTGTAGTAAAGAAACAAAGCACTGGTCCAGAGTAAATATTAATGGCAGGATAATGAATGGCTCTGTCTGAAAGCAAAAACTTAAAACCAAGATACAGACTTGCACTTGGCCAAACAAAAATCAAAATGGAGGTCAGAGTTCATGGTCTGAAGTTGTTGAACTTAATGTTGGGTCCAGAAGGCTGTAAAATGCCTAATCAGAAGATGAGGTGCTGTTCCTCAAGCTTGCACTGAGCTTCACTGGAGCAGTTCAGCAGGCTGAGGACAGATCTTTGAGTGTGAGAGCAAGCTGGCGAATTAAAATGGCAAGAAGGGTCATGCTTTTGGACTGAACGGAAGTTTTCAGAAAAGCAGTCAACCAGCCTGCATTTGGTCTTTCCAATATAATGGAGACCGCATTGTGAGAGGCAAATACAGTAGACTAAATTTAAAGAAGTACAAGTAAATCACTGATGCACCTGGAAAGTTGTTTGGGGCCTTGAACAGTGAGGAGAGAGGAGATAAAAGGGCAGGTGTTACATCTCCTGTGATTGCATGGAAAGATGCCCTAGGAAGGGGATGAGGTGTTGGGGGTGATAAAGGAGTGGACCAGGGTGTCACGGAGGGAATGGTCCCTTTGGAATGTTGACAGGTGAGGTGAAGGACAGTGGTAGCAGCATCACACTTCAGGGCTGCTGGAGACATGGAAACTGAAATGCAGTCTTTAAAATGACAGTTCAGCCTACAGAAATAAAAACAGAAAATACTGGAAACACTAATCAGGCCTGGCAGCATCTGCAGAGAAAGAAATTGAGTTAACTTTCCAGGTCTGTGACCTTACATCAGAACTGGGGCAAAGCTGGAAATACAATAGGCATAGTGAAAAAAGTGGAGGATGGGGAAAAGAATGAAAATTAAGGTCTGTGACAGAGTTGAAGACAGGAGAGATTAAATGGCAAAAAGGTTCATCGTGCAAAGCCAAAGGCAGTGGTAATGGGATAAGTAAAGAAACAAAAGATGTGTCTGGAGGAGGTGTGAATGATCATGACCTGCGATATTTCCAGCATTTTCTGTTTTTCTTTCAAATTTCTAGCATCTGCAGTGTTTTGTACTAGAGTTCAGCATACAGATTTTAGCAACAGATTGGAGGCAACTGGCTAACGAAGATGAAAAGAGTTGACGTTTCGAGTCCTCATGACCCTTCGACAGTCATGAGGACTCGAAACGTCAACTCTTTTCTTCTCCGCCGATGCTGCCAGACCTGCTGAGTTTTTCCAGATAATTCTGTTTTTGTTTTGGATTTCCAGCATCCGCAGTTTTTTTGTTTTTAACGAAGATGAAGGTTGGTCCGCGGGGTTCTTGTCTTACTCACTTAACTTTCAGATAACTTCACTGCAGATCTCATCAATTGTATGACATTTTTCAAGAATATCTACAACAACCCTTTAGAGCAAGCAGCCAAACAATACAGCAGAGTATGTCACTTGGGCACAGAAGAAAACAAAATCTTCCTGACTCTACTGCTCCCTCTAGCACCAAATTAAAACTGACAGCTACTGCTAGCCATTCTGATCCCCCTTGATCACCCTCTCATCCTGAATAAAGGATACTTCTGGTGTCGGCACCCCATGGACCAATCTTCATCTTTTTTGTGGCTCCTGGTGCATGGCTAGCCTCCCCCCAGATTTTGCCTGGTCCTCTTGCTTATTTGTTTTGGCATAACAGATGACAGTGAATCCCTTTCTAGGGACTGATCTTTCATTCTGGACAGGATGCAGCCTGAATGCCCTTGAATCTGACCTTTGTCAATGATGAGTGTGATTTCTTTGTGGATCAGCAGTGACTCTGGTGTCCACAACTTGTTGGACGAAGCACTTGGCTGTTCTTGCACACAGCTGTAACTTAAAAATGGGTGTCCAATGAACTTCACACAAAAATCCTATGTGTTGGTGGGTGGGTGGCAGAAGCCCTCAGCAATTGCACACAGCACTGCACTGACTGATTACGGTTATCAAAGCAGGACAATGCAATTCAGATTTGTCAGCATACATGTCTTTAGAAACCGTCAAATAATAACAGCAGGCTTATTACTTGGAAGCAAAACACATCATTTAAGTGACTTGAATTCAATATGAAAAGGCCCTTGTAATATCCACTTGTTACTGAGTAAATTACATACTTGATTCACAGTCTCAACAGTGTGAATGTAAAACCCAACCCACATCATCCTATTGAATTTATTACAGCAAACTAGTTTATGTGATCAGTCACAAATACTTTGTCAATTATTAAATAAAGAAAGGAAAGACGCATCTGACAGTTGGCAATGTTTAATGCTTGTTGCAAAAGCCTCCAGTGATCTGACTGATGCCCCAAGGAGGCCAAGTGAAGATGCTACCTTTGGCCCAGCCCAAAATTGGACGATGGTGGCACACAAAAAAATGTGCACGCCTACACATCATGATTCTAACTCTGCACATACAAAAGAGTTCAGATTACTCATGCACATAACATATCATATTGCATATCCCATTAACAAAAATGCAGCAGTCAAAAGCTGGACATTTTCGGTTTGGTATTTGATTATTAAAATTACTGAAACTAAGGGTGGCTCAAAATGAGAGGTTGTTTACCTAAAGGTGATTGGAATTTAACATCAATCAGAAGCCATAGTCATTTAAATATTATAAAACTGCAGGGACTCAAGGGTATGTCTGTAATACTCCGTTCTTCCACCCACCCCACCATGCACTCAACACCTGCCTCTCCAGGAACCCAAGAGATTACATAGAATTTACAGGATAGAAACTGTCCATTCAACTCAATTCATTTGTGCCAGTGTTTGTGTTCTACAAAGTCCTCCTCCCACCTTACTTTACTTAATTCTATACGCAAAATGTTCCGTTCCTTAAATGCACTGATGCTTTTCCATTTGGTAACATGTTCCACATTCGAACTACTCTTGGGCAAAAGTTAAGAAGAGCTTCCAATGGAAGGCAGTTAAATAGAAGCATTGAGCAAAGGCTTCACGCGGAGAAGGGAAAGATTAACATTTGAGAGGTACTAGATCATTCTCATATGCCTCATTTGTTAACTCCAATAACTGTATGGAGTACAAAAACAAAAATAAAAATACCTGGAAAAACTCAGCAGGTCTGACAGCATCTGCAGAGAGGAACACAGTTAATGTTTCGAGTCCGTATGAATTTTCAACAGAACTAAGGAAAAATAGGAGGTGAAATATAAGCTGGTTTAAGAGGGGGTGGGACAAGTAGAGCTGGATAGAGGGCCAGTAATAGGTGGAGATTGCCAAAAGATGTCATAGACAAAAGGACAAAGAGGTGTTGACAGTGGTGATATTAGCTAAGAAATGTGCTAATAGGTGACATTAAGGGTAGAAAGCAGGACAAGCAAGGTACAGAGAGCCCTAGTGCGGGTGGGGTGGAGGAAGGGATCGAAATAAGCTAAAAGGTAGAGATAAAACAATGGATGGAAATACACTTAAAAATAATAGAAATAGGTGGGAAAAGAAAAATCCATATAAATTATTGGAAAAAAGGGGGATCAGAAAGGGGGTGGGGCTGGAAGAGAGAGTTCATGATCTAAAATTGTTGAACTCAATATTCAGCCCGGAAGGCTGTAAAGTGCCTAGTTGGAAATGAGGTGCTGTTCCTTCAGTTTGCATTGGGCTTCACTGGAACATTGCAGCAGGCCAAGGACGGACATGTGGGCATGAGAGCAGGATAGAGTGTTGAAATGGCAAGCGACAGGGAGGTTTGGGTCATGCTTGCGGACAAATCGAAGGTGTTCTGCAAAGCGGTCACCCAGTCAGCATTTGGTCTCTCCAATGTAGAGGAAACCGCACTGGGAGCAGCGAATGCAGTAGACTAAATTGAGGGAAGTGCAAGTGAAATGCTGGTTCACTTGAAAGGCGTGTTTGGGCCCTTGGACGGTGAGGAGAGGGGAAGTAAAGGGGCAGGTGTTGCACCTTCTGTGATTGCATGGGAAGGTGCCATGGGAGAGGGTTGAGGTGAAGGGGGTGATGGAGGAGTGGGCCAGGGTGTCCTGGAGGGAACGATCCCTGTGGAATGCCGCCTGTGGGGATGAAGGGAAGATGTGTTTGGTGGTGGCATCATGCTGGAGCTCGCGGAAATGGCAGAGGATGATCCTTTGAACGTGGAGGTTGGTGGGGTGATAAGTGAGGACAAGGGGGACCCTATCATGGTTCTGGGATGGAGAGGAAGGTGTGAGGGCAGATGCGCAGGAGGGCCCTGTCAACCACTGTGGGTGGAAAACCTTGGTTAATAAAGAAGGAAGACACGTCAGAGGAACTGTTTTTGAAAGTGGCATCATCAGAACAGATGCAACGGAGGTGAAGGAACTGAGAGAATGGGATGGAGTCCTTACAGGAAGCGGGGTGTGAGGAGCTGTAGTCAAGGTAGCTGTGCGAGTTGGTATGCTTGTAATGGATATTGGTGGACAGTCTATCACCAGAAATTGAGTCAGACAGGTCAAGGAAGGGAAGGGAAGTGTCAGAGTAGGACCGTGTGAAAATGATGAAGGGGTGGAAATTGGAAGCAAAATTAATACATTTTTCCAGGTCCAGACGAGAGCATGAAGCAGCACCAAAGCAGTTATCGATGTACAGGAGAAAGAGTTGTGGGTGGGGGCCAGAGTAGGACTGGAACAAGGAATGTTCCACATACCCCATAAAGAGACAGGCATAACTGGGGCCCATGCGGGTACCCATAGCCACACCTTTTATTTGGAGGAAGTGAGAGGAGTTTAAGGAGAAATTGTTCAGCGAGAGAACAAGTTCAGTCAGGCGGAGGAGTGTAGTGGTGGATGGGGATTATTTGGGCCTCTGTTCGAGGAAGAAGCGGAGAGCCCTCAGTGTATACAGTAATTGTATACAAGGGAAGAATAAATCTGAAGCTGGTCTTTTATCTCAAGTCTATTCTTCAGCCAGCTCAACAGGGTAGCAGACTCCCAGTTCCTTCCTCCCCCCTCCCTTCTTGGAGTGTTACAGCTGTACCCATTTATGTCTCTTTTTATTGAACCAATCAAACTAAATTAACAAAAACAAGAGACAATGTAAAAATCAGCCCCTTAAGGGGATACTGCAAAAAAGAAAAGCAAACTCTAAAATGAAGCTTACAAGCATCAAATCAAAATGAGATTAAAGGGTCGATAAAGCAACCCAGTCCCCACGGTGCCTACCGAGCACGGAATGTACCCATTTACAGGTGAGCCAATGCCCATTACCTGTTTTAATGATGCAATTGTCCTAACAGTCTAATTGCTATACAATGAAATTGCAAATAAACAAGATGATTGTCACTGGACCATGACAATGTAATTGCTGATACATTGACATCAGTGACCAATAGCAGATTGGCAACAGCAGAGGTTTTTGATTGCTCAATTGCCCTTGCTGCCAGAGACTCGCCAACTATGGACATGTGTAGGGGAGAAACAAAATGAAAGGGAAAAGAGAAGTTTAAAAAGGTATCATTATTAATGTGAAATAGGTAATCACTCTATGTGGCATTAAAAAGCAATTGAGCATACTGAACACAATGAAGGCTATAGACCTTGATAACTTACTGGATGTACTGCCAGGAAGACACTGCATGTCTGTGCACCAGAATTAGCCAAGCATTTCCAGTAGAGCTGTAACACTGACAGCTACCCAGCAAAATGAAAAATTGCTCAGGTATATCCCATCCACAAAATGCAAGATGCAATCCAAACTTGTCAATTAATGCCCTATCAGCAACCATCTGATCATCAGCAAGGTAATGGAAATAGTCATCAATAGTCTTCAAGCATTACTTACTCACTGATGCTGAGTTCAAACACAATCACAAAGTTTCAGACCTCATCACCACTATATTCCAGATGCGGATGTAAGGGATGAATGGCAGAGGAGAGGTGAGAAAAATAATCCTTGATAACAAGACAGTATTCATTTTTTAAAAATTCATTCATGGGATGTGGGATTTGCTGGCTGGGCCAGCATTTATTGCCCATCCCTAGTTGCCTTTGAGATCATGGTAATGAGCTGCCTTCTTGAACTGCTGCAGTCCATGTGGTGTAGGCACAACCACAGCGCTGTTAGGAAGGGAGTTCCAGGATTTTGACCCAGCGACAGTGAAGGAACGGCAATATATTTCCAAGTCAGGAAAGTGAGTTATTTGGAGGGGAACCTCTAGGTGGTGTTCCCATCTATCTGCTGCCCTTGTCCTTCTAGATGTTGGTGGTCATGGGTTTGGAAGGTGCTATCTAAGGAGCCTTGGTCAATTCCTGCAATCCATCTTGTAGATGGTACACACTGCTGCTACTGTGCGTCGGTGGTGGAGGGAGTGAATGCTTGTCGATGAGGTGCCAATCAAGCAGGCTGCTTTGTCCTGGACGGTGTCCAGCTTCTTCAGTGTTGTGGGAGCTGCACTCATCCAGGCAAGTGCGGAGTATCCTGACTTGTGACTTGTAGATAGTGGACACGCTTTGGGGAGTCAGGGAGTGAATTACTCATCGCACGATTCCTAGCCTCTGACCTGCTCTTGTAGCCACAGGATTTATATGGCTAGTCAAGTTCATTTTTGGTCAATGGTAACCCCAAGGCTGTTGATAATGGGGGATTCAGTGAAGGCAATACCACTGAACATCAAGGAGCAATGGTTGGGTTCTCTCTTGTTGGAGATAGTCATTACCTGACACTTGTGTGACGCGAATGTTACTTGCCACTTGTCAGCCCAAGCCTGGATATTGTCCAGGTCTCGCTGCATTTGATCATGGACTGCTTCAGTATCTGAGGAGTCACTAATAGTGCTGAACATTGTTCAACCATCGGCAAACATCCCAACTTCTGACCTTATGATGGAAGGAAAGTAATTGGTGAAGCAGCTGAAGATGGTTGGACCTAGGACACTACCCTGAGGAACTCCTGCAGTGAAGTCCTACAGCTGAGATGACTGACCTCCAACAATTACAACCATATTCCTTTGTGCTAGGTATGACTCCAACCAGTGGAGAATTTTCCCCCGATTCCCATCGACTCCAGTTTTGCTAGGGCTCCTTGATGCCTCACTCTATCAAATATGGCCTTGATGTCAAGGGCAGTAACTCTCACCTCACCTCTGGAATTCAGCTCTTTTGTCCACGTTTGAGCCAAGGTTGTAATGTGGTCAGGAACTGAGTGGCCCTGACAGAACCCAAACTGGGCATCAGTGAGTAGGTTATTGCTAAGCAAGTGCCGCTTGATAGCACTGTTGATGACCCCTTCCATTACTTTATGATGAGCAACAGTAGACTGATGGGGCAGTAATTGACCAGATTGGATTTATCCTGCTTCTTGTGTACAGAACATACCTGGGCAATTTTCCACATAGCCAGGTAGATGCCAGTGCTGCAGCTGTACTGGAACAGCTTGGTTAGGGGTGTGGCAAGTTCTGGAGCACAAGCCTTCAGTACTATTGCTGAAATATTGTCAGGGCCCAAAGCCTTTGAAGCATTCAGTACCTTCAGCTGTTTCTTAATATCATGTGGAGTGAATCGAATTGGCTGAAGACTGGCATCTGTGATGCTGGGGACTTCCAGATGAGGCTGAGATGGATCATCCACTCGGCACTTCTGACTAAAGATTGTTGCGAATGCTTCAGCCTTATATTTTGCACAGCTGTTCTGAGCTACTCTATCATTGAGGATGGGGATAGTTGTGGAGCCTCCTCCTCCAGTGAGTTGTTTAATTGTCCACCACCATTCACGACTGGATGTGGCAGGACTGCAGAGCTTAGAGCTGAGCTGTTGGTCCTGGGATCACTTAGCTCTGTCTATCACTTGCTGCTTATGCTGGTTGGCATGCAAGTAGTCCTGTGTTATAGCTTCATAAGGTTGCCCCCTCATTTTTAGGTATCCATGCTGCTGCTCCAGCTTGTCCTCCTGCACTTTTCATTGAACCAGGGTTGATCCCCTGGCTTGATGGTAATGGTACAATGGGGGATAGGCCAGGCCATGAGGGTAAAGATTATGTTCGAGTACAATTCTGCTGCTGCTGATGGCCCACAGTGTCTCATGGATGCCCAGTCTTGAGTTGCTAGATCTGTTCAAAATCTATCCCATTTAGCACTGTGGCAGTGCTATACAATGGACGATATCCTCAATGTGAAGGCATGACTTCTTTTCCACAATGACTGTGCAGCAGTCACTCCTACCGATACTGTCATAGACAGATGCATCTGCGGCAGGCAGGTTGGTGTGGATGTGGTCAAGTGCGTTTTTTCCTGTTGTTGGTTCCCTCTCCACCTGCCACAGATCCAGTCCAACAGCTATGTCATTTAGGACTTGGCCAGCTTGGTCAGTAGTGGTGCTATCGAGCCACTCTTGGTGATGGACATTGAAGTCCCCCACCCAGAGTACATTCTATGCCCTTTCCACCCTCAGTGCTTCCTCCAAGTGATGTTCAACATGGAAGAGCACTGATTCATCAGCTGAGCGAGGGCGGTACATGATAATCAGCTGGAGGTTTCCTTGCCCATGTTTAACCTGATGCCATGAGGCTTCTTTGGGTCCGGAGTCGATGTTGAGAACTCCCAGGGCAACTCCCTTGTGACTGTATACCACTGTGCTGCCACCTCTGCTGGGCCTGTCCTGCTGGTGGGACAGGACATACCCAGGGATGTTAGTATCTGGGACATTATCTGTAAGGTATGATTCTGTGAGAATGACTATGTCAGGCTGTTGCTTGATTAGTTTGTGAGACAGCTCTCCCAATTTTGGCACTAGCTCCCAGATGTTAGTAAGGAGGACTTTGCAGGATCGACAGGGCTGCGATTGCCATTGTCGTTTCCGGTGCCTAGGTCGATGCTAGGTGGTCCGTTCGGTTTCTTTCCTTTTTTGTGAATTTATAGCAGTTTGTTACAACTGAGTGGCTTGCTAGGCCATTTCAGAGGGCATTTAAGAATCAAACATATTGCTTATCGAGTATGACACCAAGGAGCCCCAGAAGACCGAGGTCATTGGGATTAAGGGGAAAAGCCACCAGTGCAGGCCATATACATGCCAAATAGAAACATGGGCCATGACCAAAATGCATGTCCAAGCCCGCGTGAGACTACAGCAACAATTTTACCAGTGCAGGCAATTAATAGGTCTCTGCCAGGGGACCCATGTCCCACTAAGGACGGTAGCCAGCCTCTCCAAGCAGCCAGTCCAATCAGAGAGCCAACAGCTTTGCAGCCTCAGCAGCAAGACCATTAGAGGCAGCCACTGCTGAAACTGCAAGGGGAAAGAAAAGAGCCTCCATATTGAGGCACCCTCGAAAGGCTGGCATAAAAAGTATAGACATTTCAGGGCCAGGCAAGCAGGCAGGCAGACTTTGTCAAGTGGAGGGACTCTGGAGGTGGCCATTGCCACTGGGGAGCCCCTCCATCGAATATGAACCCTCTTGAAAGGAAGGGTTCCCTGGGAAGTCACTGGAACACCACCTCAATATAGCTGGCCAACTCTCTACATGGCAGCGGACTGTTCTGACACTGGTAAAATGTTGGCATCCTGGTTTAAAGACCATAGTAGGCCAAGCCACTACCATTCCTGCCGCTGGGAATATCGCTAACAGCAAGAACATGTCGAGCTTCTGTCCTGACACCTTCCACTGCCATTTTAACACCCCCCCTGCCTCCCAACCCATCTCCAAAGGGCTGGTAAAATTCTGAGCCATGGTCACAGCAACTGAAGGCTAATCATCACAGCAGAAGTTTGACACAACAAAATCCTTGGCTTCATCAATGATTTTCTTTCATCGTAAGGACAGGAGTGGGAGTATTCACTGACAATTCCAGTATTCATCTCTATGTACAACTTCTCCAATAATGAACAAAACAAAAACAGAATTACCTGGAAAAACTCAGCAGGTCTGGCAGCATTGGCAGAGAAGAAACGTGTTGATGTTTCGAGTCCTCATGACCATTCAACAGAACTGGGTGAATCCAAGGAGAGGGGTGAAATATAAGCTGGTTTAAGGTGGTGGGGGAGAGAAGTAGAAGGGGGTGGTGTGGTTGTAGGGACAAGCAAGCAGTGATAGGAGCAGATATTCAAAAGATGTCACAGACAAAAGAACAAAAGAACACAGAGGTGTTGAAGTTGGTGATATTATCTAAATGAATGTGCTAATTAAGAATGGATGGTAGGGCACTCAAGGTACAGCTCTAGTGGGGGTGGGGGGCATAAAAGATTTAAAAATAATGGAAATAGGTGGGAAAAGAAATGTCTATATAAATTATTGGAAAAAACAAAAGGAAGGGGGAAGAAACAGAAAGGGGGTGGGGATGGAGGAGGGAGTTCAAGATCTAAAGTTGTTGAATTCAATATTCAGTCCGGAAGGCTGTAAAGTGCCTAGTCGGAAGATGAGGTGCTGTTCCTCCAATGTGCGTTGGGCTTCACTGGAACAATGCAGTAAGCCAAGGACCGACATGTGGGCAACTTGGAGAGACCAAATGTAAACTGGGCAACCGCTTTTCAGAACATCTGCGGTCTGTCTGCTAGAATGATCCAAACCTCCCTGTCGTTTGCCATTTTAACACTCCACCCTGCTCTCTTGTTAAAAGAAACTGCCCAAATACACTCTATGAACTCTGCTTCAAGGCTACTTTTGCCAGTTTGATTTTTCCAATAAGAAATAGGAGCAGGAGTAGGCCATTCAGTCCAGTGAGCCTGCTTCATCATTCAATAAGATCGAGGCTGATCTGATTACAGCTTCAACTCCAATTTCTTGCTTGTCCCTCATAACCATTGACTCACTTGTAGATACAAAATCCGTCCAACTCAGCCTTGAATATATTCAATGGCCCAGCCTCCATGTTCTCTGAGAAAATAAATTCTTCCTCAATTCCATCTTAAATGGGACCCTTTTTTCTGAAACTGTGCCCTTGGTTCCAGATTCATAGTCTCTTACGAGGATGTCATTGGACCCTTTGACTCATCCTTCAGTCTTCATAAAAACATTGTCATTGAGACCAAGTTTAACTGACGCAGTTAAAAGCAGCATGAAGGCATTGAGTCATTGGTCAACCATTTGTACAGCCTAGCTGCAAATTGTGAGTATGGAACACTAAAGGACGACCTGATCAGAGATTGAATAGTTGTTGGCGTTTTAGATGAGAATCACTTTGACTTCTTACAATTGCGGGAAGATTTAACTTTAAGCAAAGCGGTACAGCTGGCCAGACCAAAAGGGTGAGGCAGAGTAAGGCTTTTTTTAAAGATATGAGGGAAATTTCCCAAGAACAGCCCAATGAGGTCATTCAATTTGTAGGTTATAAACATAAAGTATAGCAAGGCAGCAACCAGGGAAATGCCCTGAAAAGGCACCAACTGCCATTTTCCAATGTACCCACTGTGGCGGGAAGAAGGTCCACAGGCAGGGAGAATGCCCCGCCCGATTTGTGCAATGCCATGGCTGTGGCAAGTTAGGCCATTTTAAAAGTAGTCTGTCATTCCAGGAAATATGTTTACAAGACAGAGGGGGAACTTTGTCAAAGCAACCTCCATTCGAGAAATTCAAGACCTTGACAACCTGAAAAACACTTTACTAGGAGAATTAATAGAAATCAAGGATAATGAAAACAAGATTTTGAGTGCTGACATTGGGGTAAACAGGCACCTCACCAAATTGAAACTAGACACTGGAGCTGTGTTATCTGACTATATTTCATGATTGAATGATGTAACTCTGCAACTTTCCTCTAAGCAACTTCAAGGTACAGTAGGTATCACAATAAGGGCGTGAGACCACATGCCGGCTATCCTTCACTATAATGGGAGAGAGATCTTTAAGAGATCTATGTCCTTCCACATCAGCAATTTCTTTATTAAACAGAAACGTTTATGTAGCTTTGAATTTTGTCTACTCCCCAGCTGCACAGAAATTGAAATGGGCTCATTATGCAGTGAGCTGGTCTTTATTGAAGAAACACCATCCATTGGACAACAGGAGGAGATTGCTGATCTTCCACTTCTTTTTGGGGACGGGCTAGAAGAAGCAGGAACCAGGATGCATCAACAATGGCAGTGACCACCTGCTCAAGGAGCTTCTAGACTTTGGATCACTCTTTCAGTAAAGAGTTCAAGAGAATGAAGCCACTGCAAGGGCAGTTGATCTGTTGGAAGAAGAGGTCCATGACCTTCCTACACTCTTTGACTCCACAGCCAATGATAGTGAAGTCTTTGTTGTCTATTTTGAGGAGAATTATCTTTTTGTTGAAGATGATGATAAATATGTGAATTTGTCTAGCTATTCCACTAAGCCCACCAAGGACATGCATCAACAATTGCAAGCAGCCAGCAAAAAGCTACCTAGGGAGAAGGAGATGCTTAACTCCAAATTGAATCAAACCAATAGTGAAAGTTCGCAGTTTACTAATGTGAGCAAATGTAAACTGAAGCTCATACTTCAATCTCATCAGTAAGCCATGGAAGCACTCAAGCTTTCTTTCAGTAAAGAACCAGAGGCCCAAACTACAAAGCTTCTACAGCTGAAGAGTGCCTACGAAGAATTTAAAGTCGAGGATCAAATGGAGCTTTAAAATACTGAAATTAAGTAAGTTGGAGAAGTCTAATTAGCTAAAAGAAAACGTTGAATGAAAAACCCAGTTATTAGCCATCACACAGCACTACCAAGGCACAGAGAAGGATTCACACATAACAAATGCTGCAACGAAAGAAAGTAAACATATTTTAATTTCTTTACTCCTTTATGGGATGTGGGCCTCACTAGCAAGGCCAGCATCTGTTGTCCATCCCTAATTGCTCTTTTTAGGCTATTTCAGAGGGCAGTTAAGGGTCAATCACATTGCTGTGGTTCTGGAGTCACATGTAGGCCAGACCAGGTAAGGATGGCAGATTTCTTTTCCTAAAGGACATTAGTGAACCAGATTGGTTTTTACTATAATCAATGATAGTTTCATGGGGCAGAATTTAGCCCTTGTCGGGCGAGCTTGCTGGAGGTGGGCAGGGGCAGTCGGGAAGCCAACAGCCGCCTGTGATTGAGGCCAGAAGGCGATTTCATGCTGGCAGGCCAGTTAAGGCCCACCCAGGTGAAAGGCGAGCGGCAGCGCTCAGTGGGGCAGGGGGAGGAGGGTAAGCGGGCTGAGTGCGAATTTCACGCATACGCGTGAGTGCGCACTTGAAAATCTCCCTGAGGCACAGAGCTGCTTCAGGGAGATGAAGAGTTTTCCAAAAAAAAAAAATTGAAACATATCATAAAGCATGTCTCTTCATGTGACTCTGTCCTGAGCTGGGATATGTAATTAATTAAATTTTTAAATTTTTATTTTATTTTTGTTTGCTTTTGGAAACCTCATCCCACCTGAGGATGAGCTTTCCTTAAAAGTGCAAAGGCTGCTTGGCCTTTTCCCCTGCCCACCAACCGTAAGGTTGGACTAGCAGTGAAAAATGTATGTTTATTAAGACTTTAATGACCTTAACAGGCCTTTTAATTGTTGCCGGCACACTGCAGATTCTCGTATGCCCGCTGACTGAAATATCACGCGAATGCGCGTTGACATCAGGCAAGCATCATTTTATGCTCGAGCAAGTCGGGTGCACGCTCGCCTGCCAAGGTAAAAATTTTGCCCATGGTCACCATTACTGAGACTAGCTTTCAATTCCAATTTTATTAGTTGAAATTAAATGCCACCAGCTGTTGTGGGGCGATTTGAACCTGTGCTCCCAAAGCATTATCCTGGGCTTTAGGATTGCTAGTTCTGTGACATTACCACTACACCACTGTATCCCCTGATATTGCAATACAGGAGTGAATGAATGCTGTACCACATCTAAGGAAATTACCACAATATCAGACAAAAGGGTTGGTTGAAGAAGTACTGACACTAGCTGTCTTTTCTGTTACTACTGAGACAACATTCGATGCTGATGTTGAACTTTCAAACAAGTCTGCCGACCAAAGTACAATACAGGAACTTCCTATAGATCCCAGTCCTGAAGTTTATTCCTTTGTTGATAAAGGCCCAATTCTACTTTCTCCTGCTGACCCCGAGATCCCATTGTCTGTAGCAGAGCAACCTCATGCTGAAGCTAGCATGGAAATGATGCCACAACCTACAGAAAGTGCAATTGCTACCCTAAGACTAGTAGGGAAGCCCTCCTTTCCTCGTATCCAGCAGTGTCTTCAAGATGTTTTTCATTTTTCTTTTCATCTACTTGATTCATTTCTGACTCAAGTATTGAATATTATTCTTGTCGTCACAGCAGCAGTGAATGATACATCTGCAAAGTTCTCATAGGAGCTGAAGGAGCTTCATTTTGTCAAGCCGTGCTTTCACCTTTCTCCAGGGTGAAATGCGGAAGATGATAAGAGGGAGAATTTTCATTCATTGCCTTCCTTTTCAAGGGGTTGTGACTGTTCAAGTCTTGGGGCAGAATTTCCCCAAATTTGCACTAAGTGTGGTAGCGGGCGGGTACAATGCATTTCATCTGCCGGCTGTGATGGCGGGTTTTCATGCCGTATTGTCCCAAATCTGTCCCATTATTTATGCACACCCATGAAACACGCCATTTTCATTGCAGGCGGGCTCTCATTCGCCCACCTGCCATCACCCCACCGCTGCATCATGACGGGTGCCATGTTTAAAGTCCAGTCACAAGCACACATCTCAGTGCTTCCAGACCACCACTGTCGCACGGAAGACAGGGCCCCCCGGTTTAATGGCAGGTCTCTTGGTGACTTTTGGATGTATGGAGGCCTGCCGGTATGTCCTGTACCCCTGCTCTGGCCATAGCATCGGGCAGCAATGTGACCAATCCGGCTTGGGAGGAGGTGTCAGCAGTGGTCAGCGCCAACGCCCTTCAAAAGAGGACAGCCACCCAGTGCCACAAGAGGATGAATAATCTCCTCCATTTCGACATGCACACGCTCACAAACCCAGCACACATCCACAGGGACCTCACTCACTGCCAGTTCAAGGGGCATCACCATTCACTCTCTCATGCTCACTGTCGTTGTCCTCATCCCATCCATGGGACCACTCAACACCCTCACCCACGCCAGATATACTTGTCAACTGGCCTGGCAGGTGTTCTGCTTACACTTTCTCCATCTCTATCCATGCAGGACAAGCTGGCACATAACAAGAGAGAGGGATCGCAGACTGGTGGCAGAATGCCCGAAATCAAAGTCCTCACGGACTTCGAAAACAGAGCCATCCAGCTGGCTGGCCAGGATATGGTACAGTCCTGAGCTGATGGAGAGGTTGGCACTGCTCTACACAGTGCAACATCCATCAAACGACCATGCCATGAGTGATGTGTCCTCTTTCACAGGTCACTGCCATGCATTAGTTATCTCTCCTTGCTTTCAAAGGCACATCTGCAAACAGCCAACAGAGTCCACGTCCCAGGGCCTCCAATCAAGCCCCAAAGAAACCTCTGAAGGAGAATCTGGAGACACCCTCTCTGAAGTCCCGTCACAGTGCTCACCCACATCCTCCACCGTCACAGAAACACACACCTCGGTGGGACCTAGCTTTAGGATAGCCTTGGGATCACAATCTGGTGAGTACATCGCACTGTCTGATCCACTGCAGGTGGCGGCAAGGACTTCCCAGGTGTCTGGCACTCAGAAGACTGCTGGAGTCCAGAATGTTGCTGAGTCCGAGTCATGTGGCAAGCCTCTAGACTCAGTCGTGTCACAGTTTTTGGAGCTGCAAAGGCAAGCTCAGGAACATCAGGAAGGTATGTCCGCTGCACTCCTCAGATTGCAAAGCATGATGGAGGAGTCCGTCCACCTTCAGTGTGAGATGGTAGCACTGGCATGCCAATGCACTGAGGTCAACACTGGTAGGATGGTGGCCGCCATAGAGACCTTGGTCTAGGACTTCACTCCTGCACTGTTGCACGGACTGAACTCCATCACTGATGCCATAAAGCAGATGTGGTTCCCATGAATCACATTGTTGTCCACCACCTTCTACATCCTACAGCTGCAAAACATCACCTGCCTGCCACCTCCATTGTATTTTATTTAACAAATTAGGTTTTTAAGTTTTGAAATATCATTCAATTAGTTTTTAATCTAAATAATAACCTTGTTAAATTTATTAAATTTTGTTTAAGTTTTTACTGTACCTTAGCACACAGTCCTAGTCTAACCCTACTAATTTATATTTTTTTATATACCGGTATCAAACAGTACCTCTTACCCTCTCACCGAATTCTCACACTCACCAAATAATGTGAAAATACTGTGTCCAGTTTTGGTCTTCTCCCCTGGTGGATGAAATTGAGTCTCTGGAAAGGATGCAGAGGAAGGCCACTAGACTAATTCTCAAGTTAAATCATCTTATTTATCAAGATAGGTTAAAGAGCCGAATCTCTGCACTTTAGAGAAGCATATACTTAGAGGTGGTCTGATCAAGATTTATAAGATGATGAAGGGAATAGATTGCGTTTGAGTTGACATTTTGTTCCAATTAAATAGTTTAGGGAAGACCAGCGTCACATCTTAAGGTATGTAAGACCAGGTCTCGGTTATGTCAGGAGATGGTTCCTTTCTCAGGGAATAATCTGAAATTGACTGCCAGCTCATGCAGTGGATGCCAATTCACTGAATTCCTTCAAGTGAGGGCTGTTTTGAGCTGAGACAGAGATCACTTCTTACAAAAGGAAAGTATTAAAGGAATTATTAGGGTCAACATGATCTCCTGGACTAGCTTAGATCAACTTGGTGGGGTTGGGGAGCGTCCAGAATTAACCTCATCAAATTGGCCAGATTTTTAAATCTAATTTTCTTTCATCTCCAAGGTGGTGCCATAGTTTTGGATGGGGTGGAGAGTGCATATGTTGTGATACACAAGGTATGACAATTCTGTTGAACAGGTTGGATGAACCTGAGGGTCTTTTTCTATTAGTCATTGTTTGTATGCAGCCAATCACCTTAGAAATGGCACTTTGAGTGGCAGTTTAGAGATCATGGCACCAGACCTTTATGCTGCCCCCAGTTCAACAGTATCTGTCGATTTGTTTAGCAAGAATGTATCGAACAAGTGACAGCAAAGTCAACAATTATATCTCTACAGACCGAACAGTAGGAGCAGCACAATGGGAATGTCCAATTTCACTGCACTGTTAGAATTCTCAAAATAAACAGATTCAATGAAGGTGCCCATGTGATCATCCAGGCACTTAGGCTCAAAGTCATGACTGACATTAATAAAACAGGCTGCTACTCCATCAATACGAAGCTGGTAGGTGACCAATAACACAGTATTATGGCAATCTTTGCCCATTCTCAGCTAGCAGTAACAATGCTTTAAGATAATCATCTGAATCAGGCTCATTTGAAAGGGAGTGTCGGACTGGAAGGATGGCTTGTCAGTGACCAAGGCTAGTGTGGTAAAGTGGAGTGCTGTGTACCTTTAAGAGAAGGTAGTTAGTTGACCATGTGACACTATTGACCTATCGCTGCACAGCAGAGGCTTCTTGGGTAACAGTTAGTCTCGAGCTGGAGGTGGTTGAAGGAGCATGCATGGTGTTAGTGCTCTGTTCTTAATTACAATAGACTACTAGTGTTTGTTCAGTTAATCAGTCTCTCTGCCTGTATTGTTTCAAGCATCAACTAATGTGTTAATACCAAGAGCGCAGCTAGCATTTGCCAGACATAGCGAATCTAATAACCAAAAACAGAAAAGCTAGTCTCTTCAGTCCTGCACAAGGGGGACAAGGCCAAAACAGCTACTAGACAGAATACAGGGCATATTGAAGCAATGTTTCAAGGCTCATTAAAGAGCATTTTGAAACAATATTTCAAAGCACATTATAGAGCATTTTAAAGCAATCTTTCATGGATCATTATAGAGCATCTTGAAGTAATGCTTCAGATACATCGACAGAGCATGTTTTACAGTATAAATACCAACGTTCCGCATACCCCCCACACCCTCAAAAGTCACCATCTGTTGTGTGTGGTCAACAATTTTGCAATTAAAAAGAGGCCCCAGCACATGGGAGGAGCTGCGAACAAGGTCAGAGTAGAATGTGGACACTGATGAAGAGATTATCGCTACGAAATACCAGCGCAGCCAGAATGACTGGTATGCCAGGCACTCTCATGCCAGACACGTTCAGCTAACTGTTTCAACTGCACCTTTAAAGAACCTTTAACATGGGGTCAAGAAAGTAACTCCAGGCATCTTCTACATGCAATTCCCCAACTAACATCAATGCTCATCCTTTGATGCGCTGCAACCTATTCTGCACAATCAAACTGAAACTCTCTGGACAAAGTTCAACTATAGTGCAGCCAATGTACCAACTTACATGTGCGAATGATACTGGGGTCCTTCCCCATTGTAGATCCCTTGGTGATAGTGAACTATCTCTAATTTCTAGTCCCTGACCTCTGACTTTTACAAAGTGATTCCCCAATGGAATAAATGTGTGCGCTGACCAACCGCTGGATTTCGGTGCACCGAATGGCCTCCTTATGAGCTATGACAATTCCGTGATCCTGTCACAGCCTGGTAAACTGCTTCATAGGGCAGGCTAAACCAGGTGAGGGTAGTCATTGGGTGTCCTACTCCCTGCAGCTTAGAAATTTGTCTACCCGAACATGCAAAGACTGACCGGTGGATTGGGTGGATGAGACTTGGACAACGGTCTTGAAGATGGTTCAGTGTAGAGCATGACAAGATATAGAAAGTCACTGTATCTGAACCTATCTCCAGCCAACTAGACTCATCTTGCCACTGGACCAAGATAGGTTAGGACCAGAAAGTGAGGCTGACGATGCACAACCTGCCTTCGCTATAATCCAATTCATGCACAAGTTCATCTTCTTTTATCATCTTTCATGTTAATTCTTCAGATGGCACCACCATTGATTCAGTCTCTGCTATGGTTGCCATTTTACTAAAGCACAGAAAAACAGGTGCTTGTATATTCTAAACAAAAACAGAATTACCTGGAAAAACTCAGCAGGTCTGGCAGCATCGGCGGAGAAGAAAAGAGTTGACGTTTCGAGTCCTCATGACCCTTCGACTCTTTATGCTTGTATATTCTGTTGGGCTCTTATTGAGGCCCAAAGCCCCTGCAGCAGCAGTCTAAGCATTCAGGAGGGATATCCTGACTCAGCTTAGAATCTGTGGGTCTGATGGCTGTATTCAAGATGCCCTTGTAATTACCACATGCCCATAGGTTAGGAGAGTGGGCAAAGATCTGGCAAATGAGTATAATGTGGAAAAATGTGAAATTGTCCACTTGGGCAGGAAGAATGAAAAAAAAGCATATTATCTAAATGGTGAGAGATTGCAGAGCTCTGAGATGTAGAGGAATCTGAGTGACCTAGTGCATGAATTGCAAAAGGTTAGTATGCAAGTAATTAGGAAAACTAATAGAATGTTATAGTTTACTGTGAGGGAAATTGAATGCAAGAGTAGGGAGGTTATGCTTGTTAATTAGGGAGTTGGTGGGACGACATCTGGAGTACTATGTACAGTATTGGTCCCCTTATTTAAGGAAGGACGTAAATGGGTTGGAAGCAGTTCAGAGAAGGTTTACTACACTAATACCTGGAATGGGCGAGTTGTCTTATAAGGAAAAGCTGGGCAAGTTAGTCTTGTATCCGCTGCAGTTTAGAAGAGTAAGAGGCAACGCGACTGAAACCATATAAGATCATGAGGGGACTTGATGGGGTGGATTTGGAAAGGATGTTGCCTCTTGTGGGAGAATCTGGAACTAGGGGCCACTTTAAAAATAAGGGGTCACCCATTTAAGACAGAGATGAGGAGAAATTTTCTCACTGAGGGTTCTAAGTCTTTGAAACTCTATGAGACAGAATCTTTGACTATTTTTAAAGCAGAGGTAGATAGATTCTTGATAAGGGTGAAAGGTTATCATGGGTAGGCAGGAATGTGGCGTTGAGTTAAAAATCAGATCAGCCATGATCTTATTGAATGACAGAGAAGACTCAAAGGGCTGAGTGGCCTACACCTGCTTCTAATTCATATGCTTGTACGTATGTTCGTATGCACTGTAGCCTACAATCCAAAGAAGCCTTGCATAATTGATGCCTCCACACTCCTAGCTATATCCCGTAGATTGGACAGACTCAAACGATTCCTGTAGAATCAGAATGCTGCTCAGAGAGTATTCTTTTAAAGCAGGCCTGATAAAGTCCAAATTCTAGGGCACCGAATAAGAAACACCTAATTCCCCTGGCCAGCAGTTTCCAGCTCTTCCATTTCTCCCATGATCACTCCGTCATGCAATTCACACAATTGGAAAATATCACCGTTCCTTCACCAGTGCTGGTCAAAATCCTGGAACTCCTCCCTCCCTATCTAAGAGCACCATATGGTCCAAGAAGATGGCTCACCACCACCTCATCAGGGACAATTAGGGATGGGCAATAAATACTGGCCTTACCGGCAACACTCACATCCCATCACTGAGTAAAAGAATCAAAAACTGCAACCTCTTCAAACTCACTGCCCACATCTGTTGGATTTGTGTAATGCTGTACTCAAGCACTTAAATTGCTGGGCCCTCCTCACGTTTAGGTCTGTTCCTTTCTGTTGTAAGCCAAGTAGTCCAACACGAAGCAGAGAAGTGATCTTTAGACATCTTAAGTTTAATGAGAACATACAGTGGCTGTCAAGTGTCCATCGTGCAGCTCATTGCATGGGACAGTAAATAAACAGGCAGCATTTATGCCCAGTATGGCCATGTGTTGGAAGCATCCAAGGGGCTGTATGGTTGTGTGAATTCTTTGGAAGGGGCAGTTTTAAAACAGCAACAGTTATGAGGAAACTACTCTGTGGCATGCAGACTTGGGACAGCTAGTTGGTATACGAAGCTGTTGGACCAGCTTATCTGGGCAGCTTTCCTCAGGCATGTTATTATGTTCTGCACTATTGGCTAGGTTCTTTAGATATCTCCTGTTAGGAGTGTTGAATCATTTTGTTGAGACAAAATTTCCCTTCAATGGCAAAGAAGGAAACCCTCCTTTCCCTAACTTTGTTCAGCAGGTTTCAAGTGTGGCACTTATGAATCTGGGAGTCAACTCTCCCTTTCTCAATTATATTGGAAGTTCTAAAGCCCTTCACTTGTCTGGCAGGCAACAGTGCTGCCCTTTGACTACAACGGATCTTCAAGTTTCTACCAGCTCTCAATATGCAAATACCCCCTTGAGCAGCCTGCTGAATCTAGGGCAGGAATGGCTTTGTGATTTCAGTCACCATCAGTGGTTACATCATGTCGTTTCCACATGAGCAGAAATTTGTTCCAATTAGCTATTGGGAAGACAGAAGCATTGCGTTTGGACCAGTTCTCAAACTCCGTTCCCTAGCCACCAACTCAATCCCCCACCCTGGCAACTATTTGAGGCTGAACCAGACTGTTCATTACCTTTGCTATATTTGACCTGAGATAAGCTTCTGGCCCATATATTTGCTCCATCACTTAGACCACCTTTGTAACATTGCCCAATTTCAACCTTGCTTCAGTTTACCTGCTGCTGAAATCTTCATCCATGCCATTGTTATCTGTAGACTTGATTATTCTAATGCACTTCCGGCCTCTTTCCCATGTTCTACCTGCCGCGCACTTGAAATCATCCAAATTCTGCTGCCTGCATCATAACTCACACCAAGTTCGGCTCACTCCTCTCCCAGTGCTCGCTCACATACAGTGGTTCCCGATCAAACAATGCCTTGATTTCAAAATTCTCATCCTTATTTTCAAATTGCTTCATGGCCTCGCTCCTCCCTATTCCCTATCTCTGTAATCTCCACCAGTCCCAAGATTCATTAGGTCTCTACGCTCCGCGAATTCTGGCCTACTGAGCATTCCCAATTTTAATCACTCCACTAATGGCAGCCATGCCTTCAGCTGTCTAGGCCCTAAGCTCTGGAACTTTCTCCTTCAAGTTGCTCCTTAAATCCTACCTCGTCAATCAAACCTTTGGTTAGCTGGCTTAATATTTCCTTATATGGCTGAATTTTGTTCTGTAATGCTCCTGTGAAGCGCTTTGGGATCTTTAATTATGTTAAAGTCACTATATAAATACAAGTTGTTCTTATTGGCTCTACCCTCAGGTTTATCCTAACCAATTACAGTGTGCTCTAATTAACTGGAGTCAATGCTCATTCTCTGCAGACTCTGCTTCTCTTCTCTCCTTCCCCACTGTATCTCACAAATGTATTAATACACATGTAGATATGTGTGAGCACATGGTGCTTTTGATTTTGTTTTATTCGTTCATGGGATGTGAGCCTTCCTGGCAAGGCCAGCATTTGTTGCTCATCCTTAATTGCCCTTGAGAAAGTGGTGCTGAGTCACTTTCTTGTAGGTAGATATACACAAAAGGATATGTGTAAATATGTTTCCTTGTCTACCTTAGCAGAATTTGTGCAAATCAGAAGCTCCCAAAGCCTACAAAAAGATGGAACATTTGGTTCTCGTCCTCTTAAAAGAAACTCTTCTCTGAAGATAATATATTAGCTGTATTAGCAGCAAGCTGGGCTAGAATTTATGACAAACTGTTGGCTAACACTATCCTCATGGCAATCTATGTGCAAACCATTGTATTATCAACACATCAGTGAACCATTGTTCCATCTTCCTGTGTAACACTGCCCATCCAAACCCTCAATGACGTAGGTTACTGGAAGATTGTATAATATTACCTCTTATATAAGGGTACATACGAAACAGAGTACTGCTTATTCAGTCAGCATAACTATCCAGCAATTAGATACTTTATCATAAGCAAGTGTAGTGGTAGAGGGTGTTGCTTATTCTGTTATAGATTTACAGTACAAAAATCATTTGATTCATCATTCCCATATCAGGGCTAGCTCTTGGACAAAAGTCAAATATTTTAATATTTCCCTGCCTTGTGCTAATTTCTTTTTCTATATTTCATTTTCAAATATGTATCCAATTCTTTTCAAAATTATTTTATAATCTCTCATCTCCATGACAACTCACATTGAAACAGTCCATGATATAATAACCCATTATATGAAAAAAAAAATTCCAAATAATCCTGAATCTATGCACCTTGTTACCAATTCACCAGCTGGAAACAATGGGTTGGATTTTAACTTTGCAATGTCCTGTATTACCATATCAGTTCCAGGCTTCCCAACCAAATAGCATGAGCAGGTGTAATAACAACCTGCACGAGGTGATTTCAACTCCAGTACTTAAAGTATTTACAACCATTTAATTTGATGGATTTTGGATTGGGAGCACAACAGAAGGAATTGGTAGAATGGAGGCCAGTCATTCAAAGGCTGCACCTCACTTTCCTAACATCTCCCTGGATGTGATGCTGGGGGCAGTAAGGGTCCACAGGGAGATATTCACTACTGATAGGAGGTAGAACCCTGCAAATAAGACAAAGGAGGTGTGACTGGAGATTGCCTCTGATGTCAGCAGCAGAAACGTGGTACGATGTTCGTGGATGCAATGCCAAAGGTGATTTAATGACCGCAGTAGGATAGGAAAGGTGAGCAGAGAGGAACACCCAGCTACATCCTGATGTATGTATCACCCAACTCCCTCACTCTACCTTTTCAAACCTACTCCAGCACATCACTCCTCACATTAACTTGCCTTGTAGGTACACAATCCCCCTCTGTCCATGCAGTTCCTCACATCTCCATCTGTCCATCCATCACTGACACTCATCCTCATCCTAATGCATTGCCACACCTCTCCCTCAGTCACCCTCAACAAATGCCCTCCATCTATCTGTTCACCACATCATTACTCTCACTCAGATCTTTTGTCACCCTTGCAGAAAAAAAATTGCACAGAACATGAGAGAAAGGCTGAGAACCAGAGATGGCCCTCTAGCCATCTAATGACTGACAGCCTTAGAGGAGGTGGCACTGGATATCACTGCAGTCTCGGCATGCTTGGCTGTGAGAGGTTGGGAGATGGGAGTTTCCTAGCTACCTGGTGACAGAATTAAATCTCAAACGTGTTATACAACACTCACTCATGTTGACTTGATGCCAGTAGCAAGTAAAATATGATCATGTCCATAATGGTAATTTAAAACATTCTAACCTAGACAATTCTAATTCATATCACTGGGCCACAGACAGGGCATTCGTGCATCTGGCAGAAGATGTTCCAGGAGGATGATAATGACTTCTCAGAAGAGGTCACTCCCTCTGAGGATGCAGTGTCACAAGACTATTTTTCCATTCTTTCATGGAATGTGGGTGTCACTGGCAAGGCCAACATTTGTTGCCCATCCCTAATTGTCCTTCAGAAGGTGGTGGTGAGATGCCTTCTTGTACCGCTGCAGTCCATCTGATGTAGGTACGCCTACAGTGCTGTTGCAGAGGGAGTTCCAGGATTTTAATCCAGTGACAGTGAAGAAACAGTGATATAGCTCCAAGTTAGGCTGGTGCGTTGCTTGGAGTGGAACAACCAGGTAGTGTTCTCATGCTGCCCTTAACCTTCTAGTTGGGAGAGGTCATGGGTTTGGAAAGTGTTGTCAAAGAAGCATTTGTGAGTTGCTGCAGTGCATTTTGTACATAGTATACACTGCTGTCACTGGGACGGTTGTGAAGGGAGTGAATGTTTAAGGTGGTGGATGGAGTGCTGATCAATTGGACTGCTTTTTCCTGGATGGGTGTCGAGTTTCTTGCATGTTGTTGGAGCTACACTCATCCAGGCAAATAGAGGGTATTCCATCACACTTCTGACTTGTGCCTTGCAGATGTTGGACAGACTTTGGGGAGTTACTCGCCTCAGAATTCCAAGTCTCTGCTCTTTATTGCCACAGTATTAAAATGACTAGTCCAGTTCAGTTTCTGGCCAGAGGCTAACTTTCTTGTTCTAATTCATACCAGGTCAACTTCCTTGTTCATTTCATGGCATCTGCTCCCCAGTGACATCCTGTGCAAAACTTGGGTTCCAGCACATACTCTGGTATCATTTGTTTTCTCGCATATACTTACAATAAATTCTTACATTAAACCAGATGCTTCATATAGGAACTAACAGGATCAAGAGCAGGCCATTCAGCCCCTCAAGCCAGTTCAACAATTTAGTTAGATCATGGCTGATTTGTATCTTAGCTCCATCTACCTGCCTCGATTCTGTACCCTTAAATGCTTTGGATAACAAAAATCCATCAATCTCCAGTTTTGAAATGTTCAATTGATTCCTATCCTCAATAGCATTTTGGGAGAGAGTTCCAGATCTCCTTTGTGTGAAAGTGCTTCCTGACATCTTCCCTGAACAGCCTAAATTCAATCCTAAGGTTATGCTCTTTTGATTCTAAACTCCCCACCAGAGGAAATAGTCTCTCTTTAACTACCTTATGAAATCCTTTAATCAGTTTAGACAATTCAAAAAGATCACCCCTTAGTTCTCTATACCCAAGCCAATATAAACCTAGTATATGTAACCTGTCCTCATCGTCTTAACCCTTTTAAGGCTGTTTCCAAATAACATTATTCCTTGGTACCATGGAAAAGCATATCTGAATTTATAAAGAAAAACTGCAGGGATTAACTCACAATTACATCAATGCACATATGTTGAGTAGATTGGAGAGCTATAGAAGAACAGATAGCTGAATGGAGATAAAGAGGTGTACACAAAAAATGACATACATTACTGCTGAAGATGCAGACCTAATTGGACTGGTATTAACGAAGGACACATGAATATACAATTAGAAGCAGGAGGTAATCACTTTACATTGCAAGTGCTCTCCCACAGCCATTATACTATGATGTCATTGTCTGTAAAGTGGCAACTGGAAGGGGGCCCAGAAATTGTTGCTTCTTAACAATGACCTCAACACTGTTGGAGTACCGTGCTGCCATCTCCTGAGTATCCTTAAACAATATGGGTTTATTGTGAAGCACAATAACACGCTTATGGAATAGTTTTCTAACCATGGAACGCTAACCTATAGGAGATATCGACCTTCAACAAAGATATTGTTGCATGGAGCCTATAGGGAATCACTATCCCTTTAAAGAGCACCTAATCAATCAAGAGAGCATTCAGCCCTCATGCAGTTATGCGAACACACACACACACACACACATATCAGAAATTAGGAGAAATAGAGTCCAATAAATAAAAGGTAAAAGAATATACGGTTAAATGTCCTTTGATTGTCTTGAAGCATAGATTGTAAATGCTGCAGTCAATTTGGGTTAGTTAGTTTCTTGGACATGGTCAGATGTAGAAGTTATTTAACTGGAATGTACCACATGGTATCTATCATAAAGAGGAACAAGTAACCTACTGGCTAGTTATCACATAGGGTTACATGGCCACAATACTACAGAGTTATATGAGCATTAAACTTTTTCACTTCCACGGTCTAGGTGCCCAGTGGCATGGTTCAATCTGGCCAAATGGCCCAATCATGTATTTAATTTTTGGCTTTCCAGTTAGCGATCATAGAAATGATTCTGAATGTCCGCACTGGACACCCTCAATTTACATGTAACTAATTCGAGTGCAGAAGTGATGTTCTCCCATGAGATGTTACTAACACATTCACATTGAAGACATCCACGGACAAAATATCAGTTCTGTTTCAATCTTTTCTCCACTTTGACTTCTTCATTATTGGACACTGAAATCTGAATGAGTTCCCTGTTTCAGAAACCTAGCTCTAAGAATGCACTTCTAATTCTATCACACAGGAAGAATATTCTGATTTTTTTTTAAACTGCGTACCCTACTCTTAGATCTGCTGTGACGTTGTTCACAGTAAATTGAGGATAATTGGGAATTTGATGCTTTATAAGGACAAAGAAGAAAGAACTTGTTTTCATTTAGCACCTTTCATGACATCAGGACATCCCAAAGCATTTTATGGTCAATGAAGTGTTTTGAAATGCAGTCACTCTTATCATGTAGGAAATGTGGCAGTCAATTTGCACGTAGCAAGCTCCCACAAACAGCAATGTGATAAATGGTCAGATAATCTATTTCAGTGACATTGGTTGCAGGATTAATATTGAGCACCACACTAGGTAGATCACACTTGCTTTTCTTCAAGTACCATGGGAACTTTGACAACAATCTGAGAAGACAGACAGGGCTTCGTTTTAACATTTCATCTAAAAGATGAGCCCTCTGACAGTGAAGGACTCCCTCAGTACCTCACTGGAGTGACAGTCTAGTTCATGTGCTCAAACTCACAACCTAAAGGAGGTGAGAGTACTGACAGGAGTATAATTAATACCATGCAACTGCTGCTAAGTTGGAACTGATGGTTTGATAGGTTCAGTGGTGAATAATTCCTCTTAGAGGGTGATTTGTCACAAGGCTATGCCCCTTTATTTTTGAAAATATGATTTTTCAACTTTCAACTGACTGGAAATTTTGCAATCTGAACTGAGACAGAGCAAACTGCTTAAAAATGCAAGGTCACATTCCAAGGTGAAGGGGAGAAACAAACAAATCACCCTCAGGTGAGTGTGAAAAGAAAGACATTTTCCATAATCCAGACACCCATCGAAACTTCTAACTGTCAAAGGAAGGGACACTAAAAATGCAAACTACTGGATATTGAAACAATGGTTGCCACAGACAGACAGACTGACAGACAGACAACCTCTTGGAAATACACAATGAGTGAAATATTTCAAGGCAAGGCTGCCCAGACACTAGAGAGAGATTGCAGGTGACACAGGCAGTGTCAAGAAAGTCTTCAGCAGAGGAAACAGTTGAAGGCTCCTCTCTCTCCCTCTCTCTCTTTTGGAATAAACATACTCCTGGTTTGAGAAGCCAATTCTACCAGAAACCTATCAGTGAACTGAGATCTTGTGATAATTGCAACATCTTCTACATCTGGCCACATCCAAGAAACCAGCTAACTCAAACTGATCGCAGCACTTGTAATCTACGCCTCAAGACAAACAAAGGACACTTAACTGGATATTCTTTTATCTTTTTTTATTGGACTCTAATTCCCCTCATTTCTGATACCTGTGTGTGTGTGGGCTTGAATGACTGCATGAGGGCTGAATGCTTGATGTCACATTTTTATTATTATTAGTGGTTATTAAATTTGCACTTTCTTTGACTTAAGAAAAAGTTGCTTGATTGGTTCCTTATTGCTCACAGCTTAAATAGTTAAATACATTATGATTTGGAAAAAGCATATCCTCATGAAAAAGAAACTTAAGCCTTTGTTGCGACCAACTGAGGAGGTTGTATAGAAGTGAGCCAATTCGCCCCTTCTAATCAGGTCATAACAAATTTGGGGGCTAATGCCCGGAATTGTTCCTACAGACTGACAAGAGAATTGGAGTGGGGAAAGTAAATTGTCCCTTCAAAAGCAATTAAACAAACTACAAAAGGTTTCCTTGGGTTTGCAATACTAAAGTGCTAAAATGTCCACAATCGATATCAACACTTTCATAGACAAGGATGAGGTATCTGGTGAGAAGTTATGAGCACTGTCCTTGGAACTATTAAAAGGTGTAGCTCGGCATTTAGAGGTGGAGTTCTGCCCGAAAGCCAGAGAAATGGAAATTTTAAAATGGGTGGCAAAAAATCTGGAGGTTGAAATTGAGGACACTGAAATAGATAAATTAGCGGCAGAGAAATTAAGATTGGAGTAGCAGAAATTGGAACTGGAGTTTGAGGAACAGGAAAAAGAGAGACAGAGGCAGGAATGGGAAAAAGAGAGAAATGCAGGAACTGAAGGAGGAGAGAGAATTCTAGGAAAGAGAAAAGGAAAGGGAGTTTAAATTAAAACAGCTCAAGCTGTGAACGAATGGTCCCACTGTGCCCATTGAAGACACCCCTGGTGAGGAAACCATCTTCGGGGCTGAGGTGTTCCAGTTTGCCCATTTAAACCCAAGTTTGATGAAGAAGAGATGGGTGCCTTCTTCATTTCTTTTCAATGGTTGGCACAGCAGTCAAAGTGGCCAGCCCAACACTGGTCTCTGCTGTTGCAGAGTAAGGTGACAGGAAAAGCTCATGAGGTTTACTCCCTCTTGCCTGAGGAAAGTGCAACAATCCATGAGGCAGCAAAAAGGGTGATTCTAAATGCATAACAGTTAGTGCCAGAAGTGTATAGTCATAAATTCCTTACCCTTAGGAAACGGCCTGACAAATGTACCTGGAATTTGAATGGCTTATGCAGCTTGCTTTTGACAGTGGGTACGTGCACTTAAAATTGAGCAACCTTTGTGAAATAATTCTCCTTGAGGAGTTGAAAACCTTCATATCTTTCCTGATAAGAATTACATAGAGGAACAGAGAGTAACATGGGTCACACAGGCAGCAGCCCTGGCTGATAATTATGAGCTTGTCCGCAAACCCTCATCCCAAAGGAAATCCTTCCCTAGTCACCCCCAACCAAATGAGAAGGATAGAAGGTGGGAGAGTGATAGGAAACTGAGTACTCATGTGAGAGAAGGGACAGCTGGAAACACAAGGGACCCTCCTCAGGCCAGAAAGGATGCTGCTGAGGAGTGTTTTAACTGACACAAGTCAGAACACATCTGTGCTGATTGCTGGATGTTATGGGGAAAAACTCGTGGATTTGTTGGAAAACACAAACCCCGCACAGAAAATGGGAGTCAGACACAGCGCATAGCAGGACAAGCTATGGCTTTGACTGCAGCAGCAAATCCCTGTAAACGTACTACTGAATGCAAGTGAGTTTAAAAAAATCTCTGTGAGTTACAAAGATTTTGCATCAGAAGGAAAAGTGGCTATATTTCCCCAGAGCGAGGCAAGTAAGACTATAGTGATACTGAGAGACACAGGAGCCAACCAAACTCTATTGCTGAGAAAAGGCACGACCTTTCCACCAGAGAGTGCAGTAACTGCCCAAGGTGTTGGTAAAGGGTATTGAAGGAGGGTACATGCCAATCCTCTTATACCGGAGGCACCTGGAATTCAACCATGTGTCAGGACTGGTGAACGTGGGAATCATCCCCAGTTTGCCTGTGGTCAGAGTTGACCTGCTCCTTGGCAATGACCTGGCAACATCAAAAGTGATAGCATCCCCAGTAGACTCAAAGAAGCTGACCGAGGTCAGGGAGACAGAACAGCTGGAGGAGGAAATGTCTGGCATTTTCCCTGGTGGTGTGTTAGCCTGGTCTATGGCCAGAAAAACTCCATCTGAGGTGGCTGAAGTGGCACTGCAAACAGATGACACTACTGTCTAGTTATCTGACATCTTTTTTGGGAGTCCAGAGGACCCCAAGTAGGTTTTCCTTGGTTGCAGCTCAGCAAGCTGACCCGTTGTTACAAAAGTTAGATCAGGCTTCCCAAACTGAAGCTGAGGCAGAGGCAATCTCTGAAAGTTACTACATTAAAAATGAAGTGCTGATGAGGAAGTAGAAACCCCCTCACATGAACATGCGAATTAGGAGCAGGAGTAGGCCACTTGGCTCCTCAAGCCTGCTCCGCCCTTCAATAAGATCATGGCTGTAATCTCAACTCCACATTACCACCTGGCCCCAATAACCTTTCACCCCCTAGCTTATCAAGAATCTACCTAGCTCTGCCTTAAAAATATTCAAAGGACAGAAATTTCTGTGCCCGCTGGCTTCAGGCGTGTTTGGCAGCATGAGCGGACAATATGGCGAGAAGGCCAAAAATTGGTTTCACGACATCGTGAAACCAGTTTGAGATTGTCCACTCCGCCTGTCAAAGGCAGGCATGTTTCCCACCATTGGACATCGTGAACCTCATTGTAGCATATCTGCATATCATTATAAGGCCAACCTGCCGGAATCATTCCCCCACAC
The DNA here is from genome assembly GCF_017639515.1 of Carcharodon carcharias. Lineage (NCBI taxonomy): Eukaryota > Metazoa > Chordata > Chondrichthyes > Lamniformes > Lamnidae > Carcharodon > Carcharodon carcharias. The sequence goes on along the minus strand of NC_054473.1, from coordinate 120,294,761 downwards.
CGAGATTGGATAGACTGGGATTATTTTCCTTTGAGCAGAGGAGATTGAGGGGGGACATGATTGAGGTGTATAATATTATGAGGGGCATAGATAGAGTAGACAGGAATGAACTCTTCCCCTTGGTGGAAGGATCAATAACTAGGGGGTATAGATTTAAGGTAAGGAGCAGGAGGTTTAGAGGGGATGTGAGGAGGAATTTTTTTCACCCAGAGGGTGGTAGGAATCTGGAACTTACTGCCTGAAAGGGTGATAGAGGCAGAACATTTCAGAAGTATTTGGATGTGTACTTGCGAAGCCATGGCATACAAGGCTATGGGCCTAGTGCTGGAAAATGGGATTAGAATAGTTAGGTACTTGTTTGACTGGTGCAGACTCGATGGGCCAAAGGGCCTTTTTCTGTGCTGTAGACCTCTATGACTCTATGACACTGGATCGTCCGCCCATGTCGGTGGGAAAACATGCCGGTGCAGATGAGCGTGATGTGCAGAAGTCGGGACTTAATGGCAGGGCCTTGCTTACATCGCAGACATCCAAACAGCAGAAGATGCTGGAGCCTGACGGCAATGGAACCCTGGAGGAACGTCCATGGCATGCTGGGTGGATTCTCAGGCACATGGCTCCGTCGCGAAGCAACTCACAGAAAGTGTAAAGTCACCATGGAGGGTCTGCTCACAATGGATGATGGTCAAGGGGGTGCAGAAGGTCAAGCTGTGTTTGGGAGCGGAAGATGTACCGGGGGTTTGGGAAAGGAAGATCAAGGATTGACTGGGAGAGGAAGGGGTGTTGGGGGCAGGGGAGTGGAAAAGGTCAGGGGAGGCAGATGAGAGGGGAGCAAAGGGGTCAGGGAAAACTGTGGAGGGAGGAGGTGGTAATGGGAGAGAAGATGGCAACTAGGGAGGTAGGAGTAAGGGAGGAGGAGGTAATGGGGAAGAAGAAGGCAACTGGGGAGGTAGGCATAAGGGGAGTGGAAGGTGTAAGGGAAGGAGTTTTGAGGAGGGAAGAAGTGCAGAGAGGGGAAGGAGTCCAGGGGGGAGGAAGGACTCCAGGGGGGAGGAAGGAGTCCAGGGGGGAGGAAGGAGTCCAGGGGGGAGGAAGGAGTCCAGGGGGGAGGAAGGAGTCCAGGGGGGAGGAAGGAGTCCAGGGGGGAGGAAAGAGTCCAGGGGGGAGGAAAGAGTCCAGGGGGGAGGAAAGAGTCCAGGGGGGAGGAAAGAGTCCAGGGGGGAGGAAGGAGTGCAGAGAGGGGGAGGAGTCCAGGGGGAGGAAGGAATGCAGAGAGGGGAAGGAGTAAGGGTGGAGGGAGGAGTCAGGAAGGGAGAAGAGTAAGGGCTGGAAGAAGAAATAAGGGTGTATGAAGGATCAGGAAGGACAAAGGACTAAGGGTGGGAGGCGATGGAAGTCCGGGGTGGGGAAATCCACTGGGGTGGGGTGGTGAGAAAGGAGGGGTGGCGGAGGGGAGTTTGTGCAGGGGGGGCAAGGAGTTGGGGGAGGGGAGGAGATCTAAGGGGGGGAAGGAGATCCACACAGTGAAGGAGTCCAGAGGGATGGATGTCCAGGTGAACATGCAAGGGAGGGATCTGATGAGTCCATGACTGCCTCCTGTAGAGCGAACTGAGGGTGGGCGTGGTACGAGGGGATGCTAAGAATGACCAAGGGCACAGTGAGGCAGTAAGGTGCAAGGGTGAGCATTCAATGGTATCGGTGGAGGGACGGCGAGGGTTGTTGGTGGGGACTCTGAGGCAGACATTGAACCTAGTGGTGGGAAGGAAGAGATCAGGGAGGTTAATGCGGGTGGGGTGGGATTTTCGGGAAGGAAGGGAACGTGCACATTCACCTTCACATCCCTGAAAGAAAAGGGTTGTGGCCGGTCGGTCACAGAGGGGAGGTGGAAGGTGATGCCAGGGAGGGTCGACAGTGATGGGGGAAAGAAAATGGGTGACTGGAGGAGGGGAAAGGATGGGGAAGCACAAGAAAAACTACCATGCTAGCTAAATCAAGCGTTAAACGAGAGACTTTGTGGGTGAGATCAGGTGCTTCATGAAGATGCAGGCCAGTTCAGATGGTCAACATTGAAAATGTTCAGGACATTGAGATGAGTGTGATGCGGGAAAGGTTTGTGTGCATGGGAGAGTGCTTGTTTGAGGCTCCAACAGGCCCTGTTACACACTTCTCCCACCAGAATCACTCATGGGCCGTCCGCATGCAGCTGAACTGCTAGTGCGGGGGGAAGGGGGGGTGCAGGGGGATGCAGTGGGAGGACTCGCACAGCCTGTCAATGAAGCTGAAAGACACCATTACACATTATTCAGTGAAAGTGAATACATTTCCAGATTGTAAAGTGACAAAATGTATTCACCCCTGCAACCAACTGTGATCAGAATTTCTTAACTTTTGAATACCTTAGGCTTCTAGTTGCTGCCCTGACATCCACAGCAGGGGTGCAGACAGCTCATGTACTGGTTGGCCCTGTTACCTATGATGCTTTCAGCGTGGGTCTTCTGGAGAGCTGAGGCCTTGGGGGCCCTGGCTTGCTTTGGCTGCCCTCCTATGTGCCAGCTGTTCCCTCTGTAGTGGCAGAGGATGAGGCTGAGGGGGGTCACAGGCAAAGGGGACTCATAGGGAGCGGACAGCCTCTGGGATTCCTTAGTGGATGATCCAGGGGTGTTCAGCTGCCGCTCCTCCTCCCTTTGGGTGCCCGAGGGCCCTAGCCTGACTTCCTGAAGGGGACGTCGAGGTGCCCCATTTCCCTCTCACGTCGCCAATGCAGGAACTTAGCCATGACTATCGCGATGGAATGTAGGTGTGCACACATCTTAATATTTTCCTGGACCAGGGTCCCATGGCATCCGCCATCCTCCCCATGGAGATCTCCATATGTGCACATGTGGGCACCACTTTATCCAAGAGCAGGCAGATGCATTCCTTCGACTCACATGCCAATTTTTTGAGGACTTCCAACAACTCTGTGTGATGTCCCCCCATCTTCTGTTGACTCTCCACGATGAGTTAGAAGGCCGAATCCAGAGCTCATCTGACTCTTCTCCAGCAGTCCTCTGAGTGCCAGGAAACTCTGCTGAACCTGTCTCCTCCTGCTCTGGACACGTGTCTGTGCAGTGACCACCAGATTGTGAACCCAAGCCTGCTCTAGATCTAGGTCCCACTGAGGAGTGACTGTCTCTGCGCTGGTGGAGGGTGTGGGTAAGCGCTTTGACAGGTTTTCCAGGCTGCTTATTTCCAGCTCATCAATGGAGGCGTCCTCTTGGCTGGAGGTGAGGATGTGGATGGAGCTGAGGCCTGGCTGGCTGAGAGTGTCGGTCACTTGGCAGGGCTCCCTGTGAACCAACAGTCAAACGCAGGAGAGAGAGCACTCACATGTGCAATGGGAGAGGGATGATGTGGTACACTGGGTGTTCACTGCCAACCTGACAATCGCAGCAGGCACTGTCCACATCCTCACCAGTCAGCATGATGACACGCTACTCAAAGTGAGTGAGGGGTCTAATGTGGGCCACTTCACCCCCGGTCTGGGAGCACTCCCTGCTGTTGTGAGCCAGCTTCTCCTGCATGTAAATAGGTGGAGTGTGAAGAGAACACATGGCATTGCATAAATGTTTGTGTAGTGAGTGGAGGCATGGATGAGATGAGGATGAGAGTTGCAGAGGATACAAGCCTGATGGAGATGTGAGGGTGGGTGTGAGAGTTAGTGGTGTTGTCCCTTGAGGTGTGAGATCCCTGTGGATCTGTGATGGGTTTGAGAGTGTGTGAGTTGAGAGTGATGAGAAGAGTGAATTACCCTGGAAGAATGGATGAGAACATTCATCCTATTGCGGCACTAGGTGGCTGTCATTTTTGGCAGGGCATGGGCGGTGACCACCGCTGCCACGACCTCCCATGATGGATTAATGATGTTGCTGCCCCTCCTTCGGCCAGAGCTGGGGTAGAGGACATCACGGCAGGCCTCCAATGTGTCCAAAAGGCGCTTGAGGGATGCATCATTAAACCAGGGGGCTGCAGTCTTCTTGCCTTTCGGGGCCATGTCTTCTGTGCAGCAGTCCTGGGTTGGAAGCACTCAGATGTGTGTGTGTAGATCCACTTTAAATATGGCACCAGGTGTGAGGAAGTGGTGAGGTGATGGCGAATGAGAGCCCGCCACCACCAAAACAGCGTGTTTTCTGGGAATGCATAATTAATGCGGCGGGATAGAGACAATATTGTGTGAGAAGCCGCCATTGTGGCCGGTGGGTAAAACATTGTTTTTCCCGTCCACTACTGCACATAGTGCAAATCTGGGACAATTCCACCCAAAGACCCTGCTTCCACTGCCTTTTGAGGAAGAGTATTCCAAAGATTTATGATCCTCTGAGAGAAAAAAATCTCCTCATATCTGTCTTAAGTGGATGACCCCTTATTTTTAAACAGAGACCCCTTGTTCTAGATTCTCCCACAAGGAGAAACATACTCTCCACATCCACCCTGTCAAGACCCCTTGGGAACTTAAAGGTTTCAATCAAGTCGCTTCTTACTCTTCTGAACTCCAGTGGACACAAGCCTAGCCCATCCAACCTTTCCTTGTAAGACAACCCGCCATTCCTGGTATTAGCCTAGTAAAGCTTCTCTGAACTGCTTCCAACGCATTTAAATCTTTCCTGAAATAAAGGAGATCAATACTGTACACAATACTCCAGATGTGATCTCACCAGTGCCCTGTACAACTGAAGCATAACCTCCCTAATTTTATATTCAATTCCCCTCACAATAAACAATAACATTCTATTACCTGTCCTAATTACCTGCTGTACCTGCATACTAGTCTTTTGTTATTCATGCACTAGCACACCCAGATCCCTCTGAATCTCAGAGCTCTGCATTCCCCATTTAGATAATAAGCATTTTTCATTCTTCTTGCCAAAAATGAACAATTACACATTTTCCCACATTATACTCCATTTGCCAGAACTTTGCCCACTTAGTTAACCTATCTATGTCCCTTTGTAGACTCCTTATGGCCTCATCACAACTTAATTTCCTACCTATCTTTGTGTCATCAGCACATTTAGCAACCATACCTTTGGTCCCTTAATCCAAGTCATTTATATAAATTGTAAAAAGTTGAGACCCCAACACTGATCCCTATGGCACACCATTCATTACATCCTGTCAACCAGAAAAAGACCCATTTATGCCAAGTCTTGATTTCCTGTTGTCTAGCCAATCATTTATCCATGCCAATGTGTTACTGTGGTGATTGTTGCTTTAAGGCCAGCCTTACTGAGTAAGAGTCACATGGTCAGAACAGCCAATCAACACCGAGCACAGGGAAGCTTTTAAGTTGCAGAGCTTTCCTAGTCTACAGTGTATTATAGCCTTGCTAGAGGCCTGCAGCTAATCCAGCAGCTCTGTAAATTAAGTTTGTCAGCCTCTCGGTAGTGCATCTCGATATCTGATGATGAGGATAAATGATCCTGGCACTGCCTCTCACCCTACAGCTGTGGGTATCTAGTTTTAAAGAAGGAAAAATATATATACTCACCAGGATGCCTCTCTTTGGGAGGATCGACACATATTTCTCCCCTAAAGGGGAGGACTGGACTTAATACATCGAGCACCTCAGGTTTTATTTCCAGGCCAACGAAATAGGGGAGGAGGCAAAACACAAAACAATTCTCTTAAGCATCTGTGGGAGTCAAACCTACAACCTTATTCACAGTCTCACAGCCCCAAGCACGCCGGACTCCAAATCGTACAGCGAGCTCGTGGATTTAGTGAAGGCACATTTTCAACCTAAACCATCAGTCATTATTCAAAGATTCAAATTTAATACGAGGGTGAGGGCCTCAGGAGACTTGCTCACGACTTATGTCGCTAAGTTGAAGCAATTGTCAAAGCATTGTGATTTCGGAGCAATCTTGAAAGCATGCTACAGGATCAATTAGTTTGTGGTGTGCGCAATGACACCATTCAGCGTCAATTGCTGGCAGAAGTCCATATATATTTTAAACAAGAAATGGAGGTAGCACTGGCCATGGAAAGTGCTGAAAAAGATATGGAGAAGCCACAGAGCTTGCAAAATGGCACCGTTTCCCTGTTAGGGTGGGAATTTGCAGCCAGGCGTGGTGCCAAAACTGCGGAAACAACTGTGAAGCGGAAATCATTCCCAATCACCCAGAAATCAAAAAAGTATACCAGAGGCAATCAGACAACAATCCTGAAGTTGAATTGTTACCGATGTGGGGGTAACCACAATCCTGAAACGTAGATTTAAGGAGGCCAAGTGCCACTACTGTCGCAAAAGAGGACATTTGATAAAGTAGCGTAGAGTTAAGTCCAGACTGCTAAGTAACCAGCCAGCAAAGATGTTAGAAGTACATAATGTGAAAGAGCCTGAAATAACAAAGCAGTCAAGGCAAACCCTATTACTGTCACACTTCACATAAAACGGGAAGCCTCTAGTTATGGAGGTGGATACAGAGGCATCAGTCACAGTGATGGGTGAGCGCACACTTCAGTATCTGAGTGAAGGTACCCAGCCCTTAAGCCTGGAGAGAACTTCTGCTCAGTTGAAGACTTACATGGGAGAAGCCATAAAAGTAAAAGGCACTGCCATGGTACCTATGAACTATGGGCAGCAGTCAGCCCAGCCCGCAGTAATAATAGTGACTGGGGAAGGACCAAGCCTTCTGGGCCGTGATTGGCAAAAAGAAACCAAGTTAAATTGGTCCAAGATTTTTCAAGTGCAGGCAGGAAGACTGCTAGAATTGTTAAAAAAAAAAGACAGCATCTTTCGCAACAAATAAGGAAAAATCAAAGGCTTGCAAGCCAAGATTTATGTTGATCCAGAGGCAATTCTCTGATTTATCAAAGCAAGACCGGTACCATATGCTTTAAGAGAAAAAGTGGATGCTGAGTTAAACAGACTGGAGCAACTAGGCATCATACATCCGGTTCAACTTTCGGAATGGGCAGCACCTATTGTCCTTGTACTGAAACCAGATAAGACCATCCACATTTGCGGCGATTATTAATTTGGGCCCTAGTCCCTCATACTGACAATGCAGAATTTCCTTCCTCATCCTGACTATGTCATTGGTACCTACATGCCCTATCTCAACTGGATCCTCCCCTTCCCACTGTAAGTTCTTCTCCAGCCCTGAGCAAATGTATCAAACCCTGGCAACATAGCTGTCTGGGCTCTCACTCTTTGCTACGGAGAACAGTTTCAGTTCCCCCTCACTATATTGTCCTCTAGTACCACTACATTCCTTTTTGCTCCCCCCACTTGATTGGCTTCCTGTACCACAGTGCCATGGTCAGTCAGCTCATCTGCCCTACATTCCCTACTCGCATCCAAACAAGCTGAAAGAACCTCAAACTTGTTGGACAATTGCAGAGGCTGACACTCCTTCACCCTTGCCACCTGGGCCTCCACACCTGCCTCAGCTGCAGTCACAACCGCCCGCGCGCACCGCACCACCCCCCCCCCCCCCCCCCCCCACCCCCCCATCCCTGACCACCTTTCAAATAAGACCCTATCCTAAGGGGTTTGACCATCTCCTAGTACAAAATGTCCAGATAACTTTCCCCCTCCCTGATGCATTGCAGTGTCCGTAACTCAGCATCCAGCTCAATGAATCTGAACCAAAGCTCCTCATGCCACAGACACTTACTGCACACCTGTTTGCCCTGGGTCACACTGGTATCCAGGACTTCCCACATGTTGCAGCCATGATACATTGCCTGTTCTGCCATCTTATGTATTTTAATTAATTACTCAATTATTTTATTCAAGTATTTATTTCCTTTTATGTATTTTATAAATCTTACCACAAGTCCCTGTCCTATTTTAAACCTTAGGAATAGAATAAACTTTAACCACTCACCAGTTACTCAACAAACAGCTAACTTCTTCCCCTGTAGTAGAGCAAAAACTAAAACGAATACAGGGAGATCACAGTTTAAACCAACCACAACATTTTGACCTTCATGGAGAAATTCAAAACTCAGAATGCAAGGTTATTCTATTGGAAACAAAAACAAAAATACCTGGAAAAGCTCAGCAGGTCTGACAGCATCTGTGGCGAGGAGTACAGTTAACGTTTCGAGTCCGTGTGACTCTCCACCAGAACTGCTGAGTTTTTTCAGGTATTTTTGTTTGTGTTTTGGATTTCCAGCATTTTTTGCTTTTATCTTAGTTATTCTATTGGAGTTTGTTTCTCCAACCATATCACCTAAAAATCACCAACATTGCAGGGAAATCAAGTGCGATTGCGGATGTTCCCCTGAACTTAAAGAGACCCAGTTAAAGCTGATTGGATAATCAGGCCAAGACTGGGAGAGTGAATGGAAGTGAATGTGTTTTATTTTGTTTTGTGTTTTTATACCTCGTAGTGAAATGAGAGTGAATCTCATTTCATTTCTTGTGATGGGGACGTATCACGAGGCTTTGTCCCTTCATTTTTGAAAATATGATTTTTCAACTTTCAACTGACCGGAAATTTTGCAATCTGAACTGAGGCAGTGCAAACTGCTTAAAAATGCAAGGCCACATTGAGGTGAAGATGAGAAATAAACAAATCGCCCTCAGGGGAATGTGAAAAGGGAGACATTTCCTATAATACACACCCATCAAAACTTGTAACTGTTGAAGGAAGGGACATTAAAAATGTAAAGTACTGGATTTTGAAACAATGGTTGTCACGGACAGACACATTCAAAATCTCTTGGAAATACGCAATGGATGAAGAATTTCAAGGCACGACAGCCCAGGCACTAGAGAGAGATTGCACATGATATAGGCAGTGTCAAGGAAGTCTTCAGTAGAGGAAACAAGCTGCTCTCTCTCCCTCTCTCTCTCTTTTGGAATAACTCTGTTCCCCGGTTCGAGAAGCCAACTCTACCAGAAACCTACCAGTTAACCGAGATCTTGTAATTATTGCAACATCTTCTACATCTGACTGTATCCAAGAAACCAGCTAACCACATTTTGCCACAGTGTTTAAAATCTATGCCTCAAGGACAATCAAAGAACCATTAAATGTATATTCTTTTGCCTTTTTAAAAAATTGTACTCTAACTCCACTTATTTCTGATATCTGTGTGTTTGTGTGTGTGTGTGTGGCCCCAACTGCATGATGGCCAAATGCTTGATGTTGTGTTTTTATTATTTTTCTCAGGTTTAGTGGTTATTAAATTTGTTCTTCCTTTGACTCAACAAAACCTTGTTTGGTTCCTTGTTGATCATAGCTTAAATTGTTAAATACATTCTGATTCGGATATACTCATGATAAAGAAACTTAAACTTTTGTTGTGATCTACCCAGGAGGTTGAATAGAGGCAAGTCAATTCACCTCTCCTCACCTGATCTTAACAGGTTGTACTTTGATTCCTCCACAAGCTCAGAAAGAACATCAATTAACTACTTTCTTTCTTTCTATAATATCTGAAGTATTACACCTCAAATAAGATCAGAAAGAGAGAGAGGGAGATAGAGAAATAGAGAGATAGAGATATTAGATAAATAAATAGATAGAGGCCACTGGTGTAAGTCGGGTAAATCAAGTTTTGTAGCTGCTTATCAATTGTTGTGGTCAATCAGATAGCAGTTGCAACTGCATCTAAATCTCACGCTCTAGATCAATAACTATTTTTCTTTCTGTATATTTTTACCTCTGTAACAAAATCTGACACTTTCAACCGTGTGTAGACATTGAACTAATTTATAGTTTTGCAGTCAACTACATTATATTTAGGTACAGTATATTTTCCAGTCTGTATTGGCATGTATTACAATACTATCTGTTTGGTGGTATGTTATCTAAAGGGAGGGACAGTATTATCTGTAATGGGGTAGTCTAAAAGTGTTTAATCAGCATTTCATAATCTCTACTGGGGCACAGAATACAAACTTGAGATAAACTACAAAATTTTACAATCCGCATTAAGATGCACTAAGTAATTTGTAAGCTGAATTTGTGTAGTCTGCATAGGAATACACTACAATATTTTGTGATTTGTATCAGAGTACACTGCAGTATTTTAGCTGCAGTACATACACCACAGCCTTGGCTCAGTGATAGCACTTTTGCCTCAGAATCAGAAGGTTGGGGTACCAGCCCCACTCCAGGACTTGCCTACACAACCTAAGTACATATTTCTTTGCAATACTAAAGGAGTGTTGCACTATTCGAGGTGCCATCTTTCAGATGAAGCTTTAAACAGAGATTCTGCCTGCCTTCTCAGTTGGATGTAAAATATCATGTGGCACTATTTGAGAAGGTGCTGCAGAGTTTCCCATGGAGTCATGCCCAATATTTATCCCTCAACTAATAGTACAAAAACAGATTATCTGGTCATTATTTCATTGCCGATAGTAGAACCTTGATATGTGCAATTAGCTGCTCTGTTTCCCTACATTACAACAGTGACTACATTCCAGAACTACCTCACTGGTGTAGAACATTCAAGGAACATCATGAGGTTCAAAGAAGTGCTATAAAAAGGCAAAGTTCTTTCATTTATAATCTGTAATAAGGTACAGCATTTATCTGTACTGGAGTACAGTGCAGTATTTTCCAATTTGAGTTCATATAAGTACAGTGTATAGAGGTACAATATGTTATTACTAGTGTTGAGACACTGTATCTTAGTATTACCTGGTATTGAGATGCATTAATACACCATAAGATCTGTATTGGAGTACATATGTTTATGTACACTTGTGTATAGTAGTGTGATCAGTTAGTTAGTTAGTTCACACTAGTGAAATACTTTACAATATCAGTTCTATTTTTCAATGCAGTACTACATAGCCTATATTAGTTGCAATCTGATTAATATTAGCACACAATATATACCAGCATGAGATAAAGGATGAGAGATTACACATATGAGTAGAAACTTTAGATAGCATCATTATTTATATTGGAGACAGGAGAAATGTCTTTACACTGAGTTTTGTTGGAGTATGGGATGCTCTGCTAGAGGAAGTAGTTAAAGCAGAAACAATTGTGTGTTTGAAAGGAAATGCAGGTAAACACTTGAAGTAGAGGAAGATATGGTGATGGAAAGCAGGGTAGTAGGATTAGTTTTTGATTATTCTGGCAACGAGTCAGTACATGAATGATGGACAGAATGAACTCCTGTGCTGTCAATTGTGTCTTCCTTATTATCTCTACTAGAAGATAGGAAGGTATTGTATGTTTTATATTAGTGTGTAGTACAGTACTGGGATCAATATTGAGGATATATTGGGATTTGATGAAGACTGGGGTATAATGTAGTCTTACTGATATTGAGAGTACAATAAAGTACAATGCACTCTTTTGAAGTACAGTATATTGCTGCCTGTTTGATGCTGGGGTACAATTTTTAGTCTGCTCTGGGGCAAAGTATCATGCTGCACACAATATATGGCACTACAGTTAAAAGAAAAAACTTGGAATATAAAGCACCTTTCACAACATCCCAAAGTACTTCACAGTCAATTTAATACTTTTGAAGTGAAGTCACTTTTGTAATGTAGAAAACGTGGTAGCCAATTTAAATATAACAAGATTCCAAAAACAGCAATGAGATAATGACTAGATAATCTGTTTTTTGTGATATTGGTTAAGGGATAAATATTGGCCAGAACACTGAAGCGAACTGCCATGCTCTTCTTTGAATAGTGCCAGTGGATCTTTTATGTCCACTTAATAGGACAGACAAGGCCTTGGCTTAACATCTCATCATCCGATTGATGAGGCTGGGGATAATACATGATTCAACCTGGTGAGTAGACGTGCACTCTACACTCCCTATTGGGGTACCTTTCAGTAATGTACTAATTCTCTATGATACTACGTGTGATATTGCAAATACAGTGTCAATATCATTGCAGGTGTACAAGATTATGAGAGGCGTGGATAGGGAGCAGCTCTTCCCCTTAGTTGAAGGGTCAGTCACAAGGGGGCATAAGTTCAAGGTGAGGGGCAGGAGGTTTAGGGGGGATGTGAGGAAAAACTTTTTTACCCAGAGGGTGGTGACGGTCTGGAATGCACTGCCTGGGAGGGTGGTGGAGGCGGGTTGCCTCACATCCTTTAAAAAGTACCTGGATGAACACTTGGCACGTCATAACATTCAAGGCTACAGGCCAAGTGCTGGTAAATGGGATTAGGTAGGTAGGTCAGGCATTTCTCACGTGTCGATGCAGACTCGATGAGCTGAAGGGCCTCTTCTGCACTGTGATTCTGTGATTCTGTGTGATTCCGTGATTCAATACACTGCTGTCAGCTACATCTACACAAACACAGTACCAAATAGAAAAGTCCATTAGCAACATAATAATGACCTATAATTGTAGCTATTCATATACATGATTAAGTGCCAATGTGTAATGTTCTAAACCTTTGGCTAGTCGTGCATCTATACATATTGTCTATGATATGGTGAAACTTTGCTTGAGCTTTCAGCTGCTGCTTAATGTAACTCAGTTCCTTTGCTTCTCAGAATTCAATCCATTAGAATCAGAAACTATTTCCTCTGTAGTACATTTGAAAGGCTGTTGCCTGGTGACAACTTTCAACACATAGCTGTACAATTACTGCATTCACAGTTTCTTGGGTTTCTTCAGCCAGTGGCATTATCAATGCCTTGCGTGTCCTTGGATTCTAGATTTCACCAGGTGGCACTCACACTGCAACCATACTGGCAGGGTGAAGATGTTTTGCCTTGCATCAACACTGCAATACAACATAAATGAAACCCAAGTCAGGCACTAGGGCACAACCTGGCACTGGAACCAAGCTAAGTGAAATTCTGTGAAGAAGGCAACTACACTCTGCTTCAATGTGGAGTCTGTTCAAGCCTTGACACCTCACTACATTCCAAGTTTAGTGTCAGTTTGAAGCAGCTTTGCAACAATGCTTAATCTGCAGAATCTGAATGCACGCTTATAGATTTCCTGTTTGAGTGATCAAAAAGTAATGGACGCATTTACATTTCCTTTTTTTTGCTTCCTTCATTTATTGGACTTTTTAATCTGATCACCAGGGGTAACTCCCTGGCTGCTCTACCCCCAGAAGTCTGGGCTGTGGGCATTACAATATGTGTACTAACTATACCACAAGTAGCACTGTATTGCTTAAGGTGTTGTGTGCAAAATCAATTCATATCAAGTTCAAATAGTAAATGCACAGAACATTTTTCAGTTTACACCATTTGAAAAAACACAGACTGCTCGAGGTGTAAATGATCTTGGTTTGTAATGTATTATGGTGATAGTAAATCAGCTTTTCACTCCACCTGAGTTTCTTTTCCATGACTGCAAGTAAAACAGGCAGCTGATTTGCTACTGCTTATTTTGTGCTACTGACCAAGAGCAATTAAACCCCCCTTTTCTTTTGTTAAAGTAGGTGGGATTGCAGTATTTGAACAATTAATGCTCCTTACCATAGCCTCCCTGTTAGCTTCATGGATGGAGATACTTCCTAGTGTTCTACCAAACCATACACTTGAAGGCCCAAGGTTTGATCATCAATCTTTGTTGAGTTAGTTGATCACAGTTTGATGTAAGTTGCACAGTACAATTAACTTTAGTATCCCTTGGTCGAGGGATAGACAAACATTAACAATAATTCCTACCCTTAATTATATCCAGTGCTTGCATATGCTAGCAAAAACAGGATCAGAATCAGCTCTGAGAAATTAAATTGATTCAATTGAAGGGAATGATTTCATTGTCCACAAACAAAATATGGTTACATTCTCTCAGATCAACTTAACTGTAAGCCAATCAACTGCTCCCCACAGTGGAGAACTTTCCACCCTTCCACAAAGTCAAGTTTAATTTGAATACAGCCTTTATTACCTGGTAAATAACGAGATTATGTGCAAATATATAGTAATATATGCAAATAAATAGGATGGAGACCAATAGGAAATGTTATCATGCACCATTCTTAATGGCAGGGACAGAGGAGGTTTACTAGATTGGTACCTGGAATGAGCGGATTGTCTTACGAGGATAAGTTGGACAAGCTGGGCTTGTTTCCAGTGGAGTTTAGGAGCATGAGGGGTGACTTGATTGGAGTATATAAGATCCTGAATGGTCTTGATAAGGTGGACATGGGAATTATGCCAGGAGGCAACTTAATTGAGTTCAAGAGCTGATGAGGCCAGTTTTAGCCAGCTGCCTTATTTCTTTTCTACAAGGTCCATTTACAAAGTAATTATAACTTCTTATTCACCCAGCAGTACCAAGCAACACCAATCCATTCTATTGAACCTAGCAGTACATCCACAACTTATTCAATTCCATTCACGAAGTACAGGCGCCACCAATCCATCCTATTCAGCCCAGCAGTATATGCACCACCTATCCATCCCATCCACTCAATAGTACAGGCAGAGCCTATCCATCTTATTCACCCTGTAGTATATGCTTCACCTATGTAATTACACAGTCTATCCAATTCTAACCCCAATTGAACAAGTAGAATGTATTCAACCTCATGAACCAGGTCCGGTTACCTAATCTCATCAGTTTAATGACAAAGGCAATGCTGATTGACAGGGCCCTCAACTGTGTCCATTTCATTTCCCACACATCCACCCTCATCACTTTCCCCGCTCCCTGAACCATGATTAGATCCGCTTGTCCTCACCTTCCACCCCCATCAGTCTTCATTTGAAACAGGTCATCCTCTGGTATTTCCAACACCTTCAGCCTGATGCCACCACCAAACACATTCACCCCTTGTCTCCCATTTCATCATTCCAAAGGGACTGTTCCCTCTGAAACATCCTGGAGTCTGCTCCTCAATTAGCCTGAACACACTCTTCCTCTTCCCATTGTACCTTCCCACGCAAGTGCGGGAGATGCAACACCTGCCCTTTGATCTCCTGTCTCCTTACCACCCAAGGTCCCAAACACTCTTTCCAGGTGAAACAGCAATTTATATGTACGTCTTTCGATTTAGTATATTGTATTCGCTGTTCACAATGTGGTCTCCTCTTCATTAGGGAAACTGAATGCAAATCAAATAATTGCTTTTTCAACTGTTTCAATAAAGCTCAGCGTAAGCTAAAGGAAGAGCAAGTACCTCATCCTTTGATTAGGCACTTCACAGACTTCTGGAATCAAAACTGAGTTCAACAATTTCAGACAATAACCTCTGCCCCCAGTTTTGCACATGGCAGCAGTTGGTGATGATTCTGCTATTGTCATTTACACCTCTTCTGGACCTTTTCTTACTTTGTTTCCTTACTTGTCCTATTAACATACCCTTTTGCCTTGCATTATCATCCCTTTTGACATTGAATTTATCCTGCCTTCCACCCTATCACAGACCTTTCCTCCCTTCGACCACCACCCACCACCTTTCCCTTCCTTAGTACTTCTCTATCTGTTACATTTCCAGTTTATTCCATAACTGATGAAAGGTCATTGACCTGGAGCATTGACTCTGTTTATTTCTCTCTGCATATGCTGGCAGGCCTACTGAGTATTTTCAGCACATTATGCTTTTATTTCAGATATCCAGCATCCACAGCATTTTGCTTTTGTATTGTTGTAGCAATGCTGTGAAGAGTCTGCAAAGTCCTTTCTTGCACTCCTGAATGGGATGTAAGAAAGATTATCATCTGATAGTGAATTACTTTTCTTGTCTTAACTATTCTTGTTACTTTCTCTCTTAAAGACATTGCTACAGTTGCTGCTTTTCTGAAGTTTCCTCTCTTGCTTCTTCCAAGTTTCAAATATGTTACTGCATATATATATATATATATATATAGTATGTCGTCTCTCCTATATCAGCTTTGTTTTAAAATAATAACTTATGACATAGTTTCCTACTCTTATTCATTCTTTCCAAGAACATAAAAAATAAAGAATTCTTTATCCTCTCAAATTTCCCCTTTTCCTACAATCTTCAGGATTATTGCTGAACAAAGACATTTTGTCAAAGCTTTTCAAAGTTCTGTACTACCAAACAACTATTTAATCCTCAGGATTTTAAAAACTCATGTTTGGCATCAAAATAACACCACTTTCTGATTTACTCCCTTTTGGTTAATAAATCTTAAAAAATACAATACCAAAAACTCAGTGCCCAGATTAAGTATCCCTTCAATCTCAGCAAGTATTCCTCACTGTGCCATGTTTCCATTTCCCAGGTCAATTATCTGCATGGTGCCTTTTTCTGAGATTGCTAAAATTACAAGCTATTTTATGGTGTGAGCTCACAAACTGAAGTGGGCTGAGACTACCTGAAATTTTTCCATCACTTACACCCAAGAGAAAGGAAGGGAAATAATTTGCTCCCATCAACCACGCAAGACTGAAAGCCAAATCCCAAAGGTGAAAAGACAATGTGCTAACTGACTTAAATAGGTATGATGATCATATATCTGTATTTTGGGCAGTTGATGTGGCAATGCCAACAAGGATTGGTGTGCAATCGAAACTACAAAATGTACATCAACCCTCACTGAATTTCTTCCTGTTTTCCTTTCTGCCTTCCTTTATTTCTATCTTCCTATATTTCTGCCTATCTTCCTTCCTTTCTCTCTTCCTCCCTCGACCTCTCTTTCTCTCTCACATACACTGTTTATTATGTCAAACTGTCAGACAACTGTCAAGTTTCTGGTCAATGTACATCTATAAAACCAACAGTCCTTTCCATCCGCCCTTCGTTCTTGGTCTCAGACATCTCCACATTGTTACTATCATGTACTGTATCAAAGCTAATGATTAGAGAAGGGTGGTCACAGACTGGCAACCTTTGTGGCTGCTATCACCTTAAACCACTATGTATTTCAGCTGCACTGGCTGTTTATTTGCTGTCATTCCTTGTAACAATATATGTCAGTGGTTAACTGACCAGAACAAACATTCTTTAAATATTTATCTGATTTCATTTCAGTGAACTAATTTAGGCTGAAGAGAAGCTGTTAACCTGACTGACTGTGTTAATTAAGAATCTCATGTTATACCTTCCAGTTCTAGTTCATGTGACGTTTTGCTTCAAGAGAGTCATCTTTGTGACTTTATGTTAAACAGATCACTAAGTAAGGTGTTCTATTTCTATGTAACTTACATAACAACAGTCACTGCACTTGAAAAAGTAGTTCATGGCCTAAAGTGCTTTGAGACTGTTCAGCATAAAAGGCATTATATTAATTTTTATAATATTCTGCCCCATTTACATTCTAGGCAGATTCCATAGTGTCAGCAATAACAGAAAAACAACAGAATATGTGTCTTTGCATTTGTAACCATTGCAGGCTGGGAAGGACCATACAAGTCAGCAACAGATTTCTTTTCTCACCTATTTTTAAATTTATTTCAATCTATTGTTTCATCTCCACCTTTTCGATCCCTTCTCCCTACCCCACCCCCACAAGGACTATCTGTGTCTCTAGCTTGTCCTGCTTGCCACCCTTAATGTCCCTATTAGCATATCCTTTAGATAATATCACCACCGTCAACACCCCTTTGTCCTTTTGTCTATGACATCTTTGGCAGTCTCTTCTTGGCCTTCACCTATCCCTGGCCCCCTATCAAGCTCCTCCTATCCCACCCCCCTCTACCAGTTTATATTTAATCTCATTTCTATATTTTTTAGTTCTGATGAAGGGTCATACGGACTCGAAACGTCAACTGTATCCCTCTCCGCAGATGCTCTCAGACCTGCTGAGTTTTTCAAGTATTTTTGCTTTTGTTCTAGATTTCCAGCATCCGCAGTATTTTGCTTTTATTTTAAGTCAGTAACAATAACTGCTTTGTATATTGCTGCATTAACTTTGCTACTTTTAGTAACGTGGCGGAGAAAAATAAGCAAAATGTTGGATAAATTGGAAATCCGAAACAAAAACAGGAAACAATGGAAACAGTCAACAGGATTGCAGAAGAGAACACAAATTAATATTTCAGATATTGAACCTTTCCTCTTGAAGTGGGTTATTTGTGCTACCATAGTCAAGTAAATGAAGTAATGCATCACTTCATTTACATGATATGATGACAAGTGGTAAAGTAAATGCAGCACTATAGGCTGCATCATACAGACCTCCCAGTCTTGAGGTGCACTTTTCACTGAACTGTTTAATTTCTTTACGAATTAAGACTGCCAGTGCAGTCATATTGAAATTTTGTGTTTGAATCCAGTTCAGATGGTGCAGTAAAAATCTTTTTCTGCCAACTGTTAAAAGTACTGGGTGAATTGAGTTTGAAGTGTCTCAACTTAGCTCCCAGTTGCCATGCAACCATGGCACAAAATTGCCCATTATTCAATGCTAATTGTCAGCAAATTGCTGGTCTGACTGAGAGGCTTCAAAAACAGTTGGTATAGGAAATGCAAGAGACACACTACAGCAGCAAAGCATGCTCTTCTAGCACACTTTGTTGGAACAAAGGAGGCATTGCTTAACACTACACTTGACCTGCAGTCACTCCTAATGGGCCAGTGAATAAATGTGCCAGCTGCTGTGATAGCAGACTTAATTATCCAGGTTTGATTTTTGGCCTGTACTTAGCTAACACTAAGTTCACACATGAAGAATGGTTACTCAGGCAACTGGTATATGCTTGAATCTTTTCTTCTTATTCTAGATTATTTTAGCTCTCTTGTTTTCCATTGGCCTCATGGGCAAGTCCAACACACCTATAGTACTACCTTCAGTAGTTTCCATCCTAGTCTTGAAATCTCAGTAAATGTTCAGTATTGAGCAGAAAACCCTGTCTATCAATTGCTTTTAACTACTGGACTTTCTCTGGGCCATTATAAAATCAAAATCACTCTCATTTCCAATGAGTGAACGGAGGGTCACATCTTTTACTCTGTCAAAACCCTTGATAATCTTGAGCACAATGAGGAGAAACTGTCTCTACTGGCAAGAGGGTCAGTAACTAGAGGACACAGATTTAAGGTAATTGGCAAATACTCAGCAAGTTGCAGGGCTATGGGAAAAGAGCAGGAGAATGGGCCTAATTGGAGAGCTCTTTCATAGAGCCAGCAGAGGCATGATGGGTCAAATGGCCTCTTTCTGTGTAATTCTACAATTGTTAGAATTTAAAACAACTAAATGAATAAATGTAACAAAAAATTAAATAAGCAAATTCGTAACAGTCATATAGTACAGCTAAATACTTACAGCAGAAATCCTTCCTCCTAAATTAAGTGGAAAAACATTAAGAGGTTCACTGCACTAAGTAGAAAGCTAATCTTTTGAAAGTAACTTTTATATTATACTGGGTTTCTTTTATGAGATTTCTTATCACTCTGGAAGACAGATTTAATTAAACTTACCTACTGGAAGTTTTAAGCCAATTTTTATCTCTCAGGAGTTTTAAACTGTCTGTCTCACAGATTTTCAAAGTGAACCTTGCTTCTAACAGCACAGTTCCTTTGCTTCACATTTCACATTTGTTTTACACTAACTGAACCAATCACACAGCATTGTTTAACTTTCCATTATTCCCTTCTAAAGCTTGCAGCTGATTGAATTTTGCACTTTAGTCGGCTTCAAACTGCTCATTTACTATGACAGCTGTTCCTTTAAATCTATGCAAACAAAACTACTTCATTTTTGCCATCATGATTAAAAATGTAAAGAATTTGAGGAAATACTGCAGCAAGATGTGTAGAGGATACTTTATTCATATTTACCACATTTTATACTTGTCTGTATGTGTTTATTAGAAGTAATGAATATTTTATCCTGCGCCTAACCCTCAGTGTATCTGATCCGATAATGCATTATGTGATCTGTTGATTCTAAAGTGGAAGGTGGTTCCAATCCTCAGTTAAAATGTACAGTCAATCATTTGTTAACCAAGGTTACTAGAGTTTGCACACAATATGAGAAATCCATGACCCGACTGTAGGTACTAAAATCTTTGTCCTGGCAATTGCCAGGGCTAAATTTGAGAGACAGCTGTAGACGTTACGGTTTTCTAGCTGTACGCTAGATAACTCTATTATATTATCTAACATGCCAAGACAAAAGAGAGTTGTGGAAGATAGTTGTGCAAAATTAGAAATTGTATGAGGGTTGTAGCTGTCAGTATCACTATGGTAGCACTTGTTTGGTAATAGAAACATTACTATTGGGTTTGGAGGAGATAGGGTATAAAAGCTGGAAGCGATGTGTTTGCGGACATTAAATCAGTTGATATTTGGAACAGGACTGGGTGTTTGGATGGTCTTGGATTTTTAGACAATGAGAATGAATCAAAATGCTCCATGAAAACAGCAACTATCAAGTGACTGATGGATACCTCCTGTTATACAAGGCTTATGATGCGAGACAAAGATTCCTCTCTATCCTGGCATTTTAAAATCCACAAATGATATGGGTTAAAGTATTGACCAAAGAATTTCAGCATACAGTTCAATACTACGGACAAGAAAAAGCATTAAAATCACAAAATGTGTAACAAATACATTAAACATATTTAAAATACAGACATATATATAAATAAATAAAACAAACATGCATGCAATGCATCCATAACCACACAGCTGTAATTCAATGCACATTTCAATCATACGTGTGAGTAATATGTACACAAATGTAGACATACTGTGTAGACATGTATTTATTGTGTAGCTATTTAAACATAAATAGGAAATGTAGATACACCATGTCAACATATATGCTTAGGTGTTCCAAGAAATATTTAATGTACTGTTACAAACACATCCACAGACATGGAGACTCTGTATACATATATAAATGTACTCGGTGCAGCCAACTGTCAGTAACCTATTTTTAACACCTGTTGCACTCTCAAATGTTACTGTCAGTGAAAAATGTATTTTGAATCACAGAATGGTTACAGATGGAATTTTCTTTGCAGTGGTTTTGCACCATGTACAAAGGGTATCGATCGCACTCAAGCATAATATGGTTCATCACAGAGTTTTCAGTTCGATTGTGCTCATTTAATGTAGCCTTTCACTAAACTGGTAAAATGGAAACTGATGGAGATACAATTAAAGTGCTGCCCTTAGAGGCATATGTTATTGGTACACTGTTAGCAGGCATATTCTGCTTAATGGGCCACATATAAAATTGGATGTTATACCATTTATAGCTTCCATGAATTGAACCATCAGCCCAGCAATTATAAACATGGACTGGGGAGTGAAAACAAATCGGCAAATACAGCATATATCTGGAAATAAGAGCTTTGACATTTGAGCTGTTAGTTCTCTAATCAATGCATAGTTTGCTTCTTAATGGACAGAAAATCATGAAGCAACCAACCAGTGGAACTGATGCCCAGGAAACATAGACAGATGGAACATCACATCAAATCATATTGCATTTCATCCTGGTCAAATTCAAGCAGGAAATATGGGGCAGGATGGGAAAGAAACATGATGACAGAAAGAGAAAGGGAAAGGGAAAGAGAAATCAACAAAGAGGCAGACAGAGAGAGAAAAAAATAACAAGAGCATGAAAGGAGACCGGGACAAAGAGACATATTGGAAAAGAGCGAAAGATCAAGGGAAAGAAAGACCAAAGTAGAAAGGCCAAAATAAATCAACAGATGGTTAGAGAAAGAGAGGATCAATGAGAGAGAGAGAGGAGACAGAAAGAGAGTCAGGGAAATTAACTGGGCAAAGGAAGACAGCTAAGAGGAGGTTTACACCCTAGGATAATTTCTGCTTTCTTAAATGTTAATTCATATTAATTAACAAAGGATAGCCTGACACTAAGTGGATGGTTGCTAGATCATTGTTGTTTGCTTTGACACTGCTGAAAGAACCGGTATTTTAAAGGAAGAGCTGGAGAGAAGGAGAAAGTGAAAATAAATCTAGTTTTAATGCAATCAACACTTACTTACTTTGAGGTTGTGTGCAAAGCCAGGAAAAGCATATCAGAAGACACATGGGAACACCACCAAGTGGAAGTTCCCCTACAAGCCACTCACCATCCTGACTTGGAAATATATCGCCATTTCTTCAATTGCACTGGCTCAAAATCCTGGAACTCCCTCTCTAACAGCACTGTCGATGTGCCTACACCACATGTACTGCTGCAGTTTAACAAGGCAGCTATCACCTTCTCAAGGGCAGTTAGGGATGGACAATAAATGCTGGCCTAGCCAGCAACACCCACATCCTATGAATGAAAAAGAAACCTGCAAAATCCCACTGGTCAATGAACAGTATGCTTTGGTAACTGAATCGTCAGGTGCTTAATTAAAATGGTTTTAATGGGCTAATTTCTTGTTTATTCTACATGCGAAAGGCTAATTTAATCCATCTAAAGTCTCAGGTGGTCTGCCTATTGTGCATGTGAAGCATCCATTTCCCTACTGGAGGTGGAATCTGTCAGCCCGATTCTCCGTTTTCTATGGCTGTGGAAAGGAAATTTAATTCCTCAGCTAAGCCATACCACGCTTGACCTTTCAGCACTTGATGCCGATACTGGATGTCCAACGGAATAAAAAGTTGTAATTCACCATCTCTCGCTTTGATGAACATAATACAATTCAGCGAAAATCAAGCATTTAAAAGAAACATTGAAGGTGTTTGACAAGAACTTCAGTAATCACTGCAATTTTGTAAGTGCTAAAATTAAATATCGATTTAACGTTTACCCTCTCCTGAAGTCACTGGTTCACACGTGTGCATTT
Source organism: Carcharodon carcharias (assembly GCF_017639515.1). Taxonomy (NCBI): domain Eukaryota; kingdom Metazoa; phylum Chordata; class Chondrichthyes; order Lamniformes; family Lamnidae; genus Carcharodon; species Carcharodon carcharias. The sequence goes on along the minus strand of NC_054473.1, from coordinate 120,272,140 downwards.
TACATACACTGCAAGTCTTTTAGTATCTCAACTAAGTGGCCATTCTTCATGTGAGCTTACCGGCGAGTGTCAGCAGACTATTTTACCCTGTAGGAGATCAAAGTCAAGCGCAATCCTGCGCTCACTTGATGTCCACGCATTTACACTTTCCAGAAATGGGAGTCATCCCCCACCCTAAACATTCATTCCCTCCACCACTGAACTCAAATGAAGCCTTTCGAACTCTTCACAGCTTCAATCCGCTAACTCGGCAGTGGTTTGGGACACTGCTACTCAGTACCACTTTTGAAAACAAAAACAGAATTACCTGGAAAAATTCAGCAGGTCTGGCAGCATCGGCAGAGAAGAAAAGAGTTGACGTTTCGAGTCCTCATGACCCTTCGACAGAAATTGAGTTCGAGTCCAAGAAAGCGTTGAAATATAAGCTGGTTTAAGGTGTGTGTGTGGGGGGCGGAGAGATAGAGAGACAGAGAGGTGGAGGGGGGGGGGTGTGGTTGTAGGGACAAACAAGCAGTGACAGAAGCAGATCATCAAAAGATGTCAACGACAATAGTACAATAGAACACATAGGTGTTAAAGTTAAAGTTGGTGAAGATGCTTTCACCAACTGAGCTTTCTATTGGTCTTTAAAATTGTTTCATTTGTGCGTGATGTTTACCCACTCCTCTCCCTCCTATCCCAGGTTTTATTTCCAACCTCCTCAGCTTTCCCCGAATAAGATATCCCATTCATTACCCCTTTCGCCTGTATCTAAATCTCAACAAAATCACTTAGGATGTTCTGGCTGTACAGTGTTCTGGGATCAAAGAATGTCACACGAGGGAAATCAACAGAAAGTTACATTAGCCGTACAGTACTGAAAAATGAATCAAGTGTTTTTAAATAGATTTCTCGCAGATATTAAGACTGAATGGGTCTAAGGTAATCGATCTCCCAGCTCGGCGGTACACCGATACTTTCTCCAGCAATGAAGACGTACGCTGGCTGCTAGTACCCGCGGCGGCGGCACTCCCATTAACAAAAAGCTGCCTTCTTTCTCTATTTCAGCCTTCATCGGAGAACTGAGATAGACGAATCCTTTGGAAAACAGCGCGCAGCCAAGACGGAGAAGGCTCTCCTGCAGGCTCCCAGTCTGATACGCACTGAAAAATTAATGAGCAGCAGAAAGTAGGCCACGGCAGTAGCTTTCACTCAAGAGCTGGCTGGAGAACTAGATCGGCGGCTGTTACAGAAACGGCAAAATTTGCATTTGTATCCAGGTTGTCCAGAGGTCCCTGTTGTGATGAAGCAACGTCCTGCTGACTTTGCTGTCAGTATTCACAGCAGAGGAGTATCCACAGCAGAGGAAGAGAATATATGTGACAATACTAGGGAATCAACTCACTAAAAGTTATCGTTAAGTATGAAAACAATATTAGAAAACATAATGCACTGAAGGCTGACAAACCTCATGACCTGATTGTTTTAAAGAAAGCAGGTGAGGAAATTGCAGATGCTTTAGAATTTTCTAAAGCTGTCTTGATTCAGGAATTGTCCCTTTAGATTGGAAAATTGCAAATGTAACTTCAATATTTAAAAGCGAGTGAGAGAATTCAGGAAATTATAGATCAGTTAGTCTAACATCTAAGGTGGCCACACTGATGGAGGTCAAGAATACTAGACACCAGACCAGCAGTGCAGTGGCACAGGGAACGACATCATCGCAGTCACACCATGCATGGAGATGATATCATCATTAGCCTCCCATCCATAAGCCTGTGTGTAGTCCTCAACTAAATAATGACCAAGCAAATAACAACAAGGAACGGAATGAGCATAGGCCCCTTTCGGTGCTTCACTGCAGCAGAGCTGTCAGTCTGAGGCATTGGGACAATCCTGTTCAGGGCAGCAACTGTTTGCAATGTTAGTGACCCCAAAATAAAAACACCTTAAATCCCATTGTGCATCTTGTAGATGGTACACACTGCTGCTACCCTGTGTCAGTGGTGGAGAGAGTGAATGTTTGTGGATGTGGTGCCAATCAAGCGGACTGCTTTGTCCTGGATGGTGTCCAGCTTCTTCAGTGTTGTAGGAGCCACACTCATCTGGGCAAATGGGGAGTATTCCATTACATTCCTGACTTGTGCCTTGTAGATGGTGGACAGGCTTTGGAGAGTCAGGAGGTGGGTTACTTGTCGCATGATTCCTCGCCTCTGACCTGCTCTTGGAGCCAAAGTATTTATATGGCTAACCCAGTTCAGTTTCTGGTCAATGGTCAACCCCCAGGATGTTGACAGTGGGGGATTCAGTGATGGTAATTCCATTCAACATCAAGGGACGATGGTTGGATTCTCTCTTGTTGCAGATGGTCTTTGCCTGACACTTGTGTGGTGTGAATATTACATGCCACTTGTTAGCCCAAGCCTGGATATTGTTCAAGTCTTGCTGCATCTGAACATGGACTGCTTCAGTATCTGAGGAGTCGTGAATGGTGCTGAGCATTGTGCAATCATCAGCGAACATCTTCACTTCTGACCCTATTATAGAAGGAAGGTCATTGATGATACAGTTAAAGATGGTTGGGCCCAGGACACTACCCTGAGGAACTCCTGTGGTGATGTCCTGGAGCTGAGGTGACTGACCTCCGACAACCACAACCATTTTCCTTTGTGCTCGGTATGACTTCAACTAGCAGAGAGTTTTCCCCATGATTCCCATTGACTCCAGTTTTGCTTGGGCTCCTTGATGCCACATTCAGTCAAATGCGGCCTTGATGTCAATGGCAGTCATTCTCACCTCACCTTGGGAGTTCAGCTCCTTTGTCCATATTTAAACCAAGGCTGTAATGAGGTCAGGAGCTGAGGGACCCAGGCGGAACCCAAACTGGGCTCAATGAGCAGGTTATTGCTAAGCAAGAGCCGCTTGATAGCACTGTTGATGACCCTTCCATTACTTTACTAATGATGGAGAGTAGATTGATGGGGTGGTGATTGGCTGGGATGGATTTGTCCTGCTTTTGTGTACAGGACAAACCTGGGCAATTTTCACATAGCCAGGTAGATGCCAGTGTTGTAGCTGTACTGGAACAGCTTGGCTAGGGGCACGGCAAGTTCTGGAGCACAAGTCTTCAGTACCACAGAGATAAAAACAAAAAAACTGCGGATGCTGGAAATCCAAAACAAAAACAGAATTACCTGGAAAAACTCAGCAGGTCTGGCAGCATCGGCGGAGAAGAAAAGAGTTGACGTTTCGAGTCCTCATGACCCTTCGACAGAACTTGAGTTCGAGTCCAAGAAAGAGTTGAAATATAAGCTGGTTTAAGGTGTGTGGGTGGGGGTCGGAGAGATAGAGAGGTGGGGGGGGGTGTGGTTGTAGGGACAAACAAGCAGTGATAGAAGCAGATCATCAAAAGATGTCAACGACAATAGTACAATAGAACACATAGGTGTTAAAGTTAAAGTTGGTGATATTATCTAAACGAATGTGCTAATTAAGAATGGATGGTAGGGCACTCAAGGTATAGCTCTAGTGGGGGGTTTTTTAAATTTTTTTTTTATAATGGAAATAGGTGGGAAAAGGAAAATCTTTATAATTTATTGGAAAAAAAAGGAAGGGGGGAAACAGAAAGGGGGTGGGGATGGGGGAGGTAGCTCACGACCTAAAGTTGTTGAATTCAATATTCAGTCCGGAAGGCTGTAAAGTCCCTAGTCGGAAGATGAGGTGTTGTTCCTCCAGTTTGCGTTGGGCTTCACTGGAACAATGCAGCAAGCCAAGGACAGACATGTGGGCAAGGGAGCAGGGTGGAGTGTTAAAATGGCAAGCGACAGGGAGGTTTGGGTCATTCTTGCGGACAGACCGCAGGTGTTCTGCAAAGCGGTCGCCCAGTTTACGTTTGGTCTCTCCAATGTAGAGGAGACGACATTGGGAGCAACGAATGCAGTAGACTAAGTTGGGGGAAATGCAAGTGAAATGCTGCTTCACTTGAAAGGAGTGTTTGGGTCCTTGGACGGTGAGGAGAGAGGAAGTGAAGGGGCAGGTGTTGCATCTTTTGCGTGGGCATGGGGTGGTGCCATAGGAGGGGGTTGAGGAGTAGGGGGTGATGGAGGAGTGGACCAGGGTGTCCCGGAGGGAGCGATCCCTACGGAATGCCGATAAGGGGGGTGAAGGGAAGATGTGTTTGGTGGTGGCATCATGCTGGAGTTGGCGGAAATGGCGGAGGATGATCCTTTGAATGCGGAGGCTGGTGGGGTGATAAGTGAGGACAAGGGGGACCCTATCATGTTTCTGGGAGGGAGGAGAAGGCGTGAGGGCGGATGCGCGGGAGATGGGCCGGACACGGTTGAGGGCCCTGTCAACGACCGTGGGTGGAAAACCTCGGTTAAGGAAGAAGGAGGACATGTCAGAGGAACTGTTTTTGAATGTAGCATCATCGGAACAGATGCGACGGAGGCGAAGGAACTGAGAGAATGGGATGGAGTCCTTACAGGAAGCGGGGTGTGAGGAGCTGTAGTCGAGATAGCTGTGGGAGTCGGTGGGTTTGTAATGGATATTGGTGGACAGTCTATCACCAGAGATTGAGACAGAGAGGTCAAGGAAGGGAAGGGAAGTGTCAGAGATGGACCACGTGAAAATGATGGAGGGGTGGAGATTGGAAGCAAAATTAATAAATTTTTCCAAGTCCCGACGAGAGCATGAAGCGGCACCGAAGTAATCATCGATGTACCGGAGAAAGAGTTGTGGAAGGGGGCCGGAGTAGGACTGCAACAAGGAATGTTCCACATACCCCATAAAGAGACAGGCATAGCTGGGGCCCATGCGGGTACCCATAGCCACACCTTTTATTTGGAGGAAGTGAGAGGAGTTGAAGGAGAAATTGTTCAGCGTGAGAACAAGTTCAGCCAGACGGAGGAGAGTAGTGGTGGATGGGGATTGTTCGGGCCTCTGTTCGAGGAAGAAGCTAAGGGCCCTCAGACCATCCTGGTGGGGGATGGAGGTGTAGAGGGATTGGACGTCCATGGTGAAGAGGAAGCGGTTGGGGCCAGGGAACTGGAAATTGTTGATGTGACGTAAGGTGTCAGAGGAATCACGGATGTAGGTGGGAAGGGACTGGACAAGGGGAGAGAGAAGGCAGTCAAGATAACGAGAAATGAGTTCTGTGGGGCAGGAGCAAGCTGAGACGATCAGTCTACCGGGGCAGTTCTGTTTGTGGATTTTGGGTAGGAGATAGAAGCGGGCCGTCCGAGGTTGGGCAACTATCAGGTTGGAAGCTGTGGGAGGGAGATCCCCAGAGGAGATGAGGTCAGTGACAGTCCTGGAAACAATGGCTTGATGTTCAGTGGTGGGGTCATGGTCCAGGGAGAGGTAGGAGGAAGTGTCCGCGAGTTGACGCTCAGCCTCCGCGAGGTAGAGGTCAGTGCGCCAGACAACAACAGCACCACCCTTGTCAGCAGGTTTGATGACAATGTCAGGGTTGGACCTGAGAGAATGGAGTGCAATAAGTTCAGAGAGAGACAGGTTAGAATGGGTGAGAGGAGCAGAGAAATTGAGACAACTAATGTCGCGCCGACAGTTCTCAATGAAAAGATCGAGAGAAGGTAAGAATCCAGAGGGAGGGGTCCAGGTGGAGGGAGAATATTGGAGATGGGTAAAAGGATCCGTTGAACTGGGAGAGGACTCCTGCCCAAAGAAGTGAGCCCGGAGACGAAGACGGCGGAAGAAGAGTTCAGTATCATGCCAAGCCCAAAATTCATTGAGGTGAGGGCGTAAGGGTATGAAACTAAGTCCTTTGCTGAGCACTGAACGTTCAGCATCGGAGAGGGGAAGGTCAGGGGGTATAGTGAATACACGGCTGGGGTTGGGATTGGAAGAAAGGGTGGGGACGGAGGGACAGGCAGGGGTGGAGGGTCCTAGATGGGTGTTGGTGTCGATGAGTTGTTGGAGCTTGCGTTCCTTAGCACTTGAGAGAAAGAGAAAAAGTTTCTTGTTGAGGCGTCAGATGAGCCGAAGGATAAAATGAAACTGGGGGCACGCGCAGCTTTGAAAAAGGGTACGACGGTGCTGCTGGAGGGAGAGGTCGAGTGTGTTCATATGGTGGCGCATGGCACTGAGTGTGGATTTCAGAATGTGACAGGAACAGCAGTCCGAGAAACGTTTTATGTTTCACAGCCATATCTCCTTTCTCAGTGACTGTCTCCGTCTCCGACTTACCCCACGTGGATTTCAACTGAAATTCTACCCCTCATGTTTCGAACCCACCCAAGATTACAGGTATCTCCGGGACATAAAACGTTTCTCGGACTGCTGTTCCTGTCACATTCTGAAATCCACACTCAGTGCCATGCGCCGCCATATGAACACACTCGACCTCTCCCTCCAGCAGCACCATCATACCCTTTTTCAAAGCTGCGCGTGCCCCCAGTTTCATTTTATCCTTCGGCTCATCTGACGCCACAACAAGAAACTTTTTCTCTTTCTCTCAAGTGCTAAGGAACGCAAGCTCCAACAACTCATCGACACCAACACCCATCTAGGACCCTCCACCCCTGCCTGTCCCTCCGTCCCCACCCTTTCTTCCAATCCCAACCCCAGCCGTGTATTCACTATACCCCCTGACCTTCCCCTCTCCGATGCTGAACGTTCAGTGGTCAGCAAAGTACTTAGTTTCATACCCTTACGCCCTCACCTCAATGAATTTCGGGCTTGGCATGATACTGAACTCTTCTTCCGCCGTCTTCATCTCCGGGCTCACTTCTTTGGGCAGGAGTCCTCTCCCAGTTCAACGGATCCTTTTAACCATCTCCAATATTCTCCCTCCACCTGGACCCCTCCCTCTGGATTCTTACCTTCTCTCGATCTTTTCATTGAGAACTGTCGGCGCGACATTAGTCGTCTCAATTTCTCTGCTCCTCTCACCCATTCTAACCTGTCTCTCTCTGAACTTACTGCACTCCATTCTCTCAGGTCCAACCCTGACATTGTCATCAAACCTGCTGACAAGGGTGGTGCTGTTGTTGTCTGGCGCACTGACCTCTACCTCGCGGAGGCTGAGCATCAACTCGCAGACACTTCCTCCTACCTCTCCCTGGACCATGACCCCACCACTGAACATCAAGCCATTGTTTCCAGGACTGTCACTGACCTCATCTCCTCTGGGGATCTCCCTCCCACAGCTTCCAACCTGATAGTCGCCCAACCTCAGACGGCCCGCTTCTATCTCCTACCCAAAATCCACAAACAGAACTGCCCCGGTAGACCGATCGTCTCAGCTTGCTCCTGCCCCACAGAACTCATTTCTCGTTATCTTGACTCCCTTCTCTCTCCCCTTGTCCAGTCCCTTCCCACCTACATCTGTGATTCCTCTGACACCTTACGTCACATCAACAATTTCCAGTTCCCTGGCCCCAACCGCTTCCTCTTCACCATGGACGTCCAATCCCTCTACACCTCCATCCCCCACCAGGATGGTCTGAGGGCCCTTAGCTTCTTCCTCAAACAGAGGCCCGAACAATCCCCATCCACCACTACTCTCCTCCGTCTGGCTGAACTTGTTCTCACACTGAACAATTTCTCCTTCAACTCCTCTCACTTCCTCCAAATAAAAGGTGTGGCTATGGGTACCCGCATGGGCCCCAGCTAAGCCTGTCTCTTTATGGGGTATGTGGAACATTCCTTGTTCCAGTCCTAATCCGACCCCCTTCCACAACTCTTTCTCCGGTACATCGATGATTACTTCGGTGCCGCTTCATGCTCTCGTCGGGACTTGGAAAAATTTATTAATTTTGCTTCCAATCTCCACCCCTCCATCATTTTCACGTGGTCCATCTCTGACACTTCCCTTCCCTTCCTTGACCTCTCTGTCTCAATCTCTGGTGATAGACTGTCCACCAATATCCATTACAAACCCACCGACTCCCACAGCTATCTCGACTACAGCTCCTCACACCCCGCTTCCTGTAAGGACTCCATCCCATTCTCTCAGTTCCTTCGTCTCCGTCGCATCTGTTCCGATGATGCTACATTCAGAAAGTTCCTCTGACATGTCCTCCTTCTTCCTTAACCGAGGTTTTCCACCCACGGTCGTTGATAGGGCCCTCAACCGTGTCCGGCCCATCTCCCGCGCATCCGCCCTCACGCCTTCTCCTCCCTCCCAGAAACATGATAGGGTCCCCCTTGTCCTCACTTATCACCCCACCAGCCTCCGCATTCAAAGGATCATCCTCCGCCATTTCCGCCAACTCCAGCATGATGCCACCACCAAACACATCTTCCCTTCACCCCCCCTATCGGCATTCCGTAGGGATCGCTCCCTCCAGGACACCCTGGTCCACTCCTCCATCACCCCCTACTCCTCAACCCCCTCCTATGGCACCACCCCATGCCCACGCAAAAGATGCAATACCTGCCCCTTCACTTCCTCTCTCCTCACCGTCCAAGGACCCAAACACTCCTTTCAAGTGAAGCAGCATTTCACTTGCATTTCCCCCAACTTAGTCTACTGCATTCGTTGCTCCCAATGTCGTCTCCTCTACATTGGAGAGACCAAACGTAAACTGGGCGACCGCTTTGCAGAACACCTGCAGTCTGTCCGCAAGAATGACCCAAACCTCCCTGTCGCTTGCCATTTTAACACTCCACCCTGCTCCCTTGCCCACATGTCTGTCCTTGGCTTGCTGCATTGTTCCAGTGAAGCCCAACGCAAACTGGAGGAACAACACCTCATCTTCCGACTAGGGACTTTACAGCCTTCTGGACTGAATATTGAATTCAACAACTTTAGGTCGTGAGCTACCTCCCCCATCCCCACCCCCTTTCTACTTCCCCCCTTCCTTTTTTTTTCCAATAAATTATAAAGATTTTCCTTTTCCCACCTATTTCCATTATAAAAAAAAACCCCCACTAGAGCTATACCTTGAGTGCCCTACCATCCATTCTTAATTAGCACATTCGTTTAGATAATATCACCAACTTTAACACCTATGTGTTCTATTGTACTATTGTCGTTGACATCTTTTGATGATCTGCTTCTATCACTGCTTGTTTGTCCCTACAACCACACCCCCCCCACCTCTCTCTCTCTCTATCTCTCCGCCCCCCACACACACACCTTAAACCAGCTTATATTTCAACTCTTTCTTGGACTCGAACTCAAGTTCTGTCGAAGGGTCATGAGGACTCGAAACGTCAACTCTTTTCTTCAGTACCACTGCTGGAATATTGCCCCATAACCTTTGCACTATCCAGTGCTTTCAGCTGTTTCTTGTTATCACGTGGATTGAATCAAATTGGCTGAAGACTGGCATCTGTGATGCTGGGGACCTCTGGAGGAGGCTGAGATGAATCATCCACTCAGCACTTCTGGCTGAAGATTGTCGCAAATGCTTCAGCCTTATCTTTTGCACTGATATGCTGGGCTCCATCATTGAGGATGGGGATATTTGTGGAACCTCCTCCTCCAGTGAGTTGTTTAATTGTCCACCATCATTCACAACTGGATGTGGCAGGACTGCAGAGCTTAGATCTGATCCGTTGATTGTGGGATTGCTTAACCCTGTCTATCACTTGCTGCTTATGCTGCTTGGCACACAAGTAGTCCTGTGTTACAGCTTCACCAGGTTGACACCTCATTTTTAGGTATGCCAGGTGCTGTTCCAGGCATGCCCTCCTGCACACGTGATTGAACCAAGGTTGATTCCCTGGCTTGATGGTAATGGTAGAGTGGGGGATATGCCGGGCCATGAGATTACAGATTGTGTTCTAGTACAATTCTGTTGTTGCTGATGGATGCCCAGTCTTCAGTTGCTAGATCTATTCAAAATCTATCCTATTTTTGTGGCACTACCATCTAGCACAATGGTAGTGCCACACAACATGATGGAGGATATCCTCAATGCAAAGGCAGGACTACGCCTCCACAATGACTGTGCGGTGGTCACTCCTACCGATATTGTCTTGGACAGATGCATCTGCTGCAGGCAGGTTGGTGAGGATGAAGTCAAGTATGTTTTTCCCTCTTGTTGGTTTCCTCACCACCTGCTGCAGACCCAGTCATAACTGCTATGTGTTTAGGGTTTGGCCAGCTCAGTCAGTAATGGTGCTACCAAGCCACTCTTGGTGATGGACATTGAAGTCCATTGAAGACCCAGAGTACATTCTGCACCTTTGCCACCCTCAGTGCTTCCCCCAAGTGGTGAATTAACAAGATTCATCAGCTGAGGGAGGGCGGTACATGGTAATCAGCAAGAGGTTTCCTTGCCCATGTTTGACCTGATACTATGAGACTTCATGGGGTCCGTAGTCAATGTTCAGGACTCTCCGGGCAACTCCCTCCCAACTGTATACCACTGTGCTGCCCCCAGTAGGACAGGACACACCCAGGGATGGTGATGGTGTCTGGGACATTATCTGTGAGGTATGATTCTGTGAGGATGACTATGTCAGGCTATTGCTTGACAAGTCTGTGAGACAGCTTTCCCAATTGTGGCACTAGCCCCCAGATGTTAGTAACGAGGACTTTGCAGGGTCAACAGGGTTGAGATTGCCGTTGTCGTTTCTGGTGCCTTGGTTGATACCAGGTTTATTCCTTTTTGTAGCGGTTTGTTACAACTGAGTGGCTTACTCGGCCATTTAAGACTCAAACACATTGCTGTGGGTCTGGTGTCATGTAGACCAAACCAGGTAAAGACGACAGATTTCCTTCCCTAAAGGACAACAATCAACAATAGTTTCATGGTCATCATCAGACTTTTAATTCCAGATTTTTACTAAATTCAAATTCCACCATGTGCCATAGCAGAATTCAAACCTGGGTCCCCAGAGCCTTACCCTGGTTTACTAGTACATTGAAAATACCACTACGTCATCGTCATCCTGGCGAGAGTGGACTGGATACGACTATTAGAAGGAAACACCATGTCAAATCAGTGGGAGGCATTCAAAGGTGAGATTCTACGGCACTGTGTAGATATGTCCCCACAAAGAAAAGGGCTGGTACGGCCAAATCTAGAGCCCCCTGGTTATCTAGACGCATACAGGCCAAGATAAAACAGAAAAAGAAAGTTTATGACACTCTCAAAACATGTAATTCTATAGACAGCCTAGAGGAATTTAGAAAGGACAGGGGTGAAGTAAAAATGGAAATTAGGAAAGCAAAGAGAGGATATGAAAAAATTGGCCAGTTAAATCAAAGAAAATCCTAAGACATTTTACCAGTACATTAAGAGCAAGAGAATAACTAAAGAAGAGGTAGGGCCTATCAAAGATGTACCTGTAACCTGGTAACCTGTGGGTCGATGCTGAAGATGTAGGCAGGGATTTCAATGAGTACTTTTTCTCTGTCTTCACTAAGGAGAGGAATGATGCCGACATTCTGTCTCATGAGGAGGAGTATGAAACATTAGATACAATAAACATAGTGAGAGAAGAAGTACTGGAGGGACTGGCATCCTTGAAGGTGGATAAATCATCAGGGCCAGATGAATTGTATCCCAGGCTGTTGAACGAAGCTAGGGGCAATTAGCGAATGCTCTGGGGATCATTTTCCAATCCTCACTAGATATAGGTGAGGTCCCAGAGGATTGGAGTCTGCGAACATTGTACCATTATTTAAAAGGGGTGCGAGGGATAGGCCAGAAAATTATAGGCCGATCAGTCTGACTTCAGTGGTGGGCAAATGATTGGAATCTGAGAGACAGAATAAACTGTCATTTAGAAAGGCACAGATTGATCAGGGATAGTCAGCATGGTTTTGTTAGGGGAAGATCATGACTTACTAACTTGATAGAATTTTTTGTAAAAGTAACAAGGAGGATTGATGAGGGTGGTGCAGTGGATGTTGTCTGCATGGATTTCAGTAAGGCATTTGACAAGGTCCTGCATGGCAGACTGGTCAGGAAAGTGAGATCTCATGGGATACAGGATAAGGTGGCAGGGTAAGGTTGGATCCAAAATTGGCTCAGTGACAGGAAACAAAGGGTAATGGTCAATGGATTTTGAGATTGGAAAATTTTCAGTGGTGTTCCACAGGGTTCAGTGTTAGGGCCCTTGCAATTTGTTGTATATATTAATGATTTAGATCTAAATGTGGGAGGCATAATTGGGAAATTTGCAGATGACACAAAAATTGACTGTGCAATTGATAGTGAAGAGGACAGCTGTTGACTCCAGAATGATATCAATGGTTTGGCTGAGTGGGTGGAGAAACGGCAAATGGAATTCAATCCAGAGAAATGTGAGGTAATGCGTTTGGGGGGAGTGGGGGGGGGTGTAAACAAAGCAAGGGAATATTCAATAAGTAGGAAGTTATTGAGAGGGGCTGAGGAAGTGAGACCTTGGAGTGCATGTCCACAGGTCCTTGAAGGTAGCAGGACAGATGGACAAGATGATCAAGAAAGCATTTGGAATGCTTTCCTTTATTGAGCAAGGTATTGAATACAAAAGCAGGGATGTAATGATGGAACTATATAAAATGCTGGTTAGGCCATAGCTGGAATTTTGAGTACAGTTCTAGTTACCACAGTAAGAACATAATTGCTCTGGGGAGAGTGCAGAGGAGATTTACAAGAATGTTGCCAGGGCTTGAAAAATGCAGCTACCAGGGCAGATTGGATAGGCTAGGGTTGTTTTCCTTAGAAAAGAGGAGACTAACAGGTGATCTAATTGAGCTGTACAAAATTATGAGGGGCCTAGATAGGAGAGACAGGAAAGACTTGTTTCCCCTAGTTGAGGGGTCAATTAGCAGGGGGGCATAGATTTAAGGTGATTGGTAGAAGGGTTAGAGGAAACATGAGGAAAAACTTTCTCACCTAGAGGATGGTGGGAATCTGGAATTCACTGCCTAAGTTAGTGGTTGAGGCTGAAATGCTCAACTCATTTAAAAGGTACCTGGATCTTCACCTGAAGTGCTGTAACCTGTGAGGCTAGGGACCAGGTGTTGGAAAGTGGGATTAAAATGAGCAGCTCGTTTCTTTTTCTCTTTTTGGTCAGCGCAGACACAATGGGCTGAATGGCCTCTTTCTGCATCATAACTTTTCTATGGTTCTCTGGATTTGTAAATGTTGGGCATGTCTAATGAATCTAACTGATTTTTTTCGGGAAGTAACTAAAGTAGTAAACTGGGGAAAGTCTAGGGTGTAGCTTATGTGGACTTCCAGAAGGTGTTCTAAAAAGTTCCACATAAGAGTTTGTTAGCTAAAATTAAACTCATGGAACTGAAGGCAAATTATTGACTGAAAGAATCATACGGAGTCGAAACATTAATTCTGTTTCTCTCTCCACAGATGCTGCCAGACGCCTGCTGAGTGTTTCCAGCATTTTCTGTTTATATTTAAATTATTGATTGGGTTAGGTTAGGAGATTAGTTAGGTGATAGAAGGCTGATTCTCCATAAGGTTCGCCACTCTTTTGAAGGAGGTGGTCATCGGTGCAAATGCCTGAGATATCATGGCACTCACACAAGAGATGGACTCCTCCATTTTCTTTGCAAGGGTGCACGCTGCCTCTGGAAATTCTAACAGAAAGACACACATTTCCCACAGTTGCTCCACAAGTACCCATTTAAGGTATGACCCCCGAGGCTCAGCATCTGTATCTAGCTAAGTAGAGCTTGAAGTGTCCTGTACTCCCCGACAGGGACTTTGCACTACTGTGCCTGTCTCCTGTGCCTGCTCACATGTGATGTGTTCCCTATAATGTGCCACCCTATCTGTCTGAGAAGCCAGACCTGGAGATGAAAATATCTATGCTGCTAGAGGGTGTGCAGAGTCATGTGATGGTGCATCCTCAGAGTGCTCGTCCTCCCCAGGGGACTCCTCAGCTCATCCTTCATCTCCTCCAGTGTCAGCAATGCACCTGTGGGATATGAAAGACATGAGTTAGTGCTGAATCTGTGTGAAATAGGGTTCCAAATTAGCATAGTGTAGATCATGACATTTAATGTAATGGTGATTTTGATTCAATGTAAGTGACAATTAAGTGCCAAGTGGCAGTGTGATATATAATTTCATCACTATGTCTCTGGGCCACTCACATATCTCCATTGATAACAGCCTGCACAGGTGTCAACTTGATGCTTTCCAGGTCTTCCTCCGCTATTGAGGTCAGATCTGAAAAAGAGCATATTGATCATGGCTGCAGCTCCATGCCCAATTCTCTGTCTCCCTGAAGTTGTGTGCTCTCTTCTCCTGCAGTGAGAAAGGGCAGAGAGTTAGGAATGTGGGAATTAACTGACTGCTGAGGATAAAGGGTTAAAATTTTAGGAGGGTAATTGTGAGGAATGGTAGCATGGAATGTGAGTGTGAATGCATCTCTTGAGATGGAGTTTTGAGGTGGTGTCTGGAGAGAAAGGCATGTGCGTGTTGATGGCAAGGTGTGTTGGTCAGAGGTTTGCAGTACAGAATACTGCTAGGAAGGTTAGAGAGTGATGGTTGCAGGATATCTATCTTGTTGGTTACTGAACCTTTTCCAGCATTGGATCCATGTCCTGGCTACGATGGCTACTGGCAGCCTCAGCTACTTGAAGCCAAACCAGCTTGGTGAGGCTGGCTGGCTGGCCTCCTCCTGTCATCCTCAAGGAAGAGGTCTTCTCTCCATGCCCTATCCACAGGTAAGTCTGCAAACCAGGGGACAGCTTATCCACACCTTCCATCCATGCTGCTTTTTCCTCCTTCACACTGGATTGTTTCCTGTAATTACTGCTGCCATTTGTATTCCTGCCAGAGTCCCTTCATTACTGCTTCAGGTCCGTCATCCCACCCACCCTCTGATTGGTCGGCGAACCTGGAGGCAGGCTGATAATTAGTTTGTTCTGGAAAAGAGCAACCACAAGGCACACAAATAGGAGATTCCAGCAGGGACTAATGTAAAAAAGTTCCATCCATGGTCTCAATTTTCATAACAATAGAGTCCATGAGCACTTATTAGTTGGACACTGATTAGATGAACTCCTGGAGGTTTCATCACATGACCTCTCAACTCAACTTTTCAAACACAGTCAAACAACTCAAAGAAAATGAAAAATAAGCTTTTTTTTCTAATATATTGCTCACAACAATGTCTGGAAATTTAATTTTTAACTTTTGGACTCTCCTGAAGGTTTAGCAACCCTACTTTACCACAAGGCTCAGCATTCTATGTCCAGGCTCAAGGCAACTTTGTGACAGTGCAACCTGTAGCTGTACTGCTGGTGTTTTGCACATATCCACCATCTGTTGCCACTGAAATATCAGTAGTCAGTCAATATTTTCTACCAGGCTACAGCTATCAGAAGCTAGAAAGCTGGGGAGTTTAGAAAATAACCAATTTACAGGATTACACGGCTGCTGGCCTAGTTTGAAACAGTTTAGCTGCTTTCTCAATTATGCTTGTGAATATTTCCATTTGCTCAGTATTTTCACAACTGCCTAAGTTTACCTGGTTCACACTGGAGCTCTTGATGTTTAGCCTCCTGTGCTAACAAGTCTAGGAAAATAACTGGACCAAACAAGTAGTTCCCTTTTCAGCTTAAGTACTGTTAGTGTAACATATTTAGGTTTATTGAAAGGACACAATTTCTATAAGAAGTATTGGGGTTCTCTGTGCTAAATTCCATCATATCATTCAGAATTATAGATTTATCAACCCCTTTCTAAGTAAATGTATTGGGGTGGAAAAGTAGGTTCACAATGTAAAAATCATAACCACTTAACATAGCTAGATCGTAGGTTTGTCCACATCAAACCAGCATTAGCTGAAAATAACAAGTGGACAAATGCTGAGATGATTGTGATGACTTCCACACTTTAACAGGGATTAAAGCAGCAACACAACAGCGACACTTGGGAACTTGTATCTCTCTCAGTCTATCCTGGTCACTCTATAAACCAATACCTCTTTCACTCTGTCCCAGTCGCTCCTATATTCTGTGCCAGGACATCTCATAACTCCATCAGTTCTGGATTCTGTAAACCAGTATCACCCTCAGTCTACCCAGGTACCTACAGGTCTCTGTGCACCGGTGCATCTAACAGTGTGTCCCAGTCTCTCCCAGAATTTGAGCCGGTATATCTTGCAGTCTGTCCTAGTCTCTCCCAGGACCTGTGAACCAGTACATCTCTCAATCTACCCCAATCCTCCAGAAACTTCGAACCAGTATTACTCTCAGCCAATTAGTTTTCTTCTGGACCCTGAACCAGTACGTCTATCAATATGTTCTGATATGCTGGTCCCAGACCTACCTGCCATATATATTTCCTGACACCTTTATATGTGCCATATGTCCTAGGCCTAACCATCTTCAGCTGCTTCATCAATGATCTTCCTTCCATCATAAGGTCAGAAGTGAAGATGTTTGCTGATGATTGCACAATGTTCAGCACCATTCGTGACTCCTCAGATACCAAAGTAGTCCATGTCCAAACGCAACAAGAACTGGACAATATCTAGACTCAAGCTGACAACTGTCAGGTAACATTCACGTCGCACAAGTGCCAGGCAATGGCCATCTCCAACAATAGAGAAACTAACCATCACCCCTTAACATTCAATGGCATTACCATCACTGAATTCCCCATCATCAACATCCTGGGGGTTACCATTGTCCAGAAACTGAACTGAACTAGCCATATAAATACTGTAGCTATAACTCACCTCCTAACTCCCCAAAGCCTGTCCATCATCTACAAGGCACAAGTCAGGAGTGTGATGGAATACTCTCTACTTGTCTGTGTGACTGCAGCTCCAACAACACTCAAGAAGCTTGACACCATCCAGGGCAAAGAGCCCGCTTGATTGGCACAAACATTCACTCCCTCCATCACCGACGCACAGTGGCAGTTGTGTGTACCATCTACAAGATGCACTGCAGGAACACACCAAGGCTGCTTAGAGAGCACCTTCCAAATCCATGAACGCAACAATCTAGAAAGACAAAGGCAGCAGGCACATGGGAACACTACCACTTGGACGTTCCCCTCCAAGCCACTCAGCATTCTGACTTGGAAATATATCACCATTCCTTCACTGTCAAAATCCTAGAACTCCCCTGCAGTGGTTCAAGAAGGCAGCTCATCATCAACTTATCAAGGGCAATTAGGGATTGGCAGAAAATGCTGGCCTAGCCAATGATGCCCACATCCCATGAATGAATAAAAAAGAAGTCTATGTACAGATAGCCTTTTAATAACATTTAATATTTACCTTGAACATCAAACATGTCAGTAAGAAAACTTAGCAGCACTTGATGTGTCTCGTGTAATTTGGATTAAATTAAATGTAAAGGGGACATAAATCACCAAATATGGCTGACTAAACTGTGCCTGGAAATGGAGTGTAGTCAGTGTAACTAACACCTCTGTTCAAGAAGGGTCAGAAAGCCAAACTGGGAAATTTACAGACCAATTTGTTTAATGTCAGTTATGAACAAACTATTATAATTTATAATTTGAGATAAAATTAGTGAGCATTGAGAAATGCTTGGCTTAATCAAGGACAACCAGCATAGAATTTTTAAAGACAAACTGTGACAAATTTAATAGAGCTTCAATTGAAGAAATGATAATTGGATAAGGGGAATGCAATAGATATTGTGTTCATGGATTTTTAGAAGGCTTTCTATAAGCTGTTTCACAGGAGGCTTTTTACAAAAATTCAAGTATATTGTACAAGCAAAAAAACATAGATAAATAATTGGACCATGAGCAAGAGGAAAAAGGTTAAAATCAATGGATATCACTCAGATTAAACAATGACTGGAAATGGTGCATGTCAGGTGTCAGTGCTGGATCTACTTTTGCTCTCGGGTGGAGAGAGAATGACACAAAACTATGGAACTTGTCAGATAGCAAAAAAGAGTGTAAAAGATTTAAAGAGGAATAGGAATGTTTGTGGGATGATCAGAGGGCAATTAGGGATGGGCAACAAATGCTGGCCTAGCCAGTGACGTCCACATCCCATAAATGATAAAAAAAGTGATATATTTTGGCAGGAAAGACAAGGAATAGGGATATGCAGTCAGTGAAAAGATGCTAAAGAAATATGGATGGACACAAATTTTCAAACTAGAGACATAGGGCAGAATTTTGCCTTTGGCATGAGGGATCGGCAGGGGCGGTCGGGAAGCTGCCCTCAAATCGGCCAATTAAAGCCCACCCAGCATGATACGTGAGCAGCATCACTGAGCACTGCCTGTACGGGCAGGGGGAGGAGGGCGAGCAGGCCTCGTGTGAACTTTGCGCAAGCATGTAAGAAAGGGCTTAATAATCTCCCTGAGGCAGCTCCGTGCCTCAGGGAGATGAAAAAGATATTGAAAAAATTATTAAACAGCAGAAAAATGTAATAAAGCATGTCCCCTCATGTGACTCCAACACATGAGCAGGATATGTTTTTAATTAAAAAATAAAGTTTTCATTTTATTTGTATTTGCTTTTGGAAACCTCATCCCGCCCGCTTGGCCTTTTCGCCTGCCCACCAACCTTTAGGTTGAATGGGCAGTGAAAAATTAACGGCAATTGATAATTTAATGGCCTTAATAGGCCTTTTAATTGTTGGCGGGTGCACTGCCGGCTCCGGCGCATGACCACCGACCGAACTATTGCGCGACTGCACAGTGACGTCGGCACACTCGGCCAACGTCATTGCGCGTCATTTCGCACTTGGTCAGATCAGGCGCGCACCCGCCCGCTGAGCTAGAAATTCTGGCCATAGGGATTTAAATACATAATTCCCCAAAAGTGTGATAAAATCATTCAAAAGGCCAACAGTATTTTGGGTTTTATACATAGAAGTGCAGAGTACAAGAGTGAAGAAGCAATGAAATTTAATGGTTAGGTCTACAACTTGAGCACTGTGTATAATTTTGGGCATCCTAATATAGAAAATATAGTAAATCAATGAGGTACATCCAACAAAGATGCTGGTATTATGCCAGAGATGGGAAATAATTGTTTTGAGAATAAGGACTAGACGATTTCCACTGGAGCTTTTATAAAATTTATTCACTGGATGAGTCTGTTACTGATAAGGCTCATCCTCAATTGACCTCAAGCGGGTGGTGGTGAGCTGACTTGAATACAACTGAGTGGTTTGTTAAGGCCATTTTAGAGGGCAATTAAGAGACAACCACTTTGCTGGGGGCCTGGAGACACACACATAAACCAATCCAGATAAGGACAGCTGATTTCATTCCCTGAAGAGTATTAGTGAACCATTGGAACTTTATGACAATCTGGTAGTTTCATGGTCACTATTGCTGATACTAGCTTTTATTCGAGATTATCTTTCAACTAACTGAATTTAGATTCCTCAGCTGCCATGGTAGGATTTGAACTCATGTCTCCACATCATTAGGCCTCTGAATTGCTTGTCCAGTAACATGACCACTGCTATTATACCCCTGGAGTGGTGAAGATTAAGAGGAAATGCAATTGAATTATTTTGTATCTTGAGGATTCTGATAGTCTTCCTGATTTATCCTATTTCCTTTGGTTGGGGAGTCAGTGATAAGAAAGGGTCAACAATTTAAAATTGTTGCTAAACAGTTGAGCAAAGTTAGGAGAAAGTTATTGAGTATTGTAAGAGCATGAAATGCTTTGCAACAGAGAATGGTTGGGGCAGAGACCATTCCATAATTTAAGAGAAAAATGGATAAACATTTTAAGCAGAGGAAGACACAGTGCTATGTAATGAGAACAGTGAGATCAGTTTTAGATTGCTCTCACAAAGAGCTGGGACAGATTCTGTGGGCTGAATGGCTTCTTTAAGTGGTTCAATGATGAAAAAGTCCAATTGTTCACAATTGACTTGACCTGTTAATGAACAAGTCAATGGAAGTGGATAGTAATTTCTTTGAATATGCTGGTTTTACCTTTGAGCCCTCAGTATGAGAACACTGTGTTCATCAGACAACTTTTGCAGTAACCTCGTCTCAGCCTTTCCTTCCTATAAAAGGAAATGTCCTAATTGGAAGAGATAAGTTGAAGGCAAAACATTCTACCACAGTAGTGCAATGATGTACATTCCAGCTGCAACACAGTCAACACCAAAATACAGCTAGCACTTCCAGGGACAGTAATTCTCCAATTTCCTTTGCTTCCTAAACTCCTTCCCCCTTTCCCTAGTCTGACTTGTTCCTATTCACCCCTATTAATATGAGCCACGGAGACTAATGCCACTGGCAATGCAGTTTATCCTGCTCCCTTAGCTATCACATAAACAGTTCTATTGTCTTAAACATAAACTGCTGTGTTGTCCAGGGCAATGAGAATATATTATCTAGTGTGCAAAGTAGAAAATGTTAAAAACTGTGCAAAATACAGCAGATATAAAAGACAGCAAAATCATAAAAATAAAAACAGCTTGAAGTATGGTCTGTAAGACTTTTTGTGTTCCTGGTGGCAGTCCTGATACATGTCTTATGATAACCTGCTGCTAAATTCCAGATCGTAAGTCTTTCTAAAGGTAAGATCAGCTCTTCATGTTTACCAGTCCAGTACTCATATTTATAATAGATTTTGCAGTTTCTTTGAACAACCCATGGGACCTATTGATTTCTCACTGTTTCAATGCTCTGCTGAGTATGTGGCTATAAAATAAATAGGTCTCAAATAATTTGAATGTTCTATTTCACAAATCACAAAAATGTAACCACATCTGAGCATTGCAAAAAGCTTGTAATATTGCACAGGGCAGAGATGAATGGGCAGATCTTTTAGAAGTGGAATGAAAAAATGATGCCGTCTTATTTCTGGAATCATTTAATCACAATGGCAGGTCTGTGCATCACTGGAAATCAACCTAGTGGAACAAACTCTTTTCACTGTACATCCTAAATTCATTGTCATAAAAGTGTCTATAATGAGCCACATTTTAAAGATTCGTATCTCAGAAAATTTTAGGATTCTACACACTGATTTTGTTTAGTAAAATAGCATCTTTATAGAATACCTGATTACAAACATCTAACGGCTTTACACACAATGAATTACTTTGAAGTACAAACCTTCCACGTCTAACAAATATAGCAAACATTTTGCACAACAAGATCCCACAAATGGAAATGAGATCAATGATCACTTAATTTGTTTTTGTTGGGAGGGGAAAAATGTTGGCTCAATTGTTCAGAGAATTAAGTGTTCAACTTTGGTACTTTGATGCCTGTGTGTTGCACTACCTACTATAGGTTCCCCAAGTTTGCTGACTGCAAGCTAACAATATAACCTCCAGGGCTCAGAGTTCAGTAATTGAGAGGATCCATTAAAAATCAGTGGGTCTTTCAGAAAGCCAGTCTATGAAGTCCTGGCAATTTTATGGCCAGAATTCTGAGTTCAGTGGGCAGGCGCGGTCAGTAGGCTCGGGAGTGGGTGGGAAACGGCCTGCCACCTGCGATCAGCCCCCGACCGTGATCTCATGCTGGCGGGCCAATTAAGGGCTGCTGAGTGATGAATGGCTGCTCCACAATGATTGGGAAGGAGGGTGCAGGGGCCTGTTGGCTGCCGGGTCCAATGGCGGCCCAGCAACCGGTTTAAAATCAGCACATTCAGGCCCTGGAAGGCTGCTGGTTAGGAAGACATCTTCGGTGTTGTCAGCAGGAGATGTAAAAATTATGCATTCCAATGCGGCTGCAAATGCCAGGTGGGGAGGAAGGTCAGGTGGACACTCAGCCCCTGGTTTTCAAATGAGTGGTCCTCCTGGACGAGGTGGCTGCCCTTGTCCCCAAGGATGGAAGGAGGAGGCCACCACACCTTACAAAAAGAGCTTGGGAGGAGATGGCACTGCTGGTCAGCAGCCATGATGTTGTGTGGCGCACCTGGGCCCAGTGCTGCAAGAGGTTTAACGACCTGCTGCACTCAGGAAAGGTGAGTACTGTGTTGGCATGGATCAGTGTGCTGAAGTGTTATGGGCTGGTCGTCCCCCAGTAGAGCTCAGGGGTGTTAGAGTCTGAGTGCCAATTGTCAATGACGCCAGAGTTGGCAAAGGGGGTGAGTCCTGGCTGCTTGGACTGAGTGCCTTGTGGCTCTAGGGCTGCAGCTCAAATGTGCCCTGCAAGGTGCTCCTCAAGTGGGGTTGTCCAGGCTGCAATGGCGCTACAGGTAGAGAGTGGACTAATCAATGCTCCTCTGTCCTTTCAGGAGAAGATGGCCTATAAAAACATTGAAAAGTTGCAGACCGGTGGAGGCCCCGCTAACCTCCTAATCCTATTAGATACCAGCAGGACACCTTGGAGCTGGAGAGGCACCTCGGTAAACCAGCCCCAGAGAGGCCGGGGTGTCAGGCGAAGGTAAGAGTGCAGTGCACTGAGGTGAGAGTTTCAGATGATGCAAACATTCTTGTGTAGTCTCATCACTGATGGCAGCCTCAAAGCTGGATTCCCCATTGATCACTGGAAGACAATGGCACCATGATGCAGATCTCCATGGTCTCACCAGGGTGCCTGGTATGCACAGTGACAGTGTGATGACATAAACTAATGACATGTCGTTGTTCCCCCTTGGGTTTGCCAGCATGCACCCAAACGCAGGACCCCGAAGACCCACCCCGATGCCAGAGGACTGCCAGGCTTCAGATGCACCTGTGTCACATCCGCTCTCTGAACCAGGCACCAGCGCAGATACCAGCACCGTGGTGGGCCTTAGATCTTCGGCTGGAATGTGGATGCACAGCAGTGAGGGCACTTCATACTCGCTTGAGGTGCAGGCAGAGGCAGAGGGTGCCCAGGGCACCGGCAGTCGGAGGACTGCTGGAGACCAGGACAATGCTCAGTTGAAGGCAGATGATGAGAATCTGGAGTCATCCATTAGGCGACAGATGCTGAACATCCAGCGAGACATGCAGGAAGATCTGCTGGAGATCCATGAGGGTCTGCATGCTATGGTCTCCATCATGGAGGAGTTCAT
This sequence comes from Carcharodon carcharias, assembly GCF_017639515.1. Classification (NCBI taxonomy): domain Eukaryota; kingdom Metazoa; phylum Chordata; class Chondrichthyes; order Lamniformes; family Lamnidae; genus Carcharodon; species Carcharodon carcharias. The sequence goes on along the minus strand of NC_054473.1, from coordinate 120,249,299 downwards.
GTGGAGCATGAGCACTGTGTTGACCCTCATGGTGAGCGCACTGCCTCCTCCATTGAGAGAGTGGTGATCCCTCATGGAGAGGCAGCTCCAGAAACAGAATTGGATTCCTGGGGTTGCGCTTGGACCTACAAGCTCTCACATAGGCACTGACCTCAGGCAGTCAGTGTTCATGTGGAAGATGGATGAGATACCCGGTATCCCAGCTAGATGCCTGTCTTTCAATGGTGAGCAGGGAGGTCCATAGCGACCTCATGTTGGCACACGAGCTGCCTGTCGTCTCTGCGGGCTCCTCTCAGGGTGCTCTGGATGACAGCAGCAGCTCCTCCACCCCTCTGCCGGTGACCGGGGCATCTGATGGTGCTGAGGTGAATGTGGAGATGCCAGCCGTGGAACTGGCCGCTTCCTCCCAGGACTGCCAAGGTCATCAAGGTGTCAAGGAGAAATAATAGTTCTCATAATGAACCGCTGGCACCTTGATGGCCACATGTGTGCAGTCAACTGCACCTTGGATTCAGGGGAACCCAGCAACCACTGCAAAGCCCCTGGCTCGCTCAGCCTGGCTGGCCTTGTCCGTACGGAAATGAACAAAAGTCATACCCGCATGAACAGAGCTTCTGTCACCAGCTTGACGTAACTGCGGACAGCTGATTGGGAGACTCCACACAGATCCCCCAATGACCCCTGGAAAGAGCTGGAGGCAAAGAAGTTGAGGGCCCCTGTGATCTTCAGAGCCACTGGCATGGGGTGTCTGCCCACATAGAGGGGAATGATCTCAGGTCCAATCATCTGACAGATAGGGGTCACTGTCTCCCTTGAGCTTCGGCTTTGCACCTCGGACATATTGAGGTAGCTGCATCGCCATGTGCAAACCCTGGCTGCAGGACAGTGGCGTCTTCTGCTGCCCCCTCCGCCTTGGACTTACTGCTGGCCCTGTGCTCCCTGTGCCTGCACCTCTCCCCCCATAGGTTGCTCCCCTGGAAGCTGCATAGGGACACTTGGCTTCCTCTCCCTTCTGCCCCTCTCTTCCTCCTCAGAGGAGGTGCCTAAAGCGGAGACCACAATTTCCATTACCAGGATAACAGAAGGCTATCTGATAACCTGGAAGGGTCAACATGGTCTGAATTCTTCGCAGTCCTTGGAGACACCAAAGAGTCCTGAAACGAAGCCTGGAAATGCTAATAATGAAGCCCTGAACAGAGATGAAGCTGCCATATACTAATAAGAAATTACACGGATAATGAAAAATCGGCATCAATTGACTAACAAGCCTCTCAATTAATGGCTGACACGGCTCCAGCACCCACGCGCGCCCGCCAGGCGAAATAACGCGCAAGTGCACGATGACATCCAGACACTTACCTGCCTTCATTGCATGCTATTTTACACTCGAGTGTGTCAGGCATGTGCCCGCACGCTGAACAAAAAGCTGTGCCCTACACTTAGTTTACAGTTAGCTGTGCAAGATCTGTGCTTGGGGAAATTAACTAGCACATACATAAAAGCATCTTTTAAAAAGTGTCATGGGATCTTTCACCTAAACCAACAGATGGGGCTTTGATTTAATATCTCATGCCAAGAATGATATCTCTGACATTACAGTACTCAATTAGTCCTGTACTAGAATATCAGTATACAGTATGTGCTCATGTCCTAGAATGGGACTTATACTCATCAGAGAGTGCTACCAATTGAGCCATTATTGATGAGCAAGATCATCTTGGCTCATCCTTCCAGCATGACCCTGTAATCCCCACCAACACAGCATTCCAATTATTTCCTAAATGATTCCAAGATTTACATTTACACTATCTTATTTTGGAAGTTCATCGCATGTGTTCATTCTCACTCCCACCATCAAGTGTAAACTTCCTTTTACTAGTCTGAACCAGTAACCTCTTGTCCTACCATCACAGTTTAATTTGAAGTAATGTTCTGTATCTACCTTGTCTATGCTGAAGCTATCTTATATACCTCAATAATGTCACCTCACTTGATGTCTGAAAAGCCCAAGATTCTCCAGTTGCTCCTTACAACTGTCATCTGATGTCAGCAGTCAGCCTTGTGACTTTTTTCTGAACTGCCTTCTGCCTTCAAGTCCTGAATATCTCTCTGTATCTCATGGTACTCAAGGTGTGGACAGACCAGAGCACTTTAAATATGACTTTTTCCATCTTGTATTCCATTCTGGTTCTATTGTTCAATATTCTGTTGGCTTTGTTGATTGCTATTCCATAAGCTGTTGGACATGTTCAGTGTCAGATACACTAAAACTCCTGGAATTTCTTTTAACTTCAACCTTGGTTCACCATTCACAAGACTAATTACGGTTTTTGTGATATGATGTGCATATACCTTTAAGGGTGAATATCTTAAACTACCATCAATCACTACCAACCTTAACAACATATGATGTATTAGTTCCATGACTTGTTAGGCAGTCTCTGAGCAGCAGTGGTAGAAGTCAAATCTACTATACTTAGCTCCCAGTGAATATTATCTGTAAATAAACTTATCTTCAAACAAAGAAACCATTTTATTGTTTCGCTAATTCTTGTGTATGATCGGTACATTTAGACCTAAAATAATAACATAACAACATTGCCCATTTTGTTCTACCAACACACAGTAATTTATCCCTCTCCATACAAAATACCATCTGTCATAGTTCCACTTCTGTTCATATTTTGCAGTTCCCAAGCCTTCTCTTCAGATTCAATTACCCTCTTAATTCATATCATCGGCAATTTTGACCAATTTACGTTATTTACTTGGATTCAGGAAGTGAATATACAATTTTAAATAACAGGATCCCAATAACAATTGCCATGGTATCCCAATCATTAATTCCACCCACCACCCTGCCCCTTCCCACTCTGGTTTTACTCCAGAAACTAGTTGGCGTGGGATGGAACTGGAGCCAATTTTTACACAATTTTCTATTTATTTACAAAATTATGTATTACAAGCATACATCTCCTAACCCAACAATCACATTTCAGTCTGTGTCTGTTTATTGTGATTCAAGTGAATTACTACCGTATGCAATTAAACAACTAATATACAATTAACAGTTCCTCTCTCTGTTTAAATATAAGATAGAGTTAATATATACAACAATTTCAAAATAAAATAAATCAAAAAGCTTCGTATTCTATACAAAGCATTACATTGCTAGTCACACACCTCCTCTCAGACTCATAACAATTTCTTTGTATGTGCTTGTACAAAGAAATCTTTGTACATTTCTTCTTATAAAGCGACTTGATCCACCCATTTAATTTTGGAGATTTCCTTTTCCTCTGGTATTTGTTTCAAACCATCAAAATTAAACCTTTTTTACTCAATTTTTTTATAGAGAGTGTACATTATCCTGCAATGACCAATTATCTACATTACATTCAATCAGTATACTATCTTCAGTATACCCATTGTGCAAAATCACACTCAAAATTCTATTTGACAAATAGAATCACATATCCATTACCTTCACAACAGCCACTATTTAGGCAGCCAAAGAATTTTTAACTACCCTTTTTACTTTCTCAGCTTCCCAAGCTAAAGGATAACATTTTCTATTCTCAGCCATAAGAACTATTATGAAACCAGTTGCAATAGGATACCATCAGGAAGATTAACATGTGAAGCATGTTAAAAATGACTAGTCTCATGGTCTTTGAGTCACTCAAGGATGAGATCTTGAAGGATGCATTTCTCCAGATTGAATTTTTTCAATGTTTTAAGAGCAATAAAATACTCTCAAATTTAAGGTGCTGTATCGTAGTACTAAATGTCAACACATCGAAACAAGCGTCTGGTCTAGTCTGAGCACCCATTCAGTTGAACCGATCAAAAAATCTTTGCAATTGCTCTGAAGTGGGGTAATTGAAATAATTCAATATTAAGATTGATATTAAGGTGTACATTAACAGCTTTAACAGTAGACATGTGTAGTTATGCGCATTAAGAGTTTTAAAAGTATACAAGTATTGCTATGAGAGCTCTTCCTAAGCATCATGGGAAATATAAACAACACAATGATGAGTATGGTACTGTGGGAACCCAACGAACAATCATTAGTCATAGAACTTAATGACCTTCACAGGATGGGTAGGACTGAGGCATTTCCCAGCCTCCCAGTGAGATAACAGAGACATCTGCAGCCTGAATAATTCTGCTCTTTAAGTATGTAACTGGAGGTTGTACTAGGCAGTATAGTGAAATGTGATAAATAAAAGATATAAATATACTACACAGCCTTTGTATTGGGGAGACATGCTGTAGAACCAGGCTGTGTCTTCCAGCATATGCTTGTAAATAAAAGTCCTAGGTTATTGGCAACTTACAGATTTGAGTGGTTTCTTTTTCCACAACAACTGGCATAGTCGGCAGGATCCTCGCAATATCAGTCAATGGCACCGGATCGAACTTTGAGGACAGGTGAGGATGTTCACTTACCACCCATTAGATAGGGCAGTCGACATTTGAGACAGGAAACCGGTGGGTTGGTTTGAGGATCCGAACCAGAGTATGGGTCTGTGAGTGGAGTAACTAAGGACAGTTTGGTGCCAATTAACCAATGACCGTGCAGTAAAATGGTAGTACAGACCGTTTCCTAGAGAGATCTCTGAGAAAACCTAAAAGGATGCAGTGGCATAGTGATATTGTCACTAGACTAGTATTCCAGAGACCTGGAATCCTGCCATGGCAGATGGTGAAATTTGAATTCAATAAAAAATCTGGAATTAAAAGTCTGATGATGTCAATGAAACCATTGTTGATTGTCGTAAAAACCCTTCTGTTTCACTAATGTCCTTCAGGGAAGGAAATCTGCCATCCTTACCTGGTCTGGCTTACATGTGATTCCAGACCCACAGCAATGTGGTTGACCCTTAAAAATTCCCTCTGAACAATTGGCCAGAAATGCTGGCCTAGCCAGTGATGCCCATATCCCGTGAATGAATATTTTTTTAAAAGGTGTTGTAAAATGCTATCGACCGTTTCCTAGGGCTGAATTTTCTGGCTGGTGGGGGGACTCGAGTCCACACTGCCATTTTTCATGGGCGGGCCCAGCGTACCTCACGACTCACATGCATAGCGGGAGTGGACGGGCGGTGGCGGACGCACCACCAGGTCCAATAGCGACCCGGCGACCTGTATAAAGGAAGGCCTGGTAGCCTTGGAAAGGCTACTCGCAATGGCTGGGCGAAGGGTTCTGCAGAGGGGCAATAGAGGTGATGCAAGACCAGAGGGTAGGGTGGGGGCTCAGTGTGCCCCTTGTTTTTCTGATGACTGCCTTGCTGCCCTCCTCAAGGAAGTGACAGCACAGCGGGAAGTGCTGGTTCCCCAGGACGGGAGGAGGAGGCCCCACCAACATGACAAAATGTGCCTTGGAGGAGGTGATGAGCTCCTGTGACGTGGTACAGCGCACCTGGATTCAGTGTTGCAGTGAAGCAAGCGCTTCAATGAATTGTTGCGCTCTGGAAGGGTGAGGACAATGTTGGCATTGGTCACTTAACCCAGCTGGTCAGCTTTCCCCTCTGCTCCAACACCCCGCCCCCCCTCCGCCCCTACGTCTGAATGTAGTGGGTGCATTGAATCATTGACAGCATATGTCCTTTGCTGGGTGGGCCATCAGATATTGCTCATGCCGAGGTCAGCCTTAGAGGGTGGTGAAGAAATGGGTTCTGCGCCTGCAGCATGTGGTACACTGAGACCCACATGACTGTTTTGGAGGCAGCCTGGAGGAGCTGCACCTCGGCGCTGTGCTTGAACTGCAGGACATGTCCAAGTCAGAGTGATGACATGCTGGGAGGGGAGCTTCAAGCTGGCATGGCAACAAATCATCTGCTGTCCTCTGCGGTCCACGTGCTTGCGCCTCCTTGCTATGGAAGGATATACCATGTGGTGCCTAATGTGATGTAGGCAGCATGTGTCCAAGGTAGAAGTGGGGGGGTGGGAACTGGCCTAGCATCTTTGTGCAAGTGCTTGTCAGCAGCAGGGTGAGGAGGTAACTGGAGCCCTGATATGTCCCACTCTGGCTGGGGTGGGACGTGCACGAAGAGATTCCATGTACAATTTGCACAAATCAATGCTCTTCTTTCATTTTCAGGAGAAGAATGCTCATAATGCTGCAGACCGTGTGAGGCTTGGTTGCGGCCCAGCGCAGTTAGCCATTTTCAGCCAGTTTGAGCAGGAGGCCCTGGATTTGGAGAGGCGCCATGCATCCACATCCACTGGTGTCGGTGAGGCTGGGATGCCACAGCCAGGTATGTATGGCCAGCAGTGAGGTCAGCATTGTTCTCCCAGCAGCCATAGCAGTGCTGAATGTTAAGTGATTTAATTTTGCAACATGGCTTGACCATGGAAGGATGAGCACATAATGATCCGGGAGACAGGGATGCACTTTGCCATTGTCTCCACGTTAACTGATCCAATGTCCTTGTTCTTCCTTTCAGTATCAGCAGAGCAGGGCTGGGAGGAGCAGCAGCAGAGGCCCGCTCTCACACCTGAGGGCCCTTAAGTCTCACCAGCGTTACACCATCTCTGCCAGGCAGGCACCAGCGCACATAACTAGCACCTCGATGGGAGTTAGAACATCAGCTAGTGTCCCGGGGCACAGCGATGAGGGCACTTCACAGTCGCTGGAGGAGCTGGCAGAGACAGAGAGTGCCCCTGGCAGCAGCAGTCAGAGGACTGCAGGGGACCAGGTACATGCTCAGTCAATGCCTGATGATGTGCCTATGGAGTCCGCGACGCAGCAGGGGCACGAAATGCAGTCGGGTGTGTGGGAGCATCTGGGGCAGATACATGAGGCTATACTTGGCTTGGTCTCCATGGTGGAGGAGTCTATGCAGACAATCGCCGAAGCAATGAGCCACATGTCCGAGCACCATGTGTCCTCCATGGAGAGAATGGCGACTCTCGTGGAGAGGCTCTTCCAGGAGACCCATCAGGGCTTCCTGGGGACGCACTCTGACTAGCAAGCCCTCACATCGGCATTAACCTCAGCTGGTCAGTGCCACTGTGGGGGATGGTCTAGGCACCAAGTTTCCCAACTTGGTACCTATCCATCCACGGTGAGCAGGGATATCCGAAGTGACTTCATGTCGGCACTGCAGCTGCCTGCCGTCTCTGCGGGCACCTCTCAGGGCACTCCAGGTGAGGGTGGCAGCTCCTCCGCCCTTCTCCCGGTGACCGTAGCATCCGGTGAGGCTGCGACGACTGGGGAGATGCCAGCTGTGGAACTGGCAGATCCCTCCCAGGTGGGGCCAGCACAGGCTCCACGGGCTAGAGGACAACCGCCAAGGTCATTGAGGCCAACAGGACAGCAGAGTCAGCAGGCTGTCTCAGAAGCCACTCCCAGCAATGGGGCAGCATCAAGACGTAGTACCCGGAAACATAAACATAAGGTACCTTAGGCACACCACGGGTTTATCACTGGTGTTTTTGTGTTGGCCCGAGATGACGTCTTTATAATTTGCTTTGAATTGGAACACCATTGTCATTTGTTTGGCTAAAGTTTCTTTGCTTGTGATATTAAATTCAGACATGTGACCATGGCTGAGGGTACCTCTTTTCTTCTCTATGTGCATGGTTTCCAAAAATGTTATGAGTGCTTTGTGGGAAATTCAGCTTTATTAACAAGGCCCTTAGTTACTGTTCCTAATCCGGCAGATTTGGCATTTAGGTAGTGAGTACTGCCCAGGCTTGTCCTGGTTAAAGCCTCCCTGATGTCTCTGCCTCCCTGCAGCATGCCCAGGTCAGCATCCACCCCCTCAGCATTCCCCTGTGCATGCTCATCCTCAGACCCGCTGCTGGACTCATTGCGTGCAGCCGCAGACACTGCGTCGACGTCTTCATCGTCCACTGCGTCCCCCCTTTCCAGCACAAGATTGCGGAGAGTGCAGCATGCAACCACTATCACTGACACAATCTGGGGGGTACTGGAGTGTGCACCCTGAGTGGTCCAGGCATCGGAAGCGCATCTTGAGAAGACCAATGGTTCTCTCCACCTCAGCCTTTGTGGAGGCATGGCACCTATTGTATCGCTGCTCAGCGTCTGTTCTTGGATGGCGGAGAGGCATCATGAGCCACCTTCTGAGGGAATAGCCCTTGTCACCCAGCAGCCATCCATCAAGCCGGGCTAGAGCACTGAAGAGCCCCGGGACCTGGGAGTGTCTGAGGATGTAGACGTCATGGGAGCTGCCTGGGTACCTTGCACAAACTTGTAATATCAGCATGCTGTGATCACACACATTCATGGAGTGGAAGCCCTTCCTGTTGACGAAGGCACCGGGCTCACCTCGTGGTGCCTTGATGGCCACGTGTGTGCAGTCTATTGCACCCTGGATGTGGGGGAAGCCAGCAAACGCCGCAAAGACTCTGGTTTGCTGTGTCTGGCTTGCCAGGTCTCAACAGAAGTGGCCAATGCACGCCTAAACAGAGCATCTGTAACCTGTTTGACACAAGTGTGGACAGCTGATTGGGAGACAGTGCAAAGATCACCCACCTTGGAAGGAGCCAGAGGCATAGAAGTTGAGGGCAGCTGTAATCTTTAGAGCCACCTGCATGGGGTATGCACCCACACAGGTAGCGGAGATATCAGGCCCAATCATCTGACAGAATTGACTGTCTCCCTTGAGTGACAGAGCCTCCTTCAGCACTGCACCTCAGACACATTGAGGTAGTTGCTTCACCGCCTGTATATCCCGGCAGCAGGATTGTGGCGTCTTCTGCGGCCCCCTTCTGCCTTGGCCTACCCCTTGGCTCTCCCAAAGGTGGCTCCCCTGGAGGATGAATGTGCACTCCTGGCCTCCTCCCTCTTCTAGCCCTCCCTTCCTCCTCAAGAGGAGGTGCCTCCAGTGGACACTTTAGCTCCCATTCCCAGGCTAAGGGAAGGCTTTCTGAAACCTGCAGGCCCAAAAAAGATTCCTCACTGCAGAGTGCTCACCTGAAGGTTAAGGATCCAGACAAAGCAGCTGGAATGCATTTTGAAGTATTGCAGGTCACACAGGCAAGTTTCAATAACTTTGAAAATTCAGTACTTGAGAAAGCACCCTTGCGACCCCAGTGAGCCCTCTTATCCTCCCCGGGATGAGGTTTATATGAACGTGTTCTATCCGCCTGCCCATTGTGCCTGTGCACCGACCCGAAGATTGCACGGGCGCCAAAAAAATCAGCGTCAATTGGTGAGTCAAGGGCCTTAAGTGGCCCGTTAATTAATGGCGGTTGCGCAATGGATATCATCGCGCACCTGCTCAACAAAATACCAAGATGGCGTGTGGCGATGTTGAGACGCTCACCCGATGTCACCGCGCGTCATTTTACACGAGAACATGTGGGGCCCACCCCCGCACACCAACTGGAAAATCCTGCCCCTAGTATCCAGTGTAATGAGAAAACTGGTGCAGTAAAATGATATCGACTGTTTCCCTGTGTCTGGTGTAGTGAGAGAACCATAGACTGGGGACGGATCCATCTCTTAGTAAGAAAGCAATAATAGTAGTCGGACTATAAACCTAACATCAGCCATTGCTGACAAAAATCTAGAGTAGGGACCAGAAGGGATCCCCACTGAATTTTTGGCAAATAACTTAAAAAAGGGGGGAAAAAAATTAAATTCATTTGAGTCACTAAAGCTTTTGCTCTGGGGAGAGAGGGAGAAAGAGAGAGAGAGAAGGGTAACCCTTTGGGGGGGGAAGAGGGGTTAATAAGCAGTTAATAGGCAGGGGCAGAGGAGAATGTGATTGTCCCTGTAGGTGAAAGTCTCAAAGATCCCTTTCTTCCCAGTGCTACCTGAAGTTTCATTTAGTGTATGGAAGTTTTAAGTTGTTAAGATAAATTTTATAAAATAGAGATATTCATATCTTTATATATTTGTGGCAATGAAAAATTTGTGCGTGAACTTTGGTGTGTTTTCTTCCCTGGATTGTCATTTGTGTGTGGAGTTTCAGCACTTTGAGTTAAAAGCCTCACAATGTGGATTGTGAGTCGGAGCAATGGAAAATATAATTAAACAAACCAATGTTAAGTTATAAGGTTCGAGTTGAGATTTCTAGCCAAAAATCAATTTGAATATATTCTAAAGAAAATACAGCAGGTTTCAGACTAACAGGGAGGTAACTCTTTCCACCAGCAGCTTCAGCTTTCAGGCTGCTGAATCAATCCATTCCGCCTCAAGCAGAATGGACCCTTGTGCTTTTATTTTGAGATAAATGCAAATGTAACAAGATTTCTAGCAGCTTTAAGGATCTAAGAATTTATATGAAGATTTTCAGTGCCACAGCGTAGTCATGGTTAGAAGCTTTACCTTAAAAAAAAATTGACTTCACCCATTAGGCCAGGGGATCTGATGCAAACACATTCACCAATGTGTATCAGGCCTCTTAGCAAGTTACTTTTGAAAAACTATGATGCCATCTAAGATAAAGAATATGTGTTGCTAAACATGTGGGACTTTTAATCTGGATACAAATCCATACCCAAGAGAAAGAAGTAGTTTTAATTTTGATAGTGTAAATTACAATTCTTACAAATTTTAAAGATTTAAGGTTGGTTCCTGAGAAAGATCTCAAAAAGGAAAGGGGATTTTTAGTTTAAAAGGTTTGATAACAATTGATACCATTTCAATGCTGCAAGCTTCTATGCTGAAAAATAAGTTTAAAATGTACTTGTAAGTCTATTCTCAAAATATAAAGATAAGCCTGGAGCTTTGAAGAAGTTTGGCAGAGATCCAATTTTTGGCAGAGTTGAAGAAGGCAACTCAACAACACTGCTTTTTGTATCTGGGATAATTTTAAAACAAGAAAAAAGTCAGACACAATCTAGTGGGTTACTTTTGAGAAAATAAAATGTTGTTTAAGGGGAAGACGACAAAGCAAAACATGTTAATGTCTGGAATCAAATAGAAATGTTTGATTTCTGTTTTAAAAATATTATGAGAATACTTTATTGGACTGTAAAGTCTCTCCAGACAACCTGAACAGGATAAGATGATAACTATTGCATGTGTAAAATGGTATGAGCAAATGATTAAGGTTAGGAGATATATCTAGGGAAAGAGGATACAATATACAAACTTTTTAAGATAACTGAAGTTGATAATCTGGCCTGAAACATTGGAACTGTACAGGAGGAGATAAGCAAAAATCAAGAGACAGAGACCTCCTTTGACATGACATGGTTAATATGGCCTAAAGAGTAAGGAAACATTTTTCAATGATCAAGGCAGTAGAGAAACTGACTAAGAGAATCTTAAGATGATCATGGTCAGAGGGAGTTAAAAAAAAATTTAAAGTAGAAGTATCAGGAATCTGTGGTTGAGGCAATTGAAGGTTAAGAATAAATAATACTTGACAACAATTTATCACAAGATAGATACAGGTAAAGGGAGAGCTAGCAAAAAGATGTGTGGGTGTATTACTGACCATATTAATGTGCCTGTGAGCTACAAAAAGTAGGACCACAGGATTAGCACCATGATGACAGGCAGAGTTATGCAGCTCCCAGAGAGAACCACCACTAGAAGTGAAGATATTGGGCCATTGAAAGATAGGATAAGAAGGTGCATTGTAGAGTTGTGTAGACAACTTAAGGAATTGAGGTCCAAGGTGAGACAGCTGCAGGAGGTAGTGGAAAGAAGTGAGGGGGAGTGGCTCCCCCAGGACATGGCAGAAGTGATGGATAAGGTAATGGTTAAGGGGGTTTTGGAATGACCAGTATGTTTGGAAGCATTGGTTGCAGGTGAAACCCATATCTCAGTCTGTTTCTGTCAGCAGGGAAGCAACTAGCAGCTCGCTTAACTATTTTGTTTCAGACAAACCCTCAGAGCAATGGCAATCTGGAGAACAGCAGCAGCAGTAATCACCCTCTTAATAATAACAGCAGCATGGGAGGCGCCCACCGTAAACGTCAATAAAGTCACCTATCTGCATCCAGGACAATACATGCAGCTACCTAAAGGAGGGAGTGGAGAGTGGATAAGGAAACTGAACATTTGGATTTCTGATAGAGTCACTACTGGTAGTCATTGTGTTGTTCAGGTTATCTTTTCAAATAGGGGACAATCTGACTCAGATAACATTGCCCCAACTTTTACACTAGTGCCACAGCTGGAAACATGGGCGTAAAGGGAGTGTACAATACCAGCCCGGGCATGATATCTATGTCCAACACGGGACTGAACACTACGGTGGATGGACTAATTTTCCCCCATTTGTTTAGGAGCCAGGATTGGAGGGAAAACCTTGTCAAGAGCCATGTGTAAATATTGTTAATCGGCTTGATTGTAGCGACACGAGATGCTTTAATTTGTCAACATGTGGGTATCAAAAAACCCACTAAGTGTCCAGCCATCATGTCACTGCTCCTGAATGGGGTAATTAGAAGTGGGAAAAACAAAGTGATATTACATGATTCTACAATGGGTACGTTGGAGGTGACCTACAGTTTGACCAACCTCATCCTGACCTTATTGGCTGATTGGACAAAACAAAAGTTACAGCGCTTATGCCTCTTAGCTAGCAAAAGAGACCACAGGAGGACTGTGATTTGAAGCGCAGGGAACTGAATAAAATTGCAGCTATACAAGTTCAGGTGGAAGGTATACTAGAGGGGTTAAAAGTCAATAATACAACTGACTCAGAGTCTAAGGGGAGGGCATGTGACATGTTGGCTCAGGACTTGATAGATAATGTTAGGTGTATGAGATTTGGCACTGCGCCTTGACACATATATCGGACTGTGAAGAAATTGGACCTTATCAATTTACAGGAAGAACAACAGGAATTAGTAGTTACACAGCCCATGACAGGAGGCAAGGGAGACACAATAAAATTTCTGAAGAGTATACCACAGGAACATACTGACGGAACATATCGGGGGAGTGGGGGGGTCTGAGGGCTGCTGGTGGAATATAAATTCAGATACAAAGGGGTGGAAAAGAGTGGGAGGAAATATCAGGTAGGAACCCGGGTGTTGCACTGAATCATCTACTCGTATAATACCCTGAAATCCATCAGTAACGATTCTGCCATCGTTGTGTTGCTTAATCCTCTTGAAAGGGCCTTTGAAGGCAGTCCAAACCTCCCCTACACAGTAGTGCTGTCTCTGACTAACTGGGCAAGATTCATGTATGGAGGGTTAGGGTATGACAATAACCACACCTTCTGTCTACAGATCACTGACTCTTTTACGGTAGAGGACTTTCATCTTGCGTGTACGGCCCACACTGTTTACATATTCAGCCCATGGTGGGACAGTACATTAAGTATTGATGACACCCTAGGTCAGATGGTTTGGGTAGTGGTGGAGAGGGCCCTAACCACTACCAGAAGGTTTATGGAACAAGCCGTCAAGCAATCATGAGGGGAAGGGTGCAGGTAAACCTAGCCACAGGGATGGCTAGGAAACTGGAAGACTCAGATAGAAATCCAGTCAAGATGGCAAGAATGCCATATAACTGGTGGGAAGTAGTGAGGGTGGCAGCAGCCTTTGTGTCTGTTGCAGTCTTAATAGTTAGCCTTTGTATTTGCTGTTATCAGAGACTGGTGGTAACCCAAGCAGTACCTATGGTAATGCTGGCCAGTAAAGGGCATATCTCAGTATCCAATGCAAATAAAACTTCCCTCCCAGGGAAATCAAAAATCAGGAACATTTCTGAGGATTTTGCAATTTAATGAAATGATGGTTCTGAGCCTAGCTTAAGTCAAAAGGACTTAGACAAAGCCATGAGAGAACAGTAGGAAAGCAGACCCAAAGCCCACCGGACTCTAGTAGGATCCCTAGCGTTGCTGGTGGGCAGAGGATCTTGGGAATGTCCCTCCTGGGCCAGGTAGTGCCTGACCAGGTGTCCAAAAGGAGGGACTGAAATGGGGTATTTGAAATAATTTGATATTAAGACTGATATTAGGATGTACATTAACAGCTTTAAAAGTAGACAAATGCAGTTATGAGAGCTTTTTCGAAGCATGATGGGAAATATAGCCAACGGATATGATACTTTGGGAACTCAATGAACAATCACAAGTCATAAAACTTAATGGCCTTAATAGGATGGGTAAACAGATGTTGGGGTGATAAGAGGACAGACTGGGAGGCATTAGAACTGAGGCATTTCCCAGCCTCCCAGTGGGATAACAGAGACATCTGCAGCCTGAATAATTCTGCTCATTAGGTATGTAACTGGAGGTTGTACTGGACAGTATAGTGAAATGTGATAACTAAATGATATAAATATGCAATGCAGCTTTTGTATCGGGGAAACACACTGTAGAACCAGGCTGTGTCCTCCCAGCATATGCTTGTAAATAAAAGTTCTAGGTTAATCACAGCTTACAGACTCGGGTGGTTTCTTTTTCCACAACATCTCTGTCTCCTTTTTAGGCATATTATCTTTCTGTGGGGTCCTAGTGCATCTAGCTGGGATGGAAGTAACATTCTCTAAATACAATTGTTGATTTAAAGTTATTCCAGGCCTACTCTGCTTCATAGCTAAACCAATATATTTAAAATGTCCCACCAGATTGATTCCCAATTTTAAATCCTACTCTAATAGAACAGATATCAATAATACCAGAATAGTAATAATAAATTCCATAATGCCACCTATAAGAAATCATGAAGATGCCTGTAAGTTTTCCTGTAAAAGTGTAATGAGGTCTGGAGCTGTGTGGCCCTGGCAGAATCCAAACTGAGCATCAGTTAACAGGTTACTGCTGAGTAAGTGTCGTTTGAATAATGTTGTCGATGAGACCTTTAATTATTTTCCTGGCAATTGAGAGTAGACTGATGGAGCAGTAATTGCCGTATTGGATTTTTTCTATTTTCTGTGGACAGGACATACCTGGGCTATTTTCCACTTTGTTGGGTACATGCCAATGCTGTAGCTGTACTAGAATAATTTGGCTAGAGGTATGGTTAGTTCTGGAGCATAAGTCTTCAGTACCACAGCTGGGATGTTGTCATGGTCCATAGCCCTTTCTGTATTCAAAATGTTCAGCTGCTTCTTGATATCAAGCAGAGTGAATTGAATTAGCTGAAGATGTGATGTTGGGGACCGCAGGAGGCAATCAAAATATGTCATCCACTTGGCACTTCTGGTTGATGATGGTTGCAAATGCTTCAGCCTTGCCTCTTGTACTGATGTGCTGGGCTCTCCCATCATTGAGAATGGGAATTTTTGTGCAGCCTCCTCCGGTTAATTGTTTAATTGTCTACCAACATTCAAGACTGCAGAGCTTTGATCTGATCCCTCATTTGTGGGCTCACTTAGCACAATCTATCGGAAATTGCTTCTGCTCTTTAGCATGTATGTAATCCTGTGTTGTAGCTTTACTAGATTGGCATTTCACTTTTAGGTGGTTCTGCTCCTGGCATGCTCTCCTGCACTCCTCATTGAACCAATAAATATTGCAGGATATGTTTTTGGTTGAACACAGTTGATTTTCAGTAAAACAGATCTCACCAAAAGAAAAGAGAGGCTGGAAAGCATCATTCAGGCCATAGATATATATTTTTTAGTTTCTATTGTTTTCTATCTGCATCTGTTGCCTCTTTGGGTAGTTTCAGAAAGACTTTTCTCTGAAAAGTATTGCCCTGCAGAAATGTCCTCTTATGTCCATTCATACATGCTCCCATGAATATGTGACCAAAAGAGCTAAAAAGATTTAAGTTTACTTCCCAACTGTGAGACAGTAAACTTTATCACACTGGGACTCTTTCAAACCCCTAGCAACCAGCCTCACTTCAGTCTTATAAGTCCAATTGACAAGCCATTTTGCAGTACAAATTCCCCCAATTATAATTGGTAAGGTTGCCCATCATCTGCTATCTCAGAATAAACTCCAAACTCTCTCCAACCATCTAATTCCCTTTGTTTTGCCTCTCTTATTAGTTTATCCTCAAGTTTATTGGCAGCCACAAAAACTTCACCATCATAAGGACTTCTGCTTTTACTGCTGTTCCAATACTCCCTATGGCCTTTATTTCATTGTGTAATCTATTCAAGTTACAGCTTCTACCTGCACTTTTCTGTCAGGACTGCGAGATCTCCAACTTGTACTATCGGAGAGCTTTTCTCCGGTACATGGTCGTTTTCTGGCAGGAGTCACTTCTGGACCCACTAAAGTACTTGCACTGTGCTTTCTTACTCTGCATTCTTTTCATTCCATGCTGGCAGTCCATGGACCTAATTCTTGGCCATCATCCTGAAAAGTCAATCAATATCTAAATTTGCCAGCAGCTTTTCCTGCATGTCCCACAAGTGTTGCATTCTTCCATCCATTAGGCCCCTCTGGAATACGTCACCCAGGTACCCATTCTGGGCAATTGATCTATGGATATGATAGCTCTGTCCTATGCCAAGGTCACTCACATTACCACCATCCAGCCCTTTATCTGCTGTATTCTGTTTCTCAGGACCTTCATCACAAAATGCACGATCACTTGAGTTACAAGGTGTCTCATTTACTTCTATTGGCTGCTCAGAGTAGGAACATAGGCCATAGGAGTAAAGGACTCAGGAGCAGGAGTAGCCCAGTCAGCCCTTTGAGCCTGCTCCACCATTTAATAAGATCATGGCTGATCTGGTTGTGGTCTCAACTTCACTTTGTCATCTGCCCCCGTAACCCTTGACTCCCTTGTCTATCAAAAATCAGTCCACTCTGCCTTGAATAAATTAAGTGGTCCAGCCTCCACTGCTTGCTGGGGAAGAGAATTCTACTTACTAATGATCATTTGAAAGAAAAAAATTCTCCCCATCTCCGCCTTAAATGGTAGATCTCTTATTCTTAAACTGTGTCTCTGGTTCTAGTCTCTTCCACAAGTAGAAACATCCTCCTGGTATCCACCCTATCAAGTCCCCTCAGGATCTTAAATGTTTCTATAAGATCATCTCTCATTATTCTAAACTCCATTGGGTAAAGGCCCAATCTGTTCAACCTTTCTTCATAAGATAAGCACATCATCCCAGGAATGAGTCGAGTGAACCTTTTCAGAACTGCTTCTAATGCAGTTATATATTTTTTCTAAAAAGGAGACCAAACTGTACACAGTATTCCAGAACAAAAACAAAAATACCTGGAAAAACTCAGCAGGTCTGACAGCATCTGCGAAGAGGGATAAAGTTGATGTTTCGAGTCCATATGACCATTCATCAGAACTAAGACATATAGAAATGAGATGAAATATAAGCTGGTAGAAGGGGGTGGGACAGGAGAGCTCGATAGGGGGTCAGTGATAGGTGGAAGCCAAGAAGAGACTGCCAAAGATGTCATAGACAAAAGGACAAAGGGGTGTTCACAGTGGTGATATTATCCAAAGGATGTGCTTATGGGGACATCAAGGGTAGCTAACAGGACAAGCAAGTGGCAGATGGCCCTAGTGGGGGTGGGGTGGGGGGGAAGGAATCGAAATGGGCTAAAAGGTGGAGATAAAACAATAGATCGAAATAAATTTAAAAATAGGAGGGAAAAGAAAAAAATATTGTAAAAAAATTATAAATTATTGGGAAAAAGGGGAATCAGAAAGAGGGTGGGGATGGAGGAGAGAATTCATGATCTGAAATTGTTGAACTCAACATTAAGTCCGGAAGACTGTAAAGTGCCTAGTCGGAAGTTGAGGTGCTGTTCCTCCAGTTTGCGTTGAGCTTCACTGAAACATTGCAGCAGGCCAAGGACGGACATGTAGGCATGAGAGCAGGGTGGTGTGTTGAAATGGCAAGCGACAGGGAGGTCTGGGTCATGCTTGCGGACAGACCGAAGGTGTTCCACAAAGTAGTCACCCAGTCTGTGTTTGGTCCCTCCAATGTAGAGGAGACCGCATTGGGAGCAGCGAATGCAGTAGACTAAATTGAGGGAAGTGCAAGTGAAGTGCTGCTTCACTTGAGAGGAGTGTTTGGGCCCTTGGACGGTGAGGAGGGGGTAAGTAAAGGGGCAGGTATGGCACCTTCTGCGCTTGCATGGGAAGGTGCCGTGGGAGGGGGTTGAGTTGTAAGGGGTGGATGGAGGAGTGGACCAGGGCATCCCGTAAGGAACAATCCCTGCGGAAAGCTGTCGGGGGGGGTGAAGGGAAGGTGTGTTTGGTGGTGGCATCATGCTGGAGTTGGCGGAAATGGCGGAGGATGATCCTTTGAACGCGGAGGCTGGTGGGGTTTTAAATTTATTTCGATCTATTGTTTCAACTCCACCTTTTAGCCCATTTCGATTCCTTACCCCCCACCCCACCCCCACTAGGCCCATCTGCCACTAGCTTGTCCTGCTTGCTACCCTTAATGTCCCCATTGGCACATCCTTTAGATAATATTACCACCGTCAACACCTCTTTGTCCATGACATCTTTGGCAGTCTCTTCTTGACCTCCACCTATCACTGGCCCCCTATCGAGCTCTCCTGTACCACCCCTTCTACCAGCTTATAATTCATTTCATTTCTATAGTAGTCTTAGTTCTGATGAAGGGTCATACGGACTCAAAACGTCAACTGTATCCCACTCTGCAGATGCTGTCAGACCTGCTGAGATTTTCCATGTATTTTTGTTTTTGTTCTAGATTTCCAGCATCCGCAGTATTTTGATTTTGACAGTATTCCAGATGTGGTTTCACCAATGCCCTGTACAGCAGCAGTAAAACTTCCCTACTTTTATATCACATTCCCCTTGCAATAAATGCCAACATTCCATTTACCTTCCTAATCACTTATTGTACTTGCATACTAACTTTTTGAGATTCATGTACGGGACACTCAGATCCAAATTCTGCAGTCTCTATCCATTTAAATCATACACTGTTTTTCTGTTCTTCAAGTTCACATTTTTCCACATTATACACCATCTGCCAAATTTTTGCACACTCACTTAACCTGTCTATTACCCTTTGCAGACTCTCAACCTCCTCTTGACAACTTACTTTCCAACATTACTTGGTGCCATCAGCAAATTTAGCTACCGTACATTCAGTCTCCTCATATAAATCATTGATGTAGATTGTAAATAGTTGATGCCTCAGAACTTATCCCTGTTGCATTCCACTTGTTGCAGCTTGCCAACCCAAAAAAGACCCATGTACCCCTACTCTCTGCTTCCTATTACCCCCTACACTATGTTCTCTTATCTGATGTAGTAACCTTTGATGTGGTACCTTATCAAATGGAAATCCAAGCACATCACATCTACAGGTTCCCCTTTATCCACGTTGCTTGTTACTTCCTCAAAAACTCAAATAAATTAGTTAAACACGACTACCCTTTCACAAACCCATGTTGGCTCTACCTGATCCAATTATGATTTTCTAAGCATCCTGCTATAACTTCCTTGATAATGGGATCTAGCAATTTTCCTGTAATAGATGTCAGGCTAACTGGCCTGTCATTTCCTGCTTTCTGTTTCCTTCCTTTCTTGAATAATGGTGTTACAATATCTATTTTCCAATCCACTGGGACCCTTCCAGAATATAAGGAATTTTGCAAGATTATAACCAATGCATCTCCTCTCTCTGCAGCCACTTATTTTAAGGCCCTAGAATGCAGGTCATCTGGTCCTAGGGACTTGTCAGTCTTTAGGTCCCAGCACCTTTTCCCTAGTGATGGTGACTGTTTTAAGATCCTCCCTCCGGTTCACCTCTTGATTTTCAGGTATCTTTGGGAAGTTTTTTTTAAATCTCTACAGTGAAGACAGACACAGACACAAAATATCAGCTCAACGCCTCTGCCATTCCCTGGTTTTCCATTATCAACTCCTCAGACTCACTGGGTGGAACTTTCCCCCCATTGCATTAAGTGCGGGAGTGGGCATGGAAAACGGTGATTTCCCCACTGGCCACAATAGGGCAATGGGGTTTTTGCACCATATCACCCACTTTCCACCTCATTGCTTATGCATGTATGGGAAACAAACTGGGTCACTGGCAGGCGAGCACTGATTCACCCACCCTGCTGTCAGCTCACCAGTTCCTCATTCCGGGCACCATATTTAAATGAAACCTATGCACAGCTTTCTCAATCTCTCCAGCCCACATCTGTCCTACCACAGATGGCCCAAAGAAAGAGACGAAGACAGCAGCCCCCATGTTCATTGATGTCTCCCTCAAATGCCTGCTGGATACCATGGAAGCCCACCATCATGTCCTCTACCCCCGTGATGGCCGCAGTAGGTCCACCAACCTCACCACTCCAGCTTGGGAGGTGGTGGCAGTGGTGGTCGGTGCTAACGCTGCCTACAAGAGGTCAGCCATCCAGTGCAGAAAGAGGCTGAATGATCTCAACTGTGCCGCCAGGGTAGGTCAACCACCTCATCACTCTCAATTCACACAAGCCCATCACACAAGCACAGGGTCCTCACTCATTGCCAGCTCAAGGGACATTGCCACTCTCTCAAACACACCTTCACATCTCCATCTGGATTAATCTCCTCTGGAGATAGTGTTCTCTTCCCGTCCATGGCTCCGCTCACCACTCACACACGCCTGGCAACCTTATCATCAGCCTTGGCAGGTGTCTTGCTCACACTCTTTCCATCTGGCTTTATGCATGACAAGCTCGCGCACAATAAAAGGGAGAGGTGCCAGACCGGGGGTGGCGGGGGGGTGGGGCAGTATTGGAACTCAAGGTTTTCACTCCCTTTGAAAATCATGCCACTGAGCTGGCTGGAGAGGATGTGGACCACATCTGCAGCAACGGTGAGGTCGGCGGCAAACATCCACGTGGGGATCCTGCATCAGCTCATCCCTCACTCAATGCTACTTTGAGTGCATTGTCCTGTTTTTTATTCGGCTGCCATGCACTAATTATCTCTGCTTTTTTTCACAGGCACCTCTGCCAAGCACCCAAGGCCCTCAACCAGACAGGCCTTTAGCTCCAGCCCGAAGGACACCTCAGATGAGGAACCTGAGGACAGCACCTTTGAGGACCCATCACAGCGCTTGCCCACACCTTGGTGGGACCTAGTTCTAGAGCAACCTCTGAGTCATAATCTGGTGAGCACAGCGCACAACCTGCTCCACAGCAGGCAGAGACAGAGACATCCAAGGTTGTCGACACTGCTGAGTCCAATTCTGATGACGAGCCTCAGGACTTGGTCCTAAATCAGTCACTGGAGCTGCAGCAACAATCAGGGGAACATCAGGAAGGGATGCCAGCTGCTTTCCTCAGATTGCAACGTATGATGGAGGAGTCCATCTGCATTCAGTCTGTCATAGCGCCAGCATGCTAGCGCACCGAGGTCAACACTAAAAGGATGGCGCCGGCCATGGAGACTTTGGTCCAGGACATCAGTCCTGCACTGACGCAGGAGCTGCAGTCCATCACTGTAGCCCTTGGTGGCATCCATCAGTGTCAACGCGAGAGGGGTGCAGGGCATTCTGATCTCACTCCAGCTGCCCCTTATCATCAAGAAGTCAATCAGGGCCCCTCAGGCATCCACTGGGAGGAGGACCAGCAGCTGGACACCCTGGTGTCCATCCAAGTCCCCTTTTCCTGTGACCGCATCACCTCCAGCTCCACAGGCCAAAGAGGGTGCACCTTCCCCACAGCACCCAAAGCAGGCTGGGATTCTCCAGGTCTCGGCCTCAAGAGGACGCCCACCAAGGCAATCACAGACAACAAAGCACAGCAGTCAGCAGGCTGTCTCCACCTCCGCTCTGGATGTCAGACGTCGTGGTAAGGTTAGGAAAGTTACAGAGATCTAGGAACACAACAGTGGCAAGGGTGTTCAGAATATGTATATAATGTACAGAAATGTAAAAACAATTGCACCCACTTCACATCTCTTCTTGTGTATGCCTCCTTTTTATAATGAGCTGTGTTGTTGTCAATCAGGTGCAACACCATGGTCTCTCCCCCCACTTATCGCAATTGTCACTATCATGGGCTTCTCGTTAAAGTAGCATGCTTCCATATCACCACAGTGTGTGTCCCTTTTGCACATCATTCTTGACATCAGTGATGTCTCGACATTAATGTTAAGCGTGCTTGTGGAACAAACCTCATTCACGTGCTTTGCAGGGCATGTTTATTCTTGTTGGCTGTATAAGATTGAAGCAGAGGTGTTCTCCTATCTCATCTGCATTCTTGAAAGGTGAAGGTGCAGTGTGCAAGGAAAGGTGTGTTTACGCATGGAGAAGCATCATATATTGTGCTCTCTGTCTCTTGGCAGCGTTTTCATGCTATGAGCCCATACTCAGAACTCGTGCACTGCTGTCAGCAAACCGTGTTTTCAACTTTCACAGTGTACATCTGCTAAGCTTACTAATAAGTGAGGGCACCTTGCAAATTCAAGGTGACGAAGCACAGCCCCTCTCTAGCTACGATATTGTCCTGGCACTCAAGCGTCCAACCTTGTGCATCTCTCACCCTGCAGTTCTGAGACTTGTGGGGACAAGACTCTCATCACAAACTAGGGATGCAGCGCTGTGTGTCCCCTCATCTGTGCACTCACCAAAGTCACTAATACTAATTCCAAAGTCATTTCTGGCAGGCAATAGAGGCTTTGAGCAGACTCTGGAAGTGCACATGGTTGCTTTAGACAATGCGTAAGGAAGCAATGGGAAAGGAACGGGGATGTACTGAAGCTGAAGTGTGCTTTTTATTCGCAATGATGCGTGTCTTGAGGGCTTCATGGTGTGTGCGCATTTTAGACTTGGCAAGGGCCAGGACTGGCCATGAGGGCGCAATGTCTGTGCTAAAGAGGAGGCATTTTAATGTCTGGCAGGCGTTGTCGTGCTCAGGTGTTCTGCAAGCTGAGGATAATGCATCCCAGGATCTCTAACTGATGGTGGCGGATGTCAGTGTGATTTGGAAGAATGCACCACAGACAACTGAGTCACCTCTAAATGGATTCACAGCAGCAGACCTTCATTAGCTGCTTTGTCCCAAGTGTGAATTATCGGATTCATCATTGATGTTACAGGTGTCTTGTCACATTGAAGGCATACAGCTATGAGACCACCGAGGATCAGCCAACAGCTCTTGGCTCTTGTAGGCTGCCATTACGAATGGGATGCTTGGGAGATGCTTGAAGAGGCAGCACCTTCTGACATCTGATGCTGGGACCCCTCCTCCAGTTAGCACCTCATCTCAGCAAGGACACATGTTGACGAGGGTTCATCATTATTCAAAGGATCAGGACAATGTAAGCCTTATGTGTAACTATTCACTCTCAAATTGAAGTGTATGGGTGAAATGAGAGGAATTGCAATGTTGGAGCTCGTGCTGGCCCATGATGAAGGGCTTTTGTCCAAGAGGGTACTTGCTACAATTTGTCATCCTACTGGTGGAATCTGGTGGCTATCAGGGCCTCACGCGCATGCCTGCCTCACCTGGCTTGTGTTATGGCCTCTTCTCCTGCAATCTCTTCTTCCTTAAACTCATCAGCCTCAACCCTTACGAGGTCATCCTCATTGAAGGAGATATGCAGCTCCTCCATCTTGCCATCTGGCAAGTGCTCCCCCCTTTGCAGCGCCAGGATGTGCAGCGCGCAAGCCACGATGATCCATAAGACCCTGTGGGGACAGTAGTGGAGGGCTCAACAAGATCTGTCAAAACATTGGAATTGCATGTTTAGGATCCCAAGGGTGTGCTCCACCAATACTCAGCTCGCGCCATGAGCCTCGTTGCACCTTCTCTCTGTAGGAGTCTGAGGCTGCTGCATGGACATCATCAGCTACATCCTTTGCAGGTGCCCTTTGTCACCGAAGAGCCAGTCCTGGATCCTGTTTGGACCCTTGATTTAGGGGATCTATGTTCTATTCAAGATGGACACTTGCTGGGTATGTGGCACAAACCTGCATGATAAGTTTCTTATGGTCGCAGACCAGCTGTCATTGAGCAAATGGTAGTTTTTCCGGTTTATATTGCAGTGCCTGTTGCCAGGGAGCTTTTATAGCCACATGACTGTAGCTGGTGGCACCCTGCACCTTGGGAATCCAACAATCTCAGCAAAGCCCAGTGCCCTGGCATCCTGGCTTTCTTGATCTCTGTCAAAGGTGACATAATTGTGAGCCTTGGCAAAAAGGGCATCTGTGACATCATGAATGCATTTGTGCATGGACGCTTTAGAGATCCTACAGGGGTTCCCAGTGGAGCTCTGGAAGGAGCCACAGGCATAGAATTTCAGCAGCCGTTACTTTCACAGCCACTGGCAATGGATGCCCTCCCAGTGCCCATAGCATTAATTCCTAAAGAATGTGGTAAATGTGAGTCCCCAGACATAAGGAGCAGACGGTGACACTGGTTCTTGCTCAACTGCACATAAGACTTGCAAGTTCTATAGACCCTAGGTCTTGCGAGCTGCCTACACACGACGTCTCTAAGCCTCATCCCCTGCATCTGGGGAAGGCCTTCTGGCCCTTTGTCCTGAGGGCCTTGCTCTTCCATTTGGCGATCCAGGTGCCTCCTACCCAATCTTCTCCTTCTTCTCTCCTGTAAATGATAATACAGACAGCAATAAATCCAGCTCCATCTTCCTGATGGTCTTCTCTCTGCAATATCAATGAGGAAGAGACAAGTGTCAGCATTAGTCTCCAAGGGTCCTCTTTCTGTCAATGACTCATCAGTGAATGTGGGTTCAAGGGCTTTATTCCCTTGTCAGCAGTACTTCCCCCTGAAATGAGGGCTAGTGCGGGTGCGTATCATGGTTCCCCCACAACATGACCAACTGATATAACACTGTTTTGGCTAGGTGCTTGGCTGTGCTGTTTTCAGCCCAGGCACTGGGAGCCTCAATCACTGCACTCTAGTACTATACTCTTGGGAATAAACATGAGCATAAATGTTCATTCAGGAAATTAGATTATTTGAAGGAGGCCTGAGGCTTCTCTTCAGTGAACCATCCAGCGCCAACTTTCTAGCAGGCTTTTGGAGCTTGTCCATTCACCCAATTACTATGGAATTCATTATTATCTGGGGAATTTCCATGCTGAAAACAAAGAGATCAATTAATGCCACTTTGCAGGATTAATATCGCCTGAATGGGCATAATTACTTCACTTGCCCGATTCCCTGCACTGGCATTGAAAGGTTCCTAATATGTCTGAACCAAGCTTCTTTCCTCATTTGGGAATGCACAGTTCAGTTGCATGCCAATGGAATCAGTCCCCCACCCCCCTCCACTGCACGCACCTGCCTTTCAATTGCCCGCAGAGCCTTCATCAGCAAAGCTTCTTCTCATTTTAATTTTGCACTGTGCCATCACTGCGGGTTGGAAGACAATGGTGCAGAACTCTCACTGCCAGACCAGAATGGACTCTTCCTGTATGAGTATGGAAACCCCTTCCATCATCTCAGAGGAGCTTCATGTTCAGTTTTCTCTCCCTCACAGACCTCTCTATCCACTTCCTGTACTTATTGATCCTGTTGTACATCTACTGTATGTCCATTTGTTAGCCCCTGAACATTTTGAACTGGATGTGCCTATGGCCCTTGTGGACCTCACTCATCCCCATCTTGAGGCCACTTACACTGTTCAACATACCCCCTCCCGACCCTCCCTCTATTCATGTGTCTGTGTGCAATCTTCCCCACTAGTAACCCCCCAGTACAGGCCTAGCCCTGCAGCCTCTTCCCATGCCTCAGGCCAGTTCCACCCCCACTCCTTCCCCAATGCAGCCCTAACCCTGCAGCCCATTAAAAGCCACCGCCGCCTTACTGCTGGTCTGGTAGGTACAGATTTGCCTGTGACACCCCTTGAAAGCGATGTGTTGCTGCCTGTGAAACCTGGCGCTGATTCTTGCAAGTGCTGCGCAATGCAAGGTAGGCAAACTGACCTCTAAGTGATGAGCAAAGTGCAGTTCGCCAGGTGCACATCGCTTCTCTCCTGTTGTGAAACACATTGTTCTAATTGCACATTAACATGCCCAGATGATCCAGCGTAACGGAATGACTCCGGCAAGCAGGGCTTACAATGAAATCCAAATGTATTAAAATTACGTTCCCAATATGCTGTGGTGGGAAGCGCAGCCTGCCATTGATGGGTGGAATGGACATTCGCAACTGATTTCATGACAACTTAAAACCGATTTTTGGCCTTCTTGCGATATTTTATGCTCCCGCCCACTATGACGCCCACCATGAAAATCCCAGCTACTCTCTAGAGGACGAACACTTGCTTTAGTTACACTTTTGCTATTTAAATACATGTAGAAATTCTTACCATCTGCTTCTATATCATGAGCTAGCTTTCTCTCATATGCTTCTTTCCACCTCTTGCTTTTAGTCATTTTTTGCTGGTTCTTAAAATTTGACCAATCTTCTGACATACCACTAATCTTTGCAGGTTTGTATGGTGCTTCTTTCAATTTTATACCATCCCTAACTTCCTTATTCAACAATGGATGATGCATCCTTCTCAAAGAGTCTCTTTCTTTCTCACTGGGATAAATTTTTGCTGAGTTATTAAATATCTCCTAAAAGTCTGCCACTGCATCTGTCTCATAGTTAACATTGTTTCCCAATTCATTTTGGCTAGATCTGGTTTCGTACCCTTATAATTACCTTTATTCAGGTTTAAAACACCAGTCTTAGGCTCACATTTTTCCCTTTCAAACTGAACATGAACTTTTATCATGTTATGATTGCTATCACCTAGAGGCTCCTTTACTATGAGGTTATTGATTAATCCTGTCTCATTACTCATTATCAAGTCCAGAATATCCTGTTCCCTGGTTGGCTCCAGATTGTACTGCCCTAAAGAATTGTCCTGAATACACTCTATGATTCACCCAATCTATGCGTACATTAAAGTCACCCCTGATTATTGTGGTAACCTTCATATGCACCCATTTATTTCTTCCTATACACCCTGTCCTACCATGTAACTACTATTAAGGGACCTATAAACTACTCCCTCAAGTAACCTCTTACCTTTACTATTTCTTATCTCTACCCAATCTGATTCTACATCTTGCTCTTTTGAGTCAAGGTCATCTCTGACTATTGTACTAATTGCATCCTTAATTAACAGAGCTACCCCACCATCTTTACTTCCTATCTTTTCAAAATGTCAAATAACCTTCAATATTTATGTCCCAGCCTTGGTCACCATGCAATCATGTCTCTGTAATGGCTATCTGAGTCACACATATTCATTTCTATCTTTATCTGAGATTTTGTAATTAACTTTGATCAATCATGAGGAATGAATCTAAGGCTGATTTCTGTCAGCGCAGCAAAGTGAAGCAGCGCTTCATTTGAACCTCCTTCAATTTGTTCTACTGCATTCGCTGCTCCCAATGCGGTCTCCTCTACATTGGAGTGACCAAACACAGACCGGATGATCGCTTTACGGAACACCATCAGTCTGTCCGCGAGCATGACCCAGACCTTCCTGTCACTTGTCAGTTCAACGCACCATCCTGCTCTCATGCCCACATATCCGTTCTTGGCCTACTACAACGTTCCAGTGAAGCCCAAAGCAAATTGGAGGTTCAGCACCTCATCTTCCGATTACGCACTTTACAGCCTTCTGGGCTGAATATTGAGTTTAACAACTTCAGACCATGAACTCTCTCCTCCATCGTCATCCCTTTTCTCAATATTCATTTTTATTTTTGTATTTTTATTTTTTATCCACTTATTTTTATTTATTTTCATTTTTATTCATTGTTTTATCCCCACTTTTTATCCTATTTTTGATCTTTTTTCCCACCACCGTCCCCTCCACCCACCCCACCCCCCGCACCCACCGCTCAGGGCCATCTCTCACTTGTTCATGTTGTCCTTTCCAGCATGCTTACCTTTGTCCTGTTATTACATTCTGCTTTCTTACCTTAGTGCCACCATCAGCACCTCCTTTAGCCAGTACCACTACTATTAACACTCCTTTGTCCTTTTGTTCATGATATCTTTGTCAATCTCTCCTTTGCACCCACCTATCGCTGGCCTTCTATCTAGCTTCACTTGCTCCACCCACCTTAAACAGTTTAAATTTCATCACATTTTTTCTTCTCTTTAGCTCTGAAGAAGAGTCATAGGGACTCGAAACATTAACTCAATTTTTCTCACCACAGATGCTGTTAGACCTGCTGAGTTTTTGTAGCATTTTTTGATTTTGTTGATGATTTCTATGTTTGATAAGCACTGTCTTACTGTCATGACCTGTTCCTTTTCATTTCCTATGACCCAAATTCTCTCTCAGATGGCTTAATACAAAGCTTCAGTGTTCTGTCTCCCTGCATTCAAATCTTCAGAAAAAAGTGGAACTAATTGCAGCACTTTTCAGATCAGGCTATTGCACAGCACAGAAGGCAATTTGAGATTTCACCCATAAATTAGCTAACTCATGTGGGGTGCTTGCTTTGCATTGGCAAACTCCCCTCCACTATCGTTTGGAAACTTTGTTGGTGCCTCAATTCCGGTCCCTGTCCATTTTCCATAATTTTGTCTTTAATAACCCTTTTGTGCTTATTAAATATTATTGTGGAAATACTAAATCTGGTCACAGGTCTACAAAATGTAGACTAAAAATATTTACATCTTTATCCTGTCTTTAGATCCATGGCAACAACTTTGTTAAAGTCAAGTGTCAATGGAAGTCATACAATAGGATGTGATGGCATCCTCTGACACATTTTACAGATTTCACACTTCTCACTAATCTCTTTTATTAGCCTTGTATACTCTTCATCAACCATTAAGGTTGCCAACTGTAATTAAATGTATTCTTGGACATTTCATCAGATGACTTGCCCCCACGCTCCAGCTATTCACCGACTAACATACTGTGGCACACTGCCTTCCAATGCCAATTGGAAAGCAAGAAGACTCATTATCCAATTGGATGATGCTTGACAAAAGCTAAACAGCCTCCCCACTCCTGCCCACCACCCCCCACCATTTTCATTATTTCTTTCTGGTAAAGAGGAATGACAAAAAAAAAATCTCTTTCACGTCCCGATGATTTTTCTCCAGGGTTGCACACAGCAGTGTCCTGGAGATTGATCTTCAATTCCTGGAGACTCCGGGCCAGTCCTTGAGGGTTAGCAACCCTATCAAACACATGTGCATTTCTTAGCAGGATTTTTAAATTTTAACAAGTCTAGCAAGTTTAAGACAATTTGCTTTTTGTCTCTCACTCTTATCACTTGATGCCATTAATACTTGTCTAATGTTCTAGTGAGAAATGTCAGGTTTTGTTAAGGGGATACAATATTGTTCTAACTGGATTAACTACAAGAGTTCATTGACTTTCCAAATCTCATGCTCCAATTCAAGTTTCTTCTCTGCCTTTTTCTTATATGGAATTACAATTCACTTTAGTAGCCTCAATGTGTGTTATCACCAACCAAAAACATGTAGTATTTTCCTATTGTGTTGATCCTTTTTACTTAGTGAATCAAAATAGTATTTTAATCAATCTGATTTACATACTGCAAGCACTATCCAGCACAGTACAGTTAAACATTACACAACTAGCACATTCTTCATAGAACTAAAATTTAATTTCTCATGATTCACCATTATTTTCATCCTCTTCTTCAGAATTCTCTTTGTCATGTGCCAGTTTGAGGACCCTCCCTCTCTGCTTTGGGTAGTGCATTGCATAATGGTATGCCAAGTCACAGCTGAAGCACCTATTAACTGTTCCCTGGGCATTCTTGGAATTCATTCACCTATTATTGCTGTTCCAATTCTGTAAAAGCCAGACTGCTAAAGGTGCTTTCATCCTCACTCTGCCTGTCTTTAATCCTTCGATTGTACTGACACCTGTGTCCAGTACCTGGGCCATTCTGGAATCTGGCAATCATTGAGATCTTTATTCTTTGTGTCACTATGAAATGTCCTATTTATTCCATGAATGCTCACAGAAATTATAATTTCCCCATGACTGTTTTCAAGGTAGCAGACATCTGATCTAACAGGGTTTCCTTCTCCAAAAACTGAAACTGAGCGGTAAGCCAGAGGATTGGGAAAGTTTTAAAAACCAACAAAATAATAAAGAGGGAAAAGATAAACTTTGAGGGTAAACTAGCAAGTAATATAAAAATGGACAGTAAGAACTTCTTTAAATATATAAAAAAGAAGAAAGAGGCCAAAGTGAACATCGACCCCTTAGAGAATGAAGCTGGGGAAATAATAATGGGGAACCAGGAAATAGCAGAGGAGTTGAATAAATACTTTGCTTCAGTCTTCACTGTAGAAAATACTAATAGCATTGAAAACATACTAAATAATCAAGGGGAAAAAGGAAGGGGGAGGAAATAAATACAATAACTATCTCTAGATAAAAAGTACCATGGAAACTAGTGGGGCTAAAGGGCGATAAGTCCCCTGGACCTGATGGGTTGCATCTTAAGATATTAAAGGAAGTAGCTACAGAGATAGTGGATTTACTGGTAGTAACCTTCCAAGAATCCTTATTCAAAAAGGGAGGGAGATAGAAAAACAGGTAACTATAGGCCAGTTAGCTTAACATTTGTTATAGGGAAAATGTTGGAGTCTATTATAAAGGATGTAATAGCAAAGCATTTAGAAATACATAATTAATCAAGCAGAATCAGCATGGCTTCATGAAGGGGTAATCATATCCAACAAATTTATTAGAATTCTTTGAGGAGGTAACAAGAAGGATAGATAAAGGGGAACCGGTAGACGTAATTTTTTGCATTTCCAAAAGGTATCTGATAAGGTACCGCATATAAGGCTACTTAATAAGATAACAGCCCATGGTGTTGGGGATAGTATATTAGCATGGATAGAGGATTGGCTAACTAATAGAAAACAGCGAGTTGGGATAAGGGGGCAGTTTCAGGATGGCAACCTGTACCTAGTGGAGTGCCACAACGATCAGTGCTGGGGCCTCAATAATTTACAATATATATTAATGACTTAGGTGAGGGGAGTGAATGTACTATCGCCATATTTGTGGATGACACAAAAATAGGTGGGAAGGCAAGTGGTGAGGATGACACAAGGAGTCTACAGAGGGATAGAGACAGGTTAAGTGAGTGGGAAAAAACTTGGCAGATGGAATATAACGTGGGAAAATGTGAGGTTATGCACTTTGGCAGGAAGAATAGAGGAGCTAAATATTATTTAAATGGAGAAAGATTGCAGAAGGCTGAAGCACAGAGCAATTTGGGAGTCCTTATGCATGAATCCCAAAGTGCTAACATACAAGTGCAATAGGTAATAGGAAAGGCAAATGGAATGCTGGCTTTATTTCAAAGGGAATGGAATATAAAACTAGGGAAGTCTTGCTAGAACTATACAAGACACACCTAGAATACTGTGAACAATTTTAGAGGCAGTCCAGAGAAGGTTCACTAGGTTGATCCAAGGCATGGAAGGATTTTCTTATGAGGAGAGGTTGAGCAGGTTGGGCCTGTACTTTTTGGAATTTAGAAGAATGAGAGGCGACCTTATTGAAACATACAAGATTCTTAGGGGGCTTGACAGGGTAGATGCTGAGAAGTTGTTTCCCCTTGCGGGAGAGTCTAGGACCAGAGGGCATAATCTCAGAGTAAGGGGCCACCCATTTAAGACAGAGATGAGGAAGAATTTCTTCTCTCAGAATTCTTTACCACAGAGGGCTTGTAGAGGCTGGGTCATTAAGTATATTCAAGGCTGGGATAGACACATTTTTAATCAGTAAGGGAATCAAGGGTTATGGGAAAAAGGCAGGAAAGTGGATTTGAGGGTTATCAGATCAGCCATGATCTCATTGAATGGCGGAGCAGACTCGATTGGCTGAACAGCCTACTTCTGCTCCTACGTCTTATGATCTAATGAATTAGAACCAATAGCTTGTCCGCATGAGACACCTTAGCACAATCCAGCAGTTTAAATATGAGTTCTGTTCCAGGGATCCCCAAATTGAATTTCATTAATCTTTTATACAACTTTTTAAAGTCCATGATATACTCTCTCATGGAATGACCATCTGTTTTCCAAAATAGATCAAAGTTTAACCATATCTCTTAGGCATTTAACAGATCATCCTTCTCATAAATTTCACCCAAGAACTCTAATAGAAGCTCCAAACCTTCATCACTATCTAACTGACAGGCACCCAGCTCACAGAATACTTTACTTCTGATTTTACTTCTTGTAGGAAGCGACAACACCAAGGCTATACCCTTTTACCTTTTTGGTAGGGTGGTAATCCATGACCACATATACTCTTCATCCTCCCACTGGTCATATGGTTCAAACTGGGAGAACATAAAAGGGCAATCATAACCCATAATTTATTCTTGCTTTCGGCCATTTTCCACAATGGCTACTAGGATTGTAGTTCTGTCTAAACATTTTTTCCTTAGCTTTTGGCCTTCAATTTTAGGCAATTATTTTCTGCTACCAAATTTTACTCCCAAAAGTCAGTTGGTGAAGGAGAGAACTGGAACTAACCTTTATACGTTTTTAAAATTTATTTGCAGAGTTACACATCCCAAACATACATGTCCTAACCGAACAAGGACAGTTTCAGTCTATTTATAGGGATTCAAGTGAATCACTAGTTAATGCCCACCACCTGCATACAATTAAACACAATTTTAAAACAATTAACGGCACCCTCCCCACCCTGACATGACTCCTTTAACAAGTATATGCTTCAATCAATTTATAATCTATTCCCATGTTTTATCCAGAATCCATTTCATCACATTATGGATAGGATATTCAATGATTGTCAGAACCTCCTTTTTTCTCTGTTTATTCATTTTTTTAAAAAATGATTTCATTTGCGCTGCCCATTTAGTTGAGTCTAACTTTTTCATGCATAGCTTTGTCAAATATTTTTGGAAGATATCTTCCACATTCACCAGTCATACCATAATGAAGATAGGGTAATAGCTCTGGTGTGAGATGCCAGTCACCCAATTCCGTTTTCAAACATCAAGAATTTCATTTTCATACGTTGCTTTAAGTGATACAAGCAATGGATACACCTAGGAACACAGCGCTCAATTTTTTTAGCACCACGCCTTCAGGGAATTGCTGTGACTGATCAAAATTTCTATTTCTCGGCCAGTTCTCTCACACACATTGTCCTCTTTTTGCACACTCTGCTGCCCCAGTCATTAAGCTTTCCTGGAGTAAGAGAGGGGTCACCAGCAGAATTGGGGTTGAGGGTGTGGTGGAGACAGGGAGAAATAGTTGAGGAGACAAAAGACAGAAGAAAAAACACAAAACAAGGCAGAGACACAGCTAGACAAAGAAAGGCAAGAAATGCAGATGGTCAGAGGATTTGTTCTTCAATCTCTTAAACTGACAAGAAAGCCTCTTCACCAGCCTCCTATCAGATTTGTCGAAGAAACAGCAAATCAGTGTTAAGCAAATGGAGCTCACAAACATTTCACATTTGGACCAGGTTCAAGTTCAACAAGGTCCGTCTCTGGAAACAGCACAACTTGGGATAAAGGCAGCAGAAACATTTCACAAGAATCAGTGCATCACTGGACAAGACAGTCTGTTTGGGACCATGTCTGCACTGCCACCACCAACACCATTAGTTATTTTATCAGAGTAGCAGTGTGATAAAATAACTAATGGCATTGGTGCTAATGGTGATAAAGAATGGAGCCCACGACCACACCTCTAAAATCAAATAGAATGGTACTTTGAGGCAAAGTCCGGAATCTTTGGGGCCGAAAGAAAAGTTACTTTGGGGCAGGAAAGATCCGAAGTACTTTACAGGACAACAGATGACTCAAACAAGCGGCTGTTTCCAAGAAAACCACAATTCAGCTACTGTACTATTTCAGAGTGAGAGCAAAGGGATGGCTTATGGACATAATCAATCAATAAAATGCTGGCATCAAATCCATTTAAAGTTGAAAGAAAAACTCCCAGCGGCTACCAGATGCAGGAGGAAATATCAAAACGGAGGTGGGGGGGGATGTAGGGGTGGATGGAGGAGAGGGATAGATAGGGGAGGAAAAGGAGAGGAGGGAGTGGGGCGGGGGAAGGGAAGGGAAGGAGGGAGTGGGGCGGGGGAGAGGAATGGAAGGAGGGAATGGGGCGGGGGAGAGGAAGGGAAGGAGGGAGTGGGGCGGGGAAGGGAAGGAGGGAGTGGGGCGGGGGAAGGGAAGGAGGGAGTGGGGCGGGGGGAAGGGAAGGGAAGGGAAGGAGGGAGTGGGGCGGGGGAAGGAGGGAGTGGGGCGGGGGAAGGGAAGGGAAGGAGGGAGGGGGGAGGGAAGAAGGGAAGGAGGGAGGGGGCGGGGGAAGGGAAGGAGGGAGGGGAGGCGATGAGGGGGGGCGGGGAGGGAGGGAATGGCGAGCGGGGGCGGGGAGGGAGGGGTCGGGGTGGAGGGTTCAGGAGGGCGGAGTGGGGAGGGAGGGAGGGGGACTGGGGGTAGTGGGGAGGGTGGAATAGGGTATTGGGGAGGGGACTGGAATTGTAGGGAGGAGGAAGGGGAGTGGGGATGCGGGATGGAGAGTGGAGGAAGTGATAATGAGGATAAGGAATGTAGGGAATTGGAGGGGAGGGAATGGGTGGTAGGAGATAGGAGGGGAGGGGCAAGAGGAATAAAGGGACGGCAAAAGGGAGAAGGAGGGCGTAAGGGTGGGGAGGCGAAGGTTGTAACGGGAGAGATGGGAGGACGGGTGGAGGGGCGGTGGTGGAGGGGAGGAGGCGGAGGGGAGGAGCGGCAGAGGGGCGAGGGGCAGAGGGGCGAGGGGCAGAGGGGCGAGGGGCAGAGGGATGAGGGATGAGGGACGAGGGGCAGGGGAAAGGGAGGGGGAGAAGAAGAGGGAGGGGGAGAGGGAGGGGGAGAGGGAGGAGGAGAGGGAGAGGGAGGGGCAGGGGAGGGGGAGGAGGAGGGGGCAGAGGGGAGGGGGAGGGGCAGAGGGGAGGGGGAGGGGCAGAGGGGAGGGGGAGGGGCAGAGGGGAGGGGGAGGGGCAGAGGGGAGGGGCGGAGGGGAAGGGTTGGAGGGGAGGGGAGGAGGAGGGGGCGGAGGGGAGGGGGAGGGGCGGAGGGGAGGGGGAGGGGCGGAGGGGCGGGGGCAGAGGGGAGGAGGAGGAGTTGGGTTGGAGAAGGAGTCGAGGTGGAGGGATCGATAGGAGGGACAGGTGGAGTGGTAGGGGAGGAGGGGGGAGGGGAGGAGGGGAGGAGGGGGGAGGGGAGGAGGGGAGCAGCAGGGAGGGAAGGAGCGGGGAGGGGAGGAGAGGGGTGGGGTGTGGAGGAGGAGGATGCGTGGAGGGGTAGAGGAGGAGGGGTCGGGGAGGAGGGGAGGAGGGGTTGGGGAGGAGGGGTCGGGGTGGAGGGGTCGGGGAGGAGGGGTCAGGGAGGAGGAGTCAGGGAGGAGGGGAGTGAAGGGGAGGGGAGTGGAGGGGAGGAGGAGTGGAGGGGAGGAGGAGGGGAGTGGAGGGGAGGAGGAGGGGAGGGGAGGAGGAGGGGAGGGGAGGGGAGGAGGAGTGGAGGGGAGGAGGGGGTCGGAATGGAGGGGGTCGGAGTGGAGGGGGTCGGAGTGGAGGGGAGGAGGGGGTCGGAGTGGAGGGGAGGAGGGGGTCGGAGTGGAGGGGAGGAGGGGGTCGGAGTGGAGGGGAGGAGGGGGTCGGAGTGGAAGGGGGGAGGGAAAGACAGGTGGAGTGGGAAAACGAGGGGAGGGGAAAATGAATTGGACAGACAAGTAGAAATAATGACAGTCAACCGGTAGAGACATGACGTAGAATTGATACCGATATTGAGAGGCGAGAAACAGAACACAGACTGCAAAGCAAAAAGTGAGTGAGGAATAAAGGGAGAGGGAAGGAGCGAGAAAGATAGATACAGGGGGCGGTGGGGTGAACAAAGAGTAGGGGAGGCAGAGAGTAGGCAAGCAAAAAAAATTGGCATATCAGTTTCCTGACTCTGGAATCTGCCAACTCGTCCTGAGACTGTTAAACGGTAGGAATGGTTAAGCGGTAGCAACGCCCTGTATCCAAGCTGCAAGTGCTTCTAAAGCTTGCGACTGGAGAGAAATCATACACATTTCCCGGCAATTTTTTGTTCCTCTCTTTGACAAACACAGAATCCTTCAGGGATACAGAAAAATAATCATTCACATAATACACACATGCACAAAGGCAGTTGACCAGGACGCCGAGGGATGAGCAGACCCACCCTAATGGCCACGTATCTCAATCATTGTGCTGGGTATTGCACACAAGGTACCTACTACACAGCACATGGTAGTCTAACATTCAATGAACACAGCACAGCCTCTAGACTCCCGCTGTTCAAACCCAAACATTTCGTTTGCCGCCTCCCAACATAATAGTAAACTGGAAAAATCCACTATATATCGATTATTTGATAATATGCGCGAACACGAGGGGAATCCTACTGGAAGAAGTGATATTTGCATTCTGAATGCAGATCTGTCAATTCTCCAGAAATAATTCTGGGGTATATAATAAATCAAAATCATACACTAAAGTGATAGACCTATACAGTAATCCAGATTAACACAAATTCGGAAAGATTTACTTACTTATACCCTCATTCCGATCTCGTAGTTAAATATAGTTTTCAACATGTATGTGCCCAATGTTTTCAAACAATAGCATTCTAGTAAATGCAAATAAAACGTTTGAAAAAGTGCAAGACCACTTGTCCCTATGGATAATATAAGCTGTGTACCATATGCAGTCTGGGCGGTATTATCCTTGTTTGTCTAAAGCGATTAGATTTAACGGCAATCAGCGGGTTAGAAGAGCATACAATTAGTTTAAAGGAGGCACAGTACCTCATGAAGGACTCATATATCCGGTCCAGCTACCGTGCAATAAACTGTAGAAGGGACCCCCATCGCTAGAATGCGTTTGGCAAGAGGTAGACACACTACAGTTGTACTTACTTCTTCGAAATCCAGTCTGTACGGATTTATTTGCTCCGAGTCAAACCCCGGTGGTCGTATTTGTTGTGGCTGAAGCTGCCTGGTTTGCATGTATTTCCTCGACTGAAGCTGCCGATTCTTGGTATATTTGGCGGGATTGTAACTGCTAGTCCCTGAAGCAACTTTCTGAGGCTGAACCAATGCTGGTATATCATCTGTGGCTGAATTCAGTCAGTCCCTGACTGTAATTTCTGTGGTTGAATGCAGCTAGTGATTCGTACATTAGCAGTGGTTGTCCCAGCCTCTGGTTTCATTCTCTGGGTGTGTGCAACCAGCCCCTGGTATATATTGTATGTGGTTGCTTACAGCAAGTGTGGCTTTAGTTTCCCGGGCAGACTCTACTGTAGCTGAATGCAGCTAGTGCCTCATTCAGTTTATCCCTGTAGTAATGCTGTCTCTCCAACTACCAGCCTAGACATTGTTCTCCCCCTCTATCTCTAGTTGCAGCACCACCCAGGTACTGAACAGCTCCACGTCCTCACGTCATCACATCCAATCATCAAGCGGAATCCCACACTATCAGTGCGCCTGCGCTCAGACATAGGCTGTTATGGGAAATGTAAGCGTTCCTGCTGATTTCCCCAGAATCAGAATTTTAACGGTACAGAAGGAGGCTATTCAGCCCATCGTGTTTGCACCCGATCTCCAAATGAACATTATGACCTAGTGCCATTGCCCTGCTTTTTCCCTGTCCCCTTGCACAGCCTGTGCTGTCATTTGCGAAATGGGGGGAACCACTTTACTCGTTAATCATATTTAGTGAACACGTGATAATTTGTGAGTGCGGGTTCGTGAATAAAATGGCGTATCTAACTAGAATCACATAACCATGGATTGGAGACAGCACAGAATGAAATCACTTGGCCCATCATGCCCGCTCTCAGCTAGTCTCACTTCCCTGCAGATCTGCAATTTTTTTCTCTTCAGATAATTATTCAATTCCCTATTGAAAGCCATGATTTAATCTGCCTCCACTACACTTACAGGCAGTGCACTCCAGATCCTAACCAGTCACTGGGTAAAAAAATTTTTCCTCATGTCACCTCTGGCTCTTTTGCCAGTCATCAAGTGGGCGTTCTCTGGTTTTCGACCCTTCCACCAATGGGAACACTTTCTCCTTATCTACTCTGTCCAGACCCCTCATGATTTTGAACATCTCAATCAAATCTCCTCCCAACCTTGGCTTCTCTAAGAACAGCACCAGCATCTACAATCTATCCACGTAACTGAAGTCTCTCATTCCTAGAAACATTTTTGTAAATCTTTTCTGCATTGTCTCAGATGCCTTCACATCCTTTCTAAAATGTAGTGTCCAGAATTGGACAGAATACTCCAGAATTGGACAGAATACTCCAGTTGAGGCTGAACCAATGTTTTATAAAGTTTCACCAAAACTTCCTTGCTCTTAAACACTATGCGCCTATTTAGAAAGCCCAAGATCCCTTATACCTTTTTAACCATTTTCTCACCCAGCCCTGCTAACTTCAACATGTTGACCACATATTTCTCCAGGTTTCTCCATCCCGCATCCCTTTAGAATTGTATCCTTTATTTTATATTGCCTCTCCTTGTTCTTCACACTAATGTATTACTTCACACTTGCTACATTAACTTTCACCGGCCATGTGTCCACCCATTCCACCAGCCTAAGTACTCATGAAATATCTATCTATCCTCCTTAAAGTTCACTTCCAAGTTTTGTGTCAAAAGCAAATTTTGAAGTTGTGTCTTGTACACCCAAGTCAAGGTTAATAATAGATCAAAAAAGTAGTGATAATAATGTTTCCTGTCACTCAGCCAACTTTTTACCCATGCTGCCACTGTCCCTACTATTCCCTGGGTTTTAATGTTCCTGGTCTGCCTGTTATAATCTCTAGCTAATGATCGCAGTTGGTATTTTTGGTGACTGCTTTCGTGCCTTCGGAGACGACGTGTTTGGCCAGTTCCCCCGGCAGCGGACGGCATTTTGGTCGAGATGGTTAATGCTTGGTGCAGTGAATGAGGTGCGAAGCCTCGGAGGGGATGCGCTCAAAAATGCATCATTACACTCATGGCCTTGGGCGAGATTCTGGTGGAAGAGTGGAATTGGATCAACATCCTATACGCCTAAGTGGAATACCTCTGCTTGCAAGATTTCCTCCACTTCTTGGGTAGCTTCTTAGTGACTTCAGTCAGCGACCGCTCGACGCCTTGCACCGGGATGCACCGCCCTTAGCCGCAGCTGCCATCTCAGGCATTCCACTCGACTTGGACCAACTCAAATCACTTTTATCAAACGCCTATTGTAAGGAAGTTCTTCCATGAAACAGTTGGTGGGTGTGTTCCGCCACAACAAATGGCTTCCCAACGGCTCCATCAACACCCACGAGCTCGGTGTCGCCAGGCGCATGCGCTTGCTTTATCGTGCAATCTGGGTAAAAACTGTCGTTGCTGAAGTGTAAAGCTCGAGGGAGCTGCCACCGGAAGTTGCCGTTGCCATGGCACCGAACATGCATGTTTGTGAAGGGAGGATGGCGACAGACGACCTAAGCGTCCGGTTGGAAGCGCAGAGATTCAGCGGAGCGGGCCGGTCCAGGCAGCCCGCAGAACGGTGGGCCTTCACTGTCACTCCCCTCGTCGTCGATTTCGGCAGATTACTCCGTCTAAAAAATGCAAGCCGTCTGATTGCAGGGGTAAGAGAGGCAGCAAAGAGGGGGCAGTTAAGCGAGGGAGGGTTGGAAGAGACAATCTCAGAAGTGAACTGTCAGCTACCACTGTCAGGCGTAAGAGACAATTAACAGGATACAATTAACAACTCCTGCCTGGGGTGAGAGGTAACCACTCATACTGAGGGTAAGAAGGCATTGACATGGGATAAGCCTATTACTTTCGGATACAGTGCAAACATCCATTCAATTCCAACCCCTAAGACAGGCAAAAACATAAACGGTGGCAAAACAAGGAAATTGAAATAGGTGATCATTATTACAGCTCATTAACAATTTCCCCTTTTATAACTGAAAATATCATGTTTTTGCAGAAACTTTGTGTGATTCTCTTTTAAATCAACAAGCTCAGATGAAACATGGGGAAGCCAATATAAATTAACAAGTTCAGTAATTTTAGAGAGGAAAAACAACCTGCATATAAAGAGGGGTTCACTGCGATGAATATTAGAGAAAACAGGAACATGTTAAAAGTGATCATGGTCTAAGAGAAATGAAGATAGAAGCATAGCAGCACAGACTATACTTACCTGGCAGGGGAGAGACCTTCATCGCGTTTCTGCCAGGGAAAGAGCAATGGCTATAACCAGTCAAACCCCTTACCATGGGGTACCTAACACCATCTTGAGTCATGGTGAAGGGTAGCGAGCAAAGAACAGGAATGGATAGGACCTTCTTCACGAAGAGGATCCTATTCAAGCTGTGTGGTTTTGAGGCTGCGGATATCTACTGCCTACAGGATTTCCCCAGCACTGGTTTCTTTGATGTGACCTTCAAGCATGTGGCAGCTTGTGTCAAACTTCTGAAGGTGTTTGAGGAAAAGAAAGACCTGCCAGAAATGAAGATCCTGACGGCGGAGCCGCTCTTTGTTCTACCGTTGCATCGTGAATGGGTTGCGACGGTGCATCTGTACAACCCCTACATCCCTGTTGCTGACGTGCTCACCTTCCTTACCAGGTACTTCGATAAGGTTGGGAGCTGCATTGAAGTTAAAGATAATTTGGGGATCTGGACATGTAAACGCCAGGTTAAGGTAACGCTCAAGACCGACGGTAAGGGAGCCGTTTTCCACCCCCCTTCCAGATTCGCTATCGGGAGAAGCCGTGGTTACCTTGTCTATGCTGGGCAACCCAAACTTTGTCGCTCATGCGGCAAGTCTGGTCATGTGGCGGCCAATTGCAGTGCTGTCCTCTGCAAGAACTGCAAAAAGGAAGGGCACCAGACAAAAGATTGTAAACAGGCTAAGTGCTGCAACCTGTGTGGTGAGTCAAGTCACCTCTACAAGACCTGCCCCAAACGTTGCCGTACTTATGCACAGGCAGCTAAAGCCAACGAGGGGGAAGCAGAAGAAATGCCTCGTGTCACACCAACCACCAAGGCCCCCAGGGAAAACATCGGGACAAAGGAGGACACAGAGAGAGACAAGGTGGAGGAAAAAATTGAGGCAGCAGACAGCCAATCAACAGCACTACCCCCTGAACCTCCCACTCCTCAGGAGAGCGAATCAACGGAGGAGGAGGAGGCAGCAGTGGGAAAGCAGCAGGGGGAGTGGCAGCTGGTGAAGAGAGCCAAAAGGAAGAAGGGGCTAAAAAGAAACCAAGCCACTTCCCAGACAAGAGTCAAGAGGCGTCTCCTATCCGACACGGATAACAACAGCAGCAGCTCTTCGGACGAAGAAGGGCCAGGGCGGTGCCAACAGAAGAAGCGGCAAAACGCTAGGGAGTTGGAGGACAAGTCACCCAAGCTCCAGAACATTGGTGACAATGAGGAGACCAGC
Source organism: Carcharodon carcharias (assembly GCF_017639515.1). Classification (NCBI taxonomy): domain Eukaryota; kingdom Metazoa; phylum Chordata; class Chondrichthyes; order Lamniformes; family Lamnidae; genus Carcharodon; species Carcharodon carcharias. The sequence goes on along the minus strand of NC_054473.1, from coordinate 120,208,014 downwards.
ACACCCCAACTTGGCCCACAACCCAAAGAGGCCAGTGCACCACAACCCCAGGAATCTGGGAGCAGTGAGGCGCTCAGCGCACCCCAGCTCCGGGAAGCCGGGAGCAGCAATGCCCCAGAGGGCGAGAGGATTGGAGAAGCTTCTCCAATAGAGGACATTTCAAACCCCGCTCTCTGCACAGACCCCCAGATGCCACCCGAGCAGAACATCTCCAATGGGGAGGTTCAGGACGCTTTCCTCAGCCCATCCCAAGTGAAGCAATTTGAGCACACCACAGGCATGAAGGAACTCTCAGAGACAACAGGTTTGGTAAGCGACTAACTGCTTTAAAATGGGTGTAAAGATTATATCCATAAATGTGCGTAGCATTAAATCTACTACGCGATGTGTTGCGACCTTGGACTACCTTGCCAAGGTCAAAGCTGACCTGCTGTTTCTACAGGAGTGTGCGATACCGCACCTCAGCTCCTACAGGCAATGGTCACGATGGTGGTCCCATGGGCCATCGATCTGGTCGGGAGGAAACGACTCTCGTTCCTCCGGCCTGGGGATTCTGCTGCGGGGATGCAGCTTCACCGTCTCCCAGGTTAAGGAGGTGGTGGGCGGGCGCCTCCTCGTAGCAGACGTAATGTATAAGAATGCTCCACTCCGTTTAATTAACGTCTACGCCCCGTCACAAGGGGCTGAGCGGCTGGAGGTTTTTCAGCAGCTCCCACTGCTGCTGGCAACCTCCAGGCCGGTCATTCTGGGCGGTGACTTCAACTGCATCATCGATGCGGCTGGACGATCCGGCAGGGCCGACAGCAGATTGGACGCTACATCCAGATCCCTGATGGAAATAGTAAAGGATGCCAAGCTGCACGACGTCTTCAGCAACCCTGCAGATGGAGCGCAGCGTAGCTACACCTGGTCGCGGCCTGACGGGTCCGTCTGTTCCAGGATAGACTTCCTGTTTGTGTCCCACGCATTTGCAGTCAGATCCACCGACGTCAAACCGGTGTTCTTCTCTGACCACTGCCTCCTACTGGCTGACTGTCACTTAGAGAAGGACCAGAGGGTTGGCAGGGGGGCATGGAAGCTAAACGTGCAACTGCTGACCCCAGAGAACATTGAGGAGCTCAAGAGGGATTACAAAGGTTGGAGGACCATGAAACCCCACTTTGAGTCACTGACACACTGGTGGGAAGCGATCAAGGGAAACATCAAGAGGTTTTTCATCCTCAAAGGCACCCAGAAAGCTAGAAAGGAACAGAGGGAAATGTCCCGACTCCAGAAAAACATGCAGAATCTGCTCTGTCTGCAGTCGATGGGGGTCGATATCAAGGAGGAACTCCAAGAGGTGAAGAGCCAGCAAACCTCGCTCTTTGCCTCGGAGGCCTCCAAGATCATCTTCCGTTCCAGAGTCCGCTCTGTAGAGCAGGATGAGACGTGCTCACGTTTCTTCTTCCAAAAGGTAAACAGAGAGAGCTCTGTGATCAGCAGCCTGAAGGAAGAAGACGGCTCAGTTAAGTCATTGCAATCTGACATTTTGAGGATTAGCAAATCCTTCTATGCCGGATTGTATGACGTAAAGCCCACAGACAGCACGGCCTCCCAGTCCTTCCTGTCCTCTATCACGGAGGTCTTAGATGACAGTACACGGGAGAGTCTGGACAAAGAGCTAACTCCTGACAAACTGACTGAGGCCCTTGAGTCCTTCGAGAAGAGTAAAACTCCCGGAAGCGACGGCTTGCCGGCGGAGTTGTATTCGGCTCTGTGGGACTGGATCGGCCCAGACCTGCTAGAAGTGTACGACAGTATGCTCCTGGCCGGCAGTATGTCAGAATCCATGAGGAAAGGCATTATCACCCTCATCTACAAGCACAAGGGGGAAAGGGAGGAAATTAGAAATTGGCGACCCATTTCACTGTTGAATGTGGACTATAAAATTCTGTCCAAGGTCATCGCCAATCGGGTCAAATCCGCTGTGGAATTGGTGATCCACCCTGACCAGACCTGCACTGTGCCGGGCAGGAAGATCTCTGACAGCCTCGTGATGCTCAGGGATACGATTGCCTATGTACAGGACAGGGGTGTGGATTCCTGCCTCATCAGCCTGGATCAGGAGAAGGCCTTTGACAGAATATCGCACACCTATATGGTGGATGTGCTCTCCAAAATGGGGTTTGGGGAGGGAATTCGCAATTGGATCCAACTGCTCTACACTAACATCAGTAGTGCAGTCTCAATCAATGGGTGGGAATCAGATAGCTTTCCTATTAAATCTGGAGTCAGGCAGGGCTGCCCTCTCTCGCCTGTTCTTTTCGTGTGTTGCATAGAACCCTTTGCTGAGTTCATCAGGAAGGATCCGGGAATAAGAGGAGTGACAATCCCAGGTAGTGGAGGCATTCAGATCAAAGTCTCCCTGTACATGGACGATGTCGCCATCTTCTGCTCTGATCCGCTGTCGGTGCACAGACTTATCCACATCTGCAACCAGTTCGAACTGGCCTTGGGAGCCAAGGTAAATCGTGGGAAGAGCGAGGCCATGTTCTTTGGGAACTGGGCTGACCAATCCTTTGTCCCCTTCACTGTCAGGGCTGATGGCCTGAAGGTGCTGGGGATATGGTTCGGAGGGACCAGGGCACGCGTTAAAAACTGGAAGGAGCGAGTGTCTATGGTGAAAAGGAAACTGGGCATGTGGGAGCGACGCTCCCTCTCCATTGCGGGTAAGAACCTGGTCATCAGGTGTGAGGCACTCTCGCTGTTGCTGTACGTGGCGCACGTCTGGCCCATTCCACACTCCTGTGTGGTGGCGATCACCCGAGCCATCTTCCGCTTTATCTGGAGGTCGAAAATGGATCGTGTCCACAGGGACATGATGTACAAGCCTCTAGATAAAGGGGGAAAAAACGTGCCCAACATCGCCCTCATACTGATGGCCACCTTTGTGTGCGGCTGCATCAAGCGGTGCGTAGACCCTCAGTATGCAAACACCAAGTATCACTACATGCTGAGGTTCTACCTGTCCCCAGTATTGCGAAGGATGGGTCTGGCCACGATGCCGCGGAACGCTCCAAGTAGTTGGACCGTGCCGTACCACCTGTCCCTCGTGGGAAAATTTATGCAGAGAAACACCTTCGACCACAAGTCCGTCAGGCAGTGGTCGGCACGTAACATCTTAAAGGCCCTGAGGGAAAAGGAGAGGGTGGATCCTGTGGGATGGTTCCCTGAGCAGACTGACAAAGTAATTTGGCAGAATGCCTCATCACCAGAACTTTCCAACAAACACCAAGATGTAGCTTGGCTGGTGGTGAGAAAGGCCCTCCCTGTAAGATCCTTCCTACATGCCAGGAGTCTCACCCCCTCTGCACGTTGCCCTCGAGGAGGCTGTGGTGGGGAAGAGACCATTGTTCACCTCCTTGTAGATTGTGTCTTTGCAAAGAAGGTCTGGAGAGGGATGCAGTGGTTGCTGTCGAGGTTCATCCTGAGCAGTTCTGTGACAGAGGACTCTGTGCTCTACGGGCTGTTCCCAGGGACACACACCGAGACAAACATCAACTGCAGCTGAAGGATCATCAACTCGGTGAAAGACGCTCTTTGGTCTGTCCGAAACTTGTTGGTTTTCCAGCGCAAAGAGTTGTCCCCGACCGAGTGTAGCAGACTAGCACTTTCCAAGGTCCAGGACTACGTGCTGAGGGACACAGTTAAGCTTGGGGCAGCCGCCGCAAAGGCGCAATGGGGAAGGGTCGCTGCCTAAGACCTTTCTGCCACAGTGCACTGGGGGGCTGGGAACTGTAAAGAGCCCCTCAGTCTGTACAGATTAAAATGTATGTCTGCCAAAGATTGAAATATTCATTGTTTTTTCTGATACACCTTGTGTTTCAGTTTGTAAAAGTTGAACCTGTTTGTATTTTTGTAATGGTGATTTAAAATGTTCGAAATGTTTTTGAAGATTTATGAATAAAGTATATTTTTGCAAAAAAAAAATAGCAGCACAGACTAAACATAATGGTATAAGTTCTTTCAGTAACACATCAGTAAAAGAATAGCCAGAGAAGAGGTGAAAAACATGGAAAATATAAATTGATTCAAAACTGAGGATGAGTGCAAGATTAAATATTTTGAAATTATTATTTCAGTTGTGTATTCAGTAAGGAAAATGTGAGAAACATATGCTCCCTAAACAGATATACCAAAGTAATATAGGCCATTCTCTTAAATCAAAATTATTTATATCAGATATCTAAAGAGGCTCAAAACAATAAATCACCAAAGCTGGATGGTATTTATCCTAGAGCCCTGAAAGAGTTATAAGTGTGAAACTTATTAAAGAATCACTGAATGATTACAGCACAGATGGCCATTTGCCTGTCCTGTCTGGCTGTCTGCAAAAGCAACTCAGCTAGTCCCACTCCCCCGCCCTTTCCCCGTAGTCCTGCAAATTTTTTCCCCTTCATGTAGTTATCCAGTTCTCTTTGAATCTGCTGCTATCACAATCTCAGGCAGTGAACTCCAGATCCTAATCACTCAATCCATAAAAATGTTTTTCCTCATTTTACCTTTAGTTCTTTTGCCAATCAGTTTAAAACTATTTCCTTTGTTTCTCGACCTTTCCATGAATGGGAACAGTTTCTCGCTATCTACTCTGACCAGACACCTCATGATTTTGAACACCTCTACCAAATGCCCTCTCAACCTTCTCTTCTTCAAAGAGTACAGTCCCAGCTTCTCTAATCTATCTATGTTACTGAAGTCCCTCATAGAATCATTACAGCATAGAAGAAGGCCATTCAGCCCATCATCAAGTGCCACATAAAAGGTTATTGCAGAAATGGTGTAGGGGGTAAGTTCTGTCGAAGGGTCATGAGGACTCGAAACATCAACTCTTTTCTTCTCCGCCGATACTGCCAGACCTGCTGAGTTTTTCCAGGTAATTCTGTTTTTGTTTAGGGGGTAACATATTGGCAAGGATAGAAGATTAACAAGCTAACAGGTAACAGAGATAAATGGGTCTTTTTTCTGGTTGGCAGGATGTGATTAGTGGTGTGCCACAGGATCAGTGCTGGGGCCTCAACTTTTTACAATTTATATAAATGACTTGAATGAAGGCACGGGAAGAATGGTTGCTAAATTTGCTGAAAACAGAAAGATAGGTAGTAAAGTAAATTATGAAGAGGATGTTAGGAGGCTACAAATGACATAGATAGGTTAAATATGTGGGTAAAGATCTGACAAACGGAGTATAATGTGGGCAAATGTGAAGTCATTCATTTTGGCAGGAAGAATAAAAAAGAAGCTTATTATCTAAATGGTGAGAGATTGCGGAGCTCTGAGATTCAGAGGGATCTGGGTACCCAAGTGCATGAATCACAAAAGGTTAGTATGCAGGTATAGCGGGTAATTAGGAAAGCTAGTAGAAAGTATCATTATTGTGAGGGAAATTGATTACAAAGGTAGGGAGGTTATGTCTCAGTTGTACAGGGCTTTGGTGAGACCACATCTGGAGTATTGTGTACAATACTGGTCTCCTTATTTAAAGAAAGATATAAATGTATTAGAAACAGTTCAGAGAAGATTAACTAGACTAATACCAAGAATTGGCGATTGTCTTATGAAGAAAGGCTGGACAGGTTAGGCTTGTATCCACTGGAATTTAGAAGAGTAAGAGGTGACTTAATTTAAACCTTCAAGATTCTGAGGGCTCTTGACAGGATGAATGTGGAGACGATGTTTCCTCTTGTAGGAGAATATAGAACTAGGGGTCACTGTTTAACAATAAGGGGTTGCTCACTTAGGATAGAGATTAGGAGAAATTTCCTCTCAGAGGGTTGTGAGTCTTTGGATCTCTCTTCCTCAAAAGGTGGTGGAAGCAGAGCCTTTGAATATTTTTAAGGCAGAACTAGATAGATTCTTGATTAACAAGGGGGTGAAAGGTTATTGGGGGTAAGCAGGAATGTGGGGTTGAGGTTACATTCAGATCAACCATGACCTTATTGAATGGCGGAGCAGGCTCTAGGGGCTGAGTGGCCTATTCCTGTTCTTAATTCATATGTCTGTAGGTCCATGCTGGCTCTGCTAAGGGGTAATTCACGTACGGCAGTCCTCTACCCTCTCCCTGCATCCCTGCACATTCCTTTTTGAGATAATTAGAAAATGTAGAAAAATTTACAGCACAGGAGGCCACTCTGCCCATCATGTCTGCGGTGGCTGAGAAGCGAGCCCCCAGCCTAATCCCATTTTCCAGCACTTGCCAACTTTAAGTGTAGCCATCCTTTCTATATACTCCTCTTTATCAATTTTATGCCCATACAGTGTCCCAACTACCTCCTTTTTCACTTTGATTGTGACATCATCTTTTTCCAGGCTAAGTCCTGTTTAAGTGTAGCTGATTCTTCCGAGATTGCCAGTTTTGATGGCAGTTTACCTGGGCCAGATTTGTTCTCACCCCTCTGAGATTGACCTTCCCCCAATTATTTTTTTAAACTTTGGATTGCTACTAGTCCTTTTCCATAACTAACCTAAACCTTATGATACTATAATCACTGTATCCCAAAATGGTCCCTGACTGACAGTTGTTCCATCACATTCTGTAGAAACAGATCCAGCAATGCCTCATTCCTCATTCGGCTAGAAACATATTGATCTAGAAAATTCCCTTAACCACACTTACTCTTTCTGCTCTTTATACAATCACTATCCCAGCCTATCTTAGGATAATTATAAATTGTCCCCATTATAGCTATATAGTTTTTGCACTTCTCTGTAATTTCTTTGCAAATTTTTGCTTCTATCTTACCCAGTAGTTGGTGACCGATAGTATCTCTATTATTCCTTAGCTGTAGCAAAATAAATTCTGTCCTTCAGCCCTCTGGGGCATCCTCTCTCTCTCTCTCCTTAATGAATTCTGTGACCCCCCTTCTTCCTTCACTTCCCTTTTTTCCTGAACACTTTGTATCCAGGAATATTTAGTACCCAGCCCTACCCTTTTTTGGACCAGATCTCCACTATCACAACATCCTATTCTCATGTTGCTACCTGAGCCTGCAGCTTACCAACCTTATTTACCATGCTCCATGAGTTTACATACATGCATAGTAAACCTAATTAAGCCTTACTGCATTCCCTCTTACTCTTACTTCACCTAATACCTTATTTCTTTCTCTGATGTCATCTCTTTCTCCAAGTTCTTTGTCTGCCTTGTTTTCCTCTCTGATGTTACCTCTTGGCTCCCAAGCCTCTGTTGAGTTGGTTTTAACCTTCCCCAATAGTACAGCAAACTGTGCCTCAAGGACATTAGTCCCGGCTTTGTTCAGGTGCAACCGGCCCGAATAGATCCCATCTCCCAGGACCAATCGCAATGTCCAAGAAATCTAAAGCCCTCAATCTTGCACCATCTCTCCAGCGATGCATTCATCTGGTCTATCCTCCTATTTCTATACTCAGTCGCATGTGGCACTGGGAGTAATTTGGAGATTACTACCTTTTGAGGTACTGCTTGATAGTTTCTTTCCTAGAATCCTGAAATTTGCCTGCAGGACATCATCCCTCTTTCTACCTCCCTTTTTCTACTTATGTTATTGATACCAACAAGAACCATGACTGCCGGCTGTTCACCCTCTCCCCTGAGAGTACTCTGCAGACCCTTGACCCTAGTAGCATTCATGATTCACGTCGTGGCAGCAGAAATACCTGCTTGTTCATCTAACTATAGAATCCCCTCTCACTATTGCTTTCCCAATCTTCCCCCTGCACCCTTTCCCCACTCCTCCACTCCTTGTCCAGCTGAGCCAGCAGTGGTGTCATGGACTTAACTTTGGCTGCGTTCCCCAGAGCAACATAAACTGGAATTGAATTCTGGTTGGAGAGCAAGAAGCATTCAGGATTCCTCCACAACCTGTCTGGTCCTCCTTGACTGCCTGGTGGTCATCCAATCCTTTTATGTCTGCATGTCCTTAAACTGCAGAGTGACCACTGTATGCTATCCACAAAAGTCTAAGCCTTGCAAATGCATTGCAGTGATGTTAGCTTCTGCTTAAGCCCCAAAACCTGGAACTTGAGCTTCTGCAGCTGATTATACTTCCTCCACATGTGATTGTCCAGGACACAAGAAGAGTTCCCACATGGTACAGGATACGCATTGCACTCCACATGAAAAAGATGCTCTGCCATGCCTCTATTTATTAGATTATTAACTGACTTAATACAAATAAACTCAAGACTTAAATAAAGACTCACTAGCTACTCACCAATCAGCTGCTTCATCTGTGCTGATGCCACTTTATTTTGTAGGGAGTTAACTTAAATATTTTACTTATCTCCTTGTAATGTCCTTTAGGGAATGAAATCCTTACCTGGTCTGGCCTACATGTGATTACAAATCCACAGCAATGTGATTGATTCTTAAATGCCCTCTAGGCCTTGCAAGCCTCTCAGATGTATCATACTGCTAGAAAATCAAAAAGGAATGAAACCGGATGGAATGCCCGGCATCGACCTAGGCACTGGAAATGACAACGGAAAACTCAGCCCTGTTGATCCCGCAAACAATGGGGCTTGTGCGAAAATTGGGAGAGCTGCCTCACAGACTAATCAACAGCCTGATGTAGTCACACTCACGGAATCATATCTTACACATAATGCCTCAGACACAACCATCACCGTCCCACCGGCAGGACAGACCCAGCAGAAGTGGTTGCACAATGGTATACAGTTGGGAGGGAGTTGCCCTGGGAGTCCTCAACGTTGACTCTGGACCCCATGAAGTCTCATGTATGAGGTCAAACATGAGCAAGGAAACCTCCTGCTGATTACCATGTACTGCCCTCGCTCAGCTGATGAATCAGTGCTCCTCCATGTTGAATATCACTTGGAGGATGCACTGAGGGTGACAAGGGTGTAGAATGTTCGGTGGGTGGGGGATTCAATGTCCATCACCAAGAATGTCTCGGTAGCACCACTACTGACCGAGCTGGCCAAGTCCTAAATGACATAGCTGCTAGACTAGGTATGCGGCAGGTGGTGAGGGAACCACCACGAGGGAAAAACATACTTGACCTCATCCTCACCAACCTGCCTGCCACAGGTGCATCTGTCCATGACAGTATCGGTAGGAGTGACCACCGCACAATCATTGTGGACACAAAGTCCCACCTTCACATTGAGGATACCCTCCATTGTGTTGTGTGGCACTGCCACCGTGCTAAATGGGATAGATTTCAAACAGATCTAGCAACTCAAGGCTGAGGCGCTGTGGACCATCAGCAGCAGCACAATTGTACTCAAACACAATCTGTAACCTCGTGGCCCGGCATATCCCCCATTCTCCCATTACCATCAAGCCAAGGGATCAACCCTGGTTCAATGAAGAGTACAAGAGGGCATGCCAGGAGCAGCACCAGGCATACCTAAAAATGAGGTGTGAACAGGGTGAAGTTATAAAACAGGACTAATTGCATGCCAAACAGCATAAGCAGCAAGTGATAGACAGAGCTAAGCGATCCTACAACCAATAGATCAAATCTAAGTTCTGCAGTCCTGCCACATCCAGTCATGAATGGTGGTGGACAATTAAACAACTCACTGGAAGAGGTGGCTCCATAAATATCCCCATCTTCAATGATGGAGGAGCCCAGCACAGCAGCTCAGAAGATAAGGCTGAAGCATTCGCAACAATCTTCAGCCAGAAGTGCCAAGTGGATGATCCATCTTGGCCTCCTCCGGAGGTCCCCAGCATCATAGATGCTAGTCTTCAGCCAGTTCGATTCACTCCAGGTGATATCAAGAAACGGCTGAAGGCACTGGATACAGCAAAGGCTACGGGCCCTGACAACATTCCGGCAATAGCACTGAAGACTTGTGTTCCAGAACTTGCCGCGCCCCTAGCCAAGCTGTTCCAGTGCAGCTGCAACACTGGCATCTACCTGGCTATGTGGAAAATTACCCAGGTATGCCCTGTACACAAGAAGCAGGACAAATCAAACCTGGCCAATCACTGCCCCCATCAGTCTATTCTCAATCATCAGTAAAGTAATGGAAGGGGACATCAACAGTGCTATCAACGGCACTTGTTCAACAAGAACCTGCTCACTGATTCTCACTTTGGATTCTGCCAAGGTCGCTCAGTTCCTGACCTCATTACAGCCTTGGTTCAAACATGGACGAAAGAGCTGAACTCCAGAGGTGAGGTGAGAGTTACTACCTTTGACATCAAGGCAGCACTTGGCTGAGTGTGGCATCAAAAAGCCCTAGCAAAACTGAAGTCACTGGGAATCAGAGGGAAATCACTCTGCTGGTTTGAGTCATACCTAGCACAAAGGATTATGGTTGTGCTTGTTGTTAATTGGCACCCCAACCACAAACATTCATTCCCTCCATCACCAGAGCACAGTGGCAGCAGTGTGTACCATCTACAAGATACACTGCAAGCACTCACCAAGGCTCCTTAGGCAGCACCTCCCAAACCTGCGACTGCTACTATCTAGAAGGACAAGGTCAGCAGACACAGGGGAACTCCACCAGCTGGAAGTTCCTCTCCAAGCCACCCACCATCTTGGCTTAGAACTATATCGCTGTTCTTTCACTGTCGCTGAGTCAAAATCCTGGAACTCCCTCCCTAACAGCACTGTGGATCCACATGGACTGCAGCGGTTCAAGAAGGCAGTTTGCCACCAGCTTCTCAAGGGCAATTAGGGATGGGCAATAAATGCTGGCTTAGCCAGCAATGTCCACATCCCATGAACGAATAGAAAGAAATCTGTATACCTCAGATTTTAATTTGCTGAAGAGTCCGAAACCCTTTAGTGTTATGATTCCTTGTTATTTAATTTTTTTCCCTTGGATTAATTAGTTGAACACTGATTGTAATTACATGATAAATTATCAAATTGGCTTTAGTTTTTATATTAATTAATTGATCTAGTTTTACTTTATAGTTGATTAATTTAAATTAAAAGCTTACCAATATACTTACCCCATGTGACTTCTTATCCTTTGACCTGGGATCACTTTGATTTTCTTTTTCCTCCCTTTCGGTTCAGACTCTCGGCCTGATCACAGAGCTGCTCTGATACCTGGCCTCTTCTTTTCTCCTACTCTGATCCCCAGCCTTACTTTTTGTGTTGTTCCTATCTCTGATATCGCCTTTTAAGGGAATCAATGGACATTAGGAAGGTAGCTTTCAGGTTGTAAACAAACTAGTATGGTGCATGTATTCAAAGAACATAGGAACATAGGAGCAGGAGTAGGCCATTCAGCCATTCAGTGCATGCTCTGCCATTTAATAAGAGCATGGTTGATCTGATTGTGTTCTTAACTCCAATATTCTGTCTGCACCCCCCCTCAAAAACCCTTGACTCCCTTGTGTACCAAAAAGTTATCCAACCTAGCCTCCACTGCTTGCTGGGGAAGAGAATTCCACAGATTAACGACCCCCTGAGAGAAAAAATTTCTCCTCATCTCCATCTTAAAAGGGAGATCTCTTATTTTTAAACCGTGTCCCCTAGTTTTAGTTTCCTCCACGAGGAACACCTTCCCGGTATCCACCCTATCAAGTCCCCTCAGGATCCTATATGTTTCATAAAGATGACTGCTCATTCATCTAAACTCCAATGGGTATAAGCTCAACCTGTTCAACCTTTCTTTATAAGTTAAGTCCTTCATCCCAAGAATGAGCTGAGTGAATCTTCTTTGAACTGCTTCTAATGAAATTATATCCTTTTTCAAATAAGGAGACTAAAACTGTACATAGTACTCTAAATGTTGGCTCACCAAGACCCTGTACAGCTGCAGTAAAACTTCCCTGCTTTTATATTCCATTCCCCCTGCAGTAAATGCCGACCTTCTGCTTGCCTTCCTAATCACTTGCTGCACCTGCAGACTAACTTTTTGTCATTCACGTACCAGGTCACCCATTCCCTCTGCACCACTGAGTTCTGCAATCTCTCTCCATTTAAATAGTATGCTGTTTTTGTATTTTTCCTGCTAAAGTGGACAAGTTCACATTTTCCTAGATTATGCTTCATCTGCCAAATTTTTGCCTGCTCACTTAACCTATCTATATCCCTTTGTAGACTCTTTACCTCTTCTTGACAACTTACTTTCCTACCCAACTTGGTGTCATTGGCAAATTTAGCTCCTATACATTCAATCTCCTCATCCAAATCATTGATAATGAGACACTGATCCCTGCAGCACTCCACTAGTTATAGTTTACCAACTCAAAAATGACCCATTTATCCCTACTCTTTGCTTCCTGTTAGCAAAATAATCCTCTATCCACACTAATATGTTAGCCCTTACACCATGAGCTCTTATTTGTGTAGCAATCTTTGATGTGGCACCTTATCAAATGTCTTTTGGAAACCCAAGTATACCAGCTACAGGTTCCTCATTATCCACCTTGCTTGTTACTTCCTCATAGAACACTAATAAATTCATCAAACACTATTTCCCTTTCACAACTCCATGTTGACTCTGTATGATCCCATTATGATTTTCTAAGTGTCCTGCTATAACCTCCTTAATAATAGATTTTTGTAATTTCCCCATGACAGATGTTAGGCTAACTGGCCAATAGTTTTCTGCTTTCTGTCTCCCTCCAAACTTTAATAAAGATGGTAAGTTTACTATTTTCCAATCTGCTGGGACCCTTCCAGAATCTAAGGAATTTTAGAAGATTATAATTAATGTCTCCACTATCTCTGCAGCCACTTCTTTTAAGACCCTAGGATGCAGGCCATCTGGTCCTGGGTACTTGTCAGCTTTTAGGTCTAATAATTTTCCCAGCACCTTTTCCCTAGTGATGGTGATTGTTTTAAGTTTCTTGCTCCCTTTCACCTCTTGAGTTTCAAGATAGCAGTTACTATCTTTAACTTCCTTATTTAAGTACGGACGATGCATCTTTCTCAAAGAGACTTTCTTTCTCACTGGGATAAATCTTTACGTAACATTGACTCACTTAATGACGCTAAAATGAAACAATGTTAATAGTGTCAGTATATCTTTTTAATGTTGCCAGTTTCACTTTGGTTTGGCACTGACTTCTTTTGTGACTTGCTTGTGCACAAAAACGTTCTCATAGCTCTTCCTCACCCTAATTCCCTCTCGTTTCCCCCCCTCCCAACCAAGCCCCTGTTGCTGTCCTTGCCTCAGAACATTGCTCACTGGCCTGCCTCCACCTCAATGTTGCTTCTTGGCCTGCTTCCGCTGCGATATTGCTCTCCAGCCTGCCTCCACTGCAGCCTTGCCTCCCACCCTCATCTCCAACCCTCTGTTTCAGCTGTTCTGCTGCTCACTTCGCTGCCGACTCTGGTACCGAACTGAAACCCTAGGCTTCATCTAGTGGCAGAAGTTAGTCAGTGCAGGTGATCCCAGAATTCCGGCAGTTTCCTGTATCGGCCAGTGTCTGCCATGAGATGGAGCCTGGTCAATCGAAAATTACAGAGGTGAATGTAATTTTTAAAAATTATATAATGTATTGTATTTCTTTTATATTGATTTAATTTTTCAAGTTATTTCAGCTAGGAATGCACAGTACTACACACATATGGTACAATATTTCAACTTGTACATTGATTTTTCCGGGCGACAAATGTCCAAAGGAACCTAACTCTGGCTTTAAAATTGATTCCTATGGGAAATCAAGATTCACTTACAGGAATATAATCACAACTTTAAGTGAAGACTCCCTGTATTGAAGTTACTTGACACCTAGCTCCAGGGTTCTTATCTGGGGGCCCTCAAGGGTTTCAAGGGGTATGCCAAAGTCACTAGCAGCTGCAAACAAGCCCACAGAGAAGCTCCATAGACAAATGGAAACTCTCAGCCATCAGGGATACAACCTGTCCAGTTCACGGTCTCTGAATTGGAGGTCACAATAGGTATCTGGAGCTTGCACATTCTAGGGTGGGAGAAAGGACAAGAGGACCAATAAAGGGGTGGGGGGGGGGCGGTGGTTGAGGTTCCCAGTAGCAGTAATAGTAACAAGAAGCCAGGCTCTTCCCAGTGTCAATGCAACTTAGCAACTGCACTATTGAGTACAACAATGTTTAGAGCAGACATCTTCAATAAGAAGTTAAAGGCAAGTGTTGGGAACTGGCATCAACTGGAATCTCTGAACTGGTTCTGCGAAAGGGTACATAGTTACATTGGAAACCAGTTGCATTTAGTGTAGTCTCAGAACCTTTCCTCTCCTTACTTCTGTTCCTCTGCTTGGATACTGGATACAAAAGTAACTATTCCAACTCTAAGGATTCAGAAAAAGAATGTTACTGGTAGTGTGTGCATGCTAAGATGAAGCCAATGCATGCATTCCTGTCTTGTGTGCACACAGATCTCAACCCTCTGTCTCCCACAGTGCCAACATAAGATAAGATAACACAGAACTAGCAGCCAGAAAACCAAGTAGACATAAAGAACCAGTCTGACTGCTGATAGCCTTGGTTGGACTTTAAATGAGCAAAGTGTGCAAGAATGAAGAGATTTCAACACTGATTTATTGACTCGTCTGTTGAACTGAATAAATGGGGGGCAGGAAGGCAAAGAGATAAACAGTAAAATAAACAGTAAAATTCACGAGACAGCTGTTTACCAGAATGAATTAAACACTATCTACAATAGTTTTCTTCTCTGTTGATTGAAAAATAGTCTTTTGAGCAATGGACCATTCACTCCATAAGTCTTCTTGAACCCCTCACCCCTGTCTCCTCTACCCTTGAACAACAAGTGCAAGGAACTTAAGAACTTGAGCCCATCCATTCAGCTGCCTATGCTCATTCCCTCCCTTTCCCTAGCAATGATAAAAAATGATTAAAAAAATAAAAATGCTTGTGCCAAAGGGGTCTGTGGAATATTTAGAACATGGGGGAGGTGGCAATGGTGTTGATTGGGGCTCAAAAGCAGAAGGGTTGAGAACCCCTGACCTGACCAATCCACAAGCTTGATGATTCAGTAATCAAGCAAGATAGAACTGCTGTGGCCTTTCTTTTTAGAGTTGATTATTGTAATATGCAATATTCTGCTCATCTATGGGCAGAACTTCCAAGGAGTGGCAGTCACAGTCGGATTGCCACTCTATTCCTTTTTACTTACCTTAATTGGGAACTGCACATTTCTTGTCCAACCTTCCAACTTGGGCCTGCTAAGAAACATACAGTGTACTGGCTACTGGGACTCTTCAGTGCAGGGGCAACAATGTTGGGAAAAGTGAAGCCATGCTCCCTTTTTTTCTACAGCACTAGCTGCCATAGGGCAGGTAAGTTTAAGAAGCCAGGGAGAAGGTGAGAATATAAGGTAAGTTGGTAGGATGGGATGGGGGGCGTAGCGGTAGCATAGTTGGGTGAGGTAGGTTGGGGGGGGTAGGATGGTTTGGGGGGGTTCAGGTGATCAGGCGGGATCGTGGGGAGGTGTGGATAGGTAGTTGGGGGCGTGGGGACTGATGTGGAGTGTGACTGGGAGGGCAGTTAGGGAGTGAGGTGGTAGTCGGGGTGGGGAGGTGCTGGGATATCCAGCTGGTGTAGCCAGGGAGTCCTATGCAATGGTGGGGGGGTGGTGGTCAGTATTATAGTTACCCAAAAGTTAGAAGTGGTTTTAATCCTTCTAACTTTTCCTGCATAACTATTCTGCAATGAGAGTTGGAACCATCTGAAGTCTCTGATTTAAATCTGAGTATCGGAAGTTGCCAGTGCAAGATAATTGTCCATCGGAAGTTTGAACTCACCAGGCAATTCCCATGCAGTCCTTGCATGGAGACTTCCAGGGGTCCTCCAGTACATCTTCTGAAGTAACTTTCAGGTACCACCCCTGGGGAGCAGAAGTTCTGGGCCTCTATGTCGGTAGCATTGCTAATTCTTGTTATCCACACTAAAATTAATTTACATGAATAATACCAAGCAATGTTCTGCTTTATTGTCTTTGAAATACATTATCGTGCTGCAGTACACAATCTAATATATTAGTTGCAGATGGAGGTTTTAACTTTCAACCTCGACCCCACAATGCTGCAGAGTTCACTTTGCTGAAAGTGGTTCATTTGATTCCCAGCTTGCATATTTCAGTGGAAGGCTCAATTCTATTCATTTTGTGATTTGACCTGAGGGCTGTTTCTCCCCCCATATTTCTTTTGGGCTTGCAGCTGCAACTTGCTTGGATACCAATGCTTATGACAGACAACTTGACAAATCTAAGTTTGTACTTTGGTTCTTTGTGAGAGAATCAAGATGATTGTTGACTTTACTGTGAGGTTTAATGTATGGATATCCCTGCGTGTTAATGAAAAACAATTTGAATTTCATACATTTATACCACTCTTATTTGTCCAGGTGCAGCAGGTTTACTTTTGATGCAGCAGTGCATTTGTGCTCCTGTACTACTGAAAAGATCAGTGAATGACATTGAACAGCTGTCTGTATTGTTGATATTTCTGCTCCCAACTAGAGGATTTTTCTTCCTTTGCTGAAATGTGTGAAGATGGAATGCACTGGATTAATTGTCTTCTTTTGTTCGAAATTAGGCATGTATGATGGGGAGGACATGATGTCACTGTCAAGGAGAGGGAGGGTGGGAAAAATATGAGAGCAAATGTAAAAAATATGTATAGTGACCAGAACAACTATTTACTGAGGGAACTCCCAACCACTTGGTTATACATTTAATATTTTGTAGCTAACTATTCCCCGCCCTTACCACCATCTCCGTATATGGTTGTAGCAATGAACTGCAAAATGAGGCTTTTGAAGTAATTACCTTACCAACTGTCACCTTCTAAAAATACTGAATAGTGAGTTTATTTCAATGTTAATGACATGATGTATATGTGTGGTCACTTTTGTGAGTAAACATGTGGCAAAGTTTGAATTGTTTGATTTGTATAAAAAATCACATTGTAACTTTGATCAAAAGGTGAAATTGTTTCCTTAATTAATAGCAGTTTGTTTGGTAAAACTGGTTTGTAAATGCAAATGTTAGTGTTATTTGACAGATTCAATTTTGTATTTGTGCATCACTTGCCATAAAAATATTTTCATAATATAAAGATATATAGGAGTACATAAATATATATCTAAAGGGTTAAAACAAGAGATTGAAAAATGTAGATTTCTTTCATTAATGCTTTGGGATCAGAGATTCTGTGTCATTTCAGATTTGGGCAGTGTCCTTAGCCCAAGCATCTTCAGCAGCTTC
Organism: Carcharodon carcharias; assembly: GCF_017639515.1. Lineage (NCBI taxonomy): Eukaryota > Metazoa > Chordata > Chondrichthyes > Lamniformes > Lamnidae > Carcharodon > Carcharodon carcharias. Next base: position 120,190,854 of record NC_054473.1, on the reverse strand, counting down.
ATCATGGCCTTTCATCTATTGTAGGTCAAATTTAGAGTTGTTCACTGATGATTGCACAATATTCAGTTCTATTCACAACTCCTCAGATAATAAAAAAGTCCCTGCTGACATGTAGCAAGATCTGGACATCAAGGGCCAGCTAATGACCATTTACAACAAGATCAATTCTGATCAACTCCCCTTGACATTCGTTAGTATTTTCATCATCAAATCCTCCATCCTCAAAACCTGGGAGTTTAGCATTCAATAGAAACTTAACTTGAGTCACATAAATAATATGACTACAAGAGCAGGTTAGAGACTGGGTATTCAGCAATGAGTGACTTAACTTCTGATTTCCCAAAACTGTTCACCATCTGCCAGCACAAGTCAGGAGTATGATGGAATACTTTCCACTTGCCTGGGTTTGTGTAGCTCCAACATCATTTAAGCAGCTCAACATCATCCAGGACAAAGTAATCTGCTTGATTGGCAGACCATCCACCACCTTAAACATTCACTCCTCCAAGTGCATCATGGCTGCAGTACATACCGTCAACAGGCTGCACTGCATCAACTCGTCAAGGCTTCTTCGACTGCATCTTCCAAACCTGGGACCTTTACTAACTGAAAAGACAAAGGCAACAAGTGCATGGGAACACCACCAGCTCCAGGTCATACAGTATCTTGACATGGAAGTATATCACTGTTCCTTCCTGATTTTACTCTTAACTGCAACCAATGGAGAGTAAAATTGAATGGACTGTTAAATGGGCATCCGACCTTATAGGCTATTTATTGAATTCTACCCTGCTAGTCACTGTTACATGGTAAATCTAAGGTTTTACTTAAAGAAAAGATTGCACCAGGTTTTTGATAGCTGCTATTTATCTCTGACATTTGAGTATTAATTGTGTTCTTACTACAGCATTCTGATTCGATGCTTTTCCTGCCGGTTTATGGGAGGGTGGTGTAGTGTTGGAACCATATATTTCAACATAGCTATAGCCCTTCTGCGAACTTTTTAAAGTAATTAAACAGGTGATTAGCAGCTGTATGTCATATGACAGACATACACTTGAGTCAGGTCTAAGGGGGGCAGGGTCCATGGTTAGGGCATTGAACAGAATCTCCAATTGTGGGTCTTACATTTGGCTTTCTATGTTCAGCTCTCTAGAGTCAGTCTTGTAACAGAAAATACTGGATGTTTCATGAATAAAGCCTTTCTTCAGAATTATTTTGTTTTTTCTTCAAGGCCAATCTTATAATGAGGATTAGGACAGTAGATGTGTATTGTTAGTTTTTAACATTTCAAGGAGTTTAATCTTAGTCTAATTACTATAAATGTAACGTTTATGCTGAATACCCTTCTTTTGTCGGTTTTATATTTAATTTGATCATTTATACTTCGTAACATGGTCTAATAGTGTTTATTCTCTGTCTATGAAAAGTCTATGAAATCATCTCATCATAAACTATACTTCAGTATAGTAGAGTATAGTGCTAATGACACTCTGTCTGACCCTTGCATCTTGCTGCATTTGCCTAGATATTGGGCAGATAAAGGGGCACTCTTACAATGGTCAAAGGACTGCTTATAGAAGTGACAATGACATTGACGATAAGGCCATATCTAATGTAATAATGCAAAAGAGTAACTTGTTATTCTATCAAGAGCCATGGGAGAGAACAAGGCTTATTTTTGAATTAGTATAGCAAAGGGCAAACAGATGTAATGGGCAAGTTGCAAATAAAACCACAGAACTTTCACAAGATGTAGGTCTGTATTTTCAGTATTTCATCTTGCACTATACTATTGGAAAGATTGAAATGTGAGTTGTAATAATCAACAGCTTTTCCTTACTGTGGCTGTACAAAAAACACCTGGGAACATCAGACCTATAGAGGAACAGCAAGATAAAAAAACCCCTGCGGCTTTTCCAACAGGAGGGAGTGTGACCTTTGATCCTTTCCACTGAGATATGAGAAACTTTGGCATTTTATTTCTGAACGTTGAAATGTCACTGCTTGTTATTTTGGTGGCTCTTCAGTATTGTTTTGGGGAGGCAGTGCTTATGAAAAGGTTTAGAGTTATGCCTTGGCTTTGCTTTTGCCACTTGAGTTGGTCTCAACAACATGTTAACACATTACCATAGTTTAGCAGAGATAATATCTCAGCCAATGGAGCGGGGGTGAGCTGTAAAATCGTAGGCCCACAAAATCATAGGCCCGCAACGTCATCATGCCAGAACGTGATTTCAAGAGGGAAAGATAGTGAGTCGAGAGGGGACGCTGCTCGCAATTTGGAAATGAACAATTAAAGGCTAATTAACATAGTTGAGGAGTCAATTGTCACCGATTTTTAGGAGCACTTCAGAATTTTACAAGCAGTGTGTGGGCCACGTGGGGAGTTGGAGTCTCTGCAACAGTTAAAGGCCAGCAGCTGTTGGGGTCTGCTGAGCTCAGCAAATGTTCATCGAGGCCTTTAGATTTAGTTGCAAGGAAGAAGGGCAATCATTTGTCATGGCTTGAGGCCCCCTTGAGGAATTAGTCCTCGTAGCAGAGTTCTTATTAAAGTGGGGTCAAGGAGAGGGTCAAAAGTGGGTGGTATTGCTCATGTGGCATGGGGAGCAGGTTCCTCGTGATGGAGAAGTGATAGAAGGCCACAGAAGGGACTGGACACAGGGAATGGCATGGAGATGAGGCAGTGGCCAGGATATATAGATGATAAATGAGCTACCTCCCAGATGCCTGATCAGCAATGTTGCCGAAGATTGCATCAGCCCTAGGGCCAAGGCTAATCTGTGCGCTACGTTGGTGAAAAAGGTGAGCTCTAATTGCATTAGAGGGCATCCAATGCCAGTGGCTCTCAAGGTCACTGTGGCTTTGAATTTCTACACCTCAGGCTAATTTCAGCAGCCAACTGGAGAAACGTGCAGCATCTCCCAGTCAGGCTACATCAAGTTCGTGACAAGTGCCCTCTTCAGAGGGCTAATCAGTACATCAAGTTCAGAACTGATGCAGGCAGTCAGGTTGAGAAAGTTGGAGGCTTGGACACCAGGGTTGGATTCATCCAAGTGAAAGTTTTCATAGGCTGCATCAAAGCTCCTGCAGGCCAGCAAGGGGCCCTCATCAACTGGAAGGGATTTTGCTCCCTCAACATCCAACTTGTCTGTGATTACTGCCAGCAGATGTGTCTCTATTACCTTGGGAGCAGCCATGATGCTTTTCAGCAGCAGTCCCTTGATTTGAGGATGACGTCTACATAGGGTCACGTGTTTCTGCCACAGGCCTTCATGTGACTGAACAGGCCAATCTCAACTCTCATATTTTTGGGCACATGGGGCAGGACGTCCCACAAAGGAAGTGGCATCAGGAGTTTGGGATTTGTTTCCTTTTCTTTCCTTCTCTGCCACCACTCTGTCTCATCATTAATATGTTGGGACTCAAAGCATGTTGTAGTTTGATAATCAAGTTGTCCCCATTCTGAATGATTGGTAGCAAGCTCCTCCCATTTATTAAGGTCAGTGGCGCCATGCTTCAGAGAGAGCTTCAGTGTGTCTTTGTAGCATTTCCTTTGCTCTCCCAGAATATTGACCTTTTGAGAGTTGAGAGGACAGGACCTGGACCACAACCACACCCCCACCTCTCTCTCTCTCTCTGTCTCTCCGCCCCCCACACACACACCTTAAACCAGCTTATATTTCAACTCTTTCTTGGACTCAAACTCAAGTTCTGTCGAAGGGTCATGAGGACTCGAAACGTCAACTCTTTTCTTCTCCGCCGATGCTGCCAGACCTGCTGAGTTTTTCCAGGTAATTCTGTTTTTGTCCTGGAGAGGGAAATGGTTTCCAGCCATCAGGGCACAGTGTCCACCCCATCAAAGTAGATTTTGCAGGAGTTTCCCTGAATGCTTGTGGAGCTGGCTTCAAGAAGGATACTAGCATTGCTCAATGGTCCTATAATCCAATCTGGAGGCTGCAATGGAGACAATGCTGATGCAATTTGTCTTGCTCTCGTGTGTCGCTGATACACACTCCTGCAGCAGAGGAGTGCAGTGACAACAGCTGCTCTGTACATTAAGACTTCTGTTGACTTGCGGAGGTCTTTGTTGTCAAACACTTGCTGCTGTACTGTAATTTGCAGAAGGCTGAAATTATGCAGTAGATCTGGTGTTGGATCTACCGGTCAGTGGTGGACTTTTGAGAGAGGTGGCTGCTCAACATATGGGAAGTGCTCAACATATTCCAGAGTGCCTCCTTCAATATATGTGGGAGATGAAATATTTGGCCGACTAAGTGTGGGTTGAGATGAGTTTTGTTTTAGCAAAATTTCAGGACTGGCTGAATTACTTGTATGCAGAATTGAAGAAATTAAGAATGATTTGTTAATTTGGTGCAGAGTGGGCAACAACACTGCAGTCATCTGCAAATGGTAGATGGGGAGGTGGTGGCATAGTGGTATTGTCACTAGACAAGTATTCCAGGAAACCCAGGGTAATGCTCTAGGGACCCTGGTTGGAATCCCACCATGGCAGATGGTAAAATTTGAATTCAATAAAAAAAAATCTGGAATTAAGTCCGATGATGACCATGAAACCATTGCCGATTGTTGTAAAAACCCATCTGGTTCACTAATGTCCCTTTAGGGAAGGAAATCTGCTGTCCTTACCTGGTTGGGCCTACGTGTGACTCTAGACCTACAGCAATATGGTTGACTCTTAACTGCCCTCTGAACAAGGGCAACTAGGGATGGGCAATAAATGCTGCCCACATCCCATGAACGAATAATTTAAAAAAGTATATCTATGGCATATCACCATAGGATTTACCGTAAGTGTCAGCATATAAGTTGACCTTTGAAGCCTCAGAATCCCTCCAAAAAAATGGGGTCAGCCAAGTGTAGAAGGTGGGGGGTGGGGAGTTCTTCCCCCCACCCCCCCAAATTCCCAGGAATTAATGCATGGAATCAGAGTAGAACTTTTCTTTAACATCTTCACAGAGTCAAGGGTTGGGACATGAGCATTGATGATGGCAGCACATTGGTCATGGCTGAGCTGTAGGTGAAGTGTTATGAGTCTTTCATTTATACAATTGGGGAGTTCCAACTGTGCATCCAAGATCTTATTCAGGATGGCAAAACCAGGTTGCTGTCAGCCTTTCCTTTTCAGTAGAAAGTATGTCTTCACTACTTCTTCTTTCAACTGTTCCTCCCCAAGAAGGTGAGTCTCACTGAGGGTAGTGGTGCCAATTTGGTGTATTGATAGCTTGCATGATACGATTGTTTTCATTCTTTCATGGGATGTGGATGCATTTATTACCCATGCCTAATGGTCCTTGAGAAGGAGTGACATGCTCTGCCATTTCAGTTAATAGTCAAACACATTGCTGTGGATTTGAAGTCAAGTGTAGGCCAGACCTGGTAAGGATGGCAGGTTTCCTTCCCTAAAGACATTATGGGCAGAATTTTTCATATGGCAGTCAGGCTGGGTGGGAATGGGCGAGGGTGGATGCAGAGCCAATTAAGGCCCGCCCAGCGTAATACACGACCGGTAGCGCTCAGCGCTACTTGTGCAGGCTGGGGGAGGAGAGAGAATCAGGGCCAGCGATCCTGAAGCATGGATAATAATTAAATAAATGATTTAATAGTTTATTTAAACAAGTCCCCTCATGTGACTGTGTCACATGAGATGGGACATGTTTTTATTTATTTAATAAAAGCTTTAGGAAACCTCATCCCACTCATGGATGAGGTTTCCTAAAAAATCTGAAGCCACTTGGGCTTTTCGCAAAAACTTGGGCATTACTAATTACACGAATTGCTTTCTTAATGGACCGTTTATATATCAACGGGCATGCAGCTGACTCCGGCGCACGCCTGCCGAACGAAATATCGCGGGACTGCGCAATGGTGTCAGGATACACACCCGATATCATCGCACGTCATTTTATGTATAGGCATAAGGGCCTGCCCCCACACGCTGACTGAAAAATTCTGCCCCATGCATGGATGAAGGGTGCTGTCAGGCTGAAGAGAGAGGCATGTAGTTGAGGATGGGGGTTTCTAGCTTGTGAGGACTGTTTTGTGACTGCAGCCTGTCTCCTGGATGAGCTGCCTTCTGGCTTTGGTCCTTTAAACATGCAACCAGCACCCTCTGTGTCAGTTGACAACACAGCTGCTGCTTTAAGTCCCATCCCTGGATGGAGATTTGTCAGCAACCCAGCCTGCCGGCTGATAATTGGTCAGCTGGATGGCATGAGATAGCAACAGGAAAAGAGGTCAGAGCGGGAGGACCTTCATCACCTGCTTCTGGCTTCATCTCTGTGACTCGGGCGCTAAAGTTAAAATTCTGGCCATTGTTCCATCAGATGCTGATGCCAATCCACATTAACAGTGCATGTACAGCTCCTCTGTAAGGTGTAGCAATACTGGTACCTTCATTAAGTGATTCTAGGCCTTTTGCCACAAAAGCGGAGAGGCTAAAAGCAACTGGTGTAATCATAGTGAATATTTTTGAAAACTTCTATCATATATAGATCTTGAAGTGATGCAAGATTATATGATCTGAATTATTCATGTTGAGTAGATCAGTGCAAAAATTACTGCACAAAGGAGCCTGTAACACCTTCTCAAGGCAACAAATGGATTTATTACTGCTGCAGTTTGCCAACACAATAAGATGGGTTGTACTGTGACCTAAAATGGAAACAGACTACTGGAAAAATTAATGTATTTCCGTAGCTAATTTTAGCAATGCACAGCTGTTGGATAAGATTCACACCCAAAGAGAGAGAGCATTCCTCAGTGCTTAGATCCCACTGTCTAGTGACCCAGTTAAGAACTGATGCTGACCAGAATTCTACAGGTCCCATCCTGACTTCAGAGTGCTGCAATGTGCAGGGGTCCAGCTCTGTTTTATTCTGGAATCCATTCAAGTGCAGAGTTGTACTGCATTTTCTTGCACATGTTACAATCTCCAGCTGAGGTTACCCCTGGACAAGCCTGATCCCAGCTAGATCCTAACTTTTATTTGTTTGTTTAGATATGTGGAGAGTGGCTACTGAACAAAGTCACAGGAGTCAGCTGATGAACTTTTAACAAAAAAAACATTTATTAAACAAGAAAAGATGAACTATCTTACAACACTCCTTCACTCACAGCTATGCCTTTACAGATATATACAGATTTGTAAGGATAACACTAGTTTCAAAAGCTATCTTATACTCTATTGTCCACAGTAAGTACACAATCCTTGTACACCTATGGCAACCTGTGGTCAGAGACACCACACTCTGAAAGCAAGGGGAGAACTTTACCCCCATCGGGGGGGCTGTGCAGAGGCGGGCATGGACCCAATCGGCACTCCCAATCGGGTCCATGCCGCCATTTTATGTGGGTGGGCCAGTTAAAGCCTTCCCAGCATGACACATGCCCAGAAGCGCAGAGCGCTCCCTGTGCAGGCAGTGGGTGAGGTGGGGGGAGGGGGGGGGGGTGTTGGGGTGTTGGTTCCCTGAGTCGGGGCCTGCATGCGCTAAAGAGCGCAAAATCTCTCTGAGGCACAGAGCTGCCTCAGGGAAATTAGTTTGAGTTCCCAAAATATTAATAAAGCAAAGAGAAAATTTTAAGTCAGTGTCACATTAGCTGGGACACGTCAATGAACATTAATGAAAACATTTATTTAATTTATAAACCCTTCATGAAACCTCATCCCACCCGTGGATGAGGTTCCGTGAAAAATACGAAGGCCACCTGGGCTCTTCACCTGCCCGCCAACCTTAAAGTCGGATGGGCAGCTCAGTTTATGCTCAGTTTATTAGTTTAATTGATATTTAAATGGCCTTAATAGGCCTCTGACAGCTGTGCCAAACTGTAAACCTAAATGACGCATGGTGATGTCGGGATGCCCACCCGACCATCACCGAGCATCATTTTACACCTTGGCAAGCGGCCCCGCCCCCGCTCACCGAGCTGAAGATTCAAGCCCAAGTGACAGATGTCACCTCAACCAGATGCTATGGATCTCTCCTCAACTCCCCCCAGATACTTGTCACACCATCAACCAGTCTCACTGAACTCTGTCCTTCACAGAAGGGTTTCCAATCTCCACTCTCCAAAAATTGCTTTGGAATCTTCCCCCAAACCAATGTTTTCTCTTAGACGCCTTTTGCAAGGGTCCACCTCCAGGGTTGCGAACTCTCCTTCCAGTGTTCCTCTTCCCTGGGTCACCACATGCATTCAAGCAGTTTTCCATGCACCCTCTCTCTCCGACTCAGCTGCCAACAGTATCAATGCTGCACATGCCCTTAGCAAAGAGTTACAGACCTTCAGTTGCCTCTTTGGACCTTCTTGCCTCTTGCTAGCTGTTCTCACTTTAAATCTGCTTTCTGCAGCTTTTGCCTCTTTAAATCTGGAGCTTTTCTTTCTGTCCCTCACTCTTAGCTTTACTTAACAGGACCTTTTCCAGGTTCCTGTCCTTTCTTTGACTAGAAAGTCTGCTTGGGACTTTCCCCTATTCCTGTCTCACTCCTTTGGCCTTGAGACCTTTTGATTCTTTTGGGAAATCTGCAGCCCCCTATCCCAGTGTCCAGTCTGCCTGGAGTCCTAACTTCAAACTGCAACTTAAAACTATTGGTTCTTTAGTTTTTCTGTTTGTGTCTGTGGGAGGGACCTGCCTCCCTGGGCCCCTATTGCTGGCAACAGCCCAATTCTTCTAATCTTGTTTGTTTAACTTCTTAAGTTGTAAACTCTCATTAGAAATACAAGCAGCTTTTTAGAGTGAAACTAAAACTCCATTTGACCTTTCTCAACAAACAGATACAGAAATATAAATCAAATTCTAAACATTAAAGTTAAAATTCCTTCCTAACGCCTACAAATACCAATATAACTTAGTTAAACTATTTCTATTTCGTAACACACACCTATGCTGCAGTTGTAATTAGATGAACTCTTGGAAGGGTTCTGTAATCCTTCTGTCATTGACATGAAAGGTGCTAATTAGAAACCAGCTAGAGTGTTCTGAACTCTTAATGTAACTCTATGTTGAGCATTTAAGAATTGTTTTAAATTCAATTGCAGGTCAGTATATTAGGTCAGTATATTGTAATTTGATCTGAAAAGGAGAGAATGAAAAAGATTCTAAGTGAGTAGCAATTTGAATCATTGCTGGGAGATTGAGATGAAACATTTAATGAAGTCCAGATTGTACAGCGTAACAATAATCTAACAATAGAAGCCCAGATTGTACAGTATAACAATACTCTAGGCTGCAGTTTAATCCGCCCAGGGGTGTTCCCTTTAAAAAACAAGGTAGAGGTGAGGATTGGCATGAGCATTTAAGAAGCTTCTTAGGTAGTCAATCCAAAAAACGAGAAGAAATACTTGTGTTAAAATGTGTTTGTAGCAATGCAGAAAGTGTTGGGATCTTGTCAAAGCTGAAGCACAGCTTTGGAAGCATTATCTAGTCAGTAAGAATTTTATCTTGCATTGAGAGGATATATACTTGTTTTTAAAAAATGTTTCTCGCACAGTTCTCTTGCATAGTACAGTGTCTGGTTCCCCACTTTGTTTTTTGTATGCTGTATTTTAGAATTAATTTTTCATTTGATTAAGCCCTCTTTTCATTTCTTTCTTACTGCTGGGAGAACCTTGAAATGGACCTTAATCCAATTAAACAGGAACAGAAGTAATACATAGGGTAGACTTGCAAGTCTCTGAAAGTGGACCATTAGCTCAAATTTTATTGACTATTGCAGCAGCAGAATGTTTGATACAACTGAATGCAGTTAACTCAATTGGCTTCAATTAATTTTTTCTTATATAAACTGGATGACCAATCTGTCACTTCAGTGAGTGGTACTTGGTTCAGTAGCCTTTCAACACTTTGAGGAGATTTTTGTAACCTGTCATGTCTGTGCTGCTGTTTCATCAGTACAGTGGAGCAGTTCCAATATTTTGCCATCATGCTGATGAAGCACAGTAAAGATAATAAGTAACCAGGCAGGTCCTGGGAGAATTTCTATATCTGTGCTGAAATTGATTATCTTCTCTTACAGGGCTATCCTGGGTTGGCTGTTGCAGTCCACAATCCACTTGCTCTGCATATTACGTTGTTCTGTGACAATGCAAAAGGTGTGCACTCTTAGTGTTCTTTAGGGATTTACATCTCTGGGCATTCTCAAACCCTGTTTATTTCCAAAAATGAGTTTGTCCAGCATCTATAATAAAATTGCCATTGTTCAGTCAGTGCTATTGCGTCAAACATTTCGCATTCTGTTGTCTGGTACTTTATACTCCTGTTCTATCAGTTTTCACTTTTTGTCCAGGATATTCAATGGACTTGTATTCAACAGATTGGAACAGACTATTACAATTCGGGTTTTGTTTTAACACTTCATATTTTTGCTGTGAACATAATTGAATTTCTGTAGGCAAATACAGGATTCTTATAAAATAAAATATCAGAAAGGTTGAGTATTAGGAAAAGAGTGGTCAGTAGCAATGTGGGCAACTTGAAACTGATAATGGTGATATTGTAAATGAAAATAAGGAAATGGTGGACATGTTGAATAATTACTTTGCATCTGTATTTATAGTAGTAGAAGAGAATAGCATGCTGGGCATCCCAAGGAAACTAGTACTGAATCGGGGACAGAAATTCCCAAAATTAACATAAGTAAAATAGTGGCACCTAAACCATGATGGATTCCCAGGACCAGAAGGTTTCCATCCCAGGGTTTTAAAGGAAATAGAACATGGAATAAAACAAGAGAACATTGTTGATGCTCTAACTATAATCTTTCAAAGTCTCTCAACTTGGAACCATTCTTTTAGATGGGAAATCTGCACATGTTTTAAGATATTTAAGATATTTACCTCTATTTAAGATAGGTAAATCTGGGAATTGTCATGTAATGGCTACAGCACAGAAGGAAGTCATCCACTTTGGGCCTAAAAAGGATGGAACAGAGCACTTTAAAAATGGTGAGAAGCTAAAAAAGAGAGTGGAGGTTCAAAGAGATTTTGATGTCTAGGTTCATAGATAATTAAAATGTCATGAACAGACACAGAAAATAATCAAAAAGGCTAATGGAATGCTGGTCTTTATATATAGAGGACTAGAATACAAGGGTGGAAGTTATGTTATAGCTATACAAAGCCCTGTTTCGACTACACTTGGAGAACTGTGAACAGTCCTTGGCACCACACTTTAAGAAGAATATATTGGTCTTGGAGGGAGTGGAGTGTAGATTTGCTAGAATGATACCTGAGCTCAGTGTTAAATTACAAGGTGAGATTATATAAACTAGGGTTGTATTTCCTGAAATTTAGAATATTAAAGAGTGATTTGATTTGAAATTTTCAAGACATTAAGGGAAGCAGAAAGGTACACGGAGAGAAACTATTTCTGGTTGTTAGGGAGTCTAGGACTTGTAGAACAGTTCTCAAACTGAGGTCCATAGAGAGTTTCCAGGGGTCTGCAAAATAGCTTGAGCATGCTTACTGAGCAGGGCCAGCCTTGTGGGTGGGCTGTCAGAGATGGGGCTTGGTGTGAGGTGAGAGTGGAGTGTGGCCACCAAATGTGTAGTACATAGTGGGCTGGCTATCTCATCAGGGACAGGAGTATGCATGAAGGAGCGCTGAGTTCAGTACAGAGATCTGTAAGTAACCTGTGAATAAGTAACTGTTATCTTTAAAACATTATTAAAACATTGTTTACATGCAGCACTTTCACATTATTAAACAATATTATATTTAAATTGAGGTCCATCATTACTGATCCATTTGAAAAGGGGTCTTTCAACCAAAAAAGTTTTGAGAATCAGTCTTTTAGAAGGCATGCATTAAGGACCACATGAGATAGTTAGCTAAGATTAAAGCAAGTGGAATTCAAGGTAAATTATTGACGTCGTTAGGAGATCCGTTATGCGATAAAAGACAGAGTAGGGATAATGGGTATGTACTTGGATTGGAAGGAAGTGACTAGTGTGTTCTGATGAAAGGTCAACTTGACCTGAAATGTTAACTCTGTATCTCTCCACAGGTACTGCCTGATCATCTGAGTATTTCCAGCATTGTTTGTTTTTATTTCAGAAATAGCAGCATGTGCAGTATTTTACTTTTGATTTAAATTATGTGGTGCTTAAACTTTTACACAAACTGTATGAATTTGTACTGAATGAGTGTTGGATTGATTTGTCTTTGAAGGTATTAATCTCAATGACTTTTTATTAAACTGCCTTTTAAAATTGGTAATGATAACCCAATGTGAGAGAGCGTAAACAAAACCCCATTGATTTATTTTGCAAGATATGTTCAGTTGCCCTTGCATATGACTCACTGCATACTTTACAGCAAAGAATGTTCCATATAAAACTAAGTTTTTTCCTGGAAAGGAATAGTTAGAATAACAGAAGATAAAAGTGTTTTTTATATTGAAACATTTTCTAGAATATATTTAAGTGTTTAGTATTAACATGCCAAACCATTTTGTAGTATACCAAATATCTTGGAGGTTTTTTTAAAATGAGCAAGATAGTGTTATTTGGTAGATGAAGGTAACTGATGACTATCCAATTGTTTGGACTATTTGGCATATGTTCCAGGGTGCTAAAATGGAGAAAATTTATGAGGTGTTGACAATGGTTATCATGACACTGATGAGGCTCCTCCAAAGAACTGGAAGCAAGCAAATATAACACATAAACAGAACAAATCTGATAGGGAAATTTGGCCTAAGAAATAAAACAATAGAACTCATTATAAGCAAGCTGGAAGAGTGCCAATCAGCAATATTTTAACAGGAAATGGTCAATGTAGATTTAGGAGGAGAGGATTGTATCCAATAACTCCAACTTGTTTGTGGTTGAATACAAATACTGTATTTATTGAGAGGAGCTCTCTACTGAGGTTTTTTTTCAAGATTTTTTAATAATCCCACATGTTTCTAATTTGATTAACTCTATAGAATCTATAGGTAGGACAATGTACTTGGATAAGAAATTGAATGAAAGATAAACTTAATGAGTGAAGTAGCAGCAGACAGGGGGAAAGTGCTGAGTGGAGTCTGACAGGGCTCAATATTTGGACCACTGCTATTTTTTAAATTTAAGAACTGATCTGGTGCTAAAACCAATTATAAGTTTGTCAAATTTTCAGACAACAGTGATTAGGGAGGGTAGTGGAGACAGAATGCAGTAAATAATTCGCAGAACAATTGGGCAGGTGAGATGGAATTTAATCCTGACAAATGTAGGGTAAAAATGAACATGCTTTGAATTGAATAGAAAATATCAGGTGGAGTTGTAAAAAGAAACCTGAGGATAACAGTAGATTCATCACTTTTTGTCTAGATAATATAGCAAAGCAATTAAAAAGTTAATAGAATATTAACTGGAGTAGAATTCTATGGTGATCACTTATTTTAAATAAGGTGTGCCAGATCATTCCCGCTGGCTAAGTCCATGAACTGCTTGCACTTACTGGAGGTGAGTGTGGTTGTGGCAGGAGAGACGGGTTTAAGGAGATCCAAAACAAAAACAGAATTACCTGGAAAAACTCAGCAGGTCTGGCAGCATCGGCGGATGCCAGACCTGCTGAGTTTTTCCAGGTAATTCTGTTTTTGTTCTGGATTTCCAGCATCCGCAGTTTTTTGTTTTTTGGGTTTAAGGAGATGTTTGATTGCGTAAAAAGCTAGGGGTAATCTTTGTTCTCCAGGGCGATCCTGGAATAGCAGAAGGTTTTGACAGAGTAGCATGAGGCCCAACAGTGCTGTGCTGTGGGTCTGTTATGGGGCAGGGGGAGGAGGGTAAATTAGCTCAGTTGACTAGATGGTTAGAGTGTGAAGCAGAATGATGCCAATGACACAGCTCAGTCCCCATACTGGCTGTAGTAGTTCATGGAGGCCTGCGTCCTCGTCTTGGTTCCATGCTTGTGGAGTGATGCCTATCAAGCTATGTATAACTAATAGTCTCTAATGGAAAGAGATGCCTATGGTCCTTTGTGGGCTATAGCTGATTACCAGATGTGGTCTATCCTCCTCCTGTATATTGTGGGACATAATGAAAGGCATGATATGAATGCAAAGCTTTTTTTCCTTTCTTTCTGATATTGAATGGCCTAAGCCAGTTATGCACCATATAGCTCAAATCATGATTCCTTAATCTTGGAACATAGATGAAGCAGTAGCAGGATAATGGGAGAGAGTTTTGTTGGGGACAAGGGCATCATAAGAGGAGGTGAAGCAATGGTGCATTTCAAAATTTGGAAGTACAGTGCAAGTGGATTTGGGTGAGTTTTATTTTCTATGGGTGAGTTTTATTTTCTTTGGGTGAGTTTTATATATTCTATGGGTGAATACAGAACGGAAGTGAAAGCTAATCTGTGATTGAGACCAAGATAGTATATTGGCTAAATGAGATGACATGGTCATAGTCAAGAGTGTGGAAATGGGTAGGGGAGTTTAAACTGAGGGAGAGGTTGAAAGAGGACAGAAAATTAGTGAATTTTGAGTATAGAAGATGAGTGATACTAAATACTAAAATCACAGAAGATGAAGAATCCCTCAGTGCAGAGACTGAATGAAGAAAAGAAGGAGAACATTTGGATTGGGGCTTCGGAATGGGGACAACAGACACTGAAGATTTTTAAGAGGAGCTGAGGTGGGACAAAATTAGGTGCTTGACTGAGAAATTGCCAGAGGAGTGAGAGTAGAGACTAAGGTGTGACCTAGTGATAAGGTATACACTTTTGGGCTGGATAGGTGGTGAAAAATATAGCTAGGAGGGGAGACTTCAATGAGCAGCAAGATGTCGCCACCAATTAACCAAGTTTCAGTCAAAGCCAGGATGTGCAGTGCCATTTTGAATAATAAGATAAAAGACAGCAAGGGTCGTGTTCTTGAGTGAATGTACGGTTTGGGGGCAGTTGGGCGTGGGCCAGTGATTGTCTACCTGCTGGCAGTCTCCAGGGTGGTGGTGGGTTGGGTGAATGGGACAGAGGAGGCTGATGAGGTTAGCCACCCATGAGCATGCTGGGTGAGGGCTGCGGTTGCTGCAGGTAAAAAGGCAACAGTGGATGCCTTAATGGGCCCTTTCGAGAATGCCAAGAGAGACATGGAGGATAGCTGTAGGCTTATTTAAAGGAAGATTTGAGCCTAGGAAGGCAGTAAGAAAATAAGAAATCAGGGAGACAATGGTTGAAGTAGAAATTAAGGAGGGAAAAATGACTGGTTGACAGGAAGCGGAGAAGGTAGGAGAAAAAGGCCTCGGAGAAGCTGAGTGGAGAAAAAGAGAAATTGAGGTAATGGACTTAGTCCTCAAATGACTATGCAAAATGCACACACATTCGGCTTACATCATCATGATAGAGGTTAGGAGAGATGTATCTATGTAATGATCAGAGGACAAGCAGGAGACTGCATGAAGGAATCTGAAGTTAAAGTTTTCAGTTTTGTCCAATGTATACTTGTTTTAGGGCAAAACTTGTTGGACATTTTAGAGTATGGATAATTAACAGTGTATACTTTGAAATAAGTCAGACTATTAAGACAAGAGGATTTGAATCATTGTAAAGCATATTTAAATAGAATGTTTTCTATTGACAGATAATTATTTGAATGACATACTATTTTAGAGGAAAAGGCCATAGAATACAGTTGGAGTTAGGGCGTTGGAGAGACAAGCTCAATGGGACAAATGGCCTTTACTCTTGCTTTTCTGTTGAATAAGTTGCATATATTAAATGTAGTAAATCAGGTTTAATGTGACACAATGGCCTTGAGAGTCTAGAGGTTACTGAGATGCACATGCGATCCAAAAACTATATGGGTTAGGTTGGACCAACATGGGTGTCACAGAGCAGAGATACAGGCTTGATTTATAGTTAATTTTTTTCTAATTCAAAAATATAAGTACTTTTTTTTACATGTTATCGGAAAGACATTTGATATCTGTGGGAAATACAGGGAAATAGTAGAGGGGAGGAGTAGTTTATCAATTAAGGATTATAAGAGAGGATATAATAAGAAGTAATCAGGCAGTGGAGACTTTATGGATGGAATTAAGAATTCAAGACAGTAATGGGAGTTGTGCATTAACCCCCAGTAGCTGCTATGATGTGGTAGAAAGTATAAATGCATGGATTTATCAAGCATGTAGCAAAGACAGAGTGGTTTTCATGGGAGATTTTATCTTCTAAATAGATTGGGATAAGCAGAATAACATGTCAGGAACGTAATTTCTGGAGCGTGTTCGGAATAGTTTTCTACAACATTATGTCCTAGAACAAACAAGAGGACATGCCATATAAGACTTAGTAACAAATAAAGGTCCAGATTTAGTTAACAGCCTAATGGTGTTTGTGCATTTATCTAATAGTGATCTTAATATGATTCAGTTTAATTCAGTGTTGAAAGGGATAAATGTGAAATTTAGGTAAGGCTGTCTTGGATGGGATGTGACAAAGACTCCTCCTCCTCCTTCAGACTCCATACCCTAAGAGGGCTGTGACATCCATGGACTCCCATTGGATTGGTCCATGATTATGCTTGGCAAAATACTGCAGTGGTTTGCTGTTGCCTTCTGCGGTATGGCTGATTAGGAGACACATTCACTCTTACCACCTGCCATCAAGGATTGGAAGGATTTACAGGCTGTCAACCTGCTTGGCCACATTATGAACCCATCTTATATTGCCTTCAAGTCCTGTAGTGGGACTTGAACCCAGTGCTTCTGGCCAAGAGGTAGTGATGCTATCACTGTACCACAAGACCTCCCTTGAGACAAAGACCATCCATGTAAACTGGGCTAATCTGTTAATGGTAAAATTACAGAAGATTAGTGGAAGGTATTCAAAAAAAGAAGTTAGTGTGAAACAGAACCAGTTTATTCTTTACTTGCCAAAAGATTTTTATAAGATTTTTATTTGCCAAAAAAGCCATGGATAACTAAAGTAAGGGATAATGTATAACTCGGAGAAAACAACCAAAATGCAAAAAAAACACAGATTCTGGCGAATGGGAGGGATACAAAGAACAGCAAAGAGTGACAAAAAGGGAGTATGCAAAAAGACTTGTAAGGAATATTAGAGAAAGATGATAGTCAGGAGCAAATCAATCATTTGAAAACTGAACAGTGGTAATGTTGATGGAAAAAGGAAATGACAGGTGTGTTAAATAATTACTTTGCATCTGTATTTACAGCAAAGGAAGCTGTTAACAATTAGATGTCCCAATGTTAACTTTCGCAAAGTCCTTCATAAGAGACCATTAGCTAAAGTTGAAACTCACAGAATTGAAGGAAAATTATTGATTTAGTTGGGAAATTGCCTGAGCGGCAAGTGAAAGAACATAGGGATAACAGGCAGGTATTCTATTTAGTAGAATGTGACAATGTTAGAAATGTAGATTCCTTTAAGAGTAAATCAGGTCAAGCTTTAGAGTGAACTGAGAGCAGTTGATTGAAGCCTGTACTTAAGAGCTAGGTTTTTCCCCAGCAAGAGAGTTTTTACTTCTGGATAGGGAAAGGATCCAGAAGGGAAGAGTGGAAACTGGTATTTGTACTGAACTATGGCTTAACAATAAAACAGTTATAATTCACAGAATGTCTTCCGCTGCCTGACTCAGTAAATGGATATCCATCTATTAAACAGGATGTAGTTAGTGGTGTCTCACAACAGCCTCTGTTTGGGCTCAACTATTCATCATATTTTTAATGACTTAGATGATGTAATAGCCACATAATCACATTTGAGAATGACACAAAAATAGTTAAACTTGTAAACAATGCAGATGGAAACATAAAATTACAAAAAGATATTAATAGATTAAAAGAATAGGAAAAACGGTGGCAAATGTGTTTTGATGTAGGGGAATGTGAGGCCACCACTTTGGACCTAACAAGGACAGAACAGTTATTTTTAAATAGTGCAAAGCTAGAAATGGTGAAGCTCTAAATAGACCAAGGGGTTCAAGTACATAGATGATAGGGTGTCGTAAACTGGCACAGAAAATCGTCAGAAAGACTAATTGAATGCTGGTCTTTATATCTAGAGGATTAGAATACAAGAGGACAGAAGTTATACTACAGGGTTACTCCTGACCTTTAGCACTATGGGCATTTCTGAACACCACATCTTAGGAATATTGACCTAGGAGGAAATGACAGATTTATCAGAATGATACCTGCACTCCAAGGATTCCAGTAAGAGATTATTAAAAACTAGGGTTGAAGGGTGATTTGATTGAAATTTTTAAAATATTAATAGGATCAGATAGTTTCTCTCTATGTCTACCCTATTTGTGCTGGTTGAGAAATCTAGAACTAAGGGACATAGTCTATAAATCAGAGCCAGATCTTTTAACAATGATCTTAGGAAGCACTTTTTTTTATATGCAATGGTGGCAGAAGTTTGAAATACTGTCTTCTGCAATTGATTTTAAATCTGAGATTAGTTGTCAAAAAAGGCAAATAAACGGAGTAAGGCTCCAGACTCAAGGGGCTAAATAGCCTAATCCTGTATCAGTGTAACACCTTACACTCAGCTACTCACAGCAGGAACATTGTTTTGGGAAAGTGCTGGAAGAACTTCTACAGTTAACAAATGGAGCTTGGAGACATCTCTGTATCACTGTTGCAGGCTTTTTGGTTGCCAGTTCAGAGTAACATTGCTGGTTTGGGAGCAAATTAGTCTTTTGGCAATGGTTGTTGCATACTTGGATAGAGGAATAAATTGGAAAGGGTCATGGAATAGAATGTAATTAACCTAAGAACTAAAATAGATACACATGCTAATCACTAAACCCAGATAAATGAGCTCATTTGCATCAGATTGTAGTCATTCTTTAATGTTCAATAAAATGTTTCCTTTGCTAACTGAAGCCACAGCTGTAATTCAGATCAGTAATTTCTCTGAAGCTGCAATAGATAAACTGTGATTGTGGTTTTTCCAGCAGCCTTCATTTATGTGACACACACTAATGGGCAGTTTCTAGACTTGGCTCAGAGAAATAGCGCAGTGGATTGCCTGTCCATCTTCAGTTTAGGCTTCAACTCCATTTTCCTGCCTGATCCCCATATCCCTTAGTTTCCTGAGAGACGCAAAAGTCTGTCTATCCAGCCTTAAATGTATTTAATTATGGTGCATCCACAACCCTCTGGCATAGGCAATTCCAAATATTCACAACCTTTTGAATGAAGTAATTTCTCCTCATCTTGGTCCTAAATGATTGTCCCCTTATCCTGAGACTGCCTCTGGGCTTTAGACTCCCCAACCAGCAGAAACAAACATTAGTGTCTACCCCATCAAGCATCTTAAGAATTTTGTAGGTTTCAATGAGATTGCCTCTCATTCTTCTAAACTTCAGAGAATATAAGCCCAATTTACTTAGCCTCTCATAGGACAACCGCCTCATCTCAGGGACCAATTTTTTGTACCGCCTCCAATGCAATTATATCCTTTCTTAAATGTGGAGACCAAAACTGCACATAGTAACAGATGTGGTGTCTCAGCACAACTTCTTTATTCTTGTACTCCAAGATTGCTTTAATGTTTTAATTGATGGTGGGCAGACACATACAGTGGACAACAGCTACCTAGAATTATTGGGAAACTGCTGGGAGTGACATTCCTTTATAAAATATCTAATTGAGCAGACTGCTTTGCTGTCACTGGATATTAAAGACTTTGAAGCCTATGCAGTCTTCTCTTTGTAGTTATTATCTTTTATATATGTAATAATAACTCCAGTCTAAACACTGCAGTGAGAATTCAGAATCGTGCAATGTTTGGAAAAATATAAATCTCCCAGTGTATATATGTTTGGAGGTAATGCCATTGATTTGAGGTGGTTGAGGTTCCTAGGTCTTTATTGGAACCTTTTTGCATGAAGTATGTAAATGTGTTTAAATAAAATGGGATATTTAAATAAAATTTGATTTTTTTATTGGAACATTAATTCAGATTTATAAACTATTTGTGAAATCAAATCCTAAATTAAACTGTAAACACACAATTGGTTTCACGTTGTATTCGAAAGAACACAATGCCTACAGAACATGTACAGTGCATTGTATATTCAAATGGACTTCTTTGCCCCCTTTTGCATCCCTTTCAAGTTGTCTGCTCCAGTTCCAGCCTTGAAGGTAGCACAGTCCCTGCTCTCGTCATCTCCTCAGCTGCTGTTATTGCAGTAGGTTTAGCTGACTAATGTGATTTACTTGGATTGCCTCAGAAGTTGTAATTTTCCCATCTTTTTGTTACTTCTGCCTGTGGTTTATTCTGCAGCTTTGCTCAAAACTAACAATGTGTTCAACTAAAGCAGATGAGTTCAAGGGGCAGATTATCCTTGTGACCTTCCGACTCAGAATCAATAGCCTGACCAAGCTGCAACTTTAGACTCTGAAGGTAGGTTAATAAACGGTAACATATGCTTCAATCTCTTGACTGTCATGACTGTTTTGTACCATTTTACAAAATTACAACCCAAGACTTCTTGGCAAAAGCAGCCAAAAAAGGATAGATGCATGGCACAGAGACAGATGTTGCAATTCCACAGAGCCTGACCTGCAAGTCCTTGACCAAGTAGAGCAGAGGAGAGATAAAAGGCTGAATTTTACCCAGGAATAGGCATGAGGCAGGCCTGGTGTGGATCAGCTGCCTGTTCCACAGATGTGGAATATTACATATTTAGAGCCCTAACTAGGGACCATTATGCAGGACTGCCAGCTTTTTTGTTAGTGGCAGGGCAGCCCTCACTGCCTGAGGAAGCTGCTAGCTTCATCAAGTCAGCAATCCTGCGGCAGCACGGGTTTGGGAGAGGTGTCACTGGAGCCTGAGGCTCTATGGCCCACAGAGGAGACTTTGGGCAGGAAAGCCAGCCCCCGCAGTCCCAATGATCCCCCCTCCCCACCGAGGGCTTTCCCTCTGATCATTGGGACCTTCCATCCTTTGCCCCCTAAATATTTTACTTGAACTTACTGTTCGAGACTCAGGATATCTTGCCTGCCTCAGCAGCGCCCATCTCTTCCTTTGGCACCACTGAAGCTTCAGAGCTCATGTGATTGGGCTGGCACCATTAGGAGCTGGCCCCCCCTCTGCCCTTAATTGGACAGCAGGCCTGGAGGCCGCCAATCAGGAGGGTACCTCCAGGAAAATCGCAGGACCAGTCCCACTGTTAGCAAGTGCGGGCTCGAAACCCTCATTGGTCCCAATAACATTGGGGTCCTGAAGCTCTAGGGAAGATCCAGTCCAAACTGTTGGGAATGGGGGAGACAGCGGGGTAGTGGTAATGTCACTGGACTTGTAATCCAGAGACCCAGGCTAATGCTCTGGGGACATTGGTTCAAACCCCACCATGGCAGCTGGTGGAATTTGAATTCAGTTAATAGATCTGGAATATAAAGCTAGTCTCAGTAATGATGACCATGAAACTATTATCAATTGTCATTTAAAAACCCATCTGATTTACCAATGCCCTTTAGGGAACGAAATCTGCCGTGCTTAACTGGCCTGGCCTCCGTGTATTTTCAGACTCAAAGCAATGTTATTTCCCCTTCTATCCCACTTTCTATCCTTTTTGTTTCCCCACCACCGTCCCCTTCCCCCACCCCATTCCCCACAGGACCATCTGTTACTTGTTCCATGTTGTTCTTTCATGCAATGGTATTATCACGTTCTGCTTTCTTACCTTTATACCACTATCAGCACCTTTTTTAGCACTAACCACTACCATCAACACTTCCTTTGTCCTTTAGTTCATGACATCTTTGTCAATCCCTCCTTTGTCCCCACCTATCGCTGTCCTTCCATCCAGCTCCATCTGCTCCACTCCCTTAAACACTATAAGTTTCATCACATTTCCACTTCCCTTCAGCTTGAAGAAGGGTCATACGGACTTGAAACGTTAACTCTGTTTCTCTCTCCGTAGATGCTGCCAGACCTGCTGAGATTTTTCAGCATTTTCTGTTTTTGCCACAGCAATGTGGTTGACTCTTAACTGCCCTCAGAAATGGCTGAACAAGCCACTCAGTTCAAGGACAATTAGGGATGGGCAACAAATGCTGGCCTTGCAAGCGATGCTCGCTTCCCATGAAAGAATAAAGAAAAAAAAAAGCAGGAAGCCTATAATTTTGTTTAAAAGGTTATGTGTCATAATGGAGCCAAGTGACACTGTGTGCCACTCTCCCAGGAATGCAGATGTGCTGCTAACAGTTCAGTGATCTGATCAAGGCAAGCAAGGTAAAACAAGACATTCACTTTTCTCTTGGACATTCTGGACAGCAGCACACTCTTCAGTCTCTGAAAGTAACAGCTTTACTCCTAACTTTTGACAATGCACATTGGCTAAGGAGGGCTTTAACTCAGCATTTTACAGTGGCTGCAAATCTTCCCTTAGTAATTAATTACATCCACAATCCTTTGCTGTAATAAGATAGAATGTGCACTTGTGTCAAACATTATGTTCGTGTAGGTTGGGATCACTTAATAAAGATGCACTTTTATGGTGCTGAGTTATTTAATCAGATGATGATTAATGGCATGCTTGAGTGGGACAAAGAGAGCTGATATGTTGTCATGTTCGAGGGTGGGTAATGGACTTGAGGCTTGTTCCTTAATGTTTCAAAGGTAGGCTTACACAAGTCACTTCAGTGGCTCTACCAATAGAAACTATAAAAGTCACGTGAGTGAAGGTAAAAGACATGAGCGTAGTTTTTAATGAATATTTTGCATCTTTTTCACAAAAGAGGAGACAGAGCAGGCATTGTGGTTGAGGAGGAGTGTGAAATGTTGGATGGGATAAACATAGTGAGGGAGGAAATGTAAAGGTGTTTAATGTACTTGAAAGTAGAAAAACTATCAAGCTCAGATGAAATGTATCCCAGGCTACTAAGGGAAGCAAGAGGGGAAGCAAGAGAAGAAATAGCAGAAGCTGTGACCATCATTTTCCTGGCTCCAGACATGGTGCTAGAGGACTGTTCACATTGTACCATTGTTCTGAAAGGGAAGAAGGGATAACCTGAGTACTTACAGGGCTAAAAGCAAAATACTGCGGATGCTGGAAACCTGAAACAAAAACAAAATGTTGGAAAAACTCAGCAGGTCTGACAGCATTTGTGGAGACAGAAAAAAACAAAGTTAATGTTTCGAGTCCTTATGACCCTTCTTCAGAGCTGAAGAGAAGTGGAAATGTGATTAAATTTATAGTGTTTAAGGGGAGTGGGGCAGGTGGAGCTTGATAGATGGCCAGCGATAGGTGGGACAAAGGAGAGATTGACAAAGATGTCATGAACAAGAGGACAAAGGGATTGTTAATGGTAGTGGTTAGTGCTAAAAAAGGTGCTAATAGTAGCGTAAAGGTAAGAAAGCAAAATGTGATTATAGCAGAACAAAGATAGCATTATATGAAAGAACAACATAGAACAAGTGACAGATGGCCCTGTAGGGGATGGGGTGGGGGTAGGGGTCAGTGGTGGGGGAAGAAAGGATAGAAAATGGGGGAAAAAGGGGATAAAACTACAGATAAATGAATAAAAAAAAACAGGTGGGTAAAAATAAATGTAGAAGAAAGGGGATGAGGATGGAAGAGAGTTCATGGTCTGAAGTTGTTGAACTCATTGTTAGGTCCAGAAGGCTGTAAGGTGCCTAATCAGAAGATGAAGTGGTGTTCCTCCAGTTTGCGTTGGGCTTCACTGGAACACAGCAGCAGGCCAAGTACGGACAAGTGAGCATGAAAGCAGGATGGTGTATTAAAATGGCAAGCGACAGGAAGGTCTGGGACATGCTGGCCGACAGACGGAAGGTGCTCCACAAAGCGGTCATCCAGTCTGTGTTTGGTCTCCCTGATGTAGAGGAGACCACACTGGGAGCAGCGGATGCAGTCGACCAAATTGAAGGTGGTGCAAGTGAAGTGCCGCTTCACCTGAAAGGAGTGTTTGGGCCCTTGGACATTGAGGAGGGAGGAAGTAAAGGGGCAGGCCTTGCGCCTTCTGCGATTGCATGGGAAGGTGCCGTGGGAAGGGGATGAGGTGTTGGGGTGATGGAGGAGTGGACCAGGGTGTCCTGAAGGGAACGGTCCCTACAGAATGCTGACTGGGGGTTGGGAGGGAGGGGGGGTGGATGAGGGGAAGATGTGTTTGGTGGTGGCATCATGCTAGAGTTGGCGGAAATGGCGGAGGATGGTCCTTTGAATGTGGAGGCTGGTGGGGTGAAAAGTGGGGACATGGGGTATTCTATCATGGTTCTAGGAGGGAGGGGAAGTTGTGAGGGTAGAGGTTCAGGAGATGGGTCGGACACAGTTGAGGGTTCTGTCAACCACAATTGGGGGGAAACCTCGTTAAGGAAGAAGGAAGAAATGCTAGAAGCGCTGTTTTGGAAAGTGGCATCATCAGAACAGATGCAACGGAGGCGAAGGAACTGAGAGAATGGGATGGAGTCCTTGCAGGAAGCAGGGTGTGAGGAGCTGTAGTCAAGGTAGCCGTGGGAGTCGGTGGGCTTGTAATGAATGTTGGTAGTGAGGTCATGGTCTGGGAAGGCAGGAAGAGGTGTCTGAGAGTTGGCGCTCAGCCTCTGCGAGGTAGAGGTCAGTATGCCAGAGAACAACAGCACCACCCTTGTCGGCAGGTTTGATAACAAAGTCAGGGTTGGACCTGAGAGAACGGAGTTCAGCAAGTTCAGAAGAAGACAGGTTAGCATGGGTGAAACCTCACAGGGGCTGAGCGCCAACTCTCCCCTGGACTTTGACCTCACCACCACACATCAAGCCATCGTTTTCAGGACTGTTACTGACCTCATCTCCTCTGGAGATTTTCCCTCCACTGCCTCCAACCTCACAGTCTCCCATCTTCGAACAGCCCACTTCTACCTCTTCCCAAAATCCACAAACAGGGCTGTCCCGGTAGACCAATCATGTCAGCCTGTTCCTGCCCCATGGAACTCATTTCTTCCTATCTTGACTCCATTCTCACTCCCCTTGTCCAGTCTCTTCCCACCTATATCCGCGATTCCTCTGCCCTATGTCATAGCAACAATTTCCAGTTCCCTGGCCTAACCACCACCTCTTCACCATGGACATCCAATCTCTCTACAACTCCATCTCCCACCAGGATGGTCTGAAAGCTCTCCGCTTCTTCCTTGAACAGAGGCCCGAACAATCACCATCCACTACCATTCTCCTCCGCCTGGCTGAATTTGTTCTCTCACTGAACAATTTCTCCTTAAATTTATCTTGCTTTCTCCAAATAAAAGGTGTGGCTATGTGTACCCGGATGGGTTCCAGTTATGCCTGTCTCTTTATGGCGTATGTGGAACATTCTTTGTTCCAGTCCTACTCAGGTCCCCTCCCACAACTCTTTATTCAGTATATCGATGACTGTTTCAGTGCTGCTTCATGCTCTCGTCTGGACCTGGAAAAATGTATCAATTTTGCTTCCAGTTTCCAATCCTCTATCCCCTTCACACAGTCCATCTCTGACACTTCCCTGCCCTTCCTGGACCTCTCTTTCTCCATTTCAGGTGATAGACTGTCCACCGATATTCATTACAAGCCCACCGGCTCCCACAGCTACCTCAACTACAGCTCCTCACACCCTGCTTCCTGTAAGGACTCCATCCCATTCTCTCGGTTCCTTCGCCTCTGTCGCATCTGTTCTGATGATGCCACTTTCCAAAACAGCACTCCTGGCATGTCTTCCTTCTTTCTTAACTGAGGTTTCCCCCCCTACTATGGTTGACAGGGCCCTCAGCCGTGTCCGACCCATCTCCTGCGCCTCTGCCCTCACACCTTCCCCTCCCTCCCAGAACCATGATAGGGTCCCCCAGTCCTCACTTTTCACCCCACCGGCCTCTGCGTTCAAAGGATCATTCTCTGCCACTTCCGCCAAATCCAGCACGATGCCACCACCAAACACATCTTCCCCTCATCCCCCCTGTCAGCATTCCATGGGGACTGTTCCCTCTGGGACACCCTGGTCCACTCCTCCATCACCCCAACACCTCATCCCCTTCCCATGGCACCATCCCATACTATCGCAGTAGGTGCAACACCTGCCCCTTTACCTCCTCTCTCCTCATCGTCCAAGGGCCTAAACACTCCTTTCAGGTGAAGCACTTGCACCTCCTTCAATTTGGTCTACTGCATCTGCTGCTCCCAATGTGGTCTGCTCTACATCGGGGAGACCAAACGCAGATGGGATGACCGCTTTGCAGAACACTTCTGATCTGTTGGCCAGCATGACCCAGACCTTCCTGTCGCTTGCCATTTTAACACACCATCCTGCTCTCATGCCCACTTGTCCGTACTTGGCCTGCTGCAGTGTTCCATTGAAGCCCAACGCAAACTGGAGGAACAGCACCTCATCTTCCAATTAGGCACCTTACAGCCTTCTTGATTTAAAATTGAGTTCAACAACTTCAGAGCATGAACTTTCTCCTCCATCCTCACCCCCTTTTTTCATCCCCTTTCTGCTACATTCATTTTTACCCACTTGTTTTATTTTTATTCATTTATCTGTAGTTTTATCCCCTTTTTTCCCATTTTCTATCCTTTTTTTAACCCCCACCACTGCCCCCTCCCCCCACCCCTTCCCCTATAAGGCCACCTTTCACTTATTCCATGTTGTTTGTTCACACAATGCTATCCTTGTTCTACTATAACCACATTTTGCTTTCTTACCTTTACGCCACTATTAGCACCTTTTTTAGCACCAACCACTACCGTTAAAAATCCCTTTGTCCTCATGTTCGTGACATCTTTGTCAATCTCTCCTTTGTCCCACCCATCGTTAGCCTTCTATCCAGCTCCACCCGCCCCACTCCCCTTAAACAGTATAAATTTAATCACATTTCCACTTCTCTTCAGCTCTGAAAAAGGGTCATAAGGACTCGAAACGTTAACTTTGTTTTTTTCTGTCTCCACAGTTGCTGTCAGACCTGCTGAGTTTTTCCAGCATTTTCTGTGTTTACTCACAGGGCTTTCAGCCTAACCTTGGTGCTGGGCATATTATTTGAAAAGATTCTGTAAGACAGTGTAAATTGTCATTTAGAAAGGCATAGATTAATCAAGAATAGTCAGCATGGATTTGTTCAGGGAAGATCATGAATGGCTAACTTGATTGAATATTTTCAGGATGTAACATGGAGGATGGTGTGTTTGATGCCGTTTACATGAGTTTTAGCAAGATTTTTGACAAGGTTCCACATGGCAGACTAGTTAGAAAATTTAAAAGCTCATAGGATCCAAGGGAAAGTGGTAACTTGGATCCATAATTGGCTCAGTGGCAGGAAGAAAAGTGTAATGGTTGACGGGTGTTTTTTCACTGCAATCCAATGGGATTTTGCAGAGCTCAGTACTGGGACCCTTGCTATATATCGTATCTATCAATTGTAGAAGTCATCATTTTGCAGATGATATAAACATTGAACATGTTGATAATAGGGAAGAAAACTGTAGATTGCAGGAAGACATCAATGAAATAATCTGGTGGGCAGAAAAGCAGTGCACTGAATCCAGTCAGGCGAATTGTGAGGTAATGCATTTGGAGAGGACAAACAAGGCAAGGGAATATGCAATAAAATGGTAGGATTCTGAGAAACAGAGGATCCTTGGTCTACATATCCACAGATGGACAGGTAGATAAGGTGATCAAGAAGGTGCACACAATACTTTCCTTTGTTGGTCAAGGCCTAGAGTATAAGAGCAGGAAGGTTATGTCTAAAGTAGTATAAAACACTAGTTAGACCACAGCTAGAGTGCTTTGTACAACTCTGGTCAACATTTTGCAGGAATGATATGATCATACCAATGGATGTACAGAGGAGACTTATGATGAAAGTTGCCAGGAATAGAGAATTTTAGCTATGAGGAAAGATTGGATAGGCTAGGGTTGTTTTCCTTGGAACAGAAGAGGCTGAGGAGAAATGTAATTAATATGTATAAGATGATGAGGGGCCTAGATAGAACGGGTAAGATGGACCTATTAGCAGAAAAGTAACTAACCAGGGACCATTGATTTAAAGTAATTGGTAGAAGGATTAGGGGGGAGTTGAGGAGTAATTTTTTTCACCTGGAGGGTTTTGGAGGTCTGGAACTTATTATCTGTAAAGGTGATAGAGGCAGAAACTCTCTTCCTAATTAATAACTACCTGGATATGCACTTGAGGTGTCTTATTCTAGATGAAAATAGGCTGAATAGTTTGTTGTTTTGCCAGCATGGAGACAATAGGCTGAATTGCTTCCCACTGTGCCATAAATTTTTTTCATGTTTTCCTTTCTAAGTCTGCAGATGGATCACTGTGCTATGTTCAGACTTACAGCCTCTAGCTTGTAACAGATATGGGGACTATACTGAAAAAACAGTATTGTGGGAGATGGTGATTAGTTTGCTAGGAATAAGGATGTCAAGCATATTGGTGAGCAAATAACTTAATTGATAACATTAGAAGCCATGTGATGGGTTGGCGTTGGAAAAATAAGGAAATATGGATAGAATAGCTAACACTATTAATTAAACTGTATTATATAAATTGCATTTTAATCTACATTGCAAAAATATCCAATGTAAAGGAGCCTTTAAATAAGTCAATGAACTGTTGGGGCAGAATTTTCAGTTGTGGGGGGGGAGAGCGGGTGCGGGCATGGGCGGACATGGACCGATCGCCGCCTGTGATCGGGTCCGCACCACCATTTTACGTGGGAGGGCCAATTAAGACCCACCCAGCATATTTGCTGACTCCCGTGGTTAGTGTGAATGTGCGGGCGGCGGCGGGTGCGCACAGACCGCCAGGTCCAATGGCGACCCGGCAGTCTGTTTAAAAGAAGGCCTGGCAGCCTCCTGTAGGCTGCTGACAATGGCCAGTTTGAGGGCGCACCACAGGGGGTTGGGTGGGCAGGCCAGGCTGGAAGGAAGGGCATAGGAGCAGGGCAAGCTGCAGGGTAGCCAGCATGGGGACAGTGTGCCCCTCATTTTTCAGATAAATGCCTTGCTGCACTCTACGAGGAGGTGGCAGCACGGTGGGAGGTGTTGGTCCCCCAGGATGGGAGGAGGAGGCTCCCCACCATATGACCAAATGTGCCTGGGAGGAGGTGGCAGAGGTGGTGAGCTCCCACGATGTGGTGCAGCGCACCTGGATCCAGTGCCGTAAGCGCTTCAACGATTTGCGCTCTGACAGGGTGAGTACCATGTTGGCATTGGGCATTTAACCCAGCAGGTAGCCTTAGCCTTTGAGTCATTCTCCCCTCACACCCCCCCACAAGCCACCCCCCCCCCACCCCTTTGTCTTACTGTCGTGACTGCATTGAATCAAGTAGAGCATTTTTCCTTTGTTGGGTGGGCAAGCTTGCCCATGCTTAGATCAGCCTGAGCGGTTCATGAGGAGATTAGTTCTCCCCCCGCACCATGTGTTGCTCTTAGTCGCACGTGACTAGTCTGGGGGCAACCTGCAGGAGATGCAACTAGGCGCATACTCAGAACTCCAGCACATGTCCTATTCAGGGTGACGAGATGGTGGAAGGGGAGCCTCAAGGTGTCGTGGCAAAGAACCATCTGCTGCCCCCTATGATGCACGTAGTTGTGCATCCTTGTTATGGGAGTAAATACCGTGTGGTTCCTAAAGTGATGTACACAGCATGTGTCCAAGGGGCCGTTGAGGGGGTGGGGAGCAGGCATACTATCTTTGTGTGAGTGATCAGCAGTGGTGGGGAGGGGAGACACTGGAGGCCTGATATGGCCCACTGTGGTTGGGGTATTGCGTGCGCGTGCAGAGTCCATGTGCAATTTGCTGTAATGAATGGAATTCTCTCTTTCTCAGGAGAAGAATGCTCATAATTACTCAGAGCGTGCAAGGCCTGGAGGCGGCTTAAACAGATTCCAGCAGGAGGCCCTTGAGCTGGAGAGGCGGCATGCACCCAGGTCAACTGGTGTCGGTGAGGTTGGGGTGGCACGGCTAGATATTTGAGGCCAATCGTGAGATCTGCAATGAACTCCCAACATCCATAGCACTGATGATTGTTAAATTTGTTATTGTTGCAACATTGCTCGGTCATTGAGTGATAGAGTCAGAGGTGTGCAGCACAGCAAAAGGCCCTTCGGCCCATCAAGGATGCGTGGGTCAAACACATACCTAACTATTCTAATCCCATTTTCCAGCACTAGGCCCATAGCTTTGTATGCCATGGCATCGCAAGTGCACATCCAAATACTTATTATATGTTATGAGGGTTTCTGTATCTACCACCTTTTCAGGCAATGCGTTCCAGATTCCCACCACCCTCTGTGTGCAAAAGTTGTTCATCACATCCCCTGAAAACCTCCTGCCCCTTACCTTAAATCTATGCCCCCTGGTTATTGATCCCTCCGCCAAGGGGAAAAGTTCCTTTCTGTCTACCCTATCTATACCCCTCATAAGTTAATACACCTCAATCTTGTCCCCCTCAATCTCCTCTGCAGGGGAAATAACCCCAGTCTATGCTATGTCTTCTCATAACTGAAACTCTCCAGGCCAGGCAACATTCTGGTAAATCTCCTCTGCACTCTCTCCACTGCAATCACATCCCTCCCATAATGTGCATTTCAGAACTACACGCAGAACTGTAGCTGTGGCCTGAGCAGCGTTTTATATAGTTCAAACATTACTTCCCTGCTCCTATATTCTATGCCTTGGCTAATAAAGGCAAATATGCCATATGCGTTCTTAAACACCTAATGAACCTGTCCTGCTACCTTAAGGGACCAGTCGACATGCACACCAAGGCCCCTCTGATCCTCGTTACTTCCCAGGGCCCTACCATTCATCGTGTATTCCCGTGCCTTGTTTGTCCTGCCCAAGCGCATCACCTCACACTTATCCACATTAAATTCCATTTGGCACTCATCATCCTATCTGACCAGCCTGTCTATATCCTCCTGTAATCTAAGGCTATGCTTCTCACTGTTTACCACCCCACCAATGTTTGTGTCAATTGATTCTGGCAGGTTGAGCGCATAATGAGCCAGGGGGATGGGGATGAAGTTTGTTAGTGTGTGCACGCTAACTGTCCTTGTTGTTCCTTTCAGCATCATCAGAGCACGGCCAGCAGAAGGAGCAGCAGATGCTCTCACACCTGAGGGCCCTCAAGTCTCACCAGCGTCACACCATTTCTGCGAGGTAGGCACCAGCACAGATACTAGCACCTCGGTGGGCATTGGAACATCAGCTAATGTCCTGGGGCACAGTGGAGAGGGCACTTCACATTTGGTAGAGGAGCTGGCAGAGACAGAGAGTGCCAATGGCACCAGCAGTCGGAGGACGGCAGGGGACCAGGCACATGCTCAGTTGGTGCCTGATGCTGTGCCTCTGGAGTCGTCCGTGACGCAGCAGCTGCAGGAAATGCGGCCGGGTGTGCGGGAGCATCTGGGTGTGATACATGAGGCTATGCTTTGCTTGGTGTCTGTGGTGGAGGAGTCGATGCGGACACTCGCCGAAGCTATGAGCCACATGTCCGAGTGCCATGGAGAGAGCAGCAACTCTCGTGGAGAGTGTCCTCCAGGAGACCTTCCAGGACTTCCTGGGGATGCGTTCAAACCAGCAAGCCCTCACATCGGCAATGAGCTCAGCTGCTTACTGCCAGTGTGGGAGATGGTGTGGGCATCAAGCTTCCCAGCTCGTTGCCCATCCATCCACAGTCAGTAGGATGGTCCAAGGTGACCTCACATGGGCGCAGGAGCTGCCTGTCATTTCTTTGGGCTCCTCTCATGGCATTCCGGATGAGGGCACCAGCTCCTCTGCCCCTCTCCCAGTGGCCGTGTCATCCAGTGAGGCTGGCGACGACTGGGGAGATGGCAGCTGTGGAACTGCCAGATCCCTCTCAGGTGGGCCCAGCACAGGCTCCACGGGCCACAGGATGGCCGCCAAGGCCAGAGGATGGTCGCCAAGGCCATCGAGGCCAATAGGACAGTAAAGCCAACAGGCTGTCCAGATGTCACTCCAAGCAATGGGGCAGCATCAAGATGTAGCACCTGGAAACTTAAGACACATTAAGCACACCATTAAGCTTCTCACTGGTGCTTTTGTGTTGGCCGGAGGTTAGGCCCTTAGGATTTCTCTTTGCTTGATTGCGGTATTGTTTAATGATTGGGAGAACTTCTGATTTGAAAATTAAAATTCAGATGTGTGACCGTGGTTGAGGGTGGTTCATTTGTTTTGCATGTGTATGTTTAAGAAAACTGTCTTGAGTGTTTGTTTGGACATTCAAATTTATGTACAAGGCCCTTAGTTCTGCTGATGACCTGGCAGGTCTGCACTTAGGTGTCAAGTGTGGATGCACCAGGCAAGGCTGGTCCTGCTGATCCATTTGTGTTGTGCTAGCTGAAGGTTCATTGGATTAAAACCTCCTGCGTGTCCCTGGCTCCTTGGTATAGGCCCGGGTCAGTGCCTACCCCCTCAGCATTTCCCTGTGAATGCTCATCCTCAGAATCAGTGCTGGACTCATCGTGTGCAGCCGCAGACACTGCATCGATGTCTTCATTGTCCACTGCGTCCCCCCTTTCCAGCGCAAGATTATGTAGAATGCAGCATGTAACCACTATCACAGAGACATGATCTTGAGGACTACTGGAGTGCACCTCCTTAGCGGTCCAGGCATCGGAAGCTCATCTTGAGAACACCGATGGTTCTCTCCACCACAGCCCTTGTGGAGGTGTGGCTGCTATTGTACCGCTGCTCAACTTCTGATCTTGGATGGTGGAGAGGCGTCTTGAGCCACCTTCTGAGGGGATAGCCCTTGTCACCCAGCAGCCAGCCATCAAGCTGGGCCAGAGTACTGAAGAGACCTGGCACCTGGGAGTGTCTGAGGTACCTTGTAGGCATCGTGGGAGTTGCCTGGGTACCTTGCACAGACTTGTAGAATCAATATCATGTGATCACACACTATCTGCACGTTCATGGAGTGGAAGCCCTTCCTGTTGACAAAGGCACCAGGCTCACCTGCTGGCGCTTTGATAGCCACACATGTGCAGTCTATTGCACCCTGGATGCAGGGGAAGCCAGCAACGGCTGCAAAGCCTCTGGCTCGCTGTGCTGTGTCCCAGCAGAAGTGGATGAAGGTCAATGCGTGCCTGAACAGCACATCTGTGACCTGCTTGACACAAGTGCGGACTGCTGATTGGGAGACACTGCAAAGATCACCCACTGAGCCTTGGAAGGAGCCAGAGGCATAGAAGCTGTGACCTTAAGAGCCACTGGCAAGGGGTGTCCGCCCACACAGTTAGGGGAGATCTCAGGGCCAATCGTCTAACAGATATAGTTGACTGTTTCCCTGGACAGTCAGAGCCTCCTTCAGCACTGCACCTCAGACATATTGAGGTAACTGCTTCGCCGCCTATTTACCCTGGCAGCAGGATAGTGGCGTCTTCTGCGGTGCCTTCTACCTTGGACCACCTCTTGGCCCTGCGGCCCTTGTGCCTGCGCCTGTACTCCAAAAGGTGGCTCCCCTGGAGGCTGAATGAGTACTCCAGCCCTCCCTTCCTCCTCAGAGGAGTTGCCTCCAATGGACATGTCAGATCCCATACCCCGGCTAAGGGGAAGCTTCCTGAAAGCTACAGGCCCACAAAAGATTCCTGACTGCAGAGTGCTGATCTGAAGGTTAAAAGTACACAAAAAGCTGCTAGAATGCGTTCTGAACAACTGCAGATAACACAGGCAAGTTTAAAATATTTCCTGCAATAAATACTCCACAAAGCAAATTGACGATCCCACTGAGCCCTCTTATCCCGCCCTTGGATGAGTTTCATAGAAAAGTCTCTTACCCGCCTACCCGTTGTGCCCATGCGTCGACCCGAAGATTGCATGGGCGCCTAAAAATTGGCGTTGATTGAAGACTAAAGGGCTTTAACTGGCCCGTTATTTAATGGCGGGTGCATGCCAGACTTCATCGCGCACGTGCCCAGTGAAATATTGCGATGGCGTGCGGTGATGTTGGGACGCTCGCCCGACGTCACCGTGCGTCATTTTATGTGCACGCCCCCGCACGTCAAACTGAAAATTCTTCCCTTGGTTCCAATAACTTGTGCTTTTAGAATTGATATTTTACTGGAGATTGAGGCCAAAACTAATGCTATCGATCTACGGAAGAACAAATTTTGTAGCTGTGAAAATAGCATTGAGAAATAATAATAATAATAAGGATGACTCTGAAATGTAGCATTCCCAGCAAGGATCATGTTGAGAAATTGCAGGCACATTGTGATTTCTTGAAATCTGATGCCCAGGAATGGGCCTCAGGTCCCTTCCCCCCCAACACCTTTTCCAGTACATTGATGAGTATATCGGTGTCGTTTCGTGCTCTGCCCGGAACTTCAAAGCTTAATTAATTTTGCTTCCAATTTTCACCCTTCTCTCACCTTCACATGGCCCATTTTTGACACTTCCCTTCCCTTCCCTTCCTTGCCTTCTCTGTCTCCATTTCTGGGAATAGGCTGAACACTAATATTCATTATTAGCTACCTTGATTATACTTCCTCACATCCTGCCACCTATAAGGACTCCATTCCATTCTCCAAATTTCTCTGTCTCATCATTCCAATGATGCCACCATCCATACCATTGCTTCTGATAGGTCTTCCTTTTTCCTCAACCAAGGATTCATCTCCCCACCATGGTTGGCAGGACCCTTGATTGTGTCTGACCTATTTCCCATACTTCTGTTCTCACCCCTTCACCTCCCTCCCAGAATCACGATAGGGTTCCCCTTGTCCTCACATTCAACCTACCAGCCTCCACGTTCAAAGGATCATCCTCCACCATTTCTGACACCTCCAGCATGATGCCACTACCAAATGCATCTTCCCTTCCCCTCCCCTGTCAACATTCCAAAGGAACCGTTCCCTCTGTGACACCCTGGCCCACACCTCAATTACCCTAACATCATATCCCCTTCCCACTTCACCTTCCAATCATAAGAGGTCCTTAAGGGAAGGAAATCTGCAGCTCTTACCTGGTCAGGCCTACATGAGACTCCAGATCCACAGTAATGTGGTTGACTCTTAACTGCCCTCTGAAGTGGCCTAGCAAGCCACTCGGTTCAAAGGCAGTTAGGGTTAGGCAACAAATGCTGATCTTGCCAGCGACATCCACACCCATGCAAGGATAAATTAAAAAGGTGTAACACCAGCCCTTTTGCCTCCTTCTGTCCTCACTGTCCAAGTCCCCAAACACTCCTTCCAGGTGAACCAGTGATGTACTTGTACTTCTTTCAATTAAGTACACTGTATTCGCTGCTTGCAGTGCGCATTCCTCTACATTGGGGAGACCAAACCCAGATTGGGTGAGTGCTTTGTAGAACACCTCCACTCAGTCCACAGGTATGACCCCGAGCTTCCGGTTGCTTCACATTTTAATTCACCACCTTGCTCTCACACTCATATTTCTGTTCTCAGCCTGCTGCATGTTCTAGTGCAGCTCACCCCAAGATCAATGAACAACACCTGCTTAGGCACTTTATAGCATTCTGGTTTCCATATTGAGTTCAACAATTCAGACCATGAACCCTGGCCCCTATTTTGATTTTTTTTGCCTCATGCTGGTCTTAACCTTGTTTCTCATACATTTGCTTTCAGACAGAGCTGTTTATTATTCTGGCATTTATGCTCACTCTGGACAAATGTATTGTTTCTTTACTACAACCATTACCACTTCCTTCTTCTTTTGTTTCTTGACATCTTTGCCATTTAATCCCTCCCAATCTCTACTTTACCCCAGACTTTTTGTTTTTCCTCTCCTCCCCCATTTCAATGGCATAAAGCCCCTCACATTTCTACCTTCCTTCAGTTATGAAGAAGAGTCATATTCAACTTGAAACATAAACTGTTTCTCTCTCCACAGAAGCAGCCAGATCTGCTGAGTATTTCCAGTACTTTTTATTTTAAATTTCAGATTCCAGCATCTGCAGCATTTTACTTTTTTACCCTAGTAATAACCAGAGTTTGGAATCAATACAACTTGTAGTAACTGTTAATCCAGTCAGCTGCACATTATTGTATGATGAACTACAGTGATTATGGCATAATTTTAATCCTTCCATGAAGAAATCATCACCGCATTATCACAGAATGGTTGTGGTGAATAGCATAGATGCATTTAAGGGACAACCAGGTAAGTACATGAAGGAGAAAGGAATAAAATGCTATGCTGATAGATTGAGATGAAGTAGAGTGGCAGGAGACTCATGGAACATAAACACACCAGAATGGCCTTTTTCTGTGCTGTAAATTCTATGTAATTCTCAAAATAGCTTTAACACCTATTGGAGGCTGAAAAAATGAACAACAGCCAAAAAAAGTACATAAGCAACTGCACACTTGCTGAGCAATGGATACATGGGATGGTGTTAACTTTGAGTGTAAATTGCCCAATAAACCCTTCAAATTATACGCTCCTATTTTTCATGTTGTCCACATCCTGCATGGTTAATAAGTAGAGGTGGTTAGGTCATTAAAGGTAGCCACAAAGCCATTAAGAATACAAACCAAACACTGGGGTTCATTCCAAGAATGTTGCAAAATGAAAAGCAGAGAAGTTATGTTAAACTTGTGTAGGTTGTAGTGACACTGCTCCTCTCTGCTGCCTACATGGAGTGCTGTACACACCTCTGGGCCCCATATTAAAGGCAATAGAGAAGGTGAAAAAAAATTCATAAGAATGATACCAGAATGGAGAGGATGTACTCATCAGGAAAGGCTAAATAACTGAGGGTCTTTTCTACAGAAAAGGGAAGTCTGAGGAGTCACCTTCAAGATTATGAAAGGATTTGACAGATATAGAGAAAATATTTCCATTTGTGGGGGAGTCCAAAGCTACATAAGAGCATAAGACATAGGAGCAGAAATTAGGCCATTCGGCCCATCGAGTCTGCTCCGCTATTCAATCATGGCTGATATGTTTCTCAACCCCATTCTCCTGCCTTCTCCCCGTAACCTTTGATCCCCTTACCAATCAAGAACCTATCTATCTCGGACTTAAATACGCTCAATGACCTGGCCTCCACAGCCTTCTGTGGCAATGAATTCCACTCTCTGGCTAAAGAAGTTTCTCCTCATCTGTTATATAAAAGGTCTTCCCTTTACTCTGAGGCTGTGCCCTCGGGTCCTAGTCCCTCCTACTAATGGAAACATCTTCCCCACGTCCACTCTATCCAGGCCTTTCAGTATTCTGTAAGTTTCAATCAGATTCCCCCTCATCCTTCTAAACTCCATCGAGTATAGACCCAGAGTCCTCAAACGTTGCTCATATGTTAAGCCTTTCATTCTTGGGATCATTCTTGTGAACCTCCTCTGGACCCTCTCCAGGGCCAGCACATCCTTCCTGAGATACGGGGCCCAAAATTGCTCACAATATTCTAAATGTGGTCTGACCAGAGCCTTATAAAGCCTCAGCAGCACATCCCTGCTTTTATATTCTAGTCCTCTCGAAATAAATGCCAACATTGCATTTACCTTCCTAACTTCCTATTGACTCAACCTACAAGCTAACCTTAAGAAAATCCTGGACCAGGACTCCCAAGTCCCTTTGCACTCCCGATTTCTGAATCTCTCCCCATTTGGAAAATAGTCTATGCCTCTATTCTTCCTACCAAAGTGCATGACCTCACACTTCCCACATTGTATTCCATCTGCCACTTCTTTGCCCATTCTCCTAACCTGTCCAAATCCTTCTGCAGCCTCCCTGCCTCCTCAATACTACCTAACCCTCCACCTATCTTTGTATCATCTGCAAACTTAGCCAGGATGCCCTCAGTTCCTTCATCTAGATCATTAATGTATAAAGTGAAAAGTTGTGGTCCCAACACTGACCCCTGCGGAACTCCACTAGTCACCGGCCGCCTTCCTGAGAAAGACCCCCTTATCCCCACTCTCTGCCTCCTGCTAGACAGCCAATCTTCTATCCATGATAACACCTTGCCTCTAACACCATGGGCTCTTATCTTACTGAGCAGCCTCCTGTGCGGCACCTTGTCAAAGGCCTTCTGGAAGTCCAAGTAGATAACATCCATTGGGTCTCCTTTGTCTAACCTACTCTTTGCCTCCTCAAAGAATTCTAGCACATTTGTCAGGCATGACCTCCCCTTGATGAAACCATATTGACTTTGCCCTATTTTATCATGCACTTCCAAGTATTCTGAAATCTCATCCTTAATAATGGACTCTAAAATCTTACCAACAACCAAGGTCAGGCTAATCGGCCTGTAATTTCCTATCTTTTGCCTCACTCCCTTCTTAAACAGGGGTGTTACATTAGCGATTTTCCAGTCCTCTGGGACCCTCCCTGACTCGAGTGATTCCTGAAAGATCACCACTAACGCCTCCACTGTCTCTTCAGCTATCTCCTTCGGAACTCTGGGGTGTAATCCATCTGGTCCAGGAGATTTATCCACCTTCAGACCTTTCAGTTTTCCTAGCAACTTCTCCTTGGTTATGACCACCATACTCACCTCTGCCCCCCGACTCTGTTGAACTTTGGGGATGTCACTCATGTCTTCCACTGTGAAGACTGACGCAAAGTACCTATTCAGTTCCTCCACCATTTCTTTGTTCCCCACTGCTACTTCTCCAGTGTCATTTTCCAGTGGCCCGATGTCCACTTTTGCTTCTCTCTCACCCTTTATATATCTAAAAAAACTCTTGCAATCTTCCTTCATATTACTGTCTAGTTTACCCTCATATTTAATCTTCTCCCTCCTTATTTCTTTTTAGTTGTCCTCTGTTGGTCTTTGTAGTCTTCCCAATCCCCTGGTTTCCCACTGCTCTTTGCCTCATTGTATGCTATCTCTTTAGCTTTTATGCTGTCCCTGACTTCCCTTGTCAGCCATGGTTGCCTCGTCTTCCCTCTAGTATGAGACATGAGTATAAGACAGCCACTGATAAATCTAATAGGAATTTTGGGAGAAACTTCTTTAACCAAAAGAGTAGTTAGAACATAGAACTTGCTATCATAAGGGTATACCTGCACCAGATGGATTGCAATGGTTCACCATCTTCTCAAGGGCTGTTAGGGATGGACAACAAATACTGGCCTTGTCAGCAATGCTCATATCCCATGAACAACTAAACAAAGAGTTGAGACAAAATGGCACAAACAGATTTAAGGGGAAGCTATTTATGTACATTAGGGAGAAAGGAATAGAAGGATATGCACATAAAGTTTAATGAAGAAGGGTGGGAGGAGACTTGAGTGGAGCATGACATATAGATTACAAAAACAAAAATAGCTGGAAAAACTTAGCGGGCCTGACAGCATCTGCGGAGAGGAATACAGTTAACGTTTCGAGTCCGTATAACTCTTCATCAGATATACCATTCATGATATATAGATTAATTGGGCTGAATGGTTCTGTGCTGCAAACGTGATGGTAGATAAGTCTAAGCTAAATTAAGCAGCGTTCACAAGTCAGTAAGATTGAGACAAGGAATTGAATGAAGGCAGATAGGTGAGGAAAATAGTGGTGCTGGTCAGTGTACTGGTTTTCTGCTTCCGGAGATTTTCATCAGGCCATTGGAAGATCAGCTTTGAAAACCTGCCTGCTTCCCAAATTAGTCCAATAAAGGTAGTTAAGGAGTTCCTTGAGAGCTTGGAGGGGGACATGTTGAGATTTTTCTGGGATCAGGGGCAGGTCAGGTGTTTAGAGGCTGCAACACAACAGGGAGCAAGTCATGGCTATTCCAAGAAACTAGGTGGGTGCATAAGAGGAAGAGTGGGTGAGAAGGGTACTCAGCCATTGGCACACAGGTGCCATTGGGTGTGCACAGCTTGAGGAGAGTGGTCATTAAGCACTCAGGCAGTGTAAGAAGTCATCACTTTCCTAGCATTGCCAGGGGATAGGAGATGGGGGCGAGGCTTCCAGACATAATTGGGGGGTCACCTGGGCACAAGGAAGACATTAGATAGCAATAGGAGCACGACTTTCAGATTTCCGGTCCAGTGGCGATGAGCAACATCCTTTGCAGGAAGGGTGGGGCCCTTGGATTCAGGATGGCAAAGGAAAGAAATGAGGGGCAGGAAGGCAATGGAGGTCAGACTTTCAGCATTGGCTCTACCACCGAAGATGGAGCTACCTTGAGATGACTGAGAACCAGTGCCTCAGGGAGCTTTGACTCTCCAAGTAGATGGTCAAAGAGATTTATGCCTATTCGCACCTTGCAGCACAGCTCACCATGTCCTGCCAGTAGTCATAAAAAATTACTGTGGCCTTAAAATTCTTTGCCTCTGGTTCCTTCCAAAGATCAGCTGCAGACCTTGGTTGTGTTTCACAAATGGCTATACCCCACTGCATGTACATCACTAATGGCCTATTTGTGAGAGCTGGACAGTACATCCAATTCCAGACAACTCTGGCTTCACAGTTGCAAAGGGCATTGGGTTTCACCTCCATTGCTGGATTCCCTCAGGTGCAGGGTGTGATCAGGGCACCGAATAAGTGGCCAGTGAGATTTATCAACAGGAGGGCCTTCCACTCCCTTAACGTTTAACTGGTCTGAGACCACTACAAGAGCATGTGTGCACTCTCTTTCCTGGTAGCTGCCATGACTCCTTCATCCGCTGACAATCCAGGCTCCCACAGCTCTTCATTCCACCCTTTAAATTCTGTGGCTGCATTTTAGGAACAAGGGATATCTCTTGGAGGGATGCCTGCTCACCCTTTTGTGTCCCTGATACAGAACCACAGATGTTCTACAACTGAAGCAATCTGCTCACAAGGATCATCATCAAGCAGACCATTGGGCTTTTGAAGATGTGGTTCTGGTGCCTGGACCAGTCAACTGGCACTCTGCAGTACACTTCTGCAAGGGCCTTGCGTATTTTAGTGGTTTGCTGTACTATCCATAATATGGCCCTCCAAAGAGCTCTGGACCTTGAACGGTGTTGCAGTAGATCAACAGCTCACTGGAGGAAGAGGAGGAGCAGGATATGAAAGAGGAATAGGAGGGAAATGCAAAACACAGAGGTGCCACAGGGAGGTAGCTGGGCCCAGCGTAGGTCTTGAAGGTCTCATCAGGGTGCCGTCAATGTCAGGCATCATCTGATTCAGGTACATTTCAGTTGTGTTTTTCTAACCCTGGAGGATGGCATGGTCTGGAACTCACTTTGAGATACTTGTGAGAACACTTCCCTTAACGCAGCCTGTAAAAGATCCATTCTTAGTACCAATGAAAGATGCACAACTGTCCAGAATCCCTGTCCTTTTCAAAGACTCTTGCTCCCCTTCACTGCTTCATTCCTCTTTTCTTGCCCCACTATTAAAAAATGGAAACTCACATAAATGGGTCAGTTTTGGGTTAGCAAGCTGCAATTGGTGGAGTGCCACATGGATCAGTGCTGGGGCCTGAACTACTTACAATCTATTTCAATGATTTGGGTGAAGGGACCGAATGTATGGTAGCTAAATTTACTGATGATATAAAGCTAGGTAGGAAACAAAGGCCAGAATTTTACATTCATGGGTCGGGCTCGGCGGGATTGGGCGGGAGTGGTCGGGGAGCTGACCGTCGCCCACAGTTGGCTCCACTTGATGATTTCACATGGGCAGGTCAATTAAGGGCTGCCCTGTGTGGATTGTGAGCGGTAGCGAGCGCTACCTGTGCGGGCGGGGGGAAGAGGGAGAGTTGGGTCTAGCGCGCAGTTCACACATGCGTGCGAAAGAGCGCTTCAATCTCCCTGAGGCATGGAGCTGTGGCACGAGTTTGCGATGATGTTGGGATGCATGCCAGACATCATCGCATGTCATTTTACGTTCTGGCATGTTGGGTGCGTGCCCGCACGCCGAATGTAAAATTCTGGCCTAAGTTGTTAAGAGGATCTAAAGAGTGTACAAAGGGATTTAGATAGGTTAAGTGAGTAGGCAAAAATTTGGCAGATGGAGTATAATGCGGGGAAAAAGTGCACTTATCTACTTTGAAAGAAGGAATAGAAAATCAGTTTATTATTTGAATGGCGAGTGACTGCAGAAGTCTGAAGTACAGAGGGATCTGGATGTCCTGGTACATGCATCACAGAAAGTTAGCATGCAGGTACAGCAAGTGATTAGGAAGGCAGATGGAATGTTGGTGATTATTGCAAGGAGAATAGAGTATAAAAGTAGGGAAGTGTTACTACTGCTAAACTACTGTTGTACTGCATCTGGAGTATTGTGTACAGTTTTGGTCTCTGTACTTCAAGGATATAATTGCATCACAAGCAGTTCAGAAAAGGTTCACTCAACTGATTCCTGGGATGAAAGGGTTAGCTTATGAAGAAAGGTTGAGCCTGTTGCAGTTGTATCCATGGGACTTTAGAAGAATGGGGGGGTGATCTTATTGAACCATATAAGGTGTTGAGGGGACTTGACAGGTTGGATGCTGAAAGGATGTTTCTCCTTGAGAGGGAGCCTAGAACTAGGGGACACAGTTTAAAAATTAGGAATTTCCCCAAATAAGACTGAGGTGAGGAGAATTTTTTTTTCTTGAGGGTCATTAATCTGTGGAATTCTCTTTTCCAGAGAGCAGTGGAGGCTGGGTCATTTAATATATTCAGAGGTGGGTTAGGTAGGTTTTTGATCGATAAGGGAGTCAAAGGTTATGGGGACAGACAGGAAAGTGGAGATGGGGCCATTATTAGGTCAGCCATGATCTTATCAAAGCAGTCTTGATAGGCCAAATGGCCTACTCTTCCTAATTCTTGTGTTCACACATTTGGTGTCATGTGTCAATATTTACATAGTGTTGAAAAATAGGAAAATTGCACACTTACAGGTGAAACAAGCCCCAGTGACTCACTTACTGCTCTGCCTGATGCAGTGACCTCTGTTCTCAGGCACTCCTATGTGTTGCTCTCCCTTGACATTTCGGATTAGGTGGAGGCAGCCTGCTTGCATATGGCTATTTGCGACTGTGAAGCACTTGGCAGTCATCCTGAAGATGAAGGTGCCAATAGGGGCAGCTCCAGAGGCTGCTGCACAGCATCATTACAAGGACAGCCTCCATCAGTGGGCCTTGCTGCACAGATGCTCCCTCAGACAGAGGGGCCTAGGAGTCTGATGATGAAAGCGCCCCATCAGAGGTGACACCTCATCCGCATCCCCTCGGTGAATGCCTCAGCCCTTGGCTGGCTGTCCAAGTGGCTGGAGAGGCCTTAAGTTGGGGCGCAACCAGCATTCCCTCCAAATATATCTGCATCACCAGCGCCACTAACTGATCTATGCTATATAGTGTGGCATGCACCCTGCAAATGTCAGAGTGAAGTTCCTGCATGCACTTCTAGTATTGCAGCATATGGCTCTCCCTGAGGCTGGCTACTCAAATGAGGAGCTCATATGCTCAAAGCCTTTAGCCATGGTGGCTATCATGAGCTGAATGGATATCTCTATTCTCAGCCCATGATCCTGCATTGCCTCAGTGAACTCTGAAGTTTATGGGTACATCTGTTCCTGATTGTCTAAGTAGAGCATCTTTCTGGTGAAGCCCTGCATCTATGCCCAGTTTATCAAGGCTGTGTCTGCCCTCCCTTCTCCAATGCACACTGTCCACAGCTTCCTCTGTCACCACCTCCTGCTCACTCATGGGGCAGAATTTCGCTGTCGGCAATCAGGGGGCAGGGCCCGCTCGCCGACACATAAAATGACGCAGGATGACATTGGGCGGAGCCCCCAACGTCATCCCACCCCATTTAAATTTTCAGGAAGGCGGGCCTGCATCAAAATCAGCCGCGGGCCCGCTGACCTGTCAATGGCCAATGAATGAAGAATAATAGAGCAGTTGTGTTTGGAAAAAAATGTGAATCTGCATTTTACTCGGTCAGGCCATTACTACTTGCCACTAAGGAAGCCAGAGATTTCTCATCAAAAAGTTCATGAAGCTTTGTTAGCTACTGAGAATAAGAATTTGGCGGACAAAAAGAAGATCATTTGGAAATTACATAGGCAGTTTGCACATCCGGCACCAAAGAAACTGAAGACTCTAATTCAAGATGCTGGAATGTTCAATAAAGGATATGATGACCTTATTGAACGATTCACTGCTCAGTGTGAAATTTGCCTTAAATATCGGAAGACACCACTGCATCCTGTTGTGAGCTTGCCATTAACCAGGGAGTTTAACGATGCAGTGGCAATGGACTTGAAAGTTTGGGACAAGGATAGAGGATTTTTTTTACTACACTCCATAGATATGGCAACCAGATTTAGCCTATCCTCTGTGATACATAGTAAAGACAAAAGGACCATTGTCGATAATGTGATGGAGAAATGGATAGAAACAGGATTAGGAACACCAACGAAGTTCCTCACAGATAATGGTGGGGAATAAGCCAGTGAGGAATTTCAAGATTGGTGCGAAAATTTAAACATCATAGTTATGCATGCTGCAGCTGAGAGCCTGTTTAGTAATGGTCTTTGTGAAAGAAACCATGTGGTAATAGATGACAT
Organism: Carcharodon carcharias; assembly: GCF_017639515.1. Lineage (NCBI taxonomy): Eukaryota > Metazoa > Chordata > Chondrichthyes > Lamniformes > Lamnidae > Carcharodon > Carcharodon carcharias. Next base: position 120,146,456 of record NC_054473.1, on the reverse strand, counting down.
GTTACATAAAATATTAGCTGATCAACCAGATTGTAAATTGCAAACGGCACTAGCATGGGCGGTGCATGCAAAGAACTCTCTGCAAATGGTTGGGGGTACAGTCCCTACCAGTTGGCATATGGAAGAAATCCGAAGTTACCTTCAGTGTTGTCAGATGCTCCCCCTGCTCTAGAAGGGACTAACATTAGCTTCACTTTTTTCTGCTCATCTGAACGCTTTGCATGCGGGCAGAAAAGCTTTCATTAAAGTTGAGGTTTTGGAGAAAATTTGGCGGACCCTATGGCACCGCATAAGACTATCAGGAATACAGTTTAGACAAGGAGACATGGTATATTATGAAAGGGAAGGCCAGAAAGAGTGGAAAGGACCTGGCAAGATAATAGGGAGTGATGGGAAAGTAGTAATTGTGCAACACGGCAATCAAACTGTTAGGGTACATTCTTCACGGTTAATTGGTACCTTTATAGGTTCTGAAAACAGGACATAGAACACAAGGAGGCACCATGCACTTCACATACACATACACTGGGTAGCTATGAGGAGCAGACAACAGCAGATACAGGGTTGACTGACTATGAACAAAGTAACACTGAGGTACAGGACAACACTATTCGTTCAAAAGGGCAACTATCCAAAGTAGGAACAAAGGTAACATACATGCCAGAAGGGACCAATGTGTGGAGGGATGCCACTATCATAGGGAGCGCAGGAAAGGCCATTGGTAAATACAGACATTGGCTAAATGTGCAGGATGACGGACGGGAGACAAGACCTATTGATTGGCCGAGGTAAAGATGTGGAAACCCAGAAACGCAGTATGAATTCTGACAGTGGACCAGAAAGTGGTCGTGATCCAAGAGAAAAATCATGAACTTGCGAAAAGAGTTCTGTTCGCATGGGAGAACGATCATGTAGTAACAGTCCAGAAATAGAGACAAATGTGATTAGAGGCCGTAGCTTAACAAGAAGGACTAGAGAGCAAGCTAGCAATCTCAATAGAAGTAGAAGTCCTTATGATCAAGAGATTCTCGTAGCTGCTAATAAGTTAGAAAGTAAGCTGATAAAGGAAGCCAAACGGAAAGAGTTAGAAAGTTGGAAGGAATTTGGGGTATATTCTGAAATACCTGACCGAGAACAGCCAGCTTTATCTCACAGATGGATCTGTATAGAAAAGGTACTTCCAGACGGCACATATGAGGCCAAAGCGAGATTAGTAGCCCGAGGCTTTGAAGAGAGACTAGGAGATCAGCATGTCAGAGTGGACTCGCCTACTGCAGGGACAGTGAGTTTGAAGATTTTTTTTTTAGCTATTTTGGCATCCTATTCCTAGGAGTGCAAATTGATTGATATAAAGGCTATGTTTTTACAGGGGGAGAAGTTTCAAAGGAAAGTTTTGTTGAAACCACCCAAAGAAGCCGGGGATGTAGAAGGAAAGCTATGGAAATTGAACATGTGTGTTTATAGGTTGAATGATGCATCAAGAGTATGGTATTTTTCTGTGAGGTCTGTCCGATTGAAAACAGGTTGCAGTCAGCTAAAGGCAGCCTCCGTGATGTTCTACTGGTACCATAAGGAGAAACTAGCTGGAATCGTTATCATGCATATCAATGATTTCCTGTGGGGAGGTTCTGTAGAATTTGAACAATGGATAAGCGAGAAGATAAAGAAAGAGTTCCAGGTCAGAAATCAGGCTTCAGGGGCCTTTAAATACGTAAGTTTAGACATTAAGCAGCACAAGTTAGGAGCACCATTGAATCAACAATTTTATCCAGAAAATGTTAATCATATCCCAATAACTCATGGTAGATCCTCACAAAAAGAGGATCCTGCTACCAAGGAAGAAAGGGAACAATTAAGAAGCTTGATTGGGCAGTCGAACTGATGCTAGTTATGAGGTGTTGGAGATGAGTACCATGATGAAACATGCTACACTTGAGCACGTCCTGAGAGCAAATAAAATGCTTAAAAAATTAAATTCTGAGAGATGTGTGCTCAAGTTTCCAGCCTTGGGTGATCCAGAAGATATGAGGTTGGTCATTTTTAGCAATGCTTCACATGCCAATCTTCCAGATGTGTACTCTAGCACAGCAAGGTTTATCATATTCTTGGTGAGAAAGAATGATAAATGTCACCCACTGGCTTGAGAGGCCAAGAAAATAAGAAGGGTAGTGAAAAGCATCTGAGCTGCTGAAATGCTAGCCTTGGTAAAAGCATTAGATATCGGGGTTTACTTATCCAATATACTGACAAGAATATTATATGAGGGGCAATGTGGGAAAAGTTTACCCATAGAAGGTTATGTTGATAACTGGTCTCTTTGAGACAACATTCATTCCACGAAAAGTGTCACTGAAAAAAGGCCAGCATAAAGATGTTAGAGAGAAGCGAGATCTCTAAGATTAAAATGGGTTGACACAAGTCACCAACTATCACACTGTTTTACAAAAAGAAGTGCCTGCTCTAAGAAGTTATTAAATGTGTTAGAAGAGAAGTGTCTTATAATGATGCAATGAAAACATTTTTTGTCTTATAATTGTTTTTATATATAATTGTATATATATATATATATGTGGTAAAAAAATTCGGGAATTATAGATGTGGAAATACGTGACGTTATTTTCTTCTGTTTGTTTAAAAAAATTGTTCTTTAAGTTTTTTTAGGAGGGGAATCTGTTAATGTGGCAATTACCTTGTTAAAGCCAATTGCTAGTTAAACAGGTGATGGGCATTGATTATCCCATCTAAATAGAATAAAAAGATACAGCTGGAACACTTTGGGTGGAAGCTACTTGGAAATCAGTAATACTGAGAAGTTGTCTTGAAAGTAAACCAGCTTGAACCAAAAAGATGAGCCTGGATTAACTCTTCCACCACAACCTCTTATTGTGAGTAACACTTTACTGGTCTGGCCTATATGTGACTCTTAAGTGCCTTCTGAACAAGAACAATTAGGGGTTGGCAATAAATGCCAAGTATGACTTTATATTTGCTGAAGGAAAATGTTACAGCCAAGTGAATAGCTTAGATTTTTAAAAAATCATTTATGGGATGTGGGCATCACTGGCTAGGCCAGCATTTACTACCCATCCCTAATTGCCCTTGAGAAGGTGGTGGTGAGCTGCCTTCTTGAACCCCTGCAGTCCCTGTGGTATAGGTACACCCACAGTGCTGTTAGGGAGGGAGTTCCAGGATCTTGGCCCAGCAACATTCACAATTTATTTCCAAATCAAGATGATGAGTGGCTTGGAGGGGAACTTCCAGGTGGTGAGGTTCCCATCTATCTGCTGCTCTTGTCCTTTTAGACGATAGTGGTCATCAGTTTGGAAAGTGCTGCTGAAGGAGCCTTGGTGAATTTCTGCAATGCATCATGTAGATGGTATACACTGCTGCCTCAATTCGTCAGTGGTGGAGGGACTGAGTGTTTGTAGAAGGGGTACCAATCAAATGGGGTGCTTTGTCCTGGATACTGACAAGCTTCTTGAGTGCTGTTGGAGCTGCACTCATCCAGGCAAGTGGAGAGCATTCCATCATACTCCTGACTTGTGCCTTGTAGATAGTGGCCAGGCTTTGGGATGTCAGGAGGTGAGTTACTCTTTTTAAAAATTTGTTCACGGGATGTCTCTCGCTGTAGCTGTCAGTCTAGCCAGTCTTGGCTTGCTTGAATAAAGGAGATGGAGAGTAAGGGACCTTCTAGATACTCGATGGCTGAATTAAATACCAGACAGCACATGGCATATAGGACTCACTCATGTTTACTCGATGTTAGCAGTGAATGAAATATGATCATGTGTATAATAATTAGTTGAAACATTATTACCTTGACAGTTCTAATTTATGTCTTTAATCTTAATTTTATGTCTTCAAGCATCCATCAGGATGTGGTGCAGGATGGTGATAATGACCCCACCTCTGTGGGTGCACTATCACGGGTCTCGGGTAAACCATACAACAGATCGGATGCTCTCGCTTCAGTGAGGGAGTTTGCACCTGGTGATTCTCACATTCACGTGAACATCGCGCAGCAATCCAGAAGTTCACCCACAGGCTGAGGACAAATCAGTCCCTTTAAGTTACTGCATGTGCATGGCCATTGCCATGCAAAAAAGTTTAAGGTGTCACACTTAAATGAAGAGGCCATGCACAACAAAGAAAAATGCAGGGAACATTGGTGAAGATGGGTTCGACATTGGATAATCTATGTTGGAGCCCGCTGGATACGCCAAACTCTACTCGGCTGAGTGCAAATGCTGAACCTCTGGGACCTTGGATGAAGAGGATACTTCTCAAGGAGCTGCAAAGAATACGCAATGTACTTGCAAAGAGATTGGAGGAGTGTGTTTAAGTATGAGTGGCATGATATCGCAAGCCTTTGTAATTATGTCTTCATCCATGGGAAAAGTGATCACTTACATGGAGCATTAAATATGGCTATCAAACAAAGGCATACATGCCTTTGGCAAAGACTTGCACATTGTGAATTCCATCTTAAACTGGATTGATGTTCATCACCCCATGGATTTCCAGAAAAGTGCCCTCCACCTCATTGCTAGAAGAGAAGTGCAGGTGGGTTATGAGAGGAAGTGGAGTTTCAGTTCGTTTCTCATCCATTGTCACCACCCCTCCCCCCACTTTCAGTTTTTAAGCCAAACGGTGCCCATGTGCCAATGATCTAGTCTTTTCCTGCACAAGTGGAGTTGGAGCAGCCTTTGGCAAGACCCCAAATTCAAAGGACACCTTCCAAGACAATCTCAGCATTTAGGGTAGGAATCTGAGCAGCCTTTACTGCTGTTGAAGCAATGTTAGAAGTGCTATGAAGGGTAAAGTTTTGTAGCTGCACAAAGGTATGCATGGGAGTATATTTCACAATGTTAAGTTTCTATTTAAATTTTGAGCCATATACCACATTGTATGTTTCCACCACTTTCCTATCTCACCCACTTTTTGTTGCTGCCTCATAAGTGGCCTTTCATTTGTGATGAATGTTAAAATAAAAAATAGCATCGAGCAAGGGGGTGCTGTTAAAGTCATGCTTAGTTGTTTGCAGGACTGCTTTGTGTTGGAGAAAGGGTTGGCTGGGGGGGGAGAAGTGACTTTTTTGCATGTGGCTATCAGATGTGTGGATTGATGAAACTTAAGTGAACCGTGCAATAATGAGGGCATCCCAGGCAGCAGTGTATACCACTGCTGCTGCCTTTGCTGTGTCACATTCTGCTGTCACCTTTTTCCTCCTACTACTATTTCTCCTTGGACTTGGGTGAAGAGACTGTTCTGTATCATTTTCTTGCTGCAAGTTCACAACTTGTTGCTGTGCAATGTTTTGCAGATTGGAAAACTCCACAAACACTCTGGCTGATGCATACAGAAGAGTGTCTTCAGATTTGTACCTGAAGTGCATCTTCAGCATACTGATAGCTAATTGCCATACTGTTAGAACCATATCTTCAAAGAACTATATTTTCTCTTAAAATTTGGAAAGACATTTCATTATTTGGACACTTGGGAGCTGATCTGGGCATTTTTTTTAAAAAGGTCATAAGTTAACCTTGGATTGAGCGAGCATGCCTTTTCTAAGAACTCACATGACTTCAGCTAAATGATCAGCATGGCCCTTGAGGAGAGCTATTTGCTTATTTGAACTGCAATTACTTTTAATTTTGGGGGAAAAAACTGTTTCAAGGCAAAGGCCCTAAAGATTTACTAGAAATCACCTGACAGGGATGAGTTTTAAGTTTTGATTATGTATTTTTGAACTCAGTTGGGAATGAACTGAGAAGAGGAAAAGCTGCCCAGGTCACCTTTCTTGAAATAGTGATTATCAGTATCCAGCTAAGAATCCTCATCACAGTTGAATGTGTCTATATTTGGAAACCCGACAGGCTGAGACGAGAATGATTGATTGGTCCCCCTCTATTCTCCACCATGCTGAAGCTCCATTGGTGAGAACCTCCAGACATTTACTGGGGCTAGTGATCCATCCTCACATGAGGGTGCACCAGATCAACAGTATCAAAGTCCTGCAAACTTTATCCTTTCTTATAAAGTTTTTTTTTCTTCAACCGCTCATCTCTGCATACACCCTGTTTGTTTGTCCATTGTGTGTATGCGTGCATGCTGGGGAACTTTAAAAGGGATTGATAGTTACATTTCCAGATTACAAATTATATATGTTAACCAGTGCATGCAACTTCTTAAAAATAAATTTAATTTTATAATAAATCAATCACCCTGCGTTTATTGAAAGAAGCCTGGTTAGTCTCTTTTATTCTGGGACGAACAATAATGAAGGTAAATAATTGGCCATTTTTTTGGTAAGTGAATTAAATGTTTACACTAATGGTATGACCTGTGGAGTAGTGGGGCTAGATAAACTGTACACTCCTCCTATCCCGGCTGTAACAATATAGCTTTCATTGATTATTCTTGGGCCTTGTTGGGTTTGTCACTGGTATTATCAGCTGCATTTTAAGTGCAAATTCCAGCTTGTAAATCTGCTTGGAGATGCAAAGAAATTAGGGAGGGTGAGTTGAAACATCATGGCAGCTACCCAAGAATCTTGCACACATCTGCTTAAACGTCTTTTTCGTGGCTTGATTTGCTAATTCAACAACATGCACAATCAATATTTTAACAAAGATATTGATATAAGGAAAATTTCACATGATTTCTAATTAAATGTTTCCAACAGAACTTCGTGTTGATATTCAAGAAGATTGAATTCAAATAAGCTCTAGGGGTTTTTTTTTTTTTGGAACATTGTATGTACTTTTTTAAAAAAAAAAAATTCCACCTGCCCTATTCTGTCTTGAGAGGGCAGAGTTCAGAACTGCTTCCTGACCTTTGCTGCAAAGCCACCTCAAGAATATCAGTATACCTTACATGAATAATGTAGACTTGGGAATGAATAACAACATCAAAATTTGCAGATGGTACAACATGGATATAGCAAACAATGTCGAATAACTAAGGGCAGAATTGACCCAGATTTGCACAAAGTGTGGCAGCAAAAAGGACCTGTTGGCCACAATTTAGCAACGCCTCCCTTGGGCACCATTGGTATGTAGGTCCAGTAGAGGCCCACTGTGAAGTCCTTGACCCTCACTCTGGGCAAAGGCCAGCAATCAAGGTCATCAAACCAGCATGGGAGGTGGTGGCAGAGGTGGTCAATGCCAATGCCCTGCAAAAGAGGACAGCAACCCATTGTTGAAAGATGATGAATGATCTCCTTCATTCTGCCAATAAGTCACTCTTCTCATCACTCTGCACTCAGTTAAACCTATCACACATCCATAGGAATCTCACTCACTGCCAATTCTGGCTTCTGGCAGTCCTTCAAATGCCAAAAACCTGGGAAGTCCCTGCCACTGCCTGTTGTGGTTTAGATGGTGCAATGTGACCCCAAGGGTACTCCAGAACTAGGACCAAGGGCCACCACCAATCTCTCTCTCTCTCTCTCTCTCTCTCTCTCTCTCTCTCTCTCTCTCTCTCTCTCTCTCTCTCTCTCTCTCTCTCTCTCTCTCTCTCTCTCTCTCTCTCTCTCTCTCTCTCTCTCTCTCTCTCTCTCTCTCTCTCTCTCTCTCTCTCTGTCTCTGTCTCTGTCTCTGTCTCTGTCTCTGTCTCTGTCTCTGTCTCTGTCTCTGTCTCTGTCTCTGTCTCTGTCTCTGTCTCTGTCTCTGTCTCTGTCTCTGTCTCTCTCTCTGTCTCTGTCTCTGTCTCTGTCTCTGTCTCTGTCTCTGTCTCTGTCTCTGTCTCTGTCTCTGTCTCTGTCTCTGTCTCTGTCTCTGTCTCTGTCTCTGTCTCTGTCTCTGTCTCTCTCTCTCTCTCTCTCTCTCTCTCTCTCTCTCTCTCTCTCTCTCTCTCTCATCTGCCCTGCAGATCGTGTCCTTCTTCCGTCTGTGGCACCACTCGCCACCCACATGTGGCAGGCACCCTTCTCTCTGGGATGAGGTGCATGGCCCCAGGGTGTGCACCTGCTGATCCTCCTCCCTACACTCCATCTGTCTTCATGCAGGGCAAGCTGGCACACAACAAAAGGGAGAGGTTGCAAACTGGTGGAAGAATGCCCAACAAGAAGGTCCTCACAGATGTTGAAAATAGCGTCATCCAGCTGCCTGGTGACAATCTGGACCATTCCTGTGTTGACAATAACGTTGTGCTCCTCAACCAAACAGTGCAACTTCCATCAGACAACCATGCTGTGAGTGAGTTCCCTGTTCTGCAGTCCCCTGCCATGCACTAATTATCTCTCCTGGCTTTCACAAGCACATCTGTGAAGCTGCCGAGGGGTCCACAACCCAGGCCCTCGACTTAAGCCCTGGAGACACCTTGGAAGAAGAATCTGATGATGCCCTCATTGAAGACCCATCACATGCTTACCCACACCTTCCACCAGCGCAGAGATGCATACCTTGGTGGTCCTAATTCTGGAGTACCCTTGGGGTCACATTGCACCATCTAAACCACAACAGGCAGTGGCAGGGACTTCCCAGGTTTTTGGCATTTGGAAGACTGCCTAAAGCCAGAAATCTGCTGAGTCTGAGTCAGATGAGGAGCCTATAGACTTGGACATCAGTTGCTGGAGCTGCAAAGGAAAGCTTGGGAACACCAGCTGCACTCACCAGATTGCAAGGGATGATGGAGGAGTCCATCTACCTTCAGTCTGAGGTAATAACGCTGGCATGCCAATGCACCGAGGTCAACACTGGTAGGATGGCGGCTACCAGGGAGACCTTTGTCCAGTATATTGGTCCTGCACTGCTGCGCAGGCTGAATTCCATTGCTGACACCATAGTTGGCCTTCGAGCTGGATCGCATCCCACTTGCATTGACACTGTTGATCTCACTCCAGTTTCCCCTTCGCCTCAAAGAGTCAGCCAGGGGCCCTCAGGCACCTACAGGGAGAAGGATCGGCAGGTGCACAGCCTGGGACCTTCCACCTAGGTGACTCCGGGAGTGGCCGGTGCATCCGAATCTCCCCTTCCTGCGACCCCAGCAGCTCCAGTTCCATAGGCCGAGGATCGTGCCACTGCCACACAGCAGGACCCCAAAAGCAGTCTGGAGTCCTTCAGGCCTCGGCCCTCCAGAGGATGCCCACCAAGGTCATCACAGACAGGGCGTAGCCTCTGCTGTGGATGTCAGGGGAGCACCAAGATGTGGCAGGTTTAGAAAGGTAAAGATGTAATCGCACAGCCTGGGCATGGGTGTTAATCTCTTGTACATAATGTTCACTATTGTAAATAAATTCCCAAGAATGTCTCCTTGGCTATGGCTCCTTGTTCTGACGAACAGAGTTTGTCACTCAGATGTGAAAATCTTGGTTCCTGCACAAGATAAAGGCAGGAGTCTCAGTCGAGAGCTTCTTCCCTGTGCACTATGTAACCTTCAGAGCAAGGTGATGGTCTGGCTTCACACTCGCTGGATACATTAGTGATGTCTGCACCTCCGATGGTGCTTGCCATTACTGCCAGAATATTGTAGGCAAGCATCAGAGTTCTGTCATTCTGTGTGTGTGTGTGCTCTCAGCACCTTTTTTTGAGTTGGAGCTGGCCACAAACCCCCCCCCCCCCCCAACCACCTCTTCAACATCTGCGACTGGTAACAGTGTACTCCTGAAGGGGACAAGTGCTGAAAACGGACAAAGGATCAGGTGCATTTAAAGTTTCATGGCTGCGTCTCCATGTGACCCTGATCACAGAGCACAAGCAAGTTGCTGTCACCCAGACAGGAATCAGACACTCACAGAGGATACGTGAAGGTCTATTGAGTTTCTTCACTGCATGTCATTGTCATCCTCTTGGAATCTAGTGACTATTAGGGCCTCCGTCGTGTCTCCATGACATAAGCCTGAGCACTGAGGGTACGTGTGCTGCCATCAGCCACACAGGAGTCAAAGATTTACAGATGCAAGGCAAGGATCTGGACTATCCTCACTGCATCTGGTCATCATCCTTCACAAATCTTGCAGCTATTAGAGGGCCTCCTGAGTATGCCTTCCTCATCTGGCCAGTGCGATGACCTCATTGCTAGTATCCTTGCCTTCAAGAATTTCATCACCATCATCCCTTCAACATCCTTCTCATCGGAGGAGATGTGCACCTCTTCCATCACCTCCTCAGCCAGGTCCTCTTTCTTCTCCCCCACCCCCCACAGTTGATGATGATGATGTGCAACACCCTCGGTGGATTGTACTGCAGTGCTCCACCAGACCTGTGGAGGCACTGGAACCTCATTTTCAAAAAGCCGATTGTTTGCTGCACCAAAGTCCAGGCCATGGCATGAGCCTCGTTTATACTGTCACGCCACTCCACAGGTGTCATCAGTTACGCCCTCTGTTGGTAGCCCTTGTTCCTGAGAAGCCAACTGTGCAGCCTTGAGGCGCCATGGAAGCTGAAAGGGACCTTAGACTTCTAAGGATGTAGGAGTCATGGATACACCCTGAGAATCATGTGCAGACCTGTAGGATGCATTTTGTGGTAGTCGCACACCAGCTGAACACTTGGCGAGTGGAAGCCCTTGCAGTTAACGTAGTTGGCTGCTTGTTGCCACGGAGATCTAAAAGCAATGTGAATACAGTCAATTGGAACCTGCACCTGTGGAAAACCAGAGATCTGTGCAAATCGTAGAGCTCTTGCTTCCTGGGTCCCCCACCCCAACCGATGGCATCCATGACCTCCCTGGATACACTTGTATATGGAGGCTTATGAGGTCCCACACAGGTCACCTGTGGATCTCTTGAAGGAGCCATTGGTGAAAATATTAGCATCGTCATTTTCATGGCCGCTGTGGCAGCGGATGTCCTCCATCTCCCCATGGTGCCAAGTCCTGCAGCAGGTGGCATATGTGACTGTGCATGTCTAGGGAACTAGTCAGTCTTCGGTGACACTAGTTCTCAGTCATCTGCTGAAATGACAAGCTCTGTCTGTAGATCCTGGGTCTATCGAGGTGCCTATGAATGATAGTGTATGCAGCAGGTCCTGCCACCTCTTCATCTTGAGGGAGGTGCTTTTCCCTTTGCCAAGCCAGGTGCCACCACTGCATTCTTCTTCTTTGCTCCCTGTGAGCCGTGAGACGTACTGCTAAATCACCAGGCTCCATGATTCTATTGTTCTCCTGCAGGATCAAAGAGGTGCATGGGTTGGCATATGTGTCCTAAGAACCTCTCTTGGTTAAGTCTGAAGGCTCCTTCATGCATGCAGAAGAGTGCTGGCCACTATTTGAATGGCCATTGTGTAGTGTGCTCATTGGCTGTTTGAAATCCCATCTACTTCTGCCCCATTCCATTTGACTGACAACTTCGGCCACTGAACTGTATGCTGTGCTCTGAGCTGAAGGGCAGGCATTCTCCATACTTACGTTGCAAGGCTGCGCTGTTGGCTTGAACCATGATGAATACTGGTCCAAACCTTAATAAAGACATTGCAAGGGACTGTGACCGCCTCCACCAGTAATTGTGCCATGGCCATCTTTCGCAAGGGGATTCTATAATGTGCCCAGTTGGCCAATTGTTTTGCTACCCCTAAAACACACATTAATTTGCAGTCTACGCCCAAGGGGTGAAAAGTTCTGGAGCATTTTGGTGGCACTTTTCATGTTGTAATGTTGCTTGAGCGGGCAGAGAAGCTTCAGAGGTCCAACTCCAAGCATATCAATGGAGCTGCAGCTGAATGGAAGAATGCTCATTTTTGACAAGTTTTTCCAAGTGCATGGCAATTTCCCTCACCACCCACCCCACCCCCACCCCGCCACCACCCCCCCCCCCCCCCCCCACCGAGCCACACTGCAACTCTTGCCCTGGCACCACATTGAAAGCCAGCCAGAAAACAAAGAATTCTGTGCACGCCCCATGCCCCAGAACGCCCAGCACCTCTTGATGTCTTACAGGCGATACGCGTGAGCTCTGCGCAAGGTTGTGTGCACTCATTTCCGAGTTCCCCTCGAGTTCAGGTCTCCAGGCGCACATCACTTATGTCCAGTTGCGAAACACACCCGATGTGCCAGGATGATCCAGCGTGGGGGGACTGATTCCAGCTAGCAGAGCTTATAATTAAATGCAAATGATGTTTCCGATGTGCGAAGACAGGAAACATGGCCCACCATTAACGGGTGGAGCAGGCAATCGCAAACTGGTTTGACAATGACGTAAAACTGATTTTTGGCCTTATTGTAAATCCCCGCCCACCATAACACCTGATGCCAACTGGGCCGGAAAAATCCGCCCTTAATAGATGTCATTTAAAGACTTGAAGATTGGTCAGGTAAGCGGTGCAAGTCGCAAATCAAACTAACATAGATAAATGTGAGGTGATGCTCTTTGAGCTAAAGCATCATAGAGTCAAAATGGCACTGAAGGATGCCATTCGGCACATCAATCCCATGCCAACTCTCTCTAGGTAGGAAACATCACCTGCACCTTAGAAAATTTTTAAAAGTCTGAATGGGGTGGAAGTGAGCAAAAGGATCTTTGGATAGGTAAACAAATAATAGGTCAACAAAGCAATTAAAATACTAAAAAGCACTGTTGGGATAAATGGTCTGTATATTGTATGTAATATCTTGGGTAATAGCTCTCCCTTACTGGCAGAAACTTGTAGTCAAGTTTTTGTATAGGGAAGCCTTTAACTGGTACGGAATCAGGTTTCCTTTACATTTGGAACCAATGGGGATGGGAACAGGTGTGATTAATCAAGCATTTACACTCCCATAGCAGCCATTACTGAGGCTGCTGGTTGACCTGAGGGAGTGATTTTGTGCCAAAACCTTCCATTGCACCAGAGGATAGCAAATGTCACAAAGGAGCCAGAGGCCTGGCACCTGTGGAAGGCAGTCCCTCGCTTTATCGATGCTGACCTGATTTTAATACTGAAGGCCATGGGGGAGAAGTGGGAGGTCATGTTCCCGAAGGTTGGTAGGAGGAGACCACCTTGTCATACATCAGAGGTACCTCCCTGTTGAACGTCATCTCCCTGCACCTCGTTCCTCCTCTCTCAAATCCAGATCTTGCACTTCCCCTGAGCAGCCATCTTCTTTGGGGCCTCATTATCCTCAAGGTCCACATGCCTCTCTGGAGAACCATGTAACCCATGTAGAAGAGTGCAGCAGACCACCATAATGACACTGACCCTTGCAAGTGGTTATTGGACAGCACCACCTGACCAGTCCAAGCACTGGAATCACATCTTCAGAGGCCTGATGGCCTGCTCAGTGGTTATGCTACTGAACAGGTGGCAATGGTTGTATCACCCCAGCACCTCTGTCTGGGGCTCTTGTAGAGGGTGAATAGCCAAGGAAATTCTTTGATCTCTAGGATCTATCCACACACTTCAGGGATTCAAGTGAATATCTGAGGCAGCCAGAACTGGCAGAACATAAAGGAGTCATGGAAGCAGAGGGCATTAAGAGTCAACCACATTCCTGTGGGTCTGGTGTCACATTTAGGCCAGACCAGGAAAAGACAACAGATTTCCTTCCCTAAAGGGGCATTAGTGAACCAGATGTGTTTTTACGTCAATCGTTTTACAGTCATCATTAGACTTTTAATTCCAGACTTTTATTAAATTCAAATTCCACTATCTGCCATGGCAGGATTCAAACCCAGGTCCGCAGACCATTAGCCTGAGTCTCTGGATTACTAGTCCAGTAACAATAACACTATGCCATCACCTCCCCTTATTGGTGTAAGCTCTTGCTGATATTGCAGACCAGTTGAACCTTGAGGGAGTGGAAGACTTTCTTGTTGATGAATCTCACTGTCCAATCACTGTGCCTTGATACCCACATGGGTGCAATCGATGATGCCTTGCACATGGGGGGAATCCAGCAATTGAGGTGCAACCCAATGCCCTCTGTTCCAGCGTGGCCGAGCTTGTTGTCAAATGAATGCACTGTCCAACTCTGGCAAATAGTTCATCATTGACCAGTGAGATGCAATAATGTGCAGCCATTTGCGAGATGCCACAAAGATCTAGTTGATCCTTTAGAAGAAGCGAAGAAGTTCACGGCTGCAGTAACTGACAGCTACTGGCAGGGCATGGCAACCAGTGCTGTTAGTTCAAATTCTTTAGCAACATGTGAACAGATTCAGTCAGCTTCTGCCAGTAGAGTCAGTCTCCTGTAACACTGGGCCTCCTGTCATCACAAGGTAATTCCATCTTCAGCAGACCCTGCATTGACGGCACAGTTTCTGTTATTTTTCTGCCTTTCCATTCCCAGACCCTCCTGATTCTGCCTTTTCTATGGAGGGTATTGTCTCTTATTTCTATTGAGCCAAAAATCTGAGTGCCATCTCCAATGCCAACTGTAGCCTTACTTTTAGACAGGTAGCCATCCTATTGTCCTGCTTCTGCAATGCCAGGAGGCTACGATCCCATTTGATGCCAGAGTGCTGAATGCACACTTTCCTTGCCACCTCCACAGTGCATAGACAAACACATACCAAGTGCTGAGTCCCTCCTTTTCCCTTTTGATGCCCTGGGCAGCCTTGACTGGTTCCTCATTGTGTACCAGCCTCCCCTCAGCTGTTCAGAAACTGAGATTGTAAAACCATTTCCCCTTCAAATATTCCATCCTCCGATTCCCGGATAGTCAACTTACTTAATACATTACTTAATATGTTTCAGTCCCTTGGAATAACCAATACCTTATTTTGCAGATGATGTTTAAAATTCTTCTTGGCTATTTGAAATGTTTTCATTTCTTAAAATCTTAAGATTTCATTGCAATGACATTTTCCAACACATTATGTTCATAAAAATTCAGATCTATCTAGATTGTTTCAGATTCACTGTACTTCTGTGTTACTTTTTGAATTAAACTCAAATTATAATGAAATGCACTCTTTTAGGTTAACACTTCTCTGATTTGGGCTTCAGGGAGTAAACTTCCCTTTTTAACATAAACAAGAATGCCTATTTCTCTGCTGCTACCAACTCGCCCCAAATCCTTTTCATCCATCATCTCTGCTCGCTGATTCATGTTGGCTCCCTGATCCAACAATGCCTAGATGCCACCTGGCTTATGTATGTCCCATGTCCTTCAGAAGTGATTCCAATTTCCCAGGAATGTAAAACCCTTCTCTTGTACCCTCCCCTTCCCCACCCCCCTCCACCCCCAACCTTGGATTAATTTGTTCTACCCTCCTTTTTCTATGCTCACTAGTGTGTGGTAGTAATTTGAAGATTATTATCTTTGAGATCCCGCATGCTGGTTTGTTTCCTAGCTCCCTAAATTCTGGCTGCAGAACTTCACCTCTCTTTCTGCCTATGCCCTTATTATCAATATGGACCATGAATGTTGGCTGTTCACCCTTCTCCCTCGAGTATCTTTGCAGTCGCTCCTTGACACCAGGGAGTCATCATACCTTCTGGATTCATGTCTGCCATCATAGAAGTGCCTGTCTGTTCCCCTGACAATTGAATCCTCTATTACTATTCATTTGCCTCCTGCTCCCCTATACAATTGAGCCAGCCCCATGGTGCCACTGACTTGGGTCTAGCTGCAATCCTCAGAGGAACTATCACTCTCACCAGTATTCAGCATTGAATACAGATTGAAGAGTGGGGGGCACTCGTGGGACAACTACCTGGTCCTCTTTGACTGCCTGGCAGTCACACATTCATCCTTTACCCGCATACTCTTAAGCTGCAGGCTGACCACATCTATAAACATGCTATTGATGAAACTCAAATTCATAGATATGCCACAGTGACACCAGCTGCTGATCCTGCTTTGCAGTAGCTCAAACTCCAGATTTCAGCTGACAACACTTCCTGCACATGTGATTGCCCAGGATATGGGAAGTATTATGGAGATCCTATATGGAACAGGGTGCACACTCCATGGGTCCAAGCTGCCCTGACATGCCTCTATTTAGTAAACTATTTGATGGAATCTACAGTTTGCAGGAAGCATATATGAGCTGTTGTCTGCACAGATTTTTGAATGTTTTGTTGGGTGAACTGACTCTGGTCTCGAAGCTTGTTTTTTAAAACAGTCTCTAACTGAAAGAGAAACGAAGACTTCAGGTTTATGGGAAATGGGCTGTGATCTCGGGTTGAAACCAGACAAAGGACAGAGCCATGAGATGACCTCAGCGATGCAATTCAGTGCAGCCAAGCTGTGAAGCGTTGCATATGGGACAGTTTAAAGAGAAGGCTGAAGGCTAAATCTGGGAGTGGGGATAAGAAAAGCAAAGTTACTGCTGCTGCTTCTGTAATTTTAAAGGGACCAATTAACCAGAGCTGGCCATTTTGCTGAATATTCTGCCTGTGGGACTCGGGTTGGTTGGGAGTGGCTGTTGGAGGAGAAAGGAACTGTAAGTCTACAAAAGCAAGACAGAGTTTCAAAGGACTTTGTGGCCGAACGTGGTGCATATATGCTAAGGGAGCTGCCTAATGAATCTGAGATTTACCTTTGCACCTGCTATTTAAAGTGTAATTTATAGTTTAGATTGACTGACTGTAATTTGCTTTTCAATTCGTATTTAACTTTTATATTGATTTTGGTTTGATTCTTAGTTATAAAGAATGAAATCCTGTCCATTGGGTTTTTCATTGGGATCATTCAGTAAGCTTGGTTCTTTTAGTTTGTTGGTCTCCACGGGATCATAAGTATTAAATTTACTACTTAATTTAATAAAAACTCACCAGCTACTTACAAATCAGGTGCTTTCCTCGTGCTGATGTCATTTTATCTTATAGGGAAGTTAATTGAAATTTTTTACTTAACTCTTATTATCAAAAACCTTCAATTTTAATCTCTTGAAAAATTCAGAACCCTTTGATGTTACTATCTCTTGTTATTTAATTTTTACTTTATCTCTTAGATCTGATTAATTGATTTCAGCACTGATTGTAATTCTAAAATAAATTAAAAGATTGTCTTCAGTTTTTAGTATGTATACTAATTAAATCAATTAAGTATAGCCTTACTTTATAGTTGATTAAATTAGAAGCTTACCGGAAAACTCACCCCGCGTCACTCCTTGTCCTGTGAAGTCACTTCGCTTTCAAAGCAATCCAATTCCACTCTGCTCTGGCTGCTCAGCTCCTGCTCTTTTTGAATCGCTGCTCTGCCTCTATGTTCCTGCTTTTTTTTTTAATCTCCACTCTGACTCTCAATCCTGCAATTTCATAAGAGAGGCAAAATAAGGTCAATCTTGTGTAAGGGGAATGACAAAATGAGAGAAATTAAGTATCAATCTAGAAAGAAAAGTCCCAAATTTCCAAGTGAGTTGTTAATTATGGAGAACAGAGCACTTTAAGTGTTTTACTCACTTTCAGAATTTTTAGTACAAAATGTAAGTTTGTTTGAGTCGAGACTTTTTAGTTCAAATAGTTCAAACCAATATTATGAATGACAAAAAGTTAGTTTGCGGATATAGCAAGTAATTAGGAAGGCAAATGGAATGTTGGCCTTGCATTGGGATCAGTTCAGAGAAGGCTCACTACTCTGATTCTTTGGATGAAGGGGTTGTCTTATGAGGAAAAGTTGAACATGCTGGGCCCATACTCATTGGAGTTCAGAAGAATAAGAGGTGATCATATTGAAACATGTAAGATTCTGATGGGGCTTGACAGGGTAGATGCTGAGAGGATGTTTCCCCTCGAAGGGGAATCTAGAGCTGGGGGTACAGTTTAAAGTTTAAGACTGAGACAAGGAGAAATTTCTTCTCTCAGATGATCATTAATCTTTGGAATTCTCTTCCCTAGAGAGTAATGGAGACTGGTCATTGAATATATTCAAGGCTTAGTTGGACAGATTTTTGATCTATAAGGGTGTCAAGGGTTATAGTGGGGGGCAGGCAGGAAAGTGGAGTTGAGACCGCAGTCAGATTAGCAATGATCTTATTGAATGGCAGAGCAGGTTTGCAGGGCCGAATGACCTATTCCTGCTTCTATTTCTTATGATCTTATGACTCACTTAACTGTAGACTTTTTTTTGTCTGTAGGTTCCCATTCAAGAATTGGCACACACAGTTACTGCACCTTATGATATTTGCCTTCCCAATATTGGACCAGGGAATCTTCGATCAACTATCTGTGCCATAGGAACAAAAACCATCGTCCTGGTTCGTAATGAGCAAGGTACCATTAATGCAAAACCAATCACAAATGCACTATTTCTCACTAATACCTGCTAACTGCCATGATATGTAAGATACTGATAGAAAACTTATTTGAGAACCAGGCCCTTCAGCTCGTGAACTAATATTACCTATTTTTTTGGAATTCGGTAAACCTAGTAGATGTATAAGATGCCATTGCACTATTTGAACAAACATGGGAGTTCTTCTGATCTGCATTCACTGGATCGATACCAGTAATTAAAAAATATTGGGTGGTTCATTCATTTGTTAATTTTGGGACCTTGCTTTATGTAGAATTGACTACCACATTTGTCCACGGAACAGTGGCTGAACTTCAAATAATCTGTTGGCTATAAAGCACTTTGGAACAACCTAATGACCTGAGCAATGCTATATAAATGCATGTTTGTTCATTATTTACTGATGGCTTTTGCAACCTGTGGTACCTGTTGAGTTTGATTCTGAGTTAGGTCTTGTAGCAAGCTGTGAGAATGCCCAGATAATCTAGCCAATCCTCCTAGGATTTATCCCTGTCTCTTCCTATCCTGCTGCAGAGGTGTATGAGGAGTACAGCCGGAAGACTGTGACCAGGCCTATGGTAGATATCACTGACACCAAATCATCCCATATCACAGACAATGTAAAAGAAGAGAAATTGGGAGTTTTTGCTTCTGTCTTCAGTGACACTGAGCAGTGAAGGAGAGTCCAAGTCCGATTCAGATCAGTAAGTGCATTTATTAATAAATAGGCAAAGTACATAACAAAAATTATGAAAGTTGCTGAAACTGAGTCCAAAATTTCTATTTTTGCCATTGAGAAATTTACAGATTCAGTTCATTCTTATTAGTTGGTCAACATGATCTGTTGAAAATATGGGTCAGTTTTGTGCAGTCTATCGACTGCTATGCCTTGGTTTATTGTATACGTGATCTTTAGTGAGGACTTGGCATTGTGTGGTGTGATGAGGGCTGGCTAGCTGACTCAGGGATAGTTATGTGACCTGTGACTGTGTGCATTGTAAAAATATTAATGAAGTAGTTGATTGTTATGAGACAAGAAGAGAAATAATACACCAATATGCCTCGCTAAGCTACATTGTATACTGAAATAAATTTAAATAGTTGCTGTTTGTGCAGTGAAACTGACGTTTGTTGCCTTCTGGTTAATGACTCTGACCAAACCATAAAATAAAAATCAGTTTCTCAAACATAGTGTTGTTTACTACATTAGTCACAAAGGAACAATCCCCAGCCTTTATCTTCCATGATGCTTCTACAATTGACTTTCAGAAAAACAGACTCTATCCCTGTCTTTTCTTCCTTTCATTCATTTCCGTGTTGATATCAGTATATAGAAGCATAAGTAAAATGTTAATGCATTGAAAAGCAATAGTGCATATTCTTGTAACTGTACTGAATTTGAAGACATTCCATCATTAGCTCAAGTTTGCTGAAGCTTATTAGGATGATGCCTGTCTTATTGTCCCAGAGTACCAGTGGGGCTACTTGTAGTGTACAATTCAATAGTAATGCCATGCAAGTCTCTGTATTAACTAGCATTACTTTATCCTTTCTGAGCTAGTTTTGTCAAAATTGTTCATGGTTTCTTTTCTCTGATATTATTGGTCTTATGTTACTTGGCTGTAGTGTGAGACTCCAGTATACTATAATCACAGATACAAATAATCAGTTAACCCCTGTAATGTGCCTATCATGTTGAAATAGCAATAGAGACTACTTTACATTTCAGATAGCTGTGTATGTGAATTTGTCTTTTGAGTTTACCATTAACCTTAATGGAGTAATTTTTAACATGATGAAGACTGTGTGCATTTATTGTCATTCATATAGCTGTAAATTATAGAATAATGTTGCATAAGCACTGGACTTCTACTATTCAGGTTTCTTCAACGAATTATCAAATGTCATTGAATAGCTGAACCACACAGACCAGAAATATCCCAAGTTTGATCCACAGTGTATGGTGAGCAAGCTGACCTCAGCCAGAGTGGCAGGCAGGGCGCTGCAGTCACCCTCTGTATCCTTGGCTTAAAGGAGGGAATAGGATGGTCCTTGTTCCTAGCTGTTATCTAATAACTCCGGATGGAAATATACATGTGTACAGGGGTAAGTATCCAATTTGTTGCCCGGTTGTAAGATTGTCATTGTGAATTGGCTGCCAATTATAAAAAACATTCAATTCTAATTTCTGTTGATTTCAATGGATATCTAAGTTGGACAATTTCTGTCATGGGTGGCAGATCCACAATGGCACTTTACAATCTTGCAATTATAATTACATATTCAATAATTTCAATAGTTAAATTGGATTTACACTAATGCTAGATGCTGGGCCAACGTCCAAAGTTTTGCTCTGTGCAGAAAGAAATGAAGAGAGAAACTACTTTTGGAAAGGTTTTACATTCCAAGTAATTTTTTGTTGTAATTTGACTAGGAGATAACCGTTTCTGGTGCCATTTTGCTGATATGACACTAAGTATAGGAGTTATATTTCTCCTTTTTTAAGCTCTGTTATGAGCATTCTGCACACACTGCATTTTAAGTATGTGCTTTGTTAATTGTACGTCCTTCCTCCAGGGAAGAAAATGAGTATAAGGAACAACGTAAGGCAGTATTGAAACACTTCTTGAGCAGTGTGCAAGAACGTCGTCAAAAGAGAAAGAGTGGACAAGAAAATAATGACCTCTCTTGTTCAGAAATAGGAATGGAGGCCAGAATTGTTGCTGCCCTAAGTTATATGCACTCTGTCACGTGAGTATGACATGAACATGGGACTCCAATATTTTGAATGCATTTCCTTGGGGTCTGGACAATCACAACAGAATTGAAGTTCAAAGAAACTAAATTTAAAATCTATACAGTTCAGAAGACAGTCATTTGTGAAAAGTTACACAAACCCTCAGTCTAACAATCTTTTTCCTTTACAAGCATGGCTGTAAAACAATGTCCATTTCAGAATATGAGTCATGACAGTACCTTATATCACTGTGTTAGTATGAATCATCTCTTTGAAAAATACTTCTGGATAGTAATAGATATAATTATTTATATTGGTGGAGCAATACAATTTCAGCCAACTGCTGCATTTGTCCAGTTAAGGCAAAAATTAGAATGGAACATTGCCATGTGTGCAAAATGATTTCAGAAATCTTACAAGAAACATGTATCAGATTGAATTGGCAAGTTCTAATTGGTTTTATTAGCTGACTGAGGTGTTATCATCACCACCAAAAGTGTTTCTGTTAAAAGACCCAGGAGAAGGAAGAGATGAATACCTTTTAATCTAAAAATGCTGTGGAGATGTGGTAACTATTGACTACCATATGGTTAAAATTTTTATGATTCCACTGGAAACAGAAAAGGTCAATCCAAAAATTGGAAAATCAGATTGGATTTGAACAGATTTAAGAAAGATGAGGAGCGAGCCAGCTGAGGTGAAGTTGGAGACAATATTGGCACACAAGACAGTAGATTAACAGTGGGATGTTTTTAAAAAGGTATTAAATAATATCCATTTTAAAAAAGATGACTATGATTTAATATGCCCAGAGTAAATAAAAAGATTGGAACAAAGCATTAGGGGTGGGCAATAAATGCTGGCCTAGTCAGCGATGCCCATATCCCATGAACGAGAAAAAAAAAAATTCTTGTACTCCAATCCCCTTGCAATAAAGGCCAGCATGCCATTTACCTTCCTAATTGCTTGCTGTATGTTAACTCTTTGTATCCCTTCCAAGAGCACACCAAATCTCTTTGAACATCAACACTTACAAGTTTCTCAGCTTTTTAAAAAAAAATATTCAGCTCTTCTATTCTTTCGACCAAAGTAAATAACTTCAAACTTCTCTACATCATCCATCTGCCATTTTGTTGCCCACACAGTTAACCTGTCTATATCTCTTTGCAGTCTGTGTCTTCCCAGAGCTTACCTTTCCACCTAGCTTCGTATCATCAGCAAACTTAGATACATTACTCTTTGTCTCTTCATCTAAGTCAGGGGTGGGGAATCCCTGGCTTGGGAGCTGGATGCAGGCTGTTGCACTTTTTCATCTGGCCCTTGGTGAGATTTTTTTTTAAAAATCACATGCATATGATGTATACATCTCTGCCATCTACTGAATAAATGTTAACAGTCACCGCGGGGCTAATTTGTTGAAATATGCAGCCAGAAACAGGGAAGTGCAACACAAACAGGAGACTCAAGGAGGACAATGTCCCGCTTTTCTTTTTAAAAAGAATGGTGGACTAGCCAGTCTGAGAAATCAGTTACTTGGACTCTTATTGAGATTGTGTTACTGAAGTTCATTTGTTGGTTATTTAGTTTCTTCGCTTTAAACAGAGATGGGAACCAATTTCAAAACTCCAAACCCTGATAACCAATCTGGGAATGGGACTGAAACTAGCAATGATACTGAGAAGCTAAATATTGAAACCAACATGAGCAAAACGTGAACCATTCCCGGTCCAGTTTCCCTTCAATTTAAACTGCTTTGAGTGATGCTCTTGGATAGTCCCAGGTGAGAGGTGAACCAGGTAAAGCTATCCCAAGATAGTCACGGGTGAGAGGTGTCCTGGTCTCTATTGCTTAACTATCCAGGGCAATTGCTGTCATTGCCATGTTCGCCAGTATCTACTCAAGTGATGGGCAGGAGGTTTTGGAAGTGGCAGTAATGCAAACTGAAGTATCAGTCATTGTAAACAGCATATAGTGCGTGCGTGTTCGTTCGTTCTAAGTCATTGATTTATATTGTAAATAGCTGAGGCCACATTAAGAGTGGAATAACAAAGTATAAGAGGGAATCTGAGGGGGGAAAAAAATTCGAAAGGGACCATAAAATATTTTACAAGTATATCAGTAAAATGTGAATTGTTAAATTGCATGAGAGGCGAGGATTGTCAATTTGTAGGTGATGATCAAAAATACGGCGAAGATAAGTACATTGCATGCTCTTCATTAAAGAGAGCATATTGGAGAGGAGGTGAATCCTTAAGTGGTTGAGAATGACATAAGTGCTGTTAGTGTTAAACCTCTGACAGTCATTTGGTCATATTGGACACTAGAAGTCAATCTTTACTTAGTTTTAGATTTATTCAGAGTGAAACCATTATATGTTATCAATAAATCAACCAATCAAGGCCCTACATTGTATATACTTATACAATTAACAATTATGATGGATAAAAGTAAAATTTCAGTTGTTAATTAGGCTACAGAAAGACAAAGCACCAGGGCCTGGCAAACTATAGCTTATGACCCTGAGGGGCGAAGTTGCCAAGGCCTTAGAGATCATAGTTCAAGGGTCTTTTTATTCTTTCATGGATGTGAGTGTTGCTTGCAAGGCCAGTATTTGTTGTTCATCCCTAATTGCCCTTGAGAAAGTGTTGGTGAGCAGTCTTCTTCAATTGTTGCAGTCCATCAGCTATAATGCTGTTAGGAAGGGAGTTCCAGGATTTTCACCAATGACAGTGAAGGAATGACAATATAGTTCCAAGTCAGGATGGTGTGTGGCTTGGAGAGGAACTTGCAGGTTATGATGTTCCCATGCATCTGCTGTCCTTGTCCTTCTGGATAGCAGAGGTTGTGAATTTGGAAGGGGATGGTTGGGTGTAGATCAAGTAGGCTGCTTTGTCCGGGATTGTGTCAAGCTTCTTGAGTGTTGTTGGAGCTGCACTCATCCAGGCAAGTGGAGAGTATTCCATCACACCCTGACTTGTGTCATGTTAGATAGTGGACAGTTAGATCATGGACAAGCTTTGGGGAGTCAGGAGGTGAGTCAACACAGAACTCCCAGCCTCTGACCTGCTGTTGTAGCCACAATATTTATATGGTTAGTCCAGTTCAGTTTCTGGTCAATGGTAACCGGCAGGAAGTTGATGGTGGGGGCTTCTGCAATGGTAATGCTGTTGAATGTCAAGGAGAGATGGTTAGATTCTCTCTTGTTGGAGGTGGTTATTGTCTGGCACTTGTGTGGCATGAATGCTACTTGTTGCTTTTCAGCCCAAGCCTGGATATTGTCCAGTTCTTGCTGCATTTGGACATGAACTGCTTCAGTGTCTGAGGTGTTATGAATGATACTGAACACTGCAATCATCAGTGAATATCCCACTTCTGACCTTTTTTGAAGTCAGTGATGAAGTAGTTGAAGATGGTTGGGCTTCAGAGGAACTCCAAGCAGCAATGTCCTGGGACTCAATGCAGCAACCACAACCATCTTCATTTGTGCTAGGTATGACATATTGAGCATTATGGGCAGAATAATACGGGGTTGCGGATGGCAAACCGCCCCCCCCCCCCCCCCCCCCCAAAAAAAAAAACCAAGTCAGTGTGGAGCTGACATGCAGCTATAAAGTGCTGTGGAGCAGATTAACGAGGGCCAAATGGGACTTCCGCCCCTCACTGGGGAGAAAGTTCTGCCCTCTGGAGCTGCCAGCCAATCAGTCATGGCAGCATGCGGGAGACCTTCAATTGTCACTGCTAGGACTGCAGAAGACCAAGGACCATGGAATCCTGGAGCAGGTAAGTCCGGGGTCTTGGGCTGGGAGAGTTTGGTAGTGAGGTAGAGCGGAATGGTGCAGGGAGGGGATGGGTTTAAGGGAGGGAGTGAGTAGGAGGGAAAGTTTGACCTTGGTGGGGGTGGGGGGGGGGGGTGGGTGGGTGGGGTAGTTGCCCCACGATCAGCAAAGGACAGGCCCTGAAGAGTGACACTGCTCCCCCGCCTCTCTTCCCCCACTTTCTTCCTGCTCTTTAAATAAGTAAGTAAAAAAATTGGGCTACCTGCTGCCACCCAGCTGCCTATGCCAAATGTTTTATGGCATGGGCAACGTATTATCAGGGTCAGTTGCTTCAGAACAAGCTTAATTAACCCTTGATTATTTATTTAAATATGGTGGGCGGGCTGCCAATTTTGGTGGCCACCCACTCTCCCCCTCCCCCTTGTATTGTTGAGGTGAGCCCAGGGATGATGGTGAGGTGGGCACCCACCCTATTTTATATGTCCCCACCCCATGGGGAAACACTCCCACGGGGGGCACATAAAATTCAGCCCAATGAGTGCTAGAGATCAGAGAGAGAGACACAATGAAATTGTTGGAGTGATCAGGGACAGCAGCAATTATCTGTGCAGAGATTGTGTTAAATAGAGAGAGAACGTAAAGCATGAACTGAAGGGCAGGCATTTGAATCATGAAGATTGCAAAACAGAATCTATCCCACCAACCTGTCTACACTGTTAAAGAACAGTTCTGGAGGTTTTCTCCATTCTCATTCGACTTAATATTCAACATTGTGCAGATTATTGTAATACAAACTCGGAAAGCTATGTGCAGTGACTAAGGATAAAATTAAAACTGACACAACAAAAAGTATTGTGAGAATGCATAAAAAGAAATATAAAAACAGATTAGAAATCAATCCAAAGGAATAAAGAATAAACAAATAAACTGAATACAAGATTAAAATTAAAGAAAAGCAGAACAAAAATGATTAAGTGACTGAGGATTTCAGTGTAGCTGAATTTTAAAATCAATAGTTTTGGCTATCATTTTTCCTGTCAGCATCCCTAATTGTACTGTTTAAGCCTTTTTTTTTCAGTACACAAGCAGACTTTCACTTTCACTCTAGTCAAACTGATAACAGGTATGATGGAGTAGGGGACTACCCTTGCCATGGAGTATGTAGAGCCTGCTTTATCTTTACGTAACCTGTGATGCACCTGGCCCAGGTGTGCTTGGTGAGGTGGTGCTGTAAGGAATTTTGACCTGCATCTAACCCTGTGCTTATGTGACCTGGGAGCATCTAATATAGGATAAGTGTGGAAAGTGAAAAAAACATTAGTTCTCCAGAACAGAAATTTTACACTTCTAAACAAGGTATAAGATTCCTTTTATGCACTCTTTTAAGAAATGCAAATTGAATAAACAGATTTACATCTCTCATTAAAATGGTGCACAAAGGAATTTTATGCAAATGTGTTAAGTGTTTCTCTGCTATTATTAAGAGCCAAAGTTCAAGGCACAGGTGCACCTATGTGCTGTGGCTGAAGATTTGAATTCAGTATATATCCAGTCCCTTTTTACACATTGATATTTGATCCTGTTTTGCAGGGGATATAAATAAACCTGTCAGAAATGCACCATTTCTAATGTCTGAAAGTAAATAATGTTATCAAAAAAAATTAAAAATGAAAAATGACGTGGGATGAAAAGTAAAAATCTGATTTATCTCCTGAGAGTGATCTGGCAGTTTTAGAACAGAGGAAGCAACAATACAAAATATGGGTTGTTGTTTGTGGTTAAAGGATTTCATTTTCATGCTTTTGTTTTCCCCTTTTTCCCCCATCACCTTACTGCGTTGACTCCTTACAAGCACTCGCTTTGCGATAATAACAATAGCAGGATTTTTGGGTCGTCGAGCGGGCGGGCCCGGGAGCAGCCGGGAAATGGTCTGCCACCTGCAATCGGCCCTTGACCATGACTTCACGCTGGCTGGCCAATTAATGATGAGCCGACATGAAAGGCTCACTGAAGCTCAGTGCTGCACGGTGGGGTTGGGAGGAGGGCTAGCGCAAAAGTTTGTGCATGCACAGGGGAGTGTACACTGAAACCTCCTAGAAATAAAGCATTTGAGAATGTGCAAAATGTCCTCACATAGGACTCACTCACATGAACAAGGACAAAGTAAAAATGCTGTCAAAAACATTTTGTTTTAAATTAATGTTAGAAACCTCATCCCACCCGTGGTTGAGGTTTCCTAAAAAATCCAAAGGCCATAAGGTTTGACGGGCAGTGAAAAATAGCTTTAAATTAATTGATTAATGGCCTTAATAGGCCTCCCGTTTGTCAGCGGGCATGCTGCTGACTCTCACGCATGCCCGCTGACTGAAATATCATGATGACGTTGGGATGCTCGCCCAGAAAATATGAGCTGGAGTAGAGCATTCGGCTCTTCAAGCTTGCTCCGCCATTCGATATGATCGTGGCTGATCCTCTATCTTAACACTATACTCCCGCTTTCTCCCCATACACCTTGATGCCTTTACAGTTTTCATACAGTGGGCTTAGGCAGTGAACATGACTGGTTATTTGACTGTGGAAGGCATCATTTCTATGGCTGCAAGTACAGCATTTTCCAATAGGAGTAGATAGAGGCAAGGATGGAGAGTGAGCCCTGACTCATCCCTTTTTCTCCTCCTGCTGAGCCAAGGGCCATTTGTAACCTGTGAGAATGGATTTATTTTAATGTTTTGGGGAATATTGTGGTATTCTGTTTTTTTAAAAAAAAAAGCTGGGTGTCTGTGTGTGATTTAGTTAAGCTGGGCAAGAGTTTGATAGTCAGGTTGTTTGGAGGTTTGGAAACATGAAAAGGATAAAGGTGTTAAGTTGAAGCACAAGTAAATGGGTTAGATCTAACATTTGTATTTTTAGATAAGAGGTGGTTTGAATTTCAAAGAGGACTCAGAGGTTTAAAGGAAAATGTTTGCCTCTTGCAGGAGTCCATAGGTAAATAGTAGTGGGGTTATTATAGTTTTACTAATCCAAAAGCAAAGACAAGATGGAAACATGAGAGATCTTATATTTGGAAGGATTTGAATTTCAAAGGGGTGTGAGACAAATGGGACTGAGATGAAAGGGAAAAACGGTATATTAGAGTTACTCTTAATAGCTGGTTCTTAGCTTTTGAGCTGGATAGCTGTTAAACTAGATCTCCAGATGGCTGGAGATAACTGGAGCTTTTTGAGCTGTTGAGACAGCTGGAGCTCTGGGCTGGAAGAGGAATGCAATTTGAATCATCTATCCAGTCAAGCCAGAAAATTTTGGGCTGCAGCAAGCAGGTTTATTCTGAAGTGAATTCCATTGCAAAGTAGAAGAGGCTAAAGATCATATGGTACACCTTTATTGAAGCTACAGCAGTTTACCTTTCTAATATTACTGGATATCTTTCATATTTGAACATCTATGAGGGAGTGTTGCCTGGAGGGTGTTTACTTGTGGGTTTGACCAAGTGGAGCGCTTTTGGGGGGAATGTTTTGTAAGACTAACCTTATTTGTGTAACTGTAATCTTGTGTGCTTAAGCTTTTTTTGTTAATAAAACTTCTACTTGCAATTTTTAAAAACCCAAAAGTGTTACTGACCCTCTTTTTGCTGAGATTGGCATGCCTTTTTCTCGTTATCAGAATACAAAAAATAAGGTTGTGGCCTGTAAGCCAAGTTTCTCCCTGGGATTTGGTTTGTGCAGCAATTAACATGGCTGTGGTCATAACAAACCAATCATGGTTCTCCTGCTGAGCCAAGGGCCATTTGTAACCAATCAGTGTTTTATGCTACTCCGGCTAAGATCAACTAACGGCATCCGCGGCTACGTTTGCTGCCGGATGTCCCTGGAGAGGGAGCACGCGGTGTCTGCTGGCACTCTCGAGGCCTTCCGTGCTCGGTGGGCACCGTGGGGACTGGGGTGTTTTGTTGACCCCTTTAATCATATTTTGATTTAAAGTTTGTAAGTTTCCTTTAAACTTTGTTCTTGGTTTTACAGCTGACCTGAATTAGGGGCTGTGCCTGATTTATCCCAATTTTGTTGATTTGGTTTTCATTTAAAAGATTATCAACTAACGGCACAGATTGTGGAACTTTCTGATCATTATAGCTTGGCTGCACACCATGCGACCATCTACCCACTAAGCAACATAGGGAATGGAAACTAACTCCCTTATATTCAGATGACTAGTATTGGAATAATTGACTAGTATCAGAATGCTTGAGATGGGGCCCATATCCATGATAGATTCCCCTGGTTGACCTGCTCTCTGATTATTTTTTAAATTTTCCCTGGAGGAAGCATTCAAGAGCCTCATGTCACTGGTCCCACATTAACCCAAGTTAAGGGTATCACTGTCAAGAATTGTGAAGGGACACAGCAGACACACCACGTTCATTTTGTTTCCAGCGCATCTTTCAGCCCCATCTTTTGATATTTGTTTAAATGTGTTTATGTTGTCTCTTTCTTATCTCTTTCCAATGGTCAGCTTTATACTGCAGGAAAGCTGGTCTATTGTACCTCTGTATAAGTAAATAGGAGCCACCTAAGAGCTAAGCAGCCAAAACACTTGTTGGCAAATTCTTGTTTCTGCTAATGAGTTGGAATGTGGATGCAAACTAAGAATTTGTGTTTGATATCTCCCATGCTAGTGACTAAAACACCTTTAGCTATTGGACCAAAAGTAATTTCATTGGAATGCTACAGGAAGACCAGGAAATAGACCAGTAGGATGAAACTTTATGAAGTTACAAAACATGGAATGGCACAAGGATTGATGCAGTGTTTTAAGTTTTCTAAATTATAACTTTCTGGATATTTTACCTTGGTGAATTGCAGCACAAATATACTGAGCCCATAGTGATGCATGCTGTTCCGTATGGGCAGAATGTAGCAGGTGAAAGGAACAAAGGGGTCTTAGAGTAGTGTTACTAGCTACATTACTCAGTCCAACAGTACACATTCCAGCTTTTAAGCAGAACATCATGTTTTGCTTTTAGTAAACTGTCAAAATGGTGGGGATTTGTTTTTATCTTTTTAAAAACTGAATTGAGTTTCTTCTTAAATTTCATTTCCAAATACATCACACTGTGAATTCCATCCTGTGTCGAAGTGAACATTCACTCCATTTTCTAACTCATTGTCTTCTTCACTGCTAAATTGTGAAGCTCTTTACCTCCCATGGCCCTTCTAACTTGGGTCTTGAGGCTTTTAACACCCCAGATTGTCACTACCAAACTATGCCTTCTTCCCTACTTCTGCTCATAGACTAGGGTTCTCATTAAATTTTTTAAAATCTGTTTAATAAGTACAAAGATCAAACTGTTGAGGCATGAAATTGGTCTTTGCCATCAGGCATCAGTGGAGAAAAAGAATCAGGCTCTGTGGTAAAATGGGCTGCCGATTTGCTATAGACCTGCTTCACACTGCTGCACAGACCAGTTTTACCCCCTTGTTTTCTTAGCATTGTTTTGTTCGTGTAGTAGCTTGGATTCAGGCGATGTTCACAAACAGCAGCCAAACCCCTTTAAGTCTATATTTTGACTTGTCCAAGTGCTTTGAATCTTAACCAAGTTTTTAATGTGAAACATTGCTACCCACATGTATGGTCACGAGATTGAGTAGTTGACCATAAGTATAACTTGAGCAATCCCTACAATAGTTATGCACCAACTATGTTTATCGTTAACTTAATCATTATTAAAATAATTACAGTAATTATTGACACCTTTAATCAGCATAAGTATTTTGGTAAGGGTGTTTTCAAAGGCATGTTCCAGATTTGGCTCCACAAGTATTGGAGCCAAGCATCTTTAGCAGACATACTAATTCAGCTTGGGCAAAGTTTGCCGCCTTTGATCAGTCTTCAGGAATAAATATAAAATATGGAAGAATTTTCCAGACACACATCCACACAGCAATATTCAGCTGGAGTGAAGAAACAAAAGCAAGGCCACCAAGAAAGTGTTTAACTCTGCTCCTGCAAATGAACCTTGTTTGAAAACTGGGTGTGTGGAATGGGGGCAGGCTGGGCCACAGATATTGGGAGGGGGTAGACGCTAAGCAGCAGCAGCTAAGGGGGACTCAGGAACAGCAGGCAGAAGGGAGGTTGAACAGCAGCGGGCAAAAGAGGGGCTGAGCAGCGGCATCAAGGTGGTGGGTGTGAGCAGTAGAGGTTGGGGAGGGCTGTGCAGCTGCGGACAAGGAGAATGCCACATTGGGCAGGAGAGGTGCTGAACAGTTGTGATCAGGAAAGTCAGTGGGCAGGAGGGGTGATGATGAGCATGATGGCTTTGAGCAGCAAAGGGAGGGAGCAGCTAATCCACAGCCAGCAGGGAAGTTGGGGATGGGGGTTGGGGGGTGGGGGGCGTGTAAGTGGGATGGTAGGAAGTGGGTGGGTTGAGCTGCAGCGGACACGAGGGGCTAAGCAACAGCAACACGATGGGATGGAAATGTCAATCAATGAATAGGAGGAGAGAGCTGAACATCAGGCAGGAATGGGGGCTGAGCATGACAGCATCGAGTAGCAAGAGAAAGGGCTGAACAACAGGGAGGAGAGGGTGCTGAGCAGCAGTGGGAAAGGAGGAGCTAAGCAACAGCGGCAGGATGGAGTGGGTTCTGAGGAGTAGCAGCTGGATTGGAGGACTGAGGAACAGTGGGCAGGATGGGAGAACTGAGAAACAGCAGGCGGAATGGAGTAGGGACTGAGGAGCAGCAGGTAGGGTGATATGGAGAATGAGGAGCAGAGGGGTGGACAGGAGGACTGAGGAGTAGAGAGCAGGATGATATGCAGTATTCAATTTTCTTTGTCAGTGATGGTGAATTGTTCCTAAGCTATGATTAAATGTGTCCTTATACTGATCTCAGTGTGGCATTGGAAAAAGCATGGGATCAAAGCAACTGCATCACCTTGCTTAGTCCCAGAGTTTGTAGTTTGCCACGAGAGAAAGGAAAAGGACAACATAGTATGTTCCAAACTCTGCTGACTGTACTGGTTCCAGAGCTGCTGGCCAAGTGACCAACACGACCTGTGAAATATACCTTTGTCACTTTCAGTCTCTGAGCAGCACCTTGAACATACAGGAATCTGCAGGGCTTGCACTTCACCAGGCTGCCAGTTCATCATCCGCCATATCCCTTTTTCTATAAATCACTTAATTTGGAATTATGCCAACATTATTCCTGAGGGAATTCCTGCTTTTAAAAACATTTAGTTATCTGTATATCTTCCACTGCCCCCTGTGCTTTCTATCCTTGTAATCTACCTTTCCTTGAATTACTATGATCAAGGTTTCCTCTGATTTTATCTCTGTCACTGAGGGTTTTCAGACATTTTTGAGGGATTTTGGGCCTGCCAAGATAATTCTTGAGGGAATGCAACACTTGTGACTCCAAGTGCCCAACAGGTATAATATAAATAAATGCAGTGTAAAACTCCTCCTTGTTGTGAGGTTTCAGTTTTGATCTTATACAACAGATGTTCTTCAATTCTGACAACTTCCTTGCCAAGGCTGTGAACTCATTGTCAGATAAATTATAGATCTGAGTGGTGGTCTCATTGCTTTGAGATTACATTCAATCTTCATACTGAAGGAACTTTAAAACACATTTATAATCAGGTTGAGTATACGATAGTTTTCAAACTGGGACTACAGTGTTATACCAAGAGAACCAGCTGTAGAATCAGTGATGATGATAGAAGTAAACCTGGGGCAGAATTTTCCTGTTGTATCCCGACGTCACCGCACGCCATTGCGATATTTCAGTGGGCGAGTGTGCAATGTTCTCGGATGCACACCCGCCATTAATTAACAGGTCCTTAAGGCCATTGAGTGATCAAGTGATGGCGATTTTTCGGCGCCTATGTAATCTTCACGTTGTCGCACATGCGTAATGGGCAGGCGGGTAGGACACATTTGTATAAACCCCATCCACGGGCAGGCTAAGTGGGGTCAGTGGGGTTGCGAATGTGTTCAGTCAGGTATTTATTTTTGAAAGTTAATGATACTTGCCTGTGTGAGCAGAAATATTTCAAAACTCATACCAGCTGCTTGGACAGGACTCACAACCTTCAGGTCAGCACTCTGCAGTAAAGACCCTTTTTGGGGCCTGCAGGTTTCAGGAAGTCTTCCCTTAGCTTGGGAATGGGAGTTGTGCTCTTCACTGGAGGCACCTCCTCTGAGGAGGAAGGGAGGACCAGAAGGGGGAGCAGGCAGGAGTCCACATTCAGCCTCCAGGGGAGCCACCTTTGGGAAGAGAGGCGCAGGCACTAGGGGTGCAGAGCCAAGAGGAAGTCCGAGGTGGACGAGGCCACAGAAGATGCCATTATCCTGCTGCCAGGATATACAGACGGTGAAGCAGCTACCTCCGATATGTCTGAGGTGTAGTGCCAAAGGAGGCTCCGTCTCTCAAGGGAGACAGTCAACTCTATCTGTCAGATGTTAGGCCTTGAGATCTCCACTAACTGTGTGGTTGGGCACCCCAAGCCAGTGGCTCTAAAGGTCACAGCTGCCCTCAACTTCTATGCCTCTGGCTCTTTCCAGGGCTCGGTGGGTGACCTTTTGCGGTGTCTCCCAATCAGCTGTCCACACTTATGTCAAGCAGATGACAGACGCTCTATTCAGGCGTGCATTGATGTTCATCCACTACTGCTGGGACCAGGTCTCAGACAAAGCCTAAAGTCTTTGCAGTGATTGCTGGCTTCCCCCACATCCAAGGTGCAACAGACCGCACACATGTAGCCATCAAGGTGCCAGCAGGTGAGCACGGTGTCTTGGTCAACAGGAAGGGATTTCACTCCATGAACGTGCAGATAGTGTGTGATCACAAGCTGCAGATTCTGAAAGTCTGTGCAACAGGCTGCTCCCATGATGCCTACATCCTCAGACACTCCGAAGTGCCGAGGTTCTTCAGTGCTCCCGCTCAGCTTGATTAATGGCTACTGGGTGACAAGGGCTATCCCCTCAGAAGGTGGCTCATGACGCCTCTCCACCATCCAAGAACAGAAGCTGAGCAGCAGTACAATAGCTGCCATGCCTCCACAAGGTCTGTGGTAGAGAGAACCATCAGTCTTCTCAAGATGCGCTTCTGATGCCTGGACTGTTCTGGGGGCGCATTCCAGTACCTCCTAGATCGTATGTTGCTGATAGTGGTTGCATGCTGCGCTCTCCATAATCTGGCACTGGAAAGGGGTGATGCTGTGGACGAAGTTGTAGATGCAGTTGCTGCGGCTGCACACAATGAGTCAAACAGTGAGTCAGAGGATGAGCATGCACAGGGAAACGCTGAGGGGGTAGACGCTGACCCGGCCATACTCCAGGGAGGTAGGGACATGCGGGAGGTTTTAATCCAATGAACCTTCAGCTAGAACACTACAGATGGGCCTGCAACAAAAGCCTCTGCTGCATGCTCCATACTCGATACCTGAGTGCTACATCTGCCTGGATAGGAACATTAACTAAGAGCCAAGTCAATAAAGCTCAATGTAACACAACCTACTGATAACAACATGGGTAACCTGCAGAGGAAAAGAAACACCCTCAGCCATGGTCACGTATAAATTTAATGATATAACAAAATGATCTTAAGTAAACAAAATGACAAAGGTGTTAAGAACACGCCAACTAATCATGACCTCATTGTGGGGCAACACAAAAGCACCAATGAGAAACCCGTGGTGTGCCTAAGGTGCCTTAAATTTACGCTTTTGGGTGCTATGTCTAGGTGCTGTCCCCTCATTGGCACTGGCATCTAAGACAGCCTGCGCACTGTGCTGTCCTGTTGGTCTCGATGACCTTAGTAGGCATCCTCTGGCCTGTGGAGCCTGTGCTGGCCCCGCCTGGGAGGGAGCAGCCAGTTCCACGGCTGGCACCTCCCCAGTTGTCGCAGCCCCATCGGATGCAATTGTCACTGGCAGAGGGATGGAGGAGCTGCTGTCCTCATCCGGAGCGCCCTGAGAGGAGCCCGCAGAGATGACAGGCAGCTGCTGTGCCGACATGAGGTTGCTTTAGACCTCCCTGCTCACCATAGATGGATGGGCACTGAGCTGGGAAACTTGGTGCCCAGACCATCTCCCACACTGGCATTGACCAGTTGAGGTCAATGCCGATGTGAGGGCTTGCAGGTTCACCTGCATCCCCAGGGAGCCCTGATTGGTCTCCTGGAGGAGTCTCTCCATGAGAGTTGCCACTCTATCCATGGAGGAAGCATGGCGTTTGGCCATGAGGCTCATTGCATTGGTGAGGGTCCACGTGGACTGCTCCACCAGGGAGACCAAGCCAAGCATAGCCTCATGTATCTCTGCCAGATCTTCTCGCACACCCTGCTGGACTTCCAGCAATTACTGCCTCATGGACACCTCCAGAGGCACATCATCAGCTACCGCCTGAACATATGCCTGGTCTCCTGTGGTCCTCTGACTGCTGGCCCCATGGGCACTTTCTGTCTCTGCCAGCTTTTCCAGCGACTGTGAAGTGCCCTCACCACAGTGCCCTGGGACACTAGCCGATGATCAAATTCCCACTGAGGTGCTAGTATCTGTGTTTGGTGCCTGTCTGACAGAGATAGTGTGATGCTGGTGGGTCAGAGACTTCAGGACCCTCCGGTGTGGGAGGAGGCCCCTGTGCCACCTCCTCCCAGCCCTGATCCGCTGATGCTGAAAGGAAGAACAAGGACATTTGATTAGTTAACGTGGAGACAATGTCAATGTGCATCCCTGTCCCCCGGATCGTTATGCGCTCATCATTCCATAAGAAATGGTCAAGCCATGTTGTAGACTTCAATCACTGAACATTCAGTGTCATGGCTACTGGGACACTAATGGTGACCTCAGTGCTGAGCTACCATATCTGCCTGTGGCATCCCAGCCTCACCGACACTGGTGGACCTGGGTGCATGGTGCTCTCCAGATCAAGGGCCTCCTGCTCAAACCTAGAAATGCTGGCCAGCTGGGCCAGCCCTCCGCTAGTCCTCAACCGCTCGGCAGCATTATGAGCATTCTTCTCGTGAAAAGGAGGAAAGAGCATTGATTAGTGCAACTTGTACCTGAAATCTCTTCACTGCTGTCCCACCCCAACCGGACTGGAACATTGCAGGGCTCCAGTGTCTCCTCACCTCACAGCTGCTGCACACAAAGAAGCCAGGCCTATCCTCCCCCCTTGGCCAAATGCAGCCTACATCACATTTGGCACCATACGGTCCAACCTTGCAAAGCAAGGAGGCACAAGCACATGGAATGCAAAGGGAAGCAGATGAAGCAGTGCCCTGCCACCTGGAAGCTCCCCTCCCAGCATGTTGGCAGCCTGACTTTGACATGTTTTGCAGTTGCAGCACTGCACCTAGGTGCAGATCCTCCAGGTTGACCCTAAAACAGTACTGTGTTTGTCACTGTACCACATGCTGCGGGTGTAGAACCCATCTCATCACCACCCTCTCATGGTGATCTCGGCATGGGCAATATCTGCTGGTCCACCCAACGAAGGACACATGCCATCAATGATTCAATGCAGTAACTGCACTCCGAGTTTGGGGGGGGTGCGCGGCCAAGGGGGAAAGCCTACATGCTGGGTTCACTGACCAATGGCGACATGGTACTCACCCTTCCAGAGCGCAAAAGGTTGTTAAAGTGCTTGCAGCACTGGATCCAGGTGCGCCGCACTTCGTTGCGGGAGCTCACTACCTCCGCCA
Source organism: Carcharodon carcharias (assembly GCF_017639515.1). NCBI lineage: Eukaryota > Metazoa > Chordata > Chondrichthyes > Lamniformes > Lamnidae > Carcharodon > Carcharodon carcharias. Next base: position 120,110,142 of record NC_054473.1, on the reverse strand, counting down.
CCTCCTCCCAGGCACATTCGGTGGGGGGGCTTCCTTCTCTCGTCCCTTGGAACGAGGACCTCCCGCCGTGCTGTCACTCCCTCGAGGAGGGCAGCAAGGAAATCGTCTGAGACACAAGGGGCACAGTGGCCTCCTGCCCTACCCTCCTGTCTGGCCTGCTCACCAGCAACACTCTGGGGAACCCTGCTGGCCATGTTTGACAGCCTTTGCAAGGCCGCAGGAACACTTTTAAACAGACTGCTGGGTCGCCATTGGACCTGGCGGTCATAGCAGGCCTGCTGCTGCCCGCCCACTCCCGCTCTCCTTGGGAACTGCATTTCACTCTGGATGGGCCTTAATTGGCCCGCCCACATCAAATGGTGGCAAGGACCTGATCGCAGTCAGCAAACCGGTCCACGCCCGCTACCACACAGCCTGCCCAATGGGCAGAAAATTCTGCCCCTGGGGTTTTTGTTCAGACTGGGGACATCTATGAATAGCTATATCTTTAAAGGGAATGCAAGTGTTTTTGCTGGTGTTACAAATTCAGGTTTAAACTGAGATTTGACGCTATGAATATAATCTAAAATAGAAGCAAAGGCAGACCAAATTGAACAAAACATTAAAATGCTGACTTGTTTAATAATTGAATAGATTGCTGAGTGAACTTAATAAATAACTAAAATACCCAATGATTTATTAAATAATGTGCTGATTGAATGCATTAAATGTATTTATTTATTTCCAAATCAATAATTATCTACAATTCCCAAATATTCAAATTAAAAGCCGAGGCTTTCTAATTCGGTTTTACTGTGACCCCAGAAATCTCCTGGATTATTTCCACCATATTCTTGGCAGATTAGTTTGATTCTGGGCTGTCCTCTTGCCTATTTCAGTCTGCCAATGTTCCTCTATATGACCTGGATTCTGCCTTCTCTCCTGGCAGGCTTCTCAGCTGGTACTGCACCTCTATTTTCTTGACACTGCCAGTCTCTCAGTCTTGTCTCCAGCTGCCCATTATTTTCTCCTTAAACACCAGCCACAGTGCTTAGACTCAGATTTTGTGCCTCTGAACTGTTCTCACTTCTTCTTCCTTACAACTCTCCTGTTTGCAAAGCCACTCTGATGCCTCTACAGCAGTTTCTGTGACTAGGAATAGGGACTTACTTTCCACTGCCCCTTTGACAAAAGAGTGGTATAAACGTGGTGTAGGATACAGTTCTACCTCAAAAAAAAAATTGCTTCAAAGCACGTGCCCTTGGGATATCTATGCTTCCCAAATAATTTCTCCCTGATTCATTGGACATGTGGGCCATTTCCATTGGCCCATTAAACACAATTACACTCTATTTCTATCTATCTGTGTATTTTCCCTTTTTCATTTTCCTTATCTAGTTCACACTCTGTATCCATGCCTGTCATCTTCAGAGTAAAATTCTAACTGCTGTTTTTAATTCCAGATTAATTTTCAAGCTACTGCAACTACTTATATTTATATGCAACCTTTATTATAGTAAAATGTCCCAAGGCGCTTCATAGGAATATTATAAAACAAAATATGACAGAGCTACATAAGATGATATTAGGTCAATGACTTAAAGTTTGGTCAAAGAGGCATGTTTTAAGAAGTTTCTTAAAGGAGGAAAGCAAGGTAGAGTGGCAGATAGGTATAGGGAGGGAATTCCAGAGCTCAGGGGCTAGATAGAGATGAGAAGGAATTTATTTTCTGAGGGTTGTAATCATTGGAATTTGCTACCCCAGATAGCTGTGGAGGCTGGGTCATTGAAAGTATCCAAGACTGAGTTAGACAGATCTACAAGGGAGCCTAGGATTATGGGGGAACAGGCAGGAAAGTGGAGTTGAGGCGCAATCACATCAGTCATGGCAAAGCAGGCTTGAAGTGCCAAATAGCCTACTTCTGCTCCTATTTTTTAATGTTCAACTGAATGTGCAGCCACCAGTGGTGGAGCGATTAAAATTGGGGATGCTCAGAAGACCAAAATTAAATGAGAGCAGATATGTCAGAGGGTTGTAGGGCTGGAGGAGATTACAGAGATAGTGAAAATAGAGGCCATGTAGGGATTTGTAAACAAGGATGAGAATTTTAAAATCAAGGTATTGCTTGACCGGGAGCCAATGTAGGTCAGCAATAGAGGTGATAGGGGGAATCGGACTTGGTATGAATTAAAACAGGGCGGCAGAATTTTGGGTGACATCAAGTTTACAGAGGGGAGAATGTGGGAGACCAGTCAGGAATGTGTTGGAATGGTCAAGTGTAGAGATAATAAAGACATGAATAAGGATTTTAACAGTAGATGAGCTGAGGCAAGGCCAAAGCCATTTGATGTTAGAGGTGGAATGAGGCAGGCTTAGTGATGGTCTGAATATATGGTTGGAAGCTGATCTCGGGGTTAAATATGACACCAAGGTTTAGTCTCATAACCATTGCCAGGGAGAGGATCTCAGCAAATTCTCCTGACAACACCAAGTCCTGCACCCTTTCTTTTGATTAGAGATTTGTATTAAATATTTGAACCGCGTACATAGTTAGCTATTGATATTCAGGTTTTGTCATCCACTCTCTTACTTTGTCATTCTACTAATGTGTCATACTCTTAAACTTGATTCTCACATTAAAAATGACTCAGGTTTCTTATACATCCCCCTTACATCCCACATCCCTTAGTCTTTTTTTAAAACCATAATTCTGTTTTGACCCTATTGCTGTATGATCTGTGGTTTAATGTAAATCCCTTGTGTCTCTCATAACTTTTCTCAACACCATTGTCTAAACTAGTAACCTGGGAACTGCCCTACTTATCGACAGCTTTGGGTTTATACATGCATAAAAATAACATGTTGAAACAATACACAGCATGAAACCATGAAAAAAAATAGAATGGAGACTGCGTGATTTGACATGGAACTACCAGAATACACTGCAAAATGAGAGCTGAACAAAATTATTTAACTCTGAAGCAGCTTATTTGAAACTGCTGTGGAACTCACCCAGATACTTCACACACATTCTTTTTTTCCTTCTCTTATCTCTTCCAGCCTTTCAAATTATGACTGTGGAGTAAAATACGTTCTGGACACAGGGCCACAAATTATTTCTTGGTAAATCTGAAGCAGACTTTGTTCGCAATGACCATGCCAAATTCTTGAACGCTTGCAATACTTTGCAGACTATCACCAATAAATGGGTATGAAACCATTTATTAGGCACCAGGTTGGGTGTTTATTGCTCTTCATTACATTAGTCAATCCTTTTTTACTTAAAGTTGATTGTGAATATCAGCAACTCTTGCTTTTCTTTTAACGGTTAGAATAAACCTTAATTTTTCAACTGTGACCTGTTATTCAATGTGGAATAGTGACACTGAAGAAGGCACCTTTGATATCGTACCTGTGTTATTGGATTATTCTCTAGCCATAATTAGTAAATTTGGAGAATACTACCATATTTCAACACTAATGATCAGTTTCATCAGCCAGAGTCCAGAATAATGTTGGAGACTGGAATAAGAATGTTTATATACAGCATCAAGAACCTAGATTTTCGTGGAGTTGTGGAAACTCCATGGCTTATCTAAAATGGCGCCTATTTCCAAAAGATCCTATTTTTGCTGGTAGAGAAACAGAGGTGCAATGTGACTGACACATGGGGGAAACTTGAATTCAGGAGGGCCAATTGAATTAATTGCAGGAGTTCCTCAGGGTAGTGTCCTAGGCCCAATCATAGTCAACTGCTTCATCAATGACCTTCTTTCCATCATAAGGTCAAAAGTGGGGATGTTCGCTGATGATTGCACAATGTTCAGCACCATTCGCAACTCCTCAAATACTGAAGCAGTCCACGTCCAAATGCAACAAGACCTGGACAATATCCAGGCTTGGGCTGACAAATGGCAAGTAACATTCGCGCCACACAAATGTCAGGCAATGGCCAACAAGAGAGAATCCAACCATCATCCCTTGATGTTCAATGGCATTACCATCACTGAATCCCCCACTATCAACATCCATTGACCAGAAACTGAACTGGACTAACCATATAAAAACTGTGGCTACAAGATTGGGTCAGAGGCTAGGAATCGTGCGACAAGTAACTCGCCTCCTGACTCCCCAAAGCCTATCCACCATCTACAAGGCACAAGCCAGGAATGTGATGGAATACTTTCCAATTGCCTGGATGAGTGCAGCTCCTACAACATTGAAGAAGCTGGACACCATCCAAGACAAAGCAGTCCGCTTGATTCGCACCACATCCACAAACATTCACTCCCTCCACCACTGACACACAGCAGCAGCAGTGTGTACTATCTACAAGATGCACTGCAGGAATTCACCAAGGCCCCTTAGACAGCACCTTCCAAACCCATGACCAGTACCACCTAGAAGGACAAGGGCAGCAGATAGATGGGAACACCACCACCTCCAAGTCAATCACCATCCTGACTTGGAAATATAATGCCGTTCCTTCATTGTTGCTGGGTCAAAATCCTGGAACTCACTTCCTAACAGCACTGTTGGTGTACCTATACCACATGGACTGCAGCGGTTCAAGAAGGCAGCTCATCACCACCTTCTGAAGGGCAACTAGGGATGAGTAATAAATGCTGGCCCAGCCAGCAAAGTCCACACCCCATGAATGAATAAAAAAAAACTCATTACTGAGTCCAAACAAACCCCATTTTTGCTGGAGCGAGGGTCTTATCCCACGGTGTGAGATTTACAACTGTTAGAGTAGACCTAAATACTCACAAAGCATAGTTAAGGTCTGTGGAACTGTCAAGTTAATTAAATGGAGAGCCTGTTTAAATTTTAAGGAAAAAAAAACTGCCCAATTGTGTCTGAGAGTTGAAAAAAATCTGCTTGCAGTTTCAATAGATCTTTGTTGACATAACAAGTGCTACTATTATAACATTATTACTGCTTGGCTGCTTCCACAACCTGTCATTATCACAGCGGGGGACTGTAAATTCACAGTTTGATAGCTCCAAGAGGTTATTAAATTATTAGCTGCCTTTGATGTGGGGTAATGAATAGAAATGTTTGTTTTATAGGGGATTTTAATGTACTGAATGGGCTTTTATAAAGGGGAATTATTTTATATAGTGAAACCTGTAATAGATACTCAGAACTTTGCTTTATTTTATTTCATCTCAACATGGCTCCTGAGGTCTGCTTATGGGTTGGCATGGATGACCTAAGGGCAAAGGGTGGGGTGCATGGGTTGGCATTAAATTGACATAGAGGCTATAATGGGGATCAGTGGGGCTCATGAGTTGGCATTAAGTGGACATAGGCCCTATATGGGCCCAGGGGATGAGTGGGGGGGTCATGGAGGATATGAGGGGTCATTGGGGATGAGTAGGAGCATGGGTTGGCATGCATGGGGAGTGGTTGGGGGCGATGGTGAGGGAGTGTGAGGGTGGAGGGCTAGAGGACCTAATACTTAACAACACAGCTGGGATGAAGTCCCAGTGTACCAAGGTGGGCCTTTTAACCAGCCTGCCTCATCTCTTGGCAGACCATGTGGCTGCTTCTGACTTGTGCCCCAGGGTGGCGGGCCCAACTCCAGCCTGCACCTGCTCCTCTGGAATGAATATCCCGCCATTCAGGGCATTTTTTTGCACGGTGAGCCAGAAAATTTCCTGACTCTGCACATCTGCCTCAGGAAGGAAAATCCAGGCCGAAGAGTCATTTATAGCATGGGATAAGGCCTTTCAGCCCAATAAGTCCATGCCAACTTTCTTAGAACAATCCGCTCATTCCCATTCCCCCATTCTTTCCTGTGGCCCTGTGAGTTTATTTCCTTCAAGTGTCCATCCAATTTCCTTTTAAAATTATTGATCATCTTTGCTTTCAGCATCCTTGTGGGCAACAAGTACCAGGTCATTACTGCTTGCTGCATCATCCCCTTTGCCTCTCGTGCACAAAATCTTAAATTTGTGTCCCCTGATCCTTGTACCATTAGCTAATGAGAATAGTTTTTCCTTGTTTACTTTATCCAAACCTGTCATTATCTTGTATACCTATATCAAATCTCCCCTCAGTCTCCAAGAGAACAACAATCCCAACTTGTCCACCCTCATATTGTAGCTAATATCCCACTGCCCTGGAACCATTGTGGTAAATCTCTGTGTTTAATAGGTGGATATCCATTTACTGAATTGGGCAACAGAAGATATTCTGTGAATCACAACTGTTTAATTGTTAAACTATAGTTCAATACAAATGCCAGTTTCCACTCTTCCTTTCTGGTTACTCTCTCTGTCGAGAAGCCAATTCCCCTATTGGGGTAAAACCCAGCTCTTAAATCAGGCTTCAATGAGCATCACCTGCTCTCAATTCACTCTGAAGTTTGTCCTGGTTTGCCCTTAACGGGACCTGCATTTCTAACATTGTCACTCTGCACCCTCTCAAGAGCCCTCGCATCCTTCCTAAAGTGTGGTGACCAGAGCAGGATTGTTATGACCCAGCAGTTGGTAAAACTAAGTTATTTAAAAATTCCACAGTGAAACTTTGAACAACTGTCATAACCTATATTGTTAAGTTGCATGTTTGAGATACAACTCTAAATTCAGGACCCAAACCACCTGTTCTTGAGAGATTTTATATTAAACTAGAGGAAACATTTTATTAATTTATACAAGTTAAATGTATATACATGGCTGCGAATTACTACTATCATAACTTTTAACATATTGCCAAACTAATCTCCTTTAAGGCAACAGCACCTATAGATTTAACCAGACACCAGGCAAAGCATTTTCACCTTATGAATTCAAAATGAGGTTCCTCTCAAATTGATACCTGTGGAGACAATGGTAGGCTTACAGCTGCTTTGACCTTACACACGAAAACTGCTATTGGTTATATCCAGCACATCTCATTGAATGTAAATTCTCATTGTATCACCAGTCTCTTTGAATTTCACCTCTTCTAACAATAAAACCCCTTTCATAGTCCCAAATTTACTAGTAATATAAACATTACTTGGTCTCTGCTAGCTAGGTGCCAGATTTCACCCCGCTTTTTGAATGCTCTATCCAACAAAATGCAAATGCACTCTACCTCTCTTACATCTCAAACTAGTATACATCAAAGCACCCAGAACTAGCTGACTTTAATCCAATTAAGACACACGCACAAACCAAACCTCTATTTTAAAAGAAAAATATTTTTCAATAATATTATGTACATTAATAGCTTCATGACAAGGATGCAATACTTCTGTTGTGGCCTAAACAGAACTTTCTAAACATTCAGCTTAACCTCCATGCTTTTGTACCTCTCTTTATGAAGCCCAAGACCCCACATGTTTTGCTAACCATTCTTTCAGTATGTCCTGCCACCTCAAACATCCAAATACATGCCCCTCCCCCTCCTCCCCCTCCTCCCCCCCCCCCCCCCCCCCCCCCCCCCCCCCCCCCCCCCCCCCCCCCCCCCCCCCCCCCCCCCCCCCCCCCCCCCCCCGGCCAGGACCCTCTGTCCTCTTTGGAACTGTGCCTTTAAGTCTATATTCTCTCCCTACTGCCAATTTTTTTTTTTCAGATATTAGGATGCAGATAGTGGTGTTCCCCAAAAGTCAGTGTTAGGTTGCTTTTGATACTTATGAATGACTTGGATATTGGAATACAGAGCAAAATTTACTGATGATACCAAACTTGGAAGGGTGGCAGACAGTGAGGATGATATAAATCACCTGCAAAAGGACATAGATAGGCTAACGCACCTCACACTCCTCTGTATTACATTCCACCTGGCACTTGTCTGGCCATTCTAGTAGCTTATCTATGTCCTTTTGCAGTTGGTTTGTACCATCCTCAAAACTCTCCAAACATCTTTTGATATTTTCCCTGATTATTGTTTCTGCAATCACTGCAAATCCTCAGGCTCTATCCAGTTGATTCTGGATATCCTGTGTGAAGTAGGTATAACTCCCTGCCCTTCAGAACATTGCATCTGTGAAGACCTTTATGCAGTGGTGTGCAGCTGGCTGTGTGATGCCACTAAGGTCTTCTCCACAGGCTACCTGGAATGAACCTGTTGCAAAGCAATTCAGCGCTACAGTGACTTTCAATGCGACAGGCATCAGGTGGCCCCCAACGGAGTTGGATGAGATCTCCCCTGCAAGGATGTCAGAGTGATGTGACCATGGCTCTTGAAAGCTGAGCCTTCTCCTACATTGAGTCTCAATCAATTGCAGGTAGCTGAATCTCTGCCTGTAGACTCTAGGGGTTGCATAAGACCATCTGCTGAGGTCTCTGAGTTCCTCCTGACCCTTGGGGTCTGGTGCTGCTCTGTCCCCTTCATGCAACACTACTGCATCCTGAGCCTCGCTCTGTGTCCACCTTCTCCTTATCCTTCTCTCCTCCTCACTGGAGTTTATATCTCTAAGAGAGCCCACAATGCTCATTTGTCTCAAAGATGTTCTAGCCCTGGGAAATGGCCAGGAAAAAAAAATCAAACGCTCAGAAGAACCCTCCACATCAGAAGAAAGGCCTCTCACAGTTGAGCGCAATCAATGGCCATAAAGACTCCTGCTGGCAGCCCTGAACCTTCATCAACTGAAAGGGCTTCCACTTGCTGAATGTCCAACTGGTATGCGACCATCATCGGCGGTTCATGCAGGTGTGCACTAGGTACTGGCCAGTGGTCACAACTCCTACATCCTTCGGAACTCACAGGTTCCAGACCTTTTCATTGGCCCTGATTCCTTGGGATGGCTAATAGATAACAAGGGATATCCATTGAAAAAATGGCTAATGCCTGTGAGGGTGCCCAGAAGTTGGGTGGAAAGGCAGCACAATGAGAGCCAAGGCAGCACCAGAGGCATAGTGGAGCAGACCATCGGTGTCCTGAAGTTGAGATTCCGATGCCTGGACAGACCTGGAGGAGCTTTGCAGTACTTCCCTCATGTGTGTCCTTGATGAGCATGGTTTGCTGCGCACTCCATAACCTTTAATCCAAAGAGGAGACACACTGGAGAATGAGAGCATGCCAGCTGGCAGCTAATCCTCTGAGGATGAGAGTGAAGAAGAATTGAGGGACCACGACAATGCTTCTGTGGGTGATCCTGGCCATGATCGGATGGATGGCCATCGCACCAGGGATATGCCAGGTGTTTCAATAGTCTGTGCCTCCACTATGATTGAAGTGGTCAGGGTCATCTGGGTGCTCCTTTGCCTAAGCGTTATGAGAGAGTCGTGTTGCCCTCATATCTACACACTATCATCTTCCCACACAAGCACATGATTCTTCCTGGCCTCCCTCAACCTTTCCAAGCTTCCTTCAACACCCAGACACTAGTAACACAACCACAGCACTTATCTCACATCACATCATGAGCATGAGGGTATGTGTTTTTCAGCAAATATTAAAGGATTAATAACATCAATAAATAAGGAGCTCACTCATATGCACCTCTTTGTGACAAATGTGGATATTTAGTTATGTGTTTACTGGTCCTCCGGCACTGCGCTCCCCCTTCGCTTGCGGCTGCACTAGAGAGAGGTGGCTGATCAGCTACCTCCTTTACACTGGATGACCACAGCAGGTGTCCTCTATGAAGCTGTGATCTTGAGTGGCCTGCCTCTCTAGGAGATTCTTGCTGACATGCATTCAAGTATTCAGTCGCTTTGGCAATATTCGAGGATGGGGGAGATGCTGCCCCCATCAGAAGTGCCATGAGAGAAACTTCCAGGTGGAGGCAGCTGTTGTTCATCCTCCACCACTAGGACTGGCTGGTCCTCCCTGCCAATCAAAGGTTTCAGCAGTTGGGTGTGTGACCAAGTTCCCAGTTCCCCTGTCTCCCTGGATCTGTGCCCCTGAGCTCAGGGCCAGGACAACAGAGTGCAGGTCAGAGCACATTAGATAATTGCGTCTGCAATGCATTCAGTTTGCCGCTCCAGGTCAGTCACCAGTCTATCCATAGAGGAAGCTTAGTTCTCTGAAAACCGGGTGATCACAGTGCACGTGGCCCAGTTGGACACCTCCACAGTCCGGGCCAGAGCATGCAACCCTGATGATAAACATGCCAAATCTTCACTGACCTTGCATTGGATATCCAGCACCTGCCGCCTCACGAACAACTCCAGAGGCATATCATCTGATTCAGGATCAGTCTCCAGATCAGTCTGGACACTCATCTGACTGCTTGAGGCCTGCTCTGCCACACTCTCTCCAGCAGCTGCATATGCAAATGTAAAGTACCTTCACCAGACTGTGCATTACCTCTGTCTGATGCGACGTTCCCTGCCGAGGTACCAGTATCTGCGACGGCACTCGATGCTTAGAGAGAATTTGACGCTGCATCCTCCAAGGGTTCTTCCTGTTTCTCAGGTGGAGATGGTGGCATTGCGTCTGGCAGAGGTTCAGCAGAAGAGGCTTCTCCTGTAACAGAGATGCATCAGGGCTATTGGTTATCAAAGACCTTGCCATATCAATCTTATTACACAACATTCATCAACTGTTTCACTGTCCGACATGAGTGATTAGACTCCACAGACACAATGTACTCTTGAACGATCATTTCGAGCTTCAGACGATGAAGCTTGTCAGGGTTCCAATGTGTGAACTATATTTACCAGCCACATTGAATATTGCCTGCCCCACATTTAACCTCCACTTGCCCTTTTCTGTCAGTCTGAGTCTTTTGCCATCTCACCAGGGATGCAGGCCTTCTTCCAATCTTGCATCTACTCTGGAGGAGTCAGGGTCCATCCACAAAATACTGTGGATGATGGAAATCTGAAATAAAAACAAAAAATGCTGGAAAACTCAGCAGGTCTGGCAACATCTGTGGAGAGAGAAACAGAGTTAACGTTTCGAATCCATATGAATCTTCACAGCTAAGTGGAAGTAGAAACATGATGGACTTTATGCTGTTTAAGAGGGGGTGGAGTAGGTGGAAGAAAATAGAAGATCAGGGATAGATGGGAGCTAAGGAGAGATTGACAAAGATGTCATGGACACAAGGCAAACGGAGTGTTAATGGTAGAGGTAAAGACTAAAAACAGTGTTGACAGTGGCATGAGGTAAGAGCAGAATGTGTTAACAGCAGAACAAGGATCAGCGCTCTGTGAAAGCACACCATAGAAACCAGTGACAGATGGCCCTGTGGGGGGCAGGGGGGTTGTTGGGGGAAAAGGTGGTGGTGATCCCATGCATCTGCTCCCTTGTCTTTCTAGGTGGTAGAGGTCACAGATTTGGAAGGTGCTGTTGGAGGAGGTTTGGTAAGCGGCTGCAATGCATCTTGTAGATGGAACACACTGCTGCCACTGCATCAGTGGCAGAAGGAGTGAAGGTTTAGGCTGGTAGATGGGTTGCCAATCAAGCGGGCTGCTTTGTCCTGGATGGTGTTGAGTTCTTGAATGTTGTTGGAGCTGCACCCATCCTGGCAAGTGGAGAGTATTCCAACACACTCCTGTCTTGTGCCTTCTAGATGGTGGAAGGCTTTGGGGTGAGTTACTCACCACAGAGTTCCCTGCTTCTGACCTGCTCTTCTAGCCACAGTATTTAAATGCTGGCCCAGTTCAGTCTCTGGTCAATGGTAACCTGCAGGATGTTGATAATGGGGGATTCAGCAATGGCAATGCCACTGAATGTCAAGAGGAGATGGCTGAATTCTCTTTTGTTGGCTAGAAATTCTGTGGCTCGAATGTTACTTGCCATTTATCAGCCCAAGGCTGAATATTGTCCAGGTCTTGCTGCATATGGACACAGACTGCATCAGTTGAAGTCGTGAATGTTGCTGAACATTGTGTAAACATCAGTGAACATCCCTACTTCTGACCTTATGACAGAGGGAAGATCTTTGATGGAGCAAGATAGTTGGCCTAGGATACTACCCTGAGGAACTCCTGCATTGATGTCCCAGGACTGATGTGATTTCCCCAACAAACACAACTATCTTCATTTCTGCTAGGTATGATTCCCAACTAGTGGAGAGCTTTACTCCTGATTCCCATTGACTCCAGCTTTGCTAAGACTCTTGGATGCCACGCTTGGTCAAATGCTTGATGTCATGAGCAGTCACTCTTACCTCTGCTCTGGAGTTCAGCTCCTTTGTCCATGTTTGAACCAAGGCTGTAATGAGGTCACACAGCTGAGTGACCCGAGCGGAACCCAAACTGAGCATCGGAGAGCAGGTTATTGCTAAGCAAGTGCCGCTTGATAGCACTGTTGATGACGCTTCCATCACTTTAATGATGATCAAGAGTAGACTGATGGAATGGTAATTGGCCGGGTTGGATTTATCCTGCTCTTTGTGGACAGGACATAGTTGGACGTTTTTTCACATTGTCACGTAAATGCCAGTGTTGTAGCTGTACTGGAACAGCTTGTCTAGGGATGCAGCTAGTTCTGGAGCACAAGTCTTCTGTTGCCGGAATGTTGTCAGGACCATAGCCTTTGCAGTATCCAGTGTCTTCAGCCATTTCATGGTATCAAGTAAAGTGAATTAAATTGGCTGAAGACAGGCATCTGTGATACTGGGGATCTCGGAAGGAGGCCGAGATAGATCATCCATCTGGCACTTCTGTCTGAAATGGGTTGCAAATGCTTCAGCTTTGTCTTTTGCACTGATGTGCTGGGCTCCTCCATCATTGAGGAGATATTTCTGGAGCTTCCTCCTCTTCTTAGTTTAATTGTCCACCACTATTCACGACTAGATGCAGCAGAACTACAGACCTTAGATCTAATCCATTGGTCATAGGATCGTTTAGTTCAGTCTATCATATGCTGCTTCTGCTGCTTGGCATACAAGTAGTCCTGTGTTGTAGCTTCGCCAGGCTAACACCTCATTTTTGGGTATGCTTGGTGCTGCTCCTGGCATGCCCTCCTGCACTCTTCTTTGAATCAAGGTTGATCCCCTGCTTGTGTGGGGATATGCTGGGCCATGAAGTTACAGATTGCAGTTGAGTACAATTCTGCTGATGCTGAAGGCCTATAGCACCTCATGGTTGCTCAGTCTTTAGTTGGTAGATCTGTTCAAAATCTGTCCCATTTAGCAGAGTGGGAGCGCCACTCAACGTGATGGAGGGTATCCTCAATGCGAAGACCCAATTCCGTCTCCATAAGGACTGTGCGGTGGTCACTACTACCAATACTGTCATGGACAGAATCACCCACGACAGGTAGATTGGTGAGGACGAGGTCAAGTAGGTCTTTCCTTCTTGGCAGTTGCCTCACCACCTGCCATGGGCCCAGTCTAGCAGTTATGTCCTTTACCACTTGGCCAGCTTGGTCAGAAGTAGTTCTACCAAGCCATTGTTGGTGATAGACATTGAAGTCGCCCACCCAGAGCACATTCTGTGCCATTGCCACCCTCAGTGCTTCTTCCAAGTGGTGTTCAACATGGAGGACGACTGATTCATCAGCTGAGGTGGGGGTTGGTGCTAATCAGAAGGTGATTTCCTTCCCCATGTTTGACCTGATGCCCTGTGAGATTTCATGGAGGTCAGAGTTGATGCTGAGGACTCCCAGGGCAACTCCGTCCCAACTGTATACTATTGTGCAGACACCTCTAGTAGGTCTGGGGAGGCAATGGTGTAGTGGTATAATCACCTGACTAGTAATTTAGAGACCCATGATAATGCTCTGGGGACACAGGTTTGAAGCCTGCTATGGCAGATGGTGGAATTTGAATTCAATAAAAATCTGGAATTAAAAGTCTGATGACAACCATGAAACTATTTCCGATTGTTGTAAAAGCCCATCTTGTTCACTAATGCTCTTTAGGGAAGGAAATGTGCTGGCCTACATGTGATTCCATACCCACAGCAATGTTGTTGACTCTTAAATGCCCTCTGAACTAGGGCAACCAAGGATGCGATATAAATGCTGGCCTGGCCAGCGATGCCCACATCCCTTGAATGAATAAAAAAAACACATTGCAATGGACTGTTCTTGTTGGATTGCAAAGTTTATGTTTAAGAAAGTACTATTTTATGGTCAGTTATATAACCTATTATCTTTTATGCCCAGCAGATTTCTACTGTGCTTAGTGTATTTTAGCCTACTTGCAATATTCATGCGTTGGCTAAAAATATGTATGTGAGCAGCTCAATGGACTTTGTGCAGAATATAACTCTTAGATAGTTCAATACAAATTGGTAGCAAAGTATGCATTAAGGAATTTCTGATGAAAAGAATGAAGAGACATTTACAGATTGATAGAAAGTACTCTGGTGTTTATTTTACATATTCACATCCTGAATGTTTAGTTACACGTGATGTTTAGCCTACTTGCAGTTTTCTTAGCTCTCACACTGTCCTAGTGACTAAAGACACTGTCTCATGCAGTATTGCCTAACCTTTGGAATTAGGAATGATTAGTGTGTCAACACCACATGATTTTGCAGAAAAGCATGATGCCCCAAAACAAAAAAAATTCAAGTACTCCCGTACACAAAAGTTTAAACACCCAATACCTTGTTCTTTTTCCCCTGACTTCAGTGTACTCCTGTACTCTCAAACCTTTTCCTCCAATTAAATTCTCCATAACCACAGACACCCCTTCAACCTTGCCAACTCACCTTGCCTTTTTATTGCCATTGTCTACTGTCAGACGACTACTTCATCATCCAGCCCCAGCTAAGTCACAATAAATAATAAGAAAACTAAAACTATCATCTTTACTATCCACCACAAACTCCAAAAACCACTGATTCCATGCCCCTCCCTGGCTGCTGTCTCAGATCAGCATAGACTATTCTATTTTATTTTGAGCTGAGTTTCCAACCTTGTATCCTCCATCACAATGATCACCTGCTTCACATCTGCAACACTGTCTGCCTCTGCCCAGGTACATTGTGACCTAAACTCTCACCCATGTGGCTTTGTCACTTGCAGACTCAACTATCCAATGTCCTCCTGGCTGGTTTCCCATCTCCATAATTTCAACTCAGTCAAAATTATAGCCTGTATTATAACCACACCAAGTCCAATATAAAATAGCAATGAAAACTGCTTCAAACAATGTAAAGGGAAGTAAGGTAATCATTACATGTACACAAAAAGCTGGACAAATCCAACCCAACCAATTACCATCCCACTGGTCTAGTCTTGATTATCAGCAGTGATGGAAAGTGTCGTCGACAGTGCTATCAAGCAGCATTTGCTCTGCAAAAACCTCCTCACTGATACTGAGTTTGGGTTCCACCAGGGCCACTCAGTTCCTGACCTTATTACAGCCTTGGTCCATGGACAAAAGATTTGAACTCAAGACGTGAGGTGAGAGTGACTGTCCCTGACATCAAGGCAGCATTTGATGGCTAGTGGCATCAAGCAGCCCAAGCAAAATTGAAGTCAATGGGAATCAGGGGGAAAACTCTCCACTGGTTGGAGTCATACCTAGCACAAAGTAAGATGGTTGTGCTTGTTGGAGGTCAGTCATCTCAGTCCTAGGACATTGCTTCAGACATTCCTCAGGGTAGTGTCCTAGGCCCAACCATCTTCAGCTGCTTCATCAGTGATCTTCCCTCCAACATAAAGGCAGAAGTGGGGATGTTAGCAGATGATTGCACAATGTTCAGCACCACCAAGGACTCAGATACTGAAGCATTCCAGATTCATATGTAGCAAAACCTGGACAATATTCAAGCTTGGGCTGCTAAGTGGCAAGTAACATTCTCGCCCCAAAAGTGCCTGGCAATGACCATCTCCAACAAGAGAGAATCTAACCATCTTCCCTTGACACTCAAGGGCATTACCATCACTGAATTCTCCATGATCAAAATCCTGGGGGCTACCATTGACCAGAAAATGAACTGGACCAGCCATATAAATACTGTGGCTACATGAGCAGGTCAGAGGCTGGGAATTCTGCAGAGAGTAACTCGCCCCTGACTCCCCAAAGCCTGTCCACCATTTATAAAGCACAAGTCAGGAGTTTGATGGAATACTGTCCACTTGCCTGGATGAGTGCAGCCCCAGCAACACTCAAGAAGCTTGGCACCAACCAGGACAAAGCAGCCCATTTGATTGGCACGCTATCCACCATCTTAAACATTTACTCTCTCCACCACCGACGCACAGTGGCTGCAGTGTGTACCATCTGCAAGGAGCACTGCAGCCACTCACCAAGGTTCCTTCAACAGCACCTTCAAAAACCATAACTTCTATCACCAAGGACAAGAGCAGCAGATGCATGGCAACACCGCCATCTGCAAGTTCCCACTCAAGGCACATATCATCCTGACTTGGAACTATATTGCCATTCCTTATTTGTCACTGGTTCAAAGTCCTGGAACTCCCTTCCTAACAGCACTGTGGGTGTTCCTACAACACATGGACTGCAGCGGTTCAAGAAGGCAGCACACCCCCACCTTCTTGAGGCAATTAGGGATGGGCAATAAATGTTGGCCTAGCCAGTCACACCCACATTGCATGAACAAATAAATGAAAAAACAGAGACAGTTGATGAGAGTAATGTAGTTGATGTGCTGTATGTGGACTGCAAAAAGGCTTTTGATTAAAAAAAACTTCATAACTGGCTTGTCAGCAAAGTTAAAGCCCATGCAATAAAAGGGACAATGGCAGCATGGATACAACGTTGGCTGAGTAACAGGAAACAGAGTAGTGGTGAACGGTTACAAAAACAAAAATTGCTGGAAAAACTCAGCAGGTCTGACAGCCTCTGTGGAGAGAAAGACAGAGTTAACGTTTCGAGTCCAAATGACTCTCCTTCAGAACTGAAAAGTCATATGGACTCGAAATGTTAACTCTGTCTTTCTCTCCACAGATGCTGTCAGTGATTCTGAAGAAGAGTCATACAGACATGAAATGTTGACTCTTTCTCTCCACAGATGCTGTCAGACTGCTGAGTTTTTCCAGCAATTTTTGTTTTAGTTTCAGATTTCCAGCAGCCGCAGTATTTTGTTTTTATCTTAGTGGTGAACAGTTGTTTTTCAGACTGGAGTAAGGTATATGGGGGTTCCCCAGTGATTGGTATTAGGATCACTGCTTTTATTGATATGTATTAATGATCTAGACCTGTGCGTATAGGGCACAATTTCAAAATTTGCATATGACACAATATGGAAGTATTGTGAACTGTGAGGAGGATAACAATAAACTTCAAATGAATATAGACAGGCTGGTGGAATGGGTGGACAAGTGGCAGATGAAATTTAATGCACAGAAGTGTGAAACGATTCATTTTGGTAGAAAGAATGAGGAAAGGCAAAACAAAATAAGGCGTATAATTCTAAATCCAATGCAGGAGCAGAGGAACCTGGGAGTATATGTGCTCAAGTCATTGAAGGTGGCATGGTAATTAATAAAGCATATGAGATCCTGGGCTTTAAAAATGGGAGCATAGGAAGTTATGATGAACTGTATAAAACACTGCTTTGGCCTCAACTGAAGCATTTCTGGGCACAAAACTTTAGGAAGGATATGTAGGCATCAGAGATGGTGCAGAAAAGATTTACGAAAATGGGTCCATGGATGAGGTACTTCAATTATCTCCTTCGGATTGAAGGAGGTTGGACTGTTCTCCTCGGAGAAGAGAAGATTAAGTAGAGATTTCACAGAGGTGATCAAAATCATGTGCAGTCTGGACTGAGTAGATAGGGAGAAAATGTTCTGTGTTTAGAAGGGTCGGGAACCAAAGGTCACCATTTTAGGGTGGTTGGCCAAAGAAACAATGGCGACAGGAGGAACATCTGCTTTAAGATCTGGAATGCACTGTTTGAATGCGTGGCAGATTCAGTCAAAGCCCTCAAAAGGGAATTGGCTAGTTATTGGAAGAAAAAACATTTGAAGGGCTATGGGGGGAAAGGTGGGGTAGATGGATTAGGTGAGTTGCTCTTGGAGAGCGCTGGCACAGACATGGCAGGCTGAATGGCCTTCTGTGTTGTAACCATTTTATTCTATGATAATATTTGTGCCACACAAGTGCCAGGCACTATCTCCATCAAGAGAATGTATAATCACCCGCTTGACGTTCTATGGCATTATTATCATCGAATTCCTCTACCATCAACATCCTGGGGACCACCTAGTTACTTCGGTTACATGAGCAAGTCAGAAATTGGGTATTCTGTGATGAGGAGCTCACCTCATGACACTCCAGAACCCATCTACTACCCATTAGAATCAGAAGTGTGCTGGAATACTCTACATTTACCTGGATGAATGTAGCTCCAACAACACTCAAGAAGCTCAATACTATACAGGACAAAGCAGCCCACTTGATTGGTATCCCATCCACCACTTTAAAAATTCACTCAATTCATTGATGGTGCTCCATAACTGCAGTGTGTGCCATCTACAAGATGCACTGCAGCAACTCACTGAGGCTTTGTCTACAGCACCTCCCAAAACTGTGACTTCCACCACCTAGAAGGGCAGAGACACCGGCTGCATAGAAACACCAAACCTTCAAGTTCCCATCAAAATCACACACCATCCTGAAATATATCACTGTTACTTATCATTGCTGTGTCAAAATCTTTAGACTCCCTACCCAACAGCACTTTAGGTGTACCTTTACCACACCGACTACAGTGATTCAAGAAGGCTGCTTAACACCACCACCTTGAGAACAATTAGGGATAGCAATAAATGCTGGCATTTGCCAGCGATGGCCATATTCTGTGAATAAATAAAATGTGAAGCTGGGACATCGGGGAGTGGAATTTGAAAGCACCTTTTCACACAAAGGACTGTGGAAACCTAAAACTTTCACCCTTCCCCCCCACCCCCAACCAAACAACTGTGGATGTTGGAAACAATTGGAATTTTCAAGACCGCAGTTGATAGACTTTTAGGTACGCATGTCAAGGGATACGGAGCAAAGGCAAATAAATTGAGTTGCGGTACAGATCATGATCTAATTGAATGGCAAGGAACAGCCTTGATGAGCTAAATGATCTACTCCTGTTCTTGAGTTCATTTTCTTAGACGGCAAAAAAAGTTTGAAATTCTGGAGGATATGAAGTCTTGACTGGGAATATTCGTTTAAAGCAGAGTGACATCAGGCACCCAGATGTCACCTCAATAACATGCATAAGATGTGATAGCAGCTTTCAATCTGACAGTTTTCCCTGCTCCTCCACTGAAGCTATTGAATTTTGTCAAGATAGAGTTCGATAGGTGCTAGTCAACTTGCAGTACTACTTCACATCCAAGCCCAGAGGTATCCGATTGCTTGCTATTCAACTGGGGAGGAATAGCATTTACAACTCAAAGCAAGGCCCAAACCTATTCTCACTTGATGAACAAGGATGGGCTCACATTGTCCAGTAAGAGTCACTGGATGTCACCATGAGCAGGCACACAAATATATTTTCACCTCTTTTCTATTTTTACTTAGTTCTGTTGAAGAGTTATACAGACTCGAAATGTTAACTGTGTTCCTCTCCGCAGAGGCTGCCAGACCTGCTGAGTTTTTCAAGGTATTTTTATTTTTGTTTTGGATGTCCAGCAAATATATTTTCCCACTTCCCACCATAAAGCTGCCTACAGCAGCTCATTTTATTTAAATTCAATCATGGGATATGGGCTTCGCTGGCTAGGCCATCATTTATTGCGCATCCCTAATAGCCCATGAGAAGGTGGTGGTGAGCTGCTTTCTTGAACCGCTGCAGTCCGTGGTGTAGGTCCACCCACAATGCTGTTAGGGAGGGAGTTCAAGGATTTTGACCTTGCCACAGTAAAGGAACGGTGATATATTTCCAAGTCAGGATAGTGAGTGGCTTGGAGAGGAACTTCCAGATAGTGGTGTTTTCATGTGCCTGCTGCCCTTGTCCTTCTGGATGGTACTGGATGTGGGTTTGGAAGGTGCTGTCGAAGGAGGCTTGGTGAGTGGCTGCAGGTGCATCTTGTAAATGGTACATACTGCTACCACTGTGTGTTGGTGGTGGAGGGAGTGAATGTTTGTTGGTGTGGTGCCAATAAGCAGGCTGCTTGTTTTGCATGGTGTCAAGTTTCTTGAGTGTTGGGGCTGCAATCAGCCTGGCAAGTGAAAAATATTCTATCACACTCCTGACTTGTGCCTTGTAGATGATGGACAGGCTTTGGGGAGTCAGGAGTTGAGTTACTTGCCACAGGATTCCTAGTCTCTGACCAACTCTTGTAGCCACAGTATTTATATGGCTAGTCCAGTTCAGTTTCCGGTCAATGGTAAGCCCCAGGATGTTGTTAGTGGGGATTCAGTGATGATAATGCCACTGAATACCAAGGGGTGATAGTTAGGTTCTCTCTTGTTGGAGATGGTCATTGCCTGGCACTGTGTGGCATGAATGTTCATTGCCACATGTCAGCCCAAGTCTGGATATTGTCCAGGTCTTGCTGCATTTGGACATGGACTGCTTCGGTATCTGAGGAGTCACAAATGGCGCTGAACATTGTGCAATCATAAGAAAACATCCCCACTTCTGGCCTTATGATGAAAGGAAGGTCATTGATGAAACATCTGAAGATGGTTGGGTTGAGGACACTACCCTGAGGAACTCCTGCAGTGATGTCCTGGAGCTGAGATGATTGACTTCCAACAACCATAATCATGTTCCTTTGTGCTAGGTATGACTCCAACCAACGGAGAGTTTTTCCCCTGATTCCCATTGACTCCAGTTTTGCTAGGACTCCATGATGCCACACTTGGTCAAATGCCGCCGCCTTGATGTCAAGGGCAGTCACACTCAACTTACCTCTGGAGTTCAGCTCTTTTGTCCATGTTTGAACCAAGGCTGTAATGAGGTCAGGAGCTGAATGGGCCTGGTAGAACCCAAACTGAGCATCAGCGAGCTGGTTATCGCTAAGCACTTTATCATACTGTTGATGACCCCTACCATCACTCTATTGATGATGGAGAATAGAGACCTGCTGAGTTTTTCCAGGTATATTTGTTTTTGTTATGGAGAATAGACTGATGGGGCAGTAACTGGCCAGGTTGGATTTGTCCTTTTTGTGTACAGGACATACCTGGGCAATTTTCCACATTGCCAGGTTGATGGCATTGTTTTAGCTGTACTAGAACAGCTAGGCTAGGGGCACAGCAAATTTTGGAGCACAAGTCTTCAGTACTGATGCCGGAATATTGGCAGGGCCCATAGCCCAGTGCCTTCAGCCGTTTCTTGATATCATTGGAGTGAAACAAATTGGCTGAAAACTGGCTTCTGTGATGCTGGGGACCTCCGGAGGAGGCCGAGATGGATCATCCACTCAGCACTTCTGACTGAAGATTTTTGCAAATGCTTCTGCCTTTTTTTTTGCACTTAGCTAACACCAACCAAAACAGGACAGAGCATTAATCAAAGCTGGGACCCATTGATCCATCAAGTAAATTCAGTAAATGAAGTTATTCAGAAAGATAAAATATTCATTAAATATTCTCAAGTCAAATAAAGTACAGAATGCCGCATCATTTACAACCAAAATATCCAAACTACAGCACAAAGGGCAAACTTGGCTGGTAAGCCAGTCCATGAAATCCCTATGGCTCAATTCCCATTTGTACAAGGGATGCTTGTTGTGACTCAAGATAAGTAAATTCAAATGGCTAAACCTGTGTTATAATAAATTTAAGCTTCAAAAACTGGATTGCAAAAAATATTGCTGCACAAACAGAAGGAGTTGCTTAAGCTTCACAATGCAAGTACAATCAGATAGCATCAAAGAGACTGAATGGTTAGTTGGCCAGCTTATACCATAGAGGAGAGTGAATGCAATCAGCCATGGCAAAGCAGACAGTCCAGATTAGGGAGGAGGGGAACATGGAAGAGCAGGAACAGCCAACTAGCATCCAAGAGAAGAGAAGCAGAAATGGTCAGCCAACAAGCATGATACGGAAAATGTTGTGATAGCTTTGCATTCACATGACTTGATCAGATGGTGTTTTAAATTACATGAAGTTAATTTTTAACTTAAGACTGCAAATGAAATAGGAGTGATTTTTTTGTTTAATTATGCAAAATTAATTGATTAATTTCAGCTGAGATGGTAAGTGGGTAGAAATGACTGCAATAGCCATAACACCATAAAACTGATTAATTTTAGCATCTTTAGTAAATAGAAAATAATGCAATTTAAAATTTCCATGGTATTTATTTACATGAGCTCATTGGATTTCAAAGTATACAATTAAATGGCCCACAAAGAACACAACCATAACAAACATAAGAAGCAGGAGTAGGTCATTTGGTCCTTCAATCCTATTCTGCCATTCAACAGGATCATGGCTGATCATCTACTTCAACTCTACCTTCCTGCACTATCCCGTAACCCTTAAAACCTGAGAGTACCCAAAAATCTATCAATCTCTGTCTTGAATTTACTCAACTACTGGGTAGCCACAGCTTTCTGGGTTGGAAAATTCCAAAGATTCACAATTGTTTGAATGAAGAAATTTTTTCTTACCCCAGTCCTAAATGACCAAAGCTTTATCCTGAGACTCTGACCCCTTATTTTAGACTCCCCAGTCAGGGGAAACATTTTCTCAGCATCTACCCTGTCAAGCAGGGATTTAAAAAAAAAAATTATGTTTTAATTAGATCTTATTCTTCCATACTCCAGGGAATATAGGCCTATATTACTCACTCTCTCCTCATAGAACAATCACCTCACCCCAGGAAACTGTGAAGGCGCTAGTGAAGTTTCATCACAATCCCTCTAGGGCAAATATGTCTTTCCTTTGGTGAGGAGACCAAAAGCACATTCAGCACTCCAAGTGTGGCCTCTTTAATTGTAGTAATTATACTCCGATCCTTTTGCAATAAAAGCTAACATACCATTTGCCCTCCTAATTGCTTGCTGTACCTGCATGTTAACTTTCTGTGATTCATGTACAAAGACTTAGGCCGGGATTTTCTGGCCCCATCATGGTGGGACCCGTTGTGGGAAATTTGGCGGCCCAGCCAAAAGTCCGTTGACCTTCGGTGGGACTGGACGACCCCGTCGTGCGGAGCTGGAAATCCTGCCCTAAACGTAGACTCTAACCTTCCTTCAGGTCTCATTTTCCTTTTTTTCATATTCTATATAATGAAGGCATTTAACTTGTAAGAGAACGTGGAAGAGTATTGTATGCAGTTGAGGGAGCCAAAAACAGTCATAAGAGTAGCCAGGGGATCTCTGGAAAAAAAGGTGCATAACTGTTGTTGTAATAACAAAATATTTTTCAGCTATGTCAGAAGTCAAAAGACCATTAAGAACCTGTTAGGGCCATGGAATGACAATGTGGTGCAGCTTCAAACAGATCCTCAGTTATGGCCGAGCTGCTAAATTAATTCTTTTGCACCAGCCTGTGCTCCTCTAGGTGATGCTCATGTTCCAGAAGGGGATGTTCCAGAAAGGGGGTGTCTTGTATTGAATAGTATTATTCATATTAAAATAGTTAGTAATGTCATCTTGGA
Organism: Carcharodon carcharias; assembly: GCF_017639515.1. Taxonomy (NCBI): domain Eukaryota; kingdom Metazoa; phylum Chordata; class Chondrichthyes; order Lamniformes; family Lamnidae; genus Carcharodon; species Carcharodon carcharias. Next base: position 120,086,791 of record NC_054473.1, on the reverse strand, counting down.
TAGGTTGGGAAATCTCAGAATTGAAAGGGCTCCAGGTCTAGATAATAGAGTGATTAAAAAGAGCACCTTGCCCATATCTTCAATAGTTTATAATAGAGCTGGACATAGCTCATGTAGTTCCTGTTTTTGAGGGGCAAATCCAAGCCAGGAAACCATAGGCCTCTCAGGCTAATGGCCATTATTGAGAAGGTGCTAGATGGGATCATAAGAGATGTGTGATGAAAATATAACTATTTTCATAATATTTTTCTGGTTTATTGTGAAGTAGGTTTATGGGGATAAGTATAGGTATTTTTTGTCTATATGATTTAGTTACATTTGGAGTTATGTAGAATTTGAGCTGGAAATCATCAAAAGAAGCTAGGTGTAGAAATGTACTTGACATGCTAATAAGTAAACGTGAATGTTGGCTTAGCATGTAAGGTGTGAAGGGAATTTACACCTTTTAGATAAATGAAATGGATTGTTTAGATTTCAAAGGGATTTTAGTCTGTTTACAACTAGCTAGATAAGCAAAACTAAGGAGTGTGTTTATTTTTCCCAAAGGTTATTGACAATATTGGCATCGGGAAAGTTTTTATATTATGAGGAAGATACAGTTTCAAAGACATATTGGAATAGAGTTTACATAGCAAAGAGAGAGAAACATATATAAAGGAGAATGAAAGGCTATGTAAGTAAGGCCATGTAAGATCTAACAGCAGTGTGCAAAACAGTCTTCAAGAAGCCTCCAGCCATTTGTGCATAAGTCTGCTATATAAAGTACTAAAGTTTGGGAAAACTATTTGGAATTCCACTGTCAAGTAGGTATTGTGTTAACTTGTTTTAATCCAAAATCTATTTTGGACTTAATCTCAAAAGGGGTGTGTAACTGGGAGTCGGATCAGTTAGGAATTTTAGGATTTGTTATAGTAATAAGCAATTATAGTCGTATGTACATGCTTGAAATATTTTATTATGTTAGTAAATATTTTAATTTAATTTTTTTAAATCTCTAAAGGTCTTGGTGGACTCATTACTTCTAAATACAGTGCATACATCTTCATGAAATAAATACAAATTGCAAAACCATTATGATAGCACAACCAAGTTTCCCTTGTGGATTTGGTCCACCTGGCTCACATCATCTGCCAAGTCATAACAGATGCACTTTATGATCACAGGGAAAGTGAAAGAACCATTACAAATTCATAACATGGCTTCCAAAAAATAGGTTATGCTGTACAATCTTTTTGAGGAAACCACTGATTGATAAGGGAAATCTGGTAGACATTGTCTACCTAGACTTTCAAAATGCCTTTGATAAAGTACATCACAGAAGATTACTTCACAAGATGGAATCTGGTGGTACCAGTAGAAATTTGAAACACTGAATTAGGGCCAGAATCTTGTGCTGCTACAGGCAGCGGGAAACAATGCAGGTGGGGACATTTAATTGTACAAGAGGCGAAGTGTCAGCATCCTGATGGAGGGAAGAAAGTAGGGAATTAAGTTTGCGGCAGTTTGAAGGCAAGTGGCAAGAACCTGTTATTACAGGTATTTGCATGTCATGCATACTTATCAAAACACCATTTCACCAGATTAAATAGTACTTTAACTCTGCAGCGAGCAAGAAACTCAAGGCAGGATTTCCCACCCCCCCCCCCCCGTCAGGGGCGAAGTTGAAGTGCGGGCTTGCACAGGCACGCCTCCAATCGGTGGCGCATTTTATGTGGCGGGCCAATTAAGGCCTGCCCAGCGTGACGTCGACATGGAAGCACTATGCACTCACTGTGTGGATGGGGGGGAATCCCTAAACCTGAGAGTGTGGTCTTTCACGCATGTGCACGAAAGAGTGCACTCATCTCCTTAAGGCTAAGTGTTGCCTCAGAGAGATCGGCTGTACTGTCAAAAATATTAAAAATAGAAAAAAGAAAATTCCCTGACATGTCCCCTCATGTGACACTGTCACATGCGTTGGGACATGTCCATAATTTTTTTTAAAAACTTTAATAAAATTTTTTAAAACCTACATTAAACCTCATCCTGCCTGTTGATGAGGTTTCATGCTTTTTCTAATTCCTGCCTAGATCCATTAATTAGTTAAATGACTCTGTCAATGGCCTCAATTAACCATTGACAGGTCGGTGGGCGCACATCTGATTTTGCTGCACCCTCAGCTACCTGAAAATTTAAATGGGCCCGGTGACATCGGGAGTTCTGCCTGACATCACCGCGCATCATTTTACGCGTCAGTGAGTGGGCCCCACCCCCCTGCTCGCCGACGGGAAAATCCTGCCCCATGTCTTCAGATTCGTGACTGGTTAAAGATGGTGTGCAGCAGGCCAGATGGTATTCCTGGTGGATTTGGACTACTTTATTTTCATGGGGAGCTTTGTTGGACCGTGGGAGAGGAGGCATTGATGCATTGAGATTGAGTGGTGGCAGTGCAAGGGGTTCAGGACATGGCCGACTGAGGGATGTAGGAAGGGAGACAGGGTGTGGTGCCTGTGCAAAGGGGATTGGGGTATGGCTGACTGAGAGAAGGAGGGTGGGTTGTGGTGAACCTATGATGACCTATGGGGGACAGAGGGAGGAAGCTGGACTACACAAAGAAAGTTAATATCTACAAATGGGAGGTCAAACATAAATGTGGGGAGCTAGAGGGAAGGTCAATGGTGAGGTCCTGAGAGTCCATGGTAACAAAGGGCAGGTCGTAGCTAATGGAGGAGAGATCAAAGGTGACTGAGGGAGGAGCAGTAGTTGAGTTATCTGAGGGTGAATGCACTCACTTCCGGTCCCACCGTTGAGACACTCAACACCACAACAAGATACTGGTCTAGGAATTGGTTTCAATTCCACAGCCAGACTGTTGCAGTTAACAGATATGATTCAGCTTAGAGATATGTTGCTAGTGTTGTTTCCAAGGGATTACTCCTAGGCCTGGATCTCTTCATGGTATTTATTAATCTTGGACAACAGTATTGGGAGTATGGTAAATAAGTTTGCAGATGACACCAAATCTGAATGGGTTAAATCAATAGAGTACAATTAAATCCAAAAATTTTTGATGTGTTAGGAAAGTGGGCCACACATTGCCCAAATGATATTTAATTTAGATAAATGTAATGTCCTGTACATTGGTAGGGCCGGCACTTGCTATATATTTTTTCCTTTATTCTTTGATAGGATGTGGACTTCGCTGACCAGGCCAGTATTTGTTGCCCAGCCTTAATTGCCCTTGAACTAAGTGGCTTGCTAGGCCATGTCAGAGGGCAGTTTAGAGTCAAACACATTGCTGTGGGCCTGGAGTCACATTTGGCCAGGCCAGGTAAGGATGGCATAGATTGGATATCAGGCAGCTCTTTTTTTCCTAGAGACTGCTGAGGAAATGAGAAAATGTTTGGCAAGTTACCAACAATGCAATCATGTTAAATGCAACATATCATGTGATAAAACAACATCAACAACTCACATTTAAAAACCGCTTTTAATGTGGGACAAATATCCCAAGGTGCATCAAAGAAGTAGAACAAGAATAAAAATTGACAGAGCCAAAGAAAGAGATATTAGGAGCACTGAGTAAAAAAGCTTGGCAAAAGAGGTGGGTTTTAAGGCTAGTCTTAAAGGAGAGGAGGAAATGGAGATGTTCATGGAGGAACTTCCAGAGGTTAGAGTTAGATGACTGAAAGCATGGCTGCAAATAGATGGGCTAAAGGAAGATTGCATAAGAAGCCAGAGTCATGGGAACACTAAGTTGTCATAGGTTTGTAGGTAGGGCTGGAGGAGGTAAGCAAGATGGAATGAGGCATTCTCATGAAAGGTTTGAACACAAAGATGAACATTTTAAATTGGAGACACTCAGGGCCCAGGGGTGATGAGTGAGCCCACCACAAGCATTCAAATTTCACAACTTCACATTGAGTGTTCATGTAAGATGTGGACAGGACATACCTGGGTGATTTTTCCACAATGCTGAGTAGATAACGATAGCTGTATGGAACAGCTTGGCTAAGGGCGCAGCTACTTCTGGAACACAAGTCTTCTGTACTATTGCTGGAATGTTGTCAGGGCCGTAGCCTTTGCAGTATCCAGTGTCTTCAGCCATTTCTTGATATTGCTTGGAGTGAATCAAATTGGCTGAAGGCTAGCATTTCTGATGCTGGGAGCTCAGGAAGAGGCTGAGATGGATCTTGGCACTTCTGGCTGAAGATGGTTGCAAATGCTTCAGCCTTGTCTTTTGCACTGATGTGCTGTGCTCCCTCATCATTGAGGATGGGGATATTTGTGGAGCCTCCTCCTCCAGTGAGTTGTTTAATTGTCCACCACCATTCATAACTAGATGTGGTAGGACTGCAGAGCTTAGATCTGACCTATTGTTTGTGGGATCGCTTAAGCTCTTCTGTTGCATGCTGCTTTTCGTCAAGTAAGTAGTCCTGTGTTGTAGCTTCACCAGTTTGACACCTCATTTTTAGGTAGGCCTGGTGCTGCTCCTGGCATACCCTCCTGCACTCTTCATTGAATCAGGGTTGATCCCCTGGCTTGGTGGTAATGGTAGGGAGGGTGGGGGTGGGGGGCGGATGGCAGGGCCATGAGGTTGCAGATTGCGGTTGTACACAATTGTGTTGCTACTGATGATCCACAGCACCTCGTGGATGCCCAGTTTTGAGTTGCTGAATCTGTTCGAAATCTATTCCATTTAGCACTGTGGTAATGGAACACAACACGATGGAGGGTATTCCTCAATGTGAAACTGGGACTTTGTCTCTAAAAGGGCTGTGCAGTGGGCACTGTTACCAGTATTGTCATGGACAGATACGTCTGTAACAGGTAGATTGGAAGACCCAGTCGAGCAGCTATATCCTTTAGGACTCAGCCAGCTTGGTCAGTAATGGTGCTTCCGAGCCACTCTTGGTGATTGCAATTGAAGTGCCCCACCCAGAGTACATTCTGTGCCCTTGCCACCCTTAGTGCTTCCTCCAAGTGGTGTTCAATATGCAGGAGTACTGATTCATCAGCTGAGGGGGGACAGTAGGTGACAAGCAACAGGAGGCTTCCTTGCCCACATTTGACCTGATGCCATGAGACTTCATGGAGTTCAGAGCTGATGTTGATCGAAACTCCCTCCCAACTGTGTACCACTATGCCGCCACCTCTGGTGGGTCTGTTCCATTGGTGGAACAGGACATATCTAGGGATGGTGATAATGGTGTCTGGGACATTGTCTGTAAGGTATAGGTCCATGAGTATGATTATGTCAGGCTTGACCAGATTTTTGGTAGTTTTGACCCAGATGTTAGTAAGGGTGACTTTGCAAGGTCAATAGGGCCGGGTATACTGTTGTTGTTGCCAGTGCCCAGGTCGATGCTGGTTGGTCCATCAGGTTTCATTCCTTTTAGGCTTCATAGTGCTTTGATACAACTGAGTGGATTGTTAGGACATTTAAGAGTCAACCATATTTCTGTTGGTCTGCAGTCACGTAGGTAAGGATGACTTAATGAGCTGGATGGGTTTGTACAACAATCAACAATGTTTTTATGGTGCCCGTTAGATTCCAGAGTTATTAATTGAATTTAAATTCCACTAGCTGCCATGATGGGATTTGAACCCATTCTCTTAGAGCATTAGTCTGGGCCTCTGGTTTACTAATCCAGTGACATTACCACTAGGCCACTGCCTCCCCTGTTACCTCATCAAAAAAAACCTCAATCAAGTTATTTAAACATGATTGGCCTTCGCTTTACTTACCACTTATCAGCCCCAGTCCATGCCACATATAGCCATAGGCTGCTTACTTATCTAAGGAATAGCGATTGATCACTGCAATCATCAGCGAGCATCTCCACTCCAGATGTTATGACAAAGAGAAGATCATTGAACCAGCTGAAGATATTTGGGCCTGGGACTAACTAGGGGACTAGAGGAACATTTGTAGTAATGTCCTGGGGCTTGAATGATTAGCTTTCAACAACCACAACTGTCTTCCTCTGTGTTAGGCATGACTCCTGCCAGTGGAGAGTTTTCCCCCGATCCCCATTAACTTCAAATTAACTAGGGCTCCTTGTTGCCTCACTTGGTCAAATGCTGCATTAATGCCAACTAACTTCTGGATTTCAATTCAGATTATGTTTCCTTCAACTGCATTAGTCTTCCAGAGGAAATGGTGGAAATTCCTATTAACACCTTTCACCATTTTAAAGATCTTGAGATCACCTTCAACCTTCTCCAAGGAATAGAAACTAAGTTTATACAATGTGTCCTCATCCCTTTAAGTACTGGTATAATTCTGGTAAATCTGTACTCCAAGGCCAGTACATCTTTCCTAAGGTTATGGTGTCAAAACTGAGTGCCATGCTCTAGATGGGGTCTAACCAAGGCTCTGTACAACTGAAGCATCTGTTTTTCCCTTTGTAACTCTTTTGAGTACAAACACGTTTCTATCTGTTCCTATTCAGATGAAGTTACATTGTTTCATAGGTTGCCATTGTGAGATTTGAACTCTTGATACTCTTTTGAGTAAACCTGTTTCCATCTGTTTCAGATGAAGTTACATTGTTTCATAGTTTGCCATTGTGAGATTTGAACTCTTGATCTTGGGGTTACAAGCCCAGTACCATAACCACTTGGCTATTTAGGCTAAGCCCTTTCCCTTTGTAATTCAGCTATCTGGTTATGAAGGCCAACACTCCATTAGCCTTTATGATTGCTTCTTATATCTGCACTAGCTTTTAGAAGCTTGGAAGGACGAATACAAAATAATGCCACTTAAATGCAGCATTGTACAGTCATCAACTAAGCACCATTGATGTCTGCATCAAGCCTTTAGGGACACAGATATTGAATAAGTAAGACCTCCCAGACATGAGGTTTTCATATGGTGCGGTAAAATAGCTACAGCAGGGGTGCGGTTGAGCTGGTAATGAGAAGTTATTCAACTACTAAACTAGTTGTTAGTTTATGTGATTTCCTTTATACTCTTTCCCATGGCAGCTGTTTGTGGTTGCTGATAATTGGAGTGGCTTATTCGCACAGCTTCTGATGTATTTGAGTTAATTGCAGTTTTTTTTAAAATCCAAAATAAATATAGTAACATTTATCCATCCAGTGGCTAAAATTAACCTGTGATTCTTCTAAAGGATGAAAATGTGCTCTTCTACTTCAATCCTTTTGTAACACAGAACAAAAATATCAGCAAGCTATTTATGGAAATTGCCCTATTTCTGACAAAGTGACATTTACATTTTAACTTCATTAATCCACATGCCCTGTCTACTTCAGGTATGATATGTTTTAAACCCAAACTATCGTTAATTTCTGAAGGAGGTTTTTTTTTGACCGAAGAGGAATTGAGGGAAATGTGGGCAACAAGGCAGGTATACAAGCACCTTATTGTGGCATAGTTGCTAAGTCTACTAGGTAGTGTAAAGATTAGCTGTACACAGGAAGAAGGATCTGGGTTTGATCCTCAGCCTGTTTGTTGATCTTAGTTGCAGCGTATCCTTCTAGGTGAGAGGAGGCTACAGTTGGACAAGTTTTCACATTTGAATGCCATCCAGTGACCTCTGGGGCTTTGGCATGTGCAGTTGTCAAGTGACAATAGAATAGAGGTTGGCTGTGACTTTCTCTACAATGGAAAATGCCTGCCAATTCTCTAGTCTGACACATGAAGAACGTCCCCTTGGCTGAGGTAATCAAGGCCAGGGAATCGTACTTCAGCCTTGAAAGAGGAAGAGAAAAACCTAGAAGAGAAAATAATCTTAATTCAAAAATGGCAGACATATTATGTGCAGGAAGCCATCATCAAATGTTATGATACAAGTTGATGAGGGAGCAGGTAAATACATTTTGCAAATAATAAGTGAATATTCACAGATCACCAAATCCAGCTCTACTGAAAGCAAGTAAAGCACTTGTACAAATTGGGGTAATGCAGCCTACTTTTCCTTGAAGAACCAAAGGATGATTTCTTGCTTTTGCTAATCCTGCATGGCTGTCAGAACAGCTTAAGACACTTAACTGAATGTTAATTGAAACCAGAATTTGGCTGAACAGGAAAATAGCCAGTGACTGACTTTGGTGAATCTGGCATTAATTTCCTGAAGCAAATCATGTTTGAGGAAAGATTGACATTAACATCTGGCCAATAAATTTATCAAGAGAAAACCAATTGTGGGCTCCACATCAATGGTTTTAACATTAAACAGAAGGGAAAATTGCCCACACACCATATGGGATAACAGCAATACAAGGACTCCAAAAGGTATCCCAACCACTTAAATCAGGAGGCAATACAGAAGATAGTAGCAATGCATGGAGAAACCGAAACTACATAGTGGAACAAACTGGTAGCAGAAAAAAGTAAGTTCTTATCTTAAGAGCATAAAATATCTTGAAATGGTAAAAGGCCATGCTGGCATTTCCATAGTCTATGCACATCAACTTCAATCATAGACCCAGAATATTGATGCTCTCTTCCTAACTCCCCCATGAAACAAGCACATCTCTCAATATGCATGTAACATAGAATAAAATCCATATAACAAAGTAGCCATATAACAGTATCAAATTGAAAGAAAAAACATATAATTCCACAGAGATGAGTGGCAGGTCAGAAGATTGGACAGAATATAAAGAACAGCAAAGAATGACTAAAAGATTAATAAGGAGGCAGAAATTAGAGTACAAGAGAAAGCTAGCTAGAAATACAAAAAGCAAGAGTTTCTACAGGTATTTAAAAAGTAAAAGAGTAAGTAAAGTGAGCATTGGTCCCCTAGAGTGAGAATGTGGAATTAATAATGGAAAATAAGGAGATGGCAGATGAACTGAACAGATATTTTGCATCTGTCCTCACTGTAGAGGATACAAATAACATCCCAGAAATAAGTTTGAATCAGGAGGTGAAAGAGAGAGAGGGACTTAGAGGGAGGGACTTAAAATAATTACAATCACCAGGGAAAGGGTACTGAGAAAATTATTAGAACTAAAAGCTGACAAGTGCCCAGCTCCTGATGGACTTCATCCTAGAGTCTTGAAAGAAGTTGCTGCTGAGATAGTAGATTCATTGGTTTTAATTTTCCAAAATTCTTTGATTCAGGAAAGGTCCCATCAGATTGGAAAATAATGAATATTACTCCTCTATTCAAGAAAGGAAGGAAACAGAAAGCAGGAAACTACAGGCCAGTTAGCTTAACATCTATCATAGGGAAATTGTTGGAATCTATTATTAAGGAGGTTATAGTGGGCACTTAGAAAGTCTCAATGCATTTGAGCAGTGTCAATATGGTTTTGTGAAAGGGAAATCATGTTTGACTAATTTATTGGCTTGTTTAAGGAACTAACAAGCAACATGGATAAAGGGGAACCTGTGGATGTGCTGTACTTAACTTTTCAGAAGGCATTTGACAAGGTGCCACATCAAATGTTACTACATAGAGTAAGAGCTCATGATGTAGGGGACAACATATTAGCATGGATAGAGGATTGGTTAGCAACAGAAAGCAAAGAGTAGGGATAAATGGGTCTTTTTTGGGTTAGCAAGATGTGATGAATGGAATGCCACAGGGATCAGTGCTGGGGCCTCAACGATTTACAATTTATATCAATGACTTGAATGAAGGGACCAAATGTACGGTTGCTAAATTTGCTGATGACACACAATAGGTAGGAAAGTAAGTTGTGAAGAGGATATAAGGAGTCTAGAAAGGAACATAGGTTAGATGAGTGGGCAAAAAATTGGCAGATGGAGTATAGTGTAAGAAAATATGAACTTACCCACTTTTGCAGGAAGAATAGAGAAGCAGCATATTATCTAAATAGAGAGAGATTGCAGAACTCTGAGGGTTCTGGGTGTCCTGGGACACGAATCAGGAAAAGTTAGTATGCAGGTACAGCAAGTGATTAGGACGGCAAATGAAACGTTGTTGTTTATTGCAAGAGGAATGGAATATAAAAGCAAGGGGTTTTACTACAGTTGTACAGGGTGTTGGTGAAACCACATCTAGGTACAGTGTATAGTTTTTGTCCCCTTATTTAAGAAAGGATATAAATGCATTAGAAGCAGTCCAGAGAAGGTTCACTCGATTTGATACCTGGGGTGGGGCAGTTATCTTAAGAAGAAAGATTAGACAGGTTGGGTCTGTGTCCATTGGAGTTTAGAAGATTGAGAGGTAATCTTATTGAAACATATAAAATCCTAAGGGGACTTGACAGGGTGGATGTTGAAAGGATGTTTCCCCTTGTTGGAGAGACTAGAACTATGAGACACAGTTTACAAATAAGGGATCTCCCGTTTAAGACAGAGTTGAGAGGAAATTTATTTTCTCAGAGGGTTTTGAATCTTTGGAACCCTCTTCCCCAGAAGGTGCTGGAGGCAGGGCCAATGAATATTTTTAAGGAAGATTCTTGACTAACAAGGAAGTCAAAGGGTATTGGGAGTTAAGGCCACAATCAGATCAGCCATGACTTTATTGAATGGTGGGCCAGGCTCAAAGGGCCGAATGGCCTACTCCTAATTCATATGTTCATATGTACATAGCATACACACATAAAATTGACTGGCATGAAAAGAACAGCTGATCCATCAAGGCTGTCCCATATTTGTGATGGGTGGAGCTGCATGACTGGACCATTTCTACCCACCAGTAACCATGCAATCTGGGAGATGCACATGCTGACTCTTTGAAAGAGCTATACAATTAATCCCACTACTCTCCTGCACTTTCCCCATATCCCTGCAAATATTTCCGTTTCTTGTATATATCCTTTTCCCTTTTGAAAGTTATTATTAAATTTGCTTCTATTACCCTATCAGGTAGTGAAGTAAGCAAATGTATTAATACCCTTATAATCCTCAATCCCTTTTCTCTTACAAATATAGATTCAGCAGGAAGAGTCCCCTCAATCTGGAAAATTAATTTACTGGTGAAATCTACATGCATGTCTTTTAAAAATTGTAAAAATTGTGTAGAAGACTGTAAAATAATATTTAAGAATAAGTCAATATCCTTTGTATTCACCATGTCAGTAAATGACAAGGTATGCTAGTAAATGCTATGTAATGTACAATAATTAATATACAAGTGATTCCATTACAGCAAAATAAATGAGAATGAATAACTGAATTATACACTGTTCTGAAAATAACATATTCGTATTTCCTCTTTTAAGTGTGGTCTAGTTAATGCCCTATATTATAGTTCTGTGAAAAGTCCTGGTCTCCATCCTATAAAAGGGACATTGAGGCCCTGGAGAAGATGCAAAGAGGATTTACTAGGAAGATACCAGAACAGAGAGGTAATACCTATCAGGAATGATTGAACAGGCTGGACCTCTTCTCGAGAAAAGGGAAGATTGAGAGGCAACCTGATAAAGGTTATTAAGATTGTGAAAGGGTTTGATAGGATAGACATGGAGAGGACGTTCCTATTGTAAGGTGTTGGGTGTTGTTTAGTAGGCCTTATTACAGTATTCATAGTCTTGGATAATTCAACATTAAGTATCTATTAACTACAAGAAACTATATACAGGGGTACAGTAAAGATCCAAGCAAGGAGCTGTCTCCATGCTTGCTTCTACACATGACTCTACATTGACCCCCTAGGGTCATGAACACATGAACACAGGTCATGTGTTCTCTTACATCACTGTGTGGGTGGTACTGTACTCAGTCTCACATTAACCCTTTATGTACTAGACCCTTATAGTACACCTACCCCCAAGTCTTTATCTAACGTAGTTATAAGTTATCCCAGTTTACCCCATGTATTTACATCATTAATACCACCCTGTCTCCCCACCGCCTCAAGTCTCTGACTTCATAGGTTCAGGCAGCCTGGAGGTCATATATCCCTTCCAAATCTTGTTCTCACTACTGTTGGAGGAGTTGTAGGATCTGTCACTGCAGATAAACTTTGTTGAATTGGAGGCTGTTCTGGCATTTGGGTGTCTTCCTCAATTTCTCTCTACTGTACAATGGGAGGGGCCCTTCGAGGGATGAGGAGGAGGATCCTGCTGTTTCTCCTGACCGTGCTCTCTGGGGTGCCAACCAGGTATGACTGACGTTGGTCATCGTCTTTCCAGATGATAGTGCCCTCTCTCTTCAGGTCTTTAATCCAGACTTTGTCGTCCTTTTGTAGTAGTGGCAACTGTCTGGTCCGGTACCTACTGTTGTAGGTGGAACTCTGCTTCTGCCTTTAGGACTGCAATTTGTTTTGGATGTCCTGGTAGTCCTTGGCTACCAACCCTGGTATTAGTTTCTTCCATAGGATTGGGAACTGTGTGTGGAGCTGCCCATCAGGAGTTTGGATGAGCTAAGCCACATTGTAATGGGGTGGTCCCATAGATTAACATTGTTATTTGGAAGTCTTCATTCCTTTTTAGGGGGTCTTTTATGGTGCAGACCCTTTTTTTAGCCTCCCCAATTGACTGTGGGTGTCTTGGGGAGCTGGTATGGTGTTGGAAGCTGGATGTGATGCCAAATTGGGTAAAGTACTCATTTGAAAATTGTGGGCTGTTATTCGACACAATCTTGTCTGGGATGCCATGGTTCGTGAACGTCTTCTTCAGTGTTCCAACAGCAGCATCTGTGGTTGCGTACAGTTGTTTCACCTCAAACCATCTGGAAAAGTAATCCATCATAATAAGGAATGATTTGTTGTTGAAGTTAAGTAAACCAATACCCAGCCTCTCCCATGGCCTGTTAAGGAACTATGTAAGACAACACAGTCCTGCCTGTGCAGCCCACACACCTGACAGTTCACTATCGTATCCTTAATTGCCGTGGAAATGCCTGACCACAAGATGGCAGCGGATTGGGCATATGCCTTGCAGTTGATGCCCAGGTGGCCCTGGTATATTTTTTGGAGTATCTCCGGCCAAAGGGAAGCTAGGGTGACCAACTGCTCATAGTGGACTAGGAGGTCGCCTGTGAGAGTGAAGTGTTTTTGTTGTTTGAACCAAGCTTTCATGGTACTACCGCATGGTCTCTGTTATGGCCACCCTTGTTAACAGTAATGGCGGATGCGGGCACACTCCTATCTTGCATTGGCTCCTGGCAAATCTGTTGGAGTTCACTTTTGGTCACTGGTAGGTGACTCTTTGTCAATTGGGAGTATGCTTCAACTCCTCGATCAGATTTACATCCTGCTTTGTCGGAAGTCCACTGTGTCCTTGGAAAGTATGTCTGCTGCTGTTTGGTTTTAATCCTGGACATATACCTAGGCGAACCTCATGAGGCATACATGGAATCACAGCTTTCTGGGAGGTATCTTTGCCTGCTCCTTCCCATCTAGCAATAAGACTTACAAATTCATTCAGGGGATGTGGGCTTCGCTACCTAGGCCAGCATTTATTACCCATCCCTATTTGCCTTTGAGAAGGTGGTGATGAGCTGCCTTCTTGAACTGCTACAGTCCGTGAGGTGTAGGTGCACCCAGGGTGCTGTTAGGAAGGGAGTTCCAGGATTTCGACCCAGCGACAGTGAAGGGACAGTGATATATTTCCAAGTTAGGATGGTGAGTGACTTGGAGATGTTCCAGGCAATGGTGTTCCCTTATATCAGCTGCCTTGTCCTTCTAGTTGGCAGAGGTCGTGGGTTTGGAAGGTGCTGCCTAAGGAGCCTTGGTGAATTCCTTGTAGATGCTACTGTGTGTCGGTGGTGGAGGGACTGAATGTTTGTGGATGTAGTGTGAATCAAGCTGGCTGCTTTGTCCTGGATGTTGTCAAGCTTCTTGAATGTTGTGGGAGCTGCACTCATCCAAGCAAGTGGAGAGTATTCCATCACACTCCTGACTTGTGCCTTGTAAATGGTGGACCTGCTTTGGGGAGTCAGGAGGTGAGTTACACGTTGCAGGATTCCTAACCTCTGACCACTCATGTAGTCACAATATTTATATGGCTAATCCATTTCAGTTTCTAGTAAATGGTAACCTCCAGGATGTTGATATTGAAGGATTCAGTGATGATAATGCCATTGAACATCAAGGGGAAATTGTTAGATTCTCTCTTGTTAGAGATGGTCATTGCCTGGGACTTGTGTGGCACAAATGTTACTTGCCACTTGTCAGCCCAAGCCTGGACATTGTCCAGGTCTTGCTGCATTTGGACATGGACTGCTTCAGAATCTGAGGAGTCATGAATGCTGCTGAACATTATGCAGTAATCAGCGAACATCCTAACTTCTGATCTTATGATGGAAGAGGGGGTCATTGATGAAGCAGCTGAAGATGATTGGGCCTAGGACACAACCCTGAGGAATTTCTCCAGTAATGTCCTGGAGCTGAGATGACTGACCTCCAACAACCACAACCTTTGTGCTAGGTATGACTCCAACCAGTGGAGAGTTTTCACCCATTGAATCCAGTTTTGCTGGGGCTCCTTGATGCCGCACACGGTCAAATACAGTATTGATGTCAAGGGCAGTCACTCTCACCTCACCTCTGGCGTTTAGCAATTTTGTCCATGTTTAAAATAAGGCTGTAATGAGGTCAGGAGCTGAGTGGCCCTGGCAGAACCCAAACTGGGCATCAGTGAGCAGGTTACTGCTAAGCAAGCGTCGCTTGATAGCACTGTTGATGACGCCTTCTATTATTTTACTGATGATCGAGAGTAGACTGATAGGGTGGTAACTGGCTGGGTTGGATTTGTCCTGTCTTTTTGTGTACAGGGCATATCTGGGCAATTTTCCACATAGCCGGGTAAATGCCAGTGATGTAGCTGTACTGGAGCAGCTTGATTAGGGGCGCAGTAAGCTCTGGAGCACAAGTCTTCAGTACTATTGCAGGAATATTGTCTGGGCCCATAGCCGTTATATTATCCAGTGCCTTTGGCCGTTTCTTGATATCACATGGAGTGAATCGGATTGGCTGAAGACTGGCATTTGCGTTGCTGGGAACCTCCAGAGAAGGCCAAGCTGGATCATCCACTCGGCACTTCTGGCCGAAGATTGTATCAAATGCTTCAGCCTTATTTTTTGCAATGATGTGCTCGGCTCCCCATCACTGAGGATGGGGATATCTGTGGCGCCTCCTCCTCCAGTGAGTTGTTTAATTGCCCTCCACCATTCACAACTGGATGTGACAGGGATGCAGAGCTTAGATCTAATCCGTTGGTTGTGGGATCGCTCAGCACTATCTATCACTTGCTGCTTATGCTGTTTGGGACGCAGGTAGTCCTGTGTTTATAGCTTCACCAGGTTGACACCTCATTTTTATGTATGCCTGATGCTGCTCCTGGCATGCCCTCCTGCACTCTTCATTCAACCAGGGTTGATCCCCTGGCTTGTTGGTAATGGTAGAGTGGGGGATATGCTGGCCCTTGAGGTTACAGATTGTGTTCAAGCACAATTCTGCTGCTGCTGATGGCCCACAGCACCTTGTGAATGCCCCACAGCACCTTGTGGATGCCCAGTCTTGAGTTGCTAGATGTTAGAAATCTATCCCATTCGGCACGTTGGTAGTGCCACACAACATGATGGAGGGTATCCTCAAGGTGAAGACGGGACTTTGTCTCCACAATGACTGTGCGGTGGTCACTCCTACTGATACTGCCATGGACAGATGCATCTGCAGCAGGCAGGTTGGTAAGGATGAGGTCAAGTATGTTTTTCCCTCTTGGTTCCCTCACTACCTGCTGCAAACCCAGTCTAGCAGCTGTGTCCTTTATGACTCGGCCAGCTCAGTCAATAGTGGTGCTCCCAAGCCACTTCTTGGTGATGGACATTGAAGTCCGCCACCCAGAGTACATTCTGCACCCTTGCCACCCTCAGTGCCTCCTCCAAGTGGTGCTCAACATGGAGGGGCACTGATTCATTGGCTGAGGGAAGGCGGTATGTGGTAATCAGCAGGAGATTTCCTTGTCCATGTTTGACCTGATGCCATGAGACTTTGAGGTCTGGAGTTGATGTTGTGGGCTCCTAGGGCAACTCCCTCCCGACTCTATACCACTGTGCCCCCACCTCTGTTGGTCTGTCCTGCTGGTGGGACAGGACATACCCAGGGATGGTGATGGTGGTGTCTGGGACATTATCTGTAAGATATGATTCCATGAGAATGACTATGTCAGGCAGTTGCTTGACTAGCCTGTGAGACAGCACTCACCAAATTTAGCATTAGCCCCCAGATGTTAGTTAGGAGGACTTTGCAGGGTCAACAGGGCTGAGTTTGCCATTGTTGTTTCTGATGCCTAGGTTGATGCCGAGTAGTCCGTTCGGTTTCATTCCTTTTGAGAGACTTTGTAGCGGTTTGGTACAACTGAATGGCATGGTAGGCCATTTCAAAGAGCATTTAATAGTCAACCAAATTGCTGTGGGTCTGGAATCACCTGTAGGCCAGATCAGGTATTGATGGCAGATTTCCTTCCCTAAAAGGACATTAGTGGTCCAGGGTTTTTTTGACAATTGACAATGGTTTCATGATCATCATTAGACTTTTAATTGCAGATTTTATTGAATTCAAATTCTACCATCTGCCGTGGCAGGAGAGGGTGCAGAGGAGATTTACCAGGATGCTGTCTGGGCTGGAGGGTCTGAGCTATGAGGAAAGATTGGATAGGCTGGGATTGTTTTAGCTGGAGCAACGAAGGTTGAGAGGGGACCTGATAGAGGTGTATAAGATTATGAGGGGCATTGATAGGGTGGATAAGAAGGCACTTTTTCTATTAGTAGAGGGGTGAATAACCAGGGGACATAGATTTAAGGTAAGAGGTAGAAGGCTAGGTGGGGAGTTGAAGAGAAATTTTTTCATCCAGAGGATGGTGGAAGTCTGGAGCTCACTGCCTGAAAGGGTGGTTGAGTCAGAAATTCTCATGGTTGAGTCAGAAACTTAGAAGTATTTAGATATTCACTTGCATTGCCATAGCCTCCAGGGCTGTGGGCCAAGTGCTGGAAAATGGGATTAGCGTAGTCAGATCTTTGTTGGCCGGCACGTGCACGATGGGCTGAATGGCCTCCTTCTGTGCTGTAGACATCTATGAATTTCTCTCTGAGATTCAAACCCGGGTCCCCAAAGCATTAACCTGGGTCTCTGAATTAATGGTCCAGTGAGAATACCACTAAGCCATCACCTCCCCTAGTGGTTTATGGTTTGTTTCAGTTGTGCCCTTTAGGCCAATGATGTGGTCTGACTGTGAGAGCTTCCTTTTCAATGATGATGTACTTCGTCTCTGTGTCCGACAGTCCTCTGAAAGAGTAGTACACAAATCGGCAACTTCCATCCAGTTGCTCTTGAAATAGGACTGCGCCGAGACCTGTGGATGAAGCATTTGCTGCTATGGTGGTGAGCAGGGATGGGTCGTAGTGTACCAGAATGTTGGTTGAGAGCAGCATAGCTTTGATGTGAGTCAATGCTTGCTCTTGATCTGTGTCGCAGCACCGTGCCTAGTCTTTCTTAAGTGGATGTCTCATAAATTCTGTGACCTGTGCCAGATTTGGTAAGAATTTTGCCAACAGGTTCACCATCCCAGGAATCTCTGGAGGTCAGGAATTGAGGATGGGGTCGGGAAGTCGCTAATAGCTTTCATTTTCTGTGGACTTGCATTGATGCCTTTATGGCTGACAATGTGTCCCAGAAACCGAATTGATGTCTTGGAGAAGTCACATATCTCATTCAGCATCAGGCCTGCTGCCTGCAGACGTTCTAGGACTGCTGTGAGTCTTTTGTTGTCTTTCTCCACTGTTATGCCATGAACCAAAACGTGGCCCATAAGGCAGATGACCCCCTGTAAACCTTGGAAAATGGCTGAAATTATATGTTAAAATATTTCCGGTGCTGAAGTGATTTGCAATGGTAGACAGCTGAAGCAGAATCTGGCAAACAGAGTAATGAATGTGGTCAACAGCCTGGACTCGTCGTCAAGGGGAGTTGACAAAAGCTGCTGTTGGCATCCTGCTTTGAAAATACATGCTCTTCGCGGGTTTAGTCAGGCTTTTGTGCACTGTGGACATGAGATGTACTTCTCTGGCTATGGCTTTATTGACCTGTGTCAAGTCAATGCAAATATGGATGGACCCATTCAGTTTTGGAACTGGGACCATCCCAGAACACCACGCAGTTGGTTGTGTGACTGAGGTGACCACTCCCATGTTTGCCATATTGTCTAGCTGCTGGTGCATTTGCTTCATAAGTGGATGGGGAGTCTTTCGTGTTGTAAACAGGCACACGGGTTTAGCATCCTCCCTCAGTGTGATCTTGTATGCATTCTTCAGTTGTCCCAATCCTGTAAAGAGCTCAGGATCTCCTTTTTATGCTTGGAGCCAGGCCCTTGTTGGTTAACCTCGTCAATTTTTGTAAAAGGTTAAGGTCAACGCAATCTTTTTGGCTGATCAGTGAACAGTCCTGGTTGTGGACCATGAACATGGTCTCTCAAATTCTTTTGTCTTTGTACCTGAGTATCGCCTGTAAAGTATCTTTCACCAGGAGTTTGATGCTTCCTGCTCCATACAGGTGCGTTGTGGGTGGCATCAACCATTGGGACACCAGCCATGGTTCTCTGTCCGTTAGAATTGTAATGTTGGCACCCATGTCCAATTTAAAGTTTGTGAGATGGCCATTAACCACAGTGTCCACATTCCACAACGAAAATCTTGGATTTTTGACTTCGCCCAAGAAGCATGGTTGTGTGTCCTCTTAGTGTGCTGTCTCAATGGCATGAATCCTCTTGGGATCTTCTGTGCATTTTGATGTTCTGACCCTGCACAGCTTCCCGAAATGTCCTATTCAGTTACATTAAAAACATTGGGCTGAAATTGCCGGATGTTGATCACATCTGTGGTGGCGCTTTGCTCCACAGTACAGGCAAGGTCGCTCTACTGGTCAGATATTCCTTCCCTTGGCCTAGAGTGTCCCTGTTTTTCTGCTGTTTCACTAGTACCCCCCCCCCCACCCACCCCACCCTGTATCCATGTCCAACTCTGTGTCCCCACTAAACCCTCACCGCCCCTTCACCCAACACCATTGAACCTTCACCCTCCCACCCTAAAGGCTCCCTCTGCCCCCTGTAATTTTAACTATGCCCTCCTACCATGCCCACCCTGAGCTCACTCCCCAGGAGTGAACAATTGACTCCATTGATCTGTTCCCATGAGCACATTCACCTGGATATTTGCCCCCTCTGAACCCCACTTCAGAGCTCGACATTCCCTACACTTCAGACCTAGACACTTCCCTCATCTCCTTCCCCGCCCATAAGTACCTCCAGCTGCCTTCCATCCTGTAGTTTGAGGATCCCATCCCCCATGTCGAAGTCGAAGGTCTCCACGCAGCAGCTATCAACTTCCGAAAGCTACTTCATGGAGGAGGCACGTGGATGAAGCTCCATCATCATGCAATGCACATGTTCCTCCAGGATCTGGTAGCTGTAGGTCTCCATCATCTCATCTAGACATGTTCTGGACAAGTGTGTTTTCCCATTGTGTCATGGAGAATTGTGGGAGGAGATTCCAGTTGGGCTTTCAATTCATCCCATCAGTGGGATGCAAATTGCTTTTACTCCAGCCTCAAATGGGATTCCCAATCTGTTATGGCAAGTGATATCGGAAGATCCTGTTGTCAGTTTCATGCCAGCATGATTTTTGGACCTGCCGCTGAATTCTCTGCCCCTGTCATTGATCCTGCTGGTAAGGGCATGGGAGAATTCTGCCCAATGAATGTAAATGATAACACTATCTTTCTTGAAAACATTCCCCTTTGCAGAACTTTAAATGCAGAAGATGGATTTTCAGCCATCGCCACACACCCTTTAGCCATACTAGCTGTCATGTTCATAGTGGTTGTTCCATAACAGCAGTTCAGTGTTTCAATAGCAATAACTCTGATGTTACACAAACGAATAGCACACTCTTTTTTCTAATTCCATAGTCACACGCAAGCATCATGCAATAAACAAAAGTTACAAAAAGGAAAAGTGTTTTCTTTCTATTAAAGCTTTGATAAAACATTCACTACAACTATAACAAAAAGAGAAAATGGTGGAAATACTCAGCAAGTCTGGCACCATCTGTGAATAGAGAATAGTTCACAAATTTCCTTTAGGGAACATAATCTGCCGTCATTACCTGGTCTGGCCTACATGTGACTTCAGACCCGCTGCAATCTGGCTGACGCTTACATACCCTCTGAAATGGCCTAGCAAACCACTCAGTTGTTTCAAATTGCAACAAAGTGAAAAAGGAATTAAACCGCATGGATCACAGAGCATTGAACTAGGCACCGGAAATGACAATGAAAAACACAACCCTGTTGACTTAAGTCCTCCTTGCTAACATCTGGGACCTATGCCAAATTGAGAGAGCTGTCCCACAGCCTAGTCAAGCAACAGCCTGACATGTACCCGACACCACCACCACCATCCCTATTCCTGCGCATGTCCTGTTCCACCAGCGCTGATTGCCGCCTACCCACACCCCCTTCCTCCTCCTCCCCCCCCCACCATGTTGTACACCAATTGTAGAAAACCCTGAGGGTGGCAAGGGCACGGAATGTACTCTGGGTGGGGGACTTCAATATACTTTGCCAATAATGATTTGGTAGTAGTACTATTACCAAGCAAGCTGGCTGAGTCCTAAAGGACATAATTATAATTACTAGGCTGTGGCATGTGGTGAGGGAACTGACGAGAGTGAAAATCTACTTGATCTTGTTATCACCAATCTACCTATCATATATGCATCTGTCCATGGCAGAATCGGAAGGAGTGACCATCACACAGTTCTTATGGAGACGAAGTCCCATCCATTGTGTTGAGCATACTCTCCATTGCGTGGTGTGCCACTACCATTGTGCCAAATGGGATAGATTTCAAACAGATCCAGTAACTCAAAACTGAGCATGCATGAGGTGCTGTAGGCCATCAACAGCAGCAGAATTTTATTCGACCACAATCTGTAACGTCGTGCCTGGCATATCCCCTATTCTACCATTGCCATCAAGCCAGGCATCAACCCTGGTTCAATGAAGAGTGTAGGAGGGCACCCAGGAGCAACAACAGGCACTGCTAAAAATGGTGAAGCTACAACACAGGACTACTTGTATGCCATACATACATGCGATTGACAGAGCTAAACAATTCCACAACCAATGGATCAGAGCTAAGCTCTGTAGTCCTGTCACAACCAGTCACAAATGGTGGTGGGTAATTAAACAAACTAACTAGAGGAAGAGGCCTTCTACCTCCACCCCATTCTCACACACTATCCTCATATCCCTTAATGTCACTGGTATCTAGAAATTTATAGACCTCTGCTTTGAACATACTCAGTGACCTCAGGAACCCTCTGGGGTAGAAAATTCCAAAGATTTACCACCGTCCAACTGAAGAAATTCCTCATCTCAGTCCTAAATGGCTTACCTCTTATACTGAGACTGTGTTCCCTGACTCTAGACCCACCAACCAGGGAAACATCTTCCTGCATCTGCCCTGTCAAGTCCTGTAAGAATTTTGTACGCTTAAGACCATAAGACGTAAGAGCAGAAGTAGGCCATTCGGCCCATCGCATCTGCTCTACCATTCAATGAGATCATGGCTGATCTGATAATCCTAAACTCCACTTTCCTGCCTTTTCCCCATAACCCTTGATTCCCTTCCTGATTAACAATCTGTCTATCTCAGCCTTGAATATACTTAACGTCCATTCTCTACAACCCTCTGTAGTAAAGAATTCCATAGATTGAATACCTTTTGAGAGAAGAAATACCTCCTCATCTCTGTTTTAAATGTCCCCTTACTCAGATTATGTCCTCCGGCCGTAGACTCTCCCAGAAGGGGAAACAACCTCTCAGCATCATGCTGTCATGCCCCCCCCCTAAGAATATTATATATTTTACTAAGGTCACCTCTCATTCTTCTAAACTCCTATGAGTACAGTTCTGTCGAAGGGTCATGAGGACTCGAAACGTCAACTCTTTTCTTCTCCGCCGATGCTGCCAGACCTGCTGAGTTTTTCCAGGTAATTCTGTTTTTGTTATGAGTACAGGCCCAAGCTACTCAACCTCTCCTCATAAGAAAATCCCTCTATCCTTGGGATCAACCTAGTGAACCTTCTCTGGATTGCCTCCAATGCCAGCATATCTTTCCTTAGATAAGGGGACCAAAACTGTTCACAGTATTCTAGGTGCAGTCTAATTAGTGCTTTGTATAGTTTTAGCAAGATTTCCCTACTGAACTTGTATGCTAGCTTTTTGGGATTCATGTACGAGGACCCCCAAATCCCTCTGTGCTGCAGATTCAATGAGATCACCTCTCATTCTTCTAAACTCTAGAGAATACAAGCCTAGTCTCCTCCATCTTTCCTCATAGGGCAATCCTGCCATCCCCAGGATTAGCTGGTGAACTTCTGTTGCACTCCCTCTATGGCAAGTATACCATTCCCTAGGTATGGAGACCAAAATTGCACACAATACTCCAAGTGTGGTCTCACCAAGGCTCTATAAACTGTAGAAAGACTTCCTTATACCTGTAGATAAAGGCATAATACTGCGGATGCTGGAAACCTGAAACAAAAACAAAAAGTGCTGTAAAAACTCAGCAAGTCTGACAGCATCTGTGGAGAGAAAGACAGAGTTAACAGTTTGAGTCCGTATGACTCTTCTTCCTCTGTCTTTCTCTCCACAGATGCTGTCAGACTTGCTGAGTTTTTACAGCACTTTTTGTTTTTGTTCCTTATTCCTGTACTCAAATCTCCTTGCAATAAAGGCTAACATACCATTTGCCTTCCTAATTGCTTGTTGGACCTGCATGATAGCTTTCAGTGACTTATGAACAAGTACACCCAGGTCTGTTTGGACATTAACATTTTCCAATCCCTCCCCATTTAAAAAATACTCTGTATCTTCCTCTTTGAAGACAGACACAAAGTATTTGTTTAGTTTCTCTGCCATTTCATTATTTCCCATTATAAATTCTCCATTCCTTGCCTGTAATGAGCCCACATTTGTTTTCACTAACATTTTTCTTTTTACATACCTCTAGAAACAGTTTGTTCTATGTTCCTTGTTAGTTTAATTTCATATTGTGTTTTCTCTTCGTGCATCAACTTCTTGGTTTTCTTTTGTTGTATTTTAAAATGCTCCCAATCTTCAGATTTACTACATTTTTGGCAACTTTATATGCCTCTTTTAATCTGATATAATCCTTAACTTCTCATTAGCCGTGGTTGGATCACTTACCCTAATGGCTTTTTGTACCTCAAAAAAATTGTTGCAAACCATGTATTAATTCTTTAAATGTTAGCCATTGCCTGTCTACCTTCACATGTTCCCAATCTACTTCAGCCAACTTGCCCCTCTGTAGTTTCCTTTGTTTACTTTAAAGACCCTAGTTTCAGATTAAACTACATCACTTTCAAAGAAATTGAATTTCACCAACTGCTGTGGTGGGATTTGAATCCATGGTCCTGCAGTATTAGCCTGGGCTGCAGGATTATTAGTTAAATGACATTACCACTGTGCCATCATCTTCCCTGCAAGACTATGGGTCCTGACAATATTCCGGCAATACTACTGGAGACCTGTGTTCCAGAACAAGCCACGCCCTAGCCAAACATTCCCTGTACAGCTACAACACTGGCATCTGCCCAGCAATGTGGAAAATTGCCCAGGTTTGTCCTGTCCACAAAAAGCAGGACAAATCCAACCTGGCCAATTACCACCCTATCAGTGTACACTCAATCATCAACAATGTGATGGAAGGGGTCAGCAGCAGTGCTTTCAAGCAGCACTTTGACAGCAATAGCCAGCCCACTGATGCTCAGTTTGGGTTCCACCAGGGCCACTCAGCTCCTGACCTCATTACAGCCTTGGTTCAAACATGGGCAAAAGAGCTGAACACAAGAGGTGAGGTGAGAGTGACTGCCCTTGACATCAAGGTGGCATTTGACCAAGTGTGGGATCAAGGAGTCCAAGTAAAACTAAAGTCGATGGGAATCAGGGTTGGACTTATACCTAGCACAAATGTGCTTGTTGGAGATCAATCATCCCAGTCCCAGGACATTGCTGCAGGAGTTCCTCAGAGTAGTGTCCGAGACCCAACCATCTTCAGCTGCTTATTCAAAGACGGTCCCTCCATGGTATGGCCAGAAGTGGGGATGTTCGCTGATGATTGCACAATGTTCCGCACCATTTGTGACTCCTCAGATACTGAAGCAGTCTGTGTCCTATGCAGCAAACCTGGACAAAGTTCAGGCTTCAGCTGATTAGTGGCAAGTAACATACATACCAAGTAAGTGCCAGTCAATGGTTATCTCCAACAAGAGAAAATATAACCATTTCCTCTTGACATTCAGTGGCATTACCACTGTTGAATTCCCCCTCTGCCAGCATCCTGGGGGTTAACATTGACCAGAAACTGAACTGGACCAGCCACATAAGTACTGTAACTACAAGAGTAGGTCAGAGGCTAGGACTTCTGAGGCAAGTAACTCTCCTCCTGACTCCCCAAAGCATGTCCATCATCTACAAGTTACAAAACAGGTATTTTCCAGTTTTCTGGTTGACTGTGGTTCCAACAACAATCAAGAAGCTCAAAACCATCCAGGACAATGATTGGCACCCCATCCATCACTGTAAACATTCACTCCCTCCGCCACTGACACACCGTGACATCAATGTGTACCATGTACAAGATGCACTGCATCAATTCACCAAGGCTCCTTCAACAGCACCTTCCAAATCCGTGACCTCCAGCACTTAGAAGTATAAGAGGTGCAGATGCATGGGAATATCATCACCTGCAGGTTGCCCACCAAGCCAAACACCATTCTGACTTGGAACTATTTCACCATTCCTTAGCTGTCACTGGGTCAATATCCTGGAACTCTCTTTCTAACAGCCGTGTAGGTGTACCTACAACACATGGACTGCAGATTCAAGAATGTGGATCACCACCAGCTTCTCAAGGGCAATTAGGGATGGACAATAAATGCTGGCCTAGCTAGCAACTCCTAATCTTGTGAAAGAACAGATAAAAAAAACCTAAGTTAATGTTTTAGGTTGATGGCTTTTCATAACAGTTGGAAATAAATTACAGATAGAACAGGCTTTAATCAAGTATAGAGGCAGGAAAAGTTGAGGGGTGTAGAGTGGAATAATTAGGGAAGGTCTGTGACAGGGTGGAAGGCTGAAGAGATTAAATGTTAAAAGAGATGATGGTGCAAGGCAAAGAGGATGATAATGGGACAAACAAAAGTTGGGCCTATTGGTGTAGCTGCAATATTTTGCTTTTAGGAACAAAGGAATGGGAGTAAGTGATTTAACCCCTTGAATGAACTCTACTATAACTATAAATTATTTGTTTATTCAGTATGGTAGAAATTTCTTACTATGTAACTATAAAAGTTATTGTTTGTTTAGCAGGACGTTACTCTAACTATATTGAGTTTCTATTTTAGATAGCATAACATTTTGATTACTCTGTAACTCAATAAAGTTGCTACCTATACCGTTGGACTACAAGACAGGCATCTATCCGGCCATGTGGAAAAATGCTAGCAAAACTGGAGTCAACAGGAATCAGGGGGAAAACTCTCTGCTGGTTGGAGTCATACTTAGCACAAAGGAAGATGATTGTGGTGGTTGGAGGTCAATCATCTCAGTTCCTGGGCATCACTGCAGGAGTTCCTCAGGGTAGTGCCCTAGTCCCAATCATCTTCAGCTGCTTCATCAATGACCTTCCTTCCATCATAAGGTCAAAAGTTGGTATGTTTGCTAATGATTACACAATGTTCAGCACCATTCATGACTCCTCAGATACTGACGCAGTCACTATCCAAATGCAGCAAAATCTGGACAATATCCAGGCTTGGGCTGACAAGGGACAAACAAGTGGAAAGGAACATTCGCGCCACACATGTGCCAGGCAATGACAATCCCCAACAAGAGAGTGTCGGAGATTAATCATACCAAGGCATCATTAATACATAGAAACCCCATTTATTACTTGTGCAGAAGGGAGAACAAAACAACAAGAGCTTTTGTACCATCTCAAAGCAGAATGCACAAACACTGGCTGTAAAATGTTTTTCAGCAAATCAGTAAATTTTGCACAACTCAATCCACTTATTTGCATAAGTTTACTGACCAATCCATGTTCCTGTAAATTTCCAATCCCATCACAACAGACATTGTGGTTATGCAAATGCTTATCACAACTTTGATTACATTCGGCCTGAGAAGGCATGTCTCAGGGCTCATCCTACAACAGTGGTCAGACAAGATGGTATTGTTCTTCAAGGTTGCAATATTTTTCCCTTAGGCCTAGGCATTTAATTCAATTTCTCCATTAACCCTTTTAGTACTAAGTGGGTTCCCTATTTGTCTAGGCCATAAGAGAAACTAACCATCGCCCCTTGACGTACAATGGCATTACCATTGTCAAATCCTCCATCAACATCCTGGGGGTACCATTGACCAAAAACTGAAATGAACTAGCCATATAAATACTGTGGCTACAAGAGCAGATCACAGGCTAGGAATCCTGTGGTAATTAACTCACATCCTGACTCCCCAAAGCCTGTCCACCATCTACAAGGCTCAAGTCAGGAGTGTGATGGAAAACTTTCCACTTGCCTGGGTGAGTGCAGCTCCAACAACACTCAAGAAGCTTGACACTATCCAGGACAAAGCAGCCCGCTTGATAGGACCCCTTCCACAAACATTCACTCCCTCCACCACCGACGAACAGCAGTGTGTTTCATCTACAAGTTGCACTGCAGAAACTCACCAAGGCTCCTTAGGCAGCACCTTCCAAACCCACGACCACTACCATCTAGAAGGATAAGGGCAGCAGATATATGGGAACACCACCACCTGGAAGTTCCCCTCCAAGCCATTCACCATCTTGACTTGGAAATATATTGCCGTTCCTTCACTGTTGCTGGATCAAAATCCTGGAACTCCATCCCCTAACAGCACTGTTGGTGTACCTACACTATATGGACTGCAGCGGTCATAAAGCAGCTCACCACCACCTTCTAAAGGGCAATTAGGGATGGGTAATAAATGCTGGCCTAGCCAGCGATGCCCACATCACATAATTTTAAAAATGTCATTCAGAAAGGCAATGATTAGAGTTTTTGGCTGTAGTTTTTTTCTATATGGAAGTGGAGCTGTAATACAGATAGAAACTGCAGCTACAA
The DNA here is from genome assembly GCF_017639515.1 of Carcharodon carcharias. Lineage (NCBI taxonomy): Eukaryota > Metazoa > Chordata > Chondrichthyes > Lamniformes > Lamnidae > Carcharodon > Carcharodon carcharias. Next base: position 120,059,691 of record NC_054473.1, on the reverse strand, counting down.
TGGGGGCTATTTAATTGAAACGGGGTGAAGCTGCAGGCAGTGCAGGCACAAGGCATCTGAAATTGGGGTGGTCACTCAACTAATAGGTTGTAACTGGGAAGGTAGTGCAATTGTGTAGATGACCTTTCGCTGCAACAGTATTGTCTTTGTGTGGGGTTGTAACAGACAGTGTTCCATTGCCAGAAGAGCTGTACCATTGGCACAAAGGACACTTGCAGGCAGGCTGTAAGTTGTAGATTGAGGCTATAACATGGACAAATGGTTCAGCTGGGACAATAAGGGAAATTTTATATAACAAAGTTTTCCAGACCAGGGACGCTGGAAGGTAAATTTTGCATGATTCCACATCATTAGGGAATGTAGACAATAGTAAATGCTAGATCATAGCAATAAAATACAGTTGCTTATTGTAACACCATAAATGTCAATTAGCTGTGATATGACTTGTAGGTTAACATTAATGCTGCATGTGCTTCTGCAGATAAGTGACAAAGTTTAAATAATTACCATAGCAATGAATCCTAAACTGATGTTTGCCTTTTTAACACACAAGAAGTCAGGGGATCGAGTGGTACAGCTGATGCTCCTTTCCACCAGGAAACGTTACAGAGGCTATGGTGTGGGTCATTATTTACTGCAGGTGTGTAAATCTACTAGCCAATCATGTATCACAGAAAGAACTAAGGTCTTCAGAGGGGCTGCTGAGAGCTGCAGCACTGGGAACATGAGACACACATCAAGTGAATTTCATTTATTTGAAACTGCAGGTGAACTTAATCCAATATAAATACTATGATTTTTGCATGCAGATATAGAAGTGTTCTCCATCCTCATGTTGGGAACTGGATTGCATGTAAATCTGCATGGAAAAAATAGCCAACCCATGTATTAACATGTTTATTGAGAATTATTTTCAAAGTTTAAATTTACAAGATACAATTTTTATTAATAACAGATTGATATTGCACATCCAGCATATTATTCCCATCGAAACAGCCCAGGAAGCCTAACAGGTGCATATTCGCACCTGCCTGGGGTGACTTTGCTGGCGCCTGGGGTGACTTTGCTGGTGCCTGGGTGCATGTGCCCTGGAGCCATCCTGCTGGTGCCTGGGTGACGTGTATCTGAGATCGCCCTGCTGGTGTCTGCATGCATGCCTAGGAATCCCTGCTAGTGTTTGGGGTCTGGCATGCATGTCAGGTGCTACCATGCTAGTATCTGAGCGCATGTGCCTGGGGCCACCTTGCTGATGTTTGTGTAAAGCAAGTTGAAACATTCTGTGAAATCTAAGCACTATGCCTATGGCTGTTGTGCTGGTATTGACGCATACATGCCTGGGGCCATTGTGCTAGTGTTGCTACAAAATACAATTTGTGTCATTTAAAATTATGTAGCAATCCTTTTTAACTTGGTTTTTATCTGATCAGCAGTGTATGAAATATTGGCCTATTTATCAGATATTATGCAATTTACTAAAAGAACATAAATAGGAGCAGGAGTAGATGATACAGTCTTTTGAGCCTGCTCCATCATTCAATGCAATCATGGGACTGATCTTCAGCTTCAACTCCACTTTCCTGCCCACTCCCCATATCCCTTGATTTCCTGAGAGACCTCTATGGAAGTAGTGATTTTAATTGCGTGCACAAAACTGTGAATATAGATCATACAGTTAAAGAGTACTGGGTTTCTTTATTTCTCTCATTAAAAAACAATTGATACTAGAAGTGATATTTTATCCTTTCACCACAATGTATTATGTGGAATAGACTCCCAGCCAAGGCAATAGATATTATGTTAATGAGCTCCTTCAAAAAGAGGCTAGGTAAGTATCTGGTTGGAAATGTGATCAATGGTTATGGTTGTAGGTATATATTGAGAAGATTGAATGCTCCATAAGTATAAAATAAATTAATATACTGCTAGGGCTTGGGATGTGTTGGTTGTCTGTGGAAGACTGAGTATGATGTGGTTAAGATTTAGGCATAGAGAGATATCTGCCCTTTGATTACTTGACAGATATTCACTCAACTTTCCTTCAGGAGAATAATTAAGTGTGATAGGGTTGTGATAGCCAAGTACTGTGATAGGATTGTTCAATATTTGAAGTGCATGGTTTGATGGGGCACTTTTTTTTAAAATGCCTTTTGACATACTAGTGTCACAAGACAAGGAACAGCAGCAAAAATATATGGAATGGTGCAATAACATTTGAGTGTTTGTGCATACTGCTACATGGACCATAATATGGCAAAATGGGAGCAGTTGACTGAGCTTCAATGCTGATTCAGTTGCCAGATCCCTTCCTGCAGATGAGCAGGAGGTAACTGAGCACAGTGAGGATACCTGTAGCATTTGTAAGCTATTCTATCAATAGAACCGAACCTGAGGTGGCTAGGCATATCTGCCAGAATATGGAACACACTTTAACATTCAACCAAGAGTGCCACAGTTATGGATAGATAGTACCAAAATCATCTTCCCTCATGAAACCAACAGGCTAACAGGTCAAGATAAAATGGAGTAATTTGCACCAAGTTATAGTTGCTTGATTTGCACTATTTAATTCTCGTTTCTTCATCTAAACACAGTGGCAGAGTGGTAATGGTGCTGGTATATGTAGTCTCAATGCTACACCTGGGTAACCTATGGCATTGGTCAACAAAAGGATTTGGTAGTAGCGGAGTGTCAGTTCAACTCCTTGTAGAGCAGGACTGCACACTATAAAAGTACTGTAACTAAACTTCTGTTGAAAGTGCATGAATAACCTGAGGTTGGAAAGCTTAGAAACTGAATCCAAACAAAAACATTTTCATGGACAGGGAATGTACAGAGTCTCCTCAGAGAGAAAACAGCATGTGAGCCAGTGTCTTACAATATCAACATTGCTGGCCTTTCAGAAAGGAAAAAAGCCAGCTGATGAAAATCAGTGGGTGGTGCATATTCTATTGGATTGGTTGGGCTGAAAATGAGAGACATGAATAAGGGGTTGGTTTTTCAGTTCATTCAGGTTGTGGGACTAAACATGTAGGTTTGAAAAGGAACATTGACAACAGAATCATGATAAGAATTTACCATTGTGCACCTGCAGTCAAGCATGTCTACACCAACTGTAAATAGCAATGATAAAGACTTTTACAAGCAGCTGAGTTCTGTCAACACAGCACAGTTTTCATTTCATTTTAACAGGTTGTCCTCCTTAGAGACTTTAATACTGAACTGGACAATAATAACCAAATCTAAAAGACAGTTGTGATATAGGCAAGCTGAATAGTAACAATCTACAACTGTCTTTGTATGCCAACAAGTACAATCTTTAGACAAGACAATTTTTAAAATTCTTTCATGGGATGTTGGCTTCTCTGGCAAGGGCAGCATTTGTTGCCCATCTCTAATTGCCTTTGAACTTAATGGCTTGCTAGGCCATTTAACGGTCAACTACATTGCTGTGGGCCTGGAGTCACATGTAGGCCAGACCAGGTAAGGATAAAAGCAAAATACTGCTGGAAATCTGAAACAAAAACAGAAAATGCTAGAAAAACTCAGCAGGTCTAACAGCATCTGTGGAGAGAAGAACGGAGTTAACATTTCAAGTCCTTATGACTCTCCTTCAGAGGTAAGGATAGCAGATTTCCTTCCCTAAAGGACGTTAGTGAACCAGATGGGTTTTTACAACAATCAATGAGAGCTTCATGGTCACTATTACTGAGACTAGCTTTCAATTCCAGATTTTATTAATTACATTTAAATTCCACCAGCTGCCATTGTGGGATTTGAACCCATATCCCCAAAGCATTATCCTGGGCCTCTGGATTATTAGTCCAGTGGCATTACCACTCTCAATACAAGGCATCTGGATGCATCACATTCCAAACACTGGCATTTCCAGCAAAAGGATTATTTAAAAGTGACACAACACAACTGCTGCTGAATTCTCTTTGGATTGCTGATATTCTCACAATGCTACAGATTGTTGTTCACACAATAACCTCAAAAGAAGAAACCAAAAAAAGAAAATTCCCCAAATATTTTGATATCCAACCATTTCAAAAGCAAGAAATATGTAACCTCCTGAAGGAAGTGTTAAAGGATATACTAAGAGATGTGGATTCAAATGCTGACTTTACAGATCAAAATTAGAACATGTTCAAGATGATGCAGAGAAAGTAGCAAACTTCATGCAGAGCAAACAGCAGGACAAGTTTTGTGACAATGGGCAGAATCGTCCCAAATTTGCACTAAATGCAGTAGCGGATGGGAAAATGAACATTTTATCCGCTAGCTGCAATGTTGGCTTTTCACGCCTTATCGCCTTATTAATCACGCATTCCCAGGAAACACATCTCAGTGCTTCCAACCCAGGACTGCTGCACAGAAGACATAGCTCCAATAGGCAAGAAGATTACAGCTCACTGAATCAGAGATGCATCCCTGAGATGATGTCTGGATACAATTGGAGCCTGCTACAATGTCCTCTACCACTGCACTGGCTGCAGGAGGCCCATCAGTGTCATCACTCTGGCTTGGAGGTGGTGGCAGAGGTGGTCAGTGCCAACAAGAGGTTTGCCATCCAATACAGAAAGAGGATGAATGATCTCATCCATGCCACCAGGGTAAGGCAACCATCCCATCACTCTAAACTTACAAGGCCATCACATATTCATATCACTCACTACCAGCTGAAGGGATATTACTGCTCACTTTCACAAAAACCCCCACATCTCTATCTGGCCTCATCTTCTCTGGAGACTGCCTCCTCAGCCTTCACCCTCTTGAGGCCACTTGCACAAATCTACATGTGTCCCCACACACACCCCTTCCCCAGTGATGCCCTAGCCCTGCAGTCTCTTCCCTTGCCTGAAGCCACTTCTTCCCCTTCCCCAAGCAAGCCATAGCCCTGCACTCATTGAAAAGCTGCCCCCACCTTACAGCTGGTCTTATCCTGCCTGCGAAGCCTGACACTGATGACTGCGAGTGCTCCCGGAAGCAAGGTAGGCAAACAAGCCTCAAAGTCCTGAGTGAAGAGCAGCTCGCCAAGTACATGTTGCTTATGTTCACAGCATCACAGAATCACAGTGCAGAAGAGGCCCTTCGGCCCATCGAGTCTGCACTGACATGTGAGGAACACCTGATTTACCCATCTAATCCCACTTACCAGTACGTGGCCCATAGCCTTGAATGTTAAGATGTGCCAAGTGGTCATCCAGGTACTTTTTAAAGAATGTGAGGCAACCCGCCTCCACCACCCTCCCAGGCAGTGCATTCCAGACCATCACCACCCTTTGGGTAAAAGCGTTTTTCCTCACATCCCCCCAAACCTCCTGCCCCTCACCTTGAAATTATGCCCCCTTGTGACTGACCCTTCAACTAAGGGGAACAGCTGATCCCTATCCACCCTGTCCATGCCCCTTATAATCTTGTACACTTCAATCAGTTCGTCCTCAGTCTTCTCTGCTCCAACGAAAACAACCTAAGTCTATCCAACCTCTCTTCATAACTTAAATGTTTTATCCAAGGCAACATCCTGGTGAATCTCCTCTGCACCCCCTCCAGTGCAATCACATCCTCCCTATAATGTGGCGACCAGAACTGCACACAGTACTCCAGCTGTGGCCTCACCAAGGTTCTATACAACTCCAACATGACCTCCCTACTTTTGTAATCTATGCCTCGATTGATAAAGTGAAGTGTCCCATATGCCTTTTTCACCACACTACTAATGTGCCCCTCCGCCTTCAGAGATCTATGGACACACACACCAAGGTCCCTTTGTTCCTCAGAGATTCCTAGTGCCTTGCCGTTCATTGAATACTTCCTTGTCAAATTACTCCTTCCAAAGTGTTTCACCTCACACTTTTCATCTACAACTTATCTGCCCATTTGACCATCCCATCTATATCTTCCTGTAGCCCAAGACACTCAACCTCACTGTTAACCACCCAGCCAATCTTTGTGTCAACTGCAAACTTACTAATCATACCCCCCACATGGACATCTATGTCGTTTATATAAATAACAAATAATAGGAAACCGAGCACAGATCCCTGTGGTATGCCACTGGACACTGGCTTCCAGTCACTAAAGCATCCTTCAGTCATCACCCTCTGCCTCCTACAACTAAGCCAATTTTGAATCTACCTTATCAAATTACTCCATATCCCATGTGCATTTGCCTTCTTTATAAGCTTCCCATGTGGGACCTTGTCAAAGGCTTTGCTGAAATCCATATAAACTACATCAACTACACTACCCTCATCTACATACCTGGTCACCTCTTCAAAAAGTTCAATCAAATTTGTTAGGCATGACCTCTGTCTGACAAAGCCATGCTGACTATCCCTGATCAAACCTTGCCTCTCCAAGTGGAGATAGATACCCTCCTTCAGAACTTTCTCCAATAGTTTCCTACCACTGACGTGAGACTCACTGGCCTGTAGTTCCCTGGCTTATCTCTACAACCCTTCTTAAATAGCAGAACCATATTAGCTGTTCTCCAGTCCTCTGCCCCCTTCCCCGTGGCCAGAGAGGAATTAAAAATTTGGGTCAGAGCCCTTGCGATCTCCTCCCTTGCCTCCCTTAGCAGTCTGGGACACAAATCATCCAGACCTGGAGATTTGTCCACTTTTAAGCCTGCCAACACCTCCAATACCTTGTCACTCCTTACCTCAATTTGCTTAAGAACCTCACAGTCTCTCTCCCCGAGTTCAATACCTTCATCCTCATTCTCTTGGGTGAAGACGGACATGAAGTATTCATTCAACACTCTAGCGATGTCCTCTGGCTCCACCCATAGATTGCCCCCTTGGTCCCTTATGGGCCCTATTCTTTCCCTGGTTATTCTCTTCCCATTGATATGGGATTTTCCCTACTTTTACCAGCCAGAGCTTTCTCATATCCCTTCTTTGCTCTCCTAATTGCTTTCTTAAACTCCACCCTGCACTGTCTGTACTCCACTATTGCCTCTGCTGATTTGCTTCCCTTGTAACTGCTGAAAGCCTCTCTTTTGCTTCTCATCATAACCTGAATATCTCTGATCATCCATGGTTCTCTGGGCTTGTTACTCCTTTCTATCACCCTAGAGGGAACATGTTGAGCCTGTACCCTCCCCATTTCCTTTTTGAACACCCCCCACTGTTACTCTGTAGATCTCCCCACAAGTAACTGTTCCCAGTCTACCTTGACCAGCTCCTGCCTTATTTTACTAAAATTTACTCCAGTCGTGAAACACGTCGATATGCAATCATGCCGACATGCTCAGATGATCCAGCATGGCTGGATGTTCTGGCAAGCTGGGCTTATAATAAGTTCCCAAAATGCAGCAGCAGGAAACGTGGCCCATCATTGACAGGTGGAGCAGGCAATTGCAAACTGGTTTCACAACATCATGAAACAAATTTTTGGCCTTCCAGCCCAACACCAACAAGCATGGAAAATCCCACCAATGAAGCTGAGTTCGGTTTAGCCTCTCATGTGAGAATGCACCGCTCCCCCAGTACTGCACTAGAATTTGTGCTCCAGTTTCCTGGAATGGGACTTGAACCCATGACCTACAGATATGGGAGGTGAGGGTGCTATCAGCTGAGCCACACCGGTAATTAAATAGTGAAAAAGATTTAATATCAGCTTATAATTAATATTTGCGGCAACAACACCAACAAATATTTCATTGGCTGTAAAGTCCTTTGGAATGTCCAGTGGTTGTGAACAGCTTTATATAAATGGAAGTCCATCTTTTTCTTTCTTACTCTGTGAACTCACTGGGAATATCCTCATTAAAGGGATGCTTGTGTCTGCAGTTTGAATGGATGTTCTTCCCAAGCATTCGTGTGAGCTTCATACCAAACATAGGAGAGCTGACATGATCAGAGAGAGACACTGCCATAGAGCAGAGCTGAGACCTGTTCATGGTACGTGTTGATGTAGCAAATGAAAAGTTTTCATGCCATGCCAAGTATCTAGAAGCTTTCACAATGATTCAGTAAAGTGAAGTGAAATTTAATTTGTCTGATTTCTTTTTCAATATTCCTTATTGTCATATTGCTGGTGCACTGTGACAATTGATGAGAATGTTGGCATCTACCACAGTTTCAAAATACATGAAAGGAATGTTAAAATTAATTCAGAGACAGACAAGAACTAAGTTTTGCATAAAGACTATTTAAGAAGCACAGTGATTAATGAATCAGTTAGAATACAACCTCCAACTCTTTCATATTATAGCATGGTATAGCAATGCCAGAGTATGACATCACCGTAAAGGCACTTCGGATTTACTATTTTCCTTGACAAAAAGAGGTGATGTTTCAGCTGGCACTGGCAATAACCACAGATGACTTGATTTGAGGGCAGAAATCCAGCAACCTAAATAATTGGGGTTGATATTTAGCCTCCAGCAATGGGCGGAAGAGGGTTTGGAGGGCATGTTGTTATAAATTAAAAATCACAAATGTGACTCCAACCTGCCCTGTATATGCCTGCCACCATGTTTGCAGTGGTAGCTTGTGTGGAATGTCTAGGTTCCACTATGTCAAGGTGGGACGTTTCATATAATCCACTGCAGTAGGGAACCCAATTTAAGTTTAGCATTATCTAGCCAAGTTTCCTAGGGCTCAGGGATCCTAACAGCTAAATGGAGATGGGAGCATCCAATCATGCAGGTAACTGCTTTTGGTAGCATTCCTCATGAACCAGAAGAAGCAGGAGTGCTGCCCCCTGTCCCTCAAGCAAGCCTGCTGATTGCAGCCTCTCTTCACTGTGGGGATCAGCTAACAACCACACCTACACCACAGTTGAAGGTGGCGGTGGGGGGACCTTTATCAAGTGTCATTCTTTGCAACCTTCCTTCTGATTGCTAGGCTATTCCCCACCAACACCAAGCCCTCATTGCCAGGAACTATGTCCAACAATTCCCACTGCTGCCTTCTCCGTTGATTTCTTGGCTGACAGCTGGTGATTCTGTTAGCCTGGCAGACTGCCAGGCTGGAAACAGGATCTAAAACATGATATTAAGATCCTTCTGTTAAATTCAGCAGGACTTCCAACATTCCTAGGACTTCTGGTCTTCTCTCCCACATTGGGACCATTGTGTGTAATGGCAATGTTGAAAAGGAGGGTGAAATTGTGAGGCATTTGAAGGCTGAAGCTTAGTGTATTTAAAGAGCACTATTTGAAGTTGAACATAAAGATCAAAATGCCTGAGATGCAAACTGTACATTGCATAAGAGATTCTGAATGGTTAAGACAAGGCGACATTAGTAGGAGATGGCTGTACATCTGAATGTACAGCTGTGCTGTACAAATGGATCATCTAAGGTTGCCAAAACATGTTTGGTGCAGAAAACTGGCACAGTACAAAAATATGTGACAGTCATCCAAAGCACTACAAAGAGGGCAAAGCTGAAAGATACCAACAGACAACTAAGAACAAGCAGCAATAGATTTGCCTGAGATTGTAAAGCACAAACACAATTGGATTCAAGACCAATGAGAATGTAGAGCTAGATTTTCATCCTTGAGGCAGGAATTGTGAGTCGTGAGATTTCCCAATGTCACAATCCCACCTCCTACCTGGCAGTGCCCCCGATGCTATTTTTATCCAATGGGTGGAGTCAAAGGCAAACCGATGCCAAAGTGCCAGTTTAAAAGGCCCACCTCCATTTACTGAAACATCGCCCAGTTTTGGAGATGAGTGTGAGACCCCCCCTAACTTTTGGCCCCAAGCCCATTACATTCCTCATCCCCATATTTAACCCCCACCCCATCCCACCCTGCAACTAATCACCCAGTATCCACTATAAGCAGAACTCACAACCCCTATAATAGCATTTGGAAATCTTTTAAAAGCTCATAAATCTGTAAAGATAAACAATTATTACTTAAATATCCACTTAAAAACCATTATCCTCTTAAAAGCTCGGGAATATGTCATAATGAACAAGCCCACATTTTCCTTGCCAGCTGTGTCAACAAACCCTGCTGAGCAGAATCCATTTGTGGGTTGGAAGGCAACAAAGCATTTATAATGACATTCCACTAGGCAACTGTATAAAAAAAACTCTGCTGAGCAGAATCCATTAGAGCGTTGGAACACAGCTATAAGCTCAGCCTTTGTCAAAGCTTTGAAACATCCAAACAGGTGGCTGAGCTAAACTTCAAGGAAAAAATTTAAAGCATCAGTTCTGGATTTCAATAGTGTACTATTTGGGATAGTACTTTATCCAGTGATTAATATGCTGCAATGCATCTGAAAACGTTTCCACTTTCACAGCGCTGTTCGCTCCCTTGCCAGCTTGCCAATTTTCAGAAGTAACAACATGGAAATCACATTATTTAATGGTCACTTCCTTTTTCAAAACAACACACTATGATCAATCACTGTAGTAAGAACAGATAAAACTTATGCTACAGCAGTTCATTATGACATGTGAATTAGGCAACACCTTTATACTTCGCTCTCATACAGTTCTCACCTCCTAACCATGGTTTATGACACCTCTGTGCTGGTGTGAAGCTTGTCACTTACCAAAGCCCACCCTCTTTCATCAAAATTGTGGAAGTTCAGAAATGCCCACTTCTGCAATGGTGCTGTCAATGTCTGGACAGCAGCACCCGGACTCCTGACCTGCCTACTTATCCCACTCTGTTGAAAATCGCTGGCACCAGAAATTGAAGATTCAGGTCCTGCCCACCATTCTTAAAGCCTGCTCGACATGCTTTGGCCTGATGTCGAGACAGGAAAATCTGGTGCATAATGTTTGATCCCCACCAGGAACAGACTTTGCCACAAGTAATGATATGCAAGAATCTACCTCAGTTGTAACATGAACAGCAGAGGTAGACCACTGGTGGCTGTCATTCTGAGGAACAATCAGTAATGTGTTGGGCAGATGGTGAACTCTGTGCTACCTATAAAAGTTTGTTTTAAAATGTTGATGCTTCCTCTTCTGTCTGTGAAAGTCATTCTCTGAGCACTTGCAAAGGCCCTGGTTGCCAAAAAAAAGATTCAGGCACCCCTCCATTAACTTTTGAACACTGGATATCTAAGGCCAACAACCATTGTTTTCAATCCGCCCTCAAACGCTATGCACTCAATTCCAGTTCCATCCCCCTTCCTGGTCACTGACTCAGATTGCAGCTAACTGTTTGCAACCTCAGCCTCCTACTTAACTGAGCTGCCAATCCCATTTTAGACTGTAGATTTGCACCTCAATTATTGTCAGTTTCCACCCCTGCCTCTTCCCATCCATCATCAAAACTCTCAACCATGCCTTTGTCATTGGCACTGCTTGCCAACTTCCTATCCTTCACCTTTCATAAAGTTCAGATCATCCAAAAATCTGTTGCTCATGTCCTAATGCATACCAAGCCTGACTCGCTCTGTACTCCATTCACATTTTACATATATTTACATTTTACATGATTTCCTTGGGCTTACAGTCCCATAGTGCACAAAATATAAAATTCTTATCCTTGTGTTCAAATGCCTTCATGGCTTCACACTTTCCTATTTCTAATCCCCTCCAGCTCTATAACCCTCCAGGAACTCTGCAGTCCTCCAACTTTGAATACAACTTTTTTGGATCACCCATTCCCTTTGCCTGATCATTGGCTGCCATGTCTTCAGCCATCTTGGGCTCAAGCCATGTAATTCCCTCTCTATACCTCAACCTCTCTCTCTTCACTGTCTTTTTTAAGATATTCCTTAAAACCCATCTCTTTAACCAAACCTTTAGCCACCCTTCCTCATATCTGCTTCTTTGGTTAAGTGTGAACTTTAGTCTGATTATGCCTCTGTGAAGCACGTTGGGGTGTTTTTTATTTTAAAGGTTCTATATAAATGCAAGCTTTTGTCCTTCGTATCCAGTGTTCAAATGATGCAAATGCTGGGACATATTTCCCTTAATGTATCTTCTTTACTTGCATCCATCCAAGTATAAAAGGGGACATCTGCACTGCTGGGCTTGGCACCAGGGGAAGGTGAGTGAAGAAGCACATAGAAGCAGGATGCAGCAGTATTTTTCTGTCACAGTCTGCCCCAGATCTATCAAAATGTCAGCAAAGGGCAGGCAGAAAGTCTAGATCGTTGTTTGTAATATTGGATCAAGTTGAGGACAGTTTGCTCAAACCTATCCAGGGCCAATAGAAACACAAGCCCGAGGCCCACTGAATTGCTGCTCTGCTGTGTTCTGTCAAACCACACAACAACAATATCCAAATATTTAATGTCCTTTTTAAAGGGAAATTGCTAAGCACTGAAAAGCCCTGGAGATCAAGTTTTCACCATATGCTGACCAAGAAAAAATCTTACATGGACAAGAAGACATTTTGTTCTGTACATAGACAATAGTGTATATATGAATTGCTGGATGAAGAAAGAGTAAGGACTACCTTCTTCCCTTTCTACCATCTTGGTTGTTGCATGATAGAACGACAGTGGAGTTGTTGACTAATCTTAGCAATCAATCTTTATTAATTAGTCAACAGCAGATCCAGGCATGGCCTGAGGAAACCCCAGTGTCAAGAGCTTTGGTAATCATAGGTCCAAAGTCATCTATTCCTCCCAAGCACACTACACTTACTACATCATGTCTCAAATTACTCATATTGTATCCCAAAATGGTAATTTCTGAAATAAATCTTACTTCATTTGCATTTGAATTAATCTATACTAACAGCTTCCACCACATTGCTAGGGTGCCTATTTCATAGATTGCCCAATTGTTCACTTAAGTACTGCTTCTGCAGAATAGTTTTGAATTACCCTGTTTTGAATACAGGCTATTTAATCTATTTCTACTGTTGTGGCAAGGTAAAATAGCTTGTTATGGTCTTCATTAACTTCTTAAAGCCCCACTGCTGCCTTTTAAATAGGAGCATAGGTTTCTTAAATTTTGCTGTACACCACAAATCTCCATGTGGCTTCACTAGGATGTAAGTTTTCTGTTGTGTCATAAGGGATCTCTGAAACACTGAGGGTTTTGATTATTTTCCCTCTTTCCCCGTTAGAATCCATGTTGTTCCACTTGTCACATGAGAGATGAGTGCCTAGGTGTCATCTTGCTTACCTATTCACAAGTAGGCTCTAGGGGTCTCCTTCTGCAAGAAAATTAACAATGTGTTCAACAGCTTTCAATGCAGAATTTCAATAAAATGCTTATACTTGGGTTCACAAAAGCTTTGCTTCGGTGTAGATAATTTTCACCACTTTTAGCTCCTGAAGAAATTAAAATGGAGTCATTAACAAAATTATATGGTTTATTTCTCGTTATTAAAATCATTTCTTATTTTAATTCAAGTTTAGATGGCTTATCATACGACTATTAGTAAATGCACTGTGTGGTATACAGTACTTAAAGCAAATATATGGTATTTGCACATAGCTTATCCCCAGATTGCCATACTTTGCACCAAATTCCATTATTATTAAATTTGCTCATAAGGTCGTAATCTCAAGGTGGGGCAAATTGATAAGAAACAAAAAAAAAAACCTGGAAAAACTCAGCAGGTCTGACAGCATCGGCAGAGAAGAGCAAAGTTGACATTTCGTGTCCTCATGACCCTTCAACAGAACTAAGTAGAAATGGGAAAGGGGTGAAATATAAGCTGGTTTAAGGTGGGGGAGGGGGGTGGCGCTGTTGGGACAAGCAAGCAGCGATAGGAGGAGATAACCAAAAGATGTCATAGACAAAAGAACAAAGAGGTTTTGAAAGTGGTGATATTATTTAAAAGAATGTGCTAATTAAGAGTGGAGAGCAGGACAAGTAAGGTAGCTCTAGTGGGGGGGTGGAGTGAAATAAACGATGGGTGGAATACATAATGGAAATAGGTGGGAAAAGAAAAATCTATATAAATTATTGGAAAAAACAAAAGGGAGGGGGAAGAAATGGAAAGGGGCTGGGGATGGAGGAGGGAGTTTAAGATCTAAAGTTGTTGAACTCAATATTCAGTCCAGAAGGCTGTAAAGTGCCTAGTCAGAAGATGAGGTGCTGTTCCTCCAGTTTGCGTTGAGCTTCACTGAAACAATGCAACAAGCCAAGGACAGACATGTGGGCAAGAGAGCAGGGTGGAATGTTAAAATTGCAAGCGACAGGGAGGTCTGGGTAATACTTGCGGACAGACCGAAGGTGTTCTGCAAAGCGGTCACCCAGCCTGCGTTTGGTCTCTCCAATGTAGAGGAAACTGCATTGGGAGCAACGAATGCAGTAGACTAAGTTGGGGGAAATGCAAGTGAAATGTTGCTTCACTTGAAAAGAGTGTTTGGGCCCTTGGACGGTAAGGAGAGAGGAAGTGAAGGGGCAGGTGTTGCATATTTTGCGTTTGAATGGGGAGGTGCTGTAGATGGGGGTTGAGGAGTAGGGGGTTCTGGAGGAGTGGACCAGGGTGTCCTGCTGCGTTTTTCCAGGTATTTCTATTTTTGTTTTGGATTTCCTGCATTCGCAGTTTTTTGATTTTAGCAAATTGATAAGACTCTGATCTCCAGCCAGAGCCGAGATCACTCTTCTTGTGAACTCTGCGATATTTTGCTCTTTTTAAGGTGTGAGTGGCAGCAAAGGTACAAGAATGGAGTGCTTTCCACATTGTTACTCATTTGGTCCCTGCTCAACAACAGATGTTTGCTTCAGCATAATCCTTCATAAAAAGATAGATGTGCCTTTGTTGCCCCAGGGCCAGTGGTGTATCAGTAATCATGAGGCAATGAAAATAAACATTATCTGACATGTGAAAAGTAAATGATTGACCCCAGTAGTATTTCTGAGCTAAAATATATTATAAAATAAGCTTATAATACTTTTCATTTATTCAAAGAACACTAAATTAAAAATGTTTTGGTCCTATTATAATTATACGCTATTGTATTCACTTTTGAAAAGTCACAGGAAATAGGTTTTTGAAAGGCTGCTTCAAGGGGTGACACAGTAATTAGTGCTGCTACCTCACAGCATTAGGGACCCAGGTTTAATCCTGATATTGGTGTCTGTCTGTGGAGTTTGCATGATTATTCTGTGTCTGTGTGAGTTTTCTCTAGGTGCTCTGGTTTCCTCCCACCATCCAAAGATGTGCTGGTTAGGTGGATGGGCTATGGTAAATTGTCCCCCAGTCTGTGTGAGTATGTACCCTGTGATAAACTGGTATCCTGTCCTGGGTGTATCCTCATAGCACCCATTGCCTATCAGGATAGGCTCCAACTCCCTGTGACTCTGAATTGGATGAAGTGGTTCTAGAAAAGTGAGAAGTTGCTTCAAAGGATGTGTACTGTTTAAAAGCAAAAAAGCCTTTTAGTAGTTAATTAAGTTTAGCTCTTTTGGAAATCAGACCCAGAATTTTGAATTCCTGTCAAAGGTGGGATGGAGGTGGGAAGGCCCAGAATTAGTGTCGGAGAGCAGCATGCCAGGTTGCCGGCATGTTCCAGCCTACAGGTCATTCTGATTGGCGATGTGATGACTGTGATGTGGCCTCAAGCACCTGATAGCCTAATAGGCCGATTATATGGCTTATTACAGCCACTCAAAAGAAGCCAACTGGAATTTTCCAATTGGCTTGCGGGTCCCTCGTTGAGGTCTAAATAGAATCAAAGGTTTGAGGCTGCCTCCCAGTGGCAAACTGGGGGGAGAGGGTGCCAGCAATCCAAGTTGCTAGGGATCCCCTTCTCTCCAACAGCTACCACGGCTGTTGGTCTATAGCTATGGCGACTGGCCATCCATTAGAGGGGCTGCCCTTCTATGATAAAGGCCTGGCAGCTGTGGCCTTTTTAAATTGAAATCTTTTGAAACTCTCTTCAGAAAGTGACTCTCTCTCAACTTTAATCAGCAGTTCCCACCTCAGATGTGTCATTGTAGAAAGGCATGCCTGCTGTCCTTCATGGGACAGCAAAGGTACTCCCTGGCTACTGATTTACCGTCCCTTCAAGGATTGCGTTGTGTGTCTGACACCAATGCAATAGGGAATCGAGAACTGAAAACATCGGGGCCCGACATCAGCATTCCAACACCAGATCAAAAATTCTGCCTATCATCTTTAAAGGGAGTGATCTGTAGCACAGTCAGCATTATGGTAGCTGAGAATGCTGTTCAGAGAGTCACGTATGGTGATGATCAGATTCAGCTGGTGCCATTGCCATGATCTTGGATGTCTCCAGGACACCTTGTGGCATGGTTTGTTCTGAAAGAAGGTGTTAGTTACACAAGCTCATGGGAGCAGGAAGGCTTGAGTGGTCTCTCTCCATTCTCCTTTATCTTTTCAAAGCCATATGTTTGAAGCAGGAGAGCTATGCTATGCATTGAAATCCACCAGTAGGTAAAGATGTTCTGAATTCGGGATTCTGCTAATAGCAGTGTCAAGCTTCTCATAGAACTGGTCTTTTGCCTCTGCAGTGGAGCACAGCATTGGAGCATAGATACTCATGAGGTTAACAAGTCTGTTTGAGTTGAGAGGCAAATGGAGAGAACACGTTTTGAACCATTTGTAGGAGGTTCTATCATTGAAAGCAGTGGGTTTCTTACAGTGGAACCTACACCTTGCTCATGCATTTTCTCTGAAGTCTTCCCCTGACAGCTGCATGTGCAATGTTTTTCTTTCAGTGATCGACCCTCAGTGAGCCTGGTGTCTTATAGGGATGCTTTGTTGATGTTCAGCTATCAATCACAGCTGCTTTGTATGCATTATCGACCAGCTGCTAGTCATGTCAGTCTTGTGCACATGGTCCTGATGTTTCTGCTTGCCATTCGAAGAGTTGGCATCTTCTTTCTTTTTGTTTGTTTGCCTAGTGCAATGGATTCCATCCATTTGTTGAGCAGACACTCTAAGCTCCAAGCATCCATTGAAGCAGATGATCATGGCAGATCAGCATCTTACTAGTTGGGGGCTGCCTGACTTGAGGGAAAGCAATGGCTGAGCAATGAAACACAATGGTCCCTCCCATCATTGGAGACAGTCTGTGGCACCCATTCTCTATGCCAACTGAGTTGAGCTTATCACTCATAACTACTGTCTCCTGTGTTGTGTTAACGCTCTGTAATGGAACTCCAAGGCACAAGCCTAGGCAAAATTTATGGAGAACCTGGGCTGTCCAAATGTCAAGGTTCCCACCTCAATCTCCCTGGCTGAGTCCAAAGGAATGCAAAGCACTACATTTGGAACTGGCTTGATTGCAGGAGTTGCCAGAAAGATAACCTATTTAGATATCAGTCCATCTTCGTGTGCTACTCCAGATTTTTTGTCAGCATTTGCTCACTCAGCCTTCAACCCTCCTGAGGCATTCACAAGACATTGCTCCTGTTTACCCATAACTGGAAGTTTGGTCCATGAGTGCCAGGGTGTGTCCACATACCAGCAGGCCTGCACACTGCATGTCTGGGTGCCAAACCTCCTCTGAGTTCCTCTAAAGTTTTAGCCTGGAACTGCAAGGGACCCAGTTTCCATGTGTTGTCATCACGAGGAGGCACAGCTGAGGACTGGTTGATGGAGAGGCTGTGTACTGACAGGGAGAGACTTACACATTTGGCTTTCTTCGCATTGCTAATAGCCAGTGGTGTGGGCTGAAAATGAGAAGCAAACTAGCACACAAAAGTACAAAACATGCTAAATCTCTTCACCTACAAATTAGACACATCACATCGACATGTTAGGCTTGCAGTCCACCTGTTTTATGAACCCTATGTTTTTAAAAGAAGATCACTTACCCACTCTTCAACTGGAGACTACAGCATAACAGGTGTCTGCACTGTCAATTTTTCAGTGCCTTTAGGCCTCCGGGTGCTTTCAAATCGCTGACTTCCCTTTTATTTTGAAAAAGTGTAACATAGTTCCTGGCTTTTATAAAAAAAAATCATATTTTTAAAATTATGTTTGTTGTGCTATTTTTCTTTTAAAGGAACAGAACAAAAGCTATTAAGAGTCAGTTTGTATTATCTTTTTATTTTAAATAGCCCCAGTTCTGTTTGCTCCATTTTATCTATTTGAATTGTTATAGTTGTATTGCCTATCCACACTCATTTGAGTGAATCTCTTCTGCACCCTTTCCATGACTTCCTAAATAAAGATTAGTCATAATATTCTAACTGTGGCCTAACGTGTGATTTATATACATATGGCATTCTTTGCTTTGATATACTATACCACTATTGATAGGATCATATTTACATTATAAGGTTTTATTAACTTATCCCCACTCCCCCATCAAGTCCTGTTTATTTTGGCTTTTTTAAAACAGACTTCATTCTGAATCTTTTTTGTACAGCTTCAATGCTGTTATTTTTTTTAAAATAGCGCACTCTGTTCCCTTCTCTTAAAAGGCCCCAAGAACAGTGCCATGAGAGATCAAATTTAGTAATGAACAGAATGTACAAGTCCTTGTATTTATCCCTGAGGTGTATATTCAGTGTATGTGTGTGTCTCCAACAGACTGCTGTCCAGTTGTTAGATATATTTCGAAAGCATCAACAATGTTGGTCTGATTATAGTGCCTCCAGGCCAACAGCAGTGAACAGATGCACTGCTTGAATGTTACATGAAATGTTTTTAATTTTGTTAATGCAAAAGCAGAAAGCACTCATACATCATATAAATAGAAATTGGCTAGAAAACTGTTGAACCCATTATTTATTATGCTCATGAAGAGGACTATGTAACATGTAAGTTGTAAAATAGGAGCAGGTGCTGATGCTGTCTGAAATTTGATGCCTTCTTTACCTGTATGATATGATTGGGTGAAGTGTTGTTTATGGTGAGCCTCTGTTTGCAATTCGTTCTAGTGAGTGTGATGGTAATAGTTTTTTTTATATGGATGTGGTTCTCATCTGGTTTACGTTTGTAAACATTTATTCATGGAAAGTGTAACTACCAGGATTCATAAAGCACTTTACATAATTTATAAGGTAGATTTGAGGACAACTTAATAAAACCTTATATTGTAAATAATATCAATAGCAGTATGGAGTATCAAAGCAAAGGATGCCATATGTATATAAATCACGGGTTAGGCCACAGTTAGAATATTATGACTAATCTTTCTTTAGGAAGTCATGGAGAGGGTGCAGAAGAGATTCACTAAAATGATACCAGGGATGAGGGGCCTTGGATAGGAGAAGATACTGGAAATTATGGGGGGGGATTTTCATTGGGACATTTGAAGTGATAGAGTTGGTCAGGATTATGAAGTGTGAATTGGGGAAAAGCTATTTCCACTGATTGGTAAATCAGTAGCTGGAGGGTGTAAGATTAAGATCAACAACAAAAGAATGAAGGAAGCTGATAGGAGATTTTTTTATATAAATGTAGGAAGTTGCTGGGACATGGAATGCCACACCAGAACCAGTGTTGGAAGCAGAATCCAAAATAGCTTTTAAAAAGGAAATAAATAAATCATTAAAAATATTTTAAAAGCATATGCAGAAAAGTGAAAAAAATAGAAGGAAGTGGGGCAAAAGAATGGCCAACGACAAATCTTCATTTGCTTCAGCGCCTAATCTTGGCTTTATCTATTATTATTGCGAAATTGGAATTTAGTTCCATGTTACCAATGGTAAGGGAACCAACAAGAGGGGAAAAAAAACTTGATCTCATCCTCACCAACCTGCCTGCCGCAAATGCATCTCTCCATCGAGTTTTGTGGCATTACTATCATGCTGAATGGGATAGATTTCAAACAGATCTAGCAACTCAAAACTAGGCATCCATAAGATGCTGTGCGCCATCAGCAGCAGCAGAATTGTATACAACCACAATCTGTAACCTCATGGCCCCCACTCTACCATTACCATCAAACCGGGGGATCAGTGCTGGTTCAATAAAGAGTGCAAGATGGCATGCCAGGAGCAGCACCATGCATACCAAAAATTGAAGCGCCAAACTGGCGAAGTTACAACACAAGACTACTTGCATGCTGAACAGCGAAAGCAGCCTGCGATAGATGGAGCAAAGTGATCCCACAACCAACGGATCAGATCTAAGCTCTGAATTCTGCCATATTCAATCGTGAATGGTGGTGGACAATTAAACAACTCACTGGAGGAAGAGGCTCTGCAAATATTCCCATCGTCAATGATGGGGAGCCCAGCACATCAGTGCAAAAGACAAGGCTGAGTCATTTGCAACAATTTTTAGCCAGGAGTGCCGATCCATTTCGGCCTCCTCCTGAAATCCCCAGCATCGCAGATGCCAGTCTTTAGCCAATGCAATTCACTTCACATGATATCAAGAAATGCTGAATGTTCTGGGTACTGCAAAAGCTGTGGGTCTTGACAATGTTCCAGCAATATTATCGAAGATTTGTGCTACAGAGCTAGCTATGCCCTTTGCCAAGCTGTTCCATACAGCTACAACACTGGCACCTACCTGGCAATGTGGAAAATTGGCCAGGCATGTCCTGTGCACAGAATCAGGATAAATCCAACACAGATAGTTACTGCACCATCAGTCTATTCTTGAATTTTGGCAAATTGATGGAAGGGGTCATCAAGAGTGCTATCAAACAGCACTTACTAAGAAACAACCTGCTCACTGACACTCAGTTTGGGTTCTACCAGGGCCACTCAGCTCCTGACCTAATTACAGTCTTAGTTCAAACATGGACACGAGCTGAACTCCAGAAGTGAAGTGAGAGTGACTGTCCTTGACATCAAGGCAGCATTTGAGAGTGTGGCATGAAGGGGCCCTGGCAATACTGGAGTCAATTGGAATGAGAGGAGAACTATCCACTGGCTGGAGTCATACCTAGTACAAAGGAAGATGGTTGTGCTTGTTGGAGGTCAATCATCTCAGTTCCAGGACATCACTACAGGAGTTCATCAGGGAAGTGTCCTAAGCCCAATCATCTTCATCTGCTTCATCAATGACCTACCTTCCATCATAAGGTCAGAGGTGGGGATGTTTGCTGTTGATTGTGCAATGCTCAGCACCATTCAAGACCCCTTAGGTACTGAAGCAGTCCATGCCCACATGCAGCAAGACCTGGACAATAGTCAGGCTTGGACTGACAAGTGGCAAGTAACGTTCATGTCACACAAATGCCAGGCAAGCCATCCCCTACAGGAGAGAATCCCACCATCTCCCCTTGATATTTAATGGCATTACCATCATTGAATCCCTCACTATCAACATCCTGGGGGTTATCATTGACCAGAAACTGAACTGGACCAGCCATATAAATATTGTGGTAACAAGAGAAGGTCAGAGGTTAGGAATTCTGCAGCAAGTAACTATTATGACCAATGCAGTTGGTAAAGCAGAGTTATTTAATACTCCCAGAGGGAAACTTTAAACAACTGTCATAACCTATAATTTTAAGTGTTATGTTTGAGATGCAACTCTAAATTCAGGAATCAGACCACCAGTTCTCGAGACTTTACATTAAACTAATTGAAACATTTTATTAATTTACACAGGTTAAAATATATACACATAGCTACAAATTACTATTATCATAACTTTTAACAAATTCCCAAACTAATCTCCATTAAGGCAACAGCAACCCACAGACTTAACCAAACACCAGGCAAAGCATTTTCACCTTACGAATTCAGAATGAGGTTCTTTTCACTGTGGAGCCAGTTGGAGGCTTGCAGCTGCCTTTTGATCTCACATTGCCTCTGCTCTGTATGCCCGAAAACTGCTGAAGTTATACCTACCACTACTGATTGAATTCAAATTCTCATTGTCTCACCAGCCTCTTTGAACTTCAACTTTTAAGAATGAAACCCCTTTCATAGTATCAATTTTATTAGTAATATAAACATATGGCTTGGTATCTGCGAGATAGGTGTCAAGTTTTCACCCCACTTCTTGAATGGTCTATTCAAAAAATGCAAACTCACACTATCTCTCTTCCATATCAAAACTAGTATCCATCAAAGCACCCAGACCAGCTGGCTTTAATCCAATTAAGACACACCCACAGACTAAACCTCTTATTTTAAAAGAAAAATATTTTCCAAAGTATTATATACATTAATAGCTTCATGACAGTAACTCACCGCCTGATTGCACAAAAGCCTGTTCACCATCTACAAGTCAGGAGTATGATGGAATACCCTCCACTTGCCTGGACATGTGCAACTCCAACAACACTCGAGAAGCTTGATTGACAAAGCAGTACGCTTGATTGGCACCCCATGCACCACCTCCAACATCCACTCCTATACACAGTGGCAGCAGTGTGTACCATCTACAAAATGCATCACAGCGACTTACCAAGGTACCTTCAACAGCACCTTCCAAACCCACAATCCTACAGCCTAGAAGGATGCATGGGAACACCACCACCTGCAAGTTCACCTCCAAGTCACATACCATCCTGACTTGGAACTATATCACTGTTCCTTCACTGTCACTAGATCAAAATCTTTGAACTCCCTCCCAGACACTCTGTGGGTGTACCGACACCACAAGGACTGCAGCAGTTCAAGAAGGTAGTTCACCACCACCATCTCAAGGGCAATTAGGGATAGACAGTAAAAATGGTGGTCTAGCCTGTGAATGAATTATAAAAAGATGACCCACTGGTATGAGGAAAGTGGTGTTTTTGTTATTTTATATCATTATGCCAAGATAAATTGTATTGATTGAATTGCGTAACCTGATTATAACTGTTGTTCAATATATTCCACTTACTGCTCTCAAATAAAGCTGCTCTGCAATTTATAGCTAGCCTCACCTCACCTAATGTACATGTGCAAAAAATATAAGTATCCAGCCAAAATCACATGCAATGCAATTATTTCATGTCTTGGTGACATTAATGCATAAACAGATATGGGGCAGTGTTACATGAGAACATAAGAAGTGGATTTGAAGTAAGCCACTTGGCCCTTCTAACTTGTTCCGCCATTCAACAAGATCATGGCTGACCTTCTAACTCAATTCTATCTTCCTGCACACTTCCATACCTCTTAATTCCCTTAGTACCCAAAAATCTATCAACCTCGGTCTTAGACGTACTCTAGCCAGCCATAGCTTTCTGGGGTTGAGAATGCCAAAGATTCACAATCCTTTGATTGTGAAAGAAACTTCTCATCTTAGTCTTAAATGACTGAGACCTTATTCGGAGACTGTGACTCTGTTCTAGATTCCCAACCAAGGGAAAACATTTTCTCTGCATTACCCTGTCAAGACCCTTAAGAATTTTATATGTTTCAATTAAATTACCTCACATTCTTCTAAATCCCAGAGAATGTAGGCCTAGTCTATTTAATCTTTCTTCATAGGACAATCCTCTCATCCCAAGAACCTGTTTAATGAATCTTCATTATGCTCCCTCTAGGTCAAATATGTCCTTCCTTAGATAGGGAGACCAAAAGTGCACACAGTATTTCATGGGCAGGATTTTCGGATCAGCAGGCAGGCCCAGGAGCAGCCAATACCAACCAACCAATACCATACTGACATACGAACACATATATTCTGGATGTGACATTAAACACATATCTAATCTGCCTATTGAAATAGGTATTAAAAATTCCATGGGACAACTCAAGGAAAATCAACCAATACCATTCGGACATACGAACATACGAATTGGAGTTTGAGTAGGCCACTCGGCCCCTCTAGCCTGCTCATCCATTCAATAAGACCATGGCTGATCTGAATGTAATCTCAACCCCACATTCCTGCCTACCCCAATAACCTTTCACCCCCTTTGTTAATCAAGAATCTATCTAGCTCTACCTTAAAAATATTCAAAGACTCTGCTTCCACTGCCTTTTGAATAGAGTTCCAAAGACTCACAACCCTCAGAGAAAAAATGTTCTCCTCAACTCTACCCTAAATGAACCACCCCTTACTTTTAAACAGTGACCCCTAGATCTAGATTCTCTCACAAAAGGAAACATCTTCTCCACATCCACCCTGTCTAGACTCCTCAGGGTCTTAAAAGTTTCAATTAAGTTGCCTCTTACTCTTCTAAATTCCAGAGGATACAAGCCTAACCTGTCCAACCTTTCCTCATAAGACAAGCTTTTATTTTCTGCAATAATCTTTTATATGGCGCTTTATCAAATGCCTTCTGGAAGTCTAAGTTCAGTACATCCACCAGTTCTCTTTTATCCACAGTACACTGACTCCTTCAAAGAACTCCAATAAATTGGTTAAATATGATTTCCCTTTTACAAAACCATGTTGACTCTGCCTGATTGCCTTGAATTTTTCTAAGTGCCCTGCTATAACATTTTCCCTTTGACAGATGTTAGACTAACTGACCTATAGTTTCCTGCTTTCTGTCTCCCTCACTTTTTGAATAAAGGAGTTATATTTGCTATTTTCCAATCTAATGGAACCTTCCCTGAATCTAGGGAATTTTGGAAAATTAAAACCAGTGCATCACTTATCTCACTAGTCACTTTTTTCAAGATCTTAGGGTGATGTCCATCCAGACCTGGAGATTTGTCAGCCTGAAGCCCCAACAATTTGCTCAATACCGGTTCCCTGGTGATTGTAATTTTCCTGAGTTTCTCCCTCCCTTCCATTTCCTGATTTACAGTTATTTCTGGAATGTTACTTGTGTCCTCTATAGTGAAGACCAAAGCAAAATACCTGTTTAATTCATCCGCCATCTCTCTATTTTCCATTATCAATTCCCTAGATGCATTCTCTATAGGACCAACGCTCACTTTGTTAACTCTTTTGTTATTTAAATGCTATAGAAACTCTTACTATCTGTCTTTATATTTCTAGCTAGCTTTCTCTCATAATCATATTTTTTCCCTGTTTATTAATCTTTTTGTCATTCTTTGCTGTTCCTTATATTCTTTCCAATCTTCTGACCTGCCACAGTCTTTGCGTAATGATATGCTTTTTCTTTAAGTTTGATACTGTCTTTAACTCTTTTAGTTAACCACGGATGGTGGGCCCTCCCCTTGGAATTTTTCTTTCTCATTGGAATGTACATATTCTGCGTATACTGAAATATCCCTTTAAATGTCTGCTATTGAACTTCTATTGACCTATCCCTTAACCTCATTTGTCAGTCCACTTTGGCTAGCTCTGCTTTCATGTCCTCATAATTGCTCTTATTTAAGTTTAAAATACTATGCTTGGATGCACTCGTTTCTCCCTTAAAATGAATGTAAAATTCAATCATATTATGATTGCTGCTACCTAGGAATGCCTTCACAAGGAGGTTATCAATTAATCCTATCTTGTTGCTCAATACCAGGTCTAGTATAGCCTGCTCTCTGCTTGACTCCAGAACGTGCTGTTCTAAGAAACCATCCCAAAAACATTCTATGAAGTCCTCATCTATACAACTGTTGCCCATCTGATTTTTCCAGTTGATATATAGGTTAAAATCCCTCATGATTATTGCTGTACCTTTCTGGCATGCTCCCATTATCTCTCCTTTAAACTCTGTCCTACTGTGTAGTTACAATTAGGGGGCCTGTACAGCACTCCCACAAGTGACTTCTGGTCTTTATCATTCCTCATCTCAACCCAAACTGATTCTACATCCTGGTTTCCTGAACTTAGGTCATCTCTCTCTAACGTGCTAATACCACCATTAATTTTGGGACAGGTGGTGGCATAGTGGTATTATAACTGGACTAGTATCCAGGATAAAAACAAAAACAGAATTACCTGGAAAAACTCAGCAGGTCTGGCAGCATCGGCGGAGAAGAAAAGAGTTGACGTTTCGAGTCCTCATGACCCTTCGACAGAACTTGAGTTCGAGTCCAAGAAAGAGTTGAAATATAAGCTGGTTTAAGGTGTGTGTGTGGGGGGCGGAGAGAGAGAGAGAGAGGTGGAGTGGGGGTGTGGTTGTAGGGACAAACAAGCAGTGATAGAAGCAGATCATCAAAAGATGTCAACAACAATAATACAAAAGAACACATAGGTGTTAAAGTTAAAGTTGGTGATATCATCTAAACGAATGTCCCAATTCAGAATGGATGGTAGGGCACTCAAGGTATAGCTCTAGTGGGGGTGGGGAGAGCATAAAAGATGTAAAAAAATAAATAAATATTTTTTTTTCTTTTTCTCTTTTTATAATGGAAATAGGTGGGAAAAGGAAAATCTATATAATTTATTGGAAAAAAAAAAGAAAAGAAAGGGGGTGGGGATGGGGGAGGGAGCACACGACCTAAAGTTGTTGAATTCAATATTCAGTCCGGATGGCTGTAAAGTGCCTAGTCGGAAGATGAGGCGTTGTTCCTCCAGTTTGCGTTGGGCTTCACTGGAACAATGCAGCAAGCCAAGGACAGACATGTGGGCAAGAGAGCAGGGTGGAGTGTTAAAATGGCAAGCGACAGGGAGGTTTGGGTCATTCTTGCGGACAGACCGCAGGTGTTCTGCAAAGCGGTCACCCAGTTTACGTTTGGTCTCTCCAATGTAGAGGAGACCACATTGGGAGCAACGAATGCAGTAGAATAAGTTGGGGGAAATGCAAGTGAAATGCTGCTTCACTTGAAAGGAGTGTTTGGGTCCTTGGACTGTGAGGAGAGAGGAAGTGAAGGGGCAGGTATTGCATCTTTTGCGAGGGCATGGGGTGGTGCCATAGGAGGGGGTTGAGGAGTAGGGGGTGATGGAGGAGTGGACCAGGGTGTCCCGGAGGGAGCGATCCCTACGGAATGCCGATAGGGGGGGTGAAGGGAAGATGTGTTTGGTGGTGGCATCATGCTGGAGTTGGCGGAAATGGCGGAGGATGATCCTTTGAATGCGGAGGCTGGTGGGGTGATAAGTGAGGACAAGGGGGACCCTATCATGTTTCTGGGAGGGAGGAGAAGGCGTGAGGGCGGATGCGCGGGAGATGGGCCGGACACGGTTGAGGGCCCTGTCAACGACCGTGGGTGGAAAACCTCGGTTAAGAAAGAAGGAGGACATGTCAGAGGAACTGTTTTTGAAGGTAGCATCATCGGAACAGATGCGACGGAGGTGAAGGAACTGAGAGAATGGGATGGAGTCCTTACAGGAAGCGGAGTGTGAGGAGCTGTAGTCGAGATAGCTGTGGGAGTCGGTGGGTTTGTAATGGATGTTGGTGGACAGTCTATCACCAGAGATTGAGACAGAGAGGTCAAGGAAGGGAAGGGAAGTGTCAGAGATGGACCACGTGAAAATGATGGAGGGGTGGAGATTGGAAGCAAAATTAATAAATTTTTCTAAGTCCCGACGAGAGCATGAAGCAGCACCGAAGTAATCATCGATGTACCGGAGAAAGAGTTGTGGAAGGGGGCCAGAGTAGGACTGGAACAAGGAATGTTCCACATACCCCATAAAGAGACAGGCATAGCTGGGGCCCATGCGGGTACCCATAGCCACACCTTTTATTTGGAGGAAGTGAGAGGAGTTGAAGGAGAAATTGTTCAGCGTGAGAACAAGTTCAGCCAGACGGAGGAGAGTAGTGGTGGATGGGGATTGTTCGGGCCTCTGTTTGAGGAAGAAGCTAAGGGCCCTCAGACCATCCTGGTGGGGGATGGAGGTGTAGAGGGATTGGACGTCCATGGTGAAGAGGAAGCGGTTGGGGCCAGGGAACTGGAAATTGTTGATGTGACGTAAGGTGTCAGAGGAATCACGGATGTAGGTGGGAAGGGGAGAGAGAAGGGAGTCAAGATAACGAGAAATGAGTTCTGTGGGGCAGGAGCAAGCTGAGACGATCGGTCTACCGGGGCAGTTCTGTTTGTGGATTTTGGGTAGGAGATAGAAGCGGGCCGTCCGAGGTTGGGCGACTATCAGGTTGGAAGCTGTGGGAGGGAGATCCCCAGAGGAGATGAGGTCAGTGACAGTCCTGGAAACAATGGCTTGATGTTCAGTGGTGGGGTCATGGTCCAGGGAGAGGTAGGAGGAAGTGTCTGCGAGTTGACGCTCAGCCTCCGCGAGGTAGAGGTCAGTGCGCCAGACAACAACAGCACCACCCTTGTCAGTGGGTTTGATGACAATGTCAGGGTTGGACCTGAGAGAATGGAGTGCAGTAAGTTCAGAGAGAGACAGGTTAGAATGGGTGAGAGGAGCAGAGAAATTGAGACAACTAATGTCGCGCCGACAGTTCTCAATGAGAAGATCGAGAGAAGGTAAGAATCCAGAGGGAGGGGTCCAGGTGGAGGGAGAATATTGGAGATGGGTAAAAGGATCCGTTGAACTGGGAGAGGACTCCTGCCCAAAGAAGTGAGCCCGGAGACGAAGACGGCGGAAGAAGAGTTCAGTATCATGCCGAGCCCGAAATTCATTGAGGTGAGGGCGTAAGGGTATGAAACTAAGTCCTTTGCTGAGCACTGAACGTTCAGCATCGGAGAGGGGAAGGTCAGGGGGTATAGTGAATACACGGCTGGGTTTGGGATTGGAAGAAAGGGTGGGGACGGAGGGACAGGCAGGGGTGGAGGGTCCTAGATGGGTGTTGGTGTCGATGAGTTGTTGGAGCTTGCGTTCCTTAGCACTTGAGAGAAAGAGAAAAAGTTTCTTGTTGAGGCGTCGGATGAGATGAAGAATAAAATGAAACTGGGGGCATGCGCAGCTTTGAAAAAGGGTACGGCGGTGCTGCTGGAGGGAGAGGTCGAGTGTGTTCATATGGCGGCGCATGGCACTGAGTGTGGATTTCAGAATGTGACGGGAACAGCAGTCCGAGAAACGTTTTATGTCCCGGAGATACCTGTAATCCTGGGTGGGTTCGAAACATGAGGGGTGGAATTTCAGTTGGAATCCACGTGGTGTAAGACTCGACCTCTCCCTCCAGCAGCACCGCCGTACCCTTTTTCAAAGCTGCGCGTGCCCCCAGTTTCATTTTATTCTTCATCTCATCCGACGCCTCAACAAGAAACTTTTTCTCTTTCTCTCAAGTGCTAAGGAACACAAGCTCCAACAACTCATCGACACCAACAACCTATCTAGGACCCTGCACCCCTGCCTGTCCCTCCGTCCCCACCCCATCTTCCAATCCCAACCCCAGCCGTGTATTCACTATACCCCCTGACCTTCCCCTCTCCAATGCTGAACGTTCAGTGCTCAGCAAAGGACTTAGTTGCATACCCTTACGCCCTCATCTCAATGAATTTCGGGCTCGGCATGATGCTGAACTCTTCTTCCGCCGTCTTCATCTCCGGGCTCACTTCTTTGGGCAGGAGTACTCTCCCAGTTCAACGGATCCTTTAACCCATCTCCAATATTCTCC
This sequence comes from Carcharodon carcharias, assembly GCF_017639515.1. Classification (NCBI taxonomy): domain Eukaryota; kingdom Metazoa; phylum Chordata; class Chondrichthyes; order Lamniformes; family Lamnidae; genus Carcharodon; species Carcharodon carcharias. The sequence continues at coordinate 120,030,608 of NC_054473.1, read as the reverse complement.
CTCCACCTGGTCCCCTCCCTCTGGATTCTTACCTTCTCTTGATCTTTTCACTGAGAACTGTCGGCGCGACATTAGTCGTCTCAATTTCTCTGCTCCTCTCACCCATTCTAACCTGTTCTCTCTGAACTTACTGCACTCTATTCTCTCAGGTCCAACCCTGACATTGTCATCAAACCCACTGACAAGGGTGGTGCTGTTGTTGTCTGGCGCACTGACCTCTACCTCGCGGAGGCTGAGCGTCAACTCGCAGACACTTCCTCCTACCTCTCCCTGGACCATGACCCCACCACTGAACATCAAGCCATTGTTTCCAGGACTGTCACTGACCTCATCTCCTCTGGGGATCTCCCTCCCACAGCTTCCAACCTGATAGTCGCCCAACCTCGGACGGCCCGCTTCTATCTCCTACCCAAAATCCACAAGCAGAACTGCCCCGGTAGACCGATCGTCTCAGCTTGCTCCTGCCCCACAGAATTAATTTCTCGTTATCTTGACTCCCTTCTCTCTCCCCTTGTCCAGTTCCTTCCCACCTACATCCGTGATTCCTCTGACACCTTACGTCACGTCAACAATTTCCAGTTCCCTGGCCCCAACCGCTTCCTCTTCACCATGGATGTCCAATCCCTCTACACCTCCATCCCCCACCAGGATGGTCTGAGGGCCCTTAGCTTATTCCTCGAACAGAGGCCCGAACAATCCCCATCCACCACTACTCTCCTCCGTCTGGCTGAACTTGTTCTCACGCTGAACAATTTCTCCTTCAACTCCTCTCACTTCCTCCAAATAAAAGGTGTGGCTTTGGGTACCCGCATGGGCCCCAGCTATGCCTGTCTCTTTATGGGGTATGTGGAACATTCCTTGTTCCAGTCCTACTCTGGCCCCCTTCCACAACTCTTTCTCCGGTACATCGATGATTACTTCGGTGCCGCTTCATGCTCTCGTCGGGACTTGGAAAAATTTATTAATTTTGCTTCCAATCTCCACCCCTCCATCATTTTCACGTGGTCCATCTCTGACACTTCCCTTCCCTTCCTTGACCTCTCTGTCTCAATCTCTGGTGATAGACTGTCCACCAATATCCATTACAAACCCACCGACTCCCACAGCTATCTCGACTACAGCTCCTCACACTCCGCTTTCTGTAAGGACTCCATCCCGTTCTCTCAGTTCCTTCTCCGTCGCATCTGTTCCGATGATGCTACCTTCAAAAACAGTTCCTCTGACATGTCCTCCTTCTTCCTTAACCGAGGTTTTCCACCCACGGTCATTGATAGGGCCCTCAACCGTGTCCGGTCCATCTCCCGCGCATCCGCCCTCACGCCTTCTCCTCCCTCCCAGAAACATGATAGGGTCCCCCTTGTCCTCACTTATCACCCCACCAGCCTCCGCATTCAAAGGATCATCCTCCGCCATTTCCGCCAACTCCAGCATGATGCCACCACCAAACACATCTTCCCTTCACCCCCCCCTATCGGCATTCCGTAGGGATCGCTCCCTCCGGGACACCCTGGTCCACTCCTCCATCACCCCCTACTCCTCAACCCCCTCCTATGGCACCACCCCATGCCCACGCAAAAGATGCAATACCTGCCCCTTCACTTCCTCTCTCCTCACCGTTCAAGGACCCAAACATTCCTTTCAAGTGAAGCAGCATTTCACTTGCATTTCCCCCAACTTATTCTACTGCATTCGTTGCTCCCAATGTGGTCTCCTCTACATTGGAGAGACCAAACGTAAACTGGGCGACCGCTTTGCAGAACACCTGCGGTCTGTCCGCAAGAATGACCCAAACCTCCCTGTCGCTTGCCATTTTAACACTCCACCCTGCTCTCTTGCCCACATGTCTGTCCTTGGCATGCTGCATTGTTCCAGCGAAGCCCAACGCAAACTGAAGGAACAACACCTCATCTTCCGACTAGGCACTTTACAGCCATCCGGACTGAATATTGAATTCAACAACTTTAGGTCGTGAGCTCCCTCCCCCATTCCCACCCCCTTTCTGTTTCCCCCTTCCTTTTCTTTTTTTCCCCCAATAAATTATATAGATTTTCCTTTTCCCACCTATTTCCATTATAAAAAGAGAAAAAGAAAAAAAAAATATTTATTTATTTATTTATTTATTTATTTACATCTTTTATGCTCTCCCCACCCCCACTAGAGCTATACCTTGAGTGCCCTACCATCCACTCTTAATTAGCACATTCGTTTAGATGATATCACCAACTTTAACTTTAACACCTATGTGTTCTTTTGTATTATTGTTGTTGACATCTTTTGATGATCTGCTTCTATCACTGCTTGTTTGTCCCTACAACCACACCCCCACTCCACCTCTCTCTCTCTCTCTCTCCGCCCTCCACACACACACCTTAAACCAGCTTATATTTCAACTCTTTCTTGGACTTGAACTCAAGTTCTGTCGAAGGGTCATGAGGACTCGAAACGTCAACTTTGTTCTTCTCCGTCGATGCTGCCAGACCTGCTGAGTTTTTCCAGGTAATTCTGTTTTTGTTTTTGTTTTGGATTTCCAGCATCCGCAGTTTTTTTGTTTTTATCTTAGTATCCAGGATAATTCCCTGGGGACCTGGGTTTGAATCCCACCATGGTAGATGATGAAATTTGAATCCAAAAAAATCTGGAATTAAAAGTCTGGTGATGTTGCAAAAACCAACTGGTTCACTAATGTCATTTAGGGAAGGACACAGGATGTACACCAGGATGACATGGATTGGGGCCTGAATATTGAAGGGTATGTGACATTAGGAAGGACAGGAAATGTTGGAGGGGTGGCTCTGTTAAATTTTTTTTATTCGCTCGTGAGATGTGGGCGTCGCTGGCTAGGCTAGCATTTATTGCCCATCCTTAAACCCTTGTCCTGAGGTAAATCCTGTGGCCATGTCGCTGTAATGGTTATCAGATCATTCTTGCTTATTTCTATCTGCGCTATCAGTTCACCTGTTTTGTTTCTAATGCTACCTGTGTTTAGATGCACAGTTCTATTATTTTTGTATCATCTAGCCTTATCTGCTGATTTACTCTTAGATTTGTACCCTAAGCAGATGTCCCAAACCGTGGCACTTGGCAGGCAACAAAGCTGTCTGGATTCTTGCTCTTTGCTAGAGAGAACAATGTGCCTCAGGTCCGGAAAGGAACTTGCAGTGGGAGGGGAAAGATCCAGTGATCATGGTCCATGATCAACAAAATAGGCAGGATGAGAAAGGAGTCTCTGCATAGTCAGTATGATGAGCTAGGCACCAAATTAAGAAGCAGAACTTCAAAAATAATAATTTCTGGATTATTACCTGAACCACATGCAAATTGGCTTGGACAAATAAGATTAGAGAAATGAATGCATGGCTCAAAGACTGGTGTGGGAGATGTGTGTTACGGTTTGTGGGGCACTGGCACCAGTATTGGGGAAAGTGGGATCTGTACTGTTGGATCGGTCCACACCTGAATCATGGTGGGGCTGCTGCCCTCTCGAACTGTGTAACTAGGGAAGTAGAAAGGGTTTTAAAATGAACAGTGAGGGCAAGGGATAAAATTTGGACAGATATGGTAAACCAAAGTGTAGAGACAAGGCAAGAGAGACAGGTATTAATATGGGAAATGATAAACAGACTGTGACAGGAAGGGACAGTGAGTACAAATCTAAGAGTAAATTAGCAGATAAGGCTAGAGGCTACACAAATAATAAAAGCACAAAACTAATGGCTCTGTATCTAAATGCAAGTAGCATCCCCCTTACTAAACTGTCCCCTACTACCACCACATTCCTTTCTGCTTCCCTTACTTGGATGGCTTCCTGTACCACAGTACCATGGTCAGTTTTCCTACCCACCCTGTAGTCCCCACTCTCATCCAGACAAGCTGGGAGAACCTCAAACCTGTTGGACAATTGCAGAGGCTTACACTCTTGCACTCCTGCCCTCTGAGACCCCTTACCTGCCTTGTAACTCTTTCGAGTACAAACCCATTTCTATCTGTTCTGATTCAGATGAAGTTACATTGTTTCATAGTTTACCAGTGTGAGATTTGAACTCTTGATCTTGGGGTTACAAACCCAGTACCATAACCACTTGGCTATAATCACACGCTGCTGTCTATAGCCACTGACCAAATCAGAAGACCCTATCCTAAGTGGTGTGACTGCCTCCTGGTATAAAGCATCAGGTAACTTTCCCTCTCCCTGATGCGTCAAGGAGTCTGCAGCTCAGCCTCCAGCTCAATGACTCTGAGCCGAAGTTCCTCAAGCCACAAACCCTTGATATATCATCTGTCCTGCCATCCTTAGTGTGTTTAAATAATTACTTAACTATAGTAATCACTTATTTATGTTGCTTTCTTATGTATTTTATTAACTTTACCACAAAATTGGGTATTATTTTAAACCTTAGGGATAGAATAGAACTTACCCACTTACCAGATACTCACCAAACAGCTACTCCTTTCCTTGTTGTAAAGCAAGGCCAATTTCTTTGGGGTGAGAAAGGTGAAAAGAGGAAACAAACAGCTCCTTCCCCCAACTCCCCCTCTCACCAAACTCCAAGTCTTCTTTCAGTTACCTCAGCCACACTCCATTTGCCATGCACTAAAGAACCCTCAATTTATAGTAAACTGAACTGGGGCTATAGTAACCAGATTTAAGCAGTTAGCTATTTAACTACTCAGCTCCTACAGCTGAGAGTGAGTTAACCCTGCCTAAACTGCAAGAAAGAAAGAACTTAGCCTGCTCACACAGTAATTTCCAGTTACTGCTATTTATAGATTTTAAGAGCAAAATTTAAGAAAAAAGTACACTTAAAACTCCACTGTAGCCAAGCTCCTTCACTCAGTCAGCTGCACTCTTTTTCACCAAAAACCTAGGCCTGCATGTTAGCAGGGGCGGGCTGCATAGGTGGTGGTGGTGGTGGTGGGGGTGGGTGGGGGGGCGGGGTGGTGGTTCACAGTATTAGATGGGAAACCCAGAATACAGTATTCCCTGTGTGCCATTGAGTTTTAACTTGAGAGTGAGTGTTTTTACTAATTGACAGATTTCCCGCTGAGAAATCTGTCTAATTGACAGGTTTGTCTTCCAGGGAGAACTCCAGTACAGGCTGCTGAAGCTGGTAGGTCCAATCCATGACCCTGAGAGGAAGGAAGGAGTGCCTGGTCCCCGATCCTTGCTGGGGATGGGAGCAATACCCACTCCCAAGGGGAGGGGGTCAGTCCAATCTCCAACTCCACAGGGTCTTTATACGGCAGTGGGGGCTCTGATTGTTGGTGGAGCTGGGATGGCTGATAGAAGCATTCCTGTTCATCCTGGCCCATATGTATGCAGTCAAGGCTCTTACTAACTCATTTTGGTCGCCAAGTTTCCCAAGGCTAGGAAATCCAGTTAACCACTGCAAAGCAGGTTAAATTAGAGTTAAAATATTTAACTTACTGACAGACAATTAAGCAATTAATGGGAGCAGGAGGCTTCATTAACATTCCCATCCTCAATGATGACGTATCTCAGCATGTGAATGCCAAAGGTAACGCTGAAGCATTTGCAACAAAGTTTAGCTAGAAATGCCGAGTGGATGACCCATCTTGGCTTCCACCTGAGGGAGCCACCATCATAAGTGCCATTCTTCAGAAAATTCAATTCACTTCACATGATAACAAGATACAGCTGAGCACACTGCATACAACAAGGTTTATGAGCCCTTACAACATACTATCTGCGATGCTGAAGACTTGTGCTGCAGAACTAGCTATGCCTCTAGCCAAGCTATTCTAGTACAGCTACAACATTGGCATCTACCTGACAAAATGGAAAATTTTACAGCTATTTCCTGTCCACAAAATGCAGAAAAAATCCAATCTGGCCAATTACCAATCCATCAGCCTACTCTTAATTGTCAGCTAAGTGATAAAGGAAGTCATCAACAGTGCTACTGAGCTGAACTTACTCACTAAAAACCTGGTCCCCAATACTCAGTTTCGACCACTCGGCTCCAGACCTCATTACAGACTTGGTCCAATCCAAGGGGAAAAAAAGCTGAACTCCAGAGATGAGTTGAGAGTGATTGCTCTTAACATTAACAGGAATGGGAAATTTCCATCATTTGGCCTATTTCCAACATTGCCATCTCAGAAATCTTTTAAATCTTTGTCCTGACCTTCAGGGATCTTTGGGTTTGTCCAACCAATGTATGAGGTTTAAAAATAAAATCACAGCTGTGCTATCAGTTAGAGCGGGAGCTGACAGCAGATCTATGATAGGAGGAACAGCAGGCTCTGGAAAGACAGAGCTGCTCATCTAATCAAAGCTTCAGTCTCTCCCTTGCTCGGCTGCTGCAGCTTGTCCAATTGCAGCTTGCAGATGAGCCCTGGGGAAGTAGAATTAGCAGCTGGCCACTGAGAGACAGAATCAATGGCTGATCAACTCAGCAGAAGCAGTGTGGGAGGGAGGGACTTAATGGAGATAAAGGAGCAGCAATGTCCTTGAGGAGCAGTGAGGCCCACAAGGAGCAGAAAGGAGGTAGAAAAGCAGCAAAGAGGTTGATGGAGGAGCAGCAGTACAGAGATCATTCGAGAAGCAGCAAGGAGGTGGGGGTCAGAAGGAGCAGCAAGGAGGCAAAGCAGCATAGAGGAGAACAGTGAGGAGCATTGGGGAGCATTGAAATGGTTGGTCAAGGAGCATCGAGGAGCATAGCAAGGAGGCAGATGAACATTGAGAAGGGTGAGGAGGTTCGAGGAGATGTGTCAAGGAGCATTGAGGAGGGCGAGGAACATTGAGAAAGGTGAGGAGCATTGAGCAAGGTGAGGAGCATCGAGCAAGGTGAGGAGCATCAAGGAGCACAATGAGGAGGATGAGGTGCTCGGGAGACAGACTGCAAGTAAAATATGTTATATTTGGAATGTAGCAAGGGGCCTAATTTTGTAAGTACGAAATTTCCAATTTTCTTAACACGAGAGAATGGAAATAAAGTACATTATCATTTATGACGCTACCCCTATTACTGCACGACTTCAGTAAAAAGGCTACAAATCTTTCCGGGAGTTCAGTCATCAGTTGTTGAATGGTGTCTTGAATGGATTGATTTGTCATCCCAGTGTGGCGATATCCTCTTGTGAAGGTTATGTGACTTTGGTGAAAAACCACTGACCAACTTCAAAGTGGGTGAAATGGATGAAATGCCAACTTTCACAAACATCATTTCTGTTTCATTTTAATGATGAACAGCACAGTCTAAGTAGCCTCCTCCTCTCTTGCAGATGCTTATCAAATCAATCTTGATTTGCAGGCATATTTTTTGATTGGCTTGATATGCATTGAATTGGAAACTTGTACAGTATTCAGCCAATGGCTTCTGATTTATTTCAGCTACTCTGCACTCATGAAGGAAAAAATACACATGGTAAACCACAGGAAAGATATTGTTGATTCTGAAGGTAGAAATGAGAGCCTTAAGGAGAATGTTGACAGGGGATTGAAGAATATGTTGCGCTGGGGCTGGCTGGAAGCAAAAATTTGTGGTCTGTTACTTGCCAACTCTTTTCAAAAGATTTGGCAACCTGACAAAGCACGTGCATGGGGTGAGAACTCACTGGTGAAGCACACTGAAAGTGCAAAACACATTGAAAAGATGAAGCTCCATCAGACCAATTCATAGCTGCGTGATAACTCTCATGAAATTGTATTCCGAGCAGTGAAACTTTATTTGTTACATATGCAAGATTGTACAAAATTACCATTACTCAACCAGTTTGCTTCAAAAGTGCACAATATAGCATTTGAAACTAAGATTATCATTTTAAGACTGGCATGCTAAAATATTCCATTCAAACAACTCTGAAGGATCAGCCATGTGGCCTGCATCTATTCTTCAAGCCATCTGCACCAATCAAAGATCAGAGGACAAATTTTGAAACCATGCCTCTTGGGTTTTTTGCTGAGAACCATCTGCCTTTTACCAGGCACCAAAGGTCATCACTCTTGTAAAAGAGTTTTTTAAAGATCAGAAGACATCCAGCAAACTTTCAGTAGATTGCACATCAGCTTCATATAAAATTAGGTGTTTCTTTGAGAGATTCTTTGAAGAAAAGCTGGATGAAAACTTGAACACACGTTTCTTCTCCCTGAACATTGAAGCAACCTCTGAAAATCATCAGAATGCTTGGAATTCTAGCTAACGACATTTCGTCAGACCTAGAAAAGGTTGTCATTCACCATCTGGATTCTGTAGCAGTTATTAAAGTCAGCACTGAATCCTTGTTTGAAAAACTAGCTGAAACATTTGACAAACAAAAACTACTATGCAACAATGTGATCTCTATCCTGATAGATCCCTGCAAAGTGAAGAAGTGCTCAAAAATAGCTTGGAAGTGTGCAAACACAGAGAAAAGGCACCGCATTTGCTGAATGTAGATCAGGATTCATGTCACCACATTCACAATGCATTCAAGAAACTCTGCAAACACTTTGATTTCCATGTTTAATGTCCTCTACATGATATTTTAAGTGACTTCAGGTGATCAACAGACTTGCATGAGTTCTTCAGCCAGATTTGAATGCATCTTGGATTAAGTATTACATGCCAGAATGCTATGTAAGCACATGTTGGTTGACAGTGCATGGTATTACTATGGATACATGGTTCATGCTGGATGGATTAACCATCTCCTACCATGCATTTCTGGATGAAGCAGATAGGATTCTGTACAATGACCTGTATAAAGGAATCTACCATAAATGTCATGTCAGCCAGAAATCCAAAGCCAAGATCTTCCAGGTGAAATAAGAACTATGTAAAACGAATATGACTTCAGAAGGATAACAGTGCAAAGCAAAAGTCACACAGAAGCAAAGTACATGCTACTAATCCTACATTTCCATGCTAGTGTACTTCCTATGTTAAAGGAGTGTGTACCTCTTTCAGAGTAAAGTGCCAATGATTCACAAGCTAAATGATGAGCAGATCAACGTAGTCAAGAGGTTCTTGGCATGTTTTCTGAAGCCAGAGATAACTAATGGAGCCAAAACCAGCAAGCAGATAATCGAAATGGATGTGAAGGAAGGCAAAAATATCCTTGCCATGTAGAACATGTTTATTGGTCAGGCAGCAGAGAATATAATGGCAGAATCAAGATCTGATCCCGCCATCAAAAAGTTTCAGCAAGAGGCAAAATGTGCATTCAGACACGACTGCGTACATTCTGAAGAAGCTTCCCATTGGTAACAAGTTACTGAGGTGCATGTCCACATTGCACCCTCTTGCAGCTGGACATAGCATCAGTATGAGTTCCATAATATCCTTGCCAACACTTGTCTCAAATGTACTCACTGAGGGAGAACTTCAGAGCTTCAACCTGGAGGCCAGACAATTACATATAGATAAACAATTGCCCACACACAGAAAGAAAGGAAAGTTAGACTTATGGTGAAATGAAGTACACAAAGGGGTAAAGTACAGCACTTCCTACAAACTTGTATTTGCTTTGCTGAGCTACTTCCATGGACCTATGGTTGAAGGTTCTTTCAGCACCATGGCTAACATCATTGACTCAGTTTACCCGGATTGATGTTAACATATTTCGTGCCATCCAAACCATGAAATATGCACTCAAAGGAGAGGATAAGTCACGTTTGGAGTACCTCACAAGACATAACACTAGTGATCTTATCAGTGGGAAGCTGGTGAACTGCATGCAAGAGACCCAGAAGATGTATGCTGAGGAGAAACATCAGGGGAGAAAAGAAAAAGAGGAACAGAGGAAAAGGCTGGAAATCAGCCACCAGAAGCTGGCCACAAAAGTCTCTGCCAAAGCAGTTATTTTGGTTGCTGCTAAGAAAGCAGGGAAGGCCCATGCCACTTCCAGCTGTGATGGTGGTGGACAATTAAACACCTAACAGAAGGAGGTGGCTCATTGAACATTTCCGCCCTCCCAGTGATGGCAGTGCCCATCACATCAGTGGAAAAGTTGAGGCTGAAGCATTTTCCCAGTCTTCAGCCGGAAATGCCAAATAAGTGATTGTTCTTGACCTCCACCTGAGGTACCCATCATCACAGTTGCCAGCCTTCACCCAATTCAATTCATTCTACCTCATATCATGTCTGAGCTCACTGGACACAGCAAAGGCCCCGTCAACAGCTGAAGACCTGTCCTCCAAAACTAACCATGCTGCTAGCCAAGGTATTCCAGTACAGTAGAGCACTAGCATCTATCTGACAATGTGGAAAATTTTCCTAGGTATGTCCTATCCACAAAAAGCAGAACATATCCAATCCATTAATCTGCTCTCAAGAACATTAGAAATAGGAGCAGGAGTAGGCCATTTGGCCCTTTGAGCCTGTTCCACCATTCAGTTAGATAATGATGGATTGAATTGTGGCCTTAACTCCACTTTGCTGCCTGCTCCCCATAACCCTAGATTTTATTGTAGATCAAAAATCTGCCTAACTCAGCCTTGAAGAAATTCAATGACCCAGTCTTCACTGCTCGCTGTGGAAGACAATTCCAAACACAAATGATCTTCTAAGAGAAGAAATTCCTCATCTACATTTTAAATGAGAGACCCCTTATTTTGAAACTCTGGCCCCTAGTTCGAGATTCCATCACAAGCAGAAACATCCTCTCGGTACCTACCCTGTCAAGCCCCCTCAGAATCTTATGTTTCAATAAGGTCATCTCTCATTCTTCTAAACTTCAATGAGTATAGGCTCAACTTGTTCAACCTTTCCTCATAAGACAAAGTCCCCGTCCCAGGAATACTAGTGAACCTTTGCAGAAGTGCAGTAAGGAATAGGCAGGATAATATCACAGGTAACAATAGAGAGATGGCAGAAATATTAAATAAATATTTCGCTTTAGTATTTACCAAGGAGATGGAACAGGTAGACATGACATTGAATGAAGAGATGAGCAATGAGATAAGTGCATTTAAAATTTAAAAATGGACGTATTGAATAAACTAATCAAATTCAAAGAGGATAAAATCCCTGGTCCAGATAGATTGCATCCAGGGACGAGATAGCAGAGGCATTAGTAAGCATATTTAATAATTCATTAGAAAATGGTGTAGTGCCAGAAGACTGGCACATATCTAATGTAATTCCTGTATTAAGGAAGGGGGACAGAATATGCCCAGGGAATTATAGACCAGTCAGTTTAACGTTGGTGGTAGGAAAAATAATGGAATCAATACCAAAGGAGAGAATAGAAGAACACCCAGAAATGAGAACTATAATGAATAGTCAGCATGGGCTTCAAAAAGGAAAATTTTGATTGATCAACCTTACTGAATTTTTGAAGAGGTAATAGAGAATAGACAATAGTAATGATGTACCTGTGATTTATCTGGATTTTCAAAAGATAGTCAATAAGGTGCCTCATAAAAGACTAATGAATAAGGTCAGAGAATATAGGGGACAAATGGCAGAATGGATTTCTAACTGGCTTCAAGACAGAAAGCAGAGAATAGGAATAAATGAAAGTTATTCAGGATTGCACCACTGCAGTTTACAATTTACATTAACAATTTGGATTTTGGAATCAAAAACACAAATTCTAAATTTGAAGATGATACCAAATTGGGGGGATAGCCAATACTGAGGAGGACTATGACAAATTACAGGAGGATGACATTAAGCAACTTATAGAATGGGAAAATAATTGACAAATTAAGTTCAACATGAGCTGGGACATGTTTAAGAAATGTTCATAAAACATTTTATTAATTTAATAGACCCTTCATGAAACCACATCCCGCCCGTGGATGAGGTTTCATGAAAAATGCGAAGGCCACCTGGGCTCTTCGCCTGCCCGCCAACCTTAAGGTTGGACAGGCAGCCCTGTCCAATCGGTTAATTAGTTTATTAATGGCCTTAACAGGCCTTTGACGGTTCGGCAGGCACGCAGCCAACTCCAGTGCACACCCGCTGAACAAAAGATTGGAATGACGGGTGATGACATTGGGACGCAATCCCGACATCACCCCACATCGTTTTATGTGTCGGCGTGAGTCCCACACGCCGAACAGAAAATTCTGGCCTTGGAGTACAAATGCATCAATCACTAAAAGTTGCACCACAAGTTTGCAAGGACATTTAAAAAAGGCAAACCAACCACCAGGCTTTATTTCTAGAGGGATAGAATTGAAAAAGGGAGGTTGTGCTAAACCCACTTAATATCACAGTGTGCATGCAGTTCTAGTTGAGAGGAGAGGATGCAGAGAAGATTTACAGGGATGACCCCAGAAATGCAAGCTTAAACATATAAGGTAAGGCTGGGTCTCTCTTCTCTTGAATAAAAGAAAGCTGAGGGCTCAGCCAAAGAGGTCTTTAAATTATGGAAGGTTTTGATAGATTGGATACAGAAGGAATGTTTCCACCTAAAGCTATCAATATAAGATAATCACCAAGAAATTCAATAGGGTATTTAGAAGAAACTTCTTTACCTAGAATGAGTGGTGAGAATGTGAAACTCGCTACCACAGGGAATGGATGAAATGAATAGTCCAAATGTATTTCAGGGAAAGCTAGACAAACATTTGAGGGAAAAGGGAATAGTGGGTTACAATGATAGATTTAGATGAGGAAAGAGGGGAGGAGGCTCCAGTGGAGCTTAAATGCCAGCATGGACTGCTTGGACCCTGTGATTTGTTTCTGTGCTGTACATCCTATGTTTGTAATCTTATGTGCAAGTGCCAGGAATGAATATTTCTAATAAAGAGAGACTCAAACCACCTTCCCTTGATATTCAATGACATTACCATGATTGAATTATCCTGGGGTGGTAGTCACCATTGACCAGAAACACAGGACTGAATTTTATGCCGACCCCCGCCCCCCCCCACCCCCAGCATGGGATGTCAGGTGGAGTGAGTCCAGCCCCATTGATGTTTTACCTATGCTGGGGGAGGCCAATTAATTGTTACTTAAGGGCCTTCTCCTGCCACTACAGGGATTTAACCTGCTGGTCATGCAATCTGTGGCTATCCGAGGTCCCCTTCTCTCAGGGTTTTTCCTGCCCACGTTACTCTTCCTCCCTCGCCCCTGGCAAAAACCCAGATTTACCTGAAAGTCTGGGTCCATGGCGTCTCCTCTTCAGTCCCAGCAATGGCCACCACTCCTAATAGTGCAGCAGGAGACAAATGAGATACTAGCCATTTGACTGACCAGCAGTTCTCGGATGCGGGACCTCCTCTCCAATGGGGGCGAAAAGCCCACCTCAAGCCAATTAACGGCTAAACAGCTCCAAAATGGCTGCATGGCGAGCCAGCCAAGCAAAGGTCGGCATGCTACTGACATTTATGCCAGGGATCACCGATCCCACTCCCCCCTCATAAAATTCATCTCATTAATATTGTGGCTGCTAGGGCGGGTCAGATGCTGGGTGTTCTAGGGTGACTGACTCACCTTCCAGCACCCCAAGGCCTTTCCACCATCTCCAAGGCACAAGTAAATAGTGTAATGAAGTACTCTGCACTTGACTGGATGAGTGGAGCTCCAACAATACACAAGAAGCTCACACCATTCAGGACAAAGCAGTGCTTGATTGGCATCCAATTCACCACCTTAACCACTCACTCCATCACTAGTTCAACATGGTTGCAGTTTGTACCATATACAAGGTACAATGCAACAATTTGCCAAGACTTCTTCGACAGCATCTCCTAAACCCGCGATTTCGTCCACCTAGAAGGATAGGGCAGTAGATGCATGGAAACACCACCACCTCCAAATTCTCCTCCTAGTAACACACCATGCTGACTTGGAAATGTATCACTGTTCCTTCATTGCTGCTGGATCAAAATCCTGGAACTCTCTCCCTCAGCACTTCGGATGTACCTTCACCACACAGTCTGCTGTGCTTCAAAGAGGCGACTCACTACAATCTTCTGGAGGATAATTAGGGATAAGCAATAAATGCTGGCTTTGCCAGTGACATCGACATCCCATGAATTAATCAAAAAAGTCCCCTGGGAGCTCCTTGTCCTGCCTCTGTTAAACTTGGAAATGGGCAGGTTTGAAATTTTTAATATTTTAACGTCTGAACTGTCACTAGCAAGTTTGATTGACAGCTCTTCCGGAAACTTATAATAGGGGAGCAGTCAAGAACCAAGCCCTAAGCTTCCTGTGGGGACATGAAGAAGGTGAAAAAAGATGCACGTGTTGGCAGTCAGGTAATCAAAGTTCTTTACTACATCATTACCATGTAGCAGAGCCATTTCCTGCAAAACCAATAAAGATCTGAAAGAAAAATGCAGATGAGGAAGGACAATCAATAATTTGGCTCATCCTTTCTCGAATTTGGTAATCCTCAGCACAGAAGAAACGGTCTCTTGAATAACTTGACGGTCTTTGTCTCATAAACCCTACCAATAGTATTGATCAATGCATGAAGAATTGTTGCCTGATACATGACAAGAACTTGCCTTTTTCCTGATGATTTATATGTCCATGTGTTGAGGATTAACTTAAAAACATGCTCCATGTGTATCTTTTTCAATTGGTTCAATATCTGAAATACCTTCTCATCTGCTTTCTTTTGAGGTTAAAACATAGGGTGGAATCATCTAGTCCCATGACTGTAGGTGTCGAGGCAGACGGGGAGGGAGAATTCAGCGTGAGAGGCAGAAATCGGTATCACACCGCCGTGAAATCGCAGCAGGATCATCCGATGGTGTCTGCCATGATGGAATGCAAAACCCACTGGAGACTGGCATGAATGTGATTTGCATCCTGGTAATAGGATGCAAAGTAAGGCCTGACCAGAATTGTCTCCCCATGCCTGATTTACCATTACACCAATGGGAAAACATGCCGGCCCAGAACACATCTAGACAAGTTTGACGTGCAGAAGTCGGGACTTACTGTGAGGCCCTTGCTCAGATCGCGGACATCCGAGGAAAAGATGATGATGGAGCCCTACAGCTACTGGACCCTGGAAGAACACATGCGTCGCATGCTAGGTGGATTCTTATGCACATGGCTTAGCCATGAAGAAGCTCTTGGAAGGTGGGAGGTCTCTGTTGATGCTTCAGGCCTGCTTCGGAACATCATGGTCTTGGCCATGGGCTGCTATGGATGATCGGCGAAGTGGGGGCATGGGGGGGAGAGAAAGGTCTAGGTGTGAGTGGCAGAGGAAGGTGTACCAGTGGAAGGTGGGAGAGGAAGTTCTAGGTGTGAATGGAAGAACAAGGTGTACAGGTGGTGGGGGGGGGAGTGGGGGTAGTTTGGAGAGGGGAAGGTGTCTGCGGGGATGAGGGATGTCTAGGTGAACATGCAAGGAGGGTGTCTGTGGAGTCAATGCTACCTCCTTTTTTTGTATTCATTCACGGGGAATGGGCTTCGTTTGCAGGGCCAGCATTTAATGCCCCTCCCTAGTTGCCCTCGAGAAAGTGGTTGTGAGCTGCCTTCTTGAACCGCTGCAGTCCATGTGGTGTGGGTACACCCACAGTGCTGTTAGGAAGGGAGTTCCAGGATCTTGACCCAGTGACAGTGAAAGAACAGAGATATATTTCCAAGTCAGGATGGTGAGTGACTTGGAGGAGAACTTCCAGGCGGTGGTGTTCCCATCTATCTGCTGCCTGCATCCTTCTAGATGGTAGTGGTCGTAGGTTTGGAAAGTGCTGTTGAAGGAGCCTCGGTGAATTCCTCAAGTGCATGTTGTAGGTTGTACACAATGCTGCTACCTTGCATTGGTGATGGAGCGAGTGAATGTTTGTGGATGTGGTGCCAGTCAAGGGCCTGCTTTGTCCTGGACAGTGTCAAGTTTCTTGAGTGCTGTGGGAGCTACACCCATCCAGGCAAGTGGGGAGTATTCCATCACACCCATTACTTGAGCCTTGCAGATGGTGGACAGGCTTTGGGGAGTCAGGAGCTGACTTACTCATCGCAGAATTCCTAGCCTCTGACCTGCTATAGTAGCCACAGTATTTATATGGCTAGTCCAGTTCAGTTTTTGGTCAATGGTAACCCTCAGGATGTTGATAGTGGGGGATTCAGCGATGGTAATGTCATTGAATGTCAAGAGGTGAGGGTTAGATTCTCTCTTGTTGGAGAAGGTCATTGCCTGGCACTTGTGTGGCGCAAATGTTACTTGCCACTTGGACATCGACTGCTTCAATAACTGAAGAGTTGCGTATGTTGTTGAACATTGTGCAGTCATCAGCAAACATCTGGCCTTATGATGGAAAGAAGGTCATTGATGAAGTAGCTGAAGATGGTTGGGCTGAGGACATTACCCTGAGGAACTCCTGCAGTGATGTCCTGGAGCTGAGATGGCTGACCTCCAACAACCAGAACCATCTTCCTTTCTGCAAGGTATGGCTCCAACCAGTGGAGAGTTTTCCCCCTGATTCCTATTGACTCCAATTTTGCTAGGGCTCATTGGTGCCACACTCAGTGAGTTGTTTAACTGTCCACCTCCATTCATGACTGGATGTGGCAGGACTGCAAAATTTAGATCTGATCTGTTGGTTGTGGGATCGCTTAGCTCTATCTATCGCTTACTGCTTATGCTGTTTGGCACGCAAGTAGTCTTGTGTTATAGCTTCATCAGGTTCACACCACATTCTTAGGTATGCCTGGTGCTGCCCCTGTCATGCCCTCCTGCATTCTTCATTGAATCAGGGTTTATATGCTGGGCCATGAGGTACAGATTGTGTTCGAGTTCAATTCTCCTGCTGCTGATGGCCCACAGTGCCTCATGGATGCCCAGTCATGAGTTGCTAGATCTGTTCAAAATCTATCCCATTTAGCACAGTGGTAGTGCCAAACAACATGATGGAGGATATCCTCAATGTGAAAGCAATGCTTCATCTCCACAACAACTGTGCGGTTGTCACTCCTACAGATACTGTCATGGACAGATGCATCTGCGGCAGGCAGGTTGGTGAGGATGAGGTCAAGTGTGTTTTTCCCTGTTGTTGTTTCCCCCACCATCTGCTGCAGACCCAGTCTGGCAGCTATGTCCTTCAGGACTCGGCCAGCTCAGTCAGTAGCAGTGTTACTGAGCCACTCTTCCTGTGATGGACATTGAAGTCCCCCACATTCTGCGCCCTTGCCACCCTCAGTGTTTCCTCCTCCAAGTGGTGTTCAGCATAGAGGAACACTGATTCATCAGCTGAGGGAGGACAGTACGTGGTAATCAACAGGAGGTTTCCTTGTACATATTTGGCCTGATGCCATGAGACTTCATGGGATCCATAGTCGATTTTGGGGACTCCCAGGGCAACTCCTTCCCAACTGTATACCACTGTGCTGCCATTGTGAGATTTGAACTCTTGATACTCTTTTTGAGTAAATCCGTTTCCATCTGTTTCAGATGAAGTTACATTGTTTCATAGTTTGCCATTGTGAGATTTGAACTCTTGATCTTGGGGTTACAAGCCCAGTACCATAACCACTTGGCTATTTAGGCCAAGTGAAAAGAATGTGTAACTCTTTCGAGTACAAACACGTTTCCATCTGTTCCTATTCAGACGAAGTTACATTGTTTCATAGTTTGCCAGTGTGAGATTTGAACTCTTGATCTTGGGGTTATAAGACCAGTACCATAATCACTTGGCTATTTAGGCCAAGCCAAACAGAATTTCTAGCTTTCTGACCTGCTCTTGTAAATCTTTCGAGTACAAACCCGTTTCCATCTGTTTCAGATGTTGTTTCATAGTTTGCCATTGTGAGATTTGAACTCTTGATCTTGGGGTTACAAACCCAGTACCATAACCACTGCTTGTTTATCCCTACAATCACACCACCCCCCTCCACTTTTCTCCCCCCACCCAAACCGCACCCCTCCCCACCTCCCCCCCCCCCCCCCCCCCCCCCCTTGGATTCACTTAGTTCTGTTGAAGGGTCATGAGGACTCGAAATGTCAACTCTTTTCTTCTCCGCCGATGCTGCCAGACCTGCTGAGTTTTTCCAGGTAATTCTGTTTTTGTTTTTGTTTTGGATTTCCAGCATCCGCAGTTTTTTTGTTTTTATCTCTATAGAGATAATTAATGCATGGCTGCAGAGTCAAAAGCAGGAGAGAGAGCACTCAGTTGCTTTGAGAGAGAAATTATGTGGTGCAGGATCCTCACTTGGGTGTTCAGTGCCAACCTCACCGTCATTGCAGGCACAGTCCATGTCCTCACAGGTCAGCAAAATGGCATGCTCCTCAAAGTGAGTGAGGGACCTAATGTGGGCCACTCCATCCCCCCCTGTCTGGGACCTGTGTATGCTGTTGTGAGCAAGCTTCTCCTGCATGAAAACAGATGGAAAGTGTGTGGGCAGGATGCATGGCACTGCATGGAATGTTTGTGTGGTGAGCGGAGCCATGGACAGGATGAGGGCGCGAGCTCCAGAGGATATGAGCCTGACGGAGATGCGAGCATGTGTGTAAGAGTTAGTTGTGTTGTCCCTTGAGGTATGAGATCCCTGTGGATGTGTGATGGATTTGAGTGTGTGTTAGTTGAGAGTGATGAGATGATTGATTTACCCCGGCAGTTGATTTACCTTGATTTATCCTGCACGGGATGGCTGACCTCAGTGCTCCGGTGGCACTGGCTGCCGCTGTCACTGCCTCCCAGGCTGGATTGGTGACTCTGGTGGACCTCCTGCGGCCAGAGCTTGGATAGAGGACATCGTAGCGGTCTTCCACTGCGTCTGGCAGGCGCCCCAGAGGGGCATCACTAAATTTGGGGGCTAACATCACCTTTGCTTTTAGGGCCAACTGGCGCCTGGAACAGTCCTGGTCTGTAGACGTGTGGTAGGCTGTGTTCTGGTGTGCTTCAAATATGGTGCCCAGAGCGAGGAAGCACTGAGGTCATGGCATTGCGGGCAAATCTGAGCCCACCCACCAGCAATCAGGAGTGTTTCCTGTGAATGCATTATTAATGAGGCTGGACGCACCAGGATGGGGATGATAAGGCACAAAACCACGCCATTGTGGCCGGCGGGTAAAACGCCTTTGTTCATGTCCTCTACCACACAGTGTAAATCTGGGACGATTCTGCTCGTGGTTTTTTCAGCCTATCTTGGTTATGCAATTCTGTAGTATCAGGGATAAAACTCTCAATCCTTTATTACCTCTACATTCCTTGCCTCTTAGTAACCAGACCTGAACACAGCTTTCAAGGAATGGCCTAGCTGGAAAATTAGTACAGATCAACAAAACAGCCTCAACTATTGATTTGGTAATATCGTTTTGTTGATTTCTTATCCATAAGGATGAGACTTACTGCCAGAAACCTCAGCTAGTTCAATCCCATTCACTGACTGAGTCTGCACTAATTCTTTGCACCTGTCTGCATTTAATTGGCGTCATTGTTATGCTCAGTTACACATTCTTTTCACTTGGCCTAAACAGCCAAGTGGTTATGGTACTGGGTTTGTAACCCCAAGATCAAGAGTTCAAATCTCACACTGGCAAACTATGAAACAATGTAACTTCATCTGAAAAACAGATGGAAATGTGTTTGTACTCAAAAGAGTTACACAACATCTGTTACATCATCAAAATATCAATCAAGAGTTCATTTTGGCTTGGCCTAAATAGCCAAGTGGTTATGGTACTGGGTTTGTAACCCTAAGATCAAGAGTTCAAATCTCACAATGGCAAACTATGAAACAATGTAACTTCATCTGAAACAGATGGAAACAGGTTTACTCAAAAAGAGTATCAAGAGTTCAAATCTCACAATGGCAAACTATGAAACATGTAACTTCATCTGAAACAGATGGAAACAGGTTTGTACTCGAAAGAGTATCAAGAGTTCAAATCTCACAATGGCAAACTATGAAACAATGTAACTTCATCTGAAACAGATGGAAACGGGTTTGTACTCGAAAGAGCTACATTTGCTTGGCCTAAATAGCCAAGTGGTTATG
The DNA here is from genome assembly GCF_017639515.1 of Carcharodon carcharias. Lineage (NCBI taxonomy): Eukaryota > Metazoa > Chordata > Chondrichthyes > Lamniformes > Lamnidae > Carcharodon > Carcharodon carcharias. Next base: position 120,010,761 of record NC_054473.1, on the reverse strand, counting down.
GTACTGGGTTTGTAACCCCAAGATCAAGAGTTCAAATCTCACAATGGCAAACTATGAAACATGTAACTTCATCTGAAACAGATGGAAACAGGTTTGTACTCGAAAGAGTATCAAGAGTTCAAATCTCACAATGGCAAACTATGAAACAATGTAACTTCATCTGAAACAGATGGAAACAGGTTTACTCAAAAGAGTATCAAGAGTTCAAATCTCACAATGGCAAACTATGGAACAATGTGACTTCATCTGAAACAGATGGAAACAGGTTTGTACTCGAAAGAGTATCAAGAGTTCAAATCTCACAACGACAAACTATGAAGCAATGTAACTTCATCTGAAACAGATGGAAATGGGTTTGTACTCGAAAGAGTTACAGCTGTCAGACCTGCTGAGCTTTTGCTTGGCCTAAATAGCCAAGTGGTTATGGTACTGGGTTTGTAATCCCAAGATCAAGAGTTCAACTCTCACAATGGGAAACAATGTAACTTCATCTGAAACAGATGGAAATGGGTTTGTACTTGAAAGAGTTACTTGCTCACTAGCTTGGCCTAAATAGCCAAGTGGTTATGGTACCAATTGGGCTTGGCCTAAATGGCCAAGTGGTTATGGTACTGGGCTTGTAACCCCAAGATCAAGAGTTCAAATCTCACAATGGCAAACTATGAAACAATGTAACTTCATCTGAAACAGATGGAAACAGGTTTACTCAAAAGAGTATCAAGAGTTCAAATCTCACAATGGCAAATTATGAAACAATGTAACTTCCTCTGAAACAGATGGAAACAGGTTTGTACTCAAAAGAGTTACAGTTGAGGCCTATATATATATATATATAAAAAAAAATCAAGAGTTCAAATCTCACAATGGCAAACTATGAAACAATGTAACTTCATCTGAATAGGAACAGATGGAAACGTGTTTGTACTCGAAAGAGTTACACATTCTTTTCGACCCCTCTCCAGACAGTATTGAGAAAAAATTTGCTTAAGAATCATGTTGACCTCCTGCAATAGCATTAAATTAATTACTTTGCGTCTTTTGTGATACAGCAACATTTGCTGCACTGCAGAAGTAATTCATTGCGTGCGGAGTACTTTTGAGATGTTCTGAAGTAATAAGGCAGTGCCAGTCAGATTCCCTTTTTGGAAATCTCAACAAGGAGTGGCACTCACAGGGACTGCTGTTCAGGAAATTGCAGATCCATATTGTGTTTAAGTTGATCGATGGGAAAAGCAAATATTGTCTGCTAGTAGTTTCTCAATCTGCTCGCTATAAGCACTGCTCTTCACCAAGAGAGGAACAGCCTCTAGATGAATGCAAGTATTATTATAAGAAAGAATGTAGATTTACAAAACTCCTTATCACATCCTTCATATGTTCTAATGTGCTTGACAACCAAAGCTTTTAGAAATGTAAGCACGTGAGGAAATGCAGCATCCAAAATTAAGCGCAACCAAGTCTCACCAAAAATACTTGCAATTGATATTGTCATGGGATCTTTCATAAATAGCTCAACAGGTAGACAGGGCATTGAATTAATGGCCACAAAATCTGGCTCTGTAATGCCAGTTTTTTTGGTGCTGTGTGTAATGGTTTGCCTCCAAAACGGCATCTGTAACGCACACACACTTCCAGTGTTATCTATGCCAGATATCATTTTGGTGAAGGGATTAGCAACATGGAAGGAGCATATGCTGAAGTATGCCAAGTAAGTAGATCGTGAAAGTAATGCTAACTTGATGCCAAGGCTGTCATTTTGGAATGCAGTAATCCAGCTAAGACCCTCCTCCATCACCACCTACTCCTCAGCCCCCTCCTATGGCACCACCCCATGCCCACGCAAAAGATGCAACACCTGCCCCTTCACTTCCTCTCTCCTCACCGTCCAAGGGCCCAAACACTCCTTTCAAGTGAAGCAGCATTTCACTTGCATTTCCCCCAACTTAGTCTACTGCATTCATTGCTCCCAATGTGGTCTCCTCTACATTGGAGAGACCAAACGTAAACTGGGCGACCGCTTTGCAGAACACCTGCGGTCTGTCCGCAAGAATGACCCAAACCTCCCTGTCGCTTGCCATTTTAACACTCCACCCTGCTCTCTTGCCCACATGTCTGTCCTTGGCTTGCTGCATTGTTCCAGTGAAGCCCAATGCAAACTGGAGGAACAACACCTCATCTTCCGACTAGGCACTTTACAGCCTTCCGGACTGAATATTGAATTCAACAACTTTAGGTCTTGAGCTCCCTCCTCCATCCCCAACCCCTTTCTGTTTCCCCCTTCCTTTTGTTTTTTCCAATAAATTATATAGATTTTTCTTTTCCCACCTATTTCCATTATTTTAAAATATTTTTAAATCTTTTATGCTCCCCCCACCCCCACTAGATCTATACCTTGTGTGCCCTACCATCCATTCTTAATTAGCACATTCATTTAGATAATATCACCAACTTTAACACCTATGTGTTCTTTTGTTCTGTTGTTTGTGACATCTTTTGATGATCTGCTTCTATCACTGCTTGTTTGTCCCTACAACCACACCTACCCCCTCCACTTCTCTCTCTCTCCCCCCACTCAAACCCACCCCCCCCCCCCACCCGCCCCACACACCTTAAACCAGCTTATATTTCACCCCTTTTCTTGGACTCAAGTTCTGTCGAAGGGTCATGAGGACTCGAAACGTCAACTCTTTTCTTCTCCGCCGATGCTGCCAGACCTGCTGAGTTTTTCCAGGTAATTCTGTTTTTGTTTTTGTTTTGGATTTCCAGCATCCGCAGTTTTTTTTGTTTTTAAGACCCTCTTAACCTCACTTAGCTGGACATGCATTTAGCACTAAAACAAAAACAGAATTACCTGGAAAAACTCAGCAGGTCTGGCAGCATCAGCGGAGAAGAAAAGAGTTGACATTTCGAGTCCTCATGACCCTTCAACAGAACTGATCTTTCTTTACAAGGAGAGGGAAATTTTAACACTCCACCCTGCTCTCTTGCCCACATGTCTGTCCTTGGCCTGCTGCATTGTTCCAGTGAAGCCCAATGCAAACTGGAGGAACAGCACCTCATCTTCCAACTAGGCACTTTACAGCCTTCCGGACTGAATATTGAATTCAACAACTTTAGGTCTTGAGCTCCCTCCTCCATCCCCACCCCTTTTCTGTTTCTTCCCCCTTCCTTTTGTTTTTTTTTCTTTTCCAATAATTTATATAGATTTTTCTTTTCCCACCTATTTCCATTATTTTTAAATCTTTTATGCTCCCCCACCCCCACTAAAGCTATACCTTGAGTGCCCTACCATCCATTCTTAATTAGCACATTCATTTAGATAATATCACCAATTTCAACACCTCTGTGTTCTTTTGTTCTTTTGTCTGTGACATCTTTTGATGATCTGCTCCTATCCTGACACTGCCCCCCCCTCCACTTCTCCTCCGCACCCCCCCCCCCCCCCCCACCACCTTAAACCAGCTTAAATTTCCCTCTCCTTGTAAAGAAAAATCAGTTCTGTTGAAGGGTCATGAGGACTCAAAACGTCAACTCTTTTCTTCTCCGCCGATGCTGCCAGACCTGCTGAGTTTTTCCAGGTAATTCTGTTTTTTGTTTTGGATTTCCAGCATCCGCAGTTTTTTGTTTTTATCTATGCATTTAGCATTATTTAAAGGAATCGTCAATTACTTTAAAGTTAGTTGTTGATTGATGTCTACTAGTTCTTGCCGGATTATAGGTGCATTTGGTGGTTTCCTGCATTGTTTAAAGTTGCTAAAGTCTACAGGGAGTGTCACATGCACATGCTGAAGGAATTTGCCCTGATTTTAAGAATCCTGGAAAAAAAACACTTGCTCCCAGACATGGGCACAGTAGTTTGCATCTCCTTCAGACATTAGCATGACAGGGAGAATGAGCAAAATTGACAATTGCCACAGAGCAGGACACACTTCCAGAAGAGGGAGGTAGAGGGGGAGAAGGGCTTTTAGTAGGAAGCCATAGCTATCCTGTGTGTTCAGGAAGCAATTCTACTTGAACCTCAGTGAGGAAGTGTCAGCCTAGGGGTACTGTAGCATGTTGGTTATGTTAATAAATTAGTAATCCAAGAGTCTGGACTAATTCTCTGGGGACATGAATTGAAATCCCAAGGTGGCATCTGGAGTATTTAAATTCAGTTAATTATATAAATCTTGAATGAAAAACTACTGTCAGTAATGGTGAATATGTAACTACTGGGTTGTCATAAAAATCCATCTGGTTCACTAAAGTCAGGATATACATCCCTTTAAGAGGTGCAGGTAATGCAAGTGAGCTTTAAGTGGTTGTAGTGTTGCTTTAACACAATTAAGGCCCCCCTTTGACCCCCTGCTGAGGTTTAGTCATTCAACAGTGTACTCAGCGCTGGCTGTATGCAGCTATTATGCAGATCAGCAGGCAGCACAAAGTTTATGTGCTGTCTGCATCAGAAGCAATGGGCATGAGTTCATTACACATTGTGATACCCAGGCCCAATTTCATAGTCAATTTATCTAAAACATGACATCATCAACATGTAGTGCTCTCTCAGCGCCACACTAAAGTTTCAGTCTAGTTTATGTGCTCAAGTTCTGGACTGGGCTTGAACCCACAAATTTTTTGAATCTGAAGGGAGAGCATTATGACCTGAACTAGCTAATGCCCAAAAGGAATTATAAGTTGATGTGTTATCTTTGCCTATGTATTTTTGTCTTTGCCTTTAAAAATGGTCAGGTTTGTTAATCAGTAATTATTCAACATTTGAGATCTGGTTAAGGTTAGATTTTGCCCTTTGCAGATGTTCATTGTTTGAGCTCTGAGATAAGTGCATTCAGCAGTGTGGTTGGGCAGGTGCTCTGGGACATATCAGCTGTTTGTATCAAGTTCTGTCTTTTCAGTATTAAATATTCAAGTAGTACTAGGTTAAAAATCAACATTCATATGAGGCTGTGTGTAGAAGTTTTGTTGTAATCAAACAGAAGTGTTTGGATAAGAGAAATTACATGAGTAAAGAAAGACATTTTTGTTGCTATTTTGATTTTTATGTGTAGCTTAATTATTGTGTTTGCTTCAGTCCTGCAATTTGTTTTCAATGTGTGCTATTGATTTTGTAGTGATGGTTATTAGACAAATTTGGTTGCTATGGTGAACAAGAGTACAGGCACTGAGAGCTGGCATGATTTTCATTCTGTTTCAGCTGTTTAGTGTGAGAGCAATTTACTTGTGGCATCAGCACAGATAGTTCCTGAGTAATTATAAAACTGGAGTTGTTTCAGATTTGAAAAAAGACAACAGGGTGAATTTTAGCCCCTAAAAATGGGTCAGCCTGCTCTGGAGTGCCCAAATCCAAACCTGTCAATCAGATTGACTTTCAGACAGGGATTCTGTCAAGAAGAGACGTGCCCTGTGGAGTCAAAACTCTACAACAGATGGGAAAAACCACACTTCCTGTCCAAAGCTCTTTCCCACCCATCTACACAACCTGCCCCTGTTAATACTCAAGTTCAAACATGTCAAAATTGGAAATAAAAGTAGAAATTGAGGACCTCTTTGCACTTCCATCTCTTCCATCAAGATGCCCAGTGCAACATCAGAAAACTTTGGAGCTTGCTCTCTAGCATGTTACACCATAAGTCAGTGTTCATATCAAATAGGTCCAATGGTATCTGAATAGTGAACAAGGAGTTTACGCAGTTGCAGATTCAACTCAGTGGTATTTGAATACAACTGGGATTTCATGAGAAATTGGTTTTGGCTGGCTTGTTTAATTTTTGTAAAATCTGTCTCTCATTTATATGAAATGATCATAGTGTGGAATCCTGATCATACATAGTGTACATTCTAGAATCCCAGAGACAAATCGCTATGTATGGGTCAAATCTGGAACTTGGTTCAAATAATGTAAATATATTGAACTTTGGTGTCTTAATTGTGCAATGTCCAATGAACCAATGAATTTGTTTCAGTAACCAGCAGCCATCTTGTGCACTTACCCACCTCCTTCACCATTGCCTGGAAGTGTGAACCTCTAAGAAAAAAGTGTGCCCTGCCGTTTTGGTACAATGGAAAAACTGTACAAAAGGACAATGGTTATGTACAGTACTTTAACTAATACCTCCTAGAGAGCGAGGGAGCTCCCAATTTAAAGTTTGTGACAAACTTGATAAATAAGCCGCACAGTAATAAGAAGCTTACTTACCTTTGTGTTGCCGCTGCAGGATATTCTATTCTTATCATCAAAGAACAGAATTTTACTATCTGCATGATCATCTCGGAGGCAGCCAGTTATAAAGAGACTGCCTCCAGGAGCCCCGTTCAGTTAGGGTCAGCAGGCAGGTTGAGGGTTGGCTCTGTGGGCAGGAGGGCCAGTAGGAGTGTCCAAGGCTTTGGGCAGCCAGCAGCCCATCGGGAGAGGTGGGCATTGCTGATGTAGGATAGAGACAGACAGCTGATGTAGGATAGAGACGGCAGTGCCTTAAAATGGAAGCCCCTTCTGAAGATGTAAAAAAATTTAAAAATATAAGTTTGATCACCAGGTCATCATTGTGGAGGGTAAATGCTGCACAGGATGGCATGTGCTGCAGTTGTGGTCGGCTGGCAGGCAACACTGAGATGGGAAGAGATTATGGAGACCTTACTAGTCCCTCCAGCCTGCAAGAGGACACCTTCTGCCAGGATTCAGCCTAAGCAGGGAGACCTAGAGTCCACTTGTTCATCATCTGGATGGGAACTAACCAATTTAATGGCTGTAATTTCAATAGCTCAGTCAATTTGATACTTTGAGTCCATTTAGTTGCCCACTTGCCATTTCATTCTCTGTGGAATTGCATTATCAGCCTTTAATCATCTATTAGGTGAGCTCAATACTTAACTTGGAGAATAAGAAATAAGATCTGTGTTAAGGTCATTGTCTGCTTCAGTTGCTGCCAGGCCTAGCTGACAAAAAACAACAATCAGAATCATCTGACTGACTGCTGAATAATCCTTCAGTTTATGAATTCTACTCTTTTGTTTCACAGATCCTATTCCAAGAAATATTTTCTATGCCTTTCAAAAGGTAGGCATGGCAGAAATGTATACAAAGACAGAAAATAGATTTGGAAATAAAAATGATGACCTTGTTTTGGTCTCTTTGAATGATGCCTTTAGTTTGAGGTATCTAACTGAAAGCCAGATCCATCAATTTTAGGCCTTACTTCTGGACAGGGATATTTTACATGGACTTTGCAACACAAAAGCAGGCCATTTGGCCCATCTGCTAGTGTTTATGCTCTACACCAACCTTCTCTCACCCCTCTTCATTTAACCCTATTAGCATATCCTATTCCATTCTCACTTATCTACTTGAATAGCCTCCCATTAATTGCATCAGTACTTTTTGTTCCACGTTCTAATCAGTCTTGATACATGTGGCGCGCTTCAGCCCCACGCTCTTGATCTATGGACACCTGGTGCAGAAGGGGGTCGGGAAGGAGGAGGACCTCCTTGTGAACCTGCCCCTGGGCCTGGCCAAGTTGGCCATTAACAGGTCCAGGCAGCGGGCGATTGACGGGGGAGTCCCGCCTGATCGTTTGTCCCTCTTCCGCGGCTACGTTCGCGGCCAGGTGTCCCTGGAGAGGGAGCACGCGGTGTCTGCCGGCACTCTCGAGGCCTTCCGTGCTCGGTGGGCACTGCAGGGACTGGGGTGTTTTATTGACCCCCTTAATCACATTTTGGTTTAAAGCTCATAAGTTTCCTTTAAACTTTGTCCTTAGTTTTACAGCTGACCTGAATTAGGAGCTGTGCTTGATTTATCCCTAATTTTGTTAATTTAGTTTAATTGTTTTAACTCTAAAAGAGTTACATATGGCGCTGTGGAATACCTGATGTTGAAGAGATCCAATTTGCATTAAATAAAAACCTGTATACATGAATAATAAATAGAATTTAATGAAAACATATGATATTATGTATCTCTTTGTATATTTACAAATATTTAAGTAAATTGATGAAGCCTGCTGCCAGCAATTCCTGTGCCATGTGGGAACTCCAGGATGCTTCATCTGTCCTGGATAAGAACATGTGCTCTAAGTGCCTCCAGCTGCTCGAATTCAAGCTCAGGGTTTCTGTGCTTGAGAAGCAGCTGGGTCACTGTAGGACATACAGGAGGCAGAGAATTTCCTTGATCGTTCATTCCAGCTGGTGGTAACCCTGCAGCCACAGATAGTTCAGGAAAACAGTAACTAAATGTCCATCTAGGATAAGGCAGGTAGTGCCAGAATTATCTGGGACTGTGCCACTTTCGGATTGTTTTTTTCAGTATTGTATACCGGTAAGGGTGATCACATCTGAGGGAATGTAATCTAAAGCATGAAAGGACATCGACCTGAAACGTTAATTCTGTTCCTTCCCCTCTCTACAGGTGCTGCCAGACCCGTTGAATATTTCCAGCAGTTTCTTTTTATTTCAGATTTCCAATTTCCAGTAACCATAGTATTTTGCTTCTGTGGTAGAAAGCAGTGCTGGATCTGGTTCTGGGGAATGAAGTGAGGCAAGTGGAGCATATTTCAATTGAGGAACATTTGGGAAACAGTGATCATTATCACTAGGTTTAAAGTAATTATGGAAAAATTCAAAGAAAATCAAATGTGAAAATATTGAACCAGAGGAGAAGCAATTTCATTGAGTTGTAAAGGGACTTGGCCCAGGAATTCAAGATTGGCAGGTAAAACAATAAATAATTAATGGGGGGCCTTTAAAGATGAGACAGTTCAGGTACAGACTAGACATATTTTCATGAGGGGAAAAGGAAGGACATCTAAAGCTAGAGCCCTCTGGATGACTAAAGATATAGGGTGGAATTTTCCATGCCTGTTGGGGTCAGGTGTGATCGGTGGTGTGAGTGGACAATATGGCGCGATCAGTTTTATGACAGCAGGAAACCAGCTCGCGATTATCCACTCAGGCCGCTGATGGTGGGCTGCATTTCCCACCATTGGATGTTAGGAACCTCATTGTAAGATATCAGCATATCATTATCAGGCTAGCTTACCGGAATTGTTTCCCCCTGCCTATCCCGGCTGGATTGTCTGTCCATATTGGTGGGAAAGCATGCCTCACAATGACGTGTCTCACAATAGCACATAAAAGGCATTCACTTGGTGGCCTGCACTTTGAGGGAAACTCGGAGGTAAGTACACAATAATGTTGTGCAGCAGTCACCAGGGTCGCCTGTTGGACTTCGAGCTTCAGGGGGAAATCGGTGTTAAGGGCAGCCCTGCCATTGAGGTGACTGGTGGTGGGGGTGTGTAGGGTCAAGGGCAGCCCTGTCGTTGAATGTAGCACACAAGCATTCGGGGTTGGGGGTGTAGGTTGGGTGAGGGAAGGGGCCATGCATTAGGGAAACCTATAGAAAGTAACCATTCCTCTTCATCCGAAACAGTTCAAGTGCAGCCACATTGATATGATTGGAGTCAGGCTCCTAGCTTATCTGCCCACTCAAGCAACACAGGGGCATCAAGTGCCACCAAGTGCTCCAGAGCTTCCCCCCTCCCTTTGGCACAGACTGCAAATTCATGAGTGTTTTAGTGGACTGCAGAACAGCTGGACAACTGCACATGTTATACAATCTCCTCGCTAAAGCTGGCCATGGAGCAGTCACTGCTGGAGGCACTCACAGTCCCTTGCAATGTCAGCATCCCGGTTTGGACCAATCGCCCCCATCGTTCAAGCTAACAGGATAGCCATGAAGCACACTAATCTCTGGCCATCCAAGTGGTGGCTAGCACTTTCCGGGAAGTGTTAAGGAGCTGTCACACTTAACCGGGACAGGTTCTTAGCACACCCATGCTAACCACGTGTCTCTCTCTTTTGGCCTGCGGGGGAGGTACATCAAGATCATGGAGCCTGGTGAACTAGTTGTATTCCTGACAGTGCGTGCAGGAGAGAGCGACGGAGGTTCCTGGCTGTACAGAGGCAGGAGCAGCAACTTCAGGAAGAAGGGATGGCTGGGGCTCCCGCACATGCCACCAAAGAGCCACAGCGAGCCGTTGCAGGCTGGCGCCTAGCGACACCCAGGGTCTATAGACGCCACCATTCATGCCACCATTCATTCCTGCAGATGACCGAGAACCAGTGTCACCGAAGGCTGCACATGTGACCGACCAGTTCCCAAGACACCTGCCAACCACAGGGACATGGAGAGCATCCACTGCCTGAGGCCATGAAAGTGACTGCAGTGTTCAATTTCTATGTCAGTGGCTCCTTTCAGGGCTCCACAGGTGACCTCTGTGGGATCTCACAAGCCTCCACCCACAAATGCATCCATGAGATCACAGATGTCATCTTTGCAAGGACACACAACTTTGTGCATTTCGCCTGGGACCAGGACAGCCAGGATACAAAAGCGATTGGACTCTCCCAGATCTCTGGTTTCCCACAGGCGCAGAAGTGCAATCGACTGCAGTCATGTGGTGCTCAGATCTCCATCGCAACACATGGCAGACTACATCAACTGCAAGGGAATCCATTTGCTGAATGTGCAGCTGGTGTGCGACCACCAGAAATGCATCCTGCAGGTGCGCGCATGGTTTCCAGGGAGTGTACACGAAGCCCACATCCTCAGTCAGTCACAGATCCCTGGAGTCTTCCAGGGTCCACAGAAGCTTCAGGGATGGCTCCTCAGGGACAAGGGCTACCTGCAGAGGCCATGGCTGATGACACCTGTGCGGCGGCCTCAGACTGCAGCAGAGCGACGGAATGATGAGGCACATGAGGCAGCTTGCAGTTTGGTAGAGCAGACCATCAGAATGCTGAAGATGAGGTTCCGGTGCCTAGACTGATCTGGCAGAGCCCTGCAATACGGTCTGCAGAGGGTGTCACACATTGTCGTCATCCGCTCAGCCCTTTACAACCTGGCGCCCCCAAAACAGGGAGATGAGCTGGCTGAGGAATTGGAGGAGCTGCACATCTCCCCCATTGAGGAGTCCGCTGATGGGGGTGAGGGTAAGGAGGTCCTCAAAGGCAATGATAGGGATGAAGCCCTCGAACTGGTTAGACGAGGCAGGCGAGCTCTGGAGGCCCTCGAGACTGCTAGATTTGTGGAGGATGATGACGACATTCAGTGAGATGACTCCATAGATCCTCACGTTGCATCTGTGAATGTTTGACTCCAGTCTGGCTTATTGCAGCATTAATACCCTCAGTGAGAATGCATCTGTCATGAAGATGCAGTGGAGGCCCTTAAAGTTGCTCGATTGCAAGGGGATGTTGATGACATGCAGTGACAGTGAGGACACTCCATAAGTCTTCACTAGCCCCTGAGAATTTCTGACTCCTGTCTAGCCAAGGCAGATTGCTTGCGCTATGATCAGGGTCTTATCGTAGAGACGCAGCCATAAAACTTTGAAGCATCTGATCCTTTTTCTGCCTTCAGCACCTGAGCCTTTCAGGAGCACAGCATCAGTGGTCACAGATGCTGAAGAGAAAGGGGCCAGCCCCTCCTTAGAAGGTGTTGAGAGCACACAGAGAATGAGAGAACTCTGTGGTGACTGCCCACTACATTCTGGCAAAAATGACAAGCACTGCAGAGATGCAGGCACCAGTAATGTTTCCAGGGAGTGAGAGACTGGATCACCACTTTGGTCCAAAGGCTGTAGAGCACAGAGAAGGATTGGGAAACCCGCCTTTATCTTGTACAGAAAGGTTTCACATCTGAGTGACAAGAACATTGCTCATCAGGACAAGAAGCCATAAGCAGGGAGACATTCTTGGGAGTTTATTGTCAATAGTGAACAGTATGTACAAGTGATTAACACCCATGCTCAGGCTGTGCAACTAATTCTCCTTAACTTTCCTAACCCTGCCGCTATGCTTTGGTGCTCCCTGGACCTCCATAGCGGGGGTGGAGGCAGCCTGCTGACTGCGATGCCCTATCTGTGATGACCTTGGCAGGTGTCCTCTAGAGGACCGAGACTTATAGGGCCCCTGCCTGCTCTTGGGGTCCTGCTGTGGCAGTGGCACCCTCCTCAGCCTGTGGAGCTAGAGGTGCTAAGGTCACAGGAAGAGTAGAGTCAGATTGACCAGAGTCACCTGGATGGATGGGCCCGCAGTGTGCACCTGCTGATCCTTCTCCCTGTAGGCGCCCAGCACTCCTCTCGTGTACACGCTTTTGGAGGCCAAATATGGCATTAGCAATGTAGTTGAGCACGTGCAGCAGTGCAGGAGAAAAGTCCTGAACCATGGTTTCCATGGTGGTTGCCAGCCTACCAGTGTTGACATTGATGCGTTGGCATGCTGGCGCTATCACCTCAGAGTGAAGTTGGACGGCCTCCTCCATTGTGCCTTGCAATCTGAGGAGTGTGCAGGCATCCCTTCCTGATGTCCCCAAGCCTGCCTTTGCAGCTCCAACAACTGTGACATGACTAAGTTCAGAGGCTCGTCATCTAACTCAGACTCAGCAAATTTCTGGCCTTCAGCAGTCCTCAGAGTACCAGCAACCTCGAAAGACCCTGCCTCCACCTGCTGTGGAGTGGACGATGCAACATGCTCACCAGATTGCGATCCCAGGGTTATTCTAAAGCTAGGTCCCAAGGAGGTGTGTGTCTCTGTGCTGGTGGAGGGAATGGATGAGTGCTGTGACGGGACTTCAAGGATGGTGCTCTCAGATTCCTCTTCAGAGGTTTCTTCGAGGCTTGATTGGAGACCCTGGGTTGTGGACTCCATCGGCTCTTCAGCAGATGTGCCTGCGAAAACAAGGAGATAATTAGTGCATGGCAGTGTCCTGTGAAACAGGTCACATCAGTCACAGCATGGTTGTTTGATGGATGTTGCACTGCTAGACTTTCGCTTGGCAGAGCACCGCCAACCTCACCATCAGCATAGGACTGGTCCAAATCCTCGTTGGCCAGCTGGATAGCTCTGTTTTCAAAGTCCATGAGCGCCTTGATTTTGGGCATTCCGCCACGGTCTGCGGCCTCTCCCTCTTGTGTGTCAGCTTGTCCTGCATAAACAGAGATGGAGAAAGTGCAAGCAGGATGCCTTCCAGGCCAGATACATATGCCTGACCTGAGTGGGTGGTGAGTGGTCCCATGGATGGGATGAGGAGAATGACGCTGAGTGTGAGAGAACGAATGACGTCCCTTGAACCGGCAGTGAGTGAGGGCCCTGTGGATGTGTGATGGGTTTGAGAGTGAGAGTTGAGAGTGATGAGAGGAGTGACCTACCCTGGCAGAGCGGAGGCAATCATTTATCCTCTTGCAGCACTGGGTGACTGTCCTCTTTAAGGGTGTTTGCGCTGACCACTTCTGCCACTGCCTCCCAAGCTGTGTTAGTGCTGCTGCAGCCCATCCTGTGACCAGAGAATGGGTAGAGGACATCCTGGCAGGCCTCCATAGCATCCAAAAGGTGCACAAGGGATGTGTCAGTGAACCTGGGGACTGCAGTCTTCTTCAGTTTCGGGGCCATGTCTTCCGTGCAGCAGTGGTCTGGAAGCACTGAGATGTGTGCTTGTGGCTGGGCTTTAAATATGGCACCCGGCGTAATGATGGCAAGCAGGCGAATGAAAGCCCACCCGCCAGGGAAACGGTGCGTTTCCTGGGAGTGTGGCAGGTTTGGGACCACAGCCAGCGGGTAAAACATAGTGCAAAGCTGGGACGATTCGGCCCAAAGAGGTTAAATTTTACAGATGACATGAGATTTGACAATGTAGTGAATATTGGAGAGGCTAGTAGCAGACTTCAGGAAGATAGATTGGTGAAAAGGACAGACACATGGCAGATGAAATTTAATAAGTTGTATGAAGTGATTGATTTTAATAGGAAGAATGAGGACTGGCAATGTAAGCTAAATTGTACAATCTTAAAGGAGTTGCAGGAGCACAAAGATCTGGGTTTGTATGCTCGAGACTTTGAAAGAGGCAAGGCAAGTTGAGAAGGCTGTTTAAAATATATATTGGATCATTGGTTCTACAAATACAGACAGAGTGGTATTTATTGGAAATGACAGGGGTCCAGCTCCACATTTCCTCTTTTAGGGAAGGCCCACCATATTAAGTACCATTCAAGCACTTTGATCCCAGGGAATGCCTGCTGCTGTCAGTTAAAGACCCCAGAACTGAATTCCCACCAACTGAGAGCTGCCCACACCTCTACTGAACAGTAGGGTGACCGGTGAGTACGTGGCTGCTGCCAGTACTATACCAACTGGTAGCCTATATTGTCATTGGATCCCAGGCCACAGGTGAGTGCTGGTGGGAGGGGGCTTGCAGGCAAGGGAAGGTCAACTAAGGGGTGGCTCTCATTCCCCTCCCTAATGCCAAGTCCCTCAATCAAGCACCGAGTGCCTTTGAACAACGAACCCCCACCCCAGGGGCCCGCAAGCAACCCCTCACAGGACTGCTTGTCCTCCACATGGCAAGCTCCCTGTGGCAGGATGTGGCTCTTAAGTGGGTGTTAACTGCCCACTTAAGGACCACAATTGGCAAAGGAGCAGGAAGGCCATCCACAGGCCTTCCCACCACAGACTTAATTGGAGTGGAGGCAAGGTGCCCACCTGCCACTCTCCGACCTGATTAAATTCCCCCCATCACCAAACTTGCCTCATGGGAGTGTATTAAATTCTATTCATAGAGTACAAAAATAAATAAGTTACGTTGAACCTTTATACAAAGCTGGTTAGACCCCAGATGTAGAATTGTGTCTATTTTTGGCAGCATACTTTACAAAGGGTGCCAAGGCCTTAGAGAGAGTGCAGAGGAGATTTACTAAAATGCCACCAGGTATATAGGACTTCAATTATATGGAGGACCAGAGAAGCTGAGATTGTTCTCCTTAGAGCAGAGAATGTTAAGGCAAGATATGAAGGAGATGTTCAAAATCATAAAAGGTTTTAATGAGTAAATAATGATAAACTGTTTCTAGTAGCAGAAGGATTAGTAACCAGAGGACACAGATGATAGGTGATTGGCAAAAGAACCAGAGGCAACGTAAAGAACAAAAATTTTGCATGTGATGATCTGCAGTGCACTGCCAGAAAGGATGGTGGGAAGCTGAGTCAATAGTAACATTCAGAAGGGAATTGGATAAGTAGTTGATTGGAAAAAAAAATGCACAGATGCAGGAAAAGAATGGGAGAGTGGGACTAATTGGATAGCTTTTTCAAAGAACCAGCACGGGCACAATGAGCCAAATGGCCCCCTTCTGTACTATACACTCTGTGATTCTATATAGCAGAAGTTTCTCCTGAATTCTTTATTGGATTTATTAATGCAACATTTTATATCTTGTCCCTACTCATCCATACCACGGAAAAGATTTCTAGATTCGGGGAAGACCTGTTTTTGACTCAAGCTAAACCACCCTGAAGTCATATTGAAGGTGTTAACACATTTATATGAAACTTCTTTGTTGGCTATTCTAACAAGGGTATTAATCCATTCTTTAAAAAAATGGGTTACACATTTATTAAAGTAGTGGACAGAGGAATTTTATGTGAAAGCACTACATATTTAAAACACACTGTAGCTTCATAGTGCCTCCAATTTTTGGTGTTAAAAGGAATTCCAAGCCTTTTGACCCAGGTATTGCATATTTATTAATTCATTTAAAGCTGAAAACCCACTCAGTTCTCCAAGGGGTCTAATGCCTCTCACTAATTTTGCTGCTTTCTAGGGGTAGGGCAAAAAAAACCATGCTGATTTGATTCATTGATACCAAGAGACACTGCTGGCTTACACTGACAGGGGTTTGTCATGCTCATGGTTCACAAAGTGAATCACAGATTCTGCTTGCCATTGAGAAGTGACAGATGCCAAACTCTACTGCTCCCTGTGGAGGCCAGAGAAAGTTTTGGTTGATTGGTTGTGGCAATAACATCAGTTGAGCATATCCATTCTTGAAGGACATCAACTTGTTGGCAGCTGGAAAGAGTATTTAGTGCAAGATTGCTCCGAGACTAGAGTTTGGGAAACTTCAGGAGAGGAAGTGATTTATGATAAAGATGTTTTCTCCTTTAACTATTCCCTTCATAGATTAATAATTTTGCGCACTCACTTATTCTGTGTCCCTTTAACTTCCATATTGTGCACCATCACTTAATATTATCTACCAACTTAGATGAAATCTAAGTCATTGATACCTATGGTGAAAAGCTGATGTCCTAGTGCAGATCCCTGGGTGAGACCAATAGTCACATCCTGCTGAACAGAGTATACTTGCTTTATCCCAACTCTCTCTATCTCCCAAAACCATATGGTTTCTTCAAATTTTATCAGCTCTTATTTTTGCTAATAATTTCTTAAGTGAAACCTTATCAAATGCCTATTGGGAGTATATGTAGATAACATCCATAGATACTTTTCTATCCAATACATTAGTGACCTACTCAAAGATTTCAGTAATTTCCTCAATTGATATTAAACTGACAGATTTGTGCTTGTTCCCTCTCTTCCTTCTTAAACAATTGAGTGGCATTTTGTAATTTTCCAATCTGGAGGCACAAGGCTGAATTTTACCTTCTGGAAAATGGGAGTGCTGGGATGCGATGAGCAGCAGGGCAGTACGGCAGTACAACAGGAACGAGACAGACACTTGAGAGCAGTAATGTCCCAAAGAAAATGGGACAGGTTGGAAGCCAACACCTCCCCCCACCCCACCAAGGTAATGGGTCAGGGGAACACAGAAACCTCAAAACTCCAACATCTTTGGAACTACCACAAGGAGGGTTCATGCAGTCAGAACCAAACTGCACTCAGAGCCTAGTCAACAGGTGTCCACCAGGGTGGACATATCTGAGGGCAGTCAGGAGGGGCCAAGTGAGAAAAAGGGACAGGAGGCTTCCCCCGTCGAACCCCCAGCTGCCAGACCCCGGAATCTCAAATGCCCAATCAACAAAGAGATAAAAACAAAAAAACTGCGGATGCTGGGAATCCAAAACAAAAACAGAATTACCTGGAAAAACTCAGCAGGTCTGGCAGCATCGGCGGAGAAGAAAAGAGTTGACGTTTTGAGTCCTCATGATTCTTCAACAGAACTGGTTGAATCCAAGGGGAGGGGTGAAATATAAGCTGGCTTAAGGTGGGGGGTGGGTGGGGCGGTTGGGTGGGGGGAGAGAAGTGGAGGGGGGTGGTGTGGTTGTAGGGACAAGCAAACAGTGATAGGAGCAGATAATCAAAAGATGTCACAGACAAAAGAACAAAAGAACACAGAGGTGTTGAAGTTGGTGATATTATCTAAACGAATGTGCTAATTAAGAATGGATGGTACGGCACTCAAGGTACAGCTCTAGTGGGGGTGGGGGGGGGGCATAAAAGATTTAAAAATAATGGAAATAGGTGGGAAAAGAAAAATCTATATAAATTATTGGAAAAAACAAAAGGAAGGGGGAAGAAACAGAAAGGGGGTGGGGATGGAGGAGGGAGTTCAAGATCTAAAGTTGTTGAATTCAATATTCTGTCCAGAAGGCTGTAAAGTGCCTAGTCGGAAGATGAGGTGCTGTTCCTCCAGTTTGCATTGGGCTTCACTGGAACAATGCAGCAAGCCAAGGACAGACATGTGGGCAAGAGAACAGGGTGGAGTGTTAAAATTGCAAGCGACAGGGAGGTTTGGGTCATTCTTGTGGACAGACCACAGGTGTTCTGCAAAGCGATCGCCCAGTTTACGTTTGGTCTCTCCAATGTAGAGGAGACCGAATTGGGAGCAATGAATGCAGTAGACTAAATTAGGGGAAATGCAAGTGAAATGCTGCTTCACTTGAAAGGAGTGTTTGGGCCCTTGGACAGTGAGGAGAGAGGAAGTGAAGGGGCAGGTGTTGCATCTTTTGCGTGGGCATGGGGAGGTGCCATCGGAGGGGGTTGAGGAGTAGGGGGTGATGGAGGAGTGTACCAGGGTGTCCCGGAGGGAACGATCCCTACGGAATGCCGCCGGTTGGGTGAAGGGAAGATGTGTTTGGTGGTGGCATCATGCTGGAGTTGGCGGAAATGGCAGAGGATGATCCTTTGAATGTGGAGGCTGGTGGGGTGATAAGTGAGGACATGGGGGACCCTATCATGTTTCTGGGAGGAGGAGAAGGCGTGAAGGCGGATGTGCGGGAGATGGGCCGGACACGGTTGAGGGCCCTGTCAACGACCGTGGGTGGAAAACCTCGGTTACGGAAGAAGGAGGACATGTCAGAGGAACTGTTTTTGAAGGTAGCATCATCGGAACAGATGCGAAGGAGGCGAAGGAACTGAGAGAATGGGATGGAGTTCTTACAGGGAGCGGAGTGTGAGGAGCTGTAATCGAGGTAGCTGTGGGAGTCGGTAGGATTGTAATGGATATTGGTGGACAGTCTATCACCAGAGATTGAGACAGAGAGGTCATGGAAGGGAAGGGAAATGTCAGAGATGGACCATGTGAAAATGATGGAGGGGTGGAGATTGGAAACAAAATTAATAAATTTTTCCAAGTCCCGACAAGAGCATGAAGCAGCACCAAAGTAATCATCGATGTACCGGAGAAAGAGTTGTGGAAGGAGGCCGGAGTAGTACTGGAACAAGGAATGTTCCACATACCCCATAAAGGATCGTGTCAGCTTGCTCCTGCCCCACAGAACTCATTTCTCGTTATCTTGACTCCCTTCTCTCTCCCCTTGTCCCTACCCACCTACATCCATGATTCCTCTGACACCTTACGTCACATCAACAATTTCCAGTTCCCTGGCCAGAACCGCTTCCTCTTCACCATGGACATCCAATCCCTCTACACCTCCATCCCCCACCAGGATGGTCTGAGGGCCCTTAGCTTCTTCCTCGAACAGAGGCCCGAACAATCCCCATCCACCACTACTCTCCTCCGTCTGTCTGAGCTTGTTCTCACACTGAACAATTTCTCCTTCAACTCCTCTCACTTCCTCCAAATAAAAGGTGTGGCTATGGGTACCCGCATGGGCCCCAGCTATGCCTGTCTCTTTATAGGGTATGTGGAACATTCCTTGTTCCAGTCCTACTCCGGCCCCCTTCCACAACTCTTTCTCCGGTACATCGATGAATACTTCGGTGCTGCTTAATGCTCTCGTAGGGACTTGGAAAAATTTATTAATTTTGCTTCCAATCTCCACCCCTCCATCATTTTCACGTGGTCCATCTCTGACATTTCCCTTCCCTTCCTTGACCTCTCTGTCTCAATCTCTGGTGATAGACTGTCCACCAATATCCATTACAAGCCTACCAACTCCCACAGCTACCTCGACTACAGCTCCTCACACCCCGCTTCCTGTAAGAACTCCATCCCATTCTCTCAGTTCCTTCACCTCCATTGCATCTGTTCTGATGATGCTACCTTCAAAAACAGTTCCTCTGACATGTCCTCCTTCTTCCTTAACCAAGGTTTTCCACCCACAGTCATTGACAGGGCCCTCAACCTTGTCCGCAGATCCGCCTTCATGCCTTGTCCTCCCTCCCAGAAACATGATAGGGTCCCCCATGTCCTCACTTATCACCCCACCAGCCTCCGCATTCAAAGGACCATCCTCCGCCATTTCCGCCAACTCCAGCATGATGCCACCACCAAACACATCTTCCCTTCACCCCCCCCGACGGCATTCCGTAGGGATTGTTCCCTCGGGGACACCCTGGTACACTCCTCCATCATCCCCTACTCCTCAACTCCCACCTATGGCACCTCCCCATGCCCACGCAAAAGATGCAACACCTGCCCCTTCACTTCCTCTCTCCTCACCGTCCAAGGGCCCAAACACTCCTTTCAAGTGAAGCAGCATTTCACTTGCATTTCCCCCAATTTAGTCTACTGCATTCGTTGCTCCCAATTCGGTCTCCTCTACATTGGAGAGACCAAACGTAAACTGGGCGATCGCTTTGCAGAACACCTGTGGTCTGTCCGCAAGAATGACCCAAACCTCCCTGTCACTTGCAATTTTAACACTCCACCCTGTTCTCTTGCCCACATGTCTGTCCTTGGCTTGCTGCATTGTTCCAGTGAAGCCCAATGCAAACTGGAGCAAAAACACCTCATCTTCCGACTAGGCACTTTACAGCCTTCTGGACAGAATATTGAATTCAACAACTTTAGATCTTGAACTCCCTCCTCCATCCCCACCCCCTTTCTGTTTCTTCCCCTTTCCTTTTGTTTTTTCCAATAATTTATATAGATTTTTCTTTTCCCACCTATTTCCATTATTTTTAAATTTTTTATGCCCCCCCACCCCCACTAGAGCTGTACCTTGAGTGCCGTACCATCCATTCTTAATTAGCACATTCGTTTAGATAATATCACCAACTTTAACACCTGTGTTCTTTTGTTCTTTTGTCTGTGACATCTTTTGATTATCTGCTCCTATCATTGCTTGCTTGTCCCTACAACCACACCACCCCCCTCCACTTCTCTCCCCCTAACCACCCCCCACCTTAAACCAGCTTATATTTCACCCCTCCCCTTGGATTCACCCAGTTCTGTTGAAGAATCATGAGGACTCAAAACGTCAACTCTTTTCTTCTCTGCCGAAGCTGCCAGATCTGCTGAGTTTTTCCAGGGAATTCTGTTTTTGCCCAATCAACAACCCTGACCCAAGAACGATGGGAGGATGTGGACATTCTACTCAGGAAATTTAGTGGAACTCATAGGGATCTGCTGGAGATACCCTACTAATGGTACATGATGTGGATGTGGGAGAACCCCCACCAATAAATTAGAAGCCCTACCAGCTGAGCCCCAACCAGCTAGCCCCAGGTCAGGCAGGAAACCCAGTTCATGCTGGACCTCAGAGCAGCTGGGGCTCCCCCAGTATCCTGGAGTTGGATCTTGCAGCCTTTAAACCAACAAAAGAAATAACTCACATTGGCTGACACCCTGTCCCATATGTAAACCCTGAGAATGTAGCAGGGGACTGACATTTTCCCCTGCCAGCTGTGGGTTTTTTCTCCCAGGAGTGAATGAGAGAGTGAATGTATGCCTCCTTCCCTTTTTCTCTTCTCCTTGAAGATGTTTAAAAAAAAATAGAATTCATTTTTCTCTCCAATGGTGGAGGTATGTCATGCCAAGAAATTTGTTTCACTTCCATATTCTCTTGTTTAAATTCTTTTTTTGATATGGACTGTTGCTGGGCTGATAAAATGACTGCAGCTAGTCACATGCTGGTACTTCTGTAAAACTCTGAGCTGTTCCAATGGACAAAGGCAAACTCTAACCTCCTGGAATATGACTTGTAGTGTATGACCCTGTCACATGACCAAGACTTGAACTGTTTGAATTACTTTAATTATACAGCTTTTGAATTCTGTCTTCAGTTGCTGTTTAACCTCAGATGAGATAACAGGACTCCAAGCTATAACAGTCTGCCACTGACCGCCGTGTCTCTCGACGCCTAGACTCCAGAAAGAATCATGCATTTAGTCTACAAACTGAACCAATTTGCAGAATACAAGAATATTTGCTGCATCTTCCATCTGCCTCAGCCTTTAAATGAGCTCCTAGGAAAAAGGCTAGGACTTCTGACAGGCAAAGCCAACTGAAAGAACCTTCCCTGGACAGTGACTTACTGGGCTCTGAACATATAACAATAACCTTTTTTTTTTCCTGTGTTCTTTGCTCTGTACCTCTTCCTTTCCCTTCTCTCTCTTTTACTGTGAATGTACCAGGGTTACATAGTGTTTTGTATGTGTAAAATAAACTAACCCTCTGATTTTCCCGATTCTAGTTTGCAGTGGGGTTATTAATAGAGGATTGGGTAGTTCCAAAACTGAGGGGTTGGGGAAAAAACACCACTTATAAAAAGGAGAAAATCAAAAATCAAGACACCTTTCTGTTTATGAACGGATGGCAAGAGGAGAAATCAAGGCACTTTTAAATTAAACCCTCTCTTGTCCGTAACAGGGAGGAGGCCAGATGTTAAGGATCAGGAGGCATAAGAAGTGTATGAGAGAGCACTGCCTGCAGAGGAGCAAGGGGTTGCAGAAGGCAGGCTGAAGAGCACAGGCGGAGACCAATCATATCTACAGGATAAGAATGACCTATCTGCAGATGACAGAGACACAGGGCCTCATGAGACATTGGCTTCAACAACGTCTGTGCCTTCTCTTAGTGACATTCTGACCAAGGAGATAGCATCTAACTGTGTGGGGTGACATCCAATACCAGTTGCATTGAAAGTCAGTAGTTTTGAATTTTTTTGTCTCAGGCTTATTTCAGGGCAATTTGGGACCCAAGTAGCATAACAGCACCTACAGTGCATCACTGTATTAAGATCTTTACAAATGCAATGTTTATACATGCAGGACAATTCAGCCTTCACCATTGACTGTAAAAGTCAGACCAAGAACCAGAGAATTTGCAACCATGGCAGGTTTCCCCAGGGTGCAGGGTGTAACCGACTGCACCAATGTCACCATCAAGGCACTAACAGGCCAGCCTATGGCATATGTTAACAGGAAGGTCCACCATTCACTCAATGTGCAGTTAGTGTGCGACCAAGCTCTGGGGGTGCATCTACACAAATGTTTGAAGGTGGCAGGACAAGCTGAGAAAGTTGTTTAAAAAAGCATATTGGATCATTGGCTTTATTAATAGAAACATAAGTACAAAAGCAAAGAAGTAATTTTAAACTTTATAAAACAAGTGGATAAGCCTCAGCTGGAGAGCTATGTTCAATTCTGGACAGCACATTTCAGGAAGGATTTCAAGGCCTTAGAAAGGATGCAGAGATTTACTAGATTGGTTCCAGAGCTGAGAGATCTCATTTATGTGGTTGTTCTTCTTAGGACAAAGGACATTAAGAGGCAATATGATAGAGGTATGCAAAAATCAAACTGTTTCCATAGACTAAATAAAGATAAACTGTTTCCATAGACTAAATAAGGATAAACTGTTTCCAATGGCAGAAAGGTCAAGAAACAGGACACAGATTTAAAGTGATTAGCAAAAGAACTAGAGGTGACATGTGGAAACTTTTTGTTTACACAAAGAATGGAATGCTTGAAAGGGTGGTGGAAGCAGATTCAATAGTAATGTTCAAAGAGAACTGGATAAATACTTATAAAAGGAGAAAAAAAACTATAAGATGATTGGGGAAAGAACAGGGAGTGGGATTAATCGGATAGATTTTCCAAAAGAATGACACAAGCATGATGGGCCAGATTGCCTCCTTCAGTGGTGTATCATTCTGTGATTTCCTCTTTACCGCTCTCTATCTTAATATATTAATTTTAAAAATTACAAAGAGCTTTGATACTGTAGCTATCCCTCTTTTAGCACTTCTAATCTGATCCCAAAAAATGGAAGTCTAAACCAAAACGTGCTAACAAAAATCACTTTCCCATAAGAAATTATGTAATAAGGGTGGGTTACAGTCATGACCTGTAATTTTTAAATTTATGCATAAAAATAGGTTTTAAATCTAATGTATTTTGAACATGGCGATACATGTTTGTAGCTTTGTCCCTCTAATAAAAATGCATAGTTTACAGGGTCAGCAGATTCTTCAATAGGAGGAAAAAGGACACTGCAAAATCATCCTGACTTGAACCCAACTGGTCCAAAAATCCTCTATTTGCATTGTTATTTGAAATAGTTTGGTAATTGCTTTCAGACGATTTCAATCCTCTCACCAACTGTTTAAAATTTCTTTCCCTCTGCCCAGCTTTCAAAGACTTTAAAAATCTATAAATCTGCATATGCCAGCCTGGCTGTGTGTATGTCTGCTTCTACTTTTTTTTTGGAAAAAAAGACTTTATTACTAGATTTGAACAATTGCTTAAGAGATCCTCGGCACCAGTAATTGGTGCTGTAATCACTTTGGTTTGAGTACTGTCTTCAGTTTTTACGTGCTTCAATTTGTATTTTCAGAAAACTGAAATCAGATCTCATATCTTCAACTTTTCGTGAATCAAAACAATAACTGAAAAGCAAAACACTGAATTAGCTGCTCATTTGGCTCGTGTATTGCTTAACATGCGTAGCTACCAATGCAGTTCTTAGCGCATGCACAGTAACCACACCAAAGCGAAAAAGAGGGTAGTGCTAGTCGATTAAGGGTCCTACTTTTCAAACCCCACTAAAACAAAAATTTGCTATTAGAATGTGCTTTAAACAAGGGACCTCTATATTCCTTTTCTTGCTGTTACAGCTTTCCCAGTTTGTTGGACTTCCACGTGTCTTTGTATAAGCTTTTACTTTTCGTTTGATATTATCACTTGACTCATTTGTTGACCATTCTCCTTAGTTAATCAAGTGAAGTTTTTGCCTTTAAGTGGCACATTACTGGTTTTGTATTATGTTGTGAAAATATTATTCACAGTTCACTTGTTTTAGTAAAATGACATTTAGTTTTAGGATTTAAAGGTTTAGCTGTATAAAATGGGAATAAATGCAATTAAGGTATCTTGGAGTCTATTACACTTAAAGATTGGGGCCATGTTGCTTTAAAAGGTTAACCAGCTAGAAAGGTAAGATCATGGACAGAATCTTCTGGCTGGTGGAGCCCGCACGCCAGCGCTTAAAATGTCGCGTGCTGACGTCGCGCAAGCGTCTCAAGGTCAGCGTTCGGCATCATGAGATTTCGGTCGGCAGGTCCGCTATGCAGCGGGATGCGCGCCCGCTATTAATTAAAGGCCTCATTAAGGCCCTTAACTTGCCAATAGTCGATGATTTTGAGGGGCCTGTGTGAACTTCGGCTCGGCGCACGGGCCCAATGAGCAGGTGGGTAGGTGATTTTTTTTACAAACCTCATCCAATGGCAGGATGAGGTTTGATAGCGGTTTTAAAATGTTTAATAAAGTTTTTATTTATTTCATCTTGTGTGACATTCTCACATGAGGGGAACATGTTAATGAATTTTTTATTGTTCTATTTTTTATATTTGCCAGCCTTTCAGTGATCTCCCTGAGGCAGCACTCAGGGAGATGTGCGTTCTTTCGTGCACATGCGCAAAACAGCACACTCTGACAGTTGGGGAATCCTTCTCTCCCGCACAGGAAGCCGAGCCGGTGGGGCCCACCCACCGATCAAGTGTAAAATTCTGCCCTGTAAAACAGCAGATGGGCTTACTTCGCTGGAGAACTGGAAAAATGATATCTGCACTCATTGCAGTAATGGCAGTCCAGAAAGATGTTTTGTTTGGGGATTTAGAGCTAAATTAGTTTAAAAGCATTCAATGAAGCTTAAAAGTCTGTAAAAGACACATACTTCATCAGATTAAAAAAGTAAATTACAAGCGAGGGATAATTGACTTGAACATCAGTTTGAGGAAAGCCCAGAGCAGGTTATATCATCATGGAGATGGTGGAGCTTAAGAAGGTTATTTGGTTTCAATTTATCTTGAGTTTGCAGGGAGAGGTTTTTAGTTGCAGTTTGGACCTTGTGTGGTTTGCAGCTCACTGAGAAAAGTTAGCAAAATAAATAACAGTTAGACAGACCTACACTGTAAGCAGAGTAAAACACTAATTTCATCATTGACCCATGTGGAAAGTGGGTGAGGCTTAGTCTCAGTTTGAATCTTGAGGAGCAGAAGCTTGAAGATTGCCTAGTTTATAACTAGTGGAAGAGTCCACAGTAGGCCTCTCCGTGTCGTATTGCAAAAGAAAGTAGCCAGCAGATTAGCTTCAAAGTATTGGAAAAGTAACCAGAACATTGGATTGAGGCCGCCAATCAAGAGTGGGTAAATTAAAGTTTTACCTCTGAGAATAGCTGGAGCTGAGAAAAATTCTCCAGGGTCTGTGGCATGCTGCTGGGTAGTCCCTACAGCAGTAAATGACTTTAAGATTGATGTGTCGTATAAAATAATTTTTTTTTAGGGGGAGTAGGAAGCAAACCCGATTGCATAGCATGCATTGTTATGAGCCATATTTTCAAGCTATTAGTACTTGTTTTATTGAAGTTTTTTATCTCATACACAATGAAGTTTTGCTAAAGAAAAATGTCCACACATTGCACTTTTTTCAATTAAACAAAAGCTTGAAGGACAGCCATTTCCTGTTTCATTCCCCATGGCAATGCCTTGCCTGCCCAATGTAAAGAACTATCATATTTTTCCTGATGTTACAATGGGATACTTTAAAGCAGGCTATGTTTGTGTGGGTGTATGTTTATGTGTGGGAATAATTTAAGTAAACTGCACACTGTTACACTGCAAGCTTTGAAAGGGGTTAAGTGTAAAAAACAGGTATTGGAAATGCTAATGGATGAGCTAAGCAAAATGGAATTTGCATTTTTAGATAAATGGAGAGGTTGTTGGCTTTTCAAAGGGACATTGTAAGATGTCTAACACTGGCAAGATGAACAACGCAAAGTTATTATGTTTATTTTTCCCAAAACTACTAGCCATAATGACAACATAAAAGATTTTTATATTCTGGGAAAAGTAACGTCCAAATACAGGTTGAAACATGGAATTTACAGATCAAAAAGGAGGAAATATATTTAAAGGAGAATGGAAAGCTGTATGGCAGCAGCCGTGTGAGATCATAAAAGCGCACTATGGGAAAGAGACTTGAGAAAAAAACCTCTAGCCACCCTGGACAAGTTTGCTGTTACAGTAACTAAGGTTGTGCTAAAAAACCTTTGGGCCTGAATCTTCTGGTTGGCATGCAGGGGCGGGCCCTGCTCGCTCACGCATAAAATGATGCGTGGTGACATCGGGCATGCATCCTAACATCACCGCATTCCGATCCTCAGTTTGCCTGCATGCCTGCTGAACTGTCAAAAGCCTATTAAAGCCATTATTAAACTAATTGAGATACTTGTCTGGGCTGCCCATCCAACCTTAAAGATGGCGGGCAGACGAAGAGCCCAGGCGGCTTTGCATTTTTCATGGAACCTCATCCACGAGTGGGATGCGGTTTCATGAAAGGTTTATAAGTTCAATAAAAATTTTAATTAAAATTCATTGACATGTCTATGTATATGTCTGTGTATGTGTATAATTAGATTAAAGCCTGCTCTTCTGGGTGCTTTGATGTATAATAGTTTTGAGATGTAAACAGTAAGGTAGAGGACATTTGCATTTTGTTGAAAAAGCATTCAAGAAAGGGAGTGAAATCTTGCACTTAGCTAGGAGAGACCAAGCAATGTTTATATTACTAATAAAATTGGTACTATGAAAGGAGTTCAAAGGGCCTGGTGATACAATGAGAATTTATATTCAAAAAGAAAAGTGCTGGGTATAACAGAAAGCAGTTTTGTATGTGCAGAGCAGAGGCATGTAACATCAAAGCAGCTGTCTGCAAAGGAACCAAAGTGAAAGGAAACTCATTTTGATTTTGTAACATGAAAATACTTTGCCTGGTGTCTGCTTAAAGTCTATGGGCTGTTGTTGTCTTAGTGGAGATTTGTTAAAAAGTTATGACTAAGTTTAACTTGTGTAGATAAATAAATGTCTCATGTAGTTTGATATAAAAACCTCGCAAGAACTGGTGGCCTTATTCCTGGATTTAGTGCTGTATCTCAAACATACCACTTGAAAATATAGGTTATGACAATTGTTTAAAGTTTCCCTCTGGGATTTTAAATAACAGCCTTTACCAACAGCTGTGTAGTAATAATTGGAGCCACTTGCAGGATAAGAATATTTCTAATTCCTTGATTAGTTTGGAATTGGTGAACCTTAAGGTTACGAGTATGAGAAGCACTTAGAATTCAGGAGTTGTGAGGTTTTTTAGAAGTGTTGAGCCTGCAAGATGGCTTTGGCATTTGCCAAAACTTGCCTGGGAGTAGAAGATATAACTCTGATTAGGTTGGAAAAAATAACCAAAAGTAAGTTAACAGAGTTGGCAGATAAGTTAAAATTGGCATTACCTGATGGTGCAAGGAAGTCAAAATTTAATTAAAAGTATATCACAGCATCTACATTTGGAAGTGAAACCTGACACTACTGAGTCATAGCCGGAGATAGTGAGACTTCAGTTACAAATGAAGATGCTTGAATTTGAACAAGCAAAGGCACTGAAAAAGCTTGAAATAGAAGCAAAGGACTGAGAAATAGAGAACAGGTAGAAAGGCAGGAGGCATAAAGAAAACAGGAAAGGGAATTAGAAATTGTGACGATAGAGGGGGAGGAAAGAGAAAAAGATAGCGAATTCCAACTGAAAGCGTTACCAGGAGGTGAGGAAGGATTTATCTCCAGAGTAGAACGCAGTGGGAAGATATTTAAATTTGTACAAGCTCTTCCAAAGTTTGAGGAAAAAGATATTGAAGCATTCTTTATTTCACTTGAGAAGCTAGCTAAACAGATGAAATGGCCGTAGGAAAACTGGATGTTATTATTACTGTCTAAGTTAGTGGGTAGGGTGTATGAGGAATATGCTTCACTATCAGAGGAAATGTTGGTGAATTATGATGTGGTGAAAAATGCTATTTCGAGTACATATGAGTTGGTTCCTGAAGCATACAGGCAGAAATTTAGGGATATGAGAAAACAGCCTGGACTAACTTATCATGAGTTTGAAAGAGTAAAACAAAGTAATTTTGACCAGGGGATACTGGCGTTAAAAATTGAGACAATGTATGCATCTCTTAGGGAAGTAATTCTTTTGGAAGAATTTGAAAATTCAATCCCTTTGGTAGTGAGAACTCATGTGGAGGAACAGAGGGTTGATTCTGCAAGATAAGCAGCAGAGATGGATGATGATTTGGAGTTAGTTCACAGAGCTAAACCTTTTCTTCATCACCCTTTCCAATTGGACAAGGATAAAAAGTGGGAAGGTGAAAGGTAGTCAGGGAAAATAAGGAGCAGCTGGAAGTTCCCAGGAAGTTTTTGTTCAGAATAAAAAGGAAGGTAGAAGGGACATTCAAAAAATGAGGTGTCTTCATTGTAATAAAGTGGGCACATGAAGTCAGTGTGTTGGAAATTGCAGGAAAAATCTGTTGGAATTGTTGGGCTACAGAAATGCTCTGGAAGTAAAAGTACTGTGGGTTCTGAGGTTCAGGCATGAGAGAAACCAGTGGTTTGTGTACAGGTGAAATAGGAAGAATGAGTGATGGTGAAGAAATGGGAATGTATTCATAGTTTTTGAGAATTCTGAGGAGCAAGTTGCAGAACTGTGTACAGGGTGGAGTAGGTAAAGATGTTAAAATTTTCAGAGACACAGGGACTAGTCAATCCTTATTGTTGTGGGATAGTGATACTTGTTCATGGGAGTATTGCAGGAGCAGATAATAATACATGGGGTTCATGGAGATGTTAAATCTATTCCATTGTGGAAGGTAAATTTAAAGAGCAAATGGAAGATGGTGAAGTTATAGTTGGAGTAGTGGAAAATTTGCCCATTGCAGGGGTTCAATTTATTCTGGGTAATGATATAGCTGGATCGCAAATATGGGTGATGCCTATGGTAGTTGGGCAGCCTGTAGAAGTGCTTTCAACAGAGGTGTTACAGAAGAAACATCCTGGACTGTTTTCCAACAAGATCAAAGGCTCATAGGGAAGAACAAGAAAAACAAGATAGGCAGGCAATTCAAAAGCAAAACGGTGGTGTCAAAATCCAGTTAGCTGGCACTGTGTTTGATAACATTGTTCAGGAGGAAAGAATACAGGATAATTCAGCTGAAGTGTTTAACTCAAGCAGATTGGTGGAGTTACAGCAAAATGATTTGCAATGAAAGCAGTTATTTCAGAAAGTTTATTCAGAAACAGAAGCAAAATGTATTCCAGTATGTTATTATCTTCAGGAAGATATTTTAATGAGAAAGTGGGGGTCGGATCAAGTCTTAGCAAATGAAAGCTGGAGGGAGGTGCATCAGATTGTTAAACCATTAGGGTATAGAAATGAGATTCTGAGGATTGCTCATGAAATTCCAATGCAGGGACATTTAGGAATTAGGAAAACGCATGAAAAAATACAGCATTTTTTTTTTTGTCCAGGATTGCATAAGGATGCAGTCAGATTCTGTAAAACCTGTCATACATGTCAAGTAACAGGAAAACCACAAGCAGTGGGTAAGCTGGCGCCTTTAATCCCAATACCAACATTTGAAGAGCCTTTTACCAGGGTCATGATTGATTGTGTAAGACCCCACCCCCCCCCGCCCCCCAGCCCCCCCCCCCCCAGCCAAGACTAAAAGTGGAAATCAGTATTTACAGACAATAATGGATGTGTCTACCAGGTTTCCTGAAGTGATACCTTTAAGAAATGTTACAACCAAGAAGATTGTGGAGGTGTTGATTAAATTTTTTTAAAGATATGGTTTACAATCAGATTAGGGGTCAAGTTTTCATATCACAGCTGTTTGAGGAAGTAATGAACAATTTGGGGATAAAACAGTTTAAGTCAACAGCTTGTCATCCGGAGTCACGGGGAGCTTTGGAAAGATGGCATCAAACTTTAAAAACTATGATGAGAGCATACTATCAGGATTATGCACAGGATTGGGATACAGGAATTCCATTTTTGTTATTTGCTATTAGAAACACTCCTAATGCATCAACTGGTTTTAGCCCTTTTGAACTAGTTTATGGCCATGGGGTAAGGGGACCAGTGAAATTGATTCATGAGAAATTGGTGGGTCAAAATTCAGAAACTGTTCTCCTGGATTACGTATCAAATTTCAGGGAAAGATTGAACAGAGCATGTGAGATGGCTAAGGAACATTTAAAGATATCACAGCGTGATGAAAGCGAAGGCAGATAAGAAAGCCAAAATTCGCAGCTTTGGTTCTGGAGAGAAAGTATTAGTTTTGTTACCACTACTAGGTGATTCATTAAATGCAAGGTTTAGTGGGCCTTGCAGGATTGAAAAGAAACTGAGTGAAACTCATTATTTAATAAATACTCCAGATAGAAGAAAGAAGCAAAGAGTGTGTCATGTAAATATGCTTAAAAAGCACTTTGACAGGGAAGAGGACCAAAAGGAAGTATTAGTGGTGGTAGATAAGGAAAAAGAGGTAGAAATGAAGGATTCTGAAATGGATTTTCCTCTAATCAAATCGTATAATGAGAGGATGATTGAAAATTTAAAGGAAATATTGAGTTACCTTCCAAGCAAGTGTCAAAGTGATTTGGAAAAGCTATTGCAGTCACACAAACCTATTTGTGGAAATAAATTGGGGAAGACAAATTTAGCTATACATGATGTATAGAAATTTCATCTTCAATAAGACAGCATCCTTAGATTAAATCTGGCAAAGTTATCACAAGTACAAAAATAAATTGCATTTCATGCTTCAAAATGATATCATTGAGTTTATTTGCAGTAACTGGAGTTTGCCTAATGTACTGGTGCCGAAACCAGATGGAACACCAAGACTATGTGTGGACTATCAAAAAGTGAATGCGGTGACAAAAGCGGATTCATACCCTATACCACGTTTTGAAGATTGCATTGAGTAAGTGGGACAATCGAAATCTATCACAAAGATTGACTTGCTAAAAGGATATTGGCAGGTTCCGTTGTCAGAGAGAGCAAAGGAGATATCAGCTTTTTAAATGCTAAGTGGACTATATTGGTTTAAAGTCATGTCATTTGGTATGAAGAATGCATCTGTAACATTTCAAAGATTGACAAAGTAATTGCAGATCTAAGCAATTGTGCTGTTTATATTGATGATCTAATCGTTTTTAGTCAGGCTGTGGGAGGAGCATTTACAGCATCTGGATGAATTATTTACTCGACTACAAGAAGTTTAATTTGGTGATGAACTTGGCTAAAAGTGAATTTGCAAAGTGCAAATTATGTATCTAGGCCATACTATTGGACATGGTAACGTGGCTCCGAGAGATGCGAAAGTCAAGGCTACCGTGGATTTCCCAGTGCCTACAACAAAATGAGAAGTTGAGATTTCTGGACAAGAGTGGGTTTTACCGGAAATTTGTACCCAAATTTTAGCCAAGTGGTTGGTCCACTGACTGAACCGTTAAAAAAGAAAAAGTTTCAATGGACATTGGAGTGTCAGAAGTCATCCAATAGTTTGAAAACTGTATTAACTATGACACCAGTTTTGGCAGTAACCAATTATGCCAGGCAATTTAAGTTGACCGTTGACGCAAGCGATACAGGCATTGGGGCTGTACCATTACAAGATGACAACACTGGAATTGAAAAACCGATAGGGTATTTTTCACAGAAGCTGAATGTACAACAGAGAAGATCGAGAAAGAGACTTTGGATTTGGCGTTAGCACTGCAACATTTTGAAATTTATGTTGCAAACAATTCCATCAGAAAAAATTGTTTATACAGACCATAATCCTGAAGACATTCAATGATTGCAAAAAAGACTTTGAGTTTGGCATTAGCACTGCAGCATTTTGAAATTTATGGGAAGAATTCCGCCCCCCACCAACCCGTTGGGGGCATGTGCAGAAGCGGGCGCAGGCAGGCGAGCCTCCGATTGGCACCCACGATTGGGGGTGCGCCGCCATTTTACAGGGGCGCACCAATTAAGGCCATCGTGACATACGTCAGGAAGCACTATGCGCTCCCTATGCAGGTGAGGGGGCTGGGGGGGGGATTCCCTCACCCGAGAATGCACTCTTTAGCACATGCTCACGAAAGAACACACTGGTCTCCCTGAGGCTAAATGCAGATTGGCTCAGAATTAAAACTTTGAAGGTAAATGCTGGAAAAATTTTCCTGACGTGTCCCCTCATGTGACACTGTCACATGAGTTGGGACATGTCCATCACCTTAACTCAAACATTTATTACATTTTTTAAAAACCCTCATGAAACCTCACCCCGCCCATGGATGAGGTTTCATTGTTTTTCTGAAGCTCGCAAGGGCTCCCGGTTGGACGGGCTGCTCCATTAATTATATTAATGACTTTTTAAATGGCCTCAATAGGCTGTTGATAAGTCGGCAGGCACACAGCTGATTCGGCTGTGCCCCCGCCGTTCTGAAAATGGAGATGATGTGGGGTGACGTCGGGAGTTCTGCCCAATGTCTTCCCGTGTCATTTTATGCATCAGCGAGCTCCCTGCTCGCCGACCTAATGATCCTGCCCTATGGTTGCAAACAATTCCATCAGAAACAATTGTTTTTCAGGCCATAATCCTTTAAAGTTTCTGGACAAATTGATACAAAAGTGCAAGGCTTTTCAAATGGAGCCTATTGTAACAACTATTTAATCTACGGATAATACATATTGCTGGAAGAGAGAATCTGTTCGCAGATGTGTTATAAAGAGTTCAAAGATTAAAGGAAAATTGGACATTTTTTTTAAAACCTGTACACTGAACTGGAGTGATTTCTGTTGATACCAAGGACTTGTGCATATATTATATATATATAGTGATGTTAATGCAATAGTTTAATAAGTATGGGAGATGGTGTGAGATGGGTTATTAAAAAATAAAGCCATATTTTAGAATTATGACAGTTCATTTTTTGATAGGAAGGGGATGTCATGAATCTATTAATGTATATAATGTTATTGGAAATTATTTTTTTAAGTCGAGGTTCAGCCTGTGGGTGTGTCTGTGCATGTCTGAATTGGATTAAAGACAGCTGGTCTGGGTGCTGATGTATAGTAGTTTTGAGATGTAAACAGTGAGGTAGAGGATATTTGCATTTTGTTGAATAGAGCATTCAAGGGGAGTGAAATCTTGCACCTAGCAGGAGAGACCAAGCAATGTTTATATTACTAATAAAATTGGGACTACAAAAAGAGTTCAAAGCGCCTGGTGATAAATGAGAATTTACATTCAAAGAGAAGTGCTGGTATAACAGAAAGCAGTTTTGTGCGTGCAGAGCAGAGGCATGTGACATCAAAGCCTACGATTATCTGCAAAGGAACTAAAGTGAAAGGAACCTCATTTTAAATTTGTAATATGAAAATGCTTAAAAGTCTATGGGTGGTTGTTGTCTTAGTGGAGATTAATTTGGCAATTTGTTAATAAGTTATGATAGTGGTAACTTGTAGCCATGTGTATATGTTTAACTTTTGTAAATTAAAAATGAATGTCTCATGTAATTTGATATAAGAACCTCTCGAGAACTGGTGGTCTTATTCCTGAATTTAGAGCTACATCTCAAACATACCACTTGAAAATATAGATTATGACAGTTATTTAAAGTTTCCCTCTGGGATTTTACCAACAGCCTTTATCAACTGCTGTATCATAACAAACCACAACAAAAGGACAGCACATGTGGAGTCAGGAGAGAAAGCAGAATGGTTAGCAAGCTGGCTACAAAAAAATAAATGGAATTAAGGGTAGCTAATTAGACTGGCAAAAGGTGTGAAATGGTGCTGAGACCAGTGTTGTCCACAATTTACAATGTCAA
This sequence comes from Carcharodon carcharias, assembly GCF_017639515.1. Taxonomy (NCBI): domain Eukaryota; kingdom Metazoa; phylum Chordata; class Chondrichthyes; order Lamniformes; family Lamnidae; genus Carcharodon; species Carcharodon carcharias. Next base: position 119,976,588 of record NC_054473.1, on the reverse strand, counting down.
TTTGGCCACAGGAATTGGAAGTACACCTTCAAAATTTGCAGATGACAACAAATTGGAGGATATAATCAACACAAAGGAAGAATGCAAGAAAATACACGGAGACATTAATAAAGTTGGAGAATGTGCAGATAAGTTTCAATTTTAAGTGTGAGGTGATTCACTTTGGTAAGAGGAATAAAAGGCCCTCTACTGCTTAAATAATTAGAGTCTAAATGGGGTAGAAGAGCAAAGGATCTGCGGGTACACATTCACAAATTATTAAAAATAATGGCACATGTTAATAAGACCATTTAAAGAAAAGCAAACTGAGCTCTGGGGTTCTTTTCCAGAGGAATAGAATTGAAAAGCAGAGATTCTAAGACATCTATAGCACAGAAGGAGACCATTCGGCCCATTGTGTCTACACCGGTCAACAAAGATCTGACTACACTAATCCCAGTTTCCAGTGCTTGGCCCATAGCCCTAGTGGCTATGGCAACACAAGTGAATATCTAAACGCTTCTTAAATGTTTCTGACTCAACCATTCTTTCAGTGAGTTCCAGGCTCCCACCACCCTCTGGGTGAAAAAATTTCTCCTTAACTCCCCTCTTAGCCTTCTACATTAAATCTATGCCCCCTGGTTATTGACCCCTCTACTAATGGAAAATTGCCTTCCTATCCTCCCTATCTATGACCCTCAATCTTATACACCTCTATCAGGTCCCCTCTCAAACTTCATTTGTCCAAGGAAAACAACCTCAGCCTATCCAATCTTTCCTCATAGTTCAGATCCTCCAGCCCAGGCAGCATCCTGGTAAATTTCCTCTGTATCCTCTCCAGTGCAATCACAAGCTTCCTATAAAGTGGTGACCAGAACTGCATGCAGTACTTCAGTTGTGGCCTAACCAGCGTTTTATTCAGTTCCAGCATAACCTCCCTGCTCATGTATTCCACACCTCGGCTAATAAAGACACATATCCCATATGCCTTCTTGACCACCTTATCTACCTGCCCTGCTACCTTCAGAGATCTATGAATATGCACACCAAGGTATCTCTAATCTTCAGTACTTTCAAGGGTCCTATCATTCATAGTGTAATCTCTTGCCTTATTTGCCCTCCCCAAATGCATTACCTTACACTTTTCCAGGTTGAATTCCATTTAGCACTGCTCTGCCCACCTGACCAGCCCATTGATATCCTCCTGCAGTTTAAGGCTATCCTCCTCAGTATTTACCACCCTACCAATTTTCATGTCATCTGCGAACTTCTTGATCATACCCCTACATTTAAGTCCAAATCATTTTTGTACACCACAAACAGCAAGGGCCCCAACACCAAGGCCTGCGGAACCTCACTGGAAACAGACTTCCAGTCACAGAAACATCCCTGTACCATCACCCTCTGCTTTCTGCTTCTCAGCCAATCTTGGATCCAACGTGCCACTTTGCCTTGGATCGCATGGGCTCTTACTTTCTTGACCAGTCTGCCATGAGAGACCTTATCAAAAGCCTTGCTAACGTCCATGTAGACTACATCAAGTGCATTACCCTCATCAACATTCCTGGTTACCTCCTCAAAAAATTTGATCAAATCTGTCAAACAATACCTTCCCTTAACAAATCCATGCTGACTTTCCTTGATTAATCCGTGTCACTCCAAGTGCAGATATATTCTGTCCCTCAGAATTCTTTCTAGTAACATCCCCGCCACCGAGGTTAGACTGATTAGCCTGTAATTTCCTGGTCTATCCCTTCCTCCCTTTTTAAGTAATGGGACAATGTTAGCAGTCCTCCAGACCTCTGGCACCTCACCTGTAGCCAGAGAGAATTTGAAAATTACTGCCAGGGCCCCTAATAACTCTTCCCTTGCCTCTCTCAACAGCCTGGAATACATCTCATCCGGGGCTGCGGATTTATCCACTTTTAAGGCCACTAAACCTGCTACTACCTCCTCTCTCTCTATGTTATTTCACAGTCCTCCACCCTGATGTCTATGCCTGCGTCGTCCTATTCTATTGCGAATACCAACGCAAAGTATTCATGAGAACTGCACCCACGTCTTCCAGATCCATGCACATGTTACGTCTATGGTCCCTAATTGACCCTAATTTTTCCCTAGCTATTCTCTTGCTCTTAAAGACCCCTTTGGGTTTTCCTTTATTCTACCCACCAATGCTTTCTCGTGCACTCTCTTAGCTTTCCTCATTTCCTTTTTAAGTATCCCACTGCACTTTTTATACTCCTCTAAGGACTCTGCCATATTGAGCCCTCAGTATCTACCATAAGCTTCTCTTTTTTCCTTCCCTTAACAAAGATGTTATGTTAAATTCTATTGGACCTTAATTAACCACATAGTACTATGCATAATTCTGGTCTCCATATTATTAAAGATATAGAGGCATTGGAGCAGGTATAAAAGGGATTCTCAAGGATTATACCAGAGCAGAGAGGATATACTTTTCAGGAAAAGCTGAAGGGGATGCAGCTGTCTTCTCTAAGACAAGAGAAGGCTAAGGGGTGACTCGATAGAGGTCCTTAAGGTACTGAAAGGTATGGTAGGTAAATGTAGAGAAGATTTGGGCAAATTTGAAATAGATTTGTTTAAATATGAGACAATCACTAAAATATCTAACGGAATTTAGGAGAAATCTTTTTTTACCCTGTGGGTGATAAGAACCTGGAAGTCACTACTGCAAGGAGTAGTAGAGGGAAAAACAGATTTGTTTAAAGGAAAAGATAAACACGTCTTGATAGGTTTAAACGAAGGAGGTAGAAGGCGGCCATGTACAGCATAAATACCAATGTACATGTCAATTGGCCCTTTTGTGCTATAAGACAATAACTAATTCAGGTTTGTAATTCATCATTAAATCTGGTATGGCTTATTAATACGTCAGATCTAAAAATACATTCTAGAAATGTGTTGCCTTTCCAACTTGAGTTTTCAGCTTCTTCCAGTCTTTGCGAAAATTGAAATCTCCCATTCATTGTTACTCCTCCTTTCCCAATTACCCTGTCCTTTCTAAATATCATATAGTAAGGAGGAAGTTACAGAGATAGGAAGGAGCGAGTTCGTAAAGGGATTTCAAATATAAGGACGATAATTTTACACTGTAAGGCTGGGAACCAACACAGGTCAGTGATAGGTGAGCATATTAGGATATGGCAGTCAAATTTTGGATATGTTGAAGTTTACAAGAGCATAGAACTGACCAGGACAGTACCAAATGTGGACCTTCTGGTCTGCTTCTCTTAGTACCATAATGCTTGCTGTCTTTATCCTTCAGTCATTGGGGCATAGGGGATTTGTGATTCCTCTGATCTTCTCACCAACTCTTCAACCTTTATAGTGCTATAGGCATAAAATTGTATTCACATCGTCAAGATAGGTCAAACAGGAGTTTCTCTTTAATAATGAAAACAAAAACAAAACACTATACACAACAGGAAGTTTGAAACAAAAACAGAAAGTAATAGAAGACACTCAGCAGGTCAGCAGCATCTGTGGAAAAAGTTAGTTACCATTTCAGATCAATAACCTTTCATCAGAACTGAAAGATGTTCAGGATGAACAATTTTTAAGAAAATACAGATTCCAAGAAAAGTGGGAAGTGGGGGGCTGGGGATTGGCTGGGAAAAGAACAAAAGTACAGGGCAGAATTTTGCCCTTGATGGGCCGGCGGGCAGCCGATTGCCGCCACTGAAATGGGCTCCGCTGTCACTTTGAGTGGGTGGACCAATTAAGGCCTGCCCAGTGGGCTGCTCGATGGGAAGCGCTCTGCACTTCCCGTGTGTGTGGGGTAGAGTGCGCTCTTTAGAAAAATTAAAAAATTATTAACATGTCCCCCTCATGTGACAATGTCACATGAGATGGGACATGTTAATAAATATCACATAAATTTTATTAAAGTTTTTTAAAACAGATGTGAAACCTCTTCCCACCGATGGATGAGGTTTCATGTTTTTTCAGAAGCCCGCTGGGGCTCCTGGCCTGCCCGCCAACCTTAAGGTTGGACAGGCAGGGCCTTTAATTGGCTTAATTATCCTGTCAATGGCCTCAATTGGCCAATGACACGTCGGCGGGTGGACAGCTGATTGCACAGGCTCCGCCCCCAGCTCCCCAATGGAAAAATTTTGCCCATAAAGTCTGTGTTGGGATGGAGGGCAAGAGTAATTAAAAAGTGAAAGAAATGATAGTGAGGTGATAATGTGACAAGTCTGGAAACCAAAGATGGGTCCAGACTTTCTCATCACCTGACTATTCCCATAATTAACCTGGTGTGACTGACAAATAAAATTACTTTCCTCCTTAAATTCTGCCTGCTGTTTATTACTATATTTTAATTACATCTGAATTACTCAGTAGCAAGCACCATATTTTGAAGCAGACCAGTGATTGAACGAAGTGTGTAGGAAACGGTGAATCAGTTTAACATTGGTCAGAGTGATCAAAGAGAATGATATATCAACCTTTCCTTTCATCTGATTGCTAACCAATTCTTTACATCATGCTGTCAGAGGGTTGAGTGAAAAATAAACCATTGCTAATCTAAATTAAACTAAGACTTTAGAATGTATATTTTGCAGAGCCTTAGAGTAAAGTATGGTAATAAATAAAAGTATAAAGCTGTCACAATAACGTAAGTATCTAATTATCCTTGACTTACTGAATAACTCCACACATTTGAACCAGATTGAATAGAACTGTTTCATTAATACCCTCTTAGATGGTTGCCATTCTGATGTCCAATACACTAGTGTGATGACATGACAACCGGATGTTGAGTTTTGTATGTGCCCCAAGGGTCTTTTCAGTCCTTAAGATTTTTTGGAAAATAAGAACAGTGCAAGTTGTTCCAACTGGTTAGATGTTTTGCCACCATCGACAGTGAGTGCATAAAAGGCCGCAATCACGGCCAAGGTTAATCCAGCAGATTGGCCTTCACAGGCTGGTAGGTGTAGTGAGGGCAACGTCCAATGGGGCTGAGAGGTTCCAGAGCTGCTGGCCCTCTGTTTGGGCCAGCAGCATCAAGAGCCTACCCACCTTCTATAGGAGCAGGTGATTGACTAAAGAACCAATGGCATGGTGAGAAAGAAAATGTGCAGCAAATGTATGGAATGTACTGCTGAGAGTGGTGGATGCAGATTCAATTGTGGCTTTCAAGGGTATTGGATAAGTATTGAAAATAAAGAACATACTGCTGCATTATGGGGAAAGGACAGGGATTAGGTCTAGCTGAATATTCTTGCTGAGAACCAGCACTTACTCAGTGGTCTGAATGGACTGTAACCATTCAATGATTCTAACTTTAAAACATCACTTTCAGTGATATTTTTCCTTCACTGCAAAATTGTCAATTCTTCCTAAAGACAGAGATATGTGAATACTTCTGTTTGTTTGGGGTGCAAGTAGAAGTAGCTATTTTTGTGCTATGACCATGGAAGGTAATTTGTGTGCTATGAGTAGGGAAATTGGAAACATTTGTAAGGAATAGGTTTGCAATATTTCTTCATATAACACACAGAAACAAATTCTCCCATTGCTCACCCCATGTTCGTAAAGTAAATCAATAATAAAAGTGTTGGAAAGGTCCATATTATGATTTGCCACAATAGTAAGAATTTACATCAAACAGTAAGCTGCTTATGAAGAAAGTATTCATGATTATGCAGTTCTTTGCATGATCTCAGAACATCTAGCAAAGTGAATACAATAATAATAGAGAACTTTAACCTTTAATTGACTTGGGAAAACCAAATTGGCAAAAGTAGTTTGAAGGGCAAGTGCATGGAATGCATTTGAGAGTTTGCTGGAAGAAATGTTGAGGAGCCAACTAGAGATTGGCTATTTTAGATCAATTATTGTGTAGTGAGACAGCATTAAGTCTTATAGTAAAAGATCCTCTGGGGAAGAGTGATCATAATATGAAGGAATTTCATATCATGTTTGACTGTGATATGATTAAGTATGAAACTTTGTCTTTAAATTTAAACAAAGCCAATTGCGGTGGTATTAAGGACAAATTGGCTGAGGTAAATTTGGAAATTAGATTAAAAAGTAGGACTGTAAATAAGAAAAGGGAAACATTAAAAGAAATCATTCATAATTCTTAATAAATATACTTTCCATTGAGGAATAAAATCTTCACTGGAAAAATAGTACAGCCATGGATAACTAGAGAAATTAAGGATAGTGTTAGATTAAAAGGAGGAGCTTACAATGTTGCCAAAAAGTAATAAGCCTGAGGGTTGGAAAGGTTTACAGAATCAGTAATGGATGACCAAGAAGTTGATAGAAGAAATGGATCATGAAAGTACACTAGCAAGAAATATAGAATCAGATTTCAAGAGTTTTTAAAGTATATAAAGTGGAACAGATATTCAAAGTAATCACAGGTCTCTTAAAGGCAGGGGCAGGAGAAGTTATATTGGGGAATAAAGAAATGGCATAGATGTTAAACAAATACTGTCTGCTTTTACAGCAGAGAATACATTGAACATATCAAAAATTGTGGGAAACAAAGGGTGTAATGAGAGTAAGGAACTTAAAGTAATATTAGTAAAGAAAAAGTACTGGAAAAATTAAAAACTGACAAATCCTCTGGACCTGATGATATACATCCTAGAGCTTTAAAGAGGTGGCTGCAGAGATACTGGGTGCATTGATTTTGATTTTCCAAAACTCCCTAGATTCTAGATTGGTCCCCGTGGATTGGCATGTAGCAAATGTAATCTTGGTGTTCGAATTAGCCTGACATTAATAGTAGAGAAAATGCTGGAATTTATTACTAAAGTTATGGTAAAAGGGCAGTTGGAAGATAATATGATTAGGCAGAATAGACAATTTTATGAAAGGGAAATAGTTTTGGACAAACTATTATAATTTTGAAATTGCAACTGGTAGGGTAGATAAGGGAGGATAAGTGGAAGTGTGACGTGGTTTTCAAAAAGCATTCAGTAAAATATCACACAGGAGGTGCTTACACAAGATTAGAGCTCTTGGGTAATATATTAGCATGGATTGAGGAATGATTAATGGACAGAAAAGAGAATAGGAATAAATGGATTATTTTTGAAATGACAGGACATAACGAGTGGAATGTTGTATGATCATTTCTTGGATCTCGGTTATTTACAGTTTATTTCAATGTCTTGGATGAAGGGACTGAATATAACATTTCAAAGTTTGCTGACAATGCAAAACTACATAGGAAAGCAAGTGTTGAGGAGGATGCAAAGAGATATAGACAGGTAAAGTGGTTGTACTTCATCCACAACTCCTTGCCCAATGTGGGTAACCTGTGAAATTAATCCACTTGGTAGGAAGAATGGAAAAGCAGAATATTTTTTAGAAAGGCAAGAGGGTGAGAGACTAATCAATGTTGATATTCAAAGGAATTTGGGGGTTCTTGCATATTAATCACAGAAAGGTAACAGGCTGGTACAGTGAGCAATTAGGATAGCAAATGTATGTTAGCTTTTGTTGTAAAAAGCTTGTGGTACAAGAGAAAGAAAATCTTGCTGCACTTATGATCCTCTTGTGGGACTACACCTGGAGTAGTATGTACAGTTTTGGTCTTCTTACCCAAGGAAGGATAGATTTGTCTTGGAGGAGATATATTTGTCTTGGAGGGGATGTAACAAAGATTCAATGGATTGATACCTAGAATGAGAGGGCTGTCCTGAGGATTCAGAATGAGAAATCATTGAAATGTATAAAATTCTTAGTGGGCTTGATATAGAAAGGCTGTTTCACTTGGCTAGAGAATCTAGAACTAAGAGGCATAGTCTCAGTATAATGGATCAGGCATTTTGGAATGAAATGGGAAAAACATTCTTCACTCTTTGGAATTCTCTATCACAGAGGGCTGTGGATTTTGTTTTTTCTTTCACGGGATGTGGGCATTGTTGGCAATGCCAGCAGTTGTTACCCATCCTCAATTGGCCTTGAACTGACCTTTCTAGATCATTTCGGAGGGAAGTTAAGAGTCAACCACAATTCTGTGGGTCTGGAGTCAACACGTCAGCCAGACCAGGTAAGGATGGCAGATTTCCTTCCCTAAAGAACATAAGTGAACCAGATGGGTTTTTAATGACAATTAGTGATAGTTTCATGGTCCCCAGCACTGGGGCTAGCTTTAGTATTCCAGATTTATTAACAGAATTAAAATTCTACCAGCTGCCCTGGTGGAATTTGAACCCATATCCCCAGAGCATTAGCTTGGGGATCTGGATTACTAGTCTAGCGACAGTACCGCTACATCACCAAAAACTATTTTAAGACTGGGAACAGTAGTTTTTTGGGCACTAAGGAAATCAAAGGATAGGATGATATGGAAGAAAAGTGGAGATGCAGCAGAAGTTCCGCCATGATCTCTTTATTCATTCATGTGATTGAAGCATTGATGGCAAGACCAACCTTTGTTGCTCATCCCTAATTGTCCTCGAGAAGGTGGTGCTGAGCTGCCTTCTTGAACCGCTGCAGCTCAGATGGTGCAAGTACACCCATGGTACTGTTGGGGAGGGGAATTGCAGGTTTTGACCCAATGACAGTAAAGGAATGGCAAAATAGTTCCATTTCAGGATGGTTTGTGGCTTGGAAAGGAACTTGCAGGTGGTGGTGTTCCCATGCATCTACCCTAGACCTTGTACATGGTGGAGGTCATGTGTTTGGAAGATGTTGTTGAAGGAGGCTTGCCAAGTTGCTGCAGTGTATCTTGTAGACAGTACATACTGCTACCAAAGTGTGCCAGTGGTGGAGGCAGCGAATGAGGTGCAGACTACTTTTCCTAGATGCTGGTGAACTTTGAATGTTGTTGGAGCTCTACTCATCCAGGCAAGTGGACATTATTCCATCACAATCCTGATTTGCACCTTACAGGTTTTGGGGAGTCAGGTGGTTGAATTACTCACAGCAGAATTCCCAGCATCTGACCTGCGCTTGTAGCTACAGTACTTATATGGCTGACCCAGTTAAATTTCTGATCAATGTTGACTCCCTGGAAGTTGATGGTGGGGGATTCAGTGATGGTACTGCCATTGAATATCAAGGAGAGATGGGTAGATTCCCTTATTGGAGATGGTCTTTGCCTGGCATTTGCATGGTATGAATATTACTTGCTTCTTCTCAGCCAAAGTCTGCATGTTATCCAGGTCTTGCTGCATGCAGGCATAGACTGCTTCATTATCTGAGGACTTGCACATGGTATTGAGCACTATTGCCATCATCAGCGAAACATCCCCACTTCTAACATTATGATGTAGGGAAGGTGTTTAATGAAAGAACTGAAGATGATTGGGCCTAGGAACTCCTGCAACAATGTCCTGTGTTGAGAAGAATGGCCTGCAAGAATCACAACAGTCTTCCCTTGTGCTAAGCATGACTCCGACCAGTGGAGAGTTTTCTCATTGGCTGCAAATTTTGCTAAAACTCCTCGACGCTACCCACAATGTCAAAATGCTGCCTTGATGTCGAGAAAGGTTGCTCTCATCTCATCTGGCGGAGCAGGCTCGGCAGTCTGTATGGCCTGTATGGCCCCTATTTCTTTTGTTAATTAACCAAAGCACTTCACAGCCAATGAAGTAATCTTGAGCTGTGTAGTGACAGCCATATTGTGTGCAGCATGGTCTACCAAGTAGCAGTGAAATAATTAAGAAAATACAATTGTTCTAGTGATGTTAGTCGAGGAATAAATGTTGACTGAGTCAGCATCCTGCTCCTCTTCAGACAGTGCCTTGGGATCTTTAACTTCCAACTGAGCACATAGATGTTCAACATCTCATCAGAAAAAATACATATTTAACCCAGCAGCACTCTCCTCAGTATTGCACTGAAGTGTCAACTAGATTATGTGCTCAAGTCTATAGAGTAGTGCTTAAACCTACAGCCTGTTGACTCAGAGGGGAGAATGCTACTGTTGAGCCAAGCCTAATTTGTTTTGTAAATTGTTCTAGAAATACTGGTTTATGTCTTCATCTTTTATGTTTTTATTAACATTTCTTCCATAGCTACTCCGAGTAACAAGTTGTTCTAGTTTTAGCTATGATTAAACTTGTATGGTGTGAAGATTATGTAACCAGAATTGTTTGCCTCTAGATACTGCAGGATCCTACAGTTGTTGGGAAGTATGATGGCATTGTGACTCACGCAGACAGCAATGCAGTCAAATTCTTCACTCACTGTGGCTTTAGCAATGATGTCATATTGAACAGGAAATTCAAGTAAGCATCTCCACCTCCTCACTGTTTAATGATGGATAAATTCAAGTTTTGTGAAACAAACGTCACATCGTGACATCGCACTCCAGATTTTCTCTTCCATTTCTCAGAAAACTCTAATGCAAGACTCCTCTTACATTCACACATTGATCAGGAAGTTATGTGAATTGTCTTTTGTTTTTCATTCTCTTTGATGTTATCATCATAAATCTAAAGTAATTGCTTTAGAGATAACAAGTGAGACCAACATGGGTATGATATGAGTTTGTGCACTAATGATATCTCTAATCCTCAATACTTTGACTAAACTAGACATCTTGAAATTCATTGTTCTGTTTCCTCATTTTGAATTCTGCTCTGTTAACATGCAGTTCATCCCAATAATTAGGCAGCTTTTTCACTGCCTGACCATTGAAGGAATTTATAGTAGAAGAAACATGAAGAATAAATGTGAAGAACTGAAAAGATCAGAATAAGAACTATAGCCTGTTCTTAAAACACTAAAAAAATCAAATGATTTGTACAAGTTCATCCAGTTGGAATTTAATTATTCCTTTACACCTCTGGCAAAGGCCAGTCAGGTAGATTCAAAATCTCTGGCTACTGAAGGTTCAAAGAGTTTGAGTTGAAAAATCTCAACTTGTTTGGGGAGGGAGTTAGGGATCAACAGCACAGTATCACTCGACAGTTGCATTATGGGATGTGGATGCTGAATGGTTGTTGCAATGGAACTGTATGGTAGAAGGCCTATGTTACCTGGCCAAGTCTGCTGTCCCAAGCATCAACATTCCTCTCTGAATGTAAATTCACAAAGTTGCAGTAAGGAATGTTGTATGCCACCTAGATTTGTAATGCTTTAGTAGCCCAGCAACCAATCTATAAAGAAGTTACAATGAACATTTATAAGACATGGTATTTGCCTCAACTGGAGTAGTGTCCCCAATTCTGGATACTGCACTTTCAGAAGGATGCAAAGGCTTTACAGAGGATGTAGAAAAGATTTATTGGAATGGTCTGGAGATGTGGCACTTAAGCTAATAGATAGATTGGAGAAGCTGGGGCTGTTCTCCTTATAGAAGAGGTTGAGAGGAAATTTGATTAACATGTTCAAAATCAGGAGAGTCTAGACAGAGTAGATAGAAACATTTTCCATTGGAGGAAGGGGCAAGAATCAAAAGGACATGTACTTAAGTGACTGGCAAAAGAACTAAAGGCAACATGAGGAAGTGCTTTCTTCTACAGAGAGTGGTTAGTCTGGAATGCACCAAAAGGTTGGTGGGGTAATATTCAATCGTGGCTTTCAAAAAAGAACCTAATAAGCACCCAAAGGGGAAAAAATGGCAGGGATACAAGGAAAGGATTGGGCAAGGGCAATTTGCTAAATTGTTCTTCCAGAGAACTGGCATGAGTTTGATGAGCCAAATGGTCTCCTTCGAGCTGTAACCTATGAATATTGATTCTGAGCTAACGCTGCAATGGCTGTCTGTTTGAAATGATTATTTCAATTGCAGGGAATTTGAAGATAATTGGACTTACACTACTTTGATGAGCTATTTCTCACCTTTTTCTTTGGGTAAGTACAATTTGTCATACTTCTTGCTCATTACTAACAAAATCATTTAGATTTTTTCATATTTTCAGCATTGCTTCTCCTCAACTCAGGCAATTTCCTAAATCGGCTCGACAGAAAACCCATTTGTAGGGCTCCAATAAAAATGCTTTGTAACTGGCTGCTAGATGAAGCATAATTGGGGCAGGATGCCTCACCACTAGCTTTGCTTCCTCAATTCTTATGTTTTGTCTAGATGGGCTAGCTGAGATTGGAAAGACAGATACATGGGAGAATTACCAGTGAGGATGAAATGTTAGGATAGTTAGGCCAAATAGAAAAACCCAATAGTTCTAATAGTTTTAACATCTATTAGTACTAAAGCATGCACATATATTAAACAAAAATCTGCAAAGCAGGTACATTTAAGAGATTACATGTAGGACACCATTAGAACCTAGTAACAGACATTAAATCATTAAAGTCTATGAGAACAGATACATGATGTACTAGACATAGAGCCAGATGATCAGGAGACCACAAGGAATATGGAAACAAACAATGGAGAAAGAACAGAGGAGACAATTGAGGAATGGCCACAAAAAGAATGAATGAGTGATGGGTAATATTGCACAGACTCACTGAAAGGTACACAATGAATATCACTCAATGCAGTGACATAATAGGCTACCGTAATCATGTATTAGTAAGGCATAGGTAGGTGTGGCATAATAGCTTATGTTAGGAGGATGTGACTAACCCTGTAAAAGATACAATACATCAGAGCTTTACAGGGACTTCAATCTAGTCTTGCTGAGGTTAGCATGAGAATTTCCTGATGAGTCTATTACATGTAAGTTCTAACAGTACCAGCCTAATGTGTACTGCATGTAGAGGAAATGCATTAATCAGAGGTTTGTTTCTTGGTCCCTGATCTTGACTGAGGTCTATGCGAGTGACTCTCCTGTAAAAAACCAAGACCCAATTCACAATCTGTTGAGGCAACAATGTGAATCATCACTGTGCAAATAAATTATGTCTTTTTCTTGGGATGTGAGTATCACTGGTAAGACCAGCATTTGTTGCTCATTCCTAATTGTCCTCAAGAAGGTGGGGGAAAGCCACCTTCTTGAACAACTGCAGTCTATCTGATGTAGGTACACCCACAATACTAGTAGGAAGGGAGTTCAAGTATTTTGATCCAGTGACAGTGAAGGAATGGCAAAATAGTTCCAAGTCAGCATGTAGGCTTGGAGGGGAACTTGCAGGTAGTGGCGTTCCCATGCATCTACTGCTCTTGTTCTTCTGGGTGATAGAGTTTGAGAGTTTGGAAGGTGCTATCAAAGAAGCCTAGGTAATTTTCTTGTCAGAATTGGGTTCTATTTTGTAAAGACTTTGTGGGTGCCAAGTATAATTCAACATCTAATTTCATTAGCTGGTGATGTTCTAATGTAATTTCAAGAAGAATCTGTGTTTCTTATTTGTTTCAAATCCTCTTAAGGAAATATTTTGTCATTTAATTTTCTAGAAGAATAATTAGCACCTTGGAATTCAAATGCTTATTCCTCTGCAGAGATTGATCTCATTTTAAGCATTAATCTGATCCATGTGGCCCAGTGTCTTACTCATTTGGCTTAATACTTAGTTGTTGTCACCTTCAGAATGGGTTTATCCAAGAGAGATTTGTGATTTTTACATCCCTTTGTTTCTTCAACTTTTCTGTTACAGTAGGAGGGAGGTTAAATTCTTTAAGGAGAGGATTTGACCTGTGAAATAAAATCAAATGTCTTCCAGAAGGTGGACACAGTATGAACCTTCTATGATGAGTGCAATGTTTTATAAGATGGACAGTTTTAAACTGTCTCTTTAATTCAATGTAAAATGGAGTAATGGAGGGGGACATGTGCCTGGTAACAATTAAAGGTTAATTTGAAGGTGGGGGCAGAAGAGTTAGGAGTAGAAGAAGAAAAAAAGCAATCCCCATAGCACTCAGGCCGAGTTGCTAGAATTAGCTAGAATTCAGTTACAAATGAAGCAATTTGGAAAGAGAAATGAAAAAAAAAATTTTTAAAAAGAGAAAGACGAAGAAAGGAATGCAAAAACTTGAACTTGACTCCCAAATAACAAGAGAACAGGCAAACTATATTCTTCAACGAGAAACTGGAATGAGATATTAGAAAGAAAATTTGAACTTGACAGAGAAAGGCTTCTATTCTGCAGTCAGGGAGTGGCAGAAAAACTTAATGATGACTCAGATTTAGCTCCAGGTTTTGATTTGACAAGGAATACTCATCTAGTGCCTATATTCAGTGAGGGAGGAGTTGAAATGTATTTTATGTCATTTGAGACAATTGCTACAAAGGTGCAATGGCTGAAAGAAAGTTGGACAGTTTTATTGCAAAGCGTGTTAGTGGAAAAATGTTAGAAGTATACTCAACTTTTTCAGATTTACAATCTAGTGATTATGATAGTGAAAACTGCTGTTCAATGTCCATAAGTTAATGCCAGAAGTTTACAGGCAAAAATTTAGAAGTTTAAGGAAGAAACAGAATCAGACTTTTGTGGAACTTGCTAGAGGAAAGGAAATGATATTTATTAGTCCTATACTGCTTATGAAGGTTGAACAAGATTTTGAAAGCCTTAGAAGAAATGTTAATGGAAGAATTTTAAAATGGTGCTCCTTTGGGAAGACCATAGGGCTGAATTTTCCCCCCATCAGGGGGGTTGTGCGGGGGCAGGTGGGAGTGAGCGCAAACTTGATAGGTGCCCTCTGATTGAGTGCATGCTGTCATTTTACGTGGGCAGGCCAATTAAGGCCCACCCAGCTTGACGCATGCCTGGAAGTGCTGTGCACTCCCTGTGCGGGCGGGGAAGATTCCCAGAGTCGGGGCCTGCACTCTTTCGTGCGCATGATTCAAGGCGATCAACGTATTTTTGTCATAATAGTGGACAGAAGGCAGATTGTTGGAAATTAAAAGCCAAGACTGTATCTTTTGTGAAAGTGCATAGTGTGTCTCAGGAAAGTGCTGTACTAGGATATGGAAGTTGTGACAAACAAATAGCTTCAAACATATTTACAATTGAAATAGATCACAGTATAGAAGATTATAAAAGTTTTATATTCAAGGGTGAAGTATCTCCAAATTTGGTCCAGCAAAGCAAGTAAGCAGATAAATATTCTTATAGGGTCAGCTCAATCACTGATGGTGATAGGTGATAGGAATCTCTCTCCAGAAAGTTTGCTATATAAAAATGTACTAAAATAGGTTATTAAATGGAGGCTATTTAACCACTTTGTGGCATAAAGTTAATTTAAAATGTGGTTTAATTTCCCATATTATAGTTGTGGGAATTGCGACTAAGTTACCTATTAAAGATGTTGATCTTATGTTAGGAAATGACCCAACTGGAGATAAAGTGTTGCTGTCTCCGGTGGTTCCAGAAAAACCCAGGAAATTGTCAAAACATACAAAGGAAATAGAGTACAAAAATCCATGGCTTTCTGTAATCCTGTGTGGAAATTACAGTTCCAATTAAAGATGTGTCCAAAAAGTCAAAAGCCAAGACTACTAATATTAATGGGACATTGCAACATCAAACTGAAAGGGCTAATGGCAGCTGGAGATGAATTAAAGTGGTCTAAATTAAACATGCAGAATCTGAGTAATAGTTAGTAAAGCAGACAGCAACAGAACTCAAATCCGATGATGGAACAAAAGAAAGCATTGCCTTGAAACCAAAAGACTCAGTTGCAACCAATTCTGATATCATAGAGCTGCAAGGAAGAATTAATGTTCTTGAACGCAGATTAAAATTTCAAAATGATAAAGCGGTCGTTTTTGCGAGAAAATAATTAAACAAAGCTCCTACAGAGTGGAAGGACAAAAAACATGAAGAATTTAAAACAATTTGTGAAAAGATTGAAAAAGAGCATCAAGTTTTTTTTATATGATCACCAACGTAACCTTGATAAAGCTCTTAAAGCTGCTAAAGTGGATTTAACTTGGCAGAAGAATGAACTGCTTGCGCAAAAAGTAGCAGTGTCCTATGTATCCTAGAAAAGAACAAAGTCAAGTCATGAAAACAAACTTAAGCTAAAAGTAGTCCTGCATTTAAACAGGAGGAAGATGAGTGACTGGTTGAGACTTTCTTTACAGATTTGGACATTTAAAAAAACCTGCGGACATGGAAGAAAATGGAGATCAGGAGTTAAAATTTGTACAGGGCAGTTCAAAGACTGTGTTGAAAGGTCAACATCCTGATGATAATGTACAGTAGTGTCTAGGTTAAAGAATAAAAGGAAATTATTGAATACAGAGGGTAAGAAACATTATGACAAAGGATTTCTTCTTGGTTTACAATTCACACCTGTCATTACCAGAATACCCAAGGGATTATCAGAAATCAACAATGTTGTTCTTGACAAAGTTAACCAGACCAAACCAAGTATATAATTTTCTAACTCAGGACATTGAAAAGCTATAAAATCTACTTGAAATGAAAAAGGAAATTTGCTGTGATGAGTGGCAGAAAGTGAAGCCACCAAGGAAGAAGATGCTCCCTAGGTCATGACAAAAGAGGAAGTAATTCAGATACTTCAAAGGTTTAAAATTGATAAAGAGGAGGTGTTAGATAGGCTCTGTTCTTAAAAGATGGTACGGCACCATGAGCTGCATGATGAGATGCATCCAAGAATACAGAGAGCAGAGAGAGTGGAAATTGCAGAGGCACCAGCCATAATTTTCTATCTTCCGTGGGCTCGGGGGTGGTGAGAGGGGACTGGAGGATTATAAATGTTACATCTTTGTTCAAAACAAAGAAGGGTGCAAAAATCCCAGCCTTTCATTTTGTATCTAAAGCACAAAGAAACATCAATTTTACCCCTAGCTATTCCAAAATCATATAAAACAAAGACTAAAAAGAACTTTATATTAGATTTTGCAGCACAAAAAACATTTAGAAATGAAGTGGTAAATAAAATAGAAGACAATAACTGAGAATGCAGAGTTTAAAAAAATACTGTTATCAGTTCTATTTGTACTGAGGCTTAATTTTACAACTTGAGTCACTTTCCCATTTTTCCATTCTTCATTTTCAGGAAAGGATGTTTTTGATCCAGGCTTTAATATAGACCAGAAACAGATTGAACTGCAGCTGGAACTCTGGTTCATAATAAATGTTTCTGTGACGGTGCGGCCTCCTCTTACCTTTACACCACTTATTTAGGATTGCGTTGTTACTGCGACCTGATGATTGCAAGCAAGCATGCAGATGCTAGATTCCACCATCGTTTAAGTGGAATGGCGAAATGGCAGGGGTTTGGGGGATGGTTGGTGGTGAGGGGTGCAAAGACAATGTAACTGATTAGGCACTGGTGCAAATGTAAATAAAGCTTGTAAGGACTTGGGTATACACTGCAAGTTATTGGTGGTATGACTAAAATCTACACCCACCAACTCCCCAAGCAATCTGATGCAAGAAGTCTCATGCAGCACTCCAGCATGGACTGGTTCGGGAACTATTCAGAAGTGGTGAGCCTGTATTGACAGTATATGAGTCATTTTTGTTCAACATTTCAGTCTTAAACTGTAACTTAGTTGAGGCAAATATGCATTTAAGGTGAAGCTAGATAAGTACATAGGAAATAAGGATTAGGAGGATAGAATTAGATTAGGTAGGGCGAGAGGAGATCCATGTAGAACCAACACCATCCTAGACCAATTGTACTGTAATGGACTGTTTTTATGCTGTAATTTCTATGTAATTCTACATAAACACCTTCACTTAGTAGATTGGATAGTGGGAAAGCACTTGCTGCATTGAGATTTGTAAACTAATTTGGTCAGCCTAACCATTTGTTGCGTATGTACATTAGAGAAGGTGAAACTGTAATTGGGATGTAAATTTCAAATTCTTAAGTTTTTTCTTTAGCCTGTAGGAATGTAGTACTAGGGTGTAGCATTGATCTCAAACATTACCCCAGCTTTTAAAACACTCATTAGATGAATTTTTTGAGCAGATTGACATTTCTTGCAGTGTATACCCAAGTCTAAAAAGAGCACGGTTTTGCTCCACTACTACCCAGTGTTTCTACAGCTGAAGTGTTAACATCATAAATGCTCCCATTCTCTTTAAGACTGGTTATATTTGCTTTGTTGTGACTGTAACAACATCCTCTGGGACCTCCAACTTTCACACCATATTGTGTTTTTCCATAGGAAAGCCAAATCACTACATGCTTATCAGGTCCAAGCTGTTTGCATGACCAGATTGTTGCATGAGATCAAAGCTTTAAGAACTCAGGTATGATTCATATGCCAGCAGCCCTGGTTGTTGTGAGAATGTTTTTTTTTTAATTTTGAGGGAATATTGTGTTATTCTGTAAAAAAAGAAGGTTGGGTGTCTGTGTGATTGAATTAAGCTGGACAAGAGTTTAATAGGAGTCAGGATGCCTGGGGGTTTGGAAACCTGAAAATGATAAGTTTAGGCACAAATAAATAAGCTAGATCTAACACTTGCATTTTTAGATAAGTTGAGAGGTTGCTTGAACTTCAAAGGGGAGCCACAGGTTTAAAGGAAAATGTTTGCAACTTGCAGGAGTCCATTGGTAGTGGGGATATTGTATTTGTATTGACCCAAAAGCAAAGACAAGATGGAAACATGAAAGATCTTATATTTGGAAGAGTTTAAGTTTCAAAGGGGTGTGAGAACAATGGGACTGAGATGAAAGAGGGGGGAAGGTATATTAGAGTTACTGTGGATAGCTGGAGTAAGCAGTTGAGATGGAGAGATGGCTGTATAGCTGTTAAGCTGGAGATGGCAGGAGATAGCTAGAACTGTTGAGAAGTCTTGGGCTGCAGCAAGCAGTTTTATTCTGAAGTGGATTCCATAGCAGAGTGGAAAAGGGTAGTGATATGGGGCAGAATTTTGCCCTTGGGTTTGTGGGATCGGCAGGGGCAGTCGGGAAGCCACCCACCATCAGCAGCACACCATGATTTTATGCAGCAGGCCAATTAAGGCCTGCCCAGTGTGATATATGAGCAGCAGTGCTGAACGCTGCCTGTGTGGGTGGAGGGAGGGTGTGGGTGGAGTGTGAGCAGGCCTAGTGTGAACTTGCCGCATGCATGCAAGAGAGCGCAGAATAATCTCAGAGGTACGGAGTTGCATCAGATGAAGAATTTTCAAAAAAAAAATAAAGTGCAGAAAAATGTAATGAAACATGGCCCCTTGTGTGACCCTGTCACATGAGCAGGGACGTGTTTTTAATTTAAAAAGTTTTTACTTTATTTGTATTTGCTTTTGGAAACCTCATCCATGCCAAAAAAAGCAAAGGCCGCTTGGCCTTTTCACCTGGCCGCCAACCATTCGGTTAAACAGGCAGTGAAAAATTAAAGTCAATTGTTAACTTAATGGCCTTAATAGGGCTTTTAATGGCCTTAATAGTGCTTTTAATTGTCAGCGGGTGCCCTGCCAGCTCCAGCGCGCGCCTGCCGACTGAACTATCGCGTGACTGCGCATTGACATTGGCAAGCCTAGCCGATGTCATTTCACACTCGGTTGGTCAGGCACACACCCACCCGCTGAGCTTAAAAATTATGCCCACGTTACACTTTTATTGAAGCTACAGCAGTTTGCCTCATGTTATTACTGGATTTTTCATATTTAAAAATCTATAAGGGGGTGTTGCCTGGAAGGCGTTTACTTGTGGGTTTGACCAAGCAGAGTGTTTTGGGGGGAATATTTTATAAAACTAATCTTAATTGTGTAACTGTAATCTTGTGTGAAGCTTTTTTGTTAAAAATTGCAAGTAAAAGTTTTATTAAAATCCCAAAACTGGACCTCTTACTGCTGAAATTGGTAAGCCTTCTTCGAGTTATCAGAATACAAAAAAAAGGTTGTGGCCTGTATGCCAAGTTTTCTTCTTGGATTTGGTTAACACCAGTTAACACCAGCTGTGGACATAACAAATTTTGGGAGCTCGTCCAGGATTATTAAAATTCCTTGATTGGGTTGGAGTTTGTGAATCCAAGGGATATGAGAAGAACATTGAACTCAGGAGCTTTGTGTTAAGGGTTTTTAAAGTGGTTAGACTGCAAGATAGCTTTGGCAATTGCTATGACTTTTCTGGGAGTGGAAAATGTATCTGGAGCATTTGAAATCTCTGACTAAAACTCAGTTGAAAGAAATAAAGGTAGAGATAACAGTGGAATTGTGTAAGGCTGATATGGTTAAAGTACTCATCCAACACTTAAATTTGGAGGAAGGGATACCTGAAATTAATGCGTCACAGCTGGAGGTAGTAAGACTTCAGTTGCAAATGAAGAAGCTCGAACTTGGACAAGCAATAGAACTGAAAAGAAGTAAACTGGAAGAAAGAGAAAAATGAAAAAAGTCTAGGTAGAAAGAAAAGGGAAAGAGAGAGCAATGACAAGACTGGAAAAAGAAAAGGATAGATTAAAAGAACTAGAAATAAAAAAACTTCAGTGGGAAAAAGAGGAGAAGGAGAAGGAAAAGGGAAAGATTACATAGAGTCATAGAGGTCTACAGCACAGAAAAGGCCCTTTGGCCCATCTGCCTGCGCCAGTCAAACAAGTACCTAACTACCCTAATCCCATTTTCCAGCACGAGGCCCATAGCCTTGTATGCCATGGCATTACAAGTGCACATCCAAATATTATGATGGTTTCTGCCTCTACCACCCTTTCAGGCAGTGAATTCCAGGTTCCCACCACCCTCTGGGTGAAAAAATTCTTCCTCACATCCCCCCTAAACCTCCTGCCCCTTACTGTAAATCTATGCCCCCTGGTTATTGATCCCTCCACCAAGGGGAAAAGTTCTTTCCAGTCTACCCTATCTATGCCCCTCATAATTTTATACACCTCAATCATGTTCCCCCTCAATCTCCTCTGCTCCAGGGAAAATAACCCCAATCTATCTAATCTCTCCTCATAACTAAAACTCTCCAGCCCAGGCAACATCCTGGTAAATCTCCTCTGCACTCTCTCTAGTGCAATCACATCCTTCCTATAATGTGGATTCCATAACTGCATACAATTGTCTAGCTGTGGCCTAACCAGCGTTTTATACAGTTCCAGCATAATCTCCCTGCTCTTATATTCTGTGCCTCGGCTAATAAGGGCAAGTATCCCATATGCCTTCTTAACCACCTTATCTACCTGTTCCGCTACCTTAAGGGACCGGTGGACATGTACACCAAGGTCCCTCTGATTCTCAGTACTTCCCAGGGTCCAACCATTCATCATGTATTCCCGTGCCTTGTTTGTCTTGCCCAAGTGCATCACCCCACACTTATTTAGATTAAATTCCATTTGCCACTGGTCAGCCCACCTGACCAGCCCGTCTATATCTTCTTGTAATCTAAGGCTATCTTCCTCACTCTTTACCACAACACCAATTTTCGTGTCATCCATGAACTTACTGATCAACCTTCCTACATTCAAGTCTAAATTGTTTATATATATATATATATATATATATCACAAACAGCAAGGGACCCAACACCGATCCCTGTGGAACCCCACTGGACATAGGCGTCCAGTCACAAAAACACCCCTCAACCATCACCCTCTGCTTCCTGCCACTCAGCCAATTTTAGATCCAATTTGCCAAATTGCCTTGGATCCCATGGGCTCTTACCTTCATTATCAGTCTCCCATGCAGGACCTTATCAAAAGCCTTGTTGAAGTCCAAGCAGACTACATCAAATGCATTGCCCTCATCTACACACCTTCTTCGAAAAATTCAATCAAATTGGTCAGACGTGACCTCCCCTTAACAAAACCATGCTGACTGTCCTTCATTAATCCCTGCCTCTCCAAGTGTAGATTAATTCTGTCCCTCAGAATTGCTTCCAATAGTTTCCCCACCACTGAGGTTAGACTGACTGTCCTGTAGTTCCCTAGTTTATCCCTTCCTCTCTTTTTGAATAACGGTACCACACTGGCTGTCCTCCAGTCCTCTAGACCTCTCCTGTGGCCAGAGAGGTATTGAAAATTATTGCCAGCGTACCTGCTATCGCCTCCCTTGCCTCACTCAACAGCCTGGGATATGTTTCATCCAGGCCTGGAGATTTATCTACTTTTAAGCTTGCCAGACCACTTAGGACCTCCTTCCTTTCTATGCTAATTTCTTTAAATACATCACAGTCCTTCTGCCTGATTTCCATACCCATGTCATCCCTCTCACTTGTGAACACCGACACAAAGTATTAATTTAGAACCCTACATCTTCCGACTCCACACACAAATTACCACTATGGTCCTTAATGGGCTCTACTCTTTCCCTGGTTATCCTCTTACTCTTAATGTACTTGTAAAATAACTTAGGATTTTTCTTTATTTTACCTGCCAATGTTTTGTCGTGCCCCCTTTTTGCTCTCCTAATTCCCTTTTTAAGTTCCCCCCTACATATTCTATACTCCTCTAGGGCTTCTGCTGTTTTGAGCCCTTGGTATCTGCCACAAGCCTCCTTTTTTCTCTTTATTCAATCCTGTGTATCTCTCGATATCTAGGGTTCCCTGGATTTGTTGGTCCCACCCTTTGTCTTTACTTGAATATGTTGGCCCTGTACTCTTCCTATTTCCTTCTTGAATGAGTCCCACTGCTGTGACGCAGATTTACCACCCATCTAGGACCCTCCACCCCTGCCTGTCCCCACCCCATCTTCCAATCCCAGCCCCAGCTGTGTATTCACTATACCCCCTGACCTTCCCCTCTCCGACGCTGAACGTTCAGTGCTTAGCAAAGGACTTAGTTTCATACCCTTACCCCCTGACCTTCCCCTCTCCGACGCTGAACTTTCAGTGCTCAGCAAAGGACTTAGTTTCATACCCTTATGCCCTCATCTCAATGAATTTCGGGCTCGGCAAAATGTTGAACTCTTCTTCCGCTGTCTTCGTCTCCGTGCTCATTTCTTTGGGCAGGAGTCCTCTCCCTGTTCAACGGATCCACGTCCAATATTCTCCCTCCACCTGGACCCCTATCTCTGGATTCTTACCTTCTCTTGATCTTTTCATTGAGAACTGTCGGCGTAACATTAGTCATCTCAATTTCTCTGCTCCTCTCACCCATTCTAACGTGTCTCTCTCTGAACTTACTGCACTCCATTCTCTCAGGTCCAACCCTGACATTGTCATCAAACCCACTGACAAGGGTGGTGCTGTTGTTGTCTGGCGCACTGACCTCTACCTCGCAGAGGCTGAGCGTCAACTCGCAGACACTTCCTCCTACCTCTCCCTGGATCATGACCCCACCACTGAACATGAAGCCATTGTTTCCAGGACTGTCACTGACTTCATCTCCTCTGGAGATCTTCCTCCCACAGCTTCCAACCTGATAGTCGCCCAACCTCGGACGGCCCGCTTCTACCTCCTACCCAAAATCCACAAACAGAACTGTCCCGGCAGACCGATCGTGTCAGCCTGTTCCTGCCCCACGGAACTCATTTCTTGTTATCTTGACTCCCTTCTCTCTCCCCTTGTCCAGTCCCTTCCCACCTACATCCGTGATTCCTCTGATACCTTACGTCACATCAATAATTTCCAGTTCCCTGGCCTCAACCGCTTCCTCTTCACCATGGACGTCCAATCCCTCTACACCAGGATGGTCTGAGGGCCCTTAGCTTCTTCCTCGAACAGAGGCCCAAACAATCCCCATCCACCATTACTCTCCTCCGTCTGGCTGAACTTGTTCTCACACTGAACAATTTCTCCTTTAACTCCTCTCACTTCCTCCAAATAAAAGGTACCCGCATGGGCCCCATCTATGCCTGTCTCTTTATGGGGTATGTGGAACATTCCTTGTTCCAGTCCTACTCTGGCCCCCTCCCACAACTCTTTCTCCAGTACATCGATGATTACTTCGGTTCTGCTTCATGCTCTTGTCAGGACCTGGAAAAATTTATTAATTTTGCTTCCAATCTCCACCCCTCCATCATTTTCACGTGGTCCATCTCTGACACTTCCCTTCCCTTCCTTGACCTCTCTGTCTCAATTTCTGGTGATAGACTGTCCACCAATATCCATTACAAGCCTACCGACTCCCACAGCTACCTCGACTATAGCTCCTCACACCCCGCTTCCTGTAAGGACTCCATCCCATTCTCTCAGTTCCTTCGCCTCCATCACATCTGTTCTGATGATGCTACCTTCAAAAACAGTTCCTCTGACATGTCCTCCTTCTTCCTTAACCGAGGTTTTCCACCCATGGTCATTGACAGGGCCCTCAACCATGTCCGGCCCATCTCCCGCGCATCCGCCCTCACGCCTTCTCCTCTCTCCCAGGAACATGATAGGGTCCCCCTTGTCCTCACTTAACACCCCACCAGCCTCCGCATTCAAAGGACCATCCTCCGCCATTTCCGCCAACTCCAGCATGATGCCACCACCAAACACATCTTCCCTTCACCCCCCCGCAGCGGCATTCTGTAGAGATCATTCCCTCCGGGACACCCTGGTCCACTCCATCATCACCCCTTACTCCTCAACCCCCACCTATGGCACCTCCCCATGCCCACACAAAAGATGCAACACCTGCCCCTTCACTTCCTCTCTCCTCACCGTCCAAAGGCCCAAACACTCCTTTCAAGTGAAGCAGCAGTTCACTTGCATTTCCCCTAACTTAGTCTATTGCATTCGTTGCTCCCAATGCGGTCTCCTCTACATTGGAGAGACCAAACGTAAACTGGGCGACCGCTTTGCAGAACACCTGCGGTTTGTCCGCAAGAAAGACCCAAACCTCCCTGTCGCTTGCCATTTTAACACTCCACCCTGCTCTCTTGCCCACATGTCTGCCCTTGGCTTGCTGCATTGTTCCAGTGAAGCCCAACGCAAACTGGAGGAACAGTACCTCATCTTCCGACTAGGCACTTTACAGCCTTCTGGACTGAATATTGAATTCAACAACTTTAGATCTTGAACTCCCTCCTCCATCCCCACCCCTTTTCCGTTTCTTCCCCCTTCCCTTTGTTTTTTCCAATAATTTATATAGATTTTTCTTTTCCAACCTATTTCCATTTTTTTTAAATCTATATCTTTTATGCCCTGTTAGTCTTTCCACCCCACCCCCACTAGAGCTGTACCTTGGGTGTCCTGCCATCCATTCTTAATTAGCACATTCGTTTAGATAATATCCCCACCTTCAACACCTCTTTGTTCTTCTGTCTGACACCTTTTGATTATCTGCTCCTATGACTGCTTGCTTGTCCCTACAACCACACACCCCACCCCTCTGCTTCTCCCCACCACCAACCGCCCCCCCCCCCCCACCTTAAACCAGCTTATATTTTACCCCTCTCCTAATATTCACTCAGTTCTGTTGAAGGGTCATGAGAACTTGAAACGTCAACTCTTTTCTTCTCCGCCAATGCTGCCAGACCTGCTGAGTTTTTCCAGGTAATTCTGTTTTTGTTTTACCTAAAAGTAGCTGGTCCCAGTCTACTCTGGCTAAATCAAACCTGGTCTTATTACAATAGGCCTTCCCCCAATTTAGAACTTTGATTTCTGGCCCATCCTTGTCCTTTTCCATAACAACCTTGAATCTAATGGAGTTATGATCGCTTATCTGCAAAATGCTCCCCCACTGATACCTTTCCCACTTGCCCGGCTTCATTCCCTAAAATTAAGTCAAGAGATAGAATATGAAAGTTTGACCTTGAACTTCAGAGAGAGAAGTTAGCAATTGAAGAAAGAGAGGGGGCAAGAGATGAGGAGCTTTGAGAGAAAAAGAAGCCAGACAGTATGAATTGTCTCAAGTGAAACCTAGATCGAAGAAAGAAAGGAGAGATAGTGATTCAGATGGAGATTTTGATTCCTCTGAGGAATTTGATTTAACTAAAAATCTGCGGTCAGTGCCTAAGTTTACAGAGGATGGAGTTGACAGATATTTTACCTCATTTGAGAAGATAGCTATGAAATTGAATTGGCCAAGACATGCTTGGGTTATCATGTTAGAAAGTGCTTTTTCAGGTACAGCAATGAATGTGTATGCAAACATATCAAAGGAACAGTCTACATATTATGAAACAGTAAAGGCGGCAATATTAAATGCTTATGAGCTTATCAGTCGCAGTTTAGAATTTTAAGGAAAAGACTTAATCAGACTTAATAGGGCAGAATTTTCCCCCCACTGGAGGGGGAAGTTGATGGGCTGGCGACGCCATTTTACGTGGGCGGGCCAATTAAGGCCCACACAGCGTGACGTCCGCAGGGAAGCGCTATGCGCTGTGTGGGTGGGGAGGAATTCCTAAAATCGAGAGTGTGCTCTTTCGTGCATGCGCACGAAAGAGCACACTCATCTCGCTGAGGCTAAGTGCTGCCTCAGGGAGATCGGCTCTACTTTCAACAATATTAAAAATAGAAAAAAAAATTCCCTTGAGTTGGGACATGTTCATAATTTCCATAATAGCTTTGTTAAAATTTTTAAAATCCCACATGAAACCTCATCCTACCGGTGGATGAGGTTTCATGTTTTTTCTAGTTGCCGCTGGGCTCCTGGCCTGCCCGCCAACATTAAGGTTGGATGGGCAGGTCCTTTAATTGCTTAATTGATCTTGTCAATGGCCTCAATTGGCCATTGATAGGGTGGTGGGCTGATTTTGCTGCGCCCCCGCCTTCCTGAAAATTTAAATGGGGCAGGGTGACTTTGGGAGTTCCGCCCAACATCATCCCATGTCATCTTACATGTTGGCGAGCGGGCCCTGTCGGTAAAATCCTGCCTATAGAGTTTGCAAGAGAAAAATAAAAGAAATGATCTGGGACCAATGTTTCAGGCCATGAAAGTTAGAAGAGGTTATGATAATGAAGGAATTTAGAAATAGCATTCCAGTAAACAATAAGACATATTTAGATGAGCAAAGCCACAAGATCAGGGAAGCTGCTGTTTTAGCCAATACATATGATATTTCACATAAACAGTTAAGTGTAGGAAAAGGGGCATATGGTAATCAGGAGGGAAGCTGGAGATTTAGAAAACCTCATGATGGTAAAAATGTTAGTAATAAAGATCAAACTGAAGGATGCCAGCCTATTAAAGATGGAAAGGTGGAAAGTGGAGTTGAAGGAAGGAAACTGAAATCTTACCATTGTAATAAGGCTGGGAACACAAGTTCAAGTTATTGGAGGTTAATCAGGAAATTGATTGTGGTAATTGGAACTCAGAAGTTCTGGATATGAGTACTGTGGGCTCTGAGATCCAGAGACAAGAAAACCCAGTGGTTTGTATACAGGTGGAGCAGGAAGAATCATTGGTAGCTAGAGAAGTGTGAACTTACCCAAGAGGGTCCTGAAGGGCAGATTGCAGGGATATTTAAAGATTTTATATGTGAAGAGAAAATATATCCATGTGTACAGGAGGAGAACAGGAGAGGATATCAAAATTTTACAGGATAATGGGGCTAGCCAGTCCTTAATGTTTTGGGATAGTGCTATCTGTTGTCCAGAAGTGTTATTGCAGGACAAAATATTAAAGTAATCCATGGCAAAGCCCAACCTATTTCATTGTGTAAGGTAAATTTAAAAAGTGATGTGAAGGCAGGAGAAGTGATTGTTAGGATAGTGGAGAAATTACCCATTACGGGTGTTCAATTTATTCTAGGGAATGATATAGCTGGATCACATATGGATGATACCTACTGTAGTAGAGCAGCCTGTTGAGACACAAGCAACAGAGGTGTTACAGAAAGAGCATCCTGGATTGTTTCCAGATTGTGTGGTATTGAGATCACAAACACAAGTTTAAACGGGAAGAGGAGGAATCTAAAAGACAGGAGGAGGTTACAAAATTTAGTTGGCTGGATCAATCTTTGAAAAGATTTCTCAGGAGGAGAAAAGTAAAGAGGATGACGGTGAAGTATTTAGTTCAGTGCAGTTAGTGGACTTACAGCAGAAGGATTCAGATTTAAATAAATATCAGACAGCTTATTCTGAAATAGAAGCAGAATACACTTCAGAGTGTTATTACATTAAGAACAACATGTTAATGAGGAAATTGAGACCATCTCATTCCAGCAGATGAAAAGTGGGGTGGTAATAAGTAATAATACTATCTGGGTACTGGAATTAAATTTTGAAAGTGGCTCATGAAATTGCAATGGCTGGACATTTGGGAATTAGGAAAACTAAACTAAAATACAAAAATGTTTCTATTGGCCTGGACTACATAAAGATGTAGTCAATTTCTGTCAAACATGTCACATATGTCAGGTGACAGGAAAGCCTCAGGCAATGATTAAGCCTGCACCTTTAATTCCAATTCCAGCATTTGAGGAACCTTTTAACAGGGTCCTAATTGATTGTATAGGACCCCTCCCTAAGACTAAAAGTGGAAAGCAGTACTCACTGACAATCATGGATGTGTCCACAAGATTTTCAGAAGCAATACCTTTAAGGAAAATTATAGCAAAGGCTATTGTAGAGGAATGAAACAAATTCTTTACAATATATGGATTACCAAAAGAAATAGTCAGATCAGGGATCAAATTTCACATCACAGCTGTTTAAGGAAGTAATGAACAGCATGGGAATAAAGCAATTTAGGTCATCAGCCTGAATCATGAGGTGCATTAGAAAGGTGACATTAGACATTAAAGACTATGATTAGAGCATATAATCAAGACTATCCACATGATTGGGATTGAGGAATTCCATTCTTGTCATTTGCTATTAGGGACACCCCAAATGAGTCAACAGGGTTTAGTCCTTTTGAGTTAGTCTACAGTCATGAAGTGACTCAAACAGATTCAGGAGAAATTAGTGAATCAGTTCTGAAAGAAATCTCCTGGATTATGTGACAGAATTTAGAGAGAGATCCAGTAAAACATGAATTATCAAGAAAACATTTAAAGATCTCAACAGGTGATGAAGGCAAAGGCAGACAATAGGGCAACAGCTCATAGTTTTGTGGCAGGTGTAAGTGTTAGTATTGTTGCCCGTGTCAGGTGAACTGTTGAAGTCAAGGTTTAGTGGACCTTACTAAAGATGGAGTGAAGTAATCCACATAACAAGTACCCCAGTTGGAAGGAAGAGGCACTGGGTGTGCCATGCAAATATAGTCAAAAAATACTTCAGAGAGAATAAACAGGAGGAGATACTGGTGGTTGTAAGGAAGGAAGTTGAGGTAGGAACTAAGGGTTCTGAAATTGATCTTTCTCTGATTAAATTGGACAATGAAGAAGAGCTTAAGAATCTAGATGTAACATTTGATTACCTTCCAGAAAAGTGTCAAAGTGATTTAAAAGGGCTGTTTAAAAGGAAATAAACTGGGGAAAGCAGATTTAGCTGTACATGATGTTAATGTGGGGAACGTCAATAAGGCAACACCCATATAGATTAAATCCAGTAAAACTAGCTCAAGTGCTGAAAGAAATTGAATGCATGCTTCAAAATGACATCATAGATCTCACAGTTATTGGAATTCACCTATTCTAATGGTGCTGAAACCGGATGGATCACAAATGCTGTGTATTGAATGTAGTAATGAAAGCAGATTCCAACCCTATTCCACAATTGGAGGAATGTATCTAGAAAGCAGGGCAGTCAGCTTTTATCACAAAAATTGACTTGTGTAGATATTGGCAAGTACCCTTATCGGAAAGGGCAAAAGAGATATCAGCTTTTGTGATGCTGGATGGTCTATACCAATGCAAAGTAACATCTTTTGGTATGAAAAATGCACTAACAACATTTCAGAGACTAACAAAGTGACTAAGGGACTGAGCAATTTTCTTTATATTAATGACGTAATAGTATTCAGTCAAATGTGGGAAGAACATTTACATCACTTAAAGGAACTGTTTGATCAACTGCAGGAAGCCGATTTGGTTGTGAATGTGGCTAAAAGTGAATTTTTAAAAACCAAGTTATATATTTAGGCCACACTGTTGGACAGGATCAAGTGGCCCCACAGGATGCAAAGGTAAAAGCTATTGTGAAATTCCAAGCGCGTGAAATGAAACAGGAAGTTTTCTAGGCAGGAGTGGATTTTTATCGGAAAGTCGTGCCAAACTTCAGCACTGTAGTTGCTCCGTGGACTGAATTATTAATAAGCAAAAAATTCCAATGGACACAGGAGTGTCAGAATGCATTTGACAACTTGAAAGCTGTAATAAAAACTATACCTGATTTTACAAAGCAGTTTAAATTGGCTATTGATGCCAGCAATATTGGTATGGGTGCTGTCTTGCACTAGATGGAGCACTAGGAATCAAGAAGCCAATAGGATATTTGAATGGGCACCAGAAGAAATATTCAACTATAGAGAAAGCAACCTTAGGTTTGGTGTTAGTTTTATGTTATTTAAATGTAGGTTGCAAACAATTCTTCAAAGACGGTTATATATTGTCATGAAACTTACTTTTGTCATTATATTATTGTGGTTTATTGTAAAGTAGGGGTAAATATAGTTGGGTCTGTGTGTGATTTAATTACATGGAGTCAAATAGACTGCAAGTTTGAAATCATCAAAAGAAGCTAGGTACTTGATACGCTAATGAGTAAACATGGATGCTGGCTTAGCATGCTAAGAGAATTTGCCTTTTTAGATAAATGAAGAGATTTGGATTTGGATTTCAAAGGGATCTTAGTTAGTTTACAAAGCCAGAAAAGCAAGGCTAAGGTATGTGTTTATTTTTCCCACATGGAACAATAGGATTTACATGTTGAGAGAGAAACAAAGATAAAAGGAGAATGAAGGACTGTGTGAAATAGCCTTAATGAAGCCTCCAGAATTTGTGCATAGTCTGCTATATAACAAAACTGAAGTTGGGGAAAAGCCATTTGGAATTCCACTGTCAAGTGGGTATTGTGTTAACTTGCAGAGTTTATTTTAAATCTAAAATCTATTTTGGACCTTTAACTTAAAAGGGAGTGTAACTGGGAGTCAGATTAATGAGGAATTTTAGGAGTTATTATAGTAGTAAGTAATTCTAGTCTTACGTTATAATAATAGATCAGGTGTGCTATGACTAATCTGGTACTAATGACTGCTGCAGATTGAAGCAATTGTTTTTCTGTTGTTCTAGAAACGAGGTTCCTGGATTATAATCCGAAGAAAAACTTCTGGACAAGAATTGCATAAACAAAAGTATACAAGAGATGGGGTTGAGAGGCTGGTGCACAGGATGGTGGTCAGAAGACCAGTACATAGAAGGCATGTACATATGAAGCAAATTTGAGACATGAGTACATAAACAGATACACAAGATAGGATAGAGACATGGACACATGGGTCAGAATTTTCCGGCTGACGTGTGGGTGGTGGAGCCCGCACATCAGCGCTTAAACGCACAGCATTGCGATAGTTCGGTCGGACGGTGCGCTCAGCAGCGGGGCGTTCACCTGCCATTAATTAAAGGCTTCGTTAAGGCCTTTAACTTGCCAATTGTCCTGGATTTTGAGGGGCCCTTGCAAACTTCGGGTCGAAGCACAAGCCCAACGGGCAGGCGGGTAGGAGATTTTTTAAGAAAACTCATGCAATGTCGAGATATGTGGACTTAGAGGGGTTGTTCATGTCTTACACGAAGTTTTAATTGCTGAAAGTGTTTAAAAGTTGCCAGTTTGATTGTTAGCAGTTCTCATCGATTTCTAAGAGCTTCTTGTGTACTTTGAAACCAATCTGCAGACAGTAATCTTTCTCGGGCCTGCAGCTTTCCGGAGGCCCCCATTTAGCCTGGGGGTATGGGTTCTGACTTCTCCACTGGAGAGATAGAATAAGAAGGAGGCCAGGACTGGACAATCAGCCTCCAGGGGAGTCACCTTTGGGAGGCCATGCGCAGGCACAAGGGGCACAGGGCCAAGAGGTTGTCCAAGGTGCAAGGGGCCACAGAAGGCACCACTATCCTGCTGCCAGGGTATACAGGTGGTGAAACAGCGACCTCAATATGACTGAGGTGCAGAGCCGAATAAGGCTCCGACTCTCAAGAGAGACAGTCAGCTATATCTGTCAGATGATTGGCCCTGAGATCTCCCCTAACTGTGTGGGTGGACACCCCATGCCAGCGGCTCTGAAGCTCACAGTTGCCCTCCACTTCTATGCCTCTGGCTCCTTCCAGGGCTCAGTGGGTGATCTTTGCGGTGTCTCCCAATCAGCTACCACACTTGTGTCAAGTAGGTTACAGATGCTCTGTTCAGATGGGTATCCACCTTCATCCAATTCTGCTGCGACCAGGCAAGTCAGGCACAGTGAACCAAAGGCTTCGTGGCCATTGCTGGCTTCCCCCGCATCCAGGGTGCTATAGACTGTGCACATGTGGCCATCAAGGCGCCAGCAGGTGAGCCCAGTGCCTTCGTCAACAGGAAGGGATTCCACTCCATGAACGTGCAGATAGTGTGTGATCACAGGATGCAGATTCTGCAAGTTTATGCACGGTACCCAGGCAGCTCCCATGACGCCTACATCTTCAGACACTCCCAGGTGCTGGGGCTCTTCAGTGCTCCGTCTCGGCTGGATGGTTGGCTGCTGGGTGACAAGGGCTATCCCCTCAGAAGATGGCTCATGACGCCTCTCTGCTATCCAAGAATAGAAGCTGAGGAGCGCTACAATAGGAGCCACGGCACCACAAGGGTTGTGGTGGAGAGAGCCATCGGTCTTCTTAAGATGCACTTCAGTTGCCTGGATCGCTCAGGGGGCGCACTCCAGTACCCCCCAGATCGCGTCTCTCTGATTGTGCAGAGCGCAGCATGCTACCACTATCTTGCACTGGAAAGAGGGGATGCAGTTGACGATGAAGACCTTGACGCCCTGGATGAGGCTGCACATGATGAATCCAGCAGTGCCTCAGAGGATGAGGAAGAACAGAGCAATGATGAGGGGCAGAACAATGACCCACAATTACACCAAGGAGGCAGGGACACCCGGGACAATTTAATCCAAAGAACCTTCAGCTAGCTCCACACATATGGATCAGCATTGCCTGTCACTTCCACATGTGGCACTTAGGTGCCACATCTTCCACCTGTTCAGCTGCAACTAAGGGCTTAGTACAGAAACATCAAACACTCATGATAAATATGTGAAAAAGAAAAATGCACCACAAACAAAAGTACCTCAGCCATGGTTACAAAG
The DNA here is from genome assembly GCF_017639515.1 of Carcharodon carcharias. NCBI lineage: Eukaryota > Metazoa > Chordata > Chondrichthyes > Lamniformes > Lamnidae > Carcharodon > Carcharodon carcharias. The sequence continues at coordinate 119,943,763 of NC_054473.1, read as the reverse complement.
GTGGACTTTATTCTGTCCAAAAGAAAAGCAAACAACACTCCATTGCAATAAGAAGAATTTGGGTCCCTATTCTAAGGGCAACACAAAATCACCAGTGACATACCCGTGGAGTGCCTAAGGTGCGTTATGCTTACGTTTCGGGTGCTACGTCTAGGTGTCGCCCCATCACTCGGAGTGGCTTGAGAGACAGCCCGCTGACTCTGCTGTCCTATTGGCCTTGATGACCTTGGCAGGTGTCCTCTGGCCTGTGGAGCCTGTGATGGCTCCGCCTGGGAGGGAGTGGCCAGTTGTCGCAGCCTCAACGGAAGAAACATTGACTGGCAGAGGGGCGGAGGAGCTGCTGGCCTCATCCGGAGCACCCTGAAAGCAGTTCGCAGTGATGACAGGCAGCTGCTGCGCCGATGTGAGGTCCCTTTCGACCTCCCTGCTCACTGCAGATGCATGGGCACCGAGCGCTGACGCTTGTTGCCCACAACATCTCCCACATTGGGAATGACCACCCGTGGTCAGTACCGCTGTGAGGGCTTGCAGGTCAGAGAGTATCCCAATCATAAAATGTTCCATTCGATTGAAGCCCTTCTCTATGAGAGTCGCTAATCTCTCATTGGAGGAAGCCTGAAGCTCTGCCCTGAGGGTCAAACCTTCACGTGCACTCTGCCTGGACTCCTCCGTCGCAAAGAGCAACTGAAGCGTTCCCTCATGCCACCCTGCCAGATGCAAACGCGCTTCCTGCTGCCTGTCCTGCAGCTGCTGCATTGGGGACAACTCCAGAGGCACGTCATCAGTGCCGGACTCAGCATGTGTCTTGTCCCCTGCAGCCCTCCAGCTGCTGGTGCCATCGGCACTGTCTGCCCCTACCATCTCCTCCAATGATTGTGATGTGCCCTCTCCACTGTGACCCGAGACACCAGCCGACGGCAAAGTCCCCACCGAGGTGTTTGTGTCTGCACTAGTGCCTGGCTGGCTGAAGTGATGTGCCGCAAGTTGCACGTGTTGGCCCTCAGGGGTGGAGGGGGGCTGCTGTGTCGAGGTGCAGGTCGCTCTGGTGGTGATGCTGAAATTAACAACAAGGACACCGCATCAGTAACCGTACATTCAGTTCAACGTTTCATCCCTTTTCCCCCCCCAGCCTCATAAGTTGCTCACCCTTCAAGACCCTAAGGGGACAAACATTGGTGAGGTGAGAAAGAATCAAGAGGAGCCCCAATCATTAAATGCACATGCACACAGACTGGTCAGACGGCCTCAGGAATGCCACATGGCATGTTATGTACCGTAGGAGTGGGGAGAGTGCACAGGTACCTGACCTGGATGCATTCTGGCCTGGATAGTTGCGGGGCTGAGGAAACATCGCAAACAGTAGCGACATTTACCGTGGATCACAGGAGATTGAAGGGTCACATTATTGGCCTTCATTCCGTTAGGAGGGGCATAGACCGGGTGTGCAGAAGGCAACATTTCCCCTTGGCGCAGGGATGAGTAACATGTTGGCATTTATCTAAGTTGAGTGCCATGAGGTTCACAGCTGAGGAGTTGAGGACCTTTTGAACAAAGTAATGTGGGGCGCACTGGCTGAAAGGGTGCTGGAGGTCCCAAACCCCCTAAGATGCATTAACTCTTTGGCTGTGCAGCAGCGATCCAATGGTATGTTAGACCATGGTGACAGTGGTCACAATGGCATAAGGTGACTTTGGAAGGTGGTGGAGATGCGAATCCTCAAGGGGACAAGGGTCCCTCCTATATGACCCACACATCAGAATGTCTCAGCCTGTGAATGAGCATTGTTTCAGCATTAATGATTGCAGCAATCATCAGTGATTTGGATGGTGGGCAGACAGAGTGGATGGGACTCTGGACCTCAAATAACTGGCCGCTGGATCCCAGCCTCGCCGCCCCCGGCCGCCCTTGCCTCCTGCCTCCTGCCCAGCTTCATGGCCTGTTCTTCAAAGGTTGTGAGGTGTTGGAGGGGGGCGCACCCACCTCCAGTCCTCCGGTGCTCCCGGGCATTGTGGTGACTTTTTGCCTGCAAAACAGAGAAGAGGATTTATTGGAGCTGTTCGCTCATGTACTCTGCACACGCATACCGCACCCCAACCACAGAGGCCTATCTGAGGCCTCCAGCGGCTCCTGTCCACACTACTGGTGATCAGTCCCCAGAAGATATTTCTGCTGGTCCCAAACCCTTCCCCCAAAGGCCACCTTGGACATATTCGGCGTCCATCACTTTGAATAGCACATGGGTCTTAGCGCCCGTGGCAAGGAGGTACAACTAGGTGCGGCGCCGATGCCAGCAGATGCCACTTGGCCAAAACACCCTGAGGTACCCCTTGCACCATCTCATTACCATCAATATGACGTGTTGAAGTTCTGAGTATGTGTCTGGCGGTCTCACCTGCAGGTTGCCCCCAAACTACTCAAATGTCACAAACACCAACATATGCTGAGGGGAGAACCCTTATTCACCTCAACCACTAAGGCTGATGTAAACATGGTCAGTACCCATTTGCACATCCAGCGTGAGCCAGATGCCCTCTGCAGTAATGACAGCAAGACGTGGTGGGTGGGGGGGGCTCCAAGGCGAAGGCTGCCTTCTGGGTCAAATGGCCAAGACCGACATGGTACTCACCCGTCCAGAGCACAGCAAATCATTGAATCGTTTCCTACACTGGGTGCCAGTGTGCTGCACATCATCATGGGCGCTCACAGTGTCACCCACCTCCTCCCATGCCTGGCTGGTGACATGGGGGGCCCTCCTCCTCCCATCCTCCGGATACAGCATGTGCCGATGGATAGACACCTCTTGGAGGAGGACAGCAAGGCATGCATCTGAAAATCGGGGTGCATAGTGGCCCTCTGCTCGCCTCTCCTGCGGCCTGCGCCCCCCCTCCTCCTGCTCATGCTGCTGTCCAATCGGTCCTCTCTCCCTCTCTCCATGAGTGGCCATGGTGCACTGCCTCAAGCAGGCTGCCTGGCCACTCTTTAAACAGGCTGCTGGCTCCCCATTGGAACTGGCAGTCTGAGGCCGCGAGCTCCCGTGACTATTTTCCCGTTCTCCATGGGAGTCACTTACCTGCTGGACGGGCCTTAATTGGCTCGCCTGCGGAAAATGGCGATGTGGCCTGTTTCTCCAGCGGCAATTGGCCGCCTGCCCGACCGACAAACGGAAAATTCTGCCCATGAGGTTTATATGGGTAACACGTACATAGGATACAAAGTTTAGCACAGGTACACTAGGTAGATAAATAAGACATGCACACACAAGAAGTAAATGCAAGGAAAGTAGAGTCAGTACACAGGTATGCCCAAGGTAGATGCACAGAAGGTAAAGGTCAGGGCACAGTTACAAAGCATGCAGATGCAGAATAAGCAGATCTCTCTCTATGTCTTCTCTCTGTCTCCACCATCTGTGCTGGTCTTTCTCCCCTGACATTCATCTGTTCTTCTGTCTCCATTACAGTATCAAAGTTGGAGTTTGTCATAAAATTTTCTCCAATCTTGCTCACTAATACATAACCCTGATGTTTTCCACTACTAAAGAGGCTGAATCCATTGTTTGGACACCTACAAATAGCACCTAACTTCCCTACGTCTGTGTTCTTTCCCCTGTACACTTGTTGCATATATTTGAATCACAAAAAGAAACTCATTGTCTTAAGAATTATCAGGCCTACATTTGTTTTTTCTCAAAGTTCCCAATATGAAAATAGAACATTCAGAGAAATAATGAGCAAAATAATCTGAACAGCAAGCACACGAATGCAGCAACATGCAGAGGGAAAAAGGTGCAAAGGTCAGACCCAAATTCTAAAGCTGGCAGTGTAGACTTTGTTGTAACAATGGCAGAGAAGATGTCAATTTTACAGTAAGTAGCACTTCTGTCTGGTCCAGTATTTATGGGTTTCCTTGAAAATACATTGATTAAGCAAGATTTATATGGACTATAGTCAATTATATCGACAGCTCAAACCAAGAGATAGGTATTAGGCAAAGGTGCATCAGTGGCAGAATGGCATGTGAATACATCTGGCATTTTTGTCCAACTTTGCAAACCCTGCTTCGTACAGGAAATTTCACCATTTTATCTCTCCCGCATTATCATCAGGAAGAGGGCCGAATGGCTATTTGAAATGCAAACTTTTTTAAAATCATAAAATTTACATTTTTTGTACACATTTTCAAAAAGGACAATTTGCAATAAGATGCTCACCCATGAATTTGGCTTCAACAACATTGCTACTTTATAGTAATTTGTGTTCTATTGTATTTACTTACTTCAGTTTCTATAGATACCAGTTAAAGATTGCCTTGAAAATTTGTTACCTAAAGCCACTCCCTCCAGCTGAAGCATTCTATACATAAAACTTCAGTGGCTGTGCAGCAGTACCTCATCAAGACATGGGTGGAATTTTACACCATTTTATGGTCCTGCCTAAGTCAACAGAGTTTTGAATGCCTCGCTGCATTTTACAGCCCTACCCCTGTCATGACAGGCCTGTAAAATTTCACCCATGATGATAGAAAATGTCTGGATGAGCTGCTTCAATGAACTTTCAGCAAGAGAGCTTAGTGTGATAGCTGAGTATAAGGGCCAGTTTTGCCACCAAAGCAAGTAGCTAAAGTTAGGAAATGTCCTGACTTGACAGACCCACCTCATTTTAAAAGGCCCTGTTAGACCCAGTTTTCACTCTGGGGATGGGACAGCAGGACTGTGCCTGGCCCGCAGATTCCACAGGGGTGGAGAGTTCCCAGGTGAGCTGGTTAGAAGGCCTACCTCAGTCTTCTGAGACTTCATCCCACTTGTTTTAGAAGCTATTAGACACCTCCCCTGCCAACCACCACCAATGCCAATTACCACCTCCATCCATCCCTTCATAGCTCCCGTGACCTTCCATGCCAACTCATGGCCTCACCCCAGGCCACCTCCATAGCCACCCACCCAATATCCACCATAGGGAGATCTCAGGAGTCATGTAGAGATGGAAAAAATAAAACAACAATCTAATACAGCTTTCACCCATACATACTTGGTAGTGACAAAAATTCCTCATTCATGAAACCCAAAGTTATTAAATCTCAAGTGTCCAATCTCTTCTGAAAACAAAATTCTATTCAGACCCCACAATGACAGCTATTCCTTTAATAGTCTCTTTAAACTGTCAGTCAAACTGAACTCCAAACCCCCTGAGAAAATTGTAGTGCTTGAAACTCAGCCAAGTATTCATAGTGACATACTAGCTCTTGGAAAATATCAGTCTATTGGAACTCCACCAGTAGATGCCAATGATCTTTTCTAATTTATACCAGATAGCCTGTTTTTTTTTAAAAAAAAGTATGCTGGATTGCTTTAAAGCTCACTGACAGCTTAAGCCTGCTCCCCCTCCCCCCACCCCCAAAGTTTAAAGAATAGGGGATTTAAAAAGCTTCAGATCATGACAGAAACATCATCAAGAGAGTTTACATCTACTCCATCAATCCGCCACTCCCACACTGTAAGTTAAGGCTCATGGAACAGCCAAAATGAGTTGTCTTAACTCAGCTCTAAGTTCAAATGGACCTGCTGAGTTCACCTGTGTGAATCACACCCTGCTCTCCATCTGCCAACAAAATTTGGATTTGTTGGAAATATGCATCCAGGTCCCACTCCCAATTTATAAAGGTCCAAGGACTTCCCACAAAATTCTGTTCCTAAGGCTGTAATATCTGAATTACTAGTCCCACATTTCAGCATAGAACCCACAGACTACATCATGTCGTTTGTGGATAGCTTGGACTTTCCTGGTCTCTAATCACTAGTGAACTAAATCATTCAATACAAGACTGTAGACACCAAGTATATTTATATTTACTGCATGTCTCTGCAGCTGGTGAAAGCGCAGTGCAGTGGAACTCAGCTGAAGAGTTCAAGAAGATTGAGCAACAGTTTATGAAAACTATGGAGAAAGAATCAAGATTGAAAAACGTCCAGTTTGAGATGACATCGGTCCTCAAGTTACAATGTAGGGGCTGCCCCCTCAATTTCTTCCATTATCCCCTGAAGGTGCTGTCATATTGTTCCTTGAAAGTAGACTATCTTGCAGTACCTCGACCAAAGAAATATAAAGACTTACATTTATAAGATACCTTCATGAATGTAGGATATACCAAAGCACTATGACAAAGTCATTGAAGCATTTGAATAGTCACTGTTGTAATCTAGGAAAGGCAGCAGCCAATTTACCCCAGCAAGCACTCACAAACAACAATATAACAATGACCAATTAAATCTATTTTTGTGATGTTGATTGAGGGATAACTATTGGCCAGGAAACAGGGATAATGCCCTTGTTCTTCTTGAATAGCACCATAAGATTTGCTACATACACTTCAGAAAGTTGGGGCAGGGACTCAGTTGAACATATCATCTGAAATGTCCATGTGTGAGCATAGACAAAGTGTCCAGAGACTATATACGCATGCTTATACTTCCCAGTAAGAGTCACTGGATAATGATCAGGAGCAGGATGTTTGGGTGATTTTCTCCATCCTAACCCAAGTGCATTCTTGTCCTTACCTACCATCCACTCACATATATGCATTTCAGCAGGGAAATACTGAATAGTAATCCGTACCACTCACTCGGTCAAGGAACATACTCCTGAGGCCAGTGTGCCAATGTTACTGTGGCTGAGCTCAACCAACTCAGGACTAATATGGATTGAAGGTGGGATATTCCAGTTTGGTATGGCTCATATCGCACCATCCATCTGATGTATCTAGTCTCTGACCTATTAGAGGAAGTAAACCTATTTTTTATGTCTTGAAGAATAATTTGTGGACATCATTTATGCCTTGTTTTTCATTGTAGGCAAACCTGCCCAAGGATATTCAAGAAATGGTTGAAGGTTGTATGAACAGTGTGCAGGAGCCCATGTATAGAACTATAATGTATTACTGTGGGGGTCTGGTCTGGTCTTGTCAACTTTAAGTACCAACAGTTTATCCAACACTTCCGCCTCATCAATTTTGAACCTTTCTAGTGACAGAATTTCCTCCTCTGTCACCATGGTCTGGGTAGTATCTGCTTCCTTGATAAAGACAAATGCAAAGTATTCATTTAACACCTCAGCCATGGTCCCTGTCTCCACGTGTAAATCCCCATTTTGGTGCCTAATCAGCCCTATTCCTCCTTTTATTATTTATGTGCCTATTCCTGTTGGGATTCCCCTTTCTGTTGGCTGTCAGACTTTTCTCATAATCCCTCTTTGCTTCTTCACCTCTCCTCTGAACCTTCTGTATTCCGTTTGGTTCTCAATTGTATTTTCTACCTGGTACCAGTCATAAGCACACTATCTCCTTTTTCATCCAGGGAGCTCTAGATTTGTTTGCCCTACCTTTCTCTTTCGAGGGCAATATGTTGGAGGTGAATGGAAACTTCTATTCAGTGGGTCAGCTTACACCTTCCAGACATCTGGACATCACAGATCCTTAAATAAAGAAATGTTACAGCAGTATCCAGTATCTATAGCCATTGGTAATGAACTAAATCATGATGTAATTGAAAGGTGGAACAGACGAAAGATTAATTGCTCACTCTTTTCCTATGTTTTTAAACCATGCTGATACCTGTTGGTGTAGTAAATCGCATGGATAATATTTTCTGTTATAGATTTTAGTGATGGGATCTATGGCCAGGGACTGTACTTTTCTCCCAATGCCTCCACTGCTTGTATACTCTCAGTGGTAAGTAACAGTTTGATTTCATTACTGAAATGCCCTCTATTTGTGTGCGCGTTATTGGGTCTGCATAGAATCTGGTGAGATGAATTGATATGAAATACAAATAAAAACAAATGGAGTTTATGTTTCAGAGCTGGCAATTGTCAAGATCAGATTTTACTGTTAAGTATGATTCTCATCTGTGAATTTTAGTGACAAATGTTAGTGCTGGGGAATGGATCACTCAATGACTGTAACAATCACTCCTAGATATGCATAAAACTTCCACTATCCTGTTCAAGTTTCCTGTTCAGAGCAATTGCCACTAGTGCCAAATCGAAGACCATTTTATGCCATAGGCTTATGTGCACTAGGAACTAGATTGATGAATGCTGTAACATTGAGCTTTTATATGACCCGAAATGTTATGATGTTGCTATGAAGAGTTTGCAAAGAGTTCAATGCCATGTTTTTGATGTTAACCTAACATTTAAAAAAAAAGAAGGGTAGCTGGAGATCTATATGATTGGAAGAATTAATGAACTATTCTGAAGAGAAAATGTTACAGAAATCAGATTGTAATATGCAAAGGTAAACAACGGAGGTTTGCTAAGATTTATTTCTGGCTACATGTCCAGCAAGGGGCTTGACTGAACAAGACGTATTGTTGCTGCAAGCTCTTACACCAAAGGGTGAAGTTTCATTTAATGGTAGGGACTTTGACTGATAGTTAAGTGGGCTAATCTTCTAAACATAGATTTGAGGAAGATGTCAGAGGATCTGTTTCCACCTCCATTCTTCCACCTCTTCACCCCTCTACCCAGAGAAACAGTGACACCATACAGTTTGCTGCCTAAAACCATTTAGCTCGAGGAAAGTTAGCTTGACAGTGAGTTTTGCCTGGAGCAGTGATAGTAAACATACACATACACAAGTTCAAAGCGGTAATATGAAATTGGAGAATCTTGCGGTGAGAACTATTCAGTTCATTTTTTTTTGTTAAACAAACCAATTTGAGTTCTAATCACATCTGCCTTCTGCAAAAAAGAAAAGGAGAATCCATGTGGTACTAGTCCAATGCCATCTTTTCTGGCGCTAAGTTTTTATGTTGGATGATCATGCTGGCGTTCACTGCCCTGGCCAGCTCCTGCTATTTCCCTACTCTTCTTGGGTGTATTGCCCCTTTTAAAATTATATAGCACCACACCAGTTCCCACTCTCCAAAAAAAAGTGATTTCCAAATCAGTGACAGTGACTTCCAGAACAATGGGAACTTGTTGACCCATAAGTGTGATTGGGTCAGTCCAGATCATGGGTCAATCCAGATCATGAGGCAGATACAAGCTACATTCTGCCATATTTATATTCAGCATTTCACCCTATAAGAAAATCCAGGCCAGAGTTTAAAAACACATTTCATCCAGAGCAGGGAATGTGCTATTGTAACACTGTTTCTGATTTGTGCAGCATAATGGTCTGATCCAGAGCAGTTTTCGATCAGATTTTTTCCTCATGCCGAACCCAATTGTTTTAGCAGTCACTGTTTTAGGCAGTCCTATTTTTAGGTGCCAAAGCCACTCAGCGCTCCTATCTTTAGACACCAAAGCCATTCACATTTTAAAAGCCTCGTACCATCTGTGTCTGTGTTTTCAAACTAGGTTCCACATGGATTATACACACCTAAAACTACATTTACATATTGATCTGCTCTGGTCTTTTGGTGCAGGGAGGGTGGGGGGGGGGATGCACAATTGAAGGGAGGGTTGCAAAAATTACATATTTTTTCCATTGATTTCAAGCAAGGATGTGATCTCAGATTAAAGTAAGGGGGTCCTATAGCAATCATACAATATTCTACTGCATGAAAACTAAAGGAATTTGGGAGGAATTCTATCGTTATTGCTCTGTATTTTTCCAGTAATTTTACCTAGCTACCACAGCACTGCATCATTGTCCTAAGAATCAAAAGAAACCAATCTACATTATGTCCACACAATGACCCTGTAGAAGATGCCAGCAGTGCAGATCCTGAGAAACAAAATGATTGGCCCAGCATGGCATTGTAAAGACTACAGAAACAACAAGTACCTCCTAGACTGTGTTGTAATTCAGATGTTCCAGATGCTTTTCCTTACACCCAACATAAAAGTTTCCCATACGTAAACCTACACCTCTTAACTGCATTAAGGCCTCGGACTGGATTTTCAAAGGCAGGCAGACTCCACGGACCTTGGTGGATTGGACCCAGATACAGCAAGTTCCACCCCCCATTTCCAACAGCAAGTTCCACCCCCACTTCCAACAGATCGTGTGTGTGTTGGGGGGGCATGGGGGTGGGGTGGGGAGGGGGGTTGCAGTTGGTGGCAGGGTTGCAGTTGGTGGCAGGGTTACGGTGGTGGAAAGGACATGATTCATATCAGCAGGAAACCCGAACTCAGCAGGGACATTTGATCATAGTGCTGCGATCAAAGAGACCCAATTTTGGCTGTTGCAGGGGCCTTAACCCACAGTACGGGAATCATGAATTGGAGTAGACATAAAACACTCTTGAAGGATGCATAAGGTTTGTATAACTATCATGATCTGAAGTTAAAATGCCCCACTCTTTAAAATAAAACAGGCTGTAGCTGTCAGTTTGTGTTGAAAAAAAACCTCTGCGGGCAGGCCATCTGATGCCAGTTAGGAAAAAAAATTAGCATCTTTTCTTGCAGTTGCAATGGAGTTCATTTTTGACATTTCTTAAAGGCTATTATGAATTCTTGGCTGAGTTTCAAAAGCTATCATAATTTCAGCAGGGGCGTCTGATTGACAGTTTTAAAATGCCATTAAAGGATTTGACATGGAGTCTGAAAATAAGGGATTAACCACTTTGAAGGGGCGCAGAGGAACCCCCAATTTCAAGTATGCATGAGAGAGAGCTGTATTAGATTGGTAGATTTTTTTAAATCTTTATATGGCTCCTGAGGCCTGCACATGGTGGATACAGGGTGAGTGGTTATGAAGGAGGCATAGTGGGTTATGAGAAGGCATGCGAGTGTGGGACATGAAGGATATGAGGGGGCATTGTGGATGGTTGTGAACTAGAGGACTTAACAGCTTCTGAATCAACTGGGACCAAGGCAGGCCTTCTAACCAGCCAACCTCAGCTCTCACTTGTCCATGGCCACTGATGCTCTGCTTCCTAGTTTGGCAGGCCCAACTTTATCCACATCCTCAGAGCAGAAATTACACATATCAAGTACTTTTTAAAACCAAACTGGTCCAGCGAGGCAGTAGCCAAAATCCAACCTCTTATGCCCAAAATACTGTGCTTGTGAAGAGCAGATCCATTTATTGTTTAGATTTATCATGCGTTGCACCACTTCAGATGATCAATATCAGTCTCAAAGACATGTTCATAAACTAAACAGGTTTGTTAAGGGGCATTCAGTTACAGAAGCAAACAGTAACAAGTTGAAGTCAGTCCAGATAGTGCAGTTTTGATCTAGTGCTTGAAAGAGTTAAACAAACAAGCTTGTCATCAAGTTCCTTTGAATGGCAAACAAGGTTGGACAATAAATCAATGGGTCTAACCAATCAAACCCCTACCAATTACAGTTTTCCTAGCTGTAACAAGGCAAGTTCTTCCACAAGATGCCGAGAATGGGCCACAATCGTTAAAAATGAAAGTTTTGAGTTTTCTTTCCCGATAGCTGTAAGTTAATGTTTTACACCCATACAACAAGGTGCTGAGAACACAGATCTCAAAAACTAATAGCTTGGTCCAGAGTCATTTTATTCCATGTATCTGCCAAGGTGCTAGTGGCTATCCGATGTGTGCATTGAATTCTGCATCAAGAGACAGATTGTCTGTCACCATGGATCCACAATAGCAGAATATACTAAACACTTCCAGTTGGATGATATTTAGTGTGATCAAGGGCAGAGATGTGACACCCTGTCCCATAACCACAGTCTTCTTGATGCTTGTAGTCAGACAGAACAAGTTACAGGCATGGGAGAGACAATCCATGAGCCTTTGTAGCCGATTTTTTGTGAGCAACTAAAGCATTGCATCATCAGCTGAGGGGAGTTCTCTGAACAACGTGCTGTTTGTCTTCGCTTTCAGTCTGGAAAGACTGTAGAGCTTGCCCTCCAACCTAATGTGCAGGTAAGCTCTTTCCATATCTGCAGGGAAGACAAAGGCCAGAAGTATGGAGAGAGAAAAAAATGAAATGGGGACTAGGACACAGCCCCATTTCATTCTATTCTTCATCCTGAAACTGTCAGAAGTAGTGCTATCAAACTGTACAGTACTGTACATATTGTCACAAAAGGAGATGAGACAGAGGAGGCTTGATGACCAACAACTTATTTATATAGCATGTATATAATAAACTTCCAAAAGCACTTCACTGGAGCATTACAAGAGAAAGTATGATACTCAGCCACATAAAGAGATATCAGATCAGATAACCAAAGATGTAGACTTTAAGAGATGTCTTAAAGGAAAGCAAGGTAGAGATGTATAGGGAATCTGGGCAGCTGAAGGCACAGCTATCAATGGTGGATCACTTACAATTGGGAACGCACAAGAGATGAGAATTAGAGCAGCACAGATGTCAGAGGGTTGAGAGGTTGGAGGAGACTAAACAGCTAAAGAGGGGCAAGGCCACGGAGTTATTTGAAAACAACGACGAGAACTTTAAAAAGCAAGACATGGTCTGAATTGGAGCCAGCGTAAGTTAGCAAACACAGGGGTGATAGGGGAATGAGACTTACTGTGAGTTAAGACACGGACAGCAGAGTTTTGGATGACCTCAAGTTTAGGAGAGTAGAATATGGGAGACCAGCCAGGAGTGCATTAGAATAGTCAAGTGCAGAACTAATAAGGCATGGATGAGGGTTTCAACAGGTGAGCTGAAGTTGAGTAATGCTATGGAGGTGGAATTAGGCAGTCTTAATGATGGCATGAATAAGAGGTCAGAAACTCATTTCAGAATCAAATGTGATACCAAGGTCACAAACAGACTAGCTTAATCTCAGACAGTTGCCAGGGAGAGGGATGGAGCTGGTAGCTGGGGAACCTAGGAAACCCAAAAACAATGGCTTCAGCCTTCCTAATATTTAACTGGGCAGCCAAGTGTCATAAAGTCCTGCCCTGCTGATGGTGTTGAATACTTCAGTGAGATTTTAAAAAGTTTAAGAGGAATATCCTGTTCCTTACACTTCGCTTGTGGCCTGGCATATGGAGATCACATCCACTGTAGATCTGCTAGCACAGAAACCACACTGTGCTTCTGGATAGATTCAGGCTGCAAGTAGATGGAATCTTAAGCATGACCCATACAAAGGCCTTCACAGTGACAAAGGAGTGAGATGCCCCTCTAGGTGTTGCAGTCTCCTCTGTCATCTTTCTTTTTGTATCACATGTTCTGCGGAATAGATGCTACCCTCCAACAGAAGCGAAGGTGACCATTGAAGATATGTTAGAAGGGACTTTCTATGCTTGAGCAATTCAGTTGGAATTCTATCCTTGCTGGGTGCATTTTGCTCACTAAACAATCAATGGCTTTTTCAAACTCAAGTGATTAAGGTTCTTCATCTAACTCAGCCATAACAGGAAATTGTGAGAGAGTGCATGTTAGTAATCAATATTAGCATAGCTGAATCTTCCTGATGTTTAACACAGATTTTCCAATTTTCCACTGCGGAGTTTTGAAACTGATATCTTCCTTAAAAGACCTCATTTTTAAAATGAACAACACAATACAGAGCAGAAACCCATAAACTAAGAATCAAAATACACTATTTTTGTTATATGTTCAACATATACCTGCTCTAAAATGAGAAAATCAGATGTCAACTTCTAACAGTCAGATAGTGAAATAGGAGACAAGATATCAATCTTTCCTCAGGTTTTAGATTTATTCTCAAAAGTAAAACATTACAAATCCAAACTCTGCCTATAACCAGTGTTCCTTTTTATGTGCTTAATTAATTATCCAATGAGTGCCCCCATCTGTATACATTTAACCTTAATTTATACAATAAGCAATTCACCTATCTGCCAGAATGTTGTAGGTTTTATTCAGGCCAGAGTAGAATAAATCAGTGTATGGTGTAACCAATTGGGAAAATGAGCAAAGGTCAATTATGCCAGATTTTCATCTATTTAACAGCCCATCCAACTTTCTAGTCAACTTTATACTGGAGTGAAAAGTACCTGCTTGTTACCAGATATTTATATTAAGGTTAACTTTTAACAGCATTAGTGTTAGCATTGACGACATTTCCTCGTGTTCACACTGGCATAGTGCTCAGGTCACCTTAGTAAACATCCACTACTGCTAGACTGTGCTATTTACAAGTGAATTTAATGAGCCCTAAAGGTAGATTTAGTCAATAAAAGGCAATTTTTGAATTGTTTTTCTTCCATTTACTTTGTTTCTTTTCAGTCTCTAATCAGTTGGTCAGGAGGATTCATGCCAACTAACACTCTTATATTTTAGTTTGTCAATGAAATTGGCCAGTGATTTTTTTAGAAGAAAAAAAGAGGACTAAAGGGTAAGGTAACAGGTTAGTCAGCCTGCATCAGACACAGACTGTACTCACCTGTCTGGTATCTGCTCACCCACCTAACTAGCAATGACTTTGCATACCTGGTTGCAGAGGCCACAAATCAAAAGGAAAGCTGGTGCAGAGCTGTACCATCTGCTGCAAAGACATCTCAACTAACACGCACTATAGGAATGCAGTGCCCTTGGTTGTAGTGGTCAGCTGCACCTAATGTCCTCTTTTTCTCTACCTCCTTCCAGACATGCTACAGTCCTATCCTATGGGGGAAAGAATAGCAAATGGCCACCTTCCTTGCTACCATCCCTCATTTTGAACCACCTTCACTTCATCAGCCATTAAACATAAGTTGGAGTATTGCCTGGCTCCACAACTTTGCTGCAAAAATGGTTTTCTGCTTTCATATTTATTGTGCGAATCACTGGGATTTTGCCAGGAATTTTTGTTGCCCAACAAGCCTTTGGAAAGGTGGAAATATACATTAAATATTCTTGGTGCTTTTGAATTACCACTAACATTTTGCAGCTACTTCTTATAAAGTTAAGCATCTAAGTAGTTCCTTAAGGACTGCTACCTCCCCATGTGAGCATCTAATTGTGCTAAGAGCTCACCCAAGCTATGCAAATGAAAATTAGATGAGATCAGCACATAAATGATTCAGTGGCTGCTACTAATGCGCTTCTCAATAATGTCTAAACGGAAGACCAATTGGAAAATCAACTCCAGTGGGGATCTGATTTATAACCCGTATTGTGACACAGGAATTGTCTTGTTTTACCTACTATGCATTACAATTATATACTGTATAAACATTATCTTAATGAAACAAAGTAACATTTCCAGCATTTTCTGTTTTTGTTTCAGATTTCCAGCATCTGCAGTATTCTACTTTTATAATATTCTCTCTTGTTAGAAAATCTCAAATTAAAAATATTAATCTCTCAGGATCATGGACAATTCCATTTAATGAGTATTTGGAAACTAGTAAATTCTACACAGGGAGGATAGGCTAGATATTGAGATAGTGTGATAGGATGCAGTGCAAACTCTGAATTGAACTCCACTGACATTGGTCACCATATAGACAGCCATACTCACTAATGCTTAATATTATTTCTTATTTATCTGCTCAACATGAATGTATTTATATGTGGGTGTCATTCAGTTCTTTGACTGACGTAAAGCTACCTTCTTAATTGATCATTGATGTAAGCGATTCATTTAGAGCTCTCTCACTGAAAGTGCTTTGTTCACAGAGCTCCTTGCCATGAGATTGAAAAATATACTGTCCTAGGAAATCATAGCTATCAGGCTGAAGATTTAACTTGCATAAGAGTACTTTATTATTAAATTAATTATTAGTGATAGCATCACTATTATTATGATAGCATCATTATTAGTGACAGCATCACTTTGTTTTTGTCCACAGCTCGGCTTGATACTAGTGGCAAATGTTTGCATCGGAAATGCAGAAACAGTGATGACTAAAAACAGAGAAAGGTACCACTTACATAATAGCATCATTAAGACATTCAGCTGTACTGACACATTAAAAAGTAGAGGGACAGATGATGTGCACATTCTACTGGAACACTCAAAACTATAAAGAAAGACCATGTGCAGAATGTTATTCTGTTGAGGTACTGAAGATACTGAGAGCATGTACACAATGGGCAGAATTTTACACTCTCTCCCCCAGCGGGATCTTTCAGTCCCGCCGCATTTTCCAGCCCCACTCCGCTGCGACGGAGCCATAAAATTCTGCCCAATGTTTTAGATTAACATTATTGTAACAAAATCCAGAAAGTACAAAAGAGACATGAAGACAGTATACTGAGATACTGAAGAATACAAAGACAGAAGGCCAGATATTTATGGAAAGGGAGCAGGGAAAAATGTTGGGGGGGAATGGTAGACCCTGGAAATTCCAGGAAAATGGGGTTGTACCGAAATTAACAGCAGGATCCCATTATCATTTTTTAACTTCATTTCTCAGCCAGTAGCTGGTCAAATCGGCAGTTTAGCCTGCTACCAACAGGGAAAGATGCAGCTGGCCAGGACACAGCTTTCTACTGCTGGCTTTCCCACCTGGGACGTCATGGGGCAGAAGGAGGTATCAGACAGGTGGGGGTGGACAGGCAATAGAGAGGGATTGTAGGCTTGGTGGAGGGGGTAGGGCAAGGTACAGTCAGACGATTGTGGCAGAAAATTTGCTCGAGGACGTCCTGGCCCGCAAACGTTGTTCTAAAACGCACTTACTTATTTAATCTGGTTACTGCTAGGATTCCTGAGCCTTGCAAACCCCAGCTAGCCATTGTTAAATTTAAATCAGAGTCCTAACTGCACTGTGGAAACCTGATTTTAATATTATAATGAGATGTCCCACCTCTCAAAGGGGGGACACGGACATGCCACAGAAACCACCAGCGTAAAAATGACAGCCAGCAAGTTGGATGATTCATGCCATTTTTAATTTTTCCTATTTCCTCCCTTTACACTGGTTGCAGGTCAGGTACAAATGGCCCCCATATAAACTAGCCATTCACACCCTCCAGGGTTTCTGAAATTCACCAATCCTGAGAGAAAATTTACATCAATACTGACAATTTGACTTTCAAGCAATTAAGAGACTGCTATTTAAATGTTTGTCACTAATATTCCAGGGTGTTCAGCTTGCGTACAACCTTCTGCAATTACTGCATCCATGCTTATCATAGGTATTCACTTATATCAGGCAAATAGTGCTATTCATCTATTGCCATTGTAATTATATAACAAAGGTGTTGCTTATAGCACAACAAGTGAGGCAACTATTGTGGCATATGGAAGGTAGAAACTTTGTAATCTCAATGTTTGCAAGTTGCCATCAGGCCCTTTTAATGCTTTTGAATTGATTATCTCTATAATAAAGACTCACAACACTTAATCGAATTACTCCAATACGTTGTAGTGGCAAATCAAGTTCACAGGGAACTTCAGAACAATAGGGTAGACAGATAAACAATTTCCTCTAATGGGGGAGTCCTGACCAAGGGACATAACCTTAACATTAGAGCTAGGCCAATCAGTGGTGATGTTGTGAAGCACTTTTTTACATAAAGGACTGTGATAACCTGGAACTTTCTTCCCCCAAAAAGCAGTTGAGAGTGCTTTTGATGGTTTATCACAAGGTTGGAGGGGAGGAGGAGGGATTTGAAGCTGGGAGTGATCATGATGGGAAGGCAATGGGGACAAGGCAACATACTGCCAAATGGCTTTTGCAGTTACCAGAATGCTTGTGTTGGTGTTGCGTTTGGACTTCTAAATGACTTTCTGCAGCTGCTTTTCTTGTTGTAGCCGAATTCAAAATTTCAAACCTGAGGTTGATAGATTTTTGTTTAGCAAAGGTATTAAGGAATGTGGAACCAAGGTGGGTAGATATAGTTAAAATACAGATCAGCCATGAGATAATTGAATAGTGGCACAGGCTTGAGCAGCTGAACAGCTTACTCCTGATCCTATGGGCAGAATTCTCCCATCCCACCCATGGCGGATTTCGTAGCATGGCGGGAGGCAAGAAACCAGCAGCAGCCAAAAAGTTGGAAACTCGCCACCATAAAAATAGTTTACGATACTCCCGATGGCAGGTTAATGGTGGGTCAGCTATCCTGCTGAGTTGTGGCATGAATGACATTTGCATCATTACCATCTCCTTAATGCTCAATAAATTAGCCTCGCGCTGGAATCACGTGCCGCTTTGCAATCTTGCATCATACCAGTGGGAAACCATGTCAGTCTGAATCTCGTTTGAAAAATAGTGGTGTACACATTTTGGACCTCACCTTACTCGAGGCTTCGAGGTGAGTGCAGCACAAATAGTCTATCTTCCATAGAGCTGCTTCGGTCTCATTGCGATGCCAGTGGAACACCACACTGCTGGGGCTGGAAGGTTGGTCTGCTCCCGGTGCTTGCCTCCGTAGTCATAAGGACACTACTGTGCCGCGGTACTCAGGCAGGACTTAACTTTAAGACAATGCCCAGTATTGCGACCGGGTTGGGGATTGGGTTTAGGGATTGTGTGCTCCCGGAGGGTGCCACTGTTGTCCAAAAGGACACCACTGTGCAGACAGGGCTGTGCATTCAGAAACCAGTATATCGACTGGGGAAGGTGTTCGGGAGGGGGTGGGTGGTGAGGTGGGGAAGGGTGAACGCACAGAGGGCAATGGAGAAGGAAGGCTGTGCTAGGAGTTGGGGTGGCATGGGGAAGGGTGAACACACAGGGGGCAATTGGGAAGGAAGGCTGTGCTAGGAGTTGGGGGAGAAGGGGGCACAATGGAAGACAAAGGGCCAGCAAGGCTTTGCAAGGTAGTGGGGGAGGAGGGGGGGAACGATGGGTAGACCGAGGGGTGGGAAGCTAGACCCCGACAAGGGATTTGAAACACTAACAAAGGGGTGAAAGGGATGCCGTATGTCTGAATGGGGGCGGGAGGATGCATGCAGACTCTCAGTGGGAAAGAGATGGGGTTGTTGGTGTGCCACATGAGGGATGGGTCACATGCAGACCTATAAAGGGGGGAGTGGGGGTTGGGTTTGGGAAGGGAGTCGTGTAATCTTCAGTCATCAGGGCAATGGGCAACAGTGTGAAAATCAAAGTCCTTGGTCTGGGACTTGCAGTCACGAGTCAGGGAGCTGAGACACTCCTGGGGCTCTGTGGAAAGCAGTCAGAGAGTACCTTGAGGCCTTGTAAACAGTCAGTCAATGAAGACAGTCATTGGATATAGCGGGCATGCCTCAGGAGTAATCACTGGGAGCTCCACACAGGGACAAGGGTTTTGTGCTCAGTAAGAGTAATGCACAGCTTGGTGTGCAGGGAAGTCTCACAGTCACTGTCCATGGGCTTGTCTGTCTCTGTACTGGGCTGCAGATAGTATGGTGATTGTAATGGCAGGCATCCGCAGCCTGTATTTGGGGAACACAATAAAGAGGGGTGGGGTATATGAAGCTTTGCTGGGGGTGTTCACTTCAGTAAGTGACCATGCACACAGCCTCCAGATGTGGAGGGTAGAGGTCCTTGGGTCATGGGCATTTCAGTAGTGATGGGCTCAGGTGGGAGGGTAGGAATGTCCACCACAACATCTATGGGATCCTGTATTATTGGAGGCTGGAGAATAACAGGAGGAAGCTCTACCTTCACATCATGAGGTTTCATGTAGATATCAGGGACACAGACAGTCAGAGAGGGAGCGTTGAAGCTCGTTTTGAAATAGTAGTGCAGAACCACCATCTTGGTCTACTGGAGTTATTGCACAGTTTTAATTTGAAAGTGGTACCGATTCTGAATGGGAGGGGTCTTAGGTTGTGTGGGAGGAATGCACTGTTGCACTAAGGGGCCCTTTCTGGTGGTGGGGGGGGGGGCTGTAACTTGTTGGTGCTGCAAGAGTGAACTGGAGCCTTATTATAGAGAAAGGAGGAAGACCTCCTAGCGAAGAAAGCCATTGAGAGCCAATGCATTTATCAGCACTGATAAAAAAGGAAGGGGGAAGAAACAGAAAGGGGGTGGGGATGGGGGAGGGAGCTCAAGACCTAAAGTTGTTGAATTCAATATTCAGTCCGGAAGGCTGTAAAGTGCCTAGTCGGAAGATGAGGTGTTGTTCCTCCAGTTTGTGTTGGGCTTCACTGGAACAATGCAGCAAGCCAAGGACAGACATGTGGGCAAGAGAGCAGGGTGGAGTGTTGAAATGGCAAGCGACAGGGAAGTTTGGGTCATTCTTGCGGACAGACCGCAGGTGTTCTGCAAAGAGGTCGCCCAGTTTACGTTTGGTCTCTCCAGTGCATTGGGAGCAATGAATGCAGTAGACTAAGTTGGGGGAAATGCAAGTGAAATGTTGCTTCACTTGAAAGGAGTGTTTTGGGCCCTTGGACGGTGAGGAGAGAGGAAGTGAAAGGGCAGGTGTTACATCTTTTGCGTGGGCATGGGGTGGTGCCATAGGTGGGGGTTGAGGAGCAGGGGGTGAAGGAGGAGTGGACCAGGGTGTCCTGGAGGGAATGATCCCTATGGAATGCTGATAGGGGAGATGAAGAGAAGATGTGTTTGGTGGTGGCATCATGCTGGAGTTGGCGGAAATGGTGGAGGATGATCCTTTGAATGCGGAGGCTGGTGAGGTGATAAGTGAGGACAAGGGGGACCCTATCATGTTTCTGGGAGGGAGGAGAAGGCGTGAGGGCAGATGCACGGGAGATGGGCCAGACATGGTTGAGGGCCCTGTCAACGACTGTGGATGGAAAACCTTGGTTAAGGAAGAAGGAGGACATGTCAGAGGAACTGTTTTTGAAGGTAGCATCATCGGAACAGATGCGACGGAGGTGAAGGAACTGAGAGAATGGGATGGAGTCCTTCCAGGAAGCGGGGTGTGAGGAGCTGTAGTCAAGGTAGCTGTGGGAGACAATAGGCTTGTAATGGATATTGGTGGACAGTCTATCACCAGAGATTGAGACAGAGAGGTCAAGGAAGGGAAGGGAAGTGTCAGAGATGGACCACGTGAAAATGATGGAGGGGTGGAGATTGGAAGCAAAATTAATAAATTTTTCCAAGTCCCGACGAGAGCATGAAGCAGCACCAAAGTAATCATCGATGTACCGGAGAAAGAGTTGTGGAAGGGGGCCGGAGTAGGACTGGAACGAGGAATGTTCCACATACCCCATAAAGAGACAGGCATAGCTGGGGCCCATGCGGGTACCCATAGCCACATCTTTTATTTGGAGGAAGTGAGAGGAGTTGAAGGAGAAATTGTTCAGTGTGAGAACAAGTTCAGCCAGACGGAGGAGAGTAGTGGTGGATGGGGATTTTTCGGACCTCTGTTCGAGGAAGAAGCTAAGGGCCCTCAGACCATCCTGGTGGGGGATGGAGGTGTAGAGGGATTGGACGTCCATGGTGAAGAGGAAGCGGTTGGGGCCAGAGAAGCAGTCCCTTTTACTGTTCTTAGACAGGTGCGGTGGTACTTTTAGGCTTTTAATATATCTGTTAGTAGATGTTGATAAAATGTTTCCCCTACAATTATTTCTTAAATAGGGAGTCAAGATAACGACAAATGAGTTCTATGGGGCAGGAGCAAGCTGACATGATCGGTCTACCAGGACAGTTCTGTTTGTGGATTTTGGGTAGGTGGTAGAAGCGGGCCGTCCAAGGTTGGGCGAGTATCAGGTTGGAAGCTGTGGGAGGAAGATCCCAGAGGAGATGAGGTCAGTGACAGTCCTGGAAACTAGAGCTATACCTTGAGTACCCTACCATCCATTCTTAATTAACACATTCGTTTAGATATATATCACCAACTTCAACACCTATGTGTTCTTTTGTTCTGTTGTCTGTGACATCTTTTGATGATCTGCTTCTATCACTGCTTGCTTGTCCTTACAACCACACCCCCCCCTCCACTTATCTCCCCCCACCACCCCACACACACACACACACACACACACACACATACACACCTTAAACCGGCTTATATTTCACTCCTTTCCTATTTCTACTTAGTTCTGTCGAAGGGTCATGAGGACTCGAAACATCAACTCTTTTATTCTCCGCCGATGCTGCCAGACCTGCTGAGTTTTTCCAGGTAATTCTGTTTTTGTTATCAGCAATTTATTGTTAATTAGAATGCAGATCAGAGATTGGAGCAATGAGCCAGGTTAGGTTGTGCTTGTCATTCAAACCTTCTCATACCAATCAGGGATTCAGGTCAAAAACAGAATTACCTGGAAAAACTCAGCAGGTCTGGCAGCATCGGAGGAGAAGAAAAGAGTCGACGTTTCGAGTCCTCATGACCCTTCAACAGAACTGAATTCAGGTGTCACGTTTCTGGGACGGCATCTTGGTCACCTTAATGTGGGTGGTAGCACCTCAAAAACAAGGCAGCATTAGCAACAATGTAAGTAGAGTTGAAACCACTGTAAACCATTACGGTTCCTATAGATCACAGATTGTGAGCTTCACTATCTTGAATTGTTCCTCATTTATGTCTTCAATGTTGCATTTCAGAGAGAAGGTAAAAGCAAAAATTGATCCAGGGTTCAATGGTGTCTTTCTTGAGGGTCCTAATACAATGAAGGAGGCGAAGGAAGGACATGTCATGCAGAGTGGAGCTCCACGAGGAGCTGATGTCCAGGGTCAAGGGGAACCAGAGAAAGAACAAGAGGAGAGACCCGAACATTGAGGTGAATCGACAGACCAAGATTATACTGAAGAAGATTCTCATATTTTACAAATGAGTGCGAGACAATGCTGAGCACGTCTACGCTTGCCCCAGCCTATGGTACATCACACCTGCCACATTCTTTTTGAAGATCTGATGCCTTTTGCAGTTGGAGGCTATCCCCTGGGAAGCTTTCCTACTGGGACCGGAGCAAAGGTAGATTGGGAACCAGAAGCAGCATAAATGGAGCCCAGGGATCGGACTGCAGCCTTTCCTACCTGGGATCGGAGTAGTGACAGGTCGGGAACTGGGAACGTTTCAGCTTCTGAAGAAACTAAGTGGGGAAAAAAACAACTGTGTTTTCATAGGAAACCAGTAAGCTGACTGGTCAGTAAATGCTTGGTGTAAGGAACGGTGTTAAAAGCCAGCTTAGGATACAGGAGTTAAGGTAGATCTATAAATAACAAGAAGTAAAACTTTAAAATTAAAAAATGATAATAAAAATGAAATAGTTAAAATAATTAAAATAAGTACCTAAAACACATACTCGTGTAGTTAAGAAACATATAACTTTTAATTGTAATTGTGGGTACAAGCACTTAATAAACACAGTAAATTGTAATATACATAAGAATTACTCCAAATAAATTAAGAAAATAATTTAAATAAATTAGTAAATAAATACTGTAGTATATGCTTTATATAAAGTTTAAGGTATGTCAGTGCAGCACGGCCATATGGAATATACATCTTATGGGATGTGGGAGGTTGTGCAGGCACATGTGCGCTCAGTGATGACATCTGCAGAAGTGTTGCCACCTGCAGAAGCCTGAGCTCCGTGTTTTGGAACTTGAGTGATGTCTGGAGTCACTATGGTACATCTGCAAGGCTGAGCATTACGTGGATAACAAGTTTAGAGAGGTGGCTATACCAGAGCTAAGAAGTACACAGGCAAAGAGGGAATGGGTGACCGCCAGAATAACTAAGAGAAACAGGCAGGTAGTGCAGGAATCCCCTGAGGCTATCTCACTCTCTAACCACTTTTCCATTTCAGATACTGGTGAGCGAGATGGTTCCCCAGAGGACTGTAACAAGAGCCAAGGTCGTAGCACCATGGGTGGCTCAGCAACACAGGAGGGGAGGAGGAAGAGTGGAAGTGCTGTAGTATTAAGGGATTCCATAGTTAGGGAAGCAGATGGGCATTTCTGTGGCCGTAGATGTGAATCCAGGATGGTATGTTGCCTCCCTGGTGCCAGGGTCAAGAATGTCACAGAGCGGCTACAGGACATTCTTTTGGGGGAGAGTGAACAGCCAGAGGTTGTGGTCTACATTGGGACCAATGACACAGGTAGGAAAAGAAATGAGGACCTGAAAGCAGATTTTAGGGAGTTAGGAAGGGAATTAAAAAGCAGGGCCTCAAGAACAGTAATCTCAGGATTACTCTCCGTGCCACCTGCATAAGAATAGGAAGATTGAGCAGTTCAACACGTGGCTGGAGAAGTGGAGCAGGAGGGAGGGCTTTAGATTTCTGAGGCATTGGGATCGGTTCTGGGGCAGGTAGAACCTATACAAAAAGGATGGGTTACACCTTAACAGGACTGGGACAAATGTCTTTGTGGGGAGGTTTGCTAGTGCTGTTGGGGAGGGTTTAAACTAGATTGGCAGGGAGTTGGGAACCTGAGGGGAAATTCAGAGTGCAGGGGAGAAAAACTGACAGTGGGAAGTAGTGAAGTATCAACTGATATCAGAGACTAGTATTAATATAGACAGAATACTTGGAGTTTTATAGAATCAGAGTAGGCAATAGTAAGTCATTAGATGGAGCTAGGATAAGGGGGAAAGTAAAAAGCCTAAATCAGGGCTGATGTGCATGTATGTGAATGTATGGAGCGTGGTTAATAAAATTGGTGAACTGCAGGCACAGGTTGACAAATGGAATTATGGTATTATTACTATAACAGAGACCTGGCTGAAAAAAGGGCAGGACTGAGCATATAAATACTCCTGGGTACAAGGTGTTTCGGAGAGACAGGAAAGGAAGAAAAGGTGGGGAGTGGCAATACTAATTAAAGATGGCATTACAGTACTGGAGAGAGAGGATGTTCCAGAGGGGTCAAGGACAGAGTCTCACTGGTTAGACGTAAGGCATGAAAAAGATGCAATAACATTGATTAGTGTAGTGTATAGACCACCAACTATTGGAAGGGATATGGAGAAACAAATTTGCAAAGAAATTATGGAGACGTGCAAGAATTATAGAGTAATCATAATGGGGGACTTCAATTATCCAAATATAGATTGGGATAGGAATAGTACAAAGGGACAAGAGGGGCAAGAGTCCCTGGGATGCGTTCAAGATAATTTTCTGCAGCAATGTGTTTCCAGTCCAATGAGAGGACATGCACTTTTGGACCTGGTTCTGGGGAACGAGTTGGCCCAAATGGATCAGATAACAGTGGGAGAGCCTCTAGGGGAATGTGACCACTGTATCATAAAGTTTAGGTTAATCATGGAAAAGGACGGGGAGCAATCCAGAGTAGGAATAATTAATTGGGGGAAAACCAGCTTCGATGGGATGAGAATGCATCTGAGTTGAGTGAGTTGGAATCAAATGTTGGCAGAAAAGATGGTGGCTGAACAATAGCCACCTTCAAAGAAAAAGTATTGCAGACAATATCGAGGTATATTCCTTGAAGGGGAAATCTGGCACAAATAAATCCAGAATGCCCTGGATCACAAGCGAGATAGAGGTAGAGGTGAAAAGGAAGAAGTGCATGTACAGCAGATGTCAGGGATAAAATACAGTAGAGAATCAGGCGGAGTATGGAAGGACCACAGGGGAAATGAAGAAACTAATAAGAAAAGCAAGGAATGAGCATGAAAAGAGGCTGGCAGTGAACATAAAAGGCACTCCCAAGGCCTTCTATTAACATTTAAATAATAAAAGGGTGGTAAAAGAAAGAATAGGGATGATAAAGGAGACTTGCACGTGAAGGATGGAGAGATAGCGCAGGTGTTGAACAAGTACTTTGCATCTGTCTTTACAATAGAAGAGGATCCTACCCAGGCCAAGGTGACAGAGGAGATAACTGGTACACTAGAAAACCTTACAATTGAGAGAAAGGAGGTGTTGGAAAGGCTATCTTTACTTAAAATAAATAAGGTAGCAGGACCGGATGAGATGCATCCAAGGGTACTGAGGGAAGTGAGAGTGGAAATTGCAGAGGAACTAGTGATAATCTTTGTCTTCCTTAGACACAGGGGAAGTGCCAGAGGACTGGAGAATTACAAATGTTACACCCTTGTTCAAAAAGGGGGGCAAGGATAAAGCTGGTAACTATAGACCAGTCAGATTGACCTCAGTGGTAGGGAAACTTCTGGATATTATATTATGGGATAAAATCAATAGTCACTTAGACAAGTGCAGGATAATTAAGCAAAGTCAGCATGGATTCATTGAGAGAAAATCATGTTTTACTAACTTGCTGGAATTTTTTGAGGAGGTAACAGAGAAGTTTGATTACGGAAATGCAGTTGATGTGGTGTGCATGGATTCTGTGGCATGTGAAACAGTGATATAGAACAAACTTTTGAGCAAAATTCTAGATCATGGAATAAAAGGGAAAGTAGACACTTGGATAAGAGATTGACTGAGTGACAGGAAACAGAGAGTAGTGATAAATGGTTGTTTTTCAGATTGAAGGAAGGTTTGTAGTGGAGTTCCGCATGGGGTCAGCGTTGCTGTTCCTGATTTTAGACTGTGGTGTTCAGGGTATGATTTCAAAATTTGCAGATTATACAAAGATTGGAAATGTTATCAACTTTGATGGTGATAGTCTTGAAATTCAAAAGGACATAGACATCTTGGTGGATTGGGCAAACAAGAAGCAGATGAAGTTCAATGCAGAGAAATGTGAGGTGATTCATTTTGGCAGGAAAAATACGGTGAGATAGTATAGAATGAAAGGAGAGCCTCTAAAGGAGGTGCAGGAACAGAGGGACCATGGTGTATACGTACATTGGTCATTGAAGATGGCAGGGCATGTTGAGAGAGCAATTAATAAAGCATATAGTATCTTAGCTTTTATTAATAGGGGCATTGAGTACAAGAGTAAGGAGGTCATGTTGAACTTGTATAAGACACTAGATAGGCCTCATCTGGAGTACTGCATCAAGTTCTGAGCGCCATATTTGAGGAAAAATGTGAAAGCTTTGGAGAGAGTACAGAGGAGATTCACCAGTCTGATTCTAAGGATAAAGAACTGTATCTATGAGGACAGATTGGAGAGGTTGAGACTCTTTTCCTTGGAGAAAAGAAAGCTGAGAGGAGACTTGATAGAGGTATTCAAGATCCTGAGAGGTATGGACACGGTAAGTAGTGAGAAATTGTTCTCATTCAAGAGTACATCAAGAACTAGAGGGCACAGATTCAAAATAATTGGCAAAAGGAGTAAATGTGATATGAGGAAAAACTTTTTCACCCAGAGGGTGGCTGGAGCCTGGAACAAACTTCCTGAAAGGGTGATGAAGGCAGATTCAATCGACGTAATCAAAGGGGAATTGGATTATTACCTGAAAAGAGAATGTGCAAAGTTACAAGATAAGGCAGGGGAGTGGGATTAGGTGGAATGTTCTTTCAGAGAGCCAGTGCAGACTCGATGGGCCCATTGGCCTCCTTCTGCACTGTACTGATACTGTGATAAAGGCTTTAAAAGTGACCACCACACTCAATTTCCTTGCCTGTACATCGTTCCATGTGACATCTTGCAGTCTGCAACACATAGATGCTTAAAGGAGGTCACAGATGCCCTTTACAAGAAGACACATCAGTATGTAAGACAAAAACAGAATTACCTGGAAAAACTCAGCAGGTCTGGCAGCATCGGCGGAAAAGAAAAGAGTTGACCTTTCGAGTCCTCATGACCCTTCAACAGAACTAGGTGAATCCAAGGAAGGGGTGAAATATGAGCTGGTTTAAGGTGTGTGTGTGTGTGTGTGTGTGTGTGTGTTTGTGGGTGGGAGGGGGCGGGGCGGGGGGTTTGGGGGGTGGGGGGGGTGTATTTGGGGGGTGGGGGGAGATAAGTGGAGGGGGGAGTGTGTGGTTGTAGGGACAAGCAAGCAGTGGTAGAAGCAGATCATCAAAAGATGTCACAGACAACAGAACAAAAGAACACAGAGGTGTTGAACTTGGTGATATCTAAATGAAAGTGCTAATTACGAATGGATGGTAGGGCACTCAAGGTATAGCTCTAGTGGGGGTGGGGTGGGGGGAGCATAAAAGATTTAAAAATACTTAATAATAATGGAAATAGGTGGGGAAAGAAAAATCTATATAATTTATTGGAAAAAACAAAAGGAAGGGGGAAACAGAAAGGGGGTGGGGATGGATGAGGGAGCTCAAGACCTAAAGTTGTTGAATTCAATATTCAGTCTGGAAGGCTGTAAAGTGCCTAGTCGGAAGATGAGGTGTTGTTCCTCCAATTTGCGTTGGGCTTCACTGGAACAATGCAGCAAGCCAAGGACAGACATGTGGGCAAGAGAGCAGGGTGGAGTGTTAAAATGGCAAGCGACAGGGAGGTTTGGGTCATTCTTGCGGACAGACCACAGGTGTTCTGCAAAGTGGTCGCCCAGTTTACGTTTGGTCTCTCCAATGTAGAGGAGACCGCATTGGGAGCAATGAATACAGTAGACTAAGTTAGGGGAAACGCAAGTGAAATGCTGCTTCACTTGAAAGGAGTGTTTGGGCCCTTGGACGGTGAGGAGAGAGGAAGTGAAGGGGCAGGTGTTACATCTTTTGCGTGGGCATGGGGTGGTGCCATAGGTGGGGGTTGAGAGTAGGGGGTGATGGAGGAGTGGACCAGGGTGTCCTGGAGGGAACGATCCCTACGGAATGCCGATAGGGGAGGTGAAAAGAAGATGTGTTTGGTGGTGGCATCATGCTGGAGTTGGCAGAAATGGCGGAGGATGATCCTTTGAATGCAAAGGCTGGTGGGGTGTTAAGTGAGGACAAGGGGGACCCTATCATGTTTCTGGGAGGGAGGAGAAGGCGTGAGGGCGGATGCGCAGGAGATGGGCCGAACACGGTTGAGGGCCCTGTCAACGACCGTGGGTGGAAAACCTTGGTTAAGGAAGAAGGAGGACATGTCAGAGGAACTGTTTTTGAAGGTAGCATCATCGGAACAGATGCGATGGAGGCGAAGGAACTGAGAGAATGGGATGGAGTCCTTACAGGTAGCGGGGTGTGAGGAGCTGTAGTCAAGGTAGCTGTGGGAGTCGTTAGGCTTGTAATGGATATTGGTGGACAGTCTATCACCAGAGCTTGCTCCTGTCCCACAGAACTCATTTCTCATTATCTTGACTCCCTTCTCTCTCCCCTTGTCCAGTCCCTTCCCACTTACATCCGTGATTCCTCTGACACCTTACGTCACATCAACAATTTCCAGTTCCCTGGCGCCAACCGCTTCCTCTTCACCATGGACGTCCAATCACTCTACACCTCCATCCCCCACCAGTATGGTCTAAGGGCCCTTAGCTTCTTCCTCGAACAGAGGTCCGAAAAATCCCCATCCACCATTACTCTCCTCCGTCTGGCTGAACTTGTTCTCACACTGAACAATTTCTCCTTCAACTCCTCTCACTTCCTCCAAATAAAAGATGTGGCTATGGCTACCCACATGGGCCCCAGCTATGCCTGTCTCTTTATGGGGTATGTGGAACATTCCTTGTTCCAGTCCTACTCCGGCCCCCTTCCACAACTCTCTCCGATACATCGATGATTACTTCGGGGCTGCTTCATGCTCTCGTCGGGACTTGGAAAAATTTATTAATTTTGCTTCCAATCTCCACCCCTCCATCATTTCCACGTGGTCCATCTCTGACACTTCCCTTCCCTTCCTTGACCTCTCTGTCTCAATCTCTGGTGATAGACTGTCCACCAATATCCATTACAAACCTACTGACTCCCACAGCTACCTTGACTACAGCTCCTCACACCCCGCTTCCTGTAAGAACTCCATCCCATTCTCTCAGTTCCTTCGCCTCCGTCGCATCTGTTCCGATGATGCTATGTTCAAAAACAGTTCCTCTGTCATGTCCTCCTTCTTCCTTGACCGAGGTTTTCCACCCACGGTCGTTGACAGGGCTCTCAACCCGTGTCCGGCCCATCTCCCGCGCATCCGCCCTCACGCCTTCTCCTCCCTCCCAGAAACATGATAGGGTCCCCCTTGTCCTCACTTAACACCCCACCAGCCTCTGCGTTCAAAGGATCATCCTCCACCATTTCCAGCAACTCCAGCATGATGCCACCACCAAACACATCTTCCCTTCAACCCCCTGTCGGCATTCCGTAAGGATCGTTCCCTCCGGGACACCCTGGTCCCCTCCTCCATCACCCCCTACTCCTCAACCCCCACCTATGGCACCACCCCATGCCCACGCAAAAGATGTAACACCTGCCCCTTCACTTCCTCTCTCCTCAACGTCCAAGGGCCCAAACACTCCTTTCAAGTGAAGCAGCATTTCACTTGCATTTCCCCCAACTTTGTCTACTATATTCGTTGCTCCCAATGTGGTCTCCTCTACATTGGAGAGACCAAACGCAAACTGGGCGACCGCTCTGCAGAACACCTGCGGTCTGTCCGCAAGAATGACCCAAACCTCCCTGTCGCTTGCCATTTTAACACTCCACCCTGTTCTCTTGCCCACATGTCTGTCCTTGGCTTGCTGCATTGTTCCAGTGA
This sequence comes from Carcharodon carcharias, assembly GCF_017639515.1. Taxonomy (NCBI): domain Eukaryota; kingdom Metazoa; phylum Chordata; class Chondrichthyes; order Lamniformes; family Lamnidae; genus Carcharodon; species Carcharodon carcharias. The sequence continues at coordinate 119,913,606 of NC_054473.1, read as the reverse complement.
AGCCCAGCGCAAACTGGAGGAACAACACCTCATCTTCCCACTAGGCACTTTACAGCCTTCCGGACTGAATATTGAATTCAACAACTTTAGGTCCTGAACTCCCTCCCCCATCTCCACCCCCTTTCTGTTTCTTCCCCCTTCCTTTTCTTTTTTCCAATAAATTATATAGATTTTTCTTTCCCCACCTATTTCCATTATTTTTAAGTATTTTTAAATCTTTATGCTCCCACCAGCCCCACTAGGGCTATACCTTGAGTGCCCTACCATCCATTCTTAATTAGCACATTTGTTTAGATATATATCACCAACTTCAACACCTCTGTGTTCTTTTGTTCTGTTGTCTGTGACATCTTTTGATGATCTGCTTCTATCACCGCTTGCTTGTCCCTACAACCACACCACCCCCCTCCACTTCTCTCCCCCAACCCAACCCCCCCCCCAAAAACACACACACCTTAAACCAGCTTATATGTCACCCCTTCCTTGGATTCACCTAGTTCTGTTGAAGGGTCATGAGGACTCGAAACGTCAACTCTTTTCTTCTCTGCCGATGCTGCCAGACCTGCTGAGTTTTTCCAGGTAATTCTGTTTTTGTTTCGGATTTCCAGCATCCGCAGTTTTTTGTTTTTACATCAGTATGTAAGGTTCGCTATGGACGGAGATAGCCAGGTTGTGAGATGCACTGGCTTTGCAGCCATCTCAGGCTTCCCAAGAGTGCAGGGTGCAATTGACTGTACCCATGTTGCTTTAAGGGCTCCATGGCAGTAGCCCCTAATATTTATAAACCACAGGCTACCATTCCAACAATGTACAACTGGTATGTGATCATTGGAAGCACATAATGCACGTTTGTGACAGGTACCCTGGGAGTTGCCATGACTCCTACAACCTGAGTCACTAACAGATGCCTGAGATTTTTGAAGGGCCTGAATGTCCGCAGGAATGCCTGCTTACAGATAAGGGGTACCCATTGGTACCCAATAAATTGGCTGACGACACCGATGCATTGCTCTCAGAGTCGTGCTGAGGAGAGGTACAATGCTGCTCACAGCTCCACACACTCCCTATTGGGCAGGCCATTGGGATTCTGAAGATGCTTGGACCACTCAGGTGATGCGCTACATGACACTCCCGGTAACGTTTCACGCATCATTGCTGTGTGTTGAGCCCTTCACAATCTGGCACTCCAAAGAGGTGAGTCCTTGCCAGAGGGTGAAATGGAGGAGAATGAGAGTTCTTCAGAGGATCAAGATCCGGAGGTCCAGGAACCATAAGAGGGTGATGAGGGTCAGTTTGAATGTGACGACATCATGGAGGAAGCAAGACATGGGAGATGTGCCTGTGACACTTTCATCGCTGAGAGATTCCAGGAAAAGTAAAGTGAAGGCAAGGGGAGATGGCCACAGTTCTCCTAGCCTTCAATGTCATTCCCTTTCATCTTAAGGGATGTCCAACTATTTGCATCGAAAACAAGTCCAGCTTTCACACTTGCACCTTCTGGCCTCATGATTCACCAGGCCATGATCTCTGCAATGGCCCACGGTGCCCTAAGTATGTGCTTGCTCTTGGAAGTGAGAGTGCACTGAACAATGAGAGCGATGCAAAAACTGACTTGAAGCAATTGCCGCCATATAACTATGGAACTACAGCGGCCAGTGAGATGAGGACATGGCTAGGGATCTCCTTCTCCCGTCCATGTCTTGTATTTTGCCACTACCACTGAGGAGACACAACTGCTGCTAGTCACTGACGGCTGATAAGCTGACATCGCACAAGGGTGCCGAGATTATCTTCAGTGAGGTTGATATCACATGAATGTTAATCTTACAGAGGGAGACTTATCACTAAGTGGGAGGATGGATGAACCTCAAAATAAGAGGATTCAAATGTACATTATCACAATGCCTTCAGTTGATGAAGCCATTCACAGAAACATCAAATGTATTTACAGAAGTTCAATATTTTTACAGTGGTAGCACATCCATGATCCAAAAATGAATTCAAAATTTCTTAATTTTCCTAAACCTACTACTATGCCTGGGTGCAGCCCCAACATCCACAGCATAAACTGACTGCTATGTCCTGATGTCTGTGATGAGCTTGGTGTACGTCCCCTGGTGGCCCGAGGCCTGGAGGGACCCAGCCTGATAAGGATCTTGTGCTCAGGGGCAGATGCACCCTCCTCAGCCTCAGCAGCTGGAGTGGATGGGGTCACAGGCAGAGGGAACTGTGAGCAGCTTAACACCCTTGGAATACCCTGAGAGGAAGCTGATGCTCATCCTCCCTATGGGTGCCCGAGGGCCCACCCTGACTCATTGAGGTGATGATGCACCTGGATGAAGGTCAGGGTGCCTCATACCTCTGCCCTTATGGTGCCCATCAGGGGCAGGAATCCAGGGCCGAGCGCAAATCTGGCAAAACCTGCTGAATCAAAGTGTCCATGGTGGTCGCCAACCTTCCCAAGGTGATCTTGAGGCACCGTGACATCAGACAGAATGCAGAGACAGACTCCTCCGTCCCTCGCTATAGTCTGCTGAGTGACTGCCAAATCTCTGCCTGATATTCCACTGCCTATTGTTGCATCTCCAGCATTGAGTTGGCAGCCACTCTCAGAGCCTCCTCATCTGACTCAGACTGAGCGGGTGGCTTGTCTCCAACAGCCCTCCAAGTGCCAGAGACCTCAGCTGTCCCTGCCTCTGACTGCTGTGGGTACATATCAGCGAGGTGTTCTCCAGTAGGTGAGCCTGAGTATAATCCAGATCTACATTGAGGTGTGTGTCTCTGCGCTGGTGGATGGTGCAGGTGAGCGCTGTGATGGTTCTTCCTCAGCTTCCTCTTTAGACATGGCCTGGAGGCTCAGACTTATGGTGGGCCTTGATCTATTGGTGCCTTTAAGATAGAGAATAGAGTTTCAGTTGATGAGCACGAAGATTGTCATTTACTGAGTGTCATGATGTGATGAACTGGTGGATGTGTGATTTATATGATGTTGCTGGGACAGTCACCCCTTCCCCACAGGAGAAACCCCTGTCCTCCCCAGTGATCTCGGCTGCAGTCTCTTCATCGAGTACAATTATGTCAGCCGTGCCTCCCACGGTCTGTGCTCTTTCCCTTCTGTTGTGGGCAAGCTTGCCCTGAATGAAATAATAGAAAGGCATGTGCTGAGAAGGGATGGAGTCTGCTCCATCTGGTTGGGAAAGATGCATGCCCCCTGTGTGTGGTGAACCCACCACAGAAGGGGCTGAGGATCAAGTGTGCGCAGCATGATAGATAGCACGGTGGTGTTGTGAAAGTTTCCATGAGACAATCAGTGGTGATGTGTCCCCCCCCTCCCAGCTAATGGTTGGGCGAGACCCCTGAAGAGAGTGGCCCTTTGATTAGATAATGCCATGATGAGATATTGGAGGGAGTTGAAAAATGACTTACCCTGGCAGAGAGGATGAGATTATTCATTCCCTTCCTGCACTGGATGTCGTTTTTGGCATAGTTGCCAGCCATGCTGACCTCTTTTGTGAAGGCCTTCCAGGCCAGACAGGTGAGGCTGGTAGGCTTCTGGAGCCATCAGGGCGTCCCTGTGCACCTGTACTCCTCTGATCAAGGGCCTGTTGGGTGAAGCTGGGTGCAGCCGCCTTCTTTTGGTTCACAGACATCTTTTTAATGGTCTCCTGGAGACAGATGGGTTGGAGGGAGTGAGATGTATGTGTTCAGGTGGTGTTTAAATATGGCAGATGAATCAGCTCCAGACCTGCCTGGTGATTGGAGGGAAATTATACTTGTGCATAATTAATGAGCTTCCAAGCGCGGAATCAGGCGCGAGTTCCCGCCATTCCGAGCAGCGGGATACGCATCGCAAAACCCACCCGCCACCGCACTCCATCTCAAAAATGGAAAATTCCACCCTATGTTACTATATTCCTAGCAATGGATAGAAACTGGGAGAAAATCCCAAATTTTGTTTTTTTATTACATTGTACAGCAGTTTTACCGTCCACTTCTTATAGTGGGGAAAATCACATTAATACTAAAGCTATAAGGAGTACTGTACTATAGGCGGATGTCAGATTTCAGCAAGACCTCCGATGTATATGGTCTACAGCTATACCACTATCATTTGCAGATACCCATCAAGTTCTGAGATAGAACCTGGGACCAAGATATCTACTGCTGCCTAGGCTTATGATCCCTTTGCCACATCCAATGAAGCGCAGATACCATGAAACGCACACATCCACCAAATTAAAAAAGCAAGAGGAGGGCCAGGATTTTCACGGTTTAAAACAGTGGGAGAAGAGCCAGGAGTTTCACAGTTTAAAACAGCGTGAGGAGAGCTGGGATTTTTACAGTTTAAAATAGCAAGAGGAGAGACCAGGATTTCCACTGTTTAAAACAGGAGAGGAGAGCTGGGAGTTTCACAATTTAAAACAGTGAGGTGAGCCCGGAGCTCGGATACAGAGAGAGGAGCTGCATGTGAAGGACAGTGGCGGCAGGAGATAAAAACCGGTGGCAAAGAGCCCCTTCGACCTATTTCTACCTGTCAGAGTCGACGTGTGAGTATCTCTTCCTTGTCTCTTTTGATTGGCCAAGTGGTTTAAATCAGGATATATATGTTTACTGCTGAAAAGTACAGTTAAGAAATTCACTTTTAAAATATTTAACATCCAAATTAATTAATTAAATAGAATAGTGATGGCTGGGCAGGCGCTGTGTTGCAGCTATAATATGTGGGCACTGGTAGACACCGGTGCGATCCACGGTAACCACATCTGCAGCAAGTGTTGGCTGCTCGAGGAACTTGGGCTCAGATTTCATGAGCTGGAGTCCGAGCTGCAGACACTGCAACAAATCGGGAGGGGGGGAGTTACCTGGACGCTGTGTTTCAGGAGGCAGTCACACCCCTTCAATTTATTACATCAAATTTCATCCATGGTCAGGGACAGGAGGGTGTGACAGTGAGTGAGACAGGTATGGGGATCCAGGATTTAGCTTTGGAGGAGCCTCAGCCAGTGCCCTTGTCCAGTAGGTACAAGGTTCTTGCTCCCGGTGTGGACAAGGCCACAGACTGCAGGGAGGATAAGTGAAATGACCACAGCACCGTGGTACAGAGTACCATTCAAGTGGGGGGAGAAAAGGGAAATGTAGTAGTAATAAGGGATAGCATAATTAGGGGAATAGATACTGTTCTCTGCAGCAAAGACAGAGAGTCCTGAAGGTTGTGTTGCCTATCTGGTGCCAAGGTTAAGGACATCTCTTCTGGGCTGGAGAGGAATGATGTCTGTCATTGGGATATCGTTGGAATCCATTATTAAGTAAGTAGTAATCGGGCATTTGGAAAGTCAAAATGCAATCCATCAGAGTCAGCATGGTTTTATGAAGAGTAAATCGTGTTTGACTAATTTGCTAAAGTTCTTTCAAAATGTGACAAGCAAAGTGGGTAATGGGGATCCTGTAGATGTAGTATATCTGGACTTCCAGAAGGCCTTTGATAAAGTGCCACACAAAAGATTAATACACAAGATAAGATCACATGGAGTTAGGGCTATATATTAGCTTGGATAGAGGATTGGCTAACCAACAGAAAGCAGAGAGTCAGGATAAATGGGTCTTTTTCTGGATGGCAAGCTGTAACTAGTGGGGTGCCACTGGTTCGGTCCTTGGGCCCCAACTATTTACAATCTATATTAATGACTTGGATTCAGGGGTAGAAGGTACTATAGCTAAATTTGCAGATGACACCAAAATAGGTGGGAAAGTAAGTTGCAAGGAAGAAATAAGAAATTTACAAATGGATATGGACAGGTTAGGTGAATGGGCCAAAATTTGGCAGATGGAATTTAACATGGATAAGTGTTCATTTTGGTCAGAAGAATAAAAAGGTGACTTATTATTTAAATGGAGAGAAACTTCAGAATGCTTTGGTGCAGAGGGATCCGGGTGTCCTCGTGCATGAATCGCTGAAAGCTAGTATGCAGGTGCAGCAGGTAATAAGGAAGGCAAATTAAATTTTGGCATTTATTGCTAAAGGAATAGAGTATAAAAATAGGGAAGTGTTGTTGCAACTATACAAGGCATTGGTGAGACCTAGAGTACTGTGCACAATTTTGATCCCCTTACTTGAAGAAGGATGTAGTTGCACAGGAGGCGGTTCAGAGGAGGTTCACTAGATTGATTCCAGAGATGCGGGCCTTGATTTATGAGGAGAGATTGAGCAGTTTAGGCCTGTACTCGCTAGAGTTTAGAAGGATGAGAGGAGATCTAATTGAGGTATATAAGATGCTAATAGGGATAGACAAAGTAGATGTGGAGCGGATGTTTCCCCTTCTGGGTCATGAATCTGTGGAATTCACTATCTCAGAGTGCGTTGGATGCTGGGATGCTGAATAAATTTAAGGAGGAGATAGACAGATTTTTAATTAGTAATGGGTTGAAAGGTTATGGGAAGAGGGCGGGAAATTGGAGTTGAGGCCAAAGTGAGATTAGCCATGATCATAATGAATGGCAGGGCAGGCTCGAGGGGCTGAATTGCCTACTCCTGCTCCTAGTTCTTTTGTTCTTATGTCCTTGGAGTGGGAGGGGAAGGATCCAGTTTTTGTGGTCCATGTAGGTACCAATGACATAGGTAGGATGAGGAAAGAGGTTCTGCTGAGGGACAACAAGCAGCTCGGGGCTAAATCAAAACGGAGAAGCACAAAGGTAATAATCTCCGGATTACTACCTGAGCCACTTGCAAATTGGCAGAGGGTAAATAAAATTATAGAGGTAAATGCATGGCTTAAAGATTAGTGTGGGAGAAATGGGTTCCGATTCATGGGGTACTGGCACCAGTACTGGGGAAGGAGACAGCTATTCCCCTGGAACAGGCTTAATTTGAACCATGCTGGGACCAGTTTCCTGACGAATCATATAACTAGAGTTGTAGCTAGGGCTTTAAATAATTAGTGGGGGGAGGGTTCAATTGAAGGGAAGTTTAGAAAATCAAAAATAAACAAGAGCAGAGGTGATCCCTGAAGAGACTAAAGAAGCAAATGATAATAAAAGTGTGACAGGTAGAGGCAGAAAATATAGCAGAAGAGTGCAGCAGAAATTATATCCAGAATAAGTAATAATGGTAAAAAGTCAAAGCTTAAGTCTCTTTATCAGAATGCACGCAGCATTTGTAACAAGAAATAAATGGATATGACTTGATAGCTATTAGAGACGTGGTTGCAAGGTGACCAAGACTGGGAACTCAATGTTCAAGGGTATTCAACATTCTAGAAAATAGGCAAAATGGAAAAGGAAGTGGGGTAGCTTTGTTAATAAAGGAAGGTCTCTGTGCTGTGGGTGAGTAGTGATATAGGTGCAATATATTGTGATGAGGAACCAGTTTGGGTGGAAATAAGGAAAAGCGAAGGGAAGACGTCAAGGGTGGGAGTTGTCTATATGCCCCCGAGGAGTTGCCTCACTGTAGGACAAAGTATAAATTGGGAAATAATGGAGGCGTGTAACTCTTTCAAGTTAAAACCAATAAAACCAAATTAACAAAATTGGGATAAATCAGGCACAGATGGAGGCATGTAAGAAGGATGCTACAATTGTCATGGGTAATTTTAATCTGCATATTGACTGGACAAATCAGATTGGCAGGGGTAACATGGAAGACAAATTTGTACAGTGCATCAGGGATTGTTTCTTAGAGCAATACATTGCAGAAGCTACCTGGGAACAGGCTATTTTAGATCTAGTAATGTGTAATGAGCTAGGATTAATAAGAGATCTTGTAGTTAAGGATTCTCTAGGGGGTAGTGATAACAACATGGTAAAATTTCAAACTCAGTTTAAGGACGAGCAACTCAGATCTCAAACTAGTGTCCTCAGCTTGAATAAGGGCAATTACAGAGGTATGAAGAAAGAAATGTCTAAAGCGGGCTGAAAAATAGATAAATTGTTTACTAAAACCCGCTTTCACAGCCATATCTCCTTTCTCAGTGAATGTCTCCGTCTCCGACTTACCCCACGTGGATTTCAACTGAAATTCCACCCCTCATGTTTCGAACCCACCCAGGATTACAGGTATCTCCGGGACATAAAACGTTTCTCGGACTGCTGTTCCCATCACATTCTGAGATCCACACTCAGTGCCATGCGCCGCCATATGAACACACTCGACCTCTCCCTCCAGCAGCACCGCCGTACCCTTTTTCAAAGCGGCGCGTGCCCCCAGTTTCATTTTATTCTTCGTCTCATCCGACGGCTCAACAAGAAACTTTTTCTCTTTCTCTCAAGTGCTAAGGAACACAAGCTCCAACAACTCATCGACACCAACACCCATCTAGGACCCTCCACCCCTGCCTGTCCCTCCGTCCCCACCCCATCTTCCAATCCCAGCCCCAGCCGTGTATTCACTATACCCCCTGACCTTCCCCTCTCCGATGCTGAACGTTCAATGCTCAGCAAAGGACTTAGTTTCATACCCTTACACCCTCACCTCAATGAATTTCGGGCTCGGCATGATGCTGAACTCTTTTTCCGCCGTCTTCGTCTCCAGGCTCACTCCTTTGGGCAGGAGTCCTCTCCCCGTTCAACGGATCCTTTCACCCACCTCCAATATTCTCCCTCCACCTGGACCCCTCCCTCTGGATTCTTACCTTCTCTTGATCTTTTCATTGAGAACTGTCGGCGCGACATTAGTCGTCTCAATTTCTCTGCTCCTCTCACCCATTCTAATCTCTCTCTCTCTGAACTTACTGCACTCCATTCTCTCAGGTCCAACCCTGACATTGTCATCAAATCCACTGACAAGGGTGGTGCTGTTGTTGTCTGGCGCACTGACCTCTACCTCGTGGAGGCTGAGCGTCAACTCGCAGACACTTCCTCCTACCTCTCCCTGGACCATGACCCCACCACTGAACATCAAGCCATTGTTTCCAGGATTGTCACTGACCTCATCTCCTCTGGGGATCTTCCTCCCACAGCTTCCAACCTGATAGTCGCCCAACCTCGGACGGCCCGCTTCTATCTCCTACCCAAAATCCACAAACAGAACTGCCCCGGTAGACCGATCATCTCAGCTTGCTCCTGCCCCACAGAACTCATTTCTTGTTATCTTGAATCCCTTCTCTCTCCCCTTGTCCAGTCTCTTCCCACCTACATCCGTGATTCCTCTGACACCTTACGTCACATCAACAATTTTCAGTTCCCTGGCCCCAACCGCTTCCTCTTCACCATGGACGTCCAATCCCTCTACACCTCCATCCCCCACCAGGATGGTCTGAGGGCCCTTAGCTTCTTCCTCGAACAGAGGCCCGAACAATCCCCATCCACCACTACTCTCCTCCGTCTGGCTGAACTTGTTCTCACGCTGAACAATTTCTCCTTCAACTCCTCTCACTTCCTCCAAATAAAAGATGTGGCTATGGGTACCCGCATGGGCCCCAGCTATGCCTGTCTCTTTATAGGGTATGTGGAACATTCCTTGTTCCAGTCCTACTCCGGCCCCCTTCCACAACTCTTTCTCCGGTACATCGATGAATACTTCGGTGCTGCTTAATGCTCTCGTAGGGACTTGGAAAAATTTATTAATTTTGCTTCCAATCTCCACCCCTCCATCATTTTCACGTGGTCCATCTCTGACACTTCCCTTCCCTTCCTTGACCTCTCTGTCTCAATCTCTGGTGATAGACTGTCCACCAATATCCATTACAAACCTACCGACTCCCACAGCTACCTCGACTACAGCTCCTCACACCCCGCTTCCTGTAAGGACTCCATCCCATTCTCTCAGTTCCTTCGCCTCCGTCGCATCTGTTCTGATGATGCTACATTCAAAAACAGTTCCTCTGACATGTCCTCCTTCTTCCTTAACCGAGGTTTTCCACCCACGGTCGTTGACAGGGCCCTCAACCGTGTCCGGCCCATCTCCTGCGCATCTGCCCTCACGCCTTCTCCTCCCTCCCAGAAACATGATAGGGTCCCCCTTGTCCTCACTTATCACCCCACCAGCCTCTGCATTCAAAGGATCATCCTCCGCCATTTCCACCAACTCCAGCATGATGCCACCACCAAACACATCTTCTCTTCACCCCCCCTATCGGCATTCCGTAGGGATCATTCCCTCCGGGACACCCTGGTCCACTCCTCCATCACCCCATACTCCTCAACCCCCACCTATGGCACCACCCCATCCCCACGCAAAAGATGTAACACCTGCCCCTTCACTTCCTCTCTCCTCAACGTCCAAGGGCCCAAACACTCCTTTCAAGTGAAGCAGCATTTCACTTGCATTTCCCCCAACTTAGTCTACTGCATTCGTTGCTCCCAATGTGGTCTCCTTTACAATGGAGAGACCAAACGTAAACTGGGCGACCACTTTGCAGAACACCTGCGGTCTGTCCACAAGAATGACCCAAACCTCCCTGTCGCTTGCCATTTTAACACTACACCGTGCTCTCTTGCCCACATGTCTGTCCTTGGCTTGCTGCATTGTTCCAGTGAAGCCCAATGCAAACTGGAGGAACAACACCTCATCTTCCGACTAGGCACTTTACAGCCTTCCAGACTGAATATTGAATTCAACAACTTTAGGTCTTGAGCTCCCTCCTCCATCCCCACCCCCTTTCTGTTTCCCCCTTCCTTTTGTTTTTTCCAATAAATTATATAGATTTTTCTTTTCCCACCTATTTCCATTATTTTTAAATATTTTAAAATCTTTTATGTTCCCCCCACCCCCACTAGAGCTATACCTTGAGTGCCCTACCATCCATTCTTAATTAGCACATTCGTTTAGATAATATCACCAACTTTAACACCTATGTGTTCTTTTGTTCTGTTGTTTGTGACATCTTTTGATGATCTGCTTCTATCACTGCTTGCTTGTCCCTACAACCACACCAACCCCCTCCACTTCTCTGCCCCCCCCTGCGCGCGCGCGCGCGCACACACACACACACACACACACACACACACACACACATCTTAAACCAGCTTATATTTCAACTCTTTCTTGGACTCGAACTCAAGTTCTGTCGAAGGGTCATGAGGACTCGAAATGTCAACTCTTTTCTTCTCCGCCGATGCTGCCAGACCTGCTGAGTTTTTCCAGGTAATTCTGTTTTTGTTTTGCAAAAATAGATTAAGGGGAAGATCAGTGGATGAGCAGTGGCAGGCATTTAAGCAGATATTTCAAATTTAAGCAAAATTTATCCCAGTCAAAAAGAAGGACTCGATGAGATGGATGAACCACCGGTAGTTAACAAAGGTGGTCAAGGAGAGTATCCAATCAAAAAACTAAGGCATACAAAGTAGCAAAAACTAGTAGTAGGCCAGAGGATTGGGAATTTTCTAGGAACCAGCAGCCTAAAAAGCTAATAAGCTAATAAAGAAGGAGAAAATTGATTATGAAAGTAAATTGGCAAGAACTATAAAAACAAACAGCAAGAGCTTCTACGGCTATATAAAAGGTAGTAGCTATGGTGAGCATGGGACCCTTGGAGGATGCGACTAGAGAATTGATACTGGGGAATAGGGAAATGGCAGGTAATTTAAGCTAATATTTTGCATCAGTCTTCACGGTGGAGGACACTATAAACATCCCAATGATACCAGATAAGCAAGGAGCTAATGGGGGGAAAGATTTGTAACAGTCTCTATCACAAAGGACAAAATATTTGAGAAACTAATGGGACTAAAGGCAAACAAGTCACCAGGACCTGATGGCCTGCATCCAAAGGTCTTAAAGGAAGTGGCTGCAGAGATAGTGGAGGCATTGGTCAAAATATTCCAGAATTCACTGGATTCCAGGAGGGTCCCAGCGGATTGGAAAACCGTGAATGTGACACCCCTGTTCAAGAAGGGAAGGAGACAAAAAGCAGGAAACTATAGGCCAGTCAGCCTAACATCTGTCATTGGGAAAATGTTGCAGTCCATTATTAAGGAAGAAATAGCAGGATATTAAGAAAAGTTTAACACAGTCAAACACAGTCAACATGATTTTGTGAAAGGGAAATCATGTTTGATAAATTTGCTAGAGTTCTTTGAGGATATAAGAAGCAGAGTTGATAAAGGGGAACTGGTAGATATAGGGCAGAATTTTCCCAGAATTGCATTAAGTATGGTAGTGGGCGGGTAAAATGGAGTGCTACCCGCCAACAGAAATGATGGGTTTTCATGCCGTATCATCCTGAGCTCATCTCATTATTTGTTCACCCCCATGAAACACGCTGTTTCCATGGCGATTGGGCTCTCATTCGCCAGCCCATCATCACCCCAGCCACCATCTTTAAAAGGCAGCTGCCAGCAAAGCGCTCATCGCCACCAGCTCACCACCGCTGCCCGGGACACATGGCCAGCAAAGAAGAAAAGACTTCAGACCCCGCTTCAAAAGCGGGTCCCTCGAGCAACTGTTGGATGCCATGGAGGCCTGCTGGGATGTGCTCTGTCTGCATTATGGGCAGCAAAGTCACCAACCCAGCTTGGGAGGTGGTGGCTGTGGTGGTCAGCGCAAACGCCCTGCAGAGGAGGATAGCCACCCAATGTCACAAAAGGATGAGTGATGATCTCTGTTCCGCCAGGGTAAGTCACTCTTTTCATCACTCCCAACTCACACACTCACAAACCCATCATACATCCGGAGGGCCCTCATTCACTGCCAGTGCAAGTGACATCACCACTTGCTCTTTCACACACACCGTCATTGTCCTCATCTCGTCTATGGGACCACTCACCGCCCACACAGGCCAGGCATACTTATCATCTGGCCTTGCAGACATGTTGATACACTCTCCCCATCTCTATCTATGTGGGACAAGCTGGCACACAACAGGAGGGAAAGGTCGCAGACTGGTGAGGGTATACCAGAGATCAAAGTTCTGACAGAATTTGAAAACAGAGCTATCCAGCTGGCTGGTGACAACCAGGACTAGTCCTGAGGTCGGCGCTGCTGTACCAAGTGAGGATCCAGTAGTTCAACATCCATTAGACAACCATGCTGTGAGTGATGTGTCCTGTTTCACAGACAACTACCGTGCACTAATTATCTCTCCTTGCTTTCACAGGCACTTCTGCCAAACAGCCGACAGAGTCCATGACCCAGGGCCTCCAATCAAGCCCCAAAGAAACCTCTGAAGAGGAATCTGAAGGCACCCTCCCTGAAGACCTGTCACAGCCTTCATCCACACCCTCCACCAGAGCAGAGACACACACCTTGATGGGACCTAGATTTAAAGTAGCTTCGGGATCACAATCTGGTGAGCACATCGCGTTTTCTGATCCACAGCAGGCGGAGGCAGGGACTTCCGAGGTCCCTGGCACTCAGAGGACTGCTGGAGGCCAGAACATTGCTGAGTACGAGTCAGATGATGAGAGTCTGGACTCGGTCATATCATAGTCGTTAGAGCTGCAAAGGCAAACTAGGGAACATCAGGAGGGGATGTCCGCTGCACCCCTCAGCTTGCAAGATAATGCAGGGGCCTGCATTGCAACGCACCAAGGTCAACACTGACAGAATGTCGGCCGCCATGGAGACCTTGGTCCAGGACATCACTCCTGCATTGCTGCTCAGGCTTAACTCCATCGATGATGCCATAGTTGGCCTTCAGCAGTGTGTATGGAAGAGGGGAGCTGGGCAGCTCGATCTCACTCCAGCTACCCCTTCCACTCATGGAGTCAGCCAGGGGCCCTCAGACACATATAGGGAGGAGGATCAGCAGGTGCATACTGCGGGGCTATCCATCCAGGTAGCTCTGAGAGTGACTGACCAATCCGAATCCCCCCTTTCTGTAACCTCCGCAGCTCCAGCTTCACAGGCCGAGAAGGGTGCCACTGCCACAAAGCTGGACTCCGAATGCAGGCCTGGGCCCTCCAAGTTTCAGCCCTCCAGAGGACACCCACCAAAGTCGTCATAGACAGGGCGTCACAGTCAGCAGGCTGCCTCCACCTCTGCTGTGGACGTCCAGGTAGCACCAAGACATGGTGGCAGGATTCAGACAGTTAAGGAGAATTAGCTGCACAGCCTGGGCACGGGTATAGTCTATTGTACGTAACGTTCACTATTGTTAATAAACTCCCAAGAATGTCTCCCTGCCTATGGCTCCTGTCTGAACAAGATAAAAGGCAGGTGTCTCAGTCCAGGGCCTCTTCCCTGTGCTCTGTGCAGCCTTCAGACCACAGTGATGGTCCAGCCTCACACTCCCTGGAAACATTACTGATGCCTGCACCTCGGCAGTGCTTGTCTTTGCTGCCAGAATGTAATGGGCAGGCACCACAGAGTTCTCTCATACTCCCTTTGTGCTCTCAGCACCTTTAAGGTGGGGCTGGCCCCCATCACACCAGCATCTGTGACCAGTGATGCTGTGCTCGAGCTCCTGAAGGGCTGAGGTGCTGAAGGCAGACACAGCATCAGATGCGTCTAAAGTTTCATGGCTGTGTCTCTGAGATGGAGCGCAAGTGAGCTGCCCTTGGCCAACAGGAATCAGACATTCTCAATCTATGGAGTGTCCTCACTGCATGTTGTCATCAACCTCCTGTGATCGAGCGACTATTAGGGCCTCCACTGCATCTCCATGATGGGAACATTTTCACAGAGCGATTTGGCGTTGCGATAAGCCAGACTGGAGTCAAACATTCACAACTGTAATGTAAGGATCTACAGGGACACTTCACTGTATGTCGTCATCATCCTCCACAAATCTGGCAGCTATGAGGGCCTCCTGAGTGCGCCTGCCTTGTCTAGCCAGTGCGAAAGCCTCATCCCCATCGTCATCACCACCGAGGACCCCCTCACTCTCATGCCCGTCGGTGTCCTCCTCATCGGAGGAGATGTGCAGCTCCTCTCCATCTCCTTCTCAGCCCGATGCAGCACCAGGTTGTAAAGAGTGCAGCAGATGACAACAATGCGTGACACCCTCTGTGGACTGTATTGCAGGGCTCCACCAGACCGGTCCAAGCACTGGAACAGCATCTTCTGCATCCTGGTGGTGTGCTCTACCAAGTTGCGAGCTGCTGTATGAGCCTCATTATGGTGTCACTCCGTTGCAGTGTGAGGCTGCCGCACAGGTGTCATCAGCCACGGCCTCTGCGGATAGCCCTTGTCCCCAAGGAGCCAACCCTGCAGCCTCTTTGGACCCTGGAAGACTGTAGGGATCTGCGGGTGATTCAATGTAGGCGTCGTGCATGCTCCCTGGATACCATGCGCATACCTGCAGGATCCGTTTCTGGTGGTCACATACCAGCTGCACATTCAGTGAGTGGAACCCCTTGCAATTGATGAAGTCCACTGAGAGTAGCGATGGAGACATGAGCACCGCTTGAGTGCAGTCAGTCGCACCCTCCACCTGTGGGATTCATGAGGTCAGGGTGAATCCAATGGCCCTTACACCTGGCTGTCCCAGTCCCAGGCGAAGTGCACAAAGTTGTGTGCCATGGAGAAGATGGCATCCGTGACCTCATGGATGAATTTTTGAGTGTCGGATTGTGAAATCCCACAGAATTCACCTGTGGAACCCTGAAAAGAGCCACTGGCATAGAAATTGAGTGCCGTGGTCACTTTCACAGCCACTGGCAGTGGATGCCCTCCATGTCTGTTTGGTGCCAAGTCCTGCAGTAAGTGGCAGATGTGAGCCACCAGTTCCCTAGACATGCACAGTTGTCGGTGACACTGGTTCTCAGTTATCTGCAGGAATGGTAGGCAGCATCAATAGATCCTGGATGTCGCTAGGCACTGACCAGCCACGGCTCGCTTTCACTCCTGGGCAGTGTGTGCGAGAGCCCCTGCTGCCCATTCTTCATGAGGTTACTGCTCCTGCCTTTGCGCAGTCAGGAGCCTCAGTCACACTCTCCTCCATCTTCTGCGATCTCTGTAGGCCATCAGGCACACAGCTAGGTCACCAAGATCCATGATCCTGATGTGGTCCTCCTACAGCATGAAAGAGAGAGAGATGTGGTTATCATGGCTGTACTTAGCACCTTTCCTGGCCCTGTGTGAACGCCCCTTAATGCTTCCCGGAGAGTGCTGGTCACCCCTCGGATAGCAGAGATGAGTGTGCTGCATGGCTGGCCTGCCAACCTGTGACATGGGGGGCCACTGGTTCAAACCAGGATGCTGAGATTGCAAGGGGCTGTGAGCACCTCCAGCAGTGACTGCTACATGGCCAGTGTTGGCAAGGAGATTGTAAAATGTGTGTAGTCCAACTGCTCCGTGGTACAATAAAGTGGAGGCAGACTTGAAGTCTGTGGACAGGGATGTTGGTTGTTAAGATATGGAGCGCTTGGTGGCCCTTTGGTGCGTCCGCATTGTTTGAATGGGTGGGCAGAGCCTAACCTCAATCACATCACTGTGGCTGTGCCTGATCTGCCTTAGTTGCTGACGTATGGTCAGTTTATACAGGTGTCCCTAATGCATAGTCACTTCCCTTGCCCATGCCCCCCACCTCAATTGCTATGCATGGGATGCAGCGCCAGGGCAGCACTTGACCCTCCCCCCCCCATCCATCAGCAGTCACCTACGGAACCAGGCATCAGTTTCCCCCAGCACATAAGGCCTATAAACAACCGGCCAGCTGTGGAGAACACTGATGCTCACTCACCTCAGTTCCCCCAAAGTGAAGACCACCAGGTGCACATCACCTGTGTGCTGTTGTGAAACACGTCAGTGTGCTTTCTCGCCGATGTGGGCAGACAGTACGGTGGGGTTCTAAGAGCCTGGCGGGATGGCCTTTTAATTATATGCTAATGTATCACAATTAGCTCCCCGCCGACCGATAGCAGGAAACGTGGCACGTCATTGGCGGGCTGAGCAGAAGAGTGCAACCTGCCTTCACACTGTCGTGAAGTAGGCCCCACCATATCTTCTGCGCACACCACTATCATGCCTGCCGCGAGCGGGCTCGAAAAATTCTACCCTGGGAGTCAGGATTAATTAAACTTTTTCAGGTTGGAAACTAGTGGAGTGCCACAAAGATCAGTCCCAGGGCTTCAATTATTTACTATATATATTAATGACTTGGAGGAGTGGGTAGAGTATAATGCACCCAAATTTGCTGACCATACAAAAATAGGTGGGAGGGCATGTTGTGATGAGGACATAAGGAATCTGCAAGGAGATATAGATTGGTTGAGTGAGTGCGCGAAAATTTGGCAGATGGAGTTTAATGTAGGAAAGTGTGAGGTCATGCACTTTGGTAGGAAAAATCAAAAGGCTGATTCTTATCTAAATGGAGAGAGACTCCAAAAAAGTGCAGCACAGAGAGATCTGGGTGTTCTTGTGCATGAAACACAAAAAGTTACCAAGCAGGTGCAGCTAGTAATTAAGAAGGCAAATGGAATTTTGGCCTATATTGCTAGGAGGTTGGAGTTTAAAAATAGGAAAGTCTTATTACAACTGTACAGGGTGTTGGTGAGGCCGCACCCTGGAGTACTGTGTACAGTTTTTGTCCCCGTATTTAAGAAAGGATATACTGGCGTTGGAGGCAGTTCAAAGGAGATTCAGTAGGCTGATTCCTGGGATGAAGCGGTTGACTTATTAAGAATGGCTAAACAGGTTAGGCCTTTATTCATTAGAGTTTAGAAGAATGAGGTGTGATCTTATTGAAATGTACAAGATTCTGAGGGGGCTTGACAGGGTAGATGTGGAGATGATGTTTCCACTAGTGGGGGAATCTTGAACAAGGGGACATTGTTACAGAATAAGGGGACACTCATTTAAAACTGAGATGCGAAGGAATTTCTTCTCTCAGGGTAGTAAATGGCTGGAATTCTCTACCTCAGAGATTTGTGGAGGCTAGATCACTGAAAGTAGTTAGAGGAAGTAGATTTTTGAAATATCGGGGAGTTGAGGGCTATGAGTAACTGGCACGAAAGAGGAGTTGAGGCCTGGGGCAGATCAGCCAAGATCTTATTGAATGGTGGGACAGGCTTGAGAGGCCAAATGGCCTACTCCTGCTCCTCTTTCTTATGTTCTTATGTAAATCCATTATCAAACACGTATTTACTCTATGCTTTTGATTCATTGACTGGATAGGGGGTGTCCTTCTGAATGTTTTGGCAGCTGCAGTAGCCATTTGGCAGTACATTGTCTTGCCCTTATTGCATTACCATCATCATTACTCCCACTTAAAATCCCTCCTCCTCACCTGCACTTCATGATAAACCATCATTAACATTGCCACTTTACTTATCTACCAGGCATATTATAGATCTTCACTATACATGTCTTTACCTGATAACAGAAAAAAAACTATTTTATTTTCAAAAATGTGAAGTTATTTCAAATCTAGTAACTGGTATAATGGTACCAATAATGGTATAACCTTCCTACTGATCAATGTGTCTTGTGCTGGACTGACTAATCTGGTGCTTCTTCTTAGGGCTTCTCTGTGATGAGACCGTGATGTCCCAACAACTGTGTGACTTTAAAAGATCCCTTAAATTTAGGTGACTCTCGTTATACATAACATATATCACCACCAAACTCTCTTGCTTCAATACACACCTTGCCAATCTCACATCCTCCACTCTCCATAAATACACTTCATCCAAAAACTCTATCTTGCACCACCATGGTCAGCCATTTGCATGTTTTTGCTGGCCTGTATTGCTACTGTCCTCCCAATACCTCAAATTTAAAACTTATAATTGTGTTTTAATCCATCCATAGTATTATCCCATCCTATCTCTGCAATGGAAAGCAATGGAAAGATTCAGATGCCTTGAGAAATTCATCACAATTATTCAACAATTCTATGACAGCAAGCTTTCACACGTCCTGGATGCTGGTAAGTCTTCTGACCCATTCTCAGTCACTAATGGAGTTAAACAGGGCTGTGTGCTAGTGACAACCTTCTTCAGTACGTTTTTCTCTGCCATGTTCTCGGAAGCCTTCCATGATGGTGATCTGGCATTGAAATCATCGACAGGAAGCTGCTCAATCTTAGACAACTCCAGGCAAGGTCCAAGGACTCCAAAGACATACTTTGCGATTTCCTGTTTGCCGATGACTGTGTACTAGCTGCCAGTTCAGAGGTGGACATGCAATGTAGCATAGACTTGTTCTCCAATGCATACGACAACTTCGGCCTTACAATCAGATTGAAGAATACTGAAGTAATATACTAGCCTGCTCCAGGAAAGCCCTATCTCAAGCCAAAGACCATGACCAGAACTCAGCAGTGGATAAGTTCAATTATCTCAGCAGCACACTCTCTTGAGCTATATTTACAACAAGGCACATGCAAGAATTGCCAAACAAAGTGTGACCTTCGGCAGATTGGAACATCAGTCTAAGAGAGCTTGAGTTTGGGGTGTGTTTCATGGTGGTTAAAGAAAGCACCTCAAGGACACTCTGAAGGCTTCAATTAGGAGTTTTAATATCAACTTCAAGTCCTGAGAGAACCTCGGAGGTTGAATCTGTGCAACCAAATGGGGAGGCAGTTCAAATCCCACCATGGCAGATGGTGAAATTTGAATTCAATAAAAAGATCTGGAATTAAAAGTCTAAGAATAGCCATGAAACCACTGTCAATTGTTGTAAAAGTCCATCTGGTTCACTAATGCCCCTATAGGGAATGAAATCTGCCGTCCCTACCTGGTGTGGCCTACATATGACTTCAGATCCACAGCTATGTGATTGGCTCTTAAATGCCCTCTGAAATGGCCTAGCAAGTCACTCAGTTGTATCAAACTGTTAAAAAGTCTAAAAGGAATGAAACCTGATGGACCACCCGGCATCGACCTAGGCACCGGATACGATAATGCCATCACCACCACTATCCATGGGTATCTACCACTGGCATTTACCTGGTTACGAGGAAAATTGCCCATGTATATGCTGCACACGAAAAGCAGGACAAATCCAACGCGGACAATTACCACTCCATCAGTCTACTCTCGATCATCAGAAAAGTGATGGAAGTGGTCAACAATGCTATCAAGTTGCACTTGCTTAGCAATATCCTGCTCACTGATGCTCAGTTTAGGTTATGCTAGGGTCACTCAGCTTCTGACCTCATTACAGCCTTGGTTCAAATGTGAACAAAAGAGCTGAACTCCTGAAATGAGGTGAAAGTGACTACCCTTGACATCAAGGCAGTATTTGACCTAGTGTGGCATCAAGGAGCCCTAGGAAAGCTGGAGTAAATGGGAATCGGGAAAAATTCTCCAGGGTTGGAGTCATACCTAGCATTGGAGTTGTTGGAGCATAATCATCTCAGTTCCAGGACATCATTGATGGTTCAGCCTAGGACACTTCCCTGGATCAGGTTGGTGTCCTAGGCCCAACTATCTTCAGCTGCTTCATCAGTGACCTTCCTTCCATCGTAAGGTCAGAAGTGGGGACGTTCGCTGATGATTGCACAATATTCAGCACCATTCGTGACTCCTCAGATACCAAAGCAGCTCATGTCCAAATGCAGCAAGACCTGGTCAATATCCAGGCGTGGGCTGACAACTGGCAAGTAACATTCGTGCTGCACAAGAACCAGGCAGTGACCATCGCCAACAAGAGAGAATCTAACCATTGCCCATCAATATTCAATGGCATTACCATTGCTGAATCCCTCACTATGAACATTCTGGGGATTAGTATTGACTAGAAACTGAACTGGACCAGCCATATAAAAACTGTGGCTACGAGAGCAGGTCAAAGGCTAGGAATTCTGCAGCAAGTAACTCACTTCCAGCTTGTCCACCATCTATAAGGCACAAATCAGTAGTGTGTTGAAATACTCTCCACTTGCCTGGATGAGTGCAGCTACAACAACACTCAAGAAGCTTGACACTATCCAGGACAATGCAGCCTGCTTGACTGACACTCCATCCACTCTCTCCATCACCAGTGCACAGTGGCAGCAGTGTGTACCATAAACAAGATACACTACAGGAACTCACCAAGGCTCCTAAGACAGCAACTTCCAAACCTACAATCGTTAACATCTAGAAGGAAAAGGGCAGCAGACACATGGGAACACCACCAACTGCAAGTTCCCCTCCAAGTCACTCATCATCCTGACTTGGAAATATATTGCCGTTCCTTCACTGTTGCTGGGTCAAAATCCTGGAACTCCCTCCCTAACAGCCCTGTGGGTGTACCTACACCACATGCACTACAGCAGTTCTAAAAGGCAGCTCACCACCACCTTCTCAAAGACAACTAGGGAGGGGCAATAAATGCTGGCCTGGCCCATGATGCCCAATTCCCATGAATGAATAAAAAAAATGGTGCAGCCTCCTTCAACAGCAAGCGCATATCAGAGGCACAGAGAAAATGTAAGGCGAGGAAATCCTGAGCCAGCCACTCACCCAAAACTCAATC
The DNA here is from genome assembly GCF_017639515.1 of Carcharodon carcharias. Lineage (NCBI taxonomy): Eukaryota > Metazoa > Chordata > Chondrichthyes > Lamniformes > Lamnidae > Carcharodon > Carcharodon carcharias. The sequence goes on along the minus strand of NC_054473.1, from coordinate 119,892,329 downwards.
ATTTGCAGTATTTTGTCCTATTTGCAGCAGAACCTTCCAGGTCCAAATCGGCCTTAGCAGTCTCCCATGTACCCATCGGAACCCTACCAAACATCCCGGATGAATAACATGGTCATCAAACAAGATCTCAGCAGCATCCTTCAGCCCTGCAGGCCCCTCCCTTCTCCCAAGCCTATCCATTCCTCTGACTAGAAACTCTGAGCATTCCCTCTTTTCTTTGCCTCACCTTTGGTAGCTATAGCTTATCCTTGAGAATTCTCTCCCTAAATTCCACCTGTCAACCACCACCTCCTCCTTTAAAACTTCCCTTAAACACCAATTCTTTTATTGAGTTTTTCATCACCCTTCCTAATATCTCCTGTAACTTGGTATCCTATTTTCCTTGCACTTCTGTGAAGCACTTTGGAATAAGTTGTTACTTATTGTTTGATGACCTCTTGGGTGGAATTTTCCTGGCCCCATTTCATAATTGGCTGCTTCCTGTAAGATCACAAAGCTGTGCAACCAGCCAACAATATTGTGGATGGGATTTGCGTTTGTTCTGGACTGCATAGAATTTTCAAAGATGGTAAGATTTCGCTCCTTGTGAGCAGGACTTCAAAATAGATCCATTTCATGGTACTGCACTTTTCTATGTAAGGGGACTGTCTGGCTCAGCCTGCTTTTTGGCAGAGATCATGGAAGTGTTTGAAGACTCATGTGAATATCTATCAAGAGAGATAGCAACACCACCCATTTTATTGTGTCACTGTACCTGCTGATCTATGTGTGAGCAGATCCCAATGTGACATTGCTGAATTCCCCCTCTCATTCATCATCCAGACAAGCTGATTAGCTAACCATTAAAGTAATTGACATTACAGCCAAACTCTACTTTCCCCCATTGTCAAGGTAACTTGCTTTTTTTTTGTGCAATCATTTATCTTCCGCTCTGCAACTTGGATATCTTAAAATGTTCCAATCTATTTAAGGACTTGAATACTGCTCCTGTATTGAGGGAAGATCATCTAGCATCTCTAGTGTCCTGGGCCAATTCTAAGAGAAACTCTAAGATAAAAGCAAAAGACTGCGGATGCTGGAAATCCAAAATAAAAATAAAAATACCTGGAAACTCAGCAGGTCTGGCAGCATCTGCGGAGAGGAACACAGTTAACATATCGAGTCCGCATAACTCTTCAACAGAACTAAGTAAAAATAGAAGAAAGGTGAAATATAAGCTGGTTTAAGGGGGTTGGAACAAGTAGAGCTGGATAGAGTGTCAGTGATAGGTGGAGATAGCCAAAATATGTCATAGACAAAAGGACAAAGAGGTGTTGAAGGTGGTGATATTATCTAAGGAATGTACTAATTAAGGGTAGAAAGCAGGACAAGCAAGGTACAGATAGCCCTAGTGGGGGTGGGGTGGGGGGAAGAGATCGAAATAGGCTAAAAGGTAAAGATAAAACAATGGATAAAAATAATGGAAATAAGTGGGAAAAGAAAAATCTATATAAATTATTGGAAAAAAAGGGGGGGGATCGGAAAGGGGTGGGGATGGAGGAGAGAGTTCATGATCTAAAATTATTGAACTCAATATTCAGTCCGGAAGGCTGTAAAGTGCCTAGTCGGAAGATGAGGTGCTGTTCCTCCAGTTTGCATTGAGCTTCACTGGAACAATGCAGCAAGCAAGGACAGACATGTGGGCATGAGAGCAGGGTGGTGTGTTGAAATGGCAAGCGACAAGGAGGTCTGGGTCATGCTTGTGGACAAACCGAAGGTGTTCTGCAATGCGGTCACCCAGTCTATGTTTGGTCTCTCCAATGTGGAGGAAACCGCATTGGAAGCAACAAATGCAGTAGACTAAATTGAGGGAAGTGCATGTGAAATGCTGCTTCACTTGAAAGGAGTGTTTGGATCCTTGGACGGTGAGGAGAAGGGAAGTAAAGGGGCAGGTGTTACACCTTCTGCGGTTGCATGGGAAGGTGCCATGTGAGGGGTTTGAGGTGTAGGGGGTGATGGAGGAGTGGACCAGGGTGTCCCAGAGGGAACGATCCCTGCGGAATGCCGCCATGGGGTGTCCGCCAACTCCAGCATGATGCTACCACCAAACACATCTTCCCTTCACATCCCCTGGCCCTCTTTCCAGCTCTACCTGCCCCATCACCCCCTTAAACCAGCTTATATTTCACCTCTCTTCTATCTTTACTTAGTTCTGTTGAAGAGTCATGCAGACTCGAAACGTTACCGGTGTTCCTCTTCGCAGATGCTGCCAGACCTGCTGAGTTTTTCCAGGTATTTTTATTTTTACTTTTGTCTAAGAAAAACTCATTGTTTGATAGGTGATCTTTCCCTTTCTCTTCATCACAACCTTTAATATCTTCCTCTACTTTATCAATAATGCTGAACTTGCCACATGTTCCTTCAAAGTTGCAAACTCCAAGTCCTACCTCCTCCTTATACCCCAGCTGTGCTGAATGTGTATTGCATAGACTTCTACTGAAATTCATTCTTTTCAGGCAAAGAACCATGGAACTCCTTGCCTGCTTTGATCGTTCCTTCCTTCTAGAGTTCTTAGGCTTTTGAAATGTGAAGTTTGCATTGCCTAATCACTAATACCAAGTTTACCTTCTCTTTTCTACTTTTCAACCTTTGTTTATTCCTGCACAATGTCCCTTCACCCTTGGTTTCTCAACTTTAAAAATGATAGGAGAGCTGAGACCTGTAGTGGTCAGGTTCAACCAAACAAAAAAAGAATGATGATAACAGATGTAGTAAATATTTCTCAGGACCATATGAGGTAATACAAATACAAAGAAAGATTGAAAAAATGGGAGTATTTTCATCAGAATAGAAAGGATTTTGGGTTGATTTGACAGAACTGATTTAAATTATGAAGGTATGTGTCAGGGTATGTATAAACAGATTATTCTCAGCGATTGATAGATCTGTGAGGAAGGGCATAGATATAGATTAAATATAAGAGACTTATGACAGTGAACAGAGGAAACATTTTTTACACAGAGGGTTGTGAGGCTATGGAATGCACTATTAAGGATTGAATCAGAGATTGTGTCAACATTTAATACTAATTTAGATACGTGGTTGAAGAAATGAGAAATAAAGGAATATGGGCATAGAATGGGCACATATGATTAGGGTTCCTGCTTGTGACAACAGCATCACAACTGGTTGGGCTAAAATACTGCAGATGCTAAATATCTGAAATAAAAACAAAATGCTGGAAACATTCAGCATGTCAGGCAGCAAATAAAGGGGTACAGTGGGAAAAAGAACAAAAGGAAAGATCTATAATAGGTGGAAGGCAGGAGAGATTAAATGACAAAAGGGTTCATGGTGCAAGGCCAAAGGGAGTGGCACTGTGAAAAGTACAGAAACAAAAGATATATCTAGAAAAGGTGTGAATGTCAGATTGCTGAACAGCTGCCATGCGAAAGCAAAAAAAAGAGAAAAAGAAAACAAGAGAGAAGAACCAAAACTGGCAAATAAAAAGGAAACAGACTGGGGGCAGACATTACAATCTAAAATTGTTTAACTCAATGTTGAGTCTGCAAGTCAGTAAAGTGTCCAGTTGAAAGATGAGGTGTTGTTTCTCAAGCTTACATTAAGCTTCATTGGAAGGCTGCAGGAGATCAAGCACAAAATATCAGAGTGGAAGCATGGTAAATAATGAAAATGGAAGCTCAGAGTCACGCCTGTGAACTGAACAGCAAAACTATCACCCAATTGCAATTGGTCTTCCCAATGTATACTAAACTGAAAGAAATGCAAGTAAGATTCGCCTGGAAGAAGTGTTTGGGGCCTTGAATGGGGAGAATGGAGGAGGTAAAAGACCAAGTGTTGCACTGTCTGTGCTTGCATGGAAAGATGTTGTGGGAAGAGGAGGGAGTATTGGGAGTAACTGAGAAGTGCACCTTGGTGTCACTGAGGGAGTGGTCCCTTCAGAATGCTGAAAGGAAAGAGGATAAGGTGTGTTTAGTGATGGCATCATGCTGGAGTTGATGGAAATGGCAGAGGATTATCCGTTGAATACAAAGGCTGCTGGGATGGAAAGTGAGGACTAGGAGAATCCTATTGTTACGACTGGGATGGGAGGAGTGCGCGAATTATCAAGCACCACCACTCTGCAGGCTGTATCATTAATTCAAATGTTTAATTTTCTCACTGAAATGGCCAATTGTGAACCAAGCCTCTAGTGCCTAGAGGAGAAGAGACTCTGACCAGGCCTCTTTCAACAACCTCAGAATGATTCATTTATTTTGAAACAAAACTTCTTTTAACAAGCTGCAAGTACTGATTAAAACACAGTTGTAATCAGGAAGTATAACTATCAATCTCTTCCTAAAGAATTCCTCAGCACACACGCAGATACACACACAGACAAACAAAGGACAAACAGATAGAGTCCCTCTTCAGAGATGGGCTTTGGACGATGGGCATTACAAAATAAAGGATAAAGTCTGCAGTGTCTCTATGCTGTTGACCTGGAGTTCTCTTGTGTGAAGATGGGCCGCTGGTTCCGGTGGATGCCTGGAAGTTCTCACTAACTCTCAGCTTTGCAGGTCCAAATGCAGACTAGTTACACTCAGATGAGGGTTCTCTGTCTACAGGTTGATAGTCACACACAATTTTAGGCAAGGTAGAGTGAGAGAACCAGTCAAGGTAGCCTTCTTCCCTCAGCTTGCTCCAACCAAAATGCTTCCAAACCAGCAGGTTCACAGCTCAAGTTTTTTCTATCTCTCCCATATGGCTGCCTTTTTTAAAAATCTCTCATTTTTTCATTAAGTAAAGTGCTTTGCAGTTCAAACGAACAAACAACTCCTTCTCAAGTACTATATAGGTCAGGCAATTTCTTGGAAGAGGCCTGCTTGTTTACAGTTCCAAGGTGAACTTATGACCTTTTTTAAAAATCCCAGGTTAGCATCCACGTGTCCAGATCATGCCAAATCCTTCCATTTTGTAAAAGAAAACTTCAGTCTCAACAGATATGATTCTAACGCTATCAATGTTCTGGGAGGGAGGGAAGGAGACAAGAGCAGAAGTATGGGAAATGGAATGGATGTGGTCAAGGGCCCTGTCAACTATGGTGCAAGGGAATCCTTGGTTGAGGAAAAGGGAAGGCATAAAAGAAGTGCTAGTATGGAAGGTTGCAGCATTGGAACAGATGTGATGGAGACTGAGAGAGAAACTGAGTGAATAAAATAGAGGCTTTATATAAGCGGGGTGCATTGAAGTGTAGTGAAGGTAATTGTGGGAATTATTGTGCTTATAGTGAATGCTGGTTGATAGTCTATTCCAAGAAACGGAGATAAGGAATTCAAGGAAAGGAAGAGAAATATTGTAGATGGACCACGTGAAGCTGGTACAAGAGTGGAAATTGTAAGTAAAGTCGATGAAATCTTTTCAATTCAGGATGAGAGCAAGAAATGGGACCAAACCAATCAATGATGTACCAGAAAAAGAGCTGAAGGAGGGGGCTAGGTAGGACTGGAATAAAGAATATTTCACACATCCCACAAAAAGGTAGGCAGAACTAGCAACACCTTTTATTTGGAGGAGGTGAGCGGAGTTGAAGCAGAAGTTATTCAATATGAGAACAAGTTCAGCGAGGAGGAGGGTGGTGATGGATGTGAACTGGTTGGACATCCATTCAATGACTGCTTCTGTTTTGTAGTTTGAATGTAAAATATAACTATGATTCATCTTGCAGCTAAAATAAGAATGTCAATGAGAATGTCAATTTTTTGTCATGCTCTGTTTCTTTGTGTAAAGATTCACCATCCAAAGGGTTTGACTCCATTTTGGTAAGTGTTACATGCAATGATTCAGCTGTAAATATAAATGAGTCTGAAGCTTGAGATGGAATTAAGTCTGAACGGAGAGTACTTAAATCTGTCACAGAAACATATACAGTTACAATCTGTTCTACAGTGAAAGGTCATCTGTAATCCCTTTGTTGTTGATATAGTCCCCACTGCTTATAGGAGGCGTGTTCATGAAAATATGACTGGCCTGCTAGATGTGATGGCCAGTATAATGCAATAAGGTTAATAAAATTAAATTTATTTCAGTTGCATTGCCACACATTTTTTGGAAACTTCCCTGTGACTCAGTAGGTTTTGTGCACAATTATAAATAAAAACAGAAAACTCTGGAAATACTCAGCAAATCAAGCAGCAAAAATGGAAAGTGAATCACAGTTACCATTTCAGGTTGATGACCTTTCATCAGAACTGGGAAAAGTTAGAATTGCAATAGGTTTTAAGCAAGTGTAAGGGGGAGGGGATGGAAAAAGAATATAAGGGAAGGTCTGTAATAGGATGGAGGTTGAAAGACAAAAGAGCTGGTGGTGCAAGACCAAAGGCAATGGTAAGAGAACAAGCAAAGAAACAAAAGGTGTGCATACAGGAGGTATGAATGGCAGAATGATGAATGGGTGCCATCTGAAAGCAAAAACAAGGGGAAAAATGACTAAAACTGAAACCTGCAAATATAAAGGAAAGAAAATAGGGGACAGAGGTTATAGTTTGAATTTAGGAACTTAGTGTTGAGTCTGAAAGGCTGTGAAGTGCCTAATCGAAAGACGAGGTGTTGTTTCTCGAGTTTACATTGAAATTCATCGGAACACTGCAGGAGGCCAAGGACAGAGACGTCAGCATGAGAGTAAGGTGGAGAATTAAAATGACAGGTGATCGGAACCTTGGGGTTATGCTTGCATTGTGAACAGTATTGTCCTGCAAAGTGGTCACCCAATCTTCATTTGCTCTCACCATTGTAAATACCACATCGTGAGAAGCAAATACAGAACAGTAAGTCCCCGTCTTAAGTTACCACATTTTAAGAGGGAGGTTCGGCAAGAGGGAAGGTCGGCAAGAGGGAAAGTTGGCAAGAAGGAAGTTCAGCGGGCACAATTGGCAGCGACAGGGAGTGTCTGGGAGTAAGAGAGGTGGCAAGCCAGAGATCAGGGAGCGGGAGAGGCAGTGAGCCGGAAAGACAGTGAGCCGGAGGGTCCGGGAACGGGAGAGGCAGTGAGTGGCAGGATCAGAGAGCAGGAGAGGTGGTGAGCCAAAGGGTCAAGAACAGAACAGGCAGCAAATCAAAAAGACAGCAAGCTGGAGGGTTAGGGAGCAGGAGAGGCAGCGAGCCAGAGAGTCAGTATATTTCTTTTATGATTTTGAATTTATTTAATTTTGAAAGTTGTTTCATTTACAAATATAGAAATTTAGCAATGTAAAGTATTTCAACTTACAGGGTATAAAGTTTTAATTTTTTTTTCTGATGAGAAAGTTCCGAAAGAACCTAATAGTTTTTATGTTGGTTATAATGGGAAAATCTGATTCACTTAATGTTGTTTCATTTAAAGTTGCACTTTTCAGAAACGCAACTACAACATTAAGCAAAGACTTACTGTATACTAAATTGAAAGGGGACTGGAAGATGTGTTTGGTGGTGGCATAATAAAATCATGGAATGGTTAGAGCACAGAAGGAGGCCATTCAACCTGTAAAGTTTTGCTGACCTTCTGAAGGAGTAATTCACTTCGTGCCACTCCCTTGCCTTTTCCTCGTACTCTTGCAAATAATTTTTTTTCAGATTATGAGTCAATTCCCTATTGAAAGCGTCAGTTGACCCTGCCTCCACCACTCTGTCTGGCATTGTTTTTCAGATCTTAACTACCACTGCATGGCAAAGTTTTCCTCATGTTGCCATTGCTTCTTTTGCCAATTACCTTAAATCTGTGCCCTCTGATTCTCGATCCTTCCAACAACGGGAACAGTTTCTCTCCATCTGCACTGTCCAGGCCCTTCATGCCTTTGAAAACCTCTCTCAAATATCCTCTCAACCTTCTCTTCTCCAAGGAGGACAGTCCCAACTTCTCCAATCTGTCCATGTAACTGAAGTTCCTCATCCCTGGAACCAATCTCATGAATCTTTTCTGCACCCTCTATAATGCCTTCACATCCTTCCTAAAGTGTAGTGCCCAGAACTGGATGCAATACTCCAGATGAGGGAACATCAGTGTTTGTTACAAATTTAACATCAATTCCTCTATTGATAAGCCCAGGATGCCATATGCTTTATCAATCACTCTCTCAACTGTCCTTCCACCTTCAATGATTTATGCACTTATATGCCCCAGTCCGCCTGCTCCTTACCTCGTTTAGAATTTTATTTTTATTTTATATTGTCTCCCTGCATTTTTTCCACCAAAATGAATCACTTCACGCTTCTCTACATTAAATCTCATCTGTAGCTTGTTCACCCATTCCACCAACTTATATGTCCTTTTGAAATTCTACACTATCCTCCTCATGGTTCACAACACTTACAGGTTCTATATCGTACACAAATTTTTAAATTGTGCCCTCTACACCAAGACCTAGGTCATTAATACATATCAGGAAGAGCAGAAGTCCTAACACCGATCCTTTGAGAACTCCACTTGCTTCCTCCAATTCGAAAAAAATAATTCACCACTACTCTTTGTTTCCTGTCACTTGCCCAATTTCGTATCTATGTTGCTATTTTCATTTTTATTCCATGAGCTATATCTTTGCACACAAGTCCGTTCTGTGGCACTTTATCAAAGGCCTTTTGGAAGTCCATGTACGCCACATCAACACAATTACCCTCATCAAGCCTCTCTGTTACACATCAAAAAACTCAAGCAAGTTAGTTAAACATGATTTTTCTCTTAACAAATCCATGCTGGCTTTCATTTATCAACCCACCTTTTCCCAAGTGACTATTAGTTTTGTTTTGAATTATCATTTCTAAAAGCTTTCCCACCGCCGAGGTTAAGCTGTTAGGCCTGTAGTTACTGGACTTATCTACATACTCTCTTCTTTGAACAAGGGTGTAACATTTGCCATTTTCCAGTCCTCTGGCAGCACTCCTGAGCCTAATTGGAAAACTATGACCAGTACCTCCACAATTTCCACTCTTACTTCCTTCAGCATCCTTGGATGCATCTCATTGCATCCTTGAGCCTTACCAACTTTAAGTACAGACTGCCTATCCAATATCTTCATCTTTATCAATTTTAAACCCTTTAAATGTAAGAACTACCTTTTTTTTATACTCACTCATGGGATATGGGTGTTGCTGGCTAGGCCAGCATTTATTGCCCTTCCCTAACTGCCCTTGAGAAGGTGATGGAATGCTGCCTTCTTGAACCACTGCAGTCCATGTGGTATAGGTACACCCACAGTGCTGTTAGGGAGGGAGTTCCAGGATTTTGACCCAACTCCTAGCTTGAACCCTTTACTGCATATATGTCCATAGTGCTTGTGTTTAATAAATACATACACTTAACCTACTTAAGTCTGGGAGGACTTCATTAAGACCTACCAACGTATCCAACACCTTATAGGTACAGTAGCAAATGGAAAAACCCAAAACCTCACAAAAATGCAGAGGAAAACTAAAACCCTGCAAAACCAAAGAAAAATTCAAAGAAGCATTCTGATCTGAAGAAAAACTCGAGAAGCAGACGTGCAGAGAAAAACTGCCAGGGAAAAGCTCCAAAGAAAAGCTTGGAAGCTGAAAGCATAAATTTAAAATTCCTCACTGCAGCAGAAGACTCCATGGGATCTCTTGGAAGTCCAGCTTCAATTCCCAGAGTGCAGAGTCAGCAGACCCAGCAGGGGTGAGGTTAAACTTTTAAATTCAAGGATAAAGCAAGTCCTGAGAAACTTTAAAATAATTCAATGGTCAGAATTTGCCATTTAAAAATTCCATTAGAAAAACCAGACTCCTGAGTCAGCGTCTGGACACATGGTGTCTGTGCTCACTCCAAAATGGCAAAAAACATTAATTAATTCAGAAGAATAATGACTAAAAAAGCAGCTTTAAAGGGCAGGATTCAATGCTTTTGCGACCGTAAAACATAACGCTAAAATGGAGAAGTCTGCAGCCAGTTTATCTAAGCATCCATTGTTTAAGATTTTTTCAAGGCTGAGCATAAGAGCTTTTGCAGCAGGAGCCCACCAAAACCGGCAAGTACAGGTAAACCTTTTGTCTTCAAACAAACAGCTGTGCCATCTTGAATTTCAGCAACTTCTTAAAGGTGAACCTAATTCACGAAATCCACTCTTCCTCATCAATTTGGATTTATCCAAGGCCCAGATCAATCACATTGTTTGGGACTTTGGTGAAAAAGATACCTTAGATGAATGATTGCTTCAGGCCTGGATAAAAAGACAGAAGCTGAACAACTTTACACACTGCTTTATTCAGCAGGCCTAACAGCAGATGACATTATTGCTCGACAAGGAATCAATGAATCATCTGCTAAATTTGAAGTAATAAGATCATTCAATGTTTATTTTAACCTAAGGAGCAACAAAATCCTCATTTAATAAGCTATCCAGCAGCCAGGAGAATCTGTCAACTAATTCATTAATGATCTGGAGATATGGAAATGGAGACATAAAATCTGAATTTATCAGGGATAGAATAGTTGTAGGAGTAGCAGATGATGCACTCTCAGACATGCTGCAAGTGAACGAAGGTCTAGCCCTTGAAAAATCTATCCAGATTGTTAGACAGTCTGAAATCTGTGTGTAGCACAGGTCCATTTTAAGAGAAGAAAGTAAACTGTGATACAAAGGAAACCGCACAGTCTAGATAGTTAATGTCACAGAAACAGACACTTCATACCAAGGGAAGCAATACCCTAACCAACCTGTGGAGCGACCATGCCTGCCAACACTGTGGAGCAAAGTGCCCCCACAGGCAAGATCAATGTCCTGCAATTTCAACCCAATGCTTTCAATGTGACAGAATTGGACACTTTGGTAAACTGTGCAAACCCAAAACATTTAAACGTACAGAAGACCCAAAGATGATTCATGAGGCTGAGACTGAACACCAAGAGGACACACAGTCATGCTCCTTGGTTGAGGTCAACCTGGATGTTTCTATTGGCACGCAGATTCCTTGATTAATGGTCATCTCACAAAATTTAAATTGGACAGGGGAGCCAGTGTTAGGATCCTGTCAGACAGAGAACCGTGGCTGGTGACCCAATGACTGATGCCACCCACAAAACACCTATATGGAGCAGGAGGTCTAAAGCTCCTAGTGAAAGGCACCCTGCAGGCAACACGGAGGTACAAGGATAAATGAATCTGAGAGACCCTGTTCATGGTCCACAGCTAGAACTATTCACTACTAAGTCGCAAAGCCTCTGTCGAACTTAACCTTCTACAAAAAATTGACAATGGCATGGTTCCAAGTAAAAAATTGAGTTCCCAAAGTTCTTTACAGGATTGGGTGACTGAAAAATGCATACAAGATCACACTGAGGGAGGATGTTAAGCCTGTGTGCCTATTCACGCAACAAAAGATTCCCCACCTGCTCATGAAGCAAGTACAACAGCAGCTGGATGAGATGACAAACATGGGAGTAATCTCCCAGAGTCACACAACCAACTGCATGATGTTCTGGGATGGTCCTAGTCCCAAAACCAAATGGGTCCCTCCTTATTTGCATCAACCTGACACAACTCGATAAAGCCGTAGCCAGAGAAGTACATCCCATGTCCTCAGTGCACAACAGCCTGACTAAACTCTCGAAGCGCATGGTATCTTCAAAGCTATACACCAACTGCAGCATTTGGCAACTTCCCTTTGACAAAGGGTACAGGCTGCTGACCACATTCATTGCTCCATTCGACAGAATCTGCTTTAACTGCCTACCGTTTGGAATCACTTCAGCACCAGAAATATTTCAACATACGATGTTGGTCATTTGCCATATGGATGATGTATTGGTTCATGGTACAATGGCGGAAGAACATAACAAAAGACTCACAGCAGTCTTCGAGCACCTGCAGAAATCAGGGCAGACGTTGAATGAGAAATGTGCATTCTCCAAAACAGCAGTTCAGTTCCAGAGCTATATCATCAGCAATAAAAGCATCATGGCAGATCTACAGAAAACTAAAGCTATTAGTGAGTTCCCAACCCAATCCTCGATTCCAAACCTCAGCAATTCTTGCAGATGGTGAACCAGCTGGCAAAATTTTTACCAAATTCATCTGTCATCTCCCTACTTTCCATTATCAATTTCCCAGACACACTCTCTACAGAACCAATGTTCACTCTGTTAACTCTTTTCTTATTTAAATATCTATAGAAACTCTTACTATCTGTCTTTATGTTACTAGCTACTTTTCTCTCATACTCATAATTTTCCCTGCTTATTAATCTTTTTGTCATTCTTTGCAGTTCTTTATATTCTTTCCAATCTTCAGACCTGCCACCTATCTTTGCATAATTATATGCTTTTTCTTTAAGTTTGATACTATTTTTAACATTTTCAATTAACCATGGATAGTGGGCCCTCCCCTTGGAATTTTTCTTTCTCATTGGAATGTGTCTATTCTGTGTAATCTGAAATATCCCTTTAATTGTCAGCCACTAAACTTCTGTTGACCTATCCCTTAACCTCATTTTATCTAGCTCTGCTTTCATGCCCTCATAATTGCCCTTATTTAAGTTTAAAATACTAGTTTTGGATGCACTCGTTTCTCCTTCAAAATGAATGTAAAATTCAATCATATTATGATTGCTGCTACATAGGAATGCCTTCACTAGGAGGTCATCAATTAATCCTATCTCGTTGTTCAATACCAGGTTTAGCATAACCTGCTCTCTGGTTGGCTCCAGAAGAGCTGTTCTAAGAAACTATTCTGAAAACATTCTATGAACTCCTCATCTGCGCTACCTTTGCCCATCCGATCCTCCCAGTCTATATGTAGATTAAAATCCCCATGATCTTTCTGGCAAGTTCAAATTATCTCTTCTTTTATACTCTGTCCTACTGTGTAGTTACAATTAGGGAGCCTGTACACCATTCCCACAAGTGACTTCTTGCCTTTATCATTCCTCATCTCAACCTAAACAGCTTCTACATCCTGGTTTCCTGAACTTAGGTCATCCCTCTCTAATGTGATAATACCATAATTAATTAACAGAGCCACCCCTCCACCTCCTCCTAACTTCCTGTCCTTCCTAAATGTCACATACCCTTCAATATTCAGGTCTCAACCTATGTCATCCTGTAGCCATGTCTCTGTAATGACTATCAGATTGTACTTATTTATTTCTATTTGTGCTATCAGTTCATCTGTTTTGTTTCGAATGCTACATGTGTTTAGATACAGAGCCTTTAATTTTGTCCTTCATTATTTTTGTTGCATCTAGCCTTATCTGCTGATTTACTCTTAGATTTGTACCCTCTGTCCCTACCTGTCACAGTCTGTTTATCATTTCCTATATTAATACCTGTCTCTTTTGCTTTGCCTCTACTCTTTGGTTTATCACATCTTCCCAACTTTTATCCCTTGTCCTCACTATTCAGTTTTAAACTCTCTCTACTTCCCTGGTTAGGTGGCTCGCGAGGACACCAGCCCTAGCACGGTTCAGGTTTAGACCGTCTCAATGGTACAGATCCCACTTTCCCCAATACTGGTGCCAGTGCCCCACAAATCAGAACCCACTTTTCCCACACCAGTCTTTCACCCGCACATTCATTTCTCTAATCTTATTTGTACTATGCCAATTTGCATGTGGCTCAGGTAATAATCCAGAAATTATTACCTTTGAGGTTCTGCTTCTTAATTTAGTGCCTAGCTTGTCATGCTGACTATGCAGAGCCTCCTTCCTCATCCTGCCATGTCATTGGTACCTACATGGACCATGACCACTGGATCCTCCTGCTCCAACTGCAAGTTCCTCTCCAGCCCTGGGCAGATGTCCCAAGCCCTGGCACCGGGCAGGCAACAAAGCCATCTGGACTCTCTCTCTTTGCTACAGAGAACAGTGTGAATCTCCCTACTGTCCTAGCCCCCACTACCCCTACATTCCTTTTTCCTTCCCCCACGTGGATGGCTTCCTGTACCACAGTGCCTTGGTCAGTTTGCTTATCCATCCTGCTGCCCCCACTCTCATCCAAACAAGCTGAGACAACCTCAGACCTATTAGACAATTGCAGAAGCTCACACTCCTGCACCCCTACCCTCTGGGTTCCCTTGTCTGCCTCACTCACAGTCACACCCTCCCATCCCTGACCACTGACCAAATCAGAAGACCCTATCATAAGTGATATGACCGCCTCCTGGTATAAAGCATCCAGGTAACTTTCCCCCTCCCTGATGTGTTGCAGAGTCTGCAGCTCAGCCTCCAGCTCGATGACTCTGGGCTGATGTTTCTCAAGCTGCAAACACTTACTGCAGACATGTTTTCCCTGGATCACACTGGCATCCAGGAGCTCCCACATGTTCAGCCTTGACACATCACATCTCCCGCCATCCTTAATGTGTTTTAATTATATCAATCACTTATTTATGTTGCTTTTTTATATATTTTACTAATTTTACCACCAAATTGTGTACTATTTTAAACCTAAAGGATAGAATAGAACTTACCGACTTGCTAGATACTCACCAAGCTCCTTTCCCTGTAGCAGAGCAAGAACCAATTTCTATGGGGTGAGAAAGATAGAAAGAGGAAATGAACAACTGCTTCTACCCCATCACCGAACTCCCTTCTCACCAGGCTCCAAGGCCGGAATTTTCTGTGCCCGCCAATGTCGGGCATGTTCAGTGGCATAAGCGGACGATATGGCGTAATCGGTTTCACAAAGGTGTGAAACCAGTTTGTGATCATCTGCTCAGCCCGCCAATGGGTTACTAACGTCCGATGGTAGGAAACGTTTCCTACCATCGGACATTGGGAACCTCATTGTAATACATCTGCATATCCTTATTGGGCCAGCCCACCGGAATCGTCTGCCCCATTGGATCGTCCGTCCACATCGGCGGGAACGCATGCTGATACGTTTCACAACAACATATAAAAGGCATGCACTTGGCAGGCTGCACTTTGAGGGGAACTCAGAGGTGAGTACACAGCAACGATGTGCAGCACTCGCCAGGGTCACCTGTTGGACTTCAAGCTTGAGGCATGTTGGGGTAGGGGGGCAAGGGCAGCCCTGCCATTGAGGCGACTTGTGGTGGGGGCAAGGGCAGCACTGCCATTGTGCTGCTCCTCTGTTTGCACAGCCAGGTGCCTGAGTCACTGGTCACAAATACTGAAGAGATGGGGGCTAGCCCCACCTTAAAGATGCTGAGATCACACAGAGAGAATGATGGAATTCTGTGACACCTGCCCACTACATTCTGGCAGCAATGACAAGCACCATCGAGGTACAGGCATCAGTAATGTTTACAGGGGGTGTGAGGCCGGACCATCTCTTTGGTCTGAAGGCTGCACAAAGCATAGGGAAGAGGCCCTGGACTGAGACACCTGCCTTTATCTTGTGCAGAAAGATTTCACATCTGAGTGACATGAACACTGCTCATCAGAACAAGGAGCCATAGGCAGGGAGACATTCTTGGGAGTTTTTTGACAATAGTGAAAAGTAAGTACAAGTGATTAACATCCATGCCCAGGTTGTGCAACTACGTCTTCTTAACCTTCCTAATCCTGCCACTATATCTTGGTGCTCCCTGGACATCCACAATGGAGGTGGAGACAAACTGCTAACTGCAACACCCTGTCTGTGATGACCTTGGCGGGCGTCCTCTGGAAGATCGAGACCTGGAGGGTCCCGGCCCATATTCGGGGTCCTGCTGTGTGGCAGTTGCATCTCCTCGACCTGTGGAGCTGGAGCTGCTGAGGTCACAGGAAGAGGGGATTCGGATGGGACGGACATTCCCGGAGTCACCTGCACGGATGGCCCCAGGCTGTGCATCTCCTCCTCCCTATGGGTGCCCAAGGGCCCCAGGCTGACCCCTTGAGCGGAAGGGGTATCTGGAGTGCAATCAAGCTGCCTAGCATCCCTCTCGCGTACACACTGTTGGAGGCCAACTATGGCATCAGTGATGGAGTCAAGCCCACGCAGCAATACAGGAGCGACATCCTGGACCAACGTCTCCATGGCAGCCTCCATCCTACCAGTGCATTATGCCGGCACTATCATCTCAAAGTGAAGGCAGACAGATTCCTCCATCGTGTCTTGGAATCTGAGGAGTGCAGTGGACATCACACATCACTTCATGATGTTGCCGAAGTTGTCTTTGCAGCTCCAGCAACTGTGACACAACCGAGTCCAGAGGCTCATCAACTGACTTGGGCTCAGTAAATTTCTGGCCTCCAGCAGTCCTTCAAGTGCCTGACACCTGGGAAGTCCCTGCCACCGCCTGATGTGGATCAGACAGTGCGATGTGCTCACCAGATTGTGATCCCGAGGCTATTCTAAAGCTAGATCCCACCGAGGTGTGTGTCTCTGCGCTGGTGGAGGGTGTGGGTGAGTGCTGCGATGGGACTTCAAGGAAAGTGCCTCCAGATTCCTCTTCCTCCAAATCCCTCTTCAGAGGTTTCTTTAGGGATTAATTGGAGGCCCTAGGTCATGGACTCCATCAGCTGTTTCCCAGATGTGCCTGTGGAAGCAAGGAGAGATAATTAGTGCATGGCAGTGTCCTGTGAAACAGGAAACATCACTCACAGCACAGTCGTCTGATGGATGTTGCACTGCTGGACCCTCATTTGGTAGAGTACTGCCAACGTCGCTGTCAGCACAGAGTCGGTCCAGATTGTTGCTGGTCAGCTGGATGGCTCTGTTTTCAAAGTCCTTGAGGACCTTGCTTTCGGGCATTCCTCCACTGCGACCTATCCCTCTTGTGTGACAGCTTGTCCTGCATGAATAGAGATGGAGAGAGTGCAAACAGGATGCCTGCCAGGCCAGATGATAAGTATGCCTGGCACGTGTGGGTGGTGGCTGATCCCATGGATGGGATGAGGACGATGACAGTGAGTGTGAGAGACTGAATGGTGATGTCCCTTGAACTGGCAGTGTGAGATCCCTGTGGATGTGCAATGGGTTTGTGAGTCTGTGAGTTAAGTGATGAGAAGAGTGACTTACCCTGGTGGAACGGAGGAGATTATTCACCCTTTTGCAGCACTGGGTGGCTGTCCTCTTTTGAAGGGCATTGGCACTGACCACCGCTGCTCCTGCCTCCCAAGCCTGCTTGGTCATGCTTGGCCCATCCTGTGGTCAGAGCGGGGGTAGGGGACATCCTGGCGGGCCTCCACAGCATCAAAAAGGCATTCCATGAGCGGTTGCTACACCTGGGGGCTGCAGTCTTCTTGCTTTTCATGGACATCTTCCCTGCAGCAGTCGTGGACTGGAAGCACTGAGATATGGTGTGCACAGCTGGAGCTTAAATATTGTGCCCCACATGATGAAGCGGCGAGGTGATGGCAGGCGGGCAAATGTGACCTCACCTGCCATCGAAACGTCATGTTTCCCGGGAATGCATAAATAATGTGGCGGGTTTGGGACGATATGGCGTGAAAACCTGCCATCACAGCCTGCAGGCAAAACGTTATTTTACTCGCCTGCTACCACACTTAGTGCAAATCTGAGACGATTCTGCCCCAAATTAATCAGCTGCACTCTGTTTGCCAAGGCTGCACTAAAGAGCCCTGAATTTATAGTAAACTGAACTGGGGGCTACAGTAACCAGATTCAGCCAGCTAGCTAATTAACTACTCAACTCCTACAGTTGAGAGTGAGTTTACCTTGTCTAAACTTGCAAGAAAGAAAGAACCTAGCCTGCTTTCACAGTACTTTCCAGTTACTGCTAATTACAGACTAGATTAGATTTTCAGAGGAAAATTTAAGAACAAAATTAACACTCTCACCAAACTCCATGTCTTCACTCAGTTAGTCGGCTGCAATCCATTTGCCCATTTGCTCCAATTGAGTACTTCGCGCACTTTGCTATCATATACCAGCTCCTGAAAATACCCACAGTCAAATGCGGAGAGAGATAAAAGGATCCACCCTGTAAAACTCTTCTAAAAAAAAATGAGGACATTCCCACAGCACTGCGAACCTACAGCTCCACTCCGTTACAATGTGGCTTGGCCCCATCCAAAGTCCTGATGGGCAGGGCACTCCACACACAACTTCCAATCCTGCTGAAAAAACTAATAGCAGGATTGGAATTCAAACAAGAGAGCAGTCCCACAGGCAGGAGCAGACCTCCGCCTACAATAAAAGGTACCGCACCAGAGACTTGCCACAACTACAAAAGGATTACAAGGATTAAAGACCTCCAGAGCGGGTACTATCATCAGGAAGGACAATGACCAACCTCAGTCGGCACCCCAGAGAGTACAGTAAGGAGAAACAGGAGGAGTCCCTTCCTCATGCCTAGACCACCCATTCCCACAGTACAGTGGAGAGACATTGATGAAGATACCCAGATGCCAGAACAACCTCCAAATGAACAGAGTTCACCTGCAATGACAGAGCCTATCACACCTCTTGACAGTAGTGCGAATGGGAGGGTCATAAGGCCTCCATACCACCTGAACTTATGAACTCAAAAGACTTGAAACATGGGAGATGGGGTGGTAATAAAAGAATAACTTGAAATACATTGGATAAAGAGTTGGGGGGAGGTATAGTATCAGAGACTGGCACATATAGGGTTAATGTGGAACTGAGTACAGTACTGCCCATACAGTAATGTAAGAGAGCACATGACTGGCATTTAGGGATCAGCCTAGTGCTGAACAGAGCCACGTGCGTAAGCATGCATGGAGACAGCTTCTAACTTGAACCTTTTACTGTATATATGTCCATAGTTCTTGTAGTTAATAAATACATACACTTAACCTACTTAAGACTATGAGGGCATCATTAAGACCTACCGAATACTATCCAACACCTTACAACAGTCTTCAGTTTTGAATCAGAGTTCTGGAGGGTTCCAGACACAGGGTAATTGCCTCATAGAAGTTGAAACTTCCTAGGCAATTCTCATGTAGTCAGTGCATGGCCACTTCCTATGCACCACCCCCCGCTCCCCCCCCACCCCGGCCCCTCCCACAGCGCATCTTCCGGGATATCTCTTCTTTAAAGGCAGCCTGCTGTTCAGTTATAATTTTTCCTGCTGATCTTTGATTCCAATTTATGTGAGCCAGATGCACCCTTACCTCATTGAAGTTGGCTTTTCTCCAGTTAATTATTCTTACTCTGGATTGATCCTTGTCATTTTCCATAGCCAGCCTAAACTTTATGATACAATGACCACCGTTCCCTAAATGTTCCCCTACAACACTTGATCCACCTCATTCCCAGGAACCAGATCCAGCAATGCCTCATTTCTCATTGGACCGAAAACATACAGCTGTAGAAAATTCACCTGAACACACACTAAAAACTCTTGCCCCACTCTGCCCTTTACATTACTATTATCCCCAATCTATGTCTGGGTAATTGAAGTTCCCCATTATAACTACTCTATCATTCTTGCACTTCTCTGTAATTTCTTTGCAAGTTTGTTCCTTTACATCTTTCCCACAAGTTGGTGGCCTATAGACTACACTCAGCATTGTAAGTACACCTTTTTGTCCCTTAGATCTAGCCAGATAGATTCTGTCCTTGACACCTCTAGGACGTCCTCGCTCTCCAATACTGCAATATTCTCCCTAATCAATACTGCCACCCCTCCTCCTCTCTTTTCTTTTCTGTCCTTCCTGAACACCTTGTATTGAGGATTATTTAATACCCAGTCCTGCCCTTCTTTGAGCCAGGGTCTCTGGTATCACCACAACATCATATTTCCAGGTGGCTATCTCACCAATCTTACTTGTCACACTCTACGCATTCACATACACACACTGTCACCCGAATTTAGATTTTATTACTTTCCCTCTTATGCTGAACCCACCTAATACGTTATTAGTTCCCACTGTAGTGCTAGCTGTCTCTCCCAGTACTCTTTGCACCTTGGTATCCCTCTCCAGTATTACCTTCTGGTTCCCGCCTCTCTCTGCCAAGTTAGTTTAAAACCTCCCCAATTGCACTAGCAAATTGGTCAAGTCGGCAAGGAAATCAGTCCTAGCTCTGTTTAGGTGCAACCTGTCAGCTTTTGTAGGTCCCATCTCCCCCAGAATTGATCCCAAGATTCTAAAGCCCTCCTTCCTGCACCATCTCTTCAGCCACACATTCATACTCCTATATCCATACTCACTTGCACGTGGTACTAGGAGAAATCCAGAGATTACTACTTTTGAGGTTCTGCTTGCTGATTTCCTACCTAACATCCTAAATTCTCATTGCAGGACCATATCTCTCGTTCTAACTATGTTGTTGGTACCAAGGTAGAACACAACCACTGGCTGTTGACCTTCTTCCCTCAGGGTGCTCTGCAGCCATTCAGTGTCATCTTGACTGTAGCACCTGGGAGGCAACATACCATCCTGGATACATATCTGCAGTCATTGAAATGCCTGTTTGTTCCCCCAAATATTGAATCTCCTATCACTATTGCTCTTCCAGTCGTCTTTGTGCTCCCCTGTACAGTTGAACCAGCCATGGAGCTATGGACTTTGCTCTGGCTGCACTCCCCAGGTGAACCATCACTCTCATCAGTATTCAGAACTGAATACTGGTTGAAGAGTGAGATATAGTCGGGGGACTCCTGCACTACCTGTCTATTTCTTCTAGACTGCCTCTTAAGCAGCGGGGTGACCACAGCTAGAAACCTGCTGTCCACAAACCTCGCTGACACACTGCAGTGACACCAGCTATTGATGAAGCTCTGAAACCCGGAGCTTGAGCTGCTGCAGCTGATGACGTTTCTTACACCTATGGTTAACCAGGACACAGGAATGTCCTGGAGTTCCCACAGGATGTGCAATCCAGAGGTTGAACCTGCCCTGCCATTCCTCTATCAATTAGATAATAAAACTTACTACTTCAAAAATAAAGACTTAGAAGGTACTTGTTTCTCTTCCTCGAATGTCACTTAAAGATAGGGGGATTAATTGAAATGCTTTACTGACTATTAAATGACTATTAAGAGCACGGAGAGAGAAAAAGAGAGACGAGAGCCTATTTAAGAGTGCAGGGAGAGAGAGGCGAGAGTCCATTTAAGGGTGCGGAGAGAGAGAGAGAGAGATGAGAGGCCATTAAAGAGTGTAGCAAGAGAGGCAAGAGGACATTAGAGAGCGCAGAGGGAGAGGCAAGAGGCCATTAAAGAGCATGGAGAGAGTGGCGCGAGGCCATTAAAGAGCATGGAGAGATAGAGACAAAAGGCCATTAAAGAGCGCGGAAAGAGAGGCAAGAGACCATTAAAGAGCAAGGAGAAAGAGAGAGAGAGACGAGAGACCATTAAAGAGTGCGGAAAGAGAGGTGTGAGGCCATTAAAGAGCGTGGAGAGAGAGGCGAGAAGCCATTAAAGAGCACAGAGAGGCAAGAGGCCATTAAAGGGTGAGGAGAGAGAGGTGAGAGACCTTAAAGTGTCCAGAGAGAGAGGCAAGAGGCCATTAAAGAGCATGGGGAGAGAGGCGAGAGGCCATTAAAGAGTGTGGAGAAAGAGGCTAGAGGCTATTAAATAGCGCAGGAGAGAGAGGCGAGAGGCCATTAAAGAGCACAGAGAGAGAGATGAAAGGCCATTAAAAAGTGCAGGAGAGAGGCAAGAGGCCATGAAAGAGTGTGGAGAGACAGGCGAGACACCATTAAAGAGTGCGAAGAAAGAGAGATGAGAGGCTATTAAAGAGCATGGAGAAAGAGGCAAAAGGCCATTAAAGGGCGCGGAGAGAGAGAGAGAGATGAGAGACCATTAAAGAGCGCAAAGAGAGAGACACGAGAGGCTATTAAGAGTGTGGAGAAAGAGGCAAGAGACCATAAAGAGTGTGGTGAGAGGCTGGAGGCCATAAAGAGCGCTGAGAGAGAGGCGAGAGGCCATTAAAGAGCGCTGAGAGAGAGGCGAGAGGCCATTAAAGAGCGCGGGAGAGAGGCGAGAGGCTATTAAAGAACATGGGAGAGAGGCGAGAGGCTATTAAAGAGCGCGGGAGAGAAGCGAGAGGCTATTAACGAGCGCCGGAGAGAGGCGAGAGGCTATTAAAGAGCGCAGGAGAGAGGCGAGAGGCTATTAAAGAGCGTGGGAGAGAAGCGAGAGGCCATTAAAGAGCGCTGAGAGAGAGGCGAGAGGCCATTAAAGAGCGCGGGAGAGAGGCGAGAGGCTATTAAAGAGCGCGGGAGAGAGGCGAGAGGCTATTAAAGAGCGCGGGAGAGAAGCAAGAGGCCATTAAAGAATGCGGGAGAGAGGCGAGAGGCCATTAAAGAGCACGGGAGAGAGGCGAGAGGCTATTAAAGAGTGCGGGAGAGAAGCAAGAGGCCATTAAAGAATGCGGGAGAGAGGCAAGAGGCTATTAAAGAACATGGGAAAGAGGCGAGAGGCTATTAAAGAGCGCGGGAGAGAAGCGAGAGGCTATTAACGAGCGCGGGAGAGAGGCGAGAGGCTATTAAAGAGCGCAGGAGAGAGGCGAGAGGCTATTAAAGAGCGTGGGAGAGAAGCGAGAGGCCATTAAAGAACATGGGAGAGAGGCGAGAGGCCATTAAAGAATGTGGGAGAGAGGCGAGAGGCCATTAAAGAGCGCGGAGACACAGGCAAGAGGCCATTAAAGATCGCAGGAGAGAGGCGAGAGGCCATTAAAGAATGTGGGAGAGAGGCGAGAGGCCATTAAAGAATGTGGGAGAGAGGCGAGAGGCCATTAAAGAACGCAGGAGAGAGGCGAAAGGCCATTAAAGAATATGGGAGAGAGGCGAGAGGCCATTAAAGAATGTGGGAGAGAGACGAGAGGCCATTAAAGAATGTGGGAGAGAGGCGAGAGGCCATTAAAGAACGTGGGAGAGAGACAAGAGGCCATTAAAGAGTGTGGAGAGAGCGAGCTGAGAAACCATTAAAAAGCATGGAGAAAGAGAGACGAGAAGCTATTTAAGAGTGTGGAGAACGAGGTGGGAGACCATTAAAGAATACAGAGAGAGAGGCAAGAGGCCATTAAAGAGCACGGAGAGAGAGACAGAAGGCCATTAAAGAGCACGGTGAGAAAAGTAAGAGATCATTAAAGTGTGCAGAGAGAGAGAGAGACGAAAGGCCATTAAAGAGCATGGAGAGAAAGGCAAGAGGCTATTAAAGAGTGCGGAGAAAGAGGTGAGACCATTAAAGAGCACACAGAGAGAGAGATGACAGACTATTAAAGAGTGCAGAGAAAGAGGCAAGAGAGAGATGGGAGGCTATTAAAGAGCGTGGAAAAAGAGGTGAGAGACCATTAAAGAGTGCGGGGAGAGAGAGAGACAAGAGGCTATTAAAGATTGCGGAGATAGAGGCGAGAGACCATTAAAGAGCATGGAGAGAGATTCTAGAGGCCATTAAAGGGCGTGGAGAGAGAGGCAAGAGGCCATTAAAGAGCGCTGGGAGAGAGAGAGAGAGAGACAATAGGCCATTAAAGAGCGCGACAGGGAAAAGAGTACGGAGAGCAGCTGATTGTTGAGTATGATTGGTGAGTAATTCTAGCCTTTAAAGTAAAAGTAAGGTCTTTAGTTTGTGTTTAGGTCTCTAGTCTTTTTTTTCTCTATTTTTTGAAAATAACTTGTTAAGTATAGGACCGATATTGGTGCAAAAAATTAATTACAATAAAGTGTAAAGAGCAGGGGATTCTTCAAGTAAAAAGAGCACGGATATTAGAGTAATTAATTAATAAACTAAATAAAATACAGTAACAATGGCAGGCAGGTGTTGTTGCTGCAGCATGTGGGCACTGCTGGGTCCAGAGCGAACATATCTATAGTTAAGTGTTTGCAGCTCGAGGAACTTCGGATCCGAGTTGAGGAGCTGGAGTCGGAGCTGCAGACATTGCACCACATCAGGGAGGGGGAAAGTTACTTCGACACTTTGCTCCAGGAGATGGTCACACCCCTCAGATTAGGTCATTCAAATTTGGTCTGTGATCAAGGACAGGAGGACATGACTGCAGGTGAAGCAGGTATCGGGACTCGGGGTAGGGTTTGAGGAGCCACGGCCCCTGCAACTGTCCAACAGTTACGAGGTTCTTGCAAACTGTTTGGACAAGAGCGGGGTCTGCAGGGAGGATGAGCGAACTGACCACGGCACCGTGGTACAGGGAGCCATTCAACTGGGGCAAGCAATTATAAATGTGGTAGTGGTAGGGGATAGTATAATTAGGGGGATAGATACTGTTCTCTGCAGCCATGGGCGTGAATCTCGAAGGCTGTGTTGCCTGCCCAGTGCCAGGGTTAAGGACATCTCCACAGGGCTGGAGAGGAACTTGGAATGGGAGGAGAGGGATCCAATTGACCATCGTCCACATTGGTACCAACGACACCGATAGGACTAGAAAGGAGGTTCTGCTGAAAGAATTTGAACAGTTAGGAGCTAAATTAAAAAGCTGAACCTCCAAGGTAATAATCTCGGGATTACTACCTGAGCCACAGGCAAACTGGCATAGGGTAAATAAAGTCAAGGAGTTATATGTGTGGCTCAAAGTTTGGAGGTAGAAGGGAACTGATCCAGTAGGACAGGCTTCACTTGACCCGTGCTGGAACCAGTGTCCTGGTGAATCAAATAACTAAAACTGTAGGGAGTATTAAAAAAGTATTTAAACAAAATAGAGTGGGGAGGGTTCTGGAGAGGGGATACGTATGCTTACAAAGCAGAAGATTATGGCCGCATTGCAGGGCAGCTATTTAGATAATGATACCCAGAGTGTGACAAGAGAGGACAGAGTGTACAAACACACAAAAAAAGCAGCAAATAGGGTCAAAGGGGGAAATACTGGTAAAAAAAAAAGCAAAATGAATGGCTCTTTACTTAAATGTACATAGTATTTGGAACAAAATAAATGAATTAATGCCATAAATAGAAGTTAATGGGTGTGATCTTATAGCCATTATGGAGACATGGTTACAAGGAGATCAAAGCTGGAAACTGAATATTCAGGAGTATGTGACTTTTTGAAAGGACAGGCAGGAAGGAGAGGAAGGAGAGAGGAACCATAATATGGTTGAATTTAGCATTCAGTTTGAGAATGAGAAACTTGGGTCGAAAAAATTTTTTGGGAAAGTTTTAAAAACCAACAAAAGATGACCAAAAAATATAAAGGGGGAGAAAATAAATGGACAGCAAGAGCTTCTTTAAATATATAAAAAGAGAGAGGCCAAAGTGAACTTCCCTTCCCACCTATTTTTGTGTCATCTGCTAAACTTGACAATAGTACATTCACTTTTTTCATCTAAGTCATTAATATATTTTGTGAATAATTGTGGCCCCGGCACTGATCCCTGTGGCACTCCACTAGTTACAGGTTACCATCCTGAAAATGCCCCCCTTATCCCAACCCTCTATCTTCTATTAGTTAGCCAATGCTTTATATACCACCATGCTAATATACTACCCCCAACACCATGGGTTCTTATCTTATTAGGTAGCCTTAGGTGCGGTACCTTATCGAACACCTTTTGGAAATCCAAATACATTACTTCTACTGATTCCCCTTTATCTACGGCTTGTTATCTCCTCAAAGAATTCTAATAAGTTTGTCAGGCATGATTTCCCCTTCATGAAGCCATGCTGACTCTGCTTGATTATATTACGTGTTTCTAAATGCTCTGCTATTACATCTTTTATAGTAAACTCTTAACATTTTCCCAATGATGGATGTTAAGTTAACTGGCCTATAGTTACTTGTTTTTTGTCTCCCTCCCCTTTTGAATAAGGGCATTACATTGGCAGTTTTCCAGTCTCCTGGGACTTTTTGAGAATCTAAGGATTCTTGGAAGATTACTACCTGTGCATCCATTATTTGTGTAGCTACTTCCTTTAATATCCTAGGATGCAACCCATCAGGTCCAGGCGACTTATCAACCTTTAGCCCCATTAGTTTCCATAGTACTTTTTCTCTAGCGATAGTTATTGTATTTATTTCCTCCCTTGCTTTTGCCCCTTGAATATTTAGTATTTTTGGAATGCTATTAGTGTCTTCTACTGTGAAGACTGATGCAAAGTATTTATTCAAACCCTCTGCTATTTCCTGGTTCTCAGTTATTATTTCCCCAGCCTCATTCTCCAATTGCTGGGGCCACAATTATTCACCATATATATTAATGACTTAGATGAGGGAAGTGAATGTACAATCGCCAAGTTTAGCAGATGACACAAAAATAGGTAGGAAGGGAAGTGCTGAGGATAACACGACGAGTCTACAGAGGGATATAGGCAGATTAAGTGAGTGGAAAAAAACTTGACAGATAGAATATAATGTGAGAAAATGTGAGGTTATGCACTTTGGCAGGAAAAATAGGGGAGCTAAATATTAAATGGAGAAAGACCGAAAGCTGCAGCAAAAAGGGATTTGGTAGTCCCCGTGCATGAATCACCAAAAGCAAACATATAAGTTCAGCAGGTAATAGGGAAGGCAAATGGAATGTTGGCCTTTATTTCAAAGGGAATGGATTATAAAAGAAGGGAAGTTTTGCTAAAACTATAAAAGGTACTAGCTAGACCACACATAGAATACTGTGAACAGTTTTGGTCCCCTTATCTAAGGAAAGATATGCTGGCATTGGAGGCAGTCCAGAGAAGGGTCACTAGGTTGATTCTGGGTATGGAGGGAATTTCTTATGAGGAGAGGTTGAGTAGGTTGGGCCTGTACTCATTGGAGTTTAGAACAATGAGAGGTGACCTTATTGAAACATATAAGAACCTTAGGGGGCTTGACAGGGTAGATACTGAAAGGTTGTTTTCCCTTGTGGGAGAGTCTAGGACCAGAGGACATAATCTGAGAGCGAGGGGTCGCCCATTTAAGACAGAGATGAGGAGGAAATTCTCCTCTCAGAGCATAGTGAATATGTGGCATTCTTTACTACAAAGGGCTGCAGAGGCTGGGTCGTTAAGTATATTCAACACTGAGATAGACAGATTTTTAATCAATAAGGGAATCAAGGGTTATGGGGAAAAGACAAGAAAGTGGAGTTGAGGATTATCAGATCAGCCATGATCTCATTGAATGGCAGAGCAGACTGGATGGACCAAATGATCTGCTTCTGCTCCAAAGTCTTATAGTCTTTACTTAATGCTTATTTTAAAAAAAAATTGCATTTTTTATTTCGCAGCTAACTTCCTAACTTTGGAGAAAGGGAAACATAGCTACAATGCTCACCAGCCTATCAACTCACAAACTTCCTGTGATATCATAGTTTTTTTCTCTTAATTCAGCAATCCTGACCTGCTGGAATTTCCTCCCAGTCTGCATAACAGTGATCCTGATCTGATGCACACTCCGCCCAGTCTGCTTCACAATGATCCTGACCTGCTGCACATTCCTCCTAGTCTGCTTAGCATTGAATCTGACCTGCTGCACATTCCTCCCAGTCTGCTTAGCGTTGATCCTGACCTGCTGCACATTCCTCCCAGTCTGCTTCACAATGATCCTGATCTGCAGCATATTCCTCCCAGTCTGCTTCACAATGATCCTCATCTGCAGTACATTCCTCCCAGTCTGCTTCACAGTGATCCTGACCTACTGCACATTCCTCCCAGTCTGCTTCACAGCAATCCTGACCTGATGGACATTCTTCCCAGCCTACCTCACAGTGATCTTGATCTGCTGCACACCCCTCCCCATCTACTTCACAATGATCTTGATCTGCCGCACACACCTCCCAGTCCACTTCACGATCTTGATCTGTCGCACAATCCCCCGGGTCGTGATGGAGGTGACAGAAATGGCAGAGGATGATTCGTTGAACACTGAGGCTATTGAGATAGGTAGGCAAAGATAAGGGGAACCCTATCATGGTCAAAGGCCTTGTCAACCACAGTTGAAGGGTGGGGAATACTTGGTTGAGGAGAAAAGAAGATACTTCATGAGCCCTGGTTTGGAAGGTTGAATCGTCAGAATGAAGGAAACAGGGAAGCCAGGAAAATGGAACAGAGTCCTTACCTGAAGTGGAGTGTGAGAAAGTGTAGTTAAGGTAGCTGTGGGAGTCATTGGGCTTATAGTGAATATTCACTGAAAGCTTATTTTTGGGATCTGTGGAACATTCCTTGTTATAGTCCTATTTAGGTGCCTTCCCTCACCTCTTTTTCTGGTACATTGATGGCTGCATTGGTGCTATTTCCTGCTCTCCCCCTGAGCTGGAAAATTTCAACAATTTTGCCTCCAGTCTCTTCCAGATTCTTGTCTCACCTTCAATTGGTCCATCTACGCCCTTTCCCTTCCCTACCTCGACTTCTCTGATTCCATTTCTGGGGATTGGCTGTCAATAAATATTCACTGCAAGCGCACTGACTCCTATTTTGTTTTTGTGTACTACTATAGTGAGTCATGGATAGATATCATAGAGTAACAGAGTCACAGAGTAATTTTAAGCAAAGAAGGATGCCATTCACTCCAACAGGTGCAAGCCAGCTCCCTGCGGAACTATCCAGTCAGTCCCATTCCCTCACTCGCTCCACATAGCCCTGCAAGTTTGTTTCTTTCAAGTGCCTATCCAATTTCCTCTTGAAATCATTAATTGTTTCAACTTCCACCCTATCATTTGACAAAGTACTGTAATCTAGAGCATGCATGTTACCTTGCAACACGTACAGCGAAATTTTCCGAGCCTGCTGGTGGCAGGCGTGATAGATGGCATGCACAGAAAATATGGCACGACCTGCTTCACAGCGGCGTGAAGACAGGTCGCGCTCTTCCATTCATCCCGCCGTCGGGCCACGTTTCCTGCCATCGGTCGCGGGGAGCTAATTGTAATACATTAGCATATAATTAACAGGCCAGATTCTTGGAACCCCGCTGTAGCATCCGTCCACATTGGCAGGAAAGCACGCCAACATGTTTCACAACATCACGCAGCTGCACTTGGTTGCCTTCACTTTGGGGGAACTGAGGTGAGTGAGCAGCAGCATTCACCACAGCTCACCCGTTGTTTACAGGCCTCAGGGGTGCCGGGGCAGGGGCACCTGATGCCTGGCCCCGCAGGCAACTGCTGAGGGGTGGGGGGGTGCCTGTGGCAAGTGTTGGCCTGCCTTGGAGGCGACTGCTGAGCCGGGGGTCAAGTGGTGCCCTGGCGCTGCATCCCGCGCACAGGCAATCGAGGTGGGGAGGCAGGGTAAGCAAGGGAAGTAGCCACACATTAGGGACACCTGTATAAACTGACCATGCCTCTGCAACTGAGACAGATAAGGCACAGTGATATGATTGGGGTCAGGCTCCTAGCCTGCCCGCCTATGCAAGTAACGCAGAGGCCCCAAAGGGGCACCAAGCACTCCATGCCTTACAACCCTACCCCTGCACCCCCCAGCACAGACTTCGAGTCTGCCATCACTAATTTGGATCCTAGAGCAGTTGGACTGCACACGTTGTACAATCTCCTCGCCAACGCTGGCCATGTAGCAGTCACTGCTGGAGGTGCTTGCAGTCCCTTGCAATCTCAACATCCCGGTTTGGACCAGTGTCCCCCATGTCGCAGATTGACAGGGCAGCCATGCAGCACACTCATCTCTGGCCATCCGAGGGGTGACCAGCACTCTCTGGGAAGCATTAAGGGGTGGTCACACAGGGCCAAGAAAGGTGCTATGTACAGCTATGATAACCACGTCTCTCTCTTTTTCATGCTGCAGGAGGACCACATCAGGATCATGGATCCTGGTGACCTAGCTGTATGCCCAATGGCCTACAGAGAACATAGAAGACAGAGGAGAGAGCGACTGAGGCACCTGGCCGCACAAAGGCAGGAGCAGCAACCTCATGATAAAGGGGCAACCGGGGCTCCTGCACACGCTACACAGGAGTGACAATGAGCCATGGCTGGTTGGCGTCTAGCGACACCCAGGGTCTATAGATGCCGCCTGCCATTCCTGCAGATGACTGAGAACCAGTGTCACCAATGACTGTGCATGTCTATGGACCTGGTGGCTCACATCCGCCACTTACTGCAGGACTGTGTGTCAAGGGGACATGGAGGGCATCCACTGCCAGTGGCTGTGGCGCTCAATTTCTATGCAGTGGCTCCTTTCAGAGCTCCACAGGTGACCTCTGTGGGATTTCACAATCCGCCACCCACAAATGCATCCATGAGGTCATGGATGTCATCTTCTCCATCGCACACAACTTTGTGCATTGTGCCTGGGTCCGGGACAGCCAAGATACAAGGGCCATTGGATTCCCCCTGATCTCGGGATTCCCACAGGTGCGATTGACTGCACTCATGTAGTGCTCAGGTCTCCATCCCTTCACTCAGTGAACTTCATCAACCACAAGTTCTTCCACTCATTGAATGTGCAGCTGGTATGTGACCACCAGAAAGGCATCCTGCAGATATGCACAGTTTCTAGGGAGTGTGCACGACACCTACACCCTGAGTCACTCGCAAATCCCTGCAGTCTTCCAGGGTCCACAGAGGCTGCAGGGCTGGCTCCTGGGGGACAAGGGCTACCCACAGAGGCCGTGGCTGATGACACCTGTGTGGCGGCCTCAGACTGCAGCAGAGCGATGCAATCGAGGCTCATGCAGCAGCTTGCAACTTGGTGAAGCTGGAGATGCAGTTCCGGTGCCTGGACTGGTCTGGTGGAGCCTTAGGTTACAGTCCACAGAGGGTCACGCATCATTGTCGTCTGCTGCGCCCTTTATACCCTGGCGCTGCAATGGGGTGAGGAGCTAGCTGAGGAGGAGATGGAGGAACTGCACGTCTCCTCCAACAAGGAAGATGCCGATGGGGACGAGGGTGAGGGGATTCTTAATGGTGATGACGACAGGCTCTAGCACTGGCTAGTTGAGGCAAGCGCACTCAGGAGGCCCTCATAGCTGCCAGATTTGTGGAGGATGATGACAACATGCTGTAACATGACCCCGTAGATCCTTACATCGCAGTTGTGAACATTTGACTCCAGTCTGGCTGATCGCAGCGCCAATACCCTCTGTGAAAATGTTCCTGTCATGGAGATGCAGCGGAGGCCCTAATGGTCGTTCGATCACAGGAGGATGATGACAACATGCAGTGAGAACATTCCTATAGATCTTCACATGGCCTCTAAGAATGTCTGACTCCTGTCTGGCCAAGGGCAGCTTGCTTGCACTCCATGATCAGGGCCATCTCAGAGACGCAGCCATGAAACTTTACATGCATCTGATGCTGCGTCCACCTTCAGCACCTCAGCCCTTCAGGAGTTGGAGCAGATGCTGTTGTGATGAGGGCCAGCCCCACATTAAAGGTGCTGAGAGCACACCGAGAGAATGAGAAAACTCTATGGTGCCTGCCCACTACATTCTGGCAGCAATGACCAGCACTACCAAGGTGCGGGCAGCAGTACTGTTTCCAGGGAGCGTGAGGCAGGACCATCACTGTGGTCTGAAGGCTGCACAGAGCACAGGGAAGAGGCTGTGGACTGAGACACCTGCCTTTTATCTTGTGCAGAAATGGTTCACATCTGAGTGACAAGAAAACTGCTCATCAGAACAAGGAGCCATAGGTAGGGTGACATTCTTAAGAGTTTATTGACAATAGTGAACAATATGTCCAAGTGATCAACACCTATGCCAGGCTATGCAACTACTTTCAACTAACTTTCCTAACCCTGTCACTACGTCTTGGTGCTCCCTGGACATCCACAGCTGAGGCAGAGGCAGCCTGCTGACTATGACACTCTGTTTTTGATGACTTTGGCAGGCATCCTCAGGAGGGCCGAGACTTGGAGGGCCCCAGCCTGCTTTTGGGGTCCTGCTGTGTGGCAGTGGTGCCCTCCTTGGCCAGTTAAGCTGGATCTGCGGAGGTCACAGACAAAAGGGAGTCAGATGGGCCGGTCACTCACAGAATCACCTGGATGGATGGCCCCAGAGCGTGCACCTGCTGATCCTCCTCCCTACAGGTGCCCGAGGGCTCCTGCTGACTCCATGAGTGGAAGGGGTAGCTGGAGTGAGACAAACTGCCCCACACCCCTCTCGCATACACACTGTTGGAAGCCAACTATGGCATCAGCGATGGAGTTAAGCCCGCCCAGCAATGCAGGAGTGACATCCTGGACCAAGGTCTCCATGGCGGCTGCCAGCCTGTCAGTGTTGGCCTTGGTGCATTGCAATGCCAGTGCTATCACCTCAGCCTGAAGACAGATGGACTCCTTCATCATGCCTTGCAATCAGGATTGCAGCGGACATCCCTTCCTGTTGTTCCCTTGCTTACCTTTGCAGCTCCAGCAACTATGACATCACCGAGTCCAGCAGCTCGTCATCTGACACAGACTCAGCAACATTCTGGCATCCAGCAGTCCTCTGAGTGCTGGAGACCTGTGAAGTCCCTACCTCCACCTGCTCTGGATCAGAAAATGCGAGGTGCTCACCAAATTGTGATCCAAAGGCTACTCTAAAGCTAGGTCCCACGGAGGTGTGTGTCTCTGCACTGGTGGAGGGTGTGAGTGAGCGCTGTGAAAGGACTTCAGGGAGGGTGCCTTCAGATTCCTCATCAGAGGTTTCTTCAGAGCTTGATTGGAGGCCCTGGGTCATGGACTCTGTTGGCTGTTTGGCAGTTGTGCCAGTGAAAGCAAGGTGAAATAATTAGTGCATGGCAGTGGCCTGTGATAGAGGAAACATCACTCATGGATGGCATGGTTGTCTCATGGGTGTTGAACTGCTGGATCCTCACTTGGTAGAGCAGCGCCAACTTCACTGCCAGCATAGGACCAGTCCTGCTCATCGCTGGCCAGCTGAATGGCTCTGTTTTCAAATTCTGTCAGAACTTTGATTTCCGGCATCCCTCCACTAGTCTGCGACCTCTCCTTCTTGTTGTGAGCCAGTTTGTCCTGCATGGATAGAGATGGTGAGAGTGTATCAGGACTCCTGCCGGGCCAGATGATAAGTATGCCTGGCCTGTGTGGGTGATGTGTGGTCCCATGGATGGGATGAGAACAATAATGGTGTGTGAAAGAGTGAATGGTAATGTCCCTTGCACTGGCAGTGAGTGAGAGCCCTGTGGATGTGTAATGGGTTTGTGAGTGTGTGAGTTGGGAGTGATGAAAAGAGTGACTTATCCTGGCGGAATGGAAGAGGTCATTCATCCTTTTGCAGCACTGGGTGGCTGTCCTCCTTTGCAGGGCATTCGCGCTGACCACCGCCTTCCAAGCAGGGTTGCTGACATTGCTACCCATTCTGCGGCCAGAGTGGGGTTAGAGCACATCCCGGTAGGCCTCCATGGCATCCAGCTGTCACTCAAGGGACCCGATGTTGAAGCGGGGGGTGCTGCAGCCATTTTGCCTTTGCTGCCAATGTCCCCCAAGCAGCAGTGGTGAGCTGGTGACGATGAGCACTTTGCTGGCAGCTGCCTTTTAAAGATGGTGGCCGGCGTGATGCAACAGCAGGGTGATATCGAGCAAGCGAATGAGAGCCCGCCCGCTATGGAAACATCATGTTTCGTGGGGCTGAATATATGATGAGGCAGGCTTGAGATGACATGACATGAAAGCCTGCCATTTTCATTGGCAGGTAGGACTACACTTTATCCACCCACGACCGGACTTAGGCAAATCTGGGAAAATTCTGCCTATAAAGTTCACAGTAAATAATTGTACAACCTGCAGCAAACATAGGCCACAAAGACCCAGGGTCTGTGAGTCAGTCATCAGATCAGGTGGATCTCAGCACCCAAGTTTAACACAACCCATCTGAAATCAGTGGCTGAATTTTCAGGCCCCCCTGAAGTCAAAAAGGGAAATGTGGTCAGGGGTTGCGTGGGTGAGGAAATTGACCTGAAAATACCGATGCTGGCCAGTGTGTCAGCATTGGGCACTGCTCCTGGGACCAGCCATTTTGATGGAGACAAGTTCAGGGCCCAAGAAGGCCGTCCACCACCACGAGATGTGCAATTAGGCTTATTAAGAGCCTTGCGAAAGGTAAATTTAGGAGGCCAATTGGGATTTCGCAGTTTCCCAATGCAACGGGGGTCAGATCAACGGCCTGGAGGTGGGCACCCAACAGCACGACAGGGTGCCAGCTCTCTTTCTAAGCCTACAGATCCTCCCTGCCTAGGTGGGGGTATAACCAAAGACCACCCAGTAGAAGGGATCCTCCCCAACCCCTGACCACATTTCCCTTTTTGACTTCAGGGGGGCCTGAAAATTCAGCCACTGATTTCAGATGGGTTGTGTTAAACTTGGGTGCTGAGATCCACCTGATCTGATGACTGACTCACAGACCCTAGGTCTTTGTGGCCTATGTTTGCTGCAGGTTGTACAATTATTTACTGTGAACTTCATAGGCAGAATTTTCCCAGATTTGCACTAAGTCCGGTCGTGGGTGGATAAAATGTAGTCCTACCTGCCGATGAAAATAGCAGGCTTTCATGTCATATCATCTCAAGCCCGCCTCATCATATATTCAGCCCCACGAAACATGATGTTTCCATGGTGGGCGGGCTCTCATTTGCTTGCTCGACATCACCCTGCTGTTGCATCACGCCGGCCACCATCTTTAAAAGGCAGCTGCCAGCAAAGTGCTCATCGTCACCAGCTCACCACTGCTGCTTGGGGGATATTGGCAGTAAAGGCAAAATTGCTGCAGCCCCCCCGCTTCAACAACGGGTCCCTTGAGTGACACTGTGGTGGCCTGGCTGCTTTTTGTGACTTTTTGTTACTTTTTTATAAGGTGGCTGAGATGGCACCTTCTTGTTGAACCTTGTATTGCAGCCAGGTATTTCTCTGAAGCTGGAAGGCCTCTGATTGGCCCTGCAGCTTTGAGAGCCCATGCACTGCCCTTATTTGGACAGGGAACCTGTCTTCGTGCAATTCAGGGCTTACCCATGTGAAAATCTTAACTTTAATCAGTACCCGCCACAACCATCCCGGAGTCAGGTTTCTGACCCAAAAACAAACCCACCTCCACAGTGAAAATTCAGCCACAGGTCTCCATATTACATAGTGGAGCTCAGCAGGTAAATGATCTTCTCCAAGAGTAGCACATAATATTGCCAAAAAAAACCTTATAGATACAGCCCATTGGGAAGCAGAAATTGATTCTCCAATTTAAATTTAACATGAAAAGTAAGCACAGCTCTTCCTGTTGAGAGAAATTAAATACTTAAGATGCTATAGCCGGCAACTTTGAAATTGCAAAAGGCCAATTGTTATATCTTTTTGACCAATATAAGCAATGGGGACTTTATGTGGTGGGGATTCTAGTAAACCTTTTAAGTTGATTTTCCTAACCTTTACTCCTGGGTAATTCCCAGTTCAAGTAAAAGCGGCTTTGAATTGGGGCATAATTTGCTAAATAAAACCTGTACAATGTAAACACTGGAGCTAGACCTGTGCTTGCAATACGTGCATCACTCAGAGGTATTTAAATGTGGCAAGTAGCAGGCGTTCTCACCTTTCTGGGACCAGTTTTTGCTAGAAACCTCAGCTCAAGATCGTCTAGAAATGATGGCACTGTGACCTTTCCATTTTCCCCGAGAGGCCTACAGTTGTGCTTCATATTCCTGTCACCCCACTGGCATGTTAAGGCCTGTGCCAGGAGTGCTAATCCTGGGCCTGTCCAGGAGTAGTGCACATTCTGTCCAATGCCAGGATGGAAGAGGGCGGTGGAAAATCTGACCTTTTCAATATTTATTTCAAATACGTTGATACAGTAGCTGACATACATCACTGAGCAGCAGTTGTGCAAATAGGACCTTGTAATCATTGTACACTATACTTCTCAAAATGCAGCTTTCCATCAATGAACTAGCTTAATGCTGCATGTGGTTTACTTCAGCTTTTCCTATTTGTGTTGGCTAACAGGATTATTATTAACCAGCTGAACTGGATTTTCAGTATTCATCAAATAATCCTGCTACATTTATAATATCCTGAATTAGCACATGACCTGCTAGAATGTGCTCGTACATGTATAATACCTTGATTGAGGGCAAGATTTGTCATTTAACTTAGATTCCTCAAATTAGAGCATAATTTATATTACAACACAATACAGTGTAATAGCCCAAATTAGAACATTATCTCTTGTCACATCAGTTAAGTGTAACACGCCAGGTCAGGACATAGTCTGTTATACATATTATCAGTGCAATAAAATACCCCATTTTGGGGAATGACCTGCTACATAGCACCAGTGCAGTAAAATATTCCATATTAACCTTCTGGTGAACTCTGTCACTATCTGCTAGCATTAGTCAATGGCTGCTGCACTTGGCTACAAACCAATCATTGTACTCCAGAAAGTAATTTGTTCTATAGTTTAAAATTCTTGAAACATGATAAGGGGCTTTGTAACCACAATGTTTTCTTTTCTTACACTTGTGTTCAATGATATTGCTGTTCATCCTGAATTATTTGATTATCAGGTACCTGGCCGCCTGTGTGATAAAGCACCATTTCCTAACTCAAGTATAGCACAGGAGTATGTTATCTTCAACCCTTTGCAGGTGAACTTTCAGGTTGTAATCAAATGTGTTATAGGTACCTAGATTCAGAACCTTAACTAAGTTGCAATTCCTTTAAACCATGGCTTCAATGTTTTATATTGAGTTGAATATTATATAAAGTGTAACTATATCAAAAGAGAGAGTTTGATGTAACTTCTTAGTGCTATGCTGCAGACCATAATAGTACAAGCTGTATTGTCCTCAAACCTAGAAGGACATCAAACCTAGAAGTTCACCTTAGTAAGAGAGGGAAAGATTTGTCTTATAATTCCACTGTACATGTGGGTACGGGCGTGTCAGAGGTAGTCCCTTCTGCAGGAGTTAGCTACATCTTACTTCATAGCTGGATGGATAACTGCACCTATAGTCCTCTACATTCACCCAGCTCTCTCACTTCAGCAGCAACCACACCCCAATAACTGCATCGGTTCACAGGCCAAACCAGGTGAGAGTAGCAAGTGGGCTAGAGTCCACATGCGAGGGAGAGCAACCATCTCCAACCACCCTTTTACAAGTGCACAAAAAATAGCTGCCTTGACAGATGTAGCAGAGGATGCATCACAGCTGTGTGGACAGTTGTAAAGTTCATCAACACAAGCGCAGAAGGTGCTGCAGATCATCTACTGCAGTTGGCCACATCTCCAGTCGTCTTGACTTGTCAAGCCACCTGGAACAGATGTGCAAGACCGAGAGAGTGGGCTGGCCAAGCACAATCCATCTCCACTGTAATCAACTCATGTGCAGGTGCTTCTTGTGTGCAAACCTTAGACTCCTTAACACACATCCCATTATATCCCAAAATGCACTCCTTTAGTATTCATCCAGCCACTACAGTATATCGTGGTCGAAACAAAAGAAGAAGAAACGGGAACTCTACTTAGCTTCTTGGAATGTACGAACTCTACTCGATAAAGACAACAGCTCCTGACCCCAGTGCAGAACTGCTCTGGTTGGTAGGGAGATATCATGATACAATATTGACGTTGCTGCTTTAAGCAAAACTCGCTTAGCAGAGAAGGGCCATCTAACAGAGCTACACATTCTTCTGGATAGGCAAGACATAAAGTTAGAGATGAGAGGTAGGTGTCTACTTTGCTATCAAGTCTGACGTTTCAAAAATTTGGATACTCTCCAAGGGCATAAACAATCCTCTCATGCCTCTACACCTACTTCTTGTTAACAACAAGTATGTGATAATCATCAGTGTCAACAATGGCTAATCCTGAGGATATCAAGAACAAATTCTATGAGGACCTGGACAGAGCTATTGCAAATATTTCACAGAAAGACAAACTCATTGTGATGGCTGACTTCATTGCAAGGGTATGAGCTGGCTATCAGGCCTGGAATGGTGTGCTTGGGAATCAAGGTGCGGGGAAACAACAGCAATGACATGCTTCTCCTGAGTCTTTGCACCCACTGGAATATGTCAATCCACCAACCTTATCTTTAGACAGAAGGCAAAGTACAAAAACAGTTGGATACACCCAAGATCTAAACACTGGTAACAGATTGACTTTACCATACCTGGCAGAGCAACATAAAACATCAGGGTTATGAGCGAAGAGGAGTCCACCACAGGATGCAACACTCCAAGGTGAAATTTGCTATCACACTGAAAAGAAAACCAACATGTACTACACCCCCAACAAAGCTACGTGTGTAGAAACTGGCATCCACTGAGTGCTGCACACAATTCAGGATCAGACTTGAGGAACAGCTGACCTCCAGAGAAAACCAAAATTATGATATTGAAGTGACATGGTCAACCTTCAAATCAACAGTCCTGGAAACTGCCAATGATGTCCTGGGAACACAGAAAGCACGGAGGTTGGTTTGTGAAAACGATGATCAATTTAAAGAATTGCTACAGGAGAAAAATGCAACATATGCAGCATGGCTAGGAAACAAAACTACTAAGAAATCATTCCAGAAGAGCAAAAGGAACCTGCAATAGAGGTTGTATAGGAAACGACCATCTTCAATAACGAAGTGTAACCGACAACAAAGCACAAGGGCTAAGTAACCAAGACAGGCAATAACATATAAAGAAAATATTGCAAATGCTGGAAATCTGAAATAAAAACAGAAAATGTTGAAAACACTTGGAGATTGGGCAGCATCTGTGGAGAGGGAAACAAAGTTAACTTTTCAATTATCTGTAATCATAATTGGAAGATGAACAGCTTTTAAGCAAGTCAGAACCAGGGAAATAGGAATGGGAGTGGTGTGCATGGAGGGCAGTGAAAGAACAAAAGGGAAATGATCATGAGACAAATGTGGAAGCAAAAGATGGGTCCAGAGCAGGTGTTGTTAACAGTCACACTGCCATCTTCATGGATGAAATCTGCTACACATTAATTTAGCATAAAGTCAAGTGTGTAAAACTTCTGCTATCCTCTGCTGTAGGGATCATTAAAAAAAGGGAAGAAGCATCCAATTTGATCCTCTTGTGCAACCCCCTATTTCCTTCACCCCACCGCTGGTCTTCATCAATCTTGACTGTAAACTCTGGAATTCCTTTCCTCACCTTCTCCATGTCTCTCCTCCTTTATGATGCTCTTTAAAACCTACCTCTGATGAAGATTTGGTCATTTATCCTAATACCTTCTTCCATGTCTTGGTGTAAATTTTCATTTCTGTGAAGCACCTTGGAATTTCTCACTTATGTTAATTGCACAATATAATTGCAAATTGGCTTTGAATGGCATTAATCATAAACCTGAGGAGGGACTATGGAAAAGGAGAGCCTGTGGTTTCATAGAGACAAAGCAAGTAACTCCTATACGAAAGGATTAAAGCAAAGTGTGCTGCAAATGTTATGCTTTACTTGGATGGTAAGGATCCCAGAGGAGACCCAGGAAGTGGGGGTGGGGTGGTGGAGCAGTTTGAAATTCCACAAAGGAAGGGGTATGGGCGCCACTCTGTTTATGGAAGTGACTCTGGAACCAATACCATAAAGCTCTTGTGGATGAAGATGCATGTGTGGAAACCTGAACATCCATGAAGCTCTGTGCTTATTTCCCTCTGTTTTATTTGTAGGCCCTTCCTGTGGGTTTGCTGATGTACAGGAGTACCACACCCTCTGACCAAAACCTCATGTCACACACTGATAGAAATTCTCAATTATTCTTGGCAATTTCAAATGTATACTGAAACAAATATATTTACAAATTAAGGTTTTCCAATTATATATTTCTTAATTTTTTAATGAAATGATTTAGATATGCAACACAAAATAACTCAGAAAAGATATTAATAGCAATGATTTCTAGATGTTTCTGTGAGGCCATCAATACTGGAGAATGTTAGAAGTTAGACAATGGACAAAATCTTCTGTTCTTGGTGTCGGGTATCAGTCCCGATGTCAACCCACCAAATTCTCAGGCCCATCCACTTCCTTCCTCGCCTCCTGCGGGGGCAGAAGATTCCGGCCAATATGTTTTGTCAGGGTGCTCAGTTACAGTGCACATCCAATTGATAAGATGCTCTGAGCAACTAGGAAACCTAAGCAATGTTGGGCACTTTAAGAGACTTCCCATCCCCTGCTTTTTCTATTGATGGCTGTCTTCACTATTGGATGTAATCTGTTCTATATACACATTAAACCACTTCTCCAACATGATGCAACATTAGATTTTCAGCCTGTTAGCACTCTTCAATTGTTGTCATCATATTTGGGAGTTTTGTAGATTTAGGTGTGAGCAAGTTCTGAGATAACCTAATAACCTACTGAGAGATTCCACCAGAGATTAAGCTCCTCACTTTCCAAGACATGTCCAGTGAAGAGTGGGAGTTGTAACAAAATGTTATGATTAGTTAAGGAGGGGTTGAATGGCTCAGGTTGTGGGGGATAGTTGAATGGCCCAGGTGAGGAGGGACTGAATGCTTACCCTCTTTTCTCACTCCTCATTTGACTATAACATGGTTTTTGTGAAAAGGATATACTTGACAATTCATTGAGTGTTTAACTGTTCACACACTGTGATCAAAAAAGAACCAATTGGACCAATCTTAACAAAGAAAGAGGTTACCTTTATTTAACCCGGTGTTACAAGAGTCAACTTACCTTCTCATCGAGAGCAGATGCCAGGAGCTCCAAGTCCCAGCAGATCTTGGATTTTCCGCATATGCATGGACTATGCAGGCATAATTCAGCATTTTAAGTTCTTTAGGCCAAGGAGAGGCCCAATATGTCTGTGCAAAATGTG
The DNA here is from genome assembly GCF_017639515.1 of Carcharodon carcharias. Classification (NCBI taxonomy): domain Eukaryota; kingdom Metazoa; phylum Chordata; class Chondrichthyes; order Lamniformes; family Lamnidae; genus Carcharodon; species Carcharodon carcharias. The sequence continues at coordinate 119,851,826 of NC_054473.1, read as the reverse complement.
AAAACAGCACAAAAACCTGGGTCATATGACTGGGAGCAAAATGCACTTGCAGACAAGTGTCCCAGGCAGGGGACAGAGAGGACAGAGAGGGATCTTAGTTAAGGTAAGGAGAAAAGAGAGGAGTAGAGAAAGAGGCTTTAATCAGAGAAAGGGCTGCAGTTGGCCCACTTTAAGTAGAGAGGGCTCAGAAGAAGCCCTGAAGATTGAAGAAGGCAGCAGAAGGTTGGTGACTCTGTGCTGCAGACCGTTGGGGCAAAGTAGTCTTTGGAGCAATAGTCTTCTGCTTGGCCTGGCCAAAAAGCTGAAATTGTGAGTTGGTGCTTAAGTGAAGACTTGGGAATCCAGGGGAATGGAATCTCAGGAAGTAAGATTGAAATCCTATGAGGTGGTCCATCATTTGAGTTGGAGCTACTTTTGGAGAGAATTCCCACGTTAGATCTATAAAGGGGAAGACTGGAATCCCTCGTGAGAGAGAGAGTTTCAACGAGACTGGTTGACTCACAGTGTTACTGATGTCTGGGCAGGTTGTTGGGAAATCCATGGAATCTGGCTTGGTCGCATCTGCCATTTATTGTGCAGTGTGGTGTGTTTGACCACACTTTGCCTGTTAATTCATATGTAATTATATATTAATCCTGAATGTTAGAGTATAAGATAGATACTGTAAATTGTTTTATCTTTCTGACCTCATAAAGTAAAGTTTATTTTTGTTTGTTCAAAACTCATGGAATCTTGTGGCTTTATTCACTGAGCAAGTGTCTTGGATCTCAAACTTTGTCCACTTTAAACAAAACGTTATTGGTCCCTAGCCAGATCCAGAGAAACAGAAGGGGACTATGGTCCGTAGTTTGGTGACTTGGCTGGCTTCAGGATGAATTCAGTGGTCCTGCTGTTTTCCTTGTGGATATAATTTAAAGATGCAGCCGGCTGATTTGGCTGTCCTCCTGGGGTCAGTAGTCTAGGGTTGGTTTCCTTCAAGAAGCCTCTGTCTGCAGCAGTTGCATACCTAGGTGGTCACAGCCAGCAAACAGGGTTCAAAAACTTGCAAGGTAGGTTTGGAGAGAGAGGGTAGAAGGAGGGATCCTAGTTGCGTTTTCTTTGTCCAGCATCTAGCTGCTTGTCCATTTACTGCAGAGAATGCAGAAGCTTAAGCACAGAAAGGGTTAGCATGTCACATGACTGTTGCCCAGTGGTTCAAACATGGTCGTTACTAGTGTATTCCCCCTTGTAACTTAATCAGTTCATGTCTGAGAATTCCCTCGCTCATCCAAGGTCCCATGTTCAAGCAATTAGTTTTAATGGTTTGTCTCCACCAGTTGAATACCTCAGGTGATTGGCTTGCTAATGGGGACAGGATACGTGGTTCACTCATATTCCCCTGATCATTGTCCTTGATGGGTCTTTGCAGACATGATGTCTCCATTTCGATGGATTGGAATGTGAAAGGTACAGTGATGCATATTAGGTAGCCATCTTTGGCTGCGAGCTCTAGTCACCTTTAGTCTCTATTTGTAAAACGTTCAATTCGGATTTCCAGCCAGTGGATTAAAACTCATAATTTGATATAAAGCACAATTTCAACCTGTGCAATCTCCAGGGGCCAACATTCATCTTAAGGAAAAAATAGGTGTGGGTTCAAAAAGTGCTGTAAAGGCAATAGAAAATACAATTGTACTATTTATCCACGTTGGCCATAACTCAGCTGGTAGCAATCTCGCCTCTGAGCTAGAAAGTTGTAGGTTCAGTCCTATTCCTGAGACATCACCTCAAAATCTAGGCTGACACCCCAGTGTAATACTGAGGGGGTGCTGCACTGTCAGAGGTGCTGTCTTTTAGATGAAACATTAAACAAAGTTACCCCTTCCATCTCTGGTGGATGTACAAGTTTCATGAGCATGGGAGTTCCACTCAGTGCCCTGACCAATATTTATCCCTCAACCAACATGACTAAAAAAAAATACCTGATCATTATCACGCTGCTGTTTTTGGGAACTTGCTGTGCAAATTTGCTGTCACGTTTGCTACATCTCAACAGAACAGGCAGACAAATGACAGATGGAATTTAATACAGTGAAGTGTGCAGTGATACCTTTTGACAGCAGACATAGGAGAGGCAATATATACTTAATGGCACAGTTTTGAACAGTGTGCAGGACAAAGGGACCTGGGGGTTCCTGTACAAATATCCCTGCAGGTGACAGAGTATGCTGTGGGAGTAGCTGGCAAAGCCCATGGGATCTTGAGCATCATAAATAGAGATATTGAGTACAAAAACAGAGACATGATATTTTATAAAGCTCTGGCTGACCCACAGGGTCCCAGTGGGTGAGAGGGTCGCTTCAATGAGGCTTCAGGTGTCAGAGAGGAAAACTTGGTTGTTTGCATTTATGCACCAAACAACAGCTCGGAGTACTCGGCCTTCTCAGTGACAGTGGGATTGGTGCTCAATAGGGTGACACTTACCGACTCTGTAGTCTTACTGGGGTACTTCAACGCTCACATGGGGAATGATGGGGATACCTGGAGAGGGGTGATTTGGAGGAACGGCCTTTCTGATCTGAACCCAAGTGGTGAGTTACTATTGGACTTCTGTGCTAGTCATGGATTGTCCATAACGAACACCATGTTTGAACACAAGGATGCTCATAAGTGTACCTGATACCACAGCACCTTGGGTCAAAGGTTCGATGGTCGACATTATAGTTGTGTCATTGGACCAAAGGCCGTATGTTCTGGACGCTCGAGTGAAGAGAGGGGCAGAGCTGTCAACTGATTACCACTTGGTGGTGAATTGGATTTGGCACCCGGGACTTGGGCCAAACAGTCACGAGATGCCTAAATGTGCTGTGAGGGTCGCTTGGGAATGTCTGATGGACGTTTCTGTGTGAAAGGATTTCAACTCCCACCTCTGGAAGAATTTCTCTTGTATCCCGGGTGAGGTCAAGGACATTGAGTCCAAATGGACCATGTTCAAGACCTCAATTGTTCAGGCGGCCATGAAACACTTTGGCTTGAAGGCGGTCAGTGCCTGTTGTGGCGGCAACCTTAGGACCCACTGGTGGATGCCAGTGGTGAGTGAGGCTTTCAAAATTGAAGAAGGGGGCCTTCCAAGCAATGCTCGCGGATAGGTCTCCTGATTCGGTTGAGTGGTATTGGCAGGCCCAGAGGGCTACACCAACAGCAGTCACTGAAGCGAAAGCTCGGGCTTGGGAGGAGTTTGGAGAGGCCATGGAGACTGACAATTCTGACAGCATCAAGTTGTTCTAGCAAACCATTCGGCACCTTAGGAGGGGTTAGCAGAATGTCGCCCAAGCTGTTCTCAGCAAGGGTGGGGAAACGCTGACCACAACTGGGGAGATCATCGATAGGTGGAAGGAACACTTTGAGGAACTCCTCAACCGAGTGAGCATGTCGTCCTTACAGGAGACAGCACCAGAACCCCCCAGTGAGATCAGATTTATCACCGTTGCTGAGGTCGCTGTGGTGGTCAAGGGCCTCCGTGGCAGTAAGGCAGCAGGGGTGGATGAGATTCATCCAAAGATGTTGAAGGTGCTGGACAATATTGGGGTGTCATGATTAACTCTTCAATGTTGCATGGAAGGTGGGGGCAGTACCGCTGAATTGGCAAACTTGGGTGGTGGTCCCCATCTTTAAGAAAGAGTACCACAACCCACTGGAGCTGTACCAGGCATGGCCCAATGAGCAGAGGCCGAACCAGGACACGCTAGAGGGATTACTTCTCTTGGCTGGCCTGGGAACGCCTAGGAATCCCCCAAGAGCAGCTGGAATCTGTGGCTGTGGAAAGGAAAGTCTGGTCAGCCCCACTCAGTTTACTGCCACCACAACCCTCACCAGAAGAAGCGGTGTGAAAATGGATGGATGGATGGTTAGGCCACAACTGGATTATTGCATCTAGTTTTGGGGTCACCAACTCTAGGAAGGATGTGACGGTACTTGAAGGGTGCAGAGGAAATTTGCCAGAATGGTTCCAGGAATAGGGGAATTACAAGGGTAAGTTGGAGAAGCTGGGTTGTCTCCTTGGAATAAAAGAGGCTGAGGGGAGGACTGATAGAGGTGTACAATATTCTGACAGATTTAGATAAGGTAGACAAAGAAAAGCTTTTCCCATTAGCTGATGTTGCAAGGACTAGAGGACACAGACTTAAGCTTTTGGGCAGGAGATATAGGGGGATGTGCAGCAGAATTTTTCTATGAAGCAAATTGTAATGACCTGGAACTTGTTGCCTAGAAGGGTGGTGAAAGCAGAGAAAATTAATGATTTCAAAATGAAATTAGATGGCATTTGAGGGAAATAAACTTGCAGGGCCATGGGGATAGAACAGGGAAATGGGACTTACTGGATTGTTCTATTGAGAGCCAGTGTGGACTCCTTCTGTGGTGTTATGTCTCTATGACTCTAGATTACAATAGGCCAGTAGTGGACAGAGGAAGATCTGTCCACTAATTTTTAGTCTTGGGAACCATTTTAATAGACACCCCAGTCACACTTGTTACCTGTTAGTTTTCCTTCTAAATCTGTGCAAATCATAAAATTCAGGTCTCCGCCTTTGCAGTTAACAACATCCGCAGCTAATTCTTGGCTTACATCTGCTCCCATGTAACAGCAATATCCTATACTGGAGCTAGTCTCTGGTGCTTAATGTATTTCCAAAAACACTTAAGAAGTGCCAGGCATCCACTTGATTTTCTTTGCTGCTGGCACCACCTTAGTGTGCAAACAGTATTTTAATTTGAAGAGTGATTACTAATCTACATAAAGGTGAATAATGTTTTTGTCTGATCCTTATCTCCTGTTTCATTGAGAGGTGATTGAATGCTTGCTTCATTGATCTTATTCCACGTGAGACAGAGTGTGCACAGATCGAATTCCTTTATATACAGGTTTACAGCTTTGATTTGCTAATCTTGTTGCTGAGACTGATTGCAACAGCAGCAGCAGCACTTCTCATGAATAGGCCTTGAGATGATGATTGGATGTCAATTTGTGTGATAGTATGTACCTGCCTGTTCATTGTAATATTTATAATATGACTTAATTTGGCTTGGAAAATGACATAAAGAAAAGATACCCGTTTTAAGTCATTGATAATAAAACTAAGACTGTGCCAAAAGCTATAGAGAACATTATGCTCAACCAATTCTGATATAAGGTCCTAACTGCATCTAATGAATGTGACTAATTTCACAGCTAAATTGAAAGAGCATCATATGAGTGAACATAAGTCATAAATGGGAAAGCAAGTTTTTGCCAGTCACAGCATTTTAGTACTCAGTGGATCACTTCACTGGTTGCTTGTAAAGTTAGTTGTAACCAAAGCCGTGCCTGAAAGCTGTTATGAACCTTGGCCAGACCCTGGGACATGGGGGAAGATCTGGTTAGAGACCTATAACGTTTTGTTTAAAGTAGATAAAGTTTGAGATACAATACACTTACTAAGTGAATAAAGCCACAAGATTCCACGGGTTTTGAACAAACAAAAATAAACTTTACAAGTTCAGAAAGATAAAACAATTTACAATATCTATCTTATACTCTAACATTCAGGGTAAGTATGAGGTATATGTTAATTACATATCACCACACTACACAATAGATGACAGATGTGACTAGAGCATTGCCATGGATTTCTCAACAACCCACCCAGACATTTGTCACATTATGAACCAACCAATCTTGCTGAAATTTCATCTTCTCATTTCCAATCTCCACACTTAAAGATCTCACCTTGGAATTCACTTCAAAAGTCACACCCACTTGGAAGGCTTCAACGACGACCCACCTCACAGGGTTTCAACCTTGCCTTCAAAGACTCCTTTCCCCTGGATCTCCGAGTACAAACTTTGCCTTACAAGCACAATTTCAGATCTCCGGCCATGCCAAGCAGAACACCACTGCTCCAAAGGGTTACCTTTGCCCCAGTGGCCTGCAGCACACAATCACCAACCTTTAGCTGCCGTCTCAGATCTTCAGAGCTTCTCTTAAGCCTACTTTGCTTAAAGTCTGCTCCCTGAAGCTCTTTCTTTAACTTGGGGTCTATTGCTCTACTCCTTTCTTTCAACTTGACTTCACGGGACCTTTTCCTGTCCCTTTATCCCTTACCTGGGACTTCTTTTTGGGACATCTCTCTGTCCCTCGCCCTGGTTTGGAACCTTCTCCCTGTCCTCTGCCCGTGTCTTGCTCCCTGGGACACTTGCAAGATGATCACACTCTGTATCTGGTCATCTGACTAGCATTTTTGTGCAATTCTGTTTCTTTTCTTCTGCGCAGGCACACAGGGCCAATCCCCGGTCTGAAGAACGCAAAACCACCTGTGCATGTGCAGTCATTTCCCAGCTAGCACATGCTCAGGAGGCCCAAGTTTCATCCCAACCTTTGAACTAAAGAAGGTAAGTATTTGAATTTCTTAACAAAGCAATTAAATAAAAGGTATTGTAAAAAACATTAGTATACAAATAGGAATACAGTAGGCCAATCAGTCTCTCAAGCTTGCTTCATCATTCAATAAAATTATGGCTGATCATTCATCTCAGTTACACCTTCCCGTGATATCCTTTGATTCCCTTAGCATCCAAAATCTGTCAATTTCTGGCTTGATTGTATTCTGTGATTGAGCATCCACAGATCACTGTGATGGAGAATGTCAAAGTTTCACAACCATTTCAGTGAAGAAATTTCTCCACATATCAGTCCCAAATGGCTGACCTCTTCTGAGACTATCACCCCTGGTTCCACACTCCCCAGTCAGGGAAAACCTTTTTCCAGCATCTAGCCTATAAAGCCCCTTAAGAATTGTATAGGCCGTAACTTCAGTGGATTAGCAATCATAGTTACTTATCCTGAAATGTAGCTGTCTAACTTTCCGACGCGGACAAGATGAGAAGATGCAGTGTAGAGGGTTCCCAAGGCCTTGTGTCGAAGGCAGCTGAGTGTGAGGTAAGGAAGACGCTCCCTCTTTTTAAGGCACTGGCTTCTATAAAGCAGTTAAATTTAAAGGTCCAGCCACTTTTAGAAGCCAGGGAGAAGGTGTATAAGGTAAGTGGGCAGGATGGCAGCGTAGGAGTCAAGGGAGTGGTCAGGGGTTGGGGGTGGTTAGGGGGGAGAGGAGGGGGGTCAGGGGGAGGGTAGGGTAGATGGGGGAGGTGGGTAGTTGCGGGTGGGTTAAGTCTGGGGTTTCAGTGGAGGGTCAAAGGGGTGGTGGGAGTGGTCGGAGTGTGTACTATAGTTACCTAGGAGTTAGAAGTAGTTTTAATTCTTGTAACATTTTTTGGGTAACCATTGCTCTAAGGCAGTTGGAACCATCCGGAGTTTGCAATTTAAATCAGAATATCGGATGGTTCCAGTGCAGGGCAATTGCCTAACAGAAGTTTGAACTTCCCTGGTAATTGCTGTGCTATCCTTACGTGGGGGTTTCTGGGGAAGTTTGGGGGGGCTCCCAACTCATCTTTGGGGTACCTGGAGCTGGGAAGTTATGGGCCCATATGTTTCTATGAGATCATATTCCTCTAAACCTGTGCTTCCCAAACTTTTTCCCATTTTAATGCCTCAAACTTGAGTGTGACCCCAGAGTTAAGCGTTGCTGCTCAAAATAAGCAGCAGGACAGTAACCATCATTGTTTTATTTTTAAAGCGCCAAAATTAAACAAAGCAACAGCAAAGCTGCAGATTAGAGAAGCACCATGCCAATGATGAGTTCACAAGCTTTACACATGCACATGCTGGGTCAGGAGGGTGGGGGAATGGTCAGAGTGTATATTATAGTTACCCAGAAATTGGTAGCAGCCACCCCCAGCCCCTGACCCTAACCCTCCCCCTTGACCCCACACCCCCATCCTGCCCACTTATACACCTTCTCCCTGGCTCCACCCTCTCATCACAATTCTCCAATTTCAGCATGTCCTCTCTCCCCCACTTACTGTCCCTGCCCTGCCCGGCCTGGTCTCTCCCCTCCAGTGAACTGTGATGTGGGGAAAAGTGCATCATGGGGCCTTGGAGCCAGTCCCAGGATGCAGTGGCCGCTCCATTGCCACCATTATGGTTTTGGATGTTGCGACCCTCAAATTTAATCCCGCAATCCCACTAGGGGTGCAACACACAGTTTGGGAAGCCTTGTTCTAAACTGTAGGGAATATAAGCCTAGTTTACTCAATCTTTCCCGATAGGACAATCCTCTCATCCCAGGAATCAGTCTGGTGAATCTTCGCTGCACTCCCTCTAAGGCAAGTATATACTTCCTTAGATGAAAAGACCAAAACTGTAAACAGTACTCCAGGTGTGGACTTACCAAGGGCCTACACTTTAAGACATTTTAACTTTTACACTCCAATATAGGTTAACGTATTACTTGCTTTCCTAATTGCTTGCTCTACCTGCATGTTAAGTTTTTGTATTTTGTGTACAAGGACACTCAGGAACCCTTTGAATACCAACATTTCCCAGTCTCTCACCATGTAAAAATAATGCTGCTTCACTATTTTTCCTATGAAAGTGGATAATTTCCAATTCTCCACATTACATTCCATCTTCCACATTCTTGCCCACCTACGTGATCAGTCTAAATCTTTTGCAATCTCTTTGTGTCCTCCAAACAGCTTACTTTCACCTCTATTTTTGTATCTTGAGCAAAATTAGAGACATTAAACTTGATCCCCAACCCAAAAAAGATTTGCTTATTTCTACCCTCTACTTTCTGTTCATTAGAAAATCTCAATCCATGCTAATATATTACTTCCACAATCAGGAGCCCTAATTTTATATAATAGCCTCTTGTATGGCATGTTATCAAATGCTTTTTGAAAATCCAAACACACTACATCCACTTCACTTCAGTAGTTACATCCTCAAAAAACTTCCTACAGATTTATCAAACACAATTTTTCTTTCATAAATCCATATTGACTCTGGCCAATCATATTTTGATTTTCTAAGCACACTATTATTATGTCCCTTATAATAGATTCTAGCATTTTCCACTATTATCTATACCACTTGCTGGCACTAAGGGACACAATATAGCTGTTTAAAATAAACAATGATGAATGGGTGTGAAACCCACGTTATTCATTTGAGTTAAAAGTAAAGTACTGCGGATGCTGGAAACCTGAAATAAAAACAGAAAATGCTGGAAAAACTCAGCGGAGAGAGAAACAGAGTTAACGTTTTGAATCCGTATGACCGTTTTTCAGAGAAGGATCTAAGGAAGGGTCATACGGACTCGAAACGTTAACTCTGTTTTTCTCTCTCCACAGATGCTGCTAGATCTGCTGAGTTATTCCAACATTTTATTCATTTGAGCTTCAGTTATCTGTGTTTTTCAAGTAAAAGCACATTGCCAACTTTTCCACAGTCTTAAGCAAGCAAATTCAAGTCACTGGATATTCACATCAGTGAATAAATAAAGTATACTCTCCCTTAACTGGAGTCTGACCAATATCATACACATCCTGAGAGCAAATAAAAAGCATAATGAATGTTGCTTCACTGATCACATGAGTGTAGTGTGTATTCCCTGATGTAACTGCTGTTTCCTGGGGTGGCTTGGAAAATGCAAAACATGAAAGCTTCATGATGTGGTAACTTTCACATCTACAGGAAAAACTATCCCTGATCTAGGTATTGAGCGCAGGTCAATATGCAGCAACCTGTCTTGTGAAGTGCAGACAGCACTCATGTCTCTTGACATGTCTAGATATAGTTCCTGGCATAATGATGATGTGACCAAATGTCTCAAAATCTATTCCTCATCCCATGCACAAACAATAAAGCACTCTCAATGGTTTACACACAAATTGTTCTTGTCCTTAATTTCTCATTACTTTTCTGACAGACTTTCTCAAGTCATTACCAAAACCAACAGTGAAGAAATGTTGAACACGGCAGTTTATAAAAGGCCCTGAAATTTAGATTGACTTGTGGAGTTCCCAGTACTTTTAGACCATTTCCATATTTCAATTCTTTGCTAACTGGTGAAAATTATTTTCAAATAAATGAAAAGAGTGATAAAGAAAATGCCTCAGCAAATGGTAAAAATGTTCAAACAAAGTAAGTGATAGAGTAATTATTACAATTTATTTGGACCTACATTGGGACTGGGTTGCTTTATGTACAAGAGCACACCAAACCTGCATTTGTATAATGCCTTCAATGTAGAGAAAAAAAAAGTCCCATGGCACTTAAAAACTGCATTAGGATAAAATGGACATTGGGCCAATGATAGTGTTTAGTTAAGTAATCAAAAACTCGAGCCAGGATGACCCGTTGCGGGTGGGAATGGAAAATTTGGAGAGCCAGCCAAAAGTTAATTGACTTTCAGTGGCACTGAAAAATTCTGGCCTTGGTCACAGTGGTTTTAAGGAGGATCTTAAAAGCAAAGAGGGAGATGGAGGAGTTTAGGGTGGGAATTTCAGAATTTGTGAACTAGGCAGCTTTAGATATGGGTACTAATGATGAGATGAAGTGAAGATGTGGGGTGGGGGGAGGGGTGTATGATGCACAAGAGGCCAGAATTAGAGAATAGGGAGATTGGGGGGAAGGTGATAATACTGAACAAAGTTGTGAAGATAGGTGACTTAAACATGAGGATGAGAATTTTTACAAGAGTACAGATACCAGTACGAATTGTCACTGAGTTGTTCTCCATCAAGTCCACTAACTACTTCAGTGCTTGCTTATAAAAAATGTATCAGTATGATACTGGAACAGGAATTTACCCACAACCTTGTGACATATGAATCTCCTACATTGTGACTTCACAATTAACGGCACAATCCAGAAGCAGAAAAGAGTAACTAAGGAGAAGTGTTGCCCCAGGTCTGACAGCAGGACTTATGCAATACTGGACACCTCTATAATGGTACCGTAATTCTGATTTCTTCAAATAATTTGATTCCGTTTGTACAGTATAATAAATACATTTTTTACATTGTCTAGACAGATTTACTAAACCATTTCTGGCATAAATTTATGACTTTTATAACAGAGGACTTTTAAAAATGTTGGGCCTGGTTACGACTGTCATGTTTATCTGGCAGTTGGACCATATCTTTAGGGCTAATGGATCTGATGAACTTGTTCCATATTAGGTCCTTATAAAGTTGCACAGAAAGAGCACTTTGATTCACCTGCCTGACTAAGTACTGCAACTTCAAGCTACAGTTGTCCCTAGTTAATGTATGACATAATTTTTCTTTGAGTGCATATATATATAAATATATATATATATATATATATAAATTGGCTCGGAAGGTAGACTCTTGCCTTCAACTCTGAGATTTGAGTGGCCTGCCTGGTTTGACATTTTGGTGTAGGGACAATTGGGGCAGTGCCACTCTTCAGGTGTGATACTAAACCAAGCTTCATCTGCATGTTCAAATAGATATTCTTCTGGTGACCTGACTCCAAACTATACAACTTTAATAAAAACACAGATTAACTAATCATTCATCTCATTTGCTGTTTGAGGGACATCACTGGTGCATGGCTACCATATTTGCCTATGAAGCAATAGTCACTGTGCTTCAACTTTTGTGAAGTGCTTTGAGTCACTTTGATGTGATAAGGCAATCTAGAAATTCAAGTGTTTTTTTTTCATTGTTACATCTCTGTTGGTATGAAGAGATGTTCTGTAAAATATTTAGCTACATTTTGATCTCAAATGATTCTGATGCTGGGGTTGTAGAGAATCTTTTGCACTGCTTCTGGAGAGGTGCCTATTGTCTCTTTATTCTCTCCTATGCTGCATTGTTGCAAATTACAGTCAATAATATATGACAAATTCAATCTTACGGTGCATAATTTACTTAGGAAATACAAATTCACATACATTGAGGAGTCTAGTAGAGGGTGTGTGATATAGAAAATTTATTTTACGTTATCTAGTGATGATGGTTGCTACAATAGTAAATCAGACATCTGTATCTTAATAAGGCATCTACATTTAACTTAATAACTAAACAAAAAAAATATTTGATATGCTTCCTAAAATCCCTGAATGGGTGAATTTAGCTCTTAGGGTATTGCAGTGCTTCTGTGATTTTTTGATGAAGCTTGTGCTGTAGGCAGGCCCTGCCTGGTCAAGGCCTTGGAGAATTACTGCCTTATTATTCAATGGCATCCTGCATTTGTCAGGTACAGCAGATTGCAGCCACCTACAATTAACAATGATAGGCCTGTTCAATTATGTACTTAGGCTTTAAGGATTTTAATTTTTTTTTCAAGATATTTAAAGTCTCTTTGAGGTAATTATTGGCAGGTTCCATGAGCCTCTAAAACCTATTCCATATCACAGATGTGTAACTTTGTGATGTATCCAACAGAGAGTAACTCTATTTAAAAAAACAGGCAATGTGTTTGAATGTAAAAACTGATCAGTCGTGATCTAATGGAGACGTGGCCACACTGGGGAAGATACAGGAGGGAAGACTGCAAACTTATCAGGGATATTATTATTGGCTGGATATGGTGGCAGAGACGAAAGTCCAGCATCAGTTGGAATTTTGGCCTCAGAATAACTTCACCCTTGACAGCAACTTTCTCTGGAACTTTGCCAGGTTGCACCTATGCATTGAAATAAGCTAAGCTTCATGTATAATCATTTAGTATTTTACCACATTTAAAGTTTAGCCTCAATTCTAACAGGAAGTGAGGGATGGGCATGAGGGTGGTGAAAAAAGCAGCAGGATCACCCCTGTCTGCCAACCTGCAGCCCTTTTCAAAACAATTTTAAAGTTTACGTACCTGGGCCTCTTATTGCCCTGGATCTACTTTGTTGCAGCTTTCATGGGTACAGTTGGCACTAAGCATGACCCACACGGTCTAAGGTTGAAATTGAATCACAGTCTAAGTGATATCATTGGACTGTCTGTTGCATTTTAATGAGACCCTCGCTTGCTTGCCGAAACATGTCTGATAGAATGCCATAGAGTAAGAATGCAGCGTGGATAAGGTGAATGCCATGCTGCCAATATATTAGTCCTAGAATATTTATGTTTCTGTCTGTAGCTTCATGAAATTTTGTTGCACATGAATCTCTGAAGGTGTTTACTTTGAGAAAAGCCAATTATTGAGACTATGCCCAAAGCATTCTGTTGTTAAATAATTCTCATTGCCGAATCTTACCTCAGTTTCGCCCCTACACCTCTGACATACTTCCTTCATTCCTCTTAGCTTGATCTCCTTCAAAATCCTTGTCAGCTGCCTAAGCCCACACAAAGAGCCTCACTAAGATCTTCCTCCTCCTCTCCTCACTCAATCTTAGTGCCTGGTGCTCTCCAAGCTACACTTAAACTCCCCTCACCCCCATCTCTGAATTTATTGACCTCAGTGAATCTCACACTACACATCAGCTCCACACTCCATCCCCTGAGCTTTGCCACCTTTCGGTGCCTTCCCTGCATCCAAGCATCATCTTTGATCATTTCCTCCTCTCCGTTAGCAGCCATACTCCCCTATCTGCCTGAAATCCCACCACCCTCATCTTTGGAAAAACCTTCCCTCAAAAAACACTATATAGCTTCCAACTCCCTCTACCCTGACTGTCCAGCTGTCACAAGAGCTCTGCTGCTACTGACATAACAAACCACTTTTCAACTCCATCCTTAATGCTGTTGGTCCCAGCAAACTGATTTCCTGCCTTCCAACCTGTCACTCTCCACAGTACAATTCCATTTATGCAACCTTAAATGAGAAGATTGCAAACCCAAGCCTGAGCCTTCACTTCAAAGCTTCTCCCCCATTTCTGTTCTACTTTACATACCCAAAATAACAATGATCTGGTTATTATCATCTTGTTGTTTGTGGGATCTTGCTGTGTGCAACTTGGCTGCCACATTTCTTACAATAAGAAATTGATTATAAATCAATTGGCAACATGCTGAAGTTATGGAGGACATTATATAAATGTAAGTCTTTCAATTTGCACTTTCCAAATGCATGTCTTCCATGAGACCCATTTTCTGCATCCTAGGTGCTCTCTCAACTCCACTCCTAATCGTTTGATTATCACTCCTAACCCTTAGGACAATCAACTGCTTCCCTTGCTCCCACCTCAACAATATTGCCCATTGCCATCTATATGGACATTCTGCCTTTCGAAATTCCTGTCTTCAGCCAAGTTTGTTTCATATCTTCACACACCTTTTTTCCCTCTGGGGAAGCGCTGCAAGGATTAACATGCTGATTATCAACTTGTTGAACCACATCAGTAATACTACTATGGCCAACAAGTCTTGGAGTGGGACTTGAATCCAGGGCTTCTGTTTCAAAGGCAGGAATGCTACCTACTGAGTTACAAGATCCGCAGCTAGCTGATTAAAAAAATAGACTGGACCAATTCACCCTGTATCACCCTATTGTTAACCTCCCTAAAGTCCTCGAGCGTGGTGTCACCTCTCTACTCATTGCCCATCTTTGCTGTTCAAAATCTCTTTCCTCTTTCCTTTGCATCCATTCGTAACTGAAATAGCCTTAACCTAAGTCACTCTGTGAGTCTGACTATGATGTAAAATCCCTCCTTGCTACCTTGGTCCACCACCTGCTCCTCAGTATTCAGCTCCATGGACAACAGTCCTTGTATGGTTTCAGACCTACTCATCTGGCTGAAATTAGCATGTCTTCAGCAATGGCTTTTCCACTGGAGTGCCTCCTCCCACTCCCTCTCCCCTTTGTCCTTATCTATATCTCTCTTCACCAAGCCTTCCTCTTGGTGGCATCATGCATAAGCATGAAGTAAATATCCTATGTACACTGATGACACCCAGCTTTTCCTTTTCCTCACTTCTTCCAACCCTAAGACCACTTCTGTACTGTGGGACACAACTTGGATAGGACACAACTTCCTTCAGCTAAACATTAGCAGGATCAAACCAATTGCTTTCTGTGTCCACAGTAGGCTCTACTCCTCTACTACTGATCCTGTCACCTCTAGCCATCCATCTAGACTGCATAAACTCAAACACAACCTTGATGTAGAGTTAAGCTTGATAACCCACATTATTTCCATCCACCAAATCCCTTAATTCTACCTCAGCAACATTGTCCATTGCCCCCCATACCTAGTCCTCTCCTCTGCTTCTGAAACTCTGATCCACATTTTTTCACTCCAAATGCCTATTATTCCACTGCTATCTTTTTCTACAACTGTCCACCCTCCATAAACTTAATCTTTGCCCATATCCTACCCCACAGTAAGTTGTTCATCAACCCTGACCTCACTGACCTACACTGGCTCCCTGTACTCCAACATGCCAATTCAAAATTCTTCTTGTCAGTTTGAAATCCTTCTGTGGCCTTTCAGCTCTTTGTGCACGTTCCTTCAGCCATACCTCATCACCCACCACCCCCACTTCAACACACCATTGTTGGTAGACTTTTGATCTTACTCTCTGGAATTCCCCCCCTAAACCCCTGTGGTTTTCTACATTTCTATCCTCCATTTTAAAGCCTTCTCCCAAACCAACTCTAGCCTTCAGTAACCTCTCCTATGGCTCAATGCCATTCACTATTATTACGGCAATCATTTTGTTAAAACCAATTGCCAGTTAAACGGGTGATGGGCATTAATTATCCCAACTGTATAGAATAAACATGTACAGCTGGAACACTTTGTATGGAAGCTAATAGGAATTGTCTTGGAAATAAATCAGCTTTAACCAAGAGATCAGCCTGGATGAATTATTCCATCACAACATCTTATTGTGAGTAACATTCATTATTTCTCTGGAAAATACCATAGAATAATGTACATTAATGGTGCTTTATAAATGTAATTTATTATTTCCTATAACGTCCTGCATACTGGTGAACCAGATTTGTTGAATTTATTCTAAAGTATAGTGGAATCTGGTTTTTGACCATTATTTCTATATGTTAGAAAATAAGTTTAAGTATTTTAAAAAATTATAATTGTAAATACTACTAGTACCAAGTCTGTCTTTTCCCCAATAGAATTTTTGTTTTAAATCTTTAATCTAGAAATCTCTCTTATTTGTGATAAAGAGTGAAGACATGTTTGAAACATCAATCAGACTGGAACCCCATGGTGCCATCAGTGAGAGACGACAACAACAGGGTAAGAATACAAAACATCAACAACTGGAGAGTTCATGGGCACAGTAATAAAAAAAGCTATTGCTTGGGAACAATGCAATATTCAACCACAGCTATCTTCTGCAAATGTTCTTCATCCATACTTCAGCTCCAAAAATTATGCTTTAGACCAATCTAACCTTATTGCAAATTCAAGATCTAACTGTTCTGTCAGCCTAGATTCTATTATGGAGCTTAGTGCAAAATTCAAACCTTTATTCTACAGGTATAAGAAAATAAGATTTGTACACTAGTAGCTCTGTTGACCCTTTTAATGTGACATTGTTCCATAACCTGCCAACTATGGCATTTGCATTGTCATAAAATTCTTTATTGTGTATTTCCCTCAATCAAAATTTTTGGGTACAGTTCCTTATGTTACTTAGCTCAGTCTGGAGCTTGAAGCATTAATGATGTCATATAATCCCTAAACTATGATCATCTTCTGGCTGTATGCAAGTTAAAACATCACAAATTTTAATAAAATGCATACATATTTTGTCATGATCATAGCTGTGCAACTTCCTTAGTTACTGATATCAATAGAAAGATTAAGTGCAAGGGTTCTTTTGAGATTTAATGCACAGGTAGAAAACAAAAAAGGAAATTGAGGGAGATTTCCTTGTTCATCTTATTATTATGGTTGAAGTGGTACTCTTAAATATGCCAGGTGAAAGGTTATGTGTGTTGAATTTTCCCAAGTGGGTCGCAATCTGAATAGCTGCCTCAATTCCATGTCAGGAACCCAGAGGAGGCTGTGGAGGAATGTTGGATAAGATCTTCCCAGAGGTGACCAATTAATGCCTTTCCTCAACTGCTATTAAAGTTGGTCCTTTCAAAGCTGTGTATCTGAATGTGGAAATCTAAACACCAGATCAGCCTTGATCTTATTGGATGATGGAGCAGACTCAAGGGGCCGAATGATCTACTCCTGTTCCTATTTATATTCTATGTACCTTAGTACTCTACTACAAGAAGTTGTCTTAAACCCCTCTCTCCTGTCTCCTCCACTCTGACCTCTAATAATAAGTGTGAGGAGCTCATAGATTTCTTGGTCACTAAGATTGAGACCACCAGATTCGTGGCCTCTGCTTTCCTTTCCCAGTACACCAGGCCAAGCTTTCTCTAACTTCGTTACCCTAACCCTAAGCTTGTAGATTTCTCTCCTATCTGCCCTTTGAGCTTATCTTGCTCATGAGACCCAGCTCCTGCTCTCAGCCCAATTCCTGATTACTGACAACCCATTTCTCTTTCTGGCTCCCATGTGAGCTGATATTGTTAATGGTTCTCTCCTCAAATCTGTTATTAACCTTTTCAACAAAAAAAACCCTTGACCCTTCCCTTCTAGCAAACTATTGCCCATCTTCAAAATCCCTTCCTTCTCCAAAGTCCTTAAGTGTTGTCACCTCCAATTCATTCCCATCTTTCCTGAAACCCAATGTTTGTATCAATCCAATTAGGTTCTGCCCCTGCCACAGTATGAAAGTGGCCCTTATCAGTCACAAATGACATTCTGTGACTCTGATAATGGTAACTTTTCTCTCCATCTTTCTTGACCTATCTTTAGCCTCTGACACTGTTAATCACTATCTTCCTCCAATGCCCCTTCACCATTGTCCAACTGGATGGGACTACACTTACCTGATTCCATTCATATCTACCTAATCATAGCCAGAGAATCACCTACAATGGCTTCTCTTTCCATTCCTTATCTTTTGTGTGTCTCAGGGATCTATCCTTGGCCCCTTCATACTTCTTATTTTACATGCTACGTCTTGGCAACATCATCTGAAAACACATCACTCTCCATGTGTACGCTGTGACACCCAGCTCTACCTCACCATCACCCCTAACAACTCTTCCACTGTCTCCCAATTGTCCAGCTGTTTGTCCAACTTCCAATACTAGATGAGCAGGAATTTCTTCCAACTAAATATTGGGAAGAATAGGTCGAATTATATCAACCCCATAGCAATGGACTTGGAGGTGGGAGGTTCCAGTAAAATGGTGGGTAGATATGTTGGATATGTCTTCCTGCCACTAGCCAATTTTTCCAGGTACAGTGGGCAGTGGAATCAGAACCATGCAGGATGGTGGTGAACAGGCAATCGATCCTTCGTGGATGGGTGTTTCCCAGGTTTGCTGTAGTGATTGGAGACAAAACAAGCAGGGGGTGGTGGTGGGGTCACAACCATTGTAACATGAAAGTTTCAAAACTAAATCAGTGCTCTGCTCTCAGTTTGATTCTTGTTATTGATATGACAGGTGGTAATTGCCAGGCTGATCAAATCCCAAAGGGAAACTTGGCCAAGCTATCACAACAATTTGCAATTCATATTTTATTATGAGAAAGTATCTGTACTGAAGTCAGGAGTAAAGATTCCACTACCACTTTTGGAGATTTTAAATATTAAATTAAAACATTTATTAACAAAAGAAATCTAAACACACAATATTATGGTTACAGTTAAATTTAGTCTTGTAACATTTCCCAAATAAACACTTTTCCAGACAACAGTCCAAATAGATTCTTAATCTATAAAATATCCAGTAACATTACCACAAGGCACCCACTGTTGCTATAAGGGAGGTATTTCATAGCTTTTCTCTTCCCCCTCACTTGACAATGGAATTCCAAGGCTTTTAACAAAACCTTGCCTTCTGGAACAAGCAAGCACTTCTCTGGGGTCCCTAGAGGCTGCTTCATAAGTCTGTCTTTGCACAGCTCACCTTTCAAGATCTCACATGGTCACTCACCTCATATAGCTTTCAGTCTTTCCTTAAATATATTTTCTCCCGTTTGATCTTTAAAACCCATTATTCTAACCTTCTGGGAAGTTATTTTTCCCAGAATATAAAAATCTTATGTTGATTAATATGGTCAGCACTTTCTGGAAAAATAAAGTTAACAACTCTGCCTTATTTATTTATGATTTTGCCAGTTGTAAAACTTCCTGTTTCAGCTCTTTTGAAATTCTAACAAATCACTCCTCACTTATCTCCAAATGCAAATTCCCATTCATACTGGGATCTCATCTCAGCTTGCCCATCTCCATTTCAAAATACCTGCTTTCACAACCAACTCCTTTGATTTAAACCTTGCAGTCAGACGGTCTTCAGTTTAATTAAATTAGTCACACACAACATACACAATTAGCCCCCACAAACCTGCTTCAGTATCTCTCAAAAATATTAGGGAAAAATTATATTCTCTCACTTCTCCAGTGAGAAAAAGGGTGGGAGAGATGCTGCAACAGCCACATGGAGATCAACCAATGATTTAATTGAAACATACAAAATTCTGAAGGAGCTTGACAGGGTAGATACTCAGAGGTTTCAGCAAAATTTGAGCCACACCCTATCTGTATCAAGGAAGAACTGATTAGCTTTTGGTGAAGATGCAGATCCAGATGCTGGAATTTTTTAAAAGGATCTATTAATATTGGGAGATAGAGCAAATTTACTTTATTTTTAGAATGTCATGGGTTATCTTATTTAGAATGTTTGTTTTAGAATGTTGTGGATTCTCAGCTGATGTGGTGGAATTTGTCACAGTTGTCAAATGTAAGCAGTTTTCAGAACAGGTTGTTGGATGTAGGGTTGGTCTGAAGCCTCCTCAACGAGATGGAAGCTCTTAATAAAAAGATTTTTATTTTCAGCTTTGTAGTTATGGAGCATCAACCAGGCAGGGGAAAAACCTCTGGAGAGGGCTGCGTAATTATAATAATGAGTTAACAGTGGTCTACTGAGTGCCTATTTGTTTATGACAGATGAGGAGAAAGTTCTTCACTGAGAGGGTTGTGAATCTTCAGAATTCTCTACCCCAGAGGGTTGTGGATGCTCTGTCGTTGAATATAGATGGATTTTTGGTCACAGAATCAAGGGATATGGCAAGTGGAGTGATCAAACAAGCTCTATGGGCCATATGGTCTACTTCTGCTTCTATTTCTTATGAGTAGGGCAGCAGTGGGCAGGGGAGCACCAACAGCATGAGGCTGTGATAGGAAACAGACCGGGAGGCTCATAGGGGCAATAAGGCAGTCTAATGTTCAAAGGCCCACCTTGAAGGGTCTACAAACAAAAGTTTAGCTACATGGAGGTTCTAGAACACCAGTGCCTCCAAAGACTGTCTGACAAGACAGGTGGTCACTGGAACTCTAGAGGAGTAGAGGCCACTGATGTGATGACCATCCATTGCCTGTGAAGGTGACTGTAGCACTCAATATTCTTGCATCAGGCTTGTTCCAGGGATCACCTGGAGACATTTGAGATCTGTCAGGAGCCTTTCAGTGGATCAAGCAGGTAACCAAATGCTTTGTTCCAGACAGCACCAATGCTGAGAAGGCTATCGTATTTGGGGTCATGGCGAGATTTCCTCAGGTCCAAGGGGTTACAGAGTCATGCATATGGCCAGCAAAGCAGCCAGGCACATTTGATAATGGGAAGGAATTTCACTCATTCAATTTTCAAATTATCTGCGACCATTGTAGGAGGATCCTCTAGGTGTTCCTGGGAAGCTGCCATGACTCATCCACCCTGGGACAGTCCCAAGTGTCTCAACTCTTTACTCCACCCAAATGCTTTTGGATGGATCCTAGGTGACTAGGAATAGCCACTGAAAACATGGCTGCTTACATGTATGCAGAAACCCAACACAAAGGCAGAGGAAACACTGCAAATTGAGCTTCTGAAAATGTGGTTCTGATGATTAGGAATATCTGGGGGAGCCCTAGCAATACATCCTATCAAAGGTTTCCTGAATTGTAGTGGTCTGCTGCTCTCTGGTACTCCAGAGAGAAGTTGCATTGGAAACAGAAACTACACTGAGTGCATCATCTCCTCCCAAGGATGAACAGAATATGCATCAAGACCAAACAGTCAACAGCTATGCACCTGCAAGGCTGATGACCATGGCTATTGACATGCATGTAAGAGAAATATGCAACTCCCTTATCCTCACACCGTTCACCTGAGATTCTCTCTAATGCCACTGGACGTAGAGATAGGTGTCCCTCTGGAAGCCATGGTGGTATGTCATTGAAATGGCTGAAGCATGTCACTAGCCCCATGAGAACATTCCAAGTCCTATACTCACCATCAGTCTGCATTCAGTACTCACTATTTCATGTCCTCCATCTCGATGCCTCAACATCCAATCAGAGCCCAGTGTGGTAGAAATAAACAGATGAGCCATGTAAGTATGCATTTTGACTGATTTTTAAGGTGCATAAGTACTAACACAGTGGCATTCAGTAACAACATGTCACTCAGTGACATCCCAAGTGTTATTAAGTGCCTTCACACAAAAGCATCTGAGTGCCACTACATTGTATTCTCCTATCAGCAGTAATTGATGCAGAGGCAGGCTGCTGCACCAGCACAAAATACCCACAACAGATGACTTGTGGCTAGCTGAGCCCTAGAGGTCCAGAATAAACTGTGCCGCCTGCATCTGTGAAGGAGTGGCTTCTGTCCTTGAGTCCACATGGAGCCTTCATCTCACTGTCAAGAGGCTGAGATTCCAAGATCCTCATAACTTTCAGGCATATGTTCTTCAATCTTTTCAAGATCCACCTGCACTCCCTTGCCTACCTGGTGTGGGATAACTCCCAGCAACTGGTCCATGTGTCTCTAGGCCAACTTTCCTACCCAGCACTCAACATGAGGCCATACTGTGGAAGCTGAGGTGCACCTCTGGCATCCACGCAGTAGTCTGATGAATGCAGCTGTCAATGAGGGTCATTGTTCATTGAGAGATTAATGTCATGCACTAAAAGGCCAGAGATATGGAGCTATTCAGGCATTGATGGACTCCTCCATTGCCCACACAAGGGAGTGACAGCCTGTCAGAACTTGTACAGATGTCTGTACATTTTATGCTGCTGCTCCAGTATCAGATGCTTCACTGATGACCCCTGAGGCTCAGCATTTGCTGATCAATGCAGGACCTATCTTCAAACTTCTGATGAGATTGGATTGGAGCTGACACTGCCTCCATCATCTGCTCCAGTTTGTGTGCTGTGCTCAACAGCTGGTGCCATCCACTCTAAATGCATGTCAATGCCCACCGATGTGAGACTATCTGCACTGGTAAGAGGTTCCACTGGAATGATGTGACATGGCTCCTCTGTCTCATGGGTCAGATGACATCAGTGGCACCTCATCACTATTGGCTCTGGGAGAGAAGAGCGCTGATAACAATTTCCTCCTCCTCCTGCCTGGCCTTGATATGTAGCTTCCTGTGGTCATCAAGCACCACGGAGGTACCAGTACAAACACTAGTGAGAATTTTTGATGCCCAGTACCATCCTTTTGTTTTCATTTCCAATGGGCTCCCATGCCCATCTTGCCCTCTGGTGGACTGGCCTACTGCAACCAATCCAATTTCCATCACTTCCTCCTCCCATCTGCATGACTAGAGCAATGAGTCAGGGAGATAGTGTTATAGTGGTTATGTCAGTGAATTAGTAATCCAGAGGCCCAGGCTAATGCTCTGGGGACACATTAAAATCCTACCACAGCAGCCGGTGAATTGTTAAAAATCCAAATTAATGAATAAATCTGCAATATAAAGCTAGTCTCAGTAATGGTGCTATGAATCTATTATAAGTTGTTGTAAAAATCTAAATGGCTCACTAATGTACTTTAGGGGAGGAAATCTGCCATCCTTACCAGCCCTGACAAGGTCATTTACTAGCTTCCAGGACAGCACCCATGTTTGTGCGACCACACAGCGGCTACTGACTTCCTCATCTACCTCCAATCATGCCTTCATTGGGTTTGCTGGTTTCCTCCTCCCAACCACTGGGAACAGAACATCTCACGGCCTGCAGGAAAACCTCTGAGATGGCTGGGAATTCTGCTGTGAGTAACTCACCACCTGACTCCCCAAAGCCAGTCCACCATCTAGTAGGCACAAGTCTGGAATGTGACGGAATACTTTCCACTTGCCTAGATGAGTGCAGCTCCAACAACACTCTAAGCTCAACACCATCCAAGACAAAGCAGCCCACTTGATTGGCATCCCATCCACTATCTTAAACATTCACTTCCTCCAGCACCAAGACAGTGGCAGCAGTGTGCACCATCTACAAGATTCTCTGCAGCAACTCATCAATGCTCTTTCGACAGCACCTGCTAAACCCATAACCTCTACCACCTAGAAGGACAAAGGCAGAAAATGCATAGGAACACCACCACCACAAGTTTCCCTCCAAGTCACACACCATCCTGACTTGGAAATATATCGCCGTTCCTTCACTGTTGCTGGGTCAAAATCCTGGAACTCCCTTCTTAACAGCACTGTGGATATACCTATATCACATGGACTGCAGTGGTTCAAGAAAGCAGCTCACTGCCACCTTAAGGGCAATTAGGGATGGGCAATAAATGCTCACCTAGTCAGCAACACCCAAAAGAATTAGAGGCTGAATGAAATGTGGAGCTGCCCTCCCCCTCACTACAGCCATTCCTCCACAGGTTCACTTCCGCTGCACCCCTTCCACCGATATGAATGCTGCAGACTAGCTTTTAAATATGGTGCCAGCAAACTACCGGACGGCATTACCTCCTGCATGTTGCCTGACATTGGCCATCAGGGGGTTTGGAAGGGCGCGGGCAGGTGCACAGCTGATTGCTGCCCGCGATCGGCTCCGCGCCGCCATTTCATATGGGCAGGCCAATTAAGGCCCACCCAGTGTGACGCGCTCCCTGTGCAGGTTGAGTTGGGGCCACGCATGCACGAGAGATCGCAGAAATCTCCAAGGTGCAGAGCTGCCTTGGAGATCAGTTTGATTTTGGAAAATTTTAATGAAGGAAAAAATTAAGATGTCCCCTCATGTGACAGTGTCACATGAGCTGGGACATTCAATTAATTTTATGACAAATTTTTATTAAACTTTTAAAAACTTTCATGAAGCCTCATCTCGCCAGTAGATGAGGTTTCATGATAAATGTGAAGGCTGCCTGGGCTCTTTGCCTGCGAACCTTAAGATTGGATGGGCAGCTCATTTAATTAGTTTTTAAATGGCTTTGATAGACAGTGGAGTCGGCTGCATGCCCACCGAACTGAAGATCTGAATGACGCGTGCTGACGGGATGCACGCCCAACGTCACTGTCATTTTACGCATTGGCAAGTGGGGCAGTTGATGGGGAAGATTTTGCCCCATTGCTCTCTCTGGCATCTGCCTGAAGCAGAATCAGAGTGTCCTTAACCTTGGTGTCATGTTTGGCCCTGAGGTGAGCTTTCAATCACATACCCAGGCAATCATTAAAACCTTCTATTTCCATTGCTATATCATTGCCTGACTCCATCCAACCTCAAGTAAACTGCTGATGAAACCCTCATGCATGCCTTTGTTATCCCTGGACTTGTTTATTCCAGTGTATTCCTGGCTGGCCTCCCACTTTCTAACCTCTGTAAACTTAATCATCCAAAAATCTAGGATACTGTCCATATCCTAACTTCTAACTACCAAATCCCGTTCACCCAGGGAAGCAGTACCTAAATTTCAAAATTCAAAATTCTCCAAACTTCACTCATACCTCATCTTAAAATTCTTATCCTTGTTTTCAAATTCCTCCCTGTCTATTTCTAATCATCTCCAGCCCCAGACCCTTCCATGATGCTTGCAACTCCTCTACTTCTGGCCTCTTGAACATCCCTGATTTGATTGCTTCATAAATGGTGATTGAGCTTTCAGCTGCTAAAGCCCTAAGCTTTGAAATTCCCTCTGTAAATCTCAGTCTCACTTTCCTCCTTTAAGTTAACTCCTTAAAATCTACATTTAAAATCAGAAAATTTGGGAAACACTCAGCAGGTCAGGCAGCATCTGTGGAGAGAAGCAGAGTTAATGTTTCAGACCTGCCTGGCCTGCTGAGCATTTCCAGCATTTGCTGATTTAATTTCAAATTTCCAGCATCTGCAGTATTTTGCTTTCATATTAGTGTCCTTTAAAATCTACCTATTTGACCAAGCTTTTGGTTGCTGACCATAATGTGGCCTTGTGTGTGTTGGTATCATATTTTGTTTTATAATGATCCACTGCACCTTGAGATGGTTTATTTTACACTATAAAAACACATTGTTGGTATTGGTTTATCCCAAATTACATCCAATTTAATCATGTTATGGTTGCTATTGCTTAGAGGTGTTACTACCTTTTCTAAGCTAGGCCTTGCAAGTTTTAGGCGTGCCTTGCATATTGTCCACAACAATGTTGGTCATTTTTAAGTTACCCTAGATCCTTTTGCTTATGAATGTGTTCATACTGCCTGTTATCTAGTTTCACAATAGTGTGCCCCAGGGTGCATCAATAGTGACCCCTTGTGATTTGGATTGGATATTCATGTATCTCACACATTAGTTTCTCCAATCTTTTTGAAGGCAGTCTGAGAAATGTTTGGTAAAATGAGACCAGATAGGAATACTTACTTTGCTTTAGTTCGCTGGCAGAAAATGAATAACAGTCAAAGCAAATTCCAGTTAGCTGGTTCTGATGAAGAGTCATACGGACGCGAAACGTTAATTGTGTTTCTCTCAGCTGATGCTGTCAGACCTACTATGTTTTTCCAGCTATTTTTGTTTCAGATTTCCAGCATCTGCAGTATTTTGCTTTTATCCAATTAGCTTCATTGGACTTGTCTCAAAAACATGGGAAAAGCTAATAAACTATGTGCCCTGTCCTTGTTTGTGGACGGACTGACTTGTTTTTGATGTCATCTAGCTTTCTAGGCAACTTCTAACTGCAAGCACTGATCTCCGACACATTTGTTTCCATTTCATGGCTGTTTATTTAAAACTTTATTGCCCCAACTATAAATCTGCTTTGTTTCCCTGTTAATTCTGATCCCAGGAAGCATAGGGCCGGTTTCTCTTCCATCTCCCCATGCAAGTATTCACCACTAACCCTGTGAGCAAATTAGACAAAAGAACCATGCTGCTGAACCTCAGAAGTATGTCTTTTACTATCCTATTTCCCAGACCTCATTTTTATGGCCTCTCTGAGGAAAAACTACCAAATTAGTAATTCTGTCTTGTACTGTTCCCCTTTGTTCCCCCTCATCAACTGGGCTGAGACCACCAGAAGCTTTCACATGTGTTCCACTTAGATTTCACTCAAGACTATTACAGCCAAAAATAGTAAATTAGCTAAAGATTGCCTCTGAACATTCAGATATCCAGTGGAGCACAATACAGGCAATATAGGGAGAGACAATATGAGGCACTGCAATGAAGTTTAAATAAATAACTGGTTGTGGGATGAAACCACTCTCAAACCATGTGAAAATGGCTTAGAGGATTTCAATGCAAAAGCCAAGGAGATGTTTTCTGGTAGAAACAATTTCAAGATCTGAAATGCATTTGCTCCAATATAACAAGCTTGTGGTGTATTTTATTCAATAGGGTCTCCCTTTTGTTCTTTTAATTGTTGCTTAAAACCTGCATCGGGACACTCTTCTGATTTTTTAAAATTAATTTGCAGTAACCTTGAAAAATGAGTTGGCCTTTCAGTAACAAATGTCCAATTAACTGCAGAAACTAACTACTAAAAAGCAAAAACACATTTGTTTAATGTCATACATAAACAAAGAATAATCAGTTGTCTTTTTTGTTTAGTGTTGTTTTGACATTAAAATAAAGTTTATTGCTTGGGGGGAAATGGAGAGGCAGACTGATAACTGAGGGGTGTGAACCTGAAAGAAGTAACAAACTGCATGCAAACAGACTTAAAATAGAACTGTATCACTTGACTTCTATGTGACATCTACCTTGAGTTTGACTAGAAGATAATCTGTTCCCTTCCATTTTTAATAGATGAAGTCTATGGGCTGTTTAAAGCATCTGGAAGCAACCCTGCTATAAATTTAATGTAAGTAGGAAAAAGGTTGGTGATATGAAAACATTTCAATGAAGAAACAACCAATTTATAAAATACAATGTTAAATAGGAAAGGAGGGAAAGCTGACTCCATGGTAACTAACATTGTACACTTTGATGAAATAGCAAGCACCACAAGTCATCCTAAAGGGAATAAGGAGAAAAAGATGGTAAAGGAAGAATAACTGGATTATCATGCCTCTGTCCATGTCATAATGGAGGCAGGGGGATTAAATGATAAGTGGAACATGATTCCAGGGTTCCTACCCCATTGCCAGCCTGTAGGATTTTTAAGGCCCTAGGATAAGAGTGGTTAACGAGCCCACATGCAGCAATCCCACCCTTCCCTATTCCATTACAGGGGTGGGGCATTTTAGAACCCCCCACCCCACTACTATTTCCATGGAGTTGGGCCTGTTCTTTTCAAGAGACTTGGATCACTACCCCCTGAGGTGCTGTGAACTTTGTGGGAAGTCTGTAATGGAGTCAGGAGCCTTTTGACAGATGTTTAAAAGGTCTTGCCAACTTCAACTGGCATAGTAAGTGATCATAGAATTCTGCCCTTAAAAGGGTAAATGACCATTTAATTGACCATCATTGTGAAGGTGTCCTCATGCATTAACATACTTTATCCAGTGGATAAAATCCTCTTCTGCTTTCAACAATATCTGACTTTAATGTCATTTTGACATCTGCTTTCATATTTCCATTGATTTAAAGTTCAGAGATTTGTTGAGCCTTTGAAGCACTCTTCCAGTATCCACTATGTGCCGAACTCATGAGCCCTATAATAACACTGGAAGTCTTTGAAATGCCCATGAGACTGTCAAAATTAACAAATAGGCATTCAAAAACTGCTTCAAACACACAATCCTCTCAGCAGTTCATAGCTGTCAATAAAACAAAGAGCAGTCTCCTTTTACAGCTGTGTAAACAACTGCCACAGAGCTGAATTGAGGGCTTGGATCTCAGCCAAGCTTTCATTATGGGATTCCATCTCACAACTGTATAAACAAAGGCTCTAGAGCTTAGTACATTGAAATTTTTGGAGCAGGCTGAAAGGATGGCCATCTCTCTTAACAGATATCTGACTTTTTATTGACAGGTCAGCCACCTGGTCAGCCTGCTTCAAAGGTTCCGAAGCCCAAGTGAACAAGGGTGGGCCTGCGGGCCCCGGCATCCACCTGCCTCAGATGTGCTTCCAGAGGCAGCAGCCCCAACTCCAGCCTATCTCCATCACCCCATGCTGAAAATAGCATGGGCATGCACTGCCGTGCAAGAGGTGGGGGATCATAAGGTCAGGAAATGGCCTGACTCGCGATTTCTGCCTCACGGATGAAAATCTGGACCAAAGCCTTTGCCAATGTTTCTAGCAAAGTATTATTCTTCAGATAAAACTGGATCAAAATGGTACATTTGGTTAGACACTGCCCTTTCAGCTTTATGGCCTGGCTTTGAACCTAGCTAGTTCTTGCTAGCTATCTCAAACCTGTTCTTAAAGGGCATGAACACACATTGCAAAACTACCCACAATTCAGCACATGTTGGACTAAATCAACTGTCTCACTTGAGGGCAGGATTATGGTTGAAGGAGACAAAAGAAATGACACAAGCTCAGTAGGGAGTGCTCTGCCAAATAAGACAGGTTTTTAAATTGCTTATTTGTCCTGCTCAAAGCCAAACAAAAGTAGGCAGAAACCTTTCTGCTAGGTCTCTGATTTCATTGCTATGCTGCACTGCCCCTCCATATAAATGTAAGAGATCCCACCACACTACTTCAAAGAAGAGCAGGGGAGTTCTTCCCTGTATCTTGGCCAAAAGGTTGGTTGGTCATTTATCTCATTGCTGTTTGTGGGATCGTGCTGTAGGGAAACAGCAGCCAATTTTCACACATCACAACAATGACCACCTCTTCAATAGCACTGTAAAACATTATTGGGAAATCTGTGGCTGTGAAAGGCAATATAAAAATGCAAATTCTTGTACATTTTTTGATTTCACTTTTCATCCTCAGAACATAAATAGAGAAATTATCATGTGCTCAATGTTAAAATGGGCCAGAAACAAGGCCTCTGACCAGAATCTAACACAACCAACACTGAGTCCCCTCTCCATCTTCTGTCTCTGGTGTTTTCGGGTGGACTGCTGAATTGGAGCATTCCATTCGAGATGAGCTTTGAGAGTCAACTATTAGACAAAGAAAAACAGAATTACCTGGAAAAACTCAGCAGGTCTGGCAGCATCGGCGGAGAAGAAAAGAGTTGACGTTTCGAGTCCTCATGACCCTTTGACAGAACTTGAGTTTGAGTCCAAGAAAGAGTTGAAATATAAGCTGGTTTAAGGTGTGTGTGTGGGGGGCGGAGAGATAGAGAGAGAGAGAGAGGTGGGGGTGTGGTTGTAGGGACAAACAAGCAGTGATAGAAGCAGATCATCAAAAGATGTCAATGACAATAGTACAATAGAACACATAGGTGTTAAAGTTAAAGTTGGTGATATTATCTAAACGAATGTGCTAATTAAGAATGGATGGTAGGGCACTCAAGGTATAGTTCTAGTGGGGTTTTATTTTTTTATTTTTTTATACAATGGAAATAGGTGGGAAAAGGAAAATCTTTATAATTTATTGGAAAAAAAAGGAGGGGGGAAACAGAAAGGGGGTGGGGATGGGAGAGGGAGCTCATGACCTAAAGTTGTTGAATTCAATATTCAGTCCGGAAGGCTGTAAAGTCCCTAGTCGGAAGATGAGGTGTTGTTCCTCCAGCTTACGTTGGGCTTCACTGGAACAATGCAGCAAGCCAAGGACAGACATGTGGGCAAGAGAGCAGGGTGGAGTGTTAAAATGGCAAGCGACAGGGAGGTTTGGGTCATTCTTGCAGACAGACCGCAGGTGTTCTGCAAAGCGGTCGCCCAGTTTACGTTTGGTCTCTCCAATGTAGAGGAGACCACATTGGGAGCAACGAATGCAGTAGACTAAGTTGGGGGAAATGCAAGTGAAATGCTGCTTCACTTGAAAGGAGTGTTTGGGTCCTTGGACTGTGAGGAGAGAGGAAGTGAAGGGGCAGGTGTTGCATCTTTTGCGTGGGCATGGGGTGGTGCCATAGGAGGGGGTTGAGGAGTAGGGGGTGATGGAAGAGTGGACCAGGGTGTCCCGGAGGGAGCGATCCCTACGGAATGCCAATAAGGGGGGTGAAGGGAAGATGTGTTTGGTGGTGGCATCTTGCTGGAGTTGGCAGAAATGGCGGAGGATGATCCTTTGAATGCGGAGGCTGGTGGGGTGATAAGTGAGGACAAGGGGGACCCTATCATGTTTCTGGGAGGGAGGAGAAGGCGTGAGGGTGGATGCGCGGGAGATGGGCTGGACACGCTGCCAGACCTGCTGAGTTTTTCCAGGTAATTCTGTTTTTGTTTTGGATTTCCAGCATCCGCAGTTTTTTTGTTTTTATCTCTGTGTTTAATTGACTGCCACTGCTCTTCAAGAAATGCCTACCTCCTTGAAGAAGTTCTGTTCCTCTCTGCGACAAGATTTCCGTATCTCTCTGTTGTCTTGCTCACCTTCGTTGCTTTCCATTTCCCTCCTAGTGTTTGACAAGGTGTTTACTAAAACCCGCTTTCACAGCCATATCTCCTTTCTCAGTGACTGTCTCCGTCTCCGACTTACCCCACGTGGATTTCAACTGAAATTCCACCCCTCATGTTTCGAACCCACCCAGGATTACAGGTACCTCCGGGACATAAAACGTTTCTCGGACTGCTGTTCCCGTCACATTCTGAAATCCACACTCAGTGCCATGCGCCGCCATATGAACACACTCGACCTCTCCCTCCAGCAGCACCGCCGTACCCTTTTTCAAAGCTGCGCATGCCCCCAGTTTCATTTTATCCTTCGGCTCATCCGACGCCTCAACAAGAAACTTTTTCTCTTTCTCTCAAGTGCTAAGGAACGCAAGCTCCAACAACTCATCGACACCAACACCCATCTAGGACCCTCCACTCCTGCCTGTCCCTCCGTCCCCACCCTTTCTTCCAATCCCAACCCCAGCCGTGTATTCACTATACCCCCTGACCTTCCCCTCTCCGATGCTGAACGTTCAGTGCTCAGCAAAGGACTTAGTTTCATACCCTTACGCCCTCACCTCAATGAATTTAGGGCTCGGCATGATACTGAACTCTTCTTCCGCCGTCTTCGTCTCCGGGCTCACTTCTTTGGGCAGGAGTCCTCTCCCAGTTCAACGGATCCTTTTACCCATCTCCAATATTCTCCCTCCACCTGGACCCCTCCCTCTGGATTCTTACCTTCTCTTGATCTTTTCATTGAGAACTGTCGGCGCGACATTAGTCGTCTCAATTTCTCTGCTCCTCTCACCCATTCTAACCTGTCTCTCTCTGAACTTACTGCACTCCATTCTCTCAGGTCCAACCCTGACATTGTCATCAAACCCGCTGACAAGGGTGGTGCTGTTGTTGTCTGGTGCACTGACCTCTACCTTGCGGAGGCTGAGCGTCAACTCGCAGACACTTCCTCCTACCTCTCCCTGGACCATGACCCCACCACTGAACATCAAGCCATTGTTTCCAGGACTGTCACTGACCTCATCTCCTCTGGGGATCTCCCTCCCACAGCTTCCAACCTGATAGTCGCCCAACCTCGGATGGCCCGCTTCTATCTCCTACCCAAAATCCACAAACAGAACTGCCCCGGTAGAACGATCGTCTCAGCTTGCTCCTGCCCCACAGAACTAATTTCTCGTTATCTTGACTCCCTTCTCTCTCCCCTTGTCCAGTCCCTTCCCACCTACATCCGTGATTCCTCTGACACCTTACGTCACATCAACAATTTCCAGTTCCATGGCCCCAACCGCTTCCTCTTCACCATGGACGTCCAATCCCTCTACACCTCCATCCCCCACCAGGATGGTCTGAGGGCCCTTAGCTTCTTCCTCGAACAGAGGCCCGAACAATCCCCATCCACCACTACTCTCCTCCGTCTGGCTGAACTTGTTCTCACGCTGAACAATTTCTCCTTCAACTCCTCTCACTTCCTCAAAATAAAAGGTGTGGCTATGGGTACCCGCATGGGCCCCAGCTATGCCTGTCTCTTTATGGGGTATGTGGAACATTCCTTGTTCCAGTCCTACTCCGGCCCCCTTCCACAACTCTTTCTCCGGTACATCGATGATTACTTCGGTGCCGCTTCATGCTCTCGTCGGGACTTGGAAAAATTTATTAATTTTGCTTCCAATCTCCACCCCTCCATCATTTTCACGTGGTCCATCTCTGACACTTCCCTTCCCTTCCTTGACCTCTCTGTCTCAATCTCTGGTGATAGACTGTCCACCAATATCCATTACAAACCCACCGACTCCCACAGCTATCTCGACTACAGCTCCTCACACCCCGCTTCCTGTAAGGACTCCATCCCATTCTCTCAGTTCCTTCGCCTCCGTCGCATCTGTTCCGATGATGCTACATTCAAAAACAGTTCCTCTAACATGTCCTCTTTCTTCCTTAACCCAGGTTTTCCACCCACGGTCGTTGACAGGGCCCTCAACCATGTCCGGCCCATCTCCCGCGCATCCGCCCTCACTCCTTCTCCTCCCTCCCAGAAACATGATAGGATCCCCCTTGTCCTCACTTATCACCCCACCAGCCTCCGCATTCAAAGGATCATCCTCCGCCATTTCCGCCAACTCCAGCATGATGCCACCACCCAACACATCTTCCCTTCACCCCCCTTATCGGCATTCCGTAGGGATCGCTCCCTCCGGGACACCCTGGTCCACTCCTCCATCACCCCCTATTCCTCAACCCCCTCCTATGGCACCACCCCATGCCCATGCAAAAGATGCAACACCTGCCCCTTCACTTCCTCTCTCCTCACCGTCCAAGGGCCCAAACACTCCTTTCAAGTGAAGCAGCATTTCACTTGCATTTCCCCCAACTTAGTCTACTGCATTCGTTGCTCCCAATGTGGTCTCCTCTACATTGGAGAGACCAAACGTAAACTGGGCGACCGCTTTGCAGAACACCTGCGGTCTGTCCGCAAGAATGACCCAAACCTCCCTGTCGCTTGCCATTTTAACACTCCACCCTGCTCTCTTGCCCACATGTCTGTCCTTGGCTTGCTGCATTGTTCCAGTGAAGCCTAACGTAAACTGGAGGAACAACACCTCATCTTCCGACTAGGGACTTTACAGCCTTCCAGACTGTATATTGAATTCAACAACTTTAGGTCGTGAGCTCCCTCCCCCATCCCCACCCCCTTTCTGTTTCCCCCTTCCTTTTTTTTCCAATAAATTATAAAGATTTTCCTTTTCCCACCTATTTCCATTGTATAAAAAAAATTTAAAAAAAACCCCACTAGAACTATACCTTGAGTGCCCTACCATCCATTCTTAATTAGCACATTCGTTTAGATAATATCACCAACTTTAACTTTAACACCTATGTGTTCTATTGTACTATTGTCATTGACATCTTTTGATGATCTGCTTCTATCACTGCTTGTTTGTCCCTACAACCACACCCCCACCTCTCTCTCTCTCTCTATCTCTCCGCCCCCCACACACACACCTTAAACCAGCTTATATTTCAACTCTTTCTTGGACTCAAACTCAAGTTCTGTCGAAGGGTCATGAGGACTCGAAACGTCAACTCTTTTCTTCTCCGCCGATGCTGCCAGACCTGCTGAGTTTTTCCAGGTAATTCTGTTTTTGTTTTGGATTTCCAGCATCCGCAGTTTTTTTGTTTTTATTAGACAAAGAAGGTCAGGTTTGTCACACACTTGATTATATCAGATTGTCACAAGTTATGACTAAACTTCCTGGAAGCAATTTGCAAAGAACTCTGGAAATCTGCATGTGCACAGCTCACTAGAAACATAATGAAGCCAAAGGCCAAAGTTAACCACCACCATCCACCTATTAGCTGCTGAATGAATCCACTACCATCTCTTTCTAACAGCAGCCTTCCGCTCTGAACTTGTAACTGTGAAGCAGAACACTAAATAGACAGATATCAGAGATGCTGCTAGACACAATAACACTTAACAGGCATTAGCATATTAAAATCATTTTGTATTACACTGTAAAGTCTTTTTTGTTCTGGTGTATATCAGCCAGCCCAAGTTATTTAGTGTAGAATCATAGAATGATACAGCACAAGAGGCTGTCATTCAGCTCATTGGGCCTTTGTCATCTCTTTGAAAGAACTATCCAATTAGCCCCACTCACCTGCCCCTCTCATATTTTTCCATTTCAAGTATTTATCCAATGTTTTCTGAAAATTATTACTGGATCTGTTTCCCACACCCTTTCAAACAGTGCATTCCAGATCATCATAACTCACTGCATAAAACATTGTGACCTTGTGCTGTCCATGGTTCTTTTGCCAATTACTTCAAATCTGTGTCCTTTGGTCACTGACCCTTCTGCGATTGGAAACAGTTTCTCCCTATTTACACTATCAAAATACTTCATGATTTTGAACATCATTATCAAATCTCCCCTTCTCCCTCAAGGAGAACAATTTCAATTTCTCTAGACTTTTGATGTAACTTCAGCCCTAGTACCATTCATGTAAATCTCCTCTGCAACCTCTCTAATTCCTTGACCTCCTTCCTAAATTGTGGTGCCCAGAATTAGCCAAAGTATGTCGGCCGAGGCCTAACCAGTATTTGGCATAACCTTCCGTGCCATTGTAGAGTCCACCTCTATTTATTTATCAAGGATCTTGTATCTTTTTAACAGCCTTCTCAACACCTTCAAAGTATCCTCACCCTGTGGTCTCTCTATTTTTGCAGTCCCTTTTGAATTGTACCATTTAATTAATATTGCAACCCCCATAATCCTATCAAAATGTATCACTTCACACTTCTCTGCATTTTAAACTTTATCTGTCATGTATCTGCCCATTTCACCAGTCTGTCGTCCTCAAGTCTGTTTCTATCCAGTAGAGAGTAAAGCAATAAATTGGAAAGAGCAAATTAAGGAAATGAGGATGGAACTAAAGGTGGTAAACTGGAAGAAGATCTTGAAAAATAAAAGATATCAAAACCAAGGAATATTTAGAAATATAACCAACAGAATTTAAGAGAAAAGCATTCCGCTAAAAGCCAAAACTAAGCAAGCTAGTTACTGAGCATCATAGGTGAGTAAAAATCTAAAGGAAAAGATATCGTACAATTATTTTGATATTAAAGGAGATGAGGACAAAAGGCAATATGAAGTTAGAGAGAAGTTAAAAAACTATCAGGACTGCAAAGAGAAATTACAAAAATCAAGGAATATAAAATCAAGTGTTGGACACATAAATAACAAAAGAAAAAATAAATTAGAGATCAGGGGGCGAGAGGAAGAGAGGGAGAGGGGGAGACCCAATCGGGTCCATGCTGCCATTTTACGCAGGTGGGCCAATTAAGATCCACCCAGCATACTTCATGACTCCTCTGTACAGCGGGAGTAGATGGTGGGCGGGTGGCGGCAGGTACACTAAGGCTGCCAGGTCCAAAGGCGACCTGGTGGCCTGCATAAAGGAAGGCCCTGGCAGCCTTGGAAAGCTGCTCCCGATGGCTGGCCGAAAGGCTGTGCAGTGGGTCAATGAAGTTCATGCAAGTCTAGAGGGTAGCCCATTGGGACGGGCCAGGCTGGAGGGTAGGGTAGGGTGGGGGGGTCAGTGTGCCCCTCATTTTTCAGATGACTGCCTTGCTGTCCTCCTCAGAGGTGGCAGCATGGCAGGAGCTGCTGGTTCGTCATGATAGGAGGAGGAGGAGGAGCTCCCCCCCACCCCACGATGAAATGTGCCCGGGAGAAGGTAGTGAACTCCCGCAACATGGTGTGGTGCACCTGGATCCAACGTCGCAAGGACTTCAACGACTTGTTGCACTCTGGCAGGGTGAGTACCATGTTGGCATTGGTCATTTAACCCAGCAAGTTGGCTTTCCCCCACCACCCCACTCCTTTCGCTCCCCCCCACCCCCCCAAGTCTGAGTGTAGTGACTGCATTGAATCATTGATGGCATTCGTCCTTTGCTTGGTGGGCAAGCAGATACTGCCTATGCTGAGATCAGCCTGAATGGGTGATGAAGAGATGTATTTTGCCCCTGCAGCATGTGTTACACTGAGTCCCACATGATTGTTTTGGGGGCAACCTGGAGGAGCTGCACCTTGGTACTGTGCTTGAACTGTAGGACATGTCCAAGTCAGGGTGATGATATGCTGGGTGGGAAGCTTCAAGGTGGCAACAGACCATCGGCGCTCCACATGCATGTGCCTCCTTGCTATGGAAGTATATACTGTGTGGGGCCTAATGTGATGTAGGCAGCATGTGTCCAAGGGGGTGGGGAACTGGCCTAGCATCCTTGAGTGTTCGGCAGCAGCAGGGTGAGGAGGCACTAGAGCGCTGATATGCCCCACTCTGGTTGGGGTGGGCCGTGCACGAAACGAGTCCATGTGCAATTTGCACAAATCAATGTTCATCTCATTTTCAGGAGAAGGATGCTTATAACATGGCACAGTGTGCAAGGACTGACGGCGGGAAGGTGCAGTTAACCATTTTTAGCTGCTTCGAGCAGGAAGCCCTGGATTTGGAGAGGCGCCATGCACCCAGGTCCATTGGTGTCGGTGAGGCTGGGGTGCCAATGCCAGATATGTATGCCCAGCAGTGAGGTCAGCATTGTTCTCCCAACAGCCATGGCAGTGCTGAATGTTAACTGATTTAATTTTGCAACATAGCTTTACCATTGTTTGTGGAAGGATAATCGCATAATGATCCAGGGGACAGGGATGCACTTTGTTATTGTCTCCACATTAACTGATCCATTGTCCTTGTTCTTCCTTTCAGCATCATCAAAGCAGGGCTGGGAGGAGGTGGAGGAGCAACAGCAGAGGCCCCCTCACACCTGAGGGGCCAGAAGTGTCACCAGCATCTCACCATCTCTGTGAGGCAGGCACCAGCGCAGATACTAGCACCTCAGTGGGAATTCAAACATCGGCTAGTGTCCCGGGGCACATTGTTGAGGGTACTTCACAGTCGCTGGAGGAGATGGCAGAGGCAGAGTGCACATGGCTCCAGCAGTTGGAGGACTGCTGGGGACCAGGCACATGCTCAGTCGGTGCCTGATTATGTGCCTCTGGAGTCATTCATAACACAGCAAGGGCAGGAAGTGCAGCCAGGTGTGCGGGAATATCTGGGGGAGTTACATGAGGCTATGTTTGGCTTGGTCTCTGTGGTGGAGGAGTCTATGCAGCCAATCACCAAAGCAATGAGCCACATGTCCAAGTGCCATACGTCCTCCATGGAGAGAGTGGCAACTCTTGTGGAGAGGCTCCTCCAGGAAACCCATCAGGGCTTCCTGGGGATGTGCTCTGACCAGCAAGCCCTCATGAGCATTGACCTCAGCTGGTCATTTCCAGTGTGGGAGATGGACTGGGCATCAAGTTTCCCAGCTTGGTGACCATCCATCCACGGTGAGCAGGGAGTTCCGAAGCGACCTCACATCGGTGCAGCAGCTGCCCGTTGTCTCTGCAGGCACCGCTCAGGGCCCTCTGGAAGAGGGCAGCAGCTCCACTGCCTCTCTCTCATAGTGACCGTCGCAGCCGGTGAGGCTGGAACGACTGGGGAACAGGCAGCTCCCTCCCAGGCAGGGCCAGCACAGGTTCCATGCACCAGAGGATGATCACCAAGGTCATTGAGGCCAACAAGACAGCATAATCAGCAGGCTGTCTCAGATGCCAATCTGAGTGGTAGGGCAACATCAAAGATGCAGCACCCTGAAACAAAAACATAAGGCACCTTAGACACACCACAGGTTTTTCACTGATGCTTTTTTTGTTGGCCCGAGATGAGGTCCTTGTGATTTTTTCTGATTTGTAACACTATTGTCTTTTTTTTTGCATAACTTTGTTTGTTTGCTTGACATATTAAATTCATATGTCCTCATGGCTGAAGGTGCCTCTTTTTCTTCTGCATGTGGATGGTTTCCAAAAATGTAATGAGTGCGTTGTTGGACATTCATCTTTATTAACAATGCCCTTAGTTACTGTTCCTAACCTGGCAGATTTTGCACTTATGTGTCGAGTATGGAGCCTACAGCCCAGGCTTGTCCTGGAGATCCATATGTGATGTGCTAGCTAAAGGTTCATTGGATTAAAGCCTCCTGGGTGTCCCTCCCTCCCTAGAGTATGCCTGGGTCAGCATCTACCCCCTCAGCATTTCCCTGTGCGTGCTCATCCTCGGACTCACAGCTGGACTCATCGTGTGCAGCCACAGCCACTGCGTCATCGTCCACTGCATCGGTCCTCCCAAAGGTGGCTCCCCTGGAGGCTGAATGTGTGCACTCTTGGCCTCCTCCCCACTTCTAGCCCTCCCTTCCTCTGAGGAGCTGCCTCCAGTGGTCAGTTCAGCTCCCATTCCCAGGCTAAGGGAAGGCTTCCTGAAACCTGCAGACCCAGAAGAGATTACTCGCTGCAGTGTGTTGACCTGAAGGTTGAGTCTAGACAAAGCAGCTGGTATGCGTTTTGAAGTACTGCAGATAACACAGGCAAGTTTCAATAACTTTGAAAAAGAAATACTTGACAGTGCACACTCACGACCCCAGTGAGCCCTCTTATTCCATGAATGAGATTTATACAAATCTCACCTGCCCGTTGCACCCATGCGCTGACCTGAAGATTGCATGAGTGCCAAAAAATGGCATCGATTGGGGAGTCAAGGGCCTTAAGTGGCCCGTTAATGGCGGATGCGCATCGGACACACATTTTTTGGCACACACCTACCCAACGAAATGGCGCGTAGTGACAGGATGCTCGCCCGACATCACCTTGTGTCCTTTTACACGCGGACATGCAGGGCCTGCCCCCACACACCAATGGGAAAATTCTGCCCATAATTTACATTAATGATTTTGACTAAGGCACAAAACTCTATCAAAAGTTGAAGATGATACAAATCTGGGGGTTACAGATAAGAGCAAAAAGGTAAGCAGCGAATTTTTAGCATGGATAAATTTTGATTTGGGGGGTGGAGAAAAGAAATATTACTTACACCTTAGAAAATTAGCTGAATAAGGAGAAAAGTAAATGGAGCAAGGGATATATAGAACAAATCAGTAAAGGTAGCATAACATACTTACATTTATATAGCGCTTGTCACAATCACCAGACGTCTATTTTACAGCCAATTAAGTACTTTTGAAGTCTGGGTATTGGTATGTATTAAATGCAGCAGCCAAATATGTGCACAACAAACTCCCACAAACAACAATGTAATAATGACCAGGTAATCTGTTTTTTTGTGACAGTGATTGAGGTCATGAGGGATAACGCTCCTGCTCGAATTTGAAATAGTGCCATGGGATCTTTTGCATCCAACAAGTGGGCAAATGGGACCTAGGTTTAACATCTGATCTGAAAGATAGCACCTCTAACAGTGTAGTACTCCTTCAATACTGTACTTCACTGGAATGTCAGCTTTTTTTTGTACTCGAGGATCAGCAAAGCAAAGATGCTAACAAAGAACTGCAACTTTATTTCAAGGGGTATAGCATTCAAATGTATGAAAGCATGTTTCACTCATATAAGAACTGTATACAGTTCTGGTTTCCATCCTATAAAAAGGACAGAAGTACTGGAGAAAATGCAAAATAGATTTACAGGGATGTTGCCAGAATTGAGAGATTACAGCTTTCAGGAAAATTAAATAGGTAAGGTTTTTTCCTTTAGACCGAAGGTTTAGGGGTAACTTGATTGTTAAAATTGCATGCAAAGTAGGGTAAATGTAGTAAGAATGTATACACTTTCAGGACACTCCAAAACTAAGGATCATAAATACAAGTTATTAATAAATCCAAGGGAAATAGGAGAAATTTCTTTATGCAAAATTGTTAAAATGTGGAACTCACATTCACAGTGCTTGAGGCAAGTAGCTGACATGTTTTCAAAAGGAATCTAGATAAGTACATGAGAGAAAAGGAATATAAAGATCTGCTGAAAGGCTGAGCTGAGGTAGATGGATTGGGAGGAATCTCATGTGGAGCATAGATCCCAGCACAAAACATTTGGGTCAAATAGCCTGTTTCTGTGCTGTATATTTTAAGCAATTCTGTTACTTTAACAAGCTCAGAAATGAAGGCGGTGTAGCAATGGGAAACGTAGCAAGTTTGCATACAAAACCCAGCATTAATGACTATAAAATTCTGGAGCAATATTTAACGACTTATAATTAGTGTACACCTCCCTCCATTCATGCACTTAAACTTTGCAAAGGTACTGGTGATGGTTGTTTGTACTTATAGCTGACCTATTATTACAGGAATCATGACACACATACTGGCCACTGTGTCCTCCAGGAGATGATAGGAGAAATGGGCAGCATGGAAGAAGTTTATAGGCGATTGGAGAAACAAAACAACCAACTGGTTAGTACTGGAAAAAAATGATATGGAGGAAGCAGCCTGGGACAATGAGATCAGACAAGAGGCTGACCTGGGCACAGTGTGTAGATACTGAGGTCTGGAGCAGTCGGACCATATATAAAACAAGAGACGATAAGCAAAAAATGCTGGAAAAACTCAGCAGGTCTAACAGCATCTGTGGAAAGACAGAGTTAATGTTTCAATATTTCGATTCCGTATGACTTCTTCAGAGTCATACAGACAAAGTCATACAGACTCAAAACGTTAGTCTTTCTCTCAACAGATGCTGTTAAACCTGCTGAGTTTTTCCAGTATTTTTTGTTTCAGATTTCCAGCATCTGTAGTATTTTGCCTTTATTAAAAAAAAACTTGAGAGGAGTGAAACCTCGTACACATGGAAAGGATGCCAGGACAGTAGGATTGTATAAACAGCCAACACATCTGGCACAGTGGGATCAGGTTCAAAAAACAAGGGTGCTTGGTATAATTGAAACTGTGTACAGAGGGGGTAGGACTGTAACGACTGAGCAGTGAGTTAGATAGGAGAGCTGATCGGAAGTTTCGAATCTTGATAATTGTAGAATCTTACAGCACAAAAGAAGGCCATTCAGCCCATCATGCACAATCCAGCTTTTTGAAAGAACTATACAATCCAACTATATATCCAACTTTCTTTTGAAAAGTTACTATTGAACCTGCTTCCACCACGCCCTCAGACAATTCCGGATCAGGACAACTACTGTGCAAATAAAAGTCCATAACTCCCTCCTGATTATTTTACCAAAGCACAAAAAGAAAAGTAAAATTCAATCCTTTCACTTATTGGCCGAACAGACCCTATCCCTTTTACTATGTCGCAGTTGCAATATTTCATTGGTGCCAATCCATTATTTGGTGCTGATGCATGGAAAGCACAAACAACTCTAGTATGAAATCAGGATTAAGGATATAATACTGAGCTCCATTCAGATTCGCCTAATGTAAATTTGTAACATAATTTTAGGGAAGTTGTATCGTAAAGATTTCCAATCCTGAACGCGCCCTTAGATCACTACAGAGAGGAGACCCCGTTAAGTGAAGCATTAAGCAAAAAGAAAACTTTGCACTGTTAGGTCTGTGTTGAATACACTGGGAGCTATTCGCTCTTATGTATAACACAGGGGGGCTGTCAGCACCGTTTGCTCTATGTATAATACACCGACAATGCATCACGTGCAATTTGGATTATGCATTATACAGTGCGAGTTGATGCTATTCGGTTTTTATATAATGCCCTGGACCCTCTTTGATCTGTGTATATAGGAGCTGTCATCATTCGATCTGTGTATTATAAACCGGGAGCTGTTGGTAATGTTCGGTCTGTACATAATGTTTGTTTAAATTCACGACAGGAGCAGCAAAAGGAGAGACTCCTTTTCCAGTTCAGGTTTTATGAACAGGAGGTAAATGATTTTTTTTCTATTTTCTATCCTCTGTACTCTATTGCTCTCGCTGTTTCATGGTTATCTCTTACCTACAGTTTATCCTGTCCACACATTCTCCCTGCATAGTGCATTTTGTGCTTGCACTCCCTAAAGTGTACCCCGTTGGTATTCATGATTGCATTTATAGAGAATTTGTGGTGTGTTATGTGAGAAATGTGTTCTGTGTATCCGACAACTGAACAAATCAACTCTCACTTGCATTGTCTTTCGAGGAGGCCCACTGGATACATCAACATACCCATTGCAGTTCAACAGAATGTCTGCAACACCACTTCCTCTTCATTACCAGTGGCGACACGTAACACACCCTCTTTAATGTTTTCTGTAGAACAGCCTGTTTAGTCACTGCATGATTTTAAATGTTGTTCAATCTGAAGCGGCGACCACCAGTCAGAAACAATGCCTCCAATAGTTATTTGGAAGGAATTTCCATTCCGGGAGATGAGTTCTGGTTCGGAATCCAGAAATTCGTTCCCTTGAATTATATTTTAACTCCACAGACTGTTTTTTTTTTAAAAAACAGCTTCCCCACTCATAAGGAACGTGTGACTCGCTTGCCCCCCTGCCCTCGGGCAAGGGACACTCCAGAAGATGTTGCAGTCCATGAGCGGATAGGCTTCCTGTTGCTTGGGGTAGAGATCACAGGAGGCGGCAGAGGGGTGGTTTGGAGATTGAGTGGTTGC
The DNA here is from genome assembly GCF_017639515.1 of Carcharodon carcharias. NCBI lineage: Eukaryota > Metazoa > Chordata > Chondrichthyes > Lamniformes > Lamnidae > Carcharodon > Carcharodon carcharias. The sequence goes on along the minus strand of NC_054473.1, from coordinate 119,809,269 downwards.
AGTGAAATCTGGGCAGAGTCGGGGAGCTCAGAGGTGAGCCTGGAGTCAGGGGTGGGTCCGATCACGTGGACTGGGAAACATTTGTTTCGATCAAGGACTCCTGTTGGCTCACAAGTGCTGGCAAGGCAATTACTTTCTGAGTCCTTGCCTCCCTTTAGCTACTTGGTTTCCCGAAGTTCAGGAAGACCAGCCGGACAAATGTTAAAAGATGGTTGAATTAGAATCTGAGGCATGCAACCAACTTACTTGCTTTCTGAGAATGGGTTTGTCACCTATCCTTCTATTCCACCCCTGTTAAAGGCAGAAGTGAATGGGTTCAACACAGATTGGGTTCTGGTTTGAGTATTTTAACATCCTATCAAACTCAAACCCATCCAAATATTTGTCACTCTTGTTTTAAACCAGATAGAGAAACTGGAGAGTCAGAGATGTCAGCAGGAACACATTGTCGAGGATATGAATAGTCGGGCAAAGTTCCTTCATGTGAGTTGCATTTCACTGTGACAAATAGAGTAAATATAGCAGTAGCATTCAATGTTATTACAGCAATGTTTATTTAAAAAATATTCCTGGTGTTTTACAGAAGGTGCTAGATGAAGTCAGAATATTATCTACAGACAGAGATCACATCATAACTGTGGTAAAATGCCTCTAATCTTTCCTCCTGGTACACATTTCAGTAATAGACCAAGTCCAGACAAAACAAACTACTCATTCAAACTGCCTGCTCTGGTCACTAGGTTGTGGAGTTGGAAAAGAAAAATAGATTGAACGTCCAATTATGGGCTCAAGTGTTCAAATGAACAATTCTGCCTGGCTGAGAGTTTCAGGATAACAACGTTATTCCATCCACCTGGGGACTCACAGTTCTAGTCTCCCAACCAGTCGACAGATACTACTCCAAACTGGAACTGGCAAACCAGTGGCACCACAGAAGGCCCCTGGAAACAGTTTATGTCCATTGCCACTCAGACAAGGCAACTCAAGGATAGATTTCTTAGGCAGCTGATGGTTAGAGAGCTGTGTGGTCTGCTTTAGTTTTATAATTTTAAAAGTGCCTTAAGTTGCACATGAGCACACTGAGTAAGCATGTAGATCATAGAATGGTTACAGCATAGAAGGAGGCCATTCAGCCTGTTGTCTGTACCAGTTTTGTACAGAGCAATTCACTGACGTCCCACTCCCCCACATTTTCCCCATAACCCTATAAATTTGTTGATCAGAAGGCATAACTCTCTGAACCTTACCAGGCACTCCTAGTTCAGGTTTAGCAGGATTTAAATGCTGATTAGAACTCCATCTATACTATTTCGTCAGGTCAAAACATACATTAGATGCAGGGCTAAACGCCAGCTATTGTGCTCCTAAAACAGGTATTAGTCTGAATCACAGAAGAATACCTCTCTTGCAGCAATATAACTTCTCATTTCCTACAGTAATTAACCAAGTACCAGGTTAGTCTGAAGTGTAGCTAAATGCGTTCTGTCAAATTACAATCACTTAATTGGGGTTGACACTGTCCCAAACTCAAGTCTGTTATCTCAGACATACTTTTAGAAAAATCATTAGCGGTTATCCAATGCATGTTCCAACTCTCCTAAATCAGGATTAGGCCACAGGTTACCATCGAGTCTCCATGTAAAGTTTAAATCCACATTCCCATTAATTTGCATTGATCTCTAATTGCTTACAATAACATGGTCTGACAGGATTTATCCATTATACTATTGAGTTAAATGCATTAACAATCTTTTCAAAACCTCTAGGCCTAAAGTGAGATTAAAGCAGAATATTACTAGAAATAGAATCAAGCTCCATGGGATTTGAGGGACAGGATGCTGGAGCTCAGGAGCACTTCATTTTCAGTGTGGACAGCCTTGTCCTAAATCCTCCTACTCTTCAGAATTTTTTTCTCTGCACTTTATTGACATTTCTTTTTCCTACAGAAAAACCTGTACATTGATCAGCTGATGAATACACTTGAGATGATGTTGGAATCAAACTTGGTAGGTCAGGCCTTAGGGTTAGAATTCAACAATCCTCTAACTACATAGAATCCCAGTAAATACTAACACTTTTTTTAAAAAGTGCTTTAACAGGTTTCAAAGACACTCAGTCTGCTTTAGTGACATACAATGGCTGTAAAACTACAGGAATGATAGATGCGACTAAGAATATAGGAGCAATCAAACCCACTGTTTCTAAATTAGTGTCATTAGCAGAGTAGAGTTGGTGAAGCAGATAATTCGAAGGTGACCTACTGGAATAAGGCCAGTAACATTGTATCTTATACAGGAATGAAGTGAGATGGTGAATAGCCAGGTTCAGATCTTCAAAGAATACCCACACAAGCAAATTGTCTGTTTTGAGCACTGTGCTTGGTCCATGTACACTAAGAGACAATTGATCTTACTTCTGACTGAGAACTGGTACTACTTGCCACACAAGAGGTTATTACACATAACTAGCAGAGATCCACAAAACATTGGCTGTCAAATTAGTCTCTTTATTGCAACAGTACTTAATTTAATACAGGATTTCTAGTTGCTTATTCATTCTCCAAAGTCTTTAACAGAATCAATTTCTTACTGGACAAAGCAACATAAGATCTAGAAACAGGAGTAGGCAATTCAGCCCCTCGAGCCTGCCCTGCCATTCAATATGATCATGGCTGGTCTCATTTTGGCCTCAACTCCAATTTGTCTTGTGTGTAAAAACAGGCTCAGGAATATAAATACAAATTTTGTTCAGAGTCTGGCCTTGTGACTTGTTTAGAGTCTTGGAATGTGACAGTCCAATTGGAACTGTTTTTTTCCAGAGATGAAAGGCAAGAAAGACTTGCATTTATATGGCCCTTTTCACAACCACTGGGTATCTCAAAGCACTTTACGGCCAATGAAGGATTTTTTGAAATGTAGTCACTGTTATAATGTAGGAAGCACGGCAGCCAATTTGCACTCCACTCCCACAAACAATGTGATAATGGCCAGATAACTTGTTTGTGCAATGTTGATTTGAGAGACAAATATTCTTCAATGTAGTGCCATGAGATCTTTTACATCAACCCAAGGGTTTTTATCTGATGGGCTCAATATTATTTGAGGAATTCAATTTCCTAGAAATCTGCCTGTTATAATTTCAGCATCTATCACTGAAGAAAATAGCTTGCTAACTACCAATCTTGTTCCATGACAATGAATTCAAGTTTCATAGTTACATTATAACTGCTCCTTCCTTGACTTTTAAGTTTGTGCTGTGGAAAGCCCATTGGAATTAGATTGTAGAAACTCTGGAGGTAGACTATTAATATTCTTCATCCATTGACTAAATGCTGATGTATTATTTTAGCTCACCTGACAGCTTTTCTAAAACTTTTTTCAGTCAAATTTAATGAGTTTTCCTTTTGAGCACAGAATAGCTGTTGTGTATGTTGTGCTAAACAATTGTCCCCATCATTTCACCACACTTAACCAATTCTATCATCTCATCCATCTTTCCCGTGTCCTCCCCATCCCAATCCTTCCAACCTTCCTATGGGGCTCCCCTTACTTTTCACTGTTTCTGTTCTACACCAAACCACCACCCCGCCCCCCCCCCCACCCCCCTCATACCCTATCACCAACCTTTGGAAGCCACTTTTTTTTTTAATTCATTCATGGGATTTGGGTGTCACTGGATATACAGCATTTATTGCCCATCCCCAATTGCCCTTGAAAAACTGGTGGTGAGCTGCCTTCTTGAACCACCACAGACCAGGTACACCCACAGTTCCAGAACTTTGACCCTGCAACAATGAAGGAATGGTGATATATTTACAAGTCAGGATGGTGAGTGGCTTGGAGGGGAACTTCCGGGTGGTAGTGTTCCCATGTGTCTGCTGCTGTTGTCCTTCTAGATGGCAGCAGTCATGGGTTTGGAAGGTGCTATCCAAAGAGCCTTGGCAAGTTCCTGCAGTGCATCTTGTAGATGGTACACATTGCTGCCACTGTGCGTCAGTGGTGGAGGAAATGAATGTTTGTTTGTGAATGGGGTGCCAATCAAGCAGGCTGCTTTGTCCTGGGTGATGTCGAGCTTCTTGTAGTGTTGGAGCTGCACTCAACATGGAAAGTGGAGAGTATTCCATCACACTCCTGATCTGTGCCTTGTAGATGGTGGACTGGCTTTGGGAGTTAAGAGGTGAGTTACTCGCCCCAGGATTCCTAGCCTCTGACCTGCTCTTGTAGCCACAGTATTTATATGGCTAGTTCAGTTCGGTCTCTGGTGTTACGCATTTCAGTCCTCTGCAGATCCATGTACCTCCGCAAGCTCTAGGCACCACACACATCAAACGAATCCCCTAGACCCTTAAGCTAACCAATCAAAGTATTCCAGACAAACAAAAACCAATGATTATTATTACAGATTAAAACTTATGGTATTGGGGATAACACATTAGCATAGATGGAAGATTGTTTTCTGTCCATTAATCAGCGAGTAAGAATAAGTGGGTTATTTTTGGATTGGCAGGCTGTAACCAGCGAGATACTACAAGTATCAGTGCTTGAGCTTCTGCAATTTACAATCCACATGAATGGCTTATATAAGGTGACTGAGCAATGTATCCAAGTTTGCCAGCGATAAAGAGCAAGGTGGAAAAGTAAGCTGTAAGGAGGAAGCAAAGGGATATTAGACAGGTTGAGAGAGTGAGCAAGAACATGGCAGATGGACTATAATATGGGGACATGGAAAGTTAGCCACTTTGGAGGGAAAAAAGCAAATATTTTTTGAATGGTGAGAGACTGGGAACCATTGGTATTCAAAAGGAGTTGGGTCCATGAATCACAGAAAATTAACAAGCAAATTCAGCAAGCAATTAGGAAAGCAAATTGTGTTAGCCTTTATTACAAAGGGAATGGAGTATAGGAGTGAAGAAATCTTACAGCAATTGTAAAAGATGACCACACATAGTTAAGGAGACCAGAACTGTACAATATTCTAAGGGTGTATTTGCCCAAGAGGGAGCTTTTCTTGGGATGAGGGGATTGTCCTATGAGGAAAAATTGAATAAATATTGCCTAGAATTTAGAAGAATGAGAGGTAATCTCGTTGCAACATAAGTTATTAAGGGACTTGATCGGATAGATCATGGAAAGGACATTTCCCCAGCTGGGAGGCCTAGAACCAGGGGTGACAGTCTCAGAATAATGGCTGGCCATTTAGGACTAAAATTAGGAGAAATTTTGTTCATCAAAGGATGTGGATCTTTGGAATTCTGTCCCTAGAGGACTGTGGGTTCATAGTTGTTGAGTACACCTGCAAAGATTGATAAATATTTGGATACTCTAGGAATTAATAGATAGGGGATATTGTGGAAAGGTGAAGTTGAGGTAGATCATTAGCCATGATCGTATTGAATGACAGAGGAGGCTTGAAGGGCCAAATGGCTTATTTCTAACCTAGATCATTCAGCAACCTGTCAGACTAGAGATGCAGCATCTATTGGAACACATCTTGCCTGCAGTCAGATGCTCATGTTGCTGCTGAAGAGCTCCTTTGTAGTCTACCTGCGAACAACTCAGGGTCTGGATCATTTTTTCTTACTCCTGGTTGCAGGGACATAGTTCCTGTTTTTCCAAAAGCTCTGCTCACACCCAAAATCCCCCAGCTCCATTTTAGTTACTTGCTTAGTTGGAACAGAACTTAGGGAAGGGTTAAAAAATGAGCGATCTGATGCAGAGGCCCAATGAGTGCAGCTCCACAATTGGAGACAAGCCCAGACTACCTGATAGGCCATCACGTACCTCTGTGTCTCCACTCTGACTCACTTCTCAAACACTATTGTTCCGCTTGCTTCTCCATGCCTTTGGATTCCTGAATATAATTTAATGGCGAGAGGCTGCAGAATGCTCTGGTAGAGAGGGTTCTAAGTGTCCTTGTATATTAAATCACACAAAAGTTAGCATGCAGGGACAGCAAGCAATTGGGAAGGCAAATGAATGTTGAGCATTATTGCAAAGGGGTGGAGTATAAAAGTACAGAAGTCTTGTTACAACTGTACAGGGCATTGGTGAGACAACACAGAGTACTGTGTACAGTTTTGCTCTCTTTATTTACAGAGGAATATACTTGCATTACAGAAGGCTCATTAGGCTGATTCCTGGCATGAAGGAGTTGTCTTTGAGGAAAGGTTGATCAGGTTTGGCCTATAGTTATTGGGGTTCAGAAGAATGAGAGGTGATCTTATTGAAACATAAAAGATTCTGCAAGGACTTGACAGGATAGAAGCTGACAGATGTTTACCTGTGTGGGGGAAAATCACTTTCAAAATAAGGGGTCCCCCGTTTAAGACAGAGATGGAGGAATTTCTTCTCTCAGAATGTCATTCATCTTTGGAATTCACTATCTCAGAGCAGTGGAGGCTGCATTGTTGAATAGATTCAAGGCTGAGTTAGACAGATTTTTGATCTACAAGGGAGTTAAGGGTTCTGGGAGACAGATCAGGAAAGTGGAATTAAAGCCACAATCAGACTCGGGGGCCAAATGGCCCACCCCTATTTCTTATGGGGTAGCAATGTCTCAGTAGCATCTGACACAGCCAACTTCAAACTCATCTGCATCAAAAGATCCAGCATTTCTCTTGTAAAGGTCTATCCCCTCTTCTTACTGGTTATGTTGCCAAGGGCCATCACTGCAAGAGATTTTACATTTAAGTTGACAAGATCCAGCTTTACTTCTCTATCACCCACCACCAATGCAAGACTGCCTAAAATTCAACATTGATAAGACCATATGCTATCCCTGTTTAGCTCTCATCAAAAACTCCACATTTTGGCACTTAACTTGATCGTGTGAAACTCTGTTTTGTGTGACCCCAAACTGAGCTTCAAACTCCAGATCTTAATCACTTTCTTCACTGTCTTTTTCTACCTCTGAAACATTGGATGCCTTGGATCTCCCTCATCTCCACTAAAACATTTATCTACGACTCTCATACTCCAATGATTTCCCTGCCAGGCTCCGAGGTTTAACCCTTCACAACTCAAACATTCATAATTGCAACCTTATCTTTGGCAGCCCTCTTTGGCTTCCAATCTCTCCACACAGGAATTTCAAAATCTTTCTCATTTAAAAGCCCTTCCATAGCTTTGCCATTCTGCACCCCCACAATTTCCTTCAGTGCAATGTTCTACACTTGCAGCTGTGGTCTCTTTTGCATCCCATTCTGGCACACGGTCTTCAGCTAATGCAGCTCCACACTATGGTATGTTTCCAGATCTCATCACCTTGCTACCTCTCCTTCAAAACACACCTTATTAAAATTCACCTCTTCCATACTGTAGGGATGGACATAAAAGATCCTTGGAAAAGTGTCCTAGCCAATATTTAGCCCTCAACCACCATCACCAAAGAAAATTCCCTGATCATTTATCTCAGTGCTGTAGGTGGGACCTTAGTGTGCAAACTGGCTGCATTATGGCATGGCATATAGTAAATGTTGAGCTGCCCAAATCCCAGAGGGAAACTTGAAACAGCTGCCAAAAAGGTTTTTGCAATTTGTATAGTATGAGAGGTTCTGAAATCAAGAAATGATGTCCCCAACTAGTGATTACTTTATAGTGAAGTAAATCTTTATTAAAATAAAGGGAAAAACACAATTACACTTAAACACAAGAATGGCTTTACACAGTAAATAGAACTTTAAAACAGTTCCACAAGATCTTAACTACCCTCAGAGCTAACCTTTCCCTTTTCTGTTCAGCAACTATCCTTCGATTCTAAAATCTATAGAATTCTAGTAATTTTTACCACACATTGCCCTTTTCTTTGGGGTGTCCTCTGAGTCCAACAGCAACTGGGTCTTCAGGTCTGGCCTTGTTCACACTGTCTTCTGGGAGACCTAACCAGCTACCCTGCTTTCTTCTGGGAGGTCTGGCCAGCTACCTCAACTAGGCATCAGTATTTTCTTAAATGCATTCCTTCCTTTTGATCTATTGTCCCAACCAGTCTCTGCAGTTCTGGTAAGAAAGCATTTCTGATTAAATTCATTTGTTACCCTAGTTCTTGGACTTGTAAAAGCAAACTTACATATCTTTACCTTACACCTTTTACAGCCTGCATATTTTACAGCTTTTGAATTAAAACAGCTCCTGCTATTGCTTTATGCAAAACTCTGACTGAAGTTCCTCTTGGTTCATTAATATATCAAAACCACTTCTTATTGTTGGTTTTAGACACTTGTTGTCACTCTGGCTCTTAATCCAATTACCATATTTACACCTGTAACAGCCTGTCTTCCACTACATAAGAAATATGACAGGGTTATTAACAGAAAAAATACAATTTCTTTGTTTTCTTGACACGTTTGACCACACTTCAAAACTGGCTGTGATGTACTTTGGGACATTGAGGTCTTGAAAGGTGCTATATAAATGTAAGTTTTCTTTCTTTCTTAAATCTTGCCCTCAGTCACCACTCTTGATCTAACTCCTACTATTGTCTGGCTGGTTGCTTTTGCTGTCAGGCATGTGAGAATGTTGCATTGTATTAAAGTTGATTAACAAATGCAAGTTGTAATAGAGAGAAAATAGTAGGATTGGTTTTGAGAGGCCAAGGAGGAGGGACCTAGACAAATGAGGCCTGGAGGAATTATTGGTAGGGAGTGAAGGCCTTTTAATATCTGAGGGGGCCAGGGTTGGAAAGAAGAGGGAAGGAAAGCAAAAAAGAAATTATGACCCTGGGTGCAACATCCAACAGGCAGAAACATCCAACAGGCAGAAATTAAGAGAGATCATGCTCTGTAACTAGAAACAAGAAGAGATGATAAAATCCCTCTCCATCTACCAACATACAGTCCCTCACCCTAAAGGCCTTAAGTCATGCCTTTCTGGGCTACAGAACTTCATCCCATCAATCACCTAACCAGTTCCCAACCCCAGAAGGAATCAACACTTGGGGGAAATGAATTAATGAGCTTCACCTAGGGTTAAACAGGTCACTATTCTGCAGTGGCTCATTTTTCAAACAGATGCTCTTTGCCCTGATCCAACAGCATTGATTTGATTTCTACAACTTTTCCCATAGCACCTAAAAGATGAATGCACTCATTTGCAGAATGAACTGAACAGTTTGGAAATGGCACAGTGAGTATCTTAACTCATAGCCAATGCACAACTTCAGGCTACAAAACACCGTTTACGTCCTTTTTATGTTGAACAAAACAAACTCATTAAATTGCATTGTACTGGTTATCACCATTTCTAGTCCAATTGAGTGCTTACTCATTGCTGCAATATTAAGAATTCATCATAATGACATAAAAGGCATCAATAAAATCACTCAGCAAATACATAAATAGAGCGCATAATAATGCAAGAGTTGAGTTGCATGAATTACAGTGGCAAATCTGCTTCAGGAAACAATTATACTGCTAAAGCAAGGGTGCTGAGCCAAGTGTGCAGTAACCTAGACATTATCCCTTATTTAGAAAATTCTCCAGTGCACTGCTCACTCTCACCAATTCTGTATGCGTCACCATAATATTCTCAAATATTCATCTGTTGAATCTGATCTACTCAAGTGTTAAAATAAGGGGTTGGGTACAGCTGTGTTACAGTTTTAGTGTGTGGCATTTAAGAGTTAAAGTGGAAGTTACAGGGTTCACTAGTGGTTCTCAAACTATTTAAATTTAAGGATCCCTTTTCAAATGAATAAGTAATCACAGACATCCCCCATCTAAATGGATTTATTAGTACATTAAGGGTGTGTTATAACACTCTGCAGTATATATTACTTCTCTTTCTCACCTTCCCAACTAAACTCTAAGTCTCCCTTTAACACCTTCTGCTTGTTTGCTGAGAAATTTACAACCCCTTTAGCAGTAATAGAAACCGCAAAATTATTTTCCAAATAAAATGCATTCTTTTTCATTCAATCTCCACAAAGAACTTTTGTCAGACCACATCCTGAGAAAAGCACTAAGGGTGATTGCCAAATGGGAGCTAGCTTTATACAGAAAGCACTTTAACACCCAACCTGCTTGTCCTCTCTACCCCAGAACCCAACATCCTATCCACTGCTCCCAAATCTCACCATCCATTTCCTATTGCTCCCAGATGCCTCACATCACTAAAGGTTCTGCCTCTCTTTCTTTTTAATTTTCCCTGAGATTTCCAAACCAGTACGTCTGCAACCTGCTTCTCTAATGTTCCTCTATCCAAGACCATCCTCCCAGAACTGCTATGCCTAGCAACCCCTTTCCCCAAGTCCAGATCCTAAAACCTGCTCCCCCCTCTATTCTTTGGACTCCTTATCTAGTACCCCCAGATGCCAATATCTGTCTGCTCCTGCCATTCTCTTCCCTCCCAACACTACCAAATAAATTGCTTATCCCCCTGCATTTTCAAACATCTTCCCTGCCATCTTTGTGTATTGTCCTTCAAATAACAAAAAATAGAATTGAATACATAAGTAAACAAAGATGCGATTTCCACAGAAATAGTCAGAATACAATTGAAAATGTTAGTTTTCTCATAACACTTTGTAATAAAATTGAATTATTCAATTACAAGTCAGTGTTAGTTACATTTTACTCATTGGTAAAAGATCTGACTGACCATTAGCGATGCCATTGGTGAGCAGCTCTTACGTGTAAGTTAAAGTCTTGTAGCTAACACACAGACATTATATTTCAAAACATCAAAAAAGCCAAACATGTTCTGAGAGTTTTACTGATCGAGGAACAGCTCTATGTACAAGCAGTTGACACTCTTCAATGGAGAATGAAGTTTTAAGGGGACACACCACTTTATACACAGCTCCATCTCAGCAGCAGAATAATCTATTGTGCTTTCCATGGCATTAAATATTTCTATGTAAACCAGTATATCCTCCAATGACTGATCAACATCATACGAGATGCACTTTTTTCTTAATTTATTCTATTTTAGTCAGAAAGAACCAGAGCAATTCGCAGAGACTAACAAAGTGCAGCCAGAAACACCAAGTGCTTCCCCCATCCCCTTTTGTTTCTCCTTCCTTCACAGAAATAAAGCCAAAGCATCAAAGAACAGGGTGAGTGAGTGGCCTCAAACTCAACACTAGTACTGGGCAATGGTTTTAAGGAGAAATTAGAATAATCTTCCTTAAGATCCTTTGCCAAATTAATCTGGGCTAGTTATCAAGAAACGTGAGCATCAATAGCACTGCCTTTAACAATAATTTAACATTTAACTGACTTTATTCAATACTGGTGTTGAGTCACCATCTGCAGATTCTGTAAGAAACCCTGAACAAATAATGTGATTATTTGACTTTTTTAGAATGTAGAACAAAAATCAATTTTCCCTATCTCTTGAAGACATTGACTTGTACTGAGCAAGCTCCACAGGCATTCTCCAGTATTTTGTGTAAGTGCCTATTATTGTGAATCTTGACAGTAAGCATTGGCAAACTATTTGACCTTGGTAGGATGTGCAGCAGAGGATGTGATCCTCGCCTGACATTCATATTATGCAGGCTTTCATCAGAGGTTGCCAGTCAGTAATTAGGTACATAGAAACAGCAGTAAGGCCATTCAGCTTCTACAACCTGTTTCATCATCCAATTACTGGAAATCTTGGTCAATCTGCAAATCCTGAATCTGGTACAGTGACTGACTGAAATCAGCTCAAAGGAACAGGTGCGAGATCAAACCTGGAATCTCCCTGGTCTGTCTTAATCATTAAGTAAACTCTCAGGCATCTGAAGAGCCAAGTTTGGAGTCTTTCAGACCAATTAAATGTAGCAACAAACAGAAGCTTGTCCCTTTATAACACTGCTAGACTCCTGGGGTATTGACCATGTGCTCTTTTTCACTTGTAGAAAGCTCACAGTTTGAAGTGCAAATGAAGATCAAAGAGGAGGAAGAGATGCCTGTTTTATTTTATTTTCCTTTTATCCATTATTCTGTATTTTAAAATTTTTAAACCATGTTTCCTTTTCCCCTGAAGACTCGTGTATGTGCGTGGGTTTTTCTACACACCTGGGTCTGTTTGGCACCTGTTTTTTTTAAAAGGGAATTCTATCATTTAAAAAATCAGTCCATTTTTTCAACCCTTTGAGTTTATTCACATGCCCTCCCACTGAAGGCTACAGTTGTGCCATAAGTACTTTATTTACTTGATACAGATGGTATTTGAGCTTCACAGAGCTAGTGCAAACAAGATGGACCTATTTCCTATGTTCTACCAGTGGTTTCTTGGTTTATCCTTGTCAAGATGAGAGAACTGTGGCAGAAGGGCACGTTACCCATGGAGCCACTCCTCCAAATAGATCACATGCAGTCTGCATTAATGGGGCTCCACTCAGCATGGTGAACATCAACGGGTGTTAGAACCTCAAGATGGGGTACCAGTCATCCTCAAATCACAGCACATAAAAGGACAGAAAGAGAATCCACTCAAGAGGCCAGTGATCGTTTGGAAATATTCTCTAATTCAAAGTCAAACAAAAAGGTTATAGATATTTTTCACATTCACTTCATAGAAATATGATAAAATGTGTCACTGGAGTAGTGACTACCACTAAATCAATGTAAATATTATGCAAATTTTTTGAAACTTACATTTTAATCACTTTTGTACACACTGCCATGATAAGCTGATTCATTGCTCTCATTTAAAATCACTTATGTACAACACCAATGCTCAGGGCTTGACCATATGTACATGAAGAAAGCCCCTCGCATCCAAGCAAAAACAGGGTTAAAAGCTAATTGCTGTAGGTACAGGCAGGTCAAGTCCATTTCACATGAGATATCCATTACGTCTTTCTCCTGAAGTCTCCATTTACTTCAATCTAACCAAATACCATTCAACCGGGATTAAACTATACAGTACTTTGACACACCATTTACACTGCACTGCAATATTGTACATACAATTTATCAATATTAGCTGGACCCATTGCCTGAAAAAAGGATTGAAGGAATTGCTTAGAGGGTCACTAGGTGATACCTAGAAACAGGAACTCACCCCCACCCCACCACTCATTCTGTCTCAGATGGGAGGAAAAATGTTAAGTAATCTTTGAAATTACTTTTCCTCCTGGTGACCTGGAGTGGAACTGAAAAAGGGGTTAGGGGGTTCCACAGCACACAGTAAAATAAGTTGTATAATTCTTTAGTACTGGATGCTGGGCAGCCATTTTTTTACCAGCACACAGGTGCAGATAGATCCTCTGCCAGGGCAAAATAAACCCATAATATTAATTTTTTGTAAATTCTCTCTATTGGAAGCAGTTAAGCTGGAAATACATACTTCCTAGATGTTAACTGAGAGTGTGTCAGTGTGTGGTAGCAGGTTATTCAGTAATAAAGGCGTCAAAGCTCAGGATGCTATTGTCCTCAACTATTATCTACACATTCCCTTTCCAACAGGAATCTTGGGACAGCGAGCGGGACCAGTGCCCTTCCTTGAGTTCCAGGAATTTTGAGGTCAACTGTAGATTGACCCAAAGTCAGCTAATTCAAGATAGCAGAGCGCAATCTGAGCGCTTCCTGGTCAGTATGACCTGGTTCCTCGCCCAGCAATACATTTATCCACTGTCCATTGGAGGACAGTAAGTCAGCTTTATCAAGTGAGTCAATGGAATAGAAATAATCCAGACTGTTTGTGCACAGTATTCCAATGATGTGCACTGTTTCCTAAATTCCACATCAGTGCAGTGGAGTCCTCAATGTGTGTACTTGGAGCCCCAGAGGTGTTTTGGGGGGGTGGGTTATGCCCTCAAGTACTGTCTCAGATTATAACAGATTTACTGTATATTCCACCTCCAGTGAATTACCCAACTCAGCAGTGTCAAAGTGTAAGTACACAAGCAGACAATTGGCATTTCCTTGCAGCACAAAGGAAGAGAGAAATCAACACTGACTAGGATTAGATTACCTGCCTCCCAGCTGGATAACAACTGTATTTTGGTAGCTGCAAAAGTTAATCAAAATTAAATGGGAATTTTCCATGAACTATAAACATTTCCTGCCTCTCAACTGTATTTAATATTCTGGAGTTTTCATGAGACCAATGAGAATATTTCACTTCTCAATCTCTCTTGTAATATCCACTGCTAAAATCAAAGTTATCATTTTTCTAACAAACAACTGGAAATCATGCAGTTCAACAGATATTCTGCCAGTCAGAATAACAACCAGCAAGTAGCAAAGGTTGGAATCTGTCCATAATCAAAATGTTCCTTTTGAATCACTAGATCAAACCTGCCCACTTTATCAAGCTGCATTGGAAGGGACAAAATATGAGACCTCCTGAGAGTTTTTGCCAAATCAAGTGACATGGGATAAAATTAGTATTTGTAAATTTGGTATGACCACAAATTCGACACTGAGACCTGTGCCCAATTCTGCAAACTGCCCTCCCAATTCATGTAGCTTCCCATCAAATATGCCTGCAAGTTTGCATCATTCAATTACAGTAAACATCTGCACATTGCAGTGAATGAATACCCTCATCTGGTTAGCCCAAGAGATGCAAGCATGACTCATTTTTTCAGTTTTATACTTGGGCATAATCTGATCATGGGTTGAGATTCCTCTTTATTCCCTGTAATGTTATAAATCATTCCTGTGGAATGGTTTCCATCTGATACCAAGCTACCTGTATGACTTACTGTAATGAATAGCCATCATGCTAACTGGAAATAAAAACAAAAAAACTGCAGATGCTGGAAATCCAAAACAAAAACAGAATTACCTGGAAAAACTCAGCAGGTCTGGCAGCATCGGCGGAGAAGAAAAGAGTTGACGTTTCGAGTCCTCATGACCCTTCGACAGAACTTGAGTTCGAGTCCAAGAAAGAGTTGAAATATAAGCTGGTTTAAGGTGTGTGTGGGGGGTGGGAGAGAGAGAGAGAAGTGGAGGGGGTTGGTGTGGTTGTAGGGACAAACAAGCAGTGATAGAAGCAGATCATCAAAAGATGTCACCAACAATAGAACAAAAGAACACATGGGTGTTAAAGTTGGTGATATTATCTAAACGAATGTGCTAATTAAGAATGGATGGTAGGGCACTCAAGGTATAGCTCTAGTGGGGGTGGGGAGAGCATAAAAGATTTAAAAATAATGGAAATAGATGGGAAAAGAAAAATCTATATAATTTATTGGGAAAAAAAAAGGGGAAACAGAAAGGGGGTGGGGATGGGGGAGGGAGCTCAAGACCTAAAGTTGTTGAATTCAATATTCAGTCCGGAAGGCTGTGAAGTGCCTAGTCAGAAGATGAGGTGTTGTTCCTCCAGTTTACGTTGGGCTTCACTGGAACAATGCAGCAAGCCAAGGACAGACGTGGGCAAGAGAGCAGGGTGGAGTGTTAAAATGGCAAGCGACAGGGAGGTTTGGGTCATTCTTGTGGACAGACCGCAGGTGTTCTGCAAAGCGGTCGCCCAGTTTACGTTTGGTCTCTCCAATGTAGAGGAGACCACATTGGGAGCAACGAATGCAGTAGACTAAGTTGGGGGAAATGCAAGTGAAATGCTGCTTCACTTGAAAGGAGTGTTTGGGCCCTTGGACGGTGAGGAGAGAGGAAGTGAAGGGGCAGGTGTTGCATCTTTTGCGTGGGCATGGGGTGGTGCCATAGGAGGGGGTTGAGGAGTAGGGATTGATGGAGGAGTGGACCAGGGTGTCCCGGAGGGAGCGATCCGTACGGAATGCCGATAGGGGGGGTGAAGGGAAGATGTGTTTGGTGGTGGCATCATGCTAGAGTTGGCGGAAATGGCGGAGGATGATCCTTTGAATGCGGAGGCTGGTGGGGTGATAAGTGAGGACAAGGGGGACCCTATCATGTTTCTGGGAGGGAGGAGAAGGCGTGAGGGCAGATGCGCGGGAGATGGGCCGGACACGGTTGAGGACCCTGTCAACTAACTGGAAACCCTGGCATTTTCTTCTGCTAAGAATTTTCACCCTTACAAGAGCCACACAAGCCTTGCGGTCTCTCTTTCAACCTGCACTTCTGTTCAATTTGCACAGCACGCTCAACAATGGCAGCAGCATAAACATAGGCAGAATTAGCACGGAAATAAAACAAGGGCAATTAGGGATGGGCAATATATGCTGGCCTAGCCAGCGATGCCCACATTCCATGAATGAATAAAAAAAACTCAACTGGAAGTGAACCAGATGGAAGGTGGTGTCAGACCTTGAGTGCTCTCTCAGATATCCAAGTGGGCATTGTAATATCCATTTGCCTTGACCAAGCTAGGGCTGGCAGTGCAGTAACGTTCAGTGTTGGTCAAGATCGCTGCTGTTGATGCAAATGACACAGGATGATGGAAGAGCTTCACAACCAAGAAATGTAATGCAAGGTGAACTCATGCGAGATGCCAGATCCCTGATGACGACAGATGTGTCCTTTACTTCAGGGAAGTTTTGAGAGCAAATTCTTTATCTTAAGGATGTATGAAGGTTTATGACTTTCTGAGCTGTAAGCATAGATAGTCAGCTCTGAAACGAGTAACCAGGCATGACTACACTGCAATTTGAGGAGTTTCAATGTCTATTTTTTTTGCACAGCAAAATTGTTACAACTTGCAACATCTTCCTGAAAGGTTGGTGGAAGCAGGTTCAATCGTAACTTTCAAAAGGAAACTGGATAAATAGTTGAAGAGTAAACATTTCCAGACCTATGGGGAAAGAGCAGGGGAACAGGACTGCTTCTGTACTGTATCATTCTACTCTATGATCAGGAAATAAGTACAGGAACTGCACAAGACAAAGGCAACATGGGCAGTGCCTCAGCCAACAGCTCTAGCAACTCAGGCACCTTTAACAGAAGAGTCAATAGTGAGGTCTATGTCCTTCACTAGACAATGGATTATTGTCAAACAACATAAACCACAGAAGCTCCTGGACTGTCATAAAAGCCTCACTAGTATCCTCACGGAAGGGAATCTGTTAACCCTGACATGGTCTACACATATCTCCAGTCCCACATTGTATGGCTGACTTTTAATGGCCAGAAACCAAATGTCTGGGTTCGCATAAGCCATGAAAAATTCTTAAATTTGGCCCTTCGTTTTGAAAAGTACTTGAATTTCAATTTTTCAACTTTGAAAATGCTTCTCATTGACAGTTCAAATCTTGACAGGGTTGCAAAAGAAAAATGAAAACAAAACTTGCACTAAAATTGCATTTGATTTGATGCATTGAAAATCTCACCAGCAGCAGTCCAAGCATGCTGAAGCAGAAGGGCTGTACTCACCAATCACAATGATGCTAAAATGCAAGGCAAGGTGGGCAAGCGTGCTATATAAAAGATAACGGACATGCAATCTTCGCTTCTCTTCTGATTACCTGAATGCTCATCTGTTCATTTGTTTAAGCAAACTTGCAGTGAATGCCACTGCTTATTGAAAATGATTTATTCATCAAAACATCCATATGTTTGATGCCATCAATAGATTCCCAGAGTGCTGTGATTTGGGGATTTACATTTAGAAAATCAAATGGGATTGGGAGAGAGGGACCAACTGCAAAAAGCAGTGGAGCAGGACTAATAGGAGTCAACAAAATTGAATTGGAGCAGCAGGGGTAGAAATAACGACAAAAAAATGAGAAGTATGAACTGGAGGGAAGGGGAGTGGGACAATTGGGATGGAGAAGGAGTGATACAAATGAGAGCGGGACAGGGCATGAGTGACATAAACAGATAAAATAACAGGGGGGAGTGCGTTTACTAAAATAGGACAGGACTACAAAGTCAATTGCATGTAAGATTCTAAGTGGCAATTTGCAACAAGAGTTATTACTACATTTTTAAGGTCATTATGGCCATGCCAGCAATTAAATGACAAAAATTATAGACATAAACATAAATGACGTGCTTTGCAACTACATCTTGCACTTCAAGCAAACAACTGTAAATGAGCCACATTATGAATTCAACTGATCATGTTTCAAGTCAACCACGCATCTTGTGATCGGACGGGGACACTCATTCTGCTGACACCATATGACGCAAAACAGAAACGTTGCTACATTTATATCTAAATCGGATGGAATTTCCTCAAAGCAATGAAGCACATAAATTTGTATGATGCAGGAATGGAAATTCAGGGTGTATTTCTTGTCATAATTCCCCCTTCCCCCCCAGCCCAATCCCTCTTGAAATGAATATACATGACAAATAATGCTGAAAAGACAGACATGTTGTGGAAGCTTTTCGTCTTGCACTTGTCAGGAAAAATGCAAGAATGCCAAATTTCAACTGATCACAACAATTTATACTACTGGAGGAAAGGGTGCTGAGTGGCTGGCAAGTCGACACTGATTGGCTGATACGTTGCTATGGTGAAAACAACACAGAACTATAGGCTCCCCAAGCTCCCAGGTAATTCAAAAAGGGAGCAAGGCTTGAACAAATTCCAGTGATCGAATCAACAGCATGTATCTTCGCTTAAATGAGTTAAATATAGAGCTCTAAGGGCTGAGTGCAACAAGGTTCAAGGTCCAGGACAAAATTGAGGTCAAAATTAAAAAGCTGGAATTTGGGACTTGTCGTGTGGTGGAAAACAACACTGAAATATTTCCAATTCTAAATGAATTCCTGACAACTAACAAGTTAAACTTGCAGAGCAGCATGAAAAGGTGATATCAAGCAACTTATCACTGAACTGGCACAGTAGTTAAATGATTATTTCTCCCAGATGGATAACACAAAGAGCTGGGTTCGTTACCCTTTATCAAATTTCTCTGCAATTCCCATGTTACAAGAAGAGCTGATCGTAAAAGAACAAGTAAATCTCCTTGACATGGCAACTAATGGCACACTCAAGATTTGAGTTCCAACAAAAGCACTTGGCAGATTTTTGCATCCAAATGCAAACAGTGTGTCCTCAGCTGTCAGACAGAGCTGTTAAGGCTTTTATGCCATTCACCACAATATACCTTTGTGAAAGAGCATTTTCAGCATTCACTGGAATGAAATCAAAATATCGTCGCCATGTGTCTGTTGAAAAGAGTTTGCGCCTGAATCCGTCACCCATTTTTCCCAACTTCATGTGCTAATGCTCCAACAATCAAGCTCATCAATTACATTGATAAGTGAAAAAATTATTAAACATATGTTTACCTGTAATGTGTAATTATAATAATCTATGAAATGTATGGTCATTGGATGGGTCGTTAAAAAAGAAACTGCCAGTAGGAGTATGCACAAAGTTGGCAAATCTGAATAAGAGTACGCAACCAAAAACATTTGTAAAGCACTGCTGCAAGGAATAGAGTTGATGTATTTTTCCCAGAGTATACGGAAGATCAGGCATACAAAGCTGTCATACAAAGCTGTCTGATGCTGTCAAGTTACTCCTCAGCTTCAGGGCATTGCTGCAGGAGTTCCTCTGGGTAGTGTCCTCGGCCCATCCATCTTCAGCTGTTTCATCAATGATCTTCCTTCTACCATAAGGTCAGAAGGTCACTGATGATTGCACAATGTTCAATACCATTCACTGACTGCTTGAGTGTCTGAGGAGTCATTTCCAAATGCAGAAAGGTTTGGACAATATCCAGGCTTGGGTTGACAAGTGGCAAGTAACATTTGCATCGCACAAGTGCCAGGCAATGACCATCTCCAACAAGAGAGAATCCAACCATCGGCCCTTGACGTTTAGGGGCAGTACCATCACTGAATCCCCCACTATCAACTTCCTGGCGGGGGGTGGGGGGGGGGGGGGGGGGTGTGGTTACCATTGACCAGAAACTGAACTGGAATAGCCATATAAATACTGTGGTTACAAGAGGTCAGAGGCTAGGAACATATTACCTCATGATTGAAATTTTGCAAGGGAAAGAACATTTCGTACTTGACTATCCTTTCAATAGCATGAGTCAGGACAATCCAGATCTCTACTGATTGCATAAGCTAAATTGGCCATAGAAGTTTCCATGATTCTGGTAAAAAGGAAAAGCTCTATTGATCATCAAGGGAAAAGGTTGGCCATTTCAAGTCCACACATACATTTTCTGACTGTTCAAGGATCTTCATGACTTGAAAGAGGAAATGTGAATTTTCTACAAGCCCACCCTAAGATGGTTGAATACATATGCTCCATATCAGGCCATTTTGCCCCAAGATAAGTCCTTGAAAATGAAAAATTTACCTTGAAAAGTCCTCCAATTTGAACAGACCGAGTTTGTAGGAACCCTAAAATATGGATGGCCAATAAATGCAGTCTCACCAGTGTTGTTCACAACCCACAAACACAAACGGAAGATCCTGATTTTCTCCACTCATATCTGACATAGCCCTTGGACACCTTAATCTGCCGTACCACAGTTGGGATTGGCTAACACGTTTCAGATGAGAGATGCTCCTGGACTATATTACAGCGCACTGTGAAGTGACTCACTTGAAGAGCAAGTGCAGATTCATTGTATGCAGCCTAAATGCAGATGGGGTGAATGATACAAGCAGATTGAACCACACAAATGGGACAGGCTCAATGGATCAGCTTTTTCTTCCTATCTTTCACTGTACATTTAGAAATGGCTATTTTGAAGGAAGGTAATCTAATTTTAATAGAAGTAACATCACTGAGTTGTGTTAAACAGTGGTCCATCTCTCCCTGCCAAAACAGCAGTGTGACTATGGGAAAAGTCATTTTCATTTACTTCCTCCTCCTACAAATTCATCACAAAACTGAAATCCTAGCTCACGTTCAATTTGTTATGCAACAAATAATTTTTAAAATTACCTTTATATTTATTGCCTTTAATCACTTCAGGGTGAATATAATAAACATTCCACTCTGAATGGGTGGAATGTTGACTGGGTTAATAAGCAAGTCAGCTAAATACTACTGTTGTGCTCTTAGAGTTTCCCTTTAACAATACCCTTGTAATCAAGCTCTGATAAAAAATTGTGAAGAGGCACTGCAGACTTAGCAGGATCTTAGCCTAGAGTTTCAGGCTGCATTCACACATTTGGCTCCTGGAAACTCGATAAAAACTACACTGCTGGCATTATTCTGCAGGGAAAACAAGAGAAAGAACATTTTGAATCAGGGTACTTAATTCAGTGTTTCACTTCCAAATTGGAGGTGTGGTTAAGTACTCCTCAACCTATGCCCACTATTCCAGAGGCCTGTGCCATCAGTAAAGGATAGGCCTGGGCGCTAGAAGAGAGAGAGACTATAAGGTACAGACAACTCTGAATTCCACTCTCAAAACGACACTCGCTTTTCCTCAGAACAAAGAGCAGCATTTTCCACTGTACATTAAACCCAGGAGTGGGGCCTGCACACACAAACGCTTGCGCACGCGCGCACACACACACACACACACACACACACACACACACACAGAATCTGTGAGGGATTGAGGAAATTAGCTTTGCACACCAACACTGGTATAATGGGCTTCAGCTTCCCCCACTCTCCTTCCTGGGCAGTGCATGACTGACCCATTGCCACCTTGGACTCAAAGGTGCTGCTGTGGCTCTTACTTCCCCTGAAAGCTGCTTAGTTCCATCTCATCCTTCCTCCTCTTCTGTGTAAACAGGGAACTGAATGGGTAAAGTTTGGCCTTTGCCCTGAAGCGCTGTCCGGCAATCTCAATCTCATAGTCACCACGATTGATGAAGTCTGGGGTCACCACCAGTTTGGCTCCAGTGTCTTCATCATACTGGTGAACGAAGCCCAAACAGACGTGGCGGGCCAGCGTGTAACTGTAAGCACTACTGGTTGTCATGCCAACGTAGTGGCCATTCCTGTAGATAGGCTCTCCCCACCAAGGCCAAAGGTCAAGGTCAGTGTCATGATCATCCAGGATAAACATGGTGAACCGACGGCAAACCCCCTCCTGTCTTTGGTGCAACAAAGCTTCACGGCCAATAAAATCAGTCCCCTACAATTAAACAGAGAGGATGTTAATTCAGAAATACAGAAAACATAGACACAATATGAGCAGCACCACTCTCTGCCCCATAGTAGTACATGTGACAGATAGATTTCAGAGCCCCCTGCCCCATTTAAATCAATTCAGATGAGTCTGGCAAGTAGGTCACATTCAGTCACACACAAAGACACAGGGCTCCTTTCCAACCTCGCGGGTTATCTCACATCCCTCTCCACTGGGCCCTTCCAATGTCTTCTTCCCTCTCTCTTTGCCAGTAAAGAGGACATAAGGTGAATCAGCAATCTCTGGTGACACAAGCTGAGCTGAAATAGCACAAAACTAGATCATTGGTGGGTAGACAGGATAGCTAGATACACACATACACATTTACTCCACTTGAACTCACAAAATTAAGAGTATATTCTGACATTTATTTCATGTGAAGTCTTTCCAGTTGAACTCCAGACACAGATTGGTACCTTGTCAAACTTGACTCGAAATTCACGACCACACTCCAATGGTGTTGAAAACGTGTCCAAGTCTTGACCCCAGAACGCAAAGAACTTTTCGATCCGCAGGCTGCGCAGTGCATAGTACCCAGCATTCCGGATTCCATACTTCTGCCCCACATTCATAATTTCATTGTAGACGTGAAGTGCATACTGAAAAATGGAATAGCCGAGTCAGAGACATGACTGCTCAACCACCAGACTGGCTACTGCAGAGTCTGCTGAAGGTATTTAAGTTTGCTGGAGTACAGTTCTATAGCAGGCAGTCATTTCCAGAGGTTCACCCAAGCGAATGTCAATGCGTGTGAACCTGGACAACCAGTGAAGGCAAGTTATTCAAAAACAGTAGAGTCCAATCCTGAGGGCCCCTAATGTAAACACACATCTATTTACCACCACGAATCACTGGAGATCAGTCAGGTGCAGAAGTCCGGGCTGATTTTTAACCACTGTCTAGCCCAAGGCACTGAATCCAAGAACAGCTGTGCCTCTATTGCTAGCTCAGACGAGATTAATATAGCACAGGCTGGGATTGAACTGCTCCGCATGGTTCAATGTTTTGCCCACTAAACCATTGTTTCATGCTGTTTGAAATTTGCTAAACATAAATCTACATTCTCATTATGTCCACACTGAGTTAGCCCTAGACACCTTCTAGTCTCTCCAAACAAATCCAATTGAAAAGCTGTACACTTAACTGGGTTAATCATAGCATGATAGCTTTAGAGGGAGCGGAATTATTAAAATGCATCCAGGAGAGTTTTTTAAGCCAGTATGTAGAAGGTCCAGTAAGAGAGGGGGCAGTCCTGGACTTAATTTTAGGGAATGAAGCCAGGCAAGTGGTAGAGATATCAGTGGTGGGGGCCATTTTGCAGATAATGATCATAACTCCATTAGATTCAAGGTTGATATGGAAAAAGACAAGGATGGGTCAGAAATCAGAGTTCTAAATTGGGGGAAGGCTGATTTTAATAAGATCAGGTGTGATTTAACTGGAGTGGACTGGGAGTAGCTACTTTTACGTAAATCTGCGTCAGAGCAGTGGGACTCATTCAAGAAGGAAATAGGGAGAGTATAGGGCCAACATATTCCAGTAAAGACAAAGGATGGGACCAACAAATCCAGGGAACCCTGGATGTCGAGGGATATACAGGATTGGATAAAGAGAAAAAGGGAGGCTTATTGCAGATACAGAGGGCTTAAAACATTGGAAGCCCTTGAGGAGTATAGAATGTGTAGAGGGGAACTTAAAAAGAAAATTAGGAGAGCAAAAAGAGGGCATGAAGAAACATTGGCAGTAAAATAAAGGAAAATCCGATCTTACAAGGACATTAGGAGTAAGAGGATAACCAGGGAAACAGTAGAGCCCATTAAGGACCATTGCAGTAATTTGTGTGTGGAGCTGGAAGACGTAGGTAGGGTTCTAAATGCATATTTTGTGTTGGTGTTCACAAGTGAGAGGAATGACGTGGGTATGGAAATCAGGCAGAAGGACTGTGATACAATTTTTTAAATTAGCATAAAAAGTGGGGAGGTTTGAAGTGGTCTGACAGGCTTAAAAGTAGATAAATCTCCAGGCCCGGATGAAATATATCCCAAGCTGTTGAGTGAGGCGAGGGAGGAGATAGCAGGGACGCTGGCAATAATTTTCAATACCTCTCTGGCCACAGGAGAGGTGCCAGAGGACTGGTGAACAGCCAATGTGGTACCGTTATTCAAGAAGGGAGGAAGGGATGAACCTCAATGGTGGGGAAACTATTGGAAACAATTCTAGGGGGAGAATTAATCTACACTTGGAGAGGCAAGGATCAATCAAGGACAGTCAGCATGGCTTTGTTAAGGGAAGGTCATGTCTGACCAATTTGATTGAATTTTTCGAAGCAGTGACCAGGTGTGTGGATGAGGGCAATGCATTTGACATAGTCTACTTGGACTTAAGCAAGGCTTTTGATAAGGTCCGGCATGGGAGACTGATAATTGCCTCAACCAGAAGGCAGCCGTTGAAAGTAAGAGCCCATGGGATCCAAGGCAATTTGGCAAATTAGATCCAGAATTGGCTGAGTGGCAGGAAGCAGAGGGTGATGGTCGAGGGGTGTTTTTGTGACTGGGTGCCTGTGTCCAATGGGGTTCCACAGGGATCAGTGTTGGTTCCCTTGCTGTTTGTGGTATATATAAATGATTTAGACTTGAATGTAGGAGGGTTGATCAGTAAATTCATGGACGACATGAAAATTGATGGGGTGGTAAATAGTGAGGAGGATAGCCTTAGATTACAGGAGGATATAGACTGGCTGGTCAGATGGGCTGATCAGTGGCAAATGGAATTTAATCTAGATAAGTGTGAGGTGATGCACTTGGGCAGGACAGACAAGGCATGGGAATAAACGATGAATGGTAGGGCCCTGGGAGGTACTGAGAATCAGAAGAACCTTGGTGTGCATGTCCACCGGTCCCTTAAGGCAGCAGGACAGGTTGATAAGGTGGTTAAGAAGGCATATGGGATACTTGCCTTTATTAGTCGAGGCATAGAATATAAGAGCAGGGAGGTTATGCTGGAACTGTATAAAACACTGGTTAGGCCACAGCTAGAGTATTGCGTGCATTTCTGGAATCCACATTATAGGAAGGATGTGATTGCACAAGAGAGAATACAGAGGAGATTTACCAGGGTGTTGCCCGAGCTGGAGAGTTTTAGTTATGAGGAGAGATTGGATAGACTGGGGTTATTTTCCCTGGAGCAGAGGAGATTGACAGGGCACATGATTGAGGTGTATAAAATTTTGAGTGGCATATATAGGGTAGACAGGAAGGAACTTTTCCCCCTTGGTTGAGGGATCAATAACCAGGGGGCATAGATTTAAGGTAAGAGGCAGGAAGTTTAGAGGGGATGTGAGGAAGATTTTTTTCACCCAGAGGGTGGTGAGAATATGGAACTCACTGCCTGAAAGGGTGGTAGAGGCAGAAACCCTCATAACATTTAAGGAGTATTTGGATGCGCACTTGCATACAAGGCTATGGGCCTAGTGCTGGAAAATGGGATTAGAATAGTTAGGTACTTGTTTGACCGGCGCAGACCCGTAGGGCCTTTGTGCTGCAGATCTCTATGACTTAGGTAGTTATCAGGCATTTATTATAATGGGGAATTTCAGATAACCAAAACAAAAACTAACATAAAAGTGCTTGTCACCCAATCTATCAACTAAACTTCAGTACAGTACTCACCTCGATTGGGATGTACAGCATGAAGCCAGGCTCTCCTGTATGTGTCATGCTCATCACCTGGATACCATTAGCGTAACCCACACTCATCTCCTGTTAATTGGAGGCACATAGTAAATATCAACTCAACCAGTTTGTTGTGCAACCCATTAAAAACACACAATTAGTATATATGCAGTACATTCTACCCCGTCTCCGCTGTAAACACATACATACACTCGCCTCAGTAAATGAACATAAATACATGCCCCACCCCGATAAGTATCTTCACCCACACCCACCCCATAATATCAGTGATATCCTTCTTCAGTTTAGTACTGTAGATTTGAATGCCGCAGGATCTGAGCAGCTGTTTGATGTCTATGTAATTCCAGCAGTGAGTAGAAGTTAATGTAGATGGTTTGATCTATTAGATGGGCTGGGACAGATTGATTTCTAGCACCATCTCTTGCTTTCTCTCAGTGGAAACCAAGAAATGGCTATTCTTCTGTGAAGAAACAGAAAATGGCTTGTGACAAGAGTGGATGAGAGGCAGAGAAAATGGTGAAGAAGCTGTCCCTCACCCAATGGCTGCCTTCTGGTTGAGGCAATTGGTTCTGTCACCATCAAGTTGGGCTTTGCAGGTCCTGTTCCTGTTGCAAATGGCTCTTGGAGACCCAGCACTGCACAAGTTATGTGATAAGACAGCTGCTGTCCTAGCCAGTCTTAGCTTCTGATCTCAAGAAGTAGAAATCCCAGTATTGCTGTGCTTAGCAGGAATAAGAATCCACAATAACGCAGAGAAGAGATTCTTCTCTTGTCCCCCAAAGCAATAAATAGCAGCATTCCATCCTTGGACTGGGGTTGGGGGCAGTGGGGTGGTGGTGCCAGGGAACTGCAGCGACACATCAGAAAGTAAGGTCAAGCTGGACAGGAACAACTGCAGGTGCCTTGGGGAATTACTGGAAATTAACAAAACACTATATTAAGAGCATAGAGGTAAATTTGGAAAATGCTGTGCTACTTCCATTGAAATAAGCATCCACAACCAAACAGAGAACAAGGGTGAAGACGCCTCTTTCTCAAATCATCACTGTGAATCAAGGAGAAAGCTGATGAGTATTGGCATGATCAGTTGAACAATGTATTAGGGAGGTAGATGTAAAATACGGACCAGTCTTATGCACATCTGACAAGTACTGCATTAACACAATAATTAACAAATCTCAGAGAACCATTTGAAGTTGGCACCAATTTCATTCCAAATGCGTAAGGTACACAATTATTACAGGCTGTTATGTGCTGACACACAACAGGTGCCGACAATACAATTCTGTAACCCACCTTACAGAATAATGACGGGAAATGATCTGGAGTCATTGGCACATAAGACAATTCGGAAAGGACATCCATTGCACGGGGGCCAATCAAATTCAATGCTAGAGAAAAAGAAAAGCAATGGGTTTTCAGACGTTATACCATTCAATTCTCCCCAAGCTAACACCCCAAAACCCACACCACATCTCAATGGTTCCTAATTCACCCCTCTCAATCTGTGCAAGCAAGGCTATCAACCTGAATCGTTAGATATGCCTGACAAATATCCACATGCAATTTATGCCTTGATGGATCTTTTCCATCAGAATTTCATGCAATGTGGAATGAATAAAGAAATGCCAATAGTTCTGGTTATTGGAAACCAATCATCTCAGGACATCGCTGCAGGAGTTCATCATGGGTGTGATCTAGGCCCAACCATCTTCAGCTGCTTCATCAATGACTTTCCCTCTATCATAAGGTCAGAAACGGGGATGTTCATTGATGATTGCACAATGTTCAGCACCATTCGCATATTTCAGCATTCATCGCACCATTCAGATACTGAAGCAACATGTATTCACTTGCAACAAGTCCTGGACAACATTCAGGTTTGGATTTATAAGTGGCAAGTAATGTTCATCCCACACAAGTACTAGACCATCTCCAACAAGAGAGAATCTAACTATCTCCCCTTGACAATCAAAGGTATTGCCATTATCAAATCCTCCACCATCAACATCCGGGGCGCCACCATGACCAGAAACTGAACTGGACAAGCCATATAAATAGTGTGGCTTCAAAAGGTCAGAGGCTGGGAATTCTGCAGCAAATAACTCTCAAAGCACAAGTCAGGAGTGTGACATAATACTCTCCACTTGCCTGGGTGTGGCTCCAACAGCATTCAAGAAGCTCCACACACATCAAATCAAAGCAGCCTGCTTGACTAGTACCCCATCCACCACCTTAAACATTGACTTCCTCCACCAATATTCCCAACAGCACTGTGGGTGTACCTGCACCACTTGGACTGCAATGGTTCAACAAGGCAGCTCACCACTGCCTTCTCGAAAGCAATGAGGGATGGGCCACAAATGCTAACCTTGCCAGTGACACTCCCATCCCATGAAATGAAAGGCGATTGAATGGTTCTATCGTTGAATATGTAAATGAGGTGTCTCCCAATAGTGGCATGAATTCACTCTCTAATTACCCCATCGCAAAGTGAATGCAGTCAATGAGTTTGAAGCGTACAGATTGCCAACCTTCTCTATAACTCAAGGGAGAGCTCGCAGCTTTGCCTTCTGGGCATTAGTGAGCTCACGTAGGGCACCAACTCAGTTTCACCTGTGTACAATTGAGACATTTTGACTTTGAAAAGGGTACAGAGGAAGGCAACTAAACTGACACTGGGAATAGGTACCTGACCTTTGAGAAGCGATTAAGGAATCAAGGAATACTCTCACTGGTGAAAACGTATCACAGGGAGACCTTACCGAAGTTTTCAAGATTCTAAGGAATGCAAATCATCCAGCTGGAATAACTGCTTTTATTGTCAAACTGTAGCTAAGGATCACAAAATGGTGATCAGAAATGGTAAAGTGAATAGTTTAAATATAATTACTTCACACAAACAGCAATGCAAGTGTGGACAACACTGTACAAGGATGTAACAGAAGTCAATGGTGTTGGCAACTTCAAGAGGAATTGTAAGTGAAGGGAGTAAAGTGTTCTCAGTGGCTAGCTGTACACCAAGGCGTTTCCAATCCTATATATTCCAAACTTCTAAATTTAATATTATGATCACACGGATGTTTCCTACAGGACAAGTAAATAATATCCAAGTAGAATTGCAGAACAGTAAATTCAGCAAACCTGTAGCTATTTAAATTTATAGAGCCCCCATTGAGGGATCTGATTGTTTTTTCAGTAATTGCAGAGCTTTTGGCTTCACTATTGAGGGGCCTAGATAGGGTAGACAGGGAAGACCTGTTTTGCCTGGCTGAGATGTCAATTACATAGATTTAAAGTGATTGGTAGAAGGATTAGAGGCAACATAAGGGAAAACATTTTCACCCAGTGGGTGGTAGGTGTCTGGAATTCACTGTCCAAATTAGTGGTTGAGGCTGGAATGCTCTACTCATTTAAAAGGTACTTGGATTTGCACCTGAAGTGCCGTAACCTGCAAGGCTTCAGAACAGGGGCTGGAAAGCGGAATTAAAATGAGTGACTAGTTTCTTATATTCTCTTTTTTGGCCGTTGCAGACAAAATGGGCTGAAAGACCTCTTTCTGTGCTGCAAATTTTCTAAGGTCCTATTCTATTCAGAAGTTAATTTCACATACCATGCGAAAAAACGCTTGTTAATACATGTCATAAATTTTCCTTTTACTAGTTAGAACCGGTATCTCTTTAGCCTATTGTTAAGGGTTTAGGGTCTATTAGGATAGTAGATACTCTCTGCAGTAGATGGTGACAATCCCTCCTGTAGCCGATCTGAACACATTACATTTAGGGGTGTGCTCACACTGCCCAATATGTAATCATGCAGTAGCATAACCCAGGGTTGTAACTTTGTGATCTGAACTAGATAGCCTTGTATTTCACAT
The DNA here is from genome assembly GCF_017639515.1 of Carcharodon carcharias. Classification (NCBI taxonomy): domain Eukaryota; kingdom Metazoa; phylum Chordata; class Chondrichthyes; order Lamniformes; family Lamnidae; genus Carcharodon; species Carcharodon carcharias. Next base: position 119,779,788 of record NC_054473.1, on the reverse strand, counting down.
GTCTGCTTCATAAAACTTTTCAAAGGTACACTTCGCAAAAAATGTGGGGCCAAATCTTCCAGTCTATCGATCGAAGGAGACCGGACATACAACTTAGTTGAGCGTTGGGACTGTGGAAGTCCTGACGTGCGGACCTCTGTGGAAACTGCCTGGGAAGTTTCAACTTCTGATGGGCAATTCCCCTGCTCCTCGGGACTCCCTGTGAATGTTTCCGACTCTGAGGTAGAGTCGGAGATTTCAGGCAGTTCCACAGTACTTACCCGAATAAGTACACAGAAAATTGTTAAGACAGATTAAAACCTGGTCTAACTCCTGGGTAACTATAAAACTGGCCCCAACTCACCTCCTCGACCCACACTGCCCTCTCGACACCCACTCCCCAACTCCAACTGCCCACCTCCCCGCCCACGTTCGCCCACCCACATTCACTTTTTTATGTAGCAAATTGTAATCGCTGCCCAACAGAATGGTAGAGGCAGAGACAATGAATGATTTCAAAAGGAAACTGGATGAGAATTTGAGGGAAATAAACTTGCAGGGCTGTGGTATAGAGGGGGGGTAATGGGATTGACTGGATTGCTCTCCAGAGCCAGCATGGATTTGATGAATCAAAGGACCTCCTCCTTTGCCGTAATAACCCACCCACATTCACTCATCAACATTCAATGACTAACATTCAGACTGGACATTTAAATTATCATACAGTAATTAGTGCCTTAAAAAGGGGTCTTGTTTTTCCATGACTCTCTGATCCAGTGGAGTTCTCCAAGGAGGCTGCACTGTGCATTTCTGGGACAGCCAGGTTCAGAAGGCTCTGGTAGAAATGTGGAGCAGTGTCACGATCAGGGAAATGCCTGGATGCCACAGCAATCCAACGATGACTGCTGCTCCTCGGAAAATTTAGGCCATGGTAAATTGAAGCCAGATACTAATCATTCAGCAGTTCATTTCACAGGAAATAAGGATAGAAATTGCTGAGGTACTGGATATGGGGGGTTGTGGCAGAAGATTGGAGAATTGCAAATGTTCCAAAAAAAAAAGGGTGCAAGGATAAACTCAGCAACTACAGGCCACTCAATTTAACCTCGGTGGTGGGAAAACCTTTGGAAACAATAATCCAGGACAATGTTAACAGTCACTTGGACAAGTTTGGATTGATTAAGAAAAGCCAGCAATTTATTAAAGGCAAATTGTCTTTAACCAACTTGATTGAGTTTTTTTGATGAAGTAACAGAGGATTGATGAGGGTAATATAGTTGATGTGGTGTATATGGACTTCCAAAAGACATTTTATAAAGTGCCAGCAAAGTTGAAGCTCATGGAATAAAATGAACAGTGGCACCATGGATATGATGTTGACTGAGGGGCAGGAAGTAGAAGGTAGTTGTGAACAGTTGTTTTTTTTTAGACTGGAAAAAGGTATATAGTGGCGTTCCCCAGGAGTCGGTATTAGGACTGCTGCTTTTCTTGATCTATATAAATGACCTAGACTTGTGTGTATAGAGTACAATTTCAAAAACTGATGATACAAAACTTGAAAGTGTGGTGAATTGTGAGAAGGATGGTGGTGGACTTTAAGAGAACAAAGGCAGAATTGGTGGAACGGGTGGGTACATGGCAGATGAAAATTCAATGCAGAGAAGCGTGCAGTGATACATTTTGGTAGAAAGAAAAGGGAGAGGTATATAAACTTAAGGACACAATTCTAAAAGGGGTGCAGGAACAGAGAGGTATATGTACACAAATTGCTGAAGGTGACAGGGCAGGTCAAGAAAGTGGACAAAAAGGTATTTGAGGTCCTGGACTTTATAAATAGAGGCATAGAGTACAACAGCTAGGAAGTTATGAAGAACTTTTATAAAGCACAAGTTTGGCCTTGAATGAAGTATTGCACCCAATTTTGGGCACACTTTAGGCAGGTTTGAAGACTTCAGAGAGGGTGCAGAAAGATTTACAAGAATGTTTCTGGGGGTGCTAAAAGGTTAGTTAAGGAAAAAGTGGGACCTATCAGAGATGAAGATGGAAACTTGTGCGTAGATGCAGAGGCTGTGGGAAGGGTTTTCAATGAATATTTTGTCTCTGTGTTTACAAAGAAAAGGGAGGATGTAGATATAGTAGTCCAGGAGGAACACTGCGAAATATTGGACGGGATAGTCATAAAGACAGAGGAAGTACTCGAAGGGTTGAAATCCTTGAAAGTTGATAAGTCACCAGGGCCAGATGGATTGTTTCCGAGGCTGCTGAAGGAAGTCAGGGAGGAGATAGCAGATGCTCTGAGGATGATTTTCCAATCTTCACTAGATACAGGGGAGGTACCAGAGGACTGGAAAAATGCAAACTTAGTTCCAATGTTTAAAAAAGGATCAAAGGAAATGCCAAACAAGTATAGGCCAGTTAGTCTTACATCAGTCATAAGCAAGTTAGTAGAATCAATCTTGAGAGATAGGATTAACTGTCATGTGGAATGGCATGAACTAGTCAGGGATGGTCAGCATGGATTTGTTAAAGGAAGGTCTTGCCTCACAAATTTGGTTGAATTCTTTGAGGAAGTGACAAGAAGGGTTGATGAAGGTAGTGCAGTGGATGTTGTGTACGTGGATTTTAGCAAGGCATTTGACAAGGTCCCACACGGCAGATTGGTCAGGAAAGTAAAAGCCCATGGGATTCAGGGTAATGTGGTAAACTGGATAAAGGGTTGGCTTTGTAACAGGAAACAAAGGGTAATGGTCGATGGATTGCAAATGGAAAGTTGGCTCTCAAGTGTTGTTCCACAGGGCTCGGTGTTGGGACCCTTGCTGTTTGTGTTATATATTAATGATTTGACGTGAACGTGGGGGGGGCACGATTGGGAAATTTGCAGATGACACAAAGATTGCCTGAGTAGTGAATAGTGTAGAGGATAGGCATAATTTCCAAAACAATATAGATGGGTTGGTGGAGTGGGCAGTAAAGTGGCAGATGGATTTTAACATAGGGAAGTGTGAGGTCATACATTTAGGGAGGTCAAACAGTTACAGGGATTACAAAATAAATGGGAATATACTAAGAGGGGTAGATGAAGTGAGAGGTCTTGGCATACAAGTACACAGGTCCCTGAAGGCAGCAGTTCAAGTAGACAAGGTTGTAAAGAAGGCATATGGAATGCTCTCCTTCACTGGCAGAGGTATAGAATATAAAAGTAAGGATATAATGTTGAAATTGTATAAAATATTGGTGAGGCCACAACTGGAGTATTGTGTGCAGTTCTGGTCACCATATTACAGGAAGGACATAATAGCTCTGGAGAGAGTGCAGAGGAGGTTTACAAGAATTGTGCCAGGGTTAGAAAAGTGTAGCTACGAGAAGAGATTGGATAGGTTGGGGTTATTTTCCTTAGAACAAAGAAGGCCAAGAGGTGACTTGTTTGAGGTGTACAAAATTATGAGGGGAATAGAGTGGACAGGATAAAATTGTTTCCCTTGGTGGAGAACTCCAGAACCAGGGGACGTGATTCATTATAAGTGGCAGAAGGTGTGAGGGGGACATGAGGAAGAACTTTTTTGCGCAGAGGGTAGTGGGTGTCTGGAATTCGCTGCCCAAGTTAGTGGGAGAGACAGAAACTCTAAACTCTTTTAAAAAGTACCTGGATCTGCACCTTAAGTGCTGTAAGCTGCAGAGCTATGGGCCGGGGGCAGGAAGGTGGGATTAGAAAGGGCACCTGGGTGTCCTCGGGCTGGCATGGACAAGATGGGCCGAATGGCCTCCTTCTATGCTGTAACTTTTCTATGGTTCTATGGATGAGGACCTCAGTTACGTGTGTAGACTGAAGAAGCTAGGGTTGTCTTCTGTAGAGAAGGTTGAGAGCAGATTTGATAGAGCTGTCCAAAATCATGAGGGGACTAGACAGAGTAGACAGAGGGGAATTATTCCCATTAGTGGAAGGGTTGAGAGCCAGAGGACACAGATTCAAGTAGATCTTCGCTTTAAAACTATCCTAACTAACCTGATTTCTTCTTCTGAATCTAGCTAAAGCCTGCTCTTGCAGGTTTCAGAGTTAAAACCTTGACTGATTTTACTGCCTTTGTAGACTTGTCAAATTGCCTGTGTCTCTGTCTCGATCTCCCTGTTCACAGCCAGAAAAGGTGAGAGACTTCCCAACGGGTGCAAGATGCTTACTGACTAGCAAGAAAGGCTGAGGAATTGCTTTTTATTTAAAGTCATGTTGCAATAACACCAAAGTATAATATTTAACCACCTAGCATCTGAATTCTTTAAAAGCCCAGTACTTAAAAGTGAAACTCCACCCCAATTAATTCCTGTGGCAACATAGTTGAAAAAATATCCTGAGATTTGGCACCTACTCTTGCCATTCAGTGAGGTCATTTTCTAGAATTATCTTCTCTGTACTTTTTAATCTTTTAGATATCTCTATAAAATCACTTTACAGGCACCTCCCCTGAAGTTTCTGACCTATGACCCTAAGGATTGACAACATGACTTTTCAGTGAACTATACTCATCTCCAAAGCATATCTAGTTCTTGAATGTCTGTGTCTCTGTGCCCAGCACTGGGCATAGCACAAGAGAGGAGTCCCATTCAAGTACTACATAGTTTAAGCATTAGTTCCTCCCTGCCAACTCATCCACATAATTCAGTATTCTCTTAGCTCCGCTAATTGTTGTTCTGCTCTTTCCATACAAATATGAAAAAGTAGGGAACTTTGGAATAGCAAGCCATCTATTTGAACCTACTTCCTTAGACAGAGCTAAAGTACAAGCTGGAGCCTACAGCGCCCATGCATTAAGTAATCCTGCTAGTAGCATTAGCAGGTTCTCAACACTTTCCAGAAAACATGGTCAAAGATAAAAAGTCAGAAGTGAGTCCTCCAATGGACTTGGTCACCTAACAGTCAGTAAGGGCAGAAAACACTAAATGACATTGTACTGATGTTAAAATATTCAATCATTAGCTATCACAAAATATGCTACGTAACAGATTCAGGATCCTTGGTGGAATCTGGAACTCTGCCTCCTGATTAGACAGCGTCAATATGGGGAAGCAGAAATTTAACATTTTATTACTACAGAATAAAAGTGGAACAAGAAATTATCCACAATTTGAAAAATCTGGATCAATGCTAATAACTGACTGTGTGATTCACTACTGCTAAAACACCTGAGTATAACAATAGTGTAAGTCAACTCCTGGCTCAAGTGGAGCTATTGAGGCCACAGACTCCTGTTGCCTCTGTAAATAATGTTAAACCATTCACTCCAGTGTCAAACACAATTACCAGGCTTAATTTTATTTCAAAAAGTTCTGGTAGGAAGCGCAGGTAATCAAATGAAAAAAAGACTTGTTCAAAATTAGTGAAATTTCTTTTAACTCCCATTGTTCTGTTTAACCCTCTCTATCTCTCTTTGGTGCCAGGCACTCTATATAGTCAGCACAATGCTATGGAGTTACTGAAAGCATTTCTTCCGCATGCCATAAGACTCAACAGTTTTTAAAATCAGAGCCCACCCTTGCCCACATCCTGAAAGAGCAAGTGTATAGTCAGGTGGGAAATACCTGTCCTGAAAGTAGCTCAGGATGAAAATGTGACTTATGCCTCTAGGAACAGCCAAGTATGTGACTCTAAGCTTGCAATACCTGTGTACTTCCAGGTCACGTCCTCCAGCTGCAGCTGACTGTCTTTGGGCATATGCTGTTTCAGCCAAGACCAACAGTGTACCTGTTGGTCCGTGGGAGAGATGATAAAGAAGCTGAAAATTGAACAAAAGCACGTGTTAATTCCAATACAATTTACTCACCACACAGCACTTAAAAGACTCAACATTACTGTGGAGAGGAGTGTCAACACAATACCTTCACTGCCCAGCTGACTCGACTCAAAAGGTGTGGAGAACAACTCCAGAACAACGAGGACTACATTTTAATTACCTCAATTACTTCCATCTTGAAAGGATCTTTTATCTGAGACTTCTCCTCTGTTGGCATTTGAATGTTTAGTCTCCATGAATATCCGTTCAAGCAGCCCTCCCCTTACTCTGTTTTATTCTGGTACATTGCTCCCTCTGTTTGTGCAGGTCAGCAACAAACAGGAAATTAAAATTGTTTTTATTGCAACACACTGCACAGAAACTCTTTGCAAAAGCAGAGACTTTTCAAAACTGGCAAAATCTCAACAGAGCTGGCAATAAATTAATGACAAATAAAAGTTTATTTACTACATGACAAGAAAGCCAAAAATAGTGAAACATTTAAAGAAAGATATACTTTACTCCTTTTTGGAGTGACATTTCAACTCTCCTCAAATTAGTTCAGCATTTCAATTACATCAAGCCTGGTTCTATAATGTCAAGCATCACCATGTATTGGATTAGAGTGGAGTGGGACAAAATAGCAAAATTAATCTGAAGGTGCCAGCAAACAATGAGCTCAGTTCAACACAGTGTCCGCAGATGACATCATCCAGCATGCCACACTGAGCAAGTCAGGCAAGTTCTGCTGAAAGTGCATAGCGAAACTTGGGGATGAGACCAACAGTCTCTGGACTTGCATCAGGCAAGTACACCAACCGTTCCAATATGTAGTTGATCTCTTAAAATCGGCTGCACCTCTGAGCAAACCACACTGAATTTCCCATCCTTGTACAAGGGAGCATCCTGTGTCAACATTTTATTTCGCAAATCAAACAACAACTTGTATTTATATAGCATCTTTAATATAGTAAAACATCCCACATTATCAAACCAAATCTGACACCGAGCCACGATATAGTCAAGCAGATAACCAAAGCTTGGCCAAAGAGGTAGGTTTAAGGAGCGTCTTAAGAAAAAAAGTTATACAGACAGAGTGTTTTAGGGAGGGAATTCCAGATTTTTGGGGCCTTGGTAGCTGAAGGCCCGGCCATCAATAGTGGAGCAATTCAAAACTGGGAATGCTAAAGATGCCAGAATTGGGGAAGCACAGACATTGAAGGGTTGTGAGGCAGGAGTAATTACAGAGGCAGGGCAAGGCCATGAAGGGATTTGAAAACAAGGATGGAGAATTTTAAAATCAAGGCATTGCTCAACTGGGCAGTGAGCACAGGGGTGATGAGTGAATAGGACTTATTGTGAGTAAGGACATGGGCAGCAGAGTTTTGGGTGACTTCGAGATTATGAATGGCAAAGTGTGGGAGGCTGGCCAGGAGTGTCTTGGAGTAGTCACGAGGCATGGATAAGAGTTTCAGCAGCAGTTGAGCTCAGGCAGGAGTGGAGCTAAGGGGATGTTATGGAAGTGGAAAGAGGTGGTCTCAGGGATGTGTGATTGGAAGCTCAACACAGGATCAAATATGATTCCAAGGTTACAAACGGTCTGGTTCAGCCTCAAACTGTTGCCAAGGAGAGGGATGGAGTCAGTGGTTAGGGAGCAGAGCCTGTAGCAAGCACAAAGACTTTGATCTTCCTAATATTTAGTTGGAGGAAATGTTTGCTCATCTAGGCCTCGATGTCTGATACAGCAGAGTCAAGAAAGTTGGTGAAGGGGTAGAGATGGGTGCTGTCAGCATTTATGTCAAACATAAGAACACAGGAAAAATGGACACAGATTTGGGAGCTGACCTCATGTTCAAAGAATTCGGAGAGGAAAAGCAGTTGGAGATGATAGTTTGCAAGGACAGAAGAGTCAAGGGTCATTTTTATTGAGGATGGCAGAAGATTTGAAGGGGAAACAATCACACTTTCTGTTGAACATTCCTTCAATAAAAACTGTCACATTATACATAAAGGAAGCTGTAATGATATTCCGATGGCAGGTTTTAATTTACAATGTGCATATTCCCAGGTGAGGAACTTTAGTGGCTTCTGGGCAGACACATGAACAAGTACCTGCGTTTGTTAAGTCGCACGACGCTGCAGTCATTCTGGTAGCCGCCCCGTTCATTCAGCATTCCTGTGTGCACAATGTGTCCCACAGGAACATCCAAGTCATTGGAGCAGAGGTGCTGCAATATCTCTAGTGCCTGGCCACCTGAGGACTTAAGCAGAGTCTGATCAGCACACAATACAAACACTGGAGAACAAACTGATTTTTAAACAGATTTTTACTAATAAGTTCCCACATTTTTAAATTTAGAATCTTATCTGTCTGAAAACTTCCAAACTTGCCGATGGGTCTTAATGTTTCATAATTATCAGACCTGTGTAGCCGATCTGATCAATGTTCCCTCTAATTACCTTATGCTGTATGCAGCCTGCTTGTTGCCTGCTTGGTTAAGTTCTAGACTTCTGTGCAGCCATGAACCCATGCAGCTCAGAGGAAACATTGGTCCTGATCAACGTCAGTCTCTCAACCACCAGCTCCAGAGATAGGTTAATGCAGTCTCCTCTACATCAGGAAGTGTAACAGGGAGCTTGTCCTGCGGGATCTTCCTATTCAGAAAGTGGCTGCTGCTTTTACCCACTAAACAGTCACTTCAAAGCAATTCAATGCACATGAAGGATATTCACACACTGCAGAGAGGTGGTAAAGCAGTAAAGAAATGCAAGACATTCTTTCTCAGTCATGAGGTTTCAGTCTGCACACCATCAGCTGTGCTTGGAGATGGTAGCTGGTGTAGTCTGAAAATGTCACTCCAGTACACCTAAACAAAAATGTTGGCATGACATAAATAAAGCCATGGCATAACTAGTAAACAGGATTACATGAAAAGGTACTCAAAGGCTTTAACTTGTTTTTTTTTAAAGAGTGAATCTTCATACCTCAGATTTTTGTCTGGATTTAATCTTTTAAAACAAAATTGACAATGAAGAATTTCAATTCCATTCCATTTCCCTTGGGCAAATCCACTTACCAAACTGGGTATCAAGAGAAGGGAAAGTGGATGAGTCAGGAAAGAAGAGGCCAATCAATCTTACCTCTGTATTGGCAAATTTCTGACATCTATGAGATGAAATGAGCAAATACTAAGAAAGGCTATGCAGGGACAGCTAGCATGGATTTCTGAAGGGCAGGCTATGTTCAAATAAGTTAATTAAATCTCCAAGAAAATCCCAGGGTGTATAGATAAAGAGAATATGATGGATGTGTTCAGGTGGATTTTCAGAAGGCATTTAATAAGGTCCCAACTTATAAGAAATTAAGGCACAGGGTATTAAAGGGAACTAGCTGCATGGATTAAGACAGTCTTACCTAAAGGAAATCATTGACAAGCCACATGTGTGGCTACAAAGACATTATTAGCGCATGTGGCTAAAACACTGGTTGACAACCCCTTAGGTACATTCTCACATCCAGATAAACATACTTCCAAATGTGTAGATTTATTTAGCAACACCATTCTGTATACTCGGGAGTAAAGGCTCAATCAAAAAACACTTGCACTCTGCTTTTCATCCTACCATTTTACCAATGAACGTGCAGAAAGGTGATAATAAACATTCATACACCATACCAATATGATGTCAATTGCTCATTCTTTTATTTTACTGATCATAAATGCAATTAGCCATACCTGGATTTTCAAATGGCCAATACATTGGACATCACTGCATTAAGAGATAGATGAAGGCAGCTCAGAAAGCAGTACATGTGTGTAAACAGACGTCTTTTGGATTGATGGGACAGGATATTGCTCTGTGGCAGGAACCTCATTTGTTTCCATTTTCTAAATGATTTTGTCAGACACAAGAGGAAGGATATTTGCTACAGACATCAGATTGGAGGTATGTCAAACTTATGAGGGCTATAGTCCAGCAGACAGTTCATTTGAGTTGCCAGGTGGTTTGCAGGTGCAGTTCAATTTTACAAAAAAGAGTCAAAAGAAATATACCATGAACAGCAAGATCTTTAATAAAATGAAGGAACGGAGGGATCCAAGGTGCGATATATATGTCTCTAAAAGGTAAGAATGCACACCAAGGGTTGTAAAGCAGCAAATACATAGGAATAGCGAAAGATTTTGAGAAAGTAAATAGAGGTAGGTTGTTTCTTCATGACATCTGTAAAGGGGTACACATTCTGTGTTATTTATATGTGTTTTCACACAGGATTATTAAAACATTGAACAATTTAGCACAAGTGTTTATTGGGGCTGACGCTGTATCATTTAAAAGGAGCTGGATAAATATTGGAAAAGGAAGATTACTAAAAGAAAAGTCAAAGTAATAGAATTGGATTATTAAGGAACTTGAATGAGCAAAGGCCTGACAGGCCAAATGGCCACCACCTGTGCTATAATTTCTCAGGTTCTAGATCCTGGAACCCCAATCACTTCCCACTGTGTATTGCAAAGAACAGGTGCAAACTCCAGCACCTCTCTACAATCTCCACCACCGAGTGGAATTACAACCGTTTACAGTACAGGAAGTGGTAATTCAGGCCACTGAATTCATGCCGACTTCCCACAGAGCAATCCAGTCGGTCCCATTTCCTCGCACGATCCCCATAGTCCTGTAAGTTTGTTTCCTTTATGTGCCCATCCAGTTTCCTTTTGAAATTATTGATTATTTCCGCTTCCACCACTCTAGAATCATAGAATGGTTAGAACATACAAAGGCCATTCGGTCTGCAAGCTGTATCTTCATTCAGAAGGGAGTTCTTACTTTCCATTTTACATTTAAATATGAATAAACTGTTGAGTGATGACAATTATTGACTGAGATTTTGCATAAATTTTCAAAATCAATAATTTATGATCCTCAGTTGTCAAATGAACACTTTAGCCTTAAACATACAGAATGTGACACTGCAGTTTGTTCCTATTGAAGATTCCCTTCCACAAAGTTTACTTCCCAAAAGTACCAGTCATACATTTACAATCACGGAATAAAACAGCACAGAAAGAGACTACTCAGCCCATCAAACCGGTTCAAGGTCTTTGGGGAAAGAGCAGGGTCGTGAGATTAATTGGTTATCTGCGCCATATCAATTTTTTCCCTTCATGTATTTATCTAATTTTTTTTTAATGTTACTATTGAATCTACTTCCACCATTTCTTCAGTCATTTCAGATCACTACAACACGTTAAAAAAAAATGTTTCCGCGTGTTACTTCTGGTTTTGTCAATAAACTTAAATCTCTGACCTCTAGTTACCTTCTGCCAGTGGAAACAATTGCTCCTTATTTAATCCCATCAAAACCATTAAATTTCATCTACCACATGTCTGCTCCTTTTAAAAGTCTCTAGAACCTCCTGAAAATTACTATCCTTCTCAACGTTTATTACATTTCTGAGTTTCGTATCATCAGTGAACTATGTTCCACATATGAAAAAGAGCTGTCGTCCTAATACCAATCCCTTAGGACCACTATATAGCCTCCATTCACCGCTACTTTCAGCATTCTACCCCTTAGCGAGTATTATAATCATATGGCCACTGTTCCTTTAATCCCATGGGTTTTAATTTTGGTAACAAGTCTATTTGGTACTTTATCAAAGTCTTTAGAAAGTCCATATGCACATCAACCACACTACCCTCATTAACCCTCTGTTATTGCAAAGAACCTAATCAAGTTAGTGAAACACTACTTGCCTTTAACAAATCTATGCCGACTTGCATTTATTAGCCCACACTTTTCCAAATGCCAATTAATTTAATCCCAGATTATGGCCTTGAAAGGCTTCCCCACCACCAACGTTAGGCTGACTGGCCCATAGGTTCCAGGTTTAGCCCTCTTCCCTTTTTAAACAGGAGTATAACAAGAGCACAAGAAATAGGAGGGGTAGACCATATGGCCCATCAAGCTTGTTAAGACCATAAGACATAGGAGCACAAGTAGGCCATTCGGCCCATCGAATCTGCTCCGCCATTCAATGAGATCATGGCAGATCTGATAATCCTCAACTCCATTTTCCTGTCTTTTCCCTATAAAGCTTGATTCCCTTACTGATTAAAAATGGCTATCTCAGCCTTGAATATACTTAATGACCCAGCCTCTACAATAAACAATTCCACAGATTCTCTACCCTCTGAGAGAAGAAATTCCTCCTCATCTCCGTCTTAAATGGGCGACCCCTTACTCTGAGACTATGTCCTCTGATCCTAGACTCTCCCACAAGGGGAAACAACCTCTCAGCATCTACACTGTCAAGTCCCCTAAGAATCTTATATGTTTCAAAAAGGTCGCCTCTTATTCTTCTAAACTCCAATGACTACAGGCCCAACCTACTGATCTCTTCTCATAAGAAAATCCTTCGATACTCAGGATCAACCTAGTGAACCTTCTCTGGGCTGCCTCCAATGCCAGTATATCTTTCCTTATATAAGGTAACCAAAACTGTTCACAGTATTCTAGGTGTGGTCTAACTAATGCCTTGTATAGTTTTAGCAAGACTTCCCTATTTTTATACTCCTTTCCCTTTGAAATAAAGGCCAACATTCCTTTTGCCTTCCCTATTACCGGCTGATCTTGTATGCTAGCTTTTTGTGATTCATGCACTAGGACCCCCAAATCCCTGTGTGCTGCAGCTTTCTGCATTTAAATAATATTCAGTCCTCTATTCTTCCTGCCAAAGTGTATAACCCCACATTTTCCCACATTATATTCCATCTGCCAAGTTTGTTCCACCATTCAATACAATTGTAGCTGATTCTGGGCTTAAACACCATTTTCCCATCTGCTCTCCATATCCCTTAATTCTCTGAGACACCAAAAATCTGTCTATACCAACCCTAAACGTATTCAACAATGAGAGCATTCACAATCCTCTGGGTTAGAGAATTTGAAAGATTCACAACCCATTGAGTACAGTAATTTCTCCTTACCTCAGTCCTAAATGATCAATCATCCTCTTATCCTGAGACTGTGCCCCCATGTTTTAGATTCCCCAATCTCTTAGTGTCTACCCTATCAAGCCTCTTCAGAATTTTGTAGGTTTCAATAAGATCACACCTCATTCTCCTAAACTTCAAGGAACATAAGCCCAATTTACTCAGCCTCCCATCATAGGACAACCCCCTCATCCCTGGGACCAAATCAGAGAACCTTCATTGTCCCGCCTCCAATGCATGTAAACCCTTTCTTAAATGTGGAGGCCAAAACTGCACACAGTATTCCAGATGCAGACTCATCAAAACCCTGTACAATTGTAGCAAGAGTTCAGTAGTTTTGTATTCCAATCCCCTTGTAATAAGGGTCAAAATGCCATGTGCCTTCTTAATTGCTTGCTGCACCTGCATGCTAACTTTCTGTGTTTCTTCTAAGAGCATACCCAAGCCTCTTTGAACATCAACACTTACAATTTTCACATCTTTTAAAAAATATTCTGCTTTTCTATTCTTACGACCAAAGTGGCTAACACTTCCCTACATTACACTCTATCCATGATCTTGTTGCCCTCTCACTTAACCAGTCTATAACTCTTTGCAGTCTCTCTATCTTCCCCACAGCTTACCTTTCCCCCTAGCTTTGTATCATCAGCAAATTAGATACATTACTCAGTCTCTGCAACCAAGTCATTCATATTGATTGTAAATAGCTGACATCCCACCACTGACCCTTGCAGCACTCCACTGTTCACTGTCTGGTAACTATGCCCACTCTCTGGTTTATATCCATTAACCAATCATCTATCCAAGCTAAAATATTATCCCCAACTCGATGAGCCCTAATCTTGTCTAATAACCTTTTTGTGCTGTACCTTATCAAATGCCTTTTGGAAATCCAAGTATACTGCATCTACTGATTCCCCTTTATCTACCCTACTTGTTACATTCTCAAACAAGTCTGATAAGTTTTTCAACAGGATTTCCCTTCAGTAAAACCACGCTGACTTGGAAAAGCATAGCATGAATAGAACAAGTGCATTGTTAAGACTTCTTTAATCAGATTTTAGCATTTTCCCAGTAACTGATATTTGGCTAATTGGCCTGTTTTCTCTCTCCCTCCTTTTTTGAAACACAGTGTAACATTTGCCAACTTCCAATCTAATGTGACCATTTCCGAATCTAAGGAATTTTGGAAAATCATAGCCAACGCATTCACTATCTCTTTTAAAATCCTAGGATGTACACCATCAGGTCACAGGGATTTGTCAGAATTTTGTCCCTTAAATTCCTCCTATACTTCTTCCCCTGTTGATATTAATTTCCTCAGTATAACATTTTCAATCCTCCAGGCCCAGATGATTCCTATATTTAAGGAGAATTGGAACATTGTGGTCAGAGCCTCCATAATTTTCCCTTTACTTCCCCCACTTGCTAGCATTGTACTTGTTGGTAAACCATATTTCATTTTCTTCAGAAATTTTAAAGGGGAGTCTTAAATCAGCTTCTGAAATGAAGCTGCGTGAACTCCTCATTCCCCGAAATATCTCAATTTATATCAGCTTCATAACATTCAGTCCCATGCACTTTTGCAACCGCAGGGTGTGGAATGCAATCTATTCCTCTCCTGTAATTAATTAATGTGATTGCAAGGCTTTCAACTTTCTACTGCCTCTGTGGAGCCCCACTGGAATTCCCAGGCCCTCCAGAGATGTTATATCTAGACTGGTTCAACCTTACTGACTCATACTCAGGGTAGACTCATTTCCCTGCGCCGTCTCATCTCATGAGTCAATAGTTTGAAGCTGACTTCACATTTGTAAGTTACTTTATTGAAACATAACTCAGACTCAATACATACAGTATTTGAGCTTCACAGAGCCAGCACAGGCAAAACAGGCCGAATGCCGAAAGTTTTTTTCTGTGCTGTAACCATCCTATGATTTTTTGCTACCTACTAGAGTGGTGGAAGGAAAACAACTAATGATTTCGAAAGGATGGACACTTGAAGGAAACAAACTTGCAGGGCTACAGGGATCGACCAGAGAAATGGGACTGACTGGAATGCTCTGCGGGGGGAGAAGGGGCAAAATGGACTCAATGGACCGAATGGCCACCTTCTGTGCTGTAAATAACTATGATTCCACAACATTCTTCAACTTGCATTGGAAACTGTTCAGAGCAGGTACACTAGGTTGATTCCTGGGATGAAGAGGTTGCTTCATGAGGAAAGGCTCAGCAGGTTGGCCTGTATTCATTGGAATTTAGAAGAAAGGTGATCTCATTGAAACATATATGATCCTGAGGGGTCATGACAGGGTAGATTTGAAAGGATGTTACTCCATCTTGGGGGAACCTAAAACTAGGAGCAGAGTTTCAAAATAAGGGATCTCCTAATTAAGTCGGACGTGAGGAGGAATTTCTTTACTCAGAGAGCAATGGAGGCTGGGTCATTTGAGTTAGACAGGTTTTGATCAACAAGGTTATGGTCAAAAAATTTTGACAAGGACAAAGTTTGTGGGGAGCAAGCAGGAAAAAGTGGAGTTAAGGCCACAATCAAATCAATCATGATCTTACTGATCAGTGAAGGAGATTCAAGGGGCCAAATGGCCTACTCCTGCCCCTATTTTGTGTTTTCGTTTTCTTCTTCCTTCCTACAATCTCTGTGACCATTTTTATGGATTTAAACAGCAAAGGTTTCAGTAGTAGAGTAAGGGCTCTACAATTCAGGTTCAAAACTTCCAGCTGCTCTGGATGTTGCCTTCAAATTCCCATTCCCAGGTCTACGGAAAAGTGTTGCTATATCTCACTTTGCTTAGTTACACACTGACCTGTTGTAATTTTTCAGCCCTGATATATTTTAGCCTTTAAGATATTTTTTGATGGGATCAGTATTGATCAAGCTGTAGGGCAAATTCTTGCTTCAGCAGAAACTTACACTGAGTTCAAACTTGGTGAAAGATGACATATCAATGACGCAAACAGCCTCCTTGCAGCACTTGACCTCTGCTCCTACAATATCAAACCAGTCTGGTTTGTAGAAGGTCTTACTCTGGTCTAATTCCAACAAATCTGGGAAGACAAAAGGAAGAAGTTCAGAGATTGAGATTTCAGACTAACGTGGAACAGACAACTGGAGAAAGTGCAGACAGAATCTATAGATGGATGTGGGACAGACAAGAGGAGAAGGTGTACAAACTGAGACCACAGACCAATGTGGGACAGACAACAGGAAAAAGCACAGAGGCTGATGTTGGATATCAGAATCATGTTGCTCGGACCTGCAAAGAGTTAGAAGTGGTATACCTTAGGGGACAATGGTGGTTCCCATTTTTGCTCTTGCTATATATAGATATTCTACACTTGGGTATAGACAGCGCCACCATGATATTTTCTAACAAGATAAAAACAAGAGTTTTGGCAAACAACGAGGCGGGCTATGAAGGGCTTTGGAAGAGACACGGTTTAGCCAATTAGGTAGTCAGAAGGCAGATGCAGTTTAATGCGGACTAATGTGAGGTAATGTATTTTGAGAGAAAACGTGGAAAAACACTGAGGCGTGAATTAATAGAATAGAGGTTCAAACATATAATACCCAGAAGGAATGAGAACAAGTACAGAAAACCATTAAAAATGACCAGTTGTATGCTGGGTTTTATAAAGAATGGCATAGACAACAAGAATAAAAAAGTAATGATAAATTTATACAAATCATTGGTTAGCCCAGTTAGAGTATGCAGTTTTGGGTGCTGCATAATAGAAGACCGAACCCATAGAGAATGTAGATTCACCAGGATAATGCTAGACAATACCAAGGATGGGAACCTGCAATTATGAGGGGAGTCTTTAGATACAGGGACTATTTCCACTGGAACAGGAAAGGATTAGAGAATTTAATGCACCTAAGAGTCCTCCATTACAACAGTGGTTACACTTCAAAAGTAATCCATTGCCTGTAAAGCACTTTGAACATCCTGAAGTCATGAAAGACACTTCTTTGAGATTTAAACACATTACTTTGTTCCTCTCTGTAGAGCCAGTTACCAGCGTGAGAGGAGCCAGGAGTTGAAAGAGCGCGAGGGGAGTTGGGGGTTGAGAAAGAGCGCGAGGGGAGTTGGGGGTTGAAAAAGAGCGCGAAGGGAGCCGGGGGTTGAAAAGAGCACAGAGAGCAGACCTGCGTGAGAAGGGCAGCGGCGGCAAAGAGGCCCTTCAACCTGCTTCTACCTGTCAGCGCCAAAAGTGTGACATCACATGAAAACAGGTAGGTGATTGGTGGGTATCTCTTTCGTGTCTCTTTTCATTGGCCAAGTGGTTTAAATCAGGAGACATTATTACAGCTGAAGAGTACAGTTAAGAAATTCACTTTTAAAACATTCAACACCCAATTTAATTCATTAAGTAGAATAGAGAAGGTTGGGCAGGTGATGTGTTGCAGCTATACTATGTGGGAGCTGGTGGACGCCGGTGCGATCCATGGTGACCACACCTGCAGCAAGTGTTGGCTGCTAGAGGAACTTCAGCTCAGAGTTAATGAGCTGGAGTCCGAGCTGCGGACACTGCGACACATCAGGGAGGGGGAGGGAGTTACCTGGACACTGTGTTTCAGGAGACAGTCACACCCCTTAGATTAATTACATCAAATTTGGACCGTGGTCAGGGACAGGAGGGTGTGACTGAGAGTGAGGCAGGAATGGGGATCCAGAATCTAGCTTTGGAGGGGCCTCAGCCAGTGTCCTTGTCCAATAGATATGAGTTTCTTGCTCCCAGTGTGGACAAGGGCAAAGGCGTCAGGGATGATGAGTGAACTGACCGCAGCACTGTGGTACAGAGCGCCATTCAAGTGGGGGGAGAAAATAGAAATGTAGTAGTAATAGAGGACAGCATAGTTAGGAGAATAGACACTGTTCTCTGCAGCAAAGACAGAGTCCCGAAGGCTGTGTTGCCTACCTGGTGCCAAGGTTAAGGACATGTCTTCTGGGCTGGAGAGGAACTTGGAGTGGGAGGGGAAGGATCCAGTTGTCGTGGTCCATGTAGGTACCAATAACACAGGTATGAAGTTCTGCTGAGGGACTAAGAGCAGCTTGGGATTACATTAAAAAGCAGAACCACAAAGGTAATAATCTCCAGATTACTACCCAAGCCACGTGGAAATTGCCATAGGGTAAGTAAGATTAGAGATGTAAACGTGTGGCTCAAAGATTGGTGTGCGAGAAATGGGTTCTGATTCATGGGGCACTGGCACCAGTACTGCAGAAGGAGAGAGCTGTTCCGTTGGGGCGGGTTTCATTTGAACCATGCTGGCACCAGTGTCCTGGCAAACTGTATAACTAGGGTTGAAGATAGGACTTTAAACTTATTGGTAGGGGGAGGGTTCAATTGAAGGGAAGCTTAAAAATCAAAAGGAAACAAGAGAGCAGAAACAAGAGATGCAGGGTAGTGAAGAGGCGAACAATTATCAAAATGTGACAGGAAGGGGCAGAATATATAAGCAGCAGAAATTAGACCCAGAATTAGTAACAATGGCAAAAAGTCAAAGCTTAGGGTTCTTTATCTGAATGCATGATGCATTTGTAACAAGATAGGTGAGTTGATGGCACAAATAGAAATAAATGAATATGACTTGACAGCTAGTACAGAGACATGGTTGCAGAGTGACCAAGACTGAGAACTCAATGTTCAAGTGTTTTCAACGTTCTGGAAAAATAGGCAAAAAGGAAAAGGAGGTGAGGTAGCTTTGTTAATAAAGGAAGGTCAGTGTGGCGCTGAGTAGTGATATGGGTGCAATAGATCATGATGTGAAATCAGTTTGGGTGGAAATAAGGAGTAGCAAGGGGAAGAAGTCACGGGTGGGAGTTGTCTATAGGCCCCCTAAGAGGTGCCTCAGTGTAGGACAAAGTATAATCAGGAAAAAATGGAGGCGTGTAAGAAGGGCACTATAATTGTCATGGGTGATTTTAATCTGCATACTGACTGGACAAATCAGGTTGGCAGGGGTAACATGGATGACGAATTTTTTGAGTGCATCAGGAATTGTTTCTTAGAGCAATACGTTGCAGAACCTACCCGGGAGCAGGCTATTTTAGATCTAGTAATGTGTAATGAGGTGGGATTAATAAGAGATGTCGCAGTTAAAGATCCTCTGGGGGTAGCGATCACAACATGGTAGAATTTCAAATTCAGTTTGAGGGCGAGCAACTCGGGTCTCAAACCAGTGTCCTCAATTTAAAAAATGGCAATTACAGCGATATGAAGAAAGAGTTGTCTGAAGTGGGCTGGGAAAATAGAGTAAGGGGAAGGTCAATGGATGAGCAGTGGCAGACATTGAAGCAAATATTTTATAACGCTCAGCAAAAATTTATCCAGGTCAAAAAGGACTCGATGACATGGATGAACCACCGGTGCTTAACAAAGGTGGTCAAGGAGAGTAACCAATCAAAAACTATGGCATACAAAGCGGCAAAAGCTAGTAGTAGGCCAGAGGATTGAGAATTTTTTAGGAACCAGCAGCCGATGATTAAAGAGCTAATAAAGAGGGAGAAAATTGATTTTGAAAGGAAATTGGCAAGAAATATAAAAATAAACAGCAAGAGCTTCTATGGGTGTTATATATAGAAAGAGAAGCTAAAGTGAGCATGGGACCTTTGGAGGATGCGACTGGAGAATTAATAACGGGGAACAGGGAAATGGCAGATAATTTAAACCAATATTCTACATCGGTCTTCACGGTGAAGGACACTATAAACGTCGCAAAGATATCAGATAAGTAACGGGCTAATGGGAGGAAAGATCTTGTAACAGTCTCTATCACAAGGGACAAAGTATTTGACAAACTAATGGGACTAAAGGCAAGCATATCACCAGGATCTGATGGCCTGCATCCAAGAGTTTATAAAGAAGGGGCTGCAGAGATTGTGGAGGCATTGGTTAAAATATTCCAGAACTTCCTAGATTACAGGAGGGTGCCAGTGAATTAGAAAACCGTTAATGTCTCGCCCTTATTCAAGAAGGGAGACAAAAAGCAGGAAACTATAGGCCAATCAGCCTAACATCTGTTGGTGGGAAAATGCTAGAGTCCATTATTAAGGAAGGAATAGCAGGACATTTAGAAAAGCTTAATGCAATCAAACAGAGTCAACGTGGTTTTGTGAAAAAGAAATCACGTTTGACAAACTTGCTAGAGTTCTTTGAGGATATAACAAGCAGAGTTGATAAAGGGGAACCGGAAGATGTAGCGTATTTGAATTTCCAGAAGGAATTTGATGAGGTGCCACACAAAAGGTTATTACACAAGATAGGAGCTCATGGTACTGAGGGTAACATATTAGCATGGATTGAGGATTAGTTAAAACACAGAAGACAGAGAGTTGGGATTAATGAGTCTTTTTCAGGTTGGAAAGACATAACTAGTGGAGTACCACAAGGATCAGTCCTAGGGCCTCGATTATTTACTATCTATATTAATGACTTAGAGGAGGGGGCAGCAAATTTGCTGACGATACAACAACAGGTGGGAGGGCATGTTGTGATGGGGACATAAGGAACCTGCAAGCGAATATAGATAGGTTGAGTGAGTGGGTAAAACTTGGCAGATGGAGTTTAATGTAGGTGAGTGAGAGATCATGCACTTTGGTAGGAAAAGACAAAATGCAGACTATTATTTAAATGGGGAGTGACTCCAAAAAAGTGCAGCAGAGGGGTATCTGGGTGTTCTTGTGCATGAAACACAAAAAGTTGGCATTAAGAAGGCTAATGGAATTTTGGCCTGTATTGCTGGAAGGTTAGAGTTTAAAAATAGGGAAGTCTTGATACAATTGTACAGGGTGTTGGTGAGGCCACACCTTGAGTACTGTGTACAGTTTTGGTCCCCATATTTAAGAAGGGATATACTGGCATTGGAGGCAGTTCAAAAGAGATTCACTGGGCTGATTCCTGGGATGAAAGGGTTGACTTATCAAGAACAGCTAAACAAGTTAGGCCTTTATTCAATAGGGTTCAGAAGAATGAGGGGTGATCTTATTGAAACGTACAAGATTCTGAGGGGGCTTGATAGGATCGATGTTGAGAAGATGTTTCCACTAGTGGGGGAATCTCAAACTAGGGGACATAGTTACAGAATAAGGGGACACTCATTTAAAACTGAGATGCGAAAGAATTTCTTCTCTCAGAGGATAGTGAATGTCTGGAATTCTCTATCCCAGAGAGTCGTGGAGGCTAGATCACTGAAAGTATTTAAAGAGGTGGTAAATAGATTTTTGAAATATTGGGGAGTTGAGGGCTATGAGCAGCTGGCACAACAATGGAGTTGAGGCCTGGGGCAGATCAGCCTTGATATTAATGGGCAGGGCAGGCTTGAGGGGCCAAATGGCCTACTCCTGCTCCTATTTCTTATGTTCTTATTTACCATAGTACAGATCTCTGAAATCATCCTGCTCACCAAGTAACTTGCACTATTAATGGTGTAAATTTAGGTCCAAAAATTACATACAACCGCCCAAAGCCACATCTGACAGCCACAATACCAACATCAGGGAGGTGCACTGCTTTGCCTACTGATGAAATGCACAAGGTATATCTCACCCTTTCCAGGCGGGACAAAGTGCTTGACTCTCTCAAAACCATGCTTTTCCATCCAACGCGCGCCTTGTGCATCCAGGCGATCATACAGGGGAGAGGTCCTGAGCTGTCGGCCAGTCTGGAAGTCCCAACGAGGAACCTTCAGTTCATAGATTAGAGCTGCCATCAGAAAGGGAAACAAAAACTGAGCTTTTTTTTCCTAAGGTCTGCAAAGCCCTCAGCTTCTATCTGTAACCCAAGCCAGTCACAGTGGTCTACAAAGGGGTCTGCGAAAGGATCAGATACCAGGAATTACAGCTGCTCATTTAAGTGGTTTTAAGCAGTGAACTAAGCAAAAAGGCTACAGATTATGGCCAATCTTTAAAACAGCAGATAAGCTGAACAACACAGTTTAGATAAAACACTTCCATGCCTGGGGTATCAACGGCTTTTGAATTAAAAGTCATATTAACACAGGTCAAATCAAACAAAATTGCACCGCATTACTGTGGAAAAAACATTAGACTGGTTTTCGTGTTTATTTTCTTTCGTTTCTCCATTTCCAAAATCAGTGTCAAAAACAACGTATGCAGCTAGACACGGAACCATGTGGGAGTCAAAAAGGATAACTGGGCACATCACACTTCACAGTGTCAGGGCAGTAAAAGGTGACTGACCCAATGTGCTCTTGTCCTTCCTCCTCGTGGGCAATGGGGCCCTGGCTGAATTTAGAAATTCATTCTGTGAGGATCAACAGTCAAGAAACTGCATCCTTACCACCCCATTTTCCCTTAAATCTGGTAATCTCGTAATCACATCCCCAAGCCTCTGAATCAACAGAACCTCTGCCAACAAACCCCAGCCCTAAAGAAACTTCAGCAGAGACTGGAGTTTCAGTGAACAGTACTGCCAGATTCCTCACCCAGCCAGTACACTGTTTTCTATATCTGATACATTTAGAGATAAAGGTCTCTTCAACACAGTATCAGGCCCAGCTCCTGCTCCTAGTCACTGTTCCTTTACATATCAGTTCCCTGGAGACTTACGCATCACTTCCATGACACGATGACGGAGGAATGTGCGGCTGCTTTGAAGCGCCCCAAAGCGTTTGATATCCAATGGCCAGACATTTGCTGAGGGGTATCCATGCACCATCCATTCAGCCAAGTATCTAAAGAGGAAAAAAAATCTAAACAAACAAAAGTTTTCAGGAAGTAGTCATAAAAAAAACCATCAATCATACAACAGGAGCTGCAGAATCACAAGGAACAGGGATCTAACCAATTTAACATGGAATTAATAAACGACAGTTAAGAAAGGAAACAGCTATGTTCAAGTGATCAGTAGTAACAGCATCCTGATAATCTCATCAGTGAACATCCATATCAACATCAATGAATCAAAAATTCTCTTCCATGATGATCATTTTTATTATATACACCAATGAAGGTTCTTATTGCACAAGAGCAACCTGAACATAGAGCAGCATCTCTATCTAGCCAATGCATAAAGTTCTACACGTGACTGCTGGGCTCTCTAAGTCCAGCTGTTCACGCTCAGAGCAGAAGATCAATGCAGGTGTCAGGACTGCGGGACGCTAATTCCACCTGTGTGTTCACAGAGGAGCAGCAGTATGTGTCACAGCCCAGTAGGTGTCGCAATCCCAACACATACTGTCCGGGAGTAAAAAGAACAGATGATCTTCAAACATGTTGGTTTGCTGAATTACAGTTATGTTTGAACATTTCAGCTTATGTCCAAGTGAAGGCATCTTGGGTCACAAGCTAATCGGTGACCAACAGCTAAGCCTGAGTGAATCTAACACCATGCATTGCAGACTTTCTCCATCTGTATCAACTTTGTGCTGAACTCCAGACATCTATGTTTTATGCTTTAGGTTCTTTTATTTTAGCAAATCTTGGAGTGGATAATCTGGAGGGACCAACAGCCAAATGGTATCTACTCGATAAGGTCTGTGAAACTAGAAACAGTTCATGTATTCTCCTTCTGTGCCAATTCCATCCTAATCTTTGAAGGCTGCTTATTATACTTCAACAAAATATTCTGCAGTTCCTGACAGCGAAAAATATACAATTCACCAAGGACTGAAAACTTGACACTAAAAATGCAAACACCCAAGAGCAATTAGGAAAATTTAAAATTAACTGGGCTGGGGGAGAGGTGGGATATGCGTGATGAGTAAGGATACTTCCATCAATACTACATACAATTCTCTGACACAAACACAAGTACGGTTCCCACACCTTCCAATGAAGCACATGATCAGTCCATCAGTAGGAGCTAAGAGAGAATCATCCAACTTTCCTCTCTCAATGAACAGAATACCCCATCACATCTGCTCTTGCTAGGAAACGTTTCACTGTACGCATTCGTACATTGTAACTGTGCCCCTCCCAGTGATCGGTGAGCCACTCACTTCCCAGCTCCACCTGCGAAGGACGAGCCACTGGAATTCATTCCTGCCAAAACAAAGTAGTTCTGCACAGCTGCTGACTCTCCCATGATGCACCTCATGTCAGCAGTGAAGGATTCTGGGCAGTTCACTAACTGCAGGATCTCAGCTGACTCTAGGGATGGCATCCGTCGTAGCAATGCACTCAGCAGCGGCTCTGGCAACACAGAACAGTCGCAACATTAAACTGGAGCATTCAACCACATTCATCCTTCAACATCATGTCTCTGGGTCTGATAGTTGAGACCTCCAGAGTATTTGTATTCAGTAATAATCCCATTCACTCCTCCCAGCCCCATTTCCTGGGACACCCCAACCCCCTGAATACGCTGGGGTACAACTCCAATGGCAGAGCCATTGTCAAGTTATCCACCACGCTGTCATTGGATGGTGATGAGAAGCAGGATTCCCAGACTAATCTTTCCCCTTTCTCATTCAAGTGTTCTGAGGCCAACTGAAAAGTCCCCAACCCAAATCAACTAACCCCAGCACGGATTGGGAATCAAATCTGTAATGCTTCTCAGTATCTCACCTAATGCTGATTTTATCCCGACACCTTCTGGGAGCTAAACTCTGCCTACGTTGCAGAGGGTGTATTCAGCGATTTGAAGTTGACCCATCTACACATACATTTTGCACAAGTGCTGACAAAGACTATCAGAAGCATAAACTACAGGTAAATCAATGAGAACCAAACAAATGATACCCAGTTTAAATAACCTAACCACACAGAGAAGCTTAAAAAATTGGGTGCATTCACTTTAGAGATGCATAGGTGGCACAATAGAAGCATATAAAAAGACTAGGTCATCTTCTCATAGATAGACCGGGGAAGGCTGTGGTCAGGCATCAAAGCTACACAAAAGTAGAGCTTGGTTTAAATGTTAGGCTTTCACCAGGGGATAACTGGCCGTTGAAATAAGTTTCTAGATCATGTTGCAGACCTTCAAAGTATTCTGGAACAGTTCCTAGCAGAGGCAAAGGTGGCATCTAATAACAGGCAGGTGAAATTTTAGACAATATAGCATGGTCAACATGGAGTCCAGTCTAATTTAGATCAGGGTCTCAGAGGAATTAGTACTTCATTGAGTTTTTATTCTGATTCTTTGCTTCCCAGGTTACAGGGCTGCTGGTGGTAGGGGGTGTCTAAACACAATGCTACAGGTATGACTGTAATGGGGCAGATTTGATGGAATAGATAGTCTATCTTTGCCTGTCACTTCCATATGTTCACAGCACTTACAACGCCAACATCATGTGGGATAATTGGCCCAGACATAGATACAGCACTGTCAAGTCCATATCACCATCTCTACGGGCACTTCATTATCTTGTAACTCTATGCAGCCCCTTAACAATCAATTTTAGAGATAATGCAGTCTCTACAGAGCTAAGGAGGAAAGTTGTGGCCGCAAGTGGAGGGAATGTGTCAATGTCTTGCCTATTTATAGAAAAGTCAGGTCGTGGGTCAGCAGCAGTGAAACTACAGTTAGTCCCATCTCTAAGAGACTGAAAATAAAAGATTCATCTATTTGCTAATGGCTGTCACAACTTGCCATTTTCTAATGACTTTTCAATATTACCCATGTCTTTCATCTCCCATTATGTAGGCTTAGACATGCACATACACAACTATATCACCTGGCAGAGACACACACGTACTAAGATGCCCAGCTCCAGCACTGAACCAACCCCATTCAAGCTGCATTTTCCAATTTCCATTCCCTACACTTAACTGACTTCCAAACCCTGCAAGACCACCACCCATCCCCAAACTCCCTACCACCACGTACCATAGTGATCCCAGTCCTCAAGCATGCTTTGGAATTCCAGTTGGTTTCTGCCCTCCGTGAAGATAGGTTTTGGGTTCTTTTCAAAGCCCCCAGAGAGCACACCACCCTGCCAGTTGCGGACATAGATCCTACCGTCCAGATCCACGATTACTGGGAAAGGAAGGAACATAGTTCATCAGAAAGGACACAGCCCTGTGAAAGATGTGGGGAGGAAAAGATTAAGGGCTGTGCAGGTAAGAGTTCAGACAAAAGATATATCAATGTAAGCTGCAGCCCGATAAAGACTGTACTGTTCTACAAGGATAAATTCTTACAATTCAAGTTTTTGAGGCAGCCTGTTTGCCAGCAAGAGGCAAGTCAGTTGGTCAATATATGTAACCAAAATGTAGACCACCCCACCAACTCCCTGTGGGGACTCGCCCCACCCCACCCACTTCCCTGCAGAGGGATTGGCACCCCCGACAGGAAAGACTTGCCCTGCCCTCCTTCCGCAGAAGGGACTCACTAACTCCATCCCTCTCCCGAGCAAATGCCTGAAGCTGAAACAGACTGCTCGCACCTTGGCGTCTTTTTTGAACTTTCAAGATGAACTTTCACCACATATTCATGCTGTTAATAAGACTGCTTACTTCCACATACATTACATTGTACGACTTCATCCCGGTCTCAGTTCATTTGCTGCTGAAACCCTCATGCGTGCCTTTTGATACCCCTGGACTTGATTATTCTAACATACTCAAGGCTAGCCTCCTACATTCCAACTTCCATTAACTTGAGGTTATCCAAACCTCAATGTTAAACATCTCATTCTTGTTTTCAAGTCCCTCCGTGGCCTTGCCCTCCCTATCTCTGTAATCTCCTCCAGCTCCACAACTTCTGAGATACCTGCAACCCTCCCTAATTTTAATCATTCCATCATTGCTGGCTATGCCTTCAGCTCCTTGGTTGTAAGCTCTGGAACACCCTCCAAAACCTCTCTACCTCTCTTTCCTCCTGTAGGAAGTTCCTTAAAACCTCTCTTTGACCAAGCTTTTAGTCACGTGTCCTAATATTTCCTATAAAGCCTATGTGATGCACATTGGCTTGTTTTATTGCATTGAAGGTGCTATATAAATATAAGCTGCCATTGGTCTGAAGTTGGCCATTAGTCAGCATGGGCAGAGTTGCTGGTGTGCATCTCATCAGTGCCTCACATGTTTAATGTGATTAATGCTTGATGCTGACATGCTTAAAGTTAGCTTCATAAGTTCAAGGACACAAGTCTGAGCCTTAGCTCTGCCAAACACTCCAGTCATGTGGTTACAGAAGTCAGGAGTGTTCTGGCCTGGATGGCCCATGTGACAATCCCCAGATATAAGTGGCTACCTCATGCACATCTCTGAAAGGCTGACCACTGGAAGCACAATAGTTACTGCCTTATCTGGCCGAGTAGAAGAGGTTGTGTGGATATAAGAATTCTACTATAGGATGCAAAAGGGGATTTGCTGGGGTGGTTGAGGGAAATCAACAAAGAAAAGATCCCATGGCCTTCAATCCTATTCACAATGAGATATTTGTCCAGGTGGTCTTTAAAGCCTTTAACTGATGCTGTGTTAACCATTTTTATTTGAGCTAATTTATCAACTCCAACAAATTGAAAGTAAAAATCACATTTTCCATAAGTATCTTCAACCCACTTCGGCAAGTACACATTGATTCATATTTAAAAACTGTGGTGTTGTAAACAAGCTGTTAATTCCAGCCAGGCATGTGTAATGTCAGTCTCCCTACCTGGCGTGTCAGGGCGCAGCCCCTGCTTGAGTGGCCGTGTCACCAGGTAAAAGTGCTCACAGGGATGCAGTGGGACAGTCACGGGCTCATCACTCATTAAGCTGAGCTCATAGGCCCACTGGCCAGAGAAGTGCAGGGGGTGGGGGGGTGCAGTGCGGTTGGGGGAATGGGGGAAGGTGGGGGGGATGGGGTGGGGGAGAGAGAGAGAGAAAGGGAGAGAGAGAGAGAGAAAGAAAGAAAGTTAGCTTCAGATACTAAACCCAAACACATAACACACACTTTGATTCTACACGAGTTCAACTATAAAAGCCTGGGCCAATTTACTCTGCAGATGTTAATAGCTTCACTCCCAAAGCGGTTGATGCTGAATAGTATGAAACCAAAGTGAGAAATGGAAAGAAAGAAACTGGTCCAATATCAATTTTTATAACAACCCACAAATGCTGTGTGCAAGTCATCAAATTCAAAGTTTGAAACACAGAATTGTAAGTTTAGGCATGGGGTGAAAGAATCCAGTTTACGACTGTGTGTTAGTATAAATCATCATAAAGCTGTCAGTCTTGTTCTGCAGTAGGCATCGCCGTAGGCAGCAGAATCTAATTTAATAGGGGAGGCATATTGCACCATCCATCCAAGTTACGCCAGCCTTCAGCTTTTCCTGAAGCACCTGCTCCATGCATATAATGTTTGGGATAGAGGCAAGGGACCACCAGCTCAGGGAGGCCTCCAAACTAGCAGTTTGTAAACCCAAGGCACGTATGAGTTCCTTTTATGCTTTAACAGGTCTTCCAACGTTAAATGCACCATTTTTTGTGGTTTAAAGTGGGTACATGAATTAAGAGCTTTGAGCTTCAGTATCCATCCCTAGTGAGAATTATACTGTTATCTAAAATGGAAGAATCTGCAATGGAAGAATGCGCATGCTTGCAGGGAGAAGGTGGGGCAATTTCATTAAGTGCATTGCTCATTTGGAGAGCTGACACCAACACGACGGGCTGAATGGCCTCCTTCTGGACTATAACAATTCTGTGATTCTCTGTGAACTAACACAGAAACTACCAACCACACTGACATCTCAAATCTTCAGGTTACACCACAAAGGAACAGTATTACTGTGGAGTTCAAAACTGAAAGCGTGGAGTCAGTCAAAGATCATGGAACATCGTCATCCATTACTTATGAGATGTAGAATATTTTCCACTGTACTCCGCTTGAAATTGAAGAGCCGCATTCAGCAGCCTTTCACAAATCAAACACACTGTTGAGATATTTATGCTGCTGCGATAAGAGAATTCTCAATATTTACAAACTAGGTTGAGCTCTGCTTTTCTGAATGGCAGGGAGGGAGTGGACAGAATGGAGATCAGTAGCTTCATAATTAGTACAAATGACAGAATGCTGAGACAGTGTTCCACTGATCCATGGCCTGTCTGCGTTGCTTACCTGGCCTGCACAGTTCACAAAGTATTCACATTCTATATGCCCTCTGTCAGTTTCAATTCCAGTTATATGACCCTTCTCAACCATCACGTGACTGACACTGGTCCCTTCATATATCTGGACACCTGCAGTAAACGTTTAAATAGGTCTCAGAATTCAGAAGATTACATTCAGGTAATAAATCTGTAAAAATAACTTATAAATTACCTTTAACATAGTAAAAAATATCTCAAGGTGCTTTACAGGAGTGTTAACAAACAAAATTTGACATTGAAACACAAAGAGGTATTAGAACATCAAAACAAAAACAGAATTACCTGGAAAAACTCAGCAGGTCTGGCAGCATCGGTGGAGAAGAAAAGAGTTGACATTTCAAGTCCTCATGACCCTTCAACAGAACTGGGTGAATCCAAGGAGATGGGTGACCCCTCTCCTTGGATTCACCCAGTTCTGTTGAAGGGTCATGAGGACTCGAAACATCAACTCTTTTCTTCTTCACCGATGCTGCCAGACCTGCTGAGTTTTTCCAGGTAATTCTGATTTTGTTTTGGATTTCCAGCATCTGCAGTTTTTTGTTTTTAGCACATCAAAAGCTTGATTAAAGTAGTAGGTTTGAAGAAGTGACTTGGAGAAGGAAAGGCAGGTGGAAAGGTAGTGGAGGTTAGATTGGGCATTCTAGAGTTTCCTCTGATACGATCACAGCATGTATTTATAAGAGTTCCTTTAATGTAGAAAACCATCCCCAAGTACATGAATGAGGCAAGAGGAGAACAGACCTTGAAACCAAGAGGAACAGATTTGGAGAGGTGGCCAAAAGACTAGGTCAAAGAAATGGGTCTTAAGGAGTCATAAAAGGGGGTTTGGGGAAAAAATTAAGTTCCACAGCAACATTCTTGAGCCCAAGATAACAATCTTAAACATAAACAAATGATCTAGGTATGAGGAGAGAGCTGGCTTAGGTTTATGAGGTAAATAGGCAAAAAGGTATGTGGCAAATAAACAGTAGGAAACATTTAAATAAATTATTTAAAAAGTTAACAAAATACATTCCATTAAAAAAACAAAAGACCAGTGAGAAAGATCCATCCTAAGTTAAGGACTGCATTAGTTTAAAGAAGAATATCGAAAAGAATAATAGTAAGCCTAAGGATTGGGAAAGTTTTAGAAACCAGTAAAGAGTGGTCAAAAGCATGACGAAAAGAAAACAAGTATGAACTAGCCAGGAATAGAAAAAAATGGGTTACAAGAGCTTTTACAAACATATAAAAGGAAGGATAGAAGCTAAAGTAAATGTTGGTCCCTTACAGGCAGAGACAGGACAAATTATCATGGGAAATAAGGAAATGGCAGAGACATTGAAAAAATATTCTGGGTTTGGCTTCACAGCAGAAGACACAAATTTCAATTCAGAAAGACAACCAAGGGGCTAACAACAATGAGAAACTTAGAGAATTAATATCAGCGCACAAAATGTACTGTTAAGATATGGCGAATGGTATTTGCCAGGTTGAACAAATCCACAAGAGAAACTTGGCCACGCTATCACGATTTTTCAATTTATATTTGTTACGAGAAGGCACTGAAATAATGAGTCCACTATCACCTTTAGAGATTGTTAGGGGGAAATAAAGGAATACAGTAATGGTCAAAGGACTTGACTTAAAATATCCCAGTATGCAAAACCACAATTGCTAAGTAGTTAACATTTAAAGTTCAGGCTGGGAGACAGAATGCTGAACTTTGTACACCCTCAGGATTTGCAATCACCAGCAAGGTCCTGGGAGTTAGACTGGAGTCAGAGGATGGCAATAACATAGATTAAGTGTGCTCTTCAACAGATAGGGGAAGGACAGATGGTCCCAGCTTAGATTGGAAGGCAGGTCTCTGCCTGGGTGAAAGTAGGGTTACCTTTGTACCAGAGGCCTGTCTGTTTAATGCAAACCTATATGTTGACAAGATCAGAATTTGGAGGATGTACTTGTATGTGACTAATAACGTATAAATATGGGGAACACTTGTAGCTTAGCAGAATACTGCCTCAAGCTGCATTGAGATGGTGCCTTCCTTGTAATTGCTCGAATAAATGAGCGTAACCTGTACCTGAGTTTCTTGTGATCCGTTCATCAAAGACACCACAAGATTTTAAAGATTAAATTAAAACATGAACAAAAGAAGAAAAAACTTAAACACACACAAGGTTACAGTTACACAGTTATACCAGTTCCCAAAATTTCTACTTAACTAGGCTCCCAACTACACACCCCCTTTAAGGCAACAGTCCAAATAGATTTCAAATTTTTAAAGTCGTCCAACAATATTACCACAGGCATCCACTGGACAAGGGGCTTCCGAAGGCTTTTAACACAACTTTGGTCACTGGACAGCAAACTTCTGCAGGATGGCTAGAGGCATTTCCCACCAGTTTGTTTCACACGGTGTACCTTTCAAGATCTCAGATGGCCACACCTCACACAACCTTCCATCTTTCATTAAATATATTTCTCTCTTTTTAATCTGTAAATCTCATTGTTTCACCTAGTCTTTAGAAGTTACTTTTCCCAGAATATAACAATCTTTCATTTTATCATTATGGCCAGTACTTTTGGGAAAAGTCAACATAATCACTTTGCCTAATTTATCTTGCCAGTTGTAAACATTTTCCATGTCCCTTTGAAAATCAAACACTTCTCCACTTTTCTAAAAATGCAAATTCCATTCACACCGCATCAACTGACTTCACCTTAGCTTTACTCACCTCCATTTCAAACATCTGTTTTACACCAAACTCCTTTGATAATTTAAACCTTGCAGTCTAATGTTTCTAGTTTAATTAAATTAGCTACACATCCAGAACCATACACACACTCAAACATAAGCCTACTTTAAAGTATCCCATAGTAATATTAGGAAAAATGTGTTAGTCCTTTGACAGTATTAGTGAAACTTAAGGAACTAAAAAGCTGACAAATCCCTAGGACCTGATGATCTACATCCAAGGGTTCTAAAAGAGGTATCTGCAGTGATAGAGGATGCACTGGTTATGGTTTTCTGAAGTTCCCTAGACTCTAGGTCCCAGAGGATTGGAAGCTAACAAATGTAATACCAATATTCAAGAAAAGAAAGTGAGAGCAAACAGGAACCACAGGCCAGTTAGTCTGACAAAGGTCATCAGGAAGATGCTGGAATCTATTAGCAAGGAAGTCTTAAGCAGCAGGAATAGGCTATTTGGTTACTTGAGCCTGCTACACCACTCAATAAGATCATGGCTAATTTAACTGAGGCCTTAACTCCACTTTCCTGCCTTCGCAACCTTTCCTCAAAAGACAACATCTTCACCTCAGGAATCAGCTGAGTGAGCATTCTTGGAACTGCTTCCAACTTAAGTACATCTCTTCTTGAATAAGGATGCTAAACTGTACACAGTGTTCCAGGTGTGGTTTCACCAAAGCTCTGTAACATGACGGCCCTACTTTTATATTCCATCCTTCTTGCAATAAAGGCCAACATTTCACTTGCCCTCCTAATTATTTGCTTCACCTGCACGTGAACTTTTTCTGATTCATGTATTAGGACACTCAGATCCCTCCTAACTGCAGCGTTATGCAGTCTCTCTCCATTTAAATAACATTTGGCTTTTCTATTCTTCCTACCAAAGTGGACAACCTCACATTTTCCCACACTATAGACCAACTGCCAAATTTTTGCCCACTCACTTAACCTATCTATATCCTTTTTCAGAATCTTAGTTCCCTCCTCACAACTTGCTTTCCTACCTTTGTCGTGCAGCAAATTTGGCTACAACACATACTGTCCTTTTATCCAAGTCATTAATATAAATATTAAAATGATCAAAGTCAATTTGGTCTTTATGAAAGGGAAATTGTGCTTCACAAATTTATTAGAGCTTTTTGAGGATGTAACCAGTAGGATAGATAAAGGGCAACCAGTAGATGTAAAATACTTGGATTTCCAAAAGACAATGTAAACTGTGAGGACAAAAAGAGGCTGCAAAGATAAATAGGATAAGTGAATTGGGCAACAGGTGGCAATGGAGTATAATGTGGGCAAGTGTGAGGTTTTTCATATTGATAGTAATTTAAAAAAGAATATTTTTTAAAAAAGGTGTGAAGTCTCTAAACACAGTACTATCAACAGTATTAATCTCAGTGGCGGTATGATCCCTATCCAGTTACAGTCATGGGTATCTGCAGGATGGCACCACCAAGGCAGCACCAATATCCTCTTCCCTAATCACAGAAATGACACAACTGTCTGAGTTTTAACAAAATTCCAAAATTGATTAGAGAAATTTGGGTGTACCAGTATTTGGAACACAAAGTAAGCATGCAGATACAGCAAGAAATAGGAAGGCAAAATGGCATGTTGGCCTTTATTGCAAAGTGATCAGAGTATAAGAATAAGGACCTTTTGCCACAGTTTGCTCTGATGAGACCATACCTGGGGTACCGTGCAGTTTTGGTCTCCATATATAAGGATATACTTGATGGATGTTGCACAGCAAGATTCGCTAAGTTTGTTCCTGAGACAATAGGGTTGTCCTATGACGAGAAGCTGAGAAAATTGGGCCTACACTCTTTAGAATTTAGAAGAATGAGTGCTGTTCTCATTTAAACATACAAGATTTTGAAGAGGCTTGACAGGGTAGCCACAGAGGCCATTTCCCATAACTGGGTAATCAAGAACATAGGGGCACGGTCTCTGAATTAGGAATCAATTATTTTGGACTGAGACAAGGAGAACTTTCTTCCCCCAAAGTGTTGTGAATCTTTGCAATTATTTACCCCAAAGGATTGTGGATGATCCATCATCAAGTTTATTGAATGCTGGGATAGATGGTTTTTGATCTCTCAAGGAATCAAGGGGTATGGGGATTAGGGTTGAGACAGAAGATCAACCAAAAACACACTAAATGGCAAAGCAGGCTCAAGGAGATGATTGGTCTTCTATGCTCCAACTTATGTTCTTGTGGAATTCCACAGAACGGAACCAAACTGGCAAACGGCATGTCCACCAAGGTGAGACAAAGAACCCTGTGTCTCCAGACTCAACAGACCATTCAAAATCCAGCATTACATCATGTGGCCCGCCTGCTGAACTCATCACCCACAACAGAGATAAAGGCAGGTTGAGGTGTTGTAAATAGCATGATGATAAGCTGCATGTTCACCCCCATTTGGAGAATTCATCTAAGTCCTTTCACAGGTGTACAAAGTACACTGAAGTTCGTAAGGGGAAGAGGGTGTGAAGAATCTAGGTTCTACTGTATGTGAAAAGCTGTTACATTCTTCTCTTCAACGTCAATGCACCAGTAATATATAAAAGGATTCATGAAACGACAACGTAGATTCTTTATTTGAAGATACTACTATATACAGATAGTTTTACTAGGAGGCTAAGTATAGTATATCTTATCTCTATCCTGTTGCTTGCCAACTGTCTAACAGTGTTGGGGATAATACATGACATCTTGTCGAGGTGTGTATTAATTGACAAAAGTGTCAGAAAAACTTTGTTAAAAGGTGCATGCACATCGTATCACAAAATGAGCCAAATATCAGGGGTAGCATTTACAATCTGTTATATACAAAAGAGAACTCTTTTATGGAAGTATCATTTGATAAGTCACCATTCAAAAATTATCAGACTGAAATGCTATTGATTGGTGTGGAAACTCACCATTGTGTACAGCAGCTGTCACGAGTGCCTGAACAACATCCGGTGGGGAGATGACTGCATCCCCTGGGACATGCATTGCTCCCACCAGGTCATGAATATTTACCAGGGGGTGCAGCTGTGCTACTTGTTTCGGACTGATGATGTCACAAGGGATTCCCATAACCCTGATAACACACATGGAACAACACATTTAATACCTTATGTAATACAAATCTTACAAAACGCACATTTCCAAGTGGGAAAGTAAGCAAATTGGTGTGCACTGGTGGACACGATCGATACAATTAGACAGCAGTGATAATCACAGGGCCCATCATCACGGACCATCGTATCTCACTCTGAAGACTTCTGAATAATTTTCACATACATACAATTAATACAAGATGGTCACTGATAAAACAGCCCTTTCAAATCTTCACAGTGAATCATCAGCGAACATATCACACCTGGTCTTCCTTCTATCATAAGGTCGGATGTGCGCTGATGATTGCACAATGTTCAGCATCTTTCGCAACTCCTCAGGTATTGAAGCAGAGCATGTCCAAATTCAGCAAGACCTGGACAATATCCAAACTGGGCTGACAAGTGGCAAGTAACATTCATGCCACACAAAGTGCCAGGCAATGACCACCTCCAACAAGAGAGAAACAAACTATCACCCTTGACATTCAATGGCACTACCATCGCTGAATCCCCCACTAACAACATCCTGGGGGTTACCATTGACCAGAAATGGAACTGGGCTAGCCAATGTCATGACCAGCTGATATTAATTGTTGCACAAGCCAAATCCCAGAGGAAAACTACGTTTACAGGTCATACTCTTTTTGTTGTGTTCTGAAAACAAGAAGGGAATGTATTGATCTCAGCAGTAAGAAGTCCAGTAACACTTGTGGGATTGAAAAAATTAAAAGTAAAAGTTTTATTAACAAGAATAAAAGCAAACTTAAGCACACAAGGTTACAGACACACTGTTAAACTCAGTCTTACAAAACATTCCCCCAAAAAGACACTACTTGGTTAGACCCACCTTCCAGACAACACTCCCTCACAGATGTTTAGCTATAAAAAAACAGTAATATTACCCAAGGCAAACTGCTGTAGCTTGAAAATAAAGGCATACCACATGACCTGTAATTCTCTTCCACTCTGCTGTGAAAATCCAAACTTCAGAATAAAACTTTTTTGCAGCCCAAGGCTTTCCTGGCTTAACTGGTTGGTTGATTCAAACTACATCCTCTCTCAGCCATAGCTCCAGCTATAGCTCTAGATACTACATCTCACCGCCCCACCAGAACAGGCCAACAGCTCAACCAGCATCCTAAGCTCTCCACAAGTAACTCTAAAATACAGTTTTTCCCCTTTCATCTCAGGTTCCATTGTTCTCACATCTCTTGGAAACTCAAATCCTTCCAAATATAAGAATTTTCATGTTTCCATCTTGTCTTTGTTTTCAGGTCAATAAAATATAATATGCCCACTTCTATTTACCTATGGAACTCCTGCAAGATGCAAACATGTTTCTTGTCACCTCTGACTCCACTTTGATAGTTAAACAAATTCCCAACTTATCTAAAAAATGCAAATGGTAGATCTAACCTCAAACCTAACATCTCTATCCATTTCATGTTTTAAATCCCCCAGACAACTGTTTCCTATTAATCTCTGCCCAGCTTAATTAAATCATGTACACACCACACACACACTCTTTTCATAGAATAACACAATATTACTCACAAAAAAAACATCCATTTCTCACACTACATAAATACTGTGGCTACAAGAGCAGGTCAGAGGCTAGGAATCCTCAGGCGAATAACTCACCTCCCGACTCACCAAAGCCGGTCCACCATTTACAAGGCACAAGCCAGGAGTGTGAAGGAATATTCTCCACTTGCCTGAATGAGCGCAGCTCCAACAACACTGAAGAAGCTTTTCGCAATCCAGGACAAAACAGCCCGCTTGACTTGCATCCTATTCACAAACATTCACTCCCTCCACCACTGAGGCACAGTAGCAGCAGTGTGTACTATCTACAACACGCACTGCAGAAACTCATCAAGGCTCCTTAGATAGCACCTTCCAAACCCAAAACCACTACCATCTAGGACAAGGGCAGCAGACATGGGAACACCACCACCTGGAAGTTCCCCTCCTATCCTGACTTGGAAATATATCGCCATTCCTTTACCATCACTGGGTCAAAATCCTGGAACTCCCTCCTAATAGCACTGTGGCTGTATCTACACACATGGGCTGTAGCAGTTCAAAACGACAGCTCACCAGCACCTTCTCAGGAGCATCCAGTTTCCAATTAGGCATTTTATACTCTTCCGCACTTAACATTGAGTTCAACAACTTCAGATCATAAACTCTCTCCTCCATCCTCACACCTTTTTGATCCCCTTTTTTCAAATATTTATTTTTTAATTTTTATATATTTTTTCCCGCCTATTTTTATTATTTTTAAAATTTATTTCCATTCATAGTTTTATCCCCACCTTTTAGCCTGTTTCGATCTTTTCTCCCACACTGTCCCCTCCCCCCACCACCACTAGGGCCATCTGTCACTTGCTCATTCTGCTTTCTACTCTTAATGTCACCATTAGCACCTCCTTTAGCTGGTATCACCACCATCAACACCCCTTTGACCTTTTGTTTATGACAACTTTTGCAATCTCTCCTTTGCCTCCACTGGCCTTCTATCCAGCTTCACCTGTCCCACTCCCCTTAAACTGTATATATTTCACGTCATTTTTACTTCTCTTTAGTTCTGAAGAAAAGTCATACGGACTCGAAACGTTAACTGTCTTTCTCTCCACAGATGTTGTCAGACTTGCTGAGTTTTTCCAGCAATTTTTGTTTTTGTTTCAGATTTCCAGCATCCACAGTATTTTGCTTTTATCTTCTCAAGAGCAATTAGGGATGAGCAATAAAAACATTGCTGACCTAGCCAGCAATGCCCACATCCTATAAATGAATTTAAAAAAAACAACAATTTGCTGGATTCCCAAAGTCTCCTCGAGTGGGGCCTGTGATCTCAAAGCAGCTCAATAAAAATCCAGAATCTTGCTTCAAGACTGCTCTAAAGATTACATGCTCATAAGCTAAATAGCTTAACATGATTTCACATTTAGCCACTGCACGCTGTTTGTTTTTGTACATTGCTGCCAGTAGAAGTAATACATCGATTTCTGCTTTCTCAGCTCCCCCCACAACACACTATTGTCATGAGGGAAGACAAGTGGCTTGCTTTACTGCCATTCTGTCCACTTACCCACAAGTGCATGACAGTGGGAAACATGTGTCTATTATTCCCCTCTCCAAGGAGAAATGCCCAGCCCCAGCCAAGATCAAGAACTAAGCAGAGTGTGGGTCTTGAACCTGCATATTTGCTACTGTGCATTGGATATGCTTTTAACATGGAACATCATTGTACCAAAATAAGAGTTTTCATAAATTTGTACCTGTACTCCCCATAGATTTTGGTACATGAGTCATACATTCAAGATTAATAACCTATGACTATAGGGGAACATGACTGTAATGTGAACATTAAAAGTCACATTCAATACACTATTTCGAAGAACAGGGGAGTCATCCCCAGAGTCCTGGCCAGTGTTTATCCCTCAATCAACACAACAAAAACAAATAATCACCTGGTCATAATCATAATCACATTGCTCTTCATGGGAGTTTGTTGAGCATGCACTGGCTGCTAAGTTTCCCACATTACAAGAGTGGCCACGCTTAAAAAAACAAAGTGCTTCATTAGCCATAAAGCTAGTGGTTGTGAAAAAGGCTATACAAGTCTTTCTTTTTTCTTTAATAGCAAGTTGCACATACATACCTTCTGACCTTTGGCATATGGCCAGGACTGGGCAAAGATTCTTATGTATTAACCAACGAACACATCTATACCAACTGAGACCTAGCATTTTTTAACACTCATAACATAGTTCCCACATGGGAGTCTGGTTTGTGTGTTGCAATGTAAGCCATTTACTTACGATTTTGATTAGTTTTCAGGCCCAGCCCTGAATATCTGACTACATTAAACACTGAATACATAGCCCTGTGGAGGTGCTAATCAATTGTCATTGGCAACCCAACACATGCACTCTGTAGGACATTTTAACTCACATGTCCCTCAATAAAGCAACTACTTTATGGACAGTCCAAGAAGTCAATTAGAACAAAGAAGTCTGAAAGAATATGGGCTTTTGAGGATATTTTGAGGCATTTGTGAGAGTTATATGACTAAGTTTTATTCTGAAAAGCTTCTTCCTCTGTAAAACACACTTCCTTGGATTTTCTACGGACTCAAGGTTACAGGTGTGAAAGAGGAGGTACTGATGCTGCAAAAACACACATCACTAGGAAAAACAAGGGGAATCCTCTTTTCTGAATGTAGAAATATAAAAGATTTTATAAACAGTTGAAATATAATTATAAATGCTTTTTACCCTAATTTTCATGCACTAAGCTTTGATATAGTTAGATACAGTTATCAAGATCCTGGATGTGTCACCACCATTGAAATAGAAACAAAGAACAGGGGCAGCTTGTCCTAAAGGAGCCCCAAGGCCCAAGCCTGGAAACAGAAATATCAAATCATATAACCAAGTAGAATGAGAGTATTGAAGATACATGATTGGATGCATTTTTCTGTAGTTCCTATTCTTAGAGTATACCCTGAAAGGTTTGGGACATTCTCAGTTAGTAGGTGTAAACACATATGGAAGTGGGAGAAATAAGTTACAGGCCATGTCTACAAACCAAAGGACATTAATGTGCAGTTTAATTCTCATGTGTACTTTGTAAATCCCTGCTCAAATACCGAGTGTATTAAGTCTCACTTAAGCTTAAATAAAATATGGAGTCAGCTAAAAATCATTGAACTGACAGAACAAGGATACTGCAAATTAATGGACTTCAAATACTGTGGTCAGCCAGAAGCTGACTACCAGTTATTTATATATTTTGGTTTAAGTGGGAGCTAGGACTGTCACGGTTAGCTGCCTAGTCAGTTAAGCAAGTAAAACCTTCAAAGAGCATAGGGCACTTTGACCTATCAGCACTATTATGGAAATTTACTCAGGAAGGCAAGGTCAAATGATGTTGAGAGGGTTAGAGATAAGAAATTTGAAGAGTTACTTTTGGCACACTCAGTGTCGTTTTTAAGCAGTTTAGACCAGGGCTCATATCCAAAAGTGACAGTTAAGGGTGGCAGACTCAGTGCTGAGAGAGAAAAAATTTGTGAAGTTGTGTGACAGATTTGTCACTTTTCAGCAGTTCAGAAGGAGAGTCATATCAAAGGCAACAGGCTGGAGCCGGTCAAGCAACTCTGGGCAAAGTTAAGTAAGATAAAAGTAGGTAGGTGCTACACTATGCAGCCCATGTTTGAGCACAACATAAGATAAAAATTCTCAGAAATATGAAAGAGAGGGGAAAAAAAAAGAATGCCAGCAGCTCAAAACCAGGAATGGCGATTTGCACTGTATGCTGATTCAACTCTAGCAGCTGAGGTAGCAGATGCAAAAGCTCTCAGAACTCAGCGAATGAAGAAAAAGGACAGGGGGCTATGGAACTGAAATGAGCTGCTGAAACAAGAATTCAAAATGTGAAAAATAAAGACGCTAAAAGTTGAAACCAGCACTGAAGCTGATGGAAAATACTGCCGGCTTCTGTGCCAAGAAAATGAAACACAAAAATTATTGAGTGAAAGGTAACTTTAAGGGTGCTGGAATTTCAGTTTGCTTGAAAACGTGTGGTAGTTTCCTTACTTTGAACGTTTAAGAATCACAGCTTTTATTTACAAGTCTCTCTTCAAAAAGTGTGTCATTTTATTTTTGTCGTTATAGGGATCAACATTTCTAAGTTGCATGAAAGTGTGAATGTGGTTAACTAAGTATGTTGATTTTAATGTAAGATAGTACAAACAGAAAACTGAATTACATTTAATGTTAAGGATGCTGCTGTGAATTTATTTTGACTAAAATGTACTCGTGCATCTGTGAAAGGCAAAGAGCTTGTTTTATAAAAGATAAATTTCAGCCTTAAGGCTATAATTGCCTGGTAGAAATTGAATTTGCATTCTTAACTGGGCTACAGTTTAAAAAAAACTGTCATTGCCTGATGCAATTTAAATTAAAAACACAGTTATATTTTAAACAAATTTGAATGTTTACAAAGCATTGTTACTGCAAGTTTGTTGATGACACAAAAGATAGACAGCAAGCAGTATAGATGGAAGCAAAAAATTAGAGATATTGATAGATTAAGTGAATGGGCAAAACTGTGTCTAATGGATTTCAAAGTAAGCAAATTAACAAAACCATAAAGTAAATTATCTAAAAGCAAAGACAATATTAAACTGACCACACTTCAGTGTTGCCTTAGTTACTGATGGCCAATCCCAACTGTTTGTTTCATTTTTGCATTGTGCGTGTTGTGGTGTGGCTGGGAGGGCGTCACTGCATTTACTCTGGGAAATGTTCTGAAATTCTGGTACAAAAGAGGATTCCTTCCCCCTGCAGCTAATTACTTGGTATAAAAGGATCTCCCATCTCTCCCCCAACCGCTGTCCAGAGGGGAGTCTGAATACCCTAGTATGCCAGGTCACCTGTCCCCTTACAGGTTGCATAACCTCCCCTTACTATTCAACTACATCTGCAGGTGGAGGGATACTCTGCAAGGGGAAGCAGTAGTTGGAGTTCTAGATGGAAGACAAAATTGGGTGGGGGTGGAGGGGGAAAACCATGTGATTGTATTATTCAAGTTAGAATTCTCTCTCCTCCCCTCAGGTACTGTTCAGATGTCAGCCGCATCATGTGCCCCTTGTTCAAGAAAGGATACAAAGAGGAACCAGGGAATTGTAGGGCAGTTAGATAAACATTTATTGTTGGGAAATTACTAGAATCTACAATTGAAGATAGGGTGACTGAACTCCTGGACAATTTTCAGCTGATCAGTGAGCCCCAGCATGGATTGCTAAATGGCAGGTTATGCCTGCTGAACCTGGTTGAATTTTTTGAAGAGGGGTCTAAAGTGGTGGACAGGTCAATGCACATGGATTTATTTATATGGGCTTCCAGAAGGCATTTAATAAAGTTCTTCGTAAGTGACTGTCAAGTTGAAGCTCATGAAATTGAAGGCAAATTCTTGACCAGGTTAAGAAATTTGTTGCACGGCAGTTGATAGAGAGTACAGATAATGAGCAGGTACTCTAATCGGCAGGATGTGACTAGTGGTGTCCCGCAAGGATGTGTTGGGGCCTCAACTATTCAGTATATTTATTAATTTCTTAGATGATGGGATAGAAAACCACCTATCCAAATTTGCCAATGGCACAAAGATAAGTAGTATTCTAAGAGGTGTAAGCAGAGCGTATAATTACAAGGAGGTATTGACAGCGTAAGTCAATGGTTAAGTGTGGCAAGTGGATATCCATATACCTGCAAATGTGAAGTAGTCCATTTTGGGCCTAAAAAGGATAGAACAGGGTACTTTCTAAATGGTGAAAAGCCAAAAGAGTGGAGGTCCAAAAGAGGTTTTGAGTTTCAGACACGCCATTAAAATGTCATGGACAGGTACAAAGAAAATAATCAAAAAAGCTAATGGAACACTGGCCTAAATAGCTCAAGGACTAGAATACAAGGGGTATAAGCCATGCTTCAGTTTTACAAAGCCCTGGTCAGACAACACATGGAGTGCCTAAGCTGTTCCCAGCCCCACAGCATAGGAAGGATGCTTTAGAGTTGGAGGTAATGCCGCATAAATTTATCAAATCCAAGGGTTAAATTGTGAGGAGAGAGATTGCACAGGCTAGGAGATTTAGAAGATTTGAACAAAGTTTTCAAGATATTAAAGGGAATCTATAGAGTAAGAAATTTGCAGACAGATTACATCGGTTCTTTTCAGACTCAGAAAGGTAACCAATGTGTCTTGGTTATGACTGACTTTTTCCAAATGAGGTAAGGCAGCAAACAGCTGATATTGAAAATCAGTTTGAGAAAAGAGATAAATTAGCCTGATGGAATGAAGGAGGGGAAACATTCCACAGTACAATACCTCAAATCTGGTTGTTCAAAAATCAAAATTGTCAAAAGCAGGCATTTTTATAATGGGCTACGAGTCAATTTTAATTGGGGAAAAAAAAACTTACCTGGAAAATTCGGCTAGACACTGCATAGCACGGTGTGGGACCTGACCGCTTATCAGCTTTGCTGCTTTGTGCACAAGTCTATTCCCACGCTCTCAGCGACCTTTGATCCCACCCAACCTGACCCAAACTGCCCACAGCCTGAACCCCACCCGAAATCTGATAGGATCAGAAATCTGGCATCGCCTCAGTCCCAAGGCTGCCAGTTTTGAGACACTACTCATCTCT
This sequence comes from Carcharodon carcharias, assembly GCF_017639515.1. Taxonomy (NCBI): domain Eukaryota; kingdom Metazoa; phylum Chordata; class Chondrichthyes; order Lamniformes; family Lamnidae; genus Carcharodon; species Carcharodon carcharias. Next base: position 119,736,939 of record NC_054473.1, on the reverse strand, counting down.
TTTTTCTTGTTAAAAGCTGCAAGATTTCAGTGTACCGTCTCTTTAAAAAAGTGTGTGTGAATGTTTCGATGTCGCTGGTTATGACTGTGTCCTCTGCTCCCTTTGGTAGAAGGATGTTACAAAGGTTTCGTTTAACTATAAAAGCTAACCTTTTCTTCAATCATATTGTAGTCATTTGGAAAGGCCCCTGAAGAATGAGCTCTGAATTGTCTTTAGTTAGTAAAATATCAGTCTGAATTAAATTGGAATTGAACATTAACTAACTTATTAATTTGTAAAAACCAGATTCTTACTGTGGTCGCAATGAAGTTCTGATTGTTGTAAGAATGTATGAAGGTCTCTAATTCCGGACACAAGGTTGTCAAACAAATAATTGGCAATTTTGTGTTTCTGGTGAATGCCAAAGGCCCAGTGATTGAAGGCAATTCTGACTATCTATTCATCTTGGTGTGATGGAATGCGTTAAAAAGGCTATTGTTGTCCAATCGTATAATAATGATCTGAAAAAAGTTAATAATGCTACTGCTAACAATTCCTGCTGTTTTTAAAACTGATTTTTAATTCATAGGGATGGATAAAAATTTAATAACATTTTTGTGGCTCATGTTTTGAAAACAGTGCATAAGACATGCTTAAATTTATTTCAAACACTTTTTAAAAAGGTACAATGGTTAGGGAAAAAAGATTAATTAGTTTTTTTTAAGGTTTGTAAGTTTTCTTAAATTTACATTAAGTGATGCAATGGCACTGTTTTGAGTTTTTAAAAAAAAACCCAACAACCTTTGTATTTTTTTATTCGTTCATGGGACATGGGCATTGCTGGCTAGGCCTGTATACATTGCCCATCCCTTGAGAAGGTGTTGGTGAGCTGCTTTCTTGAACCACCGTGTTTTAGGAACATCCACAGTGCTGATAGGGGAGGGAGTTCCACAATTTTGACCCAGCAACATTGAAGGAATGTATTGCCAAATCTAAATATATATATTGACATTAAGTTTCTTAATTTAATTTTTTCCTCATGGTGACAGAAGAAAATTATGAACTGAAAAATGAACCCCTTGGGCTCTTAAGCAGAACCACAATGGATTCTCTGTTTTTCTTTCCTTATAAACAAGGGGCTGCAGTTTCTCAGGTTACATGGAGGTTGATGAAGTAGCAAGTGAAATATCAGTTTTAAGAATTTAACTGTGAACATTGACAGCATGGTGAGATTTGGACTCAAGGCTCTGTCATTCAAAGACTTGGCCTTAACCATTCAGGATCATTTGCTATCTTCTAAGACAGAGTGCTCAAGAAGGGAAGGTATGAAGCTACTTACAAAATAATCTCTGTTGTAAAACCACCAGGCCTGGCATTATTTGTAGAGTTGCAGCACAAATGGAGCCATTCAGCCCATTGAGTCCATACTAGCTCCCCGTGGAGTAATCCAATCAAACCCATTACACCGTTCAATCTCCATAGCCATGCAAGCTTGTATCCTTCAAATGCCCATACAATATCCTTTTGTATTCATTGATTGTTTCTGCTTCCACCACTTTAGTTGGCAGCAAGTTATCATAGAATAATCCATTTATGTGCTGTAACCATTCTATGTCTCATCTGTGCTGGCTCTGCTAAGCTCAAATACAGAGTTCTGAGTGTATCAAGTCTCACTTATGCTTAACGTGACTGTTACAAATGTGGAATCAGCTTCAAGCCATTGAAAAGTCCAAAGGGACTTCAAATTATTTTCTTACAGGCCTGCCACTGGTTTTACTTACTGTAATCGTGAGACGAGACGACGCAGGGAGATGAGTCTGTCCTGAGTATGAGCCAGTGAGATTGAACCAGTCTGGATGTAACCTGGTAAATTCAAGGAAACCTAGTTTAAGCTACACTTCTGTGCTCATTCACTTTGATGGTGCACAATTTGCAAATGTTACAACAACCCCTATGTACACATGTAAACAGAAACACTGTAACCTCTCCCATAAAAAGAAAAAATTGTAATCACACAGCAGCTTTCACAACTTCAGCACATCCCAAAGCATGTTAGAGCCAAAATACTTCTTGAGATGTAGTCACCATTGTAATGTAGGAAACTCAGCAGTCAATTTGCACACAGCAAGCTCCCACAAACAGTAATGTAATAATGAACCAATTTTCTGTTTTTGCAATGTTGATTGAGGGACACATATTGGCCAGAACACTGGGAAGAACTCACTTATTCCCCTTTGAAATAGTTGCATGAGATCTCCTTGGGAAAAACAGAAAGTGCCTCCTCAGTTTATATCCTCATCCTGAAGAAGGTACCTCCAGTAGCACAGCACACCTTCACTACTGCACTGTAGTGTTAGGTGAGAATATTTGCTCAGGTCCCTAGAGTGGGACTTGAACCCTTAAACCTTGTGGCTCAGGGGCAACAGTGCTACCAATGAGTTACAGTTAACACCATGGGCAGGCCGGTTAAGAAAAAAAATTTAGTTCCTTTGGACTGTCTGTTCAACAGTTCCAAGCTGACTCCACGTACTCCCCACGTAAACAAGCAAACAAAAATGCTGTAACCACACCCTATGAAAATAGTTTTATGATCCCTGACCAGAACCCCAGGCTTTTGGTAAGATCCGGTTAGGGACCAATAACATTTTGTTTAAAGTAGACAAAGTTTGAGATTCAAGACACTTGCTCAGTGAATAAAGCCACAAGATTCCATGGGTTTTGAACAAACAAAAATAAACTTTACTATACAAGGTCAGAAAGATAAAACAATTTACAATATCAATCTTATACTCTAACATTCAGGGTTAATATACCAGTGACATGTGAATTAACAGGCAAATTGTGGTTGACCACACGATACTCCACACTAAATGGCAAATGCAGCCAAGACTGTGTCCATAGATTTCTCAACAACCTTCCCAAATGTCAGTAACACTGCAAGTCAACCAATCTCACAGAAACCTAGGGGATCGCTCCAATATGGACAGCATCAATAATGGCCCACCTCACAGGGATTCAATCTCATCTCTCGAAATTATGCTCCCCTGGATTCCAGAGTGTGCACTCGAGCCCCAACTGAAGCACAACTTCAACACTTTGACCACACCAAGCAGAACACTACTGCTCCAAAGAGGTACCATCATCCCCAAAGGCCCGCAGCACAGAGTAACTAACCTTCTGCTGCCTTCTTAGATCTTCAGTGCTTCTCCCAAACCCTCTTCGTTTAATGTCTGCTATCCGCAGCCTTTTTCCTCCCTAGAGCCTCTTTCTCTGCTCTTCTCTCTTTTTAACTTCAATGGGACCTCTCCCTAAACCCTAACTTGGACACTTGTCTTCGATGGAGTTCCATTCCTAGTCATATGGTCCGGGTTTTTGCTCTGGTTTGCATCTCTTCGCCAGGGCACTGGGCCTGTTCTCGGCCTGAAGAGCTCAAAATGGTGAACTGCACATATGAAGCCCACTTCCAGTCTGCGCAGAAACTCCAAGGTCTGTTGGGACTTGGGAGTTCCCAAGTCTGCTCTCTGCTCTCGCCTTTAATGCAAGTTGGTTTTCATAACAGCAGAAACACTGCAGCTGCTCCCCACATAAACAGAAACACTGCAGCCGCTCCCCACATAAACAGATACACTGCAGCCGCTCCCTGCATAAACAGAAACACTGCAGCCGCTCCCCACATAAACAGAAACACTGCAGCCGCTCCCCACATAAACAGAAACACTGCAGCCGCTCCCCACATAAACAGAAACACTGCAGCCGCTTCCCACGTCAACAGAAACACTGCAGCCGCTCCCCACGTCAACAGAAACACTGCAGCCGCTCCCCACGTCAACAGAAACACTGCAGCCGCTCCCCACATCAACAGAAACGCTGCAGCCGCTCCCCATTTCAACAGGATAAACAGAAACATTGTAACCAATGACTAAACTCTCAACAATGCCTGTCAAACCTTCCCATCTCCAAACTGACAGTTTATTATTCTCCATCATATATTAACTACATACTTACAAAAATTATATTTTTGGATTTTCATGTATCAGTTACAAAAATAATTGAAGAGCTTTGATAAGCGAAGTGGTAGTCCTGCTCACCAATTAGGATCTGCTGAAGCATTCCTCCCCCATCCACTAAAAAGTATGGTGTCCATGTAATCTAACCCAAGAAAATACCAAGTAATATCATAAGAAAGCCTTTACCTGTCTGGACACCAGTTTCTTGCGCCAATCGCTGGTAAAGTTTGTTTGAATAGTCAGCCATCTTTGTTTCTATGCTGATGTGCTTGACGGTGCTTACAATGCCACCACAGAGCCGGGTAGTTCCTGCAGCCAACCTGTCAACATGAACAGAACCAAGGGAGATAGCAGGGGCACACAGGTTGGAATTAGATCATCTATCACAATCTCCCTCCCCAACTCCCATGCTATGGAAGATGCCAAGCACATGCAGGAGACCACTCAAGCATGCTTATATATAACACTATCTCATGCCATTAAATCCATATCAGTTAAAACACTAATGGAATGGCTAAGTAAAGAAAGAAAACACACACACACACACACACACACACACACGGTGGATAAACTTTGTTGGCTGAGTAGATTCCAACTGCTCAGTTCACAGAATTAAAAGATTTTTTTTCAACTAACATAGCAAACAATAAGAGTACATAAGGTACAAACCTGAGTGTGAACTGACTGTGAACCTGAGCCTAAGACCCAATGTCCAAATTTCATTTTCAGCTGCCCACAGGACTGAGTCCACAGCTCTAACCTCAAGTTTGAATGTGTGAAGTAAAGCTCTGAGTGCATTGTTTACGCAGCATCAAACACTGATCCATTGAAAGTTGATGCTAACAATCCATATCTATTTAGGGCTGAACACAGAATTAACAGGCTCAAAAAAATCACTGCTGCTGCTACAGTTTGGAACAACTGCGGGGTTGGTGGGGTGCGTGGAAGGCAGACTCTCACAAACTCAATGAATTCAGCAAAAAAATGATTGTGCAGCCACAGCATCATTCTACTGCATACCATAAAGCCATGCACAATATATTGTAACTTATTTTGTTCAAAAGAAAATTTGCCTTGCGAGTTGATAAATAAATCATGTGGTATCACTGAATTATACAAACCATGAAGGTTTGACATCTGATCTGTGGTCAGATAACCTCAGACAGGACAGTGCCGTGAGCAACAGAAATGACCCCACAGTGCCGCTGGATGAAGGGAGAACAAGGGGAAAAACTTGGGGGGGGGGCGGGGAGAGACGGGAAGGTTGGCAGGAGAGGAGTTGGCCAGTATTCCCATTCCTCACTGTGATGCATCTCAACAGCATCCACTGAATAAAAGCAGGATGATATCCTTATGTGGTGAATTCCAAAATCTATCCTCACACACGGGAGAATTGTAACTGAAACAAAGCATCAGCGACTGTGGGACAAAAATCACAAGGCAAAACAGGGACGAGATTAGAAATTAAAATTCACTTAGAAAGTTGTATTAATAACATCCCCAGGCTGCAGTTCCAGACACAGAAAGGATAAGTTTGACTTACAATCCTACCCTCATTTTAATTCATCCACACTGTGGTAAAAGGATATAAAATTCTGCCACAATTAACTGAGTGCATGATATACAGAGATTCTTCTGAATATCTGTTTTACTTCCAATTTTGTTCCCTTCACTCCAAGAGGAGTACATTTCCCATAAGCACTGATCGACTTTACTTTCTTTGTACAAATGGTTATAATTCATGTGCAAGTCCAGGCCTGGAATAAATGAGTCATTTGACCACAGGAGGCATCATGAGACAGCCTCTTCCAGATATCACCGAATGTCCACACACACAAAACACACTTTCCACTGAAGGTCAAGGGATACAGTATTAAGAATGGGTACCCATATTAATATTTTCCCTCCCTGGCATAAGTGTAGAGACGGTAGTGTCCCCATTGTCTGAAAACTTCCTGGTCAGTATGCCTTAATCTGTGGTTTATTCATATACCAGAGAGACAAGCTTTGATTAATGTCCATTGTGCTATGTTAGGTGTGCTTAAAACTTACAGGGCTCATTTTCTTGCTACTCAAGTTGGCATAACTAAGAACAGCGTGAGGTGACAACAAAATTGACCCCGCTCTTATAGAAACAATAATCCCATTACACTGAAATATCAAATTGCAGGTCAAGCAGCCTTATTTATCTTTTTCCTCTCTTTAAAAGTATCTGAATTTATTACAGTAGTGTCATTCATCCAATATAAAGTATCAAATGCCTACACAAAACTAGACAAAAATATTTTTCCACATGCTTAGATAGCCATGCTCCTTTAGTGCTTACCGCCCTTGCTCCAGTAACACAACATCATTCCAGCCCAGTTTGGAGAGATGATATGCCACTGATGAACCAACAATTCCTCCTCCGCAAATCACAACATGGGCCTGGGAAGGCAATGGGCTCACATTTGACACAGGTGCTGTTGAGCTTCCCCTCCGGCAGCTACTAGACAAATGGCGTTGCAAGGGGTAGACAATGTCAGTCAGTAGCCGAGGAAACATCTCAGCCCGAAGACAGCTCCTTCCAGGCACAGAGCAACTCCTCATTGTTCACCAAGAAATAGACAGGATGACAGACAGGATAGTAAAACTGAAACAGCAAAAAACAAATTTTATATCTGGAAATTAAGAACAACTTGCATTCTATAATAACTTCAACTTAATAAAATATCCCAGGGCACTTCAGAGGAGCATCATCAGACAAATATTAGCACAGAGGCAAAAAAACATTGAGTGAAATGAATAAAGCCCTTATTCAAAGAGGCAGATTTTAAGGATAGTCTTAAAAGGAGTGAAGCAGATAGGTTTAAGGAGGCAATTCCAAAACACAGGCTGAGGCATGGCCATCATCGATGGGGCAAAGGAAGTGGGGGATGTCCAACAAGCCAGAACTGGAGGAGTGCAATCCCTGCAGTGTGTAAGGTGGTTACAAGGATAGAGAGGAGTGAGGACATTATAGGGTTTGAACAACTAAACAAGTCTGTACGGTGCTCCAGATGAAGCTATTCATCTGAAGAAATTCCCCGTATCTTTCAACATACTGTAAATTCAGCTCTGAGTTACTGCCCAATTCCATAAAAGTGATACACGTGGCAGCCTCATTTGTGTTTATCTTACTCAGTATCAGGAATACACAAACCTGCAATTTGTGCAACAAACTCCAGGCAAGCCAATTTCATAGCTAAATATATGCATGTTTTTCAAACTGGAGGAAGGTTTATAGTGGAGTTCCCCAGGGATCAGTGGTTGAACTTCTGCTTTTCCTGGTACATATAAATGACCTAGTCCTTGTTACACAGGTCACAATTTCAAAATTTGTGAAATATACAAAACTTGGAAGTATTGTGAACCGTGAGGATAGCGTAGGACAATGGTGGAATAGGCGGAAGAAATTTAATGCAGAGAAGTGTGAAGTGATCCATTTGGTAGGAAGAACTCAGAGACAATATAAAATAAAGGATACAATTCTAAAGGGGGTGCACGAGCAGAGGGACCTGGATGTATATGTGCATTTATTACTTAAGGTGCCAGGACACATTCAGGGCACAGTGAATAAAGCATGACATCCTGGGATTTATCAATAGATGCATGGAGTACAAAGGCAAGGATGGTTTGCTGTGCTTGTGTAAAACACTGGTTCACCTTCAACTAGAGTATTGTGTCCAGTTCTGGGCATCATACCTTACAAAGGATGCAAAGGAATTAGAGATGGTGCAGAAAAGATTCATGGGAATTGTTCTGGAGATGAGGAACTTCAGTTATGTAGCAAGGTTGGAGAAGCTGGGTGTTCTCCTTGGAGAAAGAGATTTGATAAAAGTGTTCAAAATCATGAGGTGGGCTGGACAGACTAGATAGGGAGAAACTGTTCCCATTGATGAAAGGGTGAGAGCACAGATTTAAGATAATTGGCAAAAGTAGTAATGGTGACATTAGGAAAAGCTTGTTCACGCAGCAAACGGTTAAGATTTGTAATGTACTGATCAGTGCGGTGGAGACAAGTTCAATCAAGATATTCAAAAGGGAATTGAATCATTAGGAAAGGTTGGTGGGGGGGGGGGGTGGTGGTGAGTGACAAAAGGCAAATTGTTCCTTCAAGAGGGCCGGGCCAGCACAGACAAAATGGGTAGAATGGCCTCCTGTGCGGTAACTAATCTATGATTCAATCGCTCTCAGCTCTCCCAATCAGCCTGCCCTGAACTGCCAGACCCTGGGCACAGTAATAAAAACAAAAAACTGCGGATGCTGGAAATCCAAAACAAAAACAGAATTACCTGGAAAAACTCAGCAGGTCTGGCAGCATCGGCGGAGAAGTAAAGAGTTGACGTTTCGAGTCCTCATGACCCTTCAACAGAACCCAGGAAGGGTCATGAGGACTCGAAACGTCGGCCCTTTCCTTCTCCGCCGATGCTGCTAGACCTGCTGAGTTTTTCCAGGTAATTCTGTTTTTGTCCTGGGCGGAGTATCCTGGCCTCCAGGACCCAAAGCCTCGGAGATCCCAGTCCCGGCCCTCCCAGCCGCTGCCCTTCACGCTGACCCTGTCTCCTCTTCTCCCGGGCCAGGCTCGCGGTGCCTCCCCAAGCACTCTGGCCGCTCTCTCACTCACCGAGGCCGCCCTTCGCCCCGATTTTTGCCAGTGCGGGTCGACGAGAGCCGGCAACAAGCCGGCCTCAGCAACATAGCACGACCCGCCTCGCAGCAGCTTCAGCTTCAGCTTCACCTCCTCCTCCGCCGCCAGCGATATCCGGTCCGATCCAACCAGTCGCCCTGTACCCTCCTGACGTACTAACGTCACCACGCATCTTCACAAACCCCGCATCATCCAGAGAGGCGTGGCCAGAGCCCCCGCCCTCGCAGAAACTGGGGTTGGGTGATTGGAAGGTTCCGCAGGTGCGGAAATTGTGGTAGTGAGCACTGAAACTTGGGGACTCAACAACATTAACCACAACTTACATTTGTATCGCGCCTTTAACATTGTAAAACCTCTCAAGGTTTTGGAGGGCTACCAAACAAAATCTGACACTGAGTCTCGAGAAGGAAAGGTGCCGACAGACACAGCTTTTTAAGAAGCATCTGGAAAGACCAGGGTGAAAGAGAGACGTTTCGGGGAGGAAATCCTAGGGTTTAGGACCCAGGCAGCTGAAGGCATACCTTCCAATGATGGAGTGATTAAAATTAGGGATGCTGAAGAACCTGCAATTGGAGGACGAGAGATATCTCAGGGTAGTGGGGTTGAAGAAGGTTACAGACATTGGAAGGGGCCAAGCCATGAAGATATATAAAAACAAGGGTAAAAACTTTAAAATTGACTTGTTGCTGGACTTGGAGCCAATGTAGGTCAGAGAGTAGATGGATGACAGGTGAACAAGATTTGGTGTAAGTTAGGAACAGGGTTTTGGGTGCACTCAAGTTTATGGAGGGTGGAAGTTGGCACCACTGCTCTGATACATAATCACCTAGACTTGGGTATACAGGGCATAATTTCAAAATTTGCAGTGACACAAAACATAGAAATGTAACCAGTGAGGAGAATAGTAACAGACTCCAGGAAGGTGAAAGACATGGCAAATCAAATGTTACATAGAAGTGTGAAGTGTTTAATTTTAGTAAGAAAAATGACAGGAGGAATATATGGTACAAATTTAAATGGAATGCAGGAAGAGAGAAACCTGGGGGTGTAAGCACACAAATCTTTGAAGATGGTAGGGCAAGTTGAGAAGGCTGTGTAAAAGGCATTCATAGCTTTCTTCATGGATAGAGTAGAAAAGTAAGGGAGTCAAGTTAAAAGTTTATAAATCGCTAGTTAGATCTCAGCTGGAGTATTTTGTTCAATTCTGGAACCACAGTTTAGGAAAGACGTCAAGGCCTGAGATAGGCTATTTACTAGAAAGTGTTGTGAATAGCTGGTTCATAATTCTCTTGTTTTAGGAAAAACTTTAATTCCTAAAACTAAAATTTATAAACTATAGAAAATGGGAGCAACTGATTGAGAAACTGATAAGCAATCCCGAAGTAAATGAAATTCAAACAAACACGGAGTTAATTATAGTTAAAAGCTAACCTAGTTTATTTTCAAGGTCAGAGTTAGAATGATGAGCATTGAACTATAGATGACCCATTTCTGGACCTCTTGGTAGAGCCAGGGTGTCTACTGTTATTTCCATAAAATAAGTTAGAAGCTAGCAATCCTGGGAAAGAGGGTGTAAAACTCCATCAGAGATAAAAATTATGCATATGGGTTGTAGAATCAAAAGAGTTATGTTGAAAGAAAAATAATTTGTTTGTATTTATGGTTGAATCATCCCAAAGCATGCCATGTTGACACAGAAATAGTGATTCAGGGTGGAGCCTTGGCTAGGTTCTTTTGTCTAATTTATGTGTATGTGTTTGCTGACAGAAGCAGACAGTTCAGTTTGGGTTTTGAGAGTGAAAAGTGAAATGAACCTTCAAGATTTTGTACGGTAAGGAAACTCTTGGGGGTGGGAAGTAAAGAGTAGAACTTAATTTATAGCATAAGTCTTTATAAACTATAGTGTTGTTAGTGGTGCTTGCTTTGTTTAATTTCACTTTATATGCATTGTTTGTTTTTGTTTAAAAACATGAATTCTTGTGGTGTAGTTGTCCATTAATTGCTGCGTGTTAGTATTTCTTTAAACATTAACAGTGCCTAACCGGATCATAACTAAAAAACCTCATCCCTTTATTATGTGTAGACTGGGGAAATTCTTTATTCTTTTTCAAATTGTGCCGTGGGATCATTTACATTCACTTGAGTGGGCAGATAGACTCAGTTTAATGTCTCATCCAAAAAACTGCAGAAGGAATTTTTAGCGGAAAAAGTTGCCAAAAAGTGTAGAAATGCAAAGTTATTATATTTTGACATATTTGTACACTGTCACACATCCTGTCAAACAATCCAAAGGTATCAACATTTGAGAATGGCCTCCGAGCCATCACTATAACGGGCTTGAATTTGCTGTTCATTAGACTTTTCATGGAGTTTTGCATGGCAGGTTGCTGTAAAGGAAACATCCAAATGGCACAGCACCTGCTTCAGGACATCTGAGACCTCTGTGAACAGAAGAGGCAACAGCATGTTTTAATCGTTCAGATTGGAGGAATTGCTATTAAGCAATAGAGTATAAACCAGGACGTGAAAGTTAGAATAGCAAATTCAACATCAAATCTGGTATAAAAAGCAAAAAAGAGAGAGAAAGGAGGATTAGACTGCGAGAGAGCTAAGAGAGACCAAAGAAAAAAAAGACCTTTATATATTTTTAAAAATCTTAATAAAATTGCCAAAGACGCTGCTCAGCAATAATACTTAACATACCATTAAAAGAGTAGTTAGACAGGAATGACTTAACTCTTGTTGACAAGATTAGTCCATATCCACATCAGTATAGGAACTTCATGCCATTGAATATTTTGAATGAAGTGTCTGATAGAGGAACAGTGCATCTCAGACATCAACTTCCAGGCTTTTGCGTTCAACTGCATGTGTCCAGTTGCTATCCAATTTGTTCACTATTAGCTTCATCACTATGTTCACAGCTTGAAACTGTCCCTATTTATAAATTGTACCTCAGGGAATTACATGCCTACCAATTTAAGAAATAGGAGAAGTATGCCATGTGGCATCTTGAGCCTGCTCTGCTATTTAATAAGACCATGGCTAATCTAATCTTCGCCTCAGTTCCACTTTCCTGCCTGTTCCCCATAACCTTCAACTCTCCTACAGTTCAAGCATCTTTCTGATTTCAGCCTTGAATATATTCAATGACATCCTCGCAGATTGTTCCTGAACCTCCGAGAAGCAATTCCTCTTCATCTCTATCTTAAATGGGAGACTCCCATTCTGAAAATATATTCCCAAGATCAAGATTCACAACAGAAAACATTCTTTCAGCATCTACCCTATCAAGCCCTTTCAATCTTATATGTTTCAATAAGATCGCCTCATTACTCTAAACTCAAATGACTATAGGCTCAAACTTTTGTCGAAAGACAACTCCACTTCATCCCAAGCATCAACCTCATGAACCTTCTCTGAACTGCCTCCAATGCAAGTACGTCCCTACTTAAGAAAGTGACCAAAACTGTACACAGTATTCTAGGTGCAATCTCACCAATGCCCTGTACAGTTGCAGCAAGACTTACCTACTTTTATACTCAATCCCCCATAATATAAAGGCCAACATTCCATTTGCCTTCCTAATTAGTTGCTGGAGCTGCATGCTAAATTTTGTGTATTTCATATACGAGAACACCCAGATCCCTTTGTACTGCAGCATTTTGGAGCCCCTCTCCATTTAAGTAATATTTTGCTTTTTCTATTATTCCTACCAAAGTGGATAATCTCACCATTTTCCCATTATGTGCCATCTGCCAAATTTTTTCCCCACTCACTTAACCTATTTGCAGACTGTGTCCTTCTCTCAGTGCAGTGAGCTCCTTCACCCAGGTGATTGTTAAAGATTAAAATAAAAGCAAAATACTGCGGATGCTGGAAATCTAAAACAAAAACAAAAATACCTGGAAAAACTCAGCAGGTCTGACAGCATCTGTAGAGAGGGATACAGTTGACATTTCGTGTCCGTATGACCCTTTATCAGAACTAAAAAATATAGAAATGAGATGAAATATAAGCTGGTAGAGGGGAGTGGGACAGGAGGAGCTCGATAGGGGGCCAGTGATAGGTGGAGGCTAAGAGGAGACTGCCAAAGATGTCATAGACAAAAGGACAAAGGGGTGTTGATGGTGGTGATATTATCTAAAGGATGTGCTAATGGGGACATTAAGGGTAGCAAGCAGGACAAGCGAGTAGCACTTGGCCCTAGTAGGGGTGGGGTGGAGGGAAGGGATCGAAATGGGCTAAAAGGTGGAGATGAAACAATAGATCGAAATAAATTTAAAAATAGGTGGGAAAAGAAAAATATATTTGTAAAAAAAATTATAAATTATTGGAAAAAGGGGGATTGGAAAGGGGGTGGGGATGGAGGAGAGAGTTCATGATCTGAAATTGTTGAACTCAATATTAAGTCCGGAAGACTGTAAAGTACTTAGTCGGAAGATGAGGTGCTGTTCCTCCAATTTGCGTTGAGCTTCAAAGGAACATTGCAGCAGGCCAAGGACAGACATGTGGGCATGAGAGCAGGGTGGCGTGTTGAAATGGCAAGCGACAGGGAGGTCGGGGTCATGCTTGCGGACAGACCGAAGGTGTTCTGCAATGCAGTCACCCAGTCTGCATTTGGTCTCTCCAATGTAGAGGAGACCGCATTGGGAGCAGCGAATGCAGTAGACTAAATTGAGGGAAGTGCAAGTGAAATGCTGCTTCACTTGAAAGGAGTGTTTGGGCGCTTGGATGGTGAGGAGAGGGGGGGAAAGTGAAGGGGCAGGTGTTGCCCCTTCTGCGGTTGCATGGGAAGGTTATTAAAGATTGTTGGGGCCCCAGCATTGATCCCTGTGAAACCGCACTAATTACATTTACCAACCTGAAAATGACCAATTTGTCCCAACTCTCTGCTTTATGTTAATTAGCCAATCTTCTATGCAAAGCAAAACCATTAGCTCTTGTCTTATGCACTAACCTTTTAAGCAGCACAATTTTGAATGCCTTTTGGAAATCCAAATATACATCTACAGGTCCCCACTTGTTACATCCTAAAAGAACTCTAATAATAATTTGTCAAACAACTTCATATTACAATCAAGCAGAGCCAACAGGGTTTCAAGACTAAATATCCTGCTACCACTTCCTTAATAATGGATTCCAGCATTTCCCCAATGACAGATGTTAGGCTGACTGGTCAATAGACTTTTGCCTCCTTTCTTGAATAATAGTGTTAAGTTTACTGGGACCTTTCAAAGGAATTTGGAAGGTTACAAGCTATGCATCCACTGTGTCTGCAAGCCACTTTTAAGAACAAAGGATGCAGGCCATCAGGTCCAGGCATCCTGTCAGCCTTTAGTCTTCCAAGTACTTTTTCTCAAGTGATATTTCTTTTTAGTTTCTCCCTCCCTTTTGTCCCCTGATTTTGTACTATTATTGTGATGCTTTTATTGCCATACACCATGAAGACAGATAGAGTAAATATTTTGTTAAACTCTGCCATTTCCATATTTCCCATTAATTCCCCATTCTCATCCTTTAAGGAACCAACATTCCTTTTAGCTATTCTCTTACATTTTATGCTCTTACTATCTGTTTTTATATTTCTTGCTAGTTTATTTTTAATCATTTTCCCCCACCCCCCTATTTTTAAATAGGGCAAAAATTTGGCAGATGGAGTATAATGTGAGAAAATTTGAACTTGTCCACGTTGGCAGAAAGAATAGAAAAACAGCATATTACTTAAAAGGAGATAGGTTGCAGAATTCTGAGGTACCGAGGGACCTGGGTGTCCTGGTACATGAATCACAAAAAGTTACTACACAGGTACAGCAAGTGATTAGGAAGGCAAATGGAATGTTGTTATTGCATGGGGAATAGAATATAAAAGTAAGGATTTTAGCTACAGTTGTACAAAAACATTGGTCAGACCACATCTGGAGTACTGTGTATAGTTTTGGTCTCGATTTCAGAAAGGATGTAAATGCATTAGAAGCAGCTCAGAGAAGGTTCACTTAACTGGTACCTGGGAAGCCCAGGGGAGGGAGTGGGTGGGGGGAGAGGGGTGGATGATGGGGCAGGGAGCTGGTTATCTTATGTGGAAAGGTTGGATAGGCTGGGCCTGTATATTCATTGGAGTTTAGAAGAATAAGAGGTGATCTAATTGAAACATAGGATCCTGAGGGGACTTGACAGGGTGAATGCTGAAAGGATGTTTTCCCTTGTGGGACAGTTTAAAAATAAGGCGTCTCCGATAAAGAGTGAGATGGAGGTTTTTTTCTTCCTTTTATAGTTGAGTGCCTTTGGAAAACTCTTCCCCAGACAGTGGTGGAGGCAGGATCATTGAATATTTTTAAGTCAGAGGTAGATAGATTCTTGACTAACAAGGCAGTCAAAAGGATATCAGGGGTAGGGAGGAATGTGGAATTGAGGCCACAATCAGATCACCCATGATCTTATTGAATGGCGGAGTAGGCTTGAGAGGCTGAATGGTTGACTCCTGCTCCCAATTTGTATGTAAAATGTCTGTCAACATACTCAGCCAATTGATATTTGTGTAAATTATTAGTGCAGTGAATTAACTTCTGCAATTAAGATATTGAGATTATTTTCATGCATATTAGAATAGTTCATACATGCGTGATTAAAGGAGGAGTTCAATTCATTATAATTTTAATTGCAATTGATCATTGCCTTGACCCAATCACTCATTGACCTTGTGGGCCTATCACACCTGGAGCTGTCTGCCGTACAAATTTGCAATTCTTCATCATAAGCTTCTGACTGTGTGCAATTTAGCATCTTCTCAGTAGCCATCATGGACTTTTGCACGTGTGCTATTATCAGGGTGACAGCCAAATGTGAGTGTAGCAATGTCCGTTAATCATCAAAATAAAATAGTGTGGATTCTAGAAATCTGAAACAGGAATAAAAAATGCTAGAAACATATGTCAGGCATCATCTAGGGAGTGAGAAACAGAATTAACATTGGAGGACAATGACCCTTCACCAAACATTGATGGGTGGAAAACAATAGACTTTATTTAAGCCATAAACTAACAGGTTTGAAAAGGTGTATTACTGAGTCGATACATTTGTACTAGGTGTCACGTTCACATCATGTGCCTGTGACCATATGAAGATGAAGGACATTAACATTTTTTTTAAGGGAGCATTGGATATAGATAAATTTACCTTAACAAAATGGAGTCTGAAGTTTTCTTTGCGGGGGGGTTACTGTCAGGTAACTTGTGGTTTCTGTAATGACAGGGACTAATGCACGTCTGGACAAATTACCTTTTGGAGATCCTTCCATTGAAGATACATCAGGATGCAACAGATCACTTGTGGAATTAACAGTTACTATCATAAAAGTTTTTTTAACTGCAGATGCTGGAAATCCAAAACAAAAATAAAAATATCTGGAAAAACTCAGCATGTCTGGCAGCATCTGCGGAGAGGAACACAGTTAACGTTTCGAGTCCGTATAGCACCCCCCCCTCCCCTTAAACCAGTTTATATTTCACCTCTTTTCAATTTTTACTTAGTTCTGTTGAAGAGTCATACGGACTTGACATGTTAAGTGTGTTCCTCTCCGCAGATGCTGCCAGACCTGCTGAGCTTTTCCAGGTATTTTTATTTTTGTTTTTAACAGTTACTATTGTCTGGGTATTTACAGAAACTCAGATACAGTGGTCACCTCAGACTTGGTGTCTGCAAACTTGAAATCCAACAAAGTGTGATGTGAGAACCACTTCATCACAAGAAGGTGCAAAATGCCATCATTCATTCCCCCATTGTGTGATAATGGCTTATGCCATTGAACTGTGTGGGGACAATGGGAGTATTGATTCTGCAGTCACATGACAAACTGGCTTTAAATAGCAGAAATTTTATTCTCAGAACAGCCCAGAAAAGTCAGGTCTGGGACAAGGATCTCAGAAGCAATACTTCTCGCTCTGAGAGAAAAAAAACCCTGCCACGAAAGTCACCTCAGGCAGAGAAGAAGTGAAGCTTTTCTTACACATGCAAGATTACAATTTTTTTACTATAAAGGGTCAGCCATAGTTTCTATTAGATAAAAACAAAAAACTGTGGATGCTGGAAATCCAAAACAAAAACAGAATTACCTGGAAAAATTCAGCAGGTCTGGCAACATCGGCGGAGAAGAAAAGAGTTGACGTTTCGAGTCCTCATGACCCTTCCACAGAACCCAGGAAGGGTCATGAGGACTCGAAACGTCGGCTCTTTCCTTCTCCGCCGATGCTGCCAGACCTGCTGAGTTTTTCCAGGTAATTGTTTTTGTTTTGGATTTCCAGCATCCGCAGTTTTTTGTTTTTACCTCTGTGTTTAATTGACTGCCACTGCTCTTCAAGAAATGCCTACCTTGAAGAAGTTTTGTTCGTCTTTGCGACAAGATTTCCATATCTCTCTTTTGCCTTGTTCACCTTCATTGCTTTCCATTTCTCTCCTGATGTTTGACAAGGTGTTTACTAAAACTCACTTTCACAGCCATATCTCCTTTCTTGGTGACTGTCTCCGTCTCCGACTTACCCCACGTGGATTTCAACTGAAATTCCACCCCTCATGTTTCAAACCCACCCAGGATTACAGGTATCTCCGGGACATAAAACGTTTCTTGGACTGCTGTTCCCGTCACATTCTGAGATCCACACTCAGTGCCATGCACCGCCATATGAACACACTCGACCTCTCCCTCCAGCAGCACCACTGTACCCTTTTTCAAAGCTGCCCATGCCCCCAGTTTCATTTTATTCTTCGTCTCATCCGACGCCTCAACAAGAAACTTTTCCTCTTTCTCTCAAGTGCTAAGGAACGCAAGCTCCAACAACTCATCGACACCAACACCCATCTAGGACCCTCCACCCTTGCCTGTCCCTCCGTCCCCACCCCATCTTCCAATCCCAGCCCCAGCTGTGTATTCACTATACCCCCCTGACCTTCCCCTCTCCAATGCTGAACGTTCAGTGCTTAGCAAAGGACTTAGTTTCATACCCTTACGCCCTCATCTCAATGAATTTCGGGCTCGGCCCGATGCTGAACTCTTCTTCCGCCGTCTTCGTCTCCGGGCTCACTTCTTTGGGCAGGAGTCCTCTCCCTGTTCAACGGATCCTTTTACCCACCTCCAATATTCTCCCTCCACCTGGACCCCTCCCTCTGGATTCTTACCTTCTTTTGGTCTTTTCATTGAGAACTGTCGGCGCGACATTAGTCGTCTCAATTTCTCTGCTCCTCTCACCCATTCTAATCTCTCTCTCTCTGAACTTACTGCACTCCGTTCTCTCAGGTCCAACCCTGACATTGTCATCAAACCCGCTGACAAGGGTGGTGTTGTCTGGTGCACTGACCTCTACCTCACGGAGGCTGAGCTCAACTCGCAGACACTTCCTCCTACCTCTCCCTGGACCATGACCCCACCACTGAACATCAAGCCATTGTTTCCAGGACTGTCACTGACCTCATCTCCTCTGGGGATCTTCCTCCCACAGCTTCTAACCTGATAGTCGCCCAACCTCGGACAGCCTGCTTCTACCTCCTACCCAAAATCCAAAAACGGAACTGTCCCGAAAGACCGATCGTGTCAGCTTGCTCCTGCCCCACGGAACTCATTTCTTGTTATCTTGACTCCCTTCTCTCTCCCCTTGTCCAGTCCCTTCCCACCTATATCCATGATTCCTCTGACACCTTACGTCACATCAACAATTTCCAGTTCCCTGGCCCCAAACGCTTTCTTTTCACCATGTACGTCCAATCCCTCTACAACTCCATCCCCCACCAGGATGGTCTGAGGGCCCTTAGCTTCTTCCTCGAACAGAGACCCGAAAAATCCCCATCCACCACTATTCTCCTCCGTCTGGCTGAACTTGTTCTCACACTGAACAATTTTTCCTTCAACTCCTCTCATTTCCTCTAAATAAAAGGTGTGGCAATGGGTACCCGCATGGGCCCCAGCTATGCCTGTCTCTTTATGGGGAATGTGGAACATTCCTTGTTCCAGTCCTACTCCGGCCCCCTTCTACAACTCTTTCTCCGGTACATCGATGATTACTTCGGTGCTGCTTCATGCTCTCGTCGGGACTTGGAAAAATTTATTAATTTTGCTTCCAATCTCCACCCCTCCATCATTTCCACATGGTCCATTTCTGACACCTCCCTTCCCTTCCTTGACCTCTCTGTCTCAATCTCTGGTGATAGACTGTCCACCAATATCCTTTACAAGCCTACCGACTCCCACAGCTACCTTGACTACAGCTCCTCACACCCCGCTTCCTGTAAGGACTCCATCCCATTCTCTCAGTTCCTTCACCTCCATCGCATCTGTTCCGATGATGTTACCTTCAAAAACAGTTCCTCTGACATGTCCTCCTTCTTCCTTAACCGAGGTTTTCCACCCACGGTCGTTGATAGGGCCCTTAACCATGTCCGGCCCATCTCCCGCGCATCCGCCCTCATGTCTTCTCCTCCCTCCCAGAAACATGATAGGGTCCCCCTTGTCCTCACTTATCACCCCACCAGCCTCCGCATTCAAAGGATCATCCTCCGCCATTTCCGCCAACTCCAGCATGATGCCACCACCAAACACATCTTCCCTTCACCCCCCCGGCGGCATTCCGTAGAGATCGTTCCCTCCAGGACACCCTGGTCCACTCCTCCATCACCCCCTACTCCTCAACCCCCACCCATGGCACCTCCCCATGCCCACACAAAAGATGTAACACCTGCCCCTTCACTTCCTCTCTCCTCACCGTCCAAGGGCCCAAACACTCCTTTCAAGTGAAGCAGCATTTCACTTGCATTTCCCCCAATTTACTCTACTGCATTTGTTGCTCCCAATGCGGTCTCCTCTACATTGGAGAGACCAAACATAAACTGGGCGACCGCTTTGCAGAACACCTGCGGTCTGTCCACAAGAATGACCCAAACCTCCTTGTCGCTTGCCATTTCAACACTCCACCCTGCTCTTTTGCCCACATGTCTGCCCTTGGCTTGCTGCATGGTTCCAGTGAAGCCCAACGCAAACTGGAGGAACAGCACCTCATCTTCCGACTAGGCACTTTACAGCCTTCCAGACTGAATATTGAATTCAACAACTTCAGGTCTTGAACTCGCTCCTCCACCCCCACCCCCTTTCTGTTTCTTCCCCCTTCCTTTTGTGTTTTCCAATAATTTACATAGATTTTTCTTTTCCCACCTATTTCCATTATTTTTGAATCTTTTATGCTCCCCCCACCCCCACTAGAGCTATATCTTGAGTGCCCTACCATCCATTCTTAATTAGCACATTCGTTTAGATATCACCAACTTCAACACCTGTGTTCTTTTGTTCGTGACATCTTTTGATGATCTGCTCCTATCACTGCTTGCTTGTCCCTACAACCACACCACCCCCCTCCACTTCTCTCCCCCCACCTCCACCTTAAACCAGCTTATATTTCATCCCTCTCCTTGGATTCACATAGTTCTGTTGAAGGGTCATGAGGACTCGAAACGTCAACTCTTTTCTTCTCCGCCGATGCTGCCAGACCTGCTGAGTTTTTCCAGGTAATTCTGTTTTTGTTATAGTTTCTATTAGATAAGCTATTGAGTACCATTTTAAATGCATCACCAGAAAACTCAGACCTTCATTTACCTTCAGCGAACCAAAAGGGAATTTTCAGGCCTGCAATGCTTCCAATGAACAAGTTGAAGAAACAGTGTAATAGTGAGTTTTGAACTCTATTCTTAAAGATATCAGTGCATGCTACCCTTTTTTTGGTAATCATCTTTTCTTGTGTTTGTTTATTGTGACTACATCCCGGATGTTATGCAAATAAATGTTGATCCTTTAGATTTAAATTTTCCAGAAAGCATGTCTGTTCTTAAAAGCCACACTCAAAGGGGTTAAAACACTTCTCTAAAATGCATCTAGTCAGACGAGAGGTGGGAAAAAAGGGGAAATTATCCCACATCTCTCCTATGGCTAGAGGGGGATTAAAAATGCATTCAAGATGCATGATGTTAATAATAAGGAACTGTACTAAGTGTTCAGGGTAGGGCGCTCCCAGATTAGGTATGCGACAACCAGACACAATGAAGCACTTTCCTGTACACTGGTCTCAGCTGTGGTAGCACCGTGACTACAGTCCTGTTTCCTGCACCTGGATTACTGTTGCCTCCAAATCAGTTTGCAATCATTGTCAAATAGGGATAGATCTGTGCTGTGTCCAGAAATGGATCAAGACTGTCCAATGGCTTGGAATTCTCAAACAGCAGTCCTTCTTGGCCAGATTTGAAACCCACTTTGCTATCCAGTCCCTCCAGAGGCCCAGATCACAGACCATGACCACTGATACAAGTGTTGCTCATTGAAAACCCAATGGTGCAGGAACACAACGTATTTTCTCTCAATGGCTTCAGAAATAACTGCATATCTACTGTAGGAAGTAGGCAATAGAAAAATAAATGTGCTATAATCATGTAAATAATTTAGAAAAAAAGAAGAATGGTCTTTAGGAGGGAGAAGGAAAGAAAAATATTTGAATATTAAGCAAATAACGGTTTGGATTTGGAGACGAGCAGCAAAGATACTTGTGTTTTGAGAGTTTTTGAAGTGTGGCAAATAGTCTCAAAGTTTCAGCATCAATGAGGTGTGTAATACATTTACTTTGAGTGATCCATTGCTTCAATAAAATTGCTGTATAGAGCAACAGATGAACTGCTGTCACATCAAGGCTGCAGTGGGGCCTTGGTAAGCATTAGACACAATGCTGCAGGTCCCGGATTCCTATCCAAGTAGACATCATGGCCTCAAACAGAACTTTAAGAATTACTTTCAGGTGCAAGTTGGTTTCAAAGACTATTTTGTATTCATTGCACAGCAAATTCAGTAGTAATTGTCAAAAGCATGAACAGGTGAGTTATGGAGGAAACCACCATGGAACAGATGCACACCTGTGGTCTTGTAAGCTAAAAGTGTATGTTTTAAGACATACACTGCTGAACCCTTAATACCTTCCATTGTAATGGAGCACAATTTATTATACTCCTATAACTCCTTTATTTTGAGGTAACACACTGCTGTACCTCAGCCACTGCCTTTGTTAAACGTTATGCTGCAGTGGTCCTAAAATTCCGGCTTATCCTTTACAGTTAAGATTGGGGAAGTGGCCTTCCTCATCTTCTTCAAGTGGCCATCAACATTAGTACATAAACGTCCTTCAGTATAGGGATTTTTACAAAGGAAACTGGTCAAAATCCATGAGGATTCAACGTAGGCAAGAAAAATGCAGCAATGAACAACTCAAAAGGAAAGGACAAAGTTTAAAAACCTGCAGACCTTTTTATTAATAAATTCTGCCATTTCATCTGTACAGAACAAAGAGCCTGTATGTTAGGATTTCATTAACATCTTGAATTACACAGCATGATCGGGAACAAGTATCTTGTACGTTCATGAAGCGGATTTTATACACAAAAAATTTACAAAACCCTACAGTTTGTAAATTTTACTTCAAAGTGACATCGACACCTATAGCAGTACAACGCACGACTTTTCGCGTCTTGTCTGTACAACACGGAGGGCGACGCCAAAGAGTCTCACTGTACACAATTTCACTACAGATATTCTGTATTAAAAAATTTTAAACACCCCTAATACAAAGGAAATTTAAAAAAAAACAGATCATCCCAAGTCTGCAACATGCAGGCCACCCCTTCACCATGATGGCAGTCACCAGAGTAACCAGGCAAATCCACACGAGAATTTAAAACAGAAGGCAACAGAAAAGAGTCGATAATTACAGGCTGTGACCCTGCTAGAATTTATTAGTAAACAATAAATAAGGCTGAAGATTAAACACAAAAGGAGAAAATAAAATATGCATGATACTTCTGTTAGCGGTCAAGAGATCAGTATTTAAAATGTACATTTCCTGATTAGATTATTGTAACTTGTTCAGAAGCAATTTGTATAGAAGGCTATGGCCATAGAGATTCACAACACAGTCTAGTGGAATGGTGTTGATCACTGGTAGCACCCCCAGGTGCATCCAACAGAGATCCTGTCAACGACTGAGGCTGATCAAAACAGCCAGTTCACTTTGTGCAAATTAACCTTGCATTAATGACCACACTGTACACTTGGAGCTTAAAAAAAGACTTCAAAAAACTAGTAGAGTTTGGCAATTGTTTTAACAGAATTTTTAAAACCAGCAAATATACTGCCACAGAATTTTACTTCTCTCCAGATGTAATTTTATTCCAAATCAGTGTTACTTTTTTTACAACATACTAATGTGCAAAAGTTTAATGCTGTACACCTTATGCCACCTTAGTATGTACCAATGTGACTGCATAATTCAGTGTGCATGTGAAAACGCACCTCATATGAAATTATTTTATTCCCCTAAAATTCAACCAAAAGATTTCAGGCTGTCTTGTTTCCCACCAGTCAACCTTTATCCCAGAGTACCATAATCAGAATGCAGCTGTGAAATAAAAGTGCACCCATGTACAGAAATACATAGATATCTTAATGAACCATGGCTTAATTTAGATAAAGGTCAATTCCTAGCCTCATCCAGGGCATAAAAAGTGACGTAACTTGAATACATTTGCAGGGTAAACCGTTCTTAGAGATTCAGTGGTGAGCTTTATCTCCTTGGAGTGAGTGTCATCAGCCCATGATCGGAAGCTGACAATCCAAGTGGCTCAACCACCAAAGCACAGGAAGCAGATGAAAACGAGTACCACAATTTTATGTAATGCCAAACATGTCAAATATACTGCAAGTTAGTTTTGGCCTCGATACCTCTAGGCACCTTAATGGGTGGCTCATACCTCACTATATGCACAGATAAGTCCTTTCAAACTACCAATACTCAGTATTTAATTTACAATGTGGGCTACAGTGGTTGAAACCATAGCCAGCTTTTCTCTTCCTCCTTCCCACCATCACCAAAAGAAAGTGTGAAAAGAATATAATCTCCAAAATAAAAACAAGGCAAGACCAGAAAGTGTTATATGATCAAAAAGGGACAAAGCAAAAGGCTGAAGCAGACTGTGTCTACAGCATTCTACATGAACTGATATTATTCTTTGGATTCATTCCATTTGTGGCAGTTACCTTTCCTACAGTTGAGAATCTCTGTTGGATGAGACTGCTACCAGTAAAACTTGTTTGATCTGGGCGAACGTGATTCAGATACACAATGGGAACCAAGTCTACAGGAAACTAAAGAGAGGAGTCCGGCTGGAGCAGAGGCAGCAGTTGTTGGTTCGCACCATTTGTTCTGCAGGTAAAATCTGTGCAGAACAAAGAGAGAAAGTGTAAAGGATTGGATTGCGTCTGCTGCTCTTATTTAAGGAGACTATACAGAGGCTGTACAAAGGCAGGCTTGGGCCATGCTCTACCTATCCTTCAGTTCCCGTGTCACTCGTTTAGTGATCCGGCCACAGGTCATACCCAGTAGAAACAGGATGCAGACTCCTAGTGCCAACAAGCCCATAAGGTAATTTTTGGATGGAGATGTCATAACTTGATAGGCTAAGTCTGAAAATCCCTCAGCTGGAGCAACCTACAAGAAAAACAATAATGCTGCATTAACTGAGGAGCTTTTAGCCTAAAATGTAAAGCAAGATTATACACCATGGAAACAAGGCAACTTGACATTTTTATAAACATGAATTTCACTGGCATACAGCTATACAGAAAATTCCACCCTACCCAAAGAGGCAAAATCACACCCTTAACTCCTCATGGATTAAACTGACTTGTCACAATTCTATTACTCTCCCCTCAAAATCCATTTTCCAACCCTGCCGAAAAAACTTGTTTGCGCTTTGGCAATATTGTTCACATCAGAAATTACTGCAAGAAATCAAATTTGTGCCCAACATCCAAATCAGTTTTGAAAGTCAAAGCTTGCTGATGCACAGGGCTGTTCCATAGGCTTCACTCTTGCATACTCACACACTTGGAAAATAATCCAGGGCTGGAAACAAATGGCAAAGTACAGAGAAAAAGAAAGGAATTTCAGTTCTGGCTTTATGGCTACCCTCTTCAAGTAGAATGTTTCACTGTTCATTCATAGCCCAACTCCCCAGAAGTGGGATGACACAGGCAGGGATCCCTTCCCCAAACATTGATTCACATTACCTTGGCTGCATAACTCCACATGTCCAAGCGATCTTGTAATCTCTTCTTACAGTCTGGTTGCAATCTCACAGTTTTATCTTCCAGTGCCTCCAGCAAACATGACATTTCTGAGGAAAGAAGAAAAATATAATAAATGACAAACCTTTCCCATGAGTCCACTATAGGAAGTTGGCGCCAGGCAGCAGACTCCACACAGGATACCCAACAAGACTGCTGCTAAATTAATAATGGGCTTGGATTATCCTCAAATATACAAAAGAGTAATTGAATGCAGAATTAATTTATTAAAAAGCAGAATTATGAGTTGCAGGATTTTTATATAAATAAAATTATTTGGGTGACTGAAGCAGTGTTCCCTATACCAGGCAGAGCAGAGGCAGTGAGAACCTGTTACATCTTGCCTGCTGCATTGGAGCTACCATCAAAAGGGAAGTGGAAATCTAGAGTACTACTGGTGCTGGAAATACCAAAGCTGGCTGTAGCTTTTAAACAATACCTTTTGTGGGTCTACATATATTAACAGAGGGGATTACTGATGCATGATCATAGATTAAAGCTCACTTATCTTTCTTTCAAAAAAGGATTCTTGAATTTATGTAGCACCTTTCACTATCTCAGGATGTCCAAAGACACTTCACAGCCAATGAAACCCTTTTAAAGTATACAAAAAAACTGGATGCTGGATACAGTTTACTAAATTTAAAGGAAGACAATTTTTTTATTCTCTTGGGGCATGTGTACATGCTGGCTAGGCCAGTATTTATTAGCCGTCCCCAATTGCCCTTGAGGTGGTGGTGGTGGTGGAGTTGCCACCTTGTACCGCTGCAGTCCATGTGGTGTAGGTACACCCACAGTGCTGTTAGAGAGGATTCTGACTCAGCGACGGTGAAGGAACAGCAATATATTTCCAAGTCAGGATGGTGTATGGCTTGGAGGGGAACTTGCAGGTGTTGGTGTTCCGATGCATCTGTTGCCCTTATCCTTCTAGGTGGTAGGTGTCATGGGTTTGGAAGATGCTGTCAAAGAAGCCTTGGTGAGCTGCTGCAGTGCAGCTTCCAGGTGGTACACACTGCTGCCACTGAGTGTCAGTGGTGGAGGTGTTGTTGATGATGATGTTTGGGGTGCCAGTCAAGTGGGCTACTTTGTCCTCTGTGTCAAGCTTCGAGTGCTGTTGGAGCTGCACTCATCCAGGCAAGTGGAGAGTATTCCATCACACTCCTGACTTGTGCCTTGTAGACAGTGAACAAGCTTTGGGGAGTCAGATGAGTTCCTCCGCAGAATTCCCAGTCTCTGACCTGCTCTTGTAGCCACAGTATTTATATGGTTGGTCCAGTTCAGTTTCTGGTCAATGGTAACCCTGGATGTTGATAGTAGGGGATTCAGAGACAGTAGTGCCATTGAATGCCAAAGGGAGATTGGTGGATTCTCTCTTGTTGAAGATGGTCATTGCCTGGCACTTGTGGCGAAATGTTACTTGCCACTTACCAGCCCTAGTCTGAATTAAGTCACTGTTTCATCTGGAAGGAGTATCTGGGGTCTTGGGCAGTGGGAAGGGAGGAGGTAAAGGGGCAGGTGTTGCACCTCCAGCACTTACAAAGGTAGATGCAGTTCTGGCAGGCGGGGGGAAAGAAGAAGTGATTGAAGAGTAGGAAAGGGTGTCACAGAGGGAATGGTTCCTTCAGAATCAAAAAAGTGGGGGAGTAGGGAGATATGTTAGGTGGTGGCATCACGCTGGAGGTGGTGGACATGGCAAGAGGATAATCTGTTGAATGTGGAGGCTGGTGGGGAATCCATTCCATTTCCTGCACTACAGCTTAGAGGGGCCTTCGGAACCTCCTCTTCAGTTTCAAAATTTTTCTAGCACTTTCTGTATGAATTCCTTTTCCTTGCCTGCTGCATAACAGAAATACAGATCATTACAGTTAAGTAGTGAGATTGTGGTAACCTTACTGACTGGCCAAATTATTAGTTTGAATAATAGCTTCTCCCTTCACCTCCTTCCCCTCACAGCCACTAGTCTGATTCACTTACGGCGTCCCTTGCCAGGTAGGATTGAAGCACACTGGTGTTTGATATCTAGGCCACAGGCTGCATGTAGCACTGGATCCACAAAGATGTCCGCTTTACTCTCTTGAAGCATGTTCAACACCTCCTACAGGACAAATGGTCATTCCATTAAACAAAAACAAAGCAATCTCTGCTTTCCAGTCACATCCTGAAACTGATTCACAGCCTCAACTCCCCTGCTGGCTCTGACGCAAAATGATTATTAATAAACACACCAGTAAAGAAAAAACACCATCCGGCACTTCCGAAACTGGAAAGGATATTGATATTAACCATATGGTGGATGCAGTGCCATAATTTGTCAGCAAGAACAAGTAAAATCAACAGCTACATCCTTTCACAGCAGTATGAACATATCGGCAATGACAGACAAGAAAAGACCCTCTGGGCCAGTCTGTCCTGCACAATGAAATATCTTTTTCTTCGCGATATATACAACTCCTTACCCCATTTGTAATACATAGCATTATTTGGTATAGTAGCCTGTTCAGTCTTTCCTGAGAGGTGTAATTTTTGCAAATCTTATTTGCAACTTTTCCAGTACCTCTATCCTTTTTCATAATATGGAGACCAGAATCATGTACAGTACTTCAAGTGTAGTCTAACCAAGTTTCCATTTAAGTATCACATAACCCCTATTTTTGAATTCTATTTCTATGGAAATGAATCCAAGTGTATTGATTGCAATTTTATGGCTTTGTTAATCTGTGCTGCTACTTTTAATAATTTGTGAATCTGCACCTAGGTCCATTCGCTCCTCTTTCCTTGAAGTACTTGTTATGATCCTAGACCAGACCACCAAGTTGTTGGTAAGATCCAGTTAAGGACCAATAATATTTTGTTTAACGTAGACAAAGTTTGAGATTCAAATCACTCACGAAGAGAATAAAGCCACAAGATTCCATGGGTTTTGAACAAACAAGAATAAGCTTTACCATACAAGGTCAAAAGAGAAAATAATTTACAATAGCTATCTTATATTGTGACATTCAGGGTTAATATATAAGGTACATGTAAATTAACAGACAATCTGTGGTCAAACACAAGATATTGCACACTAAATGGCAAAGGCACCAAACCAGAGTCCACGGATTTCTCAACAGCCTACCCAGACGTCAGTAACACTGAATCAGCCAATCTCTCAAACTCTTGGTTCTCTCATGAGGGATTCCAATACTTACCTTTGAAGATCTAACCTGGGAATTCTCTCCAAAAATCGCTCCAACTCAGACGTCAACAGCATCAACAACAACCCACCTTGCTGGATTCTAACCTTGTCTCCCAAGATTCTGTTCCCTTGGATTCCTGAGTTTGCACTCAAGCATCAAATCAAGTTCAACTTCAGCTCTTCAATACTGCAGATCAATACTGCTCCAAAACAGTACTTCATCGCAACGACCCACACCATGGAGTCACCAAACTTTCTGAGCCCTCTGCAATTACCAGAGCTCCCCCTGAGCCCTGTTCACTTAAAGTCCCAGAGCCCTTTTCCTATTTTTTGACTTAACCGGGGCCAGTCTCTGCCCCCTCCCCGCTTTGGGACACTTGCTAGCAATGGTGCTCCACTCCCAGTCCAATGACCCATGTTTTGACACCTTTTCCATCTCTGCACTGGTGCACTGGGGCCACCCTCAGCACTTAAAAGATGCAGATCTGCGCATTTCAGCTGCTCCCGGTCTGTACACGCGTGAAAACTCAAGAAAGGTCAATCGGGATTTGGAGATTCCGACCTTGGCTGTCGCTCTTAAGGTAAGTTGGACTTCATAACATACTTGAACGATTAACTTTTAAAATAAACAATTCATTACAAAGCTGGCTTTACCTTTTTGCAAGATTCTCCTGTAATCTTCAACAGGTTGATTTTCAAGCACTCCTCCACCTGGCCAGTCTGTTCCTGTGCTGCCGCTTCCTCGGCACACAGGGTATTAATCTGCCAAAATAGTAAAAGATGGTCACAGCACAATCCCACTGGTACTCCCAAGATATGCTTCATCATTCTACGTTATTTCCTATGTTACCTCCCTACCACCTCATGTCGCCTCAGTCTCACCCACCTCTTTAGTGCAGTGTATCTGGAGTTGAGGGTCCAGCCTATAGTCCAGGGCTGACTCCTGGATAATCACACGGATCTGATCTTCACAGTCAGAAGACAAACGCTGCCAAAAAATGAGAACATTGTCAGATGGCACTCAGTCACAAACACAAGCTACTGTTAAATTCATGCTCTCAGCACATTCCCAAAGGAAAATTGAAGATTTATAATAGCTCAGATCAGGTCACTGCCAGGCTGACTAAATATAGCTTAGAAATGAAGCAAGAAATGTCAATCAGTGGAATCAGCCCACTATTTCTGCTCACTGCAGGGCAAGTAGAAAGGCTGTGCACAGTAAACACAGGCAGAGCCTCAGAGTGGAAACAAAATCTGTCTATCTGCACAACTCCAAAAGGCATGTCAGTACACTAAGGTGTAGTAGAGCTGGTTGATTTCAAAAAGATCCAGGCCTTAAGCAACTTCCGTTCAACACACTTCTGTTATTCATCTAAACCAACTTACTATTGCACCCTTTGATCACTATGAAAACATTAGCTGCTTTCAGTCATCAGTTAACAAGGGATTGCAATAAACAATTTGGAAATCAAGTTCTGTGCACTCAGTTTGTTTTCTTATAAATGTCAGGATAAGGTGGCCATTAACACACAGAAAGCTCCCCTGCTGTTTAATCGTTGGTAGGAACTACTGTTGATGAAATGTCACACGACGAGAGGTTTTCCTCGCTTACTAAATGTAGCTTCTGCAAATAAATGCTCATCTGTCAAACAATGGGAAGCCTGCCTCTAATTAACAGCTTTTGCTCTCACTGAGCAATGTGTGCCTGCATGAACTATTAAGTAAAACAGAAAGCAAAATAGTACAACTGTTGAGTGCTTAAGTGCAATCCACTTTATCCCATTCCCTTCAGAAGATTTTTTTCAGCCATTGTGTCCTAATTCCTCCTTTTTAATAATTCTAAAAGTACAACTTCTAGTTATTGAACAGTGAAATTAATTTGAGTTTCTGATTTACTTTATCAAAGCTTCATTTCCTAGTTATGATATGGAACAACGAGCAAGGGAAGATATGGAGAAAGAGCAATGACCAAAATATAGTTCAGGAAAACGGTCTCCTTCGTGGCCCACCTGTCCTGTCAGTACCTGGTCAGCATATTTCAGTTTCAGACAGGAGACGACCTGACCCTCCAGCTCTTTGCCATCCTTTACATTATTCAAAACAGACTGGCAAAACTTGGGGATGTCAGCCTTGCAGGCTTTCCTCAGAACTGGATTTAAACGGTAATCTGAAACGAACACACAAAACTTAAATGAAAAATGCACAATAATACATGGAGGAAGAACTGATTAAGGTGTGAACTCTAGTCATATGGATATGCTTGTAATACGCTTTGAAGGTAGAGGCTTTTTGGAATCTGTATGGAATCTCTGTACTGGGTTGCAATAAATGACCTGGATCCATGTGTAAGTTACCATTCTCAGCTATGGTGGCATGGAAAATTGTCTGAGACCAGGGGATAAAAGCCCAAGAAAAAACAGCTGCATTTACTAACATGACATCTGCTAAATTTGGCAGGCATTTGAAATCAAGGTTTCATTGACATCTTCATTTAG
This sequence comes from Carcharodon carcharias, assembly GCF_017639515.1. Lineage (NCBI taxonomy): Eukaryota > Metazoa > Chordata > Chondrichthyes > Lamniformes > Lamnidae > Carcharodon > Carcharodon carcharias. Next base: position 119,706,416 of record NC_054473.1, on the reverse strand, counting down.
ACCAATATGACTTTTATGAAGTTGCAGAATTAAGAGAGTCAAAGGATAGCGGAAATTTCTCTCCCAAAAACCTCTGTAGAGGTTAGGCATCAAATGAAAATTTCAAAACTGAGATAGTTTTTTGTTAGGGGAGGGTCTTAAGAGATATGGAACCCATTTGGTGGTGGATGAATGGAAATAAGATACAAATCAGTCATGACCAAAACAAATGGTGGAACTTCTGTCCTGTGTCTCTGGGGACAGCCTATCTGTAAATGCAGTTGCAATATTACTCTAAAGCCCAACTATGAATAACTGGAGTCATTTTCAGGCAACTCTAACAGGCTCCACTGACTCAATTCATTCATTCTGTCGAGAACAAGATCGGTGGGTAACATACTCCAACTTGAGAAAACCGAGAGTGAACCCCACTGCAGATGAATAACTCTCACTTCAGAACAAAAAGAAACTTGTGACATCATTAACTGTCCTAAGAGTTCCAACGTGGAATCAGATCATTTCTGAAGCACCGAGAAACCAAACACCTACACTGATAAACCACTAAAAACTTTGTTAGACAGGCATGCACTAAATTACCTTGCTACACATGGAGCATTGGATGTTAAGTGATTGCACAAAACCCATTTGTCCATGAAAGGACTAATTCCAAAGGCAACACTCAACTCTTGTCAAGAAATTATATTTTTCACCTAATATTACTGTTAGATATTTTAAAGCGTGTGTGTGTGTGTGCCCGCGTGCGTGTGTCTAATTTAATTAAACTAGAGACGATTAGACTGCAAGGTTTAAAGTATCAAAGTGAGGTATAAAACAGGCATTTGAAATGGAGATGAGTAAAGCTAGGGTGAGGTCAGCAGATATGGAGTGAATGAGATTTGCATTTTTAGATAACTTGAGAAGTGTTTGATTTTTGAAGGGATATGGAAGATTTTTTACAACTGGCAAGATGGAGAAGGCAAGGTTATTAGGTTGATTTTTCCCAGAAGTGCTGGCAATAATGAGAACATGAAATATTTTTATATTCTGGGAAAAGTAACTTCTAGAGACAATGGGATTTACAAATCAAAAGGGACAAAATATATTTATATTTAATATAGCATTGCCCATAATTCCACATAAAACTGCAACAACTTCACAGACAAGGATGCAGTTCCTGAAACTAAGGATTCTAATCCTACGAATTTTGCCAGATTTTCTGCGGTCAACAGCACATACCAGTGTTCTGTGTGATCTGTCGCTTGGTTATCATCTGCTTGCACTTGGGGTCCATCAGTTCAGCATTCTTATTCTGCTTCAGACACTGCAACACGTTCTTTGGGTCAGCATCAGCACAGTAACGCTGCAAACACAAGGGAACATGCAACTGGTCAGTCAACTAGTCTTGGCCACCTCCCGAAATCCTCAAATTACAGATGCTGTTCTTTAGCCAATTCAATTCACTTCACGTGATATCAAGAAATGGCTGAAGGCACTGGATACTGCAAAGGCTATGGGACCTGACAACATGCCAACCATAGTAGTGAAGGACTTGTGCTCCAGAACTAGCTGCACCCTTACTAAGCTGTTCCTACTATTCGGCTACAACCCTGGTCATTTGGCCGACACTGGAAAATAGACCAGGTATGTCCTGTCCACAAAGAGGTCAAATCCAATGCAGCCAATTACCAGGCCAGTCTGTTCTTGATTATTAACATGATGGAAGGCATTGTTGACAGTGCAATCAAGCGGCACTTATTCAGCAACAACTTGCTCACTGATGTTCAGTTTGGGTTCTGCCAAAATCACTCAGCTCCAGACCCCATTACAGCTTTGGTCTAAATATGGACAAAAGAACTGAATTCCAGAGGTGAGGCGAGAGCATCTGATCAAATGTGACATCGAGCAGCCCTAGCAAAATTGAAGTTAATGGGAATCAGGGGGAAACTACTCCACCGATTGGAATCATACCTAGCACAAAGGTTGTGGTTGTTGGAGGCCAATCATTTCAGCTCCAGGACATCACTGCATGAGTTCCTCAGGGTAGTGTCCTGGGCCCTATCTTCAACAGCTTCATCAATGACCTTCCCTCCATCATAAGGTCAGAAGTGGGGATTTTCACTGATCATTAGTGTTCAGTTCCATTTGCAACTCCTCAGATTACTGGCGCGGTCCATACCACATACAGTGGGAATTGGACAAGATTCAGGCTTGGGCTAATAAATTGCGAGTAACATTCATGCCAGACCAGTGCCAGGCAATGACCATCTCCAACAAGCGAGAATCTAACCTCCTCCCCTTGATGTTCAGTCATATTACTAATGTTAAACACTCCACCAGCCTCTGGTCACCATTGACTAGAAACCTAACTGGACCAGCCACACAAACATTTTGGCTACAAGAGGTCAGGTCAGAGGTTGGGTCTTCTGTGTGGCACGTAACTTACCTCCAAAAAACCCAAAGCCTGTCCGCCATCTACAAAACACAAGTAATGTAACAGAATACTTCCCACTTACACAGATTTGTGCCACTACAACACCACAAAAACTCAAAACCATCCAGGACAAAGCAGCCATTTGATTGGCACCCCATCCATCATCTTAAACGTCTGCAATCTCCAACATTGGTGCGCAATGGCAACAATTGGAACATCTACAAGATGCACCGCAACAACTCACTGAGGCATCAACAGAACCTCCCACACCTGTGACCTCAACTGCCTAGAAGAACAAGAGGAGCAGATACATGGGAACACCACCATGATTGGCAAGCTCTCCTCCAAATTACACATTGTCCTGACTTGGAAATATAATCACCATTTCTTCCCTGCCACTGGGTCAAAATTTTGGAACTATCCTACTAATAGCATTGAGAGAGCATCTACACCACTTGAACTCCAGCAGTTCAAGAAGAGCTCATCACCACCTTCTCTTGGGCAATTAGGGAGCACAATAAATATTGGCCTTGCCAAAGAAGCCCACATCCCATGAATGAATTAAAAGAAGATATACTTAGATATTAAAAAGTAACATACCACAAACTTATGTACAATAGCAGCAAATGGCCCAATTGTATGAGGCTACGATATGCTCCCAATAGCAATGCCTATAGTCAATGCTCATACAGACATCAGCAGTCAGTTTAGGTTCAAATACACCCGAGCATCCTTGCTTTCATGGTTCATTTTTCTCTTGCAGACTCACACTACAAGCTTGAACAATCCATTGATCTTTGGATGTTATACATTCCCTAGTAGCACTGTTGCACATGGGTGGACAGGTTGCCTGGTGAGCAGAGACAGAACTGGCTTTGAGTTTGAGTAAGTTGACATATTGTGTCCTGTATAAAGATCAAGCTAAGATAGGCGAAGATTCCCGATCTCAGCATGTCTAGTTTCCAGAAGGCAGCTTTCATCTTCTTTGGCTTCCAAACAGCATTAATGTGTTCATTAAGCAAGTAAGACTGCTGTTAGGGATCCAAACACTATCATCTAGTGGATCATTCAACCTGGAAATAGTTGCAACTACTTTCTGCATTAGTTCATATCTCCCTGCATATTCAGTGTGGACTCTTTGCAATTCAGCCTCTCACCTGAAAAGTAGGAGACATGAACAAACCGGGTTATCCCCAGCTAAGATTTAACTGAAAGCGTGCTGTACAGGCTGTTAAAGAAATTGAACACCTACACTGCTGAGAACAGCACAATTCAGTTTGAAAAGATCAGGCCATTGTTCATGAGCTTGTGCTGCTCTGTAATGATTTACTTGCCTGACAGCCAAATAAATCCAGTTAGTTAACGTGGATAAAAGCAAAAGAGTCTGAAGAAGTCATATGGACGCAAAACGTTAACTCTGTTTTTCTGTCCACAGATGCTGTTAGACCTGCTGAGTTTTTCCAGCATTTTCTTTTTTTGTTTAGTTAACATGGAAACTGAACCCAACCCAAGTGCGGCACTGATAATCACAAGAGGCTCAAAAATAAAAATTTCAGCTGGCAATAAAAGGCTCAATACAGTCAAAAACTGCAGGCAGCAGCTTCTCATTTATAAAAGGTACTGGATTGGCAGAAGTGCAGTGGGACCACATTTGAATACCTCAAAAGTACATCAAACAAGCAAAACAGAGTTGGGCACTTTCAGTCACACCATGCACAACATTGTAACGTTTTGCACATTTGTCTCAATCCCTTGCCCTTTGGAGGAAGCTTATCCCATCAGAATGTGAACATATCCTCAGGATACAGATCAGGAATGGAATCCATTAAGGAATGCAGACGGATTGCACAAAGTACCAGGGCACAGTTTTCACTAACAGACACACTGCTCCCTCCCAAAAAGGGAACATTTTTCGAAGTGATAGCACAATTCCAATATAGCAACCACATGCAGAGCAGTGAGGCGGGGAAAGAGTGCAGCAATGTTAGGTTCTTGCCTGGACTCGAAGCTGTTACACTACAACTGCAGGAGTTCAAGGATACAAAGTGGCTTCAAAGTTACTAACATTTCCAGACGTCATCGTCACCAGCATCCTTCCATTCACAAAAGACAATGGACATGCAGCGAACAAATCTGTTTCAGATGAGGTGTCTTCATATAATGCACCTTTGCTGATAGCCGAAGAGGCCAATCCTCAAGATGCAGTTTCTGCTACAGGTGTCACACACGAAGCTACTGTCACTGTGGGTTGTTATTTCCGGCCTTGGTGTCTGTTGCCAAATTGCTACAGCCACTGGTCATCATGGTGGTGCACTAGCCTACAGGGGGTGTCACCATTTCCTGTCAGCTAGTGATTCCCAGGTGCGATAATTGGTGTTTAGGGCCTTCTTGTCAATGCTTGCAGGCAGCCATGAAGTGTCTAATGATCCGGCTCCAACTCCCTCAACATATGGGAAGTCTTTTGGTATACAACTGTCTTCCATCCTGCAGATGTGCCTGAGCCAGTCAGGAAAAATGGAAATTGTTGTTCTTGTCCGGATAGCTGCAAGTTGTCCATGTTTCACAGCCAAACAACAAGGTGCTGGCAACATAGGCCTTATAAATATCAGCTTAGTCCCAAGAGTAAGCTGATGTTATTCCATGTATGTTTCAGGAGTTGGTCAAAGGTAGGACCTGCTTTCAATACATGTGTATCAAATTCTGCATCAAGGGACGGATTGACTGTCATCATGGATCCAAGATAGCGGAATCTGCTAACCACTTCCAGTGGGGTGTTATTTAGCACGAACAGGGGCCTACATGCAATACCTTGTTCCATGTCTATGGTTTTCTTGACACTGAAAACCAGGGACAGCAAATTACAGGGGTAGGAAACAGTCCATGATTCTTTGTGGCTGAGTTTCCACACAGATGAATAGGTTAGTATAGACAGTTTAAGGGAGGCGATGGCAGGTGGGGTATTGTTGCTGGACTAGTAATCCATGGTAATGAGACCCAGGGAAATGCTCTTGGGACCCGAGTTCAAATCCCACCATGGTAGATGGCAGAATTTGAGTTCGATAAAAAATCTGGAAGAAGTCTAATGATGACCATGAAACCATTGTCAATTGTTGTAAAAACCCATCTGGTTCACTAATGTCCTTTAGGGAAGGAAATCTGCTGTCCTCTGAACAAGGGCAATTAGGGGTGGCCAACAGATGCTGGCCTAGCCAGCGATGCTCACATCCCACGAATAAAAAAAATCAGTCTTCGCTTTTGGTCCTCAGATTGTACAGCTTGCCATCTGACATAGTATGCAAGTGGACTCTTTCCAGGTCTGCAGGGCAGCAAAGGTCAGGAGCATGTAGGAGAAGAATAGAGTTGGGGGGGGGGGGGGGGTGGTGAAAACACAAAACTGTTTCACTCCATTCTTGACTCAAAATGCCAGAAAGAAATGTTGGAGAACACAGGGTTTAGTGAGAGTGAGAAACTGAAAGAAATCAGTATTAGTAGGGAAATGGTGTTGGGGAAGTTGATGGGATTGAAGACTGATAAATCCACAGGGCATGATAATCTACATTCCAGAGTGCTTAAGGAAGTGGCCCTAGAAATAGTGGATGCATTTGTGGTCATCTTCCAAGATTCTATAGACTCTGGAACAGTTCCTGCAGATTGGAGGGTAGCTAATGTAACTCCACTATTTAAAACGGGAGGTAGAGAGAAAACAGGGAATTATAGACTAGTCAGCCAGTAGTGGGGAAAATTCTAGAGTCCATTATAAAAGATTTAATAGCTGAGCGCTTGGAAAACAGTGGCAGAATCAGACAGTCAGCATGGATTTATAAAAGGGAAATCATGCTTGACAAATCTACTGGCATTTTTTGGGGATGTAACCAGTAGAGTTGATGAGGGCGAGCCAGTGGATGTGGTTTATTTGGACTTTCAGAAGGCTTTTGACAAAGTCCCACATAAGACATTAACGTGTAAAATTAAAGCGCATGGGATTGGGAGTAGTGTATTGAGATGGATAGAAAACTGGTTGACAGACAGGAAACAAAGAGTAGGAATAAATGGGTCTTTTTCCGAATGGCAGGCAGTGACTAGAAGAGTATCGCAGGGATCGGAGCAGGGACCCCAGCTATTCACAATATATATTGATGGTTTAGATGAGGGAACTAAACGTAATATCTCCAAATTTGCAGATGACACAAAAGCTGGGTGGGAGGGTGAGCTGTGAGGAGGACGCAGACGTGCTTCAGTGTGATTTGGATAAGCTGAGTGAGTGGGCAAATGCATGGCAGATGCAGCATAATGTGGATAAGTGTAAGGTTATCCACCTTGGTAGCAAAAACAGGGGAAGGCAGACTATTATCTGAATGGCTATAAATTGAGAGAGGAGAATGTGCAATGAGACCTGGGTATCCTCGTACACCAGTCCTGAAGGTAAGCATGCAGGTGCAGCAGGTGGTAAAGAAGGCAAATGGTATGTTGGCCTTCATAGCGAGAGGATTCGAGTACAGGAGCAGGGATGTCTTGCTGCAATTATACAGGGCCTAGGTGAGACCACACCTGGAATATTGTGTGCAGTTTTGGTCTCCTTATCTGAGGATGGATGTTCTTGCTATAGAGGGAGTGCAGCGAAGGTTTACCAGACTGATTCCTGGGATGGCAGGACTGACATATGAGGAGAGATTGAGTCAGTTAGGATTATATTCGCTGGAGTTCAGAAGAATGAGGGGGGATCTCATAGAAACCTATAAAATTCTAACAGGACTAGACGGGATAGAATGCAGGAGAGATGTTCCCGATGGTTGGGGAAGTCCAGAACCAGGGGTCACAGTCTGAGAACACGGGGTAGACCATTTAGGATTGAGATGAGGAGAAATTCCTTCACCCAGAGAGTGATGAGCCTGTGGAATTCATTACCACAGGAGTAGTTGAGGCCAAAACATTGTATGTTTTCAAGGAGTTAGACATAGCTTTTGGGGCGAAAGGGATCAAAGGATATGGGGGGAAAGCAGGAACAGGCTATTGAGTTGGATGATCAGCCATGATCATAATGAATGGCACAGCAGGCTCGAAGGGCTGAATGGCCTACTCCTGCCTGTTGTCTTAGGAGGAGCATGCAAAACATAGCAAGATACTGCATAAATAAACACTGGACCATCTTATGTCAAGAAGTCCAAACTGCCTGTGACAATGGAAATCCATGAGCTATGTATATAGGACTCACGAGGGTGCAAGGTACTACCATCACCCAAGTTTCCCCCAAGAAGTCAGCAAATGGTGAAGTGCTCACCGACAGAAGTAAACAAGTATCCCGCTGGGCTCAACACTGTGAGCTGTACTTCTGTGAGATGGACATGTCCCATGACATACATCATCTACTTGCAGACCAAATGTGCCCAGAACCAGAGTGTAGTTTCTGTGCTGGCAGATCTACTGTGGACATGATCTACTCCATGTGCCAGCTACAAGAGAAGCGTAAGAAACATGGTACACCTCTTCACCTTACTTTCATGGATCTCACCAAGGCATTCAAAACCATCTGCAGAGCAGGACTCTGCAAGATTTAGGAAAAGGAGATTGTCCACCAAAGCTCCTCAGTCTCATCCTCTCCCTCCCTTTCCAGCCAAACTCCTCTCCACACTCAAAATAAAGTGAAACACTGCCTTCAGTAACATAGCAATGCCCTTCAAATCCAAACCACAACTTCTCTATGGTGACAAGATCAGGCTTACATTGTATACAAGCCTGACTTTCCATACAGTCTTTCAGGAGTATAATAGATGAAGTCACTAGGCTGAAAACTTCTCTGAACCTCTAGCCTCGTACCTTAATCATTTGCTTGCAGACTCTCATGAGAGTATAGTCCAGCTCAGGGTCACTCATTTCTGTCTCCTGCAGTTTGAAGATTTTGTCGTGACAGCGGTTGGACAGAAGCTTCTTCACATCTTTGAGACACTCAACCACCTAGTTAGAGGAAGAGCACACACAGGATTACTCAGTCAGAGAAAGCCAAAAAAATTTGCATGTTAGCTCAAAACTACATGAATTTCTTAAATAATTTTGTTTAGTTTTGCAGATTTTCATTAAAAATATATACAAACAGGGTCCAGGACACAATAAGGCAGCTAGGAGGTAAGGGAAGAGAGATAGAAAAGGTCAAATGGATAGGAACAGGGGAAGGCCATTCAGCCTGTCAAGCCAGCTCCACCATTCAATACACCAATGGCAAATCGAACACTTCAATGTCTTTTACCCACACTATCCCCATAAACCTTTACGTTATTGTTAATCAGGAATCTATCAATCTCTACCTTAAACACACTCAATGACTGAGCTTCCATGGCCCTCTGGGGTAGAGAATTCCAAAGATTTACAACACTCAGATTAAATAAATTTCTCCTTATCTTGGTCCTAAGTGGCTTCCCCCTTATTTTGAAATTGTGTCCCCTGGTTCTAGACTCCCCAATCAGGGGAAACATCTGACCTCATCTACCCTGTTTATTCCTTTATGCATTTTGTAGGTTTCAATGAGATCACCTCTCATTCTTCAAAACTCGAGAGAATGCAGGCCCCGTTTCCCCAATCTCTCTTCATAAGGTAGTCCTGCCATCCCTGGAACAAATCTGGTGAACCTGTGTTGCACTCCCTCTATGGCAATAATATCCTTTGAGGTAACTACACACAGTGCTCCAGGTGTGGTCTAACCAAGTTTCTATAAAGTTAAAGTAAGACTTCACCACTGGATACAGCGGTGAAGTCAAAATGGGCAATCTCAGGACTTAGGCTGTGCTGGATTTTAGATCTTGCCAAATTTCAGGTTGGGCAGCTCAAACAGTGGGCAGTTTTGGCCAAGCCAGGTCAGGGAGGGTCAAGGGTTGCTTACAGCACAGGAATGGACATGCATGCAAGCGGTAAAGTGGATAACTATCCAGTGTCACACCGTGCCAAAGCAGCATCTAGCTGAACTGTCAAGGTTAGTTTTTTTTTAATTTTACTCAGTTAAAATTGATGCATGGCACATTCTAAAAGTGCCTAGTTTTCAGACAACTCTGGTTTTTGGACAGCCAGATCCAAGACTGTACCTGTACTTGATGCAAATTACGTTTAATAGTTAGGATGCAAAGCAAAGTCATGACGAGGCAGTTTAGACCCGCAGGCTATCACATTTATCATTAAATGTGTCACTGAGCAGGTTATTTATTTAGATCTAGTAAATCTAGAAATAGCTAACCATCTCTCCTTGACATTCCCATTACCATCACTGAATTCCCCCACTAATATCTTACCACTAACCAGAAACTGAACTGGGCCAGCCGTATAAATACTGTGGCTACAAGTGCAGGTCAGAGGCTGGGAATTCTGTGACGAGTAACTCACCTTGACTTCCCGAAGCCTGTCCACCATCTACATGGCCCAATTTAGGAGTGTGATGGAATTCTTTCCATTTGCCTGGGTGAATGCAGCTCCAGTAACACTCCAGAAGCTTAACACCATTGAGAACAAAGCAGCCCGCTTAATCGGTACCCAATCCACCACCTTAAAACATTCCCTCCCTGCAACACTGATGCTCAGTGGCAGCAGTATGTACAATGTACAAGTTGCACTGCAGCAACTCACCAAGGCTTCGTCAACATGACCTCCCAAACCACGGTCTCCACCACCTAGATGGAAAAAAGGTGGTAGGTACATGGAAACATCACCACCTGCACGTTCCCTTCCAAGCCACAAACCATTCTGACTTGGAACTATATCATCGTTCATGCCTTGTTAGGGAACAAAATCCTGGAACTCCCTCCAGAGCAGCACCATGGGTGTACCTGCACCCAATGGACTGCAGCAGTTTAAGAAGGCAGCTCACCACCAACTTCTCAAAGGCAATAAATGCTGGCCTTGCCAGGGACACTGATGTCACATTAAATTAAAAAACAAACTTGAGAAATTGAGTTTGGTTTTGGGCGATGGGAGTGCTAAGAGGAGAGAAGGCAACTCTCAGAGTTGCACCTGGGTACAGTTACAGGGCCCAAACTCAGCTGGACATTTTGTACAAATGTGAGAAAGCAGTAATTTATTAATGAGACCAAATGGTGCCAGAGCACAGGAGGCTCAAAATACCCTTGCCAGCTTTTTTTCACATATACTGCAAGCCCTGCAGTCCAAAGCTCCAAAATCCAGAAACATCAGTTGCCCGGAATATTTTTCAGCAGGCCCCACAACTCTCAAACTCATTAACCGCAGTGCTCCAGCAGCCCTGGGCCTACTGAATTGATGCCACTAAATAGCATGGGGCAGGAATCCAAAGAGCTGTTTAAGCTTTGAAAGCACTTCTAACGACGAGTGGTCCGGGATGTTTGCGTGCCAACTTTGGCGCAGACAAGTGCAACTTGCTGACTGACCTATCCAGTGCGTGGAGAAATCTGAGGTCACACGGCTGAGCCAAGAGCCTATGCTCTGGAATACCCTGCATACACCTCTCCTCCTTTGTAGCTCACTTTCCTCCTTTAATCCACTAAATAAAAACCTCTCTCTTTGACCAAGTCCCTGGTCATTTGACCTAACATCTCCTTCTGTGGCTTAGTGTCACTTTATGTTTTATAATGCCTGTTAAATGCCTTGGGATGTGTTATTATATTAAAGTCACTATATAAGTTGTTGTGTATATACACCCCAAGTCTCTGTTTCTGCACCACCTTTAAAAATTGTATCATTTAATTTAGCTTTCCTCTCCACATTCTTCCAAAATGTATTACTGTACACCTCTTTGCATTCTATTTCATCTGCCATGTGACTGCCCATTTCACCAGTCTACATCCTCCTGAAATTTGTTACCATCCCCCTAATTTATTAACTGCAATTCTAAGTTTCACATTATCTGCAAACTTTGATATTATGTATACCCAAGTCTTGGTCATTAAGATTTATCAAGTGGTCCTAATACTGACCCTTGGGGAACCCTACTTATGTGCAAAAAAAGCCTCACAAACAGGCACTTTGAATTTGAAGTGCAGCTTGTGGTTCATTCTGACTTCAACTATGAGCAAAGTCCACATTGAAAATGTCAACTGAATACGAGGAAATTTTTTGGGTTGGTATCCAAATACTTCCCAGGTCATCAACTGGATCTGCAGGTGAGTCCTCAATGCACCAATTCTTTCATCATCATCCTTTTTGGAATTTGAATCTTTCTATATTTAAGGCAATTCTGATTTGTTTTCAGCAATTCACACATTTAGAAACCTTTCAGTCACAAGGTTTGCCCCTTGCTAACTTTCAGATATATACTCATTACCTGGGGTCATATTGCTTCAAATTTCCATTTTTCTCCAAGTTCATTAGCTTGCACAGATGCAGCAAATCTACATTTCATAACCTCAAAAGCCTGAAGATGAAGAAATCTGTCCAAAATGTATACAACGGTTGCTGGAGGAGTTGATGCCCACACTGATATTATCTACAAGATCTAAAAGATTGCACTAACAGATGTAGAGGCAAAACAAACATAATCATGACTGCAAACAGCAATGCAGAAATCCCTCAAGTTGAACACTGCTTTCTGGCTGCTTGCATTGCTTTTGAGACAAAGGCCCAATAGGATTTGGTGCTGACTCTCTGCAGGTCTCCAAAGATTTTCATATTCTTCATTTCTGGCTGTACCAAGGGCTCTCATCTGATAGCAGGATGCCAGGAGTATCAGCTCACAAATTCCAAGCTTTATCCAAAATTAAAATTCAAAGGATATGCTTAACTTGGGGGAAATCAAATCAACAACTGATTTGAACAAAATGGATGATCTGAAATTGATCAGCTCTGCAACCCTGTCAGAACTAAAATCAGGTTGAGAAACATTTCATTTTCCAATTTGAAAAGACTCACTTGACACAGGCAGCTTCAGAGTGGCTAAATGACTAATTTCAGAAACAATTAAGAGCAATCCATCTCACTGTTCATCCCTATTTCAAATGTTTTACAGGAGGTGCTATTTTCAGAAACAATTCATCTGAAATGTGTAGACTCCGGATTTGCAAAGCCATTTGCCAAGGTTAAGGGAATAATTTGTGCTCTTGACCAATGCTCCCTCTTAAACAGGGCAGCAAATTGAAAGTACCCACGCAGGTCACGCACAGGTCAGCTCCTGTAAACAACCGTGAGTGCAGCAAAGCAAAAAAGGGCCTGTGTACGACCAAAAAATTAGTGGAAAGTTGCTCCTGACACTCAAAAATGTCTCCCTTTTCTCAGACATTGGCTTTAAAGCTCTGAAAATGGTTTCCCAGGTTAAGACTCTGGGTTCCTCAGTTACTCACCTGTGCATTCCCAAATGGTACATTCTGACAGTGCGTTTCAATGTCTGTTTTGCAAGATACATATAGTTCAGGCTCTAAACGGATGTCCTCGGTCTGTGGAGAGATAAGAGAAGTGAGTAAAATTACATGACTTCCCTTTATATAGGCAAGTTTGTTTTAAACAAACTTAGAAAGGGTCCACTCCTTTTAATTACTCCATTTCTTCTTCCCAAAGAACAAATTGAAATTCTGGTCAACACTCGGGAATTTCTCAGCCATATTTTCCATTTGTACGGATAGCAACGTGGGAAAACGTCATGTATTTTCACAGCCACCTCAACACACACATTTTACAGCCGGGAATTTTCTCAAAGTTCTCAATTCGCAATACAGCCATGCCCAACAGGGTCTCAATATGTCTTAAGATGATTCCCCCAATAGCCCATCAGCTTCCAAACAAAGTGACAAGGGTCCAAGAAGGTACTATTTTAAAAAATGTCCCACACAGTAGGCTCAGGGCAAATTTCCCATTACTCATCCCCCTTCAGTTGGATGTGCGATAAATCAAGCTGCTGGGAAGATTTCAGATGAGCACCCAGAAGATGATATTGGTAAGCCAATTTGCCTTTAATTTGTCACTAACTTATGTAACTTGGTCCTGTTGCCAAGTGTCAGACTCCAGATGATATTCAATGATGAGCAGGCCAATCACTTCCCTACTTAACAGACTATTCATTAGAAATGCAAGACAAGTAAGGAGCAATGGTACTGCCATAGCTACACATTGAGCAGCACTTACCATTTCCAGTTCCTCCACACGCAGCTGTTTGCGACATTTTATAGAAACACGCTGTTCCTTGTTGTCCTGAAGCGTATCATTCCGAACTGTGGTACTCAGACAGATCACAACATCCACCCTGCGCAGAATCGTGAGGGTGAAGAGTAAGAATTCTTTTACAGAAAGTTCCTCTCATCACTCGTTTGTCAAGTTTCTCAGTCAGACCTTTGTTGTGTGTGGTTCCAGAAGCATCCTTTGATATCTCGTCCAAGTGGCTGTTAGTCATGTATGCACTTTAATAGTAACTGTAAAGAGGCTATTTGCCTGTGGGCACATCAGTCAAAACATATCCTTGCTTGACTCACCCACGATTAGGGATTAGAGTAAAAATTCTGACCACTCTTTCTTTCCTAGCTAAGATGTACATACAGGATAGTGTGGCAGTTACGGTATTGGATTAGTCATGTAGAGGCTGAGACTAATAACCCAGAGGACAAAGGAACATTGGAGTCGCCGCCATTTGGCCCCTCACACCTGCTTCGTTATTTAACAAGATCATGGCTGATGATCTACCTCAATGCCATTTTCCCACACTATCCCCATATCCTTGATGTCACTGGTATCTCAAAATCTATCAATCTCTGCTTTGAACATATGCAGTGATTTGAGCCTCCACAGCCCTGTAGGGTAGAGAATTCCAAAGATTTCGGACCCACTGACTGAAGAAATTCCTCCTCACCTCACTCCTAAATGGTCTATTTCTTGTTCTGAGACTCCATCCCCTGGTTCTCGACCCTCCAACCAAGGGAAACATTCTTCCTGCATCCACCCTGTTGAGCCTTTTTAGGAATTTTGTACATTCCAATGAGATCACCTCTGATTCCTCTAAACTCTAGACAGTACCAGCCTGGTCTCCTGAATCTTTCCTGATAGGACAATCCCACCATCCAGGGATTAGTCTAATGAACCTTCATTGCGCTCCCTCTATGGCCAGTATATCCTTCCTTAGGGAAGGAGGCCAAAACGGCACACAATACTCCAGGTGTGGTCTCATCAAGGCTGTACACATCTACAGCAACTCTTCTTTCCTCATGTACCCAAATCGCCTTGCAATATAGGCTAACATACCATTTGCCTTCCTAATTGCTTACTGTATCCGCCTGCTAGCTTTGTGACTTTTGGACAAGGATGCCTAGGTCCCTTTGGCATCAAGACATCCCAATCTGTCCCTATTTAAGAAATACTCTGCATTTCTAATTTTCCTACCAGGATAACTTCACATTTTATTCCATCTGCCACGTTCTTGCCCACTCATTTAGTCTGTCCAAATCTCCTTGAAGCCTCTTTGCATCCTCCTCAACTCACATTCCCACCAACTTTTGTGGCATCACAAATGTGATGATAAATGTTGGCTTTGCCAGCCATATATTCAGAAAATAAATTTTTCAAAAGTTGGAGGCCAACTGCTATATCAGTTGACACCAGTAAATTCGGCACTGACTAGGTATTGGGCTGAAACATGCCTGGTCTGTTGAGTCTGTTGCTTACTGAACTATTGGGGAAGTCAGAAAAAGGAAGATTTAAATTAGTCCTTTAAATAATTATGTTGAAAAGTATTACATTTGGTCCCTACATCCAACTCACTGATATAGATTCTGAATAGCTGATCTTTCCGGTATCCCACTAGTCACAGCCTACTAACTCCCAACTCTGTTTTCTGTCCGTTAACCAATCCTCAATCCGAGTTCCAATTTTGCTTTCTAAGCTCCTGGTGGTACCTTATTGAAAGCCTTCTGAAAAAACTCTGAACTTACATTTTAAAAATCTGGAATAGCAGGAAAAGTGACCATGAGGTTGTCAGATTGTCATTAAAATCAAAATGGTTCACTAACATCTTTAAGAAAGGATACCTGTTGTCCTACTTTGGTCTATATGTGAACCACCTACATGGTTGAGTCTTAACTGCCCTCTGAACTGCCCTATCAAACGCTCAGTTGCTTTAAACTGCAACAAGAATACTCAGACGTTTACATTCGGCCCACTGTGTCCGTGCCAGTCAACAAAAATCCGACTGCATTAATCCCATTTTCCAGCCCTTGGCACATAGCCCTGGACTCTCCCTGACGGCATCATGGGAGCACCATCACCACGCTGATTGCAGCTTTCAAGCTGCCCAACCATCACCTCCTCAGGGTAACTAAGGTTGCACAATAAATGTTGGCTTTGCCAGCCATATATTCAGAAAATAAATTTTTCAAAAGTTGGAGGCCAACTGCTATATCAGTTGACACCAGTAAATTCGGCACTGACTAGGTATTGGGCTGAAACATGCCTGGTCTGTTGAGTCTGTTGCTTACTGAACTATTGGGGAAGTCAGAAAAAGGAAGATTTAAATTAGTCCTTTAAATAATTATGTTGAAACCAAAAGCAGTGTACAGCTGGCAGAGTTCCACAGACAAAATAAGGAGCACTGGTGGGAGAACATTCCAGAAAGGCATGAACTTACTTCTTCTTAATGTTTGGACACAGTTTCAATACATCTTCTTTACATGCCATCTTAAACTTGTAGGAGAAGCGGAAATCTTTCATTTGGATCTGTAATACAAGCAGAAGTTAAGGCATGCAGTCAGATACAAAGGAGTCAGATTTTCTCAGCTTTTATCATTATCAGCTGGGTTAAATGTACATCAAAGAGAAAGTGTGGGTTTGTCTGCAAAGGACAAAGGGGACCCTGGCTTCTCTAATAAATACCTTAAGATTCCAGACCTGGGAAAATACATTTTTCATTCAACAATCAGGAGCAGTAGTTGGGGCTTGGTTGGGGGGGCAGGGGTGTATGTCACATGCCCCCCCCCGCCAGAACCTGTAAAACTGTGGTGTGAATCTGAACCCAGGCACTCTCCCGTTGTACCATCTACCAGGTAACAGCAGGAAGAGGTCTGTCCAGGTAGTGTCTGGCCCTCATCTACACTGTGAAGTACTGAAACTTTGGAACTTTTGTGTCTGTGCTGTCAAAGCTAATTTATCTTGACAATGCCTTCTCCAACCATGGAAGTCCTCACTTCTGAAAAGTCTGATCACCCTGCAAAAGTTTCAGCCTGCAAACCTCTGAAGGAATGGGTCACTGGACTTTTGATTCTGGACTCACGCAAAGCCATAATTCTTATTTTTATTGTGGTCTTGTCCTCTACCCCTTTCTTTCTCTTATCCCTCTTTTATTGTATGAGTGCAAAAAGAGGCTGACATTACAAAATCCCTTTCCTCTGTTTAGTGCATGTGTAAAATAAGCCAACCCTCTGGATTTTCTGAGCCAATGTCCTCTCACTATTGCACTGATTTCATCCTCAACTAACAATGACACCCCTCTCCTTTTCCTTTTTGCCTGTCCTTCCTAAATAGAATACCCTTCGATATTCAGTTCCTAGCCTTGGTCACCCTGCAGCCAAGTCTCCACAATTGTTATCAGATTGTACCAGTTTATACACATTTGTGTTGTTAATTCGTCGACCTGATTGCAAATGCTCTGTGCATTCAGGTAAAGTGCCTTCAGACTTTCCTTTTTAATACTATTACACTTTTTCTGTACTATGGCCCTACGTGCTGCTAACTCATGTTTCCTCTGCCTTCCACTTTTGCTTTCTACTTTTCTGCCTTTCATTCCCATCTTTGTTTCCCTATCTTGTGTCTCCCTGCTCAGGTTATCATCCCTCTGCCACTCTAGTTTAAACCCTCCCCAACAAGACTAGCGAATACCCCTGTGAGGATATTGGTCCCCATCCTGCTGGGGTGCAATTATCTAGCTTGTACAGATCTCTTCTTACCCAGAATCAGTCCCAATGCCTCAGGAATCTAAATCCCTCCATCCTACACCATCTCTTCAGCTACGCATTCATCTGGTCTATTCTCCTATTCCTGATCTTGCCAGCACATGGCACTGGGAAGAATCCTGAGATTATAGCCTTTGACATGCTTTTTAATTTGTTTCCAGCTCCCCATATTCTGAAATCAAAAACACCTTTCTATTTACCGACAGGTAATGAGAGGAGAAATCAGAGCTGTTTAAATTAATTCCCCTCCGGTCTGTAACACAGGCAGGAAGAAAGTTTCTTACATGTACATAGTCTGCAAGGAAACGAAGAAGCTATGAGTTTTAGCAATAATAAACGTCACCTTTTAGAAGAAGAAAACTTCACCCACTCCATTCATTCTCCAACCAGCCTGATGAGAATGATTTCTCTTACCAACTGGAAGTGTGTGACTCCAACAATACACTTCTCGTTCATCTCCTTCTGATGTTTATTTTGAACCAGGCACTCCATCAGGTCCCCGCTATCAATCTGATTATCTGCTAACTCCTGCAAGAGACGACCACTGTTTAAAATGAGCAACAAGGGAACTAGACACTAATACTATTGCTGCTGCACAGGAGACACCGAATTATCACATTTTAACAATATTGTTACTTCCACTGTAAGAAATGCAGAGTTTAGAAATAACACTTTAAATATCAACTGCAGACTATGTTCGATCTTTGGCTTCTGGTAGCTATCAAGAAACACATCAGTTACTCACATGACAGTACGCTTGAATGACAGGGTCACAGGCTCTCATCAGTAAGGCTTCAATCTGAATATCCTAGAAAGGGGGTGGGGAAAACAAGATCAGTTCATTTAATTTCACACCTTTGCATTAATAGATTAGAGAAAGGATGCCATGATTCAGGTTTTTAAAACAACAGAAGGCAGGCCTGTTATTTAACTTGTCAGTGATGAGAACTACAATACACCCAAGACAAAATATACAGAGACCATGTGAATTTGAGATTAAAAGAAATGCTGCCTGTCTTTACAATATATGCATCAGGCTAGTTGATGCAGTCCCTTCTGAACACCTTTTGCTCAAGAAGGAGACTGAAAGTCAGTTAAAGATGATCAACATTTTTATAGCTCCCACTGTGCAGGGACCAATATTTTTGTTCAACTGCCTTCAGGGGTTAGGGGGCAGGTTCTTACTCTTATAATTTATTTGTGATTATGGAGATTCTGAAAATGGAAGAAAAATCCTACTGAATATTGGTAATTCCAAATAAAAATTATTTTTTTGTCAAAAACATCAACTTCCTCACCATCAAATGATGCCTGCCTCAGTTAATCAGCTAGAGTGACATCAACAGGGAACAAAATTCGCTGAAGTCCATTACTTTGCTCTACATACAAAATGGGTGAATAATTTGAATCAAGAGTGGTCACCAAGGTCTGCATTCTCTCTATATCTGATCGGGTTAGTGTACACAATTCACTTGAAGCAGCAGGTACAATGGACTGAGCAATCCTCTCATTGCATCTTTTATAAACTTAATTAACAGTTGCTCAGTATGATGGATCATTGCAAGTCACAATTGATATATCACAGTCACAAGTGTTAACTCAAATTTTACAATATTCCCCTACCTTACTGATTGCAATAGAAAGTAATGAAATGATGATTGGTGTATCTCCTTGCACAGAGTGCTGAATGCGTGAAATGGACTTATGGATAAAGTTGCAGTGGGAAAAGCCTTGAATATTGGAGCATTTAATTACTGTGATAGAGACTATGCATCCGCTCAAGATGGGTGAGCTGAGAGGGACTGAATGGCTCCCAACTCATATCCACCTTGTGATCTGGGGAAGGGTGACAATTCTTTGTGAAGTCACAGTCTAAGGGTTTCTCTTAGTACATCACAGAAATACCTTGCATAGGTATAAGGGTTTGGAAATACCAATCAACAGTGACACAAACAAGGTGAAGCATTCAGACTGAGCAGGCTAAGTGAAAAAAAAGTGCTACCACATTAGGCAGACTGAATATACAGACAACGGATTACAGAACGGCATCAATAAACTTGCAGAATAGGCAAATAATTGACAAATCAAGTTCAACACAGATAAATGCAAATTTAGGAGCAGGAATAGGGAGGTCACATATTGCTTGGAAGGTGAAGGTTGAGGTGGAATATAGGAACAAAAGGAATACAAATATATCAAACACTAAAAGTTGCACTGCAGGTTTAACAAGGCCACATAAAAAGCAAACCCAAGCAAGACGTTTTATTTCTCAAGGGGCAGGATTAACAAGTAGTGAAGTTATGCTAAACCTTGGTTTGATTACACATAGTTTAGTACATGCAGATCTGGTCACCATATTATAAAAACAGGCACTAGAGAGGGTGCAGAAAATTATAAAGATGATTACAGAAATGCTTGGATATACATATCAGCAAAGAATTGACAGGCTGGGTGGGTTTTCTCTTCGAAAATGAGCTGAAGGGTGGCCTAATAGAGGTCTTTAAAATTATCAAAGGCTTTAACAAGAATGGATAGAGAAAGAATGTTTCCTCTTGTAGGGAACAGTATAACTAGTGGCAATCGATAAGATAGTCACCAAGAAATCCAATTTGGAATTCAGATTGTGGAACTCGCTACCATAGGGAGTGATTGAAGCAAATAGTATAGGTGCATTTCAGAGGAAATTAAGCAAGTATTGAGGGAAAAAGGAACAGAGGGTTACATGATAGATTTAGGATGAGAAAAGATGGGAGGAAGCTCGAATGGAGCATAAACCAGCTGGGTGAATGGCTGTTGCTGTACTGTAACCCTAAGTACTGTGATCCTATGAATGAGATTGGGTCTTTGGATTGAGCAGTAATTATAGACCAAAACAAAAATAAAAATACCTGGAAAAACTCAGCAGGTCTGACAGCATCTGCGGAGAGGAACACAGTTAACGTTTCGAGTCCGTATGACTCTTCAACGTTGAAGAGTCAAACGGACTCGAAACTTTAACTGTGTTCCTCTCCGCAGATACGGTCAGATCTGCTGAGTTTTTCCAGGTATTTTTATTTTTGTTTTGGATTTCTAGCATCCGCAGTTTTTTGCTTTTAATTATAGACCAATAGCTATTAAACAGTTCTAAATGACATTATGATGTATTACAAATGTGATAAACAAAACAGGTCAATACTAAAAAACAGTGGAACAAACTGCACATAATTTCTAGGATGCTAGAGTGCTGATAAGAGTGCACTGCAGATTCCAGGAGTCCAAACATCTTAAAGGGGAGGCAACTCTGAGGGATCAGGAGCAGGGGATGGGTGGGTAAAGGGAGACAGTGCTCTTTATCTGATGTGCTCTCTTCCTTCTTATTACATCATTTTAGTGGTTTCTAGTGGGATGTCACAAAGCAGACTGGCAGCAGGATCTATATTCGCAATGATCTGGTCCTGGCAGCATTTCAGCTGTTCAGAAGTCACGGTCGCCATAGTTCAATGCAGAACCACTCTGGGATGCAGAGACTCACTCAGTGACAACAGTGAAGCACTCTCACAGGGTTAGAAGCTTAATTAAACATTGGAGGAATTTCTTGTACACAAATTATATTTCCTTTGATTAATCAAGAAGTACAAAAATCTCTCCCCTTTTAAAAAGTAGAGAACGCTCGGATCCAATGAAGGTCACATGAGTCAGGTTAGAAAGAGTTTTTAAAACAATAACAGATCAGGAAAAAAAGTCTCAAACCATCAGACCCAACTCCTCCTGTGCTCTCTCTTATAAAGGACTCGAAGCACTGAGGGACTCAACTGCAATTTAGGAGCAACAGCTGACCTTGGGTCATTGAGTGTGTAGCTAAGAGCATCAAGTACAAAGCTGTTCAAGTGGATGAGCTGAATACACAAAGTCAAGTTGTCAGATTATGGATTCAGTGCTTAAGGAAGGCCTCTTGGTTAAGGCAGAGCCCATCCAAACAGTCAAAAAGCATTCCAGAAAGAAGCAATTATCACAGAATAAAAACAGTCTAAGGCATAGCTGATAATACATCCTGCACCTTAAGAATGAGCCACGGCCACTGGGTCGGGGTAGGAGAAGAGAGCCCAAGAGCGGGGATTGGGGATTTTGGGGGGGGCGGGGTGCGTGCAGAGAGAGGGTAAAGGAAGAAGCATCAGTCCGCTGTAGAACCAGAAATTTGCAACCACTCAGTATAAATATAGCAGGAGGATAACTAATAAAATAGTTACATGATCAATTTAACACACTAACCCCAGCAATAAGTTTGACAATAGCTCTGGCAAGTTAATAAAAGTCTCAAAGGATAATATTTTCAGTAAAATTACATGAATTTGGTGGCTCATTTTACAAAGTTACTTGCTGCTGGTCTCACTTACCTCTGACTCCAACTCCGTCAGGTTACCCACAATGTCTCTACAATCCACTGCCAAATCATCAAGATGATCCTGGAGACACTCCAGTTCCTACAAACACAGAAATGCAAACCAGCAATGAACATCAAGGAATGCACCATTTTAGAAGCAAACACTGGCCTTGTGCCCATTCCAGGTTCAGCAGCAATGCGGGGGAACAGGTCCTGCAGCAATCCCCCAGGAAGTCTGCATGTGTGTCATTTTCCAATGGAGTCATGTAAAAGGGCTTAGGAAAGAGTATTTTATAAGTTATCTAAATTTACACCTACCCAATCTCAAACTCTTATTTTCTTTGTGTATGTCATTCAAAACATGTCAATTAATAGTTTTCATTTTGGACAACATACATGACAAACCCAAGCCCAAAGTGTTTCAGTAAGATGCTGATTGCACCCTCACCATGCCCTAGGGCTGTCCATACTACTCTTCACATCTCCATGCACAAGGCAGGTACATACTAAGCAACTACAAAGTGCAACAGAGGGTTAGGGATAGTAAATTTTCTACACTGCAGTTACTTTTGTCAAGTGGACACAGCACTTCCTCCGAACAGCCAGATTGAAACCAGTTAAATTATTAGGCTAATCCTGCAAAAACCTCCCAGCTGAATGCGTACCTGCCTCTTCAGACCCCTTGCTCCTAACTCTCTGGGTCACACCCTGATAATACTGCATATGAGTAGATCTGGTCTGGCTTTACCTGCCCAGGATCTGTCTTTTCACTGCACCACTTCCCCAGGTCTATTATGCATCGTTCTTGTAATGCAGGCTCCAACTTCACATCCAAGGCTCGTTGATGAAGAATTCGCTGAATCTCTGCTCGACAGTCTCTGGATAACTGGATGGAGAAAAAATCGTTCTAGTCAGTTTGCCTTCTATCGTTTTCAAATAATATTTTGCACTGATGCAGCAGATAAACAGGTCATTTGGCTCACCAGGTCTATGCTGGTGTTCATGCTACACACAAGCCTCCGCCCATTTTTACTTCAACTCACCTCAAGACATCCTCTATTCCTATTTGCCTCATGTGCTTAGCTAGGTTCCACTTACATGCATCAGTACTATTCACGTCAATTGCTCAATCAATCTCTACACTGCTCATCTTTTTCTGTGGGACCAGTGACTTTAACAAACATGATTTTGAAGCTCCACAATACATGAACGAACTAATTCCTTAAAGGGTGGTTAATAATTCAGTACACTATAAGGCACAAGCACACATCAAGTTAGCATCCAATATTAAAAGCACTTACTTTAAATGTACACAAAGTACACAATGTACTGAAGAATATAATCCTTAAAATGAAACCTCAAGATTCACTCTTCACAATGTACCTTTACAAAGCTCAGCCAGGAGTTGAGGGACTTTACCATTACAAGTTAAGCACAATGGATTTTTGTTATAAAATAAAAGGGCTACCATCTGAATTTGGTAGCCATAAAGCACATTAACTCCAGCTGCCACACTTCAGCTTTAATAAGTGGGAGCTGAGGACATTGCCGCATGTAGAAAGTTCCAAATAAGAAGCGTATTACACCGAATGATTTAAACACTGAAAGTAAACTCAAGGGGGCAGTACAGATTACAACATGCAGCACATCAGTTAATTTCCCTTATGGTCAGTAGGAAAACTGCACTGTATACAAAGCTTATTGAAGTCTTCAGCTGCCATCAGTAATAGAGGAGCAGAGACAGAGACAATCAGGCACTACTCAACCCCAATAAGCTTAGTGGTGCAAACAAACGTCAGCATGTAAATGATCATTGGTTTCTGGAAGGAAAATCATCTGGAAATGGCTTACTGAAGGCCACACTAAAAAGCATCTGAGCATTATAGCCCTGCCTCAACATTTTTAAAGGTTTGACACTCACAATGCTGGAGGGCCTGCCACTGGCAAGCACTGTGCCTTTTTGCAGTATTTATTTTGGAGATCATTTCAACCTATCCAGCTCTGGAAGGGTCATGTCACACTAGAATGCATCACTTCCAATAACCTCTCCAAGCTGCAGGTACAAATCTACAAAGAATGTCAGGCGTGGGAAATCAGATAAATATCACAGTAATTCAAAAAAATAAAGCTCCTAATAAAAGGCGTTGTTCTTTCAATTTAACTTACCCTACAAGATGGTATCCATCTGAAACAGAGGCAACCACTAGTGTATCGCATTTTGTGGACACATTGCATTATGGGGAGGTGGTGGCATAGTGGTAATGTCACTGGACAATCCAGAGACCCAGGCTAATGTTCTGGGGACATGGGTTCAAATCCCATCACAGCAGCTGGTGGAGCTTAAATTCACTGAATAAATCTTGAATTAGTAGCTAGTCTCACTGATGTTAACCTCTGTCATAAAAACCCATCTGGTTCACTGATGTCCTTTAGGGAAGGAAATGTGGAAGTAGAAAAAAGGTGGAAGCAGAGTCTTTGAATATTTTTAAGGCAGAACTAGATAGATTTGTGATTAACAAGGTCATTCCAATTAGCCATGATCTTACCGAATGATGGGAGCTTGCTCGAGGGGCCTACTCCTGCTCCTAATTCATATATTCGTATGTATCTGCTGTCCTTACCTGGTCAGGCCTAAGTGTGACACCAGATCCACAGCAATGTGGTTGACTCTTAAACAGTCTAGCAAGCCACTCAGTTGTATCAAACCACTACAAAGTCTTAAAAAAAAAAACCGGACAGACCACTAGCATCTACCTGGGCATCGGAAACGACAATGGCAAATCCAGCTCTGCGAAGTCCTCCTTCATGCCATCTCAGGTCTTGTGCTAAAATTGAGGTAGCTGTCCCACAGACTAGTCAAGCAACAGCTTGACATAGCCATACTTACTGAATCATAGCTTACAATGTCACAGACACCACTATAACCATCCCTGGGTATATCCTCTCCCACCAGCAGGATAGACCAAACAAAGGTGGCAGCACAGTAGTGAGTTGCCGCATGAGTCCTCAACATCGACTCCAGACACCATGAAGTTTCATGGGCAAGGAAACCTCCTTCTGATTACCACATACCACCATCCCTCAGCTGACGAGTCAGTGCTCCTCCATGTTGAACATCAATTGGAACACTGAGGGCGGCAAGGGCACAGAACATACTCTGGGTGGGGGACTTCAATGTCCATCACCAAAAGTGACTCGGTAGCACCACTACTGACCAAGCTGGCCAAGTCCTAAAGCACATAGCTGCTAGACTGGGTCTTTGGCAGGTGGTGAGGGAACCAAGAGGGAAAAACCTCATCCTCACCTGTCACAGATGCATCTGCCCATGACGCTATCGGCAGAAATGACCACTGCACAGTCCTTGTGGAGACAAAGTCCCGCCTTTACATCGAGGATACTCTCCATCGTGTTGTGTGGTACCACCACTATGCTAAATGGATAGATTTGGAACAGATCTCAACGCAAACGTAGGCATCCACAATGCACAGTGGACCAGTCAGCAGCAGAAGTGTACTCAACTACAATATGTAACCTCACGGCCCGGCACATTCCCCACCCAACCATTACCATCAAACCGGGGATCAACCCTGGTTCAAAGAAGAGTGCAAGAGGGCATGAAAAGAGCAGCACCAAGCATACCTAAAAATGAGATGTCAACTTGGCGAAGCTACAACACAAGAATACTAGCATGCCAAACAGCAAAAGCAGCATGCAATAGACAGAGCTAAGCAATCCCAAAACCAATGGATGAGATCCGCAGTCCCGCCACATCCAGTCATGAATGGTGGTGGACAAGTGAACAATTAACAGGAGGAGTCTCCACAAATATCCCCATTGTCATTGATTTTGGGGGGGGAGGGGGCCAGCCCAAAGACAGGGCTGAAGCATTGACACTTACTCAACGATAACCCACTAACTCACGTTCAGTTTGGGTTCTGCCAGGGCCACTCAACTCCTGACCTCATTACAGCCTTGGTGAAAACACAGACAAAAGAGCTGAACTCCAGAGGTAAGGTTAGAGTGACTGCTCTTAACATCAAGGCTAAGAGTCAAAGGGAATCGAGGGAAAACTCTCCACTGGTCAGAGTCATACCTAGCACAAAAGAAGATGATTGTTGGAGGCCATAAACTTAGTCCCGGAACATTGCATGAGTTCCTCAGGGTAATGACCTAGGCCCAACCATCTTGCTTCGTCAATGAACATTCCTCCATCATAAGGTCAGAAGTGGGGATGTTCACTGATGATTGCACAATGTTCAGCACCATTCGCGGCTCCTCAGATACTGAAGCGGATTCTGTCCATATGTAGCAAAACCTGGATAATATTCAGGCTTGGGCTGACAAGTGGCAAGTAACATTCACGGCACACAAGTGCCAGGCAACAACCACCTCCAACAAGAAGGTCTAACCATCATCCCCTGACATTCAATGACATTACCAATGCTAAATCCTCCACTAACAACTTCCTGGGGGTTACCATTGACCAGAAACTGAACTGGACCAGCCATATAAATGCTGTGGCTACAAGAGCAGGAGAGGCTGGGAATTCTGCACTAGGTAACTCACCACCTGATTCCCCAAGCCTGTCCACTGTCTACAAGGCGTAAGTCTGGAGTGTGATGGGATAATCTCCACTTGCCTGGATGAGTGCAGCTTCAACAACACTCAAGAAGCACGACACCATCCAGGACAAAGCAGCCTGCTTGATTGGCACCTCATCTAACACCTTAAACATTCACTCCCTCCAACACCGATGCATAGCGGCAGCAGTGTGTGCCATCTACAAGATGCAGTGCAGCATTTCACCAAGGCTCCTTCAACAGCATCTTCCAAAAACTGGTGGCCTTCACCACTGAGAAGGACAAGGGCAGCAGATGCATGGGAACACAACCACCTGTGAGCTCCCCTCCAAGCCACATATCATCCTGATTTGGAACTATATAATTGTTCCTTCACTGTCACTGGGTTAAAATCCTGAAGCTCCCTCCCTAACAGCACTGCGGTTGTACCG
Source organism: Carcharodon carcharias (assembly GCF_017639515.1). NCBI lineage: Eukaryota > Metazoa > Chordata > Chondrichthyes > Lamniformes > Lamnidae > Carcharodon > Carcharodon carcharias. The sequence continues at coordinate 119,679,765 of NC_054473.1, read as the reverse complement.
CCACATGGACTACAGCAGTTCAAGGTGGTGGCTCATCACCACCTTCTCAAGAGCAATTAGGAAAGGGCAATAAATGCTAGCCTAGCCAGTAACACCCATGTCCAGTGAATGAATAAAAGAAGTAGTAAGCCCTGTGCAATAACTAAACACCTTTTAGACCACACTCCAGAACTCAGTCAGCACCTACTCATAAAACAAAATGCAGACCACCACTGAGCCCTTGAACGCTCATCTACAGAAATCAAGGCAGGTTTTAGTATAAAACGAAACAAACAAGTGTTAATGGGTGAATTTATTTGTGGACATAACTTTTCATCCTCAGCAGTGCAGTGCTGAACAGTTCAATTAAAGTGACTTAAAGTTCCAAGATTAAAATTTCATACCATAATGAAGGTGGTCAGTGCCACCTCAGCCAATAATGAAATACTATTTAGCTACTTAGAGCTGAGAAGGATTAGTTGGTTTATGAAAGTGGCTGCTTTAGACACTAATCATCTATGCCCATGATTACACTAATTACCCCATGCTGGATGAAAACATTCACCAGTCAGTTTCTTTGTGCATCACCCTTTGAAATGAAGACTTTGCAGGAAATTACATCTGGATAATCCATGGCCAAGCTCAGTTGTGATGCCACTCCCATGTCCAAGGTCTCTCTAAAGGAATGACCCCTGGACTGCAGACACCTTCAGCATAACTGGTCTATGAGGGGTGTGTGTGGAAAATTTTCTGAACCAACTCTTCACTCCAAAATGGTAAAAGCATGCTTAACATTGCACAGAAACGGAAGATCCATCATTCTCACCCTGCGTCCTTGTTCTTCTGTACGATAAGCATGACGATATAGACAAGAAAACACTGCTCCAGGGGGCAGCATCTCACTGGTTTGATTCCAACCCTGAGTATGGCAAAGTCTGGAAGCATCACCCTGGCACTTGCGATAAAGAACGGGGTCCAGTCTAAAGTTGGAAGCCAGAAGATATTGTTAGAAAAGTCGACAATTCTATTTTACAATCGAGATTCCCAATAAAATTACCACCCACTCTTTAATGGCACTTGGGTCATTTATGCAAAGACAGTCTACAACCAGAACACTGTGCATTGTATTGAGCTCTTAACTTGCAAGAGATCCCAAGACATCTTGCAAACAATGTCTTCCGTTACATTTCACTGAAATCACATTGGCCTGCGGACTGACGTATACACACATATTTTACAAGGGTAAGCTGAACACTAATTTTCACACAATATCATCTCATGATCATTCCATCCCTACACGTGCTTGGCATTTTCAGCACAAGTCAGCATCTTGAGGGGTGCATGGAAAATTAGTAGAAGCTCGTCCTTTTCAAAACATAGTCGTCATGGTCCTGCTTAGTGTCCCACTAAAGTGGACATTATCCAGCTATCATTAGAACCCTGTCTCCATGCTCCTCTGTACAGCCGGCAGTCTACTCCAATATAAACCTACACATGACAAGGTAACAGGCAATTCAGCGAAGTTCCAATCTAATTCTCAATTGGATGAATTCAAAATATTTCAAACAAATACTTTTATCTTTAAAAGCATTAAAAAAAATGGAGTCAATGCAAAAATCACTGGCAAATCTGCAATCCTAACTGTACAGTGCTGCTTATTCATCAGGTATTGGTTTATCAACTGTATGGAGCTCTTGCTTGTTCATCAGAAAAGGATTAATCACTGTACAAGTTGCCCTTTATTCAGCATTTATCAACCATTTTCAATTATGTTCAAATGGGTTCACAATCTAATAGGCATGAAAAATGCCTATTTACAGTTTTTTTGTGAAAGAAGTCAGCATCATCAGTATGTTTCACCTGTACCAATCCCCACTCCTCTTCTGTAATGATCAGCCTTTCTCTCCTGATGCTTGTGGTAAACAAATGGAAGGTAGATGGGCCATAAAGAAGTTCTCTCAGTCACCACTGTCTCCTGGAATTGCCTGCTTGCCTTTGGAGGTCAGATTAATAAATATTTGCCTTTCTTTTTTGTATGCCACTGATATTTACAGCATTTTTGTTTTGATTTTGACTTCAGATTTCTAGCAGTTAATGTTTGAGTTGTAACAAGCTCAGTTTGGTTACAATGTACTTAGGCATATAACTTTACACATGGGCTAACGCTTACTTCCAGTCACGGGAGATGAAGTACTGCAGCTCAAGCAGGCGATGTTCACACTCCTCCACCATCTTTTCTGTGTACAGGTGCTCCATCAAGCATGAGAGGATCCTGCCAATAGAAAATACAGTAAGTGTTAGAACAGCTTGGTTTAATCCATCCTCAAATACAGGACTGTCACTGGCAAAGCACAAAAGTCTGTCAATTGAGCAGCTTGCCTCAGCTAGCTGAAAATAAGACAGTATTGAAGCTTTGGTTACAATCACACAATGTTACTGGTGTTAATCTGCACATGCATCCAGCAGTTTTCCGTTTAATAAAATGCACTTGGCTTCTGTCTAGATATTGCTCCTCATCTTTTGAAAACGTGACTCTTGCTGGACTACGGTTCCACAGGCAATAGCAGCTCTTTCATACAAACTCAAGACTAGAAATAGAAAGCATAAAAGCTGAAGCCAATGCAAAAATTCTGTTAACATGCATACTTTCCATTGAGAGCCATTGGATAATGAACAAGAACAGTAACCCTGACTAGCTAATGGTATTGAAGCACCACAATTAATTTGCTGGTTGAGACTCAGCATGTATCAGAAATTGAACCTAGGACACCGAGCCTGTGGGGCTTTGTGCTTCTCTGGATGATGCCTTTACCCAAATGGCTGTTTGGCACAGGAGAAGATCATTCAGTCACTCAAGCCTGTTCCATCGTTCCATTAAATCAGTTCCTCACACCATTTACCAGACTTTGTTCAATATCCCTTGACAATAAGAAACATCTATCAATCTCAGTCTTCTTGACCATATCCACAGTCTTGTGGGGAGCGAGTTCCATATTCCCACTGTGCTATGTGTGAAATAGTGCTTCCAGAATTCACTCCTAAATGGCTTAACTCTAATTTTAAGATTATGCCTTCTTGTACACTTTTATCTGGACTTGAGATTCCCAAATTTTGTTGCAGTTAAAGGTGCAGGCATACAAACAGAAGCCCAAGTCTAGCATCTCATACATGGACTCGACATACCCGAGATTAGAGCAGCAAACACCATACTTTCTCTGACTTACATTGGATCTCCATTGCGGATGTGTTTACAGGCTGTTTGGATGACAGACTCGCAGGCTTCATTCAGTGCTCGATCAATACGGTAGTCTGCACCAGGGTCTGTTTCTTGAATTAGGGACTGAAGCTGGAATGGGAGCAGAGGGGGCATTAAGCATGCACAGACTAACTAGAAATCTGGTCTGGGAGGCAACAAAGGAATGTTTACAGGTTATAATCAATTCCTTCTAGCTCCCAAGTTCTTTGGCCCTCAAGTACTCAAACAAAGCCCCGCACCCCCCCCAAAACTGTCTGAGGTTTGCGCTACATGCTATTAACGATGTAAACACATCAGTACACCTCTGGCTGCATTCTCTGTACAACTAAGGAGAAACTTTTGAGGTGCACTGTTTTTGTGGAGCACATATATGGTATCCCAGGTCATGACACTGATTTTCACTGCAGTCAAACAACTATTTCACTATTCATTAAGGCGTGGCATGCTAATTGCTGACATTAAGACAAGGTTTGTGTTGGGTTTTATTTTAATATATATTTTTTTTTAAAAAGTCCAGAACAGCCACACACGCAGACGCACAATAAGATTAGCCACTAGTGAAAAACTAAACATCTCATTAAAAGTGCGCCCTCCTGTGTTGACATTTAGCTTCCCCATGTAATCTCATTAGAAGCAATGTGGCGTCTTCCACTGACAAAGGCCAACAACATCTGCAGAACTGTCAACATCTGCTCTTGGTGTGCTGGAAATGTTCCCTTTGAAGGTGCCTTTCCTGTACGGTGCAGTCACAAGTAGAAAATGATCCAACATCAACACTGTCAAATGATATGTTGTAACTTAAAAATACCCAATCTACAGGTTAAAAGACCATGGTTTTTCTACCTATCAAAACACTTACTGACTGCTGGCAGTTCTGTCCCAGACTGCCCTTATCACCTCGACCCATTCTCATCAAACAGTGTAATGTCCGGCCTTTCCGGTGCAGGCCTGAACAGTGCAGTTCAATCTCACTGCGACAGTTGAGGACAATTTCAGGGCTCAGTGAAAAATCCTCCATTAGCATTCTACGATAATCCAACATCTCTCCTTGACATTCGCCGCTCACCTGTCGACCTGTCCAGTCAGGGAGATAATCAGTGAACATCAGCATCTTTGCACATAACACAAACCCATGAGCAGGAATTATTGGAGGTACACCCCATTCCCTAGCATCCTCTTATGGATTGCAAGACTATAACCCCCCTCCTTTTCCATGGGATGTACACAAAATCAAACTTAACAGTTCATGTACTATGACTTTTGTTGAGCTCTCTCTGTGGCCAAAGGGCATACATAAAGTTCCTATGATTTTTCAATGGCACTAAAATTTGTTTTCCAGAAGGTACAGAATTATGATCGAGTGACAGAGCTATTACTTGCCACATGCTAACAATAGTGTCTGGATTAGGAACTAGGAAAATCACACATCAAGATACAAATGCTTTTTTACAACTTTGAAGTGCGAACTCAAGCTTGGCAATCTGTCTGATTATTAATCCGAGTGTCTGTTTTTTCACTGGGTTGTCTGTCATCTTTTAAAACGTTACGTCGGATTTCCTGAAGTCCCTTTTTTTGGTTGGGCGTACGGCATCAACGAGCAAAAAAAACATCAGAACCCAAGCTATGATCCCACCACTGATCCGTTTCTATTCTCCCTGCTCCTCAGTTTCAACCTTGGTAAAAAGATGGGAGATCAGACGACATGCCTGAATGGAAACCATTGCCACTAACAGTTAACACTTACCTCGATGCACCGAAGATTCCAGACAGAGCAACAAGTAGGAAAGTCGAGCCTCGCGGGCACGCGGCAAGTTCTCTGCATTGCACCGATATTTCCTGAGGTCATTTTTACATGCCTTGGCCAGGGAGTAACTCACTTTGTAATCCTGAACGATCAGTTTCTGTCGTGTTGTGAGTGCCTCACGACACTGGAAAGGGAATAGAAATCATCATACTGCAGAAGTCCTCAAATTGAAAATACATTTTTACAGAACAATATGACTTTTAACAAGGTCAAGCAGCAGCATGAAGGATGCACCCCAGCCTCACGCAACAGGAACAAAAATTCCAGGATCCAAACTCCTATTTAATACACATAATACTCCTTGAGCACCTGACTTACCTCAACTCCATTTAATTTTGTAAATAAAACTGTCCATTTTCTGTTAAAGCATTTCACACAGCTGGTGAAAATAGAAATATTAAACTAGTAAGTAGTACATTCAAAATCCTCGAACTTGATATTAAAATCTTCTCTCGCGTTTACAAAATTCCTCAATGATCTGACTTCACACTAGTCATTTAGTCCTCCATCCCTGCATACATGGGCCTGTATGCCCCGGTTCCACTATCAGTGACACAGCCCTCAACACAACCCTGCCTCTCCAACTCTCTTTTGAACTTAGTCCCACCTAGTTACGTCTCTCATGACTCCTGTTACACCTAGACTGCCTCCCTTTGGCCCTCCTCCTGATTAGTGTCTGTTCCACTCTTTTTTTGTGAAGACTTTGGGATACTCTGCTATGTCAGAGGTGATACTCAAGATCAAGCTGTTAATGCTGAAACTACAATGGTGACTTAGTGCAGTGAAAAATTGTGACTTAGTGCAGTGAATTTCAGTTACTCTCAGCAGTGCAATTAAAATTCAGGACTAGAAGGGCTGAAACCAAAGCACCCATCAGCAATCTCGGTCTCTCTGATTAACAAAATACAATGGGTCTCCAGCATTGAAAGGCTTAATAGAATTACTGTTTTCTAAATTCATGATATGTCCTCCAACCCTAAAAAGGTGATGATTAAATTTCTCACAGCCATTTATTGAATGAAGTGACCAGAAATGAACCTTTACTCAATTTAGATTTATTCTCAAAGTGAAACAAGTGTTTAGCTCCTCACCCTTCTCATCACCCCAGTGTCAGTAAGCATCTATGTGCGCTCAACTGATGAATGCCCTCCACATGTTTATCCTTAACCTTAATTTATACAATTAACAACAATTCTTGCTGCTAAGCAGTATAGCTCCAAGATGATCTATAATTTCATACATATTAAAAGGCAAAAAAAATCATAATTGTAATTCCTGTTAAGGCAGTAACAAGGCAATCTCCACTCAATACCCAACCGTCGGATTGAAATAAGTCAGGTCCAAGGGAAGCCTTACAACAGGATTGTTTGCCATTGATAGCAAAAGGTCATGGCTTTAGAAAGGATCGAAGTTTGTCCATGAGAATTTCATGGCATAACCAGGTTTAGTTGGAGTCACTGCAACAAGGAAGGATATCTCATTAATTTAAAAGGAGCAGACTTGGAGAATCTGCACAGGGCTTTGGTCAGGCTATCCTGCTATGAGACAGGACTTAATCAGGAATGGTGATGGGAGAATCTGGGGCATTGATTATAAAGGTATGATTCTGAAGACTGTTGCTTGAGAAAGCTGTCCCAATTTTGGCACAAGTCCCCAGATGTTAGGGCTTTGCAGGGTTGACTGTGCTGGAAGTGCTTTTTTGTATTCAGTGCAGAGGCTGATGCCATTCGGTTTCCTTTTTATTAGACTTTTTCATAGCAGTTTAATACAACTAAATGGCTTGCAAAGCAATTTTACTTTTACAGGTGTTGAGGCCTGGAGTCACATATAGGCCAGCTGGGTAAGGATGGCAGGTTTCCTTCCCTAACGGATGAGTAGATTCTTTGGACAACCCAGCAGTTTCATGGTCACCATTACTGATACAGTACTAGCTTTTTGTTCCAGATTTCATTTTAATTAACTGAATTTAAATTGCCCTCTTGCTATAGTAGGATTTGAACTTCTCTCCAGGTCATAGTCCAGGTGTTTGGGTTATTAGTTTATTAACATAACCATTATGCTATCATACCAGCATTGATAAGGTTACTGAAGTTATTGTGTACATTAATCTGTTAACGTATTAAATGCCTCAAAGATTGGGCTTTGTGGCCTGCTGCTGAATGTTGATTTGTAAAGTGCAGTCAATTAAAAGAATTACATCCCTAACAATCATCTCCTCTGAAGCTGATCTCACTCTGCAGGTGGGAACTTGGTTGTCTGTATATGTGTCATATTTGCCCTCGTCACTGCTCAACATTCCAAAATTCTCTTCAAGTAGAATACTTGCACCTCAAAAACTTTGTGCACACAACAGCAAAGCAACAAATACACTTTAAATAACGCCCAGTAGCAGGATGGCCTCCTATGAATTTGTTTTTTGTACACGGGGGGAGTAAACTCGTGAATGAAGTGAATTTTTATGCAGACATGAACATTTCTACCAGCGACCGATACAAAATGGTTGAGTGATTAAAGACTCTGAATTTGTTCCATAATGGGAGAATATGAAACGGGAGAGGGAATGTTAGATTACTGCCTCTTCTCTTTGGCTCTAATAGCAGTCTTTATTTTACTGTTCATCCTTCAAGGGATCAAACTGAATAATTATAACAGAAACTAGATATCATTTTCATTTACATCTAGATTGTATTGAGCATCAGAACAGGAAACTAGATGGGATTATCTGGCTTTAAATCAAGTCTCATCATGCATGTCTGTTTTAACAATTTAAAATGTTATGCCTGAAAAAATTTCAGGTTGAATCTGGCAGCCATTTTGTAAATGAACTCTTGGTGCTGCTCCTTGACCATGCATTCAATTAAGTTCCACAATTCTGGGAGATTGTACTTAAGCAATGCTTACTCTGGAGAACACTGCTAATGACTTCCAGCATCTAAAACGTGGCACATGTAAAGCTGCAAGCCAACAGCTATGCAATTTAACAGGCATATTGCAAACAAAACCCATCTGCTTTTCATTTCCTTAATAACTTGGCCACGTTTAGAACGGCATGAATTTAACCTTTCTGTGACTCAGTGGTCACTACATTACCAACCACCAAACTCAATTTTGGGGACATAGGTTTTATTTCTACAAAGAACTCCAAGCTGGTAGATACTTTCCCCATCTTTCAGCACACAGCAAAGCGAAGCACTTATATATGCATCTGAGTACGCATCAATCCAACTCGCTTATATGAGTTATGCAAACAAGCAGCAAAAATACATAAAATCCAGTTATATAGCAAGTGGGCACTGATTCTGGGCCAGTTCAAGATCAAAGGTGAATGCTAGTGCTTTAAGGGTGTAAGGTTATATCCAGCATTCCCACAAATAACACCGTAAATTTGGACACCATGAAAAATTGATACATAAAATTCTCAACCAACAGCATCAGCAATAATGGAAGATAAAGATGGAGTTGTGGTCTGAAGCTACAAAACCACAAGCTTATCAGGGCAGTCCCAGCACTCGGTAATTTGGAGCTGTTCAACTATCAAAGAGTTGCAGTTTAACAGGTCAGATATCCCTTTAGGCCTTACTAATTTTGAGAAGTGATAGTTGGTCATTCCAGGTCCAATTTCTGAATCACTATTATGGGCATTGATTCTTGTGCAGGAACTGAGAGCAAACACCTGTGTGTCCAGGGCAAGATTCAGGCATTGATTCCTTACTCTTCACTCATTTTTGTTGAAGGCAGTACATAGGTGATGCAAAAATACAAAAGCACTTATTGTTAGATCTTGTGAAAACTAATAAGGAATGTGCAACCTGCTAAACTCTGCAAGTTAAACTTGCTAAGTTTTCTAACGTGCATCTGCCCAGCTCAACTTTGTCCAAATAAAACTGAGAATATTTCTTGGGAGTAGAACACTCTAATCCAGAGATGTAGACATGCAAGATGACTAATTTATATACACATGGGAGTGTACAATACTACCAGGTCACTTTGCAGTCAGTTATTATATAGTCAGCTGCACAGGTGTACATCTAACCTGCAGGTGAGTGTTGTAGGGTAACAGACATTCAATGAAAATACAAAACAAACATTACGCTTCAAAGAACAACTTGGAAACCAAATAAAATATTCCACTAAAACAGCAAAGGACTCCACTGCGGCAGGATTGAAAAGATTAACGAGACACATATTAAATGTTACAATTCAAACAAAAATATAAAAAGCAGAGTAATACTAAACAAATGGGAACTTCTACATGTACAGAAACAAAGGTTGCAATCCCTGCAAATGTAACATGTCAGTGGGAAGTGGCTATTGGAACACCTTGAACCAGCAAGTGGAAACCTGCACTAAAAAAATGACTGGCAAATCATTTCAAATGAGGCCAAGATATAACAGTGGATTGCGGGGGGTGGTGGGGCAGCAATAATGATGCTCAAACCAACTGGCTGCTTACCTTATCACTCATGGCTTCTTCAAACTTGTGGTTGAAAAGGCACTTGTATACACGGCCCTCTCCACCCTGAATCTACGGAGTCAACAAAAAGGCAGAAGGATTAATGACCAATAGCAAGGCGTGGTCGAAAATTGCACCAAATAGGTGCAATTTAAAGCTGAATGCCATTTACAGAATGAAACCAAGAAGAAACTGAAATTGACAAAGATGCAAGGCGCCCAAGTATCATATAAATGCAAGCTGTTGCTGCACTGTCCTGGTTGTTCAAGGATTAAAGGACACCTTCATAGAATTGTACATTAAAACTGAAGCTGAAGCTAGTGTTACAAGAAATCCTGAGGGCTCCACCCCGCCAAGTTGATACTCCAGGGCTTTTTCCTAATTACAGGATGGTGGGGAGTTAAAATTTTCAATGCTCAGGTTGAACAATCAGCACAATACTGCATAATGTTAAGACAGGAGCCCACACACATTATTCCTATTTACAATCATCCTCTACAGGTCATCAAGGGAAACCGAATGGAGATTCCTCCAAACCACAAAATGGCAAATCAAGCTGCTGCTCTTCTCTCTCTACCCTCCCAGTTAACATCTAGCCATTTCAGAGTAGATTGCCTTGCCCGACTTCCCTCAAGTTAAAAGAAAACAAGGAATGACATTAAATATACAATGGTTTATACAATGCTTTGGAAAACTGCTTTTCAAATTTGTTGTGAAACAATAGCTGAACTAATTCATATACAATGGAGTTTACCTCCATAATCAGGAGTACATTAATAAACCAAGCCAGTATTAGATTACAGGGTTGTCACAAGAAAGCAGTTCCAAATTGGTGGGTATACAATGCCTTCTGTGATGTTAGTAGTGGAAGTAGTTCTTCCAATGAGCTTGATATTTCCCTCTGCACTTCCCCCACGCTTCCAAATGGAGACTTGCTTCAAATCGTGACGTTATAAGATATTTATTTGAAACTCACTCCAGCCACATCACCACTCCCAATAAAAATTAAGTTATTGAAAGTTGAAGCCTTATGTTTAAAAACATAATTCCCTTCACAAAGAAGCTCGAGCTTGCAACAGTGCACAATTATCTCCCGTACATCTGTTAATAGCCAACAATTGAAACAAACTGCAAATTAATTAAGCTCAAAAATCTGGAAAGGAAGTAAATGTGGGGCAACAAAAGCAGGGTCATAAAGGCATTTAAGATATCCAGTTACCTATCACATTTAATATTGGTGAAAACAATAACAGTTAATAAGATAAAGAAGTTATGAGCAATTCACATAGGTATCCCACAGAATAAGCTACTTGGGAATCAACATCTTGAATTATCAATTTTCGAGCACTCTATGGTCTGGGTATCTTGTGATTTAATTGAGAACATTTCTGAACTTTTGATTCTCAGGGGAAACAAGACAGATTAAATGTATGACATTAAAAATCAATTCTATCAGTTAGTTTGTACTCAAATCTTTTATTTTGAGAACCCAAACATCATGGAAATATTGTGCATCCAGAACTTGCTGTCCCTTCTCCCAGTTTTGACTATTACATGCAAAAATATATCCACATTTTTAAGTCTTTCCAGAGTTACTGGTTTTCAAAACATTGCCAAGTGCCCACTTTTACCAGGTATGAGACAAAAAGTGCCACAGTCAAGCATCCCATCAGATTATCCTTTTCCTCTCCCACAGGAAAATGCCACAGCCTTCTCTGATCTTGCCAGCAAGAACCAAAAACTCTACAGTAGGATTCAATCTTGTGACCTGCCACCACACTCAAAATCAACAATCAGCACCATCTCTCAATTTCATAAACTTCAACTGTTGTCCATATCCTTACCCACTGAGACTATGTTCTGGAAATCCCTGAACGCCACTACATCTTCATCCCCTGTTCTTCATTGAAGCCCCTCCTTAAAACAGACTACCTCTTTCGTCAAGCTTTTGTCCACCCTAACTATCTCCTCCTTTATCCCGACATTCATTTTTGCCCAATTGCACCAAGGGCTTCACAGAGGTGTATGCCTCTACGGTCAAGGCAATTTATAAATGAAGACAGTTTTGTTAATTTTAATAGCACCACTTAATGAATGCAACACAAAGATTAAGAAAATATCAACCAAATCTCTGAAGCTTCTGTCCAAGTTAAGAACGAAATTCCTAAGCTATTTACGCAAAAGGTATGGACTCAGCAATCTGAAACGCAATTACAAAATTTGCAAGTGACACCAAATTTGAGTATAGTTATGACTGAGGAGGGCTGCATCAAAATAGAAGACAATATTACTAAACTTGCAGAATGGTTGTGGAATTGGCAACTTAATTTCAAAATAGCTAAGTCTGGTGTATTTTGGTAGGAAAAAATAAAGAAATCACACAGTCCTTAGAAAATAAGTGTGTCTAATTGGGATGGAGGAGGCAAGGGATTAAGTAGTACAGATAAACAAATGACTTAAAGCAGCAAGGCAGGTTAATAAAGCTCATTAAGAAGGCAATCAAAACATTGGGGTTCAATTCTAGAAGGAGAGAACTGAAAGTCAGAAGTTACATTAAACTTGCACAGAACCTTGGTTAGGCCATACTGGAGTACTGTGCACAGTTCTGGTCTCCATACTTATAAAAAGGATGTAGAGACATTGGAAAAAATGTAAACATGTTTACTGGAGTATTTGAATTGAGGGGTTGTACTTTTCAACAATGATTTGACAGGCTGAGTGAGGTTCTTTATCTGAGAAAAGGGAAGGCTGTGGCGTGACCTGATGGACATCTTTAAAATTATCAAGGGGTTCGATGGAGTAGATGAGAGGATGTTTTCATTTACGGAAAACACAAAGTAGTAGCCATAAATACAATAGCAACTGATGAATCCAACAGGGAATTCAAGAGAAATTTCTTTCCCCAAAGAGTGGCTCAAATGTGGAATTTGTTACCGTAAGAAGTTGAGGTGAATAGCATCAATGTTTCTATCAGGAAAATCAAGAAATACATGAGGAAGAAAAGGCTATGCTGATATAGTTCAATGACAAGAGGCAGGTTTGTATGGAACATGAACACTAACATGGGCCATTTGGGCTGAGGGCCTGTTTCTGTGGTGCATATTCAATGTATTTTCTACTTCAAGGCCACTTTCCAGTTTTGAAGCCAGTCACAATGCCATTTTATAACTTCCCCATCAGAATACCCCAAAGCATAATCAGTGAACAGGTGGGTCACAATCTCCTGCCTGGTGAGATATGCAATCTTCAGAAAGTTAACTGTCAACCAAGTAAGTTGGTCTTTATTCTGTGACCATATATTTTTCTTACACTGCAGACGTATGGCCATGCTCTCAAAAATATCTGGATGCTACAAATAGAAAATCCGCTAATCTTACATACATAAACACCAGCAATAATACCATTGCCCCAAATTATTTGCATTTGCAAACCTGCTAAACAAGTAGTATTTAAGAGTGTACGGAGAAAAGGGGTGGGGGGGGGGGGGGGGGGGGGGGGGATTTGGAATATCTGAATAGCTCTTTCAAAGACTGCTCAGGCACAATGTGAAGAACAGGTGCAAAATTTCATAACTGCTCCAAGGACAATCCATACTTTATCCCTTTCATGTTGATACTCAATTTTTTTTGCCAAGCTTATTTGCTCTCTAATAGAAAACATGGGATTGGTTGCTATGTTACTGCATGACCTAAAGAGCTATCCTTTTTGTAACTGTCCCAAGATGGCAGCCTATTTTCAAGAACCAACAACTTGGTTGGTAAATATTTTTTTAAAAAATTAAAACCCCAATAGGCCAGATAAACAATGCTTGATATTCTGCCCTACTTATTTCAGCTTTTCCTGTCAGCAAAGAGTACTTAGCTGTGGAAAAACAAACTACCAATTTATGACATGGAAATCAGGCATGACCTTCAATGACACAACCCCCTTTTTAACTGCATGCTCAGCACATGGATTACTGAATTTTCAAAAGTAGAATTATACTCTTACAAGGCGAGGGTGATAAAAAATGTATCATGGCTTTCACATACTCCTCTTTCATGCTCATGATTCCTTCAAACATCCTTGCATGCAAGGTAACATCCAAAATATTTCTCAATGGGGTTTCAACACTGGGTCAAGTTTCATATTCCAATAAATGCTAGTGCAAACTGAAAGCAAATGGTTACTGTACATGGGCACTTCTGATTCTTCTTTGCTGCTATTCCTTTTTTCTTTCCCTCCCAACCCAATTCAAACCCTTCACCATTTTGCACCAGCAAGGTAAACTCTACAACATTTGAAAACCTAATATTCAATGTTACCCTCAGTGGACAGCATGTTCTGTAGGATAGCATGTTTTGTAAAGAGCATGTCTTTTTATTTCTGCTGTACTGTGGGTTAAAATTACAATGCCTGCAGTTTGAAAGACATGTCTACTGGAACAGTGTGAGGGACATACACAATGTTGCTGTCCTGGAACAGTGTGCGCCATGAAAGACAGGATGGTGCCAAGGAGGAGTCTGGTCTAACAGGGAACTGCCTGGCAACATTTTAATTGGCTCCTGACCAGGTTTGAGAGAGCAGTGCAGCACAATCGCTCATAGCCTGAAAAGAGAAAAGACCTAAAACCTCTTTCTCCTGTGTAAGATTCCAGTAACTCTACAATAATAGCCAGCTGTTTTTATTCCGTCATATCTTTATAACCTGTTCTCTGAAAAACCCGTCAAGAGGAAAAGGGGAAAATCACCATTAGAGACTTGAAAAGCAAGTGCTCAACCAGTGAACTAAAGACTGAAAGTGCTTGGAAGACTACCTCATGTCATCAACGAAGAACTGAAAAGAATTTGGAAGACATCAATCAAAATCAACCCATCGAATCCTGTACTCTGGAATTGATGTTACTGAACTGTTTTATTCTGCCCTTAAAATCCATGTTTTTGTGTGCCTGATGTGTCGTATAGGTGTGTGTATAGGGATTTAAGAAGGGGTAGAGGTTAGGTTATAGAACTAGAAATTAGCAGTTCATATTTCTTTTGCTACTGGTTAAAGACAATTTGTTCAATAAAACAGCTATTTATTTATTAAGTTTACAAATCTGGTGCTCATATTCTGTTAACCTAAATTAAACAATTACGTGGTTTGATCAAACTTTTCACATTTCTCGTGGCTCAGGTAACTGTGGGCCTTGATAGTACGCTGCGATATCCCCAATGAGTCTTGAGAGTTTCTAGATTTAGTCACCCCACCATTTCAGGCTAAGTAGCCAGAGAAGGAATGGGTGACCACATGCAGTTAAGAAAAAGATAAGTATTGCTGGAGTCCCCTGAGTACATCTCACTCTCCAACCAGTATTGAGTTCTGATATATTTCCTGACTTGGAAAATATCTCAGTTCACCGTCACTGGGTCAAAATCCTGGAACTCCCTTCCTAACAGCACTGTGGGTGCACCTACACCACACGGGTTGCAGCGGTTCAAGAAGGCAGCTCACTACCACCTTCTCAAGGGCAACCAGGGATGGGCAATAAATGCTGGCCCAGCCAGCAAAGCTGCCATCCTGTGAGTGAATAAATTTTTTTTTTTTAAATTAATGGCGAAACTGACTATTTCTCCGGGGTGTGCAGCCAGAATCCATGGCACAATAGCTGGCTTGGCTGTACAAGTGGAGAGAGGAAGATTGGAAAAGCAATAGCGATAGGCATTTCAGTGGCCATGGACATGAATCCAAGATCATGCCAGAGTCAAGGATGTAACTGAGTGGCTGCAGAGCATTCTGAAGGGACAGGGCGAACAGCACATGGTCATGGTCCATATCAGTGCCAATGACATAGGGAGAAAAAGGGATGAGGTCCTACAGGCAGAGTTTAGAGAGCTAGAAAAGAAACTAGCAAGCAAGTATCTGATTCAGAGGTTTTTTCCCCCCAGTCAGAGCACTAGTGGCATTAATGTACAAAATCCAAGCAATTAAAACGGCAACTTACATCTTCACAAAAGCGCTCTCGATCATCTCTGCAGGAGAAGTACAGATGTCTGTCTAGGTGGAAATCATCTGAAGAGAGTTCAGCTACACGCAGGATGGCTTTCTTACAGTTATCAGAAATTATTTTGTCTTCGCTCACCAAAGCCTTTTCCAAACAGGATACCACCTCTCCTTGTGAATGTACATCCTGTTTTGAGAACACAGACAGTTTAGAAATGTCCCATACCTCTCCAGGGCAGCCAATCTGTTTTAGCTAATTGAACATCTTTGCCTACTGGCCAGTTGAGAAAAGCATCTCCATGTTTCTCCCAACTAAAACACCCATCTGCCCTCTTGCCACGCCCCTCTGCTCCCCACACAAGCAAACAATGTTCAGCATAACAACAAAAAACTGCAGATGCTGAAAATCCAAAACAAAAACAGAATTACCTGGAAAAACTCAGCAGGTCTGGCAGCATCGGCGGAGAAGAAAAAAGTTGACATTTCGAGCCCTCATGACCCTTCAACAGAACTGAGTGAAATTAGGAGAGGGGTGAAATATAAGCTGGTTTAAGGTGGGGAGGGGAGTGTGGTTGTAGGGACAAGCAAGCAGTGATAGGAGCAGATAATCAAAAGATGTCACATACAAAAGAACAAAGAGGTATTGAAGGTGGTGATATTATCTAAACGAATGTGCTGATTAAGAATGGATGGCAGGACACATAAGGTACAGCTCTAGTGGGGGTGGGGTGGAAAGACTAACAGGGCATAAAAGGTACAGATTTAAAAATAATGGAAATAGGTGGGAAAAGAAAAATTTATATAAATTATTGGAAAAAACTTCTCTTTCTTTTGTTTTTTCCAGTAATTTATATAGATTTTTCTTTTCCCACCTTTTTCCATTATTTTTAAATCTATACCTTTTATGCCCTGTTAGTCTTTCCACCCCACCCCCACTAGAGCTGTACCTTGTGTCCTGCCATCCATTCTTAATCAGCACATTCGTTTAGATAATATCACCACCTTCAACACCTCTTTGTTCTTTTATCTGTGACATCTTTTGATTATCTGCTCCTATCACTGCTTGCTTGTCCCTACAACCACACCCTTCCCCCCACTTCTCACCTCCCCCCCCACCTTAAACCAGCTTATATTTCACCCCTCTCCTAACATTACTCAGTTCTGTTGAAGGGTCATGAGGACTCGAAACGTCAACTTTTTTCTTCTCTGCCGATGCTGCCAGACCTGCTGAGTTTTTCCAGGTAATTGTGTTAATGTTCAGCATATCCATGTGATGTTACACTGCAGCATGTCTCATCCTTTGGACTGACTCAAAATGAACTGTGAATCAGACAATAAAATAAAACTAAATTATCAAAAATAATGAATGGTTTAAAGGTCTAGGTTTCAGAGCTTGAGGAACAGTTGGCATCATCAAGATTCACCCACAAAGTTGAGAGTTTTGTGAAGAGCACGTATATTGGTGTAGTCACCCTGCAGCTTAAAGCTAGGTAGTCAGAGGGGGAATAGGTGACCACCAAGCAGTTAAGAACCAAGCAGGTATTGCAGGAGTCCCTGAATGCATCTCACTCTCCAGCCAGTATTCAGTTTTGAATAATAATGGTGAGACTGATGGTTGCTCGGGAATCAGCAGCCAGAGTTCAGGACACTATGGCTGCCTCAGCTGTACATGAAGGTTGGGGGCAAGGGAGTGGAAACAAAAGGAAGATTGGAAAAGCAATCATCCAATTAAATTACATTCAATTTCACTTTATTGTCCATATGGAAATTCTGATGCATTGCTCATTCATTCAAAAATTACATAAGTGAATAAAAATGAAAAGATCGAAAATTAGCCTATCAGAGGTCTAACTTCAATTAAAAAGTATTAAAACTATTCCAACACATTAAAATAATCAGTTAGCCCCATGAGTGCATATCCTCATCCATTCAAACTCCTGTTAAAAAAGGGCACAAATGAGTTTAAGAATCGATTTATCTTGCATCTTGAGGGATTGTAGTCTTTTCCATGAACACATCCAACAATAACACTGAGGACAAAGGGTGATTCTCGTTGTTCATGACACTCTCAACTTTCAGTCAAAGTTTGAGAGCAGATTTCATCAGGGAAGATGTGCTCATCAAATATCCTCCCTGCCTGGTTCAACAATATCTGTCCTCTTTAAAACAGTCTACTTTCCTCAGATCACAGTACCAAGAGAGATGCCAAAAACAATGTCACTCAACAACAGCCATACAGAAGAGTTTCACGATTGTGGGACCTACTGAAAAGGCTTTTAATTTTGCGATAGTATAATCTGTATGTCCCTTAGCACATCTGTACAACGCTCCCTCCAATTCAACTTATCATCTACTTTGACATCCAGCTATTTGTAGCTGGTTACTACTTCAATACCCACATCATGAATTTTCAGAGGAACAATATAATTAACTGACTTTTTCCTAAAGTCTATAACTAGTTCTTTCATCTAATTTTTGTTCAGTTTAAGAGAATTGTCACAGCACCATTTTATGAACTTTTCCACTGAGTCCCTATAGTTTACTTTGTTAATCCTTATAAGGCCCACAAGTACCATATCACCAGCATACTTCAGGATCATTACGCCACATGCTCTGATCACCAATCATTCATGTAGGGGATGGAAAACAAAAGTGAAAGTACATGACCCTGAAGAGATCCAATCTTCATTAACATGGGCTCCAAGTAAATCTAGGAAACTAACATCCACTGGGTCCTGTTGTGAAAGAAATCATTGATTCAAAAGTTGGAGAGTGGGACTGACATCAAAGTTTTTCAATTTCTCAATAAGCTTAAATGGTTGCATCACGTGAAAAGCTGAAAAGAAATCAACCAAGGTAGTGCAAACACAGTTGCCTAATCTATCTGTATACTATTGGATCAAATGGATCAAGGCCAGAACAGCATCGCCCCTTGACTTGAGGTTGATACGCAAACTGCAACTGATCAAAATGTGGAACAAGAGGATCTAAATTACACTTTGACACAATATGCTCAAAATAGTTCATGCTTAGTGATAAGGTATAGCGATAGCTATATTTGATTCAATAGTTGGAGGAAAAGATAGGCATTTCTGTTGCTGTACACATGAATCCAAGAGGGCATGTTGCCTGCTTGCTGCTAGGAGCAAGGATATCACTGAGTGATTGCAGAACACTCTAAAGGAGGGGGGTAAACACCCAAGCGTCGTTGTCCACGTCAGTACCAACCACATAGGTAGTAAGAGGGATGAGGTCCTGCAGGCAGGATTGAGAGAGCTAGGAAACAAACTAGCAAGGACGACTTCAAAAAGGTAGTTCCGGATTACTCCAAGTACCGCACACAAGCAAATATAGAAACAGAGGAATACAGCAACTGAATGTGGTTGGAGAGATGGTACAGGATGGAAGGCTTTGGGTTCTGGGGACACAGACTGGTTCTGGGGGAGATGAGACTTATACAGGCTGGGTTGGTTGCACCTGAAGGAGCTGGGACTAATGTCTTTGCGAAGGGTTTTGCTTTTTCTAGTGGTGAAGATTTAAACTAACTTGGTAAGGGTGTGGGAATGAGGAGCTAGTACTTGAGGAAAATCCAGATGTAGAGAATTGAGAGACAGACAGATATCCCCAAGTAGGAAATAGAAAGGTATTAAGTGGAATTAAAGAAAGAGAGAATATAATAAGGTTAATTTAAGATTATTGTGGATGTATGTGAACGCAATTAGTGTGGTAAATAAGGTTGTTGAGCTGCAAGTGCAGATAGCCACGTGGAAATAATGTTGTGGCGGTAACGAAGGCCTGGCTCAAAGGGCAGAACTGAGTACTAAACATTTCTGGATTCAAGATGTTCCGGAAAAGATAGTAAAGGAAAGGCAACAGAGAAGCAAAGTTGATTAAGGAGAATATTACAGTGCTGATAAGAGGGTATCCTAAAGGAGCCAAGGGCAGATCCTATTTGGTTAGGGATAAAAAAACAATTGAGGTACCATTCCATTATTAGGTGTATTGTATAGGCCACCAACTAGTGGGAAATATAGAGGAATTAATATGAAAGGAAACTACAGAGAGGTGCAAGAATTATAGAGTAGTTATAGTGGGGGACTTGAATTATCCAAAACAGACAGAGATAGTAAATAGGATAAAGGGAAGAGAGGGGCAAAAGTGTGTCAAGAGAACTTTCTACTCCCAACAAGGAAGGAGCTCGATTTTGTTCTGGGAAATGAGATGGGTCAAATGAATCACTTGTCATTAGGAGAACATTTAGAGGAAAGTGATCACTATCATAACTAAGGAAGTTAAAGATAGTATCAAATTGAAAGAAAAGGTATGCAATGCTATGAAGATTAGTAGTAGGCCAGAAAATTGGGAAAATTTTTAGAAACCAAAGGATGACTAAAAAAATATAGAAACAAAAAGGGAAAAATTATAATATGAGAGTAAACTCGCAAGAAATACAAAAACAGACACAAAGCTTCTACAAATATATAAAAAAGGGGGTAAAAAAAAAAAGAGCTGCTAAAGCAAGCATTGGTTCCTTAGAGGATGACACTGCAGAATTAATGGGAAACAAGGAAATGGCAGAGAGGCTTTGAATAAGTATTTTGTATCTGTCTTCACAGTGGAAGAAACAAAGGGCATCCCAAGATTAGGAGAAAATCAAGAGGCAAAAGGGAGGACGGAAGTAAAACAATCACCATTGCTAAAGAAAAAATACCAGGAAAACGAATAGGACTTAAGGCTGACAAGTCCCTAGGTCCAGATGGCCTGCATCCTAGGGTCTTAACTTGTTGTTGCAGAGATTATGGATGCATTGTTCACAATTTTCCAAAATTCCCCAGATTCTGGAATGTCCCAGCAGATTGGAAAACTACAGAAATAACAACCAAATTCAAGAAAGGAGGGAGGCAGAAAGCAGGAAACTATAGGCCAGTTAGCCTAACATCTGTCATTAGGAAAATGCTGAAATCATTATCAAGGTGGTGGTAGCAGGACATTTAAACAATCATATCAGGCAGAGTCAACATAGTTATGCAAAACGGAAAGTGTTTGAAAATTTATGAACAATTGTTTGAGGATGTAAATAGCAGGGTGGAATCAGTAGATGTAGTATATTGAATGCCTTTTGGAAATCCAAGTAAGGTGCCAAGTAAAGTTACTTCACAAGAGCTCACGGTGTTAGGTATAATATCAGCATGGACAAGAGGGTTGGCGAGCTAACAGGGAACAGTTGGGATAAACGGGTCACTTTCAGGTTAACAAACTGTAAATAGTAGGGTGCCACAAGGATCAGTGCTGAGGCCTCAACTATTTATAATTTATATTAATAACTTAGGTGAAGGAACCAAGTGTAGTGTAGCCTAATTTGCTGATAGAACACAAAGGGTCTGCAAAGGGATATAGATAGGTCAAGTGAGGGCAAAAATTTGACAGATGAGTACAATGTAGAAAAATGTGAGGTTGCCCATTTTGGTGGAAAGAATAAAAAAGCACATTATTTAATGGAGAGACATAACAGAATGCTGCAGTAGAAGGATCTCGATGTCCTTGTAGATGAATCACAAAAAATTAGCTTGAAGGACAGCAAGTAACAAGGAAAGAGGCATTGAAGTAGGGCACTCTTGCTATAACTGTATGGGGCATTGCTGAGGCTGCACCTAGAGTGCTGTGCAGTTTTGACTTCCCTACTTAAGAATGATGTACTTGCACTGGAACCGAGTTCAGATGAAGCTCACTAGGTTGATTCCTGGTATGATGGGGGTTGCCTTATGAGAAAAGGTTGAGCAGCTTGGGCCTATAGTCATTGAACTTTAGAAGAATGAGAGGCAATCTCATTGGAACAGATACAATTCCGAGGGGGCTTGATGCTGAGAGGACGCTTCCCCTCATGGAGTCTCTAAGCTAGGGGGCACAGTTTAAAAATAAGTGGTCTCCCATTTAAGATGGAAAGGAGGAAGAATTTTTTCTTCTGAGGATCGTTAATCTTCGGAATTCCTTTCCCCAAAGGCTAGGTTACTGCTTTGTTTCAAGGTTGAGTTAGACAGATTTTTGATCGACAAGGATGTCAAGAGTTATGAGGGCAAAGTCTGCAGGGAAGTAGACTTAAAGCCACAATCAAATCAGCCATGATTTATTGAATGAAGTAGCAGGCTCAACTGGCTGAACAACCTACACCTGCTCCTATTAAGATTTAGGGTAGTTATGGAAAATGACACACAGCAATCTGGAGTAAAAACAAATTAATTGAGGGAAGGCTATCTTAAATGGGGTGATAACAGTTCTGGCCCAGGTAAACTGGAATCAAAGATTGGCAAGCAAAACTGTAACTGAACAACAGACTGCCTTTAAAGATGAGATTGTTAGTCAAGGTATATTCCCACAAGGGGAAAGGTAGGGCAAACAAATCCAGAGCACTTTGGACGACAGAAGAGATTGAGGGCCTGAACTTCCTCGAGTGGCAGAGTTGGATCGCCACTCTGCTGCTCCTATCTTACCCGAAATTTTATTTGATCCTGTCTTGCCTGACCTTCCGACTCAGGCAGGGCGATATGCAGGACGTGCAGCACATCCCTGGGGCCTAGCATCAAAGGCAGCTCTGTCGGATGCAAGCAGGCCCAACCCCCTTCTTTACAGTGGTAGCTGCTCTAAACCAGGTAGTTGGAAGGTCCAGCTAACTCTAAAGGTCCTTGACAGGCCTGGAAGAAAATGAGTTGGTTCGATTTGGTGTTTTGGGGAGGGGGGTGCGAAGAGTGAGTCTGGCCTGGCCTTGGGGTGTGTCTGTGGGGGGGGTTTTCCCATGGATGTGGGAGGAATCCTGTGGGTTGGAGAGCTCCCATCGGGAGGTGTAATCCATTAGGGTGGGGGGAGTCCCATGGGGGATCATGGAATGTGGAAGGCGTTCTGAGGAGGTTGTTGGGGGGGGGGGTGTCGATGTGAGTCTGTGCAATTGTTACCTATAACTTTTTCTGGGCAACTAATGATTTAACCCAGTCAGAGCCATCCGAGGTTTGCCATTTAAGTCGCATTGTTGGATGATTCCCAGCGCAGGGGAGTTTTTCACTTCCAGGTAATTGCTGGCACACCTTACCTGGGAACCTCCACTAAGGGTGGGAGATTTCCCCCCCCCAGCACACCTTTGGGGTACCGCCCTAATAAGACGCCCTGCATCTCGGAAGTTACGGCCCAGAGCAGTAAAATAAAGCAGGAAAAGGGGTGCCTAAGACAGGTGTCAGGTGGATAACACAGGTGACAACGAGGTTGAATGTAGATGGTTGAAAAGGGAATTGAGTAAAGAAATAACAGAATCAAAGAGTATGAAAGCAACTCGCAGCTAACATAAAAAGAAACTCAAAAGTCTCCCATTAGATATAAAATTTCCAAAGTGTAATAAAAGAATGGGCAGGGCTGATTAGGGACCTATAGAAGGGGATTTATTCATGGAGGCAAGGGGCATGGCTAAGGTATTATATAAGTACTTTGCATCTATTTTTTTCCAAGGAAGACAATACTGCCCAAGTCAAAGGGAAAGGGGAGGTAGTTGAGACACTGGGTGGGCAAAAACTTGACAAAGAGGAGATATCAACTTTAAGTAAAGCCAGCCTACCCAACAGGTCACCAGGACCAGGTGAGATCCACCCAAGGTTACTGAGGGAAGCAAGGATAGAAATTGCAGAAACACTGGTCATAATCTTCCAAACATCCTTTAGATACATAAATAGTGCCAGAGTACTGGAAAATTGCAAACATTACACCCTTGTTCAAGAAAGGCTGCAAGGATAAAGTTCAGGCTGGTCAGTTTAACCTTCAGGTGGTAGGAAAATGCTAATTCAAGATACCATTAATAATCACCTGGGCAAATTTGGATTAATTAAGGAAAGCCAACATGAATGTGTTAAGGGCAAATCTTGCTCAACTAACTTATTACCTCATTGAAAAACTCAAGCAAGTGGGTTGATGAGAGAATGCAGTTGATGTGGTAAACAGGGGGTTCTGGAAGGTATTTGATAAAGTGGCACATGGCAAGCAAAGTTAGAGCCCATGAATAAAAGGAACAGTAGCAGTATGGATACAAAACTGAGCAACAGGAAACAGAATAGTTGTGAAACGTTTTTCAGGCCGGAGAAAGATATACAGTGGGGTTCCCCAGACTCAGTACAAGGGCCAAGGGCCACTTGCTTTTCTTGATATATATGAATGACCTAGGCTTGGGTTTGCAGGGCACAAATTCAAAGTTTATGGATAACATAAAACTTGGAAGTACTGGGAACTATGAGGAGGATAGTGTTACATTTCATAGACAAAATGGTGGAATGGGTGAACATGTGCAGATGAAACTTCATGCAGATAAGTGTGAAGTAGTTTATTTTGAGAAAGTGGTTAATAAAGCATACCAGATCTTGGGTTTTATAAATAGGGACAGAGAGCATGAAAACAAGGAAGTTATGATAAACTGTATAAAACACTGGTTCAGCTTCAAATAGAATAGTGTGTCCAGTTCTAAGCGCCACACCTTGAGGAAGGATTTGAAGAAGCGGTGCAGAAAAGATTCACGAAAATGATTCCAGAGATGAGGATACAGAGAATTATGCAGATAGACTGGAGAAGCTGATGCTGTAGATCTTGGAGAAGAGGAAATTAATAGGGGATTTGATAAAGGCGTTCAAAATCCTGAGGAGTTTGAACAGAGCAGACAGAAAGAAACTGTTCCCTTTGACAAAAGGATCCAGAACCAGAAGACACTAATTTAAGGTGACTGTCAAATACAGGAGCAGTGACATGAGAAAAAAAACTTTTACATGAAGAATGGTTAGGATTTTTAAAAAGTTTGATAATTATCTGAAAGGAAAAATTTTAATAGCCACAGGGAAAAAGCAGGGAGTGGGACTAGACCAATTACTCTTGCAGCAAACCAGCACAGGTACAATCGGTCAAATGATCTTATACTATAACCATTCTGTGGTTCAATGAAATGCCTATGACACAACTGCCAGCAAGAAAGAAGTGGCCAAAATAGGCCCCAATGAAGTTAGTGGGCTTAAGCCACATAGGAAAATGAGATGAAGACATGAAACTGGCAGTATTCCCTGGTGGGTTTCCCCTTGAAGATAATGAAATGAGTTATTTATAGACACTGAAAAATTAAGTATTTTATTTCAAGCACAGTTGTGCAAACTCCTGCACTCAAATGGGCTAAATTTTAGATTCATCTTCAGCATCTGCACAGTGGGCTATTAATAGATTTGTGCACTATATTAGTCTCTTTTTTCTTGTGGTACTGCCCAAGCTTTAAAATTGATGACACATCCAATAGATCAGTCAAAAAAAAAAATACTGGCCAGCATGAAACAGAGCCATTCTGACCAGGAAGGTTCCAAGTTCAATTCTCAGTCTGCATTAAATGGATCCTGCGTGTTTTCTGAGAATGGAGAAAAGAATACAGAACTAAAGCTGGAGTTGTCATTCCTCCTGAGTAAAATCAAGGAGGAACAGAAGTTACATTGCATTTCAGGAAGGATGTAAAAGCTTCAGAGATGGTGCAGTAAAGATTTATGAGAATGGTTCCAGAGATGAAGGACTTCAGTTACATGGATAGATTGGTGAAGCTGGGGTTGTTCTCTATAAGGAGAAGGTTCAGATAAGATTTGATATGGGTGTTCAAAATCATGAGGAATCAGTAGATAAGGATACTGCTGGCAGAAGAGTCGAGAACCAGAGGACACAGGTTTAAGGTGATTGGCAAAAGAACCAATGGCAACATGAAGTTAGGGATGCACCGAGTATCACAGTAGTGGTTTCAATTGTAGCTTTCAAAAGGGAACCGTATAAGCCTCTGAAGAGAAAAGATTTGCAGGGCTATATGGAAAGGGTGGGGGTGTGGGACTAGCTCAGTTACTCATACAGAGAACTGGCACGGAGACAACAGCCCAAACGGCCACCTTCTGTGCTGTAACCATGCTATGATTCTACACTGCTTGAAGAGATCTATTTAGTTCTGATCCTCAGAGATTACCATTGAGAGTATATTTAATTTTTCTGACAAAAATAAACATTGCAAAAATAAATTGAGATACTTTTGACTGTTTCAATCCTATTTTTTGATAAATCTGCAGATGTATTGTTTACTCTGCAGTTATGCCCAGGAACAGTTGCCAACATAGGAGAGAGAAACAGATGTCACCAATATCTTTAAACATTTTGTACCATTAGGGACAGCAATGCTTCTCACCTTTGTAAAGGTTTGGGCTTTGAAGGATCACATCACCACTCCAGGGCATAGCACAGGTTCCTAAAAAAAACTTAAATAATGACCACACATATGCGCAACCATCAAAAAAAGAGAAATTAAAGGCACACCCAACTGCCTTCGACCGAGGATTGCTCAAGTCCATTGTCACTGCCAACAATATATTTGAACAAAAGCATCTGGATCAATGCTCATTTCAATTTTTCTTGGGTTAAGTCTGCAAAAACAAAAGCTCTGTCTCTCACGCTCCTCTAGCTAAGAATATTAGAAATGGCCAGCCAGCAAATGTATCTTCTTTGTTTCCCATGCACCACCTTCCTTGGCTGCTGTTTTCCTGCTCCTCCCTTAATTTCATCTTTCTGTCCCTAACACTTTCCCTTTTCCTCCTCTGCCTTGAACAAAGCAGGGGAAGCTGATCATGGAGAAATAAACAACATGACTGAACTTTAAAAAAAGTACACGGGGGCAGAAAGTTGACCACTGACCTCCCTCCTGAATGTTGGTGAACCTGCCCTCAATCAGACAATGCTAAAAGAACAGAACAGAGGGGCAGGCTTCAAACTAACTTGGATCAGGTGAAGACAATAACATCTCAGGTCAAGTTAATCAATGGTCATTTACCACAGTCTATCAAGCAATGGCCAACAAGTGCAATATGTCCAAGTTTGCTGACGATTCAAAGTTAGGTGGGAAAGTGAGCTGCGATGAGGACAAAATGTCTGCAAATGGATAAAAATATGTTGAACGAGAGGATCAGGTGGCAGGTGGAGCATAATGTGGGCAATGAGATTATTCAGTTTTGTAGGAAGAACAGAAAAATTGGATTTTATTTTTAAATGGTGAGAGACTATTAAACATTGGTGTTCAAAGGGATTTGGGTGCCCTTGCACAAGGAACCATAAGTTAACGTGCAAAGTACAGTAAACAATTGGGAAGCAAATTGTATGTTAGCTGTAATGTTAGCAATAAAAGCTAAATAATATTTCTCATGTGGGTGGAATTAAGGTTCACCAGGTTGATTCCTGAGATGAGGAGGTTGTGCATTGAGGATGAGCCTGTACTCTTGAGTTCAGAAGAAAGCAAGGTAATGTCTTTGAAACATACAAGATTCTGTGGGGGGATTGACATGGTAGATGCTAAGAGGCTGATTCTCATGGCTGGGGGAGTCTAGAATAGGGGCTGTAGTCTCCTAATAACAGGACAGGTATTTAGGGCTGTGATGAAGGGAGATTTTTTTTCAGAGCTGTGAAGCTTTGGATGCTCAGTTGAGTGTCATGAAGGCTGAGGTCAATATATTTTTTGATGCTGAAGGAGTCAAGGGATAAGAGGGACAGGAAAATAGAGTTGAGGTAGAGTATCAGCCATGATCTTACTAAATAGCAGAGCAGGCTCAAGGGGCTGTATGGCAAACTCTTGCTCCTATTTCTCAAGTTCTTATGGGTGAACTATATTTTGAGTTTAGCCAAATCATTTTATTGACAGGAGCGGGCAGCTGGATCCTGGAAGAATATTTTCATGCACATAAGTAGGCAACAATAAAGTTTGAGCCTTAATCTCAAAATATCATTCACAATCCTTAGGTTTAGAGATCAGAGTACATAAAATCCTGAAGGTACCAAAGACACAGCAACATACAACACAGAATTTGAGGTTGGGACCACAATGCAGTACTTCAAGAATCAGCTCAAACACAACCACAGGCACAGACCAAGGGTTGATCAATCCTTCTCGCAGGTCATAGAGTTTTGTTCCGGGAGGCTGATAAGGAGCATGCATTAGAGGTTGAAAGCTCTCTAATCCATCTGCTTTCAGATAAATAGGCGCCACTGAAGTCGTATTTCATCTCTACCATGCATAAAAAGGACGATTTGCTCAGCACCAAACTACTGATTACAAGTTCATATATTAATAAGACAGCCTTGTACACCAGCCTTGATGTTGTACAGTAGGAATTAGCTCAGACATTACAGCAAGCAATTAAAACCGTTTTCAGTTCATCAGCCACTCTAATAGGCTATAATTAGGTTTGCACCTATTGTTGAGTAGCTGTGGTTCCAACGGGTACCTCCCCAATTAATGCACTGAGTTTCATAACACAGCTGGTATTGTCCATTGGGAAATACCAAAACTGCTTTTTTAACTAGGTATAATCAGGGCACTTAGATAGGTAGGTGAAATGAGATCGTATTTTAAAAAGGAAATTAAAAATTAAGTGAAGACGACACAATTAGAGAGGAGAAATTGGACTCAAACAAGAGCTGGCCTGTGAATGGTCGGAAGGAATTGCACTATGGCACAAAAATATATGAGTATTCAACACCCAGATCAAATTGCAGTACTTTTCCAACAGGCTGGTAGAATACGTACAAATCTGACAAAAAAAAAATGATTCCAAATACAAAGTTCTGACAGGGCATCAGCCAGCAATGGCTTACACATTTGCCACATGGCTTCATTCTTAGTCTAATTCAACGGCCCTTCCTGCAAAACATTCAATCTCCACATACTTTTAGTCCATTGGCGACAATTCATACATTAATAAAATTACATATCTGCATCTGAAAACTAGCTTTATTGCATATTCAACAGATTGTCCGTGAAAAGTATCCATTTTATAAAACACAATAACATTTGTACTTGACAATCCCAACAACTTGTAATAATATAACACTTCTAATGTAGTAAAATGTCCTAAGGCATTTCACAAGAGCGTTATAAAGCAAAATTTGAGACCAAGTCACAGGAGGTGCCATCAGAGTAGATGAGTCAAATTTTACTCAGAGGTAGAAGCATCTAAAAAGGAGGAAAGCGGGACAGAAAAGTGTCAGGAGGCGATTCCAGAGCTTGGGGCCTTGGCAGTTGAAAGCAAGGTCGCCAATGGTGGAGCAATTAAAATAGAAAATGCTTAAGTGGCCAATGCCCAGGTATCTCAGAGAAACATGAAGCAAGAGGAGATTAGAGAGAGGGGGGAAGCACTGTTTTACCAGGAGTCAACATAGGTCACCGAGCACATGGGAAATGGGTGAACAGAACTTGGTGCAAATTAGAACACAGATAACAGAATTTCAGATGACCTCAAATTTATTGTACCTTATACTTTGTAACATTTTCAGCAATCACTGGACAGTCATCTTTTTTAAGTATCACGCAGATGGGTACCCAGTTCTATTTAGATTTATAAACACAAACTATTTAGGAGGCCCAAACTGAAGCAGCAGTACTCCTCATACAGCAGAAGTAATCATACAAGTATTCCCCAATTGCAGACACTTCACTGTGAGGGAAAACCGAGCAGAGTCAGGCATTTAACACAGGAGGTGCACCTCTTGGACATTCTTGCATGCACCTACTGCAAAGCAGCATGAGCAGAGCTCTGGAAGCTGGCCTCCTACCCACTCATCTACAGGACGGAGGCTGGGGATATGGAGTGAGAAAATATGGTAAGGATGCTACCCCCAAAACAAAATTAAGGCAATTCACTGAACCATGAAAGAAGCATCATTTTCCAGAATAAGTGCTCAGAAATAAACGGAAAAACATCTGCCAAAGGTACACTAATTTAATCGCACAGAAACTAGCCATTTAGTCCAATGAGTCTGTGCCAGTGTTTATGTGCCTCACGAGCCTCCTCTCAACTCTCTTCATCTCACTTATCAGCATATCCTTGGATTTCTTGCTTCCTCATGTGTTTATCGAAGTTGCCCTTAAACACATCCATAGCATTTTTTCAACCGTCAGTCAGAAGACTGAGAAATATCATTTTATATCATGTACCTCTACTGATGCAAATAACTTGTTTCCCTCCATGAAGGAAGAGAGAGAAGTCAAATTGCTGCATTAAGGTACCATCCATTTAAGTCAAATACAAAAGTAAAAGGGAAGTAAATTTGAATGACAATGGTAAATACTTGCAACGAACAAAACCTAAAGCTAACCAATATTCCTCCACATTTTACCAGCATGATTGACTGATTTATCTAAGACAGGGGTATAGGTTGTTGTGTATTTATTGATCCAAGGCAAATGTCCTCCTATCCTTTTAATAACTCCAGAAATGGAAAAAGGATTGGCATAATTTGAAAAAAACTGACACTCCAATCTGAATGATGGTGCCAGATTCATACTTTACTGCCTTCAAGTTCCTTGCACCATGCTCAAAATGACAGGCTTATGATGCCTTGCAATTAACGATGCAAGCCCAGGAACAGAGGAAGCAGCTAAGTATCAAACTACACTCAATATTTTAGTGCTTGGACACCAAAGGAAGAACATTTCATAATCTGACTCAAAATAGCTTCAAACAAACATACTTCAGATCATAAATAAGCTTGTTCAGATGAAATTAGCTCCATGTTTAGCCAGAGTACGTTCTTGCAGTAACCGTTTAGCAACCATAGCTTCATGAAGACAACAAAACCCCAACCTGCAAACAGCCAGCACAATCGTGACCTACACCTTGGCTAGTGGTCCTAGCCATGGAAACAACGCAGTACCTTCTCGCCAGGCCGAATGCTGCCACATTTGAGCTGGTTGATATCATTCTTGCAGCTGTCCATGAAACCACAGATGAGTTGGTAATCACTGAAAATGATGGCTGTCATTTTGGTTATGAACTGGCGGCACTGGTATTCAGTAATGTTTGCACGATGTTCGATCAAGCAGGAAATGACATAGCCTTTCCCTGGCTCCTGATCAGCACACTCCTTCACCTACACAAGAGAAAAGAGGTATTATAAGGGACACACATCTAAAAATATTGTTGCATCATCTAGCAAATCTCTTGCATTTCTATTTCCCGATATTACTATAAAGGTCCAAGGTTTAATTGCAGCTTTCCCAGACAGGTCCAGTCCAGTGGACTTGTACCAGCAGTGAAAGCCCATTGAAGGTTCCTGAATATGCAGCCTTACCTCTCTTTTAAGGACTCTCAGTGACATGTGCATTCCATAAAGCAGATAGAGGGGCAACTGGGTTCCTTTCCTCCAGACAACTCACTGGACCGGTGCTGCCAATGTGTTCTTCCACCAGTCTCATGGAGGTGCCAGACACTGGTTGACTTAGCAAGCCCAGGTCCCTAGAATGGGACGGTGCTGATGACGCTTGAGGATGTTGACTATTTGCTTTATAACAAACTGAGTAATATGAATGAAAATTGTCAGATTAAATTCAGCTCAAAAGGAATTAAATCCACAAAACACACCCTGCTTCAGAGATCACAGATTCCATTTGGGAGAAGCACCTGTCCAGGGCTGTTTCATTTGTGACATAACTTATTAAATACCTTAAGGAACCCCACTGTTCATATGGGGGGGAGGGGGGAGGTGCAGTGGGCAAAGAGAATGATCATGTTTGATTGGCAGCTCAACTGGCCAAGATATAAACTCAGAGCAGGAAGGTTAGAGATCAGAGACAGGAAGTCTTTGGCTTCCTGTTGAGCTGAAAGGAAAAGAAAAGAACAATATGCAGAAATTATGAATTAGAACTTAGAGAGCCTGCTTCCTAAAGTTAGAGCAACAAAATCCCTTGCATTAATTAGTTCTATGAAATTATATTTAGCCAATTTGGAAGAATATTGCCAGCCCAAATTTAATACAGCAGCTAGCAAAATCCTGAAAATCTTTTTGATCCCACAGAAGCTCACTGTACCAGACTAAGGATTAATGTCGAACACTGGGTTTCAAAAGCATCTTCACAAAATATTCCCATGTCCAATTTAAAAGCAACTTTTTATTTTTGATCAGTCATGCTTTGAGGTACAGAGATTGGCCACCTTAAATTCATGCACTTTACTTACTTCACCTAGGGTGGTTTTGCAAACTTCCCCTGCTGCAGCTTCAAATTTAGGGTCTGTAGTCAGGTTAAATTTGTAGTTCCACAACAGCTGAAAGATAAATTGAATTAAATTAGGGTCAATGATAAAGCACTTCATTATAAGTGCTAGTATCAAAAATCTGTTTTACATCATCGTATGGCACCTGCGCACTTATGAAAAATAAATCCTGTGTGACAACATTGTCTGTTGATATTAGATATATGCTAACAGCAAGATCAGTTTCTCAACCAGGAAGCAAATTATTTACTCAACGACACACCAACTCTTAATGCAGATTCCAACCAGATACCCACACTCAAGTGACTTCCATTACAGAGCCCAGTGCCAGGCTATGACTATGAATAACGGTTGTGTTTATTCAACATGGCTTCTGACTCCAGGGCCACAATTATCAAACTCTCAATTCTCATTAAAAATAGTAGCGGTGATTGCCAGAGCAGGTATGAGAACCTGTCTAAATTGACAACTTTCAAAAGGTCCTCAGCAAGCTGCACACAAAACAGCCTACTGGGTGTGTGCCATGGTGCTAACAATGCAAAATTGAAAGAATGGCTCATTTCCACATTATCTTAGGGGATCAGAGCACGATTAGGGGGATGTGGAAGTGAGGAGCAAGTGCTACTTTTTCTCCTCCCCACCCCTGAAAAAAAGAGCTGATCCAGAAATGTGTAACGGTTCTCAATACTTGAAAAAATATTTAATGGAAATCCAAACTTCAAGTGATGTACTTTCCAATTCACAAAACTGTATAACCAAAAGTTCAAACGCTTCCTTTGATCACCAACAATTTTCTAACGCCTCACCTGAAGACATCATTGCATAATGGTATGGTTCATCAGGTCTCAGCTACCTTCCAGTGCCTCAGTGATAAAATTCTACAGACCTCAAACTTCTATTATCCAATGTCTTATATCTGGTTGTTCTTTATCTCATACAAGAGAATGCTTTTCGTCTATGAGCCTACATAGTCAATGTTGGTTGGCTATCCTTCAGTAGAGCATCACAGCCAAACTCAACCCTGTCTAAGCAAGTATCACCTAAAACAGATAGTCCTAGGTAACAATTTGGACTGGGACTGCCAACTGTCTTTACCTTTCTAGTCCAGGTACCTGGTCTAATTGGATCGTCCCACTGGCTCTGGGAAATTAACCTGGAATCTGCTGGTCTGGATAACACAGCTATAAGTTGTCTTAAGCAACTGAGCAAATGGCTGAACAAGCTTAAATTACTATGACAATGAATAACGGTTGTGTTTATTCAACATGGCTTCTGACATCGCCCTCCAATAAGAAGGATTAGCAGTTAAGTGATAAAGCCAAAAATGTTGAAATCTTAAATCAACAGAATTTGACAGAAGTTTTGACATGTATAAAAGCGAGGGTCTGAAGACTTGGTTTACTCACATGGTTGCAGTCAGAGGAAATCTCATCATCTACCTGTCAAAGAAAATAGAAAACATTAACAGTTGCTAAATACATCAGCCAATTATATGTTGTTAAACATTTGGGGGTGGGGGAGTTGCTGGGTCAGTAGTCAAGATTCTTGAAGACATCCAAATGAAACATTTGACTCATTCCCTCTCTGCTGCATAAATTTACAAAATAGAACAGCTTTCATAAATAATTAGGCAGTTGTCTAAAGAATATGTGATCTAAAAAACCTAGTATCACAAATTGGAATGCTTCCTACAAAGCACATTATGAATGAGATTAATCTTAAATAAAAGCAAAATACTGCATATGCTGTAAATCTGAGATAAAAATAAATGCTGGAAAAACTCAGGTCTGTGGAGAGAAAAACAGTTATCATTTTGAATCCGTATGACTCTTCTTCAGAGCTAAACAGAGGTAGAAATGTGATGGATTTTATACTCTTTAAGAGAGGGTGGAGCAAAATAGAAGGTCAGGGACAGGTGGGAGCAAAGGAGGGATTAGTTTTAAAGATTGAAATCACTTAAGAGCTTGGGCATGAGTTAAATTCCAGCACAAAAATCGACCAAACCAGTGCAAAAGAGCAAGTTCAACCACAAATTACGTCCAGCACAAATTAAGTACCCACAATCTTTTGCATTAGCTCAAAAAAAAAATCCTAGAAATCAGTCCCACCCAAAAAAATTAATCTCCAGTTTAAATTACTTGTCATGGCCAATGTCTGAAAATTGTGCCAACTGAGGGCCTTCGAGGAGGCTCTTAAACAATTTTTAGGTGCAACACTAATAAACACCTAAAAAAAATTTTTTAAATTTACTAAATTTACAAATAAACCAATTACTGTACACCAATATAACTGTGATGGCATTTTCAGTTGTGTACAAACTTGCTGGTGGCCAACTCCAACTAACAATGTTTTTTTGTTGTGATAATCCCATTTACAACTATAATAATAAAGCTACATTAATAGCACTGAAATATATCAAGGAATACTTTATTGCAATTTTTGAATAAAATCATGTTCTAAAATGCTGTCCAATTGCGGTAGTTCATGCAGATTTTACATTCAGTGACATGCACGAGTTTGAGTAGAAACTTGATTTTAAAAATATTTCTCAAAACCAACACAATTCTGAGCAAAATTTGCACTCAGATCGTCAGCTGTGCCCAAAGTAGAATATTTACACATTATGACCGTTACTCTCGAATCTTGCCCATCTCCTCCACAAGGAAGCATAAAACTGGCAACAGGAACGAGATCACTGCAATTGAGAAACTCAACATATCAGTTCCCTGACTACTGCAGACCTCAGTTTACATGAAAGGGAGCTTTTTTTAAAGGCTGGAGCCTTTTAGAGGGGATCGATCAATAGTACACTGCTATGTTACATACATAACACAAAAAACAGGCCTTGGAAGCATTCACTTGAAGTGGCGCCCTTCAGCTTTTAAGGGAATGTTAAATGTCACCTGTAAGCAGGGGACTGCCAGCCTGCGGGTTTAATAAAAGATCAGCAGTGAGTGCCTAATTTGATGGAACTTCACCCCATCTGTGATAACAATTCAGACATTCAGCAGTTGACTTGTGAACAAAAAAAATGCATGCAAATAAATTCCTGCATATTTCTCCAGCCATGGTTTCATGCAGAAGCAAGCTGCTATGGAGTTACCCTTGTTAAAGATACCAAGTGAAAGCAACAAATCAACTGGCTTTAGTGAACAGCTGTTATTGCATTTTAGCAATAATTGTCGAAATAACCAAATCTCCACTTTCTCTGACATACACCCTCTGGGTCAGATTTCGGATTTTTAGTGCTGGCTGCGTCCCAAATGATGAGTTTCGATATTCTAACTATGCTCAGTGGCTGACTAGACACATGGAAGCTGAACTAGAATTACTCAGTAAGAGAAACATGCCTCAAGAGTTTTTAAGAAGCAGGGGAAAGTCAACAGTATAACATAAATTGTACATCTGCTTCCACGAAAACAAGACAAACTCCTTGAAGCCAAGGATTTGTCACCAGTTGTTGTAGTCTTACAGTTAAAGCAGTGTTACTGGCCATATGTCAATTTTTTTTAACATTGTTGATATTCAGGGATTTCAAATCATAAAAGCTTTCATCAGATGTTATTCCAATAATGAAATGGAGTCCATAAAGGGCAATGACACATATTTATTAAAGAAAAGTATGTTAGTAGCAAATTAAAGTGTGAAATATCAGAGGAGTGCTTAACTATACTTGGAAGTATTGTATGATTTGATACTTACTAAGCAATCTGCTTATCTTTCACCTGTCAAAAGGAACAACTGGGGGAAAAAGTGCAGAATGAGAAGGGGTCAAATGGCCGATCATGCAAGTTCCTCAAGAACATGTGGAATCACCTGGCATCAACATCGGAGAATAACCCTCATCATTCGTTGCTGTTTTGACATTGTTCTGGCCCAAATGCCACCTGATGACTCACCGCATCCACCTCTACTCCTTAAGCAGCAGCTCAACCCAACTGCCTCTAGGAGTGGTAAAGCATCCAATCCTTGTGAATGGGAATGTGGGAAAACTCTGATTTTGATCTGACCACCCAAGGAGCTGCTGGAACATCAATACATCAGTTGTGTAAAGCTAATTAACAGGTGACAGAGAAATCAGGGGGTGACCATAACCGTTAAGTGAATAATCTGGTACTGCACGAAACCTTTTGGAATAATGTACTGTAGGCAGACAGCTTGGTGCGATAATGAATGCAAGGCATGACATGAAAAGCAGATAAACGTCTTATCAATTGATTCACTGTCGCATAGTGATAGCTGCTGTCCCATTATATGCAGTGTCACAATGTTGCATTTACAGTGTCACCAAAAGGCATAATACTTTCAAATGCTGAGACCACTCATCACTTTTAATAGGAAATAAATCAATACCTATATTAAGGAACATTGATCTAACACACACTAATTAACTTTTTAAACACTAGCCAGGGGAGCAGGTATACATCTAAAGGTCACAAAGACAATATAAGGGGGACAGTTTTCTACTATTTTCCAAGGCTGTGAAGGAGGTGGTTGGTCCACTTCATTCGTATAATGGATAGGGGAACAGCATCTAATTAAGCTCAACTGATGGGACTAGGGGTTCTAAGCAACTATAGCTCAATTACTTTCCAAATTGATCAGGGTAGGAGGGTATGGTGACCAAAACTTGTCAGAAATATGCTCAGTTGGCTAGAGCAAGAGAAGGGGTCAGGGAGGAGGGTGCAGAAGAAATGGGTTCCGCTTATCACACAGCTGTTTCGCGATGCAAGAGATTTTCCAGTTTTCCGCCCACAGTCCATTTACTCCAAAAAGATTATTGCAATGCAGGATTACTCAGTGGTCAGATATAAATCAGTTTTCCACATTCCCATTAACAAGTTGACCATTCCTAGAGGCTTCAGGTTGAGCTGTTGCTTAAGCTGCAAAGATGAATAGGGCAAGTCAGCAGGTGACATTTAGGGCAGGACAATGTCAAAACAGGTGCTGTTTTACCATTGGTAATGTAGCTTAATTTTTTTTCTATTCAGAATGGATATCTGGACTAGGAGATAGTTCAGAATTAAGTCTTCCTATTTAGCTTTACAAAGAGATCCACCACATTCCAGTAAATACATTAGTGCAGCACTAGGCAACACAGTAGAAAAACAGCTTATCAACTGATTCACTTTCGCAGTGTTAGTTGCAGGCCATGTCACAGTGTTGGGTTTCATGTTACCTAAAAGCAAAATACTTTTAGAATTCTTTGGCCGCTTATTTTTAATTGGAGATAAGTATTGAAACAATTCACTAATCTATTTTTTTTTATTCGTTCATGGGATGTGGGTGTCACTGGCTAGGCTAGCATTTATTGCCCATCCCTAATTGCCATTGTTCAAGAGTCAACCACATTGCTGTGAGTCTGGAATCACATGTAGGCCAGACCAAGTAAGGGCAGATTTCCTTCCCGAAAGGACATTAATGAACCAGATGGATTAAATTAAATTAAAAATTGATACGCTCAATACAGTCAATAGCACATGGGTCTAGTGAATGAATGCAGCCTCTGATTGAAGAATTCAGCAAAGTATAGGCTTTTCTTCAACAAAGCATTGGACATGCAGCAAACAGGAAATTTCCTGACAGTACAGAATCGAATTTAAAGAGCACCATGGCCTTGTGCAGCATAGGTGATGCAATTCAAAATCCAAACAGCACATTGAAGGTTACATGAAGTACGAGCACCCACAAAAGCATTAAAACTACAATTCTGTGCAGCTCAGCTGTCTTGAGCAGCTAAATTCATCCCAGAATACAGGAAATAGAAAGAGTGGACCATATGCCTGCTCCATCATTCAATACCATCACAGGTGATCTTGGGCTTCAACTCCATTTTCCTGCCCAATCCCCATATACTTTGATTCCCTGAGACACCAAAAATCTGTCTATCCCAGCCCTAAATGTATTCAAAGGTGGAGCATCCACAATCCTCTGGGATAGAGAATTCCAAAGATTCACAAACCTTTGACTGAAGTAATTTTTCCTTATCTCAGTCCTAAAAGACTGGCCCCCTTATCCTGAGACTGTGTCCTCATATTTTAGATTCCCAACCAGCGGAAACAATCTCTCAATGGCTACACTATCAAGCCCCTGCAGAATTTTCTAGTTTTCAGTGAGATGACTTCTTATTCTTTTAAACTCGAGAATATAAATTCAATTTACTCAGCCTCTCACCATAGGTCAACCTCCTCATCCCAGGGACCAATTTAGTGAACCTTCGCTGTGCCACCTCCAATGCATGTATGACCTTTCTTAAACGTGCAGCCCAAAACTGCACAGTACTCCAGATGCGGTCTCAAAGCCATGCTTTAGAAAAACTTGTTTATTCCTGCACTCCAATCCCCTTGCAATAAAGGCCAATTTGCCACTTACCTTCCTAAATGCTTGCTGCACCTGCATGTAACTTACTGCATTCCTTGTACAAGCACACCAAAGTCTCTTCCAACATCAAGTTTCACATCTTTTAAAAAATATTCTGCTCTTCTGTTCTCATCGCCAAAGTGAATGCTTCATATTTCCCTACATTATACTCCATCTGCCTACTCACTTAGCCTGTCTATATCTGTTTGCAACCTCTGTGTCCTCCCCACAGCTTTCCATCTAGCTTGGTATCATCACTGTCTCTTCATCCAGGTCGTTATTGGGATTGTCAATGAAGCACCAGCATTGATTCTTGCGGCACTCCACTATTCACTGCCTGCCAACTTGAAGAAGCACTATTTATGCCCACTCTCTGCTTTCTATTCATTAACTAATCTTCTATCTATACTAAAATATTATCTCCAACCACAAGAGCCCTTATCTTGCCTATTAACCTTTTGTGTTGCACCTTATCAAATGCCTTTTGGAAATCCAGGTATACTACATCTATGGTTCCCCTTTATCTACCCTACTCGTTACATCCTCAGAAAACTCAAATTTGTCAAACAGGACTTCCCCTTAGTAAAGCCATGTTGACTTTTCTAATCATACTATGTTTTTCTAAGTGCACTGTTGAGACTTTGCTAATAGATTCCAGCATTTTCCCAACAACTGATGTTAGGCAAATTAGCCTGTTTTCTCTCTCCCTCCTTTCTTGAAAAGTGGTATAACATTTGCCAATTTCCAATCTAATGGGACTGTTCCTGAATCTAAGGAATTTTGGAAAATCAAAGCCACAACATTCATCATCTCTGCAGCTCTCTCTTTTAGAATCCTAGGGTGTAGGCCATCAGGTCCCAGGGGTTTGTCAGATTTTAGTCCCTCAAGTTTTGCCAAAACTTGTTTCCTGCCGCTATTAATTTCCTCATTCTTTTTAGCACCTAGGTTACCACCTATTTCTGGTATGAAACTAGTGTCTTCTACTGGGAAGACAGTCACAAAATATTTGTTCAATGCCTCTGCTATTTCCTCATTTCCCCATCATAATTTCTCCTGTCTCTGCTTCTAAGGAGCCAATGTTTACTGTAGCTGCTTGCTTCCTCTTTATATATTTAGAAAAGCTCTTAAATCATTTTATATTCTGCTTTTTCCTTTAACATTTTAGTGGCTCTTAGCTGGTTTCTAAAACACTTCCAATTCTCAGACTTGACTTTTCTGTAACATTATAAGCCTCTCCCTTTAATCTAACACTATCCTTAACTTTGAGTGAACCATGGATGGGTCTTTCTCATTGAGGTTTTGTTTTTCAATGGAATGTACTTTGTTGAAGATTTTGAATGATTTCTTTAAATGTTTCCCACTGTTATTATACCTCCCGACCTTTTAGTTTATTTACCAAATTGACCTTAGCCACTTCTCCCCTTATAACTATGTAATTGGCTTTAAGTTCAAGATTCTGGTTTGCAATTGGAGTATGTCACTTTCAAACTTAACATGGAATTCAATGGTATTATGGTAACCACTTCCCACTGGATCTTTCACCACAACATTACTGATTAACCCTGCTTCATCACACAACACTAGATTTAAGATGGCCATATCCCTAGTCGGTTCCACAATGTATTGCTCCAAGAAACTGTCATAAAAACATTCTACAAATTCATCTTTCAGACCATTCTTGTCAATTTGATTGTCCCAGCCAATATGAAGATTACAGTCCCCCACAATTATTACATTTCCTTTGTTATAAACTCCAATAATTTCTTCTTCAACATCTAACAAAATGACTCTCACCAGTGTTTTCTGGCTCTTGCTATTCCTAATTTCTACCCATGCTGATTCTACTTCATGATCTTCTGGGGCCAGATCCTTTCTCACTGATGTCCTTATGCCATTTTTTTAACCATCCGGGCTACCCCACCATCTTTCCTGTCTGCCTGACATTCCTAAGTATTGTGTACCCTGGAATATTTATTTCCCATCTTTGATCATCTTGCAGCCATGCCTCAGTGATGGCAATTAAATCTAAATCATTTACCCTCTATCTTATTGCAAATATCTTGTGCATTCAGATAAATAACATTTAATTTCAATTCTTTACTTCTATTCCCTGCAATGTCCTTATTGTGGAGCCCCTCCCAATGGAATAGCTCACTCTGCTCTCAGAATGCCAGTTTCATGATATCCAATTACCCTCAAGTGCACACCAGTGTTACCCAGCTCTTCAAATTCCTTAATTTTCAAGGCAAAAGTTCATAAAATATCAGTTTTGGCATTGAGGTAAAAATGTCAATCACAATCTGAACCATCAGATCAACCTGAAGTTCCAACACAGGCGCCAGAGAACATGATAATTCACAAGTATGAGAAGGGTAATATGAGCGAAGGATAAGGGGAAACTGTTTTTCTTCGGGGTGACTCCAGAACAAAGGATAGAAGATGTCCACAGACAGATCAAATATAGAAGTTTGGAGGAGTTCCTTGACACACTGATGAGAATGCGCTATCGCATGGAATGTTTGGAGCAGATAACATTAACACATTTAAGGGAGTTTTGATGCATGGGTGTGTGAAATGCAAATACCAGCAGAGGCCAGGTAGATCAAATGACCATTTCGGTACTGTAAATTCTGTTTTTCTAAGTAATGTGAACTGATTACCTTAGATTTGCTCTATTTGGCTGTAATATAAGAGGAATATCACTTGATCTTTCCCTAACAGTATCACAGGCTAATTGCAAACTCATCTACTGGTCTGGGCAACTTTACTTTGTGGCCAAGAAGGACATGTGCCACTTTACCTGACCCGTAACTAAGGCTTTCTAAATTGAGTCGGAAAGGCAAATGCCAAAATGGAGTAAAAAGAACAACGAGGATATTGACACACCATTATTCGAGTAAATTGGACAACAACTTCTGGTGAACTTGTGTGTTTAGTTCAATGCAGGAATCAAGGAGCTGCTTTCTATTGCTCTGCTCCTCCAAAAGCTGTGCCATACTGGTATTTCACTGAGACGTTCAGCATTTGAACACATGGAAGATGTGAAGTTACTGTATCTACTCATGAAATACCATTAAACTCACCAGAAAAATTTACAGCTTGTACAATCTAGTGTAAAAGGATTTTAAATGGCATGTTACGTCTTATTTCACTCAAGCAACCTCTCTTGCACCAAAAATTAACTTTTACAAGAATGGAGTCTCATCACTTCAGATGTGAATTGCTAGTGATTGGATTTTTTTAACCTTATAGCTCAGGTCTCTGCTTATCCTATCTTCCTTTCCCCCTTGATTTCTCTGTACATGAATTAATTATAAGTTAATCTTCCCTGCTTGGGCTCGGCACAATTCATTAAGAATTCTTCAACCCGATTGGTTAAGGATATACAAATTTGTTTTCCCTGTTCACACAAGTCCCAGATCCTTTAGAGGGTGCCATGCTGAAATGGAACTCTAATTACTGTGCTGCAGAAGTTCCGGTGCAAAAGCTCAGAAAGTCTGTGGTCAAGTGTAATGAACAGCCAGCACAATTCATTTACTGATCACAAAATGCAGGCCATTGAACTCTGAAGTCCTTCGCAATAACAGGGAAAAGAAGTTCAAATTCAATTTCACCACTTCAAAAGTGTAAAGAATTACCACTCCCTTCAGAAAACTAATCAACTCTTCAGACACAACAAACAATCAATGAGGGACAAATTAAATTTTACGCTTTACATGTCAGTGCTTCCTCCACCATTGGAACAACTTACATCCAGTTCAGTTACACTGGATTGCATGCAGGCCAATACCACAATAAAAATCAAATAGCCTAATCCTCCTGCAGTGAAAATCTTTTTAGATCCCAATACATATATTTTATATTCTATTCACATGTGCGGCTTAGTCACATATCAAACAGGTCTCCCATTGCAATCTACAGATTCCAGAAAGCATTCCAATCAGCAGCATAATACACACATTTAATTTGGGAAAAGTATGCAATTCTTCCCCACCCCAAGTCCACTCTCTGGAAATCTAGGATAGGGAAGGCATCAAACAGATTGAATAGATCTGTATCTGAATTAATGCTGTATCACCAACTGAAATAAGAACAAAAAAGTGAAAATACTCAGGAGGTCTGGTAGCATCGGTGGAGAGAAATAGTTAACAGTTCAGGTCAATGACCTTTTCATCCTGA
This sequence comes from Carcharodon carcharias, assembly GCF_017639515.1. NCBI lineage: Eukaryota > Metazoa > Chordata > Chondrichthyes > Lamniformes > Lamnidae > Carcharodon > Carcharodon carcharias. The sequence goes on along the minus strand of NC_054473.1, from coordinate 119,637,706 downwards.
CCTTTCAGTTGCAAAATAAGGTCACTAATCTGAAACATTAACTCTCTTCACAGATGCAGTCTGACCTGCTGAGCGTTTTCAGCATTTTGTGCATGAGTTCAGATTTCCAGCACAATATTTTGCTTCTTTAATCCATAAACAGCCTCCTCAATTAATTCTCTCAACTAACCCACTCCTGGATGTCACCTCGACAGCAGCCACATGCAAGCTTTTTAGGGTTATTTCATGAGGTGCAGTCAAACCTCCTTGTATAATACTCTAGTTACAAAGAACACAAAAGAATCTAGTTACAAAGCATTCTCTTCTCTGCTGATTAAAAATCAAAGCCTTAAGTTATTTTTTTAAAAAAAGCTTTATCCACGTCACTGCAGTTTTAACAGTGATTGCAAAGGACAGAAATCAAACTGAAACTTGATGGCTGAATGAAATGCAATCAAACCCATGGCCCTGATGCACAAGTCTCAAAAAAACTATGGCAACCTTTATAATCAATAACAAAAACAAAAATTGCTGGAAAAACTCAGCAGGTCTGACAGCATCTGTGGAGAGAAAGACAGAGTATGCCGTGTAATTGCCGTATGCAATTTTTGTTTTTGTTTCAGATTTTCAGCATCTGCAGTATTTTGCTTTTATAATCAATAACGTAGTTTCAAAACAAAGGGCAAACAGACTTGATGTAAAGATTATAATGTTCAAATTCTGCAAATAACAATAAACTACACAATGTTGTGTTAATTTATGGATAAACAAGTGATGTATTTGGTTTTCCCAAAGAGTCAGAAATTGCATACTTTTTCATTGTCCTAATGTACCAGTACAGAGTTGTTTACTAGTGCTGAGAGATGACAGCATTCGGAAAAGCAGTAACAAGTTTACTACTTTACCATGCAATAGTCTAAAATATTATACATTCATCCTATGCATCTTTTGATTTACAATAGGGCACTTCCACATTCCAAATGTATCATACAGCCTGAATAGGATAAGAATGCACATTAATGTTACAGTTGAAGCAGTCATTTATTCAACTGGCTCAAATTAGCTGAAACCCATTGTCAGAAACAAACATTAATGGAGTCAGTGCCGCATGCTTGGTCTTGCAAGATCTGGAGATATGAAACTACAAACCAATTTATAGACAAGTTCCAAGATTTTTATTGAGGTGTGATGCCACCTTCTTCACAATGATTCTGTGACATGGCACAAGGTAATTATCTCAGCTTCAAAGGACATTTAGAAAAGCTTCACATAATCAAACAGAGTCAACATGGTTTTGTGAGAGAAATCATGTTTGACAAATTTGCTAGAGTTCTTTGAGGATATAACAAGCAGAGTTGATAAAGGGGATCCGGTACACGTAGTGTATTTGGATTTTCAGAAGACATTCAATAAGGTGCCACATAAAAGATTATTGCACAAGATAGGAACTCACGATATTGGGGGTAAAGTATTAACATGGACTGAGGACTGGTTAACACATAAAAGACAGAGTCGGGATTAATGGGTCTTTTTCAGGTTGGAAAGACGTAATGAGTGGAGTGCCACAAGGGTCACTCCTAGGACCTCAATTATTTATTATCTATATTGATGACTTGGAGGAGGGGGCAGAGTGTAATGTGTCCAAATTTGCGGATGATACAAAAATAGGCAGGAAGGCATGTTGCAATGAGGACATAAGGAATTTGCAAGGGGAAATAGACAGGTTGAGTGAGTGGGCAAAAACCTGGCAGATGGAGTTTAATGTAGGAAAGTGAGACCTCATGCACATTGGTAGGAAGAATCAAAAGGCAGACTATAATTTAAATGGAGACTACAAAAAATGCAGCAGAGGGATCTGGGTGTTCTTGTGCATGAAACACAAAAAGTTAGCATGCAGGTGCAGCTAGTAATTAAGGCGGCAAATGGAATTCTGGCCTGTATTGCTCGGGGGTTGGAGTTTAAAAATAGGTAAGTCTTGTTACAACTGTACAGGGTGTTGGTGAGGCTGTAGCTGGAGTACTGTGTACAGTTTTGGCCCCTGATTTAAGAAAGGATATACTGGCATTGGAAGCAGTTCAAAAGGGATTCACTAGGCTGATTCCTGGGATGAAGGGGCTGACTTATCAAGAACAGCTAAACAGGTTAGGCCTTTATTCATTAGAGTTTAGAAGAATGAGGGGTGATCATATTGAAATGTACAAGATTCTGATGGGGTTTGACAGGTTAGATGTTGAGATGATGTTTCCACTAGTGAGGGAATCTCAAACTACGGGACATAATTACAGAATAAGGGGACACTCTCATTTAAAACTGAGTTGCAAAGGAATTTCTTCTGAGAGCGTAGTGAAAGTATTTAAACAGGAGGTGGGCAAATCAAAAATCGGGGGTATGGGGAAGTTCAGGGCAATGAGGAGCTGGCACAAGAGAGAAGTTGAGGCCTGGGGCAGATCAGCCATGATCTTATTCAATGGCGGGGTAGGCTGGAGGGGCCAAATGGCCTACTCCTGCTCCATTTCTTATGTTCTTATCATCGCCTCAAAGAATTATTGTAAGGTACATGTAACCAATTATTAAAAAAAATCAAAATGCTGGAAACACTCAGATTAGGAAGCATCTGTAGGGAGAGGAAGGTAGAATTAACATTTCCAAGTTCATGATTCCTTATCAGAACCCCAGATAACCCACACTTAATTTATGGCCTTAATATTTGCGCGAACTATCCTTGCAGCTTGTTGATCATAAGTGACGACAAATGTGCAAATTCTGACCAAATGCTTAAACTGTATGAGAACAGCAACGTAGGATTCAAATGATGAAACCACGGACCAAAAAAAAAACTCCTTTCTGCTATGTAGCTATTCCTTTGCTACCATATTGGTTTCATAGTACGGGCCATAGGACTGCTAAGCAAATATTTCTGGTGATTCCAGCTCAATAGTCAAGGCAATTAATCACTACACAGAAACACAAGCTGCCTGAAGGAGAGTCAAAGCAGTTCTGGAGCAGGGTTTACGCTGATATCAAATGTCTCTGGGAAAGTGGGAAAACGGTTGAAACCATTACAGTTAGATCATTTGAGATGGCACAGTGGACACTAATATGTAAAAGCAAAGAGTGCAATCCAGAGGCTGGCACCACAGGAAAAGTGTCGCATGTTAACCAGCAGCCAAGAGAGCAGAAATGAGGGGGGCCTGGAAACATCTAAAAGGTATATGGAGATGGGGAAGAGAAAGTGCAAATCATATACTTAATAAACAGCTTTCCTGGGGGGAAAAAAATTGAGCTGCGTCCTTCAGTGTCTCAGTTAAGGCAAGTAAATGAGCCAAACAGATCAGAAACCTACTAATCACCACGAAGGCTCAACATGATACCAACTCAGGAATAGGGCTGAAGGGTATCCATCGACCCTCATCTCAATTAATCAATATCTTCAAGGTTGCAGAAAGCGGACAGGTCAAGGCAAGAAAAACAAACTGCCTGTGAATGTATAACCAATATATCACTGATAATGAACTTGAGCTGTGATTGTTCATTATTTCCATATTAAAGCTACATTAAAAGCTAGAAACAGGTACTGCATAATGATTTGCTAAAGCATTTTAAAATCTGAATTCAGCTAAGTGAATAAGGACAGTTTTAATAGTACACTCAAAAATCGAAAAGTAGCAGCCCTAAGCATCAACACTGCATTGTTCAGACTCGCTTTGAGGGAGTTTGATGACAATTTCCAAACCCACAACTATCTACTATCTAGAAGGACAAGGGCAGCAGACACATGGGAACACCACCACCTGGAAGCTCTCCCCCAAGCTACTCATCATCCTGACTTGGAAATATATCGCTGTTCCTTCACTGTCACTAGGTCAAAATCAGGGAACTACTTCCCTAACAGCACTGTGGGTATACCTGCACCACATGGATTGCAGCGGTTCAAGAAGGCAGTGCACCACCACCTTCCCAAAGAGAATTAGAGATAGGCAATAAATGCTGGCCTAGCCAGCGACGCCTGCATCTCATGAACAAATAATAAAAGAAAACTGGAAGCCAGCTCACATTGTTAACAACTGTTTATCCAAGTCTGTAATATATGTCTATGCCTTGAGGAGCTTCAGCTCAGGGTCATTAAGCAGAAAGCTGAGCTGCAGACACTGTCACATCAGGGAGGGGGAAGGGTTACCAAGATACTTTGTACCAGGAGGCAGTCAGAGACCTTAGGATTGGGTCTTCTGATTTCGATGGCTGCCAGGGAAAGGAGCTGTGGCTGCGAGTGAGGCAAGTAAGGGGACCCAGAAACCAGGAGTGCAGAAGTGTCAGCCTCTGCAATTGTCCAACAGGTCTGAGATTCTCTCAGCTTGTTTGGATGGGAGTGGGGGCTGCAGGGAGGATCAGCTGACTGACCATGGCACTGGGGCATAGAAAGCCATTCAAATGGGGGGAACGAAAAGGAATGTAGTGGTAGTAGGAGACGGTATAGTGAGGGGGATTTACACAAACAGCAAGAGTCTAGATGGCTGTGTTGCCTGCCCAGTGTCAGGGTTCGAGATACTTGCACAGGGCTGGAGAGGAACCAAGTGGGAGGGGGAGGATCCAGTGGTCATATTCCATCTAAGTACCAATGACATAGGCAGGACAAGGAAGGAGGTTCTGCTCAGGCAGTATGAGGGTCCAGGCACCAAATTAAGAAGCAGAACCTCAAAGGTAATAATCTCTGGATAACTTGAGCCATGTGCAAATTGGCATAGGGCAAATAAGATGAGAGAAATGAATGCTGGCTCAAAGAGTGCCGCACTTGAACTGTACTGGGGAAAATGGGGCATGTACCATTGGGACAGTCTACACTTGAACCGCACTGGGACTGATGTTCTAGTGAGCCATGTAATTAGAGAAATGGAGAGGGCTTTAAACTGAATAGTGGGGGAAAGGGATCAAATTTGGGAAGATGTGGAAATCAAAGAGTAGAGATAAAGCAAGAAAGGTATTAATGTGGAAAACGATAAACAGAATGTAACAGGAAGGGACAGAGAGTACAAATCTAAGAGTAAATCAGTTGATAAGGCCAGACATTGGCACTGTATCTAAATGCACACAGCTATACAAACAAAACAGATGAACTGATAGCACAAATAGCACTGATAGCACAAACAAGAACTATCTGATAGCCATTACAGTGACACGACAGCAGGATGACAGATTGGGACCTGAATGTTGAAGGGTACGTGACATTTAGGAATGACAGCAAGTGAAGAAAAAGTGAAGGGGTGGCTCTGTATTAATGATGGTATTAGAGCATTAGAGAGGGATGAATTAAGTTCAGGAAATCTAAATGTACAATCAGTTTGGGTTGAGATGAGAGATGATATAGGCAAAAAGTCACTTGTGGGAGTAGTGTACAGGCCCCCTAATTATACTTTGTCCTACCATGTAGTTACAAAGGAAGAGATAATGGGAGCTTGTCAGAAAGGTACAGCAATAATCATGGGAGATTTGAATCTACAGATAGACAGGCTATGTTAAACCTGATACTGTGCAACAAGATGGGATTAATTGATAAACTCTTACTGAAGGTGCCCCTAAGTAGTAGCGATCATAATATGATTGAATTTCACATTCAATTTAAGACAGAGAACAATGGGTCCAGGACTAGTATTTTAAACTTAAATAAGGGCAATCATAAGGCCATAAAAGCAAAGCAAGCTAGAGTGAACTGGCAAATGAGGTTAAGGGATAGGTCCATAGAAGTGCAGTGGCAGACTTTTAAAGGGATATTTCAGAATACACAGGATAGATACATTCCAATGAGAAAGAAAGAAAACTTCCAAGGGGAGAACCCACCATCCATTGTTAACTAAAAATTTTGCAGACAGTATCAAACTTAAAGAAAAAGCATATACTTGTGCAAAGATGGGCAGCAGGTCAGAAGATTGGACAGAATATAAAGAACAGCAAAGAACAACAAAAAGATTAATAAGAAGAGAACAATTAGAGTATGAGACAAAGCTATCTGGAATATAAAATGGATAGTAAGAGTTTCGATACATATTTAAAGAAGAAAAAAGTTAAAGTGCACGTTGGTCCCTTAGAAAATAAGTCTGGGGAATTAGTAATGGAAAGTAAGCAAATGAATTGAAAAGGCATTTTGCATCAGACTTCACTACAGAGGATGCAAGTAACACCTTGGAAATAGCTGTAAAACAGGAAATGGAAGGGATGGAGGAACTCAGGAAAATTACAATTACTAGAGAAGTGATATTGAACACATTGTTGGAGCTATAGGCTAACAAATTCCTGGACCTGATGGACTTCATCCTGGGGCCTTGAAAGTGAGTGACATAGCTTTTGCATTGGTTTTAATTTTCCAAAATTCCCTGGATTCATGGATGGTTCCATTAGTTTGGAAAAAAAGCAAACCTAACTCCTTTATTCAAAAAGGAAGGGAGAGCGAGCAGGATATTACAGGCCAGTTAGCTCAACATGTCATAGGGGAAATGTTCAAAGCTATTGCTAAAGATATTATAGCAGGGCACTTAGTATAATTCAAAGCAATGAGGCAGAGTCAACATGGTTTTGTGAAAGGGAAATCATATTTAACCAATTTATTGGAGTTCTTTGAAGGAGTTACATGTGCTATGGATAAAGAGGAACTGGTGGATGTACTGTACTTGGATTTCTAGAAGACATCTGATAAGGTGCCACATCAAAAGGTTATTGCAGAAAATAAAAGCTCACAGTATAAGGGGCAATATACTGGCATGGACAGAATATTGGCCAGCTAACAGGAAACAGGGTAGCCATAAATGGGTCTTTTTCTGGTTGGCAGGATGTAACAAGCGGTGTGCCACAGGAATCAGTGCTGGGGCTTCAAATTTTTAAAATTTATATAAATGACTTCGATGAAGAAACAGATGGTATAACTGTCAAATTTGCTGATGACACAAAGATAGGTAGGAAAGTCAGTTGCAAAGAGGATGTAAGGAGGATACAAAGTGACATTGATAGGTTAAGTGAGTGGGCACAGACATGGCAAATGGAGTATAATATGCACAAATATGAAATTGTCCATTTTGGCAGGAAGAATAAAAAAGGAGCATATTATCTCAATGGAGAGAGAATGCAGAGCTCTGATGTTCAGGGGGATTTGGGTGTCCCAGTGCATGAATCACAAGAGGCTCATATGCAGGTACAGCAAGTAATTAGGAAAGCTAATAGAATGCTTTTGTTTATTACAAAGGGAATTGAATACAAAGTAGGTAAGTTATGCTTCAGTTGTACAGGGCACTGGTGAGACCACATTTGGAGTACCATGTACAGTATTGGTCTCCTTATTTGACGAAAGATGTAAATACATTAGAAACAGTCCAGACAAGGTTTACTAGACTAATACCAGGAATGGCCAGGCCGTCTTATGAGGAAAGGTTGGACAGGTTAAGATTTATATCCAGTGGAGTTTAGAAGACACTTTTAAGATCCTGAGCAGTCTTGACAGAGTGGACGTGGAAAGGATGTTTTCTCTTACGGGAGAATCTGGAACTAGGGGTCACTGTTTAAAAATAAGGGGTCGCTCATTTAAGACAGAGATGAGAATGGTTTTTCTCTCAGAGGGCCATGAGTCTTTGGAACTCTCTTCATCAAAAGGCAGTGGAAGCAGGGTCTTTGAATATTTTTAAGGCAGAGCTCGGTAGATTCTTGATTAACAAGGGCTTGAAGGGTTATCGGGGTAGGCAGGAGGTTACAATCTGATTAGCCATGATCTTACTGAAAGGCAGAGCAGGCTTGAGGGGCCAAATGGCCTACTCCTGCTCCCAGTTCTTATGTATAAAACCGGAACAACCTTCATACTCCATCATTTACCGTAGCTCCTCAAGGAACATTTAGCAAATCAGCAAGACAACCGCTGCTTTCAATCTTGCATGGGTTCTGGGATCACATTTTAGGTGATGCATTCAGGGATAAGACGTGGAACAAGGCTGTCAGCTCAACAAGCCAGGTTTCCAAACACCTCAACAAATCAGCAGCAAGCATTTGCTCAATCTACAGCAATGGTTCTCAAAGAGCGGTCTATGGGCACAGGTGGCCGGTGAGGGTCCTTCAGGTGATCCACACACTGGTCCAAAGTGCAAGTCATTGATGCATAATGCCATGGCTGAGGCCAGACAGAACAGACCAGAACCCACATCCCCACGAACAGCATGATATCACACAACCAAACCATTTCTAGTGTGTGCTGCAGGAGTTGCCATAAGCATGAGCAACAATCCATAATACCCAGTTTTTGTCAGTTTGCACTTTTCTGACTGGTCTGTGTGTTGATTTTGTGTGTAGAGCCTGAGGCATGTGGGGCTGCACAAGACAGGAACATGTGAGGTACATACTGTATTAATTCGGGAGTCACAGCGAACAGCTAAATTCAGACATCACGAAACATTTCCTTTGTTATATTTTCATTTGTTTCAAATAATTTCTGGTTGGCTGAAGACCCTGCAGCTGACAAAACAAGGTCTCAAGCCTGGTTCCCCAGCCACTACTAAAGCCCCTGCAGCCAGTAAAGTCCAACGCCTGCCTGATGTAACTTTCCCATCTAATTTTTCCCTCTCTCTGACCCCTTTTCCTCCCCCTTCCACCAGGGAGAAATTTAAACTACTCCTAATGAACATAGGCTGATAGATCAGATACTGAGAGAAAGCAGTTTTCAAAATGGTGTCTGTTCACATGCTCCTTTTGACACCCACCTCCTAAAAATAAAAAAAAGCTAGATGTTTCACTGAGCTTTTGTTAGAGATTGTGGCTTTGAAGCCTAGCTGCTCCGATGTGGTCAATGTGAGGTTGAGTGCCTGCCAACCAAAGCGGGGAAGTGGGACAACACAGGAGAGGGACAGCATGGGTTGACATGTCATGGAAGTGGCAGTGCGCATGTGTGGGACAGGATCGCAAGGAGGGGTGCTGGAATGATGCGAGAGGGGTTAAAGGAATGGGACAGTTATGGCATGAGAAGGATGAAATGACACGGGACAGGGATTTAAACAAGTACTGTTGCAATAAAAATACTAATTTCACCACAACTGTGATATCATATTTTTAACACCTGTGAAGCTGGAAATGAACATGAACTGGCTAAACATAAGACTGAAGCTCTCCAGCTTGGAAACTCAAAAGTAGCTTTTTTCTACCCATTAATTCTAATGAGGTTGTGACAACAAACAAAAGTGGGTGGGGTAGGATCAACAGGTGGTCTGCAGAGGCCTTTGCTCTGGCTAAATGGTCCACAGATGATCAAGTTTGAGAGCCATTGCTCTACAGGATATCAGCCATAGATTTTGCATCAATTTGCTACAATAATCAGGTGCTAGCTGCTATAACTCTAAACATATGACGACACTTTCAGTTCAATGCTATAAATGGACTTTTTAGACGTTATTGCCTCATTATCCACCTTAACATTTCCAACTGCCTCAATTTTGTTTCAGAGAATACATAGCGCTTACAAGGCATTGTAAGCCATAACAGCTAGCTGTAAACTACAAAGCTGAAATTCAGAATCTCAAGTGCTGTATCATATTTCAGTGAACTGATTGCATACATTTACAAATAATTAAAATTCAACACTGGCCTATTCAGTCTTCATGAACACAAAGCGGACAGTGCAGGAGTCTCTGGGAATAAGAGCAATTGCGGAATGGATTTGAAATCTTAACTTTACTCATGTAAATTCTTATTACTCCAATGAAGTTGGTAGATTATAGATTGATGAACAGCTTTCCTTTTGTTTGGCCAATCTCCAATGATACAGCATAAAACTGGCTGAGGCAGCCACTCATTTTTGCAGTTTTGTATTTTTGCATTTTATTTCTCCTTTGCTCTTGATTTTAAGCCTATAGTGACTATTTAAAGCTACTTTGTATCAAATCTTTCTTAGTAGACATTGATCTTAACTCATGATTGCGCTTTGATTAATTAATCAATAATAATCAGTAGGTGACCTGCTTTCCTAGGCCTTGTTTTTTTCCATACTGGCCATGCACAGCTGGTATTTAGACTAGATCTTTGTTATCCATTTTTCAAGCTAGAATACTAAAATAACTTGTCTTTTGTTTATCAGAAGTCCTTTTTCTTACTACATTCAGGCCAGGGCAATGAGTAACGTTATGGTGGTCACCTAGCATGGTCATCAGAAGATGAAGTTTGATTGCCGGACATAATACTTGGAGGATGACAGATGGGAAGACACCATTAAAAGATGTTTAAACGAATTGGATATTGTGAAGTCTGCATGGCCTTCTACTGCCTGTGAGGAGAATTGATAAGAACTGAGACTTGTTTTAGGAAAGGACTGCACCAGGCCTCGGAAGGCTGGAATACAGCCAGAAATTTGGCTTAAAGGGACACTGCTTTGAGGAGATGAGGAGAAACTTCTTTAGCTAGAGTGTGGTGAATCTATGGAATTCATTGCCACAGAAGGCTGTGGAGGCCAGGTCATTGAGTGTATCTAAGACTGAGATCGATAGGTTCTTGATTGGTAAGGGGATCAAAGGTTACGGGGAGAAGGCAGGAGATTGGGGTTGAGAAACTTATCAGCCACGATTGAATGGCGGAGCAGACTCGATGGGCCGAATGGCCTAATTTCTGCTCCAATGTCTTATGGACTCGCTGCTGCAGCTGTAGTGGAATAGTCACTACCAAAGACAGGAGGAAGCACCAGGAATAGTGTGACAGACCGTAATGCCCACCCATAGATTACTCAGCGACTTGGTAACGTATGCACCAATTCAGAGTGCTGTCATGGAACAGACTAAGTTGGAGTTATCCATTTTGGGGAGCTGTTGAGGAACAGACCTAATTGGGGTTATTCTTTGTGTTTAAGAAAAAGGTCATATATATATTTTTTTTCTCTTTTCAATGTATCAATAATAATTGTCTTATTATTATAATCATTAAATAAAATTGTTATTTTAACATATAACAGGATAGTGAGACTATGACAAGTGATGTCCAGAGTACAGCTCCGAACCTAAGTGAGACTTCGAAAGGGTCTCTCATGCCCCTCCATACAGAAGGCAGCTATTTGGCCCATAATGCCTGGGTTGACTCTTTGGTCGACCTATCAACCAATGCCACTTTCTCACTCTTTCCCCAGACCCCTGCAAGTATTTATCCAATTTCCTCTTAACAGTTACTATTGAATCTGTTTTGACCGCCATTTCAGGCAGCAAGTTCCGCATCATAACTTGCTGTGTAAAATCTTGTGTTCAAAATCATGAGGAGATTATTCTTGACAAAGTAAATAGGAGAAACTGTTCCAGTTCATAGAAGAGTTCAGACCCAGAGGACACCAGTTTAAGGTATCCCACTTAATAGCAAAGGAAGCAACAATAATAAGGAAAATCTTTTCTTTATGCAGCAAGTGATTAGGATCTGGAATAAAAACAAAAAAACTGCGGATGCTGGAAATCCAAAACAAAAACAGAATTACCTGGAAAAACTCAGCAGGTCTGGCAGCATCGGCGGAGAAGAAAAGAGTTGACGTTTCGAGTCCTCATGACCCCAGAACTGACAGTTCTGTCGAAGGGTCATGAGGACTCGAAACGTCAACTCTTTTCTTCTCCGCCGATGCTGCCAGACCTGCTGAGTTTTTCCAGGTAATTCTGTTTTTGTTTAGGATCTGGAATACACTGTCTCAAAGAGGAGGAGGCAAGTTCAATTGTGGCTTTCAAAAGGGAATTAGATGAGCACCTGAACAGGAAAAACAATTGCCAGGCTACAGGGAAAGGGTAGAGGAGTTGGACCAGCAGATTTGCTCTTGCAGAGAGCTGGCACAGACAAGAGGCTGCAACTATTCTATCATTGTATGCTTCATCTGGTTCTTTTGCCATTTATTTTAAAGATGTGTCCTTTCGCCACACACAAACTTAAACACCCCTATTAAACCTCCTTTAATTAGAACAACCCTAGTTTCTACACCTAATTAAAGATTCTCAACCCTGGCACTATCCAAGTAAATCTCTTCTGCATCCCTAGGCCTTGGTATCCTTCCTAAAGTATGACGCCCAGAATTGGATATACTACTCCAATGTAACTGCTTAGCTTTTGTACTTAAAGCCAAGGATCCCATATGCCATTTCCATAGGCTTCACAACTTGTCCTGCCACCTTCAAAGATTTGCATACATACACCCACTTTTAAAATTGTATCCTTTTTTCTACTAAAATAATCACTTTACACACCTTGCATTAAATTTTATCTACCATATGTTTGCCTATTTTGCTGGTCCATATCCTCCTGAAATTTGTTTTTATAAGCTGTATAGTCTATTACTATAGGCTTTAAACGAATGAAGGGAGTGGGAGGATTCAGTAAAGGGTAAATTCAAAAGCAAAAGAAATATTGCAACTGTGGAGCATAATAGCAATTTGGGTCAAAATAAGCAGAATGGGACAATGGACTGAAAGTTCAACACAAAGTAATGGGGCATTGGCGACAAGAATGGCATTAGGCTACAGAAAAAAATAAAGCCAAAAAACACTATTTGAGCCTGCAAAACATTTGCAACAATATATGAATTAATAGCACACATAGAAATTAACAGGTTTGATCTAATAACCATTATGGAGGTGTGGTTTCAGTGACCAGGTTGAAAATTAAATATTCCAGCATACTTCACTTTTAGGAGACAGAATCAAAACAGAGAAGGAGCAGTAATACTGGCTGGGATAAAGACAGTCGAGGGAAAAGGTCTTAGCTCAGAAGATGAAAGTGTAGAATTAGTTTGGGTGGTTTGAAGAAACAAGGGGCACAAAAAACAATGGTAGGAGTGCTTTATGACCTCCCTAACAGCAGTTGTCATGTTGGGCAGAGTATAAATCAGGAAACCAGAGGTACATGGAACAAGAATACAGTGATCATGGGAGACTTTAATCATCAAATAGATTGGGCAAACCAAATTTGCAGTAATAGTGCTGAGGATGAACTCATGAAATGCATTTAAGATGGTTTTCTAGATCATTGTGTCAAGGAACCAGCTGGAAGCAGGCAATTTTATATCTGGCATCATGTAATGAGACAATGTTAATTAATAACCTTGTAATAAAGAAGCCTCTGGAGAAGAGTGAACATGATAGAATTTTATAGTGAGTTTGAGTGTGATTTAGTTAATGCTGAAACTAGGGTTCTAATCTGAAAAAAAGGAAACTATGTGGTCATGAGGGGGGTGTTGGCTAAAATAGGTTGGGAATCTAGATTAAAAGATGGTGGTGGAGAGGCAATGGCAAATATTTAAAATAATAATTCATAATTCACAACCATTACACATTCCCATAAGGAATTAACCTCACTGGAAAAGTGATCCTACCATGGCTGACAAGTTAAAGATAGTATTAGATTAAAGGAAGAGATTTATAATGTTGCCACTGAGTGTATTAAGCCTGAGGATTGGGAGGATTTTAAAAGTCAGTAAAGGATGACAAAGAAGCTGAAGGAAAAGAAAACAGAGTAAGCTAGCTAGAAACAGACTAAAAGTTTTTATAGGTATGCAAAAAGGAAAATGAGCAAGAATAAATCCGTATTTGCTTAGAGGCAGAGACAGGAGAAATAATAGTGAAGAAATGGCAGAGATATTAAACATAAAACTTCATTAAGTGTCTTAAGAAGGCAGCACAAAATCTCTCCCAAAGTTGTGGGAAACCAAGAACTGAGTGCAAATGAGGGGCTTAAGGATCCAAGTTCAAAAATATACTGGAGAAACTACTGGAACCAAAAGCCATCAAAATCCCTGAACCTGGTGACCTATAGTCTTGCATTTTAAAAGAGGCAGTTACAGAGACAGTGGATGCATTAGTTTTGATCTTCCAAAATTCCCTGGATTCTAGACCCATCTGTGGAATGGAAGGTAGCAGACAACCTTAATATTCAAGGAGGGAGAGAGACTAGGCGCTATAGGTCAGTTAACGTGACATCGTTAATAGGAATATAATAACGGGGTGCTTAGAAAGTCATATAATTAGATGGAGTCCACATAGGTTATGAAGCAAAATCAACTTTGACAAATTTGTTAGGGAGTAGGGTAACCAGTAGGGTAAATAAGGGAAATCTTTGGATTTTCAAAAATCATCTAATAAAAGGTGGCCACACAAAATTTAGAGCTCATGGTCAGGGGATGGGGGTTGCTGACAGCATGATTTGAAGATTAATGAACTGATAGAAACCAGAATAAACAGGTCATTTTTGGGTTGACAGGCTGTAAACTGGCAGGGTACTGCAAGGATGACTTTGATATATTGCATTCAATTCTCCTCCTCTAAGTTCACCAACAATACAAAATTTATAGGAAAGTAAGCTGCAAGGAGGACACAAAGTGGCTACAAAAGGATTCAGACAGGCTAGGAGAATGGGAAGGAATGTGACAGATGGAATAGAGAGAAATATTAATTTACCCACTCTGGTAGGAAAAATAGAAAAGCAGGGTTTTTTTTAAGTGAAGAGAGACTGAGAAATGTTTGTGCACAAGGCATTACATCCCTCTGAATACCAAGCTAACATGTAGGCACAGCAAGCAATTGGAAAAGCAAATAGCATGCTCACTTTACTCTGCTACAATTATATAGGGCCAAGGTGAGATCACACCTGGAGTAATATGTACAGTTTTGGTCGCCTTACTTACAAAAGGATGCACCTGCCTTATAAGGAACGAAATTGAGGTTCTATAGATTAATTCCTGGGGTGAGGGATTGTTCAAGAAGGGATAAATAGATTAGGCCTATATTCCACATTATAGAGTTTAGAAAAATAAGAGGCGGTTCATTGAAACAAAGATTCTTAAGGAGTTTGACAGGCTGGAACGATGTTACACCTGGCTGGAGTATAGAGAATTAAGGATCACAGTCTCCTGATGGGATTGGCCATTTAGGATTGAGAACAGGAAAAAATTTGTTCACTCAAAGGATTGTCAAGCTTTGGAATTCTCTACCCTAGAGAGCAGTGAATGCTCAGTCATTGAGCATACTCAAATCAAAAATCAACAGATTTTTTTGATACCAAGGGCATTAAGGGATATGGGAATAGTGTGGCTAGGCATAACTAGGATAGATGGTTGGCCTTGATGTAATTGAATGGTGGAGCAGACGAGGGACCAAAAAGGTCCACACCTGCTCCTATTTACAAACATAGAAAATAGGAGGTTGTCATTCAGCCCTTTGAGCATGCTCCACCATTCAATATGATCATGGCCGATCCTCGACCTCAACACCATACTTCCACTCTCTCCCCATAACCCTTGATGTCTGAGGACATGCACAGTCCCAACTTTCCTGTGGTTTCTTTTAGTTCTTCCTGTTATCTTAACCATTTTTGAATGTAAGTGCCTGCACTGGTTTCAAAACAATTAAGGATGAGAAAGATCAATCAGCCCACCTTAGTTCAACTATCCAAGATCCTGCATTCCCCTAATGAAGTATCCTATTGTTTTCACTATCATTTTATTCAGAAGTCCATTCCATATATTGATCACTCTGCCCTAATTACTTCTTAATTGCATTTCTAAAATTGCCTTTTACTGGTTTGAACCTGTAGCCTTGTCGTACTCTTACGATTTAATTTTGTTTTCTAGCATGACCTTTTCTATAGAGAATGCTATTTTACTTAATCATTAAGATCTTTCAGATTTATTCTTTTAAGACTGAAAAGCTCAAATGCATCCCGCTTTCCTCCAAGACACACATGTAACACTAAGTCTACGTACTGTTTCCAACATTTTGATTTTCACTTACCTTGTGTCTCAGTGACCAGAACTGGACACAGTTCTCAAGATGTGGTATAGAGCATTATACAGTTTCAACATAACTTCCTTTGATTTGTGCTATTCCGTTCATCATTTAATTGCCTTCCTTGATCGCTCTAAATTGGTTGGGCATAAGTATCAAGGCTAAGATGCTCATGTCTCTTTCAACTTTATTTGCTACTTCAGCTTCCTTCTTGGGAAATTGGCTGATACATTTGCACCTTCTACATACAGTACATTCTTTTACCACAGTAAACTTGTTCTGTCATTTTTCTGACCACGTTTTGTCAAATCCATTCTGTATTTTGAGCTACATCCTCTGAATTTGTTGCCTTTCCTAGTTTTGTGTCAGCTGCAGAATATTTGGCCAATTTGGGTTGAATGTTTAAAGTACCTTATACCAATTATTAGAAACAATTACAGTCTCAATGCTAATCCCTGGGACATCCAACTCAGTAATTCCTTCCATCCCATTGCAACTGTCTTAACATGTATTCATTATTTTCCCACCCAGCCTGTTTCTTAAACATTCCAAAGATTTAGCCCATCAAGTCCTTGTCAGCTCTCGACCGAGGAACCCTATTAGTCCTATTCCCCCGCACTATCTCCAGAGCCCTGCAAGCTTATTTCCCTCAAGTGCCTATCTTAATTCCTTTCTAAATCATTTGTCACTTCCACCACCGCCATTGGCAGTGAGTTCTAGGTCATGCAATATTTCATATTTGGAGCTTTTCTAATAACGCTTCATGTGAAACATTGAAAAATTATTTTCTAAAGTCTAGTTAAAATATATCACTTCCTCAGTAATTAAGGAGGAAGGCTGGTCAACAAGCATCCATTCTCCCCTTCTGAATTCATGCTGACTGTTTACTTGATCATTGTACACAGAATCCACAAGTTATACTTGATAATTGATTCCATTATCTCAGAGGGCTGGTACCAATCTAATGGTTCTGTGCTTGTGTCTACAATATGGGAGTACCTTTACTACAAAGGTTGCAACAGTTCAGGAAGCTGGTTCATCACCATCTTCTCAAGAGCAATGATGAAAGGGCAATGCTGCCCTCACCAATGACACCCATGTCCTTCGAATGAACTGCTGATCTAATGCTTTGAAATCAACACTATGACAAAGGGGGGTAAAAACATTTCATCTCCAAACACCTCCGCAGCATTTAAGATGTGTTAACATTACTTAATCCAACCAATAATTTCATATACCAGTCTGAATAAATACAGCATGCTGCAAGGACACACACATCAATACAGGGCACACAGCAACATCAGGGATAGTTACACTCACAATAGAGTTGCATTTAGTTATGTATTTTACTCCAACACTGCATAGGCTCAGTGTCTAACACTAAACACCTCAGATTCAGAAGCGATTCCCTACCACCGTGAACAAATCACTCATCAGCAAACAGGTATGAGTGCCAGCTTGATTTGTTTTTCTTGCATGGAGTTGTTGTTTAACATTCATTGGATTGCTTGTTACATAAATGTGCAGAATTGTAGTTTACGTTTGGGGCACAAATTCAACATAATTGAGGTACTGACTTGAAGGAGATTCAGGGAGGGAACTACGTTATTAAAATCCTAGCCTACCCAAGTTGCTACACTAATTGTCAAATCATTCTTTTTCTTCCCTCTCCTGGCAGAGCACTCTGCTGATGTTGGCGTAGGGATCTATAAAAACTAGGAGTGCATTGATACCTCACCCAAAAGCTTGTTTTCATCTGCAGAGGCTGTGTCCCCAGCTATTCTCATTTGCCAGGTCAGACTGGGAACCTTGAGTGATTTTTTTTCTTTCCCTCCGAATTGTTAAGGAAAATCAAGAACAAACTGCACCACTGCCACCTAAACAAGATCAGGTGAACCACCACTGCACAATAATCAAAGTTAGAACCTCCAGGGTCTCCATGCCAAGTACATCATGAAGTGTTCGCCTTTGCTCACCGATAGCACCCTAGCCTCGAGTCAGAAGGTTGAAAGGTCAGAAGCCCCACTCTAGAGACTTGAGACAATCGAGGTTGGTCCCTCTGTGCATTACAGAGGGAATGCTGCATTGGAGGTTATGTCTTGAGGACAAGACATCAAACGAGGTCCGTTGGAAATAGGGGAAGTAGGCCTTTCAGCCTGTCTAGCCCACTCCGTCAGTCAAAACAGATCATGGCTGATCACCTACCTCTACACCACTTTTCCCAATATCCCTTGGTATCATTGGTATACAAATCTATAAATTTCGATCTTGAACATGCTCAACGCTCAAGCTTCCACTGCCCTCTGGGGTGGAGAATTCCAAATATTCACCACCGTCAATGAAGAAATTCCTCATCTCAGTCCCAATTGGCCTGCCCCTTATTACAATACCATATCCCCTGATTCCAGACTCACCTGCCAAGGGAATCATCCTATCCATATCTACACAGTTACATCATGTAGGAATTTTTAAAGTTTCAATCAGATCACCTATCATCCTTCTAAATTCTACAGAATATAGGCCCAGTTTCCTCAATCTCTCCTCATAAAGCAATCCTCATATGCAGGGATTAATCTGGCGAACCTCTGTTGCACTTCCTCTTGTGACATGTGCATCCTTCCTTAGAAAAGGAGACCAAAACTGTACACAATACTCCAGATGCGATCTCACGAACACTACATAATTGCAGCAAGACATCTTTACTTCTGTGCTCAAAACCCTTTGCAATGAAGGCCAACATACCATTTGCCTTCCTCATTAAAAGCTAGCATGCAGGTGCAGCAAGTAGTGACTCATTAACAAGGACACCTATAACCCTTTGGACATCAATACTTCCCAATCTCTCACCATTTAAGAAATACTCTGCCTTTTTGTTCTGCTACCAAAGTGGATAACTTAACACTTAAATTATATTCTATTTGCCATGCTCTTGCCCATTCACCTAGCCTGTCTAACGCCCCTTGAAGCCTCTTTGCACCCTACTCAAGTCTCATTCTCAACAAGTTATGTGTCATCAGCAAATTTGGAATTAAAACATTTGGTGCTCACGTCCAAATCATTTATACTTGTGACCTAAGCACTGATCCTTGTGCTATCCCACCAGTAACAGCTTGCCATCTGGAGAATGACCCATTTATTCCTACTGTTTTCTGTCTGTTAACCAATTCTCAATCCATAGCAGTATATTTCCTCCAATCCTATGTGTTCTAATTTTGTTTACTAACCTCCTGTGTGGGGTTTTACCCAAGACCTTCTGAAAATCCAAACACACCACATGCACTGGTTCTCTTATATGCCACAAGTAACATGCTCAAAATAAAACTTTTAACAGGTTTGTCAAACATGAATTCCCCTTCATAAATCCATGTTGCTGCCCAATCACATCATTGTTTTCTAAGTGCCCAGTTATCACATTCTTTATAATAGATTCTAACATTTTCCCAACTACTGACTTCAAACTAACAGGTCTGAAAGTTGGCAGTTTTCTCCTTCCCTCCCTCTTAAAATTGCAGGGTTATACTTACTACTTTCCAGTCTGCAGGAATCCTTCCAAAATCTATATAATTTTGAAAAATAATCATCAATGCATCCATTATCTTCTAGCCACCACCTTCAATGCTCTGGGATGTAGCTCATCTGGTCCAGGGGGTTTATCAACCTTCAATCTAATTCATTGTGAGGACTACCTCTTATTAATTCTAATTTCTTTCAGTTCCTCATTTCACAAGGTCCTTGGTTCCCAAGTGTTTCTAGGAGATTTTCTGTATTTTCCTCTGTGAAGAAAGACAAAATTTAGTTTCTCCATTTCCCTATTCTGCATTTATAAATTCTCCCATCTCTGCCTATAATGGACCCACATTTGCCCTTGCTAATCTTTTCCTTTCCAAATACCTGAAATTTTTTTTCATTTTTCTTTTATAGTCAGCCTTTATGTTACTCGCTAGCTTGCACTCATATTCTCTTTTCCCTTTCTTCGTCAGTTTGTTGGTCATCCTCTGCTGGATTCTAAATTGCTCCCAACCCTCAGGCTTACCATTCTTTCTGGCATTCTTATAAGCCACTTCCTTTGATCTAAGTCACAATTGATTCACCTTTCCTGTTGGGTTTTTGTGTCTTAAAGGAATGTATACTTGCCATAGATCATGTAATGAGTCTTTAAACACTAACCACTACCTGTTTACTGTCAAATTTCTTAATATATTTTCCCAATCCACCACAGCCAACTTTCCCCTCAAACCTTCATAGCTTCCTAGCTTCCTGACTGACATATGAGGAGAGATTGAGTCGGTTCGGATTATACTCGCTGGGAGTTCAGAAGAACGGGGGTGGGGGGGGGGGGGGGGGTCTCATAGAAACCTACAAAATTCTAACAGGACTAGACAGGGTAGAAAAAGGATGTTCCTGATGGTGGGGGAGTCCAGGACCAGGGATCACAGTCTGAGGATATAGGGTAGACCATTTAGGGCTGAGACGAGGAGAAATTTCATTACCCAGAGAGTGGTGAGCCTGTGGAATTCGCCACCACAGGAAGTAGTTGAGGCCAAAACATTGTATGTTTTCAAGAAGGAGTTAGCTCTTGGGGCGAAAGGGATCAACGGATATGGGGAGAAAGAGGGAGCAGGCTATTGAGTTGGATGATCAGCCATGATCATGAATGGTTGAGCAGACTCGAAGGGCCAAATGGCCTACTTCTGCTCCTATTTTTGACGTTTCTATGTTTCCTTTGTTCAGATTTAGGACCCTAATTATCAAAATTAACTAAATCACTTTCAAACTTATGTAAAACTCTATTAGATTATTGTCACTGTTTCCCAATGCTTCCTTTACAGCAAGGCTATAAATCTCATTACATAATACTAAATCTAAAATAGTCCAAACCAGAGTTGATTCCTTAACATACTGCTCCGGAAACACATCTCGTACACACTCCAGGAATTCATCCTCCACAGCACTAGTGCTTATTAGGTTTACTCAATCTATATGCAAATTGAATTCACCCATTATTAATGTATTACCCATGTTACATGCAGCTCAGATTTCCATATTTATACTGTGCCCAACATTACGACAGTTTGGTGACCTATAAGTAACTCCCAACCATGTTTGTTGCCCTTTGCTGCTTCTTAGCTCCACCCAAAGTGATTCTACATCTTCATCCTTCAATCTAAGATCCTCTTTCACTAATGTACTGATCTCATCCCTTAGTAGTACCTTATTTTCCCTTCCAAAATGATAAATATTCAGTTCTCAGTCCTGGTAACCCTGTAACCACCCCTCCGAAATGGCAATTAAATTACACCAATTTACCTCTATCTCCACCTTCAAATCATCTACCTTCTGGCAAATGCTGCATGCATTCAGATTGAGTGCCCTTAACTTTGCCTTTTTAACATTATTCTGCATTCTGATCTTATTTGATGCTTGTCTTTGTTTTGTCTGCTTTCTAATTTCGCCTACTACTTTTCTATTTCATATTACCAGTTTTGCTTCTGTCCAATCTGAGCTCTCAGGCTCCCATCCCATCTGTTCTCACTTGGCATTATTTTTAAGAGTGTGGGAATTTTTTTTCCATGCACTAGCCAAGTTTTATCCCTCAACCAATATCATGAAGATTATCTTGTCTTATATCATTGCTGTTTGTGGGACCTTGTGTGCAAAAGGGCTACCATATTTCCCTCATTACACCAGAAATTACAGCTAATTAATTTTTAGGTACAAAGCACTTTGGGACATCCTATGGTTGTGAAAGGTGCTATATAAATATTCTATTCTTCCCTTTACACACCAGAGTTGCAGTATCAAAAAAAATTCTTATCTTTCAATAAAAACAAGCCAGGGAAAATGTTTATCACAATTTTTAAGTAATATACTTTAGCATTCACACTGACGTCTTAGGGGATTTTCTAGATTGGAGCTGCAGCACACCTACGGCAGTGTACAAGGAGCTAACCATGCAAATCTGATCTCAAAAGTACTGCTGGCTACAAAAGACTTGCATTTACATAGCACTTTTCATGACCCCAGAACATTACAAATGCTTTACAGGTTAATGATGCACTTTTCAAATGTGGTCACTGGATATCGAGAATGAAACTTTCAAGGAAGGGGTAGTCAGCACATAAGAATACAATAAAAATACTTAGTTAAACCTCAGAGGACAAACTTAGTCTAGGTAAAACAGCTGTAGAACAATAGAAGACAATGCCAGCCCATATTTTTTTTAAAAAGACAAACTTTCATGGATGCTGAAACAAAACCTCTTCCAATTGCCCCACTGCACAATTTTGAAGCATTTTGCACTACACCAAGTACAGTATACAAGCAAAATGAAAGCTTTCATGAAGCTGAAGAGCATATTACTCGTAGCTTAACACTGATCTTTTCAAATCCTTAAATAAATCCTGCCCCAAATAGAGCTTGAACAACTCGCGTGCCTTTCTCCTTTAATTCACAGAAGTAGCAAAGATGTATCTATCCCCATTAGATTTTGAGACAAGCGCAAGTTTAGAGCAACTGCACATTTTTGGGATAGTTGTAACTTCATGTTTTGTTGAAAATGTATCTTTAATGAGCCCAATCTCAGAGGCCATCTCAACTGCATTCACCCAGCAAAACTCTCCAGCCTTGAGAGAATAAAAACTCCCAATGGTTACCCTAAATGACCTGCCAAAATAACATTCAATGCCAAGCATGAGAAATAAGTGAAGATTGTGACTGTCAGGATTTCTTTCAAACAGAAGTGTGGCAGGTCATTCACCTCTGTTGAAGGTTATTACCTACCTGCACAGCTATCATTAAGTCTGCTTTCCCAGCTCATGAAAGGAAATACATGGCAAATTGCTTAGTCAATCAGATCCTTAGCAGTTGCAACCTCTCGCTGTTACAGCCATAACTATGAACATGACAGGCTTGCTGCCTTCTTTTCATGGGGTGGAGGTGAGAACCCTAATGCACTACAGCATTAACTGGATGAAGGCCGAACTGGGATTTCTTCATGTTATTTTCCTGTTTTATTCAAAGTATTGACTTTTGGTTGAGTTTTTCACCAAAAGAAACCCAGCATCCTTACTCAAACAACTGTTGTGAGTCTGAAAAAGTATTGGTTGACTATTCAACAATGGTAGTACCACACTTAACCCCAATTCCTTCCTCGCACAATACCCATGCTTCTAGTATTAGCTGAGATCACTGATCATAATCCCCATAAGGAGCCTATTATTAGTAAGTTGGAATTTTGGAAGTTTGAGGATAAAATTAGCTCGAATGATATTTTCCAATCCATTCCTGGCACAGGGGCACTGAAGCCACACTTTCCATCTTAATGAGTAACAGCCACTGATCCAATTAGTCAACTGAGCATAAACAGCTACAGCTCAATGCCTGATTGATCACAAATTAAATGGTTAAGAATAGAGTATAAATGCAGAGTACTAATGGCAATACTGTGTAAATGCAAACCTTGGTAACATAAATACTTGGTCTTTCAGACATGGATTTGAGACTTTAACAGCCTGAAATAAACTTTCAATAGTTGCCATTATAATTGAAATCTTATCTGTGCACCAGTAAGAAGTTTGTTAAATAGGGAGAGGCTTTGTACAGTTGACACTTAAACCTTTTCTCCTTAGCCAGGCGTTAAAGCTTTCACAAAAAGCTTTTTTGAAGGTTTAAAGTCACAGTTGACATTGCTCTTGATGCCTTTTTTAATCTCCTTTGCTGACACAAACAGACTAACACACGTGTACTCAGCTTTGAGAAGTCAAGTTGCTTCTCAGAAAATTCTCCCAGTGCAAGTTGAGTGTTAAACCTCAGTGGATAATTGGAGTCAGGACTCAAATGAATGGAGTCCAAAGTCAAAATGCTCAGGGCACCACCTCCAGTATCCATCCTCTACAGGATCTGACTAGGTAAAACCAACTGACTCATATCTCTGGCTATGGAGATGAAAATTTGTTAAGGTTTCTGCTCTGCTGGCTCTCTGATTGCTCCTGCTGGAAACATAAATTCAGGACAGGACTGCACCACTCCTATACAGTGGAATTGAACACCAATACTTGCCAGCATGGTTCAATCAATTAAGCATAGTTCTCAAAAATGGCAATTAGAAATTAGATCCCACTCTCATATTGATACACTTAAGCCAGTCCCAGCAATTAGATTCAAACTGCTGCTGCATGCACGGGCCAAGGGTTGCAACCTGTGGTTTTCTGGTCTGCACAATGCAGTACCGCACCAAGTGCCTTTAAATCCAAAAAGGCCAAGGGAAGTTACAAAATATTATATCTAGTTTTAACTATAATTTCCCACACCCAGATTAATAAACACCTGCACTTTTAAGTTATCCAATTTAAAGCTTCAAATCAGTTCTGCTCAAAAAATCATACATAAGGAAGTTCTACATGGAAATAATTGCATGTGTCTTACTTGATAAGTGTCATCCTTATCCCAAAATCTCAAAGTAATTCCAAAACTGGCTGTACAAGTATTTTATTTCTCAATAGATTTGCATTGTTAAAATTCAACCAGAACATACTACATAGTAACTAGAACCTGCATACAATTGGTGGAACTTACTGACTTTATACAATGCCAACATATCTACTTGACCAGAGGATGGTAAGGAAAGCATTCACACACACACCTCAACACATTAAGAATGCTAAAATTTAGCCCTAGGCAGCTACAAAACCAAATTAACACCTCACAAATTATTAATGATTTCCAGTTGGTCTCATCATTGCCCCTAAGGTGCAACATGAATAGTGGACACAACTTGCCTGCAAGAGATGGCCTCTGCATGTGCTGGAGTGTAATAGTTCTACAGTGCAAGCTGAAATAGAACTTCTGTGTAAAGGCTGATCAGTGCTTCAGCACAGCAACGCTTACCTGGATATCAAACAAGCTTTGACCCTCTGCCATCAAAACTGAACCATTTAAATGCAATCCAAATTAAATATTTACATAAATGTCACGTGGAACATTCATGATCACCCAAAACAAAAAAAAACCATAAGATCCATGAGACTCTCCATACACAATTGATCATCTAAAATTTCTATTGTTCAAAATATATGTGACAGGATCATTAAGCATCCACCACTCTGCAGATCCTTTGAATGATCTTCAGATAAACCTTTAGGCCATGTTTGTCTGTTTAGTTAGACAGTGGGATATAAACAGAAAATGCTATAAATGTTCAGGTCAGGCAGCATTTGTGGAGAGAAAAATAGATTTAACCTTTCAGGTCGATGACCTTTCTTCAAAATTGGAAACAGCTCCCCTCACAACACTCTGGTCCAATATTCCATCACCCACCTCACCCCAAATCCCTCCCACCCATCCCGAATTCCAAAACGCCCACTCCCTTCCTGTCCAAGCACAGGTGATGCAACATCCGCCCTTTCACCTCATCGCTTCCCATTAAGTAGGGTCCCAAATACACCTTCCAGTTAAAATATGCAATTTACTTGTTCTTTCAATTTAATATTCTATATTGGCTGCTCATGATACAGTCTCCTTTGTATTGAGACGACCAAATGCAGATTGGGTGATCACTTTGCTGAACACTCTTGATCAGTTCACAAGCATGACCCAGAGCTTTCAATCACTAGCCATGTTATTTTTTTATTCTATCCGCACTCAACTCTTTCCTCAGTCTCTTATTCCAATGATGCCTGGGGAACAGCACCACATCTTTCAATTAGGCACTTCACAACATTCCAGACTCAATAAGTTCAACAAATTCAGATCATAACCTCTGCCCCACTTTTTTGGGCAACAGATGCTGGTAATGATTCTGTTGTCATTTGCACCTCCTCAAGATCCAACT
Source organism: Carcharodon carcharias (assembly GCF_017639515.1). Classification (NCBI taxonomy): domain Eukaryota; kingdom Metazoa; phylum Chordata; class Chondrichthyes; order Lamniformes; family Lamnidae; genus Carcharodon; species Carcharodon carcharias. The sequence continues at coordinate 119,612,152 of NC_054473.1, read as the reverse complement.
TGTCTCTGTACTTGTCCCATTATCACCCTCTTTAAACTTGTGCCATCATCCATTTTGTCATTTAATTTTCCTGCCTGCCACCCTAGCCTACTCTTATTTTTTCCTCCCCTTTCTTGCCTCTACACTTACTTAAAACCTACGTTTCTAGGCCTGAACAATGGTCATTGACCTGAAATGTTAACTCTTATTTCTCTCTCCACAGATGCTGCCTGAACTGATGAATGTTTCCAACATCTTCACAGAATTGTTACAGCACAAGAGGCAGCCACTGGGCAGTGGGTTAAGCTTTCTGAAAGGATGAGATAAAAAGGTGCTCAACTGGTCTTAACATGAAATGTTATACAGGAAAAGGCAACCCCAGCACAACACTTTCCCACCTTTATATGCAATGTTTAATCCATTTTCATTTATTTTAGGGCAGATGTCTGTAAAACATTTTACTTATGCTATCAGACCCTTCAAACACTGTGAGCCACTATTTTGCCTGGACTTTTCCCAGCTTTTGCTACTTCTCTTTCGAAGCAGATAACCAATGCAAAAACAAGTGTGCAGCAGGCCTGGGATCTTCATGCCATCAGCAGTACTAAGCTGTAAATAATTGAGAAAATAGTTCCTTAATTCTGGTTTCTGGAAGTTACTGCTGGTCATTGCCCATGCAATGCAACCACTGGGGCTACTTTGTAAGTTTACACTGACAGCTTTATTCTTTTCCATCCAGGCACCTGTTTATATAATTTTCCCTTAAATCATTATCCAGATTACCATTTCAAACTACTACTAGAGTTATTCATGCAGAGTGAAGCTGCATCTTGAATATAGGATTGCTTAATTTAACACCAACAAGTGTGAACTTTGCAACTCCAAGATGAGTCCTTGGGGCAGAAGGTTTGCAAGAAACCTCTTTACAAGAGCACACAGCTTTTATATTGTCAGTGCATTAATCATGACAAAACTCTGCTATAAATCTAGCTGGGGTCTGATAATAGCCAAACGTGTGGTCTGTACTGACTATACAAATATCTGGTCTATGAAATAATCCATCCCACCTCAGAGCTGCAGTAGGAACTGTACATTGCGCCTCAGGCTGGTAAGGAAGGGACACAAAACAAAATACCTGTTCTCGGAATCCTATCAGTCATCTCAACAACAAATATATTCAATGTAACAAAACAAAAAGTAACACCCAGCCACATAAGGAGATGAGGTCAGATGAGATAAGTTTAAGAATCTTAAAGGAGGAAAGTGAGATGGAGAGGGGAAGGGAGGAAATTCAAGAGCTTCAGGTCGAAGCAACTGAAGGTACAGCCACCAATGGTGAATCTATGACTGGGAATGCGCAAGTGGCCAGAATAAGAGAAGCGCAGGTATCTCAGAGAGTTGGAGGAGAATATGGAGGTAAGAAGGGGCATGGCCAGAGAAGGATTTGAAATCTAGACGTTGGCTCCTGGTCAATGACGGTCAGCAAACACGCCTGTGATAGGGCTTGCTGCGAGTTAAGGAACAAGCAGTGTTTTGGATGACCTCATGGTTACAGAGGATAGAATGTAAGAGACCAGCCAGGAGTACATTAGAATCTCAAATCTAGAGATAACAAAGGCATGGATGAGGGTATCAGCAGCAGATGAGTAGAGACAGGAGCGAAAGTGGAAATAGGCGGTCCTAGTGAAGGCACTAAGAACTCACCTCAGGATCAAATATGACCCCAAGGTTGCAAACAGGGAAAGGGATGGAGCCGCTAGTTAGGGAACGGAGTTTTAAGCAGGAACCAAAATCAATGGCTTCAGTCTTGTCAATATTTAGTTGGAGTAAATTTCTACTCATCCAGGACTAGATGCCAGATAAGCAGCTTGGGCTTAACAGTGGAGAGGTCACGTGGTGGTGAGGTAGAGCTGGGTATTGCAGGTACATGTGACAATTAATGCCATAACTTCAGAAATAGGAGGTGCCCAGGGTTGATACTGGGGGGGATACCAGAGCTAACAGTGCTGGAGCAGGAAGAGAAGCCATTGGAAGTGATTCCCTGGCTATGATTAGATAGATAAGAATGGAATCACCTGACAGCAGTGCAACCCAGCTAGGCAACAATGGAGAGGCACTGGAGGATGTTGTGGTTAAACTTGTCAAAGGTTGCAGATAGGTTATGAAGGTAAAATTTACCTTGGTCACAGACATCTCTACTGGAAAATGCACAGGACTGGACTGAGCCATGATTTTTCCACAGCTGAGCATCCCAACAACATCCATCATTTGGCATCTCACTAAGCCTAAGAGTGCCAGTGGTTTTGGAATCCTAGGAGTCACTATTTAATTGGAGGGAAGGGTTTAGGTGGGCCTGGGCAGTTAAAAATTAGTTCAATTTGACCATTTTTATACTATATCCATTGTAATAGCTAACAAGGTCAAGGAAGCCATTTTAACACTAACATGTGGCTGGAGAAGCCATTTTGTATCCTGCATTAATTACATGTATCAAAGTATTATATTGAATAGTGAATGAAAGTCATGAAATAGATAATTGTAAAAGTAATGAATAGTGATTGAGCAATAATCAATGTAATCAATCATATTAGAAAGACTGGGTTTTCACTTAAGTAATGAATACATTTTAAATTTCTCTCATGAGAAAGTGCAGTAACTGCACAAACAAGGAAGTCTTCCGGAACCCTGATAAAGTCCGTGATGCAGTACACCATGACTTTGCAAGAGTTTAATTGAGAACAAACCCCATTGTATCCCCCTTAGAGATACAGAAGCCAGGTGGTCTCAGGAGGGAAGATACAAGTGAAGGCCAACTAAATTCATAAAGGGCTAGAGCCAATCATTAAACCAACAACAGCCTGACTCTACAACTGTATAATAGTCATACAGAAGTTAAATACAGGGCTTAAATACAAGGGTTCCCTAAGGCTTCATCGCTCGTCACATATTGAAGATTCTCAAAGCAAGAGCCACATGTCAACGTGCGCAAGGGGGATCGTGTCCGAGATGGAGTCATGAGAGTGAAACCTAACATACAGTTCAACAAAACGTGGAACTGAATGAAGCTGTAAAAGCCGTTGTCCTATAGTTTAAGTATACCTTGTTTGCTTAACTTTCTAAAATTTATAATCCAAACAGTCCTATTTTGCCTTAATTGGTTAAGTCTTCTGCAAACAAAAGTAGATTTATTAAGTCGCTGGCAAATTGGAATGGCTGAATTTAATCAGGAAACAAAGTAAGTTACAGATAACAAAATCAGATTACAAGGGGAATGAAAACACTAAATCAATTACAAACATTTGAAGTTTACACGAGTGCAGATCCCGCCAAGATTATTTCCCAATTTTATAATTACAAATTTAATCCAACACGGAGTCAGCAGATTTGGATCCACACCGCTCCAAAATTGCACTCACGCTACATTGATCAAAATTCAGACAAAGGTCAACAGGCACCGCAAGAAGGAATATTACTTAGCCTATGAGCATGAAGAATTTCAATCAAACTGATGTTAACTCAAAAACAGTAAGAACAACTAAAGAATGGCACAAAAAGGAATGCAAAGAAAGTGACGGCTACAGAATGATCCCTGGCCATTTAAGAAATAAATGCAAGTCTGTATGCCAAAGAGGGGCAAAAAGATATCTTCAGAATAGCAGCTGCTAGAGATAGGTTAACAAAACATGGGAGAAATAATGTATAATCAAGGATGCAGGTGGAGGAGCCTTAGTGGAAGAGGATGAAATCAAAGAGATTGATTGGTTGGGGGCGGGGCTACATTAACTGGCTAACGAATGAGAACAAAGCAGACGTAGCTGGAAATCAAGGGATGACACCTAACATCAATCTGGAAGAAATCAGAACAGCATGAAATGAATGAAAAATGGCAAAGCAGGAGGAACAGATGAGATACCAGAAGTATGGACCTGCCTGGGTGAATATGGGGTCCAGGTGCCGAATAATGTCATGTCCCTAAGACATAAGACATGAAAGAGATCTTAAACTGTTCAAATCAAACCTTATCTTTTTCCTTATTTAAAAAGTGGACCTTGCTAAACCAAAAAGCTGCTGCTTCAGGTCACGATTCACAAATTGGCTGCAGTTTGAGAATTTTCAACAGCAGTTACAGGACAAAAACTGAACCCTCATACTTGTGGAATCTCGCACCTCACATTGTGAGGACATATTACAATCAACAGGGACTAGACGATTTATCTCCCCAGCCTGACTATAACAAAGGGAGGGCCATCGAAACCTGTTATAACTGCAGAGGCACTAAAAGCCACCACCTAGCTCCTGGGCTAAAGCTCCTGGGCTAAACAATGGATTTTGACCAGCAGCATAGAAACTGATTGTTAGCCTGCAGCAGGCTCATTAATGGACAACATCACATGGCCTAAGCTTCTGGCCTTTGTAAAGTTTTATTATAATATTTCTAGGCTCACAAAGTCAGTCTGCTGTTTACACTCCAGCCTGCAAACATCAGAGCAGGACTCCAGGTCGAACAACAGCCTGCATCAAGTCCTCAAAGCCTATTTCTCTGGAAGATTCCTGCCATCATCTGTGAGCAGATCAAGTTTCTGTACACCAACCTCATCTTGCTGCATCCCCATCAACTTTAAAGGAATTCTGCAAAATCCTGCTTCAGCTAGCTGAACCTGCTTTAACTGTAGCTCCTCTGAAGAAACCCTCACTGAACTGGCTTTCTGGACTTTGACAATCACATGAACTGATTTCCATATCTGTGGTGCTTTTTCTTTCAAGTTATTCATTGTTGTAAAACTCCTCTTTCCTATCTTCTTATTGTGTGTTTGTGTATGCAGTTGATATGTGAATGAACTATACTTCCGATCTCACCCTAAAGAGAGTTTGCTGCGAGCTACTTAGAAAATTGACTTCACACACAAAGGGTTTGGGGAATAGGCCACAGCCTATTACAAAAATTAAATCAGATCGGCTCGAGGACAGATGGCAAGAAAATAAAGGATCCAGTTTTGCCTCCCCCCACCTTCATCCGTAACAATACGCTACTCAATTGTGTTATGATAAGAGAGAAAAATCCCAAGGGAATGGAGGCAAAGAAGTTTGGTACCAATATTCAAAATAAAGGGAGACATTCAAAATTGCAAAAACTATTGAAGAATTAAACTCCTACTGCATACCTTCAAGATGTGGGAGGGGGTCATAGACAGAGATTAAGAAAAATAATGGAAATCCATAGAGGTCAGTTAGGATTCACACCCGGAGAAAGCACCATCAATGGATGCCATTTTTATTTTGTGACAAGTGATGGGGGCATATTGGGAAAGCCAATGCAACTTGAGGATTCTATTCATTGATCTAGAGAAGGCTTATGACTGGGTACCTAGGGGGAAAGTCTGGAGGTGTGGCAAAATTTGTGGAGTCTCTGGAAAGTACGTATGACTATTACAGGATACGTACAAGGAGTGTTAGGCAAGAGTAAGAAGCAATGTGAGGGAAGTGAGAGTTTTGAAGCCGAAGTTGGATTGCATCGAGGATCAGCACTGAGCCCCTTCCACTTCCTGATCGTCACACATGTTCTAACTGAGTAAGTGCCATGATCAATGATATTTGCAGATGGATGACATTGAGTTATTAGGTGGGGTTGATAAAAACATGCCCAAACATCTGGAGAATGAGAGAAGCAGCACTGGAAGACAGGGGCATGGAGATCATTAGAACAAAGACTCAAACTATGGACACTCGGTTTAAGTCCAGAGAAGAGGTCAAGTGAAGGTGTAAAGGATTATGAGTGATGACTTGGAGAAGCGAGCAGTTTCAAGTACCTAGGGTCAGTTGTCACAGAAGATGGATGCATAGAAATAGAAATTGGCAGCGGATTATCACTAGTTGGAGTAATTGGAAAAAGCGTTGAGTGTTGTGTGATAGAAAAGCAGTGCCGAAACTGAAAGGAATAATCGACAAGACAGTCAAGACACCAGCATTGTTATCTAGTGCAGAAACTTGGACATCAAGTGAGGAACGATGACCAGACACTAATGAGATGAGGATGCTGTGATGGATGTGTTGAGTAACAAAAAAGGACAAAATCAGAAATCAGCAACCTGCACATCAGAGGGACAGTGAAGATTGTGGGAGCACCCAAAAAAGTAGCTGAGCAGAGATTAACGGACTATGGTCAACTGTTAGGGAGAGAAGGAGAGAAAGAAAGAAAATGTGACGATGCGAGTAATGGAGATGGGACTGCTAGGAAGGAGAATAGGAACGCCAAAGACCAGATAGAATGATGCGGTGGCGAGAGGCTTAAATGTAGTGGGATTGGAAGAGGAATGGGTGACTTGCAGGAGGAGATGGAGAGAGTTGATCAAGCAGCTTTATGGAGACCAAGTAAAATGGGGGAAGTTGAAAAACAATGACGAAGACAACAACTGATGTAAACTAAAAACAGCACAGCATAGTGAAAATATTAATGGCCATTCTAAATTCGCAATTTTCACAGGGGTTATTTGATTTGCTTAGATTTTAACAAATGCAACTTTGTTTTACAGGATGCAATTGAGAGAAAAGGGAAAAAAAAATGCACAACTCATACCATCATCTCCTTCCCATTTCAGATTTGGATTGCAGTTCAAAGGACTGAGCCAGAGTGAGGATCATGAAATTTGTCTTGGTCTCTTCTGCATCAGCCTGATATTTTCAACCAATTTCTCATTAATGGGTCACATTTTGCCAGATTGTGGTGTTGAAACTGAGGCTATCAATATTTTTCCTCAAGTAATTAAATTACAGCTATGCACCTGTTACGATCCCAGCTGATGTTAATACAGAAAAAGTCAGATCCCGAAGTGAAACTTGGCTTGACAGGTTATCTAGGGCTTCTCCATGTCCCCCTCTCAGTGTCCTGCTCCTTGGGACACCTTCCTCGGTAATGGTGCTCCATTATCAGGTCACCTGACCTGCTTTTCTTGCCGTTTGTTCTTTCTTGCTTCTGCACAGGTGTGCAGTGTCAGTTCCTAGCCTGAAAGCAATAAAATAAACGGACGGCACATGTGCAATCATTTCCCAACTGACACGAGCACAAAAGACCCGAAATTCGTTGGGAACTGGAGTTCCTGACCTCTGACTTCAGATTAAGCCAAGTATTTGAGTCTTGCCTTGAGGCAAGACCTTTTAAGTTCACTGCTTTGGAAAGAGATTTATAATATTGGCCTTAACACATTTTTAAATTTAACCACCTAAAGTCTAAAGATGACACCACAGTTTATTCCTCAATCTAAAACTGTTTAAGTACATTCTGTTCAAGTGAATTTAAATTACAGAGAAAGAAGTGCTCTGTATCATCTTCAGTAGTTTATACTACGGAATAATTTATTCCCCCCCCCCCCCCCCCCCCCCCCCAACCCCACACACAACCCCAAAGTAAATATCCACTTTGAACATATAGCATCAGATTAGGAAGCAATCATGCTTACTGCCAATACAATCAGCAGACTAGTGAGAAAGCACTACCTGCAGTATTACATTTCTTTTTGGCCTGTGGGACAGCAGGATTTAGTCTGAATCCACGATCTCACAACACTGCCCTTTTAACAGTTGCATTAATAAACAAATTGGAAGCAAAAGCACCCATTTTTCACATCTCCAATCAGAGGACCCAAGAATATGTGGATTTCAGTGTGTTTATATTACAATTTATTGTTGATGGAACTGGAAGTGCATGCTTGCTGTCAAAACCATGCATTACAAATGTAAAATGTTAATAAAGAAGTGTCTAACAGTCAAAAAGGAGAATTGCAGAGATGTTTTCAACTTTCAAAATCTAAAACTACAAATGTTCTTATGTAGAAATGTAGCAATGTTGGGGACTACTGCTCTTTTTTACATATTTATGACTTGGGTATACAGGGCATAATTTCACAGCCTGCAGATGACCTAAAACTCAAATGTAATAAACATTGAGTAACAGACTACACGAGAACACAGGCTGGTCAAAAGGGCAGACAAAATTTAACCAAGTATGAAGTGATTCATTTTGGTTGGAAGAATAAGAAACAATATAAAATAAATGGTGAAAACAAAATACTGCAGATGCTGGAAATCTAGAACAAAAACAAAAATACCTGACAGCATCTGCGGAGAGGGCTACAGTTGATGTTTCGAGTCCGTATGACCCTTCATCAGAAGTAAGACATATAGAAATGAGATGAAATATAAGTATATAAATAAATGGTACAATTTTGAAGGGGGTGCCAGAATGGAGACCCAAGCTTATATGCACACAAATCTTTGAAAAGCAAACAACTTACGTTAAAGCTTGTTAAAACAGTGGTTAGGCTGCAGTTGCAGCATTATGTCTATTTCTGGGTACTACAATTTTGGAAGCATATCATGGCCTTAGGGAGGGTTCAGAGAAAATTTACTCGAATGGTACCAGGGATGAGGGACTTCAATGAAAGGCTGGAGAAACTAGGATGTTCTCCTTCAAGTGCAGTAGGTTAAAGAGGGATTTAATGGTATTCAAAACCAGAATGGTCTCATTCCGTAAATAAAGAGAAAATGTTTCCAATGGCAAGTAGTAACAAGAGGATACAGGTTGAAAAGGTGATTGGCAAGAAAGTCAGAGATGGTCTGGGGTGAAAAAAATTATGCCACGAATTATGATCTTGGATGCTTGCCTCAAAGTGGTGGTAGAAAATTCAATAGCAACTTCCAAAAGTGAACTCGATAAATACTTGGAGGGGAAAAAAATTTCAGGCTATGGGGAAAGAGCAGGGGAATAATTGGATAGCTCTTTTAAACAGCCAGCAGCACAATAGCCTGAACAGCCTCCTTTTGTGCTGTATCTTTCTATTATGCTGCTGTCAGAGATTGCAAAAAGACAAGGAATTTCTACCCACCAATTTCTTTACACTTAACTATAAATTTCAAAGGAATTAAAACAAGCTGTGGACGACAAAGTCAAACTGAATGGAATAGGCATGGGTTAGGGACAGCATACAATCCCATACTTTGTCCAACACAGATTTTCATACTGAACATACATTCTTGTTTTAATGCTACAAACTCAAGGACTCTGTACTGGTGCAGGCCGATCAACTAGTTCAGTGCGGTAAATGAATTGCACAAGCTTAAGAAATCATGTGCCATGCTCACACATGCATGTTTTCTGATAATTTTACAGCCCTCATTGTTATTGTTGAAAGTTGCTATAGACTTATTCACAGCAGAAGCCAGCAAGGGCAAGGATAATACCGAACTAGTTTTGGAAACCACCCCAGTACAACAGATCCATTTAACAATCCAACAGGAAAGTGGTCTGAATATAATATTGTATGTAGCACTAGCACCACAAATTAGTTTTCAAATAAATTTAAGCAAGAGAATAAACAATGCGTTTAACAGAACAACAACCCATCACAAAGTAATAAAATCTCTGGACAACACAATGCCCATAGAAACGAAATATCGACTTTTGAAGCATGCCATACTTCAACCTCAGTACCAACCACAGAAGATAAAAATCTGCATACAGTAAACAAATGAGAAACCAAAGAGACAGCCAGCACCTCCTACAAAGTGCAATGTGCCCCTTGTATTTTTCTGCCACACTGGCTCAACATAGCCCAGAACTAATAATTAGGTTGCAAACACAGAAAACTCACATTCCCCATCATTGCAGAAGATGGTATACATAACACCTTTCAACCATTTTGCACAGACTGCATAAGTCGGTTTTAAAAATAAGTCATTCACAAAAGAAGAAAAAACAAAGTGCAACCAAGCAATTACAAACAGCTGTTTTAAAACATCAACAGAATTACCTGGAAAAACTCAGCAGGTCTGGCAGCATCGGCGGAGAAGAAAAGAGTTGACGTTTCGAGGCCTCATGACCCTTCGACAGAACTGCTTCAACAGTTCTGTCGAAGGGTCATGAGGACTCGAAACGTCAACTCTTTTCTTCTCCACCGATGCTGCCAGACCTGCTGAGTTTTTCCAGGTAATTCTGTTTTTGTTTTGGATTTCCAGCATCCGCAGTTTTTTTGTTTTTATCTCTGTTTTAAAACATCCACTGCTTGCCCAAACCTTTCAACAAATTCTTCAAAATGTGGGATGTACACAAAGAGCTTCACCCATCTTCCACAGATCAAACAACACTAAACAGAAACTAAAGAGCAGTAGGAGATTCCTGTGTGAAAAGCTTCAAGTGATTTTCTTGAAACATCTGAACATCCGCTAGTGTCTAACGAAGTGCTAGAAGTCCCTCTTAGAATGGAGCTATCATTACTTTTTAGAAGATAGATGTGTACGATTAAAAAGGTGAAATTTTTATTTTCATCATAGTCAGTTCTGTAAGAAACACAGCAAATTATCACAAATTATCAAAATGACAGTAGCTAGTCACCCTAATGCCCACAGTAACAGAATATAGCATTTGCCTGATTAATGTGTCACATCTTGCTTCAGTTCTTTAGATTGCCACCCAACTAGGTCATCAGTATTGTTTTTGTTCATTATTCAATTAAATCATTCGGCCACCTCAAGAGTAAATCTACACACTCATTAGAAAGGAAAGGAGGAAGTAACTTCTAATAAATGGTTCTGAGATCAGCCTGTTATCAATCTGACCAATTGATTGTTCCTCCTTTGGCCATTTGAAATAGAGCTGATGGAATCCAGACCACTGGAATGAACTTAAAATAACTGGAAAAAACTAAAGAACAGCTACAAAGCACATCAGAACCATTCAAGTAGTTTAGAGCCGCAAGATTCTCACAATGACACCCACACAGAATCATAGGTTAATACATCACAGAAGACAGTCATTTGGCTTCTTTGGTAGAGCTATCCAATTAGTTTTTCTCCATAGTGCTTTAATATTTTGAAGTATTATCCAACTCTCTTCAAATGTCACAACTTAATCTGTTTCCACCACCCTTTCAAATACTATAGAATCATACAAACAAATTAGGAGGAGTAGGCCGCTAGGCCAATCGCACCTGCTCCATCTTTTAATAAGATCATGGCTGACTTGACTGTAACCTCAACTCCACAATCCCACCTAGCCCTGATAAGCAAGGGGGTGAAAGGTTATCAAGGATCTATCTTTGCCTTAAAAATATTCAAGGACTCCATTTCCACCACCTTTTGGGGAAGACAAGAGTTCTCCAAAGAAGTTCAACTCAGAAAAAAAATTCTTATCTCTTTCCTAAATGAATGACCCCTATTTTCAAATAGTGGCCCCTCGTGCTATATTTTCCCACAAAAGGAAACATCTTCTCCACATCCAACCTTCAAGATCCCTTAGGATCTTAAAGGTTTCAATTAAATCACCTCTTACTCTACTAAACTCCAGCGGATACAAGCCTAGCCTGTCCAACCTTTCTTCATAAATCGTCACACAAGTCCAGGTATTCGTTTAGTAAATCTTCTGAGCTGCTTTCAAAGCACTTACATCCTCTTTTAAATAAGGAGACCAATGCTGTATGTGGTCTCACCAAAGCCCTGTATAACTGAAGCATAACATCCCTCTTTTTGTATTCAATTCCCGTCGCAATAAATTATAACGTTCTATTAACTTTCCTGAATACTTGATATACCTGCATACTAGCCTTTTGTGACTCATGCACTAGGACACCTAGATCCATCTAGATCTGAGCTCTGCAATCTCTCCATTTACATAATATACTCTTTTACTTTTCCTGCCAAAATGGACAATTTCACACTTTCTCACATGATACTCCATTTGCCAGGGCTTTGCCCACTCACTTAACGTATCTATATCCGTTTTTAGCCTCCTTGTGTCCTCTTAACATCTTACTGTCCTACCTGTGTCATCAGCAAATTTAGCAACCATACCTTTGGTCCCACATCCAAGTCATGAATATAAATTGTAAAAAGTTGAGGTCCTAGCACTGATTCCTGTGGCATATCACTTGTTACATCTTGCCAGTCAGAAAAAGATCCATTTATGCCTAACCTCTGGATAGCTAACGGGAAACAATCTTCTATCCATGCCAATATGCTACCCTCCTACATTGAGCTTTTTATTTTTCCACAATAACCTTTGACGTGACACCTTACCAAATGCCTTCTATAAATCTAAATACAGTATATCCACCGGTTCCCCTTTATCGACAGCATATGTTACTTCTTCAAAGAAGTTGGAAAATTTAAACCACAATGCATCAACTATAGCATTCACCATTTCTTTGAAGGCCCTTGGATGAAGTTCATCAGGACTTCTCAGTCCACAGCTTCAGCAAATTGCTCACTGTCACTTCCCTGGTGATCGTAATTTTCCCAGTCCTCCCACCCTTTTCATGATTTACAGCTATTTCTGGGATGTTACTTGTCTTCTTCATAGTGAAGACGGATGTAAAATTCCTGTTCAATTCATCTGCCATCTCCTTACTTTCCATGATTAATTCCCTAGACTCACTTTCTATACGATCAGTGCTCACTTTGTTACTTTTTTTAAAAAAAATCTATAGAAACTGTCTTTATATTTCTAACTACCTTTCTCTCGTACTTTTAATTTTTCCTTCCTTATCAATCTTTTAGTAATGAGAGAACACCAAACCTGTTGGACAATTGCAAAGGCTGAGGCTCCTGCACTCCTGCCCTCTGGGTCCCCTTACCTGCCTCACACAGTCAAACTCTCCTGTCCCTGACCAGTGACTAAATCAAAAGACTCTATCCTAAGTGGTGTGACTGCCTCCTGGTACTAAGCATCCAGGTAACTTTACCCCTCCCTGATGTGCCACAGGGTCTGCAGCTCAGCCTCCAGCTCAATGATTCTAAGCCGAAGCTCCTTGAGCCACAATCACTTATACTGCAGACATGTTGCCCTGGATCACAGTGACATCCAGCAGCTCCTACATGCTGCAGCCTTGGCATCACCTATCCTGCCATCCTTAAAATGTGTTTTAATTAATTACTTAATTAATTATGTTATTCACTTATTTATTTTCCTTTTTGATATATTTTATTAACCTTACCATCGATTCATATAGTATTTTAAACCTTAGGACTGGAATAGACCATAATCACTTACCCAACAGCTAACTCCTTTCTCTGCTAAATTTCATCTGCCATGTGAATGCCCATTCCACTAGTCTTCCTAAGCCCTTCGGAAGTCTGTTACCACCATCTTCATTGTTTACTACATTTCTAAGTTCTGAATCATCTGTAAACTTTCAAATTGTGCCTTGTACCCAAGTCCAGAACATCACTGTATACTATCTTCCAGTTGGAAGAAACATTCACCTCCACTACCTGTTTTCTGTCCCCTCAATATTTTATATTCATGCCACCACTGTCCTTTTAATCCCATGGGTTTTAAATTTGCTAACAAGTCTATTATGTGGACCTTTTGCAAACATCTTTTGAAAGTCCATATGCCCAACCGCAAAACCCTGTCGAAGCTTAGCGTTTACCAAATCAGTGTTGGCTTTCATTTATTATCCCATAATTTCCCAAATGCAAATTAATTTTGTCCCAGATCACTGCCTCTAAAGTTTACCACCATTATTAGGCTGGCTGGACTGTGGTTGATGGTTTTATCCTTTTTCTGTCGGGTGTAAGATTTGGAATCCTCCTTTCCTCTGGCACCATCCTCATATCCAAGGAGGACTCAAAAATGATGGCCAGACTCCCTACAATTGTCATCTTTCTCTCGGTAACTTATGATGCATCCCATCAAGACCAGGTGACTTATCTGCCAACCTTTTTAAGTATGTTATTTTTATCCTATCCAATATTGCTGCTGCCTCCTCCTTCATCGGTACTTTACATCTATCTTCACTAGAGAAGAGGATGCTTCCAAAATTCTCATTTAGTACCTCAGTTATGCCCTCTGCCTTAATGAAAAGACCTGTCCATCCTTTTACTACATGCATTTATTAAAGGCTTTTGGGTTCCTTTTTATGTTGGCTGCCAATCTAATCAGTCCCTCTGCCTCTCTTACATATAACCCTTGCAACTGCACTCACTTGCTCTACTGTCATGTTTTTGTCAGGCCTGGAACTCATGCATCAAGTCTTTGAAAGATTTTTTTTTTAAATTCTCAAACTGCTTAAAATTGTTGGAATATTTTCCTCATGTGACCAACCTCCTCCTTAGCCTTCCGACATGCACCCAACTACTTCTGAGCTAACATTCCTGACACCAATAACTGAAACAGGACAAGCCATTTGTAAAGCTTTTCTTCTAGATACAATCCTTTCCTACTGCTTCTTTGAACAGCATTACAACAGAATTTCTAAGTTTGTGTGTGAAAAGAGTTATATGTACAGTAATCACAATCACCCAAATACCAAAAGCACTTGCAAAGCCATTCAATCAAACTCAAAGACATCAATTACAAAACAACGCCTGCAAATTTGGTTGGAAATATTTATCAAATTAGTTCAAAGTTGTCATATCACTCAGGAGTCATATACCGTAAGCTGCTTCTACTGTCAAGCGTTGTCTAAAAAAAAGCCTGTGGTCCAATCCGTATTTGTTTCATATACGATTTCCCAAGTTCTGCCTTTGCAAAGCCTCGCACATTACTGCCCCAAGGCTTATTCTTCTTCTAACTTGAGGTTTGTTCATTTTTGATGTTCAAGCCTAGGTAGTGTAGATCTTGACAATGCAATGTAAGCAAGGAGTGTTGGGTGAGGAACCACAGCAATTTCCTACATTTGTGGCATATTTGCCCTCAACAGCAAGAGCTCAACACATTGCCCCTTTCCCAAGCCAGACATCAGAGGATTAGAATCTAATTAGTTTCCACATAGACATGTAATAGTTAGCACAATGAGATGAGCACACAAGCAGACTGCCTGAGCACTTTCATCTCAAACAGGTTCTATTGGTAAATGCACCATGAAGCCTTACATAGCCATTAGCCGCTGCAGCAGCCTGCACATGGAATTAAAAGCTCAAGAATCAACCTGAAAGCAGCATAGCCACACTCAGAATTTTTGCTCCAGGAGTATGCATGCCCATTACATAATCGAAATAATCATTTTTTAAAATTACATTTGAAAGGATGAAACTCTTGTAGATAAGCATGCCTATCCTGTTCAACAACAGAAAATCCAATCTTTAACTCTCCAATTGATTTTACACTGCCACTTTCAAAGCATTTTCCAGAGATGTGACTTTAGAGAGGACTGGGGAGAAGTTAAAACTTGGGCTCATCCTGCTTTAAGTCCAGGTTGCATGCTGCTAAAGTTCCTCAAGCTTGATTACAAAGCAGAATGTCTGATAAACTATGCCCTGACTCCTGAGCTTCAAGAAGCACCTTCCATCAAGAGATGCTGATGTAATAATAGCAAATACTCAAAATGATCAAGCAGATCTGACAGCATCTATGAACAAACGGTTAATGTTTCAGGTTGATGACCTTTCATAGTCATTGGCCTGAAATGTTAACTGTTTTTCTCTCCAGGGACGTTTCCAGCATTTTGTTTTTATTTCGGATTTCCAGCATCTGCAATACAGTATTTTGTTCCAAGATTAGTTGGTTGTTCATTCGTCACACATTCATATGTGCACATACAGAATGTAACCCAGCTTCAACATAAAAAAGTTCAGTCAACAGGAGCATACCTCACATCTAGCAGCCTTCTGATCATTAGTTATCCTTTGACCAATTTTATCCTTTGGTGTTCCTCTGTCCAAGTACAGTAACTTACACTTGAATATAGTTCAATGGGCACTACACACATTCTCGGTCACATCAAAACATAGACTATCCACCAAAAGTTATTTGATAGAAATCAGTACTGTGAAGTCACCAAGGGGCTTGAGGGAAATCGCCATAGCCTCACCCCCTGGCCCAGATCAATCTAGATAAAACCCAGCAGCAACTAACCCTGCAATCTCCCTGACCTATATGACTTAATACCACACCGTAGTAGTGTGTACTTTGTACACCTCCAGATATGAGGTGACTCTCTCCCGCAAAACAAAAGAACGAAGTAATATCACCACCTTCAACACCTCTTTGTCCTTTTGTCTATGACATCTTTTGGCAATCTCCACCTATCACTGGCCCTCTATCCTGCTCTACCTGTCCCACCCCCTCTTAAACGAGCTTATATTTCACCTCTTTTCTATTTTTCCTTAGTTCTGTTGAAGAGTCATACAGACTTGAAACGTTAACTGTGTTCCTCTCCACAGATGCTGTCAGACCTGCTGAGTTTTTCCGGGTATTTTTATTTTTGTTTTGGATTTCCAGCATCTGTAGTTTTTTTGCTTTTATCCAAGTACATAAAGAAACTTTCATACAGGAAGATATCACAGGGACAAGGGTTCAGCTGTAATCAACAGATAAACAACTTGGCCAAAGCCATTAAAGATGAAATCAGACTAACAGTTAACTCACCCTCAGACCAAATAATAAAGGGGGATTAAAGCAAGTGAATATACCACAAAATAAATTCTCCTAAAAACAGACAGACAAAAATCAAGGTCCATAAGCACTCCCAAAGTATTAACAGAATTACCAGCAACGCTGATATGCTGCAATCTGCACAATACAGCAGAGACATGGACCAAAAGCAAACCAATCCAAGTGCAAAGGACAAATTTATGGAGGAATAAACTGGAAGTAATTTCAGTAAGGACACCAGAATGACCATATGTTCTCAGAAAAGATCAAAAATAGCAAATGTTCTAACAACAGGAATGAATCATAGGTTTGGACAGATCAGGATAATAGGTCTGGGAGAATACTTCTGACCAGCAATTTAGAATTTTGTAAATTTGTACAAACCAACCTTTCAACTGAAAGAATAAAACCAAGTAAACTGAATGACTCGCTATGAATGCACTGCAACTTTCAAAACAGGCAAGTTGTGAATTATCATGAGGTTTGCCTGACAGTTAAAAAATTAACAATATTCATAATTAAGAATGAGGTACAGTTATGATCCTAGCTGATGTTACCACTGGACAAGTCTGATCCCAGGGTGGAACCTGGCTTGTTAGATCCTAACTTTTATTTATTTATTTTTTTAGATACATGGAGAACAGAGTCACAGAAGTAAGCTGGTGAACTTTAAAAAAGAAAGAAAACATTTATTTAACAAGAAAAGATGAACTATATTTCAATACTCCTTCACCCACAACTATACCTTTACAGATGTATACAGATTCATAAGGATAATACAAGATACAAAAGCTATCTAATACCACAGTAAGCACACAGTCCATGCAAACCAAAAGGCGACCTGCGGTCAGACACACCACACTCTGAAACCAAGTGACACATGCCACCACAAATAGATGCTATGGATCTTTCCTCAACTCCCCCCAGACGCTTGTCACACCATGAGCCAACCTGTCTCATCGAACTCCATCTCTTACATGAGGGCTTCCAATCGCCACTCTCCAAGAACTCCCTCTGGAATCTTCTCCCAAAATGACACTTTCTCTCAGATGCCTTCCACAAGGGTCCACCTCCAGAGTTTCGAACTCTCCTTCCAAATGGTCTTCTCCCGAGTTACCACATGCACTCAAGCTTTCTTCCACACACTCTCACCAACAGTGCACCACTGCTTCACATGCCTACAACAAAGAGTTACAGGCCTTCAGCTGTCTCTGTGGGCCTTCTGACTTCTCAAGCCTAGAAAGCTTTGAATCTGCTTCCTAAAGCTTTCATCTCTCCGAGCCTGAAGCTTGGAGCCATCCTCTATTTTTCACTCTTAACCACTTAACAGGACCTTTTCAAGGTCCTGTCCTTCCTTTGACTAGAAGGACATCTTGGTACTCTCCTTCGTCCCTCTCCTGTCCAGCTTCTCTTGAGTCTTGGCCTCAACTTCAGTTTGGGACTTGCTATCTGCCCCTCTGCTCCACTTTCTCCCTGGCAGCTGTTTTCAACTGAACTCAAACTGTGCGTGCGCTTGCATGTGTAGGGGGTGGGGCCTCCCTCGCTGGACCCCTATTGCTAGGCAACAGCAGTTTTTCCACTCGTGTTTGCTTCAACTTCTCCCCAAGATCGCAAAACTAATTCGAAATGCAGGTATATAAAGAGCTTTAGGCCTGCTGTCTCCCTCAAAAATGAAACTAAAATCCCAGGTTTCACCTTTTAATGTGAAATTAAAACTAAACTTGACCTTTTCTTAACACACAACTACAGAAATACAAATCAAACATTAAAGCTAAAACTCATTCTTAACACCCACAAATACAACTTAAGCTGTCTCTATTTCCTAAAAGTACAGTGTCCAGATTCCTCCTGTTAGAAGGTACAAGCTGCTTGCAAGGATTTAATGTATTTAAATCTGACTTCCTTAGATATGTTCAATTGGAAGCTCTACAATGAAGGTTGCATTACAGGTCACAAATTAATGCTAATATAACGTCAACACATATTCTACAGGGTTCCATTAAATGGATTCAATTTCTCTTGATTATTCCTCTCACTTAAGCCACATTCAGAATAGCCCATTGCCAGAATTAATTATGGCTCTCAACTGACCCTTTCATATTATTACACATCCATCATTCTATGGGGTAGAGTCTATAAAAGAGAATTGGACCTGGGTACCTTTATTTTCAATGAATGTCAGCCAGCTGGTTGAACCATCCCTGGCTTAAGGACATCCATACAGTGCAATGATCTAGATGACATACCTACAATACATGCAAATAATGGGAAAAGTTAATTTTAGCATGGTTGGCATTAAGTCAACTGATGTACCTTGACATTCCTCATCAGGCTTTGGTGCATTCGATGACCTTACAGACACAGGGTCATCTTCAGTAGGAAATACCTCAAAGTATGCTGACTTAAGTGAATTTATGTAAATTATAAAATACTGAAGGCAAACACACCTAGAGCAAAATTGCTACATAAAGAGGAGATGCAAGAGTCTGATAGCCTGCATGTCTACTGCTTTCTTACGTCATGCCCAAGTCCACAGCACCTTCACTTTTACAGGTCACCTGTAACAAACAAATTTAAAGTTATCAAACTATCTGAAGTGGGTACATGAATCTGCATGTTTAAAGGTGCTTTTCTAAAAAACAAATTGCTCAATAGCTCTCTTGAATAACTGCACTACTTGGTTGGAATTAATCAGTTATTCCACAGTGAAACGGTCTCTTGCAAACTGGAGTAGGCAAGTTGGGGATGAAGTGAAAATCCAAGTTCTGTCTGAAGCAAAGCATATCCCAGGGAAAAGATTCAAAGAATCTCGATCATGGCACAGGCCAAAAGATTATCTAGTTGTGAGTAAGCAGTTGTTAGGACAGTGACAGAGGAAACTGAACAGAATTTTGGTTTTGAGGAACAGTGAGGGGGGTTGGGTGGAAAAGAGGAACAGTTGGGAAGAAAAGTAGCCAATTTTAACAAACAGATTTAATATTGATAAAGCAACTAATTATGGTGAACCATCTTAACACAATGCAATGAATAGTTTTTGAAAAGATGTTATCTATATAGAGAAACCACTCTGCATGTGCAACATTTCACAAACAATGATCAACCAGTTTTCAGTGCTGTAAAATATCAAAGAATGAATTGCTCTTCCAATTAAACTGCCTGAGCAGATGTTTAACCCTGATCCAAAGGGCTAGTCTAGATTATCTGAAACCCTACATTGGTTGCCCAAACACACTACTTTATGACTGCACAACAAACTGGGCCAATTCAACTTGGGTGGGGGAGACAATTGCCAAGGTCTTTTACTTCATGTACTATGAAGGTGGTCAAATTGTTTGGACATGCATGCAGCAAACTGAACTGTTTAAGGACATAATCCTTTAAATCACAAACATCATACTATTTGACTTGGCAAATGAGGGCATGTCCCAATGCTTAAGAATTGTTAAAACTGTCAGTGGTGGCACTGCTGTTAAGATGATGCTTCTTCCTTGCTGCTGACTCACTCGTTGCAACCAGCCACAAACAAGTAAAATATACAAGGTACATAATCGAGGTGGCAATGCTTGGACTCTCATTGGGTCATTCATCCAGCTTTGATGCTGGAATCAGTCCTTGCCTTTGGCTCCAACAGAACGTCATGCATCTTCTTCCAGGAGAGAAAATTCTTTCATGCAGGATTTATGGATTTCACTTTTTGAGGGCAAATTCAATCATCAGTAACATTAAACATTTGGACCCACCGCTGAAAAATTGATTTAAGAGCCTTTGAAGATACAATTTACATGGAAAAGGAGGAATATTGTACTACTCAGTATTCCTTAAATACAGAACAACTGCTGAATTTGGCAAACAGGTATATCTCCCAGCATCCATCTGGATTCTGCCAAGCACTCCACCACACTGTGGATTCAGAAGTTGATACTACTACACAAATGGATTGCTCAGATAAGCATCAGTGCTGGCCTTGCCTCACTTCCGTCAGCCTCAGTGGTTGTCAATGAGCTCATAACAGTCTAAATTTTAAAAGCATACACAACTGCTAGATCGATCAAGGGGTGGTAATTATTTCCTGAAGTATCGCAATTAGTGCCAGGGTAAATAATCTAAAACAGTGAGCACTGTATGAGCACACAGCCAGTGGAGTCAAGCCTTCAATAAACATAATGTGGGTGGATGGGGCGGGATGGGGGGGAAATATGCAAATACTGGAAAATAAAACTGGAATCAGACATACAGATCAGCCAGTATCTGTAGAAGGAACATTTGTACAATTTTTTAAAAAGTATAAGGTTCAAAGCTTGATTATTATTTCCATAGGCATTGCCTGTAAATCAGATAAACCCTAAAAGAATACAAATTGAGACAAATTTTTCTGCAAATCTGAAGTAATATCTAGAAGTTACACTTCAAATACTAACAGTTAACATACACAAGTCAATGCAGATAGTGTAACAAGTATTGAGAATCACACCAAAACTCCAATCTGAAACTTCAGCAAGCACTAAAACCACAACGCGGAAAATACCAGCTCCTGACAAGGACAAATTCATGAATCCCTCACGCCGCTGGCAAAATTGGCTGAATTCATAAAACATGCAACTAAAGAATCAAAGCAGGTTCTTGCAGCACCTCGAAGGGAATGCAGTGGAACCACCTTTAGAATTACTTTCAACTCTCAACAAACTGGCCAAATACCTGTTTAGTCTATAAACCAGCAGAACGTGCTAAGTGGCTTTACAGAATGAATCAAAGCTCCTGACTCGCATCCTTGGACTCCGAGAAACAGATGGTTCTGGCTTGAGAAAGGGGCAGCCTTTCTGAACTGGAAAGGAGGAAATCCCACATTTGCTCACTACCTTCCTGGCACCATGTCTGTCTGTACATCTGGTGTCAACACTGAGTTCAGCTGTGGTGCTCCCTGCCCCCATCCAGCTGAATAATCTACCACTGTTCGTTGTGTAAACTCACAGACAAAGAATGACCATTTGACTAAGGTACCAACAATGAAAGCAGTCAGGGAGCAGCAAGGGAAACACTTGGAAAAAGAGAAAAATCTTCAAAATTGACAATAAGAGTATTTTGAAAACGGCGAAGATCAACTGGCCATTTGAGGGTAAACTTTAAATCTCTAACATTAAGCAAGAAACTGGAATAAATCAGGTGACAAGATGCAGGGAAAAGGATGAAAACAGAAAATAGGCACAAGTGGTGGTGAAACACATAGATTTACAGAGCAAAACAATGAAACATAATAATACAGAAAGTTAGATAGAAACAGTTAGAGTTGTACCATATTTGTGATGTTTCAACCATCAAGAGAGTAGCAATTTATGAGTAGTCATATCCCCTGGAGAAATGACAGACTCAAACCATTACCCCCACAAACCCCCACCCCCAAACCATAGTATCACTTGCTTTTGTCTGGTTTATTTTTAGAATGTCTGTGCCACTTCTCTATAATGGTTTCTCACTCACGCCTCCTCAATCTGATACTGAGTTATTCCATTGGTGTACACAATGAAAACAGTGTACAGTACCAAGTCTGTGTTTACACAAAGGCTAGAATATGTACACCAGTAAATTGAAATCAAAATTAACTCCAAATCCACATAGCACCCATAGATTAATGGATGCAAAAGCAACCTGAATCTCTTCTTGGTTAGTAATCCCCATGTGAAAACACCCAGCTGAGGCAGTTAGTTGAGGACAGCACCAGGTTTACTGGTGATACCCATCACCAAACAGCATATGAACAAACACCATTTGAGGCAGATAATGGAAGTAGGCCACACTGCCCGAGCAAGGTGTCATTGCCGTCAGCCTAAATGCTGAGGGGCAAAGAGAAAAAGGAAAAAATATTTTACTGTGGCTCAAGCAAACAATTTTTGCACTGCGATTCCAGAACTCTGACATCCTCTCATGCACCCTGCCCTTGCAGAATAGATACAGAAGTGCAGAAGATCCGGTTATTCAAGGTCAATTGAATGGCCAAGCACACATGCTGGTCTTCATTCATAGCGCAAGATTACTGCTCAAAGTACAAAAATAGAAGATCTATCTGGAGTTATTGTGGTCATCCACTTGAGAAAATAATAGCCATTTGGGAGCCAATTGCACAACTACACCAACAGCCCAAATCGGCAACATTATCCATAAAGATCTACAATTAGCATGCAGCAAAATAAATTGAAAGCTGCAGCTCAAAAACTTCCTTTAAAAAATGTTCAATTCAAACCTCTTATCAATGCACTGATCTTTTAAGTGACCACATTGATGAAGTATGTAATTCTAACCGAACTGGGATGACAAATCAGTTCCAGTAACATCGTAAACGAACTTTCAGCATGGCTGCTGGTCTGATTTAGGAGGCACCGTCCAGTCTAAGTCCAGCATGTAGGAAGGGAAGAAATCTAGATTCTGGTTGCTCCAATCATGTGTTACTAAATCAGTTCTTCCATCCAACTATTGCAGACTCACTCATTGTCTATTGGCATGACAGTTCTGAGTCTCTGGCATCAAACCCAAGAATATTCAAACCTAGGCAATTGGTTTAAAAACCCTGCAATGCAATTTCTGGAATTTAACTGCTGCAGAATCAGTATCAAAACTCTGTCAGAGCCATCATCTAGAAGTTGACTCTTGGGATGTGGAATACAGGTTAGAGGATTGCACATCACAATATACTCTGCAATTTTCATAAAATAACACAAATGTAAAGTTGAACTCCAGATGCTGGAATCCCTAGGTAGTTATGTCTAGGATTGGAATGTGTGGAGTGCTACAATTTCCAAGCACTTCACTTATCATTTATTACTTGTGTGTATAATAGAAAGACCATTTGCTTGTTGTGGTTCCAACTTCCACACCCAAGAACTACAAAATAAAATGGGCCCCAGACAATGCAGGAGATTTGCATATTATCTGCATATGGTACACTGCCAGCAGCAGGAGTGCCATACTCCTCCCAATATAATAGTACCTAAAGATGCACCTAATGTGGCCTTTCTGACTGATTCATTACACTGTTATTTGCATTTCAGAAGAGCAGTTAAACCCTGGAGCAGTAAGATAAAAGCAAAAAACTGAGGATGCTGGAAATCCAAAACAAAAACAAAAATACCTAGAAAAAGTCAGTAGGTCTGACAGCATCTGCGGAGAGGAATCCTGAAGCAGTAAGATCAGTTTTATAACATACACAGTATTCAGCACTGGGCAAGCAAGTCACTGAATTACAAATAAGTGTGCAAAATTTATCAGCATACTGCAAGGTATAGGTATATACTGCAGGTACTAGCAACTATAGCTCATTAGAAGAGTCCAGCTAATGGAATTTACAAGCATGCAGGGTTTTCCCATGTCCCACTATCAGACACAGACCATTATACGAATATTTTCCCCAAAAATAACACCATGAGAATGAGAAATTTTGTACAGAACTGCCTAACCTTCAAAGTACTGTACTGCAAAATTCCATCCTTTTTGCCTTAGATAAACAAGTTTTATTCAATCTGGTTTAACCTTTATCTTTTTCTGAAAGAGGACACGTTTCATTACAATATACAATGTTGTTAGATCACAGTGCTGGGGTTAGCAAATGACAAAATAAGTCTCCTTCATCTGTACTCATCTTAAAACCCTTCTCCAGCTCGTCGACCACAACCTCGTCAATCACTTATGAAGCAGTCTCTTTATTTTCACTGTGGTGACATGGATTCTATTCAACTGGTGCTTAACATTCTCCCAAGCAAGGTATCTAAGTTCTGGTGAAGAGTCATATGGACTCGAAACATTAACTGTATTCTTCTCCACAGATGCTGTCAGACCTGCTGAGTTTTTCCAGGTATTTTTGTTTTTGTTTTAGATTTCCAGCATCCGCAGTTTTTTGCTTTTATCTTGAGCCCATTTGATAAAGGCCAGCGTTTTGAAAAATTCAGCACAAGCATTTCAAATCTGGTCATAGGAAGGAGCACATTATTCTCCCTCGTGTGCTGCCACAATATCCAGATCATTTTGAAAAACTGGTGAGTGTTGTGGCAACACTAAGAAAAATTAATTTTAGGGGAGATCAGAATTAAACAAGTAGTCTTGAACCTGCATCATCTACAGCATGCAACAGGTGAAGAAAAACACATCTGGCACCTGCAGACCCTAATCCATACAAGATCTATACAAATCCCTCTGGACAGAGACCATTATTAGATAGTGTAATGAGTAGTCCTGGAAACATACCTTAATTAACCAGGAGAGTTTAAAACTCTAAACTTCTGAGTGTGAAATTATTTCAAAAGAATTACTTTTCCAAAAATCCTCCATTCTCCGTACAGGGCCAAGGCTACACCATACTGGTGAAGTATGTCCAATACTAAGGCATAGGCACATTTGATGAATTCGAAAATCTAAAAGTAAACAATTTTGGCCCATGGAAATGTGCAAGAGTCTGGCACAGCTTGGCAAGGTTAGTGCTGACAGGATATTTTGCAAAGCGAGTGTTTGGATCTGGGAATGCACTGCCTGAGAGTGGGGTGGAGGCAATTTCAGTTGAGGCTTTCAAGAGGGAACTGGATCATTATCTGAAAAGGAAGAATGTACAAGGCTACAGGGAGAAGGTGGGGGAATGGCATTGGGTACATTGCTCCTTTGAAGAGCTGGCACAGACATGACAGGTCAAGTGGTCTCCTTCGCTGCTATAATAATTGTGATTCTGTGAATTCAATTTGGTTGGTAACCCCAGCCAGGAGAACAATTAGAGGTGAATATCTTAAACTGCAAAATTCAGAACGATAACGAAATAGAAGTAAACGTCAAGTTCAGAGTAGACCATTTGACCTGCAGTACTGGCCAGCAATTGATATGCTCCACGTATGCTTCACAATACACAGCAAACCCCACCCACCACAACTGTTGACTCTGGAGTCAGAATCTCCTCCATGCAAACTGCCCACTTTGGAGATACTCTACAGACAGCCCAGTCCCCCGTAGTGGACTGAGAGCAGCCTATATGTCTGCCGGTGATCAAAATCCAGTCTGATACTTCACTGCCCACTCAGGAAGTGTCTGTCAACTGGGCCGCTCTCCCAGGCTGGTCGTTTAGGAGCGAGGATCAACAGCCAGTGAATGCCCCCCTCAAACCCAGGTGTGATGTTCAGCAAACTCCAGTACCAGCAAAAAACTGCCCGAGGCCGCCGCTTACCTCCCGCAGGTCCTGCAGACACTCGAGCACTGCGAAGTTGTTCTGCCAGGTGTGTTTGGGGCAGAGCCGAACCACGTCTTCGTGACACACCGGCTCCTCCGAAATCCGCCAAATGTTCTTCCGCGGGGCCTGGGCCTGGAACTGGGCCTGACCCTGAGGACGGGGCTGGAACTGAGCCTGCACCTGAGGGTAGGCCTGGGGCTGCAACTGAGCCTGGCCTTCGCCCTGGCCCTGGAGTCCCCCATCCAGCTGCTGGCTTTGGTGAACCAGCGAGTTTGGGTCCCGAAAGCGGCTGCGATCTAATGCCGGTTCCGCAGTGCAGTGACCCGGGAAGAGTAACGTGAGGGCCGCCACCACCAGACAATGCAAGGCTAGCAGCCATCGCCAGTCCCCAGCAGCCGCCAACATGAAACTCCCACGTCCACACGCCGCCATCTTGTAGTGGCAGCCGCAGCCGCTCTGTCCTTTTATAATGTGCGGTGTTGTGACGTAAGCACGTCACCAACGTTTCGCACATCGATCCTACACGTCACACGTTTCGGACATCCCACCCCCCGAGTGGTCATGATGCAGCCAACAGCAACATTCACCTGTGGTGGCAAGTTCCACATTCTCACCATTCTCTAAGTAAAATAGTTATCTTTGATTTATTGCATTTGATCATCTTTGTCCTAAACTATTAATTATCAAAATTTGAATTAAACAACAAAAATATTTGCTAATTAATAATTTGGGTTATCAGTTAAATTGAATTAAGCTGCTTTGAATTAAGAGAACATAATGGCAAAATTTGTAATTTTAAAAACTAAGTACCTTTTGGATATTGACAAATTACAATAGGTTATTTAGTTCCACTATTGGTAAGTGAATGGTTGTCTCTTTCACACATTGGTAGATTGGGTAGTCATATAACACTTGCAAGAAAAACATCTCAAAGCACTCTCAGGCAACTCTTCCACATATTAAGATCTAACAAACGGCAATAAATTAAATAAAAACAGACAATGCTGGAAAAATTCAGCAGGTCTGGCAGCATCTGTGTAGAGAGAAATAGAGTTAATGCTTCAAGTCCGTATGACTTTTCTTCAGAGCAATAAATTAAATGTTTGCTTTGCTGGCATTAGTTGAGGGGAAAAATTATGAATAATGGTTTTGAAGCTTTTCATCCTACATTCATCAGGCCTGACAAGAATGCCAAAATTCTAAGGGAGCAACAATTTATCCTGAAGAAGAGTTAACGTTAACTCTGTCTTTTTCTCCACAGATGCTGTCAGACCTGCTGTGTTTTCCCAGCATTTTTTCTTTTTGTAACAATTTATCCCGCATGGGGAACATGGGGAACTGCATGGTGCGTTCCCATTGACCACACCTCAACCAGAATTGACTTGCCAACTGATCAGCATCCTTTTCTCATGCAGTATAGATTATTCCTCCCTATGAGTTTTGGCATTCTTGCATCTTTCCTGATGAGTCCATGATGAAAAGCTTCAACAGCATGTCTCTTTTTTTCAGCAATAGTCAAGCTAGTACTACTGAGTAACTAATTATGGATAATGTCAAGGACTTTTTAATGTCCATTTTAATGGGACAATCAAAATACATTGGCTACACTGAGTTTATTTAGGATGGAATATTTTTGAACCTGTCGGTCAATACATTCTGGCAGACAAATCTCAAATGAATTTTAAAAGTCGTGATGGATCACATGACTGCAGATTGAAATTAATCTTTTCAGCAGTGATCTTATTGAAACATATAAAATCCTGAGGGGACTTCACAAGGTTGATGCTGAGAGGATGTTTCCGCTAATGGGAGAGACTAGAACTAGGGGAAACAGTTTAAAAATGTGTCCCCCACTTAAGACAAAGATGAGGTTCAATTTTTTTCTCTGGCGGTCATTAGTCTGTGGAATTCTCTTCCCCAGAAGTCAGTGAAGGCTGGGTCATTGAATATTTTTAAGGTTTAATTTGATAGATTCTTGACTGACAAGGGAGTCAAAGGGTATAATGGGTATACAGGGAAGTAGAGTTGAGGCTACAATCAGATCAGCTGTGATCTTATCAATCAGTAAGAGGAGACTTCAGCCTGAGTGAGACAGGGACCGAGTGAGTATATTTGTGAATTTGTTTCAAAGTGGGATTTTTGTGCATGGGGGCAAGAGGTGCTTTAGATAAGGTTTACTTCAAGAAGTGTAACTTAGATTAGAGTGCTGGGAGTTGGGTAAAGAAGGGAAAGAGGTGCTCTTTTGTTTTCTAACTTTCTCAGCCTTCAGCAAGTGGTCATACTCTGCTACAGGAGAAGAAGCTAGTTAATTGATGAATATGTGGTAAGTGACTAAAGTTATTCTATCCCTGATGATCAATATAGTCTAGCATCTGGTGGTAACGTTAATAAAATACATAAACACAAAAGTAAAATATATAATTGCATAAAATAAATAGTTAATTAAAACACATTAAGAATATCAGGTCAGGTGATGTGTCACAGCTGCAGCATGTGGGTGCTCCTGGTTGCCAGTTTGATCCAAGGCAAACACATCTGCAGTAAGTGTTTGAAGTTTAAGCAGCTTTGGCTCAGAGTTTATGGGGCTGAACTACAGACACTGATGCATCAGGGAGGGGGAAAGTTAACTGGATTCTTTGTACCAGGAGGCAGTCACACCTCTCAGGACAGGGTCTTCTGATTTGGTCGGTGGTCAGGGACAGGAGAGTGGTGACTGCAAGTGAGGCAGATAAGGGGATTCGGAGTGCTGGAGTGCAGGAGCCTCAGCCCTTGCAATTGTTTAAGGTTTGAGGTTTTTTCAGCTCGTTTGGATGAGAGTGAGGGCTGCAGGGTGGATGAGCTAATTGGCCATGGCACCATGGTACAGGAAGCCATTCAAGTGGGGGGAGCAAACAGGAATGTAGTGGTCGTAGGGGATAGTATAGTCAGAGCAATTGATACCGTTCTCTGCAGCAAAGAGCGTGAGTCTAGAGGGCTATGTTGCTTGCCCAGTGCCAGGGTTCAGGGTATCTGCTTGAGGCTAGAGAGGAACTTGGAGGGGAAGGACCCAGTCATCATGGTCCATGTAGGTACTAATGACATAGGCAGGAAAAAGGAGGTTCTACATAGTCAGTATAAGGACCTAGGCACCAAATTAAGAAGCAGAACCTCAAACATCATAATCTCTAGATTATTACCAAACCCATGTGCAAATTGGCATAGGACAAATCAGATTAGGGAGATGAATGTGTGGCTCAAAGACTGGTGTGGGAGAAGTGGGTTCTGACTCATGGGGCACTGGCACCAGTACTGGAGAAAATAGGATCTGTACCATTGGGAAGGTTTACACCTTAACTGTGCTGGGACTGGTGTCCTTGTGAGCTGCATAACTAAGGACGCAGAGTGGGTTTTGAACTAAATAGTCGGGGTAAGGGATCAAATTTGGGAGGAGCAGAGACAAGGCAAAAGAAAAAGGTATTATTACAGGAAATGAAAAACAGACCATGACAGGAGCTTAGAGAGTACAAATCTAACAGTAAATCAACAGTGAAACTAGAGGCTATAAAAAGATAAGGATAAAACTGAAAGCTCCGTATCTGAATGCATATAGCATTCAGAACAAAACAGATGAACTGAGAGTGCATATAGAAATAAATAATTATGATTTGATAGCCATTACAGAGACATGGTTGCAGGAGGACATGGATTGGGACCTGAATATTGAAGGATACAGGATATTTAGGATGTACAGGAAGCATGGAAAAGGTGGCGGGGTGGTTCTGTTAGTTAATGATAGTATTAGCACAATAGGAAGGAATGACCTACGTTCAGGAAACCAGAGTGTAGAAACAGTTTGGGGAGAGATGAGAAATGGTCAAGGCAAGAAGTCATTTGTGGGAGTTGTATACAGGCCCCCTAACAGTAACCACATAGTAGGATGGAGCATAAAGGACAAAATAATTGGAGCTTGTCAGAAAGGCACAGCGATTAGCATGGGAGATTTTAATTTACATATAGACTGGAAAAGTCAGGTGGGCAAAGATAGCCTAGATGAGGAGTACATTTAATGTTTTCGGGATAGTTTCTTAGAACAGCATTTTCTGGAGGCAATCAGAGAGCAGGCTATAGTGGACTTGGTATTGTGCAATCGGATGGGTGTAATTAATGGCCTCATAGTGAAAGCGCCCATAGGTAGCAGCAACCACAATATGATTGAAATTTACATTCAGTTTGAGGGAGAGAGGAGTGGGTCCAAGACTGTAAACTTAAATAAGAGCAATTATGAGGGCATGAAGGCTGAGCTGGCTGAAGTGAATTGGCAAATTAGATTAAGGGATAGGTCAATAGAATGCAATGGCTAATATTTAAGGGGATATTTTAAAATGCACAGAATAGATACATTCCAATGAGTAAGAAAAAGTCCAAGGGACGGACACACCATCCATGGTTAACTAGAAAGGTTAAAGATAGTATCAAACTTACAGAAAAAAACATAACTGTGCAAAGACAGGTGGCAGGTCAGAAGATTGGACAGAATATAAGGAACAGCAAAGAATGACTAAAAGACTAATAAGGATGGAAAAATTAGAGTATGAGAGAAAGCTAGCCAGAAATATAAACACAGATAGATAGTAAGAGTTTTGATAAATATTTTAAAAAGAAACGAGTTAACAAAGTTAGTATTTATCCTATAGAAAGTGAGTCTGGAGAATTGATAATGGAAAACAAGGAGATGGCAGATGAATTGAACATGTATTTTGCATCAGTTTTCACTCTAGAGGATACAAGTAACATCCCAGAAGCAGCTATAAACCAGGAAATGGAAGTTGGGGAGGAAGTCAGGAAAATTGCAGTCACCAGAGAAGTGGCACGGAGTAAATTGTTGGAGCTGTGGGCTGACAAGAGCCTGGGTCCTGATGGACTTAATGCTAGGGCTTAAAAGAAGTGTCTAATGAAATAGTTGATGCATTGGTTTTCATTTTCCAAAACTCCCTAGATTTGGGGAAGGTCCCATTAGATTGGAAGACAGCAAATGTAACTCCATTATTCAAAAAGGGAGGGAGACAGAAAGCGGGAAACTTCAAGCCAGTTAGCTTAACATCTGTCGTAGGGAAAATGTTAGGGAATGTTCAGAAATGTTAAACAGTAAAGACTTGTTTCCCCTGAGCTGAGAGGTCAACTGCCGCGGGGTATAGATTTAAGGTGATTGGTAGAAGGATTAGAGGGGACATGAGGAAAAACCTTTTTACCCAGAGGGTGGTGGGCATCTGGAATTCACTACCTAAATTGGTGGTTGAGGTTGAAACGCTCAACT
Organism: Carcharodon carcharias; assembly: GCF_017639515.1. Taxonomy (NCBI): domain Eukaryota; kingdom Metazoa; phylum Chordata; class Chondrichthyes; order Lamniformes; family Lamnidae; genus Carcharodon; species Carcharodon carcharias. The sequence goes on along the minus strand of NC_054473.1, from coordinate 119,581,324 downwards.
CATTTAAAAGGCACTTGGATCTGAATCTGAAGCACTCTGACCTGCAAGACTACGGACCACTTGCTGAAATGGGGGATTAAAATGAGCGGTTAGTTTCTTTTTCATCTTTTTCTGGCCAGCATAGACATGATGAGCTGAAAGGCTTCTTTCTGCACCTAAGTTTTTTATGGTTCTAAGCTATTAAAAAATAAATTATAGCAGGGCACTTGGATAAGCTCAAGGTCGTCAGGCAAAGTCAATATGGTTTTGTGAAAGGAAAATCGTGTTTAACCAACTTATTGGAGTTCTTTGAGGAAGTAACATGCTGTGGATAAAGGGAAACCAGTGGATGTACTGTACTTAGATTTCCAGAAGGCATTTGATTAAGTGCCACATCAAAAGTTAGAGTCGTAGTCATAGAGTTATACACTACAGAAACAGGCCCATCGTGTCTGTGCCGGCCATCAAGCACCTATCTATTCTGATCCCATTTTCCAGAACTTGTCCCACAGCCCTGTATGCTATGATGATTCAAGTGCTCATCTAAATACTTCTTAAATGCTGTGAAGGTTCCTGCCTCTACTACCCCCTCAGGCAGTGTGTTCCAGATTCTAACAACCCTCTGGGTGAAAAAAGTTTTCCTCAAATGCCCTCTAAACCTCCTGCCTCTTACCTTAAATCTATAAATTAGTTACTGCGGAATAGTTGTGGGAAGAAAAAGCTCATGGTATGGGGGTAACTTATTGGCATGGATAGAAGATTGGCTGGCTAACAAGAAGCAGAGAGTAGGCATAAGTGGGTCTTTTTCAGGTTGGCAAGGTGTAACGAGTGGTGTGCCACAGGGATCAGTGCTGGGAAATCAATGGTTTACAATTTATATAAATGACTTGGATGAAGGGATGGATGCCAAATTTGCTGATGATACAAAGATAGGTAGGAAAGTAAGTTGCGAAGAAGACATAAGGAGACTACAAAAAGATGTAGATAGGTTAAGTGCGTGTGCAAAGATCTAGCAAATTGAGTATAATGTGGGAAAATGTGAAATTGTCCATTTTGGCAGGAAGAATAAAAGAGAAGTATATTATCTAAATGGTGAGAGATTGCATAGCTCTGAGGTGCTGAGGGATCTGGGTGAGTGAGGGAAAAAAAATTGTCGAACAATTGAACATGGACAATTGTATTTTTATGCCAAAACCAGAGTCAGTTTCACATTGGGTGGTACTTACAGTACCTGCGTGTAAATTAGACTTCCATATGTTGCTCATTCAGGTAGTTGAATATTATTGAGTCTTATGACAGAAGCTGAGCCCTGGTATCTACCTATATATCGCTTATAGAGCCGGTGGACAAAGTTTTATCTTCTATTGGCTATGTGAACATGTTTCTTCTGAGGACCCAGTAGACGTTAATCAAAAGCATTGTGAACAGAGAAAGCAGCCAGGAGTTCACCATCAAGGCCAAAGTTCTGCTGGAGAGGCAGGAGGAACAAGTACAGGCTGGTCTGAACGCTCTGCCAAATGACTTTGTGGCAGGGCACACAGAACAATAGGCCTCCTGTTGTAATAACAATCTCGTCTCATCCGAGGCAGCGGTACGTTGGGAGCACTACAATTGGCCACAGTACCCCCCATCATCTCTTCTGATCACTATCTACTGACTCCTACTGGAAAACTCATGTATTAACATCAGATGAGAGTAGAATCAGACATAGTTGTGATTCTCCAATGGAGGGTGATCTGCTCATCTGTCGAAGCTTACACATGGCCATAATAGAGCCACATCCAGCAAGGGTCAGCACTTTGAGCGGAGATAAAGATGTAAGACACTGAGGCACATTTGGTTCAATATGTTCAAAACTCATCTCTGATGTGAGTGCTGGCTGGTGTGTTAGACTGGAATTCAATCTCAACATTTTAAAGATAATCAGGCACAACAGAGTGGTGTTCGGGTGAGGAGAGGCAATATAAACTAAATGGTATCATTTTAAAGGATGATCAGGAATAGAAATCATACACACATACCCACATCATACTCCATTTGCCAGATCTTTGCCCACTCACTTAACCTATCCTTAACTTTTTGTAGCCTCCTTATGTCCTCTTCACAACTTACTTTCCTACCTATCTTTGTATCATCAGCAAATTTGGCAACCAACCCATCCATCCCTTCATCCATTTATATAAATTGTAAACTGTTGGTTTCCCAGCACTGATCCCTGTGGCACACCACTCATTACATCTTGCCAACCTGAAAAAGACCCACTTGTGCCTACTCTCTCCTTCTTGTTAGCCAGCCAATCTTCTATCCATGCCAATATGTTACCCCCATACCATGAGCTTTTCTTTTTTCCGCAACTATTTTGCAATAACTAATTTATAGATTTAAGGTAAGGGGCAGGTTCAGATACACAAATCTGAGGGAGAGCAGCACAGTCAAAGACACTGTCTCTCAAATGAAACGTTAAACCGAGGCTCCATCGAGCCTTGCCGATAGATATAAAAGATCCCACATCAACATCCTGAAGACCAGCAGGGGAGGTTTCCAGGTGTCCTGGCCAATATTCATTCCTCAATCGACATCACAAAAAACAGATTATCTGGTCGTTCATCCCATTGCTGTTTATGGGACCTTGCTGCCTTTAAATTGGCTGCCTTGTTTCCTATATTCCAACAATGCCAACACGTCAAAAGCACTTAATTGACTGTAAAGTGCATTGGGCATTCCTGAGGTCATGAAAGGCATGATATAAATTTATGTCTTTCTTTTCTTTGAAGATGGCAGGACAAGTTGATAACAACAACTTGCATTTAAAAAAAGCACTTTGAACAGAGTCAAATGTACCAAGGTGAGGCAAAACATATCACAGGAGTGTTATCAGTCAAAATTTGACATTGAAGCATACAGGTGATTAAAAGTTCAGTCAAAATTAGGTTCTTAAGTAGTGTCTTAAAGGAGAAGGAGGTAGAGGTGGAAATGTTTAGGGAAGAAATTTCAGGTTTAAAAGCTGATGACATGGCTGCCAGTGGTAAAGTGATTAAAATTGGGGATGTATAAGAAGCCAGAATTAAAGAAGTACAGAGATCTGAGAGTGTTGTGGTGTTGAAGGATGTTACAGTGAGAGGAGGAATTTGAAAACAAGCATGAGAATTTTTTAATTGAGCTATTTCAAGATTGAGAGCCAATACAGGTATAAGATGATTAGTGAATGGGACTTGGTGTGAGTAAATTTATGGACAGCAGAGTTTTGGATGAGTTCAAATTTGTGAAGGGTGGAAGATGGGAGGCCAACCAGGATAGCATTGGAATATACAAGTCTGCATGTAGGAAAGGCACAGATAATGTTTCGGCAATAGATGAACTGAGACAAGGCAAAGATCAGTGAAGTTGTGGTGGTGGAAGTAGATGATCTGAGTGAAGGAACAGATGTGTGATTCTGAGGTTCATAGCTAGGGAATGGAGTCCAGGGCAATGACCAAGAACAATGGCTTTGGCCCGAGCATTATCTAGGTGGAGGAAACTTCTGCTCAACCAACACTGAATGTCAGACAGTGTGACAAATCAGAGGCAATAGAGGAATTGAGAAAACTGGTGGTGAGGTAGAGTTGAGTACTGTCAATGTACATGTGGAAACTAACATTGTTTTCATATAATGTCACTGGGGGGTAGCATGCAGATGAAAAATGGGAGGGGACTAACGATAAATCCTTGCTGAACACCAGAGGTAACAGTACACATGCTGAACACCAGATATAACAGAAAGAGAAACCATTGCAGGTGATTCATAGGTGATGACTGGATAGATAAGAATGGAACCATAAGAATGTCCAACCCAGCTGGACGATGGAGGATAGGCATTGGAGGATGGCGTGGTCAACTCCAAAGGCTGCTGGCAGGTCAAGAAGGATGAGGAGAGAAAGTTTACCAAAGTCATAGTCAGGTATGGTTTCAGTGCTGTGGCAGGGGCAGAAACCTGATTTGATGTCAAACATGGAAAGATGGACATGAATTTAGGAAGCAGCAACATGTTCAAGAGCTCTGGCAAGGAAAAGGAAGTTGGAGATGAGATTGGAAATAGGATGGTAGAGTTAAAGATGGGTTTTATGGCGAGAGGGGAGAAGACGACACATTTGAAAAGAGGGACAATACCCAAGGAGAGAGAAACATTAACAATATCAGCAAACATGGAGACAAAGAAGAGAAGTTGGAAGGCCAGCAACTGGGTGAATATCGAGCAAAGGAAACAGGAAGTCAGTCTCATGGGCAAGACGAGTTCAGAGAAGGCATGAGGGTAGATGGGAGAGAAACTAAAGAAAGGTGCAAGCTCAGGGCTATGGCAGGAGGGAGCTTGAGAGGAAGGTTGTCTTGGGGAGGGAGGGAAGCAGCAAAGGCAGCTGTATGGATGGTCTCAATCTTAGGTTCAGAAAGATCCATGAGCTCCTGGCACTTGTTGGATGTAAGGGAGACAATTGAGAAAGTCCAGGGGTTGAAATGGGTTGGAACCCGGCAGAGGTAAGGGTAGGGTTGGGTGTTTGGGGGAGGTAAGGTGGTAGTTGGGTGCCTAGTTACAGGGCAGAACAGAAATTAAGGATTGGGGGGATTCAGCCAGTTGCAGCACTGAGGTAAACCATGATCAGTAGAATGTTAATATCATGACGTGGCATTTGACAAAGTGCCATATCAAAGGTTATTACAGAAATTAAAAGTGTATGGTATAGGGGGTAACATATTAATATGGATAAAAGATTGGTTGGTTGGCAGAAGCAGAGAGTATGCATAAATGGGTCTTCTTCAGATTGACAGGATGTGACGAGTGGAGTCCCACAGGGGTCTGCGCTGGGGCCTCAACATGAGTGACTTAGATGAGGGGAGTGAAGAGACAGTAGCTAAATTTGTAGGCGACACAAAGATAGGTAGGAAAGCATGTTGTGACGAGGACATGAGGTTGCACATGGGTATAGATAGGTTGAATGAGTGGGCAAAGATCTGGCAAATGGAGTTTAATGTGGGAAAATGTGAAGTTGTTCACTTTGGCAGGAAGAACAAAAAAAGCAGACTATTACTTAAATGAAGAACAGCTGCATAATTCTGAGGTGCAGAGGGATCTAAGTGTTCTAGTACATGACTCATAAAAAGTTAGTATGCAGGCACAGCAAGTAATTAAGGCCAATGGAATGCTATCCTTTATTACGAGGGATTGAACATAAAAGTAAGGATGTTATGCTTCAGTTATACAAAGCATTGATGAGACCACACCTCGAATACTGTGTGCAGTTTTGGTCTCCTTATTTAAGGAAGGATGTAAATGCATTGGAGGCAGTTCAGAGGAGGTTTACTAGATTGATACCTGGAATGAGTGGCTCTTATGTGCCAGCTTTTCTTGTCCCACAGCACCCCCCCTTAAACCAGCTTATATTTCACCCCTTTTCTATTTTTCCTTAGTTCTGTTGAAGAGTCATACGGCCTCGAAACGTTAACTGTGCTCCTCTCCACAGATGCTGCCAGACCTGCTGAGTTTTTCCAGGTATTTTTGCTTTTGTTTTGGATTTCCAGCATCCGCAGTTTTTTGCTTTTATCCTGGAATGAGTGAGTTGTCATAGAATCATAGACATAGAGTCATATGGCACAGAAACAGGCCCTTTGGCCCATCGTGTCCATGCTGACCATCAAGCATCTATCTATTCTAATCCCATTTTCCAGCACTTGGCCTGTAGCCCCATATGCTATGGCGTTTCAAGTGCTCATCTAAATACTTCATATGAGTCTTATGAGGAAAGGTTGGACAGACTGGACTTGTTTCCACTGGAGTTTAGAAGAATGAGAGGTGATTTGATTGAAATATACAAGATCCTGAACAGCCTTGACAAGGTGGACGTCGAAAGGATGTTTCCTCTTGTGGGTTAGTCCAGAACTAGGGAACACTGTTTTAAAATTAGATGTCGCCCTTTTAAGGCAGAGATGAGGAGAAATTTTTTCTCCCAGAGGGCTATGCAACTTTAGAGCTCTCTGCCTCAGAAGGCGGGGGTCACAATATTTTTAAGGCAGAGGTAGATAGGTTCTTGTCAGGCAAGGGAATCAAAGGATATTGGGGGATAGATGGGAATGTGGAAATCGAAACACGAGGATCTGCCATGATCCTATTGAATGGCGGAGCAGGCTCGAGGGGCTGAATGGTCTACTCGTGTTCCTTTTTCTTATGTTTTTATCAATCATAGGGAACAAAAACAAGGGAGTTATACAAAACATTTATAAATCACTGGCTAGGCATCAGCTGGAGTAATGTGGCCAATTTTGGACACCACAGTTTAGGAAGGATGGGAATGTGCTGGACAGGTTACAGAAGAGATTTACTAGAATGATAACAGGGATGAACAACTTAAGTTATGTGGAGAGACTGGAGAACCCGGGGTTGTTGTTCTTAGAGCAAAGGAGGTTAAAAGGAGATATGATGGAGGTGTTCAAAATTATGAATGGTTCTGATCAAGGAGGAGAAACTGTTCCCAGCAGCAGAAGGATCGGTAACCCAAGGACACTGATCCAAAATATTAAGAAAAAGAACAGCCGATTATGAGAAGGATTTTTTTTACACAGTGAGATATGATTTTTAATACATTACATAGGAGCAGGAGTAGGTCATTCAGCCCATCAAGCCTGCTCCACCAATCAATATGATCATGGCTGATCATCCACTTCAATGCCTTTTTGCCCACACTATCCCCATATCCCTTTGTTATTGGCATTTAGAAATCTGTCAATCTCTACTTTAAACATACTCAATGACTGAGCTGCCACAGCCCTTTGGGGTAGAGAATTCCAAAGATTCACAATGCCTTGAAAGGGTTATGGAAGCAGATTGAATAGTAATTTTTCAAAAGGAATTGAATATATACTTGGAAAGGAAAATGTGCAGAGTTATGGGGGAAAAGAACAGGGGAGCGGGAGTAATTGGAAAGCTTGTTCGAAGAGCTTTTACCATATTCCATTTTAGAACATTATACGATTTGGCACAACATGTTGAAGCAGAATTCACAGAACTGTTATGGTGTAGAAGGAGGCCATTCAGCCCATCGTGTCTGCACCGGCTCTGTGAGCATTTTAACTTAGTACCAATCTCCTGCTTTTTCCCCATAACCCTGCACATTGTTTCTATTTAGATAATCATCCAATGCCCTCTTGAATGCCTCAATTGAACCTATCTCCACCACACTTCCAGGTAGTGCATTCCAAACTCTAACTACTCACTGTATGAAAAAGTTTTTTCTCACCTCATGTTTGCTTCTTTTGCAAAACACTTTAAAACTTTGCCCTCTGGTTCTCGATCTGTTTACAAGCGGGAAAAGTTTCTCCCTATTACTATGTCCAAGTCCCTTGTTATTTTGAAAACTTCTATTAAGTCTCCTCCTAGCCTTCTCCTCTCCAAGGAAAACAGTCCCAACTTCTCCAATCTTTCCTCATAACTGAAATGTCTCCTCCCTGGAACCATTCTCGTAAACCTCTTCTGCATTCTCTCCAATGCGTTCACATCCTTCCTATAGTGTGGCACCCAGAACTATACACAATACTCCAGCTGAGGTCTAACCAGTCTTATATAAGTTCATCATAACATCCCTGCTTTTGTACCCTATGCCCCTATTAATGAAGCCTAAAATACTGTATGCTTTTAAAACAGCTCTCTCTACCTGTCCTGGCACCTTGGAGCCAAGGTACTAGCATGGATAGAAGATTGGCTATCTGGCAGGAGGCAGCGAGTGGGGATAAGGGGGTCCTTCTCAGGATGGCAGCCGGAGACTAGTGGAGTTCCGCAGGGGTTAGTGTTGGGACCACAACTTTTCACTTTATGCTTTAATGATCTAGATGAAGGAACTGAGGGTATCCTGGCTAAGTTTGCAGATGATACAAAGATAGGTGGAGGGACAGGTAGTATTGAGGAGGTGGGGAAGCTGCAGAAGGATTTGTACAGGTTAGGAAAATGGGCAAAGAAGTGGCAGATGGAATATAACATGGGGAAGTGTGAGATCATGGACTTTGGTAGGAAGAAGAGAGGCATAGACTATTTTCTAAATGGGGAGAGAATTCAGAAATCTGGAGTGCAAAGGGACTTGGGAGTCCTAGTCCAGGATTCTCTTAAGGTTAACTTGCAGGTTGAGTCGGTAGTTAGGAAGGCAAATGCAATGTTGGCATTTATTTCAAGAGGACTAGAACATAAAAGCAGGGATGTGCTGCTGAGGCTTTATAAGGCTCCGGTCAGACCACATTTAGAATTTTGTGAGCAATTTTGGGCCCTGTATCTCAGGAAGGATGTTCTGGCCCTGGAGAGGGTCCAGAGAAGGTTCACAAGAACAATCCCAGGAATGAAAGGCTTAACATATGAGGAACGTTTGAGGACTCTGGGTCTATACTTGATGGAGTTTAGAAGGATGAGGGGGGATCTGATTGAAACTCACAGAATACTGAAAGGCCTGGATAGAGTGGACGTGGAGAACATGTTTCCATTAGTAGGAGAGACTAGGACCTGAGGGCACAGCCTCAGAGTAAAGGGAAGACCTTTTAGAACAGAGATGAGGAGAAACTTCTTTAGCCAGAGAGTGGTGAATCTATGGAATTCATTGCCACAGAAGGCTGTGGAGGCCAGGTCATTGAGTGTATAGATAGGTTCTTGATTGGTAAAGGGATCAAAGGTTATGGGGAGAAGGCGGGAGAATGGGATTGAGAAACTTATCAGCCATGATTGAATGGCGAAGCAGACTCGATGCGCTGAATGGCCTAATTTCTGCTGCTATGTCTTATGGTCTTTAATGACTTATGTACATATACACCCAGGTTTCTCTGCTCCTGCAGAATAGTATTCTTTATGTTATGCTGTCTCTCCATGTTCTTTGTACCAAAGTGTATCACCTCACACTTCTCCGCATTGAACTTCATCTGCCATCTATCTGCCCACTCCACCAATGTCCTTTTGAAATTTTACACTGTCATCAAGGTCCCAATATCGACCCCTAGGGAACTCCACTACAAACCTTCTTCCAAACCAAAAAATACCCATTAACCATTCCTCTCTGTTTCCTATCCCTCAGCCAATTTTGTATCTATGTTGCTACTGTCCCTTTTATTCCATGATCTATAACGTTCCTCACAGGTCTGTTTGTGGCACTGTATCGAACACCTTTTCAAAGTGCAAATACACCACATCAACAGCGTTGCCCTCATCAACATCTCTGTTACCTCTTCAAAAAAATTCCAACAAATTAATTAGACACAATTTTTCTTTAATAAATCCATGCTGACTCTTCCAAATCAATCCACATTTTTCTATGTGACTATTAATTCTATCCCAAATAATTGTTTCTAGAAGTTTCTCCACCACTGAAGTTAAACTGACTGGTCTGTAATTGCAGGGCAGATTTTTACAACCATTTTTTGAACGAGGACATAAGGTTTACAATTCTCCAGTCCTCTGAATCCAGGGAACCTTGAAAGATTATTGCCAGTGCCTCTGCAATTTCCACTCTCACTTCCTTTAATATTCTTGGATGCATCCCATCCAGTCCAGGTGCCTTATCAAATTTAAGCACCGACAGCTTATCCAATATCTCCTTCTTATCAATTTTAAACCTTTCTAGTGACTGAGTTTCCTCCTCTCTCACCATGGCCCGGGCCATATCTCGTGGGTAAAGAAAGATGCAAAGTATTTATTTAACGCCTCAGCCACGCCTCTTGTCTGTATGTATAAATCCCCTTTTTGGTCCCTAATCGGCCCTACTCCTCCTTGTAGCACCCTTTTGCTATTGCTGTACTTAGAGATTACTGCGGGGTTTCCTTTTTATGTTAGCTGCCAGTCTTTTTTCATAATCTCTTTTTGCTTCTCGTATTTGCTTTTTCACATTCCTTCTGAACCTTGTGTCATCAGCTTGGTTCTCAATTGTATTTATTGCCTGACACCTGTCATAAGCACACTTTTTCTTCTTTAACTTAATTTCTAACTCCTTTGTCATCCAGGGAGCTCAGGATTTGTTTGTCCTATCCTTCCCTTTTGAGGGAACATACCTTGACTGTGCCCAAACCATCTCCTCTTTGAAGGTAGCCCATTGTTCAACTGCTGTTTTTCCTGCCAACCTTTGGTTCCAGTCTATCCAGCCCAGCTCTGTTCTTGCCCTATTACTTCAACAGACTTCCCGCTCTGTGCCAGTTGATTATTCTTACTCTGGATTGACAATATCCTTTTCCATCATAACCCTAAACCTTATGATACAATGATCACTGGCCCCTAAATGTTCCCCTACTGTCACTTGATCTACTTGGCCCACCTCATTCCCAAGAACCAGGTGTAGCAGTGTCTCCTTTCTTGTTGGACTGGACACATCCTGCTGTAGGAAATTCCCCTGAACACATTCTAGGAACCCTTGCCCCTCACTGCCCCTTACACTACCACCATCCCAGTCTATATATGGGTAATTAAAGTCCCCCATTATAACTACCCTACGATGTTTACACCTATGTAATTTCCTTGCAGATTTGTTCCTCTGTATCCTTCCCACTAGCTGGTGGTCTTTACATAATACCAAGAAATGTAATTGCACCCTTCTTGTTCCTTAGCTCTAACCAAATTGATTCTGTCCTTGAATTCTCTGACACATCCTCTTTTTCCAGTACTTCAATACTGTCCTTAACCAAAAATGCCACCCCTCCTCCTTTTTTCCCTTTACTATCTTTTCTGAACACTTTGTAATCAGGAATATTTAGCACCCAGATCTGCCCTTCCTTAAGCCAGGTGGTCTCCTTTATGGCCACAACATCATAATCCCACAAGGCAACCTATGCCTGTAGCTCCCCAATTTTATTAACTATTCTCTGTGCATTCACATACATGCAGTGTAACTCTGAATTAGACTTCATTACTTGCTCCCTTATTCCAACTCCATCCAATACCTTACTATTCTCTATTTTAGTGCTATCTACCTCTCCCAACATTCCGTGCACCCTGGTATTACTTTCTAATATTCTCTCCTGGTTCCCACATCCCTGCTGAGTTAGTTTAAACCCTCCCCAACAGCACTAGCAAAATGACCCGCAAGGAACTCAGTCCTGGCTCTGTTCGGATGCAACCCATCCAGCTTGTACAGGTGCCATCTCCACCAGAGCCAGTCCCAGGTCCCAGGAATCTAAAGCCCTCCCTCCTGAACCATCTTTCCAGCCATGCATGTCTTATCTTCCTATTTCTGTACTCACTTGCACGTGGCACTGTGATCCGGAGAATACTACTTGAGAGGTCCTGCTTGCTAATTTTCTACCTAGCTCCCTAAATTCTGATTGCATCCCCCTTCCTTCCTATATCGTTAGTACCAATGCGGGCCACGACCTCTGGCTGTTCGCCCTCCCCTACAAGAATGTCCTTCAGCTGTTCTGTGACATCCTTGACCCTAGCACCAGGGAGATAACAAGCCATCCTGGAGTCACGTTGATGGCCGCAGAAATGTCTGCCTGTTCCCCTAACTAAAGAATCCCCTATCAGTATTGCCCTACTGCTCTTCTTCCTCTCTTCCTCTACAGCTGGGCCACCCGTGGTGCCATAGGCTTGGCTCTTGCTGCACTCCTCCAAGGATCCATTGCCCTCACCGATATCCAGAATGGAAAACTGGTTAGAGAGTGGGATCTCTGGGGACTCCTGCACTATCTGCCCGTTTCTCTTGGACAGCCTGGCGGTTACACATTCCCTGTCTGCCACCCATTCCCTGTCTGCCTGTTTGCCCCTAATGTGCGGTGTGACTACCTCTCAATGTGCTATCCACTCAGGTCTTTGCCTCACAAATGCACCTCAGTGAATCCAGCCATTGGTCAAGCTCTGAAACACAGAGCTCAAATTTGTGCAGCTGGTGACAATTCCTGCACGTGGGCTTGTCTGGGTCATGAGAAGTGTCCACGACTCCCCACATGCCACATTCCACTTGGCTAAGTTGTCCTGCCATGTCTCAACCTTAAACATTTAAATCACTTAAGCTTTTAAATCCTACTTAATAAACCTTCCCAAAAATTACAGTTCCTACTTTATTCTAAACCTAGGAATAGAAAAAACCTTAAACACTTACTAAATACTTACCAGATACTCACTAAACAGCTAGCTGCTTCTTCAACCCATCAAATTGCTTCTTTCTTATGATGTCACAATTTTTTTTCACTTTCCTTTCAAACTCAGTGTGTTTCCGAGCAGCTGACAGGTCCCTGGGTTGTATTTATTCTCTACCCACTCCGTGTATCTCCCACAGGTTTGCCTCTCCAACTGCTCTTCTCCAAGGTGATCTCTCAATCTTCTCCTCTGGTGTGAGAATTGGATGTCATGCCAGTTTAGAATTCGATCACCGTGCTGAAAGAATAATAACCAGACACTGGACACGAGTGAAAGGTATTCAGGCAATTTTTAGTGTCTCATCTTGGCAGGATTGCAATACAGGATGTGAAGGAGAAGGATATTATTAATCTCAGAGGTTAAAGGTTGGAAATTCTGTAGTGAGTAACTTGCTCCAGACTCCCCAAAGCCTGTCCACCATCTACAAGACACAAGTCAGGAGTGTGATGGAATACTCTCCACTTGCCTGGATGAGTGCAACTCCAACAACACTCAAGAAGCTTGACACCATCCAGGGCAAAGCAGCCACTGGATTGGCACCACTTCCGTAAACATTCACTCCCTCCACCACCTACACTCAGTGGCAGCAGTGTGTACCATCTACAAGATGCAGTGCAGAAACTCACCAAGCCTCTTTAGGCAGCACCTTCCAAACCCACAACCGCTACCATCTAGAAGGACAAGGGCAGCAGATACATGGGAACACCACACCTGGAAGTTCCCCTCCAAGCCACTCACCATCCTGATGTGGAAATATATTGCCGTTACTTCACTATCGCTGGGTCAAAATCCTGGAACTCCCTCCCGAACAGCACTATGGGTGTACATACACCACATGCACTGAAGTGGTTCAAGAACTTGGCTCACCACCACTTTCTCCAAAGACAATTAGGAATGGGCAATAAATGTTAGCCAGCCATCATGCCCATATCACATGAATGAATAATTTTTTTAAAAATCTTGCTGGAATCAGATGTAGGAAAGCTCATATATAGCAAAAATTGACAGCAATATAACATCCTGAAATAAAGGTAAATAGGTCGGATGCCTAGTTTAATTCAATGGTTGAACATGACATTTATTCAGTGCATCTTTGACCCACGTACTTTTCTGACTCTCCCTTCGTTTGGCACCTGAGGATCTGAAGTCGCATCTGCACTGACTGTGACCTTCCAGTGCACTTGGTAACAAGAGGTAAGTATGAGGTCATTGGGAGGTGTCCACAAAAAGAAAAGAGAAATAACATGAGTAATTGAGCATATGAATTACATTCTCTGCTGCCAAATGAGAGAGTTCAATTACCAAAAGTAGCAGAAGTGGTGAGATGAGTGGTGCAGTTTGAAAGGGAAATTGAACTCAGGCATTGGGAACAATCCTCTTATATTATTTGTCACACTTTTCCCACGTGGTGTTCCCCATTGTGGTATTTTCTGCAGTCAGATTATGTATATTTAGAACTAAATGCTTTCTCTGGCATTTCTTCCTATTAATATTCTGGGTAAATTAATAAGGCTGAAGGTTACATGTTTAAAAAAAAATCTCCTTTGATGCTATGCTCACTTGATTGGAGAAAGGAACATAGGCATTCTGAAGGATGACAGCAGTGGTTACAAGTGCACATCTGGCATTCATATGGTCGATGAACTACAAATATGTGTCACCCTGGTAAAGGTGCTTGATAAGTAGGTTCCCTAATTTTGTTTAAGCCTCTTGCTGGGTATGCTGTACTCTCTTGAAATCATCTCTTGTGCTCTGCCTCTCCATCTCTCTGTCTCTGCTTTACCTTGCTTACCACTCCAGGTCTTGAATGCATATTGTAGATTTTAGCATTAGATGAACAGGCCCCATCTGTGTGGAATATATAAATACACACACACAAACATATGAATTAGGAGCAGAGTAGGCCATACGGCCCCTTGAGCCCACTCCACCATTTGATAAGATGATGGCTGATCTGATTGTGACCTCAACTCTACATTCCTGTCTACCCCCTATACCCTTTGATTCCCTTAAAAATATTCAATGACCAAGCCTCCACTACTCTCTGGGGAAGAGAATTCCATGTGCGATCCTCTGTGAAAAAATTCTCCTCATCTCCATCTTAAAAGGGAGGCCTCTTATTCTTAACAAAAACAAAAATACGTGGGGAAAAAAACTGTGTCTGCTAGTTCTAATCCTCCCCACAAATGGAAACATCCTCCCAGTATCCTCCAGATCAAATCCCCTCAGGATCTTATATGTTTCAATAAGATCACCTCTCAATCTTCTAAACTCCAATGGGTATAGGCCCAACCTGTTTAATCTAACTTCATAGGATAAGCCCTTCATCCCAGGTATGAGTCAAATGAACATTCTTTGAACTGCTTCTAATGCAATTATATATTTTTTCAAATAAGGAGACAAAAACTGTACACCGTATCCCAGATGTGGTCTCCCCAATGCCTTATACAGCTGCAATAAAACTTGCCTACTTTTATATATGATTGCTCTTGCAATAAATGCCAACATTCCACTTGGCTTCCTAATCACTTGCTAAACCTGCATACTAATTTGTGATTCATGTACAGAATACCCAGATCCCTTTGTACCACTGAGTTCGACAATCTCTCTCCATTTAAATAGTATACTGCTTTTCTATTCTTCCTGCCAAAGTGAACAAGTTCACACTTTCCTACATTATACTCCATCTGCCAATTTTTTACCCACTCATTTAACCTGCCTATGCCCCTTTGCAGACTCTCTACCTCCTCTTGATAACTTACTTTCCTGCCTTATCTTGATGTCATCGGCAAGTTTAGCTACCATACATTCGGTCCCTTCATCCAAATCATTGATGTAGATTGTAAGTAGTTGGGGCCCCAGCGCTGATCCCTGTGGTAATCCACCAGTTGCAGCTTGCAAAAAGGACCCATTTATCCCTACTCTCTACTTCCTGTTAGCTAACCAATCCTTTATCCATGGTATTATGTTACCCACTACATCATGCTCTCTTATCTTATATAGTAACCTTTGATATGGCACCTTATCAAATGCCTTTTGGAATTCCAGGTACACTGCACCTTTATCCACCTTGCTTGTTACTTCCTCAAAAAACTGTAATAAATTAACTAAACACGATTTCCCTTTCACAAAGCTATGCTGACTCTGCCTGATCACACTAACATTTTCTAAGTATCTTGCTATAACATCCTTAATAATGGATCCTAGTAATTTCCCTATGACAGACGTTAGGCTAACTGGTCTGTAATTTCCTGCTTTCTGTCTCCCTCCTTTCTTGAATATAGGTGTTACATTAGCCATTCTGCAATTCACTGGGATCCTTCCAGAATCTAAGGAATTTTGGAAGATTATAAATAATGCATCCACCATCTCTGCAGCCACTTCTTTTAAGGCACTAAAATGCAGGACATCTGGTCCTGGGGACTGGTCAACCTTTAGGTCTAATAATATTCCCAGCACCTATTCCCTAGTGATGGTAACTTTCTCCCGCACATTCAATCTTTTGATCTTCAAATATCTTTGGGAAGTTTTCTAAGTCTTCTACAGCAAAGTCAGGCACAAATGTTCAATGCCTCTGTCATTTCCTTGTTTTCCATTATCAATTCCCCAGGACTCTGTTGAGGACTAACACTAGCTTTAGTTATAATTTTTCTATTTAAATATTTGCAGAAACTCTTACTATCTGTTTTTATATTACTAGCTAGTTTTATTTCCTCCTCTTCTTTCTCCCTCTTTTTTTAGTCATGGTTTGCTGATTCTTAAAATCTGACCAATTTGTAGTGTTTTGTTCAATTTTATACAATGCTTAATTTCTCAGAATTTTTCTTTCATACTGGAATATATCTTTGATAGTTATTAAATATCTCCTTAAAAGTCTGCCACTGCATCTCCACTGTCCTACCTCTTAAGGAAAACTAGGTTAAGAGAGAGTCTGGGGAGTATTTTATACAAAATTAATCTTTTTGAAGTAAAGTTGCTATCTTGAAAGCAGTAGCCATTTGTGCATTGCAATATCCCACAAACAGACATGAATCTGTTTTCTTTTTGGTGATGATTGTTGAGGGAGGAATGTTGGCCCAGAAACTCCTTGGTCATCTCTCAACAGTGCTACACAATCTTGAGCATCCACCCAGACAACTTCCCCAGCATCCCACGATGTAATGCCTTCTCACCCTTCTGAGCTCCTCCACAAGGCCTCTGAACTTCCTACACCCACCATACCCCTCCCCCGCAATATGAGCCCTCCAATCTGCCTCTGGCCATGGTTGCTATGGGAGAGACTAGAACTAGGGGGCACAGTTTAAAAATAAGGGCTCTCCTATTTCAGACGGAGATGAGGAAATTCTTTTTCTGAGTCGTTGGTCTGTGGACATTTCTAAGTAATAAGGGACTATTTAAATTCAAGTTGTCTCCTTGCCATTTCTCATTATCTCTGATCTTCCTTTGCAACTGTGCATTTTTTTTTAACCTTTTTCCAATCCTTTACTTTGTCTTAAAGTTCATCATCTCTTTATGATCTCTCTTGTTTCTAGTTCTCCATCTCTTTACTTCTCTCACTCTTTGACATGGTGCTATATCATAGTTCTTGATAATATCTATGAGTTTCTCTCTGTTTTATCTTGGATCTTCATTGTTCATCCCTCAATCAATAATTTATTTTGTTTTACAGCCCATTCTTCAGCCTGTGCTTTGCCTGACCCTCTCTAACTTTCCATTCCATACTTCTCTGTCCACAATACTAAAGAGCTGAATATTAAAATCAGAGTTGGGGGGTCTGGATTATGGTCAGAAAATCTGTAAGAATTTGTTTCCCTTAGGCCCTGCTGTATTTAATGGAATGCCTATGTTTCCAGGCTACTGGAGCTGTCTGTCTGGATGACGGGTGAGGCATTTGGCACCAGGTCACCAGAAGATCAGCTGGGGAAGATTGGGGTGGGTAGGAATGCTGTTGGTAGGAAGGAAGACCAGAGTCTGGAACTGGGGAAGATCAGGGAGGCTGGAGCAGGGATTGATCAGAGGTCAGGCAACATTGGGTAGGCCAGGATCGAGATAGATCACAAGGGTGAGGGGCAATTGGAGTAGAGGCAGACAAGAGGGTTCATGGGCAGAGTGGAGGAAGGGGTGATGGGTGTATGGAGTTCAGAGGCCCCAAGCGGGATCAGAATGGTCAGCTGGGTGAAAGGGTGTCATATTGTGGGATGCTGGGGAAGCTGGTACACTGGATCTAAGGTCCAAGGAAAATTCAGCCAGCTATGGTTTTGAATTTAAAATGGTGGATGAATATGAGTCTTGCTGCCTCATTATTATATTTAAATTACCAACCCCTCTCCTGCAAGTGCGTTGGTTGGCTGTCCACTGTCTAACCTTCATTAAGAGAAGTAGGCGGGTTGGGGTCAGGATTCAGATATTGAACATTTTAACATCCTGCTTGACTCAAACCCTACCTTTTTAGGGGTTAAAATTACTCCCCTATTATGTCAGTCTTACTTTTGATTTCCATTACTTACTACTTAGTTTCCTCTTTCCTTGCTTCACTCAAGTGCTTTATTGTGTTTTCTTTCTGCTATTATCAAAAGTCTGCAATAGTGAAGTTTACCTCCTCCATCATTAAAAGACTTGCATTTATCTAGCACCTTTCATGACCACAGGACATCCCAAAATGTTTTAAAACCACTTAAATATTTTTGAATTTAGTCACTGTTTTATATATATTTATATATATATATATATATATATAGGAAACAAAAACAACCAATTGTACTCAGCAAGCTCCCACAAACAGCAATGCGATAATGACTATATAATCTGTTCTCATGTGTTCATTGAGGGATAAATATTGGTCAAGACACGGAGAACTCTCCTACTCTTCTTTGAAATAGCAGCAAATGATCTTTTACATTCATCTGTGGGGGTTGATGAGACCTTGGTTTACCCAAAAGACACCGCCTCCGACTGTGCAGCCCTCCCTCACTGGAGTGTCACCTTAGATTACATGGTCAGATCTCTGTAGCGGGCCTTGGACCGCAAACTTTCTGACTTGAGGTGAGTGCTACCACTGCTGACACACTTTCCTTGGCATATCTCAAAACTGATCCCAAAGCAGATTGTTTTCTCTTCCTGACACTGGCTGACCTGCAAGTACTGCATTTTCTGGTTTCATTTCAGACTGTCAGCATTTGTAGTTTTTCACACTAATGAATGCTGCAGTGGTACATTGGTGTACTGGCACACTCTGTGAGGCACTCAGAGTTCTCACATAGGCTGTCATCTAGAACACTGACCCCTCTTTCGGACAGGTCCTGACTGACCTGTTTGTTTCCAGTTTTATCTCATTAAAACATCATTCTTTTGACGTTGTTTCTGAGCTTTCTTTGATTTAATCACGAGGTCTGAGTTAAAATTTAATTAGCTCACTGTTGGCATTATCTTTTAAGTAAGGATCAGTTTTTCAAAAATACATGATTTTCCTTGCCAATTTTCTCCCCTTCCTCCCGCAGGTGAGTTGCCAAGATACCATTTCACAAGCACAGATCATCCTTTAATACCTCACCCAAGTGAAAGTTGACCGTGGGACTAATTGGCTGGCATAAGTGGAAAAAAAACCTCATAGCTGGGCCCAATCCTGCCTTCACTGGACTTTCAATTAAGATCACTGGATAGCAATCAAGCCACTTTCCACCCATCCCACCCATCTGCAGACACTGAGGCCATTTGGGCACTTCTGCTATCATCCCAGCTAAGAACAGTGAACCCAGCATGAAGCCTTCTGATCAGTATGGTTTACTTGGCACAATTACACTGGATCAGAACAGAAAATCCAGTCAATACAGTCAGCACCCATAGAAACAAAAGACAAGTTAAATTTTCGTAGTTATTCCCTTAATTTGACATTAATTTGTCATTCTTTACAGATGCTCACTGCATTATTACACATACGAACATACAAACATACAAAGCAGGAGTTGGCCATTCAGTCCTTCAAGCCCACTCCGCCATTCAATAAGATCATGGCTGATCCGATTGTAACCTCCCACCCACCCCTAATAACATTTCACCCCTTTGTTAATTAAGAATCTATCTAGCTCTGCCTTAAAAATATTCAAAGGCCCTGCTTCCATTGCTTTTTGAGGAAGAATTCCAAAGACTCACGACCCTCTGAGAAAAAATTTCTCCTTTCCGTCTTAAATGAGCAACTCATTTTTAAATTGTGACCCCTAGTTCTAGATTCTCCCACAAGAGGAAACATCCACGTCCACTCTATCAAGACACCTCAGGATCTTAAAGGTTTCAATAAAGGCACGTCTTATTCTTCTAAATTCCAGTGGATACAAGCCTAATCTGTCCAACCTTTCTTCATAAGACAACCACCCATTCCTGGTATTAGCCTAGTAAACCTCAGAACTACTTCTAATGCATTTATATCTTTCCTCAAATGAGACTAACACAGTACTCCAGATATTGTTTCACCAATGCCCTGGTGAGCACAACCTCCCTACTTTTGTATTGAATCCCCCTCACAATAAACAATAACGTTCTATTTGCTCTCCTAATTACTTGCCATACCTGCATACTCAGTTTTTGAGATTCATGCACTGGGACACCCAGATCCCTCTTGACCTCAGAGTTCTGCAATCTCTCACCCTTTAAATAATATGCTTCTTCTTTATTCTTCCTGCCAAAATGGACAATTTCACATTTGCCCACATTATACTC
This sequence comes from Carcharodon carcharias, assembly GCF_017639515.1. Taxonomy (NCBI): domain Eukaryota; kingdom Metazoa; phylum Chordata; class Chondrichthyes; order Lamniformes; family Lamnidae; genus Carcharodon; species Carcharodon carcharias. Next base: position 119,561,514 of record NC_054473.1, on the reverse strand, counting down.
CATTTGCCATGTCTTTGCCCGCTCACTTAACCTATCTATGTCACTTTGTAGCCTCCTTATGTCCTCTTTACAACTTACTTTCCAGCCTATCTTTGTGTCATCAGCAACTTTAGCAACTATAGCTTCGGTCCTTCCTCCAAGATGTTTATATTAATTGTAAAAAGTTGAGGACCCAGCACTGATCCCTGTGGCACACCAGTCATTACATCCCACCAACCAGAAAGAAACCCATTTATGCTTACCCTCTGTTCCCTGTTAGCTAACCAATCTTCTGTCCATGCCAATGTGTTATCCCATATACCATGATCTCTTATTTTCTGCAATAACCTTTGATGTGGCACCTTATCAAATGCCTTCTGGAAATCAAAGTACAGTACATCCACTAGTTGCCCTTTATCCACAGCACGTGACTCCTTCAAAGGACTCCAGTAAATTGGTTGAATATGATTTTCCTTTCACAAAACCATGTTGACTCTGTCTGATTGTCTTGATTTTTTTGAAGTGCCCTGCTATAACATCTTTAAAATGAGCTTCTAACATTTTCCCTATGGCAGACGTTAAGAGGCCTGTAGTTTCTGACTTTCTCTCTCCCTCCTTTTTTGAATAAAGGAGTTACATTTGCTATTTTCCAATCTCATGTAATCTTCCCCAAATCTAGGGAATTTTGGAAAATTAAAACCAAGGCATCAACTATATCACTAACCATTTCCTTCAAGGCCCCAGGATGAAGTCCATCAGGAAGCAGGGATTTGTCAGCCCGCAGCTCCAACATTTGCTCAATACCACTTCCCTGGAGATGGTAATTTTCCCGAGTTCCTCCCTCCCATTTCCTGATTTACAGCTGTTCCTGGGATGTTATTCGTATCCTCTATTGTGAAAACTGATGCAAAATACCCGTTCAATTCATCTTCCATCTTCTTACTTTCCATTAATAATTCCCCGACTCAGTTTCTATAGGACCAACGCTCACTTTGTTAACTCTTTTCTTATTTAAATATTTATAGAAGCCCTTACTATCAATCTTTATACTTCCAGGTAGCATTCTTTCATACTCGAATTTTTCCCTTATTAATCTTTTTCTCATTCTTTGCTGTTTTTTATATTCTGTCCAATATTCTGACCTGCCGCCCATCTTCGTACAATTATATGCTTTTTCTTTAAATTTGATACCGTTTTTAACTTTTATTTGTTAACCACTGATAGTGGATTCTCCCCTTGGAAGTTTTTTTTTTCATTGGAATGTATCTATTCTGTGTATTCTGAAATATCCCCTTAAAAGTCTGCCACTGGATCTCTACAGACCTATCCCTTAATCTCATTTGCCAGGTCACTGTAGCTAGCTCTGCTTTTATGCCCTTAGTTAAGTTTAAAATGCTAGCCTTGGATCCACTCTTCTCTCCCTCAAACTGAATGTAAAATTCAATCATATTATGATCGCTGCTACCTAGGGGTACCTTCACTATGAGGTTATCAATTAATCCCAACTCATTACGCAGCACAAGGTCTAGTATAGCCTGCTCTCTGGCTGGGAGAACTTGACGGAACTTTATTTTAATTTCAGATTTCCAGCATCTTTTGCTTTTCTTTTTAAAAATTCCCTGAATATACTGGCTGAAATCCCACAGAACAGCTTTTAGGAAGTCAGGGGTCATCGGAACAGGAGTAGGCTGGTCAATCTAGCCTAGGATCATTACTGATTGATAGCTCAACTCCATTTAGCGCCTTAACCCTTAATGCTCAACCCAACAAAAATCTAAATTCTCCCAGAATCCACAGTCTTTTGATGGGGAGAGTTCTAATTTTCTACTCCCCTCTGAGAGAAAAAATGCTTCCTGATTTCTCTCCTAAATGGCCTGGTTCTAATTTTAAGATAATGTCCGCTTGTTCTTGATATCCCATTAGAGGAAATGGTTTCTTTGTATCCTATCAAATCGTACTAACATTTTGAACACCTTGATCAGATCACCCCCTCAAACTTCTATACTCAAGGGAATATAGGACAAGTTTATACAGCCTATCCTCATGATTTCACCCTCTAAGCCTCTGAATCTGTGCTACACCAATGTATCCTTCCTGAGGTGCAGTGACCAAAACTGAGCACAACACTCCAGAGGTATACTTGGAATCTCAAACCTCTTTGTTCTTCTACAGTTCCTAGTTTCTCACCATTTAGAAAATATTCCAATTTGTCTTTCTTAGGTTTAAGGTGGATTACCTCACACATTGAACTCCATGTTTCATTACGGTTTTGGAGGGTTCTTCCCAAATAATCTTATTCCCATTTAATCAATGCAAATTATTAGCCTTTAATTTTCTCTGAAAATGTTCCTTACCTCAATGGATTGAATGGCCTCCATCTGTGCTGTATGCTTCTGATTCAATAACTCCTGAAAGGCTGAGACTCTTTACTGTGATACAGTTCGACATGTGCACGTTGCTCTCCAATGTCTTTCCCCAGGGACCATTTCTCACATGCGACACCAGCCTGTTGTTCCACATCATTAGCCTTGAAAGGTCTGAGAAGAATTACAGCTTTCAACTCATTAGAAATGACGTGAGGCGGTGTGGACCTTAATAAGGTACAGATATAAGAGAGGAATCAGTATGGTGCAGCCAAAAGATAGGCATAAAGTGGGGTAATCTCATAGAAGAGCAGAAACGAACTGCTGAGGAGTCAGGAGAGAGAGGCACAAATGGGATACAGCTTCTGAGGTGGAGAGTGGTGGACGAATTACAGGGGAGGATCACACAAAATATATCAACAGTGGGATAAGGCAGGAGGAGGATTGCCATGTTAGGAATATAGGTAAGGGAAGGACTAATTGAATACAGTTATAAGGCAGGAAGAAATGGGAAATAAAAACGGAAAATGAAAAAAGTCTTACATTTATATAATACTAAACAATCACGATCACAAGAAAAAAAGTACGAGGCAAACTAATGGGTCTAAAAAGCTGACCAGTCTCCTAGACCTGATGGCCTGTGTCCTAAGATTTTAAAGGAAGTGGCTGCAGAGATAGTGGATGCATTGGTTGCGATCTTCCAAAATTCCCTAGCTTCTGGAAAGATTCTAAAGCAGATTGGAAAACCACAAATATAACACCACTATTCAAGAAAGGAGGGAGAGAGAAAGCAGGAAACTATAGGCCAATTAGCCTAACATTTGTCAATGGGAAAATGCTAAAATCCATTATTAAGTACGTACATTAAGTCCTCACGAAGTTGTGGTTGCATTACTGAAAATCAGGACTTTAAATGAATCTTCGGTTCCCACCAGAATCAAAAGCCAGAGTTAGGTTCCTTCAGATATTTGTCACCCAGAAAGACCAACCTACAAGTTGAAATACTTTATTGTACATGTGTAGCATTGTGCATTCCTAGCTAGAATAACTGGCAAAATAAAATAAATCACTGAATATAATAGAAATACTGTATAATTTCAAATTAGATAACACTAAATCACCCAAACAAGCCCCGACTAGCACAGCTTCCGTGTCTTACCTGCAGCATTCCTGAAACTCAGCTCAACATTTTGCTTGCTTTCTTTTACTACTGTTTGTCTGTATGTCGCTCTCTCTCTCTCTCCATTCCCACTCTGTCTCTCTTTCCAGACCCTGGACCTCTTCCTGACAGTCTGTAGGATCCAAGCCCCTATACCAGGGATGGAGATTGGGGGGGGGAGGGGGGGCACCAAAAGAGCCAGAGGGGCCAATAAAGGAGCCAGTAGGGGGTGGGGGGAATGGAGCCAGAGATCCCAAGCTCTCCCCCCAACTGCCCTGGGTTATTCACACTTCATCACCCGATTGCTGGTGCCAACTTCCCATCCCTACTTGGCGCTCCTGTTCCTGGATCTCGGGCCTCGCACTCTCCCCAAAGCCTGAGCCTGCAGTGGTTCTGGCATCAGAACATGGTGGCAGTTGGCCCAGAGTTCAGTGCAAGAGGGGCGGAGCCAGAAAATGACGACATAAATTTTAAAAAATGTCCTAAAGAATAGTTAAATCAAAACTATTTTAAGCAAGACAACTTAAAGTGAGGACTTATTGTAGTAGCAGAACATCTAGAAAATCATAATAAAACCATGTTGACTCTGCCTGATTGTATGAAAGGGAAATAGTATTTGATAAACATATTAAAGTTCCTTGAGGATGTAACAAACAAGATAGATAAAGGAATCCCATAAATATAGTATATTTGAATTTCCAAGAAGCATTCGATAATGTGACTACAAAGATAAGAGCTGATGGTGTTGGGGATGATATATCAGTGTGGATGGAGGATTGGCTAATAGAGAGAAAATGGAGTCAGAAAAAATAGTTAATTTTCAGGTTGACAAAGTGTAACTAGTGGAGTGCTGAAGGGATTATTGCTGGGCCCCAGCTATTTACCATCTATATTAATGTCCTGGATGAAGGGACCAACTGTATTTAGAAAACTTTGCTGATGATACTATGATAGGTAAGAAAGCAAGTTGTAAGGAGGATACAAAGAGTCTGCAAAGGGATATAGATAATTTAATTGAGTGGGTGAAAAATTGGCAATCATGTGGGAAAATGAGAAGTTGTCCACTTTAGCAGGAAGAATAGAAAAGCAGATTATTTAAATGGAGAGAAACTGCAGAATGCTGCAGTACAGAGGGACCTGGCTGTCCTTTTATATGAATCTCAAAAAAGTTAGCATGCAGGTACAGCAAGTAATTAGGGAGACAAATGGAATGTTGGTCTTTATTGCAAAGGGATGGAGTATAGGGGAGGGAAGTCTTGCTACAACTATACAGGGCGTTGGTGAGACTGCACCTGAAGTAGTTTTGGTCTTCTTACTTAAGGGATATACTTGCATTGGAATCAGTTCAGAGAAAGTTCACTAGGCTGATTCCTGGAATGAAGGGGTTGTCTTATGAGGAAAGGTTGGGCCTATACTCATGGGAATTTAGAAGTCCGAGAGGTGATCTTATTGAAACATTTAAGGTTCTGAGGTGGCTTGACAGGGTGGATGCTGGAGGATATTTCCTGTCATGGGGGGAATCTAGAACTGAGGGCCATGGTTTCAAAATAAGAAGTCACCCATTTAAGACAGAGATGAGGAGGATTTTTTTCTCTGAGGGTTGTTAGTCTTTAGAATTCTCTTCCACTGACAGCAGTGAAAGCTAGGTCATTGAATATACTCAAGCCGAGTTAGACAGATTTTTAATTGAAAGAGAGTTAAGGATTCTGGAGTACAGGGAGGAAAGTGGAGTTAAGGCTACAATTAGATAAGCAATGATTTTATCAATGGCAAGGCAGCTTTGATGGGCTGAATGGTCTCGTCCAGCTCCTATTTCTTATCTTATTTTCACAATTACAGGATGTCTCAACACACTTTACAGCCAATTAGGTACTTTTTGAGGTGTAGTCTCTGTTGTAACGTAGAAAACATTGCAGTTAATTTGCACTAAGCAAATTCCTGCAGTCAGCAACGTGATAATAACTAAACAATCTGTTTTTTGTGATAGTTGATAGAGGGATACATATTGGCCAGGACACCAGGGATAATATTCCTGCTCTCCTTTGAAAAAAGAACCACAGGATATTTACCTCCACCAAACAAGGCAAGCGGGGCCTTGGTTTAACATCTCTTTCAAAAGACCGCGTCTCCAAAAGTGCAATGTCCCTCAGTACTGCACCGGAGTGTTGGCCCTGATTTTTGTGCCCAAGCCCTGGAATGCATCTCGAACCCGGAATCTCGTGATTCAGAGGCAAATATGCTACCAACTGCACCAGGGAGGTGGCAGCTTAGTGGTAATGTCATTGGACTAATAATCCAGAGACCCAGGATAAAGCTCTAGGGACATGGGTTCAAATCCCACCATGACAGCTGGTGAAATTTAAATTCAATTCATAAATCTGGAATATAAAAATTAGTCTCAGTAATGGTGACCATGAAATTATTAGTGATTGTCATAAAAACCCATCTGGTTCACTAATGTCCTTTGGGAAAGGCCATTAACTGTCCTCCGAAATGACCTAGCAAGGACAATTAGCAATGGGCAACAAATGCTGGCCTTGCCAGAGACATCCATGCCCCATGAAAGAATAAAGAAAAAAGCATTGACATTCAAATGCTGGAAAACTCAGCAGGTCAGACAGCGTCACTGGAAAGAGGAACAAAGTTAACATTTAGGTTGACTACCTTCCATCAGAATTTATGGAAAAAAAGTGATTGGAATTACAGGGAATATAAATGACATTGATTAGTCACAAAGGGGATTGAAGCTGTATGAAAAGTCAAATGGGATGATACTGGGGAAAATATATAACTTCTTGGTCAAGTCTCTCAATTTTGGATTAATGTCTCCTTGTGCTGATAGTTCAAATTACATGACTTGCTCAGTTGAGTGGTACTCATCCATTTTAGCATCAAGGACATGATTTTCATCTATTCTGCACTGGCCTCTCCCCAGCGAGGACAAGTTGAACCAGTCAGTCTCTTCTCATTTGAAATACTTTGGCTTTCAAACACCCATTGTGTTTGAATCTGTAAATCTGTCTGGTCAATGTGATATGTTCTGCTTAACTTGATATGTCATCACATGTAACTAGTTGTTGCAAATGGGATATATGATAGTTATTGACATGGCTTTTTAACACATGACTGGTTGCTACCCATAACTGGTAATTGGCTTCCTCTGTTCATCTGCCTGGAGTGAAAAATTTGTATGCAAATCAGCAGTAATTTTTCCATGGCATGAGGAAGTTTTTGCAACAAGTAGAAACTGCTTCTCTGATCTTAATGTTCACCTGAAAACAATGAATACTTTGAGATTCTGTTCCAGCTCAACTTTTAATGAGAGCTCCTTATACCACTAGTTCAAGAGTACTGCTGACCCCACTTTGAAAGAATCAGACCTCTGCAATTCCCTCCATCCTTCTTGTGTCTCTCATTTTGTAGCTGATCTGTTACATCACTTCAAGTCTGCACTTCAAACTTGCAAGAAATCCAAACACATGGAACAAACTGACCTTAGATTTGGGAGATATTCAAAGTCTTAGTCAATGCTCAGTTGATGATCACTTCCAAGGTAATCATTAATAACCCACTGTTGCAGTGTGAATGAAGGTTGCTGCTGCACTTTCCAACCGTCTGTCAAAGCTTTGCACAAGTTGGCAATTATTTTGAATCAAAATTAGCAAAGCTGAAGTTATCCCTTTTCATCTCCCACCAACTATGAGTTTGGACTGTCTACTTCATCTCCCCTCACACAGATGGCCTACTTAACCCCAAATTAGACAGGTGACTCTACATCTGGCCCACTGCCAGTATATTGTCCGACTCACACTCATTCCCTTACTCCCCGCTGATGCTGGAACTCTTAATCCATATCTTCCTTACCAAGCACTCTTCACCACACTCCCAACCTTTCCCCAATTCAGAACTCTGCAGTCTACAACACCCACCCCCTAGTTAAAAGTTTAATCATTCCCTTTCTTGCCAACTGCATTGGCTCCTGCACATTTATAAACACCAAAATTCTTACCTACAAATCCAAAACTAAAGCTCTACCCTGTTCAAATAATTTCCCTCAGATGCCCCAACATGCTTACTGATATTCCTTATGTCTTAGCATTACTGATAATTAAACAAAAGTGTACTGTATACACTTCTGGTCTCCACTTGATATAAAAAAAGCGATCAAGGTGGAAAAAACACAATTCTACTCGAACTGAGAGGTCATAACTATCAGGAAAACAGACTGAGTCTCTTATCTTTAAGAAAAATGGTGGCAGGTGGGGAAAGGGGTGGTGGCAGGTGACACGATAGAGATCTTTAAAGGGGTTTGAGAGGATAGACTAAGAGGATGTTTCCACTTATTGGGGAGTCCAAAACTTTGGGCCATAAATATGATAGCCACTAACAAATTCAGTAAGGAATTCTGGAGAAACTTAGTTACCCAGAGAGGGGTTGGAATGTAGAACTTGTTATCTCAAGGGCTGTTTCAGGCAATAGGATGTGTTGATCAGGCAGGAAGGAGTAAATAAAATGGGAGGAGACTCATTTGGAGCATAAAGATGAACACAGCTAGTTGGGCCGTATGGAATGTCCCACTGTTAAACTAAATAACCCCACTACCAACGTCATCAGAAATGAGGCCACTTGGCTAGTCTGAGAATATTCCTGGTGCTACCTTCCTTTACAATCCTTAGAACCTCACTCATAACCCCAAATATTCCCTTTGTTTATTGCCAAATATTTCCAATCTTCTGTACCTTGCCAAAGTGACCATTATTCACATGAGCCTCAAAAGGATTAAAAGGCTGGCCAATCATGAAATATCTCAGTTCAGCTCTTCCCTCAATGAACACAAAAATTCACACAAAAAGTAGTCAAGCAAGTTCTGAATATTGGAAATACAGCAACATATTTGGCTGCCATACATGATTGCAAAACTACAACCCCAGTACACTAAGGTTTAGTTGGCACTAAGTGGAAAGTGACGAAAGCCCAGAGACAACTCAGGCACATCATGGACCTCGGTCACAGTAGTAGCACTTCTGTATCAGAGCCTGTATTGTTCAGTTATCACTTAATAAGCAGCTGGTGTGTAGAAGGAAAAAAAATAAGATTTCACTTTTTATTTCAAAGTAATAATAAAATGACAATTATGTACATTAAGAAAGTTTGAATTGCACACAGGGTAGCAGATACACACTTTCCATTCAGATACACAATCAGTACAGCTCCAGGCAATGTATTTCAAAGTCCTCACCAACGACCTACTGGGCAATGCTTTCTGCACTGAATTAGATTAGCAGGTTTCAGCCTTCGAGTCACACAACCTTTTTGGATATGTACACTCAGTCATGGACCCTTTACCTCAACCACAGAATTATTCAATGCCATATCTGTTCCTTCATTGCGAAACTAAATAAGCATTTGTCTGTGAATCTCTATTCCCCAATCAAATTGACACAACAAAAAAAATCAAGTCATCCAATATAAATAGAAAGAGTTTAAGGCATTACACAATATACCCTGTGACCTCAATATTCCTTTGAAAATTTGTTATGGTTCCCTGACTGGAACCCTCTCTACTCCATTACCAAACTGGTGTATACAGGGGGGATTTAAAACAAAAGGTGGCTTCAAATGGTAATGCAGTGGACCAGCCTGCAGCAGTAATAATATAATGTCCCACTGAATCATCACTGGTGCTTTCAGTTCTTTTGTCAGCTTATTGCAAGATTCAGTAAAGGGGTGGTCAGAAAGTCCCTATCCCCAAACAGAAGTAGGGGAAAATATATACACTCGGGTAGAGGAGTCACTTCAAAACCACTTAGAGGTTTCCTGGGAATTGGTAACAGATAGGCATTACATGAAGCAAAGAACACTGGGAATGCCGGATGAGAATCCATAAGAGGAAAAATAACGAACAAAATGACAGGAATAAGCTTTTATTCACAGACAAACTCCCTGAAAATGTCACAAATATGAAAACAACAAATAAGCATTCATCAGAAACTAGCAAACCTTTGGAAATGTGAGACTACTAATCATTACATTTAAGTAAAGGCCACAGTTTACAACAAAAGGGGAAGTTAGTAGATTACCAGGAGACAGCTCAGGTAGGGCAGTTACATAAATCAAGCCCTACCTGTGAGGACAGGTGGGCTTGTTGAAAAATGCAAGGTGCTTTGTTTCCGAGGCAGGTGCAGTGCAGCAATTCATTTACGACATCAGCACCCGACTTGGGCCATAGATTTCCTGTCCGAGTGAGTCTGTGATGGCAAGCACTTAAACACAGAGTCCCTTCAGGCCCACTTGTAGATCTTGACCATTTTTTCTGTCAGAGTTCCCAAGAAATTGGTGTGATTCACCTCAAAGGGGCAGATATCCAGTACAGGCTGGTCAGCTTGAAGCTTCTGGATGAGGGAGCCACTCCCTGCATTCCACACCTGCCACAGCAAGAAAGTAAAAAGGGTTATATGGTCAGACATCTTCAGATGGAAGCTGAACAGAGGCAGCCTGTAGAATTCTACGGTGAAACGATCAGGATGTCTGCTACTTCATCCACAAATTATCCCCTACACCATCCCAACAGTCCAATCCTGATATTTCCTAATTTACGGTTCATTGCAGGGAGAAAGGACAGAAAAATGACAAAAAACACACAAATACCAGAAACTAAAGTAAAAACCAATGCTGGAAACACAACAGTGGATTCACAGTTAGATGATCCAACAAGGTTGCGTAGTCCATACATAAATGCAGCTTTTCCTTTCACAGATGTCAAGGAACTTGCTGAGCATAGCCAGCATTTTAAGTCAGAAAGGTCGTCTACTTTTATAAGAGACACCACTAGATTGTGCCCAGTTATATAACATTTACATAATCCCTTAATCCTCCTCCCACCCACATACTTACAAAGCAGCCTTGTCTATCCATCATTGCTCTCATTCTCACCATGCGAGCACACAGTGGTCCTCAGCATGACCCCCTTCACATTTGCCCAACACTCTTGTTTCTAGATTGCTTTTCACAAAGGTCATCTTTAGCTCACCTCAGCAAAAAAGATCAAACCAGCTGTTAAGTTACATAATGTGGCAAATGGAATGGAAAGAAAATTGAATCACTTTTCCTTGACATGAAATCTTCAACAAGTTCAAAAATCAAGTGAAACAATTAGCATTCACGAATTTGTTTTAAATTGGGTTCAACTCTCGGACTCTGAAATCTCACTTATAATTGGAGGATGTGGGTATCCCACACCCTGGATGCTCCCAACAGTGCTGCCCATGACCAAGGTGTTCATTCCGTAGCCGCATTATTAATTGAATACAACAAAAACTTCAATAAGTATGAGGATACCTGCTGCCACCATGTGGCTTAATTTAGCATCACACCCACAGGCATGAAACCCAAACCACTAAAATGAGCAAAATCAAATACACGAATGAAACACAACTAGCCACCCAGAATCAAGTATGAGCTTTGCACTTGCAGCTGTACTGCAGAATCTGTATTCTTATGTCATTATCTGTAGTACACCTGAAGACACTTCAATGAGTCTTACTACAGCTGTACCGTGCCAGTGAAATCACAGCTGCTGACAATCAAACACCACACACTGTCGCTGGGGGAGGGTTCGATTGAAGGGAAATTTTAAAGATCAAAAAGAAACGGGAGAGCAGAGGTGCAGGGTAGTGAAGAGGCGAAAGATTATCAAAATGTGACAGGAAAGGGCAGAAAATACAAGCAGAAAAGTGCAGAAATCAGAAGCAGAATGAGTAATAATGGTAAGATGTCAAAGCTTAAGGTTCTTTATCTGAATGCACACAGCATTTGTAATAAGATAGATGAGTTGACAGCACAAATAGAAATAAATGGATATGACTTGATAGCTATTACAGAGGCTTGGTTGCAGGGTGACCAAGACTGGGAACTCAATGTTCAAGGGTATTCGACATTCTGGAAAAACAGGCAAAAAGGAAAAGGAGATGGGGTAACTTTGATTATGAAAGTAAATTGGCAAGAAATATAGAAACAAACAGCAAAAGCTTCTACGGGTACATAAAAAGAAACATGGGACCCTTGGAGGATGCGATTGGAGAATTGATAACATCTTCTCGATGGAGGACACTATAAACATCTCAACAATATCAGATAAGCAAAAAGCTAATGGGTGGAAAGATCTTGTAACAGTCTCTATCACAGGGGACAAAGTTTTTGACAACTAATGGGACTAAAGGCAGACAAGTCGCCAGGACCTGATGGCCTGCATCCAAGGGTTTTAAAGGAAGTGGCTGCAGAGATAGTGGAGGCAATGGTCAAAATATTCCAGAACTCACTAGATTCTGGGAGGGTCCCAGTGGATTGGAAAACTGCTAATGTGATGCCACTGTTCAAGAAGGGAGGGAGAGAAAAAGCAGGAACCCATAGGCCAGTCAGCCTAACATCTGTCGTTGGGAAAATGCTACAGTCCATTATTAAGGAAGAAATAGCAGGATATTTAGAAAAGCTTAATGCAATCAAACAGAGTCAACATGGTTCTGTGAAAGGGAAATCATGTTTGAAAAATTTGCTAGAGTTCTTTGAGGATATAACAAGCAGAGTTGATAAAGAGGGACCAGTAGATGTAGTGTATTTCGATTACCAGGTGGCATTTGATAAGGTAAGGCCACATAAAAGATTATTGCACAAGATAGGAGCCCACAGTATGGGGGTAATGTATTAGCATGGATTGAGGATTGGTTAACACACAGAAGACAAAGAGTCAGGATTGATGGGTCTTTTTCAGGTTGGAAAGAAGTAACTAGTGGAGTGCCACAAGGATCAGTCCAAGGGCATCAACTATTCACCATCTATATTAATGACTTGGAAGGGGCAGAGTGTAATATATCCAAATTTGGAGACGGTACAAAAATAGGTGGAGGGCATGTTGTGATGAGGACATAAGGAACCTGCAAGAGGATATAGATAGATTGAGTGGGTGAAAACTTGGCAGATGGAGTTTAATTTGGAAAGTGAGAGGTCATGCACTTTGGCAGGAAGAATCAAAAGGCAGACTATTATTTAAATGGAAAGAGACTCCAAAAAAGTGCAGCACAGAGGGATCAGAGGTTCTTGTGCATGAAACATTAAGTTAGTTTGCAGGTGCAGCAAGTAATTAAGGTGGCAAATTGAATTTTGGCCTGTATTGCTAGGGGGTTGGAGTTTAAAAATAAGGAAGGCTTATTACAACTGTACAGGGTGTTGGTGAGACCGAACCTGAAGTACTGTGTACAATTTTGGTCCCTGATTTAAGAAAGGATATATCGGCATTGAAGGCAGTTCAAAAGAGATTCACTAGGCTGATTCCTGGGATGAAGGAGCTGACTTATCAAGAACAACTAAACAGGTTAGGCCCTTATTCATTAGAGTTTAGAAAAATGAATTGAAGCATACAAGATTCTGAGGGGGCTTGACAGAGATGTTGAGAAGATGTTACCAATAGTGGGGAAATCTCGAACTAGGGTACATAGTTACATAATAAGGAGGTACTCATTTAAAACTGAGATGCAAAGAAATTTCTTCTCTCAGGGTAACGAACATCTGGAATTCTCTAGCCGAGAGTTGTGGAGGCTAGATCACTGAAAGTATTTAAAGAGGAGGTGGATAGATTTTTGAAATATTGGGGAGTTGAGGGCTATGAGGAGCTGGCACAAAAGAGGAGTTGAGGCCTGGGGCAGATCATCCATGATCTTGTTGAATGATAGGGTGGGCTTGAGGGGCTGAATGGCTTACTGCTCCTATTTCTTAAGAGAGGTAGCCTATAGTGAATCACAGCAGGACACGGGTTCATTGTCCTGAAACTTGTGCAGCAGTGATTGTCAATTAGCTAGAGGTCCACTTTAGTGCATCCCACAGCTGGGTTACAGATTCTAACACAGGGATTCTCATTCTGTGGATTGCAACCCCCGACAGGGTTGCAGAAGTCACATTTGGGGTCATGAGCTGCCCCTCCTCCAAGCAACAACGATGATTGCGGAGAGGAGATGACCTAATCCGGAGGATCTAGTGGGACACACCTGGAACCTACTAGGTCTTTTCTGCAAAACAGCACAAGGCAGACAGACAGCGAGCCCAAAGTGCTCATAGACTTTAGACTTTCAGTGGCAAGTGCCAAGCAGGCCCGGGATGTTCGTGTGCCGACTTGACACTGCTGGAGGCTGGCAAGTATAACTCCGTACTGACCGAGTGCAGGAAAAACCAGAAAGTCCTGTGGCTAAGCCAGGAAGCTGAGTGTCGGGTTTGCTGTATTTTCTGATCCTGTCTTCATGCTGTACAGGCTCCTTATCCCAGGATAGCGCCCTTTCACAGATACTGGCAACAAAGTGGGGCTGGGAAGGGGGGCTGCTGAATGAGTGGAAAGTGTGGGGTTTTGGTAGAGGGGTTGTTGAGTGAGCGAGTGGGCTGAGGGAGGCTAGGAAGCAGGACTGCTGAGTAAGTGGGGCAGATGAGGGTTGGGAAGAGGTAAAAACAAAAAACTGCGGATGCTGGAAATCCAAAACAAAAACAGAAACAGAAATACCTGGAAAAACTCAGCAGATCTGGCAGCATTGGCGGAGAAGAGTACAGTTGACATTTCGAATCCTCATGACCCTTCAACAGAACTAAGTAAAAATAGGAGAGGGGCTGATTATGTATGTGGGGGGAGAGGGGCTTCGCAGTCTTCTGTCACCAGGGAATATGGACAGCTTGACTGAAGTCTACGAGTTCATTAAATCATAATATTTTCACAATGCTCTAAAAACAGATTTTTATATTTATGATGTATTATTTTATGTTGATCTACAACACAAACTGTAATAATTATGTACTAAATGTTACTATGCTGCTTTATTGCTATTTTGTTTTTGCTGATGTCACATTTACTTTCAGCTGTTAAAACGGGATTACGTTGGAAATTAGTTTGGGAAGCATTAATATAACAGATCACATCACCCTTTCCCTCGGATATTATACAAAATATTGCGGATGCTGGAAATCTGAAATAAAAACGAAGTTGGAAATACTCAGCAGTTCTGGCAACATCTGTGGAGAGAGAAAGAGTTAACATTTCTGGTTAGTGACCTGTTAATAACACTGCACTGTGGTATATTCTCTCCTCAGCTTCGTTCCTCATAACCATTGTATTTTTCAATCATTATTTGACCCTGATTTTATGCTGAATAGAACAGACATACTACCTTTATCCCCATTAACCTAACCAGCTGCCATGTTACAATCCCGAGCACAGAACATCAAGGAAGGTAGTTTGAAAGTTGATATCCAAGATTCAACTGATGACAAAAAGGACTGCCATCACTTACCATAGCACTGTTGGTTGCCTCATCCCCAGCACACACCAAGGCACTGCCATCATTCTCCGGACTTGTGAAAATGGCATTTTTGGTTAGCAGTTTACACGTAGGGCCCGCTTTGAACGTCTGCACTGGATAACATGTGCAGACCAGGTTCTCGAGCGACTCTGGGGAGGGACTGCTCGACATTTCCATCATCACACACCGTAAAGAACCATGGGTTTTACCTGTTTTAAAAAAAACACATTAATACTGCATTCAAGACTGGCAACAGTTTTTTCAATTTTGATTGTATAAAATTTTCCCTTTCTCAAGGTGAGGCCATTTGCCAAGATCTACTCTGACCACTGCCAGCAGCCCTGCAAGGCCAGGGAAGTGACTAATGTTCATGCCCACAGCAAGACACACGATCACGGGTCCTTCGCAGCTGGATCACTGTTTAAAAATAAGGGGCTGCTCATTTAAAACAGATGGGGAGCGACCTTTCCTCTCAAAGGGTCGTGAGTCTTTGGCACTCCCTTCCTCAAATGGCTACAGAAACAGAGTCTTTGACTATTTTTAAGGCAGATATAGATAGATTCTTGGGGATGAAAGGTTATTGGGGATAGGTGGGAATGTGGATTAGAGGTTACAATCAGAGCAGCCATGATCTTATTGAATGGTGGAGCAGGCCCGAGGGCCCAAGGAACCTGATGCTGTCTTCACCCAGAAGGCTGGCTGGGCAGTTACCAGAAGTACACAATCCTTACTGGTTCGACCTTCCCTCACCCAAGGGCACTGAAGCCAATGTCACTCTGCTTTGTCAACCAAGCCAGATTTCCTAAAAGGTATAGTGCCCATACTGCTCCATTGGGCATGCCATAGCACCACTCACCTCCCACAACACCACCCCCCACAAAATCTTGCTCCACATACTTGGCCTGTAAGTAACGAGACAGTGTCGCATCGTGGGTTCGATCTGTATATCTGTGCAGCTTCCAACTTCCAGGGGCAGCAAGTGCGCCTTGTACGTGTTTGTGGATTTCTGCTCCCAGAAGCACCCCCCCTCCAGAGTGCCAGCCACCAGACCACCACATGGAAACGCTGCCGAAGCCATACGTGGGAGGTAAGACAATGAAGTCACAGGACACCTACACATTGAAATGTACAACAGGGAGAAAGTTATAATATGCAATCACATGATAGATCCCTCTCATCTTTTATATAAAAATGCATTAGGAGATAAAGAAAGCAAATTAGTGAATCACAACTATTAATGCAATCACTAGTAGTTATACATAATCAAAAAACTCAAACTTGGAATAACTGGAGCAGATCCTGAGAAAAATAGAACCGGTATGATAGACAATTTTTCTATGATACAATGTGGGTCAGTCATGTGACTTCTGCCTGAAAAGTTACTCAAAGGTAAAGGTGCCCTGGTCTCTTTTCCACCTCACAATCTCTGGTCCCGTCAATCACTGTGCTTCTGGAGTGCACCATATATATTTTTTTTAGTCAAGGCTTCTAATGCACTTAATCAAGCATGTAACTTTGCTTTATAATCTGAATGTATTGCAAGTGAGACTTCCCATTGGTCAATTGTGACAAGCGCCACAACATCAGCTCCTCGGAGATCCAGACTGCTGTGCATCTGCTGTTATGCAGGGAGTACGGCAAGCATACCAGGTCAGAAAGGACAAAGGCAGTATCCAAGTACACCAGCAAAAAGTAAAACTCCACAATGTACTGATAAGACGCACCTGGAACCCTGTGATGGCAGCTCCTGGACATGTGTCGTGGTGTCCCTCATGTCATAAATCAAGATGGAGCCATTTATCAACCCAGCATAGATGTAGTTTGTGTCATCTGAGCACCAGCAGCAGCTCCACACAGGGCGACCAGTATTGTACGTCTGAACCACAGTGTTGGCAATCAGGCTACAGAGACGGTAATTAACAGGATTATTGCAGGCAGTTAGAACAAGTACAGGGTGATGGAATGACACAGCCAACATCTTGGACACTTCACCACAAGAAAGAAAACAATTCATACAAAACGTGGCTGTAATCTTAGATTGTTCCCATCAGTGAGTAGCAAGATTATGAAGATTGCAAAGGGTTTGGCATTGTGTCATGGTCAGTTTAAACTTGGGGCAGCATGAGGGCACTACGGGTCAGCCTGAGCTGCCCTCAGCTGCTCTTTCTTTTTGGGATGCAAGAAATGCCAACAATCCCTTCACCAAATGAGAAGATGGTGGTGCAGCTTCTTCCAATTATTTTTTTTTTCTACAATTTCTTGCTAGGCTACTTCAGAGGACACTATCAATCATTTAGAAGTCATTTTTGTGATAGCCACACATCACTAGATTTACTGAATACAGTTTCACATCTTGCCCATGGTGTGATTTGAGTTCATAACCTCTGGAATGCAAGTCCAGCACCATAACCACTTTCCTGCATACTGTGGTGGAACATAGAGATGGAGCTCTCCTGGAAGATGTGTGGCAATTTATTTTTGGTGAAAACCTGAAGTCCAAAGCAACTGATTTAGCCAAATTGCAAGTGTGCAAAGAATTCCATGTTTTCACCATCCCCAAGGCAGCCAGGAGACAAGCAGAAAAACAAGAAGATAAAAGCAAAATACTGCGGATGCTGGAAATCTGAAACAAGAACAAAAATTGCTGGAAAAACTCAGCAGGTCTGACAGCATCTGTGGGGAGAAAGACAGAGTTAACGATTCAAGTCTGTATGACTCTTCTTCAGAATTAAAGAGAAGTAAAAATATGGTGAAATATATACTGTTTAAGGGGGGGTGGGACAGGTGAAGCTGGACAGACGGCCAGTGGTAGGTGGAGGCCAAGGAGAGATTGCAAAAGATGTCATAAACAAAAGGTCGAAGGGGTGTTGATAGTGGTGATACTGGCTAAAGGAGGTGCTAATGGTGACATTAAGAGTAGAAAGCAGAATGAGCAAGTGACAGGTGGCCCTAGTGGGGGTAGAGTGGGGGGAGGGGAGGAACGGCGTGGGAAAAAATGGGCTACTAGGTGGGGATAAAACAATGAATGGAAATAAATTTTAAAAATAATAATAAGAGATAGGGGGAAAATAAATATAAACATTTAAAAATATTGGAAAAGGGGGATCAAAAAGGGGCGAGTATGGAGGAGACAGTTCATGATCTGAAGTTATTGAACTCAACATTAAGTCCAGAAGGCTGTAAAGTGCCTAATCAGAAGATGAGGTGCTGTTCCAACAGTTTGCGTTGAGCTTCACTGGAACTTTGCAGTAGGCCAAGGACGGACATGTGGGCATGAGAGCAGGATGGTGTGTTAAAATGGCAAGTGACAGGAAGGTCTGGGTCATGCTTGCAGGAAAACAAGAACCTCAGGCCAGCATACCTGAAGAAGAAATGTGCATCTGTTTCTCAACCTCTAACAACAGGAGTTAACAGGCACTGCCCAATATATAATCTTATTCATTTCTCTGGATGGCGCCAATGAAAACTACCGTTCTGTCATTGCTTTGATTTCTTCTCCTCCCAGAATGGCCTCTACAATTCGATGCCTATTACCTGGTTAATTTGATAGTGTTGTCCAGGGATGCAGAAAGTAAGACACTCTCAGGGCGGTCACTGAACGCCAGACCTCGGATCTGTTTGGAATGGATCGGGACATACTGGGTGCTGCGGAAGTTCATCCCACTTATCTTCTTCACGCCACATCCTGTGCAGCAGACAAATGAGGTAAGCCCAGGCAGCAAAAACTGAACTAATGGAGTTACCGTAATTACAACGCAACAGCAAATATTATTACCCCACAACACATCCACTCCCCCAAAAAAAGCAAAGCTGCTGGCTAAAATTGTTTGACTTCAGAAATCAACTGTGTGCAGAAAGGACTCAAAAATTGTGAATGTTCTAAATATATGTTATTAAATAACAAGTAGTTATTAAATGAGCGAAGTAACTTAGCGGGACAATAGCTGCATTGGTGCGGTGGCACACTGGACTAGTTATGGTCTTTGCGTGCCACTCTTTTCCACGCTGAATAGTCTGAGCGACCCTTGCCCCACCTAACCTGAGCCTAAGAGTCAGCCTTACATATTATTTCATTTTTTTCCTCAAATGTTATTTCTTTGCTATGTATTCTTTTTTCAAACTTTAACAAAAGGAAACTTATTCCCTTGATTTCATGTGTCTACTAACTGAATTAAGATTCAGATTTTTTTCTCCAAAAGCCAGCAAGATCCGAAATCTGGCATAAACCTGGCCCTGAGGTTACCGGTTTTGAGACACTAATTAGTAGAAAGAAGTAGCAGTTGTAGAGCCCCTGTGAACTCACCAGGTAGGAGAGCTGTTTGAGGAGAAGGTTGGGACACAACAAGACAGCTCATCAAAGCAGAGTACGCCATGACTCGACAGTTCCCATTTTGCGAAACCATGATGCCTTTCTCAAACTGGTACTTTGACTGACTTTGACTGGAACTGGTGTGACCAGTTAGAGAATTACAGGAACTAGAGGGGCTTTGAGAAGCACTTGGACTGTGCTTAGCAACCAGACATCTGAGTTCCTATAGCAGAGATACAGAAAATTCAATGCCATGCTCACAAAAGAATCAAATGTACAGTTACATAGGCACATACACAGCCCAATATAATCTCTCAGTCAGAGGGAACCCAGCCGAGAGCTATGTTCAAAAGATATTCAGTATATGGTTATTAATGTATTCAGGGAATTCAGTAAAGATTTAATATACAGCTACAAATATACCTACACAGAGGGAATCCAATATATAGCTTCATAAACAGGGAATTTCATATACAAAAAGTTCAACACAGCTACATGCGGAGGAAACTCATTACACACCCTGTTGCTACCTTCTACTCTGTGCTCAGTTTAGTCTGAACTGTTGTTGTGTCTCTGTCCTATAGCCCATTCATTGTTTAACTGATTCTCAATTGTTGCCTCAATATTACTTGCAAGTTTTGTCTCTACCCAGTTTAGCTGCTGTCCTTCAAATATGCCAAATGGAAAATACAACTACAAATGCCAGGCCTTAATAGAGATCTACACACACAGGGAATTTAATATAGAACTACACACATCAGACATAATGCAAAGCTGACCACACACATGGCATTTAATCTCCTTATCCCTTCTTTGACCTCTTTTTTTTGCTCTCAGTTGCATGGTCATGAGTAGAACTCCAGAAGGCTCAGGGTTTGGGACCACACCGGTAATGAGTTTCAATAATGATTTGGTTGGAGGCATCAACAAAATCATTTATCAACTTGGCAATTACAGAAAATATTAGGGTTAAAAATTTGGACCAAATCAATAGAACTTAGATCCCTAAATAATCAAACTCAAATGTCCTTCAATGCACCTTTTGGGATTCGGAGAATGCAGACATATTTTCACCATGAAGAAATACCGGTTGAAACAAGAAATCAAACAAGTGGCAAGGAGTTATTGCTGACAATTTATTAAGGCAGTGTGATGTGACCGCAAGAAAATGGTTTTAGGTTGAATTCATAGAAACAAGCATACAAAGAACATTTACTGAGGCTATGTAAGGATTTGATAAGTGCCTAACTTTCATCCCCAAACATGGCAAAGGATATGAAGGATCTAGAGAAGGTGCTAAGTAGGGCAACTTGAATGATACCCAGCCTAGCTGTTTAGTTATTTGAAGAAGCTCCTTGTGTTAAGGCATTTACTTAACAGAATCACAGATTGAAGAGATGGAGGTTTGTTTTAAATAAAGGGATTGGATTGGTTTGGATACAGTCTGGTTGAATAAGTGAGGTGAACAGAGATGGCAAAACTAGAGAACAACATTAAAGTAGTTAGGTAGAACTAGGTTGAAGTGTTGGAAAGTTTATCTGTCCACAAATAGACATCACACTGTTGAACAGACCAGCAAAACAATTGGGTATGGATTAAGTGCATCGGAACAAAAGTACTCTGAACAGAAGTTCAAGATCTGGCGAAGAGGATAACATTTCTATTCTAGAGTGTAAATTGCCAGTTAGCTGTGATTAGAGCCCAGAATTTCTGGTAGTACTAACGATGAGGCTGTCAGCAGAAACTGAGTGATTACTAGCGTCCGCACGTACACAGTTAAATGCAGAAATCTGGATGTTGCTGTCAGTGAAATTCTGGTCCTCTATCAGGTACACCAATGCAACCTTTGCAGATGGAATCATAAGAAATCACTGATTTGTTGTGAACTTGAACTATTTACGCACTATTGCCACTTTTAAAATAGCAATGAAAATGTTAAGCCTTATTCAAACAGGACTGAGTTTTTTAAAAATTGCAGATTTTTAAGAAAATAAAACTTCTATAAAGTTTTGTTCTCATTTATGTTTCTCCTAACCCCAATGTTCCAATATTTATTTTGCTTTCTGTATAATGATTTAAATGGTGATTAATATTGCCCGTCTGAGGATTCTTCAATCTGATTGGCCGATCAGCCTCCCACTGCATGTCCTGTTACTGGATTCCAGAGATCCTCTGTCAAACTTACATTGGAAAATGAGGAAATCTAGGCTCTTGAGCCTGCTAAATCTTTGTGGGAGCTGAGTTTTGCTACTGACTGCAAACCTTGGCCCATTGACCAATAGGCCATCACAATTTCTACAGACTGCTCCATTCCCTGCATGGGAGGAATTTCCCCAGAGTGTTTTATGAATTGACCACCGGTTCTCTTCTCAACTCCCAAAGAAAATTGCAGAGTCAAGGAAAAAGTAAAGTTATAGATGTCAGCACTGAATCTGGACTGGGTGCCAATGAAGGCTTTTTCTTCTCTCTTGATCACATGTCCAGGTTCTACATCACAGAGCACCAGGGCCATGGGCCCAATCAATATAAAGTTAGATACATGCATGCAACACACACAGCTAAGAATCCAAAGCATAGTAGAATTCTTTTATGAAGAAATTTTGGTCAATTCAGCATTCAATCATTAATTCTGACTAATTGATATGTTTGAGTCTACAAATGTGAGTACTGACAGACAATTGTTGATGAGGGGCAAGAATTAATGCAACACTATCTAGTTTTTCAAATTCTATTCACATTTTCTAGAGAAAACTTAACCAGACAACAAAAATCCTGACCAAACTACTTGCATTGGTGGAAAGGGACAAAAATTGAGGTTCAAGCAGACAGAGAGGAAGTGGGGATTATGGCAGCAAATCCAAAAGGTACTTTCATATAACAAGAGTAAGTGAACCAGAGTTGTATTGTTTTTTCCTCTAATTGCATTAAGTATGCAGTGCTGAGCTTGCAATAAACCATCACAGCACAGACTTTTGGTTCCCTGTGAATCTGTTGCTGGGTTAAAACAAATGCTTCTAAAGTGAACACAGGAGTCAATCTCACATTTGGACTTAACCTATATTAAACATCAGAATTATCAGGAGATCACCACTCAGCAGAACCACACAAGATGATTAGAGAACACCTGGCAAACAGAATAGCCTTAAGCATCAGACAATGCCAGTTTCTGCTTTATACATACTAGCAGATTATAAGAAAATTGTCTCTAATCATAGTTCACAGCTTGTGTTTGACAGTGAGCTAAGTGTGAAGTTTTCTTACGCAATTAGAGTAAGATTAGAAATATTATATACTGAACTCTGCAGATCAGAAACACAAATTGCCCAGATTACATATGTTTGTGTCATCAATTATGGACTTATCACTACAATCAAGTGAGCACTGTACAACTATAGAAGCACGAGCAGAGGAAAATCAAACACGTGAACATATGCACAGATACAGACAATGTAGAATCACACTACTTGAGAAATAGAAAATGTTAGACATTAGACATAAGACAGCTCCAACCTCAGAAATGAAAAGAAGACAAACACCAACACCCACCTAAACCTCATACCTACCTACTGACAGAGTTCCAGGCCTGCATATTAGCTAGAACTGCAACAGCGTGGTTAATTGCAGGAATTTGTCAAGATCTGGTAAAGCCAATTATAAGGAGCCCGTTTTCTGCACTTATTTATGAGGATTGACAGCAGACTAATCCTTACCTGCAGCTGTTTACGTAACTTGCTGCATTCATCTGTCAAGAACTGCAATTGGAGACGACACTGCGCTGATTCCAGCTCTGCTTTTCGACGCATCATCTGCTCCTTCTCCAGGTCACTATCCAGGAGAAAGGCAAAAGGGAAAAACTCAAGGATTTCCCAAAGGAAAATGAAAACACGTCACAGGGACTGCAAGGAAATCTCAGACTTCACAATATAATAATGCACATACAATATTTAATTCTTGGTAAGAAAGAACAAACTCTAATTTCCATTGTCCTACTATGGTCTCAGTATCTCAAAGTGCTTTATAGTTATCAAAGTACTTTTTGAAATGCTATCATAAATGTAGGGAAAATGGCAACCAATCTGCAGATAGCAAGCTCCCACAAACAGGAATGTGATAATCACCAGATCATCGGTTTTCGTGATGGTAGTTGAGGGATAAATATTCACCAGGTCATGGGCAGCAAGAAGAATGCCCCAACTCCTCAGTGTCAGGAAATCTTTTAAACCCACCTATGAGGGTACTTAGGGCTTTGGTTTATGTCTGATCAAAAGTGTGCATAGTGCAGCACTCCCTCAGTACTTCACTGGATTATCAGCTTGGATGACTTGCTCAAGGTCCTGGACTGGGGCTCAAGTCTGAAATCTTATTATTCAGGTGAGATTTGGTACCTGATGTAGTCATGCTCTGAGAGGAAAGTGGCAAATGGAGGGCAGACTCTTTCTCCAGGGGAAGGGAACAGAGAGAAAAGAGGGAATTTACATCTGTAATACCCACAGAAATCAGATTCACAGCAACAGTGTTAAAGAATAGGGATCAGTTTATCTAGCTACATTCTCAGGCCAGTATTTTGCAGGATTTGGGCAGGAGAGAAGAGTGCCATAATATTTGACAGCAGCATTACGACCAATTAGAATTAACAAGCATTCATTGACGTTTCCCATTTTGAGTATTTTACCTCCTTTTCTTTTCAAGATCTTGGGAGGGCATAAAAGAAGCAGTTTTAGAAACTTTGCGAGAAGGACACAGTACAAAACAAAAACAGAAAGTGATTAGAGCTTTCTGAATGTTGCCTTTTGTTTTTGTGGGACAGTAGCTAGAAGTGACTCTCTTCCAAGCTCTCTCTTCATTCCTGTTAAAACATGCTTGGGTTTCTGGTGCGGCTTCTCAACAATACATCTGAGATATAAGCGTAACTAAATTTGCTACAGCTGGTGTTTTAGGTTACTTCCTCTGTCAAGCAGCTTGAGGCTCTACTACTATTATGCTAGCAGCTAGGATGTACTTGCACAACCTGAAGGTGCCTGCCTCTCAATGGAGTTGCAGTTGACCTCTGCTTTAAGCAATCGAGGGAATCTGGACTCAAGAAGCCAGGGAGGGTGGGTGTGGAGTGGAGAGGCAGGGCAGAGCTGTCTCATACATAAGGCAGCATTAACAGCTTCAGACATTAACAACCTAATATATTCAGGGATTTACTTTATTTGAGCCATTTCAAATTTTGCCTATTTTGAGGTGCCTCCTTAACCATTTCCCTAGGCTTTATTTTAATTCATTCTCAGGATGTGAGCATCTCTGTCAAGATCAACATTGATTGCCTTCATTCCTATAAAACTACAGTAACACAAACATAATATACAGTGAATCTGACATGCAGCAAGTGGCAGACAGATCCTGAAAAGGTAGTGCTAGCAGAGATTTGCTAAATCACTTCAGAGCAATTAATCTCAGAATCAAACCAATTTGGGGCAGGAGTGAAGTCACATGTAGACAGAATGGCAGCCTTCCTTTGCTGACAGTTTGGGTTTTTTTAAACAACAATCCAACAACTTTAAGGTCACTTAATCAATACCAGATTTTTTACTTACTGATTTTTCAAACTGAAAACTAGTCCAGTTATATAACCATTACATTACTGTATCCACATCTAGGCTGTAGATTCTGAACTTTGATAACATTTCCTCACTGATCATGCACTTTCTTGGAATCATTCGCATTCAGCTTCCCTGCGCTCTCTCCAATGTCTGCACATCCCCTTTTCAGTTTTGTAACCTAACCAGTACAAAGGACTCCAAGTAAGACAGACGTCCTTTCTCATGGTTCTTCCGCTGAAGTTAGGCAGTCTTTTGCTATTTTAAAAGTGTGAAACATCAAAAAATATTAGTCACAAGTATCTTCACATCATGAGTGTGTACCTCTTTAATCGTTCCTGCTCACTGGTGTCCACAACTTTCAATGATGGGGCATACACCAACACCACATCTGACCGTTTAGCTTTCTTATTACACTGTAAAAACCAAACACAAACACGATTCTAGTTCAGTTATAAAGCAGTCTCAATTTTCTATTGGAGAGGAAAAAAATTAATCGTATAACTTTACTAGAAAACATTCACAAATTCTTGCCCTCAAAGCCTTCTCCCCATTTCTTTCTCACTACTCAACACATATATAAAAGAGATAGAAACACTGGAGACAGTGAAAAAACCATTTACTAGGATGATGCCAGCAATGGTGTGGGTATACCTATCAGGAGAGGGTGAGCAGGCAGTTCACCACCACCACCACCTTCTCAAGGGAAATTAGGGATAAGCAATAAATGCTGGCCTGGCCAGCGACACCCACATCCCATGAATGAATTTAAAAAAAGGCTGTGCCATCTTTTTCTGATTGGAGGTCTTGAAAATTATGCAAGTTTTTAAACAGAGTAGACACAGAGATGATGTTTTCACTTATAGGGAACAGCAAAACTAGAGGCAATGGAAGGTAGCAACCAACAAATCAATTTGCAAATTCTGAAGAAACTTCTTTACGAAAAAGTGGGGTAAATGTGGAACTCAATACCACAGTCATTGAAGCGAGTCATGTAGATGTGTTTAAGGAGAGGTTGTACAAGTACACAAGGGGGGAAAAAAAAAAGGATTATATTGACAGACTTAGATGAGTGAAGACAGGAAGAGGCTCAAGTGCAGCACTAATACTGACATTGACTGATTGAACCGAAATGGCTGGTTTCTGTGCTGTAATTTCATGCAATGCCGAATATTGACATTGTGGCACTGGTGTCTTCACCATTGTTGCTTCTAGATTCAAGGGTGAACTTTGCTTCCTCGGTCAGGGAACAAAGGCCACCCACACCATAAAACAAAGCCAAACTCTTTGCATCTCTTTTTGAAAAAGAAAACTTAAATTCCAACATCCCAGAGTTTTGGTAGGCTCTAAATTAAGTTGAGAGGCAGATCTATTTAGGCTTTAGATGAGCATGAGATAGACTATAAGTGACCTTCAGACCTCATTTCAAATATTATTAACTGCTCCATACATTCACCCCTCCTGCTGAAATGTAGCAAAACCTATCAGAACAAAAGGTTCTAACCAACACTAACTTCACTCCGGTGGTTCAATCACTCGGGCAATTCTCGTTATAGCGAAACTCTAATCAAAATATTAATTTTCCCCAAAACCAAGCAGCTAAATTACCTGTGGACATTTTCCTACTTGTCCCTTCAGCCACCGGTAGATGCAGGTAGAACCAAAGAGATGGCCACACTGCAGAGTAGCAAGATGGTGCTCTCCATTAGTGCACGGTTCAAAGCAGATTGGGCACGAATAAGCTTCATCTTCAGAGGCTGTATCGGTGGCTTTGGTGCTTCCTGCATCTTCTTTCACATTTAAAGTGTCTTCCGAGTGCGAGGTCAGGCTTTCCTAAAGGGAAAATATTCAATTAGAGTTTAAACTTTAAAACCTCGAAAGGTGGTAGTAGACTCTTTACTTCTGACTTCAGTGCACAAACTCTCTCATAATAAATACAAATAACAAAATCATTGTGATAGTGTGGCCAAGTTTCCCTTTGAGATTTGATCAGCCTGGCAAATACCACCTGCCATAAGAGAACAAATGGATCAGTCTCTTAACTTTTGATATGTACTTAGTAAGGGAATTTAAGGAAATGTAAGGGAAGGCATTAAGCAGGAAATTAGAGACACATGCAATAAGGATACAACTGTAATCATGGGTGACTTTAATCTACATATAGATTGGACAAACCAAACTAGCAATAATACTGTGGTGGAGGATTTCCTGGACTGTGTACGTGATGGTTTTTTAGACTCTGGAGCAGTTACTACAAATTGGAGGGTGGAAAATTAACCACACTATTTAAAAAAGGAGGGAGAGAAAAAAAAGAGAATTACAGACCAGTTAGCCTAACATCAGTAGTGGGGAAAATGCTAGAGTCTATATAAAAGATGTGGTAACAGAAAACTTGGAAAGCATTCACGGGATTAGACAAAGTCAGCATAAGTTTATGAAAGGGAAATCATGCTTAACTAATCTACTGGAGTTTTTTGAGGAAGTAACTAGTAGAATAGATAAGGGAGAACCAGTGGATGTGTATTTGAATTTCAAGATGGCTTTTGATAAAGTCCCACATAAGAGGCTAGTGGCCAAAATTATAGCACATGGGATTGGGGATAATGTACTGGCATGGATTGAGAATTGTTGACAGACCAGAAACAGAGTGGGAATAAATGGGTCTTTTTCCGGGTGGCAGGCAATCTATACCACAAGGATCAGTGCTTGGGCCCCAGCTATTCACGATATATATATAAATGACTTCATTGAGGGAACCATACACAATATTTCCAAGTTGACACAAAACTGGGCAGGGTTGTGGGTTGTGAGGAAGATGCAAGGAGGCTTTAGAGCAATTTAGAAAGTTGTGTGTGTGGGCAAACACATGGCAGATGCAGTACAACATGGATAAATGTAAATTTATATGATTTGGTGTGAAGAACAGAAAGGCAGAGTATTACTTAAATAGTGATATATTGGGAAATGTGGATGTAAAAAGGAATCTGGTGTCATTGTACACCAGTCAATGAATGTAAATAGACAGGCGCAGCAAGCAATTAGGAAGGCAAATGGTATGTTGGCCTTCATTGCAAGAGGATTTGAGTTCTGAAATAAGGATGTCTTACTGCAGTTAGACAGGGCCTTGGTGAGACCAAAACTAGAGTATTGCATGTAGTTTTGGTCTCCCTACTTAAGAAAGGATATACTTGCCATAGAGGGAGTGCAGCAAAGGTTCACTAGGCCGATATTGGGGATGGCAGGACTGTCATACGAGGAGAGGTTGGATTGACTGGGCCTGTATTCACTAGAGTTTAGAAGAATGAGAGGAGGGTCTGAATGAAACATATAAAATTCTAACATGGCTAGACAGACTGGATGCAGGGAGGATAATTCCCCTGGTTGGGGAGTCTAGAACCAGGGACCAAAGTCTCAGGATACAGGGCAGGCCATTTAGGACTGAGGTAAGGAAACATTTCTTCACTCAGAGGGTGGTCAACCTGTGGAATTCCCGACTACAGAAGGCTGGAGGCCAGGTCACTGAGTATATTCAAGAAAGAAATTGATAAATTTTTGGATATTAGGGGCATCAAGGGGTCTGGAGAGAAAGCGGGAATTTGGCATTGAGATAGAGGATCAGCCATGATCATATTGAATGGCGGAGCAGGCTCAAAGGGCCAAATGGCCTACTCCTATTCCTAGTTTCTTTAAGAAGCATAGGTAACCGATGCTTTACAGCAGTAACCTTATCCTAATGTTTAATTCTCAGTAGTGATCATTACAACCGTAAACCTATGACAACTGTTGATTAGCCAAAAGCTTAAAGTAATCCATGCATTTTCCACCAGTTTCCTTTATTACTGTCTCCAATATTAAATACAAATAATTTTGAAGCCATGGTGCCAAAAACAAAAACCAAAATGAACAGCAGTTAAGTACAAAAGCCCAGCAAGAGACATGTCCACCTACCCTTGAAACTAGATTGTGTACTCAAGTCTCTCAATTTGGACTTGAAACTATAACTTTGTGCATCAGAGGCAAGAATAAGCCACAGCTGACACCTTAAGGCTCAAGTTCCAAGCTCCATGAGTTGTGTTTCACTGCAGTACGCCCCCACCCTAAAATTAACTTCTCTCGATCTCCCCACTCCTCCTTTCAGCTCACTTGCACACTATCAAAGAATATGCAGACCTCACAAGCCACTCCTTAAAGAGCTGCCCATTCAACTTAACATTTATTTTTCTCAATCTGCTAAATATTGGTGGTAAAATTGAGAACACAAGTCCATGTCTTAGCATCTCATGACCAATGTTCCCTCTATTTTCTTTGCATGTGTGGGAAATTTCTTTAAGTGTGCAGCCACATTCAGGTTGCTGTACAACTACGCAGCTTAGAAGGAACATTGACATTCTAGTAATCTATGTAACAATGTGCTATATTATTAAGCCACCGTTTATTTTATACATACTTGTAAATAAAATTTCATCATCAATATGTCAACAAGCGAGAGCACATAACATCAGAACCAAATCTCATACAACACAAGCAGCCCTATCGTGGTTGATCTAAATCTTAACTTAATTTGCCCACCTTGGTTCCTTATTTCTTCATACCTTTACTGAACATAAGTATCTGTCAATCTCTCCCTTTTTAGACCTCAAGAATGCTCATTTCCTATTAGTTATTCCCAGTTAATTGCCACGGAACCCCCACAATATAGGATAAGGCAAACTTTCCTAACAGATCTAAATGAGTCAGTATGCTCAGTGGAGATTTGAAGTTGTTCATGAGATAAGACATTTATAATTTTTGAATTGCCCTACCTGCTCTTGCCGTGCAGACTGTGAATCTCCAGCCTCGATACCTTGAGCTGGCGAGGGGTTGACCAGAATGGGGGCACTAGCAGGAGCTGCAAAAGCATAGAGCAGACAGGATACTTATGACAAACTTTTGTGTGTACAAGGAAGTGGTAGTGTCAATAGTTCAGGCCACGAATGGGCACAAAAATAAACACTTGCCAGCACTCATTAATCCCTCACCACTAAAACATACTGCAAAAGCACTTCAGCACCTTTGCTGTTAAACATCCAAATAAATTCCACTTGTTTTTGTGAAAACTGAACTGAGTGTGGCATAACTCAGAATTCACTTCAATACAACAAAAAAATTACCACCTGCCAAGGCTTTAACATAAAAATTTTATAAAAATTCATTGTCAGGATATGATATCACATCAAGGCCGGCATTTATTGCCTACCCTATTTGCTCCAATATAGCTAAGTGGTTTGTTCGGCCACTTCAAAGAGATATTAAGAGTCAACCAAGTTGATATGGGACTGGAGTCACATATAATTCAAATTGGGTAAGGACTCCAGCTTGTCTTCCCCAAAGGGCATTTGTGAACCATTTGGGTCTTTATGACAATCTGAGGGCTGCATAGTCATTAAATGATCTAATGATGCAGGTTCAAATTCAAATGGAATCCTCTAAATAGACTTAGGCTAAACAAAGTTTAAAAAAAAACATCCAGTACAACTGAACTTACATTTTCAAACAATGATGTTTCAGAGTTTTGCTCACCTTTAAAAAGTATATGTCTCGTATCGGTTATACATGAAAATGGATCAAATGAAAGCAATATAAGGCAAAATGACACCAGCACTCGCAAAGGATAAATACATTTAGAGCTGTTGAGTCATCTTCTGAAGTGAAGGGAACATGTACAGAACAAGACACTGGAGGTGAGGGCTTTCAGACTGATAGGTGGAGCTGAGTGAAGTCCTACATGGACAAGTGTTTCTTAGCTACATCAATGGCCAAGATACAGAAAGTTTGTAAGATTTACCAACTCTCCTTCTCTCCAGGTTTTCGAGGATGCAGTTTATTATTTCAAGAATTCAAATCAGTTACAAATGGATAAATAGCAAATAAAATTTAAAAGCAAAAATGTAAAGCATCAGCTTACAAAAGGCACTAACTTTTATGTATAACAGTACCTTTAACATCCTCAGGCTGTCCTAAAGCATTTCATAGACAAATTATTTTTTCTCTTAATGTAGGTAAATTGGAAGGAATAGAAGGAACACAGACATGAAGGGGACAGAATTAGCAAAGAGAGGTAGAATAACTGTTACTCCCAGCTTTTTGTAGATTCATCACTTTCAATGTGCAGG
This sequence comes from Carcharodon carcharias, assembly GCF_017639515.1. Taxonomy (NCBI): domain Eukaryota; kingdom Metazoa; phylum Chordata; class Chondrichthyes; order Lamniformes; family Lamnidae; genus Carcharodon; species Carcharodon carcharias. Next base: position 119,530,640 of record NC_054473.1, on the reverse strand, counting down.
CCAAAAAAACAATGTGGAATATAAGTCTGGAGAGGCTCCAATGGAGTTGTCAGATCTCACTCGTCTCAGTAATGGTGAACATGAAACCATTGTCAATTGTCATTAAAAAAAAACCATCTGGCTCACTAATGTCCTTTAGAGAAAGAAATCTGACATCCTTAACTGGTCTGGCCCACATGCGATTCCAGAATGTGGTTGACTGGTAACTGCCCTCTGAAATGGCCTTGCAAGCCACTCAGTTCTAGGGCTATTAGGGATGGGCAACAAATGCTGACATTGCCATCGGCACCCACCTTCCATGAAATAAATAAAAAGAACACTTGGGAATACTGTATTATAATATTTCAAAAGATATATGCAGACATTGAAATGAGCTCAGAGACTAGCATCATCCCTAATAGAAGCCAGCTACGAGATAGATATGGCAAAAGATAGTCTAAAAAGATGGCTAAAGGGCATAAATACTGAAAAACAAATTTGACAGATAATTTAAATAATCTTCATTTAAAAGATGCCAAAAGTATGAAACAATCCACTAAATTAGATGTTGAAAGCATGGCTCTGGAGCAATCAAACTGCGGTTGGTGCTAGGTTAGGTGTATTTGGTTTTGATCAATCAAATGGCCTTTTAGTGCGTTTGAACTTTTTTTTCACATTCTTATATTGCGACAAGTCACCCACCAAGCACTTCCAGTAAAGCAAATGACACTTTAAAATGTAAATTTAATACCCATTCATTCTCAGTTGGGAAACAATAATAGCAGGCATGTCAGTAAGCCTGTTGCTACACTTGCAAGGTGGCATGTTACGGAAACACTCAGTCCAACCGCAGCACTTGATTCTCACCTCTTTGACCCAGATATCCTCAAGCTGCTGGGTATCAGAAGTAAAAGCTCTACCCAGCCAACTCTGCCTTTTCCTAATCTTGGACTCAAAGCAGGAACCAGCATATCAGAGAACAGAAACATGCAAGAAAGTTGAAACCCCCACAAAGATGTAAGTAGAATTCATCCATTTGGCTTTATCCTGCTTCAATAAGGAAACTAAATTAACAAGTCTTAATGACATTTCAGTAAAGCTCTCTTACTCACCTGATGAAGCTGCTGCAGACTCATTGCTCTCATACTCATCCTCTATCTCTGTGGTGCTGCCACTCTCCTCAGACTCACTGATGTCAGTGCTCAGATCGGTGCTGGAATCTTCACTGCTCATCTCATCTTCTCCAAATTCAGCTGATAACCTGACTGATTCTGCGTGCTGCTGCCTATTAACCCGGAAGTAGTTGCCCAAAGATCCAGACCTGGAATTAGGAAGGCTGCATGTAAATTACATTCAATGTTCACTAGATGACAGCAGGGATAAAAATGTTACCAGCCCTTTCAGTCAAAGCACATCTGTCTAATCTGCAGCTTCTGCTCCCAAAAGTGCTCCTCCTTCAGCTGGAGCATACAATATTGTTGATTCCCTAGTCAGAAGCTGTCTAAAGCACAGCTGTGCTGCTGGAAGAGAACACCAAGTGTCAGTGCATTGCACTCCTGCTTAGAGAGTTGGTGGCACTGTCTATGCATGTGGGGGCCTAAATCTGACTCTTATTAAACCAGTGCAGCTTCATTTTTTGATTCTTCCCACCAACAGAAAAGGCTTAGCTGCCAGTTGGGAGCTTAAAAAGCCGTTTGCTCTGTACGCAGAATCACACAGCACTGACATGCAGCACACTCTCACGCATCATCAATGCTCTTCCACCATGCACCAGTTGTTTCTAACCTGCCTGAACAGCAGGGTCCCACTGCTGTTGCTTGTTTAAAAAAAATCATTCATGGGAGAGGTAACATAATGGTAACGTTACTGGACTAGTAGTCTAGGTGCCTGGGTGAATGGTCTAGAGACATGAGTTCAATCCCAACAAAGCAGCTGGGAGAATTAAATGAATTAACAAATAATCAAAATTCACTTAATTAAAATCAGGAATAAAATGCTAGTCTCAATAAGAATCATGAAACTACTGAATTGTCATAAAAACCTCAACTTGTTCACTAATGTTCTTCAGGGGAGTAAATCTGCCGTCCTTACCCAGTTTGGTCTCCAGATGTCTCCAGATCCACAATGTGGCTCACTCTTAAATGCCCTCTGAAATGTCCTAGCAAGCCACCCAGATGTATCAAATTGTCATAAAAAAAGCACCGAGTCTACCTACACTACATGACCTGCAGCAGCTCATCACCACCTTTAAGGGCAATTAAGGATAGGCAATAAATACTGACCTTACCAGCAACATTCACGTCCCAAGAATTAATTTTTTAAAAACGTGTCACAATAAACGTTGGCCTTTCCAGCAACACTTGTATTCTTTTTTCCCCCTTCTTGGGATGACAGCATTGTTGGCTAAGCCAGCATTTAGCGCCCATCCCTATTTGCTCTCAAGAAGTTGGTGGTGAACCAGCTTCTTGAACCACTGCAGTCCATGTGGTGTAGGTACATTTACAGTGCTGTAGAGAGGGAGTTCCAGAATTTTGATCAAGTGAAGGAACGTCGAAATAGCTCCAAATCAAGATGATCTGTCAGTTGCAAGGGAACTTGCAGGTGGTGGTGTTCCCATGCAGCTTCTGCCCTTATTTTTCCAACTAGTACAGATTGCAAACTTGGAAGGTACTGTCGAAGGGGCCTTTGCAAGTTCTGTATTGCATCTTGTAGATGGTACACACTGGTGTCACAGTGTTTTGGGAGTTGGAGGGGGTGAACGTTTAAGGTGGTGGATGAGGTGTCATGTGGGCTTGGATGGTTCGAGCTTCTTGAATGATAAGAGTTACATTCATTCGAGCCAAGTGGAGAGTGTCACACTCCTGACTTGTGCCTTGTAGATAGTGGGCAGGCTTTGCAGTTAGGTGGTGAGTTACTCACCACAATTTGCCACCTCTGACCTGCTCTTGGTCCCACCCCACCCACCGGATGTTGATGATAGGAGATTCAGCGATGATAATAACATTGAATGTCGGGGGGGGATGGTTACATTCTCTCTTGTTGAAGATGGTCATTGCCTGACACTTGTGTGGTACGAACGTTATTTAGCACCTAGCAGCCCAAGCCTCAATGTGCATGGACTGCCGCAGAATCTGAGGAGTTGCAAATGGTACTGAACGCTGTGCACTCATGATCGAACATCCCCACTTCTGACCTTCTGTTGCAGGGAAGGTCATAAATGAAGCAGCTGAAGCTGGGTGGGCCTAGGCCGTGAGAAACTCCTGCAGTGATGTCCCGGGGTTGAGAATTTTGGCCTCCAACAACCACAACCATTATCCTTTGTGCTGAGCATGACTCTTAAGTTTCCCCCTACCCTGATTCCCACTAACTTCATTTTTTCCAGGGATCGTTGGTGCCTCTGTCAGTCAAATAGTGCCTTGATGTCAAGGCAATCGTTCTCACCTCACAAGTTCAGCTCTTTAGTCCACGTTCGGGCCAAGACTATAATGAGGTCTGGAGCTGACTGGCCCTTATGGAATCAAAACTGACCATTGGTGAGCAGGTTGTTGCTGAGTAACTGCCGCTTGACAGCTCTGTCGACAGCACCTTCCACCATTAATAACTGAGAGTGAACTAATAGGGTGGTAATTGGCCAGGTTGGATTGTCCTGCTTTTTGCGGACAGGATGTATCAGGCTAACTTGTCACATTGTTAGGTAGATGCTAGTGTTGTAGCTGTGACAGGTAGATTGGCGAGGACAAAGTCAAGTAGGTATTTCCCTCTCTTGGCTCTCAACTAGAACGGCAGATATGTCCTGCAAGATTCTGCCAGCTCAGTTAGTAGCGGTGCTGCCGAGCCATCCTTGGTGATGGAGATTGAAGTCCCCCAACCCAAACTACATTTGATGCTCTTGCTACCCTCAGTGCTTCTTCCAAGTGGCGTTCAAAATCAAGGGGATGAATCATCAGCTGAGGGAGAGCAGTTGGTGTAATAAGCAGGTGCTTTTTTGATGCCATGAGACTTCATGGGGTCCAGAATCCATGTCGAGGACTTCCAGGACCTCTCCCTCCAGATTGTATACCACTGCCCCAGTGGTCGGTCCTGTTTTATTATTCTTCAACTTTTCAGAAGCAGTGTGATACACCTGAAGCTTGCGAGGCCATTTCAGTAGGCAGAAAAGAGTCAACCACATTGCTGTGAATCTTGAATCACATGTATACCAGACCAGGTCAGGAAAGCAGTTTTCCTCCCCTGAAGGACATTAGTGAACCAGGTAGACTTATACAACAATCCTGTCGTTTCATAATAATAACAAGACTAGCTTTTAATTCCAGATTTATTTGTTGATTGAATTTAAATTCACCCAGTTGTCACAGCAGGATTTGAACATACATCTCTAAAACGTGAGGCTACCTGAATCACTATTCCAGTAACATTCCCACCCCCTGCTGGAATGACCACAATTTCCCCCAAATTGACACTAGCAAATAGTACCAAAAGCAATTTCTCGCCACCACCCAAAACTCAGCTCTTGTCATTTGTTTAGTCCAATCAGACCAAGGTCAGCCTTGGTTCCCTGTTTTACTGCAAGGTGTATTTCAATTCCACAATCTATACACTTGCAAAGCATCCACACTGCAAAATCACCACTCTCAGTCCTACTACCCCAAAACTCTTTCTACAAACTGATATTACCTTGAGACTCAATTTCTCTTCAAAGTCTTCCTTGTCAGCCTCTCATTCTCCACAAACTCCAACTTGTTCAAACCTCAGAATGCAAGTCACCTTCATTGTGCTACATTGATACCCTGTTCCCGCAATGCACAGGGCATTTTCATTTTCTAATCCCTTCACAGCCTTGGCCCAACACAAGCACTGAATACTAATTGTATTATAATTGTATTGAAGCACCTTAGAGTGCAACATGATGTATGTTGATAGTGCAATGGTATTGGAGTTGTCTGACTGTCTGTAATGACCATATTGAAACAATTGTAATATTCATTGATTGTATTGAAGCACCTCGTGATCCATGTGTAAAAGTTGAAACTGATTCCACTTTTTGTGATGGGGATTTAGAAATGTTTTGTAATGCTCTTTCAGATATTTTATGAATAAAGTATATTTTTCAAAAAAAATCTCTACAACTTTCCTCAGCCTTGCATTCCTGACTTGTGAAATTTCCCACCTTCGTCCCACCACTGCTGACAGATCCTATACTGCTGCAATGGCCCAATACGTTTGGAACTTCCGTGAGGATGGAAATAGGATTTTAGTTTGCAGGTTTATAATGCTACAACTGATATATACAGAGGGTGACAAGCAGCAGTTCAGAGATGTATTACTTGATTCCCTATTTAGTCTGCTGGCTGAACATAGATAGTTTCCAATCTAAACACAACCCATCCTGGGACAAAAGAATCACAGTGAACTCAAGCATTAAGAGTATGTTATTCAGAGTGACGAATTCCTCCTTTAGTATCCCTTGCCTCAAATGTTGGTACCAGATGTTGCTGGGTTTAAGCTGTGGCAGGGTAGGGCGACGACGTTTCTGAGCAGCATAAACAAAAATACAAGGTGGCACCCAGATCTTGTCAAATGAAAATACATGAAACTTGAAGCAAATTTATTAGGATTCCAAAATCCAAGAACCAGAAGTATTTACAGTGCAGTTGGCCATTCACCTGGATCATGGATCAAGTCTGCATTGCTACCAAGTGGAAAGGCGGATCGAGAAAACCAGAGCATCAGCGTATTGACCAAGTTAAAGGGTCACTGAATTAAAGGCAATTGACATGAACCTCGTGCTCCTTAGCACTAGGAAATCTACATGTTATGACGTGAAACGTCAAATTGTCAATGCCAATACAATTTCAGAGGTTACCTGGATGGTGCAGATCTCTGGGAAGCACTTGCACCCGGCTGGCGGCGGCCATTCCTCCTCAACTGCCTCCGCTGGTGTCCAGGTCTCTGACCAAGTGAAAAGTGCTGCGCCACAGTTCTCAGTGCTCCTTGCAGTCTTTGAAGTTCCTCAGTTAGCAACGCTGCTTCCAGTCCACCACTGTGAGCAGTTGGAGGGGCCTCGGTTACAGGCAGGCCCCCTGAATCTTCGCCAGCGTGTGCAGTACCTGAACTAGCTCCTGTCGGCCTCGAAACTGGTTCATGGAGACTCAGCTGTGTCGAAACAGCTTCCTCCTCTGGCTGCATATCCACATCAATTACTTCTTGAGCCATTCCTAGGACACAGAGCAGGAGAGGTCAGCCAGTGGAAGGAACTGCTCTCTAAAACACTTATAACATCCCCTTTATCATCATAAATAAGAAAACCATAATTCAGGACTTCAGGAAGGTGAATGAGGGAATATGAAGCAAACCAATAAACAATTAAGGTTCTGAGGAGAAGCAAAGGCAGCAGTGGGGGGAGTCAGAGGAAGAGGGGTGAAAGAGCAGAAGAAAGATTGGGGGGAAAGAGATGTGATGAAATTTTTGGGTGGCGACTGTGGCCGCCGCACTGGGAAACTGTTACTCTTCCCTCAGCCTATTAAGGCTCCGGCTGGGCCGTCCCCTGCCACGAAATCCAAACTAGTGAGCGCGGCGTAATCGCGCTCGGCCAGGGCCTCACCGGGAGGCTCGAGTCCGGGCATCCAATCGGCTCTAACTCGAGCCTGGGATCCGCAAGGCCGCGCTCATTACACTTCATGTCATAGGGAGAAAACCCTACCGGGCCCGAATCTGGGCCTGAGGTTCCGCACTCACCCCATCTCCGTCACGCTCACCTTCAACCGAAAATCCGCGCCACTTAGAGGGCCGCTCGCTGTTGCCCGCCTCCTCCACCGGGAACCAATGGGCGTCAGAGCTCACATGCCAATCAGTTCTCAGGACCCAATCAGATTTGAAATCATCCTGTCAATCAGCGCAATGATACTATTTGTCCCGGCTTCTCTGATCAGCCTTTAGTGGACCTTATCTTTTTTCCCTCACACCGTCCCATCTCCCCAACTCCAACCCACTAGGGCCATCTGTCACTGGCTCATTCTGCTTTCTACTCTTAATGTCACCATTAGCATTTCATTTAGCCACCTTCAACACCCCATCAACCTTTTGTTTATGACAAATTTTTCCATCTCCCCTTTGCCTCCACCTACCACTGGCCTTCTATCCAGCTTCACCTGTCCCAGACCCCCTTAAACAGTATATATTTCACCATATTTTTACTTCTCTTTAATTATTAAGAGTCATGCGGACTCGAAACGTTAACTCTGTCTTTCCACAGATGCTGTCAGACCTGCTGAGTTTTTCCAGCACTTTTTGTTTCATTTACAATTTTTACTTTAACAAAACCAAAATCAACATAAATTAAATGTGAATTAACAGGCAAATCATGATCAATATAAATTATGGATTAAATAGCATATGCAACAAAGATAGATCTCAGATTTACTCAGCAGTGAACTCAGCCTATATATCACCAATTCCAGCCACAAAGTCCTTCAAACTTGTGAACTTCCTCAGGTAAAATTCCAGCTCCTTTTTTTCAAGGATTTTGCCACCAATTCTCATCTGAAAGCACTTCCTGTCAACTCAAGTTCCATAGGCATAGCTTTCACCAAAATGGTACATTTCTCCAGAACTTCCTCAGCCTGACTCACAATGGTCTTGATGGCCTGGGATCCACTAGCATTATCTTCATCCAAATACTCAGTGCCAACCCTGTGTAATGTATGGCCAGTTATATGAGGCAGTTACTTTAAGTAACAGATACAGCAGCAGCATCCTTCTATTTGTCCTTTGTCCACTCCAAATCCAGCCTCTGTGTCCTTCTTTTTCAGCCTCGCCATACTTTCCTTCTTCGTCTCTGCCAAAACTTTGGTCATGTGGGGCCCATTTCTGGTGCAAGCCCAGGTCAAATGAACCTGTTTTGCACCCTCTCAGCAGCTGGGCCAACAGGCTGGGTTAATGCCCATCCTCAACTGTACCCACATCTCAAAGTATTTGAATCCCTGGCTCTCCATCCAGAGCTGCCCCCTCCCCCCGCAGACAAAACCGCCAATGCTGACAATGAATAAAATGCTCTCACTCCACCCCTGCATGTCGGTATCCATTGTGACACACTACTACCCACTCTACCATCACGGACTCCATCTTAAAATATAGATTGACAGTAGGTTTGTAAAGCTCCTTCGTGGCTTATTTAATCTCAAAGAACTCATATGAAGCTACACTCAGTACCACAGTTTACCTGTCCTTATAAAAGCTTATCCAAAGTGTAGAGCTCAAATATCCATGAACTTCTCTCCTCATTAATATTTTTCCTGCTTCCAATCCAAATTAAAGCTCATTAAAATTTCCATAAGGCAGGAAATCAAGTTCCTTGCTTTTCTGTTTGTCAGTTCCACAGTTTTGGTCATCAGAGAATGAATTCTGTGCATTGACTCCCTAAATTAACATTTTACTGGTCTTCTTATCAAGTGAGCTGATTAATAGATTTAGATCTTCATGGACCCATGATTCTATTGCTGGGACATAATAATAGATTTTACAATGTAGCCACAGGAGACCAAGATAGAGATGTCACTCTCTCATTATGGAAACCACATGTGAAAGCATTAAATATAAAAGAACGTCTAGTTGTAAATGGAAACCTGATGACTCAGACAAAGTCTGCAGTGCTTTTGAGTTTCCAGGCTATCGCAAAACTAAATGCTGTCCCCCATCTTGTGGACGAGTCTGGAAACGAGGGGGCATATGATTGGGTTGGAGGGTGCAGGATGGAAAAATATGAGGTTGTCCACTTTGTCAGGAGCAACAGAAAAGCAGAATGTTATTTAAATGGATATTGACTGCTGAATGCTGTATTGCAGAGGGATCGAATTGTCCTTACACATGAATGACAAAAAGTTAGTATGCAGGGACAGCAAGGAAAGAGGAAGGCAAATAGAATATTATCCTTTATTGCAAAGGGGATGGCGCATAAAAGCAGGGAAGTCTTGTTCCAACTATACAGTGTATTGGTGAGACTGCATCTAGAGTACTATGTACAGTTTTGGTCTCCTTATTTAAGGTGGGATACAGTAGTTGCATTGGAGGCAGTTCAGAGAGGGTTCACTAGGTTGATTCCTGGGCTGAAGGGGTTGTCTTATGGAGGGAAGTTAAGAAGGTTGGGCCTGTACTCATTGGATTTTGAAAGAGTGAGTGCTGATTTTATTGGGTGTCACAGTCAGGTATTTTTGTAAAGAATTTACTTGCCAATTCAGTGAATGTTTAACTGTTTTAAGTGCTGTAACTATAAAAGAAACACACATAGGTTTCCTTGTAAGTTTTTAAAAAGAGAAGAGGATAGCATTTATTGTACTTAACACCCAATTTGAAAAAAACAAAAATGTTCCAATTCTAACACACACAACTAAGTTGCAAAGTGGGAGGGTAGGGTAAATTGGTTAGAGTCCAAAAAAAAGGCAAGCATATACTAACCCTGTAGATTGATGGTTAGATGGTTTCAGACTGGTCTTGATGGTCTTTCCAGATTCTGTGTCAAAACAAATGTTGCTGGTGATTTCTAACTTTTCTTCTGGAGTCAGTTGGCTTGATTTTTAAGATGTTGGCTGTGGCATGTGGCTGGTCAAACAATAGACAGGGCACAAGCTTGCAGGATAGCTGGACAGAGAGAATGCCCACTCAGTGTCTTTTTGGTCTTACTCAGATGATATGTGCCATACAGATCCACAAGGGAAACTTAGTTGTGCTATCACAATGGTTTTGCAATTTGCATTTATTATGAGACGTGTGCACTGAATTCAGAAGTAATGAGTCCACCAAGACCTTTAGCAATTTTAAAAATTAAATTATTTAACAAAATGAAAGATTTCAAGCACATGCAAAAGACTACAATTACTTACTACTATAACAAATCCTACAATTCCTAACTGACCTAACTCCCAGTTACACACCCTTTTAAGGCAATTGTCCAAAATAGGTTTTAGATTTAAAACAAACCCAGTAAGTTAAAACAGTAGAATTCCAAATGATTTTTCAGTAACTTAAGTTATTTTACATAGCAGACTTATGCACAAATTGCTGGAGGCTTCTTGAAGGTTGTTTCACACACTCCTGTTAGATCTTACATGGCCGTCTCCCCATAGCCTTTCATTCTCATTTGTATGTTTCTCTCTTTTTATTATGTAAACTCTATTGTTCCATACGTCTTTGAAACCTTATCATCCTCATAATATAAAAACTTTCATGTTGCCAATATTGGCAGTAACCTTCGGGAAACATAAACACACTTCTTAGCCTTGCTTATCTGGCTAGTTGTAAACAGACTAACATCCCTTTGAAATCCAACAATCGCTTCATTTATCTAAAAATGCAAATTCCCTTCACACCTTACATACTAAGCCAGCATCCATGTTTACTCTTTAGCATGTTAAGCACATTCCTATACCTAGCTTCTTTTAGTGATTTCAAGCTTGCAGTCTTCTTGACTCCAAATGTAATTAAATCACACAGTCAGACCCAAGTATAATCACACTCATAAACCTACTTCACATTAAACCAGAAAAAATATTATGAAAATTATTATACTCTCATCACGCTACTCTTCTTCTGACTGTCCTGGAGAAAAGTGGTTTCTTAAAACACAAAGAGAGTTAGTTTGCTCATCACATGGTCTCCTCTCACAAACTGAACAGTTACCCAAACATGGTCATAGTGAGCTTATTGTATAGGAATGTTTATATTTCCATTAAGCCATGTATTATAGTCATGAGAGAGACAGGTAAATGGTACTTACTTTCTCTCACCATCCGTAAGCAGAAGGTAAGGTGTTTGAATTATTTTATAAGTATGTGGTGGTGTGCTTTGCCAAGCCCTCAGTTTGTGTGATCCAATTTACTAATAACACACAGCAAACTCACATCATGATTAACTCAGAAGGTTAGTTTATTTCACATTCAAAACCCAGGGGAAAAGTGTTTACAACTTCCCACACTACTATACCCACATACCATCGCACACAGTAAAGGGGGGATATAAAAAGGAGTTTTACAACTATGGATAGTACAAGAACCACAGAAATGAATATTAGTTCATGTGATTTTGAGAGTCCAGAGTCAGAGTACAATGAGGAATTCTTTCATGTAAGGGTTTGAGTTCAGCTGGCTGAAGACACAGCTGTAGAATTCATTTTACATAGAATGTTGTAGAATTCATTTTACAGTTGGTGCTGATACCACAAGATGAAGTAGATACACAGAGACTGGGTCAGTTCTGCAGGCGATGGTAGGAAATCTTCCAGCAGGGACAGGCTCAAGGAGCAGGCTGTTGTTCTGCCTAGAGGGCTGCTTCTTGGTGGTTCACCAGTTGGATGTTAGACTGCAGACTACCTATGAGGCTAAAGAAGACATTTAAGCCTGTCCAAAAAGGCCAGAGGCTTGGGTCAAGTGGTATATTGTGCTAATGGTTAATTGCAGCTTAACAATCAATTCTTGTGGTTTTGGCCATAATTTCACTGTTCCTCCTTGGGAGAGTGACAAAGTGCTTATTAGCATCTCTTCCAGTATAATGAGTTTCAGTCTCCCTCTTTTGTGCTAATTCTGGTTGGGGGAGCCAGTTCATCTGCACTTCCTTGGCTTTCATTGATTACAAGGGATCTGCACAATGAGGTGTGAGATTCCACAGGCCGAGTGAAGAATGCTTTTGTTTTTGTAACTCCTGGTGGTAGCTCCCAGAACAAAGGGCCAACCCTGTGGTCATGTGACTTGTAGCAGCCATCCTTTTTGGTTCATAGGAACCCAACACATTCTTGAAGCAGAGTGGTGCCTCTCAAGCTATGACCATTTGTTTTTCTCAATGAAATGAAAGTTCTAAGTGCAGTCACATTTTAAATGGTGGCAGAATTATCTCAGAGGTCTTGTGGCACAGTGCTAGCATCCCTACCTCTAAGTCAAAAGCTCTGGGTTCAAATCCCACTACAGGGCTTGATGGCCATGGAAGGCGTATTCATAACATGGTCAAACAGGTTGATTATGAGCCTGTAAGTCCATCCAATACGCCTGAGGGAAGGCAGTAAGAGCAAGACAGTTTCCTGGTTAGCCATATTGCAGATGGCAACAACAAACCACTGCAGTACTTTGCCAAGCATAATCATGAGCCAATCCAATGGAAGTCCAATCCAATGGAAGTCCATGGTTGCCAAAGCCCTCTAAGGGCATAGTACCTGGAGGAGGAGGTTTATCTCACCAATTCAGATTAATCTTGACCTTTTAATACATCTCAACATCTGATTTACTTTGCTCACTCCGCCAAACACTACTACTGTCGTGACAATTTATTGTCAACCAGGCTCTTTTCTAGTTTCAATATAAGTAACAGCCCCTTTCTGAATTTCTTTAGTCTTCATGTGAAGCAATTGCATTCCAATTCCCAAGTTTATTTAGATTATCTTGTAGCTTATTCTGTTTGGTTCTTTCACTTTCATTAGCTTTATAAAATCAGAAATTACCCACTGTGCTCATGACTCCAAGCTCAAGATAATTTTTGAAAATAGTAAATAAATCAGACCCCAGCTTGTTTGTCTGAGAACCTAGGAAATGAAATGGTTCAGCCTGAAGGAACTGTCATCTACCCTTCAATGGAGGGTTAAATTATGCTATAACATTCTTTTGCATTCAAATCAGTTTGCTTTTCAGTCATTGTACTTTGTACTAGAAGAACGCTTATCTACCATGCATCACATACTAAATACCAGGTTGTTAATGTAATTGCAATAATGACCACAAAAGCCCTGTCATACCTTCTCTGCTCAATCATATTAAGGCTTTTGTGTACACAATGCATGTCCCTCAGTCTGCTGGGTTTATGTGGACTGACCAAGCATCTGAAACAATGAACACTGTCTGTGGTGGATTTTGTGGTGTGGTTGGATCAAAGTACTGTCACCTTAGCAACACTAACACTATGATAACTCACAGACCTAAGTTTGAGATTACTTTCTTTTTAAAAATAGAAGTTAAAACTTTTGTTGGAAAGCATTAACAAACATGGTTAAGCCAATGTTTATGAAAATGATACATAAGAACATACAAATTAGGAGCAGGAGTAGGTCACTTAACTCCTCAAGCTTGCTCCGCCATTCAATAAGATCATAGCTGATCTGATTGTAACCTCAACTCTACATTCCCACCTATCCCACAAGAGACATGGGGCCTTTGTTTAGAAAAGAAATAACTTACATTTATATACCACCATTCAAGTTCTCAGGTTGTCTCAAAGTGCTTCACAGCCAGTGAATTACATTTGAAGTGTTAAACTGACAAATGAAGCAGCCAATATGCTCATAGCTTGCTGTTCAATAAACAGCAAATGAGGTAGATCACCAATTAATGTTTTTGGCAGTTTATTAAAGAGAAATGTTAGACAGATTACCATGAAATACATGCTGCCCTGTTTCGAATAGAATCACCGGATTTTTTGCATCCACCTGAACAGGCAAATGGAACTTCAGGTGCTGAATTTTTTTTAAAAACCTGCAGATCTGGAATTTAAAAAAAACAATGCAAAAAAAATGGAAGGATGAACAATCTCCTCTGAAGGATTGGAACCTCTATGCACGAATGAGATTTACATAGCTTGACTTTGAGGAACTTCAACCAGTTTAATGTTACCAATCTGTTATAATCTGGTTAATATTAGCAATTAAATAACAAAATAATGGCTTCTGTTTGAAGAACCAGCTTCTATCGTGATGAGTCCTGTTTGGTGTTTCCTATGCTGATTTGCACTCTTCTTGGATCTGCAGAAGTTGATCAACCACAGCTGGAACAGAACCAGTGATAATGTGTGACTGGAAGGTAATGAGAAGTCAAACCCAGACCACAGTCCAGAAACCACAAACCCTCCTCATCCAATTCATCAGTTAGTTAGAGGTGTCCTTCACTTGGAATCTTCTCTTGTGGGAGTGGCTCTCATCTGAGTACTGAAGCAGAACTCTCCTGAGGCTCCTGGGCAATAACTGATTGAGAAAAAGACCCTTGTTCTTATGCCCTTTCTAACAGAATGTACAAACATAGGATATTCAAGAGCTTTATTCACCATACCAGCAGAGTGCAGGGGAGTTCTGCCTTCCTCACTGCACCAGGAGAGCACAGGGGAGTTCTACCTTACTGACTGTAACAGAGCGCGGGAGGGATTCTGTCATACTCACTTACTCACACCATCTTCCTTGGTCCTCATTCCCAACAAGTACCACCTTACAGCTGACTGGTGAGGGCTGGACTTCCCTTTGACTCCATTGTAAATTGTTCATACTAATAGTAAGCATAGCAAATACACTAGGCCAACGTGTACAGAGAATTGTTCCTCCATTTCCACTCAATACAGTCTGAAGATCCAGATTATCAAGAGTAATACATCACCTACCTCCAGCTGATGGGCGTTCAAACGGCTCAAAGGCACGGCACTCATTAATCAGCTCAACCAGGTCTTGAGGACAGTCATCGGGGAGTGACTCATGGAACCTTTCCTCATGAACCAGTCTGTGAATGCCCTTGGGATCAACACCTGATTGAAAAAGAGTAGATTTGAGTTTCATTTTCATGCACATGATCAGCAACATTGGGCACACATTGGTAGTACTTTGTCCTTTCAGCATCCAGCAGTATTATTACTTGCTCTGGCTGGCTGAGGCCGTGATGACCAATTCCACCCTGCCAACCCTTCCATATCCGATTACCTCCCCCACCTCTCCAATTCCCTGTACCCAGCCTTGGCCCCATCCCTAGCCCAGTATCAATTGTCTGAAAAATGTTTTTCTTTCTACACAGCAGTTTGTTGAAAATTTGATTGTACGCAGGAGTTTTTTGAAAACTTGATAAACTGCTACCTGTAAAAAAAGATGTGTTAATCTCCATCATACCCTGTTGAAAATTACAAACATAGTGTGAGCCACATAAAACGGTCTGGATAGTAGATGGGGGGTTTTGTTCATGACCAGCTGGTTCACATATCCATTATTGACTTACGACCAGTATTTTCAGCACTGCATAAAACACTGCGGCCGCACACTTTTTTTTGATCTATACCTTACTTGCATATTGGGTTCAACTGTAGAACCAGCACACTGGGTGGATCAGCTAGGCATGAGCTGTAGACAGATTTTCAGCTTCTACTGTGCTGTAGCTCACGCCATAATTGATCCGTAGTTATCACAATGGAATTGCAAACCTTAAACTAAAGCAATGGGACTTCTCTAGTTAAATCATTCCGTTAAAATGGCATTGGCATCAGTTTGAAGAAGTTAGACTATTCTTTCATTTGAGATTACTGATTATGTCCAAACAAATAATTATGCACTTTGTGTACATTTGATTTGAGTGGAGCTGACTGTATATGCACATCAGGTGGGGACAGAATCAGGTTCAATTGTGATGATTTCTGTGTTCAATTAGCTTAGCCTGAGACAGCCAGAGTCTAGTCTCACACTCCAGACAGATATTGGGTAGTGGCCAGTGTCCATGGACCCTTAGCCCAAAACGAGTCATGCCTTCAAAGAAGAGGGGAAAAGATGGACTCAGTGTAATACTGATGGACTGTATCACCTGTAGTCTCAGTGGTCATACTCTTACTTCTGCCAGAAGGTTGCGGGTTCAAGTCACACTTCTGAGACTCAATTACATAATCTAGGCTGGCACTCCTGAGGGAATGTTGTACAGTTGGAGGTACCGATCTAAGATAAGATGTTAGTTCTGTCTACTCTTTCAGCTGCATATAAAAAATACCATGACATATTTTGAAGAAGAGCAGAGAAGTTCTCATTAGTATCCTGGTCCATATTTAACTCTCAATCAACATTATGGAAATAAATGATCTGGTCATTATCTCATTGCTGTTTGTGGAATCTTGCTGTGGGTAAATTGGCTGATGTGTTTCCTACATTAGAATAGTGACCATATTTTAAAAGAACTTGATTGTCTGCAAAGAGACATCCTTGGGTCATGTAAAGAAATGCATGTTCCTTCTTTCTTTCATTGGCTATCACATCACTAGTTAGTGAGCAAAGAAAAGCAAAGGAAAATAACCAGAAACAATTGTGCTTAACATTGCAACCTACAAACTGTAGCATGTCCCAGATGCACATTAGCCACAGTTAGCTGTATACACACAATACCTTCAAATAGTGTTTTACGGCCATTGATTTCCCACAGGACAATCCCAAGGCTGAAAGGAAAATCAAGGCTCCATTTTAATCATATGTTTTACTCGGAAGGTACAGCCGCACAGTCAAAGAGGGAAAGCGGTCCACCAGAAATTGCGGTTCCATTAAAATTGAAATATGGAAGGAGAAAAGACAATTTGGACCAATGTGCCTGACCCTCAGCAAGCTGAATTTGTCCAATCTCCAGAAAGAAGCAATCAGCCACGGACAAGCTGAGTAAATATCACCAATAATTATCCTTAATGATTATCAAGTGAAGTAGCAGGATATTAATCCAGCCTCATAACCTACATTTACAGCTCGGGGAAGTTGTATTCCACAGCTTTCACATTAAGAAGCCCCAACTAAAAGACCAAGGTGCAGGAGACCGCCAAGAAAAGAGCATAAGAGAAGATGAAAGTAAATCAGGAAATAGTAACAAGAATTACAATTGCATCGAGGGTTCAGGTTAGTGGAATGCATGCACTAATATCTTTTGATAAATTCTCATGTTTCTAGTTATGAGACATTGCAATGAATTCCTGTACACTTCACATTCCTTATCATACTGGTAATTCACCTCATTTAGCTGCTGTGGTGAGAGATATTTGATTTCCGATGCTGAATCTGTCTTTGTCAACTTGTTACGTCTGATTGAAGTCTTGGTCTTTGTTAGCTCCAGCCCTGCTAACTAAACAATGAGAAAACAATTAGCACTAGCTCTTCCTGAAGGTTAAGTGTGTTTCTGCTCGTGTTTTAAATGATGTTCTTCTGAAACAAGCTGAATTAGGAAATTATAAAAGAAAAGAACTTGTATTTATTTAGCACCTTTCACAATCTAAGGATGTCCCAAAGCTTTTACAACCAACAAAGTACTTTTGAAATGTTGAGACTCAAGTAATAGAAACTAGGAGCAGGAGTAGGCCATTTGGCCCTTCGAGCCTGCTCCGCCATTCATTATGATCATGGCTGATCATCCAACTCTATAGCCTGCTCCCGCTTTCTCCCCATACCCTTTGATCCCTTTCGCCCCAAGAGCTATATTTAACTCCTTCTTGGAAACATACAATGTTTTGGTCTCAACTACTTTCTGTGGTAACGAATTCCACAGGCTCACCACTCTCTGGGTGAAGAAATTTCTCCTCAGTCCTAATAGGTCTATCCCATATCCTCAGACTGTGACACCTGGTTCTGGACTCCCCCACTGTCAGGAACATCCTTCCTGCATCTACCCTGTCTAGTCCTGTTAGAATTTTATAGGTTTCTATGAGATCCCCCTCATTCTTTTGAACTCCAACAAATATAATCCTAATCGACTCAATCTCTCCTCATATGTCAGTCCCGCCATCCCAGGAATCAGTTGGGTAAACCTTCGCTGCACTCCCTCTATAGCAAGAACATCCTTCCTCAGATAAGGAAACCAAAACTGCACACAATATTCCAGGTGTGGTCTCACCAAGACCCTGTATAATTGCAGCAAGACATCCCTGTTCCTGTACTCGAACCCTCTGGCTATGAAGGCCAACATACCATTTGCCTTCTTTACCGCCTGCTGCTCCTGCATGCTTACCTTCAGTGACTGGTGTACAAGGACACCCAGGTCTTGTTGCACATTCCCCTCTCTCAATTTATAGCCAGATAATAATCTGCCTTCCTGTTTTTGCTACCAAAGTGGATAACCTCACATTTATCCACATTATTCTGCATCTGCCTGCATTTGCCCACTCACTCAGCTTGTACAAATCACACTGAAGCATCACTGCATCCTTCTCACGGCTCACCCTCCCACCCAGTTTTGCATCATCTGCAAATTTGGAGATATTACATTTAGTTCCCTCATCTAAATCATTAATATATATTGGGAATAACTGGGATCCCAGCACTGATCCCTGTGGTACCCCACTAGTCACTGCCTACCATTTGGAAAAAGACCCGTTCGTTCCTACTCTTTGTTTCCTGTCTGCCAACCAGTTCTCTATCCATCTCAAAACACTCCCCCCAATCCCACATGTTTTTGTTTTACATGCCAATCTCTTATGTGGGACTTTGTCAAAAGCCTTCTGAAAGTCCAAATAAATCACATCCACTGGCTCCCCCTCATCAACTCTACTAGTTACATCCTTGAAAAATTCCAGTAGATTTGTCAAGCATGATTTCCTTTTCATAAATCCATGCTGACTCTGTCCGATTCTGCCACTGTTTTCCATGTGTTCAGCTATAAAATTTTTTATAATGGATTCTAGAATTTTCCCCACTACTGACGTCAGGCTGACTGGTCTATAAATCCCTTTTTTCTCTCTGCCTCCCTTCTTAAATAGTGGGGTTACATTAGCCACCCTCCAATCTGTAGGAACTGTTCCAGAATCTATAGAATTTCGGAAGATGACCACCAATGCATCCACTATTTCTAGGGCTACTTCCTTAAGTACTCTGGGATGTAGGTTATCAGACCCCAGGGATTAATCGGCCTTCAATCCCATCAATTTCCCCAACATCATTTCCCTACTAATTCTGATTTTTTTCAGTTCCACCCTCTCACTAAACCCTGTGTTCCCCAACATTTCTGGTATGTTATTTGTGTCCTCCTTTGTGAAGACAGAACCAAAGTATGTATTTAGTTGGTCAGCCATTTCTTTGTTCCCCATTATAACTTCCCATGTTTCTGACTGTAAGGGACCTACATTTGTCTTCACTAATCTTTTTCTCTTCACATACATATAGAAACTTTTACAGTCAGTTTTTATGTTCCCCGCAAGCTTACTCTCATACCCTATTTTCCCCTTCTTAATCAATCCCTTGGTCCTCCTTTGCTGAATTCTAAAGTGCTCCCAATCCTCAGGTCTGTTGTTTTTTCTGGCCAGTTTGTATGCCTCTTCCTTGCATCTAATATATATCTAATTTCCCTTGTAAGCCATGGTTTGGCCACCTTTTCCTGTTTTACTTTTGTGCCAGACAGGAATAAACAATTGCTGCTGTTCACGCATGCACTCTTTGAATGTTTGCCATTGCCTATCCACCTTTAAGTAACGTTTCCCAATCCATCATAGCCAACTCACCATCGTAGTTTTCTTTATTAAGATTCAGGACCCAAGTCTTAGAATCAACTATGTCACCCTCCATCTTGATGAAGAATTCTATCATATTATGGTCGCTCATCCCCAAGGGGCCTCGCACAATCAGATTGCCAATTATTCCTTTCTCATTAGCACAATACCCAATCGAGTATGGCCTGTTCTCTCATTGGTTTGTCAATGTATTGGTCCAGAAAAACAGCCCGTATACACTCCAGGAATTCCCCCTCTACGGTATTGTTACTAATTTGATTTGCCCAATCTATATGCATATTAACATTACCCATAATGTAGGCAGGCAATTTGTGCGCAATGCTTACCTAAAACATTGATTTGTAAACTGAGATCAATAGGCCCTAATAGTGTCCAAGCTTTTGAAGCAGGGCGGTCAGAACTACATGTCACAGTTTGTGAGTAGGCCACACGTGATTAAAATTCTGCAGGACAAATGCAAAACTCCCACAGAGGAAAAATGTGAGACTTCCATCCCCAAAGATGCAAAACCTGCCTGCAAAAATAGGCTGGTTACCTGTACCTGCTATGGTGTCAGCAGTGCCTCAGTTGTAGCACTTCACCCTCAAGTTAGAATGTTGAGGATTCAAGTTCCACTCCAGAGACTTGAGTACAAAATCTAGCCTGATATACCCGAGGGAGTGCTGCACAGGCAAGGGCACCATCTTTCACATGAGACAGACCAAAACCCTGTTTGTTCTTTCAGGCAGGTTTCCTTATGATAGGAGGCTGAGTAAATTAGGCCTATACTCTCTGGAGTTTAAAAGAATGAGTGGTGATCTCATTAAGACATACAAAATTCTGAAGGGGCTTGCAGGGTAGACACAGAGGTTTTTTCTCCTAGCTGGGGAATCCAGAACACAGGGGCACAATCTCAAGATAAAGGGTTGATTATTTAGGTCTGACATAAAGATCATTTCCCTGCCATCTGCTGTCTTCTCTCTCAGCCTGGACTGGGTCTGGTCCACTGTTGTCCAGGGTCCTCACTGCCAGTTACATTACCTTCATTGCCTCAGTGTTCTCCACAGTCATCACCAGACCTGCTGCTGCTTTACCTTCTATCACTCTAATATCGGCTGCTCAGTTTGAAGGTTTGGAAGCTGCAGCTCAAGCGCTTTCATTTTAACACCTGGAGAGTCAGTAACAGCTGTGCCCTGATAGTGCTCCTTAATTGGTCTAACCCACCAATCATAGGAACAACGAGCTGCCTTTTCTAAACCTCCAGGGCCTGGTAATTTGAAGAAGGTGACACTGAGCAATGCTCATAAGGTTTTTGACGAAGTTTAGCACATGATGCAGAGATATTTCAAATCCCCACTGAACCAATTTCATGGATATTTTAGGTTCCTGGCGAGTGCACGATTAGTGTCACAGTGGTTTAGTGGTCTTCACCAGGAATCTCCTGCACTCTGTTCTCAAACTGTTTCTTATTTATGTCAATGACATTCTAATGATAGAACATGTCATTGGGCATGCTCACAGCTTGCTGATGACATCATTATTTCAGTATCTTCCATGAGCTCAGAAATAGTTTCAATGAAGCTCAGGTCTCCCATCTTCCGTAAACTTCAGCTTATCCAAAAATCTGCTACCTGTCCCCTAATTTTCACCAAGTCCTGTTCACCCATCACCCCATGTGCTCACTGATCTATATTGGCTCCCCATATGGGAACACCTCGATTTGAAAATTCTTATTTTCAGGCTCAAATCCCTCTCCAACCATGGCCTTCTTATTTTTGCAACCTCCTCCTGCCCCACACCTCTTCACGGTCTCTGCGCTTCTCCAATTCTGGTCTTCTGTACAATCCCAATTTTTATTGCTCCACCATTGGTGCCTTTAGCTGCCTGGGCCCTAAGCTCAGGAATTCTCTGTCTAAACCTCTCCAGTTTCCATCTCTCTCTCCTTTAAGATGCTCCTTAAACCCTACTGCTTGACCAAGCTTTTTGTCATCTGTCCAAAGATCTCCTTATGCAGCTCCAAATTCCATTTGATAATGCTCTTGTACCTGTTACAACCTTTGTGTGCACTGGTCACCAAACCCTCTGCGCTCCCTGTGAGGATGTAACAATGCTCCCTTCCAAATCCAGGAATTCACCACAACACCTCAGGAAACACTCCATAGTACTTGCTGACACTTTTCATTGGCAGAAGTTTTTCAAATTCATCATACCTGAAAGTTGGGTGCCTGGCCCTTTAAGTAACACTAGCGTGGGCTCCTCTTGCAGCTGAACGCTTGATTTTTGGTGAGTGATGTACTGTGTGAATTTGTTGAATGCATCTGCATGCTCCTAATTAGGAAAATTGGCATCACATTAGCTGGTAGGGTTGTGTGATGTCAGAATAGCGCTAGCTCAGCTGCTTCCAACACACACGGGGCACCCAGGCAAACACTCTTCTCAAGCTGGAGGCAGTGTTATGGATATGAATATTGAACCCTACTGTTCCTCTTTCCAAATCCTTTGCTGTCTACTCTAGTTAATGCAACAGTTTCCAAAAAGTGACAATGTTGGGCTAGATATCAGGGATGGGGTTAGTTGGGCAATCTGCAGAGGGGTTAGTGATGAGAGCTGCTTAATAAACCTTTACTGAGGCTGTGAATATTCCGTTACTCAGATTGTGACTCTATTTATTAATGCAGAAGGATGAGAATGAACAGGACCCTCTGATAAGCGAAGGTATTAAACACTAGAGTATTTGAAATAGTGTTTGAGAGTAATTTTCACATTTATTGACATTCAAAAAATACAATAGTGAATCTGCCACTTAACTTATACACCTGGATCAATCTTCTTCCCCATTGAATAGAGACATTCCTACTATTATTGCCTTGACCAAGATCCACTGCATAACCCAAATGTCCAGCATCAGACACATTCTATAACCATTCCCAGACATGCACCAATCCCGTTATAACTGGTAATCAGAGATTTCATTACTCCATTACCATCGACTAAACTCAGACAGACACATAGCCATTGCCCAAGCCAGATATTCGCTGTCATTTTCCAATTCAAATGTATCTTTACTCGATAATCTTCATTGACCAGGAAGCTGGTGCTGCTAACACGGCAATGAAGCCTGGCTTTTTCTTGAGACTGATACAGCCTGAAATTAAACATAAGTCACCTTTCCATGTGAGCCATAGAAGTTCCCCGCAGAAACATTTCCCCACATTCTAAGATGCAAAGCAATGCACCAGATAATGAGGAAGCATCTTCCCCCAGACAGACTGGGCAAAACAAAGGAGCTTCTCCTGAAATCAGTGATTTGCAGGAGTTTTAGCTGCTGAGAAATTCTCTGGTGAGTTTAGTGGGGCGGTCACAAGTCCAATCTCTCTCAGGGTACAGACAGACCCGCTTTCCAATGTTAGCTCGGATACAAATGTAACACAACATCAACAACTTGCAATGGTTTCTCTTCCCGCTCCTGCACTGTTATGCTGTTGTCCCCCAAGGATCTATATTTGGCCCTTCCTGTTTCTCACCTACATGGTGTCTACATGTATGCTGATGACACCCAACTCTATCTCACCACCACTTCTCTTGACTCCTCCAATGTTGCTAAATTATCACTACTTACCTGACATCCAATACTGGATGGGCAGAAATTACCTCTAACTAAATATTGGGAAGACTAAAGCCATTGTTTTTGCTCCATACTCTGTTCCCTCACTACTGACCCCATCCCTCTTCTTGGAAGAATTATGAAATTGAGCCAGTCTGATTGCAACTTTGGTGTCATATTTGTTCCTGAAATGAGCTTCTAATGTCATATTCATGCCATCTCTAAGTTCCCCTTTTCCCACCTCCACAACATCACTCGACTTTGTCCCTACCTCAGCTCATTTGCTGCTAAGACCTTAATCAATGCCTTCATTAACTCCAGACTTCCAATGTACTCCTGGCTGGTCTCCCACAGTCTAGTCTCTGTAAACTTGAAGTCATCCGAAACTCTGCTGCCCATATCTTAACTCGTAGCAAGTCCTATTGCCCTTGCACCCTGTGCTTGCTGACCTTCACTGGCTCCTGGTCAAACACTGTCTTGATTTTAAAACTCTCATCCTTGTTTTCAAATCCCTCCATGGGTTTGCACCTCCCTATCTCTGTAATCTCAGTCAACCCCACAACCCTTCGAGATATCTATGCTTCTCTAATTCTGGCCTCTTGTGCATTCCCAATCATAATTGCTCCAGCATTGGTGAGCATGCCTTTAGTTGCCTAGGCTCCAAGCTTTGGAAATCGCACCCCTCCACCACACCCCTCTACCTCACTTTCCCCCTTTAAGACAATTTTTAAAACCTATGTCTTTAACCAAGCTTTTGGCCATGTGCGCTAATATCTCCTTATATGGCTCAGTGTCATACTTTGCCTTATAATGCTCCTATGAAGCGCTCTGGGACATTTCATTGTGTTAAAAATGTTCTATAGATATGCTACTTTTGTTATTGCATTTACATAGTATTGTAAAGCACTCCTTGGCACTCCATAGGAATGTTATTGAACAAAATTTGACACCAAGTCTCATATAGAAATATTAGGTCAGGGAGGGCAGAATTGGGGAACTGAGTAAGTTAATTTGTTGAACCACCTAACAAGTTGATGGAATGTTACTATTTGTTGCTGATGACTGAAGGAGCATAAGATCTAGTTAGCTTAAGGAAATACGCAGTGCAAACCAAGATGGAACAATGGTCCTTGGAAAGCAATGTCCACACCTCTACACTGTTTGCTCTATCTGGTGCCAAGACTTGAGTCAAGCTCCTCTGGTACCCAGAGACATACAATTCCCACTGCTAAAGCAGAGGGAGATACATCTCTGCAGTTTTACGTTTATGTGGAGATCCAGTGGTAATTCGCAAGATGAAGGGGAGACCAAAACCAGGGGCCGTAAATATAAGATGGTCAATAATAGATTCAGGAGAAACTTCTCGATTTGGATAATGGTTGGAATGTGGAACCCACTACCACAAAAAGTATATGAGGCAAATATCAGAGATGCGTTTAAGGGGAAGCTAGACAGCATGAGGGGTAATGATATATAAGGATATGTTGATTGGGTGAGATGAAGTAGGGTAGGAGAAGGCTCTTGCAGAGCGTACACACCAGCATAGAACCAGTGGGGCCAGGTGGCTAGTTCATGTGCTGTAAATTCTATGTAATTCTAAAGTATAGTGATATGTCATTGTTAAGGTTTGAATCATCCCCAAAGCTGCTGTGTTCACAAGAACCACTGTAGTGCTTTCTACAGAATTGTATATTACGCTGTGTGGGATCTCAGAAGATGCAGTCAGTGTCCAAAATAGTTGTTTGGCTTACCAGTAAACACCTCTGGCAATGTCCAGTGACATCCAAACCTGTGTTGACCAAGGGAACGGTTTCTGGCTGCCCAGTACATTTTTTAAGGTCCCGTGTTCACAGTACTCCATTATGATCAAAAACTCGGACCCATGAACTAATAGCACAGATACGGGAGGATCAGTTGTTAACTCATCATGTGAGAGACTTCTGCCCGGTTTTCAGATGTGTTCCCCAATCAATGGAACTAGGGACAGGATTGCAGCTATCTCTCACTGAGGCCCACAGCTTTCAAAGTGGAATTAGGTTGCCACACATCCAGTTTTGAAACAAACTCTCCAGTTTTTGATTGGGGCCTGTAATGGCAACTGAATTACAGGAGACTGTGAAGTGTACAAAGGTAGAAATTGGCCATCATAAATTCCTGAATTATTTAATATATAATTCCTAAAGCATCCAACTATTATTAAACACAAGTTAATTTTTTTCATTTCTTCTGGATCTGGTGGAGTCATTAGTTAGCATGGTTTTCAACTAAATTACATCCATATAAGAACTTTAGTTATAATGGCACCCCATGCCCCTCCCAATCCTCTAGCATTGTGTCCTTACTTGGGAAGGGAAGTTGTCACCTACAGACAACAGGGAGAAGGGAAGAGAACTATATCGGACTCTAGTTCAGCCTCAGTGGAATTCCCCATTCAAATTTCCCAGTTAAATATCTCTTTAGATTATTTTGCTAAATTAATGGTTAAACCAGATACATTGGTTTATTAATAAAGACTATTCTATGAGGACCTTTATTTCAGGATCGCTTTTTTGTCACAAAGTAACACTACATTTGAAAAAGATTTGTACTCCAGTCCCAATAGTATAAGGTTAGTGCAGGAGAAAATCAGTGTGAGGGAGTCACCTTGCCAACTCTCCTACACTTCCTAACATAGGAAGGCCATTCAGCCCCTCGAGCCAATTCCACCATTCATTAGATCAAAGCTGATCTTTATCTTAATTTTGTTTACATGCTTTGGTTCTGTATCCCTTAATACCCTTGCTGACAAAATTCTAACAATGAGAGTTTGAAATTTTCAATTAACACCCCCCACCCCCGCCGAAACCTCCACACACATACACGCACAACAAAGCCTCACCAGCTTTTTGAGGGAGATAATTCCAGATTTCCACTATCCTTTTGTGTGAAGAAGTGTTTTTGGACATTACACCTAATGGTCTAGCTCTGATGCCCTTTATTCTGCACTCCCCACCAGAGGAAATTGCTTCTCTCTATCCAACTTTGATCACCTTAAACACCTCAATTAAATCCCTCCTTAACTTCTATACTTGAGGAAATACAAGCCTTGTCTGTGTTGCCTGGCCTGATAATTTAACCCTTTTAGCCCCGGTATCATTCGGTAAATGGAACCTGATCAGCAATTTGACAGTGAATCCCAAGGCCAGGAAACTGAATAATGGAACTCAATTCATCCTGGAAATTCTGAACCTGAAATGCCATAGAGGGGAGGGACTGGTAGACAGATTCATTCAGTAATTTAACAGTAATGGACCAGTACCATATTATTATAAATGCACAAACATTCTCCAGTAATGGTGTAAATTCACATATTGCAATAGTACCTGGGTGTACTCAGCTTCCCTACTCATACAGATTCCATAAATACGCACAATGTTGTCCGACATGAATTGATTCATAGTTTCAGCTTCTCTCAGGAAAACTTTCTGAACCTGTGATGCAAAAAAAAGTGCAGTTACTCAATATCGAAGAAATGCTGAGAAAGTTCGGAGATTAATTTGCTGGCAATGTGTGTCATAGAGTGGTCAGTCGCAGAAGTACATCAAAGATCATCGGATCTTAACAGGACATGGAAAATGCCATTCAGCCCCTCCTGCTTTTGCTGGCTCTTTGAAAAAGCCATAAAATTTAATCCCATTCACCAGCATTTTCCCCAGGACTCTGCAAATGAAGCCGCTTCAAGTACATTATTTTGCCTTTTTGGGTGGAATATGATTCCACAAATCTTTCATGTACGTTTCAAATTTTAACAACCCTCTACGTGAATAAGTCCTCAATTCCTGTCTAGTTCTTTTGCCAATTATTTTAAATCTATTACCTCTGGTTTCCGACCAAAGGAAATAGTTTATACTGGGATCTCTTTTATGTCACAAAGTAACAGTAACGTATCTGTGCTCCAATTCAAATAGGATCAAAACCCCTTATAATTCTGAATAACACGATTAGGTCTCCAATTAATCTCTCTGCTCGAAGAACAATAACCACAGCTTCTCTAGTCTCTCCACATTGCTGAAATCCCTCATCCCTGATATCATCTTCGTAAACCTCCTCCATTCCCTCCCCAAGGCCTGAACATCCTTCCTAAAGTGTGATGCTAAGAATTGTACACAGAACTCCAATTAACCAGAAATTTGTAAAGGTTCAGGATGATTTCCTTGTTTTTATATTCAATGCCTGTTTCTAAAGCCAATTATCCCATGTGCTTTAACCAGCTTATTAACTGTGATACCTTTTAAGATTTGTGAAATTGTGAATATGACCCCCAGTTCCCTCTGCTCTTGTACCCTCCTCAAAATAGTTCAATTTACTTTATACTGTGTCTCCATGTTACCTGTTCAAAAGAGCACCACTTCACACTAACCCACACTAAGTTGCATCTGCCAAGTGTGCGCCCATTTCACCAGTCTGCCTTCATCCTCCTGAAGTCTATCACACTCACTATTTACTGCATTGCCAAGTTTTGTATGGTCAGAAAACTTCAAAATTGTAGTGCCTATAACCAAATCCAGATCATTTATAAATAATAAGAAAAGCAATAGTCCTAACATTGACTCTTGGGGACCCCACTGCACATCTTTTCATTTAGGAAAACATCCAAACACCACCTCTCTCTGCCTCCTCTTTGTTAGCCAATTTTGTATACTGCCCCTTTAATACTATATGCTTTTGCTTTTCAAATAAGCCTATACGCAATACTTTATCAAATGCCTTTTGAAAACCAATGCGAAAAACATCAACTGCACTATCTTCATCACCTCTCTCTGAGTTAATCAAAAATCTCAAGCAAGTTAATCAAACATGATTCAACTTGAACAAATCCATGCTAGCTTTTCCTGATTAACCCATACTTCTCCAATTTAGACTGAAATTTGTCCTTGACAATGGTCTCTCTCAGTTTTTCAAACACAGACTGAAATGTATCGTCCTATAGTTACTAGATTTATCTCTTTCATTTTTTTTTGTACAAGGATATAACACTAAGAATCCTCCTGGCCCCACTCCCATAACTAACATCCTCTACACAGTAATCCCAACCATCCTGTCTAATGGAAATGCTGACTGGGATCTCTCTTTAGTGTCTTCTTAGAGGAGGCAGAGAAAGTGAGAGAGAAGTTTTTTTTTCCAAAGGACGATCTAGCTCATCACACTCCCCAGGTTCAGGTTCTACTTATACCATTTTCTTAAATCATCTAACTTGAAAGCAATACTTTAAATCCATGTAGTACAATCTTCCTGAATATTATAATGTAGTGTCCAGTAGCACCCAATTCAGAAAGCTGTAGACCCAATAATGCTCTATCCTGTAACCTAAAACTGTCTATTTGATTGTTTAATTTATCAGTATATTTTACAGCAAACAGAAGAGAAGGATTTTTGTTAGCTCACATTTCTCGGGCCCTGAACTTCCAACCATTATCTTAACTCTTCAACCTCATAAAATTTCCTCAGATTAAATAGTCTGCAACTGTACTTCTAACCAGTGGTTTACAGGGAAACAACATCCACTGCTTGTTGGCTGATGATCTCATTTAAACTCATGGTCAATTGGCTGATGGGACCACTTACACTCACTGCCATTGGATGACTGAACCACCCAGGAATGCTAGTAACTGGCTACTTTCACTGCCAACAGTTGCTACCCATTGGCTAACTGTGCCACCCATGCTTATTGTGGACTGGCTTGACCGTATCACCAGCATTTGGTGCCCATTGGCTACTTTAGTCAATATGCTTGACACACAAGAAAAGGTACGACCTATACTCATTATAATCCATACTTACTTTATATTGGCAGACTCACTAATGAAGCATTTAATGGCAACAGGCTGTTTCAAGAACGCTCCCTTGTAGTACATGGAGGTGTCAGTTGTCAGGAAAGGTTTATTGTCCTTCTGCAACTTGTTCATGTTAATCTCCCGGATCTTATCCACTGGTGGAAAGGAGGCTGCCTTTTTATCTGCATCCAGAAAGAGAATGAAGAAAGCAGAAAGAATGAGAAGATTACAGAAAAAAAACAAATCACTGTACCATTACCACAATCCAAAACTTCTGTGCAAGATTTTAGCTTCCACAATGTGAAACAGATGAGTCAAAGGCTCATTGGTCTAGGGGAATGATTTTTTCGCTTTGGGTGTTTCTGTTGGGTAATATGTGAGAGGTCCTGGGTTCAAATCCTGGATGAGCTCATTAACCTTGTTTTCTATTAGTGGGGAGGTGGTATTGTCACTGGAATAGTAGTTTAGAAACCCAGGTTCAAATCCCACCACAGCAGATAGTAGAAAAAAAAACCTGGTAATAAATACGGGCATACATATAGAGATTATGTATAGGTATTCAGTGGGTTTAAACACTCCTTGAAATTTCTATCCCCTTTATAGGGAGATGGTGACATAGTGGTATTGTCACAGATTTGATAATCCAGAGACTCAGGTTCAAATCCTACCATGGCAGACAGTGGAATTTGATTTCAGTAAAAATCTAGAATTAAAAGTCTTCCCTGGTGGTTAGAATTATGAACTCTCACTGTCACAGCCTGGGTTCAATTCCCAGTCAGGGAATGAAAATTTCTTGATCTTGTGAAATTGTTAAAACAAGTGTTGATTACTTATTGTACATAAAGAGAAATTTTATTTTGTTAATAAATATTTTTATTTAATTTTTTAAATCTCTAAAGGTCTGGGTGGACTCATTACTTCTGAATTGAGTGCACACATATTCTCATAATAAATACAAATTGCAAAACCGCTGTGATAGCGTGACCAAGTTTCCCTTGTGGATTTGGTCTACCTGGCACACATCATCTGCCATGTCATAACAGGGGTGTGTGTGTCTGTGTGTGTGTCAGTCAGAATGGGAGTCAGTGTGATTCTCTCTGTGTGGTGTGTGTTAATGGGTGTCCTTGTGTTCCCGTGTGTGTGTTGGAATAGGCGTCCTTGTGTCCGTGTCAGAGTGGCTGTCTGTGTATTCCTCCGTGTGCATGTGTATGGATATGTGCAGTATTAGTGTGCATGCGTGGAACATGACTGCATACATAACTCAATTCAATAAATTACATTCAGCAATGCTGCATCCTTGATGCAGAACATCAATTAATGGGATTGTGAGTCGCAAAACAGGCTACAAAAGCGCTCGAATTCGACTCATTAATTTGTTCTCTAACTACTTACGCAACTAAAACAGAAACATGGGGGTGCCAGTGCAAGAATATTAGGCACCCTAGGCGAGCCTTCAGCCTTGCATGCACCCCCATCCCCCACACAATTAATCTCTGAAAATGAATATTGTGCATTAGTATTAATAAAAAAATCTGCATTTATAATTACAGATTTATTTTACATGAAAAAGGAGAATATTATTGCACATTCCCATTGTTCTACAATTTTCACAGGATATGCACTAGAAGAGATGTACATGTGTAATATAGTTCACACGATGTAATACTATGTGTTCCTGCAACAGTTACTAGATGATTTTATGCGCAATTTACACAATCAATAATCATTATGATAGAATGGACTAGATTAAATTACATTCTTTAATATTATTTACTGGTTCGCTGTTTTGGAATAGTCATGTAGATGTACTAATTTGTAAACTTGTTGCATAAACAGCATGAGGAATATATGAAATTTTGGGAAAGACTGCAATGTAAATACATGGAAATCTATATGCCGGTCAGTATATGTGGATGTATATCAGTCGATCTAGGCCTTTTCCACTGCTGAAGCCTGTTTGTTTACTTATGTAGTTTCTTCAATAGTTCATTCAGTTTTTTGCTGACCCCAAATTTTGCCACCCTAGGTGACCACCTGGTTTGCCTAGTGGTTGCGCTGGCCCTGGAAACAAGCTGTGGGACAGCATTGACTGCTTTCAGTATAACAACTTGCATTTACAAAGCATTTTTAACATAGTAAAATGTTCCCAGGTGCTTCACAGGAGAGGTATCAAACAAAGATGTGACTGCCTGACGCAATCGGACAAAAGAAGTGACACTAACAGTTTAAGAATGTGTGGAAATGAAGAACAGGAAACAGCCAAGAGCTCTGTTGAGTCTATCTTATACTGACATAGTGTAACATCAGCATACCTTCCCTTCAACTTAAACCTCTTATTAAAAACATATTGTGTGGCCTGTGCAAACAGCCTTAATATTACTCACTGGATATCATCATGGTCTTGATCTCCTTTATTTCTGCCGTCAGCTCTTCCAGGCTCTTCTGGATTTGTGGATTTGCTGAGTTGTCACATTCATCAGACAGATCTGTGGGGATATGGTTTACAGAAAATTTAGAATTTCTTCCAGAGTAACAGTTGCAATGCCTTCAATTGCCTGAGTGGCAAACAGGAGGCAGAAGTGGTGTATAAATGGAGAAAGTCCATGCCGGGCTCAGTGTTAAAATCTGTACTTTTCAACATTTCCATAAACGACCTGGGAGAAGGCTGTTGATAACCTTGGGGTAATGTACCCCATCAGGTAAGCTGACAGGATCAGACTGATCATCAACTGCGCCCCCCCCTCCCACCCGCCCCTTTCACTCTCCAATTCAGGCAATGGAATTACACTGGATGTATTCTTATATATTGTACTCATCAAGCAGCTGGGTATGAACCATATGTTTATATGTGAATCTATAAATATATAAATATAATAAGTGAATGACAACTAATGTGGTAAGTTTAACAAAGAGGGGAAAGGGGAGGGAAAAACAGAGAGGTGATGGAGTGAGACAGAATCTGGCAAGAAGCCCAATTGCAAGATACTAGCCTGGAGAAGAGCATAATCTTTGGTTGGATATAATATTTGGGGCTATTACCATTACTGCTAAACTCCTGTCTAACAGCTCAACAATGACGACAGGGCAGTTGTTATTGAGTTCTGAATTGGCCTGGACACTTTGGTCACCTCTACCCCTTTCTATGACAAGATTCTCTTGGTATTGTTTATCCAGTGCTTCCTCAATCTTATTTATCTTCATGTTGCACAGGCCTGGTCAGTGACATGGTCTGATTACTAACCCTCATAGCAGCTATTACCTTCCTTCTCTGCTTCAATGATTCTCTTCAAAGACTTTTCATCCTGTTGTTGATCCTCCCTGTCCTCCATTTTCTGGGTCTCCTCTTTAAAAGTACTCTCTGTCTGAGCAAGTCTGACATTTAGGACCAGTATCAGCTGCTGTGCCATGTCATTCAGACGGTCGTTGATGTGTTCAAATTTCTCAAGGATCTTCGAAGTTCTCACAACCTTCTTGATGCTCCCCAAGCTGGTGAAAACCTTCACTAGACCCTCTGATTTTGTAACTTAATTTCCAGCTCTCTCAGGACCTTGTTGACGTTGTGTTTCTCCAGAAATGTCACATCCTGCATAATTTTCACTGATACCATCAGCATCTCGATCCGAGAGTGCAGGCGCTGTCGCTGGCTCTTGTTCATCTTCACTTTTCTGAGGTGAGAGTAAATGGCTGTGGCCAGGCTAATGATTTTGGGAATGTGTTCCATCTGAGGAAAAGGGAGGAAGCAGAACAGTAATGGATATGAAAGTTGGGCCTCATTGTTCTTCCCGTCACTATTGAGACCTAGGTGAGATTGACACATGCACACACAGTTAAGTAAGGATATACATGATTACCTCTGCAGCATTGTGCCCGATCACTTGCTGTAATTGACAGAAGATCCACAGAAACATTGGAGAAATGGCGCAAATTACATTTTACTCTGACAAAAGTGCTATATAAAGTTGCTGTATTTGAAGTATTGATAATATAAGGATGCGTATGTTTGTGATATTGGAAATGTACAGATGTGTATATTTGAGATTTTGACCATTTAGAGTGTTTATATTTGTTGAAACACCTTGGGATGTTGTAATATGTTAAAGGCACTATAGAAATAAAAATTGTTGTTGTTGCTGTTTACGAATGTCATATTATACAGGCACGCAATGGTTATGTTACTGAATCAGTAGTTGAGAGGCCTGAACAAATAATCAACCAGGAGTTCAAATCCCACCGTTGACAATTTGATCAGTTAAAATTAATCATTTTAAAAATACTTAAAAATTTTAAAAATTCTGTAACTCTGGTATCAATAAAAAAGACTGTAAAGCTATTGGATCATTGTAAAATCCTAAGGGGTTCACTAATGTTCTTTAGGGATGGACACTTGCTCTGCGTACCTGATCCTATATATAAGACAGCTCACCACCACCTTCTCATGGCAACTAGGACAGGCAATAAATGCCAGCCTTGTCAGCGAGGCCCACATCCCAAGAATGAATGATTAAAAAAAGATCTACATAGATAAATAATTACTGCTTTTGTGCCAATATTTGAGAAAATTTGTCACACTACAAACATCACATTTTACATAAAACACTAATAAAACACAACAGCATAACATTAGCAGAATCTCAAAAGGAGAAAGAAGGCTAGCGATTTCTTGGTGTATAGTATTCTTTCCGACACTGAGATAATCTGGAGGGTTTGTTGAGAAAGGGATTGAACACATGCCAGTCTGCAGGAATCTCTATTGGCCTCTTTGTGAGCTCTGTAGTTCAGTAGAGGAATAGATTTGTTGATGGTTGATTTGATCCCAATTGTTTCTCTTGAATTTAAAATCCAAGGGATTGTAAACATACCTTTTAAATTATTACGCTCCTTTTCTCTGCTTTCTGTTCAACAAGAGAAGCTCCTATTGCTAGCAATGAAGTTTCAAATTTCACTTCCTATAAATTCTGTCAAAGTTTACCCTCTATCTGCTAATATTTCCTGTTCCACCCTCCTTGAAACTCAGCAGCTATTGGATAGTTCTTGAAAATGCTCCTAGCTGCCGTGCTATCATCCAAACACATGTCTCCCAGGGAGCCCTCTCCACCTTTTCATCAAGCTCACCCATTCCATTCACTACTGCCTGTCAATCCGAAACTATTGCCAGACCCCACCTGTTGGGGCTTTGTGGTTACTGCAGACACACAGCAGGAAATTCTAAAACTTTTGCAGGTTAAATTGGACAACCCCTGAAAACAGATGCGGAGATTTTGTTTCATTGATAAGATGTGGGCGTCACTGGCTAGGCCAGCATTTATTGCCCATCCCTAATTGCCCTTGAGAAGGTGGTGGTGAGCTGCCCTCTTGAACCACTGCAGTCCCTGTGATGTAGGTAAACCCATGGTGCTGTTAGGGAGTGAGTTCCAGGATTTTGACCAGCAACAGTGAAGGAACAGCGATATACTTCCAAGTCAGAGGAACTTCCAGGTGGTGGTATTCCCATGTTTCTTCTGCCCTTGTCTTTCTAGATGGTAGCAGTCATGGGTTTTGAAGGTGCTGCTGAAGGAGCTTTGGTGAGTTCCTGCAGTGCATATTGTAGATGCCACTGCTGCCACTGTTCATCGGTGGTGGAAGACGTGAATGTTTATGGAAGGGGTGCCAATCAAGCGGTCTGCTTTGTCCTGGATGGTATCAAGCTTCTTGAATGTTGTTGGAACTGCACTCATCCAGGTAAGTGGAGAATATTCCATCACACTCCTGGCTTGTGCCTTGTAGACAGTGGACAAGCTTTGAGGAGTCAGGAGGTGAGTTACTTGCTGCAGAATAGTGAAGCATGAATGCCCCACGCCCGTTCAGTATTGTTAGAAATTAGAAATAGGGCTAAAATACATATACATAGAAATATTCAGCTTGAAAGGGATGAGTTAGAGATGTGTGTTTAGTTTTACTGAAAATTGCTTAGGATCACATTGCTAATAGAATGATAATTCTTAGATGATGACAATGATATCTCACTTGTAATGGGGGCCACAGACAGACAAGGCTAGGGGGATAACTATTCTTTGCTAATGTTGGTTAGCTTGAACAAAGGGCCATAGTTGGATAAATGCAGGAATAGATAACCATCGTGAAAGGCCGTGCAAGGCTTTTCATTTAACATTGCTTAATTAAGATGTTTCCTGAAGTACATGAGTTCATTAGTATGTGGAATTATAATAGAAGTTACTTTCCTGAACAACACCATGGTTCAACAGCTTGATAAAGAATAAGAACGGCTGGACTGAATGCCCATTTTGAACAACTTGTTAACAGGTCTCACAAACAGTCCTAGATATAAATAACTGATAGTGGGAATAGATACAAAGAATTGAAATTTTTGGGAGGTAGTTTGACCAGAGATGGAATGTTGTTAGGAAGATGAAACTGGTCAGGGAGAGCAGCTTGAGATGCGACAAGGAAAAAATTATGTGAGCATGATTGATCAGGCGAAGTAGGTAAGTGAGAAGGCTCAAGGCACTAATGTCGGGTGAATGGTATTAAATGTGGTCATTTCAACACAAGTTTTAGACAAAGGACTCAATATTTTACAAGATATTTTGAAATAAAGTAAATCCTTATAGGATCACAAGGCCTTGTCAATAATCCATCCAAGTAACCACTCCTCAAAAAGGGTATTTTTGAGACTTTGGGAAAGTTTAGTGCAGTAGGCAGTGGAAAGAACTCTGAAGGAAGACTTTGGCCAAACACTCCTGAGCGGTCCGAGAAGTCGAGAAGACTTGGACACTGAGAAATGAAGTGGAAGAAGAAGAAAGAGCTGGTTTGCACATGCCAGCTGTCCTACCAGATCTGGATCAGTACTTGATACCTGTCATGGTCGTTTTTTTTTTGCAGTATAATTGGTGTGTTACATTCCATCTTAAACTCTGATTAAACTCAACATCCCATATTGGCTGTATTCAATCCTGATTGATTGATTAGGTAGTGATAACTCACAACTAGCTTTTAAAAAATAAAGTAAGCACAATGTAATGTAAGCAGCACACCAACTGTCGTAATTATAGTTTTGGGAAATGTTGGACTATAGCTTTTAGAATAATCCTGTGTTGTAAGATCACATGATCTCTGTAAACCAATATGTAAACAGTGCGGGGAATCTCGAGTGGAGAGTTCTTCTTTAGTTATGGAGTTTGATGGACACGTGTAGTTGCTGCTGCTGTCTTGTAAATAAAGTTAAATGTTTCCACTAAGAAAAGTTGTCTGAAGATCAACTCTATAACAAACTAGCGATGAGGATAAATCAGATTTGGTGCTGTACCTCACCTAGCGATTGTGGGTATCTAAGTTCATTAAAAATAAAAGAAGATATACTCATCCAAAATGACACAGTTTGGCTGAATTGATCCCTTTGAGCCAGTCACAGACGATCGGTCTCAATATAAAGAACGTCTCGCATTCTTCTTTAAAGCAAACAAAATCACGGGGGAGGAGAATGATTCTCCTGAGTATTTGTGGGAGCAAGACCTAGAGTTTAATTTGAAGCTTGATGGTCCCCAGGGCCCCAGATTCAAAGACCTTCAGTGAATTAGTAGACCTCATTAAAGGACATTCTCAACCCATGCCCTCAGTCACAATGCAGAAGTTCAGGTTTAACTCACAGAATAGAGTCCCGGGGGAGACAATTGTTACCTACATGACAAAATTAAAACAACTAACAGAATATTGTGATTTCATGAAACCCTGAATGACATGCTCAGGGATTGATTAGCATGTGGCTTCTGGGAAGACACTATTCAGTGAAGATTGCTGGCTGAAGTGAATCTTGATTTTAAGAAAGCATTAGAAATAGTGCTGGTGATAGAAAGGGCTGTAAGGGATTCACAAGCAATTCAAGGGGCGCAAAATGGCACCGTTCTCCTCATCAGGCTGCAACAGTCAGCCAAAAGTGGCATGAAAATCTGGGATTCCACTGTGAAGCGGGAAACAGCCACCACTAACCAAGAAATGAGAGGAAACAGCTTAGCAACTAAATCAAAAAATAATTTTCATCAACAATCAGTCTTCTAGCAATTGGCAATTTAAAAAAGTAGAATGTTATTTTTGTCACAGACGTGGACATATAATGAGACATTGCAAAGCGAGATTTAAACAGTCTTCCAAACAACAAATGAAGTCCAATGAAGTTTATCATGTAGAAGAGCTGGAAACAACCAATTCTGACAGTTATTCATTCTTCAACATGAAATTTGGGAAGACAGAGCCAATATTTGTTACAGTGCAAGTGAATGGTAAACCATTAAAAATGGAAGTAGACACGGGTGCTTCTACCACTGTAATAGGAGAACACACTTTCAGATATTTAAATAAATGTGATCAACAATTAAATTTGGAACAAACATCTGCCAAGTTGAAAACGTAAACAGGTGAAGAAATCCAAGTAAAAGTAATCACCAGAGCAACTGTTCATTATAGACACCAATCAGCACAGCTACCAGCGTTGGTGGTAGAAGGTGAAGGGCCAAGCCTTCTAGGGTGTAATTGGTTAAAGGAGAATAAATTAAACTGCTCAGAAAGATTCCAGTTGACAGCAGGTGGATGGCCAGGGCTACTTAAAAAAAGGACACCGTCTTCAAGGATGAACTGGGAAAAATCCAAGGCCTACAGGCCAAGATTTATATGGACCCAGAAGCAACCCTTCGCTTCTTGAAAGCAAGATACACCTTGAGAGGGGAGTCTGACGCTGAATTGAACTGGCTAGAGAGGCTGGATGTCATAAAAGCAGTTCAGTTCTCAGAGTGGGCAGCACCCATAGTCCCTGTCCTTAATCCAGACCAGACTGTCCAGATCTGTGGGGACTTTAAACTAACAGTCAACAGAGCAGCCAAACTGGACACAAACCCTTTTCCCAAGATTGAAGACCTATGTGGCAAACTAGCAGGAGGCACAACTATACAAAGCTTGACATGAGTCGTGCATATCAACAACTGGAGCTGGATGATGCCTCCCAGGAATTCATCACCACAAATACCCACAAAGGGTTATACTAATATACACGCCTGCCCATCGGTGTTTCCTTAGCCTGTGCCATTTTCAGAGGACAATGGAGAGCTTACTACAGGGTTTACCTCAGGTTGTGGTCTACCTGGATGATGTACTGATAACTGGGTTCACAGAAAAGGAACACTTGGCTAACCTAGAGGGATTCCTGGAACAATTTTTAGAAGCAGGAGTGCACCTGAAGAAAGAAAAATGAACTTTTCAAGCAAATGAAGTCATCTATTTGGGCAGATGCCCAAAGATTACACCCAGTTGAAGAGAAGGTCAAAGCAATAAGAGAGGTACCTGCTCCAAAGAACACCTCTGAATTTAAATCATTTTTAAGGATGATAAATTATTATGGGTGATTTCTACCAAATTTATCCACAGTTCTGTCCTCTCTATATTGACTGCTAAGAAAAAAACCAGTGTTGGTTTTGGGAGGCACCCCAAAAAGAAGTCTTCATGAAAGTAAAACAGCTCTTACACCCTTCAAACTGGTTAATGCATTATGACCAGATGAAGGAATTGGTGCTAACCTGCAATGCGTACCCCTATGGAGTGGGAGCGTACTATCTCACAAAATGGATGATGGCACAAAGAGGCCTATTGGATATGTATCCAGGACACTTACCACAACTGAAAAAGGATATTCTCAGATTGAAAAGGATGGTCTGTTGATTATTTATGGTGTGAAAAAATTCCACCAGTACGTGCATGGGCAACATTTCATGATAGTATCAGACCACAAACCACTTTTGGGTCTGTTTAGCGAGGAATAGGCTATACCTCCCATAGTCTCCACAAGAATACAAAGATGGGCCCTAATTTGGCAGCATATGAATACACCTTTGTACATAGACCAGGGATTCATACAGCAAATGCCAATGCCCTGAGTCACCTTCCTTTGCAAGAGAATGATGAACATGTCGTATTAGTGATGAATTTTGTAGATTCCTTGCCAGTCTGTGCCAGGCAGATAAGAAACTGATGGATCGTGATTCGCAGAGTCAGTGAAGAGTGTCCTGCAGTCAGCATTGCTGTGAAGAGTGCCTTCAGTCAACATCGCTGTGAAGCAGTCTGGGAAGAGTGTCCTGCAGTCAGCATCGCTGTGAAGCAGTCTGGGAAGAGTGTCCTGCAGTCAGCATCATAGTCTGCACTGGAATGCTGCTTTGAGAGTTTGGTGAGGAGGGAATGAGGTGATCCTTTGAGTACCATGAGTACGGTCGGGTAAGTATTTACCACTTTTATTGCTTATAGTTTTAAGGTCTTATTTTGTGGTTCATCATTTGTAAGAGCTGTATTCTGTAACAATGAGGAGCAGGGAAGGAGGACCCTAGAATAATTGATATTATTTGATATTAAGTATCTTCCAAAATGTTTAAAATGTTTAATTTAAAAGGGTAAATCATGGCAGGAGAGCTCAAAGCTGTGGTGTGCCTCTCCTGCTCTATGTGGGAAGCCAGGAACATTTCCAGTGCCCAGGGCCAGCATATGTGTGGGAAGTGTCTCCAGCTGCAGCTCCAGGAAACCTGGGTTTCAGAGCTGGAACGGCGGCTGGGGACACGGTGGAGCATCTGCAAGGCGGAGTGTATCGTGGATAGCATGTATAGAGAGGTGGTCACACTGCAAGCTAAGAGTCCACAGGCAGGAAGAGAATGGGTGACCACCAGGCAAAGCAAGAGGACTAGGCAGGCAATGCAGGAATCTCCTGTGGCTATACCCCTGCAAAATAGATATACCGCTTTGGATACTTTTGGAGGGAATGGCCTCTCATGGGAAAGCAGCAACAGCCAAATTCATTGCACCATGGTTGGCTCTGCTGCACAGGGGAGGACTAAAAAATATGCGAATGCAATAGTTATAGGGGATTCAATTGTAAGGAAAATAGATAGACATTTCTGTGGTCACAAACGAGACTGCAGGATGGTATGTCACCTCATTGGTGCTAGGGTCAAGGATGTCTCAGAGGGGCTACAGGACATTCTGAAGGGGGAGGATGAACAGCCAGTGGTCGTGGTACACATTGGTACAAACAACATAGGCAAGAAAGGGATGAGGTCCTAAAAGCAGAATATAAGAAGTTAGGAAGTAAATTGAAAAGTAGGACCCCAAAAGGTAATGATCTCAGGATTACTACCAGTGTCACGTGCTAGTCAGAGTAGAAATAGCAGGATATATATCGGATGAATACGTGGCTGAGGAGATGGTGTGAGGGGGAGGGTTTCAGATTCCTGGTACATTGGGACCAGTTCTGGGGGAGGCAGGACCAGTACAAACTGGACGTGTTACACCTGGGCAGGACTAGGACTGATATCCTAGGGGAAATATTTGCTCGAGTGGTTGGGGAGGGTTTAAACTAAAATGGCAGAGGGGTGGGAACCTATGCAAGGAGTCAGAGGAGGGGGAATCAAGGACAAGAACAAAAGACAGAAAGGGGAATAAGAAAAGTGATAGGCAGAGAAACCAAGGGCAGGAATCAAACAGTGCCTCAGTGAAAAATAGTAAGAACGGGACAAGTAATGTTAAAAAGACAAACCTTAAGGCTTTGTGCCTTAACGCAAAGAGCATTTGCAATAAAGTGGATGAATTAACTGCGCAAATAGATGTAACCAGGTTTGATATAGTCAGGATTACGGAGACATGGCTGCAGGGTGACCAGGGATGGGAACAGATCATCCAGGGATATTCAGTATTTAGGAAGGACAGACAAAAAGGAAAAGGTGGTGGAGTTGCATTGCTGGTTAAAGAGGAAAGTAACGCAATAGTGAGGAAAGATATTAGCTCTGATGATGTGGAATTTATATGAGTAGAGCTGAGAAACATTAAGGGGCAAAAAACATTTGCGGGTGTTGTATATAGAGCCCCAAACTGTAGTGGTGATGTTGGGAATGGCATTAAACAGGAAATTAGAGATGCATGCAATAATGGAACATCTGTAGTTATGGGTGACTTTAATATGCATATAGATTGGGCAAATCAAATTAGTAAC
Source organism: Carcharodon carcharias (assembly GCF_017639515.1). Lineage (NCBI taxonomy): Eukaryota > Metazoa > Chordata > Chondrichthyes > Lamniformes > Lamnidae > Carcharodon > Carcharodon carcharias. The sequence goes on along the minus strand of NC_054473.1, from coordinate 119,490,019 downwards.
AATACCATAAAGGAGGAATTCCTGGAGTGTATACGGGATGGTTTTCTGGACTAATACGTTGAAGAACCAACTAGAGAACAGGCTGTCCTAGACTGGGTATTGTGTAATGAGAAAGGAATGATTGGCAATCTAGTTGTGCGAGGCCCCTTGGTGATGAGTGACCATAATATGATAGAATTCTTCATCAAGATGGAGAGTGACGTATTTGATTTTGAGACTAGGGTCCTGAATCTTAATAAAGGATACTATGATGGTATGAGGCATGAGTTGGCTATAATGGATTGGGAAATGTTACTTAAAGGGATGACAGTGGATAGGCAATGGCAAACATTCAAAGAGCGCATGGGTGAACTGCAACAATTGTTTATTCCTGTCTGGCGCACAAGTAAAACAGGAAAGGTGGCCAAACCATGGCTTACAAGGGAAATTAGAGTTTTTATTAAATCCAAGAAAGGGACATACAAATTGGCTAAAAAAAACAATAGACCTGAGAAATGGGAGCAGTTTAGAATTCAGCAAAGGAGGACCAAGGGATTGATTAACAAGGGGAAAATAGAGTATGAGAGTAAGCTTGCGGGGAACATAAAAACTGACTGTAAAAGTTTCTATAGGTATTTGAAAAGAAAAGGATTAGTGAAGACAAATGTAGGTCCCTTACAGTCAGAAACAGAGGAACTTATAATGGGGAACAAAGAAATGGCTGACCAACTAAATACATACTTTGGTTCTGTCTTCACAAAGAAGGACACAAATAACATGCCAGTAATGTTGGGGAACACAGGGTTTAGTGAGAGGGAGGAACTGAAAGAAATCAGTATTAGTAGGGAAATGGTGTTGGGGAAATTGATGGGATTGAAGGCCGATAAATCCCCAGAGCCTGATAATCTACATCCCAGAGTACTTAAGGAAGTGGCCCTAGAAGAAGTGGATGCATTGGTGGTCATCTTCCAAGATTATACAGACTCTGGAACAGTTCCTACAGATTAGAGAGTAGCTAAGGTAACCCCACTATTTAAAAAGGGAAGTAGTGAGAAAATAGGGAATTATAGACCAGTCAGCCTGATGTCAGTAGTGGGGAAAATTCTAGAGTGTATGGTTTAATAGCTGAACACTTGGAAAACAGTAGCAGAATCGGACAGAGTCAGCACGGATTTATGAAAGGGAAATCATGCTTGACAAAGCTACTGGAATTTTGAGAGGATGTAACTGGTAGAGTTGATGAGGGGGAGCCAGTGGATGTGGTTTATTTGGACTTTCAGAAGGCTTCTGACAAAGTCCCACATAAGAGATTAGCGTGTAAAGTTAAAACACATGGGATTGGGGGGGGGGGGAGTGAGGGATTGTATTGAGATGGATAGAGAACTGGTTGGCAGACAGGAAACAAAGAGTAGGAATAAACGGGTCTTTTTCCAAATGGCAGGCAGTGACTAGTGTACTGCTGGGATCAGTGCTGGGACCCCAGCTATTCACAATATATATATTAATGATTTAGATGAGGGAACTAAATGTAATATCTCCAAATTTGCAGATAACACAAAGCTGGGTGGGAGGGTGAACTGTGAGGAGGATGCAGAGATGCTTCAGTGTGATTTGGACAAGCTGAGTGGGTGGGCAAATGCATGGCAGACGTGGTATAATGTGGATAAATGTGAGGGAGCAAAAACAGGAAGGCAGGTTATTATCTGAATGGCTATAAATTGAGAGAGGGGAATGTGCAATGAGACCTGGGTGTCCTCGTACACCAGTCGCTGAAGGTAAGCATGCAGGTGCAGCAGGCGGTAAAGAAGGCAAACGTATGTTGGCCATCATTGTGAGAAAATTCGAGTGCAGGAGCAGGAATGTCTTGTTGCAATTATACAGGGCCTTGGTCAGACCACACCTGGAATATTGTATGCAGTTTTGGTCTCCTTATCTGAGGAAGGATGTTCTTGCTATAGAGGGAGTGCAGCGTAGGTTTACCAGACTGATTTCTGGGATGCAAGACTGATATATGAGGAGAGATTGAGTTGGTTAGGATTATATTCGCTGGAGTTCAGAAGAATGAGGGGGGATCTCATAGAAACTTATAAAATTCTAACAAGACTAGACAGGGTAGATGCAGGAAGGATGTTCCCGATGGTGGGGGAGTCCAGAACCAGGGGGTCACATCTGAAGATACAGGGTAGATCATTTAGGACCGAGATGAGGAGTAATTTCTTCACTCAGAGAGTGGTGAGCCTGTGGAATTCACTACCACAGAAAGTAGTTGAGCCCAAAACATTGTATGTTTTCAAGAAGTAGTTAGATACAGCTCTTAGGGAGAAAGGGATCAAAGGATATGGGGAAAAAGCAGGAGCAGGCTGTTGAGTTGGATGATCAGCCATGATCATGATGAATGGCGGAGCAGGCTCGAAGAGCCTAATGGCCTACTCCTGCTCCTATTTTCTATGTTTCAGTCCAGTCTTGAGTGAGAAATGAAGAGTTACATGGCTGGTCCCAGGAATCAGTCCCTGATGAATTGAAGCTGTTTTTCAACTGAAGACATGAGATGAGCAGTCAAGATGGTATTCTATTATGAGGTGCACAAGTTGTAGTTCCTTCACAGGGAAGGGAACTCCCGAATGAAGACCATAGTGTGAAGTCATCTTTGGTGGCTGAGGATGGACAGCAATATTGAAAATGTGGTAAAACACTGTGTGCGATGTCAGTAGCTACAACAGTTGCCGGTGGTAGTCCTATTACACCCATGGGAGTAGATTGGCAGACCCTGGGTGTGATTGCACATTGACTACTTTGGTCCTTCCTTTGGAACCATGTTTCTATTGATTACAGATGCTCAATCCAAGTGGTTAGACGTTTATGAGATAAAGTCACCAACATCAAGTGCTACTACAGAAAAACTACACTAGAGCTTCGCCATCCATGGATTGCCAAAGATAATGGCACTGCATTTCAGAGCGCTGAGTTCCAATAATTTATCAGCCTCAATGTTATCAACCATGTGAAGACTGCACCGTACCATCCGTCATCAAACAGACTGGTGGCAGTGCAAACTTCCTAATAGCACTGTGGATCTACCTACACCACATGGACTACAGCAGTTCAAGAAGGTGGCTCACCACCGCCTTCGCTAGGACAACTAGGGATGGGCAATAAATGTTGACCTTGCCAGTAATGTCTACATCCCTTGACTGAATAAAAAATGCAGCACTCAAATACAGTCTAGTGTAGCACCCTGATATGTTCATTGCCTGATGTGGAACTGAACAACACAGACCAGGAAAGTTACAGGTTCAATCTCTGGTCTGTGATGATAGCCTGATTTCAACCCTTTTGATGGTAAGGCCTCTACAGTTAGTCCAAGTGCCCCTCATCCTGGTGAGAGATTCTTTGCATGTGGGCATCGGGTGAGGATAACATTGAGTTCAGCTCTGATGCACACCTTAGTTGAGCAGTTGACTGACTTTCACTGACGACTTGGACACATAGTGATCTACATCTTAGCAAGCAGTTAGCATCTTGAGCAAGGAGGAGGGAAATTCAAGTGAATCCGGGTTTGAGAGTTTGCACATTTACTGCATCTGGACAGATATTTCGCAAAAATAAATTTATTTTCATTGTTTCAGTTTCATGCACTCTAACACTTCTTGGCCAAGTTTCAGTTATGGATACTCATCCAAACCAAAGATCTCCAGCCAGATTTACTTTGGAGTGGATCAGTAAATTGACAGTGGGATAACCCAATGCCATCAGGACTAAAACATTGCTACTAGTGTCTCATAATTAGGTCACTACTGATGAAGAAATAATCCACTTAAACTAAAATAAAAACTAAATCATAATCTGGTTTGTTTCAGTAACAATAACATACACTTGCATTGTAAGTATTCCCTCAGAGTGAGGGAGGCTCCAGAATTTTATGTCCCATGGGCGGTCGTGCACCCGAACCGATTTGACGTGAAATAGCGCGAGTTGGAGTCAGGTGAGCATCCATTCCGTGCTTGGACAACATTTGCTAAATAATCTTCAGTGTGCTGAGAAGTACACAGACAACCAGTTTAAGATTGTCAGTTGGGCTCGCAGTGTGGCGCATTTGCGTGTACTGGAAGCTACATATATTAATACACAGGACACTGTTCTTTGCAGACAGAAAGAACATGTACACACATTGCGCCTGTTTCAGCTAAATAAAGCAAATGACAGCCATTCGCTGACTCATTCCTCAGGGCATTGCCTTGACCAATCAGAGTCAAGCTGCCTGGTTTGAATTTCAAACAATGCTTGGCAGTTAAATGTCAGTTGCCATCAATTAGTGCGTTCTCCATGGCAACATCTCTACCAATCAGAGTCCACTTGCCAACCAATCAGCACTCTCTTTTCATACAGTATAAATTGTTGTTTTCTCCTTATATTGGTAATCTTGCTAAGTGTCCTGATGGGTACAAGATGAAAAGCTTTGACATACCTCTTATTTAGCAATATGATGGCAATACCATTGAATGTCAAGGGGAGTTGTTTGGTCATCTCCAACAAGAGAAAGTCTATTGTCTGGCACTCTCATGCATGAATGTTACTTGATGCCTTGATATCAAGGGCAGTTACTCTTGCCTCACCTCTTGAGTTCAATTTGAACCAACACTGTAATAAGGTCAGGAGTCTTGTGACCCTATTGCTATGTAACTACTGCTTGATTGCACTGTCGACAATTCCTTCCATCATTTTGCTGATGATCAAGAATCGATTGATGAGGTGGCAACTGGTTCGATTTGATTTGTCCTGCTTTTTGTGAGAAGACATGCCTGAGCAATTTTCCACATTTTTGGGTAGATGTCAGTGTTATAGCTGTACTGCAACAGCTTGGCTAGGGACCTAGCCAGCTCTGGAGCAAAAGTCTTCAGTACTGCAGCTGGGATGTAGTCCTGTAGTCAGTTTCAGGGTGGAATCTAAATAAGGGGTACTGATGATTTATAGAAAGAATATTAATCCAGATCCAATGGATAAGGCAGAATAAGGAAAGAAATTAATCTTAGACAATTGGAAAGTAGGAAGTGTTTTATTGCAATTAGGTAACTTCTGCTGCACCTTTATGGGAAGAGTGGCAGAGGTTGCAGACGATCTATCAACACACTGCAAAGCCAGGTTCTGAATGAGTTTTGTGGGATGCCTGTACTCATGTCATGGTCTGGAACTGGTGCCACAGATTGTGGAGCATGATGACCAAGTGGGATAATAGGATTCAGTCCCATGATTCATTGGTTATTGTGGAAATTCTGTTCAGAATATTCTTCAGCCTGTCGACAATAGCTGAAAGAAAGAGGAGAGACGATATCTTACGTGTAGTGCAATGATCCCTTCAAATTTTCTTTGTTGCATGCATATTTCAACGCGTGCTACCTTTATCTTTTTTCTGCTTGCACATGTATCAATATCTTTAAGTGGACAGCTCATGAGCAGCCTCTGTGGGTATCTTCACAATTTTTGCATGGGCGTGCACACATGCAGCTTAAAGGGAACACTGCTGTTGTGTACCAGCAACAAGACATGAGAAATACTTGTGTTTCACCCACTCACTCTACAGTGTCCTCAGCCCAAACATCTTTACTACTCCATTAATTGACCTTCCCTCCATCATAAGGTTAGAAGTGGGAATATTTGCTAATGATTGCACAATGTTCAGTAGCATTTGCGACTCATCAGACACTGAAGAAATCCGTGCCCGCGTGCAGCTAGACCTGGACAATATTCAGGCATGGGCTGATAAATTTCAAGTAACATTCATGTCACACAGATGCCACATGAGACAATAACTGGCTCCAACAAGAGAATCTAACCACCTCCCCAAGGGGAGGTGACATTCAATGGCACTACCATCGCTGAATCCCTAACTGTCAATATCTTGAGGGTTACCATTCACCAGGAACTGAAATGGACCAGCTATACAAATACTGTAGCTGTAAGAGAAGATCAGAGGCTAAGAATTCTGCAGTAACTAACTCACCTCCTGATTTTCCAGCTTCTTTCCATCAACTACAGAAGAACAATTCAGGAATGTGATGGAATACTGTCCACTTGCCTGGAAAAGTACAGTTCCAACAACACTCAAGAAGCTTAACACCATCCAGGACAAAGCAGCCTGCTTAACTGGAACCTCATTAAACATTCACTCACTCCACGGCTGACCCACAGTGGCAACAGTGTGTGCTATCTACAAGATGCAATCTCACAACTTGCCAAGGCTCCTTCAACAGCACCTTCCAAACTCACAATCTTTACATGGGAACACAAACACCTGCAAATTCCCCTCCAAGTTAAACACCACCTTGACTTGGAACTATATTGCCATTCCTTCATCGTCACTGAGTAAAAGCTCTGGACCTTCCTTTCCAACAACACGATTGACGTACCTACACCACATGGACTGCAGTGGTTCAAGAAGGCAACTCACCACCGCCTAGGTCAATTAGGGATGGGCAACAAATGCTGGTCTTGCCAGTAACACTCAAGTCCCATAAACAAATTAAAAAATTCACTGCTAGGAATCAGATAGAGCCCCTCACATCACATGCCATACTTTATGGAAACTAAGGAGCGATCTTAGCTTGAATATTGGACTGGGCATGGACCTTCAGCTTTGCAGGGCAGATACAAGGAATTTTTTCTGGACCACTTCCACTTCTGCCCACAATGAAAAGAGACTATTGTAAGGGTATTCCGGAATTGCAGTTTGGAATGTTCTCACCTGGGAGATTTCATCTGGTGACCCATGGATTGGACATATCCCCAGAAATTTAATCACATGACCACCTGCCTCCAACCAACTGAGCCCCACATTCTGACCTAACATATCCATCCTTGTGGGACAGCATCTTCCTACAGCCATTGGAAAGCAAATAGACTCATAGAATAGAATCATAGAATGGCTACAGCACAGAAGGAGACCATTCGACTTGTCATGCCTGTTTTGGTTCTCTGCATGAGCAATTCACCTATTGCCACTACATTGCCTTTTCCCATAGCCCAGCAAATGTTTCCTTTTCAGATAGTGATCCAATTCCTTTTGAATGCCATAATTGAATCTGCCCCCACCACACTCTCAGGCAGTGCATTCTAGATCCCAACAATTCACTGAATAAAAAAGCTTTTCCTCATATCGCCATTGCTTCATTTGCCAATTACTTTAAATCTGTGCCCTCTGATTCTCAATCCTTTCACTAATGGGAACAGTTTCTCCCTATCTTCCCTGTCCAGACCACCTCATGATTTTGAATACTTTTTTCAAATCTCCTCTCAACCTTCTCCAAGAAGAACAATTGCAGTTTCTCCAATATTTCTACATAACTGAAGTTCTTCATCACTGGAACAATTCTCATGAATCTTTTCCTCTATAAGGTCTTCACATTCTTACCAGATTGAATGATCCTTGACTACCAGTAAAGCAGCCTTTGTCCTCGGCTCCTATATTTTTAGAAATTATTAACAAAAATGTTCAAAGAAAATCAAATAAAAACTCTTGATTTTTCTCCCAGATTGCTGACAGCAGTGTGTCGAACAAGAGTCATTAATTCTTGGAGACTCCAGCACAATCCTGGAGAGCTGGCAACCCATAGTCCTCCCCCTGCTCCACCCCATATATCTATCTGTATCTGTTAATATATCAGGGGTGCCATTCAGGGGATGGGCTGGAGACCCCTGTTGGAGACCTCTGCTGGAGACACTTGCACTTAGTGCCTGCTGTGGGGAGTGGATCTATACACACATCCTTACAGTTCGTAAGCTGAACAAAATCAATATGCTGTCTGCAGTTTAGCTGAACTGCCTAATGTAAAAGCACCACCTACCACCAGCTTTCGGCCGTTCGAATGGGTCGTAGGCACGGCATTCATCAATCAGCTCACAAAGGTCCTTGGGACAGTCACTGGGCAAAGCCTCTTGCACTCCATCACAGACCTTTTGGCGTATGACTTCGTCGCTACAATCTGCTCGAGAATAATGATTGACTTTAAGCTGCTTCTGATGCATCAGTACGACTTAGAGGCTGTTGACTGCATTTCAATGTGACCAGTCTCCTTACATGTACAATGTATCTATACTTACAGCATGAACCCACACAGACATGAGTCTATCTTACGTTCTACGGAGACGCTGTGGAGTGTGACTTTACAAAATGAACAGCTGGGAGTTTGGTGAGTGAGGGAGTTTCATTCTAGTTTTGTTTGCATTAGCATTTAACTAAAAAGTATTGTTTAAGTTAAGTTTAAATTTCTAAATCCAGTCTTAAGCAAGGATAAACAAACTCTCTACTAGAGACCAGCTGTATTTAGTTAATCTAGCTTAATCTGGTTTCTAGCAGCGCTGAATCATCTAAGTATTCGCTAATATAAATACAGAGCTCTCAATGCAGAGTACGACTTTACATCGTGAGCAGCTGTCAGTTTGGTGAGTGAGGGAATTTGGTGAAGAGGGCAGGGAGGTGCTCTTTTCTTTTTCTATCTTTTTCTGCCTCCAGTATTTGGTTCTTCCTTCAGTATAGAGGAAGAAGCTGTTTGGTGAGTAACTGGTGAGTTATTCTACTTTTAATAAGTAGCGTGTAAAAGTTAAGGTATAGCAGGGCAGCTCGGCTGCATGGAATGTGCAACTTGTGGAATGTTGATAAACACATCCGAGGGAAGTAGCTTCTGAGGGAATAGTTCCTCAGAGGAATGCAGCAAGAGCCAATTCCGTGGCATCACAGATGGCTCAGCTGCAGAGGGAGGGAGACAGAAGAGTGGAAGAGCAATAGTGATCGGGAATTTGTTAGTTAGGGGAACAGACAGGTGTTTCTGCACTGTAGATGTGATTCTAGGATGGTATGTTGCCTCCCTGGTGCCAGGGTCAAGAATGACACAGAGCGACTGCAGGACATTGCTCTGGAGAAGGGTGAGATCACAACTAGAGGTTGTGGTCTACATTGGTTCCAGTGACACAGGTAGGAAGAGGAATGATGTCCTGCAAGCAGATTTTAGAGAGTTAGGAAAGAAATTAAAAATCAGCATCTCCAAAGGAATAATCTCAGGAATACTCCCAGTGCCACATTCTAATGAGCATAGGTATAGGAGGATTGAGCGATTGAACACATGGCTGAAGAATTGGTGCAGCAGGGAGGGTATCACATTTTCAGGCATGGGACCAGTTCTGTGACAGGTGGGACCTGTGCAAGATGGGCAGGTTTCACCTTAGCAGGACCGGAACTAACATCCTCACAGGGAGATTTGCTAGTGCTGTAGATTGCCAGGAAAGTGGGAACTTAAGAGGGAGCTCAGATTGGAAGGAAGCAAAACTGGTAACAGGAAGTAGAAAAGTAGCAAGCGAAATTAAAAGGCAGACGAAGCGAAGGCAAGCATCAAAATAGGATCAGAATGCGGAATAATATTAAAAAGACAAAGTTAACAACACTCTTTCTGAATGCAAGCAGCACTTGCAACAAGATAAATGATTTGAAGGCACAAATAGAGGTAAATGAGAATGGTTTAATTGCCATTACGGGGATGTGAACCAGGATTTTCTGGCCCTGTTGTGGTGGGATCCACTGCAAGAGATTTGGCAGCCCAGCCTAAAGTCTATTGACTCTCAGCAGGACTGGACAATCTTGGCAGCAGGCAGGGCCGGAAAATCCCACCTGTGGTTACAGGGTGACTGAGACTGGGAACTGAATATTCAAGGATATTCATCATTTAGGGAGGATAGGCAAAAAAAGGAAGGAGATGGTTAGTGCTGTTAATAAGGGATGAGATCATTACATTAGTGAGAGAGAATCTTAGATTGAATGATCATGATGTAGAATCAGTTTGAGTGGAACTAAGAAACAACAAGGGTCAGCAGACATTGGTTATAGTTATATTGTTATATTGTTTATAGGCCACCAAACTGTAGTGAGTACAGTATAAATCAGGAAATTAGCGCTGCATGTAACATGGTCAATATAATAATAATGAGCAACTCCAATTTACATATAGACTGGGTAAACCCAATTAGCACTGTGCCTGAGGATGAATTCCTGGAGTATGTATGAGATGGGTTTCTGGAGCAGTACGCTGAAGAACCAACTAGGGATTGGGCTATTTTGGATTAAGTATTATGTCTTGAGAAAGGGCTAAATAATAACTTTGCTGTAAAAGGAGTCTTTAGGAAATAGTGACTATAATACAGTATTTGAAAGTGATATAGTTCATTCTGAAACTAGGGGCAGACTTTTCCCCCCCATTGGGGGGCTAAGTTTAGGAGCGGGCACATGGAGACGTGCCTCCGATCAGCGCCCCTGATTAGGGACGCGCCGCTATTTTACGTGGGCAGGCCAATTAAGGACCGTCCAGCGTGACATCCGCAAGGAAGCACTATGCGCTCCCTGTGTGGGTGGGGGGGTGGATTCCCTGAGCCAAGAGAGCGCTCTTTCGCGCATGCACGTGAAAGACTGCACCCATTTCCCTGAGGAGGACCAAGAAACTGGTAAAGAAAGGGAAAAGAGGATATGAATGCAAGCTAGCGAGAAACACAAAAGTGGACTGTAAAAGCTTTTTTGGGTGTGTGGAAAGGAAAAGATTAGTAAGGACAAATGTGGGTCCATTACAGGCAAATACAGGAGAATTTATAATGGAGAATAGGGAAATGGCAGAGAAACTAAACAATTACTTTGTGTCTGTCTTCATGGAGGAAGATACAGAAAATCTCCCAGAAAACCTAGGGAACCAAGGAGTTTGTGAAAATAAAGAACTGAAAGAATTAGTATCAATAAAGAAATGAGTATCAATAAAGAAATTAGTATTAATAACAATACTTGAAATATTAATTGAAAGTTGATAAATCCCCTGGACCTGATGAGCTACATCCCAGAGTGTTGATTGAGGTGGCTATAGAAATAGTGGATGCATTGGTAGTTATCTTTCAAAATTCTGTAGATTCTGGAAAGGTTCTTACTGACTGTAAAGAAGCAAACATAACCTCATTATTTAAGAAGGGAGGAAGAGGGAAAACGGAGAACTACAGACCTGTTAGTTTGACATCAGTAGTAGGGAAAACGTAGAATCTATTATAGAGGATGTGATAACTGGACACTTGGAAAATAATGATATGATTTGGCAGTCAACATGGATTTATGAAAGGGAAATTATGTTTGACAAACCTGTTGAAGTTCTTTGTGAATGTTACCTGTAGCATAGATAAAGGAGAACCAGTGGATGGTGCATATTTGGATTTTCAGAAGGCTTTTGATTACGTCTCACGCCAGAGGATAGTAAACAAAATTAGAGCACATGGGATTGGGGGCAATATACTGGTATGGATTAAGAATTGAGTAACAGACAGAAAACAGAGTAGGAATAAACGGGTCATTCTCAGGATGGTAGTCTGTTATTTGTGGTGTACTGCAAGGATCAGTGCTGCAGCCACAGCTGTTCACAAACTATATAAATGATTTTGAAATAGAGACCAAAAGTAATATTTTCAAATTTGCTGATGACACAAAACTAGGTGGGAATGTAAGTTGTGAGGAGGATGCAAGGAGTCTTCAAGGGGAGTTAGACAGGCCAAGTGAATGGGCAAGAACATGGCAGATGGAATATAATGTAAGTGTGAAGTTATCCACTTTGGTAGAAAAAACAGAAAAGCAGAGTATTTCTTAAATGGTGAGATATTGGGAAGTGTTGATGTCCAAAGGAACCTGGGTGTCCTTATTGTCACTAACATCTAGCATGCAGGTGCAGCAAGCAATTAGGAAGGCAAATGGTATGTTGGCTTTCATTGCAAGGGGATTTGAATACAGGAGTAAAGATGTCATGTTGCAATTGAATAGCGCCTTGGTGAGACCTCACTTGGAGTATTATGTACTGTTTTGGTTTCCTTATCTAAGGAAGTTTATATTTGCCATAGAGGGAGTGCAAAGAAGGTTCACCAGAATAATCCCTGGCATGACAGGATTATTTTATGATGAGAAATTGAGGAAACAGGGCCTGTATTCTCTGGGGTTTTGAAGAATGGGAGGTGATCTTATTGAAACTTACAAAATTATTACAGGGCAGTACAGGATTGACGTAGATAGGATGTTTCCCCCAGCTGGTAAGACTAGAACCAGTGGGCACAGTATCAAAATAAAGGGCAGGCCATTTAGGACTGAGATGAGGAGGAATTTCTTCACTCAGAGGATGGTGAATCTTTGGAATTCTCTACTCAAGAGGGCTGAGGAAGCTCAAGCATTGAGCATGGTCATTTCAGAAATCAATACATTTCTGGATACTGGTGATATCAAGGGACATGGAGATAGTGCAGGAAAGTGGCATTGAAGTTGATGATCAACCATGATTTAATTGAATGGCAGAGCAGGCTCGATGAGCCAAATGCCCTACACCTGCACCTATGTTCCTATGGGCTCACTCCATAATTCCTGTGAACCTCAATTTTATACTCAGTCAGGCCAGACAGGATGTCAAGTCCCAGGTCACTCACCCTGACTTGGAAATATATCACCGTTCTTTCACTTTCGCTGGGTCAAAATCCTGGAACTCCCTTCCTAACAGCACTGTGGGTGTACCTACACCACACGGACCACAATGGTTCAAGAAGGCAGCTCATCACCACCTTCTCAAGGGCAACTAGCAATGGGCAATAAATGCTGGCCCAGCCAGTGAAGCCCACATCCCACGAATGAATAAAAAAAAGATTTACAGCACCCTGTCATGTAGTGGAATTAAAACAAGACATGAAGCCTGATAGGAATCTGCTGGGGAAATAATGACCAGTTCAGAGAAGTCTGAGTTACATGGAGGAAGCTGAATGCAGGGGGAGCTGGGCATGCAAGTGCATGGACAGATAAAAACAAAAAATGTTGGAAATATTCAGTGGGACAAGCAGCATTTGAGGAGAGAAACAGAGTTAATGTTTCGGGTCAAGGACCTTTCTTCAGAACTGGATTCAGGAAGCTAGACCTTCCACGCTGAAAACAGGGAGAGTTAGGTGACATCACATTTTACAGTGGATGTGATTTCTGGGGCACAAAACTTAACATTCATCGTTACTAAATCAACCTTCTCCTGTACATCAAACTGAAACCTTCAACTCAGGCAGTTAGTAAACCTATTCTTGTAATTTTTTCTCGGGAATCCATTCCATAAACTAATTCATCATTTCATCTCTTCTTAACATTGCCCAGCAACCACCCGACTCCTAAACCACCAGCTAACATCACAATTTAAGCCCACGCTTCCTGCACAGAGCACTGCCCAGCCACAATGCAATACTATACAATCATTCAACAATGATTCAATACCAGCAAAAGTAAAGAGAGTCTTCACCAAAATAAAGCATAGGCATCCAGAGCCATACAAATGGAATTAGATGGCACTTGAGGGTAGTAAACTTGCAGATCTATGGGGATAGAGTGCGACATGAGACTGACTGGAGTGTTCTACAGAGAGCTGGCATGGGCCCGATGGGTCGAATGATCATCTTCCTCTACATTATGACTCTGACTATCACCCAGAGCCAGGCAGCATCCAGAGCCAGGGAGGACCCAGGACCAGGAAGCACCCGGAGTCAGTCAGTGCCCAGAGCCAGACAGCACCCAAAGCCAGAGAGCACACACAGCCACAGCCAGACAGCTACCATCTATTTTGAAGCAGGCATCACTCATCAAGCACCAGCCATCATTCAACCAACATGTTATAGCAGCCAGCACCAGAGAGCACCCAGCTAGTTTGTGACAGAACCCAGCACCAGATAATACTATCCATTCCCAGGCAGCAGTCACCCAGTATCACACATAATTCAGCATCAGATCCATACAAGGCACAGTGTGAAATAGTACCCAATATTACCCAGCCAGCAGCAGACAATATTTGGCACCAGACTAGATTCCACTCCAGACAGCATCAATCCAGTATCAGACACATCCTCATGCCAACAGTGCTCACAACATCTATCCATTCAAACAGGAAAGGAAAGATTAATGGGACTCCGAGGATTTTACTCTTTACCTCGAAATGGTGCTTTACGGCTGGCTATCTCCCACAGGACAATTCCAAAACTGAAAGGGAAAAATCAGATGAAATCAGGAATCCAGCAATTAATCACCTATCATTCATTATCCATGAAGCTACAGTTCAATGAAAAAATATCATTAATGTCTCCATTACAAACTGATCCCCCATTACCCTGATGCACATTGACTCCACACGATCAGTTACATACTGAAACCCCTAACCTATTCCAGATTGAATCACTGTTACACACTGACATTTTTTCCATGTTACAGGTACCCAACCCGTTACACACTGGCTCAAACCTGTTACAGTCTGATTGCCGTTACACATTGAATCCTCCTTACACATTTATACTGTCACCCTATTGCACGTTCAGCAATAACTTCTACAATCTGTGATGCAGTTTGACCATTACTTTTTCTATTCTCTAGCTGTACCTAAACTCTTACCTGTACACCTCACAGGCCTTGTCATATGGGTAGTTGATGTCGCCCAGCTGCTGTGGTGAGATGTACGGTATCATTTGGGATCTCTGAATGGTGTCACCGATCCGTCGGATTGAGGTCTCTGTCTTTGCCAGGTCCAAGCCTCCCAGCTAAACACAGGAAGAGAGAAAGAATGAAGCAAATGCTGGGATGAACATCGCACCTTCAATACCACGCTCCCAATTCACACATAGGAGCATTGAAACAGGAGGGAGCCATTTTTCCCCTCGTGGTTGTTCCTCCAGTCAATGAGATTGTGGGTGAGTTCCTCCAGTCAATGAGATTGTGGGTGATCTGTGATCTCACTCCATCTGCCATTGCCCAAAATCCCTTATCACCTTTGGATAACAAAAATCTTATCACTCCCAGATTCAAAATTTACAACTGATCTGTTTGCTAAGAGAGTTCCAACCCTCTACTACCCTTTGTGCGTAGTAATGTTTCCTAGTTTCCTGAAAGGTCTCTCTCTCATTTTTAGGCTATGTGCCCTAGTCCCAGACTCCACAAATGGTGGAAACAGTTTCTCTCTATAGACACTATCTGTTCCCCTTAATATCTTGGAAATTTTGATCAAGTCACACCCAGTCTGTGATGAGATTGGTCTGTACTTGACGAACCAGACATCTCTCTCAGCGACCATACATCCAGATTAGAAAGGCTCCACTCCTGTGGCTTTACATTCACCTAACCTGTCAAGGTCACCCAGACAATCAGTGCAGCCTTCCTGTTTCAAAGGCATATATGTATCTTTTTGGGCAGTCTCAGCTGGTTCAGGAACCATGTAGCTCCTTGGAGCAGAACTTAGGATTCTGACTTTATGGGAAATATTGGAAGGAAGCTGTAAGGATGACCCTCATGATTCCCACTTGCAGAGGAATGAGAGACTCCTCCAAGCTAGTTACCTCATCCCACAGAAGGTTAAAAAATTCAACACAGATGGAGCAGATAAGTGTAAGTGTTAGGCGGAGGGAAGAGGTGGTGGCGTAGTAGTGTTGTCACTGGACGAGTATTCTAGAGACCCAAGGGGACCAGGGTTCAAATCCCACCATTTGAATTCAATAAAAAAAATCTGAAATTAAAAGTCTGATGATGACCATGAAACCATTGCCAATTGTCATAAAAACCCATCTGGTTCTGTTCTTACCTGGTCTGGCCTATATGTGACTCCAGACCCACAGCAATGTGGTTGACTCTTAAATGCCCTCTGAACAAGGGCAATTAGGGATGACAATAAATGCTGGCCTACCCAGTGATGCCCACATCCCATGAATGAATTAAAAAAAAAAACAATTTCAAAGAAGAACAGGAAAGTTGTCTCCAATGTTTATTACTCAATCAATATCACAAAACAGATGATCTCATTGCTGTTTGTGAGAGTTTGTTGTGCACTAATTGGCTGCAGTAACTGCATTACAAAAATACTTCATAGGCTGTAAAATGTTTTGAGATGCCTGGTGATCATGAAAGATGCTATATAAATGCAAATCTTTCTTTCTTGTCTTTTTTCTTTCTCTGAATCAGTAAGGTGTGGACTTAAATTCCAGTCCAGAACTTGGGCATAAATCTAGGCTGACAATTCTATGCAGTATTGAGGGAGTGTTAGGCTTCTTTAAAAAAAAAGTCAAAAGCATTAAGCAGCCTTTTTCTGTTTTTCTGGCTTTCTGATAGCTCTTGTTCAAGCATGACATCACTTAGGGAACTGTTCGGTGGAGGTGGACACAGACACAATGGAGAGGAGCTATTTCTTGTGAAAACAGACCCCAAGCTCGGGGGGGTTGAGAAAATATTCTGTACAGTCAGGAAACAGCCGCTATGGAAACAAACTTGAGCAAGGACTTCAGAAAGATCTGAAAACATCAGGAATAAACCTGCAATAACTGGACCAGGGGAGCAGACCCAGTGTTTGAACAGGTAGAGGGAATTTAGTTCCAATGCTGCAGCCTACAGAGTGCTCTTGAATCGGCCAAAAAATTGTACTGGAGTTAGTATTAATGATGGAAGTTCATCACCAACCAACCTTTACTCTAAGACCGTGGCCTACCAGGAACCTAGCGCTGTCAATAGAACAAAGAAGTTTGAACTTCTCATTTGATTGGTGCATCCTGCAACAAAGCAAAACACAAAGACATTATTGTAACACCACACACATCCTAATGATCTTCCACTCAACCCACTGGAAGGACGAATAGGTAAGCCTTTATGAACTGGAGTGTTAAACTGCAAGGTCCCAAGAGTAAGCCAGGAGCTGGCTAAGAGAACTAAGTATCTGAAAGGGAGAGGTACATGTTGCAGGATTGCAGCAACAAGGCAGATGTCCTGAATCCAGGCTCCAGGAGAGAAGCAGTAGATGTTAGCCAACCATGTATCTTGACAACATTGAAACCTATCAACATGTTCAAAAGTCTCTCAACCAAGACACTGAAGCCTACACCTGGAGAACTTTCTTTTGCCTATATGAAAACCTTGTCCCCGCATAAGTGCTCCCCATTTACTCACGTCCAAAGAGATTAGTCACAGTTTTAGGGTTCCCCAAGTGTGTGCAGCAGTACTGCTGGAATTTAACCAGCCACAACCATGCAAGGCAGTGGCCTGTAGGGTTATCTGGAGCCTAGTGGGGAGAATCCCAGCCCCCCAGCGAAAATTCTTCCTCCCCTCAAGGTTCCATTAATGAACTGAGTCCATCATCCAGATTTCATATTGCCCACCAACCAAGTGAAGTCTCATATGGAGGATGGACTTAACTTTAAATTTCCATTATTGCATTAGTCTTCTTGAAGCCATCACAATTCCATACAGATCCCATCTACTTTGCCTCAGGATAGTCACTTGTTAGGTGCTTGGCACCAACACTGGTTTCGATCTTTGCCCAGTAGACAACAGTTACCATGAACTCCCAATGAATGGCATGGTGAGCAGCACAATTCATCACAGGATTGTGATTTTAACACCACCGTTTTCCTCATCAGAGCACTGCACCCAATTGAATAGAGGTTTCAACCTGTTGGTTGTGAGGAACTACAGGATCTGCTGCTTGCCTCTCTAAAGCCCAGTCATCACAGGGCAGATATTCTGAATTGCCTCTGCTAGATGCGCTCAGTGGAACATCTGGGGCCAAATTAAGGAATCAAGCAACAAGGAAAAATTCTCTTTGCCCATCAAGCCCATACTCTCCAATTAAATATGCACAACCTATAATATCAGTGGAGACTGGCAGCAACCTGCAAATTTAATGTAGGGCTGGGAGTCACAGAGGGGGCCTCAAACAAGCATTAAACATACACCCATCCTCCACCATTTGCATTTCCAAAGGATTTAGTGACTATTTCAGGCACAGGCCTCAGACACTGATACAGAAGCCTTTACTAAAATGAGGGGAAGCGCACCTCAGGCACAGAACATGCTTGCACATGGCACCTGCCAATGTTGAACGCTTAGATTTATGCTTTTTTTTTTATTCTGTCATAGTGTATGGTGTCTCTGGCAAGGCCAGCATTTATTGCCCATCCCTAATTGCCTTTGAGATGGTGATGGTAAGTCACTTTCTTGAATTGCTGCAGTCCATGTGGTGCAAGTACACCAACAGTACTGTCAGAAAGGGATTTCCAGGATTTTGCTCCAGTACAGTGAAGGAGTGGTGATAAACACCTGTAAAATGGGAAACATCAACTAATTCTAGGCCATTATCCACTGGCATGGGGTCTGCTTGCACATGCTTGCTAATGACACCCAGTTCCTCAACTCGCCAGTTGCCATCATCCTATCAAAATGTTGGGCCAGGACTTTCTGCACTTGAAGCATTGAGAACACATAAGCCACCCTATTTAGATCCTGAAAAAACACCAATTCCCTCCTCCTTCAGTTTACTCAGGCTGAACCAGGGAGTTCGTGATCTCAGTGCCCTAATTGACCTTAAAGTGTATCCAAACCCCATATTTTAACTGCTTCTTTCCATCTCTGCAAAATCATTCACTGTTGCCCACACCAAGCCGCCACTGAGATCCTTATTCTAGCTTACTTTACCCTCATATTTAATTTCTCTAATGCTTTCTTCATGAGCTGCATGAATTTCCTGAGCTTCACTCTGTGCAAATTTGTCCATCACTCCACCACCTGTGTCCTGCCCTATACAAAGTCCTGCACACCTATTAATCATATCCTTTGACCCTGCCTTCTGACTCACCAAAAACAAAATCCTTTTCCTGTTTCATAAATCCCTCTATGGGATCACCCCATCCCTCCACTGTAACCTTCTTCAGCCCCACACCCTGTTCCATACTCTTCACCCCTGTGACTCTGGATCCCTGTAAACCCACCCTCCTTTTGCTTCACCATCAATGACAGAGCTTTCAGTCACTTGAACCCTACTCTCTGTCACATCCTCCCTGAAAGCAATTGTGCCTTTAAAATAAAAACAGAAAACGCTGGAAATACTAAGCTTCTGTGGAAAGAGAAACAGAGTTAACAGGCTTTCAGGTTGATGACTTTTCATCAGAACTGGAAATAGTTAGAGCTGTAACAGGTTTTAAGCAAGTGCAGAGACAGGGAACGTGGGAAGGAGGGAACAGAACAAAAGGGAAAGTCTTCATAGGATGGAAGGTGGAGGGGACTAAATGACAAAAGGGATCATGATGCAAGACAAAAGGTGAATCTAAAGAGAAAGTAAAGAAATAAAATGTGGGCCAAGAGAGGTGTGAATGGCAAGATGGTAAATGGAGAATCATTACTGACAGCTGCTGTCCAAAAAATGGGAATAATGATTTTGACCAGAAATTGTTGAACACAATGTTAAATTCAGAGAGCTGTGAAAGGTAATTGAAAGGTAAGATGCTGTTACTTGTTCTTTATTGGAACAGAGTAGGAAGCTGAGGGCACAGAGGTCAGACTGTAAGTAGGGTGGTGAATTGAAATGACAGGCAAACCAGAAGCTTGGGGTCACCCTTGCGGACTGAATGGAGGTATTCTGCAAAGCAATCACCTAATCTGCATTTGGCCTCCCCAATGTAGAGCAGACTATATTGGAAGCAACAAATACAATATTCTAAATTGAAAGAAATATATTGGGCAGAATTTTGCCCTTGGTGAGCATGCGGGCTCCACCGACTCGGCGGCAGGTGGACAGCCGACCCTCGCCGCCGAAACGGGGCACGCTGCCATTCTGAGTGGGTGGGCCAATTAAGGCCTGCCCAGCAGGCTGCCCAATGGGAAGTGCTGTGCCTCATTTGGCTATTGACAGGTCGGCGGGCAGACAGCTGATTCGCTGTCCGCCCGCCTTCCTAAAAATTTAAAGGGACCGGGATGACATCGGGGGTTCCTCCTGACGTCATTCCGCATCATTTTCCCATCGGCGAGTAGGCCCCGCCCCCAAATCACAGACGGGAAAATTCTGGCCATTAAATCAGTGTTTCACCCGGAAGGAGAGTTTGTGGCCCTGGATTGTGGGAAGGGAAGAGGCAATTGCATGGGAAGGTGCTGTAGGAAGGGGAAGGGGTATTGGGTGTGATTGAGGAGTGGACTAGGGTGTTGTGGAGCGGACTGCCCTTTCAGAAAGCTGATAGGGGAGATGGGGCAAAGATGTATTTGCTCGTGACATCACATTGAAGGTGGCAGAAATAGCAGAGAATGATCCATTGAATATAGAGGCTGTTGGGGTGAAAGGTGAGAGCAAGGGGAATTCTATCTGGGAGGGAGGGGAAGGAGTGAGCAGAAGTGCAAGAAATGGAACAGAGAAAGTTGAGGGCCATTCGAGGGGAGCCTCGGCTAAGGTAAAAGGAGGACTTATCAGAAGCACTGGTATGGACGGTTGCATCATCAGAAGAGATGCGACAAAGACGGAGAAACTGGGAGAATGGAATGGAATCCTTACAGGAAGCAGTTGTGTATAACTGTAGTCAAGATAGCTGTGGGAGTTTGTGGACTTACAATGAATATTGATTCGTAACCTAACCCAGAAATAGGGACAGAGAAGTTGGGGAAAGGAAGGGAAGAGTCTGAGATATACCATGTGAAGGTGAGAGAATCAGAAATTGAAGCAAGGTTGATGAAATTCCGAGTTTGGGGTGAGAGCAGGAAGCGGCACCGATAAAGTCATCAAGGGACAGGAAAGAGAGATGTGGGAGTGGACCTGAGTAGGACCAGAACAAAGAATCTTCCACATCCCCCACAATGTGGAAGGATTGGGAAGCATAGTTAGGGCCCATACAGGTTCACAAAGTAACACCTTTTATTTGGAGGGAGGGGTGTCAAAGGAGAAGTCGTTCAATGTAGGAATCAGTTTGACCAGTTGGAGGAGTGTGTTGATGGATGGGGATAGTTGGGCCTTTGTTCGAGGAAGAAGTGGAGACCATCTTGGTGGGGGATGGAGGTGTAGAGGGATTGGATGTCCATGATGAAAAGGAGATTATTTGGGCCAGGACTCTGGAACATATTAAAGTGGTGGAAGGCATCAGAAGAGTTGCAGATTTCCAATATCCACTGTATTTTGATTCAGTCTTTAAACTACTTCTCAAAATCTATGACATGTGAACAGGAGGAGGATCTTCAGCCCTTCAAACCTAATCTGTACCTCAACTCCATTTATCTTCCTTTTCTCCAATTCCCTTCATAGGCAAGATTTTTTAGATGGTGGGGTTTCCCACCCTCCCATCCAAAGAGTCAACGGGGGATATAAACACCGCTGATCAGAGCAGCCCCACAGCTATTTAATACTCCAAGGGGCATTAAATGGCTGGAAACGGAACTTCCGCCTGAGGGGCAGGGAATCTCACAGAGGAAGGGAAGGTGAGGCCCAAGTGGGGTTGGGTGCCTTGGTGGAGAGGCTGGGAAGGATAAGGGAGAACACACAGGGGAGGGGTCAGGCCTTGAGGGGTTGCCCAATGTGGAAAGGGAGCCTTTGAGGGAGGTGCCTCCATGCACTTCATACCCAAGGCCACAGCAGGGTGAACTGCTGGGCTTCCTCCCAACCCCTGAAATCCTCCTGCCAGTCTCAAAATTGAGGCGGACGGGAAGCTGTCCTTAAGTGGCCAATAATTGGCCACTTAACTTTCTGCCTGATTTCCCTCTTAGCACACATTCACACTAGCTCTAATTTGAAGACTGTACCTCCTTGTTTTGGATTCTTCCCGCCAAAGGAAACAGTCTATCCCTTTCTTTGCTTATCGATTCTCTTTAGCATTTGAAACATCTCTTGTTCAATCATCCTTTAACCTTTTACTACACTTTTAATCACGTCTTCTTTCTTTTGCTGCTTGTTTCTCCTCTGTGAACTCCCTTGGCATGTTTTATTGTTTTTAAACACTCCATGGTTGCAAATTTCTGTTGCTAACTCAGAGTTAGGCAATAGGAAATGTCAGAGCAGGGACTCAGTAGAACCTCTACTTCTCTAATCCCAATTCCATTATCTCTGTATAAGATTAGGGTAAACCAGATCACTGGAATAAACCAGTCAGCCAAGATACAGCTAGATCTAATTTCTCTATTCTCTTAATTTCCTAACTGTCACAAAACCAGCCTACCTGTACAGGCCACAGGTAGCATCCAGTGCCATGCGAATGCGTGTCTGCCAGCTGAGCTGCTGCTCTCCCTCCAGCACTCTGCGCAGGCTCCCCAGCTCACAGTACTCCATCACGATCAAGAACTCAGGATTGGAACCTGTGAGAAACAGCGGCAGGTTGGCCAATTGTAAGACCATCAATCCAGGATTCGCTGAGGTCCTAGTACTGACCTGACTGTGAACATGTTCTCGTGAGCTGGCACTGCTGGCTCCTGGTGCATTTGCGTTAGGCAATAGGCTGTTAGCATAAAGTAGCTTTGCCAGATCAGTATAATCTTGTGAAGAACAGCAATACCAGCATGGCACTTAACCCAATGTAGAACTTTAAAGGGACATAGACAAATTGGTGGAATGGGTGGACAGGTGGCAGATGAAGTTCAATTCAGAGAAGTGTGAGGTGATTCATTCTGACAGGAAGAACACGAAAAGACAACATAAAATAAAGGATACAACTCTAAAGGGCGGGCAGGAGCAGAGGGACCTAGGTGTATGTGTACATAAATCGTTGAAGCTGGCAGGATAGGTTGAGAGCGCAGTTAATGAAGCCAACAGTATCCTGGGCTTTATTAATAGGGGTATAGGGTACAAGAGCAAGGAGGTTATATTGAATTTGTATAAGTCACTAGTTCAGCTTCAGCTGGAGTATTGCATCCAGTTCTGGGCACTATACATTAGGAAGGATGTGAAGGCATTAGAGATGGAGCAGAAAAAATTCACAAGCACTGTTCCTGAGATGAGGAACTTCAGTTATGAAGACAGATTGGAGAAGTTGGGACTGTTTTCCTTAGACCAAAGGAGGCTGAGAGGAGAACTGCTAGGGATATTCAAAATCATGAAGGGTCTGGACAGAGCAGATAGAAATTCATAGACTATGCTGTCCAGACCAGACAAGGAGAAGCTGTTCCGCTCGTGAAAGGATCAAGAACGAGAGGTAAAGTAATTCGTAAAAGAAGCAAAAATGAGGGGAAATTTTTTTATGCAGTGAGTGGTTAGGGTTTGGAATGCACTGCCTGATAGTGTAGAGGCAGGTTCAATTGAAGCAATCAAAAGGGAATTAGAATGTTACCCGAAAAAGAAGAATGTGCAGTGTTACAGAGAGAAGACGGGGGAATGGTTCTAAATGAGTTGCTCATTCGGAAAGCTGGTGTAGACACGATGGGCCAAATGGCCTCCTTTCATGCTATAATAATTCTATGATTTTTATCCTATCATATTTCTCCACTACCTCTTCATTTAGTGTGCTATTTGCAGCATCCTCTTCTCTCGTGAAGATGGATGCTAATTACTCATTTGGTACCTCTACCACTGTAAAAGGTCTCCTTTTTAGTTCTTAATTGGCTCTAACCTTCCTTTGACCTCACATTTACTATTCATATATTTTATGAAAGAATTTTTAGGTTCTCTTTTATGTCCCCATTTTATGGGGAATAGTGGGGAAGTGTTGAAAGGATTAGCAGGTTGATTATCAACTTAAATCATGTCATGAACATTCCTTCCATGATCAACAAGTCGTGGAGCGGGAACTGAAACTGGAGCTTCTGGCTCAGTAGGAGGTGCACTACCAACTAAGCCACAAAACGTCTCTTAGTTGGTAGCTATACAGCTTCTGAACTGTATTTCTTCAATTAAAGAAAAAGATGCTCCAAACACTAACAAAAGCCACTGCAAATAGAAAATTCAATCTATGAATTATCAATCATGATCAAAATGGTTTCTCTGGTTCAGTGCCAATAGCATCTGCCAAAGGCACAATCAATAGAGCTGTCAGGAAGTACTAGGAGAGTTGCTCAGGGCATCTTCCTCTATCATACAATCATATGAATTAAAAGCAGGAGTAGGCCATTTGGCCCATTGAGCCTGCTCTTCCATTTGATAAAATGGTGGCTGATTAGATTATGGCCTCCACTTTCCTGTCTACTCCCTATACCCTTTGACTCCCTTGCTGGTCAAAAATCTATCTGACTCAGCTTTAAAAATATTCAATGACCTTGTCTCCACTGCTCTCCAGAGAAGAGAATTCCATAGACTAAAAACTCCCCAAGAGAAAAAAAATTCTCATCTCCATCTTAAATAGAAGACCTCTTATTTTTAGTCTCTCCCACAAAGGGAAACATCCTTTCAGTATCCACCCTCTCAAGTCCCCTCAGGATTTTATATGTTTCAATAAGATCGCCTCTCATTCTTCTAAACTCCAATGGATACAGGCTCAACTTGTCCAACTTTTCCTCATAAGACATCCCCTTCATCCCAGGAATCAGTCAAGTGAACCTTCTCTGCACTGAATCACAGAATCACACAGTGCAGAAGAGGCCCTTCAGCCCATCGAGTCTGCACCGACACATGAGAAACACCTGACCTACCTACCTAATCCCATTTACCAACACTTGGCCCATAGCCTTGAAGTTATGATGTGCCAAGTGCTCATCCAGGTACTTTTTACAGGATGTGAGGCAACCCACCTCCACCACCCTCCCAGGCAGTGCATTCCAGACCGCCACCACCCTCTGGGTAAAAAAGTTTTTCCTCACATTCCCCCTAAACCTCCTGCCCCTCACCTTGAACTTATGTCCCTCGTAACTGACCCTTTAACTAAGGGGAACAACTGCTCCCTATCCACCTTGTCCATGCCCCTCATAATCTTGTACACCTCGATCAGGTCACCCCTCAGTCTTCTCTGCTTCAACGAAAACAACCCAGGTTTACCCAAGTTTCATGCCAGGCAACATCCTGGTGAATCGTCTCTGCACCCCCTCCAGTGCAATCAACATCCTTCCTATACTGTGGCGACCAGAACTGCACACTGTACTCCAGCTGTGGCCTCGCCAACAACTCCAACATGACCTCCCTACTTTATCAATCGAGGTGTAGATTACAAAAGATAAGCGTCCCATATGCCTTTTTCACCACCCCACTAACATGCCCCTCTGCCTTCAGAGATCAATGGACACACACGCCAAGGTCCCTTTGTTCCTCAGAACTTCCTAGTGTCATGCTGTTCATTGAATACTTCCTTGTCAAATTACTCCTTCCAAAGTGTATCACCTCACACTTTTCAGGGTTAAATTCCATCTGCCACTTATCTGTGCATTTGACCATCCCGTCTCTATCTTCCTGTAGCCCAAGACATTCAACTGCTTCCAATATAATTGTTTTAAATTCCTCCCTTTCATCTCTTGATTTACAATTATTTTTGGGATGTTATTTGTATCTTCCACATTGAAGACACACATAAGTGCATCAGCCATTTCCTTATTTATTATTATTATTAATTCCACATCTATCTTTGTGAATCCACTGTTGTTGGATTCTGATCACTAGTTTAGTTGGACTAATGGATCCAGGTTGCACACTTGTTTCAGGATGGCCGAGTTGGTACCATAGACAGAGTAGATCAGCAGACAGTTCTTATGGAGAACACATTCTATTTATTTACAAAGGAACTCAGCAACTACATTTGAGTGCTTACAACTCAAACCCTGTCTCTACATTACAGACTCTAAGTCTAGACTACTGACTACGAAGACAGCCCTATTGGATACTAAGATCTTCCATTATAACATTCTTCTTAAAAGGTATATTACACATCAGATTACCACAACTGTGCACCTCCTGCTCACACTAAAATTACAGCTTACCACAAATGTGAGTTCAAGCATGATATAAAATGCCAGCTGGGAGAAGGCACTATGCTGGCTTGTGCTGTTTGTTGGGATCAAGTTGGAAGGATAATCTATTTTCCTGTTCTTTCAGCAGGAGAAACTTTAGAAGTGGGGCAGTGGGAGTTCGGTACTCGCAATTGCCACATCTTCTTCTAATTATGTTGTCAGCCCGTACTTCCCACTGCCGAGTCCTTCCAGTGTAAAGAAAGAAAACAAAATTGCAATTATATAGCACCTTTTGCAACAAATCAGACATCCAAAAGTGCTTTACAGACAATGAAGTACTTTTGCAATGTCGTCACTGTTGTAATGTGGGACACATAGCAACCAATCCCTGCACTGCAAGGTCCCAGAAGCAGCATTGCGATAAATAACCAAATAATCTGTTTTTAGTGATGTTGGTCAATAAAT
Organism: Carcharodon carcharias; assembly: GCF_017639515.1. Classification (NCBI taxonomy): domain Eukaryota; kingdom Metazoa; phylum Chordata; class Chondrichthyes; order Lamniformes; family Lamnidae; genus Carcharodon; species Carcharodon carcharias. Next base: position 119,463,930 of record NC_054473.1, on the reverse strand, counting down.
ACTGGCCAGTGCTCTGGGGAAAAGTGTCCAGCTTTTCTTTGAATAGTGCTATGCGGTCCTGAGAGGACAGGCAGGCCCTGGTTTAAGGCCTCATCTGAAGGACAGCAACTTTGCCACTGCAGCACACCCTCTGTACTGGCCTAGAATCTCAGCCAAGATTTTGTGCTCATCTCTCTGGTGTGGGACGTGAATCCATGATCTTTGGACCCAGAGGCAAACATACTCTGAACACTGAAATGTTGCAAAGCTTTCCTTTCCTGGCCTCTTAACACTACTGATCCTGTTGTGCTACAGAACCTGCTATTATCCAGCACCTTGTTCTAATGGCCATTTATCATGCTTGGCCTCAACGTTGTTTGTCCGTAAGCTATATAACCATGGACAATATTGCAGATCTGCCCAATCCTGTTCTCACCAAACACATAGGCCAGAATTTCGCGCCTGACCCGATCGGGCATAAAATAGCACGCAATGACATTGGGTGAACGTCCCGATGTCTTTACGCAGTCGTGCGATATTTCACTCGGCGGGCATGAGCGGTTTCCAGAGCTGTGCCCACCATTAATTAAGAGGCCACTTAAGGCCATTAACAATCCAATTGATGGCGATTTTTTGTTGCCCGTGCGATCTTGTGCTCGTCACCCAGGCAAAACGGGCAGGCAGCCAGCTGACATTTTCAAAAACCTCATCCAAAGGCAAGATAAAAGAGGTCAGCAGCATTGCTAGTGTGAGTAGTGAGGAGTTTGGTACATAGTTTGTTGCTAGTGAGGTATTGGTATTTGGCTGCTTCATCTCTGTTCGGGGCTTCATTCTTAGCATTTTCAGGCTTCTTTTCAGGACTCCTTGGTGTCTCCAGGGCTCCCAGAGGATTCAGACCGCGTGGACCCATCCAGGAATCAGACAGCCTTCCGTCACCCTGGTAAAGGGGATTGTGGTCTCCGCTGGAGGGACCTCCTCCTCCGAGGAAGAGAGGGGCAGAAGGGAGAGGAGGCTAGGTGTTCCAATTCAGCTTCTAGGAGAGTGGCCAGTAGAAGGAGAGGCACAGGCACAAGGGGCACAGGGCTAGCAGAAGACGCCACTATCCTGCTGCCAGATTTTACAGGCAACATTGCAGCTACCTCAATATGTCTGAGGTGCAATGCTGAAGGAGGCTCCGCCTCTCAAAGGAGACCGTGACCTCCATTTGTCAGATGATTGGGCCTGAGGTCAGCTCTGACTGTGTGAATGGACACCTCATGCCAGTGGCTCTGAAGGTCACAGGGGCTCTGAAGGTCACAGGGGCTCTGAAGGTCACAGGGGCTCTCAACTTCTATGCCTCTGGCTCTTTCTAGGGGTCAGTGGAGGATCTGTGTGGAGTCTCCCAATCAGCTGTCCACAGTTGTGTGAAGCTGGTGACAGAAGCTCTGTTCAGGCGAGTACTGACCTTTATTCTTTACCATACGGACAGGGCCAACCAGACCGAGTGAGCCAGAGGCGTCGCAGCAATTGCTGGATTTCCCCTCATTCAGGGTGCAATCGACTGCACACATGTGGCCATCAAGGCACCAATGGGTCAGCCAGGTGTCTTCATTAACAGGAAGAGATTCCACTCCGTGAACATGCAGATAGTGTGTGACCACAGGATGCAGATTCTGCAATTCTGTGCATGGTTACCCTGGCAGCTCCCATGACGCTTACATCCTGAGACACTCCCAGATGCTGAGTCACCTCAGTGCTCCAGCCCAACTGGATGGATGGCTGCAGGGTGACCAGGGCTATCCGCTGAAGAGGTGGCTCATGACGCCTCTTCGCCACCCAAGAACAGAGGCAGGGAAGTGTTACAGTATGAGTCATGCCTCCACAAGGACGGTGGTAGAGAGGACCATAGGTCTTCTCAAGATGTGCTTCCATTGCCTGGACTGTTCAGGAGGAGCACTACAATACCCCCCAGAACAGGTGTCACTGATAGTGGTTGCATGCTGTGCTCTCCACAATCTGGCACTGGCAAGTGGGGGTGCACTGGAGGAAGAGGATCTTGATCAGCTCCACAGGCCACAGAGGATGAGCCCAGGAGTAAGTCAGAAGAGGAGCATGGTGAGGAGAATGCTGAGGGCATGGAGGCAGACTTTGGTAACCTCAGGGAGGCAGGGACATCAGGGATGCCTTGATCCAATGTTCCTTCAGCTAATTTACCAAAGATTAGCTTCAACTGCATGCCAGGACTGCTGCCACCATCCCTTCATTTGAACCCAAAGAACACTCGGGGCCTGTGCAATAAAGTTCAGAGCCACTTATGTCCAACATTATATACCAGCTCGGCCATGAGGGTCAACGCAGTGCTCACGCTCTGCATGGACTCGCCCTCCATGGAAACCATGGCATGCACATCCTCATGAATAAAAAAGGTAAAGCGTACTCAGGCCATGACAAAAGAAACAAAATTTATCTCATTTTGACAATTCCAAACTATTTACATAACCTTCTCTGGTCTTCATTCCCAGACCAGTATAGATAAAGCAAACATAAATTAACATAAAATCACCTGTGAATTGTCCCTCTTGTGCTCATGGTGCCTTTAACTTGGGCTTGCGAGTGCTATGTCTTGGTGCCCCTCCTTGCTGGCAACGACATTGGAGACATCCTGCTGACTCTGCTGTCTTGTTGGCCTTGATGACCTTGGTGGCCATCCTCTGGCTAGTGGAGCCTGTGCAGGCCCCATTGGGAGGGAGAGGCCAGTGCCATGGCTGGCATCTTCCCAGTCATTGCAGCCTCATCAGATGTTACACTCACTGGCGGAGGGGCGGAGGAGCTGCTGCCACAGAGACAACAAGCAGCTCGTGTGCCAACGTGAGGTCGCTCTGGACCTCCCTGCTCACCACTGATGGACAGGCACCTAGCTGAGATACTGGATGCCTCATCTAGCTCCCACACTAGCACTGACCACTTGAGGTCAGTGCCTGTGTGAGGGCTTGCAGGTCCAAGCACAACCCCAAGAACCCCTGATTCTGTTCCTGGTGCTGCCTCTCCACGAGAGTCACCACTCTGTCAATGGAGGAGACAGTGTGCTTGGCCACGAGGGTCAACACAGTGCTCACGCTCTGCATGGACTCCTCCATCATGGAAACCATGGCACGCATACCCTCATGAATCTCCATCAGATTCTCCCGCACATCACATTGGACATCCAGCATCTGCCACCTAATGAACAACTCCAGAGGCCCATCATCTGCCTTTGACTGAGCATCATCGTGGTCCCCAGCAGTTCTCCGACTGCCGGTGCCCTGGGCACTCTCTGCTTCCGCCTGCACCTCAAACAATAGTAGAGTGTCCTCAGCAATGTGTACTGAGATACTAGCTGCCGATCTAATGCCCAGAGGTGCTGGTATCTGCGCTGTTGCCTGCTTCAGAGAGCACGTGACACCGGTGCAACTGAAGCTCGGCAGTTCTCTGGCGTCAGGGGTGGCTCTTCGGGATCCACAGAGCGAACGCCTACTGGCGAACCTAAGGGAGAACAAGGACACACCATTATTTAAAGTCATCACACTGTCACTGTGCATGCCAGGCACCCTGGTGAGACAATGGAGATCTGCATCATGGTGCCATCGTCTTTTGGTGATCAATGGGGATTCCAGGTTCAAGGCTCAAATCAATGAAGAGATTACACAAGAAAGGTTTCACAGTCTGAAAGTCTAACCTCTTGTGTTCTGCACCCTTAACTTAATCTGGCACCCCTGCCTCTCCATGTCCAGTTGCACATGGAACGTGCCGACTCTTGAGCTCCAGGGTATCTTGCTCGAACCTGCTGAGCAGCAGGAGGTTGTGCAGCCCTCCAACTGTATGTGCCCTCTCTGCTCGGTTATGGCTTGTCTTCTCCTGAAAGAACAGAGAAGCACTGATTAGTCCACTCTCTCTGCAGCGCCATTGCAGCCTGGCCAACCCCAGCTGAACACCACCTGGCAGGGCACACCCAAGTCGTAGCCCTTGAGCCGCAAGACACTCAGTCCAAGCAGCCAGGGCTCACCCCCTTGGCCAGCTCTGGCGCAATTGACAGTTGGCACTCGGACTCTAGCACCCCTGAGGTCCACAGGGGTACAGCCAGACCTTAACACTTCTGCACACTGACCTATGCCAACACAGTACTCACTCTTACTGAGCACAGCTGGTCATTGAACCTCTTCCGGCACTGCACCTATGTGGTGCCATACCACATCACGGCTGCTCACCAGTGCTGCCACCTCCTCCCATGCCTTTTTTGTGAGGTGCAGTGGCCTCTTCCTCCCATCTCTGGGGACGATAGTGTCCCTCCTGGCAGCCTCCTCCTCCAGGAGGACGGCAAGGCACTCATCGGAAAAACGGGGGGGGCAAATGCCCACTCGACATGCCCTCCCGCCTGCTGTGTCCACTCGCACTCGACTCCATAGCTTTGGTTTGGGAATGCAGAGGAGACTTCTTTCCATGGCAGCCTTCCAGGGGCTGCCTGGGCCACTTGGCCCTCCCCGACCAGTCCGGACCCACATTTCACACTGGGTGGGCCTTAATTGGGCCATCAAAATCGGGGGCTGATTACAGGCAGCGGAACATTTCCTGGCCACTCCCGGGCCCGCCCACCGTGCCTGCCTGACAACCTCAAAATCCTGCCCATAGAAATAAACACACCTTCCAGCTGGAGTCATTGGAACAGGAATGGGAACCCTGGCTGGTTTTCAATCTCCTCCCCAGCCCAGGACACCGAGGCCAGTGTTGAGGCCACTGTATGGGACCAGTTAACTCAGCATAGTCTTCCCATATCCATATCGGGCAGCACTTTTACCAACCAAGCCATTGGGTCAACACAAAACTTCTCTTTCAAAGCAATACCCCACTGCTCATCCATTGTCAAACTGGGCAGACAAAGAGGAGAATGCGTAATTAAATGGAAACATAGTGATCAGTTGGAAACAGATAGCAAGTAATAGGAATAAAATATGAAGTTGCTTTTATTTAAATTTCCTATATTACAACAGTATCCATACTTCAAAAATACTTCATTGACAGTAAAGTGCTTTGGTATGTCCTGAGGTCGGGCAGGACTCTATATAAATGCACAACTCTCTTTTCTGTTCTTCCATTAAATTCATGCTGAGCACTAACTTACCCTTCTGATCAATGCAGATTCCATAAACTCGTACAATGTTTGGTGATTCAAAATGCTTCATGGTTGCAGCCTCTTTGCGAAAAATTTTCCGAATTTCCCTACAGTGGAAGGAACAAAGGTAAAATGTGAATCCCTGTTTTAGAGTCATAGAAGTCTACAGCACAGAAAAAGGACCTTTGGCCCACCAAGTCTGCGCCGGTCAAACAAGTACCTAACTATTCTAATCCCATTTTTTAGCACTAGGTCCATAGTCTTGTATGCCATGGCATCACAAGTGCACATCCAAATATTATGAGGGTTTCTGCCTCTACCACCCTTTCAGGCAGTGAGATCCAGATTCCCACTACCCACTGAAGGAAAAATTCTTCCTCTCATCCCCTCTAAATCTCCTGCCCCTTATCTTAAATCTATGCACCCTGGTTATTGATCCCTCCACCAAGGGGAAAAGTTCCTTCCTGTCTACCCGATCTATGCCCCTCATAATTTTATACACCTCAGTCATGTCCCCCCTCAATCTCCTCTGCTCCAGGGAAAATAACCCCAGTCTATCCAATCTCTTCTCATAACTAAAACTCTCCAGCCCAGGCATCATCCTGGTAAATTTCCTCTGCAATCACATCCTTCCTTTAATGCGGTTTCCGGAACTGCATGCAATACTCTAGCTGTGGCCTAACCAGCGTTTTATACAGTTCCAGCATATCCTCCTTGCTCTTATATTCCATGCCTTGGCTAATAAAGGCAAGTATCCCATATGCCTTCTTAACCACCTTATCTACCTGTCCCCCTACCTTAAGGGACCGGTGGACATGCACACCAAGGTCCCTCTGATCCTCGGTACTTCTCAGGGTCCTACCATTCATCGTGTATTCCCGTGCCTTGTTTGTCATGCCCAAATGTATCACCTCACACTTATCCAGATTAAATTCCATTTGCCACTGATCAGCCCATCTGACCAGCCCGTCTATATCCTCCTGTAATCTAAGGCTATCCTCCTCACTATTTACCACTCCACCAATTTCTGTTTCACCCACAAAATTACTGATCAACCCTCCTTCATTCAAGCCAAAATCATTTATATATACCACAAACAGCAAGGGACCTAGCATTGATCCCTGTGGAACCCCACTGGACACAGGCACCCAGTCACAAAAACACCCCTCCACCCATCACTCTCTGCTTCCTGCCATTCAGCCAATTCTGGATCCAATTTGCCAAATTGCCTTGGATCCCATGGGCTCTTACCTTCGCTATCAGTCTCCCATGTGGGACCTTATCAAAAGTCTGGCTGAAGTCCAAGTAGACTACATCAAATGCTTTGCCCTCATTTACACACCTGGTCACCTCTTTGAAAAATTCAGTCAAATTGGGCAGACATGACCTCCCCTTAACAAAACCATGCTGACTGTCCTTGATTAATCCCTGCCTCTCCAAGTGTAGATTCATTCTGTCCCTCAGAATTGTGTCCAATTGTTTCCCCGCCACTGAGGTTAGACTGCCTGTAGTTCCCTGGTTTATCCCTTCCTCCCTTCTTGAATAACAGTACCACACTGGCTGCCCTCCAGTCCTCTGGCACCGCTCCTGTGGCCAGAGAGCTATTGAAAATTATTGCCAACACCCCTGCTATTTCCTCCCTTGCCTCACTCAACAGCCTGGGATACATTTCAACCGGGCCTGGAGATTTATCGACTTTTAAGCCTGCCAGACCACTTAGAACCTCCTCCCTTTCTATGCTAATTTCGTTAATTATATCACAGTCCTTCTGCCCGAATTCCACACCCACACTCTCACTTGTGAACAGAGCCTCTCATTTGTGAACACCGATACAAAGTATTCATTTAGAACCTTATTTACGTCTTCCAGCTCCACACACAAATTACCACTATGGTCCTAATGGGCCCTTTTCTTTCCCTAGTCATCCTCTTACTATTAATGTACTTGTAAAATAACTTTGGATTTTCCTTTATTTTACTTGCCAATGTTTTCTCATGCCTCCTTTTTGCTCTCCTAATTTCCTTTTTAAGTCCCCCCTTACACATTCTATACACCTCTAGGGCTTCCGCTGGTTTGAACCCTTGGTATCTGCCTTAAGCCTCCCATTTTCTCTTTATCCAATCCTGTATATCCTTCGACATCCAGGGTTCCCTGGATTTGTTGGTCCCACCTTTTATCTTTACTGGAATATGTTGGCCCTGTACTCTCCCTATTTCCTTCTTGAATGAGTCCCACTGTAGATTTACCTAAATGTAGCTGCTCCCAGTCCACTTTGGCCAAATCATATCTCGTCTTATTAAAATTGGCCTTCCCTCAATTTAGAACTCTGATTTCTGGCCCATCCTTGTCCTTTTCCATAACAACCTTGAATATAACGGAGTTATGATCACTACCTGCAAAATACTCCCCCACTGATACCTCTACCACTTGCCCGGCTTCATTCCCTAAAATTAAGTCCAGGACCGCCCCTTCTCTTGTAAGACCTTCTATGTACTGGCTTAAAAAGCTCCCCTGGATGCATTTTAATAATTCCGCTCCCTCTAAGCATATCACACTATGACTAACCTAATTAATTTAGGGGAAGTTGAAATCCCCCACTATTACCACCCTATTATTTTAATGCAGCAGCGAGGGAATGTGCTGAATTCAGAGAATGTGCTTTCCAAACTCACTCCAGATTGGAAAACCCAATGTTAAGGAAACGTTTAATGGCCACTGGGAATTTATGCAACATTCCCCTGTAATATTTGGAATTGGCAGTTTCCATGAAAGGTTTGTTTTGCACTTCGATATCCTCTCGCTTTAATTCCAAAATGTCCTGCACTGGGTGAACGGAAGGTTTCTCATTGTCTGAAAGGGAAGGAGAGAAACATTTCTGGGTAAATGCAAGAAAATACAGTTTTGTTGTGTTTTTGCAAATTTCAGTAAAGCACTCCCAGGTCAGGATCATAGATACAAAGTACTGCTCCCTCTACTCTGCCCCAATTAATCTACCACAACCCCAGCCTTAGACCACTTCTTATTTCCCAAATCAGTCATCCTTTGGCCTCTCTGAGTGAATTGCCAATTTGGTGACCACTGGATTGTGGCTGTCCAAATTCATTAATTATGCAATGAGAAAAAGTTGCCCCCATCAATCTGGGCTGGATATGAACCCAGATCATACAGATGAAAAATCAGTGTCCAGCCCAAAACACCATCCTGCTTGCTCAGGGGTCAGTTACAGAGGTATGGAAGGAAGTGATGGGAACTCTGTGAGGAGCAGTGTCCAAGGATGGAGCTCAGAGATAAACACCATCAATTATTATTTTCCTGCTATTGACCTGTTGGAGGGTTATAGCTTTTTGGTGGACACCTCAGCTGTGCTCTCTACTGCCGAAGCCAAGTCATATTGTGAGGATTCCAGTTTGAGTAATTCAGGTTACTTTATTGAACAAAGAACTAGCAACATCATACTTAACATTTCCTAGTCATGCTGATGCACAGAAAGGAGACCACCATGTCTTATAAAGGTCAGAAAAGTGCTTCTCACCCACAACTGCCCTATTCCTGAACTTGGTGGTTTGTGCTATGAATTGGGGTTTTGGTCAATTCTGTTGGGTTTGGGGGTGTTAGTCAATTCTCTGTCTAGGTTTGGGAATAGGTTGATAGTCGATTCTGTGACTGGGTCTGGTTTGGTGTACTGGACAGTTATTTGATTGGGTGTGGTTTGGGGTGTTGGTACTGATTACCTGGCTCAGCTCAATAAAAAGCCAATTTATTTGCTGAATCTGTTGCAGAACCTTTCTTTCTGGTGCACTCACAAGATTCAATTATACGTTTAATGTCCTTCAAGTCCATTTTCATTTCCTCCATGCCATCATTCACAGTCTCCACTGCCTGTTGGATTCTCTCCTCCATTGAATGCAATGCTGTCAAATAAAAGGAAGCCAAGAGCCCTTAAGAAACGCAAATTTTTTGCATTTTATTCTCACGCCAGAACACTGAGAACACACAAAGCTGTTTGAGAAATAATCACACACACAAGCATCTCATTTCACTCTGACTTTCAAATGACACATCTTCTTGGAAGGAAGTTTGGCATGCTTTTATATTTGAGGTAGGAAGAAGTGTCAGAAGCCTGCCTCATATTTGTGAACAGATGAGAAAGGATTTTCCCAGCACCTTTTAACCCCATGAAAATGGTGCCCTGGTACAACAACAACTTATATTTATTGTGAGGGAATCTGTATTTAAATTCAGGGCTCCTGCTCAAGCACAGAGAGAGGCCGCACACATTCAGTTTGCAGCATTCTTCTGTCAGCTGCAGGGATCGGGCAGTGCGTCTGCATGGTGGTGCGACATGAAACAATGACCAAAGGACCTGTGGGTCATAGTGAATGGAAAGGCCCTGGTTAAGTAATAGGTTGTGATGATAAGACAGTGCTTATCAAACATGGCAGTCAAACTGTTAAGGTTCATTTCTCATGATTAATCAAAATTGATTACAAAATCGCAGCTCCATAAGTAAATGAGGCACCTTGTAACTCATGTGTTCATGCATTTTGTGATGAAAGTCCTGAGGAACAGAATACAACAGATAAAGGATTAGATCATTGTAATGTGAGTGATAACACACAGGACAAAGCTGTCATGTCCAAAGGCCAATTACACATAGTGGGTACTCAGGTGACATCTTTTCCAAAGGGGTCTACTGAATGACAATCGTGGGACAAGTTTAAATATTGTTGAATGTTCATGGACATGGCTGAGAAGTGAATCCATCGACTAGCAGAATGGGGTGAAGGAGTGGATCATAAAAAAGTGCAGTATATTTATATAAAGTCTGTCTTGAAGCAGCCCTTATGTTAGTAAATAAATGATCACATACCAGAGAAAGCCTCTCGGATAGTGCAAGAGGGCAATCTCACAGTAGCAGTCCTGACTGACAGAAAAGTGCAAGTAGAGGCTTGTAGCTTGAATAGATTCCTTCAATAGTTTGAGTGCAGGTGCTTGGTTCACTGTTTGTTGATGTTTCATTCTGAGCACTTTTTTTTTAAGCAGTTTTTGTCAGTGGTAGTTTGCCATTGCCTTCCACTCTCAAGGCAGGGCGAGGAGGCAAGACATAAGTGTAACTCAGCCAGAACAGGAATCAAACCCACAATGAATCGCACACTGGCACTAGAAACAGAAATCCTCATCATTGTGAAATTTTGGCAGTTGGCAATAAACTTGAGGATAAACTACTAAAAGAGGCAAAAGAAAGGGAATTAGATAGTTGGAAGGACTTTGGGGTTTTTCTGAACTACCAGATAAGCAGTAACCAGCTTTGTCACATAGGTGAATTTGTATTGACAAAGTCCTTGTGGATGGGACTTATAAGGCTAAAGTGAAGCTAGCTGTTAAAGGTTTTGAAGGGCGGCTGGACGGTGCAAGTCTTAGAGCGGTCTCTTCCACAGCTGGAAAAGTAGCTCTTTTAGCCATATATCCCTGGGAGAAGAGGTTAATTTACATAAAAGCCATGGACAGGATTTTCTGGCTCCACCTGCCGCCAGGATTGTCTGATCCTGCCGCAAGTCAATGGACATTTGGCTGGGCTGCCCCATTGCTCATGGTGGGTCCCACCATGGCAGGGCTGGAAAATCCTGGCCCATGTTTCTGCAGGATGACACTGTTCTGAAAACATCAAAAGAGGTAGCAGATGCAGAAGGGGAAGCTGTGGAAACTAAAAAAAAATACATCTATGATCTGAATGATGCTTCTAGGGCATTGCAATTTTTTGATGAGATCTGTTTTGCTGAAAATTGGACGCGCTCAACTAATAGCAGATCCCAGAATGTTTTAATAGTACCATTGAGAAAAACGTTCAGATACTTTCATGATGCTTGATGATGATTTCTTATGGATTGGCACTGTAGTATTTGAGAAATGTGTCATTAATAAGATTAGAGTTTAAAATTGGGTGTCAGACTTTTGGGCTTTGAAATATTTTAAATTTAGATATTAAGCAAAGTAGGTCTGAAATACCTATAAATCAACAATTCTGTCCATGAGAGAGTGTACTCCCCTCCCAGTTAGCCATACTACACCCTCACAAAATTTTGGTGTTATATCTAAAGAAGAGATAGCAATTGGGAAGCTTGATTGGTCAGCTAAACTGGTTAGCCCTCAGGCTAGATCAGATGCTAATTTTAAAGTGTTGGATTTGAGTATTAAGATGAAATACTCTAAAACTGCAAATGTTCTGAGGATAAATAAAGCTCTTTAAAAAAGACAATCTGGAGAGAAGCATACTTAAGTTCCTATCTTTATGTGACCTAATGAACAAGAAACAAATCATTTTCAGTGATGTTTCACATTCTAATCTACCTGACAGGTATTCTACTGAAGCTGGTTTCATAATTTTTCTGATGGGTGAAAATGGGAAATGTTGTCCTTTAGCTTGGAAGGCTAAGGAACTAAAATAGGGTTGTTGAAAGTACTTAGGCTGTTAAAATACTTTTTTGTAGATGCAGTAGATAAGGGATTCTATTTGTCAAATATTTTGAATGAGATTCTGTACAAGTGGTGTACTGAAGATAGTACACCCATTGAATGTTATGTAAATAATTGTTCCTTTGGGATAATGTACACTTTACAAAAAATGTGAGTGGGAAAAGGTTATGGATTGACATTGCTGGCTTGAAACAAATGCTGAGGAGAAAAAATCTCAAAAATTAAATAGGTGGATGCAAGTCATCAATTTCTGATCGTTTTGTGAAAATAAATGCACGTGCAAAGAAATTGTTCGGGGTCCTGGAGGAGGGCTGTCTCACAATATAAATCTTTGCACAGAATATGAAGTTATTTGATTTAATTTATTTTAAAATTTTAGTTGAACATATAAACTCTATTTTTTATTAAAAAGAGAATGGAATCAATTAATTGTATATTAATTGTACGTAGGTGGTGGACATTAACTGGTGATTCACTTGAATCACTATAAATACACACAGACTGACTCTGTGGTTGTTGGGTTAGGAGGTGTATACTTGCAATGTGTGACTCTGTAAATAAATATAAAAATGTGTTAAGATTGGCTCCAGTTCTATCCTTCACCAACTGGCTTTCTGGAATATAGCAGAGTTCATTTGTTTGAGCTTCAGGAGTACCTGAAATAAATATCGGCTTTAAACTGGTCCTTTAATAGTAAATTTGAAACTCATCCCTTAAGAGAGCAACATGTGGAATTAGCCATTCCATGCTGCCAGAACTATTCAAGTCAAACAACTGAACTTAGCTGTGAAAGAAATATAAAGGTGATTCAGAATGAAGTGGACAGTCAGAGTGGTAGTGCGAATCACCAAAACTTCAGGTGCCAAATTGCAAAGGCTTGTCATTTTAAATTGAAGGATATGATAAGGTATGACTGTGGAATTGAAATCAACCAGAAAAAGGTAGGCTGAATGCATCAGGGTAGGGGTTTTCCTCCATGTTAGTAGATGCAGAAGCAGTATGCCACTGCTCCTCACACCAATAAAAACAAACTCCTTTCCTCTGCCATGTTAGACTGCTGTAAATGCATTTCAGTGCAATCATTCTGAATGTTTCTTACAATGCTTACTTTTCTCAAATACCTCCTAATAATCTTGGTGTCAAATCAAAACCAAACGAGCAAATTAAAAACCATCCACATACCTTCTTCCAACTTCTTTGCCACCTTATCCAGATGTATCTGATCTTCCTCTGTGTCTTGCTCATCATCTTTCTTCCTTTGCTTGCCCTTAAACATACTCAACAGCACTTTAGTTTGTTCGGTCTGCAAGGCCAGATCCAGGGCTATAGCAGCATCACTTAGTCGCTCATTGAGATGACTGAAGTCTTCCTTGATCTCATAAGCCTTGAAGACCTTGGAGAATCTGTGCTTATTGGTGAAAGACTCAACAAAATCCTTTGCCCTCTCCAGAATCCCCACCATCTCCTTCAGAACCTTTGCCACAGTCAGGTCTTCACCCTCGATGGCCTTCACAGGTTCCAAGAGGTATTTGATCCGAACCGTCAGGCGCTGGCATCGCTTGTGATTCATTTTTACCTCATTGCAGAGCGAGTAAATAACCTTAGCCACACTAAGAACCTTATCAATGCATTCCATACTGATATCTGCAATGACAGAAAATCATCAGCTGTACCTTATCACTCGGAATGGACTGAATGTTAAATGTATGCCACCCTGAATAACAAGGGATGGGCTGGACCTGATGGTGCCCCCACCTACCCCAACCCACTGCCACCACCCCACCCCAGTCAATCATGAACTAGCTGTTGCAATCTGGGCAAGAACATGGTTTAATTTAGTGTCACTTATTGGAGTTGGCCCGTTCCTCAGGTTACACACCCCTACAAAGACAAGGGTGGGGAGTTGTTGGTGAGGGAGAGGTGGAAAATGTATTTGTTTTTCCAAAGGCTACTAATTTCCATATTAGTATTAATAGACACACAAATGGAGCAAAGCACTCTGCTTGCAACTTTGTTCTTCAACTCCAGCTTCCATTATTGCAGAATTATAGAATCTCACAGCACAGGAGGAGGCCATTATGCTTCATGCCAGCAGAGAATCAACCTAAAATAGTAAGCCTCTGCTCTTCAAAATGATAATACCCGTGACAGTTTCCTAGGTGATTTATTGGTTAATTACACCATGTGGTGTGGTGTGGTACGAAACGAGGCATCGAGGAGAATAATCAGCCAGGGCTCCTGTTCTTGATGGATGCCAATTGTCGGCCGCTGGAACGTTGTCTTTGGTCACTAGATGAAGCCAATTCACACAACTAACTGACACTGACTGCCTATACTCACTAATGACAGAGGGTGGATTGGGTGAGATGCCCCTCACATAGAATCATACCCCAGTGCCTAAAGCAGTGGTCGGAAAGTGGATAAAATTCAAACAATTTCAACAATTAGAATATTACCAAGTATTTACAACACAGAAATAGGCTATTCCCCCCAACAGGTCCATACCATTATTTATGTTCCACACGAGCCTCCTTTCACCCATTTTCATCTAACCCACTGACAAAACCTTGAATTCCTTTCTGCCTCATGTGCTGATTGAACTTTCCTTTAAATGCATTTATGTTCCCTGTTAATTTTCTGACAAATATTGAAGCAAAGTAATTATTTAATATAAAACAAAAACAGAATTACCTGGAAAAACTCAGCAGGTCTGGCAGCATCATTTCTGACATTTGTCTCTGAAGCTCATTGTTAGCAATTGGACTAAAGCATTATTGGCTGATATGGAACAGCACCAATTGTCCTGGCCCTATCATGAAGCATGTTGGATTCCCAACACCAGTTGTTACCACGGAAACTCTTTAAACCTGAGGTCACTGGAAATCCTGTTAAGCTCTTGTTTAACCATATGGGGTTAGCAATGGAGTGTCTCTCTTTCCCCTTCTATCAGCTCTCCTGCCTGATTGGTCTCGCCTGCATCTCCACAATAAAACAACTAAAGCATTCAGCCCAGAGGCCTACTTATTGGCTGAGAACTATGCAGAAACTATAGCCATTACCTACACTGATCTTATTGATCAAGTTTCATTCATCCACAGTATCAAAAACAAAAGATAACATGATGTTCCACTAATAGTTCAGACAGTTAATAACTGGGGGCAGGATGGAGTGCATAGGACTCACCCAACTGCCTTCTTCTCCTCCACCAAATTGTGCATGTCAGGTAACCTTGAAGAGAGATCAGTAGTGTCCATCAGCACATTTGACTGGTGGGTACGACTGGATATGGATTGCCTATAGATGGGCAAAGTAATCTCATGATTTCAATATATTTTGCCTTGTTTGGGCCAACTTGTGTATTAATGATGTTCTCTTCTAATCAGGAAGGGCAATTATAGAATGTATGCCTTTGTTAGAGGCACTAGGTTAACCGGAGGACCACCTTACTTGAAAAGATTTTCAGTGAGCTGATCCAGCGATTTGATAATGTATATGGCACACATAAAGAGGATCCTGAGTTCAATTACCCCATCTGTGCTGAGTTAAACAATCTCAAGCAGAGTGCAATGCTGCTTGTTCCTAATCACTATGTCGAGTGACCCTGTTTGACAGTGCCTGCATGAGGACCCTAGCTGAGGGCAAGATCAAACTCTATCACAGTCAAACAAACTGTCAAGATTTATTAAGTACTCATGCTTAACAATTAATTGCCACTCAGACAATGTACTGGAGAAGAGTGGTTAAAAACAACATATAATGGTAACCCTGCCCATCAAGGGCTCAAAGGTACAGAGGGCGAACAGGAAAATAGGAACAGGCCAGGTAGCTCCTGTGAGAAAAACAAATCTTTGGCACAGAGGTGTTAGGTCATGACTTGTTTTTATGTTGAACCATACTATGGGGCAGGAGCTGGAAACCGAAGCCTGTCCATACACTCAGCTCAGTTTCTATCAGCCTTGGCTCATTGCTGCACTCTTGATTTTGAGTGAAAAGGTCATGGATTCAGGTTTCACTCCACAGACTTGAACACAAAGCTTAGAATGACATTTCAGTGCAGTGGTAGACAGGGCTGCACCATCAGAGATGCTATCTTTCAAGTAATACATTAAACTGAGGCCTCCCTTTGCCCTCTTGGGTACAATCCCTTGGCAATATTCAAAGAAGAGCAAAATGTTCTCCCTGTCTCCTAGTCAACATTTATTCCTGAACCAACACCTAAACAAAGATGGTCAGGTCATTTATTTCATTTCTGTTTGTGGGACCTTGCTGTGCACAAATAGGCTACTGTGTTTTTTAAATCGTAACATGAAACCAAGGTTTAGAATGTTAAATTATGAGCTAAGCTTTATATTGGATTGTATTTCCTTGAGCATAGAAGATCGAGGTGGTGATCTAATTGAGTTTAAAATGTTAGAAGGATTTGACAGGGTAGATACAGGGAAACTATTTCTTTGGTGAGGGGAACAAAAATAAGGGATCATAGTCTTAAAATTAGAGCTAGGCCATTCAAGAGTGAAATCAAGAAGCATTTTTTCGCATAAGAGGTGGTGGAAATCTGTATTCTCTCCCTCAAAATGCTGTAGACACTGGGGCAATTGGAGCTTTTGAGACTGAGATCAAAAGACCTTTGTTAGGTAAGGGTACAAGGGATATGGATCTAATTTATGGAAGTGAAGTTGCGGTGCGGATCAGCAATGATCTGGTCAAATGGTGGTGCCGGCCTGAGGGCTGAATAGCCTACTTCTATGTGATCCCAGCTGATGTTACTGCTGGACAAGTCAGATACCAGGGTGGAACCAGGCTTGATAGATCCTAACTTTTATTTTTTGTTTAGAAACATAGAGAGTGGCTAGTGAACAGAGCCACAGGAGTCAGCTGATGAACTTCTAACAAAAGAATAAAACATTTATTTAACAAGAAAAGATGAACTATTTTACAATACTCCTTCACCCACACCAATACCTTTACAGATATATTCAGATTTGTAAGGATAACACATATTACTAAAGCTATCTTATACTCTGATGTTCACAGTAAGCACACAGTCCATGTAAATCAATAGGTGACCTGTGGGCAGGCACACTACACTCTGAAACCAAGTGACAGATGCCACCCCAAATGGATGCTATGGATCTCCCATCAACTCCCCCCAGACGCTTGTCACACCTTGAGACAAACAGCCTCACTGAACTCAGTGTTTAACACGAGGGTTTCCAATCTCCACTCACGAAGAACCCATTTTGGTTCTAAACAATGCTTTCTCTCTGATTCCTTCCTCAAGGGTCCACCTCCAGGATTTCGAACTCTCCTTTCACGTTTCCACTCCCCTGGATCGTCACATACATTCAAGCTTTGCCTTCCACACACTCTCTCTCAGATACTCAGCCATGCCAACAAGACACCACTGCTTCAAATGTCCTTGTAAGGAGTCACCAACTTTTGGATGTCTCCTTGGATTTTCTGGCTTCTAACTCTGCAAGCTGCAGCTTTCTCTCTTTAATTCAGAGCCTTTTCCTCTGCTCCTTACTTTCACTAAACAGGATCTTGTTCCAGATTCCTGTCCTTGTCCTTTGACTTAACTTAAAGGTCTTCTAGGGGCCTTTCTCTTTTCCTTTAGGACCTGTTCCCTGCAGTTCCATCTCCCAGTAGACAACTGACAACTTGGTATGTCCCTTGAGATCCAGAACTCAATCAATATTCACTGTTACTTTAACTTTAGCAACTCATTTAAGATTCTTAGACTTATTTCTCTCAGCAATCTGCTAGTATGCCCAGCTAGAGAGAAATTTAAAATGTTTCCTTCACCTTAGAGCACAATCACAAACTGAAATCAAACTGCTTTCTGTTTCTCTGTGTCTGTGGGCCCCCCATTGCTAGGCAACAGCCAGTTTTTCTACTTAAAGAGTCATAAAACCTCAATAGAATGCAGGTATATAAACAAACCCATAGATTTGCAGGCAACATTCTTTAGCATGAAACTAGACCCAGGTTTCACCCCTTTAACCCACAAATAAAACATGTAACTTGCTAAAATGTAAAGCTAATACTTAAACTTAAAGCTATAACTTAATTCCTAACACCTACAACTACAAATACAGCTTTCTTTAACTATACTTAGTTCATAACATATGCTTAAACCCATGTAATAGTAACTAGACTTCAAAAATAGTTAATTAGCCTGAGACATCCTGACATTGTGAAAGGTACTATTAGGCTCTTTCTTTGTTTCTTCTCTTTAGGTAAGGACATTTTGGATTTGAGTGCCATTTCAGTCATTCCAATTCATCGTCTATGCTGGTACTTCAGTGGTGTGTGCAGTAACTGTGCTTTGTACAAAGTGTTAAGATGAGGTTCTGTCTGTGTCAAAAATAAAAACAAAAAAACTGCGGATGCTGGAAATCCAAAACAAAAACAGAATTACCTGGAAAAACTCAGCAGGTCTGGCAGCATCGGCGGAGAAGAAGAGAGTTGACGTTTCGAGTCCTCATGACCCTTCGACAGAACTTGAGTTCGAGTCCAAGAAAGAGTTGAAATATAAGCTGGTTTAAGGTGTGTGTGTGGGGGGCGGAGAGATAGAGAGAGAGAGAGGTGGAGGTGGGGAGGGGGGTATGGTTGTAGGGACAAACAAGCAGTGATAGAAGCAGATCATCAAAAGATGTCAACGACAATAGTACAATAGAACACATAGGTGTTAAAGTTAAAGTTGGTGATATTATCTAAACGAATGTGCTAATTAAGAATGGATGGTAGGGCACTCAAGGTATAGCTCTATTGGGGTTTTTTTTTATAATGGAAATAGGTGGGAAAAGGAAAATCTTTATAATTTATTGGAAAAAAAGGAAAGGGGAAACAGAAAGGGGGTGGGGATGGGGGAGGGAGCTCACGACCTAAAGTTGTTGAATTCAATATTCAGTCCGGAAGGTTGTAAAGTCCCTAGTCGGAAGATGAGGTGTTGTTCCTCCAGTTTGCGTTGGGCTTCACTGGAACAACGCAGCAAGCCAAGGACAGACATGTGGGCAAGAGAGCAGGGTGGAGTGTTAAAATGGCAAGCGACAGGGAGGTTTGGGTCATTCTTGCGGACAGACCGCAGGTGTTCTGCAAAGCGGTTGCCCAGTTTACGTTTGGTCTCTCCAATGTAGAGGAGACCACATTGGGAGCAACGAATGCAGTAGACTAAGTTGGGGGAAATGCAAGTGAAATGCTGCTTCACTTGAAAGGAGTGTTTGGGTCCTTGGACGGTGAGGAGAGAGGAAGTGAAGGGGCAGGTGTTGCATCTTTTGCGTGGGCATGGGGTGGTGCCATAGGAAGGGGTTGAGGAGTAGGGGGTGATGGAGGAGTGGACCAGGGTGTCCCAGCAGCAGACTCCCTAGAATACAGTGGAAACGCTTTAGGAATTTCCTCAATGCATCCCTGAAGAGGTCAACCATACCCGCTGACTCATGGGAGATCCTGGCTTGTGACCGACCAAAATAAAGAAGGCTCATTCGGGAGAGCACCAAACATATCGAGACAGTTTGTCACGAACGTGCAGAGGTAAAATCAAGGCATTGGAGAGAGTGCACAATCCTCCAAACAACCCATCTACCTATTCTGTCAAGCACCACCTGCCCCAAATGTGGCAGAGTCTGCAGGTCATGCATTGAGCTTTTCAGCCATCTCGGAACCCATTGAACTGGAGTGGAAGCAAGTCATCCTCGATCCCAAGGGACTGCCTAAGAAGGAAATCTCAATACGTAGCTAAAAAGTCAATGTTACATAAAATTACAAAGAATTTACAGAAACAGAGCATTCAGCCCAATTGGTCTGTGCCAGTGTTTATGTTCCACACAAGCCTCCTTCCACCCTACTTCATCTCAGCACTGCTTTCTATTTTTTTTTCTGCTCAAATAATTAATCTGCTTTCCCTTAATTGCATCTATACTGTTCGCTTCCATGTGATAGTGAGTTCCAAATTCTAACCACTCTCTGGACAAAGAAGTTCTCTTAATTCCTTATTTGATTTTTTTTTAGCGACTGCCTTATATTTATGGCCCCTACTTTTGGATTCCCCGAGAAGTGGACACAACTTCTCCACATTAATCTTATCAAACCTTACATAATTTTAAAGACACCAACAACTTATATTTATATTGCACCTTTAAAGTAATAAAAAAACCTATGACGTTTCACAGAAGTGTTACAAAGCAAAAGTTAACTCCAAGCCATATAAGGAGATACTAGGACAGATGGTTAAATGTTTGTTCAAAGTGGTAAGTTTTAAGGAACATCTTAAAAGAAAGGCAGAGAGGTTTAGGGACAGAATTTTGGAACCTGGAGCCCAAGGCAGCTGAAAACATGGCCTTGAGTGGTGCAGCGATTAAAATCAGGGATATTCAAGAGGACAGGATTAGATAAGCACATGTATCTCGGAAGATTTTGGGAATCAAAGAGATCAAGGATGTGGGGAGGGGCAAGACATGCTTCAAATAGATGAATTAGAAAACACGCATCAGAATTTTAAAATTGAGGTGTTGCTTAAACTCTATCAGATCAGTCTTCTCTTTTCTTGTTCCAAAATTCCATCCTTAAAACTCTCCGATTTTCTGCTTATTTTCCTCTTTTAAGATGCTCCTTAAAACCTAACATTTTGACCAAGATTTTAGCCATCTATCCTAATATCTGCTTATGTAGCATGGAATTAAATTTTGCTTTATAATGCTCCTCTGAAGCATCATATAATGTTTTATTATGTTAAAGCTGCTATATAAATACAAGTTGTTGTTGTCATTGTCTTTAAAATTCCGAAAAGGTTTGATAAGGTGGAGAAGATGTGCCCACTTGTGGCGAAATCCAAAACTATGGGCAATAAATATAAGAAATTCGCTAAAAAATAAAACAAGGAATGCAGGAGAAACTTCCTTGCCCAGAGTGGTTAAAATGTGCTGCATCACTTTTGCATTATGTCATTGCATGGAAAGTGGCCCAATGGATTTGCGAACACTTTTCTCCCTCAAAAAAAATCCCCAAAAATGGTTTGATGATTTTTCCATTTCAATGGTGTTCTCTTTTTTTTTGTATAATGTCCTTTTTTATAATGACCTGGCCAATCCCTTAACAAACATCATTTTCTGGCCATTTAACTCATTGTTGTTTCAGGCAACTAGTTGGGTGCAAATTCAATGCTGCATTTATCTACATCAGTGATTCTCAAACCTGGGATCTCAAACTCCCATGGGGGCCATGAAGACTTTCCAGGGAATCTGTGAAATAAGTGGAAGCAATGATTGGCGACATCATGTGGTGATTGGATGAAGATCGCTTTAGTCATTAGCAGCACATTTGCGAGCCTCTTAGTTATTGCTGATAATTGCGAGCAAACCAGTGACTGCCCATCACTCCCACAAGTGTCTCTTCACTTCCAAGCCTCATCATAGAGGCAGGAACCCTCACAACATTTAAGAAGTGTTTAGATGAGCACTTGAAATGCCATAGCATGCAGGGCATTGGGTCAAGTGCTGGAAAATGGGTTTAGAATAGATAGGTGCTTGATAGTCGGCACACACACGATGGGCCAAAGGCCTGTTTCTGTGCTGTATAACTCTATGACTCCTTGACACTCATGCAAGAATTTTTCAAAAGCTCACAAACATGCTGCTAATGACTGACATGATCCTCAACCAATCGTCCTGTTAGTGAACCAAAGAAAAGTTAGGGACTTTTTTCTTTAAAGTTTTTTTTCCATGAAATCTTGCCATTTGGCATGAGTGATGGAAAAACAAAATAAGCAAAAAAAGATTTGGCCATGGCAGCTGAGACAGCAGAAAAATATCTCTTCCAAAATACAGAACATCTAAAGCAGCCGGTCAAGGACTTCAAACTAGTCTGGAGTTAGACCACACGCTATAAGTTTAAATTGATGTCTTACATTAAGTATTACAATTTAGATAGGGAATCTGATTACCAATCCATTTGAAAAAAGGTCCTCAAAACATGTGGGAACTACTGGTGCACACTGCAACAGTGACTGTGCTTCAAAAGTACTTAATTGACTGCAAAGCACTTTGGGATGACCTGAGGTTGTGAATGGAGCTATATGATTGCAATTCTTCCTACTTTTCTACTCCCAACCCTGATTTTCCTTGTGGGAATCAGGCACTCTTCAGTACCTTCACCAAGAGGGCATTCTTCATGTGTGAAGAAAAGAGCCTGCATTTGTGTAGCGTCTTTCATGGTTTCAGGCTGTCACAAAGTGCTTTACAGTTAATTAAGTACATTCGAGGTGTTTTCACTGTTGTAATGTGGGAAAACATGGCAGCTAATGTGTAATCAGCATGGTCTCATCAGAAGGTAGTGACCAAATGATCTGTTTTAGGTGTTGGTTGAGGGATAAATGTTGACAGAAACACCAGAGGAACTCCTCTGTCAATACCCTGACTTCAGACCTCAAATGGGAAATCCCACTTGGCCTTGTGAGGGGTGGAACCTCCATTTATCCTTTACAAACCCAGCCAAGTCTGAGAGGGAGACCCAATGCTCGGTGTCCCCACTTTACCTCATAAGGGACCTAGCAAAAGATTGGAGGCTGGTGGGCCAAGTCAGATCAGATGTATCGGCCTTCATAAGTGTAACCACTGGGTGATCTAAGCCAAGAACATAGTCTGGATCCTTGAAGATATAGAAATTTATATTTATATTGGCCTCTTTACATTGGGGCTGCAGGGATGATAGAATGAATGGTCTCTGGGAAAGGGGCCAGCATCATTCCTGATAGTTGACAGATGTACCCATAGTGCAGGTGCCTGTACATCCCCTAAAAATAAAATGCCCTTCCCACCTCCAAAACATCCTGGGGGTTTCCCTGAAGGGCATCAGTGGGCGCAGTGTCAATGTAACTGGTAGGATTGTGATCAGTTGATCAGGGGATCAGTTGTATAGTTACCCAAGAGTTGGGAGGTGGGGAATCGAAACACAAGAAGATCAGCCATGGTCTTGTTGAATGGCAGGGCGGGCTCATGGGGCTGAATGGTCTACTCCTGTTTCCATTTCTTTTGTTCTTATTCTAGTTGGTAGAGAATTACACTTGGTAAAGTGCCAGATAACAAAAATTACTGTAATTCTTTAAATCTAATTTCAATTTAATGAGGCATCAGGCACAGTATTGAAGTGGAAAGAACTTGGGAGGAGGAGTAGGCCATTCAGCCCCTTGAGCCTGTTTTGCCATTCTAGTACATCATGGCTGTTCAGTACTTCAATACAACTGATATATTCATCTAATAAAAAACTGTTGACCTCAGTTTTGAAAATTTCAATTGACCCAGCACTCAGAGCCTTTGGGGGAGAAATTTTCAGATTTCCACTCACCTTTGTGTGAGAAAAGTGCACCTGAACTTTACTGCTAAATGGCACAACTCTAATTTTAAATCATGCCTCCTTGTTTCAAATTCCCTCACCAGAGGAAATAGTTTCTCTGTATCTATATTACCAAATCCCTTTATCATTTTAAATACCTCAGTTAGATCAACCTTCTAAACTCACAGGAATACAATCTAACTTTAAACTGCCCTCATAATTTAACACTTTAAGATAATTTTTTATACCAATCTGCTAGCTTTTCGCAATTTGTGTACATGGATATGAAAATCCATTTGTTTTTACATAGCTCCAAGATTCTCCCCATTTAAGGAATTATTCTGCTTTATCTCAGTCAGATACAAAGTGGATTACCTCACACATCCCCACACTGAATCGCATCTGCCATAGTTTATGTCCCCTCATTTGCTTTGTCAATGCCCCTTTGTAACATGCTGCACTTAACTACACAACTGTGTTTTCTAACTTAGTGTCATCGACAAGCTTCTTTGAAAAGCTATGGAGAATGTTAAGTGTGTAAGGGGGTAGGGTGCGTAAGATAAGTGGGTAAGGGGGTAGGGTGGGTAAATGGGTATGGGGTAGGGTGGGTAAAGTAAGTGGGTAAGTCAGTGAGGGGGTAATGTGGGTGAAGTCATAGGGTGACAGCTGGGTAGGATGGTGAGGTCGGGTTAGGTCGGGACGAGGGGTGGTCAAGGTGTCCCGGGGCCACTTGGGGGGGGGGGGGGGGGGGTGGTCGGTAGGGCACGGTTGGGGGTCTGGGAGAGAGTCAGGTGGTAAGGTCAGCTCAGACTGAGTCAGGGGCAGGGGAAGTCGGGGATTTGAAGGGTAGTCGTGGGGTTGAGGGGAGAACTGGGGGGGGGGGGGGGGGGGGGGGTGGAGGGGTCAGTTGTATCATTACCCAAGAGTTAGATTTGGATTTTTCTGTCTTAACATTTCCTGGGTAATTATCCAGGTAAGTAAGTCGGATCCGTCCTCAGTCTCCGACTCTAACTCGGACCTGGCACTTAAAACTTTAAACAACGGATGCTGAGCACATGCTTCAGAACAAAATAGCGTCAACAGTGGACCTTCAATATGCTCAGGTGTTTTAGTGAAGGACTGAAGGAGTAGCAGCTCTTTATGATGTTGAAACTTTGACCTTCTTTTCATCTCAGGCACCTTCTTTCAAAGCTGGCAGGCCCAAGACTCTCCTGAAAACTCAACCGTCTGCTCATCCGTGCATTGGTAGCACATAATCTTTCATCATTTGACCTCCTACCTCCAGCTGCCTCACCCAGTCTTCCCCCTTCCCATCTGTAAATTAACCACGCAAACTCTTTAAGCATTCGAGCCTTTCCACCTCACCCCCACCATCTCCAATGTTTTTATACCGAATGAGTAAAGTTGAAAGAAAATGAACCAATAACAGGCATTATTCTAATACCCGTGTTTTTTTTTTCTCTTTCTCTTTCCTGTGTTGCGCCCAGCAATGTCCAGGTGATTGATCTTCCAATTCCTGGAGACTCCCAGGGTAATTCCAGTGTGTGGAGGGGATGAAGGTTCACAATTTGGATCCAAGTCCCTGACCTGATTTGAGAGAATGAAGGGAAGTCCCAGCCGCCTCCGAGTCACTTTGTGCACCCCGCGCCTCCCCCCGCTATCCCACAAACCCCGAGTTTGGAAATGTTTTGAGCTGTTTCCAGACTCGACACAAAAAAGGACCAAGGAGCGAGTCCAGCCTGGGCTAATCTAAGTAAAATTAGAGAAAGGTACCCAGGCACCAGGATGCCGATAAAGGACCAGTTACCTGTTGGAAGGCTGATTCGACTTCTGTCTGGGCAATTTATTGCGACAAACTTACCAATTCACTCCGTTCCCCTTGCAACAGTTAGTGAACTTGCTGAAAATTTCTATTCCAAATTCCCAAGCGCACTGCACTGCTTTCGATTCCTCTTTTCTTCTTCTCTACGTCACAGTCACTTTCCAGAACTTTATTTTTCTCTCTCTGACACTGGATTGGTTGCAGAACACTTCCTTCCGAATCATCTAGCCGCTCCCCCATCTCCTCCAGAATTTGATCTGTCAACCTGCCAGTGTAGGGGCTGGGGATGTTAAAACGCGGCTGCCAACCATGGTGACCGGTGGCACAAACTTAAAGAACACAACACTTTGTTACGCAAACAAATAAAGCAAGCACACACACACACACACAAAGCCAAACGACACAAAAATTGACCAACAGGCAAACAATATACTTAAAAGATATACGGTACAAATATACATGCCCAGATTCACACACGGTACAAAAATGGAAAGACAACACAAACACTCAAAAGGCACAAAAACAGAAAATGTTGGAACTACTCATCGGATCAGGCAGGGGAGAAAAACAGAGTTAACCTTTCAAGTCCATGACCTTTCATCAAACTTGAAACGTTAACTCTGACTCAGGACTACCGATCTCCAGGGAGTCGTACTCCGGAGGTACTGGGGGACCCCTTGGAAGTCCCCATGCAAGGTCTGCACGGAAATTGCCGGCGACGTTTAAACTTCCGATGGACAATCAGCCTGAGCTGGGAAGCACCCAATATTCCAATTTAAATCAGAGATTTCGGATGGTTAGGACTCTCTTAGCAAAATAGTTACCAGGAAAATTTAGAAGGATTAAAACCACTTCAAACTCCTGGGTAACTATAATACTAACCACTGCCCCACCCCAAACCACCCCCCCCCCCCCCAGTCCACAACGAATACCGTTCCATCCCCCTCCTACCCCCACCCCTGCCAACCGGAACCCTCAGCTACCCTCCAATTCGCCTTCCATCCTCCCACCCCCATGACTAATCCCCACAGGCTACTCCCAACAACCCCCCCGCCCCCCCAACTACCCCCTGACTAGCCACCCACCACCCACCCCCGACTAGCACTGCAGGAACTCAGGAGCCAGGCATGCTGCATATTTCTCACCAGGTCCAGATTGGAAGGTTGTGCAAGAAATGTGCAGCTCCCAACTGAGGAAATTGAAAAGGTGAGGAGTGACAATCCAACAGTGATTGCCACTCCTCAGGAGTTCTGCCCCTCAATTTTCTCTACACAGACGCTGACTGACCTGCCGAGTAGTTCCAGGATTTTCTGCTTTTATTTCTGATTATTTATCTGTATATTTACAATCTACATTAATGACTTGGATGAAGGGACTGAGTGCATTGTAGCCAAAATTGCTGACGATACAAAAATAGGTTGGAAAGTAAGTTGTGAGGATACAAAGAGTCTGCAAAGGGATACAGATAGGCTACCTGAGTGGTCAAAATTTTTGCAGATGGAATATATTGTACGAAAATGTAAGTTTGTCCACTTTGGGAGGAAGAATAGAAAATCAGGATAATATTTAAATGGAGAGAGACTACAAAATGTGGGCATGGAGAGGGATCTGGGTGTCTTGCATGAACCACAAAAAATTAGCATGCAGGTACAGCAAGTAATTAGGAAGGCAAATGAATGTTGGCCTTTATTGCAAGGGGATGGAGTATAAAGCAGGGAAGTCTTGTTACAATTGTACAGAGCATTACGGAGATGCTGAGACTGCACTTAGTGTACTCGTGAACTAGTGCACCAAGTGAAGGGGTTGTTTTAGGATGAAAGGTTGACCACGTTAGGCCTATACTCATTGGAGTTCAGAAGAATAAGAGGTGATCATATTGAAACATATAAGATTCTGAGGGGCTTGACAGGGTAGATGCTGAGAGGATCTTTCCCTTGTGGGGGACCCGAGTACTTGGGGGCACAGTTTCAAAATAAGGGGACTCCCACTTAAGATGGAGATGAGGAGGAATTTCTTCACTCAGAGGGACATTAATCTTGGAATTTTCTTTCCCAGAGGCTGGGTCATTGGATATATTCAAAGCTGAGTTAGACAAATTTTTGATCTACAAAGGAGTCAAGGGTTATAGGGGGCAAGCAGGAAAGTGGAGTTGAGGCCACAGTCAGATCAGCCATGATCTTTTGAATGGCAGAGCAGGCCTGAAGGACCAAATAACCTACCCTTGCTACCATTTTTTGTGTTCACTCAAAATACATACTGTAAAATCACATCCACAAACTCACACAGCTTACATTCAAATAGGCTCAGACATCAGTATCAATAGATTCAAAGACATACACTGTAAACACAAAGGCCAGGATTTTCTGGCCCCGTTGTGGATGGCTTGAGAGGCAATGGGGAGGAATGAGGGGTGGTGGGTGGGTAGAATTGTGTGAGATGGCATCAGAGCAACCCCAGATACAAATTTCATGAGGAGTAGAAGGCATCTCTTGTGGGAACGGCACACAATTCTGAAAAATGGGTACAAGAGACACTTGAAGTGCCAGCTGAACAGGTTTTTACAGAGCCGTTGCAATTTTTCAAGAAGTGCTTGGGGGCCACAGGGTGTCAGAGCCCCAGTAGTTATCAGGGTGGCAAAGAGATGGCAAGTCAGGTCAGTGCAGAATTCAGCAGCCATTGGGTGAGGCAGCATGCCCTCACAGAAAGGCTAGGGCATGGTGTCCATAGCATATTGCAGTGAGGAGGAAGAGTTCAGGTGGCAGGGTTTTGGGGTCGAGCCTCCATGTAGCCATCTGGCTAGTAGCACCTGGGTGGATTGAAAAGGGGCTGGGATGGGGTGATTAGTGGAAACATCTGTTGGCCCTTGAGACCAACAGAGCCCACCTACCATGGGCATTGTCGACTCAGGAGGCAGGTCTTCCAGGGAGGAGGAGAACCTGAGAGGGGAGGACCTGACGCTACAGTGATCCAGACAGCAGCAACTGAAATGCCACCTTCTGAGGCAGCCCTGAAGTGGGAAGCAGCAGAAGGCCGCAGAGGGGAACACAAGCAGACTCCAGCATGGAGAAGAAGGCATTCTGCAGCAAGGGTGTACAGACAAAGGATGAGCTACCTGTAGATGCTGAAGCAGCAGCATTGACAAAGACTGCAACTCTCTCAAGAGAATATCACAGATCATTGTACCATGATGATGAATGAGCTGAGCCCCACTGGTATTGGTAATCTGATGCCAGTGTCAGTGATGGTCATTGTAGCCTTTAATTTTTAAAGCCACTAGTTACTTCCAGGGGCCCACTGGGGACACGTGTGGCATCTCCCAATCAGCAGCACATCATTGCACCAAGATAGTGATGCATACCTTTTTTAAGAGGGCCAGCCAATACATCCATTATCGTGCCGAGCCGCACAGTTTTACGATGAGGATGGGAGAAGTGCGCGAATTATCAAGCCCCACTACTCCACAGGCTGTACTATAAATTTAAATGTTTAATTTTCTCTCCAAAATGGCCAACTTTTTACATGTACCTCAAGTGCCCAGAAGAAAAGAGACTCTGACCAGGCTTCTTTCAAAAACTCAGAATGATTAAATTATTTTAAAACAAAACTTCTTTAACAGGTTGCAAGTACTGGTTAACACACAATTGTAATTGGGAAATATGACTATCTATCTCTCCCCAAAGAATTCCTCCAGCGCACACACAGACACACACACAGACAAACAAAGGACAAACAGATAGAGTCTCTCTCTGCAGAGATGGGCTTTATAAAATAAAGAATAAAGTCCACAGGGTCTCGGCGCTGTCAACCTGGAGTTCTCTTGTGTGAAGACAGGCTGCTGGTCCTGGTGGAGGTCTGGATGTTCTCATCACTGGTCTCAGTTTTGCAGGCCCAAATGCAGACTGGTTACACTCAGATGAGGGTTCTCTGGCTACAGGTTGATAGCCATACACAAGTTTAGGCAAGGTAGAGAGAGGGAGCCAGTCAAAGTAGCCTTCTTTCCTCATCTCTCGGATGGAAACAGAGGAAGAATACACCAACCACGTGGTGACCCAAGCCACGATTGTGCAGACATTAGCTCTCCTGAATATGAGATTGTCCCAGTGGTGCACTTCAGTGTGTCACAGCAAGGGTCCTCGATTGTGGACCTAGCCAGTGAGGATATAATGAGGATACAGAGGCATCCTCAGATGAGGAGGATGATTAGAAACTGTCAGATTATTCTTTAAAATCATACCATTAACATTTTTTTAAGGAAGTATATATGTAAAATGGCATCACCTACAATAAAACCTTACATCATACCCTGTAGTGACTGCAGATTGCATTCTAACGTACACCATGCAACAGTTAGTCATCTCATGTAGTTGTTCAAAAAAAATGAAAGCAGGTCCATCCAAACTGTTCCAAAATGGGCTGCAATCTTCAAATGATATTTACAACAACTTATTCTCATACTCCCCCTTTTCAGTCCATGTGTAGAGCATTCTAGAAGGTACCAAGTCACTTCCTCTCATGTCAAATCCTCTGTTAATAACAAAATTTTTTTCCCCTCAAATGTATTTTGTAAAGTGAATCTGTTTGATATTGATCTTTATAAACATCCAACAGATGAGAGAGAGATTGCAGCACTCATGGTCTGAATGGACTCCTCCACTGTCTAAGCCAGGGTGCGGATACCCTCAGGAAGATCTGCCAGATCTTCAGGAATCTCAGCACTTGCTGCCTTATTGACAACTCCAGAGGCACGTCATCAGCATGGGGCTGATCCCACACTTCTCTGTGTGTCCGTGTTCTGAGCTGTCACAGCCTCTGACAGCTGGTCAGGCACATGTGTGGCACTCTCACCAGATTGTGATCCTGAATCTAGGCATGAACATGTACCCTGCAATGTGCAAGTGTCTGCGCTGGTGAGAGGTGCAAGGAAGTAATGTAATGCTGGACCCTCTGAGTGCTTTTGCCCATGCAGATAGGTGCAGGAGCCTGGACTTACAACGCAGGTAAATGGCTATAGTGGAGGGTGAAGGTGGATCTTTATTTGACTTGAAGGATGATGTGAGAAGGGCTATCTGAATCATATATGTATGAGCACCTCTCCAGCTGTCCTTTTGCCTTCCATGCGGTCCTTCATGTCTTTCAGGATGCTGCAGCTGATTGTCTTCTTCCTCATCATCCTCCTCATCCCCATCCTCTCAGGCTAGTTCAAGGATCCCCTGCACTACTTGCCTTCTTATTTCTGCATTCCTGTCTTACCCTCCAAAATGGAATGTCTGGCATAATGCCCTACAAGTTTCAGAGCCACCTCTTCCGTGGACATTAGGATAGAGAGAACTGGGACCCTGCTGCTCATCTGCACACTTTCTTTCGCATCATGGGCTCTCTTCTGTAGGAACGAGGGGTTGGGGGGGGTTGGGGAGGGAGGCTTCAGGCTTTAAGAGGAGGGGGAGGTTTCAAAAGTCCCTCAGGGTAGAGTCTTTGGCCCAACCATCTTCACCTGCTTCATCAATGACCTTTCTTCCATCATAAGGCCAGAAGTGGGGAAGTTCGCTGATGATTGCACAATGTTCAGCACCATTCACGACTCCTCAGATACTGAAGCAGTCCATGTCCAAGTGCAGCAAGACCTGGACAATATCCAGGCTTGGGCAGACAAGTGGCAAGTAACATTCGTGCCACATAAGTGCCAGGCAATGACCATCTCCAACAAGAGAGAACCTAACCATTGCTCCTCAATATTCAATGGCAATACCATCACTAAATCCCCTACTATCAATATCCTGGGGGTTACCATTGACCAGAAACTGAACTGGACAACTATATAAGTACTGTGGTTACAAGAGCAGGTCAGAGGCTAGGAATCATGCAACGAGTAACTCACCTTCTGACTCCCCAGAGCCTGTCCACCATCAACAAGGCACTAGTCAGGAGTGTGATGAAATACTTCCCACTTGCCTGGATGAGTGCAACTCTCACAACACTCAAGAAGCTTGAACCATCCAGGACAAAGCAGCCCACTTGATTGGCACCAACTCCACAAACATTCACTTCCTCCAACACCGCCACACATAGCAGCAGTGTGTACCATCTACATGATGCACTGCAGCAATTCACCAAGGCTCCTTCAATAGCACCTTCCAAATCCACAACCACTACCATCTAGAAGGACAAGGGCAGCAGATAGATGGGAACACCACCACCTGGAAGTTCCCCTCCAAGTCACCCACATCCTGACTTGGAAATATATCGCTGTTCCTTCACTGTCGCTGGGTCAAAATCCTGGAACTCCCTTCCTAAAGCACTGTAGGTGTACCTATACCACATGGACTGCGGTGGTTCAAGAAAACAGCTCACCACCACCTTCTCAAGGGCAATTAAGGATGGGCAATAAATGCTGGCCCAGCCAGCGAAGCTCACATCCCAAAAATGAATTTAAAAAAAGTAGGAGTGAAGGCTTCAAGAAAAGTGGGGGTGGCTTCATGGGGAGTGGGGCAATGGTGGAGTCGGGTAGGCTTTGGGGGGTCGGGGGGGGAAGGTTTCAGCTGCATGTTGGTGATGTTAGCCCTTAAAAACTGGCGCCAGCATATCCATTAGCGCCAGCTGATGCCATGGCTGCTGTCTCAATGTCCACTTCTGTCCCCAGAACGGTTAGCCCCCACCTCCTGCCTGCCGGCAGTTGATTACTTGGCCAGTGTGAGGTCGGGGGTCAGAGAGGGAGCACCAGTGCCTCCCGAAACTGACAAACGTGCTTTGACCATACATAAAAACAGTTTCAAAGACATCAGTTCAAACAATCAACAACAAATTCAGAAAATTTTGAAATTCAAACTTATATGGTGCAAACATACACACAGAAACTCAGGCACATAATACAGTATTGCTTCCAGCCCCAATTGTGTGAATGAAGTCACATAAATAAATTCAAAAGCATACATGCCAATTACACACAAACTCAGTTACACTTTCCAAACACACACGCACAAACTCATAGACAAAAGCAAAATACTGGAAATTCAAAACAAAAAATAAAAACAGAAAATGCTGTAAATACTCAGCAGATCAGGCAGCATCTGTGGAGAGAAACTGAGTTAGCATTTCAGGTCAATAACCTTTCATCAGAGTTGCAGACATACTGTCCAAACACACACTCACACACACAAACAAACAAAGGACAAACACACAGCTCTACTCCACCATATAGCCATGCAGACAGTGAAAATGAAAATCTACCCCACTCCCAATATAATGCAAGTTTCTTCTTTACCTAATAGTTAGATGGTATGCCTGACACCAAACTCCGGAAGCAACTGCTCTACTCGAAACTCAGTCACAGCAGAAGACTCCCAGGAAGATAGTGGAAATGCTTTTGGGATACCCTCAAAACACCCCTGAAGAGGTCAAATATACTCACTGACTCATGAGAGACCCTGGCTTGTGACCAGCCAAAATTCAGAAGGTTCATTCAGGAAGGCACCGAACCCATCAAGGGACTTTTTTGGGAATGTGCAACAACAAAGTTGACGGGTTGTAGGGAGCACACAAGCACCCAAGCCCCACTGGTGGCAGAGTCTGCAGATCATGCATTGCACTGATCAGCCATCTCAGAACCCATTGAACTGGAATGGAAGCAAATCATTCTGGATCACGAGTGACTGCTTAACAGAGAGTTAGCTGGATGCAGGGGAATATCTGACTGGAGGGAGTAGCGCCTGATTACTGAATACAGGCTGAAGTGCCTGACTCACAGTGCTTCTGCAGGTATCTGGTAATGAGAAAGGGTTTTATTTTCACTGGTGTTATACACCTCACAATTTTTATTTCCATCTTTCCAAGAAGTACATGAAGAGTTAAGAAATAATGAGTTACTAAAGGAGCTACAACTGTTTTAGAAAATGGGGAAGAGGTGTGTCCATTGTGTTTCAATCTTTACACAATGGAGGAAGCGCTAAGGGTCAGTTAGATTTTCTTAAATACCAGCTACTATGTTTGCTTAGTCAGATATCTGATATTCAGGCTGGGATTTTCCGTGTCCGCCAGCATCAGGTGTGTTCAGTGGTGTGAGAGGACATTATGGCCAGAAGGCCAAAAATTGGTTTCACGACGTCGTGAAACCAATTTTCATTTGCCGTTCCGCCTCCTGATGGCAGGCCGTGTTCTTCACCATTGCTTGCCAGGAACCTCATTGTAATACATCAGCAGATCATTAAAAGGCCAGCCTGCTGGACTTATCGCCCCTGCTGGATCGTCCACCCACGACGGCAGGAAAATATGCTGACATGTTTCACAACAGCATATATAAGGCATGTACTTGGTGGGCTGGACTTCATCGGGACTTCAAGGTTTGTTTGCCTACCTTGTTTCAGTCAGCACTTGCAGTCATCAGCACCAGGCTTCACAGGCAGCATAACATCGCTTTTAGGCGGGCTCATGGGTAGGTCTCTACCTGCCAGATTAGCCATATGTGGGTGGCTTTTCAACAGCTGCAGGGCAAGGTTTTGCTTGGGGAAATTGGAGAATTGGCCTTAGGCAAGGGAAGAGGATACAGGACAAGAGCTGTACTGGGGAAGGAGGGTATCCCAGGGGGTGTGTGGGGGCACATGTTGATCTGTGCAAATGACCTCAAGATGGTGAGGGCTGAGGAGGCAGTCTCCAGAGGAGATGAGGCCAGATGGACATGTGAGAGTATGTGTGTGAGAATGGATGGTGATGTCCCTTGAGCTGGCAGTGAGTGGGATGCCAGTGAATGTGTGATGGGCTTGAGTGTATGAGTTTAGAATGATGAGATGGTTGCCATAACCTGGCTGCATGGATAAGATCATTCATCCTCTATCTGCATTGGATGGCCAACCTCTTCTGTGCAACATTGGCACTGATCACCACTGCATTGGCTTCCAACTGGAGTGATAATGTAGCTGCCCCTCCTGCAGTCAGAGCGGGAGTAAAGGACATCACAGCGGGCCTCCACAGTGTCCATAAGGCGCTCGAGGGCTGCAGTCTTCATGCCTTTTGGGGCCATGTCTTCTTTGCTGCAGTCCTAGGCTGGAAGCACTGAATGTGCCGTACTTTAAATGTGGTGCCTAGTGTGATGAAGCAGCGAGGTGTTGGCATGGCAGGCGAATCGGAACCCGCCCACCATCAAAATGGTGTGTTTCCTGGGAATGCATATGTAATGTGGCAGTTTCGGGACAAAATGGCGTGAAAACACCATTTTACTCACCTGCTACCGCACTGAGTGCAAGTCTAGGATGATTCCACTCAGTCTTCAAACCAGAAAAATTCATTTAAGTGGTCTTGCTATTTATTTGATATGGAGTGCACATTCTCTTCAGTACTGAGGGCAGGCTGACTATCAGATATGCCGTCTGTCTGGTAAACTGAGGTCCTGCCTGCTATTTCAGATGGATGTAAAATATCCTATTCCTAGAAGGTCAGGGAGCTACACTAGGAAATTGGCTGCCATTTATCGTGCACTTAATGTTGCCAAAACAAAATTTTGGGCATGTATCTCATTGTTGTTTGTGGGATTGCTCAGTATTTGAAAAGATTAAAAATTGCAGCTCCTTTATTGAGGGACATATACTGAAAATATATTAGAAACATTGAAACAGGGGTAGGTCAGTCAGTCGCTGCTCCATTGTTCAGTTAGATCACAGCTCCTCTGTACTTTATTTTCATTTTCCTGCCTTGGTTCCAAATCCCTGAACACCGATCAAAAATCTATATGTGTTGAAATTTTCAATTTTCAAATTTTTTCGATTTTTCAAATTTTCAATTACCCACCATCTCTCCACCGCTTTTTGGTGGAGAGATCTTCAGATTACCACTACCCTTTGTGTGAAGAAGTGCCTCCTGATATCACTGCTAAAATGATCTAGCTCTAATTTTAAGGTTATGCCCTAGCTCTGGACTCCCCATACCCCCAACAGAAATGACAATTTCTCTTTATCTACCCCATATACTCCATTAATCATTTTAAACACCTCAATTAGCACTTAATTTTCTGTTAGCAGCAGCTCAGTTGGTAACACCCTCATCATTGAGAACAAGGTTGGGGGTTCAAGTCCACTCCAGAGACTGGAGCACAAAAATCTAGGCTAACACTCCAATGCAGTACTGAGGGAATGCTGCACCATTACAGATGTGGTCTTATTGGATGAGCCCTTAAGCTGAGGCCCCTTCTGCTCTCTAAAGTGGACATAAAAGATCCAGTGGCTCTGCTTTGAGGGGAGTTATCCCTGGAGTCCAATTTTTAAAAAATACATTGACAGAATGTGGGCATTGCTGGTTAGGCCAGTATTTATTGCGCATCCCCAATTGCCCTTGAGCAGATGGTGGCGAGCTGGCTTCTTGAACCGCTGCAGTGCCTGTCGTGTAGGTACACCCACAGTGCTGTTAGGGAGGGAATTCTGGGATTTTGACCCAGTGACTGTGAAGGAACTGCAATATATTTGCAAATTGGGATGGTGAGTAGCTTGGAGGGGAACTTCCAGGTGGTGGTGTTCCCATTGTCTGCTGCTCTTGTCCATCTGAATGGTAGTGATCGTGGGTTTGGAAAGTGCTGCCTAAGGAGCCTTGGTGAGTTTTTCCAGTGCATCTTGCAGATGGTACACACTGATGCCACTGTTCATTGGTGCTGGAGGGAGTGAATATTTGTGGAAGGGGAGCCAATCAAGTGGGCTGATTTGTCCTGGATGGTGTCAAGCTTCTTCAGTGTTGTTGGAGCAGCACTTATCCCGGCAAGTGCAGAGTATTCCATCACCCTCTTAGCTTGTGCCTTGTAGATGGTGGGCAGGCTTTGGGGAGTCAGGAGGTGAGTTACACGCTGCAGGATTCCTAGCTTCTAAACTGCTCTTGTAGCCACAGTATTTATATAGCTAGTCCAGTTCAGTTTCTGGTCAATGGTAACCCCCCCAGGATGTTGATAGTGGGGGATTCAGTGATGGTAATGTCAAGGGACGATGCCATTGAATGTCAAGGGATGATGGTTCAATTCTCCCTTGTTGGAGATGGTCATTGCCTGGCACTTGTGTGGTGCGAATGTTACTTGCCACTTGTCAGCCCAAGCCTGGATATTGTCCAGGTCTTGCTGCATTTGCACATGAACTGCTTCAGTATCTGGCGAGTTGTGGATGGTGCTAAACAATGTGCAATCATCAGTGAACATTCCCACTTCTGGCCTTATGATGGAAGGAAGGTCATTGATGAAGCAGCTGAAAATGGTTGGGTTGAGGATACAATCCTGAGGAACTCCTGCAGTGATGTCCTGGAGCTGAGATGATTGACGTCCAACAACCACAACCATCTTCCTTTGTGCTAGGTATGACTCCAACCAGCTGTGAGTTTTCTCCTGATTCCCATTGACTCCAGTTTTGCAAGGGCACTTTGATGCTACATTCAGTCAAATGCTGCCTTGATGTCAAGGTCAGTCACTCTCACCGCACCTGTAGAATTCAGATCTTTTGGCCATGTTTGAACCAAGGCCGTAATGAGGTCAGCAGCTGAGTGGCCCTGGTGGAACCCAAACCGGGCCTCAGTGAGCAGGTTATTGCTAAGCGAGTGCTGCTTAACAGCACTGTTGACCCCTTCCATCACTTTACTGATGATTGAGAGTAGACTGATGGGGTGATAATTGGTCAGGTTGGATTTGTCCTGCTTTTTGTATACAGGGCATACCTGGGCAATTTTCCACATTGCTGGGTAGATGCCAGTGTTACAGCTGTACTGGAACAGCTTGGCTAGGTACGTGGCAAGTTGAGCACAAGTCTTCAATACTATTGCTGGAATATTGTCAAGGCCCATAGCCTTTGCAGTATCCATTGCTTTCAGCCATTTCTTGATATCATGTGGAGTGAAGTATCTTAGTATCTGTTTTGTCACATCCCTTTGATGTGCTTCATATTTTTCCCATTTTCCAGGATCTGTGCTATTTTTTGCATGCTTTTTTTCTTAGTTTTATGTTGTCTTTTCCTTCTTCAGTCATCCATGGTTGTTTCTTTGTGGCAAGTAGAGCCCTTGCCCCTTAAGTGTAAAAACTGATTCTGTATCATAAATTCATTTTGAAAACCTCCCTGATCTTCAACCATTTTACTCATGAACAGATTTGCCCAGTTTACTGTAGACTGTCTGTATCTAATTGCATTGAAGTCAGCCTTACCTAAATCCTGAATTATAGTAGTTGTTTCACGTTTCTCCCTTTCATCATGGTGCTGAGCTCGATTATATTATGATTGCTATTACGTAAATGTTCACACACTGTTAACTAAATCTGACTCATTACTAAATCTAATATGGCATGCCCCTTGTTGGTTCAGAACACGTTAGGCAGGATTTTATGCCCCTCCCAACCAGGCAGCAGCTGGGAGGTGGTGAGTGGCATAAAGTTGGGTAGCTTGGTAGGGGTGGTGTGCTCATCGCCTTCCTGGCAATACTGAGATTTTGCCAGTGGTGGGGTAGGTGGCGGGATAGATGGAGACCCAGCCTCTCTTAGGCCAATTGAGATCCCTAGGACCACTTCCCGTCACCACTGGTATCTTACCAGTGGTGGATGGGCACCTCGTCATGAGGAGAGGCCACCCAGAAAACCCTGGCGGTCTCCCTGCAGGCTTGGAGCTTCTCCAGATTGGGTGCTCTGTGGCCCATGGAGGGCCCCCAGCGGTAAAGGCTGACCCTTCTGGAAGAAACGCCCTACCCTTGTAATCAGCCCCTCCCTCTTTCATTGGGACTTGCCAGAATGGTCCTAGCAATCCTCGACCCCATTACCAGCACTCTGGGCCTCCTTGTTTGCTGTTGCTCATCAGTCTGTTGCAGACCCAGCAGTGGCCATCGCTCATGGTGGCGCTACTGTGGCTGGATAGCTGCCAGTCTTGTGATTGGCCGATAGCTCTTCAGGGGTTAGGACATCCTGCCTTAGAGAAGTGAAAGCCATGACTGCAGACAATTAACTACCTGAGAACCGTGAAATCTGGTCATGGTTTCCATGCCTGGCAGAGACAGAGTTGCTTCTGAGTTTCCAGCCAGTGGGTGGGGCTACCACCACCTGTAAACTCTCGGCCATTGTTGCAGAAAACTATCCTGAACACACCTGAATGCACTATTTTTCTGATGTATGCTCACCTGCTTATCTCAATCTATATGTAAGTTAAAATCTCCCATTGAAATCACTCCTTTTCTGCATGCTTGTCTAATCGGAATTTAATGCCCTCTGCCAAGGCGAATTTGGAGACGAGGGGTCACTTAATTTGGTGAATGGGTGTATGTGGGGTCTCAACTGCCTTCCTGCCTGTCCCCTGATTAATTCTGGGGAGGGAAGACTCATGGTATTCAACCAGTGCAGTCAGCAAGCAGGAAGCCTGAAAAGCAAACCCGGGCACGTTTTCTCGCCAGCTCCCAGGGTTTGGGGGAAGGGTCGGGGTGAGCACTCAATGTCTGAATGAGAGACCCAGCCGGGCGGGGGTGCAGGGAGGAGGAGGTTGGGGGCAGGGTGTGGTCCTACTGAGACTCACCCTCCTGCCCTTGTCTCCCATGATCCCCATCTTGTGACCCCCATCCTGTTCTCACTCACCTGTGGCCTGGGTCCCTCACTGATCCTGATCCTTTGGTGGGTGCATTGCAATGCACAGCTGCCAGCTTCTGATTGGTTGGCAGCTGTTGGCAGAGTTCTGGGGTGTGGTGGGGCGGGGGGGTGGGGCTGCTAAGGGAGGTTTTCACCTTTGAGATTTTTGATCCTGGGAAGGTGTCCTAGGATTCTATAGATTCTAGAACAGTTCCTGCAGATTGGAAGGTAGCAAATGTCACTCCACTGTTTCAGGAGGGAGAGAAAAAGCGAGGAACTACAGACCTGTTAACCTTACATCAGTAATAGGAAGCATGCTTTTATAAAGGATGTGATAAATGGACACTGCGATAATAACAATCTGATTGGGCATAGTTAATATTCAGTTATGAATGGCAAATCATGTTTGATGAACCTGTCGGAATTTTTTGAGGAATTTACTAACAGAATTCATGAATGGGAGTTGGTAGATGTGGTGTACTTGGATTTTC
Source organism: Carcharodon carcharias (assembly GCF_017639515.1). Classification (NCBI taxonomy): domain Eukaryota; kingdom Metazoa; phylum Chordata; class Chondrichthyes; order Lamniformes; family Lamnidae; genus Carcharodon; species Carcharodon carcharias. Next base: position 119,425,165 of record NC_054473.1, on the reverse strand, counting down.
AGAAGGCTTTCGATAAAGTCCTCCACAGGAGGTTGGTGAGCAAAAGTAAAGCACATAGGATACGAGGTAATATACTGGAATGGAGTAAGGGTTGGTTAACAGGCAGAAAACAGAGAGTAGGAATAAACAGGTCATTCTTGCATGGGCAGACTGTGACTAGTGGGGTACCGCAAGGATCAGTACTTCGGCCCCAGCTGTTTACAATATATATCAAAGATTTGGATGTGGGGACCAAATGTAATATTTCCTGTGATAGTAATGTAATAGTTCGTGGATGACACAAAGCTAGGTGGGAACATGTGTTGTGAGGAAGATGCAAAGCAACTTCAAGGGGATTTGGGCAGACTTAGTGAGTGAGCAAGAACAATATAATGTGCAAAAATGTAGGAGAAACAGACGCGCAGAATAATTTTTAAATGGTGAGAAATTAGAAAGTACAAAGAGACCTGGGTGTCCTCGTCAATAAGTCACTGAAAGCTAACATGCAGATGCAGCAAGCAATTAGGAACTCTAATGGTATGTTAGCCTTTATCGCAAGAGGATTTGAATATAGGTGTAAAGAAGTCTTGCTTCAATTGTACAGAATCTTGGTCAGACTGCACCTGGAGTATCCTGTGCAGTTTTGGCCCCTTACCTTAGGAAGGATATTATTGCCATAGGGTGAGTGCAACAAAAGTTCACCAGCCTTGTTCCTGGGGTGGCGGCACTGTCCTGTGAAAAGAAATTGAGAAAACTGGGCCTGTATTCTCTAGAGTTTCGAAGAATGAGAGGTGTTCTCATTGAAACCTACAAAATATTTAAAAGGGATAGAAGATGCAAGTAAAATGTTTCCCCTGGTTGGGGAGTCCAGAACCAGGGGACACAATTTCAAAATAAGGGGGAAGCCACTTCGGGCCAAGATGAGGAGATTTTTTTTTTACTCAGAGCTTTGTGAATCTTTGAAATTCTCTATCCCACAGGGCTGTGAAAGCTCAGTGGAACACATACTTCTAACATAGAATATTTATCAGATGGCCTGTAAATATTTACCACCTTTCCTTCAACTCCACACCCAAAGGTTTAAAATTAATCAGGTGCTTAAATTGTTGTTTATTTTAAATCAAACTGATGTGGTAAGTTTATGTGAACAGTTAGACAAACCAAGCCAAGTCAATCACAGTGTTGTACCCTACTGAATAAATTAGCCAAAACCTTCTTGCCAGTCATTAAAAATAAAGTCAGACACAATTAATACCCCAAAAAATTAAACATCAAGGAATTCAGGAAACATTGGAGTCATAGAGGTCTACAGCACAGAAAAAGGCCCTTCAGCCCATCGAGTCTGCGCCGGTCAAACAAGTACCTAACTATTCTAATCCCATTTCCCAGCACTAGGCCCAAAGTCTTGTATGCCATGGCATCACAAGTGCATATCCAAATACTTCTTAAATATTATGGGGGCTTCTGCCTCTCCCACCCTTTCAGGCAGTGAGTTCCAGATTCCCACCACCCTCTGGGTGAAAAAATTCTTCCTCACATCCCCTCTAAACTTCCTGCTCCTTACCTTAAATCTATGCCCCCTGATTATTGATCCCTCCACCAAGGGGAAAAGTTCCTTCCTGTCTACCCTATGCTCATAATTTTATACACCTCAATCATGTCCCCCCTCAATCTCCTCTGCTCCAGGGAAAATAACCCCAGTCTATCCAATCTCTCCTCATAATTAAAACTCTCCAGTCCAGGCAACATCCTGGTAAATCTCCTCTGTACTCTCCCTAGTGTAGTCACATCCTTCCCATAATGCGGATTCCAGAACTGCACGCAATACTCTGGCTGTGGCCTAACCAGCGTTTTATACAGTTCCAGCATAACCTCCCTGCTCTTATATTCTATGCCTCGGCTAATAAAGGCAAGTATCCCATATGCCTTCTTAACCACCTTATCTGCCTGTCCGGCTACCTTAAGGGACTGGTGGACGTGTACACCAAGGTCCCTTTGATCTTTGGTACTTCCCAGGGTCCTACCATTCATCGTGTATTCTCATGCCTTGTTTGTCCTGCCCAAATATATCACCTCACACTTATCCTGAATAAATTCCATTTGCCACTGATCTGCCCATCTGACCAGCCCGTCTATATTGTCCTATAATCTAAGGCTATCCTCCTCACTATTTACCACCCCACCAATTTTCGTGTCATCCGCGAACTTACTGATCAACCCGCCAACATTCAAGTCTAAATTGTTTATACATACCACAAATAGCAAGGGTCCCAACTCCGATTCCTGTGGAACCCCGATTGACCCAGGCATCCAGTCGCAAAAACACCCCTCGATCATCACCCTCTGCTTCCTGCCACTCAGCCAATTCTGGATCCAATTTGCCAAATTGCCTTGGATCCCATGGGCTCTTACCTTCATTATCAGTCTCCCATGGGGGACCTTATCAAAAGCCTTGCTAAAGTCCAAGTAGACTACATCAAATGCAAGTAATTATTGGCCTGGATTTTGCAGTCAGTGGTGAAGCAGGGGCGGGCACCTCTGATCTCAAAGAAAGCTGTCCGCAAAGATCTTGTAATCCCTCTTACCCAATGGCAGTTTAATTCTAGTGCCAAGTCAAGGGGATAAGACCATAAGACATAGGAGCAGAAATTAGGCCATTCGGCCCATCGAGTCTTCTCCACCATTCAATCATGGCTGATAAGTTTTTCAACCCAATTCTCCCGCCTTCTCCCCGTAACCTTTGATCCCCTTACCAATCAAGAACCTATCTATCTCGGTCTTAAATACACACAATGATCTGGCCTCCACAGCCTTCTGTGGCAATGAATTCCATAGATTCACCACTCTCCGGCTAAAGATGTTTCTCCTCATCTCTGTTCTAAAAGGTCTTCCCTTTACTCTGAGGCTGTGCCCTCGAGTCCTAGTCTCTCCTACTAATGGAAACATCTTCCCCACGTCCACTCTATCCAGGCCTTTCAGTATTCTGTGAGTTTCAATCAGATCCCCCCTCATCCTTCTAAACTCCATCAAGTATAGACCCAGAGTCCTCAAACGTTCCTCATATGTTAAGCCTTTCATTCCTGGGATTGTTCTCGTGAACCTCCTCTGGACCCTCTCCAGGTCCAGAACATCCTTCCTGAGATACCTGAGAGGGGCCCAAAATTGCTCACAATATTCTAAATGTGGTCTGACCAGAGCCTTATAAAGCCTCAGCAGCACATCCCTGCTTTTATATTATAGTCCTCTTGAAATAAATGCCAACACTGCATTTGCCTTCCTAACTACCGCATCAACCTGCAAGTTAACCTTAAGAGAATCCTGGACTAGGAATCCCAAGTCCCTTTGCACTCCAGATTTCTGAATTCTCTCCCCATTTAGAAAATAGTCTATGCCTCTATTCTTCCTACCAAAGTGCATGACCTCACACTTCCCCATGTTATATTCCATCTACCACTTCTTTGCCCATTCTCCTAACCTGTCCAAATCCTTCTGCAGCCTCCCCACCTCCTCAATACTACCTGTCCCTCCACCTATCTTTGTATCATCTGCAAACTTAGCCAGGATGCCCTCAGTTCCTTCACCCAGATCATTAATGTATAAAGTGAAAAGTTGTGGTCCCAACACTGACCCCTGCGGAACTCCACTAGTCACTGGCCACCATCCTGAGAAGGAACCCCTTATCCCCCTCTCTGCCTCCTGCCAGACAGCCAATCTCCTATCATTGCTACATTGCTAGTACCTTGCCTCTAACACCAAGGGCTCTTATCTTACTGAGCAGCCTCCTGTGCGGCACCTTGTCAAAGGCTTTCTGGATGTCCAAGTAGATAACATCCATTGGCTCTCCTTTGCTAACCTTCTCGTTACCTCCTCAAAGAATTCTAACAGATTTGTCAGGCATGACCTCCCCTTGATGAAACCATGCTGACTTTGCCCTATTTTATCATGCACTTCCAAGTATTCTGAAATCTCATCCTTAATAATGGACTCTAAAATCTTATCAACAACCGAGGTCAGGCTAATCGGCCTGTAATTTCCCGTCTTTTGCCTCACTCCCTTCTTAAACAGGGGGGTTACATTAGCAATTTTCCAGTCCTCTGGGACCCTCCCTGACTCCAGTGATTCCTGAAAGATCACCACTAATGCCTCCACTATCTCTTCAGTTATCTCCTTCAGAACTCTGGGCTGTAATCCATCTGGCCCAGGTGATTTATCCACCTTCAGACCTTTCAGTTTTGCTAGCACCTTCTCCTTGGTAATGGCCACCATACTCACCTCTGCCGCCCGACTCTCTTGAACTTTGGGGATGTTACTTGTGTCTTCCATCGTGAAGACTGACACAAAGTACCTGTTCAGTTTCTCCGCCATTTCTTTGTTCCCCACTGCTACTTCTCCAGCGTAATTTTCCAGCGGCCCAATGTCCACTTTTGCCTCTCTCTTACCCTTTATATATCTAAAAAAACTCTTGCAATCTTCTTTTATATTACTGGCAAGTTTACCCTCATATTTAATCTTCTCCCTCCTAATTGCTTTTATAGTTGTCCTTTGTTGGTCTTTGTAGGCTTCCCAATCCCCTGGTTTCCCACTGCTCTTCGCTGCATTGTATGCTTTCTCTTTAGCTTTTATGCTGTCCCTGACTTCCCATGTCAGCCATGGTTGCCTCGTCTTCCCTTTAGTATGCTTCTTCTTCCTAGGGATGAATTTTTGCAGTGTCTCCCAAATTACTCCCAGAAACTCCTACCATTGCTGTCTTGGCGTGCAGCAGTAATAATGACAGCAAGCAAGTAAGCAGCTAATCACATTGAAGTATGCAGACACAACATATAAGGAAGTTAAACCAGCTGAAACCCTTTCTTTTTAATTTAAATTTTTAGATAGCAAATTAAATTATGCTTGGATTAAGATTAAAATAAAGATAAGTAAACTTTTAAATAAAAATATAGTTTTTTAAATGTGGATTTATTTTCAGTCTGGCGAAAATTGACATTCCACAAATATAAAATAGGCTTTTCAGAAGATTATTTTCAGGCAATGCATTCCAGAGTGTAACAACGCATTATATAAAATAAATTCTCCACAAATCTCTGGCTCTTCTGCCAATTATTTTACCTCTGTATCTTCTGGTTATTGGCCCACCCATTTTAAGTGGGAACAGTTTTCCTCATTCATTCTATCTAAATCCTTCATAATTGTAAACCCCATGATTAAATCTCGCCTAACATTCTCTGGTTTACTGAGAACAATTCCAGCTTCTCTGGTCTCTCCACAGAACTGAAGTTGCCTATCCCTGCATTTAGATTGATTCTTACTGATCCTGGCAGGTCTATTTAAACCTACTTGATTGTTTTTTTTAATATGATCTACTGGATCCTGTGCTCCATTCCTACAATGTTGATGTTCTCTGCATCTGCTCTTAAAATTATATTCAAACTTACTCACCTTATAGTGTTATGGTAATTGTCTCCTAGCTGTTTTGGACACTCTTTGCTCTATTCATAAATGTGCCTGCTCCACTAACCCCTGTTCTTCGCTTGAGTATAACTTCAGTCCGTTTTTTTTGCTGCTTATATCAGCTTGGGCTTTTCACCAGGCTGTACACATCCATGTTTTTTGTCAGTTAATCTGGACTCCTCCTTTCTTTGGTGAGAAGTTCTGCACTTGGGTGCCTCCAATGGAATTATAGAATGGTTACAGCACAGAAAGAGATCATGTCTGTGTTGGCTCTCTGAAGGAGAAATTCACCTTCTGCTGCTCCCCCACCTTCTCCCCTAGCCCAGCTGTTTTCAGATAATAATCCAATTCCCTTGAATGCCTTAATTGAACCAGCCTCACTCAGGGAGTGCATTCCAGGTCTGAATCGCTCACTGCGTGAATCTGTTTTTCCTCATGTCACCATTGTTTCTTTTGCCAATTAGCTTAAATCTTTAACACCTATGTGTTCTATTGTACTATTGTCATTGAAATCTTTTGATGATCTGCTTCTATCACTGCTTGTTTGTCCCTACAACCACACCCCCCCCCCACCTCCACCTCTCTCTCTCTATCTCTCCGCCTCCCACACACACACCTTAAACCAGCTTATATTTCAACTCTTTCTTGGACTCGAACTCAAGTTCTGTCGAAGGGTCATGAGGACTTGAAACGTCAACTCTTTTCTTCTCCGCCGATGCTGCCAGACCTGCTGAGTTTTTCCAGGTAATTCTGTTTTTGTTTTAGCTTAAATCTGTGTTTTCTGGTTCTTGATCCTTTCACCAATGTGAAGTTTCTCTTAATCTACTCTGTCCAGACTCCTCATGATTTTGAATACCTCCACCAAATCTCCTCTCAACCTGCTCTTCTCCAAGGAGAATAGTTCCAACTTCTCCAATCTACTTCATAATTGAAATTCCTCATCTTTTCTGCACTCTCTCTAATGCTTTCACATATTTCCCACAGTATGGTTCCTAGAACTGCTCACAATCCTCCAGTTGAAGCCAAATCTGCCTTTTATACAGGTTTAACATAACTTGCTTGCTTTTGTACTCTACGCCCCTATTGAAAAAGCCCAGGCTGCCATATGCTTTATTAACCATTCTCCCAACTTGTTCTGCCACCTTCAATGATTGATTCACAAATACACCCAGGTCCTTTGTTCCTGCACACCTTTTAGAATTATACCCTTTATCTCATATTGTCTCTCTGTTCTCCCTACTGAAACGAATCACTTCACTGCATTAAATTTCATTTGGCATCTGTCTGTCCATTCCACCCACCAGTCCATGTCCTTTTGAAGTTCTATACTATCTTCCTCACAGTTCACAATACTTCCAAGTTCCATACTCTGATTTTTGTCTTGTTTACGCTCTGTTGCCTGCCATTTTCGGACACAGCGTCCGGACATTTAAAAGACCTCTGGCTCATGGCAAACTTCCTGTAATATCTCTTTGTATGCCTATAATGCCCTATTCCTTTCAATTGCGTGTTGCAACAGATCTATTAAGATGAAGGCTGAACACGTTCGGGTGTTGCTGCACGGCCCCAGCTTGCCAAAATTGCACATTTCAACCGTTGTTGGCAACCATGCATGCTGCCATGTTTTGTCACTCAAGCACCTTAACTATTTTGTGAAAACCACCAACTGCCAGTTACAATCAAGTTCTTCAATTAATGAACCCTGAGTCATTAGATTCCCCAAGAAAATTTTGAGATAAATTGGACCACCGTCCTTCTGAATATCGTCCTAATTTCACAACACTTCAGAGTGGTCCTCCATACAGACCTAAAGGAATGGAGAAGGTAACAAATCATGGTCTATTTTTCTTGTTTCCAGGTCCTGGGAAACCAGACATGTGAACAATATTCTGATAAACGAGAGTCAGAGTGCAGAAACCAAAATGTAGAGATTTGTCAATTCTTTGTCCTCCTCTCATCTCCTAATGTAGGGATTCAGATGATTTCAAAACAGTTTACTCTTGAAGAACAAAAACAGAATGACCTGGAAAAACTCAGCAGGTCTGGCAGCATCGGCGGAGAAGAAAAGAGTTGACGTTTCGAGTCCTCATGACCCTTCGACAGAATTTGAGTTCGAGTCCAAGAAAGAGTTGAAATATAAGCTGGTTTAAGGTGTTGGGGGGGCGGGGGGGGGAGAGAGAGAGAGAGAGAGAGAGAGAGAAGTGGAGGGGGGTGGTGTGGTTGTAGGCAAAAGCAGTGATAGAAGCAGATCATCAAAAGATGTCATAAACAACAGGACAAAAGAACACATAGGTGTTAAAGTGGGCGATATTATCTAAACGAATGCGCTAATTAAGAATGGATGGTAGGGCACTCAAGGTATAGCTCTAGTGGGGGTGGGGGGAGCATAAAAGATTTAAAATATTTCAAAATAATGGAAATAGGTGGGAAAAGAAAAATCTATGTAATTTATTGGAAAAAAACAAAAGGAAGGGGGAAACAGAAAGGGGGTGGGGATGGAGGGGGGAGCTCAAGACCTAAAGTTGTTGAATTCAATATTCAGTCTGGAAGGCTGTAAAGTACCTAGTCGGAAGATGAGATGTTGTTCCTCCAGTTTGCATTGGGCTTCACTGGAACAATGCAGCAAGCCAAGGACAGACATGTGGGCAAGAGAGCAGGGTGGAGTGTTAAAATGGCAAGCGACAGGGAGGTTTGGGTCATTCTTGCGGACAGACCACAGGTGTTCTGCAAAGCAGTGGCCCAGTTTACGTTTGGTCTCTCCAATGTAGAGGAGACCACATTGGGAGCAACGATGCAGTAGACTAAGTTGGGGGAGATGCAAGTGAAATGCTGCTTCACTTGAAAAGAGTGTTTGGGCCCTAGGACAGTGTGGAGAGAGGAAGTGAAGGGGTAGGTGTTGCATCTTTTGCGTGGGCATGGGGTGGTGCCATAGGAGGGGGTTGAGGAGTAGGAGGTGATGGGGGAGTGGACCAGGGTGTCCCGGAGGGAGTGATCCCTACAGAATGCCGATGGGGGGGTGAAGGGAAGATGTGTTTGGTGGTGGCATCATGCTGGAGTTGGTGGAGGATGATCCTTTGAATGCGGAAGCTGGTGGAGTGATAAGTGAGGACAAGGGGGACCCTATCATGTTTCTGGGAGGGAGGAGAAGGTGTGAAGGCGGATGATAGGGTCCCCCTTGTCCTCACTTATCACCCCACCAGCCTCCGCATTCAAAGGATCATCCTCCGCTATTTCCGCCAACTTCAGGATGATGCCACCACCAAACACATCTTCCCTTCACCCCCCCTATCGGCATTCCGTAGGGATCGCTCCCTCCGGGACACCCTGGTCCACTTCTCCATCACCCCCTACTCCTCAACCCCCTCCTATGGCACCACCCATGCCCACGCAAAAGATGCAACACCTGGCCCTTCACATCCTCTCTCCTCACTGTCCAAGGGCCCAAACGCTCTTTTCAAGTGAAGCAGCATTTCACTTGCATCTCCCCCAACTTAGTCTACTGCATTCATTGCTCCCAATGTGGTCTCCTCTACATTGGAGAGACCAAACGTAAACTGGGCGACCGCTTTGCAGAACACCTGCGGTCTGTCCGCAAGAATGACTCAAACCTCCCTGTCGCTTGCCATTTTAACACTCCACCCTGCTCTCTTGCCCACATGTCTGTCCTTGGCTTGCTGTATTGTTCCAGTGAAGCCCAACGCAAACTGGAGGAACAACACCTCATCTTCCGACTAGGCACTTTACAGCCTTCCGGACTGAATATTGAATTCAACAACTTTAGGTCTTGAGCTCCCCCATCCATCCCCACCCCCTTTCTGTTTCCCCCTACCTTTTGTTTTTTTCCAATAAATTATATAGATTTTTCTTTTCCCACCTATTTCCATTATTTTCAAATATTTTAAATCTTTTATGCTCCCCCCACCCCCAATAGAGCTATACCTTGAGTGCCCTACCATCCATTCTTAATTAGCGCATTCGTTTAGATAATATCACCAACTTTAACACCTATGTGTTCTTTTGTCCTGTTGTTAATGACATCTTTTGATGATCTGCTTCTATCATTGCTTTTGCCTACAACCACACCACCCCCCTCCACTTCTCTCTCTCCCCCGCCGCCCCCCTCCCCACCCCCCACCACACCTTAAACCAGCTTATATTTCAACTCTTTCTTGGACTCGAACTCAAGTTCTGTCGAAGGGTCATGAGGACTCGAAAGGTCAACAATTCTCCGCCGATGCTGCCAGACCTGCTGAGTTTTTCCAGGTAATTCTGTTTTTGTTTTGGATTTCCAGCATCCGCAGTTTTTTTGTTTTTATCTTTGAAATAAACTGTCAGGAACTGAATATCTCAGATAATAGATCGTCACCACCCTTTGAAAGTGTGTATAGCAGGCTTACTTTGCAGAACAGTTGGATTGCAAAACCCTTTTGACTGATATGTGACTCCTGCTTAGCAGCAACATGGTTGGTTCTTCCTTGTTCAAATAGAGACTGACGACAAATAGCAGTCAAACAAGAACACCCGTACACATAACAGCTGCCGCAACTTGAACACATTGAGAACAGCATCAATTTGCCACATGTTTCCCCCTTGTGGCGAGTGACATGGATATCAGACAACACTACAAAATCGGACAACCAATGGTGCCATCCTGGGATAATGTGACTGCGATGTAAGTGGCTCAGCATAAGCCAACATTACTCTGTTTACATTGTCAACGAAAAATACGTCGATGAAAATATTCAAATTGAGCATGAAATGAATGTTTAACCGAAGACTAATATGTTTATACACTGTCACTGATTAATAATACGAAGGCTACCGAAAATACTTCGCTGACGAAGAGGCCCAGCCGAGGCGGAACACGTTAGGTTGCGGCTGACGTCAGACGTTACGTACAGCGTGATGATGCATTGTTGTTGGTCGCTGGCTCCATTGATGACATGGCGGCTCGCTGGAGCAGTGAGAATTTGGTGGTGGAGGTCAGGGACTCGCAGGTAACTCCATGCTAAGCATTTGCGGCTGCATGGGGCTCAGGGATCGCGTTTGGAGAATGAGCGCTGCGCGGACGAGGGCCGCCAGAGCCGGAGGATTTGTCTCAGGTTGGCCCAGGCAACGAGAGCACGCATGCGCGGGGTCAACACTTTTTCCCCCTTCCTGAAAGAAGCAATCCTCTTATTGTGGGGTCACCTAATTTCAAACTATTCTGCAAACAGCACTTCTGTTTTTGGTTACGATTTGGAACTTGGATTATTGAAGTTATCCCTGTGCATTTTCATATATATTGACGAAAGATGCTGATTTAGAGTATTTATTGCTCATGGACTAAAAGGGACAGTAGCAACGTGGATACAAAATTGGCTGAAAAATAGAAAGCAGAAAACAATGGTCAATGGATATTTTTCAGGCTGGAGAAAGATTTGTAGCGGAGTTCCCCCAGAGCTTGGTATTGGGACCCTTGTTTTTCCTGATACCTATTAATGACCTAGATCTTGGTGTGCAGGGGACAATTCATAGTTTGCAGACAATATGAAGCTTGGGCATGTTGTGACCTGTGAGGAGGATGGTGTGGAACTTCAAGAAGACATAGACAAGTTGTTGGAGTGGGCAGAGTGGTAGCAGATGAAGTTCAAAGTGGAGTAGTGTGAGGTGATACATTTTGGTAGGAAGAATATGGGCAGACAATATAAAATAAGGGGTGAAATTTTGAAGGGGGTGCAGGAGCAGAAATACCTGGGTATATATGTGCATAGATCATTGAAGATGGCAGGACAGGTGGAGAGAGTAGTTGATTAAGCATATAATATCCTGGGCTTTATTAATAGGAGCATAGAGTACAAGTGCAGGGATGTTATGCTGAATTTATATAAGACTTCAGCTGGAGTATTGTGTATGGTTCTGGGCACCACAGTATAGGAAGGATGTGAACACGTTTGAGAGAGTACAGAAGAGGTTTACAAGAATGGTTCCAGGGATGAGAAACTTCAGTTATGAGGGTAGACTGGAGAGGTTGGGACTATTCTTCTTGGAGAGAAGGTCACTAAGACGAGATTTGATAGAGGTGTTCAAAATCATGAAGGGGCTGGACAGAGTAGATCGGGAGAAGCTGTTCCTGTTCATAAAAGGATCAAGAACGAGAGAGCACAGATTTAAAGTGATTTGCAAAAGAAGCAAATGTGATGTGAGAAAAAGCTTTTTCATAAATGAGTGCTTCGGGTCTGGAATGCACTGCCTGGAAATGTGGTGGAGGCTTGTGCTAGTGTTTCCACGGAGCTAAAATAAAAGTGAAATACTGTGGATGGTCTGAAATAAAAACAAAAAATGCTGGAAAAGCTTAGCAGGTTTGGCAGCATCTGTGGATAAATAAACAGGGTTAAACAGTTCAAGTTCTTTGGAATTGACTTGAGAGCTAACTTATGGCTTCTTAACGTGTACCCTGAGAAAATGTTATGGAGTCCACACACTGTTTAAGTGAAAGGTCAGAATAAGAGGAAATGCAATAAAGCCTAAAATGGGGTTGCAGAGTATGTATGTAAACATATGGTGTGGTAAATAAGGTTGGTGAACTGCAGGTGAAGAACATAGAATGGTAGCAGCACAGAAAGAGGCCATTTAGCCTAATGAGTCTGTGCCAGCCATTTGCAAGAGAAACTTGGCTATTTTTCCTGTTGCTCTGTACGTTTTTTTCCTCTTCAGATAATTGTCCAATTCCCTTTTGAAAGCCATGATTGAATCTGCCTCCAATACACTCTCGGGCAGTGCATTCCAGATCCTAACCACTCACTGCATATGTTAATTTTTCCTCATATCACATTTGGTTCTTTTGCTATTCACCTTAAATCGGTGTCCTCCATTTCTCAACTTTTCTGCCAGTGGTAACAATTTATCTACTTTGTCCACACCCCCCATGATTTTGAAAACCTTAATCAAAACTTGTCTCAACTTTCTGTTAAGGAGAAAAATCCCTGCTTCTCTAATCTATTTGTGTAACTGAAATTCCCCAATCCTGGATACATACTCGTTTCTTTTCTGCACATTCTTTTCTGCACTCTCTCAAATGCTTTCACATCCTTCCTAAAATGTGGTGCCCAGAATGACACAATCTATTTGATTAGAGTTAAGAATTAATAGAGATGTCATTACTTGACTGGGTGTATTCAATAGGCCACCAACTAGTGGGAAAGATATAGAGGAGCAAATTTGAAGAGAAGTTAGTTCTTCCATCTATGGAGTTGTTTTAATGGGTGCTTAATTATCCTAATATAGACTAGGATGTTAATAGTGTAAAGGGCAGAAAGGGAGGGGAGTTTCTGAAGTGTATTCAGGGGAATTTTCTTGATCAGTGTGTTTCTTGCCCAATTGTTGAAGGTGGCAGGACAGGTTGAGAAATTTAAAAAGGCACATGTGATCTTCGACGAGAGGTAGAGCGTACAAAAGCAAATGAGTTATGATGAATCTTTGTGAAACACTGGTTTGGCCTTAACTGGAGTATTGCATTCAATTCTGGGCACCATACTTTAGGAAGGATGTGAAGGCTTTAAAAAGGGTGCAGAAAAAAAGAGTGAGAAAGGTTCCAGGAATTTAATTTATAAGGAATTTCCAGGACTTTAATTACGTGGATAGTATGGAGAAACTGGGATTGTTCTCTTAGAAAATAAAAAGGTTGAGAGGAGATTTGATAAATGTGCTCAAAATCATGAGGGATCATGATAAAATGGACTGAGATGAACTGTTTCCAATGGTGAAAGGATCACAAACCAGAGGACACTGATTTAAAATAAAGGAAGACTTGTATTTTTCATGATCACCCAATGTCTTAAAGTACTTTAGAGCCAATGAAGTGATTTTTAAGGAGAATGGGAAAAAGAGCCAATGGTGACATAAAGAAAACATTTTTTTAAGCAACATGTGGTTCCGACTTGGAAGGCACTGCCTGAGAGTGTGGTGGAGGCCGATTCAATCGTAGCTTTCAAAATGGAATTAAATAAGCACCTTGATAGCGTTGTAAATTTTCTCTGTGGTATGGGCAGGGGGAAGGGCTTGCTGAGTTGCTCTTGCAGAGAGCTAACATGGACAATGATGAGCCGAAAGGCCACCGACTGTGTTGTAACCATTGTATGTTTGCATTGTCAGTAATGATCTTATTGTATTTTTGTGATCATAGTATTAAATGTGCCTTGTTTGTATGATATACTTCATTAATAATTTAGAGGGTTTATATATATGTATGGTATAGGATATTTGAATCAAGGCATGTAGATGATTTTTCTGTTAGGGGAGAAAAATTTTTTTGGCTCTCTCTTGAAAACTTTATAACATTTTATTGATATCTTTCCCAGGTGACCACAATTATAGTATGGATCTTGGTGGATTATTCAATGATTGGGATGCAGGGATTGTCAACAAAGCAGAGTATTATCCTGTCATTAACCAATATCCTGTGCAGTGTTCCTGAGTAGAATCCCTTCCTAGCCCAGGTTATTTTGAAGGCTAGTATCTTTGGCCTGGTTGGTACTAGCTAACTTTGTACAGAATGAGAATTCAGTCTGGAATTTTCCTAATTATATAATAGGTAGGAGTTGCATGTGTATCAATTATTGGATTGGACTAGACCTTGGCTTCACATCTAGTCAGTCCCAAAGTTTGAAAAAAAACTACGCTCAACGATGAGAAATCCTTGGCTTTTTGGAACTCCACCGTTTTAAATTAGTCTCAGACCTCTGCCTCTGTAGACCAAATGGGGCAGAACCATTGAAAGTGCAAGTGCCAGTCAGAGTGGGAGAATAATACAAATGTAGAGTTGTGATTGGAGGAGTAGCAAATGTAGGAGAGATGAGAATCTCTGAGGAGCTGCTTCTCCAGTCATGGATTCTGTCTCTTCCATTCTTACTGGCCCAGCTCTTCCAATCATAGGTTCCTTCATTCCTGCTCTTCCAGAGACATAATCTGTGATTGGAGGTTGAGGAGCAATTATTCTGGCTGAATCTGCTGCCGTCATGCAGGAGATTTTCGGCTGTGCTGTCACCTATCACTTCAACAAACTGCTGGATGTTAAGTCCGACCTGTTCAACATCTTCTGGGAGGCTGAAGAGAAGAAGCAGAACAAGGAAAAAGAGGAGGTGGGCTTGCAGTGGGGCCTCCGGCAGCCCTTCTGCCTCTGCTTCCAACGTGGCCAAAGCAGGGAGGAGAGAGTCTTAGAAACCCAGAAAATCCATGCCAGTAACAAGATCAGGAGCAGGCCTGAGGGGGGCTGCCTGGACCAAAAATGACTTCATGGGTGTCATCAAAGCAGATTCAAGTGGTGTCGAGGCCGTGTCAACAAGGAGTGTGAAAGTAGCTCATGGTTTAATTTATGTAGAAAAGGACTCAACATCAATGCACTGTGTTTAAGATGCAGCATTCAGTGATAGTCTGCAAACCGTGGACAGATTAGGGTGGGGGTCTGTACCAGGCCAGCTGCTGCTCTGGATGCGCAAAGCTTTCTGTGTTCGAGGGTGGGAACCTGACAGGGATTATCATGGCAATGCTAGGGACCCCTCTCTTTGTTTAAGGCAATCCCATGCACCATCTTTTGAGCATGAGACTATGATTGGCCTCGTGGTATTTAAAATCCTAAGTGAGAGATGATATTCTGTTGCGGAATGTGGCTACTCTCATTCCCAGGGTGTTTCATCAAATTAAATGTGTTGATTCTTGGCTGCAGCATAGTTCCACTGAATCTGTCAAGATCTGTCTGAGCAGCACAGATGAGCAATTGAACTTGAACTTGAACTTGCTGACTTTTGAGACCAGTGGACAGGTTGCTCAGCCTTTGGGACTTTGACTGCTACCTTTTAAGTTAACAAGGCTGTGGTGGTGGTGGGTGGGGAGGTATTGACAAATGAGAAGAGAAGTCATTAACCATGCAAAAATTCATTAGACCTGTTATAACTTTACATAATGGCTTATGCTTGTCTGATTTCTGTTTCACTGGATCAAATAGTTGGAATTTGAGATGAATCTGATCTTAGTTTTGTGTTTGTAAATTTGGAAGTTTATTTAGAATCCAAATGGGATAGGAAATACTAGGGACCCTGCACTCCTCAAATTAACCACTTTGAATGACTGGGACTAAATCACCTTGTCCTCATAGGTGATGAACAGAGCCTTCTCAGATGGCAACCTTAGCGCATGGGTGGTGACACCTTGCTCCTTGCTGAAGCTTACTTGCCAATGATGTATGTAATCCAGCAAGGTCATGTTCTGTTGTTACTGTATTACATGTATGAACTGCATGAAAAGCTGACATGTTGAAATGTTGAGATCACTTTGAATTTATACAGATGCATTGGCCCACAATCTTGACAGTAGGAGAAGGTAAACAAAGGGAGAACTAATGTTTTTACCCACTTGTATTTGCACTTTGCTGCAGAACAAATCATAAACAATGTTATAATTTTCCAGTCCCTCAGCGACTTTGTTGCTTTGCTCTACAATGTGTACTTGATTCCTTGTCACAAAGAATTTCCAGACCTTTTTTTTCAGCCTCAAATTTTCAGACCTTTTTGTCTTTGGCCACTCTTATGCCTTGCATAGTCTATCTTTTAGAGTTCTGCTTCTGCCACCGGTAAATTCCAGTGCCCTCTTGAATTAGACTGTGCTATATATTTCCATTATCTGTCTGTGTAGCCTGCTCCATACATTCATCACCCTCTGTGTTTAGAGCTATATCTGTGTTCCCACCCTTACTCTAACCTTGATTCCTAGCTGCCAACTGCCTCGAAGGTTGTTGTGGAAACAATAATTTGGAGAGGCTAGGGTATGCGGCAAGAACGGGGAGGAGCTTTTAGCTAAAGTAAAACAGAAACTGGGAATTTGGGGGCGATTGCAGAGAAGAACCTGGTCATCAGGTGCAAGGTATTATTGTAGATGGCACAGACCTGCCATATACCCCAGCCCTGCCGCAAAAGGCACCCAAGCCATCTATCTCTTTACCTGGGGATCAAACATGGACCTTCTCCATCGGGATGTGATGTACAAACCTCCAGATAAAGGCTGTGGGTTAAATTCTTTAAATGTTGGATCCACTTTGCCAAGATTAGGCACCTATGAAATGTCAAGACAGTTGGATAAAATGGTTGTGGTGTTTGGATTTTTCAGATACTCAGTAACTGCAAACACTGCACTGAACTCCTCGTACAAATTGATTTGGATTGCTGCAAATGTAGGAGGTCTTGTGGTACAGTCAGTAGTGCCCTTGCCTCTGAGCCAGAAGTTCTGGGTTTGAGTCTCACCTCAGGACTTGATGGCCATGGAAGGCGCATTCATTATGCGGTCAAACAGGATGATTATCAACCTGCAAATCCTTCCAAAACACTCCAATGGCAGATGGTAAGAGTGGGAGAGATTCCTGGTCAACCGTGTGATGGAAAGAAAGTTGGATCCTCAACCATCACTATCCATAACGCCAGACTACAAAATGTATGTAACAATGCATGTTGCCATGGCACTTCAGACACCCAGTGATTTGTAGCACATGCACACACTATAAATACAGATGAAAGTTGACCATATTCTGTAAGTGCACAAAACAGAACAAATAGGATCACTTGTGCTTGATTGGAAATTCTTATGGATTTATGATTGGCAGTGATATATTTAAAAAAAAATGCTTGAGTACATTATTCTTATTCGAGCGTCAGAGAATTGAATAAGTATTTGGAGGAAAAAACGCAAGGGTATAGGGAAAAAGAGCAAGGGAGAGAAACTAATTGAAAAAGTTGGTGCAGATTTGATGAGCCAAATGGTGGCCACCTGTGCTGTACTATTCTATGATTCTATCAGGACAGTTTGCACAGGAATATGATCTAGTTTATACATTGCTGTGTTCAGCTTGCTCCTTCAATGAGTATATTGAGGGTTGCAAACAATTGAATGTGCATTACCATGGTTTAACTGTCCATACACCCATCTAACTAAATCAAAGCAGCACAATGTTGGCTGGTGACTTTGAACTCCAACTTAAATCAGTTACTGTACAGAATCACAGATCAACAAATATAAAATCAGATCTAGGTAAAAGTGGGCATCCAAGCTGAGCATAATTTTAAAAAAATTATTCATGGAATGAGTGTTGCTGAAAGGCCAGCATTTGTTGCCCATTACTTAAAGTTCTTGAGAAGGTGGCGGTGAGCTGCTACCTTGAAATGCTGCAGCGTAGGTATATGTGACATAGGTATACAAACAGTACTGTTAGGAAGGGAATTCGAAATTTTTGACCGAGAGACAGTGATGGAATGTTGCAAGTCAGGGTGGTGTGTGACTTGGAGGAGAACTTGCAGGTGGTGGTGTTCCCATGTGTCTGCTGTCCATGTCCTTCTAGAGGTTGCAGGTTTGGAAGGTGTTGAAGGAGACAACATATTGCTGCATTGCATCTTGTAGATGGTACTCACTGCGTGCTGGTAGTGGAGGGAGTGAATGTTTAAAGCGGTGAATGGGTGTCAAACAAGCGGGTTGTCTTGTCCTGGATGGTGTCAAGCTTCTTGAGTGTTCTTGGAGCTGAATCACCCAGGCAAGTGCAGAGTATTCCATTGCACTCCTGATTTGTGCCTTGTTGATAGAGAACAGGCTTTGGGGAGTCAGTAGGTGATGCCTGTGGTGTTGATTGTGGAGGATTCAGTGATGGTAATACTGTTGAATGTCAATGGAGATGATTAGATTCTCTCTTGGATATGGTCATTGCCTGGCACTTGTGTGGCATGCATGTTACTTGCCAATTACAAGCCCATGCTTGTAATGTTGTCCAGGCCTTGCTGCATGTGGGCACAGACAGCTTAAGCATCTGAGGAGCTGTAAATGAACACTGAAATGATCAGCGAAAACCCCTATTTCTGACTTATGGATGCAAGGTTATTGAAGCAGCTGAAGATGCATTGGCTGAGGTCATGATCCTGAAGGACTCCTGCAGCAATGTCCTCGGGCTGAGTTGATTGGCTTTCAACATTCACAACCATCTTCCTTCATGCTAGGTATGATCCCAACCAGTGGAGACTTTTCCCTTTGATTCCCATTGACTTCAATTTTTGCTACATCCCCTTGATGTGACACTCTGTGCTACCTTCATGTCAAGTGCAGTCCCCCTCACCTTACTTCTGGAATTCAGTTCTTTTGTCCATGTTTAGACCAAGACCGTAATAAGGACTGGAGCCAATGCTTAGCAGTATTGAGCTTCAGTGAGCAGCTATTGCTTATTAAGTGCTGCTTGATAGCACTGTTGATGACTCCTTTCATCACTTTGATCATTTGAGAGTATACTGATGGGGCAGTAGTTGGCTGGATTGGATTTGTTTTGCTGTTTTTAACAAGGCATACCTGGGCAAATGTAAACAATGACGGGGAGATCCCTGTGTTGTAGCAGTACTGGGACAGCTTGGCTAAGGGTGCAGCTAGTTCTGGAGCACAAGTCTTCAGTACCATTGGGATGTTGTCAGGGCCCTGTGACTTTAACTGGTTCTTGATTTCAGTTGGAATGAATTGAATTGGCTGAGGACTGGTATCTGTGATGCTGAGGATCTAAGGTGAAGGCTGAGATGGATCATTCATTTGGTATTTCTGGCTGAAGATAGTTGTAAATACTCCAGCTTTGTCTTTTGCACTGATGTGCAGGACTTTCCTATCGTTGAGGATGGAGATCTTTGTGAAGCTTCCTCCTCCAGTTTATTGTTTAATTGTCCACCACCATTCACGACTGGCTGTGGCACGACTGTAGAGTTTTGATATGATTCTTTGTGGGATTGCTTTGCTCTGTCTGTTGCATGCTGTTTTGCATCCATTTAATCCTGTATTGTAGCTTCATAGGTTGGCATCTCATTTTTTGGTATACCTAGTGCTGCTCTTGATATGCCCTCCTGCTGTCCTCATTGAACCAGGGTTGATTTCCTGGCTTGATATTAATGGTAAAATGAGGGATATGCCAGGCCATGAGGTCACAGGTGTAGTTGAATATGGTTCTGCGGCTACTAATGGCCCACAGTGCCTCATGGTTGCCTAATTTTTGAGGTGTTAGATCTGTTTTGAACCCATCCCATTTAGCATAGTGGTAATGCCAAGCAGCACGACGAAGGGTGTCCTTAGTGTACAGAAGGGTCTTGGTTTCCACAAGGATTAGCAGTGGTCATTCCTCTCAAAATGGTCATGAACAGATGTATCTGGAATTGGTAGATTGGCGAGGGTGAGGCACGCCCTGTCTGGTAGATATGTCCTTCAGGATATTGCAAATAGAGTCAGAACCATGTTTGAAGAGTTTGGGTAAGAGAACAATTCCTGGATATGGCCCAGGCAAGAGAGTGGACATTAATCCATAACAACAAGGTGTTAACTGGGAACCATGTCTCCCTCAATCCCTTCCTCAAGTGTCTGCTCCTTGAGTCAAAATATACCATTAATTGTAACCATTGCACAAGCTCTTTATATAACCAGGATGATAGCAGCAGATTTAGTACAGAACCACATGCATGCTTTTAAAGCTATTATGTGTGGTGCTACTCTTTATACTGCTCTCTTGCAGTTGGTTATCCAGGTTGCATTAATTTGCAAGACCAGCTGTTGACCAGCAAAGTGTCAATCCGCAAAGATGAAACAATTTCAACATTAAAAGCTGATCAATTGCTTCCATATTTATGTTGTACAACGAAGTCTTTTGATGCATGTTTATTTAAAATGTTAATTTGTTATTTATTTTAATACTAGGCAACTGCGATGTCTGTGAACTGCCATGGCCAGCTTGCAGTGCTCTCTGGGTAAGCAGCTGTTCAGGGATGGGTAGTACCAAGCGTAAACCAGGTGTTAGTTTCCATCCATTAATTTATCCCCAGCTTTATTGCCCACCAGCTTATTTTCTGTGATGGGGAATGTGCAGAAGCACAAGACTCTGCATCATCCTGTAGATTACAAGTTTGCTACTGTTCCTGCTATGATTAAGAGTCATAGTTGATCCAAACCTTCAGCCTTGTATAAATTAGAAAATGGGGAGGGAGGCTCTATTTAGACTGCTTATCCTCTGAACACTGAAACAAAAGTGCTAGTTTATTGCGCTTTCTGCTTTTGCTTCAGGTAATGTACTCTGTGATTCAGTAGTTTTACGACAAAGCCATTTCATACTGAGGGATTGCTGACCTTTGACTGAATGGGAAATCAGTGCTGCGAGAAACAATATTGATAGCTGAGTGTCTCCTTTTGGGAGAAAATCACTACCATCACTGGTGTTTTGCAGTCCTTCAGCTGTTTCATTTTATGCAATAAAACTGCCAGATAGAGATGATCGTGGAGAAGTTGTCTCCCAGCAGGAGTACCTCTGGCATGGTATTCAGCCCATTTCCAAATTTTATGAAGGAAATGCTCCCTGATGTACCCATAAGCAGAGTCATTGTATTGTGTGAAGCAAGATCTATTGCTGTTCCTCAATCTGTATGGGCATGGGAGATGATGTAGATTTTTAAGGATTTATCTTTAGTACTCTTAAGGGTTGGAATGGTCCTTGTACACTGAAGGTACCCACCTCATCCAATCTAGTTTTATTGAAATCTGCAAGTACCCCCTATTATATTGTGTCGATTTCACTACTTCATAACTCATGGCCCCCCCGCCCCCCCAACCACCCCTATCTGATTATGATTAAAAATTGCGGACCAAGTTGTGTTGAATTTTGAGTGGTTGTGTGCCCTGGATCTGTGCTGAATAAGAATTCCCCAGACTCCTTTCATCCCGTTGTGATCAGATGGGTGCTCCCCAGCAATCCTTGCTTACATTGCCTCTCTGATGCAACCACTCAAAGCTGAGTGACATTCCTCTTCCATTTCTGCCTCTGTGTTCAGAGCTGCTTGAATCTGCAGGGTGCTTCTGCACAGGCTACCAGAGCAATGTGTGGGGAAATCGGGAGCACAAGGCAATGTTCAACAACTTCACAGTGAAGACAGGAGAGGGCACTTTGTGCTGGAAAGATGAAACATTTCCTGTTTAAGTTTTCAGCAAGAGCAGGAACCTGCTTTCTATATTTTCAGTCACTATACTTGCATGCAATTATGCTCATTAGAATATATTAGGAACAGCTTTTCATTATTGATTGGGATGGTGTGTAGAGGTGGAGAAAGCTGTCTTTTTGTAGATGCAGCAGTATTGGTATGTCACTGCCAATGTTTATTTCTTTACAGGCGCCGTTTCTTGTATGTTATAAACTTAGATGCTCCCTCAGAAGTACCAAGAAAGATTGCAAGACAGAGCAAATGGGACATTGGTGCAGTGCAGTGGAACCCACATGAGACTTCCTCCCACTATTTTGCAGCTTCAGTAAGTATTAAATCAGGTTTAACTCATTGGGAATCCTGGCATGTGGGAGTAAAGATAGAAGTTTCACAAACTGCCTTCATCTTTATTATTGAGATGAAAAGGAAAAACTATAAACATTGGAGGTTTCAAATGTGAAATGTTGGAAATACAAAGCTTGTTAAACAGATTCTGAGAGAGATAGCTTAGAGTCTTTGGCAACGTATTAGATAATGTTTAAGAGAAACTTCAGGATGAAAGGCAGGATGGTGAAATGGGCAGTAGCATGGTAGATGGAGTTCACTGGGGAGAAATATGGAATGTTGCATTTTGGGAGGGTGAGTATGGGAAAACATTATACTATAAATAGCATGGTTTTGAAAAATGTAGATGAGCAAGGAGGCCTTAGTGTCCACAGACACAGGTCCTTAAAGGTGGCATGAAAAATGATAAGGTAGTTCAAATAATTGAAGGGTTACCTGGATTTATAAAAAGAGGACTGGAATACGAAAGCAAATAGATCATGTAAGAAATTTATAAATAGCTGGTTTGGCTTCTGTTCGAGTATTCTGGACTATTTTGGTCACCACACTTCAGGAAACATGTAAAGGCATTGGAAAATGTACAAAGGAGTTTTACCAGGGATGAGGCAAGTCAATTATGAGGAGAGGTTAAGGCTGTCTTGAAACAGACAAGGTTAAGAATTGACCTCGTAGAGGTTTTAAGGATGATGAGGTTTTAAAAAAACTGTTCCTTCTGGTGAGTGGGTCAATAACTAGAGGTCATTGGTAAAAGATCGAGAGGGGAGATGAGAAATTTTTCCAGAGTTGTTGGGATCTGGAACACATGATCTTGGAATGGTGATTTTTTTTCAAGGGAATTGCACAGGTACTCGAAGTTAGGAACTTGGAGAGTTAGGGAGAAAAAAAACGTCAGGGTTGGTGGTGATGGAATGAAGCAGTACAGGTCTTTCAAAGAGCCAGCCGAGAGCCACCTTCTGAACTAAACATTCCTATGATTTTATGTTTCGATTATGAACTTTCATTAGTTCTAGTATTTAAGTGACTTCAGGCAGTTAGTCTCTAGGCTTCGTAAAATAAGACGATTTATTACAAAGTTGTTATTGGTCAAATTGGGACAAATGTACTGTCTATTGTTTCTAACCCTCTAACAGAGAGGGAATAAAATAAATTTAAAAAGAAAGGATAACTGGCCTCTTGATAGATTCACAAATAGCAGCCTTACAGAGGTGATGGAGGTCCACGTAAAGACACAAAAATGTCTATCAGTAATAATGCAACCTACTAGATAGATGTGCTTACTTCGGGACTTTTGTCTGTTTCTCTTAATGTGTGGGTGTGGTGTTATTGCTGCAGCATGAGGTGTGGCAGTTGTTCAGATTTGTTCTACAATCATTCACACACAGTTCTGATCTTGTGTTTACTTGCCTCTCTCATTTGAGCCACTTGAGAGTAACCCCATATCTGTACTTCCATTATAATCAGTATATCAGTTCTAATGCCCCAATCTGATATCAATATCTAGTGTCAATATATCCCCTAGAGTTTGTAAGTAAAATGCACACACAAATAGGGTAGTTCAAGCCCACTTGGGGTTTTCGGATTAAATATCAATATTTCACAAGTATAAATGTTTTGACCCTGATAAATGCAGGGATAGTAGAGTGGAGTTCTAACCCTGACTCAGCTGGCTAAGAGTGTATTGATGCAGTTTCTATTTTGTAGTTGATGTGTGGTAATATCTGGATGTGTATTTCAGTGCAACCAGCGAGTGGACCTCTACAAATGGCACGATGGAAATGGTGAGATTCACACTTCACTGCAGGGTCATACTCGTGTTATAAGGTATTTTGTTTAGAATTACATCCTCTGCATAAGTAATGTGAATATATTGCACTGACTCTTAGAGTATTACATATACTGTTAAAGAAATAATTGTTAGATTTGAAGCAATTGTTGAACCATCAACAAAGGTTCACCAAACTAACTTGTGGGATGGAGGGATTGTCCTATGAGAAAAGATTAAATAGACTGGGCCTTTTTTCTCTGGAGTTTAAAAGAATGAGAGGTGATCTCATTCAAACATACAAAATTCTTAGGGCTCAACAGGGTAGATGCAGGAAGGAAGTTTCTCCTTGCTGGGGGTTCGAGAACCAGGGGACATAGTCTCAGAATAAGGGGCAGGTCATTTAGGATTGAGATGAGGAGGGATTTCTTCACTGAGTGGGTGGTGACGATTTGGAATTCTCTGCCCCAGAGGGCTGTGGAGGCTGAGTCGTTCAGTATGTTCAAGACTGAGATCAATAGATTTCTACATATCAGAAACATCAAGGGAATACAGGGAGTGCAGGAAAATTGTGTTGAAGAAGAAGATAGCCATGATCTCATTGGATGGAGTGGGCTCAAAGGGCTGAATGGCCTACTCCTATTTCTTATGCTCCTATGTTCTTATTCCTGGGCTGGAAGGAGAGGGATTGTTTTTGTTTAGTTGGCTCCGATGACTCTGCCTGTAATATCTTGTTTTCAATACTAAACGTTTGTAATCTTGAGCCGCCTCAGGCAAGGAACTGGGACTTGCAGATTGCTCTGAGAGCCTAAAACTGTTGTCCCTTTCCATATTTACATTTGTGTAGGAAGGTGAGCGTAACTAGGAGTGGGATGAGGATGATGATGTTGATTTGATTATTTGATTACATCCTCAAATGTAAAAGTAACCCTCAGCTTCTTTTCCATTACTGAAAGCCATCATCTTAATCCCTTGTCCCCTTCACTCTCACCTGAAATGACAAGTGCGAGGAGCACATAGATTTCTTTGTCACCAAGATTGAAACCATCTGATCCACTGTCTCTGTCACTTCCCTCCCTTCCCTTAGCCCATCATTCCAAACCCCCTCTAAAGCTCCCCTCTTCCCTAGCCCTGAACTTGTTTCATTCTCTAGTTTTTCTCCTACCTCCTCTCATGCCCTCTCTGAGCTTCTCTATTCCATGAGACCCATCTACTCCTGCCTTGACCTTATTCCCACCTGATTTCCCTGTTCTGGCACCCATGTTAACTGACATTGTGAATGGTTTTCTCTCCTCAGGTTCTTTCACCCTCCCCTTCAAATTTGTTGTCGTCACCCTTCAAAAAACCAACTTTGTGTTAAACTTCCAACAATAAGGTTGTGAAGGCAGAGGCCAGAAGTCAATCTTTATTCAGTTTTAGATTTATTCACAAAGTAAGATACTGCAAATGTTTGGTCCTAACTCGACAACTCATCAGTGTCAATAATTATCTCTTGAGTATACCAATAAAATAAATGAACTAATAATCAAATTAACTAATTAATCATTTAAAGGGACTGTATATAAATAATTAACCAATGAAGGCCCCACACCTGTATACACAACTTTAATTTATACAATGAACAAATCCTCCTTTCTCGTTTAAATAAAACTTAACAAATAGTTTTCACAAACAATATTACTGAATAAATTGAAGTGTTTGCTGTAAAGCATTGCATTCCATGATGACCCTCTTCTAGGTACAGGTGCTCATTTTTATGAAATAATGAGATAATTGGTGACTTGCATCAGCCCATTGGATCTTGGAGATTTCCTTTTTTCTAACGTTTGTTTCATGCTAACAAGGTCAATCCTTAATCTTTTTTCACTTACGCTTTTTGTTGATTTTTGTTGTATGTTATCCCACAAGCAACGATTATCTATGTAACATTTAAATTGGCAAACTGTTATCAGTGCACCACTTGTATAGAATTTCCCCTAAAATATTTGACAAGTAGAATCCCATATCCACTGCTTCCACAAGGGCCTGTGTTTCGGCTGCTAAAGTACTTTTAATGCTTTTTTTATTTTCTTGGCTTTCTAAGCTAAAGGGCAACATTTCCTATTTTCACCCACTAAAAATATTATGAAACCAGCTGCACTTGAATGCCCCTGAGGAAGATTGGCAAGAAAAGTATCACTAAAAATAACTAGTTTTATGTTCTTTGGGTCACCTAAGAATGGAAGCTTAGCCATGTATTTCTCCATATTTATTTCTCCATATTTATTTTTTTTTAACGTTTAATTTGCCCTTTAAACATCCTCGACTTAAGGCTGCTTCAATACTTATTTCCAATACACCAAAACTAGCATTTCGTCTTGTCTGAGTGCATAATCAATTCAACTGACCAATCAAACTTCACAACTGCTATGTTTCTTCTTCAGATGAGACATCATTTTTCTGTGATGACCTAGCATGATTAACCAAGATAGGAGTAACATTCTCGAGATAGGATTACTGATGCAAAGCACTCCAGACTTATTCTGCTTAATGCCTAAACCAATATTTTTAGTAGCCCCTAAAGCCTGACTTCCAATTTTAAATTCCACTTTAATCTTATTAATAACGCATTTCTCAAATTCCATAGTACCACCCCAGAGGAAATTGACACGCATCATGAAGATGCCCTTTATGATGCTATTAAAGCATTGCAGGATCAGTTTTTAGTTGAACACAGTCTACTTGCAACAAAACAGATCTCGCCAAAAAATACTGCACCCTTGAAGCATCATTCAGGTCATAAACACATTTATTTAGTTCCCATAGTTCCTGTTCTGCATTGCCTCTTTACGTCGCTTTAGAAACATTTCACAGTAAAATTTTTCACCCTGCAGAAACATAGCTTTTCTGTCAATTGATCCACAGTCCCATGAATATGTGGCAAAAGAGCTAAAGAAACTTTCAATATTGCTTTTCCTGCTGTGGGAGAGTTCGCTCTAATGTTAATATCGCCCAGTCACCCTTCAAAACTCGGAGCAGCTAGCCTCGCTTTAGCCTAATAATTCCCATCTACAAGGACCTTTTCTGTACAATCCACCTCTGACAAGGCTAAAGACAAAAAACTGCGGATGCTGGAAATCCAAAACAAAAATAAAAATACCTGGAAAAACTCAGGTCTGGCAGCATTTGCGGAGAGGAACACAGTTAACGTTTTGAGTCCTTATGACTCCTCAGCAGAACTAAGTAAAAATAGAGTCTATTTTTACTTAGTTCTGTTGAAGAATCATACGGACTCAAAACGTTAACTGTGTTCCTCTCCGCAGATGCTGCCAGACCTGCTGAGTTTTTCCAGGTATTTTTATTTTTGTTCTGTGACAAGGCTGGCTGGTCCTTATCTCGTACCTCAGAATAAACTCCAAATTCCTTTCTACTATCTAATTTCCTTGTCTCTTTTATTAGTTTATCTTCTAGTCTATTGGCAGCCACCAAAACTTAATGGTTATGAGGATCTCTGCATCGAGTCTACCTTGAGGCTGTTCTGTAGACTTTCTCTCATTGTTTAATCTATTCAAGCTGCGCCCTCTACTTGCACTTCGATGTCTTTCGGGACCACTTCTGTAAGATCTCTCTTGTGCGTTTTGAGATTTTCTCCCGTACGTGATCATTTTTCAACCCAAGAGTCACTCTCAGACCCACTATTAGGACTCGCACTTTGCATTCTTTTATCCTATTCTGCCAGTCCATGGACATCACTTCTTGGCCATCACCGATATTTAAACTTGCCAGTCGCTTTTTTTGCGTGTCCCACATCAGTTGCATCCCTCCATCCACAGGACCCTCCACAGGACCCTTCTGGAACATATGTCATTGCTTTAGGCAATTGGGCTTTGGATGCGATAGGCTGAGTGCTATCACCACTCAGTCCCAATCTGTTGTATTCTGTTCTTCAGGGCTATATCACACAACACAAATATGAGAGGTACAGGGTGCCTCAACATCTTCTATCGTCTGTTAATTTGCTGAAGAGTTAGTAATCAATCCAGATTAACTGTGAGGAATGAACCTTAATAGTTTGATTTAAAAGTTGGATTACCACTATGTTACTATCATGCCCTATTGCCTTCCCATTCCTTATGGCCCTCTCTTTTGTAATTCACCGCATCCCCAAAATTAAAGTTGATCTTAGATGGTGTTGTACTATGCCTTAGAGCTCTCTGAATTTGATGAAAGTCTTGATGAAAGCCCTTCAAATGTGCAGAAAAATTTGAACTAATCGTAATCCTGTCAAGGGCACGGGGTCTGTTTTCCAGCACAGAAGACAATTTGGGATTCCTTCCATAGACAATTGATAGGGACTATACCCTCCAACCATCTGAAGCAAATTCGCAAACTGTCTACAGCCTTAGATGCAGTTGATCATATTATCTTCCTCCAGTGCCTCTCCACCTTCCAGCTGGATGGGACCTTAGTCGCTTCTTACCTATCTAATCAAAGCCAGCAAATTGCAATCAATGACTTCTCTTCTGATCCCTGCATAGTTATCACGGTGCCCCCAAGGATCTACCCTTGGACTCTCCTTTTTCTCATCTACATGCTGCTCCTCGGTAATATCAACCGAAAACACAACATTAGTTTCCACATGTATCCTGACAACATCCAGCTTTATCTCACCACCACCTGTCTTGAACAGAAATTTCTTCCAGTTCAATGTTAAAGATTGAAGCCATTGTCTTTGATCCCCACTCCTTTACCACCGATTCCATCCCTCTCCTGGCAACTGTTTGAGGCTGAATCAGATATTTAACCTGGAGATGCGCTTTCAGCCACATATCCATACTGTCACTAATACCACCTATTTCTACTTCCATAACATTGTCCATCTCCTCTCCTGCCTCAGCTCTTTTGCTGAAACACTCATCCATGCCTTTTTTTTTGTATTCTTCCATGGGATTTGGGAATCACTGGTGAGGCCAGCATTTGTTGCCCATCCCTACTTGTCCTTGAACTGAGTGGCGGTTAAGAGCCAACCACATTGCTGTGTGTTTGGAGTCACATGTAGGCTAGGCCGGTAAGGATGGCACACCCTAAAGCATTAGTGAACTGGATGGAATTTTACATTATCTTTATATTTATTAATTTAATTTAAATTCCACCAGCTGCCATGGTGGGACCTGAACCCAGGTCTCCAGAGCATTAGCCTGGGTCTCTGAATTACTAGTTGAATGACATTACCACTATTCCATTGTCTCCCCTAGACTTGACTTTCCTAAGGTGCTCTTGGCTACCCTGCTGCATTCTATAATGTGTAAGGTTGAGGCCACCCAAAACTCTGCTGCTCTAACCCTCACCAGATTCTATTCACCCTTTACCCCTGTGCTCGCTGACTTACCCTGGCTTCTGGTTACACAGTGCCTTGATTTTAAAATTTTCACCCTTATTTACAAATCCTGGCATGATCTCACCCCTCCCAATCTCAATAGTCTCCTCCAGCTCTATAACTCTTTGAGATACCTGTGCTCCTCTATTTCCGGCCTCATGAGCATGCCCAATTTTAATCACTTCTACTGCCGAGCTCGAAGCTCTGGAATACCCTCCCTAAACCCCTCTACCTTGCTTTCCTCCTTTAAAACGCTCATTAAAACCAAATTGACCAAGCTTTTGGTCACCTGCCCTGATATCTTGTGTGTCTGGGTGTCATATTTTGTTTTATAATGTCACTGGCTTGGAATGTTTTATGTTATAGCTGCTATATAAATACAAGTTGTTGTTGCAACAGTGAGTGTGTTCAGATAGTCGTGGGGAAAGGGCTGTTCTCCCAGAATGAGATATACATAATCAAAAAATATGTAAAGCAGAGAATCGTGAGTGGATGCGATGAATGCAATTTTGTTTGAATTCTGTTCTACCTGTTTAAGGTACCTGCTTGTGAGCATGTACGGATTCTTCCTCTCTTTACTGACATTTTACTCTGCATGTAAATTCTTAAATTTGTTTTCTTTGTCTGCCCTTATTTGTAGTGATTTGGAGTGGTCGTGGTTTGAACCGGAGCTGCTTGTCACAAGCTCTGTCGACACTTACATATACATTTGGGACATCAAGTAAGTTCAGGACTTCGGTGGGAGGGGAGATGGGTAAAAATTACGAACCTTTGCTGGTGTCGGAAAGAGGTCAATTATTTTTCTTTATGTTCTGAATTATGAACAGATAAACTAGGGAAAATGTTCTGCTGAATTCGATGCTAGATGTACTAACTCATCCACACAACAGTAATTGCAATTCCAAGTAATTCATTGTATTTAAAGAGATTATCTGAACTCCTCTGTTGTGGTAAATGTTGGGGGGCAGGGAGGGGTTGTAGGCACCTAATGGGCTGCTCAGTGATAGGGACTGGTGTAACTATCTCAATTCTGTTTATTGGTTGAGTGAATAAGTTGAAATCCTTCTTGGCAGAAAGGGGATCAAACCTTTATCATATAATCATACAGCACACAAGGAGGCCATTTGGCTGAATGGGCCTGTGCTGGCTTTTTGAAGGAATTTTCTACTTAGGCCCACACCCTTGCTCTTTCCCAGTGGCCTGCAAATTTTTCATGTTTCAGTAGTAGATGTTGCTTATCTTTTATGCTAGCTTTTTAGGAGTGGGGAGGGGTGGGGGGAGGATAATACTAAGTTCTCCTTCAGTGAAATTAATTCATTACATGACAACACCATCTACAGGTCAAATTCCATTACAGAATTGTGATGAGATCACTCGTTGTTTCTGATACACCATCAATACATAGATGTTTATATTGTTGTGTTAAGGTGGATGTGGTGCACTTGGATTTCCAAAAGGCATTTGATAAAGTGCCACATCAAAGGGTCATTTGATAAAGTGCCACATAAAGGTTACCTCACTAAATAAGAGCGCCTGGTGCAAAGGGTTAACATATTAGTGTTACGGACAGGAGGTGGGTTAACTTAACTAGCACTAATTTCTCTTCTCACTACCTATCCATAAACAGAAAGATGTTTTGGTTTGTTTCCCTCTTTATAAGTGGTGATGTGTTTCCGAACATCTTGGTTTTGGTGTGATCCAATTTTCTATAAATAATCCCACAGCAAACTTGAGATAAGATGAACTCAAAGGGTTACTTTATTTGTACATACCTCAAAACGCGGAAAGGAGGGCCACAACGTCACCCCTTCGCATTCATACACTAAAAGCGGGATATGGAGGAAAAGGTTTCACAGTACAGAGACCACAGAGAAAATAAATATTGTTTCACATGCATTCCAGAATCCAGAATCAAAGGCCAATGAAGTATTCCTTCACAGAGGTTGGCTGGTTGAAAACCAATGCTGTATAATTCACTTTTCCGGTGATGCTGACTTCATAAGTTGAGGTAGACACACAGAAATAAATCAGTCTTGTTGGTGATGGTACAGAGTTTCCAACAGAAGCAGTGTAGATGGGGCAATGTTTTCTACCTTGCCTGTGAGGCTGCTAGTCAGATGATAAAGAGCAGATGGAGCTACTCAACTCAGCAAGGCAATATTAATTTGTTCAACAAGCCAGAGGCCTATGTCACATAACCCCCATCTCTTCACCCAGTCTCTAACAAAGGATCTATACCCATCATTTGGAATGTAGCTGGGTTTTGAAGATTGCTAAAATCACAGCCGTTACAAATTGAAAGGAACTTTGCGGGGCCTTTTGTTTTAGCAGACCATCAGTCTCCTTCTGGCCTGCCTGGGTTATTAAATGCAGATGACTTTTGTATAACCCTCTTTGAAGCTGGACTGTGCAGTCCACAGGTGGTTGTTAGTGGTTCCTCAGTCATAACAAGGTGAGAGTTTCCCTGAAACTACAACATGACTTCTTTTGTTCAGGGGTCACAGGTGGACATGGGTTCAGCCATCTTAAGGATCTTGTTCTGTTTTAAAATTTACAAAATAACATTGAGGATACCTATATGTATATTTTATAAAAATATACAGGGTGAGATCTTGATCCCTCAGATTATCATGGATAGAGAATTGGTTAGCTAACAGGAAGCAGAGAGTAGGGATAAATGGCTAATATTTGGGTTGGCAGGCTGTAATTAGTAGAGTGTCACAGGGGATCAGTACTGGGGCCTCAGCTATTTATGTATACATAAATAACTTGGGACTGAATGTATAGTTGCTAAATTTGCTGGTGACTCAAAGATTGATAGGAGAGCAAATTTTGAAGAGTACGTAAGGAGTCTGTAAAGGGGTATTGATAGGTTAAGTGAGTAGGCAAAAATCTTTTAGATGGAAAATAATGTGGACAAATGTGAGCTTGTCGACTTTGGCAGGAAGAAGAGAAAAGCAGTGTATTATTTTCATGGAAAGGCTGCATAGGGATCTGGTGCATAGGGATTTGGGTGTCCTGGTAAATGAATCACGTACTATGCAGACACAGCAAAGGGAATGGAATATAAAAGTTTGGATGTTTTGCTTCAGTTGTACAAGGTGTTGGTGAGACCACATCTGAAATATTGTGTACAGTTTTGGGTTTCCTTACTTAAGAGAGGATATAATTGCATTAGAAGCAGTTCAGAGAAGGTTCACTTGACTGATTCTCGGGATGATGAGGCTTTCTTATTAGGAAAAGTTGGACAAGTTGGGCTTGTAATCATTAAGAGTGTAGAAGAATGAGAAATGATCTTATTGAAAAATATAAGATCTGAGGGGGCTTGACTGGGTGGATGCTGAGAGAATTTTTCTCTTTATGGGAGAGACTTGAACTAGGAGAAACAGTTTAAAAATAAGGGGTGGGAGGAGAAATTTTTTTTCCTGAGGGTTGTTAGTCTGTGGAATTCTTTTCCCCAGGGAGCAGTGGCGGCAAGGTCATTAAATATTTTTTAAGGCTGAATTAGATAGATTATTGATTGACAAGAGAGTAAAAGGGTATGGGCAGGACAGTAGAGTTGAGGTCATAATCAAATCAGCCATGATCTTATATGGTGGAGCAGGCTTAAGGGGCCGAATAGCCTACTCCTACTCCTAATTCCTATGTTCATATGTAAGGTACTATATATTTCTTTCTGCAAACAGAAAAGTGCTGGAAAAATTATGTCCTTTATAGAAGTGGCTGTTCTTGTTCAGTTTCAGCCCTTGGCTTCGTGACTGGGATGGCCTACTTAAGACAGCGATTATAATAAAAGCAAAATACTGTAGATGCTGGAAATCTGAAATGAAAACAGAAAATGGTGGGAAAACCCAGCAGGTCTGGCAGCATCTGTGGAGAGAGAAACAGAGTAAACACTTCAAGTCTCATGACTTTATCCAAAACTGGGAAGACATAGAAATGTGATGGGTTTTATGCTATTGAGATAGGTGGGGGGAGGGGCAGTTGGAGTGAAATATGAGGTCAGGGATAGGTTGGAGGTCAGGAGAGATTAAATGACAAAAGATGTTGTGGAACACAAGACAAAGGGAGTGGTAATGACAGTATTAAAGACTAAAGCAGTGTTAATAGCAGAATGAAGGTCAGCACCATCTGAAAGCAAAATAGCAAAATGTGTTAATAACAGAAAAAGAATGAATGTGCTGATTGAAAGCAAAATGTGAGAACAAGGTACAGGCTGGCACTTGGGGCGGGGGGGAATCAAAATGGCAGACAGAGTTCATGGTCTGAAGTTGAACCCAATGTTGAGTCCAGAAGGCTGTAAAAGTGTCTAATTGGAAGATGAGATGCTGCTCCTCTGGCTTGCTTTGAGCTTCACTGGAACATTGCAGCAGGCCAAGGGTAGAAATGTGAGCAAGAGAGCAAGATAATAAATTAAAATTGCGTGCAGCCAGGAAGGTCAGGGTCATGCCTGCGGACTGAGTGAAGGTGTTTCTCAAAGTGGTCACCCAGTCTGCATTTAATCTACCCAATGTAGAGGAGATTGCAAATCTCGTCTAAGCTGCAAATACAGTAGACTACATTGAAAGAAGTGTAAGTAAAACGCTGCTTCACCTTGAAGAAGAGATTGGGGAATTGGGTGATGAGGAGGGATGAAGACAGCGTTATGACCACTTGCATTCACAAAAGCCTGAAACCAACAAGGGACTACATACACACAAATCCAATTGACAGCTTATGTTATTTTATACAATGCTGTCTGCACATTTGTTCCATGCTGTTCATTTGGAGAAACATTTTTGATTTCTTTTTGTGACGCAGTAACTGAGCATATGCATTTCTTAGACTTACCAAGTTTGATAAATTAGAACTGGGTTTGTAATACATGTTTTGTTAACTTTCACAGCTTCCCTCATTGAATGAGGCCTTTAGTGTGTTAGTGTGATACCCACCCATAAAGTCATTGTTAGTGAGAAATGAATGAGGCCTGTGTCCCAATGGATAAATTGGTCCGAGCTGGACAAGTAGGGGAATGTACCGTTGTACTTTCCAACTTTTTTGACCGGGCTGCGTTTGTTGCCAATGCCGTCATTGGTTTTCTGCGCATGTGCGGACAAGTGCACATATGCGGACGGGTGTCGGTGGCCATCTTGTTAGGAAGCTATGCAGTTTATTCAGTTTAAACTCTCACACTACCCCTATGTACACTTAGGGTTCCTAGGTTTTGACTTTGCTAACTTGTAACAAGCTCCCTATACTTGGGTATATAGAGTATGCCCCTACAGGGAGACAGTACGGACTCCATGTTGGCCAAACAGATTGTCAAATGAGTGTAATTTTTCCATTGATTTGATTTGGAGACTTTGAATCATAGTAATGGGTTTCCGTATATGTTTAAAAAAAACATCATTGTTAGTGTGAAATTGAAATTGGGTGCTCCTATTTGCTGGCGTGCTGGATGCTTGAATATAAAATTGCCTTTGAACTGACGTACTTGAATGTTAACTGTTATTATTGCAGCTGACAATTGAGTTCCCCTCACCAGGTGTTTTTCTGTCTCTTTAGGGACACACGGAAGCCATCAGTGTCTCTATCAGCTGTGGGTGAGTAGTGTGTGTAGCTGTACTAGCAAAAGAAGCAGTGAATTTTCTTGGAAGGCTGCATTTGCTGCCAAAGCAGTGCATGTGCAGTTCTACTGCTTCACTCTGTGACGTCATTGTGAGCAACAGAGATCAGACCTCTACTCGTTTCCCCCAACCTCATACTCATTCTCTCTGTTTAGTTTCTCGTTTTTTTTTGAGCAAAATTCAAACTCGCAGAAATCCTAATGAGAACTGAAACCAAAGAGCAAAATTAAATTAATAATCCCAGAGAATGGATTTTGGGACTAGAAAGGGCTACTTTATTCAGAACAAAATACAATACCCATTTTCATCGAGGTAATTTCTTTTAGCGTTATCTTTTTCTATGGCATATTTTGATTCTATTATATACAAACCCTGGCAGCTCACTCATCAGTACGTGAAATATGTTGCTATTCTCTGCACTATCTTTTTTTAATATAAAGGCAAATGCAATCTACTGTTTTCTCTTAGACAATCTGTAACAAACATAGTTCTGTTAACAATAATCGGGGGAATGTCGTTTTACTTTCCAACTTTTTTAACCGGACTGCGTTTGCTGCCAGTGCTGCCATTGGTTTTCTGCGGACAAGTGCACATACGCAGATGGGTGTCGTTGGCCATCTTGCATTGGCAGGAGACAGTGTTCTTGGAAGGCTGGCAGGTCCTGGTCACAATTGGGGCCCCACCGAACACACACTGTGTTCTTGGTAAATGTCATTTATGGTAAGTGGACTGATATCCCTTATGAGACGAAATTGAGATTTAAAGCCCAGAGTAAACTGAAAATAATATGCCTTCTAGTTTAAAAACAACTGGGCAACATGCCAGAAAAATGTACTGAATGCTCACAGTACCAATCTAATCTCTTTGGGAAGTGAAATGCTTATAGGCTAAGCATACCTTGGTCACATGCAATCTTTTTAATTCACTCATTGGTCTTATTATAATTTGACTGAACAAACCCTTTTATGATGCCCTGCACTATTATGTAGTTTTGACCAGTGACTTTGAAAAGGGTCTATGTGCTGAGATTTGAGGATAAAACTCAGTGCTGTAGTGGAGAAAGTGGATCTGGATGAGTCTGACTGGTGAAGTAAGAAGAACTGAATTAAATATTTAGTTAGATATTTGAATAGTTCAATATTAGTATTCATATTTGTGGGTTGCATTACTTTATCTGAAAATGTTCATATTGCATATTTCGCACACCAAATTGCATATTCCTAATTTAAAATCTACCATATGAAACAAAACTGTAGTTAAAGCCTAGTGAATTGTTTGTACAAGTTGGCTTCACAGTGAATCACAAGCCTAATTTATATTGACCGTTGTATGGATGCATGCTATGAGGGAAATAGAGGGAGAAACATTGCATTTATCACCTTTATAAAGAAAGGGATGAAAAGTTATAGGAAATGAGTTAAATAGTAAAACAATAGCATTTGAAATGTGAAATTAGATTGAAGCTGACACATAAAATGTGACAGCTCAGCATGTATTCTTTCTCAGCACGAAATGATGTGCTTGTCTGTAAGAGCATGTTCTTTACAAAAGGCACGTTTGCAGTTCAAAAAAAACAGTGAATTTGTGCTGGCCCAATTCCCATCGCCTAGCACCCCACAGCATAAAACTGCTCTTTCTTCAAAACTGATGGTGCTTAACAATTAGAGTGACTTCATGGCTGCTAGAGACTTACTAATGTAATCGTAGAATCTTACAGCACAGGAAAGGACTATTTGCCCCGTGTGCCTGTGTCTCTTAAAAGAGCTACCCAATTAATCCCATAGCCCTGCAATTTTCCCCCCTTCCTCAAGTATTCAGCAATTCCCTTTTGCAAGTTGCTATTGAATCTGCTTTCGCCACCCTATTAGGCAGTACATATCAGATCATATTCACTTGCTGCATTTAAAAAAAGATGCTGTTCTCCTCTCACTCCTTTTGCCAATTACCTTAATATGTGTCCTCTGGCTACTGATCCTTCAGTTAGTGGAAGCAGTAAGTAAGAAGAAATTATTAAAATGCTTCATGATTTTGAATGTCTCCATTAAATTTTCCCTCCTATGCCCTAAGGAGAGCAGCTTCTATAGTCTCTCCACATAACTGAAGTCCCTCATTCTTCGTACCATTTTATTAAATATCCTCTGTGTGCTCTCTAAAGTGTAGTGCCCAGAATTGGATGCATTATTCCTGCTGAGGATTAACCAGTGATTCACTTTCTTGCATTTGCACACTCTCTCTCTCTCTCTCTTTATAAAGCCAAGCAGACTTTTAAAGCCTTTCCAAATTGATCTGCCATCTTCCAAGATTTCTGAATGTAAACCCCCATGTCTTTCTGTTCCTCCAGCTGATATACCGAATTATACCAAAGCGACTTGATGAATAGTCTTACCTTCATTGCATTACAACCTTTGTAGAGCACATAACCTGGTGTATATAAACTGGTGACTTATAAAGAGCGAGGCCCGTAGGTTCGGCACCAAACATTTAGATGAGCCATGCAATCCAATTAGACAGTTGAAAGCCCCTAGTCCTTGCTTGTAGGAGCTGACATGAGCATTGTATGAAAGTTGAATAATATAGCAGAGAGGTATATAATGTTGCTTGGGTTTCCTCCCATGATTAATGTTAGATGACATCTACACCAAATAACTAATAACGACTGGAAAAACCTCAGGTTATGTCCTGTTATAGCAACATGGCTGTTGCTCTGCTGAGGCTGGTCCAGTGGAAGTATTTTCCATGGTTTTGCAAGGTAGGTGCACTCACTATTGCATTGTTTCAAGGGGATATTAAGGAAGACAGTAATAGGGAATTGGGTTAAACAATGCAATTGAAGAGAAAGTGGTTGTATTTTACCTGTGTTGCACAAGTGGCCTATTTAGGTTTCTTATCTCTTTTGCACATTGTGTAGCTGGAGCCTCTCAGGTGAAATGGAACAAAAAGAATCCATGCTGCTTGGCAACGAGCCATGATGGAGATGTCCGTATCTGGGACAAGCGGGTGAGTGTTGCAGAGATAAAATTCCTGCATTGGTGTGGTTGAACCTCTGACGGTGTGCTTGTGTCTACTTGCAGATTTATGAAAATAAAAGGTTTGGACCCTTTTGAATTAGTTTTTTGCATAGAGTTCATGAGCAGTGAGTTCTGGCTTGGCCTAATGGGCAGAACTCCAGAACGCAGTACTAATTGCCCCTGACTAATTTAGTAATTTCTTGCTTTGAGAGAGCTGTGAAGATGGTAAAAGAAAATTTTCACTGAAAAATGCTTCATGCAGACATCAGATCTAAAGTGGTGTCATGCTACGTTCTTCAGCATTGCCCAACCTCCCTTTACCGAGTATGTGAACTGGAAGAAGGCCAAAGAACTAGTGGCTGTCATAGAAAATTAGGGCTATGCTTGTTGAGGACAGTGGGTTTCTGCACTAAGCTCCAACTACTGAAATTTTAATCTCTGTTTTAGAATACTGGACATTTGGGAGAAAATTGTTACTTTTTTTCTTTGAATATATTGTGCGACTTTTTTGATTGGCAAATTGTTGGCGCAGGTATTTAGTTTAGAAAAGAAAGGTAGTAAGGCATAGAGCAGTTTTTTCCTTCATTAAAGAATACATGTCAAAGGGGTTTCTCTAGCCTTTTGGGGGAATAAATAACTGCAAAGAAAGAGGACCTTTGGAAAATACCCTTTTAGAGTAAACAATGTGAATGCGGAGTCAGAAGATAGAATTGTTTATATGGACAGTTCAGTAACATCAGCTGGCTGAAACAATCAAAAAGTTGAACAAAGAATAGCAATTTCCTGAGAAGTGTTTAATACCATGACTGCTATCATGGAGCCAAAGAATCTGAATCTAGCTGACAATGTGTAGAATGCTTAAGTGTGGTTCATCGCGTTGCATTGGACAATTGTTTGGGTTGTCATCGTCTTGTTGTTATTGGTAATAGATTGAAACCAGAAAATAGCAACAATGCTGAATGAGGCAGTGGAATGGACAGGTTTAACATCAATGGGTGGGTATAATCTACATTTGTATAGATGGAAATTAAGGCATGTATATTAGCTTCTCTGGAGCAGAAAAAGTACATTGACAGCAATCAGGTAAGGTATGAAGCTGGGAGGAGGGATGATTAAGGCTTAGTGAACACAAAGTTTGTGCACTTATTTTAATATAAGATCTTGACAAAACTTCCTTTTTTTCTCAGAAACCTAACACAGCAGTGGAATATATAGCTGCTCATTTGTCAAAAATCCATGGGCTAGACTGGCATTCAGAGAATGAGCACATCTTTGTTACATCAAGCCAAGACAACTCTGTCAGAGTAAGTGCTGGGCTCCAAGGCCCTTGATTCTTAGATCATATCTGTTAAGAGGACAGTATACATCTGTTTATTCAAATCCATTTTTCATCATCTGATCTCTAGTTCTGGGATTACCGACAACCAAGGAAATACCTGAACATCCTCTCCTGTCAAGTGCCAGTGTGGAAGGCCCGGTACACAGTAAGCAGTTTTTCCACTTGGTGTTAATGGTAAAAGCTTTTCCCCGTCTCCCCTTTTCATTTTGGTATTAACTATATGCTTTGTTGAGTATTGAGTGTATTGATGAACTTACTCTAGATCTTGGACAGTGAGGATCTAGAAAGGACTGCCTGTTCATGTTGATTCAAGCACAGGATAGATTCACCAGAAAATTAATAGGATTTTTATGATTTGGGTCTCTGTTCCTTCCTTCCCTTCTTCCCAACTGCACAAAAATTAGGGTAGTTGCTTGTTGAGATGCCAACTGTTTTGGGTACAGGGTGCTGTTCAAGAGCAGCTGAGAACTTGATTTTCTTTGCCTTTTCTCTGCTAAGCATCCAGCTTCTATTTAACTCCTTGCTTTCAGAGCACAGCAGAAGGCTCAACTTGCCACATCCTACCAAATTGGTGCAGTGCATTGCACTGTCATATAGTAGGTTCCAAGGGGCATTCTACCCAAGACCCAACAGGATGCACTGAAAGAAGTAAGCTTGATTAGCTGAATGACTTCATTCATAATGAAACTTTGATCCGGTGCCTTAGTTTCCTCCTGTTACCCTGAAGAAGATGCTATGATGATTTTTGTGTGTGAAAATTAGGCATGATGTTTTCTTTGAGAATTAACTGCAGTTTACCTGGTTATTGTAATTCACAGTAGGATTGTTTCCTGTCCTTCACAGCCGTTCAGCAATGGCTTGGTGACAGTGATGGTCCCACAACTACGTCGTGGTGAGAATAGTCTCCTTCTCTGGAATGTTTTGGACCTCAATGTCCCAGTTCATACTTTTGTTGGACACGATGATGTGGTGCTAGAATTTCAGTGGCGAAAGCAGAAGGAAGGTAAGAGGCCCAAAACTGAAGCAAATGATCCACAGTCTTAAGACCTGAGGTGAGATTCAGTCAGATGCATGACCTGTGAGATGTCTTTCTATTCTAATCTTAACCTGTGAATAAGTTTCCCATTTTTCTCTTTTCTACTTCGTTTCCCATCTGTGAGAGAAGATGTAACACTACCCAAAATGAATGGTCTTTAACATTTATGCTCCTTAGTACTTTGCTAATTTAAAAAAAATCAACATGACGTTCAAAGAAAAGGCCCCTTGAACAATAGTTACGGTTGCTACTGCGTTTTATGGGGAAGGTTAACAAACCCATTTGTTAGCCTGGCTCATGCTTTATGACAGTTGAGTGTTTCCCTACAACTTTGATTTGGCTAATTTGTTTTCTCCATTAGGTTTATCCTACAGATTAGGAGATTGGGTTTAATTTCTGTTCTTGCACACTAGCTGCACTTTCCTCTCAGGCCCATGAATCTGTTGCCGCTCAGATTCAAGCTCATCTCTCCTGCAGCTGCTTGTTTGAATACCTCCAATCAGGTTTCTGTCTGAGGTAAAATTATGAACAACATTCTCCATGTTCACACTCTACAAAATTCCTCCTCTG
This sequence comes from Carcharodon carcharias, assembly GCF_017639515.1. Taxonomy (NCBI): domain Eukaryota; kingdom Metazoa; phylum Chordata; class Chondrichthyes; order Lamniformes; family Lamnidae; genus Carcharodon; species Carcharodon carcharias. The sequence continues at coordinate 119,384,718 of NC_054473.1, read as the reverse complement.
TTTGTATTTGATATGGTCAACCACACTATCTTCTTCCAATTCCTCTTCTCTCTTGTCTAGCTCAGTGGGGCTTCCCCTACTTGATTTTGTTCGTGCTTATCCATTTTTAGCCAGAGCATTTCTTGTGATAATTTCTCTTCCTGTTCCTGCATTGTCAATCCCATGGGTGCATCTACATGTATGCTGATGACATTGACCTCTTCTTGTTCACCATTTCTCTAAACTCCTGCACAGTGAAGAAATTTCTCCTTTCCAAGTCCTGAGATTATGACCCCCACTAGTTCTAGAATCATGAGCCAGGAGAAATGCCTGTCAGCATCATTCTGTCAAGCCCGCTAAGAATTTTATATGTTTCAGTGAGATCTTCGCTCATTCTCCTAAACCCCTGAGAATATATGCTATCTCTCCTCATAGGGACAGCCCCCTCTCCCCAGTAATCAATCTAATGAACCTTTGTTATACTCTTTCCAATGCAAGTATATATTTTCTTGAGTAAGGAGACCAAAACAGTACACAATCTCCAGGTATGGTCTCACCAAAGCCCTCTGCAAATGCAGCAAAACTTCCTTACTCTTTTACTTCAACCTCCTTGCATTAAAGGCTAACTGCTTGTTGTACATGCATTTTAACTTGCTGCAATTCGTACACAAAGATCAGCAAATTGCATGCCAACGTCTATTAGTCTTTCACCTTTTAAGAAAAATTTTGCTTTTCCATTTTTTTAGGATGTGAACATTGCTGGCAAGGCTAACATTTATTGCCCATCCCCAAATGCTCTTGAGAAGATAGTGTTGAGCTGCTTTCTTGAACCATTGCAATTCATGTGGTATCGGTATAGCTACAGTGCTGTTGGGGGGAAGTTCCAGGGTTTTGACCCAGCAACAGTGAAGGCATGGTAATATAGTTCCAAGTCAGGAAGGTATATGTCTTTGAGGGGAAACTTGTAGGTGGTGGTGTTCCTATGCATCTGCTGCCCTTGTTGTTCTAGATGGTAAAAGTTGCAAATTTAGAATTTGGCAAGTTAAGTGCATCTTATAGATTGTACAAACTAATGCTACTGTGCAATGGCAGTGGTAGAAATGAATGTTTAAGTTGGTGGATGTGGTGCTGATCAAGCAGACTGTTTTGTCTTGGATGGTGTCAAACAGCTTGAGTGTTGTTGGAGCCGCAATCATCTTTATTGATGGTGGACTGACTTTGGGGAGTCAGGAGCCGAGTTACATGCTGCGGAATTCCCAGCCTCTGACCTGCTCTTGTAGCCACAGCATTTATTTGGCTGGTCTGTTCTGGTCAATTCTGACCCCCAGGATGTTGAGGGTGGAGGATTTAGCGATCGTAATGACTTTGAATGTCAATGGGAAATGGTTAGACATTTTTCTTGCTGGAGATGGTCATTGCCTGGCATGTTTGACCTGAATGTTACTTCATTTCCCACCTTCTTGCCAAATCATTTAACTCATCTATATCCCTTTGCAGCCTCTCTGTACCCTCCTCACAGCTTATTTGCTCACCTTACTTTGTATCATCAGCAAACTTGGATGCTACATTTGGTCCCCTCATGTAAGTCAGTGCTGTGGTTCATAAATAGCTGAGGCCTAAGCACTGATCCATGTTGCACTCCAGCAGTTACATCCTGGCATCCTGGAAATGTCCTGTTTATGCCTAATCTCTCTTCTGTCCATGAAACAATCTTCAATCCAAGCTAATATATTACCTGCATTCTCATGAGTCCTGTTCTTGTCTAAGAATATCATGTAGCACCTTATCTGTCTCCCGAAAGTCCAAATATACTGCATTCACTGGTTCCCCCATATCTACTTTGCTAGTTTTTTAAAAATTCATTTACAGGATGTGGGGGTGGCCAGCTAGGCCAGCACTTATTGTCCATCCCTAGCTAGTTGCCCTTGAGAAAGTGGTGGTGAGCTGCCTTCTTGAAGCGCTACAGTTCATGTGGTGTAGGTACACCCACAGTGCTTTTAGGAATGGAATTCTAGGATTTTGACCGAATGACAGTGAAGGAGCGGCAATATATTTCCAAGTCAGGATAATGAGTGACTTGGAAGGGAACTTCCAGGTGGTGGTGTTCCCATCTATCTGCTGCCCTTGTCCTTCTAGATGATAATGGTGGTGGGTTTGGAAAGTGCTGTTAGAGGAGTAATGGTGAATTCCTGCAGTGCATCTTGTAGATGTAAATTGTGGTCCTATTTTATAGGACACCTCATTTTTAGGTATGCCTGGTGCTGCCCCTGGTATGCCCTCCTGCACTCTTCATTGAACGCTTGATCCCCTGGCTTGGTGGTAATGGTAGAGTGGGGTATATGCTGGACCATGAGGTTACAGATTGTGTTCGTGTACAATTCTGCTGCTGCTGATGGCCCACAGCGCCTCATGGATGCCCAGTCTTGAGTTGCTAGATCTGTTCAAAATTTATCCCGTTTAACACAGTGGTAATGCCACACAACACGAAGGAGGGTATCCTCAATATGAAGACGGGACTTCGTCTCCACAAGGACTGTGCAGTGGTCACTCCTACCGATAGTGTCATAGACAGATGGACCTCTGGCAGGCAGGTTGGTGAGGATGAGGTCAAGTATGTTTCTCCCTCTTTTGGCTTCCTCACCACCTGCTGTAGACCCAGCTTAGTAGCTATGTCCTTTAGGACTTGACCAGCTTGGTCAGTAGTGGTGCTACTGAGCCACTCATGGTGATGGACCTTGAAGACCATAAGACATAGGAGCAGAAATTAGGCCATTCGGCCCATTGAGTCTGCTCCGCCATTCAATCATGGCTGATAAATTTCTTAACCCCATTCTCCCGCCTTCTCGTAAATTTTGATCCCCAACCCAGAGTACATTCTGCGCCCTTGGCACCTTTGGTGCTTCCTCCAAGTGGTATTCAAAATGGAGGAACACTGATTCATCAGTTGATGGAGGTTGGCACATGGTAATCAGCAGGAGGCTTCCTTGCCCATGTTTGACCTGATGCCATGAGACTTCATGGGTTCTAGAGTCGATTTTGAGGATTCCCTACTGTATACCACTGTGCTGTCACCTCTGTAGGACATACCCAGGGATGGTGATGGTAAGATATGATTCCATGAGGATGACAATGTCAGGCTGTTGCTTGAGTAATCGGTGAGACAGCTCTCCCAATTCAACTAGCCCCCAGCTGTTGGTTAGGAGGACTTTGCAGGGTCGACAAGACTGAGTTTGCTTTTGTTGTTTCCGGTGCCTACATCGATGCCAGGTGGTCTGTCTGGTTTCATTCCTTTTTTGAGGCTTTGTAGTTTTTAGTCTAGCAGTCTTGATACTGAGTGGCTTGCTAGGCCATTTCAGAGAGCATTTAAGAGTCAACCACATTGCTGTGGTTCGGAGTCACATATAGGCCAGACCAGATTTCCTTCCCTAAAGGGTTTTTACAACAATGGTGCCATGGTCATCATTAGACTTTGAATTCCAGAATTCAAATTCCGTTATCCGCTGTGGCGAGGTTCGAATCCAGGCCCCCAGAGCATTACCTCTGGATTAGTAGTCCACACCACAATGCCATCACCTCCCCCAGAAAAACTCATAGATTTGTCAGACATGATTTAATAAAACCACGTTGACTGTCTAGTCATGTAGTGATTTCCCATGGTCCTGTTACCATGCCCTTTTATATATTCTAGCATTTTATCTCCCATTGATGCCAGGCAACTGGCCTATAGTTCCTTGTTTTCTCTCTCCCTCCTTTCTTGAATAGTGATGTGATATTACATTTTCTACCTTCCAATCCACAGGACTTAGCTCGAACCAAGAGAATTCTGGAAGATCAAAACCAATGTATCCACTGTCTCTGCAGATATCTTTTTTAAAACTCTGGAATATAAGCCATCAGATCCAGGGGATTTGTTGGCTTTTAGTTCCATTAATTTCTCCAGTACTTTTCATTTACAAATATTAATTACTGCAGCTCCTCACTCTCATTAGGCCCTTGGTTGCCCACAATTTCCAGTAAGCCCTTTGTGCCTTCTACTGTGAGGATAGACAAAAGATATTTGTTAAATATCTCTGCTATTTCTTTATTTGCCATTGTAGTGCTTCCTGTTTCTGCATTTTAAGAATTCAACATTTACTTTCTCTAATCTTTCTTTTTCCACACTGTAAAAGTTCTTGAATTCCTTTTTTGTATTTCTTCCTAGCTTACGCTCTTTTCTCTCTCTATCAATTTATTGGTCGTTCTTAGCTGATTTATGAAATCCTTCCAATCCTTAGACTTGCTGCTCTTTTTGGCGACATTGTAAACCTCCTTTCACCTGATTCTATCCATAAACTTGTCTAGTCACCTATGGCTGTGGCACTTTTCCACTGGAGTCTTTATTCCATGAGAATATATTTTTGTTGAGAATTATGATTTTTAAAAAAATGTATACCATTACTTATCTACCATCGTATCTTTTAATCTAATGTCCCAGCCTACCTCAGAAAATTCACCACTCATACCACCGCAGTTGGAATAGCTTAAATTTATGACCCTAGTTTTGTACTTAACCACATCACTCTCAAACTTAATGTGGAAATCTAACATTATCATCGCTCTTTCCATGTGGATCCTTTTCCATAAGATTGGCCCATTACACAGTGCCAAGATTGCAATTACCTGTTCTCTCATTGGCTTCTCACAATAATCCAGAAAAGTGTCTCAAATACTTTCTATGAGCTCGTCCTTCAAACTACTTTTGCCAATTTGGTTTTCCCAGTCTACTTGAAAATTAATGCCACAAGGATTATTGCATTACCCTTGTGACCTGCTTCTCTAATTTCCTGAATTTTACTCTGTCAAATGATTACTGTTCGGGGGCTCATGGGCTATTCTCTCCAGTGTTTTCTGCCCTTTATTTCTTGGCTCCAGCCATAGTGATTCTACACATTGGTTTTCTAGACCGTGATCCTTTCTCTCTACGATCCTTATCTCATCCTTTATTAATAGGACTACCCAACACTTTTTCCATTTTGCTTAAGTTTTCTAAATAAAAATCACAAACCTTGGAATATTTAGTTCCCAACCTTGGTCTCCCTGCAAAGGGGCACTGCAGTGGAAGAGCCCAATTTTGTTATAGCAGACTTGCTCAGTAACTCGGTGCCTCAGAAATAGATGGTTAAGACCTGTCCATAGATTTGGATGTGTTCTGACAGACTAAGCATTAACTTTCCAATCTTGAAATCTGAACTTGGCTCAAACTCAAGTGCAGTTGTTGGGGGTGATGATCCTGAGTGTAGTTTTTGAGATTTAACTTTAATGTCCTTTTCTCTCCATTTTTCATATAATTGTGCTTGTGTTAATAATTTGTGCCCTTCACAGTTTGCCTACAGATTCTTTTTGTTCATCGTTTGTTTCACAGTGATTGCAGATGCATGGAATTCTTTAGATGGAACTCAAGTTTGGCAATATTCTAAATCTGGTTTCCTGCTTTTTCGTAGAATTGAAGGACTATCAGTTAGTTACCTGGTCACGTGACCAGACTTTGCGGATGTGGCGGATTGATATGCAATTACAACGGGTAAGTAGTTTTGCATTTAATGTCTCATCAGGTGGTATGAATTATTATTCCAATAATTGAGTCTCCATTTGTGCATCTCATCCCTACCTTTATCTTGATAAAATATCAATTGGCAGTGCTCTCAGTGCAGTAACCTGTTCAAAGATAGTTTTGTGTAGAGTAAGGGCCATGCTAGTTTGTCTCCGATGGTGGCAGGTTTACATATAGATCTCCTTCCTCAACCATTTCTCATATGTATGCATGACTGGGGGAAAAAAATAGGTTAATGGTGGAAGATAAACTCCATTTTACATTCAATCATTTGAATGCAATTTTATGGTGAGATTGACATGTAAATGGGTGAATGTAACATCAGCACATCCATTCAACTAAACATCTGAAGCCTGGGACTGGAATTGATGTCGGTTATATGGTAAGCTAAGTTCTTACTCAAAACCTTGTTCTGTGATGCATTAGACTGTATTGCACATGGAGCTTTCTCCCTAACCTGCCCTACTTTATTTAGTGTATTGATTGCAGTAAGAAAGTCAGAACAAGATGTTGATATCTATTAGAAGAAAGTCTGAACAAATGGGAGGATGTGAATGTCTATTCAAGGTTCTTTCCTTTTGGGTGGGCAAGCTGGATGTTTATTTCCTGTTTAGTTACAAACTGAGTGAGCAAGGATCGAGCTTGTTGAGGGAAAGCTGTGGCTGGGTAGCATTTCAGTGGGGAAAGGTGTGGCTGTTTGCAGGTTAGGATGATGAGGTTGTCCTTGTATGGTTGTTGAATGGGGAGGGATATAACTACATGGTAGCTGAAATGAGGAAAAAGTGTGGTTTTGGAGACTACAACTGTGCAGTACTGTGGTGTGAATGGTGTGGTTACTTGTTTTAAGTAGTAGTTGACTTTTCAGTGTAACTTCACCAGCACAATGTTTTGATCAGCTGTTTTGTTCCAGCTCTGTGCAAATGATGTGCTGGATGGTGATGAGTTAACTGATGGCGTTTCCCTGCTTCCAGAGACAGATAAAGCCCTTCATTCACAGGATACTGATTCTCACCCAACACTTAGTCATGTAAACGAGGAGGATGAAGGTAAAGTAGTCACTAACTTTGAAACACACTTCTTGATACTGTGTTTGCTTCTGTGGCCTATTGTTGAAGCAGTAGCAAAGTGGAGACTGGGAGACCAAATGTTAGCACTGAAGCTGATGAAAGGAGTTTACTGTGAGTGACAGACATTTGAAGTAGCATAACTTGGGGGCCTAATCTATGATTTCCCCAATCAATTCCAGCTTTTCTTTACTTCCAGGTAGTTGTCATTGTTTCTCAATTCTTATTCAGGTGTGTCCTGACAGTGCATTGTGTGGAATTAAGAAGGCATTGTCTTCTATTGTGAGGTGGGGAGGATATTTGCCTTTGTTTACCTAAATCTAGTTTATCAGCCATTGGTCACCTTGAGAATTGCCTTGGGTTGCTGCTGAGGAATTGGGGCAGAAATGCCAACTGTCCTGCCAGTTAATGTTATTTGATTTGAATAGTTTGTGTCCATTCTGTATAAGGCACATGACTAATACAATCATCCTGTGGCATTAACGCTTCAGCACACAGGTGCACAATTTTCTGTCCATATAGAACCATAGGCAGCGTTATTATGATTTAAAAAGTAAACTGTCTTTGCCTTTCTACTTCAGTTACCATGAAGATTCATGCAGTAATTCTGTAATGGCTCTTGGTTTGGAACTGATTGGGACAGTACCTGTGAAGTTGAGCTATAGTTAGACTGGGGAAGTCACTTTGGAATTTTGCATATATAACCCAGTGTGGGCTTAAAATAGAGTAGGTGCAAAGTATCCATCAAGGCACAAGTTGACTTCTTGACATTGCTGTGGTTTGGAATTCAGTGCAATTTTGCATTTTTTAATCTTCAAAGCTGACTTAAACAGTACTTTGAAAAATAGATTGACTGTTAAATGCCATGGACCATTTCAGAAAACTTTTTAAGCTGCAGGTATTTTCATGCTTTTTGTGCTTTGATCATAATTCCAAAGGAAGGTATTTGCACTGTGCAGTAAATTTGGAGGCATATACCCACATTGGCTGTTTGTTTCTATTTAGTACAGTTAGGCTGAATTTTATGCACAACACTTTGAGGCTGCCATTTTGAGGAAGCATGCATGGCTTACCTGTGAACTTAGGAGATAGGAGTGTTTTTGTAATGGGATCAAGGCACTGAATGTCTATTCAAAATATACGGAGGCCATGTATGTTAGCTCCTAAGCAACAGGGGTCTGGCTGAATCTTTCCACAGTCAGTCCCTCTCCTACTTTATTTTACATGACAGACATCTGTTTTTCCATGCTTGTTGACAACAATACTTTTTTTCTTTCTGTGCCCAAATATCTTGCCTTTAGATAGATATTTGCATTGCATGAACTGTATTTACACTCCATATGTCCTTTTTTGAAACCCCAGTTCTAAGGGAAGATTTTCACAACCATGTCACAATCAGCTCGAAACCCGATTACCTTGGGCTACCGCAGACGTTACAACAAGAATTCTCGTTGGTTAACCTGCAAATTCGCAACGTGATGGTTGATGAGGTGAGTGCGAATGCAATGAATGACTACTCCAATGATTGGGCTGCCTTCCTTTGCCCCTTCCTGCCTCTACCCATTCTTGAATATTTATTTTGGTGATCATGTCTTATAACATTGGGTGACAAGAATTCAACTATTTGACAGAAATCACACGTTCCTTTTTTTGTCTTTATCTCATATTCTGGTTAACTGCTCGCATTAATAATACCAAGCAAATAAGCCACGAATGAGAACAAAAATATTGGTAATGCTGGGTTTAAAGTTATTTGGATATTACGATGTAATGTTGACACATGGTTTGCTGTTGAATTGTAGCCTACCATACAGGATGCCTCAATTTTTTTAAAAAAGGAACTGGGGTCAGCTCTGTGGTTATGAATTGGAGTTTAGAAGATCAGATAATGGGAATATCAGTCTGGGTTTAGAGGAAGATTGGATGTTTTTCACATGACTGCTGTGTTTTTGTGTCTCCTCTCTTTGTTTCCTCCTCTCACTGTGCATTGCTTCACAGAGCTTCTGAATAACAGTGGCCACTTTACTTTTTTAAAACTGACTGCTAAATTTGGTAGAAATAGTGAGAGCTTTAGGTGTAATATGCCCTCAATATATCCACACTCAGGCTTGTGTTTTAGGTTACTTTTGGACTTTTATTTTTCTTTGTGGCTCTTTAAAGTATGTTAGTTGCAAACCTGGTGCAAGACAAGTTCCATTTTAGACTGAGTTTAATGAAAATTCAGTTTCCCCTGGACACCTTTTGGATCATGGTGACTTTAATCATTGTTGCAACTGTGTGAATGGTCCCAACACTATCATGTTCTGTATGGTACAGATGGATGCTGTAAATCGTAACTGTACAGTCTCAGTGCATTGTGGCAATCTGCGGGTGAAGATGGTTGTGATGTTTCCAGTACAATATCCAAACAATGCTGCCCCTTCTTTCCAGTTCATTAATCCCACCACCATCAGCTCAAGCATGAGGACAAAACTCCTTAAGGTAAACTGACCATGTGTGAAAAATAATTAATCTGACGAGAACTGGTTGCTGTAGAGAATTTTTAAATAGAACCCTTGATTGTAGAATGTTTTGACATAATGTTGTAAATATTATGTTAACTTGTGTATTGCTCAAGTGACATGTTAAATTGGGATTCCATCTGCCTGTTCCACTGGATCAGGTGAATGATAAAGCGCATGAGTTCTTCTGGTGTCTTTATCAATGTAATGTGTGTGATGTGCTCATTGTGTTCATGTGATTCTACTTCGTGGATTGTATTTTGCCATGAGTGGCTGTGTTGCAGGGTGATGCTTTCGGTCTATTAGGACTTTTGTAAACTTTTCCCATATTTGCTTCAGCTCCTGAAAGACACATCCCTCCAGAAGGTGAAACGAAACCAGAGTTGTCTGGAACCTTGTTTGCGCCAGCTTGTGTCCAGCCTGGAGGCTATTGTGGTAAGAGATTGTTGTGTCTTGTTACTGTAGGGGAGATATAATTCCAAGATGCTGTCATTATGAAAGGGAGGGGTGTGCTTGTGTGCGTGCACGTGCCATGTGATTGAGTAGTCGTATTTACACATGAAATGTGACTGTTAATTAGAAATGGCGCAGTAATTGAGTTATATGAACTTGAGTGAATTTTGTTTTGCATTGATGATTGGAAGAAGTGCAACTGCTGAAAACCTTGCCATACAGCTTTTCGTTAAGTATCTTCTTACTCATTTCCAAAGTATGTTTTTAAATCAGAAAACACTGGAAATACTCAAGGTCAGGCATGTATGTAGAGATAAAGGAGGTAATGTTTCAGGTCAATGACCTTTCATCAGAACTGGAAATAATTAGTGATGTAACAAGTTTTAAGCCAGTACAAGACAGAGAAAGTGTCAGGGTGGGGGGTATGAAAAAAGGAAGTTTTGGTACAGAGTGGAAGGCAGAAGAGATTAAATGTCAAAAGGGATGACGAAGCAAGGCGAAAGGGGTTAGAAATGGGACTAGTTTTAAAAAAAACAGAATCATCAACAAATGGAAAGTTCTTTTGTCTATAGTTTGTTTTGTGCTACTTTTACACTACTTTTAGAGTCAAACCCTGTGGAATTGTATGTAATTAATACTTTGGTGTCAATTTTATTTGCGGGATGTAAGATTATTGATTAGATGAAGGATTTGGGATGTTTAACTTGTCGATCATAAATCAGTATGCCAATAGTTGCCTTGAAAAAGAAGTTAATTAATGTTTCAACCATAATAGGTAGACCATGAGACTTAAGTGGTGAAATTGGAAGATTTATTTGAAGCTGGAATAATAAAGTAATACATAAGATTCCTGATGAAAAGAAGTTTTAGACTGAATAGATTCTAATTAAGAAATATAGTACGGAAGGTGAAATTTAAATACTTAACTAACTTAATTATTTCCAGCTCTCAAACAACACGATCTGCAGGCTTGGGCAAACCTTAGTGATCAACCCTTCGAATTTGCCATCCATTCCTTGGGATGCCATACAGAGGATATTTCGATCCTTTCTGATGTTGCTCGGAACCTTTACTGTTAATTATCCAATTGGACGTTATTGTTACCGGGTTAATTTTATTGGATTTAACCATTTAAGCACATTTTTCCATTGACCAGAGCAATAGGACAGTTCATGTTCTCTCTTTTATCTGAGTTTGGACAAAGTCTCCAATTCTCTTGCGCTTGTCCAAGGAATGGCCCTTGGGCCAGATGCGGTCTGGGAAGTCCCTCTGTGGCCCTGGAACCAGTTTTCAAAATTCCGGTCAAACAGGTGAGTTTCAATAGAAGATTCTGCATGGAGCTGCTCCTCCAAACACAGGCTGTTTCTCTCCTGTGTTTGCTGCTGATAGGCTAGTGAACCTATCAGCAGCAAATATGGAAGAGAAACACAGTCTCTGAATAGAGGAGTAGCGAACACCGGCATTGGTGAGTGTGCTGATGGTTGCCAGGCCGAGGGAAGCGAAGCAACAGCGGGGCTAGAGCCCAGGGAGCCCAGCAATGGCAGCGCTGAGTGAGAGTCTATCTTAACGCCCAGTTTCAGATTTCTCTCTCTCTCAATCACCACCACACACCATAAGAACAAAGAAATTGGGAGCAGGAGTAGGCCACTCTTCCTGGAGCCTGCTCCGCCATTCTATAAGATCATGGCTGATCTGACTGTAACCTCAAATCCACATTACTGTCTATCCCCACTAACCTTTCACCTCCTTGTTAATCAAGAATCTATCTAGCTGTGCTTTAAAAATATTCAATGACTCTTCTTTCACCGCCTTTTGAGTAACAGAATTCCAAAGACTCACGACCTTCAGAGAAAAAATTTCTCCTCATCTGTTTTAAATGAGCGATCCCTTATTTTTAAAACAGTGACTCCTAGTTCTAGACCCTCTCACAAGAGGAAATATCCTCTCCACATCCACCCTGTCAAGACCCCTCAGGATCTTAAAAATTTCAATCAAGTCGCCTCTTACTTTTCTAAACTCCAGTGGATACAAGCCTAATCTGTCCAACCTTTCCTCATAAGACAACCTCCCCAGTCCTGGTATTGTATCACCGATCATGTCAGCCTGTTCCTGCCCTACAGAACTCATTTCTTGCTATCTTGACTCCATTCTCTTTCCTCTTGTCCAGTCTCTTCCCACCTATATCTGTGATTCCTTTGATGTCCTACATCAGATCAACAATTTCCAGTTCCCTGGCCCAACTGCCACCTCTTCATCATGGACGTCCAATCCCTCTACACCTCCATCCCCCACCAGGATGGCCTGAGGGCTCTCCGCTTCTTCCTTGAACAGAGGCCCAAATAATCCCCATCCACCACCACTCTCCTCCGTCTGGCCAAACTTTTGTTCTCACTGAAAAATTTCTCCTTAAACTCGTTTCACTTCCTCCAAATAAAAGGTGTGGTCATGGGTACCTGCACGGGCCCCAGTTATGCCTGTCTTTTCATGGGGTATGTGGAACATTCCTTGTTCCAGTCCTACTCAGGCTCCCTCCCACAAATGTTTCTCCAGTACGTCGATGACTGTTTCGGTGCTGCTTCATGCTCTCATCTGGACCTGGAAAAATTTATTCATTTTGCTTCCAATTTCCACCCCTCCATCATTTTCATATGGTCCATCACTGACACTTCCCTTCCTTGACCCCTCTGTCTCAATTTCTGGTGGTAGATTATCCACCAATATTCATTACAAGCCCACCGACTCCCACAGCTATCTCGACTACAGCTCCTCACACCCTGCTTAATGTAAGGACTCCATCCCATTCTCTTAGTTCCTTCACTTCCGTCGCATCTGTTCCGAGGATGCCACTTTCCAAAACAGTTCTTCTGACCTATCTTCCTTCTTCCTTAACTGAGGTTTACCACCCACGATGGTTGACAGGGCCCTCAACCGTGTCTGGCCCATCTCCCGTGCATCCGCCCTCACACCTTCCTCTCCCTCCCAGAACCATGATAGGATCCCCCTTGTCCTCACTTATCACCCCACTAGTGTCCACATTCAAAGGATCGTCCTCCGCCATTTTCGCCAACTCCAGCATGATGCCACCATCAAACACATCTTCCCTTCAGCCATCCCGCCCCCCAGTCGGCATTCCGTAGGGACCGTTCCCTCCAGGACTCCCTGGTCCACTCCTTCATCACCCCCAATACCTCAACCCCCTCCCACGGCACCTTCCCATGCAACCGCAGAAAGTGCAACACCTGCCCCTTTACTTCCCCCCTCCTCACTGCCCTCAGGCCCAAATACCCCTTTCAAGTGAAGCTGCACTTCATTTGCATTTCCCTCAACTTAGTCTACTGCATTCGCTGCTCCCAATGCAGTCTCTTCTACACTGGAGAGACCAAACACAGACTGGGTGACCGCTTTGTGGAACACCTTTGGCCTGTCCGCAAGCATTACCCAGACCTTCTTGTCGCTTGCCATTTTAATACTCCACGCTGCTCTCATGCCCACATGTCCGCCCTTGGCCTGCTGCAATGTTTCAGTGAAGCTCAAGGCAAACTGGAAGAACAGCACCTCATCTTCTCATTCGGCACTTTACAGCCTTCTGGACTTAACATTGAGTTCAACAGCTTCAGATCCTGAACTCTCTCCTCCATCCCTACCCCCTTTCCGATTCCCCTTTTTTCTAATAATTATTATATTTTTTGTATATATTTTTTCTTTTCCCACCTATTCCTATTATTATTTTTAAAATTTATTTCCATCCGTTATTTTATCTCCACCTTTTAGCTTATTTCGATCCCTTCCCCCCACCCCACCCCCACTAGGGACATTTGTCACTTGCTCATCCTGCTTTCTACCCTTAATGTCACCATTACCACATCCTTTGGCTAATATCACCACCGTCAACACCCCTTTGTCCTTTTGTCTATGACATCTTTGGTAATCTCTGCCTCCAGCTATCACTGGCCCCCTATCCAGCTCCACCTGTCCCACCCCCTTAAATAGTTTGTATTTCACCACATTTCTATTTCTCTTTAGCTCTGATGAAGAGTCATACGGACTTGAAACGTTAAGTCTGTCCTCCTCTCCACAGGTGCTGTCAGACCTGCTGAGTTTTTCCAGCAATTTTTGTTTTTGTTTCAGATTTCCAGCATCCGCAGTATTTTGCTTTTATCATTCCTAGTATTAGTCTGGTAAACCTGCCCTGAACTGCTTCTAATGCATTTACATCTTACCTTAAATAAGGAGATCAGTACTGTGCACACTACTCTAGATGTGGTCTCACCAGCGCGCTGTACAACTGAAGCACAAGCTCCCTACTTTTGTAATCAGTTCCCCTCACAACGGATGATAACATTTTATTAACTTTCCTAATTACTTGCTGTACCTCCATATTAACCTTTTGTGATTCATGTACCAGGACACCCAGATCCCTCTGAATTTGAGCTCTGTAATCTCACCATTTAGATAACGAGCGTCTTTTTTTATTCTTCCTGCGAAAATAAACAATTTCACATTTGTGCACATTATACTCCATTTGCCAGATCTTTGCCCACTCACTTAACCTATCTATGTCACTTTGTAGCCTCCTTATGTCCTCTTCACAATTTACTTTCCTACCTATCTTTGTGTGGTTAGCAAATTTAGCAACCGTTCCTTTGGTCCCTTCATCCAAGTCATTTATGTAAATGGTAAAAATTTGAGGCCCCAGCACTGATCAATGTGACACACCACTCGTCACATCCTGCCAGCCGGAAAAATACCTATTCATGCCAACTCTGTTTCCTGTTAGCTAGCCCATCTTCTATCCATGCCAATATGTTATCCCTATACCATGAGCTTTTACTTCCCACAATAGCCTTTGATGTGGCACTTTATTAGATGTCTTCTGGAAATCTAAGTGTAGGACATCCACCAGTTCCCCTTTATCTACAGCACATGTGACTCCTTCAAAGAACTTTAAATTAGTTAAACATTATTTCCCTTTTACAAAACCATGTTGGCTCTGCCTTGAATTTTTCTAAGTGCCCTGCCAAAGCATATTTGATAATAGCATCAAACATTTTCCCTTTGACAGATGTTGGGCTATCTGGCCTGTAGTTTCCTGTTTTCTGCCTCCCTCCCTCTTTGAATAAAACATTTGCTATTTTCCAATCAAATGGAACCATCCCTGCATCTAGGGAATTTTGGAAAATTAAAACCAGTGCATCAGTTATCTCACTAGCTACTTCTTTCAAGAACTTAGGGTGAAGTCCATCTGGACCTGGATATTTGGCAGCCCACAGCCTCAACAAATTGCTCAATACCACTTTGCTCAATACCACTTTCCTGGCGATTGTAATTTTGTCGAGTTCCTCCCTCCTTTTCTGGTTTATAGCTATTTCCAGGATGTTACTTGTGTCCTCTATAGTGAAGACCGAAGCAAAATACCTGTTTAATTCACCTGTCATCTCCCTACTTTCCATTATCAGTTCTCCAGACGCACTTTCTATAGGGCCAATGCTCACTTTGTTAACTCTTTTTTTTAAATTATTTAAATATCTATGGAAACTCTTGCTATCCGTCTTTGTTATTAGCTAGCTTTCTTTTGTTCTTATTTTTCCCTCCTTATTAATCTTTTTGTCATCCTTTGCCTAATAATATGCTTTTTCTTTAAACTTGACACTGTCTTGAACTTTTTTAGCTAACCACCCCTTGGAATTTTTCTTTCTCATTGGGATGTATATATTCTGTGCATTCTGAAATATCCCTTTCGATGTCTGCCACTGAATCTCTATGGACCTATCCCTTAACCTCATTTGCCAGTTCATTTTATCTAGCTCTGCTTTCATGCCTTTATAATTGCCCTTATTTAAGTTTAAAATACTAGTCTGGGACGCACTTGTTTCTCCCTCAAAATGAATGTAAAATTCAATCATATTATGATCGCTGCTACCTAGGAATGCCTTCACTAGGAGGTTATCAATTAGTCCTATCTTGTTGTTCAATACCAGGTCTGGTATAGCTTGCTTTCTGGTTGGCTCCAGAATGTGCTATTCTAAGAAACTATCCCAAAAACATTCTATGAACTCCTCATCTACGCTACCTTTTGCTCATTTGATTTTTCCAGCCTATATATAGATTAAAATCCATCATGATTATTGCTGTACTTTACTGACAAGCTCTCATTATCTCTTTTTGTACTGTTTCCTGCCATGTAGTTACAATTAGGGGGCCAGAACACCACCCCCGCAGGTGACTCCTTGCCTTTATCATTTCTCATCTCAACACAAACTGCTTCTACAGCCTGGTTTCCTGAACTTAGGTCATCCCTCTCTAATGTGCTAATACTACCATTAATTAACAGAGCCACCCCTCCACCTTTTCCTGATCATGTCCTTCCAAAATGTCATGTACTCTTCAATATTCAGGTCCCAATCTAGGTCATCCTGTAGCCATGTCTCTGTAATGGCTGTCGGGTCGTACTTATTTATTTCTATTTGCGCTATCAGTTTATCTGTTTTGTTTCGAGTGCTATGTGCGTTTAGATACAGAGCCTTTAGTTTTGTCCTTTTATTATTTTTGTAGTGCTTAGCTTTATCTGCTGATTGACTCTAAGATTTGTACTCTTTGTCCCCTCCTGTCAAGGTCTGTATATCATTTCCCATATTAATACCTCTCTCTCTTGTCTGTACTCTTTAGTTTACCACTTCTTCCCAAATTTAACCCCTTGACTCCACTATTCAGTTTAAAATCCTCTCAACTTCCCTCTTTATGTGGCTCGCGAGACACCAGCCCCAGCACAGTTCAGGTGTAGGCTATCTGACAGTACTGCCCCCCACTTTCCCCAGGACTGGTGCCAGTGCCCCACAAACTGGAACCCACTTCTCCCACACCAGTCATTTCTCTAATCTTATTTGTCCTATGCCAATTTGCACATGGTTTAGGTAATAATCCAGAAATTATTACCTTTTGGGGTTCTGCTTCTTAATTTGGTCCGTAGTTCCTCATACTGACTATTTAGAGCCTTCTTCCTCACCCTGCCTATGTCGTTGGTACCTGCGTGGATCACAACCACTGGTTCCTCCCTCTTCCAGTGCAAGTTCCTCTTCACCCCTAAACAGATGTCCTGAACCCTGGCACTGGGCAGTCAATACAGCTGTCCTGACTCTCACTTTTTGCTACAGAAGATAAGCCAATCCCCCTCACTATCCTATCGCCTACTACAACTACATTCCTTTTTGCTCTCCCCACTTGGATGGCTTCCTGTACCACAATGCTATGGTCAGTTTGCTCATCCACCCTGAAGCCCCAGCTCTCATCCAAACAAGCTGAGAGAACCTCAAACCTATTGGACAATAGCAGAAACTTTCACTCCTGCACTTCTGCCCTCTGGGTCCCCTTACCTGCCTTACTCATAGTCACATCCTCCTGTCCCTGACCACTGACCAAATCAGAAGACCCTATCCTAAGTGGTGTGACTGCCTCCTGGTATAAAGTATCCAAGTAACTTTCCCCCTCCCTTATGTGTCGCAGAGTCTGCAGCTCAGCTTCTAGCTCAATGACTCTGAACTGAAGTTCCTCAAGCCGCAAATGTTTACTGTAGACCTGTTTGCCCTAGATCGCACTGGCATCCAGGAGCTCCCACATGTTGCAGCCTTGACACAGCACCTGTCCTGCCATCCTTAATGTGTTTAAATGATTACTTAATTATATTAATCGCTTATTTATGTTGCTTTCTTATATATTTTACTAACTTTGCCTCCAATTTGTGCACTATTTTAAACTTTAGGGATAAAATAGAACTTACTCACTTATCAGGTACTCACCAAACAGCTAGCTCCTTCCCCTGTAGTCAGGCCTCACCCTTTAGGGTGAGAAAGATAGAAAAAGGAAACAAACACCACCTTCCCTCAACTCCCCCTCTCACCAAGCTCCAAGTATTTTTCACTCAGCTCAGTTTTTTTTTTGAAAAATATACTTTATTCATAAAATATCTGGAAGAACATTCCAAACCGTTTCAAAATCACCATCACAAAAGTACAATCAGATTCAACTTTTACACATGTATCACAAGGTGCATCAATACAGTCAATGAATATTACAATCATTTCAATATGGTCAATGCAGACAATCAGACAGTAGTATTGGAGTTATCAACATACATCATGTTGCACTCTGTGGTGCTTCAATACAATTATAATAAAATTGATATTCACTGCATACATTCATTTTGAGCTGTACAGCCTGAGGGGCTCTTAACAGTTCTCAGCCCCTCGGTGCACTGTGGCAGAAAGGTCTTAGACAGCGACCTTTCCCCATTGTGCCTTTGTGGCGGCTGCCCCAAGCTTTAGTGCATCCCTCAGCACGTAGTCCTGGACCTTGGAATGTACCAGTCTGCAACACTCGGTCGGGGACAACACCTTGCACTAGAAGACCAACAAGTTTCGGGCAGACCAAAGAGCGTCTTTCACTGAGTTGATGATCCTCCAGCTGCAGTTGATGTTTGTCTTGGTGTGTGTCCCTGGGAACAGCCCGTAGAGCACAATCCTGTGTCACATAATTGCTCGGGATGAACCTTGACAGAAACCACTGTTTCTCCAGACCTTCTTTGCAAAGGCACAATCCACAAGGAGATGAACAATGGTCTCATCCCCACCACAGCCACCTCGAGGGCAACGTGCAGAGGGGTTGAGATTCCTGGCGTGTAGGAAGGATCTGACGGGGAGGGCCTTTCTCACCACCAGCCAAGCTATGTCTTGGTGCTTGTTGGAAAGTTCTGGTAATGAAGCATTCTGCCAAATAACTTTGACAGTCCGCTCGGGGAACCATCCCACAGGATCCACCCTCTCCTTTTCCTGCAGGGCATCTAAGACGTTACGTGTCGACCACTGCCTGATGGACTTGTGGTCATAGGTGTTTCTCTGCATAAATTTTTCCACCTGGGACAGGTGGTACTTGCACTCTTGGTGGGTGAGGTTGAGTGAGTGGGCAACCCAAGACTGGGAGGGAGCTGGCCACACACTCTCTGATCCTCTCACACTAGGATCATTTTTATTACTTTTTTCTAACTGAACAATTAATTGCTCTGACGTTGCTGTACTATTGCTCAGCAAATGTTTCTTTCCTTAAAACATCAACTTTGTTTTTGAAATTCAGTTTATAGTTTTGTCAAACCTTTGCTCATCGGCCTCTTGAGTGAGGAAAAATATGCAAATGTGCCCTCGCCCCGAGCTCAAAAGTTGGACAAGTCTGCTCTAGACAGTCAAGGGCAGTAGCTGAGTGTTCTCTGTTCCCAAAGACAAGAGCAGTAGGCTTAATTAACTACTTAATCAAGGTACAGTACTTGGCCAATCAACTGTTTCTGGCTGGTTGCTAATTGTGCAGTAATTCTTAATTATTACTTGTTTATAAAGTATAGAGTACAAAATGGCTTCTATGGTTCACCATGAGTACAAAATGACGTCTTGACCTTGTTAGCTTTCTTCAGTGAATGTAACATGAAAATAGTCGATAAATGGTTGTTACACTAAAAATCTGCTGCCAGGACTCGTTACGTCAGGGTTGGGGCAGATTTCTGTTTCTCTTCAAAAAGGATTGTCTCATGCATCATAGCATCAAATCTTCACGTAAAGGGGCAGGTTATTCTGCGGCTGAGCATTGTCAGAGGGGAAAGAAAACTGATGATACTCAGCTGGGATTTAGCATGAGTATTTGGAGAATTGGAAACCCCCTAAATCACACCAAACAGTAAAAATTGATCCCCACGACAATGGGAGTCCCTTGATGATGTCAGCCTGCTGTATCCAAACCATTGTATGGCTGTATAGAATTGATGCTCTCAAAACTCAATCGAGCAATTCGTTCACAAAGTAAGAGTAATAAAAATTTCGGTTCAGAGCGGAACACAATGGGGAAAGTATCTGTCAGTGAACACGCTTACATCTACTTCTTGTTCGAAATTTACAATGTAGAAATATTCACATAACTTTGTGCTTTACATCATCAGGGTTGTTGAATTTGGAAATTAGGTATTTTGCCCCACTCTTCATTATTTTTCCCCTCTTGAGTTAGTGCAGAGGTGGAAAGCAGTCTCAAAAGTAATTGAACTCATTTAACAGCCACCACAATCAATCCACCTCCTTGCATCATCTCTGCTGCACAAGGCTCATTAGGGAATCCATGTTAATGAAAATATTTACTTGGTAAAATACCAGTATTTCGCATTCAGAGCACTTTGTATGGAAGTAACTTTTCCTTTTAAAAAAATCTAATGATATTTGATGAAAAATCAAGTTGTATTGAGCAAGATAACAGCTTGCTTGAAGTTGGTCGTCACTTAAAGATAACAACTCCTGCATTATTTATTTTAGGGCATTACTTAAAATGGAGCTTGTGTTTGTATCATACTCATGTTTTGCTGGAGTTTTGGTTCGGTGGAAGCACCCTTAGTTCTGAGATAGGTCCCATTCCAAAGACTTGAACACATAATCTAGTCTGACAGTCGACTGCAGTAATTAGGGACTGCCATGCTGTTGAAGGTACTGTCTTCTGGATGAGACCTTAAACTGAGGTTCCATATGCCCTCCTGGGTAAATGTAAGTGGCACTATGTGTAGGAGGACAGGCAGTTTTCTTGGTGTCCTGGTAACATTCCCCTCTCAATCAATATTAACATTGTGGCCATTTTGTCAATGGAATTTTGCAGAATAGCTGCCATATAACGTCAGTGACTACACAGTAACATTTATGAGAAGCATAAGGTGTCATAACATGACATGATAAGTTGTTTGCTAATTTTCGAATTGGGTCCTTGTAGAATTCAGGTCTTCATTTACTTGTGGTAAAAAGAAACTGCAGCAGTACAGTGTTGTGATTACATGGCTGACAGCTGGGTACTTGCCTGTTCTGATCGAAGCTGCCACTTCTTATAGGTCATATATTTAAACCTTCCTCTCCCTCCCAGAACCATGATAGAGTCACCCTTGTCCTCACTTATCACCCCACCAGACTCCGCATTCAAAGGATCATCCTCCGCTATTTCCGCCACTCCAGCATGATGCCATCACCAAACACATCTTCCCTTCACCCCCCCCAACGGCATTCCGTAGGGATCGTTCCCTCTGTGACACCCTGGTCCACTCCTCCATCACCCCCTACACCTCAACCCCCTCCCACGGCACCTTCCCATGCAACCACAGAAGATGCGACACCTGCCCTTTTACTTCCCCTCTCCTCACCGTCCAAGGGCCCAAACACTCCTTTCAAGTGAAGCAGCATTTCACTTGCACTTCCCGCAATTTAGTCTACTGCATTGGCTGCTCCCAATGAGGTTTCCTGTACATTGGAGAGACCAAACACAGACTGGGTGACCGCTTTGCTGAACACCTTCGGTCTGTCCGTAAGCGTGACCCAGACCTCCCTGTCGCTTGCCATTTCAACACACCACCCTGCTCTCATGCTCACATGTCTGACCTTGGCCTGCTGCAATGTTCCAGTGAAGCTCAACGCAAACTGGAGGAACAGCACCGCATCTTCCAACTAGTCACTTCACAGCCTTCGGGACTGAATATTGAGCTCAACAGCTTTAGATCATGAATTTTCTCCTCCATCCCCACCCCCTTTCCGATTCCCTTTTTTTCCAATAATTTATATATTTTCTTTTCCCACCTATTTCCATTATTTTTAAATGTATTTCCATCCATTGTTTTATCCCTACCTTTTAGCCTATTTCGATCCCTTCCCCCCCACCCCACCCCCGCTAGGGCTATCTGTACCTTGCTCGTCCTGCTTTCTACCCTTAATGTTACCTATTAGCACATTTCTTAGCTAATATCACCACCATCAACACCTCTGTCCTTTTGTCTATGACATCTTTTGGCAACCTCCACCTATCACTGGCCCTCTATCCAGCTCTACCTGTCCCACCCACCTCTTAAACCAGCTTATATTTCACCTCTCTTCTACTTTTCCTTAGTTCTTTTGAAGAGTCATATGGACTCGAAACGTTAACTGCATTCCTCTCCGCCGATGCTGTCAGACCTGCTGAGTTTTTCCAGGTATTTTTATTTTTGTTTTTGTTTTGGATTTCCAGCATCCGCAGTTTTTTGTTTTTATCATATTTTTCATGTTTGCTTTCTAGAATCAGGATAGCAATGGATCTGCTAACTCTCAGAATCCATTTGCCCTCGGAAACTCTGTGACACCACCACTCCCGACTTTTCCACGAGCCACTAACACGTATGGTTCCTATCAGGATGCCAACATTCCCTTTCCTCGCACCTCTGGGGCACGTTTTTGTGGAGCTGGTTAGTAACCATTTACGGGAAACTGTCATTGCGAAGTTACTGCCCAGTTCTTAGTGTTTCAGCATTGGGTTATTTCTGTTGTATCTGGTATTGATTGCCAAGATTCAATACAATTCAAGCAATAGCTTGAGTGGAGTAGATTGTAAAATACCAACACCTAATTGTGCGCGGGAAAGCTGTCCTAGTAAGATAGAGGGATATGGGTACAATGACCTGTGGTACACTTGTATTGAATATTGTCAGGATGCACTTGGAAATTATTCTACAGTAATAAAGCATGAATCCTGTTTAGCCTGAGATCTAATTTGCGTAGACCTGATAAAATAGACTTTTACCAGGGCCTTGGTAGCCACTTAACTTCACTGGTACTGGAGACATAAAATTAAATACCTTGCCTTATCTTGCAACTCTGACAATTGCATAGTGTCAGGGAAAGGCTATAAACCTGGTATGAGAACCTATTTGTAATCTGCCTTTTTAATGTTGAAGGTGACACATAACATTTCTTGGAAATGACTTCTGCATGATTTGAGTTTATAGAAGGCAGGATGGGCTTGGACAGTGTTGCCTGATAAACATTGCTAATTAGCCATATGTGTGGCTCTGACAGCACTGTTTTAGCCGCATACACTTCTAGCAGAGGAAAGCCTTTCGTGCACTCACGGATTTAGGAAATATTTACACAAATGAATATCTTTAACAAAAATCCACTACCATTCAATAACCACAGAAGTAAAGCATGCACTTGCAAAATACACTTGCACGCTCACTTTCCTCTTGGGATTTTGCCAACCAACCCATAGCGGTCACAGTACACATGCACTCACTGCGAGTATGAATTCAGTATGGAGATACCATGCCTAGTGACACTATTATTCATTTTATTTAACTAATCAGAAGTGCAATTAACAACATCTAGATTCCTTAGGGGAGATGATGGTGTAGTGGTAATGTCACTGGAGTAGTAATTTTGAGGCCTAGCCTATTGCTGTGGTGAAATGGATTCAAACCTCACCATCGCAGCTGGTGAAATTTAAATTCAATTAATAAATCTGGAATATAAAGCTAGTCTCAGTAATGGTGACCATGCCAACTATCATAGATTGTTGTTAAAAACCCAACTGGTTCACAAATGTCCATTGGGGAAGGAAATCTACCATCCTTACCCAGCCTGGCCTATATGTGACTCCAGACCCACAGCAACGTGGTTGACACTTAACTGAAATGACCTCACAAACCACTAAGTTCAAGGACATTTGGGTATGGGCAACAAATACAGACCTTGCCTGCAATGCTTACATCCCATGCGGAAATTAAAGTAATGCTAACAGGCAACATAATTAGACAACACAGGGCTGGGATGTAAGGGATTTCAGTACAAACTGATGAGTTACTTATTTTATTCATATCAAATTCTAGTCTTTCCTTGACTGCTAGTGTACCGACCATAATGCCTGATAATTAGGGATGTACACTTACTGTGGAATTTTTGGACAAATTCAGTGATCTTTGCACATTTAGAAGTGATAAATTTAAATGGTCATGCACCTGCTTTTGAACTGCAGTCAGTACCTATAAACTAAACGAGATAAAAACCTATTTACCGCATGGTGCTTGGCTCCTCCACTGGGCTCAAGAATACATGGGTGAGGACTGGACGAGATTAGCTCCTATTCTCAGTGCCACCAACAGAGTGTGGAGTCTCAATATTTCCCACTGAGAAAGTTATCTTCTCACTGAGCATTAGGTGAACCTCGCAGATCAGGAGAGGGACAAAGCTTGATCAGATTAAATTTGAACAGGCTTAATTCTTTGCTGCAAAGTGAACTAACCTGTAGATTGTTGACAATGAGTGAGTCCTGATTGTCCCAATTATGACAACTGATGAGAAAAGGAGAAACTCCAGGCAGTGATTAAACACATACAAGTTTGGAAGGGGAAAAAGTCTATAAAACTGGACTGTAACTAGACTTGGGGAGGGTGTGGGCTGATTTCATTCACTCATCTAGAGCAAACATGTTGTTTGGATCCTGTTTAAAAAGTGCTTTGATCTTGATGAATTTCGCAAGGCCTTTTTTAGATTCACAGGTCCCTGTTATTGATACCCTTCATTCCCTCCTCATGTAGGTGGAATCTGTCTTGGGGTTTTTTATGTGGAATTGGCATTCTCTTTTCAATATCCATACATCCAGACTTTTATGATCACTTGTGGCTTGTGTTCTCACCCAAGAAATTAAACTTGAAAGAATTCAATTTCCTGATGGCTTAGCTACTTAGGATGGTGAGCAGTTCACTTATACAGTCTAGGCAGATCTGGCCATGTTGAATTAGCTGAGCTTGATTGGTTGCTACAGTTGGCACCAGCATTCCTCACATTGGGATGGATGAATAGCCATCCACTCCACAGGATCATGATAGAGCCCAGCTGTGAGGATTCTCATAGTTGAATACTGCCAAGGTTCTTGCCTGATGATTGGCCATTTGACAAAGTCCCAGAGATTCCCAACATATGTGGGATATTGCAACAGGACAAATCAGGAAAGGAGAAAGTTGTCAGAATAAGGATAAGCAATGTGAATTAAATCCAGTGTCTAAATTTAACTCTAGCTTGCTTGGTGTCCCTTATCTGGCTATGACTAATTTGAATGTGGTTATGTTGTTTAGGTTACCTTGTGTACTTCATGAGACCAATGACTCTTCATCGGACAGTATCTCCAACAGAGCCCACACCCAGGTAAAGAAAAAAGTGTGCATCATCAGTGAGATTATATTGGGACCGTTTTCTTCAAGGTCCTTTGCAGTTTGAACATGCTTGTCAGTTTTAGGTGACAAATGAGACCCTCAGCATTTTAAGGTTGTTTGTCTTCTGTAACCAAATATCTGGGTATGTTCTGCTTTTAACACATTACTGATGAATGGCTCTCTGTGGATTCACCTATGGTGAGACAAAGGTGGCACTATTGCCTTGGAGATAGAAGAGTGCGGGGAAGATTATCACTGTGTTGTCAGCTAATCCAATTACTTTCTCCCAGCAATATTTATTTCATCAATTTTGTTGCTGCAACTGACCACTGATACTTGAGTGGTGTAATTTATTAATATTCATGCAGCCCATGACTGATCACATTCTTGTATTGTGCATTTAGATCTCTATCAGCACTCTCTGCCTATCACAGTGGAGGAATTACCCCGATGAAGATCCGTACAGAATCACAGAGTAACTTGAGGCTATACAGTGGGAGCCCAACCCGCAGTGAAAAGGAGCCAGTCTCCATTAGCTCCTTTTATTACAAGGAGCGAGTGAGTATAGTGCACTGTACCTGTGACCAGCCACATAATCCATTGTCTACTGCCTTTATCCCAGATGTAGTCTGTCCAATGCCACTCAAGTAGCAGATAATTCATCGCAATGTCGCCGGAATTTCCAACATTTCTGCAAGGAGTGGAACATATCGGGCATGGTACGATGAAGCTTTCAGTACCATGTGGCTGAATTCTGTGCTGCAGTGCTTTGTCACTTTGCCGCCCAGAATGATTTCGCTTGTCTGACTCCAGCGAATTGGTGTAATCAGGTCTTGTGTTTTCTTCCTGTGGTCCATTTCTGATGTCCCAGATAGCCAGTTGCCTTACAAGTACATTTGTATGGTCATTAAACCAGATTGGAGAAAGAAGGAAAAATGTGATGGGACTTGTAGAAGTGCAAACAATTAATTGAAAAATATATATACAGCATAAAATTTAAATAGACACAATCAGATAAAAAGGCTTAATTTATTTTTATTTTAAAATTCTAAACTCCGTTGCTGGCTAGCCATTGATCTGTGTACATGAGTTTTGTTTATTTTTAGCTGGTTAAATAATGAACAGCTACTTTGGTCAGAGACATTCGCTGCAACCAACAAGTATCCTCTTGCAGATGGGGGCTCTTTATTTATGTGGCTTGTCTTTTTGATTTAAATCTGATGCACACCTGGCAACGCTGCCCGTAAATTGGAAAATCTGTGTTTGACATCGCTTGTCTCTTAAAATGACACTCTGATCAACCTTGGATCTCTTCACCTCTCTTGCAGAATTTGTGTTTTTTTGTTGTCTGGCTAGTGCCAACAATGCTTGCATTAACTTAGCCTAATGTTTGTGACAGGTTCTGACCCAATGCTGTATCTTTGCTGTGACAACAGATAAAAACCTGTTTGGGTGGTGGGGATGTGTGGCATGGTGGCTGCTGTTCCTTTTCCCCTTTTAACAGTGCTGTTAGTGGAGACCTCATGCCCTACCGCATTGACATTCTTTTACTGCTGCCCATGTTTCTCTGTTGTAGTGTATGAACTGACATCTTCATATGGGGGTGCTTTTGTTTTACAGCCCTTTTCACGCTTCCCTACACTCCGTGCTCGTGCATATGCAAATGATAACCCCAAGCAGGCAGTAGTGATCTGCCTATGGGTTCTTTGCTCATTTCTCCACACATTGAGTCTTGTGCTTTCCTCTGCAGTTGCTCACAGTAGCCTCTTATTTTAAATTTCAATGACCAATAAGACTAAGGAAAGAAAACTTGACGTGGTTTCCCGTTGCCTTCCTCATGTGTACTTAAAGGAAATACAAGTCCTCTTCCCAAAGGATCCTTCACTTGTATGCAGTCATTGTCCTTCAATTCTAACGCTTTTGCCATCACCAAAAAATAGCTGGTTCTGCTGTTAGCCTTGGCTTGTAACCTTGAGCATGGGATCCCATGTGCTGTATTCGGCGTAACTGTTTGCATTCTGGTGAGAGTGTGCAGATCTGACTTTAATGAGCAGTTCAGGAAATTATTTTTAGAATGGGACAGCGTATGATTGCAGTACTGGCTATGAATGCTGTACTAGAGTTGTCTGCATTATAGTATTGAGGAACTGCAGAGTGCTGAGGTTTTCCACGACTGAGGCAGTGCTGAGTTTGTAAATACAGAGGTCATCGATAAGTTAGTTTTTGTGTCGAGAATCATGAGCTACCCTCTCTGTTCTCCATTCCCTTTATTACCAAAATTGGATAGATGATGATGTTTGACTTCAGTTTTAATTGTCCAGACCAGTTCTAATGTTTTAGGATGTTGCTGTGAGATGAGAGAGCCTGTGAAATATTCGGTAAGTGACTGTCTCTGACAGGGTTAATGAAGAACCTTCAGCATCCTTTGCTGGAAGACAGAGCTAATTAAATTATGAAGCCCAGCAATGTGTTGGGGGCAGTTAAGGAGTGAGTAAGGGGACTGCAGTACATGGGGGGTCACCTGAGGGAGCTGTGGTGTGTGGGGCTAAAATAATTGGCATGTATGTTCCTGGTTAATGTATTTTGCACAACAATGCAGAAATCTCATCTCTCCTGTGTTCAAATCTCTCTTGGAATATTTTAGTTATGGATGGGAATAATTTGCATCTGCCTGGTGATGGGAGAGGGGCTTCAAGTTAAAGTAAAACAAACAGTCGCTTGGTAGTATAGAACTTGAATATTGCTGAAAAGTGAGATATGTTGCCAAAACTTTTTGTCTTGCACCCATTAGGATAAACGTAAGAATGCCAAGTTTCAATCGATCGCAATTTATATCACAGGAGAAAAGGGTGGTATAAATTGTGATTATTTGATATTTAGTATTGTGTTTGTCCTGATGAGTGCAAGACAAAAAGCTTCAGCAGCATGTCTCTTACTTTTTATTGTTGAAAAGAGTTGACTGACAAACCTGTCTCCACGTTTGTCTTGGGTTTCTATCTGCAGTTACATACAGCTTGGGCCCTGGTTGTCTTAGAGTAGATTTTTAAATGTAGAGCTCTTTTCAGCCAGCTTCTCACTGAATGCCTGTGAATGAAGTTTATATTTTTTGTGCATGTTATTTTATTTTGGATCTTTGTGTGCTTTTTTCTGTTGTGATTTGATTTATTTTTGTTTTCTTGGTGTTTCTTCTTTTTTTGATGGTGTTCAAACTTGCAGATGTCTCCTCTCTCCACCCGGCGGCGCTGGTCCATTCAAGCCGTTAATGAGTTCCCGGTACTGTGCTCATCACCATCCTACACTGGTGCCCTTGTGTCTCTGGGATGGCCAGATGCCCTGTAGCAGTAACAATCCCTTCACCACCAGTCAGCTCCATTAACAAACTGATTTTCATTTATCTTTTTTTGTCCAACTTCTCAAGTCACTGACCCTTGTTGGGGGTTGGGCTACAAGTTTCGAGTGTAAGCAACTCTCCAGGACCTCTCAGAGACCCCTTTCTCATGAAAGAACCCAAACAACGAATTGTCAATGAAATATTCTGTAAGAAGGGGTCCCAGGGCTTGCTCCTGTCATCACCTGACATCCACACTTGACTTACTTGCCATTGGAGTCACTCATAGCCTTTGGGCAGGAACCCTGGCTGAGATTTTATTTCTTCTTTTCCCTTGTTTAGGACAATTGAGCAGCTCAGCTTCTACTCAAGTTAAGATCACCCAATTCAGTACAGTCAGAAATTCCTAGTCTGTGTGAAGTAGCATCTGTTGTCTCGATCAGTCTGAGATAAGGTGCAGCTGGCCATCTCATCACTCTTGGGCAGTTCAAAACAGTCCCTGCTGTCCATGTGAATGTTACTTTACGCAATTCCAATTTCATTAGATGATTACTAATGACTAAGTAACTCCACACAATTTGCATGCTACTGACTGGGAGCTGGGTTTTTAGTATATATGCAGCCTTTTAAGAATTTGCTTTTTCATTCACAAAGTACAGAAGCGTTTCTGTGTCATGTTAATTCAGGTTACTAGGTTACTTCATGTATCTCAGTAAAGTTGAGTTGAGTTTGACTTCAGAGGCATCCGTTTATTCTCTATGCTTGTGTGTGAAAGCTCTTGTGGGCCTTGCACATTGTATTTCAATGGAATTTAACCAGTGACTAAAATGCAACCATTAGTCTACATGCATAAACTGGCATGACCAGTGTTTCACTCACTGCACTGTGAAAAATGGCCACCTTTGCACTTATCAGATCACTGGAGAAAATGGATAGATGTATGTGCATTGTGGAAGATTCATCAAAGTGTTCCGCTAATGTTGCTAAAACTTTGCTTCATGAGAAAGCACAGACGCCTGCTACATGAAACTTTTTAATCCAGTTAGAAGAATCTGATGCATTTTCTACTCCAGCCTAGCCTGTTAGTTTCTGTGCTTGATTGAGGACATCTGCTGAATAGACTTTGTGGTGACTGTCTAAATACCTTTGTTGAGGGGCTGTTGAGATGCCAATTTGTGTTCCTGGTAGATACCAGTAGGATGTTTTCATAAGTTGGGCAGTATAGTTCACATGCTGGGATGTTGATATGTTTTCTCTGTAGTATGTGGCACCAGTGTGGGAGCTTTTGGCAGATCAGTAAAATTTCTGGAGTTTCAGACCTGTTAAGGACTTTATACCCTGTCTGGTTATTTTGTCAAATCTGTGTCAACACTTTGCAGAGATCCTGTTAATCATCACATCTCTGTAGATAATAAATTTCCTTTTTCTTCGCTTCAACAGTCTTTAGAGTTCTCAAGTTAGCTTGTAAAGATTATAACTTGTTTTTGTACCATGCATTTGCCCAGGCCACATGAAATAAAGTTGCCATGAGTTAACTTAGACTGAGAGTAATGACTTCATAAACTTTTCATACATTGTAGCAATGAACTTGATGTGATGCACATTTTGTTGTCTTCCATACACAGAATCTATATCATGCATGTGAGATAACTCCCAAACCAGTGCTATTTTCTCATAAACTGCCAGCTGAGCAGCAACTCCTACTGTCAGCAAATGATTGCTGAAACATTTGTGATTCCCTCACTAACTGCATTTCAGAGCATCATCAGTACAAAGCAAACTTGGTGATATTAGATAATTGATGTAAAAAAAACTTGGATTTATATTGTTTTTTCATGACCACTGGATGTTAGAAAGCATTTTACAGCCAATTAAGTAGCTACGGTTGTAATGTAGGAAATGCGGCAACAAATTTGTGCACAGCAAGCTTCATAAACAGCAATATGATAATGACTACATAATCTAGCTTTGTGATGTTGATTGAGGGATAAATATTGACTTCACAGGGTCTGGATGGGCCTTCCCTTCAGCTCTCCCTTCTGATGGAGAGGTTGTGTTTTCAAGACCCACTCCAATGACTTAAGCACTTAGTCTGATGCTTTATTCCAGTCTGATGGAATGCTGCGTTGTCAGAGATACTGGCTTTCCGAGGAGATGTTAAACTAAGGCCTTGTCTGCCCCTCAGATGGATGTAAAAGAATCTGTGGCACAATTCGATGAAGAACAGGGGAGTTCTTCCAGGTGCCCTGGCCAGTATTTATACCTTAAAGCAGATTATCCAGCCATTATCTTGACAGTACAACACTACAGAAGTACTTCATTGACTCTAAAGTGTTTTTGGGCATTCTGAGGTTGTGAAAGCTGCTATCTAAATCTATGTTTTTTTTCTTCTTTATATTTCTTGTTCAGAAACTTTTATACTAATCCACACCACATTTGAATAACGGTGACCTGAATAACGTAGAACCAGCTACTTACACCAAAGGTCTCTTTAAATGGCCAACATGTATCATCCACATCCCTGCATTCCTCATTCTAATATTCCATAAGTACCCCATCAATGTATGGTCTTTTAACAATCGGTGCACTTGCACAGTTGCACACCATCCCTGAATCCTCTCAAAATCAACTTGCTCTGTACATGCACAATTCCTGCATCATCTTCCATAAAAAGCACACTTATCCTTCTATCATTTTCCTAGTAACCAGGATGTACATTGCATTTCTGCATCCTCCTTTTAATCATAAGGTCACACATTCCATCCCTCCATCGTCTTCCATCGTATTGTACACACCATTCCTACCTCCTCCTCAACCACTGCACACACTCCATCCCTGCATTATCTTCCTAAAAGCTAACATGCATGCGCAGGCATACACTCTTTCCTCTTCCTAGCAACCAGCACAATAAGTTGCATTGTTATTGTGCATTTAATACAAAGACTGTCCCAAGTAGTTTTACAGAAAGCCGTAAGTAAAATGGCAAACAAACCAAGGAAGGAGAGACTAGGAAGTTAATTGAAGGCTTGGTGCAAAGCTTTGAGGAGTGTGAGGTGGAAAGGCAGAGAGTTTTAAGGATGGAAGTACAGAGATTAGAACTGAGGCAAATAAAAACACTGCTACCTATGGTGGAGCAAAAAGTAGGGGATGCACAAGAGGCCAGTGTCAAAAGAGTTTGGGGTCATAACATAATCTTGGACAATATTGATGAGGCCATGACTTATTTCATGACTTGGTTGAAGATTTTAAATTTAAGATGCTGGGCATGGGAGAGTCTTATTGGTCATGGAAGACATAAGTATAGGGTAAAGGGAATCAACATGGGACATGGTGTGTGCACTAGATGCAATTTTAGAGGAAGAGACCAATTTAGAGATTGTTGGAATGATTGAATCTGTAGGTGACAAAGGCATGAATTAGGGATTCACTGGCAATACAGCAGAGAAAGTAATGTTAGAAAGTTGGAAGTAAGTGGCCTTTATAGGAAGGAGAATATGGGCTTCAAAATGAAGCTCAGGATCATCAAGAGACCAAGATTGCAAATTTTTAGGTTGAATCTAACACAGCATCTCGGTGAGGGAAGGGGGATTTTGCTGACGTTAAAGACAATGGCTTCTTCCTGATGCTGCACTGAAGGAAATAATGATTGGAGTTTGGAATTCAAACAAGTGCCAAGGCAGTTAAATGATGGAAAGATAGATCTGGGTGACACTGGCATAGTGTGCAAGCTACTTTAATTATTGGGTATTATGTCACCCTCAGGGAGCGGCAGGTGAGGATGAGAAAGGGTTGCAGGGATAAATCCTTCAGCTACAAGATGTCTGAGGAGAGGTGTTGGGAGGAAGATGACATGATCAACATGTCAGAGGTTGAAGAAGCTCAAGGAGGGATAAAATGCCATAGTTAGTCATGCACAGCATCCTTCGTACACAGCCACACACTTGACCCTGCGTCCTCTTTCTGATATCCAACAACACATTCCATCACTTCATTTTCCTCCTTAGAACCACTGTACACATGTAATCTGCATCCTCTTCCTGATGAAGACAGTGATCAAATAACAACTGATGACACAGAATAATGGTGACTGGCCATATATGCTGCTTTATATTGTATAATCACTATAGTGGAGCAAAACTTCAAATGTAACCTGTAAGTTCTTGTCTTTTAATGATAACACCTTACAAGCCATACATGCCTATTCCACATGTGGAGATCAGGATTTAATTTGTGTAATAAGCTTCATACTTGATTTGTTTCCTTTTCAGTGTCTTCCTTTGCTGTTAATTCAGTTTGAATGCTATTGATTTGGAGCACTGGGTGAGAGGTTAATTGCTCCATACCTGGTTTAAATAAATACAAATACTGTACCAATATTGAGCTGTTAACTAGATTTTCCTAGTTTTGATCACAAAGCAAGACACTCAAATTAGCCTCCTTTGGTTTGCATTGACCGATTTGAACTGTTGTGGACTTTAGGTAAATGCTGTCAACAACAAAATCTTTCTATTTGGCAGACAGTTTGAGCTTGTGTGTGTCTTCTAGGTACATAGACACTTCTGCATTTGTCATAATAATTCTGTAGAATGCATGGTATAATAGACCATTTAGCTCGTAGTGTCTCCAGTGCTCAGTCTTCAGCTATGAGTTCCAGAATGGACACCTCAAATTCAAAGAAAGTCTTGTGAGATTTCACTTAGGTCTGATGTGAGATTGTCCCCATAATTGTAAACCTTGTTAAAAATGTCAGAGTAGCTCCCTGAAGAAAATAACAATTTTATTTTGCAATATATGTGGTTTAACTAAATTGGAGCAAAATACTTTTGCCCTCTCCCCTCCCGGTGCTCAGAGAGTTCTTTAATTTACAATAATTTTGCTTTAAAATTTCTGATAATTTTGCTAAAATTAGATGGACTGGAATAAAAGCATACTCCCTCCCTCCTGACATAACTGACAGAACAACAAAAACGAAGAAACTTTTCCTGTTCACAGAAATCACGTCGATGGAAAGGAAAGCGAGAAGGTACCGACTCAAACAACCGACCAATCAAAGCTGCAGGGAAAGTCATCATCCAAGACATCTCCTGCCTCCTTCCTGTGCACAAAGCGCTGGGTGAATTGTACATGTGAGTGTCTGAGGCACATTCACCATTACATTGAATGGTAAATGGTGATATGCAACTCAGTTGTTCTTCAAACCTCCCCTCCCTGAAGCTTAAGAGTATAAGAACCATGAGATTATGCAAGTACGGTATAAAACGCTAGTTAGACCTCAGCTAGAGTACTATGTACAGTTCTGATCACTGCCTTAGAGGAAGGATGTTATCATACTAGTGAGGGTACAGAGGAATTTAAAAAGGCATTGTCAGGAATAGAGAACTTAAGCTATGAGGAAAGATTGGACAAGCTGGGAGGCGGAGTGAAAATCTAATTGAGGTGTGTAGAATTATGAAGAACCTACAGAGCATGGAAGGAACTATTTCCTTAGCATTGAGATCAATAACCAGGGGGCATCAGATGTAAAGTAATTGTTGGAAGGTTTAGAGGGGAGTTGAGGAGAACCATTTTTCTCCCAGAGAGTAGTTGGAGTTGGGGAGGAGTCGGGGGGCTGAATGGTGGTTCCGAAACTTATGGCCTGAAAGGATGGTAGAGGCAGAAACCCTCATCTTAGTGCTGTAACCTACAGGGCTATGGGCCAAGTGTTGCAAGGTCGGATTAGACTGCAAAGCTGTTTTATGGACAGCTCAGACATATGCCTGCTCCTGTGCAGCAAGTCTCTCTATGTCAGTACGGAGAAAACTGACTCTAAATTTTCACCACCATGTTCCCAAGGGCAACTGGGGGTGAGCAATAAATGCTGACCTTGTTAGCAACAGCTACATCTTGAGAATGAATTAAGAAGTGCACTTGAACAATTCAAGTTGTATCTTTCAAAATGGAGCATTTCTCCTTCTGTGAGAGTTGTAGTATTCTTTTTCATTTCCCTTCAATGTCCAATTTTTTCTCCCCTCCAGTGACTCATACCAGTGATTTCATGGGTGATGGCAGCACTATGGCTTGTTGCCTTCATGGGGGTACTAATCTTTTCTACAGCCAGTAACTCACATGCAACCCCGCTTTCAACCTTGCTGTGTGCTTGGGTGGCAGTGGGGGCCGGGTGGTGGTCCACCAGATAGTTATCACGGCTAACCTTTTTCTAGATTAGCCTCTGTCCAGGGGTCATTAAAAGCTATTTTCTTGCCAATTTAAAAATCCTTTGGTTGATCTCCAGGATGCTTTTCAACATCTATTTTGTTTCAAAAATGCAAATAATGTCAGAAGGGAAGAATTATGCTGTGAATACATAGGCAAATTTGAAAGAAATTAATTTTTATTTGGGAAATGAGGAAAACGAACAATGAATTAAGAACAAATAAAGCACCGTTACGATAAACAACAACCCACATTTTTTGCACAGTACACATGTAATTACCCACCAAACACACAACACTGCCACAAGCTCCATGTTTAAAGTAATGAGCAGTTAGGATGACCTAGTGCAACAGAAATGGGAACAGATCAACAATTTCTCAGTTCTGTGATGGTTTTTTAGTCTTTTATAGCTATATATTTGAGGTTTTGACAATTGAACATCCAAAAAAATTAATCTTCCTTCCTTATGGGACCTTGTAACATGAGACATAATTTCTACCTCCTGATCTTTGATATCAGTTTATACTTTGTGAATTGAAAGGACTTTATACCATATTGTTCAAAAACTTACTGTGAACAGTCCAGCAAAACACAACGGATTTAATCAGCTTATCAGCTTCTTGAGACTGCAATTAACAGGGCAGATAAGGGGAAACCAGTGCATATTAATGGGCCAGATCTTGAGATGGATAATGGAAGTGCTCACTGCTGACCATATGAAAAAGTAAGTTCCTACCTATTCTGTAGGCTGCAGCAGGAACTTGCTCTCCCAGCTGCAGCATGCGTCCAGCAATGAACTGACTATGGAGAGGCCTGGTGGTGTGTCGCATTGCTGGCAGAACTACGATCCTCTATTGTCATAAGCTGAAGATGCACCCTTTAAGGTCTGTGTTCAGCTCAATGACAGGTAAGTGTTTTTTTTAATGACTTTCAGTTCTGTATTTGGTGTACTTTTAATTACAGTACCCCCACCCTCACCACTTGCCCACACTCAGTCCCAAAATATAAATGTAAATAATGGTGTTACTGCTGGGTAATTAGCCCAAATTCCCACATGACCGGTCTTGATGGAACCATCAGTGTAGAACGTCCAGACCCTATTTAGGTGCACTGCAACTTCCAGATATGAGAATTATTGGCCCTTTGGAATTTACGGTGCCATTGCAGCCTCAATAATGGTGATCTTCTTGGTGTTCGCTGCCCTTGGGACTGCAAAATCCGACCCATTATATTTGGATTTTCAGAAGGCATTTGATAAGGTGTCACACATAGGTTTAACACAAGGCAAGGGCTCATGAGATTATGGGGTAATATATTAGTATGGATTGAGGATTGGTTAACGGACAGAAAACAGCATAGGAATGAACGGGTAATATTTGGGATGGCAGGGTGTAACTAGTGGAGTGCTGCAAAGGTTAGGCCTTAGATAAGATAGGCTGAGAGTATTTCACTGAGGGATCTCTTACAATGATATTCTCTGTGATGAATGACCTCCGATAATGACTACCATCTTACTTGGGTCAGGTATGACAGCAGCCACTGGAGAGTTCTCCTTTTGACCCCAGTGACAATAATTACAAGATTTTCATGAATGGAAATCAGGTTTTTATGGTTCCAACAGTTTGGACTGAGGCAGATATGATACAAAAACACAGAGGACTTTTTTTTTTCTGGGACATCAGTTTCTCTCTATACCTTTCAGACTGAATGTGAATGACATTCAAGAGACGTGTCAGAAGAATGCTGCGGCAGCTCTGTCAGTTGGACGACTAGACCTTGTACAGGTACTGATCCTATTCAGTTAATCCATCTATTAAGATGTTAAGGAAGTCAAAAGGGAGGGGAGGATTTCTGATTGAAGATCAGTAGCTTGGACCCTATGTCATTGGTTATGAGATTGGGTAGAGCTTTATGGATGTATTTGACTTTTGGGTCAGTTTCAGTCACTGCATAGAATTACACAGAATATATAGCACCGAGACAAGCTACTTGCTGACATTTATGCTCTGCTCGAGTCTTCTCCCATCCTTCCTTATCTAACATTATCAGCGTAACCCTCTATTCCCTTCTCTCTCAGCTACTTTCTAGCTTCGTCTTAAATGCATCAACACTGTTCATCTGAACCGCTCCCTGTGGTAGCTGGTTTCACATTCTCACCGTTCTCCTGAACTCACTATTTAATTTTTGTGACTATCTTATATTGATGGCTTCTAGTTTTGCTCTTCCCCTGGAAGTAGAAATGTGCTGTCTGTGTCTATTTTATCAAAACCTTTCATAATTTTAAGACCTCTATTAGGTCACCCCTCAGGAACCTCTTAAGAGATAATATGGTAGCTAGAATAGTACACAGTGCTCCAAATGTGGCCTAACCAAGGTCCAATACAAGCTGAGCATGACTTCTCCACTTTTCAGTTCTGCTCCTCTAGAAATAAGCCTTAGTTCCTGATTTGCCTTTTTTATGGCCTTATTAACCTGGATTGCTACTTTTATTGACTTGTGGCTTTGTACTCCCAGATCCCTTTGCTCCTCCACCCTTTTTAGATTCTTATTTTCCAAGAGGTCTGAGACATCTTTATTTTCTCACCAAAATGTTACACTCTTGGTTATCTATGTTAAAATCTATGTGCTAATTACGTCCATTTTTCAAGTTAGCGAATGCCTTCATGTAATTTGCCGTAGTCCTCCTCCTGTGGTGATGAACGCCCACCCCCACCAAAAAAATCTCATGTCATCCACCTATTTAGAAATTGTGTTTCCGATTCCAAGTTTGAATCACTAATGTAAATTGTGAACAACAGTTGTCCCACCCCACTTCTGACCTTCTGCCACCCTGATAGTCACCTTTTATCCCTACTCTGTCGTAGCCAGCTAGCTTTCCATTTTACTACTTGCCCCGTGATTCTGAATGCTCTAAACCTACTGATTAGCCTGTTATGTGGTATCTTATCAAAGGTCTTTTAGAAATCTAGATATACTAGTACCACTGTACTATCCTTGCTTACTCTCTTGCCTCTTCAAATAATTGAATTAAGTTGGTCAAGTGAGACTTTCCCTTTTTATTTTCTAGATGTTTTACTGTTTTCTCCTTTTATAATGGATTCCATTATTTTTCCTATTATTCATGTTAAGCAAGTCTGTAGTTCTTTGAATATATTTGATTTCCCTTCTTAAATATTTATGTAATGTTAGCTATCGCTTGTCATCCGGTACTGCACCTTTTCCTAACAATCTATTGTATATGTGTAATAGTGCCTTTGCTATCTTTTACCTCAATTCCTTTAAAATGTAGGAATGCAATACATCTGGACCAGGATTATATCCTCTTCAAGTTTGATTAGTAAACATTTCTGCTGTTTATTTTACATCATTCCTAACCTTGTCTTCTGATGTCACGTCCATCTGATCTGTCTCTCTGGCAAATACCGAAACAAAATAATTATGTAGTATTTTTGCCATAAATTCTCCCTGCCTTCCTAATTTTTTTTTACTTCTCTAGTAACTTCTTCATATTTGCCCTTATTGTGCTCTTGCCTGCTGTCCATGTTCTTAGTGTATGTCTCTTTCCTTACTCTTAACTTTCCCATTTGTTTTTATTAATTCATGATGTCTCATTAGTGTTTAGTTTTGTTCTTTTTTTTAAACGTAATATGCTTTTCCTGGATTCTGTTGAACATTGTTTTAAATGCTTCCCATTGCAGTTCTGCATCATTGTTTGCCAAAATTTTTGTCCATTTTACTTATTCAAATTCTATTCTCAGCCCCTCCAAGTCAGCCTTTCTCCAATCAACTAACCTGGTCTTTGTAATTCTTAGGTCCTTGTCAATTATTATCTTAAACCATTTTGTATTATGGTCACTATTGTCTAAATGTCATCCCCGTCCCGTCCCCCCCCAACTTTTATTTGCTCTGCTTCAGGAGCGAATCTACCCTTGTACTTCTGACATACTGGGTTAGAAAGGAGTCCTGTACACACACCGCCCCTATTCCAGATGGATTATATCCATGTTATTTGGAATCTAGGGAAGAGATAGCAGAGGCATTATTACTCACACTTAATGATTTGTTAGAGAAAGGTGTAGTGCCGGAGGACTGGAGGACAGCTAACACAATTCCTGTATTTAAGAAGGAGGTCAGAATGTGTCCAGGGAATTATAGATCAGTCCGCTTAACATCAGTGGTAGAAAAAATAATGCTAGTAGATGTAACTTATCTAGATTTTCAGAAGGCCTTCGATAAGGTGCCCCATAATAGACCAATGAATAAGGTTAAAGAATGTGGAGTCGGTAAAAGTGGCAAAATTGATTGCTAGCTGGCAACAGAAAGCGGAGAATGGGAGTAAAGGATAGTTATTCAGAGTGGCAGAGGATGGGAAGTGGTGTTGTACAAGGGTCAGAGTTGAGATCACTGTTGTTCACAATTTACGTTAATGATTTGGATTTTGGAATCAAAAGCACAATTTTTAAATTTCTGATGAAACCAAATTCAGGGGGGATGCAGTGGTTAGTCAATACTGAGGAAGACGTCAACAAATTGCTGAAGGACATTAATAAACTTGCAGAATAAACAAATAATTGACAAATGAAGTTCAAGCAGGTAAATGTGAGAGAGTACATTTTGGTAAGAATAAAATGGAGGTCACTTATTCCTTGTAATGTATAAGTCTAGGTGGAATAGAGGAAGAAGGGGACCTCAGAGTAGATATGCACCAATCACTAAAAATTGCACCTCAGGCTATCATGGGCACTTAAAAAAGCAAACCAAGTATTAGGCTTTATTTCTGGATGGAAAGAATTAAAAAATATGGAAGTTGTGCTAAACCTGTATCGAACCTTAGTTATACACACTTAGATTACTGTGTGCAGTTCTGGTTGACGTATTATAAAAAGAATACAGAGGCACTGGAGAGGGTGCAGAAAAGATTTACAAGGATCATATAAGAAGTGTGTGGGAATACATATCAGGAAAAGATTAACAGGCTGGGTCTCTTTTCTCTTGAAAAAAGGTTGAGGGGTGACAATATTCATCTAGGACACAGAGCGAGGCCATTTGGCCCATTTAGTTCACGCTTCTTTAAAATGAAGAAAGGTTGTGATAGGGTGAAGACAAGAGTAAATGTTTCCTGTTGCAGGAAGAGAATACCGAGGGGCCATCAATATAAGATAGTCATCAGAAAATCCAATAGAGAATTCAGATTAATTCTTTACCCGAAGAGTGGTGAGAATGTAGCAGTTGAAGTGGATAGTATAGATGCATTCGAGGGAGAAGGGAATAAATGGTTATGATGGTGGTTTTAGATGAGGAAAGATTGGGGGTGGGTGGGGGGGCTCAAGCGTAGCATAAACAGCAGCATGGACTGGATCTGCCAAATCGCCTGTTTCTGTGGCACATATCATCTGTAAAAAATACATTGTAGGGATTCCATTCCCTGACCCCCTTTACCCAAATTTTCTGACCAGTTAATTTGGAGGTATTTGACATTCCCTTTGATGGTTACTCTGTTGTTTACTTTTTTCCCTAATTTTTTTGAATGTTACTTCCTCTGCCTCCCTTTCACCATTTAGATGGCCTGTAGACTACCCCTATTCGTGTGATTGATCCTTTATTGTCTTTTATGTCTATCCACATGGATTCTATTTCTGTTGTACTGATGGCCGTATTACATTTTTTCTACTGCCATATGTTATCTCTATTAAGTACGGCTACTCCGTTTCCCCCTTTCCATCTTTAACTTTCCCAGCTATGCAGCACTCTGCAGTGATTAATTCCAGTACTGATTTTTTTTCTGTAACTATGTCTCGTAATCCAGACTATATTGCCTCTAGTGCCTCTGTTTCATTACTGACACTGTGTGATCTACCTGCTGTTCGATACTTCTTACTGACCCAGCACATTTATATATTTCAAAGTAAGGACTGTGGGGAGATTTCCCACTCCAGCGTCCCCAGGCAAGTACTGGAAGCACATATTAGGAAATTCTGAATTCCCAGCCTGTGATGGGAATTTTAATGGGCAGAAAATCACTGGCATAGGTGCTGAGCCCATGCCTGGAAGCTTGAAGTGGAAAACCTCCACCACCGTTGTCCCCACTCGCCCAACCCCAATCTTTTATTGTTTGAATTATCCATTATGTGTGGTTGTTAGGTTACATGTCGGATGTTTGCATTCCTTTAGTGGTTTCCTTTTAATCTGAGAAAGTAAAATAGTTCAGTTTATATACAATTCCATACTGATCTAAAATAATTGAATAATTATTTGACAAGCTCACTGAGGCAATTCAAGCATTCTTTCTGTATCTCTGTCTCACTCCAAAAGGTGAAGTGCTTGCCTTCTGCTTGGCACCTCCCAGTACCTTGGGTGGCAATCAAAGAGCTCCTGTGACCATATTGGATCATTTTAGTCATCCACTCTGATGAAGTTCATTGACACAACAACACACTAACAGCCAAGCCCCCAGTTTAAACAATTTAATCTGTAGTAGTTATGGAACAGAACTGTCCTGTCCTATCCTTTGGCTCCATTGATATGTTAGTAGACCCTTGAAAAAGAATGAAATTGTATTCACACGGCCCCTTTTATGTCTTCAAATTTCCCAAATCACTTCACCACTAATTAGTTACTTTCTGGAAGTATAGTCATTCTTGTAATGTGGGCAAGCACAGCAGCCAATTTAATCACAGTAAGATTCCACAAACGGCAAAGAGATAAATGAGCAGCTAATCTGTATAGGCAGTTGTGTTGGTAAAAGGTTAAATGCTGGCAGGACACCAGGAGAACACTCCACTTCTTCAAGTAATCTCATTGTACTGTTTACGTTCAGCTGAGAGGGCAGATCAGACCCTGGTTCAATGCTTCATCTGAAAGACCGCACCTCTGAAAGCATAGTACTCCTTCAGCACTGCATCAAAGTGTCAGCATAGTTTATGCCTCAGTTTCCAAAGAGGGGCTTGAACCCATGATCTTATGACTGAAGCAAGAGTGCTGCAACTGAGCCAAGGCTGACATTTATGAGCTCTTCTTTTTCCTTCCATCTTCACTGTGATGAAATTGAGATTGGATGTGCAATCTCCAACTCTCCCATTATTTCCTGGCAATTTCTTGCCCCCCTGAGTCATTCCTGTGTCCGAGGATTTTAAAAGCCCCTTTGGTACCATCTAATCTTGTCAATCTTTGCGGTGTCCTGCAATCTGCACCTTGGCTTTTCACTTTGATTTATTTTTTAAACTATGGACACAACGACCAACGGTGGGGCCCATATTCTAGACGTAGTTAGCTTAGCATCTCTGTTTATATAGAATAAAGTGGAAAATGGTTCTACTTTTATATTCAGTTCAACCAGTTAACTAGTAACCAAACTAACTAATCCTGGGCCAGAATCTTTGGCTCGGCGAGCGGAGGTGGGGCCCGCTCGCTGAAGCATAAGATGACGCGCGGCGACATTGGGTGTGCATCCTGACGTCACCGCGCGTCATTTTGATTTTCAGTTTGGCGGGCAGGCAGCCAAATCCGGTGCGCGCCCGCCGAACCATCAAAGGCCTATTAAAGCCATATGAAAACTAATTAAACACTTAACATAACTGTCCATCCATCCTTAAGGTTGACGGGCAGACGAAGAGCCCAGGCAGCCTTCGCATTTTTCATGAAACCTCAACCACGGGCAGGATGAGGTTTCATGAATGATTTATAAGTGAAGTAATGATTTTCATTAAAGTTCATAAACATGTCCCAGCTCACATGACAGTTTCACATGAGGGGACATGTCCTAAATTTCTTTTTCTTTATAAAAATTTTTGGAACGCAAACTGATCTCCCTGAGGCAGCTCTGTGCCCCGACTCAGCCTACTCCCCCCACCACCCCCCCGCCACTCCCACCTACCCACACACACACAGGGAGCGTACACCTTAATTGACCCACCCACGTAAAATGGCAGTGTGCAGCCGATCGCCAACCTCCCCAATGGGAAGGAAATTATCCCCCCATTCTCATTGTGTGCCACAATCCAATGCATAGCTCTACATTTTCCTATTCCTTGGTATATACTAACTTCACTATACATTTACTTGTGTTTTAGGTGTGGTCTCTGGCTGCTGTTGCTACAGACTCTTTCCTCAGTCCTCACCCTGATCCCGACATAGAAACTCCGTGGGCACGACATCCATTTGGCCGA
Source organism: Carcharodon carcharias (assembly GCF_017639515.1). Lineage (NCBI taxonomy): Eukaryota > Metazoa > Chordata > Chondrichthyes > Lamniformes > Lamnidae > Carcharodon > Carcharodon carcharias. The sequence continues at coordinate 119,342,433 of NC_054473.1, read as the reverse complement.
CAGCTCCTGGAGTCGCTGTAAGATTGATTTGGGTAGCATCAGTAATTAAGGATTGTGACAAATTGAACAGGAATTCGGGGTCTGGTTTGCCTGAAATTATCTCAGACCTTTCTCTCTCAATCTCTGTTGGAAATTCCTTTAACTATAGGAAATGCAGGAAAAATCAAAAGCTTCATTCATAAAGCTTCTTAAAAATTAATTGTGCTGTCATCCTGTAATTTCTCATTGTATTGAACAGTTAGTACTGAGGACTTCTGCAAACCATTTTGCTATTTTACCCTGCTTCATAGAAAGATTAGCATTCGCACAGCACCTTTCATGATCTCAGGACATCAGAAAGCACTTTACAGACAATGCTCCACTTTTGAAATATAGTCACTACAGTAAGATCAGAAATGTCGAAAGCAATTTTGAAGGTATTAGAAAGGCTGCAGAAAAGATTCATGAGAATGGTTCCAGGGATGAGGAACTTCAGTTAACTCCAGTTAGACTGGAGAAGCTGAGGCTGTTTTCTTTGGGGAAGAGAAGATTAACAGGAGATTTGATAGAGGCATGCAAAGTCATGAGGGATCAGGATAGAGTAAATAGAGAGAAACAGTTCTCACTGGCAGAAAGATCAAGAACCAGCGAATACAGATTTAAGTTAATAGGCAAAAGATGCATTATTAGCATGAGGAAAAGCTCTTTACCCAGCAAGTGGCTAGGATTTGGAATGTACTGCCTGAGTGTGTGGAATGTACTGCCTGAGCGTGTTTTCAAAAGAGAATTCAATCATTATCTGAAGAGAAAAAAACTTGCAGGGCTACAGGAAAAGACAGGGGAATGGGACAAGGTGGATTGCTCTTGCAGAGAGTCAGCATGGACATGGTGGGCCAAATGGCCTCCTCCTGTGTTAAAACCATTCTATAATTTGCACACAGGCTCCAAAAATAGTTATGTGATTATGATCAGATCATCTGTTTTTGCAGGGGAGGCGACGCCGTAGCGGCGTTCTCGCTGGACTAGTAATCCAGCGTAATGCTCGGGTTCAAATCCTGCCACTGCAATAAAAATCTGCAATTAAAATGAAACCATTGGCGAATGTCGTAAAAATCCATCTGGTTCACTAATGCCCTTCAGGGAAGAAAATCTGCTGTCCTTACCTGGTCTGGCCTCTGAACAAGGACAATTAGGGTTGGATAAATGCTGGTCACTAGCCATCAACGCCCACATCTCATGAATTTTAAAAAAGTAATATTGGCTGAGGGGTAAACATTGGCCAGGACACCAGGGATAACTCATTTATCTATTTATTCGAAATGCCATGGTATAGTTTATATCCATGTGAATGATTTAATATTGCATCTGAAATACGGCACCTTGAAGAGTGCAGCATTTCCTAGATTTTGTTCTTGAGTCTCTGGAGTCAGGCTTGAAACAATGACCACCTGACTCAGAGGTGAGAGTGCTATCCCTGAATCACATCTGACATCATCATAGTACTTTTGTTGGGACTTTAACACTGATATTGAAACTAGGGACTTCAGTGGAAGCTCAGATATTGATGGCTCTGCTAAATGTTTGAAATTTCATCATGATCTAAATTGCTATTCTAATTTTGATTTGCTAAAAGAAATCTGCCCTTCCAATTCTGTGTTATCTGTTTTTGGGAGAATGTGGAAATGATTGACTTGAAGGTATCCTGCTTTTCAGAGTTGAATAGATCCTTGCTCCCACATCCCAGAATGTGATTCTGTGCTGATGCAAGCCTCTCCAACCAGAGGCAGTCATTTTTAAGGGTGGCCACATTCAGTGACCTCAGGTTTAAAGCAAGGCCCTGTGAATGTGTATGTCAGATCTACTACTAAAATCATCAGTCTCTGAATGACCTGTCACTTAAACCTTTCCCTTCTTTTGCTCTGCTGTTTCAAGGATGGCAGCACACAACCTATCTCAAAGCTACTGCCCCCCCTCAACCACCAAACCAACCAATGTATTGCTGATCACCAGACCCATTAGGAATTGGAAAGTAGCAAGTTTAACCCTGCTGATCAAGAAAGGAAGGACAGGGAAATTATAGGTCAGTTAGTTTGACATCAGTAGTCGGTAGAATGCTAGAATCTATTGTTAAAGCTGTGGTACAGGATACTTGGGAAATCGCAATATGATTTGGGAGAGTCAGTGTGGTTTTATGAAAGGGAAGTAGTATTTGACAAATGTGTTAGAGTTTTTTGAGGGTGTAACTAGTAGGTTAGAGGAGGGGAACCAGCGGATCAGAAAGGATTCAACAAGGTGCCAAGCAAAAAGGTATTACACAAGATTAGGGCTCAGTATTGGATTAAATATATTAGCATGAATTGGGCTGATGAGTGGCAGCTAACTTGAACTATACAAGTGCCAGGCAATGATCACCTCCAACAAGAAAGAATCTAATCCCTCTCTGACATTCAATGCTGAATCCCCATTGATCAACATTCACAATATTGACCAGAAACTGAACTGGACGAGCCAAGAAATACTGTGGCTACAAGAGCAGGTCAGAGGCTGGGAATTCTGCAGAGAGTAACTCGCCTCCTGACTCCTTAAAGCCTTTTCCCCATCTACAAGGCACAAGTCAGGAGTGTGATGGACTCCCCTAGATGAGTGCAGCTCCAACAACACACAAGACGCTCAACACCACCCAGGATAAAGCAGCCGCTTGATTCACACCCCGTCCATCACCCTAAACATTCACTACCTCCATCATCCTAAACTTTCACTACCTCCACCACAGATGCATAGTGGCAGCAGGGTGTACCATCTACAAGATTCCCTGCAGCGACTCACCAAGGCTCCTTCGACAGCATGTTCCAAACTCATGACGTCTACCACCTAGAAGGACAAGGGCAGCAGATGCGTGGGCATACCACCACATGCAGGTTCCCCTCCAAGTCATACACCATCCTAACTTGGGACTATATCGTCAGTCCTTCACTGTTGCTAGATCAGAATTGTGGAACTCCATTCCTAACAACACTGTGGATGTACCTACACAACATGAATTGCAACAGTCAAGAAGGCAGCTCACCACCACCACCTCGAGGGCAATTAGGGACGGACAGTAAATGCTAGCCTAGCCAGTGATGCCCATTTCCCTTAAATGAATATTAAAGAAGAATGAATTGAGGATTGGTTAATGGACAATGAACAGAGGTTAGGAATAAATGGGTCATTTTCTGGATGGCAGGATGCAGCGAAAGGATTGGCTCAAGGATAAGGATTTGGATCTCGGATATTTACAGTCTGTGTCAAATGGTCACAGAGTATAATGTATTCTAGCTTATTGATGATACAAAGCTAGGTGGGAAATTGATTGGACAAGAAGGTGACATTTCAAGTATAACGAAGGGAAGTGTGACATTATCTGTTTTAGGAGGAAGAATGGAAAAACTGAATACTTTCTAAAAGATCTATTCTAAATGTATGCAGAGGGAATCTGAGTTAAAGTCAACATGCAGGTACAGCAAACAATTAGGAAGGCTTATTGCAAGGGGTTTAGAGTGTAAATGAGGAAATCTTTCTGCTATTAGATAAGAATTTGGTGAGACCGTCTTGAGTACAGTGTACAGTTTTGGTTTTCAGACCCAAGGAAGTATATGCTTGCTTTAGAGATGATGCAACAAAAGTTCACTAGATTGATCATTGGATTGAGAGGGCTGTCTTATGAAGAGAGGTTGAGTGGAATGGGCCTCTATTCCTTGGAGTATAAAAGAAAGGTGAGTGCGTTGAAATGTATAAAATTCTTTGAGGGCTTTTCAAAGTAGGTGCTGAGTGGCTATTTCGCATGGGTGGAGAGTCTAGAACTGGTAGTCATGGTTGCCGGATAAGGGACTGGCCATTCAGGACTAAGGTGAGAAATTTCTTTACTCCAATCTGTGAATTTTAGGAATTCTCTACTCTAAAGGGCTGTACATGCTCACTCGATGAAACATGGAAACCTAGAAAATTTACGGCACGGAAAGAGCTCATTCAGATAATCATAGCTTTACTGTCCATAAAAGAGCTCTCCAGCCTAATCTCACTTTCCAGCTCTCAGACCATAGCCCTGTAGGTCCCAGCACAACCCTCTGCACCCATACTTCTGCTAATAAAGAGAAATATCCTTTATGCCATTTTAACCCTATCTTTCTGTTCTGCTACCTTAAGCGATCTGTAGACTTACACTCCAAGATCCCTCTGTTCCTCTACAGTTCCCAATATCCTACAATTTATTGTGTATTCCCCACCTTGTTTGCCCTCCCCACACATTTAGTATTGAACATTTTAAGAATGTTGTACTTCACACTGATTTATATTCCAGTTAATATTAGGGTAGGTGAAATTCCCTACCGTTACTGTCCTATTGTTTGGTGAGTGTATTCAAAATTGAGATTGATAGATTTTTGGGCACAAAGGAAATTGAAGAATATGGAGATAGAGCAGAAAAATAGTGATGATGTAGAAGTTCAGTCATAATCTTTTTGAAAGGCAGAGCAAGCTCGAGGGACCATATAGGCTACTCATTCTTTGATTTCTTATCTTCTTATAAACCAAACTCTGTTAACCCCTCACAATTTAATAATGAAGAGTTCCTACGTATTTTGTAGATTTCAATGGAAGGATGAGCTAGGTGTGCAAATGCTCACCTTCGTCTATATCCTTATGATTTTATTCAGCTGACCTGGGTAGTGTGCAACCTAGATTGTTAATGAGCAAGAGAAGCCTAGTTCTTTCTCCTGCACTGCTTTATTGATCTATATTTAACTAGTTCTGTGTTTCTTCACAGCCTGACTCATTACAGCACAATACATGATGTTCAGACTCTAGCCATGCTATGCAGTGTGTTTGAGGCCCAGTCCAGGCCTCAGGACTACGGCAGCGTAGGACAGCAGGTCTACCAGCGCACTTCTACTTCCACCCCTCTTTTACACTATGTAAGTGTGTATTTCCTACTAGCTTGATCTGGGGTATGTACCACATTCTGTTCCTACTTTAAATTGCATTGTATAGAAGTAATTCCGTATTTTTCAAGCCAGTGCTACAGCTGCTTGCTACTAGCCATGATAGCTTAAATTCGATTAGTCATAATAAAAGTCCCATGACAACCCAATGGACTGATGGAGAGACCAAGAAGCTGACAGGAAGTTATGTGACTGAATCTAGCCTTGAAGTGTTGCTGATGCTCGATGCCTGTGTTGGGCCTGACCTCCTTATGAACACAACTCTGGGTGTTGAGAAGTAATGGCAGTGAATACTTTGGGGCCAAGCAAGGGCTTCCAGCCTATTAGATGCTTCCAGACTGAATAGTTCCCCTGAGACAACTTGACCCAGGGTCTAAGAATCCTGAAGTAGCAGCATTTAAACTTTTCCATTCAGCATTGCTTGTTCACTAGCCATTGTTTCTTGGATATGGTGGCACATGTGTTCGCAAGGGGATAAGTCCGTTTTAATTTGGGGCAGGGATGGGTTTAATTCAGCCTTTAGGGTAAGTATTACATCTATATTGTATCTGTTAAATTTCCTTTTGGGTGAAGAAGGGTTGAATCGCGAAGTCTATTTGTTTGTGGCAGGGAAGGAGTTAATTTTCTGTTTGAGGGGGAAGTGAACTGAACATTGTTTCACGTTACTGAATGTTGTCTGTGGCTTGAGTTCAAGTTCTAATGAGCAGGTGTCCAATGAACATTTGTAATCTGTTAGCAGTGGTGTTTCCATAGCCCTGCTCTGTACAGCACTTAAAAATTTCTCTGTTCTTTCAGTCAGGATATGCCTCTTCAGGATCCTACTCGAGCACATCTGAAACTATCGTCTGGTCTGCTGGATGGAACATAGGTAAAGCAGCCTTAGAAGAATGGAGCAATATGAACAAGTGGCTTGGGTGTAAATATGTTCTGACCTGTTGGGGTAGTTGGAATGGATGGAACAGGATGCCCAGGGAGACAATTAAATCTCATTCCTGCCATCAACAGGTGGTTTCTGCAATGGTGGAAAACAGCAAAATAAATTAAAATATCCTGCTCTATCCCATAGTACATCAGAGTAATAGCCACAAATCCTGACCTAACATACAGTACATCACATTGTATTCCCTGCAACACCCTGTTCTATTCTATAGTACATCAGAGTAAATTCTACAACACCCTGCTCTATCCTATAGTACATCATAATGTCATCTCTCCAAAACCTGTTCTGTTCTTTGTACAGTTACCACCTTTATTTTTCAATATTTGTACATCTGGCGCCACCAAATGGGATAGCGCAGGGTGATATAATTCCACTATGTCACTATAGTAATGATACTCACTGTTCACTGATATTTCAGAGGACTTCAACACATGAATCAGCTGGTATTTAACCTTTAAATTTTAGCCCATTGTGGTGCCTCATTCCAGACTTGCAAGAGTTGCCATTCATAATCACCAAAAACAATTTAGCAGCTCATTGCTGCTATAATTGGACTTGCAAAGTAATTTTCCAAAGTTAGCCAAATGTTTGGGGATAATGAGAACTGTAATTGCATGGTTTGTGATTATAATCTGAATCTGCCAATTGTGTTGCAGCATGTAACCTAGTCCAGCCCAGTTTTCAGTATTCAAACTGAGCCTGGTATCCTCAGCAACAGATGTGTTAATAAGCCACTGTCTGCTCCTATACTGCTGATATCTATTTTACTTGCTGTATGAACCAACCCTGAGTGTTTTAATGGGGGATGAAGCTCGCCATGAATGTTTGCACTATAGCCCTGAGCTCTAAGTGTTTTTCTTTATGCCATTGGCTTGTACAAGACTTTTAGGCTCAGTAATCTGGCTGAGGAATTTCAGGCCTCACCCAGTGGGTTATTGCTGCACTGATCTCAGTTAATGTATAACAAATACGCTAACACTGTTTCAGTGGGCAGGGAATCAGAACACCTTAACTCTTGGTGCTACGAGTCACCAGATGACTATCGTTATGGAAATCAGATCTACACTGATCCAAAAGAACGAGAGAAGGAGCAACATGAAAAGAACAAAAAGTGAGTAAATGCACTTTACCTGCCTTATATGGTATGAAACAAATATGGGAAACGTATGGTAGCTAACTATTTAAGCTTTATTTTAGTGTTTTTTGGTTTTAACAAAATGTTTTCCCTCCTTCTTGTCTGCCTTGACTCCTTACTGGGATCCAGGAACATACTTTTAACAACTCAGTATCTTATTCAAAGATGGAAATCAAAGGCTGGCCATAGTTCACTGTGAAAACTATTTTACTGTGAAAGGCATCATATGAAAGCCCAATCCTGCCGTCATGCTGTGCATAGAAGTCCACTTTCCAGGAGGAGTTGGCGGATATTGATCAGATGCAAGGATGTCCAATCTTAAACAAGCTGATGAGGCCAATCATAGCAGTTCTGTTGGCAGAAATCAGTTAGTGCAGCCCAGGTATCAGACCTGATTCCATGTTGGTCTTGTGGTTCAACTACTTGCTGGCTAAACTAGTTGAATCATCAAGGGAGCCCTGAGTGTTGTGACCTTTTTAAGGGTGGGGCAGGAAGAAAGATTTAAGACCTGGTTATCACATTGATTTAATTCTGGTCAATTTGTATTTGGTCTGGGAGTGCTTTGATGGGAGTTATATTGGAGGAATGAAAATAGGCCGTGGGGCATGAAAAGAAGTTTGAACCATAGTTGTGTCATGCTGCTTTGATGTGTCTGCTTTTCCTGGACTTCCTTAGTTCTCAACTGCTTAGTAAATATAGTGTAACTCAAAGAATAAAAATTAGCACTGACTGTATCATCATTCCAGTTTAATGATCTTGATGATAAAGAGGGGCAGTGGTCTCTGAAAGAGTGCCACTTATGTGTTGGGTTGTACAAAACAGCATTGCACAGCAACATTGAGTGATATGGCATATGGCTTGCATCATGATCCCTACATCTTGAAATACTTATCTCAACATCATCGTTGTGAGCAAGGACTGAAGCCAGGGGTATCTGTGCAGAGAGGGAAGGGTGTTTTCCTGTGTTGTGCTTCTCCAGAATCCACTGGCTGTTATCATTTGCAGAGTCCCTGGGACAGCACTTTTATCCTGTCAAATTTGCGGTACATAACATGGGAAGATTCAATTGGGCAAAGAGAAGAAACTGGGGGGGGAAACCAAAGCACTAAGTGGAAAACCTGGCAGTGTATTTCTCATGCCAAGATATTATTGTTTGTATAGTTTTGAATTTGTGATTTAACCTCCCTTTTCTCAATCATCAGGTTACTTGACCCAGCCAATATGCTGCAATATGATGACTTTAAGAAGTGTTATGGGGAGATCCTGTATCGCTGGGGCCTGCGAGAGAAGCGAGCAGAGGTGTTGAAATTTGTCTCCTTCCCTCCTGACCCTCACAAGGGGATTGGTAAGTGTAGATTGTAGAGCAGTAGCTTCATTTTGGTCTGGGTTTATGCTTGTTGGTGCAAACTCAAAATGGTGTACTTCAATGCTCAATACCCATATGATTTTACTGTGTTTGGTGAATGCCCTGATGATATTGCTTGTTATTTATGGCTCAAGTGCGTTCAAGTTGAATGGGCTGATCTACAAAAGGTCACTCCTTAATTCATAATGGTGATGTTGCAAATTCTTACTGGTGAAAGATGAGGAACTGTGGAGGAGCAAAGGATTTGGGTGTCCAGGCATATGAATCACCAAAACAGGCATACACGAATACCAAATAGGCTAATGGAATGTTGGTCTTTATCTCAAGGGTGCTGGAATACATAAAGGAGGAAGTTACGCTTCAGTTGTACAGAGTCCTGATCACGCCCTGTCTGCAGCAAAACCTCAGGAATGGCATATTGGCCTTGAATGAGGTATAGTGCAGATTCACCAGATTGAACCAGGTCTTAAAAGGTTAAATTATAAGGACAGGTTGTGTAAAGTTGGTTGAATTCCCTTGAGTTCAGAAGGTTGAGGTCTGACCTAACTAAGGTGTTCAAAATGATGGCCTTGAATTCCTTGCGTATTTCTGCTCAGGGATGCACGTAGATCAAATATGCGACCTGAGAGATCTCAGAATATCTACCCTAGATCTCAGAATATTGGGAACAGGGAGTTGCACAGAACTGCAATACACCTGAACCTTGTCAAAATTTCACTATTGTCTATCAATCCTTCCACCAATAAAATTTTCATGTCCCCAAGTTTACATAGCCTCATGTACAAGTTTCCTGCAACTGCGCTTGCTCATGGGCTCTCTTAAAATCAACTCTGGATTTTCAGGTGCAACAGGCAAAAGCAATTTTTCTGGTTTTCTTTTGCAATTTTTGAGTTTTAAAAAAATTATCCTTGACTTGCTCTGCCATTAGAAGAAGCAGAAATTACATAGGATGGAAGTCACATTAAAAATTAAAAAGCTTCTCTGATTGCAGGTTTTTTAATGCCTTGAGGTAGAAATTCACCTGAGGCAGTGACGCAATGCTGCCAATATTGGATCAGTTGCCCTTTGTACACAGCTGTATAAAACACTAGTTAGGCCACAGCTGGAGTATTGTGTGCAGTTTCGGTCGCCACACTATTGAAGAATGTGATTGCACTGGAGAGGGTGCAGAGGGGATTCACCAGGATGTTGCCTGGCCTGGAGCGTTTCGGCTATGAAGAGAGACTGGATAGGCTAGGGTTGTTTTCCTTAGAGGAGAAGAGGCTGAGGGGGCAACCTGATAGACGTATACAAAATTATGAGGGACATAGATAGGGTAGATAGGAAGGAACTTTTCCTCTTAGCAGACGTGTCAATAACCAGGGAGCATAGATTTAAAATAAAAGCAAAAAACTGCGGATGCTGGAAATCCAAAACAAAAACAAAAATACTTGGAAAAACTCAGCAGTTCTGGCAGCATCTGTGGAGAGGAGCACAGTAAAGCCTTCCAGACTGAATATTGAGTTCAACAATTTTAGATCATGAACTCTCTCCTCCATCCCCATCCCCTTTCCGATTTTCGCCCTCCTTTTTGTTTTTTCCAATAATTTATATAGATTTTTCTTTTCACACCTATTTCCATTATTTTTAAATGTATTTCCATCCATTGTTTTATCTCTATCATTTAGCCTTTTTCGATGCCTTCACCCCACCCCACCAGGGCTATCTGTACCTTGCTCATCCTGCTTTCTACCCTTAATTAGCACATTCCTTTAAATAATATCACCACCTTCAACACCTCTTTGTCCTTTTGTCTGTGACATCTTTTGGTTATCTCCACCTATCACTGGCCCTCTATCCAGCTCTTCTTGTCCCACCACCGCCCACCCCCTTAAACCAGCTTATATTTCACCCCTTTTCTATTTTTCCTTAGTTCTGTTGAAGAGTCACGCTGACTCGAAATGTTAACTGTATTCCTCTCCACAGATGCTGCCAGACCTGCTGAGTTTTTCCAGGTATTTTTGTTTTAGCATAGATTTTAGGTAAAGGGCAGGAGGCTTGGAGGGGATTTGAGGAAAAATCTTTTCACTCAGAGGGGGTTAGAATCTGAAACACACTGCCTGAGGGGGTGGTAGAGGCAGGGACCGTCACCCATTTAAGTATTTAGGTGAGCACTTGAAATGCCATAGCACACAGGGCTACGGGCCAAGTGCTGGAAAATGGGATTAGAATATATAGGTGCTTGATGGCCGGTATGGACACGATTGGCCGAAGTGCCTGTTTCTGTGCTGTATAATTCTGAATCTATGAAGTGCTTGATTCTTGGTTCCATTGACTATATTGGAATTGATATCAGACACTGTTTAGTGAGCGACCAACTCATTATCGTCCAATTTGTGCCACTGCCAGAGATGTAACCTCTTGTGCCTAATGTGTATGAATGATAGTTGAGTCACTTGAGTTTTTCATTTTCATATCTAAAGAAGGGATATATTGTGGAAATTAAATATTTCCTTGGTCCACAATTTATGGCCACTTGTATGTTCCGGCATATTATAATGAAAAAATTTAAGCATAACTTGACATTAGTGGAATGGCATTTTCAGCTCTAACCTCCCGAGTTACAGCCACAAGGTAAATCCTAGGTCAATGAATTAGTTTGATAAGACAGATACAGAAAGGCTTTTCCTCTTGTGGGTGAGTCCAGACTAAGGTAGTGCCAAGTTAAAATTTGAGCTAGGCTATTTAGGACTGAAATCAGGAAGCACTTTTCCACATAAAAGGCAGTGGAAATATGGACTCTCCCTGTCTCCCTCCCTGTCTCCCTCCCTGTCTCCCTCCCTGTCTCCCTCCCTGTCTCCCTCCCTGTCTCCCTCCCTGTCTCCCTCCCTGTCTCCCTCCCTGTCTCCCTCCCTGTCTCCCTCCCTGTCTCCTTCCCTGTCTCCCTCCCTGTCTCCCTCCCTGTCTCCCTCCCTGTCTCCCTCCCTGTCTCCCTCCCTGTCTCCCTCCCTGTCTCCCTCCCTGTCTCCCTCCCTGTCTCCCTCCCTGTCTCCCTCCCTGTCTCCCTCCCTGTCTCCCTCCTTGTCTCTCTCCCTGTCTCCCTCTCTCTCTTCTTCCTCCCCCTACCCCCAAAACGGCTGTGGATGCTGAGTCAATTCAAATTTCCAAATCTGAGTTCGAAAGATTTTTGTTAGGTAAGGGCTTCAGGCGATATGGAGTTGAATCACAGATCAGGCATGATCTAACTGAATGGCGGAACAATCTTGATAGACTGAATGGCCTATCCCTGTTCCTGTTTAAAATAAATTTGTGAATATATATTTGGGTTATTGAAAGCTACATTTCTGCAACTCAGCCCTGTGATCTGGGGAGTTGAACTGCTGCTGAATAACCTTGGCAAATGCCCTCCTACAGACTGCACTAAATATTTGAGTTAGTAACGGAGCTGTTATTGTCCTTCAATTCAGCATAAGTTCTACATTTAATATTTTCACATGACTTTCAATTCAGTAAAAATCAGCTTCAGATGGCTGGAACTGATATGTAATCGATCCTTTTCCTTTGTGATAGGAGCTAGCATCCACAATGATTCAGAAAAAGCCAGTTTCAGTGAGAGGCGGACAGTCTTTGGTTCTCAGTGTCACTATCTATATTCAGACTGAATAGGTTGAAGCATGTTTGGCAGCTGGATCATTCTGCTTTGAAATTAAAATGAATAGTTGAGTTGGATGGGGAATAAAAAACATTAGCCATAAAATGTTGAGCCATCAGGGGAGCTTTATTCTAAGATGAATCAAAAGCAAATGCATCATATTGTCAGGAGATACTGCTCACAGCTTATCGATTTAAGCAAGGGGAAAAAGTTAAAATCTTAATTGCCTGACAATTGAGAAGAATTTATTTAATCATCAAATCAGCCTACATTAATATTTAGGACAGAACTGTTTTTGAGGGTCAGCACAGTGGTCTCTAAGTTGCTGTTCACAGTGCCTCAGTTGCCAGAGGGCCAATAGTTCTCCTGAGAGATAATTCCTTATGTACTTTTTCATTTGGAAGTAATGGAAATAGCAAGGACTTCTCTGTTGTTTTAAAAAGTTTTATGTGTTGTACAAGTTAGGCAATGCAGACTCAATTTCCTGCTGTGTCTTTTTACTTCTCTGTGATTACCTTGTAAATAAGTCTGCATTGAAGGCTGAAAATAACAGTCTGGCCATGCGGTATTTGCTGAATAAAGTGGCAGGAATCCTCTAGTTTTCTATGCACACCTCTAATTTAGGCAATTGAGAGCCCCAGCATGTGCTGTACCACCAGACACAACACACTTCAAGCGTACAGGTTGCTGTTTGCATGAGACTCTGTTCACCAATAACTCTCAATGTTGTGGACTCAGCTTTCCCCCAACATCTTCAATCTAACAGAAGGACATGTCAGTGCTGCTGGTAGAGGGAGAATGCTACATAATACAGGAAGTGGTGGTGAACTAAATATATTAATTACGGAGAAGAAATGGTTACAAGGATTGATCATGTAGCTTATATTTGTTCTATTTTCTGGAAGATGAGGCAACTTGAAACTGAGCTTAGGACACAAAGATTTGAACAATAGTGGGCTGCTTTGCATAATAATATTTTGGGCACAGTTAAATTCTTATCTGCTTTCTCCTTCAGAGTTTGGGGTGTACTGCTGTCATTGCCGCAGTGAAGTACGAGGAACACAGTGTGCTATTTGCAAAGGCTTCACCTTCCAATGTGCCATCTGCCATGTTGCTGTACGGGGATCTGCCAACTTCTGTCTCACCTGTGGGCATGGTGGCCATACAAGTCATATGATGGAATGGTTTCGGACCCAGGAAGTGTGCCCCACGGGCTGTGGCTGCCATTGTTTGCTTGAGAGCACCTTCTGAAAGAAGCCGACTATCACTGCTCGTAATAAGAAGCCTTGAATAGTGTTCCAGGATATTGTGTGTGTGTGTTGTTTTTAATTGAAATTGTGATTGTCAATTGAACAGAGATATGGAAACTTTAATCAGTGAGAGAACTTTGAGAGTGGAGTTTTGTTCCTAGAGCACTAGGACAAATTTTCAGACTTTCAAATTATCTGGACTCTGCTTTCGAGAGTGAAGGAACATGGTTTGCACGTATTCTCCAGTACAGCAACAATGAATGGTCAAATTCAAAAGCAAGTTTTATTTATGAAAGCATATTTTTAAAATGAACTTTGTTTCATTGTTAGCAGTAATCACTGTCCAGCTGTCGATGGTGATTGCTGTCCAGCTGTTGACAGTGATCCTTCACACTTAGCATGTATAAGTGAATATGTTTCACAACTAACATTAGTACAGACTTGAAATGACCACAATCGTTAAAGCTGTGATTGGGAAAACAGGTCTTTGTTTAGAAGAAGCATTACCCGCTCAGTGGTTTGTGCAGTTCTTTTCCAGTTTTCACGGTTTGCTGCTGCTGATCTGTTTCCACACTGTTTGTGCAGTGTTTGACTTGACTTCCACAAGTTGAAGAGTCGTGATAATTAAATTCAATAGGGGTACTGGGGATCTGTGGGTTAGATGCTGGCTTTGCTCCTGGAAGCTGAGTAAATATCCAGCCCAGACTGACACCTTTGCCCACGTGCTGTAATCACCCTACTTGAAATAAGTTTGGTAGTCTAGATTCTATTGTTTGGATGGCATGGGTTCAATGAAAAACCGCCTTGAATTTGACACAAAATTGAGAATGTCATTCAGTACTTTGCAGAATTGATAGTATGGGGAAATTGAAAAGAATGTTGCACTACTGCAGTAAGTGGGCTCTCTCTTAGACCTGGGGCTGAGACATGATAACTGGATAGAATAGAGAGCTTTACTCTGTAACTGCAGTACTTAATCTAAGACTGCTTGATAGTGACGCTACATGCTCAAAATGGAAAATGATCCATTTCTTAGCACTAACATCTTTCACCTTGAGCACAACGTTCACAAAATAATTAAGTTCAGTAGGACAGTTCTTGAATGGATTGATCACATTGAATGCTATGCCATCCTTCATTGTCCTTATGGTAATTTGAGTCAGCTAAATTGGCAGGTTTTGTTGGAAACTAAAGAATCGTTTGGCAACTGACTGGATGGTGCTATTGAACTAAATTTTGAACATAAGTGGTAACCATAGCACTGAAATGTAATTTGCCCAAGCCCTTTGCCACTGTTACTGGGGTCAGGGCTTGCTTGATTTTGCAAGAGTTGCACAGTTTTGTTTTGTTTCTCAACAGTAGCTGGGAGTGTGTTAGCCAGTGCTAAGGATACAGGACTCCAATTTCAGGCATTTCATCTGCAGCAGCAATCTTCAGTCTTTTCTGGGAGGAGCAGTGTTCTTTTAATTCTCAATTGCAGTTTAATGAAAGCCACTGCATACATAGCCTGAAGATCTTGTAACCTTAGGAAACACAGCATATTTCCAAGGAGAACATAAGGTTTCCAGCTTTGTATATTGGGGCAGTGTCTATGTGACTGATGATTTTAGCTAAACCCCACTCATTAATGTTGACTGTAAAATGAATAGCAAATTCTTGATGTATCTTGATTCGAGGAACTACCTCACTACTCCTGGCTGTATACACAGTGGCCAAGTTAAAGATACACTCATGAATCATAGAATCCACTAGTCCCATGAAAGAACTGATCAACTGAAAGAATTATATGTGGTAACCCTAGTACTACAAACATTCAGCTATTTACATGTTAGTTTGGTTTATGTGGATCAATTGTTTTCCCAACACTTCTGCACCTGCTTCCTGTTTCGGTGTTTTGTAATTTGGTCAGCTAAGGTCCAGAATTGTTTCTACTGCATGATTGCAGCCCAGTATTGTACTTGTATGAAGTGAGCAGGTTGCTGCACTGCTTGATGTAACCACCCTATTTCTACTGTGGTAAACCAAATAGCAAAATAGGTATGGCCTCTGAATCCCACTCCTGCCCCCACCACTGTCCCTGAACATGCAACCTTCCGCACAGTGGCCTCTGATCTCGCGCTATCCTGGACCCCCAACCTTTCGGACCCACCCTCACCCCTGAGTTGACCTCTGATCTCTCACTGTCCATGACAACCCCTTCCTTCCAACAGTGACTCTTCATCTCCCACTCTTTCTAAACCCACACCCCACCCGTGTCCTCTGGTTCCCTCAATGTCCCTGCCCCCTGCACAGTGAAATCTGAGCCCTCAGCTTCCTGAACCCAGCATCCAGAGCAGTGATCTTTGATTCTCCCACTGCCTCAGACCTCCTGAACAGTGATCTCTGAAACCCTGTCTATTGTCCCAGGCCCTCTGGTTTTCATAGAGCTTGGTTTTCTCCTGGTACTTGCTGGAGCACAAAGTATATACTAAAACTTAATTGCATGTTTTTTTGTGTGCATTGCTTCAGGAAGAAAGAGTTAAACTTTGCCTGACCGCAGATCATAAGTTATGTAAGATCCATGACATAGAGTGAAAAGATCATTTGAGGCATTAACAGTCATGTCTTTGGATTGATGGTTGCCCATAGTCCATGGGGTGCTGAATTGGAATTAAAGGCTGAAGTGGATTTGTGCTGAATCCACTATTTAATAATGGAAGAATCTACTGTTCAGGAAGAGGAAGTAGTAATCTGGCCATTCCATTAATGACTGTGTGAAAGAGTATATGCTTTTTGCAGAATCATGAACTTGGGTGGGGGGGGGCGCAGTGTGAGGTTATTTGTTTGTCTTTACAAAGTTTAACTTTTATTTGCCTGCCATTTCTCCCTCTGTGTAGCAGTCCACGGTGACACGACAAACTGGTGAGGGAGCTCCAGAGAAAAGCTTTCAGAGTTCTCCATTTGGACAATTTCTTCTGTGACCACCCAAGTGTCTGTGCTCATGTCAGTTTTAATAACCTTACAAATTGATTAATATGTTGACTTTTTCAATTCCTTGGAAAGTTGAATAAGCAGCAGGCCTGCTGGTCAAGGGTCAGGAGCCTAATTCCATCTTGTGTGGGCCTTTCCAAAGCTATTAAATTTGCCAATTCTGGTTATGCTTACTCCTGGAGATTTCATTACATGACCCAGTGTCTCCAAAATCTTCCACTCCCCATATTCCTGCAATTGATACCTGACACACACATCCTCAGGACGCACTGCATTCCCTCACCAATTTGGACATGAACAGATTCCTACTTTCTTGATCGGTTGATTCTTAACTGTCAAACAGCCTTCTCCCTCCCTGTCTCTAATATTATCATAAGCCAGTAAACAGAAGTGTTATGGGAAAACAACCAAAAAAATCATTTTTTAAATGCCCCTATGATTTTTCTATTTGGTTGCTCATAGCAATGTCCTGGAGATTAATTTTTAATTCCTGGTAACTCCAGAACAATCCTGGAGGGTTGGCAACTCTTAAGAACTATGCATCTTGATCAGTTATCCTCTTGGTGTTTTTATTTTTAGGTCTGTGTCCTCCTGAGGTGCCCCTTCACACTTGTGCTTATGTTGCATTCAGCACAATGGGATACACCCCATTTCATTAAGAATCCAGTTAATGCCTACATCATCATCATTTATGTTATTGTTTAGATGTTAATATTGCTGATCTATTTCCAATGCAGAAACTGTATTGCTAAGCTGCTGAGTTCAGGAGCTGCAACTACATTTTGTAATTAAGATGTAAATTGTGTACAAAGATGACACTGTACATACTGTTCAAAGTAAATCTTTCTGCTATGATCTTGCTTTTGGTAACTGGCGTTTGGTGACCTGACAGTACTGTTGGTCATAATTGGAGTTCACTTCTACCTCTTTTACTTACCTTTAATTCAAATCCATTGATACCCTTATCTAAAAAATGTCTATTGACTGAGTCTTGAAAAATTCAAATCATTCAAAGTCTATTTGGGACCAAAAAGATGTATTTTGGAGGCAGAGGGCAAGGCTGGGTCACTAAATCCGCACGTTGCACCTGATAGTAAAGACATTGAATAAAAATAGATAAATATACTTGAAAGGTTGGTAGCTCTTATCCCTTGCTGCCCTCCCCTTAAAGGTTCAAGTTTAAAAAAATGGAAATCTAACATGTCAAGTTGATCCTGATGAGCATTATAAACTGAAAGATTAAGACTTTCCTATCTTGACAGTGAATGAAGTTGAACATATGAACTAAAACATTATAAGAGGAACTCTTTTTGTATGTAATAATTAGTTAGAAAAATCCTTATATCTTAGATTATTTCTTTCAGATTGCTCCCTTCCCCTCAAAGAGTTAAATTAAGGGTTAACAGCAGGACTGCTGTTTTTATATTTTTGGAGCCTTGTTTACCTCTTGTCAAAATTCTCCTGCAGCGTTTATTGCTTACTGGGCAACAGCTCCATCTGTGCCAAGTATTCATGTATGTGGCTTGACATTGAGTGTTGTTGGAATATTTAAGTGTGAGGATCATCATGACCAAGCCCCAACCTGTCCTCTTGCACACTTCAAATGATAGTGACAGCACAACTAAAAAGAGTGGAAAACCTCAACAATTTCCCCATTTTGTAGACTTGATGAGTTCGGTATTGCTAACTTTTATTTTCTCGTTGTCATCTCTTTATGTGGAACAGGAGTAAGTTATCTTAGATCATAGCTGATGTGTTCCCAAGTCCCATTTTTTTTTTGTTATTCACAGGATATGGGCGTCGCCGGCGAGGTCAGTATTTATTGCCCATCCCTAATTGCCCTTGAGAAGGTGGTGGTGAGCTGCCTTCTTGAACCGCTGCAGTCCATGTGGTGTAGGTACACCCACAGTGCTATTAGGGAGGGGGTTCCAGGATTTTGACCCAGTGACAGTGAAGGAATGGCGATATATTCCCAAATCAGGATGGTGAGTGGCTTGGAGGGGAACTTCCAGGTGGTGGTGTTTCCATGTGTCTGCTGTCTTTGTCTTAGACGGTAGTGGTCTTGGGTTTGGAAAGTGCTGTCAGAGGAGTCTTGGTGAGCTCCTGCAGTGCATCTTGTAGATGGTACACACTGCTGCCACTGTGCATCAGTGGTGGAGGGAGTGAATGTTTGTGAAAGGGGTGCCAATCAAGCGGGCTGCTTTGTCCTGGATGGTGTCAAGTTTCACTGGTGTTGTTGGAGCTGCACTCATCCAGGGTAGTGGAGAGTATTCAATCACACTCCTGACTTGTGTCTTGTAGATGCCGGACAGGCTTTGGAGAGTCGGGAAGTGAGTTACTCGCTGCAGGATCCCTAGTCTCTGACTTGGTCTTGTAGCCACAGTATTTATAGGGCTAGTCCAGTTCAGTTTCTGGTCAATGGTATCCCCCAGGATGTTGATAGTGGGGAGTTCATCGATGGTAATGCCATTGAACATCAAGGGTGATGATTAGATTCTTGTTGGGGGCAGTCAATGCCTGGCATTTGTGTGGCGCGAATGTTACTTGCCATTTGTCAGCCCAAGCCTGGATGTTGTCCAGATTTTGTGGCATTTGGATATCGACTGCTTCAGTATCTGACCAGTTGCGAAAGATTAATACACAAGATAAGATCACACGGAGTTAGAGGTAATATATTAGCTTGGATAGAGGATTGGCTAACAGAAAGCAGAGAGGTGGGATAAATGGGTCTTTTTCTGGATGGCAAGCTGTAACTAGTGGGGTGCCACAGGGTTCGGTCCTTGGGCCCGAACTATTTACAATCTATATTAATGACTTGGATTCAGGGATAGAAGGTATTATAGCTAAATTTGCAGATGACACTGAAATAGGTGGGAAAGTAAGTTGCAATGAAGAAATAAGAAATTTACAAATGGACAGGTTAGGTGAATGGGCCAAAATTTGGCAGATGGAGTTTAACGTGGATAAATGTGAGGTTATCTATTTTGGTTGGAAGAATAAGAAGGTGACATTATGTAAAGGGAGAGAAACTTCAGAATGCTTCAGTGCAGAGGGATCTGGGTGTCCTTGTGCATGAATCGCTGAAAGCTAGCATGCAGGTACAGCAGGTAAAATGGAAAGCAAATGGAATCTTGGCATTTATTGCTAAAGGAATAGAGTATAAAAATAGGGAAATGTTGTTGCAACTGTACAAGGCATTGTTGAGACCACACCTGGAGTACTATGCACAATTTTGGTCCCCCTACTTGAGGAAGGATATAGTTGCATTGGAGGCGGTTCAGAAGAGGTTCACTAGATTGATTCCAGAGATGCGGGGTTGGTCTTATGAGGAGAGATTGAGCAGTTTAGGGCTATACTTGCTAGAGTTTAGAAGGATGAGAGGAGATCGAATTGATGTAGAAAGATGCTAAAGGGGATAGACAAAGTAGATGTGGAGCGAATGTTTCCCCTTGTGGGGCATTCTAGAACAATACGCCATAGTTTTAGGATAAGGGGTGGTAGATTTAAATCAGAGATCAGGAGGAATTACTTTTCTCAAAGGGTTGTGAATCTGTGGAATTCACTACCTCAGTGTGTAGTGGATGCCGGGATGCTGAATAAATTTAAGGAGGAGATAGACAGATTTTTAATTAGTAACGGGTAGAAAGGTTATGGGAAAAAGGCAGGAAATTGAAGTTGAGGCCGAAATGAGATCAGCCATGATTGTATTAAATGGCAGGGCAGGCTCAAGGGGCTGAATTGCCTACTCCTGCTCCTGGTTCTTATGTTCTTGATAATACGCTGTTCAGCATCATTCATATCAGCGAGTATCCCCATTTCTGACCTTATGATTGGAAGGAAGGCCACTGATGAAGCATAGAGTCATAAGGGTCTACACAGAAACAGGCCCTTCAGCTCATCGGGTTTGCGCCTGTCAAACAAGTACCTAAATATTCTAATCTCATTTTCCAGCACTGGGCCCATAGCCTTGTATGTCATGGCATTGAAAGTGCACATCCAAATACTTCTTAAATGTTATGAGGGTTTCTCCCTCTACCACCCTTTCAGGCAGTGAGTTCCAGATTCTCACCACCCTCTGGGTGAAAAAATTCTTCCTCACATCCCCTCTAAACCTCCTGCCCCTTACCTTAAATCTATGCCCCCTGGTTATTGGTCCCTCCATTAAGGGAAAAAGTTCCTTCCTGTCTACCCTATCTATGCCCCTCATAATTTTATGCACCTCAATCATGTCCCCCCTCAATCTCCTCTGCTCCAAGGAAAATAGCCTCTGTCTATCCAATCTCTCCTCATAACCAAAACTCTCCAGCCCAGGCAACATCCTGGTAAATCTCCTCTGTACACTCTCTAGTGCAATCACATCCTTCCTATAATGTGGATTCCAGAACTGCACGCAATACTCTAGCTGTGGCCTAACCAGCATTTTATACAGTTCCAGCATAACCTCCCTGCTCTTATATTCTGTGCCTTAGCTAATAAAGGCAAGTATCCCATATGCCTTCTTAACCACCTTATCTACCTGTCCCACTATCTTAAGGGATCGGTGGACATGCACACCAAGGTCACTCTGATCCTCAGTACATCCCAGGATCCTACCATTCATCGCCTATTCTCATGCCTTATTTGTCCTGCCCAAGTGCATCACCTCACATTTATCCGGATTAAATTCTATTTGCCACTGATCAGCCCATCTGACCCGCCTGTCTATATCCTCCTGTAATCTAAGGCTATCCTCCTCACTATTTACCGCCCCACCGATTTTCATGTCATCCGTGAGCTTACTGATCAACCCTCCTAAATTCAAATCTAAATCGTTTATATATACCACAAACAGCAAGGGGCCCAACACCGATCCCTGTGGAACCCCACTGGACACAGGCATCCAGTCACAAAAACACCCCTCGACCATCACCCTCTGCTTCCTGCCACTCAGCCAATTCTTGATCCAAATTGCCTTGGATCCCTTGGACTCTTACCTTCGTTATCAGTCTCCCATGCGGGACTTTATCAAAAGCCTTGCTGAAGTCCAAGTAGATTACGTCAAATGCATTGCCCTCATCTACACACCTCTTTGAAATATTCAATCAAATTGGTCAGATATGACCCTTTAACAAAACCATGCTGACTGTCCTTGATTAATCCCTGCCTCTCCAAGTGTAGGTTAATCTATCCCTCAGAATTGCTTCCAGTCATTTCCCCACAACTGAGGTTAGACTGACTGGCCTGTAGTTCCCTGGTTTATCCCTTCCTCCCTTCTTGAATAACGGTACCACACTGGCTGTCCTCCAGTCCTCTGGCACCTCTCCTGTGGCCAGAGAGGCATTGAAAATTGCCAGCGCCCCTGCTATCTCCTCCCTTGCCTCACTCAACAGCCTGGGATACATTTCATCCAGGCCTGGAGATTTATCTACTTTTAAGCCTGCCAGACCACTTAGGACCTCCTCCCTTTCTATGCTAATTTCTTTAATTATATCATAGTCCTGCCTG
Source organism: Carcharodon carcharias (assembly GCF_017639515.1). Lineage (NCBI taxonomy): Eukaryota > Metazoa > Chordata > Chondrichthyes > Lamniformes > Lamnidae > Carcharodon > Carcharodon carcharias. Next base: position 119,320,699 of record NC_054473.1, on the reverse strand, counting down.
ATTTCCATACCCATGTCGTTCCTCCCACTTATGAACACTGACATAAAGTATTCATTTAGAGGCCTACCTACATCCTCCGGCTCCACACATAAATTACCACTATGGTCCTTAATGGACCCTACTCTTTCCTTAGTTAACCTCTTGCTCTTAATGTACTTTTAAAATAACTTTGGATTTTTCTTTATTTTACCTGTTTTTTCATGCCCTCTTTTTGCTGTCCTAATTTCCTTTTTAAGATCCCCCTACACATTCTATACTCCTCTAGGGCTTCCGCTGTTTTGAGCCCTTGGTATCTGCCATAAGCCTCTCTTTTTCTCTTTATCCAATCCTGTATATCCCTTGACATCTACGGTTCCCTGGATTTGTTGGGCCCACCCTTTGTCTTTAGTGGAATATATTGGCTTTGTACTCCCAGTCCACTTTGGCAAAATCATATCTGATCTTATTAAAATCGGCCTTCCCCCAATTTAGAACTCTGATTTCTGGCCCATCCTTGTCCTTTTCCATAACAACCTTGAATCTAATGGAGTTATGATCACTATCTGCAAAATGTTCCCCCCACTGATACTTATACCGCTTGCCTGGCTTCATTCCCTAAAATTAAGTCCAGGACTGCCCCATCTATGTACTGGCTTAAAATCCTGGATGCATTTTAAGAATTCCGCTCCCCCTAAACCTATCACACTATGACTAACCTAGTTAATGTTGGGGAAGTTGAAGTCCCCCACTATTACTACCCTACTATTTTTAGGCTTCTCTGAAATTTGCCTACATATCTGCTCTTCTATTTCTCTCTGTTTGGGGCCTATAGTACACTGCCAGCAATGTAACTGTTCCTTTTTTGTTTTTCAGTTCTACCCATATGGCTTCTTTTGAGGAGCCTTCTAAGATGTCATCCCTCCTTATTGCTGTAATTGATTCCTTGATCAATATTGCGATACCCTCTCCTCTCTTACCTCCTTCACTGCCTTGACTGAAGACCTTACATCCTGGAATATTGAGCTGCCAATCCTGCCCCTCTCTCCACCATGTCTCTGTGACAGCAATGACATCATACTTCCATGTGTTAATTTGTGCCCTTATCTGCCTTATTTGTCAGACTCCTTGCATTAAAATAAATACCATCCAACCTTGCCAAGCTCCCTTGTGCCTTAACTGGTGGATAATTTCTATGCTTTCCAGACTCACTTGCTCTCTCTTCTAATTTGTGCATCTCCCCCTGCTGAACCTCCTCCCAGGATGCCATCCCCCTGCCAAGTTAGATTAAACCCTCCCCAACAGCACTAGCAAGGATGTTGATCCCACTCTGGTTCAGGTGCAACCTATCCGCCTTGAACAGGTTCCATTGCCCCCAGAAACTGTCCCAATGTCCCATAAATCTAAAACCCTTTCCCTTGCACCATCTCTCCAGCCACGCATTCATCTGAAGCAGCTGAAGATGGTTGGGCCTAAGACACCAATATGAGGAACTCCTGCAGCGATATCCTGGAACTGAGTTGATTGACTTCCAACAACCACAACCGTCTTCCCTTATGCTAGGTATGACTCTAACCAGTGGAGAATTTTCCCCGATTCCCATTGAGTCCAGTTTTGCTAGGGTGCCTTGAGGCCACACTGGGTCAAATACTGCCTTGATGTCAAGGGCAGTCACTCTGACTTCCATCTCTGGAGTTGAGCCCTTTTGTCCATATTTGAACCAAGGCTGTATAGAGGTCAGGAGCTGAGTGGCCCTGGTGGAAAGCAATCTGTCAGTGAGCAGGTTATTACTAAGCAAGTGCCGCTTGATAGCTCTGTTGATGACCTCTTCTATCACTTTACTGATGATGGAGAGTAGACAGATGGGCCGGTAATTGGCCGTGTTGGTTTTGTCTTGCTTTTAGTGTTCAGGACATATTTGGGCAATTTTCCACATTTTCGGGTAGATGCCAGTGTTGTAGCTGTAATAGAACAGACTGGCAAGGGGCTGGCAGGTCCTGGAGCACAGCATGTCTTCAGTGCTATTGCCGGAATGTTGTCAGGGCCCATAGCCTTTGCAGTATGTCGTGCCCTCAGCTGTTCTTGATATCACATGGAGTGGAGTGAATTGAATTGGCTGAAGGCTGGCATTTGTGATGCTGGGGCCTCAGAGGAGGCCAAGATGGATCATCCACTTGGCACTTGCAGCTGAAGATTGTTGCGAATGCTTCAGCCTTATCTTTTGCACTGATGTGCTGGGCTCCCCCGTCATTGAGGATGGGGATATTTGTGGAGCCGCTGCCGCCTCCAGTGAGTAGTTCAATTGCCCACCACCATTCACGACTGGATGTGGCAGGACTGCAGACCTTCGATCTGATCCATTGGTTTTGGAATCGCTTAGCTCTGTTTATCACTTGCTGCTTATGCTGTTTGCAAGCAATCCTTAATAGCTTTACCAGGTTGATACCTCATTTTTAGTTTTGCCAGGTGCTGCTCCTGGCATGCCTACCGGCACTCTTCATTGAATCAGGGTGATCCCTTGGCTGGGTGCTAATGGTAGAGTGGGGGATATGCTGGGCCATGTGGTTACAGCTTTTGATTGAGTACAGTTCTGTTGCTGATGGGCCACAGCACCTCATGGTTCCCCAGTCTTGCATTGCTAGATTTGTTCAAAATCTATCCCATTTAGCATGGTGATTGTGCCACACGACAGGATGGAGGGTATCCTTAATTGAAGACAGGACTTCTTCTCCACAAGGACTGTGCAGTGGTCACTCCTACCAATACTGTTATGGACAGCTGCATCTGCAGCAGACAGGTTGGTGGGGATGAGGTCAAGTGTGTTTTTCCCTGTTGGTTCCCTCACTACCTGCTGCAGACCCAGTCTAGCAGCTATGTCATTTAGGACTTGGCCAGCTTGGTCAGTAGTGGTGTTACCGAGCCACTCTTGGTGATGGACATTGAAGTCCTGGACCTAGAGTACACTCTGCAACCTTGCTACCCTCAATGCTCTCTCCAAGTGGTGCTCAACATGCAGGTGTACTGATTCGTCAGCTGAAGTGAGGATTGGCATTATGTGGTAATCAGCAGGATGTTTCCTTGCCCAGGTTTGACCTGATGTCAAGAGACTTCATGGGGTCCAGAGTTGATGTTGAGGATCCCAGGGCAACTCCCTCTTGACTGTGCACCACTGTGCCTCCACCTCTGGATCTGTGGAACATGCCGGTGGGAGGAGCAGATGTGTTTGTTGGTGGCATTACGCAAAAGGTGGGATTGGCAGAGGATGATCTATTGGATACACAAGCTGGTGGGATATAATGTGAGGACTAGGGAGAACCTATCTCATTTCTCAGAAGGAGGGTGAAGGGGGTGAGAGCAGAAGTGCGAGAAATGGGTTGGACATGTTTGAAGGCTCTGTTAACCATAATAAGGAGGAATCCTTGGTTGAGGAAAAAGACATATCAGAACCACTGTTGTGGAAAATTGCATCATCAGAACATAAGTGACAGATTGAGAAACTGGGAAAATGGAATGGAATGGAGTCCTTATAGGAAGCAGGGTGTGGGGAAGTAGTCGAGCTAGCTGTGGGAGTTGGTGGGCTTATAATAAATATTACTAGTGTTATGATCTTAGTGCAGACCGGTAACTTTTAACAAGAAGTCTGAATTCCCAGTTATTAAATGAAAATGCCAGGCAACAAAATTTCACATTTTAATAGGGGAAACTATTACTGATAAAAGAAAAAGAACAAGTACTACTAATTTAATATACCTTGTGAGCACTTGTACTTTAAGCCAAAATTTCAAACAGAGCTCTCCCCATTCTACTTTTTCAACCAAGAACATTTTTTAAATGTTAACAGTTTCTTGAGTGTCCATTTGCTTCTCCTGGAAACAAACCAATGTGTATCTCAGCTCCCAGGGATTCACCCTAATTTTCCATAATTTCTCCACCTGGCAATTACTTTCAGGATTTTACTGCCGATCTCTTCCTGTAGCTTCATTAGGCAGATCTGGAAGTCTTTAATTCCTCAAATTTTTATTTTTTGTTTTAAGTATGGACCCTGCTATCAATGCCTGTACAGTGTCCCATAGAAACATGCCTGGTTCTTGAGGGTCTCTCTGCTCTTGTCCTGGCTGTTGGCAGATGTCTGTGTCTTTTCACAGACTGCTCCCAGGCTGACTACCTCACAGACTATGAAAACAGAGATGTATTAAAACAAAGAACCTTTCCCTCTCAAAACAAAAACAGAATTACCTGGAAAAACTCAGCAGGTCTGGCAGCATCGGCGCAGAAGAAAAGTGTTGACGTTTCGAGTCCTCATGACCCTTCAACAGAACTAGGTGAATCCAAGGAGAGGGGTGAAATATAAGCTGGTTTAAGGTGGGGGGGGGGGGGGGGGGGGGTGGGGGGGGGGGGTGGTGTTGGTGGTGGATGGGTGAGGGGAGAGAAATGGATGGGGGGTTGTGGTTGTAGGGACAAGCAAGCAGTGATAGGAGCAGATAATCAAAAGATGTCACAGACAAACGAACAAAAGAACACAGGTGTTGAAGTTGGTGATATTATCTAAACGAATGTGCTAATTAAGAATGGATGGTAGGGCACTCAAGGTATAGCTCTAGTGTGGGTGGGGGGGGCATAAAAGACTTAAAAATAATGGAAATAGGTGGGAAAAGAAAAATCTATATAAATTATTGGAAAAAACAAAAGGAAGGGGGAAGAAACAGAAAGGGGGTGGGGATGGAGGAGGGAGTTCAAGACCTAAAGTTGTTGAATTCAATATTCAGTCCAGAAGGCTGTAAAGTGCCTAGTCGGAAGATGAGGTTCTGTTCCTCCAGTTTGCGTTGGGCTTCACTGGCATCTTGTCTCCATTGGTAAGTGACAGATGGAGTTTGCTTTCAGATAGAAATGCAAACCAATTATCTTTAATTCCAAACCTTTCCTTTGATCTGAACAGTATATGGACATGTCAAAGCCTTCCCTTATTTACAAGTTACCTTTAAAGTTTGAATCTTTCTCTGATCTCGGGAGAATACATGAATAATTTAAGCCCTATCCCAGGCATTTAGAGATAGACTGTCTCCTTGAGAGATAATTAACAAGGCTTCCATTGTTTAACTTTTCTTCACTAGCATATCATGGGCCTTCCATTGTCCCCAGGTCTGTCTGTCAGCCCCTCAGACCAGGCATTCTTTCATTTATCAATTTCCAAACTAAAATATAATAATTTATGCATTTATACATGGTAGCCTGTCCCCAGAAATGAAGGTGGGGAAGTCAAAGAAGGGATGAGTTGGAGATGAATCAGAATCACAGAATTGTTACGATGTAGAAGAAGGCCATTCGGCCCATCGTGACTGCACCGGCTCTCAGCATTTTAACTTGGTGACAATCTCCTGCTTTTGCCCTGTAACCTTGCACATTGTTTTTATTTAAATAATCATCCAATGCCCTCTTGAATGCCTCAATTGAACCTGCCTCCACCACACTTCCAAGCAGTGCATTCCAAACCTTAACTAGCTGTGTGAAAAAGTTTTTTTGCATATCACTTTGAAATTGCCAAAACAAAAATAAAAATACCTGGAAAAACTCAGCAGGTCTGGCAGCATCTGCGGAGAGGAGCACAGTTAACTGTTGAAGGGTCATTCGGACTCGAAACATTAACTGTGCTCCTCTCCACAGATGCTGCCAGACCTGCTGAGTTTTTCCAGGTATTTTTGTTTTTGTTTTGGATTTCCAGCATCCTCAGTTTTTTGCTTTTAACTTTGAAACTGCCCTCCGGTTCTCAATCCGTTTACGAGCAGGAACAGTTTCTCCCTATTTACTCTGTCATGACCCCTCATGATTTTGAAAACTTGTATCAAGTCTCCTCTTGGCCTTCTCCTCCCCAAGGAAAACAGTCCCAACTTCTCCAGTCTTTCCTCATAAAAATCTTTCCTTCATATATGAACCACATGAAGGTGAGAAAAGGGTGGAAATTGTAAGTAAATCTGATTAAGTTTTCGAGTTCAGACGAGAACAGAAAACAGCACAGATACTGTCATCAGTGTACCGGAAAAAGAGGGAGGGGGTCTGAGTCGGACTGGAACAAGAAAAGTTCCACATATCCTGCAACAAGAAGACATAGCCAGGACCTGGAAGGTACCCACAGCAACACCTTTTATTTGAAGGAAGTAGATGAGTTAAAGGGGAAATTGTTCAATGAGCAAACAGGTTCAACAAAGCGGAGGCAGGTCATGATGGCTGGGGACTGGTTGAGCCTCCATTCGAGAAAGAAGTGGTGAACCCTCAGACTGTTCTGGTGAGGGATGGAGTAGAGAGATTGGCACCCATGGTGAAAAGGAGACAGTTCAATGTATGGTGTCAGAAAAGTCATGGATTTAGGTGGGGAGCGACTGGACAAGGGGAGAAAAAATAGAGTCAAGATTGGAGGAAATACGTTTAGTGGGACAGGAACAGGCTGAAACAATGGGTTTATCAGGACAGTCCTGTTTTTGGATTTTGGGAATGAGGTAGAAGCAGGCTCTTCGGGGTTGAGGGACTATAACGTGGTGGCATCACCACCAAACATCAAGCCATTGTTTCTCTGACTCACTGATCTTCTCCAGAGATAATCTCAGTAAAGCTTCCCACCCTATAATCAGTGGCATAGTGGTTTTGTCACTGGACTAGTAATCCAAAGACCCAGGGTAACGCTCTGGGGACCTGGATTCAAGTACCGCAATGGCAAATGGCGGAATTTGAATTCATAAAAATCTGGAATTAAAAGTCTAATGGTAACAATGAAACTATTGTTGATTGTTGTAAAAACCCATCTGGTTCACTTCCTTTAGGGAAGGAAATCTGTCTTCACCTGGTCTGGCTGACATGTGACTCCAGATTGCAATAGTGTGGTTGACTCTTAAACACCCTCTGAAATGGCCTAGCAAGCTACTCAGTTGTATCAAACCACTAGGAAGTTCAAAAGGAATCTAGGCACTGGAAACAACAATGGCAAACCCAGCCCTGTTTACCCTGCAAAGTCCTCCTTACTAACATGTGGATGCTTGTGCCAAAATTGGGAGAGCTCTCACAGACTGGTCAAGCAACTACCTGACATAGTCATATTCATGGCATCGTACCTTACAGATTATGTCCCAGACACCACCATCACCATCCCTGTCGAGTGAATGATCCATCAGCAGAGGTGGTGGCAGAGTGGTATATAGTTGGGAGGGAGTTGCCATGGAAGTCCTTAACATTGACTCCAGCTCCCATGAAGTCTCATGGCATCAGGTCAACCATGGACAAGGAAACCTGCTGATTACCAAGTGCACCCCCCCTCCCCCCACCACCACCACAGCTGATGAATCAGTACTCCTCCAGGTTGAACACCACTTGGAGGAAGCACTCTGGGTGGGAGGCTTCAGTGTTCATCACCAGCTCCCATGAAGTCTCATGGCATCAGGTCAACCATGGACAAGGAAACCTGCTGATTACCAAGTGCACCCCCCCCCTCCCCCCACCACCACCACCACAGCTGATGAATCAGTACTCTTCCTGGTTGAACACCACTTGGAGGAAGCACTCTGGGTGGGAGACTTCAGTGTTCATCACCAAGAATGGCTTGGTCACACCACCACAGACCAAGCTGTCCAAGTCCTAAAGGACATAGTTGCTAGACTGAGTCTGCAGTCGGTGGTGAGGGAACCAACAAGAGGGAAAACATACTGGACCTTATTCTCACCAACCTGCCTGCCGCAGATGCAGCTGTCGAATAACATTATAAGTAGGAGTGACCACCAAAAGTCCTTGTGGAGACGAAGTCCCATCTTTACATTGAGGATACCCTCCATTGTGTTGTGTGGCACTACCACTGTGTGAAATGGGATAGATTTCAAACAGATCCAGCAATTCAAGACAGGGCAACCATGAGGTGCTCTGGGCCATCAGCAGCAGCAGGAATGTACTTAACCACAATCTGTAACTTCATGGTCCGGTGTAGATCCCACTCTACCATTACCACTAAGCAAAAGGTTCAACCCTGGTTCAATGAAGAGTGCAGGAGGGCATGCTCCACCAGGCATACCTAAAAAAAATGTCAACCTGGTGAAGCTACCACACAGGACTACCTGTGTGCCAAACAGCATAAGCAGCAAGTGATAGACAGAGCTAAGCGATTCTTCAACCAATGGATCAAATCTAAGCTCTGAAGTCCTCCACATCCAGTCGTGAATGGTGGTGGGTATCAGTGCAAAAGATAAGCTGAAACATTTGCAACAAGCTTTAGCCAGAAATGCCAAGTGCATGATCCATCTGCCCCTCCTCCAGAGGTTCCCAGCATCACACATATCAGTATTCAGCCAATTCAATTTACTCCACATGATATCAAACAACGGCTGAAGGCACTGGATACTATCCCGGCAATAATACTGAAGACTTCTGTTCCAGAGCTTCACGCACTCTGAGCCACACTGTTCCAGTACAGTTACAACAGAGGCATTTACCTAGCAATGTGTAAGATTGCCCAGGTATGTCCTATACACAAAAAAGACAAATCCAACCTGGCCAATTGCTGCCCCATTGGTCTACTCTTGATCATCAATAAAGTGATGGAAGGGGTCATCAACGACGTTATCAAGTGACACTTGCTTAGCAATAACCTGCTCACTGACGCCCAGTTTAGGTTCCGCCAGGGTCACACAGCTTCTGACCTCATTACAGCCTTGGTTCAAACATAGACAAAAGAGCTGAACTCGAGGTGAGGTGAGAGTGACTGTGCTTGACATCAAGGCAAAAGTTGACCGAGTGTGGTATCAAGGAGCCCTAACAATATTGGAGTCAATGGCAATGCGGCGGGGGGGAACAACTCTCCAGTGGTTGGAGTCATACCTAGCACAAAGGAAGATGGTTGTGGTTGTTGAAAGTCAATCATCTCAGTTCCAGGGTATCACTGCAGGAGTTCCTCAGGATGGTGTCCTTGCCCCAATCATCTTTAGCTGCTTCATCAATAACCTTCCATCATAAGGTCAGAAGTCGGGATGTTCGCTGATGATCATACAATTTTCAGCATCATTCGCGACGACTCAGATACTGAAGCAGTCCATGTCCAAATGCAGCAAAGCCTAGACAATATCTGAACTTAGGCTGACAATTGGCAAGTAACATTCATTCTACACAAGTGCCAGGCAACGATCATCTCCCAATGAGAGAGAATCTAACCATCGCTCCTTAACATTCAATGGCATGACCATTGCAGAATCCCCCACCATGGACTAGTATTCAGAGACCCAGGGTAATGCTCTGGGGACCCAGGTTCGATTCCAACCATGGTGGCTGATGGAATTTGAATTCATTTAAAAGCTGGAATTAAAAGTCTGATGAGGGGCATGAACCCATTGCCGATTGTCGTAAAAACTTATCTGGTTCACTCATGTTCTTTAGGGAAGGAAATAAGTCATCCTTACATGTAACTCCAGATCCACAGCAATATGGTTGACTTTTAAATGCCCTCTGAACAAGGGCAATTAGGGATGGGCAATAAATGCTGGCCTAGCCAGCGATACCCATATCCCATGAATGAATATATAAAAAAAGGAACTGAACTAGACTAGCCATATAAATAAAAACAAAAAAACTGGGGATGCTGGAAATCCAAAACAAAAACAAAAACAGAATTACCTGGAAAAACTCAGCAGGTCTGGCAGCATCGGCGGAGAAGAAAAGAGTTGACGTTTCGAGTCCTCATGACCCTTCGACAGAACTTGAGTTCGAGTCCAAGAAAGAGTTGAAATATAAGCTGGTTTAAGGTGTGTGTGTGGGGGGCGGAGAGATAGAGAGAGAGAGAGAGGTGGAGTGGGGGTGTGGTTGTAGGGACAAACAAGCAGTGATAGAAGCAGATCATCAAAAGATGTCAACAACAATAGTACAAAAGAACACATAGGTGTTAAAGTTAAAGTTGGTGATATTATCTAAACGAATGTGCTAATTAAGAATGGATGGTAGGGCACTCAAGGTATAGCTCTAGTGGGGGTGGGGAGAGCATAAAAGATGTAAAAAAAAATTTTTTTTATTTTTTTTTATAATGGAAATAGGTGGGAAAAGGAAAATCTATATAATTTATTGGAAAAAAAAAAGAAAAGGAAGGGGGAAACAGAAAGGGGGTGGGGATGGGGGAGGGAGCTCATGACCTAAAGTTGTTGAATTCAATATTCAGTCCGGATGGCTGTAAAGTGCCCAGTCGGAAGATGAGGTGTTGTTCCTCCAGTTTGCGTTGGGCTTCACTGGAACAATGCAGCAAGCCAAGGACAGACATGTGGGCAAGAGAGCAGGGTGGAGTGTTAAAATGGCAAGCGACAGGGAGGTTTGGGTCATTCTTGTGGACAGACCGCAGGTGTTCTGCAAAGCGGTGGCCCAGTTTACATTTGGTCTCTCCAATGTAGAGGAGACCACATTGGGAGCAACGAATGCAGTAGACTAAGTTGGGGGAAATGCAAGCGAAATGCTGCTTCACTTGAAAGGAGTGTTTGGGTCCTTGGACGGTGAGGAGAGAGGAAGTGAAGGGGCAGGTGTTGCATCTTTTGCGTGGGCATATGGTGGTGCCATAGGAGGGGGTTGAGGAGTAGGGGGTGATGGAGGAGTGGACCAGGGTGTCCCGGAGGGAGCGATCCCTACGGAATGCCGATAGGGGGGGTGAAGGGAAGATGTGTTTAGTGGTGGCATCATGCTGGAGTTGGCGGAAATGGCGGAGGATGATCCTTTGAATGCGGAGGCTGGTGGGGTGATAAGTGAGGACAAGGGAGACCCTATCATGTTTCTGGGAGGGAGGAGAAGGCGTGAGGGCGGATGCGCGGGAGATGGGCCGGACACGGTTGAGGGCCCTGTCAACGACCGTGGGTGGAAAACCTGGGTTAAGGAAGAAGGAGGACATGTCAGAGGAACTGTTTTTGAAGGTAGCATCATCGGAACAGATGCGATGGAGGCGAAGGTACTGAGAGAATGGGATGGAGTCCTTACAGGAAGCGGGGTGTGAGGAGCTGTAGTCGAGATAGCTGTGGGAGTCGGTGGGTTTGTAATGGATATTGGTGGACAGTCTATCACCAGAGATTGAGACAGAGAGGTCAAGGAAGGGAAGGGAAGTGTCAGAGATGGACCACGTGAAAATGATGGAGGGGTGGAGATTGGAAGCAAAATTAATAAATTTTTCCAAGTCCCGACGAGAGCATGAAGCGGCACCGAAGTAATCATCGATGTACTGGAGAAAGAGTTGTGGAAGGGGGCCGGAGTAGGACTGGAACAAGGAATGTTCCACATACCCCATAAAGAGACAGGCATAGCTGGGGCCCTTGCGGGTACCCATAGCCACACCTTTTATTTGGAGGAAGTGAGAGGAGTTGAAGTAGAAATTGTTCAGCGTGAGAACAAGTTCAGCAAGACGGAGGAGAGTAGTGGTGGATGGGGATTGTTTGGGCCTCTGTTCGAGGAAGAAGCTAAGGGCCCTCAGACCATCCTGGTGGGGGATGGAGGTGTAGAGGGATTGGACGTCCATGGTGAAGAGGAAGATGTTGGGGTCAGGGAACTGGAAATTGTTGATGTGACGTAAGGTGTCAGAGGAATCACGGATGTAGGTGGGAAGGGACTGGACAAGGGGAGAGAGAAGGGAGTCAAGATAACGAGAAATGAGTTCTGTGGGGCAGGAGCAAGCTGAGACGATCGGTCTACCGGGGCAGTTCTGTTTGTGGATTTTGGAAGGAGATAGAAGCTTGTTGAAATTGAGACGAGGTTGGGCGACTATCAGGTTGGAAGCTGTGGGAGGGAGATCCCCAGAGGAGATGAGGTCAGTGACAGTCCTGGAAACAATGGCTTGATGTTCAGTGGTGGGGTCATGGTCCAGGGAGAGGTAGGAGGAAGTGTCTGCGAGTTGACGCTCAGCCTCCGCAAGGTAGAGGTCAGTGCGCCAGACAACAACAGCACCACCCTTGTCAGCGGGTTTGATGACAATGTCAGGGTTGGACCTGAGAGAATGGAGTGCAGTAAGTTCAGAGAGGGACAGGTTAGAATGGGTGAGAGGAGCAGAGAAATTGAGACGACTAATGTCTCGTTGACAGTTCTCAATGAAAAGATCAAGAGAAGGTAAGAATCCAGAGGGAGGGGTCCAGGTGGAGGGAGAATATTGGAGATGGGTAAAAGGATCCGTTGAACTGGGAGAGGACTCCTGCCCAAAGAAGTGAGCCCGGAGTCGAAGACGGCGGAAGAAGAGTTCAGCATCATGCCGAGCCCGAAATTCATTGAGGTGAGGGCGTAAGGGTATGCAACTAAGTCCTTTGCTGAGCACTGAACGTTCAGCATCGGAGAGGGGAAGGTCAGGGGGTATAGTGAATACACGGCTGGGGTTGGGATTGGAAGATGGGGTGGGGACGGAGGGACAGGCCGGGGTGGAGGGTCCTAGATGGGTGTTGGTGTCGATGAGTTGTTGGAGCTTGCGTTCCTTAGCACTTGAGAGAAAGAGAAAAAGTTTCTTGTTGAGGCGTCGGATGAGCCGAAGGATAAAATGAAACTGGGGGCACGCACTGCTTTGATAAAGGGTACGGCGGTGCTGCTGGAGGGAGAGGTCAAGTGTGTTCATATGGCGGTGCATGGCACTGAGTGTGGATTTCAGAATGTGACGGGAACAGCAGTCCGAGAAACGTTTTATGTCCCGGAGATACCTGTAATCCTGGGTGGGTTTGAAACATGGGTGGAATTTCAATTGAAATCCACGTGGGGTAAGTCGGAGATGGAGACAGTCACTGAGAAAGGAGATGTGGCTGTGAAAGCGGGTTTTAGTAAACACCTTGTCAAACACCAGGAGGGAAATGGAAAGCAAGGAAGGTGAGCAGGCCAAAAGAGAGGAACGGACATATTGTCGCAGAAAAGAACAGACCTTCTTCAAGGAGGTAGGTATTTCTTGAAGAGCAGTGGCAGTCAATTAAACACAGAGATAAAAACAAAAAAACTGGGGATGCTGGAAATCCAAAACAAAAACAAAAACAGAATTACCTGGAAAAACTCAGCAGGTCTAGCAGCATCGGCGGAGAAGAAAAGAGTTGACGTTTTGAGTCCTCATGACCCTTCGACAGAACTTGAGTTTGAGTCCAAGAAAGAGTTGAAATATAAGCTGGTTTAAGGTGTGTGTGTAGGGGGCGGAGAGAGAGAGAGAGGTGGAGTGGGGGTGTGGTTGTAGGGACAAACAAGCAGTGATAGAAGCAGATCATCAAAAGATGTCAACAACAATAGTACAAAAGAACACATAGGTGTTAAAGTTAAAGTTGGTGATATTATCTAAATGAATGTGCTAATTAAGAATGGATGGTAGGGCACTCAAGGTATAGCTCTAGTGGGGGTGGGGAGAGCATAAAAGATGTAAAAAAAAAATTTTATAATGGAAATAGGTGTGAAAAGGAAAATCTATATAATTTATTGGAAAAAAAAAGAAAAGGAAGGGGAAAACAGAAAGTGGGTGGGGATGGGGGAGGGAGCTCATGACCTAAAGTTGTTGAATTCAATATTCAGTCCGGATGGCTGTAAAGTGCCTAGTCGGAAGATGAGGTGTTGTTCCTCCAGTTTGCGTTGGGCTTCACTGGAACAATGCAGCAAGCCAAGGACAGACATGTGGGCAAGAGAGCAGGGTGGAGTGTTAAAATAGCAAGCGACAGGGAGGTTTTGGTCATTCTTGCGGACAGACCGCAGGTGTTCTGCAAAGCAGTCGCCCAGTTTACGTTTGGTCTCTCCAATGTAGAGGAGACCACATTGGGAGCAACGAATGCAGTAGACTAAGTTGGGGGAAATGCAAGTGAAATGCTGCTTCACTTGAAAGGAGTGTTTGGGTCCTTGGACGGTGAGGAGAGAGGAAGTGAAGGGGCAGGTGTTGCATCTTTTGCGTGGGCATGGGGTGGTGCCATAGGAGGGGTTGAGGAGTAGGGGGTGATGGAGGAGTGGACCAGGGTGTCCCGGAGGGAGCGATCCCTACGGAATGCCGATAGGGGGGGTGAAGGGAAGATGTGTTTAGTGGTGGCATCATGCTGGAGTTGGCGGAAATGGCGGAGGATGATCCTTTGAATGCAGAGGCTGGTGGGGTGATAAGTGAGGACAAGGGGGACCCTATCATGGTTCTGGGAGGGAGGAGAAGGCATGAGGGCGGATACGCAGGAGATGGGCCGGACACGGTTGAGGGCCCTGTCAACGACCGTGGGTGGAAAACCTGGGTTAAGGAAGAAGGAGGACATGTCAGAGGAACTGTTTTTGAAGGTAGCATCATCGGAACAGATGCGACGGAGGCGAAGGAACTGAGAGAATGGGATGGAGTCCTTACAGGAAGCGGGGTGAGAGGCCCGAACAATCCCCATCCACCACTACTCTCCTCCGTCTGGCTGAACTTGTTCTCACGCTGAACAATTTCTCCTTCAACTCCTCTCACTTCCTCCAAATAAAAGTTGTGGCTATGGGTACCCGCATGGGCCCCAGCTACACCTGTCTCTTTATGGGGTATGTGGAACATTCCTTGTTCCAGTCCTACTCCGGCCCCCTTCCACAACTCTTTCTCCGGTACATCGATGATTACTTCGGTGCCGCTTCATGCTCTCGTCGGGAATTGGAAAAATTTATTAATTTTGCTTCCAATCTCCACCCCTCCATCATTTTCACGTGGTCCATCTCTGACACTTCCCTTCCCTTCCTTGACCTCTCTGTCTCAATCTCTGGTGATAGACTGTCCACCAATATTCATTACAAACCCACCGACTCCCACAGCTATCTCGACTACAGCTCCTCACACCCCGCTTCCTGTAAGGACTCCATCCCATTCTCTCAGTTCCTTCGCCTCTGTCGCATCTGTTCCGATGATGCTACCTTCAAAAACAGTTCCTCTGACATGTCCTCCTTCTTCCTTAACCGAGGTTTTCCACCCACGGTCGTTGACAGGGCCCTCAACCGTGTCCGGCCCATCTCCCGCGCATCCGCCCTCACGCCTTCTCCTCCCTCCCAGAAACATGATAGGGTCCCCCTTGTCCTCACTTATCACCCCACCAGCCTCCGCATTCAAAGGATCATCCTCCGCCATTTCCGCCAACTCCAGCATGATGCCACCACCAAACACATCTTCCCTTCACCCCCCTTATCGGCATTCCGTAGGGATCGCTCCCTCCAGGACACCCTGGTCCACTCCTCCATCACCCCCTACTCCTCAACCCCCTCCTATGGCACCACCCCATGCCCACGCAAAAGATGCAACACCTGCCCCTTCACTTCCTCTCTCCTCACCGTGCAAGGACCCAAACACTCCTTTCAAGTGAAGCAGCATTTCACTTGCATTTCCCCCAACTTAGTCTACTGCATTCGTTGCTCCCAATGTGGTCTCCTCTACATTGGAGAGACCAAACGTAAACTGGGTGACCGCTTTGCAGAACACCTGCGGTCTGTCCGCAAGAATGACCAAAACCTCCCTGTCGCTTGCCATTTTAACACTCCACCCTGCTCTCTTGCCCACATGTCTGTCCTTGGCTTGCTGCATTGTTCCAGTGAAGCCCAACGCAAACTGGAGGAACAACACCTCATCTTCCGACTAGGCACTTTACAGCCATCTGGACTGAATATTGAATTCAACAACTTTAGGTCGTGAGCTCCCTCCCCCATCCCCACCCCCTTTCTGTTTCCCCCTTCCTCTTCTTTTTCCAATAAATTATATAGATTTTCCTTTTCCCACCTATTTCCATTATATAAAAAAAATGCTCTCCCCACCCCCACAAGAGCTATACCTTGAGTGCCCTACCATCCATTCTTAATTAGCACATTCGTTTAGATAATATCACCAACTTTAACTTTAACACCTATGTGTTCTTTTGTACTATTGTTGTTGACATCTTTTGATGATCTGCTTCTATCACTGCTTGTTTGTCCCTACAACCACACCCCCACTCCACCTCTCTCTCTCTCTCTCTCTCTCCGCCCCCCACACACACACCTTAAACCAGTTTATATTTCAACTCTTTCTTGGACTCGAACTCAAGTTCTGTCGAAGGGTCATGAGGACTCGAAATGTCAACTCTTTTCTTCTCCGCCGATGCTGCCAGACCTGCTGAGTTTTTCCAGGTAATTCTGTTTTTGTTTTTGTTTAGCCATATAAATACTCTGCCTGCAAGTGGAGGTCAGAGATCAGGAATCTTGCAGTGAGTAACTCATCTCCTGACTCCCCAAAGTCTGTCCACAATCTATAAGGCACAGGTCAGGAGTGTGATGAAACACTGTTTACTTGCCTGGATGGGTGCAGCTTGAACAACACTCAGGAAGCTCAACACCATCCAGGACAAAGCAGCCGGCTTGATTGGCACCCTTCCATAAATGCACACTCCCTCTATCACCGACACACAGTGTGTACCACCTACAAGATGCACTGCAGAAACTTTCCAGGGTTCCTTAGACAGCATGTTCCAAACCCACGACGACTATCATGTAGAAGGATGAGGGCAGCAGGAACGTGGGATTACCACCATCTGGAAGTTACCCAACAAGCCACACGCCATCCTGACTTGGAAAAATATCACGTCCTTTCACTGTCGCTGGGTCGAAATCCTGGAATTCCCTCCCTAACAGCATTGTGGGTGTAGCTACACCACAGGGACTTTAGGTTCAAAATGCAGCTCATCAATACAACCACATCAAGGGCAACTAGGGATGGGGATTAAATGCTGACCCAGCCAGTGAAGCCCACATCCGTAAATAAATTTCTAAAAATGGGTCGGATCAGTGAGTTTGAACAGAGTCAGTGAGTGAGGGGGTGGGATGAGTCGTGTCAGTCAGTGAGTGGGGTGGGGTCGGTGAGCGAGTAGGGGCGGAGTCAGTGATTGGGGCGCAGTATGTCTTTAGTGGGGGCGGAGTCAGTGAACTAGTTGGGGCGGAGTCCGTGATTGGGGCGGAGTTATCCGTGTGGGGGCGGAGTCAACCTGTGAGCGGGGCGGGGTCAGCCAGTGTAGGTGGAGCCTTTCTGTTGGTGCCATGGCGGCGGCGGTACTGCGGGTGAAGCGGAAACGTGGCGAGGAGCCAGCCGAGGCCCTTCTCCTCGCTTGTAAACGGCTGCGGACTGGCGGAGAATCTGGGGAGCCGGGCCCTGGGGAACATGTTGTGCGGACTCTCTTCAAGCTAGCGGCCACTGTTGGTGCTCGGGTAAGGCCGGGCTGGGTGCCTCGGGCTAGGGTTTGCTTTGTGAGTACAGGGAGCCTCACCGGAATGGGGATGGTTCAAGCGATGCGCCCATCAAACCTTGTCGCACATTCAGATTTCTGTTTCACTCTTTGGGAAAAGTATTGAAGAAAAAAGTATTTATATCGAAGAAAAACTGTTGCAGCCGAGGGAGGAAGCAGCCTCTGTTTTTATCTCTGATTTTCAGTTGTTGGTTAACTGTCAACTACTTTAGCAGCAGAATAATACATGGTGCCCACTTTAACCCGGATCCTTCTGTGAGCAACGCCGCTGGAGTTTGGCAGGCAGCAAAGGGTAGGCTGAACAGGAGGCAGCCTCTTCCCCCTTTGAATGTGGCACCAGGCTGCAGTCACTCCCTGCTCCTCTTTAAATAATACCCAACCTAAGTCTTTCCATGGACCATTCCTCAGGCCAGGGTTAGACACTGTCACCAGGCGTGTCCTGCATTTTGGTGCCAAGTGGCCAGACCAACTTTGCATTGCACCACCGCTTAAAGCTCAGTAAATGCTTCCATATCAGCAATATTCCCAGAGCAAACATGTAGTGAATAAAACTCAAAATGATGGGACACCATCAAAGCCAGAACCCCTTTTTTTGAAAAATATTTGTTTCGGATGAGCTGTTAATGTGTGGGTGAGGTACTTATAGATTTTGATAGGATGTTTTATTGTAGGGTTTGCCTGGCCGCTGTGCACCGATATGGAGCTACCTGATTCCATGAATTCTTGCTATTGACAATTTCATTCAGCAAAGTATGTGGTTTGTTGGTTGGTCAGATACTTGACATGAAAGGAGTTTAGCATGTTTATTTCTTTGTAATTTCCTTGGAAGAAAATCTGAAAAGGCATGTGTGTAGTTGGCAAGGGGCAGTTCCCAGAGGGGTGAGAAAGTGAGGTGAGATCTTAATGAGAACCACTGACTAAAATTGGTGACATATGCATTTATTGCAGGTGAAAACATTTTTTGTAGAAATATTTTTTGTTTTGTGTTTCCCTCTTTTATGCAAGAAATAATTGGCCGAAGGGATGTTTTAAGCCACTCCGACAGTATCATCGGGGGAATAGATATTCAATGTATCCTGATGTGGTTTCATTTAAAAAGAGAACAGAACCTGCACCTTAGTTCCTGGAACCAATATTAATGGCTGGGCAAAAAATATTCCAGGATTTGAAATTTTGTTATTAGTAATATCACTGGAGTGGCCTTGCAAAAAATCTTTTCTAATGTAAAATCAAAGTTCTCCTCAGCTATCAAATGAAGAGGATTTTGAACAGAGCACAAACCCGGGATTTTCCTTCCCCTTTACATGAGCGATTAATTTACCTGCAAGTAATCTGAAAAATTGTAAACTATAACAGCAGAGGGATTTACTGTGGTGTACTCTCTGTAGGATGACCCTGTTCAGAGGCATGTGAGAGAAACCATCTCCAAAGACAAGGCCTTGCTGGCCCTTAAACCCTCTGAGACCAGTGTCCAACGTATCCAACTCTATGCCCGAGCATCTAGACAGACAGCCAGTCAGGAGAATCGGTACAAAGTCATTGCTAGCCACAGAAGAAATTTTTCTACAGAAGCCTCTGAACCTCAATCAGGTGACGTGAAGCATGTACACCAGACTGGAACAAAAACTTCTGGAGCTCAGTGTGAACAAAACCGGGATAGCTGGAAGGTAATGTAACTGCCTTTACTAAAGACACAACTGTATTATAAGTTTCCTGTCTGTGGTGAGCAATAGTTGATATAAGACTCAGTTGTAAATTGAAATTACTGTTAACCAGTGATCTAGCAATCACCTTCTCATGTGATGGTTTGAGTTTGTGATTTATGAGAATCTCTGTTCTGTTTATCTTTTGTCTGTTCCTCGGGTTTCTCCCATCCTTTCTTAGAGATGCTGTGTCATGCTGGAATACATTTCCATGGGTGGCAACAGCCTTTCACCACCTTCCACAGCAGATGTTCTTCAGTGTCAGTGTAGGCTGATTGTATTGATTATGGAGGACACCTGAGGATCCCAGCTGATCCTGACTGTTTTTACACATCCATAAACTTGCACTCTCGAGCTTGAGAGTCATTGGCTGGAAACCAGAAGTAGAGAGCTGACCATTATTTGCTGCTGCCCCACCCCCAACTCCCTATCTTAAGAAACACTGTGCCCCCATCACCCTCTTGGCTGAGATCAGAGTGCAAACCATACCATACCTTAAAAGGAGCGCGGTGAGTGAGGGGAGTTCATTTCAAAAAGAGCATGGTGAGCTAGGGGAGTTCATTTTAAAAAGAGCGCGGTGAGCGAGGGGAGTTCATTTTAAAAAGAGCGCGGTGAGCGAGGGGAGTTCATTTTAAAAAGAGTGCGGTGAGCGAGGGGAGTTCATTTTAAAAAGAGCGCGGAGATTGAAAATAAAAGGAGGAGAAGCTGAAGAGGAGCGGCCTGTGTATGAGTGGCCTAGTGTATGAGTGGCCCAGTGTATGAGTGGCCCAGTGTATGAGTGGCCCAGTGTATGAGTGGCCCAGTGTATGAGTGGCCCAGTGTATGAGTGGCCCAGTGTATGAGTGGCCCAGTGTATGAGTGGCCCAGTGTATGAGTGGCCCAGTGTATGAGTGGCCCAGTGTATGAGTGGCCCAGTGTATGAGTGGCCCAGTGTATGAGTGGCCCAGTGTATGAGTGGCCCAGTGTATGAGTGGCCCAGTGTATGAGTGGCCCAGTGTATGAGTGGCCCAGTGTATGAGTGGCCCAGTGTATGAGTGGCCCAGTGTATGAGTGGCCCAGTGTATGAGTGGCCCAGTGTATGAGTGGCCCAGTGTATGAGTGGCCCAGTGTATGAGTGGCCCAGTGTATGAGTGGCCCAGTGTATGAGTGGCCCAGTGTATGAGTGGCCCAGTGTATGAGTGGCCCAGTGTATGAGTGGCCCAGTGTATGAGTGGCCCAGTGTATGAGTGGCCCAGTGTATGAGTGGCCCAGTGTATGAGTGGCCCAGTGTATGAGTGGCCCAGTGTATGAGTGGCCCAGTGTATGAGTGGCCCAGTGTATGAGTGGCCCAGTGTATGAGTGGCCCAGTGTATGAGTGGCCCAGTGTATGAGTGGCCCAGTGTATGAGTGGCCCAGTGTATGAGTGGCCCAGTGTATGAGTGGCCCAGTGTATGAGTGGAGCTTTAAGGCTTTGACTTGAGAAGCTGAGGACGAGCTTGCTCCCAGTGGGGTAAGGCTGGGTAAGTTCCTTTAATTAAATTAGGAGTAGGTAATGGAGGCAGCAGTTAGGGCAATGGAGTGCTCCGAAATGCAGCATGTGGGAAGTCTGGGACAGCACAATTGTCCCTGGTGACTACACTTGCAAAAGATGCATCCAGCTGCAGCTCCTGACAAACCGAGTTAGGGAACTGGAGCTGGGGCTGGATGAACTTCGGATCATTTGGGAGGCAGAGACAGTAAAAGACAGGAGTTTCAGGGAGACAGTCACTCCTAAAAGTCAGGAGACAGGTAGCTGGGTGACTGTCAGGAGACGGAAGGGGAATAGACAGATAGAGCAGTGCACTCCTGTGGCCGTTCCCATCAACAATAGGTGTACCGTTTTGGATACTGTTGGTGGGGACGACCTACCAGGGGCAAGTTGTAGTGGTCGCGTCTCTGGCACCGAGGCTGGTCCCTCAGCTCAGAAAGGAGGGAGGGAAAAGAGGAGAGCAGTAGTGATAGGGGATTCGATAGTTAGGGAGACAGATAAGAAGTTCTGTGGGAGAGATCGAGAATCCCGGATGGTCTGTTGTCTCCCTGGTGCCGGGGTCCACGATATCTCGGATCGAGTTCTCAGTATTCTCAGGAGGGAGGGTGAGCAGCCAGATGTCGTGGTCCACGTAGGGACCAATGACGTGGATAGGAAGGAGGAGGAGGTCCTGCAAAGAGAGTTTAGGGAGTTACGTGCAAAGTTGAAGGACAGGACCTCCAGGGTTGCGATCTCAGGAGTGATACCCGTACCATCTGCTAGTGTGGCTAGAACTAGGAGGATAATGCAGCTAAATACGAGGCTAAGGAGATGGTGCAGGAGGGAGGGCTTCATGTTTCTGGACAATTGGGCTCTGTTCCAGGGAAGGTGGGACCTGTTCCGATGGGACGGTTTGCACCTGAACTGGAGGGAGACCAGCATCCTTGTTGGTAGGTTTGCTAGTGCTGCTCCGGTGGGGTTTAAACTAGATTTGCAGGGGGAGGGGAACCAGAGTGTTAGAGCAGATAGTGAGGTGGAGGAGGATAAAGGTCAAGCGAGGAATGCATGTATAGACAGAAATCAAAGGTTTGTATGGGATATAAATGTTCTTTCGTGCATCTATTTCAATGCAAGGAATATTGTCGGAAAGGCAGATGAGCTTAGGGTGTGGATTGGCACGTGGGATTACGACATTATTGCTATTAGTGAGACTTGGTTGCAGGAGGGGCAGGACTGGCAGCTCAATGTTCTGGGGTTCCGTTGTTTCAGACGTGATAGAGGGGGAGGGATGAAAGGGGGAGGAGTGGCATTACTAGTCAGGGAAAACATCACAGCTGTGCGTAAGCAGGACAGCCCGGAGGGCTCGCCTACAGAGGCCATATGGGTGGAGCTGAGGAACGGGAAAGATGTGATCACACTAATAGGGTTGTATTATAAACCGCCCAATAGTCAGAGAGAATTGGAGGAGCAAATCTGTAGAGAGATACCAGACTGATGTAAGGAACAGAAAGTTGTGATAGTAGGAGATTTTAACTTTCCACATATTGACTGGGACTCCCATACTTTAAAAGGGCTGGATGGCTTGGAGTTTGTCAAATGTGTTTAGGGAAGTTTTCTAAATCAATATATAGAGGTACCAATGAGAGAGGATGCAATACTTAATCTCCTATTAGAGAACCAGACAGGTCAGGTGACAGAAGTATGTGTAGACGAACATTTTGGGTCCAGTGACCACAATGTCATTAGTTTTAAGTTAATTATGGATAAGGATAGGTCTGGTCCTCGAGTTGAGATTCTGAATTGGAGAAAGGCCAATTTTGTGGAAATGAGAAAGAATCTAGGAAGAGTGGATTGGGATAGGTTGTTTTCTGGCAAGGATGTGTTCAGTAAGTGGAAGGCATTCAAAGGCGAAATATTGAGAGTGAAGAGTTTGCATGTTCCTGTAAGGATTAAAGGCAAAGTTAACAGGCATAGGGAACCTTGGTTTTCAAGGGATATTGGCGATCTGGTTAAGAAGAAGAGAGAGGTGTATAGCAGGTATAGGCAACGTGGAGCAAATGAGGTACTTGTAGAGTATAGAAAATGTAAGGAAATACTAAAGAAGGAAATCAAGAAGGCAAAAAGAAGACATGAGGTTGCTTTGGCAGATAATATAAAGGTAAACCCGAAGGGTTTCTACAAGTACATTAAAAGTGAAAGGATAGTAAGGGACACAATTAGTCCCCTTGAAGATCAGAGTGGTCGTCTATGTGTGGAGCCTCTTGACATGGGGGAGACAATTTTTTTGCATCAGTATTTACTTAGTGTATAAGGAAGGAAGGGAAACAAGCAGTAGTGTCATGGAACATATAGAGATTAAAGAGGTGGAGGTGCTTGCTGCCTTACAGCGAATAAAGGTAGATAAATCCCCCAGGCCTGACATGATATTCCCTCGGACCTAGAGGGAGACTAGTGTAGAAATTGCAGGGGCCCTGGCAGAAATATTTAAAATGTCCTTAGCCACGGGTGAGGTGCCGGAGGATTGGAGGGTAGCTCATGTTGTTCCGTTGTTTAAAAAAGGCTCCAAAAATAAACCAGGTAATTACAGGCCAGTGAGCCTGACATCAATAGTAAGTAAATTATTGGAAGGTGTTCTGAGAGATCGGATATACAATTATTTGGACAGCCAAGGGCTGATTAAGGATAGTCAACATGGCTTTGTGCATGGTAGGTCTTGTTTAACGAACCTTGTAGAGTTTTTCGAGGAGGTTACCAAGAAAGTAGATGAAGGAAAGGCTGTGGATGTTGTCTACATGGACTTTAGTAAGGCCTTTGACAAGGTCCCACATGGGAGGTTAGTTCAGAAGGTTCAGACACTTGGTATCCATGAGAGGTTGTAAACTGGATTTGAAATTGGCTATGTGGGAGAAGACGGAGAGTGGTGGTGGATGATTGCTTCTCAGACTGGAGGCCTGTGACTAGTGGTGTGCCTCAGGGCTCTGTGCTGGGACCATTGTTGTTTGTTGTCTATATCAATGATTTGGATGATAATGTGGTAAATTGGATCAGCAAGTTTGCTGATGACACTAAGATTGGTGGTGTTGTGGACAGTGAGGAAGCCTTTCAATGCTTGTAGAGGGATCTGGACCAACTGGAAAAATGGGCCAGAAAATGGCAGATGGAATTTAAAGCAGAAAAGTGTGAGGTATTGCATTTTTGAAGGACAAACCAAGGTAGGACATACAGAGTAAATGGTAGGGCACTGAGGAGTACGGAGGAACAAAGGGATCTGGGAGTTCAGATACATAATTCCCTGAAAGTGGCGTCACAGCTAGACAGGGTCTAAAGAAAGCTTTTGGCATACTGGCCTTCATAAATCAAAGTATTGAGTATAGGAGTTGGGATGTTATGGTGAGGTTCTATAAGACATTGGTGAGGCCAACTTTGGAGTATTGTGTGCAGTTCTGGTCGCCTAACTACAGGAAGAATATCAGTAATATTGAAAGAATGCAGAGAAGATTTACTAGGATGTTGCTGGGTCTTAAGGAGTTGAGTTACAGGGAAAGATTAAACAGGTTAGGACTTTATTCCTAGGAGCATAGAAGGATGAGGGGAGATTTGATAGAAGTTTACAAAATTATGAGGGGTATAGACAGAGTAAATGCAAGGAGGCTCTTTCCACTTAGATTAGGAGAGATAAACAGGAGAGGACATGGCTTTAGGGTGAAAGGGGAAAGGTTTAGGGGGAACATTAGGGGGAACTTCTTCACTCAGAGTGGTGAGTGTGTGGAACGAGCTACCATCTGACGTGGTAAATGCGGGCTCACTCTTAAGTTTTAAGAATAAATTGGATAGATACATGGATGGGAGAGGTCTGGAGAGTTATGGACTGGGTGCAGGTCCATGGGATTAGTGGAATAATATTTCGGCACAGACTACAAGGGCTGAATGGCCTGTTTTCTGTGCTGTAGTGTTCTATGGTTCTACACAGTGTATATATACCCACTGAGCCATTGTAAAATGATGGTGACGCAATAATATTTAAAATCTAGATGACAGTTGATAACTTGTTTCTCTTTGATCAAGAATTCATAGAAAAGGCAAATGTGGTAATTTAGTATTCAGTTTGGGCTGTTGGTAGATTAGTAATTTCATTTGGACCAAAGTTGACATACGAACATTATTAATTGTTAATTTGAATTTTATAATCAGTATAAAGGGGATATTGTTACAGTTAGATGTTAAATTGGACTTCATGTTCAAAACACATGGGGATCGTATTACAGTTAATTGTTAAATTGGACTTCATAATCAATACACAAGGGGTTATTGTTACTGTTTAATGTTAAATTGGACTTAACACGAACATATGAAATAGGAGCAGAAATAGGCCATTCAACCCCTCGAGCCTGCTCTGCCATTCGATAAGATCATGTCTGATCTGTTCATGTTTCAATTTCCACATTCCCATCTACTCCCAATAACCTTAGACTCTTGTTAGACAAGGGAATCAGTCTTCCTCAGCCTTAAAAGTATTCAATGACCCCGCCTTCTGAGGCAGAGTTCCAAGGTTGCATAACCCTCTGAGAGAAAAAATTTCTCATCTCTGTCATGAAAGGGGCGATCCCTAAATTAAAACAGTGTCCCCTAGTTTTGGGCTCACGCACAAGAGGAAACATTCTTTCCACGTCCACCGTATCAAGACCATTCAGGATCTTCTATACTTCAATCAAGTCACTCCTCACTCTTCTAAACTCCAGTGGAAACAAGCCCAACTTGCCCAACCTATCCTTATTAGACAACCCGCTCATTCCAGGTATCAATCTAGTAAACCTCCTCTGAAGTGCCTCCAACACATTTACATCCTCCCTTAAACGAGGAGACCAGAACTGTGCACACTATTTGAGATGTCGATGGCTAGGCTCAGTCTTTTATGTCATTGATTAAATTTAACACCACCTGAGCAAGGTAGCAGCACGTAGCCTGATCCAATGAAGACATGGTGGAGTTGCAGGAAACAGATACAAGGCTGTTCTTTGGTGTTAAAGGTTTGAATTATGAGGGGGAATAACAATGAGCTTCAGCTTTGGAAAGAAGCCACTGAAAGTGAACTTTATAAAAGTGGGAAATATGTTAATGGTACAGAGAAGATTAATCTGGAGGATTATTTTAAAATATGCCAGGGTGCTGGAATAAGGTTAAAGCTGTTGAAAGGAAAGCTTTGCGCTGATGGGAAATAATTCATGCAAAAAATGACCTGTGTTTGGAATGATCTTCTGGCTAAGATAGAGAGGAAAACTTTACCACAATTCAAGTCAGTTAGTTAATGTGATGTGTCATTATAGAGCTTTTGTTCTGAAAGAATCAACTAATTTGGGACGAATAGCTTTCCTCATTTGCATTGGTCTTGTGTGAATGGCCGAGGGAGGGCCATAGGAAGAGAGAGGGGAGAATGATGCTCTGTGGGAGAAGGAAAGTGAGGAAGAGAATGATTGCTGATGCTCAGATACTGTAGATGGAATGAGTAGTGTAGCACTGAGTGATCTTTGGTGTCTCCGCAAACTGAGATGGATCCAGCAAGGTATATTGAGTTCTTCCTGACTTGGGTAGACCTTGTTTTCACAAGGTTCATAACTCTTTTAGAAGTATATATTATTGGTTCTTATTTTAAAGAAGGCCTACACAGCTTCTGGAAGTAACAAAGATGGTGTTGGGCCTGCAGCTGAAATCCAAGTGTTTGATATTGTCCAGCATGATGAACAACTTGAAAAGGATGAAGAAGGCTCAAGGCATAATGGTTCTAAGGTAAGGCCAGGCACTTGTGAAATTATCTGATAAGTTTTGCCTTTATTGAATAATTGAATCATACAACCCAGGAGCTATTCAGCCCATTGTGTCTCTGCCAGTTTTCTGAAAGTGCTATGCAATTAGTCTCAGTCTGTTCCTTCTCTGAATAACCCTGAAATGGTTTTCTCCTTATCAAGTATTTATTCAGTTCCCATTTGAAAGTTGTTTTGAATCTGCTTCCACCACCCTTTCAGGGTGAAAACAAAACTCCTCATTTACTCTATCAAAACCTGACAATTTTGGAAATGCCTACTAAATTTACCCTTCACCTTCTTTGCTCTAAGGAGAACAATCCCAACTTTTCCAGTCTCCACATAACTGAAGACCCTCAACCCTGATACTATACTAGTAAATCCCTTCTGCACCCTCTCCAAAGCCTTGAGATCCTTGTTAACATGTGGCACCCAGAATTGGACAAAGTATCTGGCTGAGATCTAACCGGTGATTTATAGAAGTTTAGCAAAACCGCCTTACTTTTCTGCCTCTATTTATAAAGTTAATGATCCTGTATACCTCATTTTGCTTCAGGCAGTAAATAGTATTGTTTGTATGTTTTGTGATGCCATTTGGTTGTGACTAGAGTGGGCTGTTTCAGACCCATAGTTTTGATGTATTGACACAGGATCTGGTACTCTGTATAGCCTAGATCTGCAATCGGGGCACCTCATGGACATGCAGAATCTGGTAGCAAATGTATTCTTTGGTGAATGACTCCTCTGTATTGAGGTTAAGATGGTCCACAACACGTTCCAAGAAGAACCACTATGCTACGCAAGGCCACTCCTTGGGGAGAAAAAGCTTCTCCACAGACTTCAAGTGCCGAT
This sequence comes from Carcharodon carcharias, assembly GCF_017639515.1. Lineage (NCBI taxonomy): Eukaryota > Metazoa > Chordata > Chondrichthyes > Lamniformes > Lamnidae > Carcharodon > Carcharodon carcharias. The sequence continues at coordinate 119,293,692 of NC_054473.1, read as the reverse complement.
TATCATGTGTCCCAAGAGAAAGACTTAGCTGTTGTCATTCTGTTCATTCAGTAGGCCATGAGGCTGATGTATTTGTTATTGGGAAGATACTGCCTACTTCAGGACAGATTGCTTCATGCCACAACTCAGTGGAAAATACTCTCCAATGATTGAGTTTCACTCCTTCAGCTCTGTGCACTTAATCATAAATAAAAATCTTCCTTGCATCAAACAGTGGTAAACTGTGCATGAGCAGGAGCTGTTGTCAGTGTTAGGTTGGAAGCAATATTCTGTTTGATGTAATGTCAGAGCACTCACTGCCCACTAGTGCTACCTTTTAATTACAGGTTTGTTTATTTGGATGACAAATGAGGTCAGAGTGCATAGAAACATTTTTGAGTTCACCTGGCATGTAAGTGGGCTGGAGCCGAATATTTGATACACTTATTTTAGGCTCCGGTCCAAAGTGGGTCAGCCTGACAACCAGATGTGATTGGCCTGGTACATCATAGAAATAGAAATATGATCCATGTATGTATAAGGATGCCCTGAAAATTGGGCACTGTGACATGAGGAAAGGGATGATCATTGACAGGTATACTTACATTCTTATTTCTCTTGATGGAATGTTTGGGAACTTAGCCGGATTTCATTTCACTGTAACAACGCATGTCACTGACTGATGTTTTAGATAATGGATTTCTTCTTATATTGACTTTACCAGTGTCTTCTATTGTGGGGAGCTCTGTGTGGTTTTGACCACTGTATTCTTTCCTTGCTGACCAACTTTGTATTTCTGAACACATTGCTTTCTGTCATTCATGCTCTCTGTGGCAGTCAAACCCTTCCTGTCCCTGTTTTTCCTTATTCATGTCAGTTAGAATTTGATAATGTTAATAGCTCACTTTCTTTGAGTGCTACCTCTCTGAAAATTTATTGACATGTGTTGGTGGATGATTTCACTGTTGCTAATTGCTCTATAGTACCTCACTCAAGGCAATTCCCGTGTAAATTGCATAGCTAGTTGCAAGTTGGCCAGTTATTTGACCACTGAGCCTGAGCTGTCATTGAGTTCTGACAAAAGGCCATCGACCTGAAACGTTAACAGTAAGAACAGTATCATCAACGGTAAGAACAATACCTTCAGCTAACTTTTCACCACCCCCCCCACCACCGCCCCACTTGCCCCCCTATCTAACCTAGTAGTGATCAGTTAGACACCTCTGTAGGGGCTGAGATCAGCTATATGTTTCCTTCAGCAAATGAACTATCATGGCAGCCCATTATCTTACATGTAGGATTTGTCCCATTTTAGGACTCTGGTCCAGGGCAGAATGACCCTCAGGAAATTCTGTGTAATTCTGTACGAATGATCCGGGAGAAACTTACTGTGTCAGATTCTGGTCCAGGGGCAGAACATCGGGAGAATATGGAGGAGTACGTTTATGACATATATTGTACTGACAGCTACTTTACTGGAGGTGGAATCCAAGATATTCTCTCGGTCGTACCATGTCATGAAGAGAATGAACTGGTGAGTTAGATTTTTAGCAACAATTGAACATAATTATTCAGTAAAATGTTGCTTGTTTGCTTCAAAACTAGACAGGATTGCACGATAGATTGTGTGTAGATTTAGAAGCAAGTAACTCTAGAGACGGTTTGCAGGGTGATTCCAGATTGTCTGATTGATAGCCCTTGGACCTAATGTAACCAGAAGGCTTTAGCTGACTGTGTGCAGACTGCCATGCATCTTTGTGGCCTGGACAGTGGTATGACTGTGCACACTGATGGGCATGTTCTTGGTACACTGTATGGCACTGCCTTTTTTTTTTTACAGGTTGGCGATGAAGTGATTGCAGATGAAGCATATGAGGATGAAGATGATGAAAATGAAGAAAATAATTGGCGGAATGATTACCCAGATGAGGATTCATTTGAAAAATACTGGAATAGTGAAGAGGATTCGGAGGAGGAAGATGGTAACCACAGGCTATATACCAAAGATGATGACTGATTAATTTCCATGGCAGTGACATTATATTTGTATAAATCATCTTAACATATGAATGGTGAAAAGCTCCATTCATTTCATTGAAAATATTACTGATGCATTACAAGTGAAAATGGCTGTTTTGTCACAATTATATGTTTCTTTTGTAAGTATCTTGCACCTCAAGTGGAAGTATGATTGGCTATTGTGAATGTTAATAATTGAAGTAGAGAAGGTGAAACCAGTGCCTGGAATTTCCATGTGTGTTCTTTGGATCTCCTGTTGGAACATCGGTGGAAGATTGAGGGAGCCTAAAGAAACAACCATTTATTCTATTCTACAGAGGTTTCCATCAATATTAGAGATTGGCGCCCAGTTGTTTACATCCTCACTTGAAAGCACTGATTCTGCTGAGATACAGTTCTAGAGATACAGTGTGGTTAGTCCTGCAATACCTTGCCTATGTGGTAACTCTTTGTGTGTGAGCATAGACATTAAATTCAACCATGTCGTTAAATGTCATCCTCACTTCTTATCTGTACACTCACATTTTCCAGCAGAATCGCTGAATTTTGATCCGGAGTGGGACTGCTAGCTGACTTCCTACTTTTCATCCACCTCTCTTAATTGTGAAGGGGCCTTGAAGCCAACTTTACAAACTTTGAATGAGACCATTGCACTGAGGGGAGCAAGGGCACAGAATGTGCTCTAGCTGATGGACTTCACTGTCCATCACAGAGTGGCTTGGTAGCACCACTATTGACCGAACTGGCCAAGTATTGAAGGGCATATCTACCAAATAGGTCCTGTGGCAGGGGGTGAGAGAACCATCAAGAGGACAAACCTACTTGACATCTTCAGCAAACAGTAGCAGATGTCTGTCCATGACAGTATTGAAAGGCATGACAATTGCAGAGCCCTTTTAGAGATAAAAAGAACATAAGAAATAGGAGTAGGCCACTTGGCCCCTCGAGCCTTCTCTGCCATTCAATAAGATTATGGCTGATCTGATCATGGCCTTAACTCCACCTTCCTGCCTGCCGCACAACTCTCGACTCCCTTGTAGATCAGAAAGCTGTCTTAACTCAGCCTTACATTTTATTCAATGACCCAGCGTCTGGGGTAAAGAATTTCACAGATTCATGACCCTCAAGAAAAGAAATTCCACTCAGCATCCACTCTGTCACACCCCCTCAGAATTTTGTTTTATTAGGATCACATCTCATTCTTTTAATTGTCAATGATATAGGCCCAGCCTGCTCAACCTTTCCTCATAAGACAACTCCTTCACCCCAGGAATCAACCTAGTGACCTTCCTCTGAATTGTCTTCAGTGCAAATATATCTCTCCTTAAAAAGACTAAAACTGTACACAGTACTCTAGGTGTTGTCTCAGCAATGCCCTGTACAGTTTGTAGCAAGACTTCTATGCTTTATATTACACCACACCTCCCCCCACCCTGCCGCCTTGCAATAAAGACCAACATTCCTTTTGCCTTCCTAATTACTTGCTGTAGCTGCATGCTAATTTCTTCTCTTGAGGGTCATGAATCTGTGAAATTCTTTACCCCAGAGGCTGGGTCAATGAATAAAATGTAAGGCTGAGTTAAGGCAGCTTTCTGATCCATGCATGAGGTCACTATACCATAGCGTTCTGCAGTCTCTCTCCATTTACATAATCTAATTTTTATTTTCATCTAAGTGAACAACTTCACATTTTTTCACATTATACACAATCTGCCAAATTTTTGATCACTCAATTAATCTATCACTATCCCTTTGGAGGCTCCACGTCCTCCGAGCTTGCTTTTCCACCTATCATCAGCAAATTGGGCTACAGTACACTCGGCCTCTTCATCCAGGTCATTAATGTAAGTTGTAAATAGTTGATGCTCCAGCACTGATGATCCCTATGGCAATCCACTAGTTACAGTTTGCCAATCTGGAAATGACCCATTAATCCCGACTCTGTGTTCTGTTAGTTGGCCAACCCTCTATCCATCTTAATATATTACCTCAACACCAAGAGCTCTAATGTGGCACCTTATCAAATGCTTTTTGGAAATCCAAACACATTACACCTACTGGTTTCCCTCTTATCCACTCTACTTATTACATTCTCAAGGAACTCTAATAGATTTTTCAAACACAATTTCCATTTCACAAAACCATGTTGACTCTGCCTGTTTGTACTATGATTTTCTAGATGTCCTGCTACTACTTTAATATTGAATTCTACCATTTTCCCAATGACAGATGTTATGCTAAATGGCCTATAGTAGGGAGACCGAAAGCAGGAAACTTTCTTGAATAGAGGTGTGATATTGGTGGTTTTGCAATTGATGGGATGAAGTCCCATCTTCGCACTGGGGATGCCAGATCATAACCTTTGCCCCATTTTATTTTTAGACAGTTGCAGCTGCTCTTGATGGCCTACAGCACCTAATTAATTCCCTTTGAGTTGTTATGAATCTATCCCATTTAGCATGGTGATAATGCCACATAGTCTGTGTGAAGAAGCTGCCTTGTCTTTGCACTGAGGATACCCTCCATCGTTTGACACCATCACCATGCTAAATGGAATAGATTCAGAACAGATCCAGCTCAAAACTGGGCATCCATGAGGCACTGTGGGCCATCAGCAGCAGCAGAATTGTATTCAAACATAATCTGTAACCTCATGGTCCAGCATATCCCTCACTCTACCATTACTACCAAGCCAAAGGATGAATCCTGGTTCAATGAAGAATGCCAGAAGGCATGCCAGGTGCAGCACCAGGCACACCTAAAAATTAGGTGTCAACCTGGTGAAGCTACAATAAGCACTACAGGCATGCCAAACAGTGGTAGCAGCATGCGATAGACAGAACTAAGCGTTCCCACAACCAATGAATCAGATCAAAGCTCTGCAATCCTGCCAGATTCCAGTCATGAATGGGGGTGGGCAATTAAACAATTAACTGGAGGAGGAGGCTGCACTAATATCCCCATCCTCAATAATGGGGTGAGCCCAGCACATCAGTGCAAAAAAACAAGACAAGCATTTACAACCATCTTCAGCTAGAAATGCCAAGTGGGTGATCCACCTTTGCTGCCTCCTGAGGCTTCCAGTTTCCATGTGATATCAAGAAACGGCTGGAGGCACTGGATACTGCAAAGACTATGGGCCCTGACAACATTCTGGCAATAGTACTGAAGACTTGTGCTCCAGAACTAGCTATGACTCTAACCAGGTTGTTCCAGTACATCTACAGGGTTGGCATCTACCCGGCAATGTGGAAAATTGTCCAGGTGTGCCCTGTCCACAAAAAGCATCAAGGAGCCTTGGCAAAGTTGAAGTCAATGGAAATCAGAGGGAAAGTTCTCCACTTGTTGGAGTCATACCAATCACAAAGGAAGATGTTTGTGGTTGTTGAAGGGCCAATTATCCAGGTCCCAGGACATTGATGCAGGAGTTCTTCAGGGTAGTCTCCTAGGCCCAATAATCTTCAGCTGTTTCATCACTGACCTTGTCTCCAGCATTAGGACAGATGAGGGGATGTTCACAGATGACTGTGTAATGTTCAGTACCGTTTGCAATTCCTCCAATACTAAAGCAGTCTGTGTCCATTTGCAACAAAATCTGGACAACACTCAGGCTTGGGCTGATAAGTGGTGAGTAACATTCACACCACATACGTGCCAGGCAATTACCATCTCCAACAAGAGAGAATCCATCTCCTCTTGATATTCAGTGGTATTACTATCACTGAGTCCCCCACTATCAACACTGTGGGTGTATCATTGACTAGGAACTGAAATGGATCAGCTATATAAATACTGAGGTTGCAAGAGCAGGTCAGAGACTGGGAATCCTGCGCCAAGTACCTCACCTTCTGACTCCCCAAAGCCTGTCCACCAGCTTTCAGGCACAAGTCAGGAGTGTGATGGAAAACTCTCCACTTTCCTGAGTGAGTGTGGCTCCAACAATAATCCAGCTCGACACCATCCAGGACAAAGCAACCCACTTGACTGGCATCCATCCACCAACTTAAACATTACTCCCTCCAGCAAGGACACATAACTGGCAGCAGTGTTTACTACATACACGATGTACTTCAACTCACCTTCCAAATCTGCGACCTCTACACTCTAAAAGGACAAGGACAGCAAATGTGTGGGAATGCTACCACCAGCCAAGCAACACACCACCCTGACTTGGAACTATATCACTGTTCCTTCACTATTGCTGGATCTAAATCCTGGAACTCCCTTTCAGCACCATGGGTGTACTTGCAGCGGTTCAAAGTGGCCACTCTCCACCAACTTCTCGAGGACAATTGGGGATGGGCAGTGAATGCTGGCTTTGACAGTGGTATCTACATTTCCATGAACGAATAAAAAAAACTTTTTGCACTAGTAGATGGTCTGTAGTATTTCCCCAACAGTGTTGTTGATCTTTTAACTCTTATTTCAATGCAATTGGGTCCTATTTGTAACTTTGTTATATCTCATTTTGTCTACTGCCATTATGTTATCTCTGATTATTACACCTACGCCATCTCAGTTTCTTCCTCCTGTATGTTAGAACCTGCAATATTTAGTTGCCAGTCCTGTTCTTTATGTAACCAATTTGACTTCTCACTATTATTGCCTCCAGTTCTCTACTTTTATTTTGGATGCTGTACAGTACAGGCAATTTAATTCATTTTTAGTAATTCACTTTCATTTTTATTAGTACTTCAATACTTTTATAACTGTATTTGTTCCCTGACTGTTTATGTTGCCCCTGTCCCTTACCTTGGTCTGATATTTAGAAGAAGGAATTTGACCATCATATCAAATTATCATTTGGGACTTTTTGATTTCTTCACATATGTTGCTTCCTGAAAATTGCTAGAATGTTCTTCCCTGTCTGGCATCTTTCTCATCATTGTGCAAACTTGGGCTATAGCTAAGCTATGGTGGAAGTATAGCTGAAGACAGCCGTGCATCTCTAACATGAGTGGAAATCCCACTTCACAGGCAATGGACCTGAATCAAAGTGGAGAGGCAATAGACGAAGGCCCTACTCAAATCTGACTTAAACAATAGCAGGCAAGAATTCTCAAAAACGTAATTATGCTAATTTAGTTTAGATTTTAATTTTAGTTAGTACAGGGGTCTTAAGTGACAAAGTAAATCTTCACCAATATTATTTAGTATTTCTTGTTTTCTTTGCATTGTATAATTTGAATTTTTTACGCAACTGGAGGGAAATTCTTGGACAATGTACCCTTTTAAATTGCTTGTGTCATGGTGTTTATTTGACTTCAGTATTTCTTGCACTGGAATCATCCCTCGTAGGCCAACAACCCTTTACATTCGCTCTTCACCTTGGTCATTCCATGTGCTGGAAGAATTCTGTCATTGTTCTATTTTCATTGTTTCCTCACAGGGAATCCTCATGATGAGCATCAGTACAACAAATTACATTTTTTAATGTAAGTTTTAAGATACGGGAGTCAGATTTACCCAAAATAGGCAGTTGAGAACTCAAGTGATTTTAAGGTAGTTTATTAAGAAGCAACAGTTTAAATATGATGCATAAGATAAATAGATATGGAAAGCATACGACCTGTGACATGTGCGAGTGTTTTACTGATAACCAGAGGATGAATGGACAAATGGTGCAGTATGTGTTGATCTCTGTAGCTTGTGGTGGCAGCATGCTGCTCAACAGCCAATGTTTTAGGAAGCTCTTCCCCTGGTCTTTCTCCATCTTGCATGGTCTTGCCCCATCCAAAGAAGGCAGCTGCCTAACAAGGACTTCCCCTGTCTCAGAACATCCATTAATATACTTTATTTCCAGGGGCTGGTAGTGTACCCTTTGTCACTTGTTCGAGCCCTTCTAACCAATGAAAACAGGACAGGTTAGAAAACAGGACAGGTATCCAAGCTGTCAGTGTGGTTACCTCCCCCGTTGTAATGTGCACAAGGCACCATCCTATCGACTTAGGAATGTTAACATGGAAGCCTGAACAAAGGGATCTTGACATTTATAGGGACTGTTTATGTGCTTTTGCAGAGGGAAAAAGAAAACAGTTTCTCTGCCAAGGTGACCTTATGCTATGTCTATCAATTCCATAAGAATTCTACACTTATTCTCAAAAGTCTCATTTATTAAAGATCCCATTTCTTACAATTTCCTCCTTTGAGAAGGAAATATTCTTATTGACTTCTCATAACTAATTTTTAGCTAACCAAGTTATTTCTAAAGTACAAGCTTGTTAAGTACATACAATTAAAACATTATGCATGGTCTTAAACAATTCTCCAGCTCTCCCTTCATCTGTATCCGTCTTGCGGATAATTCTTAAGTATTATTTCTCCCAAGCTTTCAATTGTCCCAGCCCAAATTCTCTTTTACTTTAATTTTGCTCCCCCTATTACCATCTTTATTGTCTTAAAGTCAGTTTCTCTATGACTATCTGTCAGTGTCTTGATGATTTAATTTTTTTTTGCTCTACAGGCCACATTAACCATTTCATGTCATGCTGTTTGTCAAGTAGCTGAGTATGTCTGGCACCCATTCTTCAGTGCAGCTGCACCACGTACACCTGCGTGTTAGTAACTTCACACGAAACAAATCACTTTTGCACATTTACTCCAGAATCCCAATATCATGACACACACATGCTCCATCTGATACAAGCCTTCTTGAGTTTCAGATAATCTTCCCAAAAGATCAAAGGTGTCGTTTTGAAGAGCTTTGCATATCTCCCCCTGCGATATGGCTAGACTATCAAATTCAGTTGTCTTAGAAAAGTTCATAGGCAAAGATAGAAGCATCTCCAAGAGAAAGTTATCAGTTTACTAGCCTCAAAAAACTTTCACTAGAATGTACATCAATACCAGATTGCTTCTCCCCTTAAACTTCACGTACATTTCCCTTTGAGTGCATGAAGTAGCAACTCAAGTTATTTTATCAGTTTGAATTTCAGAAACAATGATGTCCAGGCTTGGTGGTTTTAAATGAATAAATGTTTTCATGCCAGAGACAGAGGCACTTGCAATCAGTTTAGAGGTAACTTCTACATCTCCCATTCTCATTTTGTCTCGAAAGGTGACAAATGACATGAATGGTTAAGGGAACTCTTCAAAAGGCAAAGCCTTTATTCCAAATTTGTAACCATGCTGTACTTTAATTCTCAAATTGCTGGATTCATGTGGAAGTGGAAACCACTGTCACCTGTTTTTAAAAAAAACAGACACAATCTTAATAATATCCAATAAACATTTAGCAATACAAAAATTGTGTGGTGAATTCAAAATAAAATAATTGTCAGCATAAATGATTAACTCAGCTGCTTGTTTGAAGGGGGTGGAGTGGGAGAGGGGCGAAAAAATCTAGGTACGCCATTGTGACACCTTTTTCAATGTAATTTTTTAACTTTCCCATATCTTTTTTTATTGATCCTTTCTCTCTCTTAAACCAATTTTCATGTTCTGATGTTCATTAGTTAACCTCAGTCGAAAGAAGCAAACAGTAAAATATGTCTTAAATTTGAATTTCTGCGGTACTTTTTTTTAAACTCTGGAGAGTGCTTTGAAAGGTTCAAACTGGATTTCTGTCAAACATTTTCAAGATTTCAGGCTTATCTTTATATTTTGGAAAGCAAACTTAGCCTTTTCACAGCTGTACAAGTACATTTAAATTTATACTTAAAGGCATACTTTCACTCAGTAACTTTAATGTTTAATTTTTCTCAGCACAAAAGTTTGCAGCGTTTTTGACTAAATATCAGTTGTTTCCAAACTTTTCAACTTCTTCCTCAGGCTCATTTTGTTTGAATTTCTGATGTTCATGAAGAACACTCTGCTTTAACAATGACTTGATGGTGTTTCGAATGTATGGTATACTCTAAGCTGACTAAAGAGTACTGCTTCATGAGAGCATGTAGTGGTTTGCTAACTTCTTTTAGGTATAGTTATTTTTGCATAATCAGGCTTATGGATTGCAAATACACCTGGCACAGACACGGAAATTGCATGCACCTTGGGATCATCAGAGGTGGCTAGTTCATACTCTCATGCAAAGCCTGATAAAATTTGGGGCACACTCTTCATGGGGTCGGAATGAGGATCGTGGATGGTGGTGGAGTTAGAGCCGACTAACATTAATTGGTGATGGCCTTCATTATCAACAGTGCAGTCTCCCACCACCATCCTACCAGAGAGGGGAAACCACTTCTTCATGGGAGGCCTGGCATTACTTGCCCAGGTAGCTGATAGCTGGGGAGGCAATGGCGTAGTGGTATTGTCACTGGACTAGTCATCCAGAGACTCAGGGTGTCACTGGACTAGTAATCCAGAGACCCATGGTAATGCTCTGGGTTTGAAGCCCGCCAGGGCAAATGGTGGAATTTGAATTTAAAACAAATCCGGAATTATTGTCGATTATAGTAAAAACCCATCTGGTTCACTAATGTCCTTCAGGGAAGGAAATCTGTTGTCCTTTCCAGGTCTGGCCTACGCGTGACTCCAGACCCACAGCAGTGTGGTTGACTGTTAAATGGCCTAGCAAGCCTCTCAATTGTAACAAACCGCTACAAAGTCACAAAGAAGGAATGAAACCGGATGGACCACCTGGCATCGACCTAGGCACCGGAAACGACAACAGCAATCGCAGCCCTGTCAACCCTGCAAAGTCCTCCTTACTAACATCTGGGGTCTAGTGCCAAAATTGGGAGAGCTGTCTCACAGACTAGTCAAGCAACAGCCTGACATAGTCTTCCTCATGGAATCATATACTACAGATAATGTCCCAGACTCCACCATCACCATCCCTTGATATGTCCTGTCCCACCGGCAGGACAGACCCAGCAGACGTGGCAGCACAGTAGTATACAGTCGGAAGTGAGTTGCTCTGGGAGTCCTAAATATCGACTCCGGATCCCATGAAGTCTCATGGCATCGGGTCAAACACAGGCAAGGAAACCTCCTGCTGATTACCCCTCAGCTGATGAATTTGTGCTCCTCCATTTTGAACATCACATGGAGGAAGCACTGAGGGTGGCAAGGGCGCAGAATGTACTCTGGATGGGGGACTTCAATTTCCTTCACCAAGAGTGGCTCGGTAGCACCACTACTGACTGAGCTGGCCGAGTCCTAAATGACATAGCTGCTAGACTGGGTCTGTGGCAGGTGGTGAGGGAACCAAAAGAGGGAAAAACATACTTGACCTCATCCTCACCAACCTGCCTGCCGCAGATGCATCTATCCAGGACAGTATCGGTAGGAGTAACCACCGTACAGTCCCACCTTCACATTGAGGAAACGCTCCATTGTGTTGTGTAGCACTACCATTGTGCTAAATGGGATAGATTTTGAACAGATCTAGCAACTCAAGACTGGGCATCCATGAGGCGCTGTGGACCATCAGCAGCAGCAGAATTGTAATAGAACACAATCTGTAACCTCATGGCCCGACATATCCCCTACTCTACCATTACCATCAAGCCAGGGGATCAATCTTGGTTCAATGAAGAGTGCAGGAGGGCATTCCAGGAGAAGCACCAGGCATGCCTAAAAATGAGGTGTAAGCATAGTGAAGCTATAACACAGGACAACTTGCGTGCCAAGCAACATAAGCAGCAAGTGATAGAGCTAAGCGATCCCACAACCAATGGATCAGATTTAGGCTCTGCAGTTCTGCCACATCCTGTCTTGAATGGGCCCTGACAATATTTCGGCAATAGTACTGAAGACTTGTGCTCCAGAACTTGCTGTGCCCTTAGCCAAGCTGGTCCAGTACAGCTACAACACCAGCATCTACCCAGCAATGTGGAAAATTACCCAGGTATGTCCTGTAAACAAAAAGCAGGACCAATCCAACCCGGCAATTACCGCCCCATCAGTCTACTCTCGATCATCGATAAAGTAATGGAAGGGGTCATCAACAGCACTGTCAAGAGGCACTTGCTTAGCAATAACCTGCTTACTACCCAATTTGGGTTCCGCCAGGGCCACTCAGCTCCTGACCTCGTTACAGCCTTGCTTCAAACATGGACAAAAGAGCTGAAATCTCGAGGTGAGGTGAAATTGACTGCCCTTGACATTAAGGCAGCATTTGACCGAGTGTGGCCTCAAGGAAACCTAGCAAAACTGGAGTCAATAGGAATCAGGGGGAAAACTCCACTGGTTGGAGTCATACCTAGCACAAAGGAAGAGGCTTGTGGTTGTTGGAGGTCAGTCATCTCAGCTCCAGAACATCACTGCAGGAGTTCCTCAGGGTAGTATCCTCAGCCCAACCAGCTGTTTCACCAATGACTTTCCTTCCATCATAAAGTCAGAAGTGGGGACATTTGCTGATGATTGCACAATGTTCAGTACCATTTGTGACTCCTCAGATACTGAAGCAGTCCATGTCCTATAATAGCAAGACCTGGACAATATCCAGGCTTGGACTGACAAGTGGCAAGTAATATTCGCGTCACACAAGTGCCAGGCAATGGCCATCTCCTCGAGCCATTGCCCCCTGATGTTCAATAGCATTACCACAGAATCCCCCACTATCAACGTCCTGGGCATTACCATTGACCAGAAACTGAACTGGACTAGCCACATAAATACTGTGGCTACAAGAGCAGGTCAGAAGCTAGGAATCGTGAGGTAATTAACTCACCTCCTGACTCCCCAAAGCCTGTCCACTATCTACAAGGCACAAGTCAGGAGTGTGATGGAATACCTCCCACTTGCCTGGATGATTGCAACTCCCACAACACCGAAGGAGCTGGACAGCGTCCAGAACAAAGCAGTCCGTTTGATTGACACCACATCCATAAACCTTCACTTCCACCACCACCAACGCACAGTGGCAGCAGTGTGTACCATCTACAAGGTGCACTGCAGGAGTTCACCAAGGCTCCTTTGATGGCTCCTTTGACAGCACCTTCCAAACCCACGACCACTACCACCTAGAAGGACAAGGGCAGCAGATGGATGGGAATGCCATCACCTGGAAGTTCCCCTCCAAGTCACCCAGCACCCTGACTTGGAAATATATCGCCGTTCCTTCACTGTCGCTGGGTCAAAATCCTGGAACTCCCTAACAGCACTGTGAGTGTACCTATACCACATGGACTGCAGCTGTTGAAGGCGGTGGCTCACCACCACCTTCTCATGGGCAACTCGGAATAGGCAATAAATGCTCACCCAGCCAGCGATGCCCACATCCCATGAATGAATTAAAAAAAAACAGCAGCAACAAACCATGAATCTTTCTAATCACTGCTCGACAGAATCAGGACACATTTGTACAGAAGCGGGGAGGAAAGCAGGGATCACTGTTGCTGTCAGCCTCCACAATGAGTCTGTTGTAGAATTCATGGGCATAGTGGCCCAGGCGGTTGCAATTAAAATAGCACACCTTCTTGGCACCGAGTTCCTAGATGGTCCAGATTTCTGGCTAGGCAATGTTTCTTCACCATTTCTTTCACCTCTTTCTGTCTTGGTCATAGTCTGTCTTATGTCGCAAGCGCATTTAACACACACAATTGCATTCCTTCATTGCATTGGGTGGGGGGGGGGGGGGGCGGTGAAACAGAGGGACAAAACTGCTTTCAATGATATTTTTCCAGCAAAGGTAGGGGTCACCTGCCCTGGTTTTGGAAACAGCAGCCATGAGTGTCCACTATTAACTGATTTGTGTCTGAAGTCGTTTGATTTTAGCCAAATGAGGAGTCGTCTGCTTCAGGGGAAATGACATTTTATTGCTGAATTAACTTCCTCAAAGCCCCTCTTGCATCTTCTAACACCTTACTTAGTCTGGTATTTTCTGTCTAAATCAATATTTTGTTCCAGTGTTTGGTCTAGCTTTTTTTCCCTTGTATAAATGCGCTCTATCATGTGCCTTCACTTCCCAGTGTAACTGATTGTGTAGAAGAGCAATGGTCTCCTCGCTGCCCACAAGGTTGGTGGAAGCTGAGATGACAAATGATTTCAAAAGGAAATTGGATGGACAATTGAAGGAAATAAACTTGTGGTGCTAAGTGGATAAAGCAGGGGAATGGAACTGATTAGATTACTTCACAGAGAACTGGTACAGGTTCAATGAGCTGAATGGCCTCCCTCTGTGCCATAAATGACTCTCTAGACTCTTGTGGTCATCAATATAGGCTGGTCACCAAGAAATCTATTGGGACTTCAAAAGAAACTTCTTTATCTAAAGAGTGGTGGAAATGTGGAACTTGCTGCCACTGGGAGTAGTTGGTGAATAATATAGATGCGATTAAGTGGAAGCTAGACATGCATATGAGTGAGAAAGGAATAGAGGGTTACAATGGTAGATTTAGATGAGGAAAGATGTGAGGAGGCTTGACTGAAGCATAAACACTATTGTGGACAGGTTGGGCTGAATTTCCTGTTTCTGTGTTGTATATTATAACGTAATCATTTTAGGTGAATGTAAGATCCCATTGGTTACTTGAAGAAGAGCAGGTGAGTTCTCTCTGGAATTTCTGGCCAATATTTATCCCTCAAGCAACATGACTCAAAATCAGCTTATGTGGTCACTTAATTGCTTTTCTGGGATTGCACCCATATTATCCACATTTCCTACAGTGCAACAGCGACTGCACTTTAAAAGTATTAGTTGTAAAATACTTTGGGATGTCCTGAGATTGTGAAGTGGGAGACAGTGAGGAGAAGACTGGTGATAAGCAGATCTTCAGGTGCAAGTCCTATTTGCTCAGTGGATGGAGCTCCATAAAAAATGATCAATGGTACAGCAGTTAAAAGTTATACAGCCAAATGTGTGATTGGTTATCTACTTCATTTGCAAAGTAATGTTCTATTTGGATTCCATAAGATTGTCACTGCAGAGCCAACAGCACAAGGTCAGAAAGAATTGTCAGAACAACCAGTTTCTTTTGGCAGTGAAGCTGTGGTCCAACACCATAAAATGATAAGAAGTAGGAGCAGGCCATCTGGTCCCTTGAGACTGCTCCACCACTCAATAAGATTACGACTGATCTGATTGTGGCCATAACGGCACTTTCCTGCCTGCTCCTATGCCCCCATAACCCTCGACTGACCTGTCTAACTCAGCCTTAAATATATTCAATAATCTAGACTCCACAGCTCTCTGAGGAAGAGAATTCCAAATGTTAACAACCCTCTGAGTGAAGAAATTCCTCCTCATCTCTGTCTTAAATAGGAGATCCCTTATTTTTAAACAGTGCCTCCTAGTTCTAGGTTCCCCCAACAAAGGGAAACATCCTCTCATCATCTACCCTGTCAAGCCATCTTAGAATCTTATGTTTCAATAAGAACTCTCATTCATCTGAACTCCAGTGAGTATAGACACTACCTGCTCAATCTTTCCTCTTAAGTCAACCCCTTCAACCCAGGAATCAACTTAGTGAATCTTCTTTGAATTGCTTCCAATGCCAATTCCAATCTCCTTAAGGAGATCAAAACTGCACACAGTACACTAAGTGTGGTTTCACTATTGCCCTGTACAGTTGTAGCAAGACTTTGCCCACTTTTATACTCCTTCCCTCTTGTAATATAGGCCATCATTCCATTTGCCTTTTTAATTACTTGCCATACCTACATGCTAACTTTTGGTGGTTCATGTACGAGGACAGCCGGATCCCTCTGTACCGCAGCATTCTACATTCTCTCTCCACATAAATAATATTCTGCTTTTCTATTCTTACTGCCAAAGCGGACAACCTCACATTTTCCCACATTACATTCCAATTTCCATTTTTTTCCCACTCACTTAACCTACCTATATCTCTTTGCAGACTCTTTGTATCTTCCTCACAACTTGCTTTCTTACCTATCTTTGTACTGTCAGCAAATTTGGCTACAATACAGTCATTCTCTTCATTCAAGCCATTAATATAGATTATAAATAGTTGAAACCCTAGCACTGATCCCTGTGTCACTCCTCTAGCAAAAGATTGCCAATCTGAAAACGACCCATTTATCCTGACTCTCTTTTCTATAGTTAGGAAACTCTGTGCTAAAATTTCACCCACAACACCATGAGCTCTTGTAAACTTTTATGTGGATGCCTTTTGGAAATCCAAATACACTACATCAATTGATACTCCTTTATTCACCCTGCTTATTATATCCTCAAAGAACTCTAATAAATTTGTCAAAATACAAGTTCCCTTTCACAAGACCATGTCAACTCTGCACGATTGTATTATGATTTTCTAAATCCCTGCTATCCCTCCTTAATAATGGATTCCTGCATTTTCCCAATGATAAATGGCATTCTGTATTGGTTGACAGTGTGTTGGGAAGATCTATTTGAGGAATAATTTAATATTTTGAAACCAATTCATCATGTTCAATAGGTGGCCATGGAGACTATCTTTCCAATTCAGGGGGAAGAGAAATGCATGATTATTTTTTAACTGATCACTCATTGTGGGGTCTTTGTTATCTCGAGGATCAACTTTGTCAGTCACATTCTATCGAGGATTAACCTTTAGCTATGTAAAGCAAGGGGCCAAATCTTGTAATCCTCTGGAGTGTTCTTTTTGCCGGGATAAAGAGGGAAAAGAAGATTGAGATCTGTCCTGCTGGATCTCTGCCACTATTAAATCATCCTGGGATTTCTAGATATGCTGTTTTATGTTGAAATGTATATGAGAATCAGGTTTATAATTACGTGGGAGGAAGTCACATGAATTATTTTCTGATCTATCAAAATAATTAAAGGGATATCCTCAATTATATTTATTCCTGCATTCAACTTGAGGATGCCTTTGATTTTAAGAACATGAATTCAATAGGTAATATTTTATGGTGTATTTTGACAGATGTTTATATTTAAATCTAAAACTGTAACACAGCATGTCTTCAGGAAAATAGCAAAGCAGTAAGTCCAGAATTTTTCATTTTTATTTAACAGGCTTTTTTCTAGTTTTAGGGAAGAACATAAATTTTTAGAAAGGAATAAAATACAGACCCACCATGTACAAAATGGTGTACCATAGAAGCCCTGGGTAGTTCTAATGTCCCTCACAAATTAAAATGATTCAGGCTAGCAAATTGAAAGTACATTCTGTCTTATACTTTTAAAAAAAGTATATTATTTAGTAATTTATTTAGGAGTTAATTATTTAGTAATAGTCAATTGATAATTTGTTATAGAGTTTGAAAAAGTGTACAAAGGACAGCAGTCATTCAAGAAGGTGGCTCATCACCACCTCAAGGGCAATTAGGTATGGGCAATAAATGATGGCCAAGCCAGCGACACCCACATCCCATGAAAGAATTTTTAAAATGTGACTTTAATGTACACCCAAAACAGCAATGAGAGTAAAGGAACTCCTATGAGTAGTCAGTTTTTACCCCAAAATATTTTTTTCTTCTCCCAACCCTACTTTTTTTAATATGAGTACTTGTGGATGATGGAAAACAGTACTGTATATCTAATGAAATCGAGGCTGAGGAAGTTCAGGTGTTTGTGAAGCTCTGCAAAATTACATTGTCGCCTCACCTAATAAAATCACAACTTAATTTTATGCCATACTTATATTAAAGAACCATTTCATTGAAGAAGTTCTATAATAGCCCCGGTTCCTTTCTGAGAGATTCAGCCAAACTAAAATACAGAACACATTCCAAAATAGCAACGGTTATTCACTAAGTTGTTCGTAAATCTAAAGTTGTAGCTTTATTTTATTTTCTGAATGCTGGATTTCCCCCAATCACAAGGGAAAGGAACATGTAGAACAGAGTGGGTTCAAATCTGTGAACTGTGAGGACAATCAAAAAAAATGACAGCTACAATTAATGGCAGCTGTGGCACAATTGCCCCATGCTCTTGCAAAGGCAGTAGTGTCATCTTGTTTGCAGTGTTGAATTGGGGCTGTTACCAGTGGCAGTGTAATGAGTGTAAATGCAGTGTAAGTCAACAAATTACAAACAATTAAGGTAACTTTTGGAAACACTACTGTATCACAAGTGGAAGTGGAAAAGTTGGACAGGACAAATATTCTAGCATATTGTCAGGCAATAATAAAATATTCCAATCCAAATTCCAGGACAAAGGGCTCAACTATTGAATAACATT
The DNA here is from genome assembly GCF_017639515.1 of Carcharodon carcharias. Taxonomy (NCBI): domain Eukaryota; kingdom Metazoa; phylum Chordata; class Chondrichthyes; order Lamniformes; family Lamnidae; genus Carcharodon; species Carcharodon carcharias. Next base: position 119,275,658 of record NC_054473.1, on the reverse strand, counting down.
TTACATGGAAGCTGCAACTTTTCCTTTTAACTCAATACCTTATTAGGGATAAGGTGAGCGACTGTTACTTTAGAAGGTACTAGAACATTTAATACCTTGCACTTGCTTGTAAGTTACAATCTTCTCTTGAATGAACCTTTGCAAGAGGTAAACCTACCAAACTCTCTTGACACTTGGCTTTAAAAATATTAATTGAATGAATGTTTTTAGGATGTTGTTAAAGTAAAACAAACTGCTTATACAGTGATTAAGATTCAGTGTAGCGTGCTATAGGCAGTTCGGTGTAAAGCACAGGAAAGCATAAAAATTCATAGATTTAATGCTGGTAAGAGTGTTCAGTCTGACATCAAGCTCAAGTATTGCAGGTGTTTTCAAGAGATACAGTTGGTAATTTTCTTGTCATTTCTGTTCCGTTGATGCGTTATTATCCAGCTCTTCTTCCAATTCATCACCAGCCTTGTCAATCATAACGCAGTAAAACAACAGCTGCAAGAATTTAGTGGTTTCAGCTGTGGGGAAAACAAGTAATTCTCATTGAAAACGCAAAAATGGGAAAAGTAACCAAATTATCTACTTAAATTTAAAATTTCCATCCACATTTAATGTCTTTATGGCCTCACCCTCCCACATCTCTAATCTCTCTTATACACTCCTAAGAACCCCCAAAAATCCATTTCTCTCACTCTGGCTTCTCAGACACCCCTGCACCTCGTGGCCATGCCTTCAGCTACCTTTGTATCATGCACTGGAATTTACACTATAAACCTCTCTGGCTGCTTTACTAACACTTCTTAAAGTTCACTTTTCCTAAAGCTTTTGGTTGTCTCTGCTAATATCTCACCCTTTGGCTTTTTTATTGTTCCTTTTATTGAATATGCTTCTTTGAAATGCCTTCAGGGCACCTTTCAGTTAAAGGTGCTATATAAATGCAAGACAGTGTAATTCTTTGTGACGCAACAATAGGATTAGGCCCCAGCATCATACTCCTTGCAGCTGACACTCTTGTGCCTCAAATAGCTACTTGGTCAAGTAACCAGAGTGTGGATTATATGCTGTGAAATTCTATCCAAATAAACAGGAAATGACTTTAAGACAAATGAGAAAATTGATGGAAAGAAGGAAGATAAAAAGCTTGAGTGGTGGTGGTTACAGCCTCAATTCCAAACTATTTTATTTCAGCTGTGTCAACTCCGGAGGTTTTTTTAAATTTTGCATTATTTGAAACAGCTAATTATTTAGTGAATGCAACCACTCTCAAGTCCTAATTTCACCTATGAATAAACAACAGCGAGAACTAAAGGGATATTACCATTAAATTATTTCAAGGTTTTGTGTTTTGAATCAGTCGATAGCTTACATTTGTGAGAAAGGTATTCTTTGCAGCATGGCAAATGACTGTGCCCATTTTGCTTGGACAGATAAATTAGTTTTAGGAAAGTCAGCACTTTGTTTAATTAACTTTGCTGTGGAGCTTTAAAGATGGAAAGGCTGTGGGGGTGGAGGGGTGCAGTTAAGCTTTTAGTTATGCTGCACATATACCAACTATTTTTCCCCAATGGCATGACTAAAAGAAAGGCTTACATTTATATAGCACCTTTCACAACTGTTGGACATCTCAAAACACTTTACAGCCAATCGAGTACTTTTGAAGTGCACTGTTGTAATGTAGATGTCAGCTATGTCTCAATTTGTAATACTTTTGCCTCTGAGTTAGAAGGTTGTGATTCAAGTCCCACTCCAGAACTTGAGCATAAAAATCAAGGCTGACGCTTCAGAGGTGCCATTTTTCAGATGAGAAAATGTTAAACTAAGTTCCTGTCTTCCCTCTTAAGTGAATGCAAAAGATCATATGCCTATGATCTATTTTGAAGAAAAGCAGGGGTGTTATCCCCTGTGTCCTAGCCAACTGTCTCCCGCAATCAACATCACAAAAACAGATTATCATCAGCATCACAAACAGACTAAGGACTTCGCTTAGCTTCAATCTTGCTGTCACAAAGGTACTAGGTGACTTGTCATACTTTTTGAAATGAACAGTATGGCTGCAGAAAATCTTTGCTGTGAACATATTTAACAGAAAATTAAGAGATTTAAGGAAACTATTAGTCCTAAAGAGCTCATTATTTACAAGCATGATGTTCAAATCTGTTACCTACCTGCACGTTTTTTGAAAACAAAAGGCCATTTGAACTTTGACAGCAAGTTTCCCAAGACATATATTGGTACTCCAGACAATGCAATTGCAATCCCAATCAGGGAATAAATACCGTCAGTGTATGTGGGCACAGCTATCAGGCCTACGGTGCACAGACAGTATAAAATTGGGAAAACCAGATTTATCTGATGGGAGAGCAAGAAAAGAGATCAGAGTTCTAACAGCTACAAGAAATTTAATCAAGACAGTTACAAGCTGCATGATAAACTGCAAATTTACCACCTGCTATCAGACAACTGGAATACTGCATTAGTTCTGGGCTCCACACCTCAGGAAAGATGGCTATGGAAACAGTGCTTACAGTCTCAATTCCAAACAATTTTATTTCAGCTGTGTCAACTATGGAGATTTTCTTAATTTTGCATAATTTGATACAACTTGATTCACTCAAATAATACCAAGGTTAAAAGGATTAAATTATGAGGGTTGCTTGCATAGGCTCAGCTTGTATTTGCTTGAGTATAGAAGAATAAGCATGACCTGATTGAGTTGTTCAAGATGATTAAAGGATTTGATAGGATAAATAGAAATCATATCCTCTGGTGGGGAGTCCAAAAAAAGTGCACACAACTTTAAAAGTAGAGCTAAATGATTCAGGGATAAAGGTAGGAAGCACTAAACATACTAGAGGTCTGGTGCACTCTTCCCCAAAAAGATGTTGTGGCTTGGTTAATGAAAATTTTGAAACAGACTTGTTAGACAAGGGTATTGAGGGAAATTGAATCAGTAGAATTAAGGTACATATCAGCCATGATCTAGTTGAATGGTGGAACAAGTTTGAGGGGCTGAATGGGCTACTTGTGTTCCCATGACTACTCTCTGATTATTGGAGGCAGTTTCCTTACCATTACTTCAGAGATCCCTCAAACATTTCTTCAAATACAGCACTCCTCCTGATGTTATGAGCCATTCACAAAATATCCTTAATGCAGACATATATAAAAAAAAAATGACAGATCACTAAGAGAAACAATGGGGAGAATCTTGAGGCATCAGGGGTCTTGCCTGCTGGCCGGAGAGCCAATCAGGCAGTGGCAAGGCCACCAGCCGGCCTTCTTCTGGAATAAAGACCCCAGTGGAGTATGGCTTGCCTGCTGAGAGTTGCCGGCCTATTAGAGGCCAGCAAATCTTGTGTTTGGCAGCACCATGGGGGAGGAAGTAGCTGCTGCAGGAAAAACACCTACTGGAGTCCCAGGATCGTGGAACAACCCAAGCCACAGGTAAGCAATGTAGGAAGGATTTCGTGGGATGGGGGTTATGGTTTTAGCTCCCGTGCATGCTGCATGGCAACAGGCCTGCCTACAGCTGGGCTAATACCAGCAGTGGTGGGATAAGCTCCTTAAGTGTTCATTAATTGACCGCTTAAGGATCTCAATAGGCACTGGGGCCAGAAGGTCGACTATGGGTCTTGCTGCCCAGAACTTAATTCTGATGGAGGCAGGAAGGTGGCAGAGTTCCTATATGCCACATTCCCACCTAATTACACGCCTTTCCTGGTTTAGACTATCTAACTTAGCAAAGACCAGAGGTCAAGCAGTTAATACATCTGATTTCATGCAGTGGTTCATGAATTTTTAAAATTTTTTCATGAGATGTAGGCAAGGCCAGCATCTGTTGCCCAACCTGAATTGCCCTTGAGAAGGTGATGGTGAGCCACCTTCTTGAACTGCTGCAGTTCATGTAAGTACACCCACAGTGCTGATTCACCTTCAGTGGTTTGGTACAACCAAGTGGCTTGCTAAGTCATTTGAGAGGGCAGTTAAGATTCAACTATATTGCTGTGAGTCTGGAATCACATGTAAGCCTGACAAGGATGGCAGATTTCCTTCCCGAAAGGATATTGGTGACCCAGATGAGTTTTTAAATGATAATCAATGATAGTTTTGGTAATGGAGAACATGAACCTAACTTTCATTTCCAGATTTTCTTTATTAATTAATTGAATTTAAACTCCATCAGCTGCTGTGGTGAAATTTGAACCCATATCCATATAGCATTAGCTTGGGTCTCTTTATTACTAGTGCAGTGACATTATTAATTTGCCACTGTCTCCTCTAAAATATATGCTAGGTAGTTTGTTCTTCCAATTTTTGCAACAATAGTCTCCTCACCATAGTCTCTCTCTCTCTAGGTATTTACTCCTTACTCGGGTATGATTCTACAGATGCCTGACTATGATAGAAGCCTTGACCAAGAGTGTCTGCATGCTTTCCCACAGAGGCACCACAGTCAAGCCTGACATTGTTCTCATCTGGCACTCACACATGCATTTTCCAGCAGAGCCCAGTGAAAACTGATTACAACAGTATTGATTTTTCTCTTGCCCAACCCAACCCAATTGTACCTATTCTCATTCTAAGATTGGTGAGCTCAGCACAAAAGAAGATTAGGAACATCATGGTCTGCATACCTGAATTACTTACTGGGTAAACTTTCTGAATCGTTGAATTTTATTTCAGTGTTTGTAGACCTTACCTTGAGAGGCCTATATCTGTTTGGCTGCTTCCAGCGTAGATAGATTTGGCCAACAACAGCCAGTCCCACAAAGAACCAATAACTGAAGCTGTAGTAGTAAATGAGTTGAAATACATCCTCTACAGTCAGGAAGATCATTGATACTGTACCCTGCCAACAGTGAAAATTATCATCAAATTAGAATAGTAACAGCTCAAAAAAAAAATCTTTCACATTCTTAAATGGGAAAGTCTAGAGGAGTATTTCTTATTCAAAGAACTCTACGTTGAAAAAATGATACAGTTAAAATATTGGATAAAGCAGTTTAAAATGCCAAATCCTTTGCATGCCACTAGGGCACACAGAGACATCAGTAAGGTAGAGGCAGTTCCTGAGTGGTTCCATGCAAAGAAATGCAGGGTGTGACTTTGGACTAGCCTTAGAGTTGATCTAGATAAGCCCAATCGGAGCAAACCATGACACTTGATGAATTATCAGTTGATAGGCAATGTTGGGTGTCATGGAGGTCAGTTGTCAGGCTATTCTAAAGTCTCCTTTTTCAATGGAGGGATCCCAGGGCCCCTGGGATCCATCCATGTGCCACTGGAAAAATCAGTTAGTAGTAAGGAGTCCTATCCTGGTTAGAACTGTGATGGACATTTTCCAAAAGAAACACTCAGGCCTAGAAATTCCAGTTGGCGACAAGATAGAGATCCACTGGATTTTTGGAAAATGGGACTGACCCTGGTTCTACCGGGCTCTGTCACATGTTTCATCCTTCTATTTTCCACAGGACATAGACAGATTTTCTATCCATGCCTGATCCTCCAGAAGAGGATCAATTGCCTGACTGAAGTGTTCCCATTGCTCCATCAGGATGAGATGAACAGATATAGAGATGTTTCTATAGATGCTCCTTTTCATACATGAAGCGGCTTGATGTTGCTGTGACAATTCTTCAGTGGTTCAGGCTAGGTGCTAGTGAAGTGGCCAAGCAAATAACTCTGTCCCTGGCATTTGCAATGAATTCGCTGAGCAAAAGAAAGACTTAAATTTTATATAATGCCTTTCACAACTTCACAACATTCTAAAAAGCTTTACAGTCAATGAAGTAATTTTGATGTATCGATACTGTTGTAATTTGGAACCTCTGGCTTAGGACTAGAGTAGGCAGGTCTACAGGACATTAGGGGGCTGGATTTTTGTGGAGTCGAGCTGACTCCAGAGACCTTTAGAAATGTTGGGCGGGAGCCAGATGTGCAAGTCCTGCCCCCATTTCCAACAAATCCCATTTTGCCAGAAGGGGGCAGGACATGAATTACCTCGTTGGGAAACCCGATCTCAGCAGGTTCATTTGAAATTAGTGCTGAGTTCAAACAAACCCCATTTTTTCTGTTCCAAAGGCCTTAACCCAGTATGGGAATCACAAACTTATGGAATAGATGTAAACATATATGTCATGATCTGAAATTATTTCAACCTCCAGCCCTTTAGCAATGGAAAAAAAATAGATTGAAGCTGTCTGAGTTTTTAAAAAAACGGCTGCTGGGTTGCTTTGATTTATAGATTCATCTCCAGAGGTGAGGTGAGAGTTACTGCCCTTGACATCAAGGCAGCACTAGACTGAGTTAATGGGAATCAGGGGAAAACTCTGTGCTGGCTGGAGTCATATCTAGCACAAAGGAAGATGGTTGTGGTTGTTGGAGGTCAATCATCTCAGTTCTAGGATATCACTGCAGGAGTTCCTCAGGGTAGTGCCCTCGGCACAACCATCTTCAGCTGCTTCGACTTTCCTACCATCATAAGGTCAAAAGTGGGGATGTTCGCTGATGATTGCACAATGTTCAGCACCATGCACGATGACTCAGATACTGAAGCAGTCTTTGTCCAAATGCAGCAAGACCTGGACAACATCCAGACTTGGATTGACAAGTGACAAGTAACTATCGCGTTACACAAGTGCCAGCCAACGATCATCTCCATCAGGAGAGAATCTAACCATCACCCCATGATATTAAATGGCATTACTATTGCTGAATCCTCCACCATCAACATGCTGGTGGTTATCATCGACCCAAAACTGAACTGGACTAGCCATATAAATACTATGGCTACTAGAACAGGTCAGAAGCTAGGAATCCTGCATCAAGTAAGTCAACTCCTGACTCCCCAAAGCCTGTCCACCACCTACAAGGCACAAGTCAGGAGTGTGATGAATATTATCCACTAGCCTGAATGAGTGCAGCTCCAGAAGTTTGATACCATCCAGGACAAAGCAGCCTGCTTGATTGGCACTCCTTCCACAAATGGTGGTGTTTAAGAGGCAGCTTGACAAATACATGAATAGGATGAGAATAGAGGGATACGAACGCCGGAAGTGCAAAATGTTTTAGTTGACGGGCAATATGATCGGCGCAGGCTTGGAGGGCCGAAGGGCCTGTTCCTGTGCTGTTTTTTCCTTTGTTCTTTATAAATATTCAATCCCTCCACCACTAATGCACAGTGGCAGCAGTGTGTACCATCAACAAGATGCACTGCAGGAACTCACCAAGGCTCCTTAGTCAGCACCTTCCAAACCCACGACCACCACCATCTAGAAGGACAAGGACAGCAGACACATGGGAACACCACCATCTGGAAGTTCTCATCCCAGCCAGATACCATCCTGACTTGGAAATATATCATCATTCCTTCACTGTTGCTGGGTCAAAATCCTGGAACTCACTCCCTTACAGCACTGTGGGTGTACTTACACTAGATGGACTGCAGCAATTTAAGAAGGCTGCTCACCAACACTTTCTCAAGGGGAATTAGGGATGGGCAATAAATGCTGGGCTAGCCAGTGACAACCACATCTGAATAAAAAAAATTCATGTGTAGGTTAGAAAAAGCCATTATCACCTTTTCTTTCAGTTTCAATAGAGTTCATTGTTGACATTTCCTAAGGGCTATTATTATAGCTAAGGTAATTATGAATAGTTGGCCAAATTCCAAAAGTTACGAAAACACATCTCAGCAGGGTGCTGAGTTCACACTTTGACAGTTTAAAGTTGCTATTAAAGGAATGGCTGTGTTTGATGTGGCTTCTGAATAGAAGTCTGTTGTTGAACATTGAGGGAATTTGAAATCTTTGAATGGGTTTCATGAATGAGTTTTTTTTCTATATCAAGTATGCGTGGTAGCTCTATTAGATTATTAGAAGTTTAATTTTTATCTCCATATTGTCCCTTAGACCTGTCCATAGTGGATACTAAGTGAGTGACTATGGAGATAGCTAAGGGGTATGAGGTAGTATGGCAGGTATGATAGGGCATGGGGTGGGTGGGGGCATCAGCCAGCATGGAGGGTATGAAGTAGCTCGCAGGTAGCATGGAGGGGATGAGTTGGCATGGAGGAAGCATGGGAAATAGGTGGGAGGTGAGAGGATGTAAGGAGTGAGGGGCCTAACCACTTGTAAGGCAACTAAGGGCTAAGCCCTAGACAGCCAGCCTTGGTACTTGTCCAACCCCCGAGGCCGCCTAGGATCTGCTTCCATAAGACATAGGAGCAGAAATAAGGCTATTCGGCCCATCGAGTCTGTTCCACCATTCAATCATGGCTGATTAGTTTCTCAACCCCATTCTCCCGCCTTCTCCCCGTAACTTTTGATCCCCTTACCAATCAAGAACCTATCTATCTCGGTCTTAAATACACTCAATGACCTGGCCTCCACAGCCTTCTGTGGCAATGAATTCCATAGATTCACCACTCTCTGGCTAAAGAAGTTTCTCCTCATCTCTGTTCTAAAAGGTCTTCCCTTTACTCTGAGGCTGTGCCCTTGGGTCCTAGTCTCTCCTACTAATGGAAACATCTTCCCCATGTCCACACTATCCAGACCTTTCAGTATTCTGTAAGTTTCAATCAGATCCCCCCTCATCCTTCTAAACTCCATCGAGTATAGACCCAGAGTCCTCAAACGTTCCTCTTATGTTAAGCCTTTCATTCCTGGGATCGTTCTTGTGAACCTCCTCTGGACCCTCTCCAGGGCCAGAACATCATTCCTGAGATACCTGAGAGGGGCCCAAAATTGCTCACAATATTCTAAATGTGGTCTGACCAGAGCGTTATAAAGCCTCAGCAGCACATCCCTGCTTTTATATTCTAGTCCTCTTGAAATAAATGCCAACATTGCATTTGCCTTCCTAACTACCGACTCAACCTGCAAGTTAACCTTAAGAGAATCCTGGACTAGGACTCCCAAGTCCCTTTGCAATCCAGATTTCTGAATTCTCTCCCCATTTAGAAAATAGTCTATGCCTCTGTACTTCCTACCAAAGTGCATGACCTCACACTTCCCCACGTTGTATTTCATCTGCCACTTCTTTGCCCATTCTCCTAACCTGTCCAAATCCTTCTACAGCCTCCCCGCCTCCTCAATACTACCTGTCCCTCCACCTATCTTTGGTTCATCTGCAAACTTAGCCAGGATGCCCTCAGTTCCTTCACCTAGATCATTAATGTATAAAGTGAAAACTTGTGGTCCCAACACTGACCCCTGCGGAACTCTACTAGTCACCGGTCGCCATCCTGAGAAGGACCCCCTTATCCCCACTCTCTGCCTCCTGCCAGACAGCCAATCTTCTATCCATGCTAGTACCTTGCCTCTAACACCATGGGCTCTTATCTTACTGAACAGCCTCCAGTGTGGCACCTTGTCAAAGACCTTCTGGAAGTCCAAGTAGATAACATCCATTGGCTCTCCTTTGTCTAACCTACTCATTACCTCCTCAAAAGAATTCTAACAGATTTGTCAGGCATGACCTCCCCTTGATGAAACCATGCTGACTTTGCCCTATTTACCTCGCACTTCCAAGTATTCTGAAATCTCATCCTTAATAATGGACTCTAAAATCTTACCAAAGACCGAGGTCAAGCTAATTGGCCTGTAATTTCCCGTCTTTTGCCTCACTCCTTTCTTAAACAGGGGGGTTACATTAGCAATTTTCCAGTCCTCTGGGACCTTCTCTGACTCCAGTGATTCCTGAAAGATCACCACTAATGCCTCCACTATCTCTTCAGCTATCTCCTTCAGAACTCTGGGGTGTAATCCATCTGGTCCAGGTGATTTATCCACCTTCAGACCTTTCAGTTTTCCTAGCACCTTCTCCTTGGTAATGGCCACCATACTCACCTCTGCTTCTGGGGTGTGTGGGCACAACTCTCTCCCGACTTCTCTCCCTGGATCAAAAATTTGGTGTAATAGGACCCTTTACACTGAGGCAAGTCTGCTGAGTCATGGAATTACCCACCTCAGTAGCAAAAATCTGGCCTCTACTTTTTTCAATATATAATGGGAAAGTACTTGAAATTCAAAATACTGCCTGCTAATTTTCATTTCCACATAGAGGATTAATTAGTCTATAATTTTTCTATTACCTTCAAAAACATGTAAATACATAAAGATAAACATGTAATTCCACTGGAATAAAAGTACTGTAAAGAACTTCATTGACTGTAAAGTGCTCTGGACATTCTGAAAGGTGCTATATGTATGCAAGTACTTTTGTTTTCTTTTAGAAGAACATTTTGTTACTATCTCAGTAGACAGCAGTGACTTATTTAAAAATAAAAGAAATCTGACATCCCAGTTAATTACTAAAAGAACGAAGCCACAAGATTACATGGTTTAAAACAGAAGAACTTTTAATATACAAAATCAAACAAAACAAACACTAAATACTATTTCAGACAAGCTACATTCTGACATCCAGAATCAACCAAGATAAACATAAATTAACAAGCAAATTACTTTCCTCACATTCTCAAAAGTCTCCTCTAACTTCATTGATCGAAACCACCTGTCAAACAACATTTCTTTCTCTCTGGCAAATTCTACAGATGTTTGATTCTGTCTTCCCTTCAAAGTCAGAAATTTTAATTGAAATGCTTTAGAAACAAGCTCATAAGCAATAAGAACCACAATTTTCACTATGTCTCAATTTCAGAATTGTTCTTCTGAAAGACTTGAATAAACATCCATTGCTTTTCCCACCAAAATACTCTGCAAAATAAAAGTTGCCATTTTTCAAATGTGACAAAATATCTCTCAACTCCATCCTCAGTGAATTTAGCCACGAGGTGAAGATTCTTTGTTAAATCAAAACTTGGAGTGGTACTTGACTCATCAACCGAACTATTAGCCTCTCTTTCACTCTGCAACCTAAACTTTATCCAATTCGTATTGTCTGACTTCTTTCTCTTTGAAACTCTCTGCCTCTTTCTCTTTCTTCCCTTGTTAACTTCTCTCTCTTTGTGGAGTTCAATTTCAAGCTTATGCATTTCTATTTCTTTTGCCCTTTTTTAATCTCTTTCAAGTTTGAGTTTTTGCTTTCCCTATCCTTTTCCAATTCGAGTAGCTTAATTTCTTTTTTCATTTCAAGGTGCTTCATTTGCAACTGAATTTTAGCTAACTAAAGCTAACTAGACTTTTCTTCTTCTAATCCCGTATGCTGTGCTATTACCTCAATTATGTCTTTTTTTTTAGCCCCTGGTTTTAACTCTAACTTCAACTTTTCTGCTAATGCTAGAAACCTAACCTTGGTTAACTGTTGCAAATCACTCAGCGGTCAATCTTCCCCCTCCAGAAAAGACATAGTAATCAAAAAAGCCATTCTGATTCTCAATAAGTACAGTAAAATCTACCATGAAATCTTCTTAGCCTTAACCTTAACAAATCCCAGCAACTATATCTGTCTCTGGATTTGAAATCAAGGAAAGAGCCCCAATTTTGCTATGATCTCCTTAGAGACCAGTAACTTTTTGTCTTAAAATAGAAGAAACCCTAAATCCTGGTTTCTTACTAAAAGAGTTAAGTCACAAGATTCCACGGTATAAGACAGAAGAAATTTTACTATACAAGAGCCGAACAAAGCAAACATTAAACACTATCTGAGATAACCTATATTATAACATTCAGAATCGACACAAGTAAAATATGAATTAACAGGCAAGTTGTGGCCAATTATGAACTATAAATTGCGCATTAAATGACAGATACAACTAAGAAAGATCTTACAAATTGGCTCAGCAGTCCATTCAGATTTTAATGATCATACTCAGTCCCAAAGTCCTTCAAAACCCTCATCCTTACGAAGAATTTCAGCTCCTCTCCTTCTTGGAGCTAGTCTGATCCCCAGCCAACAACTAACCCCAGTTCCACGGGCACGGTCTTCACCACAAATGGCATAGATCTGCAGAACCTGCTCAACTCAATCTGGATGGGGTAGATCCACCAATGTTACCTTCAAGTAACAGAAGCAGGTGCAGCAACTATATTCTTGCTTATTCTCAGATTCTGGATCTAGCCTCTGTCTTTTCAATTTGGCTGACTTGCATCAGTGGACTCATCAACTCCTACTACCTAGCTTGGATTGATCTGTGTCCTTTTATATCTTTCAACTAGGTTCTGTATTCCCAGAAGTTTTGGTTTCCAAATCTCAGTTTGTTTGCTTAGAAACTGGGAGGGTCAGTTCCCCTTTTCTGTCTTTTTTTCCGTTTTGCTTTTCTTTTCTGTTTCCGTTTTCAGTTAGGGCCCACCTCAAAAACTACAAATTTTAAGAGTACAGATTCCCTCACACTCTAAATTCATATATGATTGTTCTTAATATTGATATGAAATTAAAAACTGTAAAGAATAGTAGCTATATTGCATGAGGTTTTCTTGTCACAGGCCTGTGATAAATACAACACACTATCCTAATAAATCGACCAGTGCTAGTTCAGGCCAGCATTATTTTTTTCTTGACCTTTCCTTGGTATACCTTCTACCCTTCCCCACTTTTTGTAGTCATGCCATTTTCAAAAGCTAATCTAATAGTTTGTTCCAGATGTCAGAAAGCTACATTATTGAGTTGATCTTAGATGTCAAAGGTTCCCCTTTTCTGTTGCTATCCTTTATTGATAGAGGAACTGAACATAAAAATAAGGATGTTATGTTTCAGTTACACAGGGCATTGGTAGTTTTGGTCTCCTTATTTAAGGAAGGAAGTAAATACATTGGAGGCTGCCACAGGTGGTGGGGGTGGGGTCAATGAATATTTTTAAGGCGGAGGTAGATAGATTCTCATTAATTGGGGGTGGATGGGAATGTGAAATTCAAAACACAAATAGATCAGCCATGATCTTATTGAATGGTGGAGCAGGCTCGAGGGGCTGAGTGGCCTAATTCTGCTCCTATTTTGTATGTTTGTAAGGTTAGCTTATGCTGACCTCTCACACAATTCCCAAATGTTAGTTCTTCATATGAAGCATCTTGGCTTCTGCTCTATGTCTACCCTACACCTCGTTTTATTACACAGCTCATTATTTCAGCAGCAAGTGTCTTTCTATGAAGCGCATGACTTGTCAGGATTGACATTCTGTAACTAACTCACAAGTCAAAGTTTTTCATTGTGACTGCAGTTGGAGGAAGAAGATATGTGATGAGAGATGGTGATAGTGAATTCTTACATTTATGAGCAGTGCTGCGACTGGCGTGAATCGGTTCACATGGATCATTGACAGTATTTGTGGTAGATAACCTTCACGGGCTGCAACGAAGTACAACCTAACAGGATAAGAAGAAAACATACTTCTGTTAAAGAATATATTTTTAAAAATTTGATCCTGCCCAGAGTATTGTGATTTCTCCACACTTAATACAGTCTACGGACAACTTAAAGTTGATTCTATGTCTAAAAAATACAATTTCCTAATGAATTGAATATAGCAAGGTAAATAACGGGGAATTTAGTATGAAAAAATATCCAATAATTTGAGTTAAGCAGCTTTGAATTATGAATTGTTTGCACGTGCTTCATAAAATATATATAAAATATCAAAGTTTATAGCATTTTAATGTAAATGTCTCACAAAGGAAAATAGATGCTGAGAAGTGTAGAAAAAAAACAGGGCTGAAAAAAATGGTTTGAAGAGGCTTTTAAAGGAGGGAAGAGAAAAAGTGAGGCAGAGTAGCCTAGGGAGGATGGTCCACAGAATAAGTTGAAGACTCTGCCACCATAAATTCACTAGAAAGAGCAAGGAGAAAGTATGCAAGGGAGGCCAGAAGTGGTCAGCCAAATTTCTACATTGAGAATCATGACAATTAGCCCTCCCTCTCGTCCTATCACAGACCACATAAAAAATAACATCACTGAAATTATTAAACATGTTTGCTGACATTCGGTACAAGGGAAATGCTAGGGAAGTTGCAGAGCTGGGGAAAAGAGACAGTAGCATGTTGGAAATGTTACTGGACTGGTACATAGGCCTGGACTAATGCTCTGGCAACATGAGTTTAAAGCTGACCACGGCAGCTGGGGGTGATTTAAATTCAATAGTTTTGGTATGAAATGCTGGTCTCATTAATAATGATCATGAAATTACTGAATTGTTGTAAAAAACCATCTACTTCCCTCAGGAGAAATTTTCCGTCTTTACCCGGTTGAGCTTACATCCATTGACTCCAGACCTGCAGTAATGTGGCTGACTTTTAACTGCCCTCTGAAATAACCTAGCAAACAATTAAGTTATATTAAAACCATTACAGAAAAGTTGAATAAGGAAAATAGATGCTGAGAAGTGTAGAAAAAAAGCAGGGCTGAAAAAAATGGTTTGAAGAGGAGGGAAGAGAAAAAGTGAGGCAGAGAAGCCTAGGGAGGATGGTCCACAGAATAAGCTGAATCTCTTGCAGATCACCTTGCATAGACCTAGGAGCAGGAAACGACAAAGGCACCTGCCTTTTTGATTCTGTGAAGCCTTCCTCAGTAATGTCTGGGGACTTGTGCCAAAGTTAGGAGAGTTGCCCTTCAGACCAGTCAAGTAACAGCGAGACGACAGTCATATTCACCAAATCATACCTTACAGTCGGGAGGGAGTGACCCTGGGAGTCCTCAACATTGATTCAGGACCCAATGAAGTCTCATGGCATCAGGTCCAACATGGGCAAGGAAACCTTGTGGTTACTGTCACCTACTGTCCTCTGTCAATTGAGGAATCAGGACTCCCCCCACCCCCCCCCCCCCAACACACAAACACATACACTGTTGAACACCATTTGGAAAAAGCTCCAGGATAGCAAGGGAACAGAATGTACACTGGGTGGGGTCTTCATTGTCCATCAACAAATGTGGATGGGTAGAGCCACTATTGACCGAACTGGCCGAGTCCTGAAGGACATATCTGCCAGACTGGGCCTTTAGCAGATGGTGAGAGAAAAACCTACCTGACCTCAGACTCACCAATCTACCTGCTGTAGGTGCATTTGGAAGCTGAGGCCATCACCAAGAGTGACTTGGTGGCACCACTACTGACCGAGCTGGTCAAGTCCTAAAGGACATAGCTGCTAGACTGGGTCTGCAGCAGGTGGTGAAGGAAAAAAATACTTGACCTCACCCTCACTAACCTGCCTGACGCAGATGCATCTGTCCATGATAGTATCGGTAGGAGTGATCACTGCACAGTCCTTTTGGAGATGAAGTCCTGTCTTCACATTGAGGATACCTTCCATCGTGTTGTGCAGCACTACCACTGTATTAAATGGGGCAGATTTTGAACAGATCTAGCAACTCAAGACTGTGCAACAATGAGGGGCTGTGGGCCATCAGCAGCAGAATTGTACTCAGCCACAATCTGTAACCTCATGGCCCAGCATATGTCCCGCTCTACCAATACCACCAAGCCAAGGGATCAACACTGGTTCTATGAAGAGTGCAGGACGGCATGCCAGGAGCAGCATCAGGTATACCTAAAAATTAGGTGTCAACCTGGTGAAGTTACAACACAGGACTACTTGCATGTCAGCAGCATAAGCAGCAACTGATAGACAAAGCTAAGCGATTCCACAACCAATCTAACTAGATCTAAGCCCTGCAGTCCTACCACATCCAATCATGAATGGTGGTGGACAATTAAACAGCTTGCTGGAGGAGGGGGCTCCGCAAATATCCCATCCTCAATGATGGGGGAGCCCAGCACACGAGTGCAAAAGATAAGGCTGAAGCATTTGCTTCAACAATCTTCAGCCAGAAGTGCCGAGTGGATGATCCATCTCGGTCTCCTCCAGAGGTCCCCAGGATCACAGATGCCACTCTTCAGCCAGTTTGATTCAATTCACGTGATATCAAGAAACAGCTGAAGGCACTAGATACTGTAAAGTCTATGGGCCCTGACAATATTCCAGCAATAGTACTGCAGACTTGTGCTCCAGAACTTGCTGCATCCCTAGCCAAGTTGTTCCAGTACAGCTACAATGCTGGCATGACCCAGCAATGTGGAAGATTGCCTAGGTTGTCCTGTACGCAAAAAGCAGGACTAATCCAACTGGCCAGTTACCACCCCATCAGGATACCACTGCAGTCCATGTGTTGTAGGTGCACCCCACTGCTATTAGGGAGGGAATTCCAGGATTTTGACCCAGCAACAGTGAAGGAATGGCGATATATTTCCAAGTCAGGTTGGTGAGGAACTTCCAGGTAGTGGTGCTCCCACGTGTCTGTGCCCTTGCCCTTTTTGACTGTAGTGGTCGTGGGTTTGGAAGATGCTGTCTAAGGAGCCTTGGTGAGTTCCTGCACTGTATCTTGAAGATAGTATACACTGCTGTCACTGTGTGTAGGTGGAGGAGGGAGTGAATGTTTGTGGATGGGGCGCCAATCAAACAGGCTGCTTTGTCCTGGATGGTGTCGAGCTTCGAATGTTGTTGGAGCTGCACTCATCCAGGCATGTGGAGAGTATTCCATCACACTCCTGACTTGTGCCTTGTAGATGGTGAACCGGCTTTGAGGAGTCAGGAGGTGAATTACACACTGCAGGATTCTAAGCCTCTGACCTGATCTTGTAGCTACAATATTTATTTGACTAGTCCAGTTCAGTTTCTGGTCAATGGTAACCTCAGGATATTGATAGTGTGGAATTCAGCGATGGTAATGCCACTGAATGTCTAAGGGCGATGGTCAGATTCTCACTTGTTGGAGAACATCATTGCCTGTCCCTCCAACCTCCAACCCCTCCCGACCTCTGAACCCCAGTTACCCTGAAGTTAGATGTGGTTTTAATCCTTCTAACATTTTCTGGGTAACTACTGATGTAACCCAGTTGCAACCGTCCAAAGTTTGCAATTTAAATCGGATTTTCGGATCGTTCCCAGTGCAGGGCAGTTGCCCAGGGGAGTTTTTCACTTCTGGGTAATTGCCATGTCAACCTTACCTGTGAACTTCTGAAGGGGATTCCCTAGCACATCTTTGGGGTACCCTCCATTCCGATGCTGTAGAACTTGGAAGTTACGGCCCAAGCTGTTTTCCTTGGCAGTTTTAGTCTGTGTAGTTTGCTTTTGACTTCCACTCTCGGCGGCAGGGCAAGGAGGCAAGTCCCAAGCCTACCTCAGCCAGAACAGGAATTGAACCCCTGGTGTTGGCATTATTCAGAACTACACGCTAGCCATTTAAGCTAACCAATCCTCCATGACAGCAGTTTCATGAGTAGAAATGTTGCACAGAATTGTGACCTAGATTTTCCTGTTTAAGTATCTGGATGTAAGAGTTTGGCAGGATAGAAGAGCCAGAGCAGGCACAAGCACCATACAATTTTCCATCCAGAAGACTAATAAAGTGAAATAGACATGAGATAGGAATAATCTTGCATTTCTCTTACAATTCAAAAGTAGAAAAGTAAGATACATTTAGTACAAAAATGTACAAGTAAAAAGAACCAAGTGACGTACAGGTTAGACTGTTAGGATATCCAAACTACAATAGAAGATGGGGAATGTATATTTGGGATTTTGTACTTACATTCATTGAATATCTTGACCAATGTAGAATTGGATCCTGTGAGTTTTCTCAGGATATATTTTTTAAATTCAAAAGAAATGATCCACGATGTGACCAATCCACGGTCACATTTATAGCAATCAATTTTTGTCCTCCCACTTTTGGTTTGCAAAATTCTTCTATGACAGCTTTGATGTTGTTCTAGGGATCTTGATATTGCATCTATAATTTGTCGAAGCTTCAGTACCATAGAGAAACGTGGGGAGAACCACTGCCCATTGACTTGGAGTTTAGTATTGGTCTGAGATCACGATTATTGAAAACTCAAGTACATAATTTACCATAAGCTGAGCTAGCACATTGGATTCATCAATGCTAGCTTTTTGGGATAGGTAGCGTAAGGGTCTGGCACATATAGGGTTAACGTAGGACTGAGTACAGTACCGTCCACACAGTGATGTAAGAGAACACATAAGCCGCACTTAGGGGTCAGTCTAGTGTTGTACAGAACTGTCTGCACAAGCAAGCATGGAGACAGCTCCTAGCTTGAACCCTTTACTGTATATATGTATATAGTTTTTGTAGTTAATAAATACATACGGTTAACCTACTTAAGACTACGGAGACTTCATTAAGACCTGTCGAATGGTATCCAACACCACATATAACAGATAGCTTCTAACATGGGGAAGCACTTCTTCATGAATCTCAATTGACGGTTGGATTTGATACATTTAGTTTGGGTTACGTCCAAGACACAGATATGCCAAGTATAAAGGCCATCATCAGCTAAGGTAAATGGGACATGTCATAATGCCTGACTCAACAGGTACTCTACTCAGAGCTATGCCAACAAGTGTGTTCACATGGGCGCCAAAGGAAATGATTCAAATCTCAAAGCCTCCATGATGTTCTCCTCTATTAACATCAACACATGGGAAGTAGATGCCCAATCATGGCCAAAATGGCAACCCATCAAAAATGGTGCCAAGATTTTCCAATCAACAAAAACAGCCACTGAGAAAGTGAAAGAGATGGAACGAGTTGGGACTGCTCCAGCCAATGATCCACCACTACCTCTACTGACTGACAACCCATGTTCTCACTATCGGAGAGTCTGCAAGGTTGAGATAGGGCTCATGAGCCATCTACAAACCCACAGCCAACAATGATGTCTCATTTCCAACCAACCATCCGCAGGAAAGAATGATCCTTGACATGAGGGACTGCTGATAGCAAACAATATTCAACACTGGCAGCTTACTGAGAAAGTAATGGTAAGGGAATGAGAACAAATGCACTGCTGTGCTTTTTAGTGGCTGTTGGATTGTGAGTTACCAAATTTAAGCGGGGTTAATCACAAACATTTTCCAATATACTGAAGCTATGTGGGAAGTGACTTGGTTAAAAAGTGGTAGCAGAGATCAGTTTAGTGCCACTTTTGTGCAATGCAAGGTGTGACTGTGGTTAGGTCCATTTTAATTGTGAGCTAGGTGATGTTTTTTAACCTCATTAAACTTCTAAATTTGATAACCAATGAAAGTATATGTGGCCATGGATAATTTTTAAAAATAAAATGTTTTCTGTAATGTTGCAGAGTTGTGAAGTGGGTACTAGAAAAATGACCATGCTACGCGAAGTACATTAAATTCTACACACACATCAATTTTAGTAATTGTTAAAAGAGGAACTTAATAGAACCAGTGAATTACATCTTAAGAAAATTATGCACTATTTTACACAGACGTATCAAGGGTTGATTACCAAAGAGGGATAAGATTAAACATACAATGGAATTAGATTTATTCCAGGATGTACTGGCTCTTGGAAGAGAAGCCTACCTTGAAGCTAATATAATTGATGAATTAAGAGCACCATAACATGAGAAGGACACTGCAATTGGGATGATCCATTTCATTGCTCCAAGGGTTTCTTCTGCAAAAGTCTAAAAGACAAAAACATTATTTTATTCCTCAAGGCACTTGTAAAATAACTCTCTGATTCTGAAATTTTATTTTTCAAAAATAATCTTAGAATGTGAAAAAAAAATCCATACAGATGACCTGTCCATTGTCAGTTTCAGCTTGAGATTTTTTCTAGAAATATCCTGTCTTATTAGAGGCCAAATACAGTTTCTAATCCAATCTCCTTCCCCCAAAGACCATGGGTCCCTTTTACCAGGTTAACTGAAAATAGGGTAAGTTGGTCAAAATCCTGGAACTCCCTCCCTAACAGCACAATGGGTGTACCTACACCATGTGGATTGCTGCAGTTCAAAAATGCAGCTCACCATCACCTTCTCGAGGCCAATAGGGATGGGCAATAAATGCTGACCTAGCCAGTGATGCCCGCATCCTGTGAATGAATTTTTAAAAATCTGTATTCTAGAACATGTAAATTTGTTCATATAAGTTTGCTGTAAATCTTTCCTATTTCTCTCCTTCAAATTAAACTGGTATACTTATATCCCTCTTAAGACTTCTTTTAAAACAGGAAATTGATTTTTTTATGACTGCCCCTTTGTATTCCCAAGCCTTTTGCTGACATGACCCCATTTTAATGCCTCAGACTTCGTGTGACCCCAGAGTGAAAATGGGGGAGCTGGGAGCCGGGAGTTGGGGGGTGGGGAGGGTGGGCGGGCAGGAGGTAGTGGGGGTGGTTTGTAACTTCTGGGTTTGCCCTGAAATAAATGAAGACCCACCTTTTTACAGGCTGTGGCTGGAGCAGCAGTCGGGCCTCAGAGAACAGATGATTGCGCCACACCCATTGACAGTAAAAAAACACGATATTTAAAGGGACTTCGCAACTATCAAAACTCATGCCAACCTCCACCATTGGTGACTCAGAACTCACGAGCCCAAAATCTCATCCCACAAACCCACAGGGAGTCACAACCCACAGTTTGGGAGTATCTGCCTTAGGCCTTAATGTATCATTAAGCCTGTGTTTTCATTTTAAATTGCTGTTAATTCCTGTTTCAGCAGGAACTATGTTGACAAAACAGAGCAGAAGTATAGAAGTTAAAGATGTCTATGGCACACTATGGGCAGGTTTGTTTTATGTCATTTTCTTTTAACACATCCTTATACCAAAAATCATTCCACAGCTAAAATTATGGGCAGGCAAAAAATTCTAACCCTCTGTCAATGCCACTCTTGAACCACCCACGAGAAGGTATGTACTGACAAACCTGTATACCATCTTTGAATTTATCTCTCCTCACCTCTGAGAAGGAAAATTCTCCTAGATTTATCATTATCTGTTCATTTTGCTGATGACATTGTAAAGTCAATATATGAGTAAATGCTTGTGCAAATTTATATCCTGAAATAAAGTGGCATAATGCCCACATCAAGAAAATAGTAATCTTACTGAGATGAGGAGAAATTTCTTCACCCAGAGAGTGGTAAGCCTATGGAGTTTGTTACCACAGAAAGTAGTTGAGGCCAAAACATTGTATGTTTTCAAGAAGGAGTTAGATATAGCTCTTGGGGCGAAAGGGATCAAAGGATATGGGGAGAAAGCGGGAGCAGGCTATTGAGTTGGATGATCAGCCATGATCATGATGAATGGCGGAGCAGGCTCGAAAGGCTGAATGGCCTACTCCTGCTCCTATTTTCAATGTTTCTATGTTTATTACTAAGGTTGTAATGCACTGATGCAGGACAAATCTAATACACTGTGTAAGGTCTCTTCTGTTTCTCTTGTTTCCTGTCCTGCTCCGGAATCAGTTCCTTGCTACCAATGGCCTTTGTTTTGCAGTTTTTTGCTTGCTTTCCACTTCTGACTCCATCCATCTCTCTGCTGAAATGTTGGATCTGCTAGTGTGTACCAGTAATCACTGATGCCATTATTCACCTCTACTGGACTCCTGGATCAACCTATGCTGGCTCATGTTGATTCCTCATCATTCCTTGGATTTCCATTTGCCACATGTATTCCTCTAGAAGTGTGTCTGATGATACTTTTGATCCTCAAACAACTCCTGGACTCATGTACCCTCCACAATTTGAACCTGGTCAACTTTGTCAATGCTGCAAGCTGACTCCACCCTAAATACAAGTAAACTTCATCTCACCATAAGGTTTCACTTTAATTTTAAACTTTCTTTTATTGTTCCCTCCCTATCCTCAGTTTACGACCAGGTCCTATGTATACCTTTGTCATGCCAATGTAACCTAAATTTCCTCTGTTTTAGACCGCATGAACATTTGGCTGCCTACCAAGACCTGAGCCTGTTAAATCTATCTGCCTTTTCCCCCCGGTTCTTTTTACCCCTAGGGGCCCTACATGTTGTAAGGGTTGTTTGGTGTTTCAGTGAGAGGTCTGGAGGCTTGTATGATTGAACATTAAGCACTTATTAATAATTCATAACTGTATACATCTCCAAGGTGCAGCCCTGCATGGGTGCTGTCTCCATGCTGGCTTCTGCTGGACCTACAGTACTCAGTATACTATCAAGTGACTCTCTATATCATTCTGTGGGTGGTACTGTTTCTCCAGTCCCACATTAACTTCTGCTATGCCCAAACACTCTTATACTGCACTTCCTCCCAAGTCCTTGCCCAAATATATTTACAATGTAATCTTCTTTACTAGCCATCCCTTCTCCCCCCCATCAAGTCTCTGACTTTATAAATTCAGATGGTCTGGAGGCTTTATGATTCTTCTGGATCTTATTCTTTTCAGATTTGGATGAGTGGGCGGATCTCGTTGGTTCAGATTTGAAATCGTAGTATCATGTGTTGCCAGTGCTGTTTGCGTTCCTTCAAGTTGAATTTCTGTTTATTGACAACCCGTCTTCTTTGATTGGATACATTGGGCTTATCCCGTTCCTTCCGAAGGGAATGTTCACTCCGTTCATTGATAGTGTGGACTCGGGCTTTCTTTATCCTTTGGGCATGCCACATTATTCTTGGAAGTTTAAGTTTCAAAAATTGAACTTGTTTCACTACTTCACCCAAATATTTGTTTACTCCCTTATTTTCCAGTTATTTTTCAAGCTTATCAATCTTTTCATTCAGCTCAGCAACTACTGTGCTAAGCTCAGTTGTCTTTTTAATTTGCTCATGGGATGTGGGCATTGCTGGCGAGGCCAGCATTTGTTGCTCATCCCTAATAACCCTTGAGAAGGTGGTGGTGAGCTACCTTCTTGAATTGCTGCAGTCCATATAGTGTAGGAAAACCCACAGTGCTGTTAGGAACGGAATTCCAGGATTTTGACGCAGTGAAGGAATGGCAGTATAGTTCCATGGAAGGATGATATGTGACTTGGAGGGAATTTGCAGGTGGTGGTGTTCACATGTGTTTGCTGCCCTTGTCCTTCTAGATGGTAGTGATTGAGAGTTTGAAAGGTGCTATTGAAGGAGCCTTGGTGAATTGCTGCAGTGCATCTTGTAGATGGCACGCATTGTGGCCACTGTGTGCCGGTGGTGTATGAATGAATGTTTAAGATGGCGAATATGGTGCCAATCAAGTGGGCCGCTTTGTACTGGATGCTGTAGAGCTTCTTGAGTGTTGGAGCTGCAATCATCCAGGCAAGTGCAGAGTGTTCCATAACATTCCTGATTTGTACCTTGATAGTGGACAGGCTTTGTGGTGTCAGGAGGTGAGTTACTCATGGCAGAATTCCCAGCCTCTGACTTGCCCTTGTAGCCACAGTATTTATATGGCTTGCCCAGTTCAGTTTCTGGTCAAAGGTAACCACCATGCTGTTGATAATGGGGGATTCAGCAACATTAATGCTATTGAATGTCAAAGGGAGATGGTTAGATTCTCTTTTGTGGAGATGGTCTTTGCACTGCCCATAGATTTTGCAGTATCCAGTGCCTTTGATTGGTAAGGGGATCAAAGGTTACGGGGAGAAGGCAGGAGAATGGGGTTGAGAAACTTATCAGCCATGATTGAATGGCAGAGCAGACTCGATGGGCCGAATGGCCTAGTTTCTGCTCCTATATCTTATGGTCTTATGGCACTTGTGTGGTGCGAATGTTATGTGCCACTTATGTGCCCAAGCCTGAATATTATCTAGGTCTTGCTGCATATGGACACGGACTGCTTCCGTATCTGAGGAGTCACGGATGGTACTGAACATTATGCAATCGTCAGCAAACATCCTCTCTTCTGACCTCATGATGGAAGGAAGGTCATTGATGAATCAGCTGAAGATGGTTGGGCCTAAGACCACCCTGAGGAACTCCTGCAGTAATGTCCTGGGGCTGAGATGATTGACCTCCAGCAGCCACAACTATCTTTTTTTGTGATAGATATGACTCCAACCAGCAGAGAGTTTCCCCCTGATTCTCATTGATTCCAGTTTTCCTGGGGCTTCTTGATGCCACACTCAGTCAAATGCTGCCTTGATGTTAGGGGCAGTCATTCTCACCTTACCTCTTGAGTTCAGCTCTTTTGTCCATATTTGGACCAAGGCTGTAATGAGGTCAGGAGCCGAGCGATCCTGGTGGAACCCAAACTGAGCATCAACGAGCAGGTTATTGCTGAGTAAATGCTGCTTTACAGCACTGTTGACGACACTTTCCATTGCTTTGATAATGGCCAAGAGTAGACTGATGGAGTAAGAATTGGTTGGGTTGGTTTTGTCCTGCTTTTTGTCAACAGAACATAGCTGGGCAATTTTCTACATTGTTGGGGAGATGCCAGTGCTCTTGCTGTACCCTTGGCGAAGGGAGCAGCTAGTTCTGGGGCACAGGTCTTCAGTATTATTGCTGGAATGTTTTCAAGGCCCATAGTTTTTGCAGTATCCAGTGTCTTCAGCTGTTTCTCTATCAAGTGGATTGAATCAAATTGGCTGAAGACGACATCGATGATGCTGGGGACGTCAGCAAGAGGCTGAGATGGATCATCTATCAGCACTGCTGGCTGAAGATGGCTGCAAATGCTTCAGCCTTGTCTTTTGCACTGATGTGCTGGGCTCCTCCATCATTGAGGACAGGGTATTTGTGGAGCCTCCTTCTCCAGTGTGTTGTTTAATTGTCCAACACCATTTATGACTGCATATGGCAGGACTGCAGAGCTTAGATCTGATCCCTTAGTGTAGGATTGCTTAGCTCTGTCTATCACATACTACTTCCACTGTTTGACATGCAAAGTCTTCTGTTATAGTGTCACCAGGTTGACACCTCATTTTTCGGTAAGCCTGGTGCTGCTCCTGGCATGCCTCCTGCACTCCTCATTGAACCAGGATTGATCCGCCGGCTTGATGGTGATGGTAGAGTGGGGTATATGCTGGGCCATGAGGTTACAGATTGTGGTTGAGTACAATTCTGCTGCTGCTGATGGCCCAGAACGCCTCATGGATGCCCTCGAGTTGCTAGATTTGTTCAAAATCTATCCCATTTAGCACGGTGGTAGTGTCACAAAACACGATGTGTCACACAACTCAATGTGAAGATGGGACTTTGTCTACCCAAGGACTGTGCGGTGGTCACTCCTACTAATACTGTCATGGACAGATGCATCCTCAATAAGTAGATTGGTGAAGACAAGGTCAGGTAGGTTTTTCCCTCTTGTTGGTTCCCTCAACACTTGCCGAAGACTTGGCCTAGCAGTTATGCCCTTTAGGACTCAGTCAGTAGTGGTGCTACCGAGCCACTCCTGGTGATTGACATTGAAGTCCCCCACCTAGATTACATTTTGTGCCCTTGTGACCCTCAGTATTTCCTTCAAGTGGTGCTCAACATGGAGGAGTATTGATTCATCAGCTGAGGGGGGACAGTAGGTGGTAATCAGCAGGCAGTTTCCTTGCCCATGTTTGCCCTGATGCCATGAGACTTTGTGGGTTCAAAGTCGATGTTGAGGACTCCCAGGGCAACTCCCTCCTGACTGTATACAGCAGTGCCGCCATCTCTGGTGGGTCTGACCTGGCAGTTGAGATGGTGGTGTCTGGGACATCGTTTTTAAGCTTTGATTCCATAAGTAGGACTATGTCAGGCTGTTGCTTGATTAGTCTGTGGGACAGCTCTCTCAATTTTGGCACAAGCCTCCAGATGTTAAAAAGAAGGGCTCTGCAGGGTTGGTTATGTCATTGTCATTTCCAGTTGCCTACGTAGATGCCAGGTGGTCTGGTTTAATTCCTTTTCGACTTCCTCACAGTTCAATACAACTTGGCTTGCTAGGCCATTTCAGAGTCAACCACATTCCTGTGGATCTGGAGTCATACGTAGGTTAGACCAGGCAAGGACGGTGGATTTCTCTCCCTAAAGGACATTAGTGAATCAGATTGGTTTTTAGTGGTTATCATTAGACTGTCTTTTAATTCCAGACTTGTTAATTTAATTTAAATTCCACTAGCTGCCATGGTGGGATTTGAACCTGGGTTCCAAGAGCATTAGCCTTGGCCTCTGGATTACTAGTATAGTGACATGGATTTCAGCAAAGCCTTTGACAAGGTCCCACATGGGAGACTTATAAAGAAGACAAATGCACATTGGATACAGGGTAATTTGATAAGGTGGATTCAAAATTGGCTGAGTTATTAGGAGACAGAGGGTGATGACAGAAGGATGCTTTAGCGACTGGAAGCCAGTGTCCAGGGGCGTACCACAGGGATCTGTGCTGGGTCCCAATTATTCGTCATTTATATAAACGACATAGATGACTATGTGAGGGGGTAGGATTAGTAAGTTTGCGGATGACACAAAGATTGGCCGGGAAGTTAACAGTGAGGTTGAGTGTCTTGGGCTACAGGAAGATAGAGACGGGATGGCCAAATGGGCAGATAAGTGGCAGATGGAATTTAACCCTGAAAAGTGTGAGGTGGTACACTTTGGAAGGAATAATTTGACAAGGAAGTATTCAATGAATAGCATGACACAAATAAGTTCTGAGGAGCAAAGGGACCTTGGTGTGTGTGTCCACAGATCTCTGAAGGCGGAGGGGCACGTTAGTGGGATGGTGAAAAAGGCATATGGGACACTTGCCTTTATCAATCGAGGCAATAGATTACAAAAGTAGGGAGATCATGTTGGAGTTGTATAGAACCTTGGCGAGGCCACAGCTGGGCTATTGTGTGCAGTTCTGGTTGCCACATTATAGGAAGGATGTGATTGCCCTGGAGGGGGTGCAGAGGAGATTCACCAGGATGTTGCCTGAGATGAAACATTTAAGTTATGAAGAGAGGCTGGATAGACTTGGGTTGTTTTCGTTGGAGCAGAGAAGACTGAGGGGCGACCTGATTGAGGTGTACGAGATTATGAGGGGCATGGACAGGGTGGTTAGGGAGCAGCTGTTCCTTAGTTGAAGGGTCAGTCACGAGGGGACATAAGTTCAAGGTGAGGGGCAGAAGGTTTAGGGGGGATGTGAGGAAAAACTTTTTTACCCAGAGGGTGGTGACGGTCTGGAATGCGCTGCCTGGCAGGGTGGTGGAGGCAGGTTGCCTCACATGCTTTAAAAAGTACCTGGATGAGCACTTGGCACATCATAACATTCAAGGCTATGGGCCAAGTGCTGGTAAATGGAATTAGGTAGGTAGGTCAGGTGTTTGTCACATGTTGGTGCAGACTCGATGGGTCGAAGGGCCTCTTTTGCACTGTGTGATTCTGATTCTGTGATTCTGTGACATTACCACTATGCTACCACCTCCCCTTTTGTTTTGGGAATTAGCTGCAGAACTCCTATGTTAAGTTTAACAACTTCACCTGGGCATTCAGTTCTTTTTGGAACTTTCTTCCATGGTCACTGCTCCTTAGACTCGTTCAGTTTACTCGTTAGATCCTCAATCTGTTTCTTAGAATTTTTTCCTTCTGTTTTTAAAGTCTGCATTTGCTTTTCCATACTGCACATCTTTCATGGTCTTCAGATTGGATCGAAGTTCAAGAATTCCATTGCTCTTTTCACAATAAAGATCCAACATTTACTCAATTTTAATGTTAATTCTGCATTACTGTTCTGATTAATCAGTAATTCCTTTTCCTGTTCTAGCATCAATTTCATGCTGTTCATGTTAGCTTGAAGCTCGACATTTGAGTTTTCCTTTTGCTAATTCCTCTGTGCTATCCTTCAAGTTCACCATTTTACTTCTGCTAATTGTTTCTGAGACTCTTCACGATCCTTTGTGAGAACTTCTACTTTCTCTTCCAATTCTAGGTTCCTGATTTTCATTTCTTCACATATATCTTTGGAAATGTAATGTTTTTCTTCCAAATGTCCAAACATTTTCTTCAGCTCTTTCTTCTATCTCTAGGCTTCCTCCTAGAAATTTGAACATTCCTGAGTCGTCTCTGCCAACTAGTTCTTCAGTTCTTTCAGAGTGACATTAAATTCATTTTATTTTTCTTCATAAGAGGTATCATTGTAGAGTGTGAAGATCCTTCAGCAGATTTTTCTTTTCTTTGCAAAGTTCAATTGCTTCATCTTGAGTTTTTTTTGTAATTCAACAGAGTCTGCTTAACTTTTTACTGCTGTTCTTCCATTCTGCTGTTCAAAGCAGTTTTCATTTCATGCTCCTGGAGGGTTATGTACTCCTTTTGCATTTGATCTTGAATGACTATCTGCTGTTCTTTCAACTGTTTATTTTCTTGTTGATCACTTGCCAACTCACTCTGCAGTTCAGGGTGTTGCTTTGTTGCAACTGATACTTATAAAAAAGCTGTAGTGGAACTAATATTCACCATCTTTTTTGACTACTCATGTTCTTCCAAGGGCATTATTGATTCTTCAAAGAGTTTTTTCAAGGTGGTGACTTCTTTAAGTACCTTTTCTGCCTGCTGTTATGCCTGGCTGTATTTCTGGTTGAGTTCTTCCAGCGCAGCTTTGATATTAACATTTTTCCGTGGAATAGCTTTATTTTCTTTTTTCAGATTTTGTTTCTTTTGAGTTATGTCAGATAGCTCTCCTGCATTCACAGCCATCTGCTCAGTCTGCACTGCCACCTGCTAATGCGGTTTGGGTAATGTGTCAACATTTTCTAAAGGATTTATTTTAAGGCTTCCAGCTGGTTCTCTGCCTGTCTGCTGCCAATGCGTGATATGCATGGGTATTGTCTCCCTCGGCCTAGGCTCTCCTGTCTCCCTCGCCTTAAGTCTCCTCGCCCTGGAGTCTCCTTGTCCCTTTGGTGATCTATTGGGTGTTCTAGACTATTTTTTAAGGTGGGTGCCCTCCACAACTTTGAGTATAAAATATTTGTTGAAGGTTTTAATATTTCATCAAAGCTGGCTGAGGATTCATCAATGCCTTGCATTAGGATTACTTCATCTGCAAATGCACCAGTATGAAAACGTATTAACTTGTACTTTTTCTTGTTTCTTCCTTAATCCTGATGTACTTCTGTAATCTAAAAAATCTTTTCTCCATACCGCCCAATTTTGAGTCTGGTTTGTCCCTTGCATGAGCTTAAATTGGTCTGGTAGTTTTAATTTACTATCCATGGCTGTTTTCCATAGGGAGCAGCTTTAATTTTTTTTCTCTCTTCCAAGATGGCACTGCCGTAACTGCCCTGTCAATGCTTCTTCCCATGCACATTGCAACTTGGTGGGCTCCACAGCGTCAAACCAATCGATTCTGCAGGAAATCTTCACACAAGCTGTTTGGACCAGGTACTTAGATTTTAAGGTTACTGAGTATATTTGAAGGCTTTTTTTAGCTCTAGCTGATGTTTTAAGAATTTTTTTTCATTCATTCGCACTCTTCGGACTCATCTTCAGTGTTCCTTCAGCTGCGCTGTTTAACCATTCGGCATGCTTTAAATTCCTTTACCTTACATAGCTCACTCAGGTTCTTCTTTTCTTCTGCATAGAATGGATTATTCTTCTGCCCTTCAGCCTTCTTTTAAATTTTGTTCAGCCTTTTGTGATCTGGCTAGGCTCCTTGACTCTGCCTCTGTGATCAGTCAGGCCTGGCAATGGAACTTTTCTAGGTGATCTCCAGCTGTGTCTTCAATTTAGGAACACTTCTCACAGATCAGACTGCAGTCTCTTTACTTTTTCATGCTTTCAGGATTTCGGGGTCCATCCCTCGCTGCCACCATGTTGTAAGAGTTGTTTGGTGTCTCACTGAGAAGTCTGAAGGCTTGCATGGTTAATCATTAAGTGTTTATTAACAACTGATAATTGTACACATCTCCAAGGTACAGCCTTGCACGGGTGCTGTCTCCATGCTGGCTTCTGCTAGACTATCACTGTACTCAAGTCTACTATCATGTGACCCTCTACATCGTACTGTGGCCAGTACTGTTTCCCCAGTCCCACATTAACCCTTGCTCTGCCCAAATACCCTTATACTACACTACTGTCTTGTGTTCCCTTCTCCAGGCGTGCCATGTTCTGTTTTTCTGATGTTGGGCAATTTGCCCATGTCCATTGTCCCCTGCCTCCTGCACTGCCCCTGCCCCAGTCCAAGTTGCACTGACCATATATATGTTAGTTGTTAACCCATTTACTTTTTATATATAATCTCTACTCTAGCCAATAATTTATTTCTCCAAACATCTATCTCAATTTGTATGCAATGCAACATATTTATTTTGCTTTTTCTACATCCATGTTAAACTATAGCATTCCCAACATAAATGTCATTAATCATGATCCTGGGGTAACAAAGTTGTAAACTCCTGTTTCTGGCACTTTCTTCAGAATGAAATATTTAATAGGAATGCTCAAAAACATCATTATTAGAAGCACTTACCAATGGTAAAGCATTACTGTTGATAATGGTATTTGGTTCTAAAGCACTGTAATAAGCCAGAATTGTCAGAATGTACATGACAATCACCAAAGGCACTGCAATTGTAATGGCAAGGGGGAGATTCCTAAAGAGGAAACGTAACAATGAGATGTTTCAACAGAAAGATGGTTCACCTATCAATGTGTATACATACTTTGAATAATTTGCAGGCTCAAAACAACCCACAATATATAGTTCAAAACATCACTGTGCTCAATTGTTTTGCTAAATGTGGTGACATTGTACATATATATTGCAGTTTTGATTATCTGTAAATGGTGTTTAACACCAATCACTATAGCAAATAAGATATTTTTGTGATATCAGAGATATTTGTACAGTATATATTTCATTAGAAATGTATTTGTACAGTACTCCATTAACTATATATTGGTGGACAGCTTTGTTAAGTAAAATTGCTATATAACACTGTGCACTTTTAAAAAAAGTTAATTCAAGGTATGTGGTCATCATTGGCCAGCATTTATTGTCCATCCTTAATTACTCATGAGAAGGTGGTGGTATAATGGAGGTGATGTGGGGATCCCACCGGTTCTCCCGTCACCAGGCAAGATCTCCGTCGTCAACATTAAATTCTTACCTTGGGTCCTGATTGTTTCTGCTTACTTCTGCTTGTCAATGCCCATTTTCAAGTTCTGGCGTATGTTAATGAGATTTAGCAGAAAAGTTATGGTCCCCTGCCAGTGGGTTTAAAGATGGGGGGCCTCGTAAAACGTAGCACTTGGCCTGCCCGGCCACCCACTTGTCCTCCGCTGACCTGTCTCCTGTTTTATGGGGTGCAGTAGAGCTGTCAGATAGCTGATCTGTCCAGGGGCCTATTGAAGCCCTTGAGGCCAATTAATAGTCACTTAAGTGCCTCATCCTGCCCTGGCCACAATTTTACCCTTACCCGGGGGAGGCCCATGCCAAGCCCTGTAACTTTAGCTACATGGGCTGGTGTCGGGCAAGGTTGTTTGGGGGGGAGATCCTCCTTTGGCCCCGGTCAAATCCTCCCTTAATCCTCCCCCCCCAGCCTCTCAAAAACCAGCCCCTACTCCCTCACACCCATTCCAGGGGCCTGCCAGCCAACCCCGGACTTACTTTCAGTCCATTAGCTCCTCTGCTCCTCTTTTTAGGAACTGGCTGTAGTCCCAGCGTTGGCCTCCACTCAAACTGGCACAGCTGGGACTACAAAGCTGGTGGTTATCCAATTGGTCAACAGCTCTCCAAAGCAGCAGTTTCTCTCCAGATTGGCTGGAAGTCTCACTTAGCCAATTAATGCCCTGCTGAATGTTAAATGGCTCTGGAGCAGCTGGTATCTGTGGGGTAAGTTCCTCGCCAACTCTTCAGATGGCAGGGCTGAAAATACTGCCATCTGAAAAATCCCGTCATATATGTAAATAGACATTGGCAAAATGACCACAGAAATGTGTCTAATTTTGGGTCTAACATCCAATAGGAAATTATACCAATGGTTACTGAGTAACATTACAGAATAGGGGGTTGAGATTTGCACTAAATCGATGCGAAAGATTTTAACTCATTCAAAACCCATTCACCTGCAGAGTTAAAAGTTAGCTCAATAGATTCCATCATGATCATCTATGTGTTCAGTGTTTTGTAATGGATTTGTCTGATCTAATTGTCTTGTTTATAAAGTCGCAACAATCAATGAATACTGATCAACTCATATCTTTTAAAACTATATTTTTCTTTTAAAATATGGAAAGACATTGCTTTATCTGGACATTTGGATGTCGACCTGGAGTTTTAAAAAAAAATGGTCATAAGATCACCTTGAAACTGTAAATAAGCATGCTTTTTCCAAGAAATCACTGACCAGCTTGGCACTTGAAGGGAAAGAGCTGTTTGTTTCTTTTGAACTGCAATCACTTTAATTGATGGGGAAAAAAACTACTAAAGCCAAATGATTTACTGGAAGTCACATGGCAGAAACAAGCTTTAAGTTTTGAACCTGTTGTTTGTGAACTCTGTTTTTGAGAATAAGCTAAGGCTACGTAAAATATGCACTCCCATCCCGTTGGTAACAATAACAATGCAAAGACACAAAGTGATCAGTTACAGCAGCAAAGAAAATGTTATTGTGTTTCTTTGTTTTCAGATTGGTTTCAGAAACTAGAAGCTAGCCATTCATTATTCCAAGTCAGTGCTGTCCAATCAGTTAGCCATTAGTCAAATGTGGTGAATTGGTAATCCAGATATAGCGAATTGTATTTCTGATTTAGAATTTAAAAGTGAGTGACAAACGTGTTTCCTTCACTTCTTGAGTTACTGAATGTTGGCAGATGTGTGTGAAATAAGTATGCACTTTTGAAATACATTTATTGTGTGAGTGCATGTAAACATTTCCTACTTAAATTAGTGCATATGGCTAAAACAGTGTTGCTGTCACCATAGCTGTGGCTTGTCAGTGATTTCTACAACAGCACTTATATGGCTACTGTTAACATATCAAAACATCCA
Organism: Carcharodon carcharias; assembly: GCF_017639515.1. NCBI lineage: Eukaryota > Metazoa > Chordata > Chondrichthyes > Lamniformes > Lamnidae > Carcharodon > Carcharodon carcharias. The sequence goes on along the minus strand of NC_054473.1, from coordinate 119,243,045 downwards.
AGGCACTTCAGAAGAGCATTATCAAACTCTGACACTGAACCTCTCAAGGAGTTACTTTTTTAGTCATGGGATGTGGGCATCGCTGGCTAAGCCAGCATTTATTGCCCATCCCTATTTGCCTTTGTTCGGAGGGGATTTTAGAGTCAACTACTGTAGGCCCGGAGTCACATCTAGGCCAGACCAGGTAAAAGATTGGTGAACTAAATGGGTTTTTACCTCAATTGGTAATGGTTTTGTGGTCATCATCAGACTTTTAATAAATTCAAATTTTACCATCTGCCATGGTGGGATTACCCCAGGTCTTGGGATTACTAATCCAGTAACAATACCACTATGCTACTGCCTCCCAACAGGACCAAAAGTTTGGTCAAAGAGGTAGATTTTAAGGCATATCTTAAAGGAGCAGAGAGCAGTAGAGAGTCAGAGAGGTTGAGGTAGGGAATTCTAGAGCTTAGGACCAAGGCAATTGAATGACTGCCAATGGCGGAGGCATTAAAATCAGGGATGTGCAAGATGCCAGAATTAGAGGAGCATAACTATCTCAAAAGGTTGTGAGCCTTACTTTGCCTTTTCAAACTGTTTTGTGTGGCTGCACACATGTAGTATCTTAAAGGGGCCAACTTATGCATGGCCTGTGCGGAGACTTTTGGGAGGAAACATTGGTTGCAGTGCTGGACACAATTACAGAGATTGGGAGGTGTGAGGCCATGAACAGATTTCAGGGATGAGAGAGGTTGAAGACAAAAAGATCTGAACATTTTTTGTGGCAAGGAATTAAGTAATTATAGCACTTTTTGTGATCTGCAATGAAGTGCAAATGCTTCTAAGCCACTTCAAATGGATGGAATTATTAGACTTTAAGTGGGTAGAAACATTAGTTTTCCCTTTGATTAGTGTCAATAATGTGGACTTATGCATTTGTGTCAAACTACCAAAGTGACCTCAGCATTTCAGCATTCAATATAGCTATTACATGTAAAACAGAATGAAGTCCACATGAAAAACAAAACATAACCTTGCTGAATTATGTACATACGAAACAAAGCAAAAGACTATGGCAGTGCTTCACAAATTATTTTCCAATGTGACTCCATTTAACTCACCACCAGCTTCCCAAGGGCAATTAAGGATGGACAACATAGGCTGACATTGTCAAAAACTTGAAAATTAATGTGACCCCAGATGCCAGCATAAACAAAACAGCGATAAATCAGCATAGTAACATTTGGTATATAATAAAATTTGTGCTTTATTGATCAACATATAATGATACTTCATATAAATATTAAAATCTGTGTTTTAAAAAAGTACTTTGTAAAAATGTTATTTTATGTATTTATGTATGTTTCAGCCAAGCTCTCCATATTTTATGGTGACAGAAGACTCAATGAAGCCCCCTGCCCCTTATCCACCCATACATATTGTAATTAGCTCCTCCATCCCCACCACACACACTGCTCTTCCCAACCCACCTCCACCCACACACACATCCGCACAGCAACTCCTTCCCAAATCCCCTCCCCCTCACTCACTCATCCCCTCTTGCCCCACCCACACCCCTCACTCAACCCTTACATCCCTCCACATCTATCTGCACTCATTTATGCCTCCTCCTCTCCTCTATACCTTGTTACCTCAATTTCTCCAACTTTCCTTGACTTCGCTCCTTGTCACTGCCAATGCTGTCAGTGGGCAGCTGCGGTTCTTCCTTGGCCGGCACTTCATGGATCTGTACTGCTGGGGAAGGACAAGTCACCTCCCTGGGCCCTGGGCTGCGGGGGGGGGGGGGGGGGGGGGGGGGGGGATGGTGTGTGGAATGGGGGATGGCCCAGTGCAAGTAGGCGCTCTTCAGGCTGCACATGGGAGCAGCAGCTACTGGAGCCACAGCCTCTACATCTCCCAATCACAGAATGCGAGTCCTCGGGGCTGTAACTGGATTAATTGGAAGTCAAAGTCAGATCAGAATTGGTGGCGAATTAAAGAGAGGGAGGTTGGGAGACAGGTAGAGATTGAAAAAAAATTACAAAGGTGGAATTCATTGATTCAAAATTTGGAATTCTGCCGAACGATGGAAATTTCTCATCCCTGAGATTTGTAGACAAGGATAAGAATTTTAAAATTGAGGAGTTTCTCGACTGGGAGCCAGTACAAGTCAGCAAGCACAGGGGTGGTGGGTGAGCAGGACTTGGTGCCTATTGAGATACATGTGTAGTTTTTTTAGCACTATCAAGACTATCTATGGCCCAAGCATTCAAGGGCCCACCCCTGTGAGCATGGAGGGAGGAACTCACCAAAGATAGGGAGGCAGTCAGTGCTTGCTGGAGAGAACGTTTTGAAGAACTCCTCTACCGAAACTCTGCTTTTGACTTGAACGTCCTCAACTCCATTCCTCAATACCCCATCTGGCTCAGTCTCGGAGCTACCTCTTCCAAAATGAAGTTGAAAAAGCCATTTGACAGCTGAACAATAACAATGTCCCTGAAGCACGTGGAATCCCTGCTAAAATTCTAAAACACGGCGGAGGTACACCCCTGGCTTGGCTGCACAACCACGTCTGGGAAGAAAGCGCATGTCAGGGAATCTCAGGGATGCCGTGAATGTGACTTCATTCAAGAAGGGAGCTAAGTCCAATTGTGGTAACTACAGTCTCCCTGCTGTCTCACAAAGAAGATCACTGCAAGGTTCCTCTTCAACCACTACCTCCCAATGGTCGAGGAAATCCTTCCAGAGACACGGTGGGGTTTTCATCCACAGATATGGTCTTCAATGCACAGCAATTTCAAGAAAAATGCAGGAACAGCACCAATCCCTGTACATGGCTTTTTTTCAACCTCACAAAAGCCTCCAACTCTGTTGACTGTGAAGGGTTGTGGAGTATCCTCCTCAAATTTAGTTGCCCTCAGAAATTTATCACCATCCCCTGCCTACTCCATGATGACATGACCCTCAGCAAGGGAACCACCACAAACCCTATCTCAGTGAAAACTGGGGTCAAACAAGACTGTGTCATTGCACTAACTCTTATCCATTTTCCTCACTGCAATACTGCACCTCACCTCTAGCAAAATACCCACAGACGTGGAGCTAAGCTAGAGCGCAGATGGAAAACTCTTCAATCTACACCGCCTTCGATCCAAAACCAAAACCACTCCAACCTCAATCAAAGAGGCTCAGTGTGCAGATGTGCATGTGTGTGTTCTCATTCAGAAACTGAGCTCCAGCTCATTGTCAAATCTTTCTCCGAAGCATTTGAGAAAATAGGCCTTTCACTAACCACCCAGAAAACTAAGGTCCAACCAGGTCCAACAGCAATACATGCCCTTGATGATTAGCATCAACTGTGAGATCCTGGAAAATGCGGACTATTTTCCATATCTTGGGAGCCTCATCTCAATGAAGGCAGAGATAGATGATGAAATTCATCATGGCTTTAGATGTGTCAGTTCACCTTCGACCAACTGAGATAAAGTGTATTTGAGGACCAGGAATACTATAGAGTATTTGAGGTCTCAAACCTAAGACTAAGATCATGGTTTATTGGGCAACAGTGATCTCCCCTTTGTAGGTTTGGACAACCTATAGCAGGTACCTCAAAGCAAAGGAGAAGTACCACCAGGGTGCCTTCGCAAGATCCCCCAAATCTGGTGCAAGAAAGGCAGTCCAACAGCAGTGTCTTCTCTCAGGCCAACTTGAACAACGTGGAGGCGCTAATCATTCCAAACCTGCTCTGCTGGACAGGACATGTCATTCATATGCACCAGACTCCCTTTATTCTACTCTGAACTTGGTTGTGGCAGAAAACTCCCAGGAGGACAGCGGAAATGCTTTCAGTATGACTTCAAAACGTCAAATGTACCCACCAACTCATGGGAGACGCTGGCTCATGACTGGCCGAATGGAGAAGACTCATTCGGGAGGGCACCGAGCGCATCAAGAGACTTTGTTGAGAATGTGCAGTGGTGCAGTCGAGGGGTTGGAGAGAATGCACAAACCTCCAAACAACCCATCTACCCAACCCTTCAAGTGCCACATGTGGCAGAGTCTGCAGATTGCGCCTTGGTCTGTGAAATAGCTGACAAGTCCATCAAGCTAGAGTTGAAGCAAGTCAGCTTCGATCCTGACGGACTGCCTTAGAGGATGAAGAAAAATGAGCACCAGTTTATGTAGAATGGAAAATGGGAAGCCAGTCAGGAGACTACTGGAATAGTCAAGTGTAAAAATAACGAAGGATTGGATGAGGGTTTCAGCAGATGGGGTGAGGCAGGAATGAAGTCAGGCAATGTTACAGAGATGGAAGTTGTTACTTTGGTGATGAAGTAGATTATATAGTTGTGGGCTCATTGTGGGGTCAAAAACAACACCAAACTACTGGGCAATATTATTTCAGATCATTGCTTCCCAAACTATTTTCTAGTGTGACCCTTTTTTAACAATTGAAAATTAATGTGACCCCAGATGCCAGGAAAAAGCAGCATACTGATGTTTGGTATATAATTATTAAAGCTTGCATATAATAGATCAACATGTAATAATACAATTTATAAGTATGAAAATCTGTGTTTTAAGGTACTTAGTAAAAATGTTATTTTATTCACTCATGTAGGTTTCAACCATGCTCTCCATATTCCCTGATGACAGAAGACTCAGTGAAGCCCCTTTCCCCTCCACCTACCAACACATTGTAATCACCCATCTCCTCCACAACACGCACACATGCACATCTTTCCAACCCCTCCCTACACCCACCAACCAGCTCCTCTTTCCAAACTCTCTTTCCCCACTCATTCAACAGCCGCTCTTCCCAACCCCTTTCCCCGACTAACAGCAGCCCCTATTACCAAATCCCCTCTCCCATTCATTCAGTAGCTGTTTTTCTCAACCCCTTACCCCTACTCACTCACTCAGCAGCCCCTCTTCCCAACCTCCTCTACCCAACATAGTTACACACATGCACCTGCACCTCTCTTACCTTCCCCCCTTTGGGTCTAGTTGCCAGTGTCTGTGAAGCAGAGTCACTTGCCTGTGGTAAAGAACCTGTACAACATGGCACAGGAACAGAAACAGCAAAGTTTGAAGCCGCCATTTGCCCTCCTGTCTCAGCCGTATAACCTCCCGGATTGTCTTGCACACTGGACACAGTCAGTTTCTGCTGGCCTCTATCTGTGTCAAGAAAGCACACAAACATCCCAGGTCCGCTCAGCATTCACCACTAAAAGTGTTTTATAAAGCTAGAGAGTACTTTGGATTTGCTGTCTGCCCCGTGCGGGCAATGTCCTCTCCAGAGTTGCCATTGCTGCTCAGAAGAGGAGGAGTTTGCGACCCCGAATGTAACCTCTGTGACCCCATGGATGTTGTGACCCATAGGTGGAGAGTAACTTTCGCAGTGGGGTGAAGTAGATAATAATGAATTGGGAGCCTGTTTTATGATTTTTTTTTTTCTGCTTAATTTTGTTTTCCATGAACTTCAACAGCAAAGTGGTAAATGAACTATTTTGGTTGGTGGAGGTTGAGGAAGAAATATGCGCAAGATTTTTGGGGAACTTTCTACTTTTGTTTGGATAATGCCATATATTCTTTAATGTTCACTAGAATAGAACCATTGAAATTCATTAAGGAGCTTTAGTTCCACCTGAAAAACAACACCACTATAAATGCAGCAGCTCCTCGGTATTGCAGTGGTGTGTCAGCCTAGATTAAGAGGGAGGATGTTAGAGAAGACATGGTAGGTGAATGTGAAGTAAGAGTTCCACTTTGAATTAAAAACTCCATTTAGTGGGAAAAATATAACTCTTTCAGGGGCCATCAGGGTGGGCCAACGGTGGGCTGCGTTTCCTGCCATCGGACATTGGGAACCTCATTGTAGTACATCTGCATATTATTATAAGGCCAGACGGCCGGAATCATCCCCCATGCTGGATCATCCGTCCATGTTGACGGGAAAACAAGTATTTCACAACAGCATAAGTAATTGTGGGTGGGGGGACAAAATGGCAAGACAGCCAAAAATCGATTTCATGTCATCGTGAAACCAGTTTGCGATCGTCTGCTCCATCTGTCAATGGTTTCCAGCTACCGCACTCTGGGAACCTAATTTCAATACTTAAGCGTCTCATTATAAGCCCTGCTTGCCGGAATCATCCTACCCACACTGGATCATTCGGGCATGGTGTGTTTCACAATTGTACGTAAGTGATATGCGCCTAGGGTGCTGCACTTCGCTTGGGCCTTGGAGGTTTGTTTGCCTACCTTGCATCTGGCAGCACTCACAATCATCAGCGCCAGGGTTCGCAGGCAGCACCACATCACTTTTAGATGGCTCATGGGCAGGTCTCTGCCTACCAGACCAGTGTAAGGCAGAAGTGGCTTTTCAACAGCTACAGGGCTAGGGCTTGCTTGGGGAAGGGGGAGAAGTGGCCTCAGGCAAGGAAAGAGGCTGCAGGGTGAGGGTTGTACTGGGGAAGAGGGGTATCCCAAGATGTGTCTGGGGCATAAAAACAAAAAATGCTGGAAAAACTCAGCAGGTCTGCCAGCATCTGCCAGAGAGAAACAAAGCTAAGGTTTCAAGTCTGTATGACGCTTCTTCAGAGCGTACGGACTTAAAATGTTAATTACCCATGCTTGCTGGCATTGGGTATGTTTGGCGGCATGAGCAGACAAAATGGCGAGAAGGCCAAAAATTGGTTTCACGACACCGCAAAACCAGTTTGCGATTGTCTGCTCAGCCCGCCAATGGTGGGCTGCGTTTCCTGCCATCGGACATTGGGAACCTCATTGTAGTACATCTGCATATTATTATAAGGCCAGACGGCCGGAATCATCCCCCCTGCTGGATCATCCGTCCATGTTGACGGGAAAACAAGTATTTCACACCAGCATAAATAAAACGTGCACTTGGCGGCCTGCACATTGAGGGGAACTCGGAACTGAGTGCACAGTAACATTGTGCAGTGCTCGCGAGGGTTGCCTACTGGACTTCAAGGTTAAGATGACTTGGGGGCGGTGGGGGCCAAGGGCTGCCCTGTGGTTGAGGTGACTTGTGGGGGTTGGGGAGGCAAGGGCTACCCTGCAATTGAAGGTGGTGTACAAGCACGTGCGGAGTGAAGGGAGGGAAGTGGCCACATATCAGGGAAACCTTGTATAAACCATTCTTTTACAGCTGACACAGTTCAGAGGCAGCCACATTGACATACGTGGAGTTGGGCCCCTAGCTTATCTGCCCACTGAAGCAACGCAGAGGCATGAAAGTGCCACCAAGTGCTCCAGGGCTTTTCATCCCCTGGGCACAGACTGCAAACTAATGAGCGTTATACAGGAGAACAGTTGGACGACTGGGCATGTTGTACAATCTCCTTGGTAAAGATGGCCATGGAGCAGTCACTGGTGGAGGTGCTCACAGACCCTTGCAATGTCATTATCCCAGTTTGGACCAGTCTCCCCCTTGGTTCAAGCTGACAGCAAAGCCTTGCAGTGTAGGTTAGGAGAATTCGTGCACCTTAGCTGAGAGCACAGCATGCAGTCCAGTGGGCAAAGCTGCTGTCAATCGGTCAGGTGGAATGGGTTGGAGGAGTGTGGGGTCTTGGGCAGCCATGCAGTGCACTAAACTCTGGCCATCCAGGTGGTGGCCAGCACTCTCCAGGGTGCATTAAGGGACCTTCAGACTTAATTATGAGAGGTTCTTAGAACACCCAAGCTAACCCCTGCATCTCTATTTCATCCTGCAGGAGGAGCACATAAGGAGCATGGAACCTGGGAACTAGCTGTATGCCTCGTGGTGTACAGAATGAAAATGACTGAGAAGAGAGCAACGGAAGTGCCTGGCTGTGCAGAGGGAGAACCAGCACCCTCAGGAAGAAGGGGCAGTTGGGGGTCCTGCACACGCTGCTGAAGAGCCACAGCGAGCCGTCGCTGGTCGGCATCTAGGTAGACCCAGGGTCTATTGGCGCCGCATTTAATTCCTGCAAATAACCAAGAACCAGTGTCACCGAAGACTGCGTATGTCTAGGGAACTGGTCAGTCACATCATCTTCCAGCTGCTGCAGGATGTGATGCCATGGGGACACGGAGGGCATCCACTGCCTGCCGTCATGCAAGTGACAGCGGCACTCAATTTTTACACCAGTGGCTTCTTTCAGGGCTTCACAGGTGACCTCTGTGGGATATCGCAAGCCTCCGCCCACAAATGCATCCATGAGGTCACAGATGCCTTCTTTGCAAGGGCACACAACTTTGTGCATTTTGCCTGGGAAAGCCAGGATGCAAGAGTGATTGGATTTGCCTAGATCTCTGGTTTCTCACGGGTGCAGGGTGCCATCGGCTGCACTCACGTGGCGCTCAGATCTCCATCGCAACAAGTGGACAACTATGTTGACAACAAGGGCTTCCATTTGTTGAATTTGCAGCTGGTATGCGACTGCCACAAACGCATCTTGCAGGTCAGCACATGGTTTCCAGGGAGTGTCCATAACTCCTATATTCTCAGTTGGTTACTGATCCCTGACATCTTCCAGGGTCTACAGAGGTTGAAGGGATGGATCCTCGGGGACAAGAGCTACCCGCAAAGGGCATGGCTGATGACACCAGTGTGGCATCCTCAGACTGCAGTAAAGTGAAGGTATGACGAGGCTTGTGCTGCAGCTCGCAACTTGGTAGAGCAAACCATTAGGATGCTGAAAATGAAGTTCTGGTGCCTGGACCAATCTAGTGGAGTCCTGCAATATAGTCCACAGAGGGTGTCACACATTGTTGTTGCTTGCTGCGCCCTTTGCAACCTGATGCTGCAACAGGGAGAGGAGCTGGCTGAGGAAATGGAGGAGCTGCATGTCTCCTCCGATGAGGACAATGTCGATGAGGGTAAGGAGGTCCTCGAAAGTGACGATGACGGCAATGAGGCCCTCGCACTGGTCAGATGAGGAGGCGTGCTCGGGAGGCCCTCATAGCTGCTAGATTTATGGAGGATGATGACGACATGCAGTGAGGAGACACCATAGATCCTCACATTGCATCTATGAACATTTGACTCCAGTCTAGCTTATAGCAACGCGCATATCCTCTGTGATAACGCTCCTGTCATGGAGACGTAGTGGAGGCCCTAATAGTCGCTCAATTGCAGGAGGATGATGACGACGACATGCAGCGAGGACACTCCATAGTCACAAAGCCTCACATAGATGCACTAATGGTGCTATTAGGAAGGAGTTCCAGGATTTTGATCCAATGACAGTGAAAGAACAGCAATATAGTTCCAAGTCAGAATGGTCTGTGACTTGAAGGGAAACTTGCAGGCAGTGGTGTTCCAATGCTGCCCTTGTCCTTCTAGGTGGTAGAAATTGTGGGTTTGGAAGGTGCTGTCGAAGGAGTCTTGATGAATTGCTGCTGTACATCTTGTATATGGTATTCACTGATGCCACTGTATATTAGCAGTGGAGGGAGTGAATGTTTAAGGTGGTGGAAGGAGTACCGATTCTGTGGGTTGCTTTGTCCTGGATGGCGTCAATTTTCTTGAATGTTTTTGGAGCTGCAGTTATACAGTATTCCATCGCACCTTTGACATGTGCCTTGTAGATAGTGGACAGGTTTGGGGAGGCAGGGGTGACTTATATGCCACAGAATTCCCAGCCTCTGACAGGCTTCTGTGGCCACAGTTTCTGGTCATTGGTAGTACACAGAATATTGATGGTGGGGTATTCAGCAATAGAAATGTTATTGAATGTCAAGGGGAGATGGTTAGATTCTCTCTTGTTGGAGATAGTTATTGCCTGGCACTTGTGTAGCATGCATGTTACTTGCCAATTATCAGTCCAAGACTAAATATTGTCCAGGTCTTGCTGCATGCGGATACAAACTGTTTCAGTATTTGAGAAGTTGTGAATGGTAGTGAACATCCCCACTTCTGGCCTAATGTTGATGAAACAGCGGGAGATGGCTGGGCCAAGGACATTGCCCTGAGGAAATCCTGCAACAATATCTTGGGGCTGTAATGATTGGCCTCCAACAATCACAGCCATTTTCCTTTATACTATGTATGGCTACAACCAGTGAAGAGTTTTCCACTTAATGGAATTGACCTCAATTTTGCTCAGGCTCCTTGATGCAACTCTGTCCAACACTACCTTGACATTAAGGGCAGCTACTCTCAACTTACCTTTGGAATTCTGCTCTTTTGTCCATGTTTGGACCAAGGCTGTATTGTGGTCTGAAGCCAAGTGGCCCTGGCAGAACTCAAACTTAGCATCAGTAAGTAGGTTATGATTGAATAAATGCCACTTGATAGCACTGTCGATGACACCTTCCATCACTTTGTCAATGATTGAGAGTAGATTGATAGGGTAGGAACTGGCTGGATTCATTTGTCTTGATTTTTGTGGAAAGCATATTCACGGGCAATTTTCCACATTGTTGCGTGGATGCCAGTGTTGCAGCTGTACTAAAACAGCTTGGCTAAGAGCATGGCTAGGTCTGGAGCACCAGTCTCCAGTACTAAGCTGAGATATTTTCAAGTCCCATAGCCTTTGCTGTATCTGATCGTCATCTTCTTGAGTTCTCTGCCCAAAGGCAGATCCGACCCACACCGCCATGACCTCCATCACCAGTAGGACAACAAGGTAGGTCCTGAATCCACCCAAGCTCGAACGGGGATCAAGCCCTGTACTGTTGGCACCAATCTGATCCAGACAGGCCGTCCAGCCAACTGGCCCTTCAAGGAGCCCAAGTTGCTGTGGCAACAAACACTTTACATGCATGTTGTAGTCTGGAGCTATGGAGAGTGATAGTAGAGCCTCCACTTTATTTTCATCACATGTTATGACATGGCAGTAGATGTGTGCCAGGTGCACCAAATCCACAAAGGAAACTTGGTCATGCTATTGCAACGGTTTTGCAATTTGTATTTATTAGGAGATGTGTACACTGAATTTAGAAGTAAATAGTCCACCAAGACCTTTAGTGATTTTAAAAATTAAGTTAAAATATTTATTAACAAAATGAAAGATTTCAAGCACATACATAAGACTATAATTACTTAATACTATATCAACTCCTAAAATTCCTAATTTTAACCTGACTCCTAGTTACACAGCCCCTCTAAGGCAACCGTCCAAAAACAGATTTTAGGTTTAAGACTAAAACCAGCAGGTTAACACAATACCCGCTTGACAGTGGAATTCCAAATGGCTTTCTGCAACTTCAATTACTGGACATAAAAGTCATATGTACAAATGGATGGAGGGTGTTTCATACACTCCTGTTAGATCTTACATAGCCCTCACCTCATCATAGCCTTTCATTCTTCTTTATATATGTTTCTCTTTCTTTAATATGTAAATTCTATTGTTGCATATGTCTTTGGAACGGTACCTTTCCCATAATATGAAAACTTGCATGTTGCCAATATTGTCAGTAACCTTTGGGAAAAATAAACACACTCCTTAGCCTTGCTTATCTGGCTAGCTGTAAACAGACTAACATCTTTTTTGAAATCCAAACAATCCCTTCAATTATCTAAAAATGCAAATTCCCTTCACACCTTACATGCTAAACCATGTTCATTCATTAGCATCTCAAACATATTTCTAATCCTAACTTCTTTTGATAATTCCAAGCTTGCAGCCTACCTGAGTTCAAATGTAATTAAATCACACAGACAGAACCAACTATACTCACCCCCATAAACCTACTTTACAATAAACCAGAAAAATATTGTGAAAATTATTATACTTTTGTAAAACCTCCATCCTTATGGAAAAACGAACCATCATAATTTAAAAAGACGGCTTCATTTTCTCAACCCATCTTACACTACTTACTATACTTAACTATATATACGAACTATTACATTACCAGGTGCAAGCATTAACATACCTAATCAATACTTTATGTTATGGGATAGTCATATTTGTTGTTCAGTGGAAGTATTGTAGGAAAAGGTGGTAATTGGGGTTAATGGAGATGCTAAACCTATTCCATTGTGGAAGGTAAATTTAAAGAGTAAGTGGAAAATAGGTGAGGTGATTGTTGGAGTAGTGGAAAAATTGCCCATTGCAGGGGTTCAATTTATTTTAGGTAATGATATTGCTGGGTCACAGATCTGGGTGATGCTTACGGTAGCTGAACATCCCCACTTCTGCAAGAGTTCACCAAGGTTCCTTTGACAGCAGCTTCCAAACCCACGACCACTACCATCTAGAAGGACAAGGGCAGCAGATAGATGGGAACCATCTAGAAGTTCCCCTCCAAGCCACACACCATCCTGACTTGGAAATATATCACTGTTCCTTCACTGTCACTGGACAAAATCCTGGAACTCCCTTCCTAACAGCACTGCGGGTGTACCTATACCACATGCACTGCAGCGGTTCAAGAAGGCAGTTCACGACCACCTTTTTAAAGACAACTAGGGATAGGCAATGAATGCGGGCCCAGCCAGCAAAGCCCACATCCCACGAATGAATAAAAAAAAGCCTGTGGAAGTGCATTCAACAGAGGTGTTGCAGAAAGATCATCCTGGATTGTTTCCAGATTGTGTAGTAATGAGATCACAGACTCTCAGATTGAAACAGGGAGAGAAGGAAGTTAAAAGTCAGGGGAAAGGCACTGAAGTTCAATAAGCTGATACTATCTATGATAAGACTGTTCAGGGAGAGGGAATGGAGGAGAATGAAGCTGAAGTGTTTAGCTCAAGAAAGTTGGTGGAGTTACAACAAAAGGATCCATGAATAAAGCAGTTATATCAGACAGCTTACTCAGAAACAGAGGTAGAATGTAATCCAGATGTTATTACCTTAAAGTTAATGTGTTAATGAGGAAGTGGAGGCCAAATCAAGTTTCAGCAGGTGAAAAATAGGTGTAAGTGCATCAGATTGTCATACCGCCTGGATACAGAAATGAGACATTAAGAATAGCTCATGAAATTCCAATAGGGGGACATTTAAGAATTAGGAAGACTTGGGCAGAAATACAAAGACATTTCTATTAGACAGAATTGCATAAAGATGTAGTCAAATTCTGTAGAACATGTCACACATGTCAGGTGACAGGGAAATCACAAGCAGTGATTAAACCGGCACTTTTAATTCCAATTCAGCCATTTGAGGAACCTTTTACTAAGGTCCTGATTGATTGTGTAGGACCCCTCTCTAAGACTAAAAGTGGAAATCACTACTTGGTGACAATAATGGATGTGTCTGCAAGATTTTGGGAAGTGATACCTTTGCGAAATATTACAGCAAAGTAAACTGTGGAAGAGTTGACTACATTTGTTACAAGATATGGTTTGCCAAAAGAAATGCAATCAGATCAGAGTTCAAATTTCATGTTACAGCTGTTTGAAGAAGGAATGAACAAATTGGGGATAAAACAGTTTAAGTCAACAGCTTACCATCTTGAATCACAAGATGCTTTGGAAAGACGGCATTAAACTTTAAAAAAACATGATCAGGGCACATGTCATGTCAGGTCAAGACTATCCACAGGATTGGGATAGCAGAATTCTAATCTTGTTATTTTCTATTAGGGATGCTCTTAATGCATCAACCGGATTTAGTCCTTTTGAATTAGTCTATGGTCATGAGGTAAGGGAACCACTGAAATTGATCCATGGGCCTAAATGTTCCATTCAGCGGGCAGGCGGAGTTGAAGCTATCATGGGCCGCGCTGCCATTTTGCGTGGGTGGGCCAAGTAAGGCCCGCCCAGCGCGTTTCCCACTCCTGTGGAGAGGACTTTTAAAATTTCAGTGGGCATGTACAGACTGCTGGGTCCAATGGGGACCCAGCAGTCTGTATAAAAAAAGGATAGGCAGCCTCCTTTAGGCTGTTCGCCATGGCCTGCCATAAGTGGCACCGCAGGGGATTTGCACAACAGACCGATATAGAGGGAAGGCCAGAGGAGGAAGGCAGGCTGCAGGGTATGGGCCAGGAGCAGGGCAGCTTGCAGGGTAGGCCAGCTGGGGGGCCAATGTGCTCCTCGCTTTTCTGATGACTGCCTTGATGCCCTTGTCGAGGAGGTGGCAGCATGGGTATGGCATGAGGTCCTGTTTCCCCAGGATAGGGGGAGGAGGGTCCCCCACATGATGAAGCGTGCCTGGGAGGAGGTGGCGGAGGTGGTGAGTTCCCAGGATGTAGTGCGCTGAACCTGGATCCAGTGTCGCAAGCGGTTCAACGATTTGTTAAGCTCTGGAAGGGTGAGTACCATGTTGGCCTTGGGCATTTAACCCAGCAGGTAGCCTTAGCCTTTGAGGCCCCCCCCCCACCTCCATGTCTTAGTGTCGTGACTGCATTGACTCATGTTGGGCATTTGTCACACGCTGGGTGGTCAAGCAGATAGTCACCATGCTTACATCAGCCTTGGTGATTAATGAGAAGATGGGTTCTCCCCGCACCATGTCGCACTTGAGTAGTCTGGGGGCAACCTGCAGGAGATGCAGCTAGGCGCATACTCATAACTCCAGCACATGTCTTATTCGCAGTGATGAGATGGTGGAAGGGGAGCCTCAAGGTGTCGTGACCAAAAGCCATCTGGTGGCCTCAGTGCAGCACTTAGTTGCGCGTCCTTGCCATGGGAGCTAAGACCCGTGTGTTTTTGAAAGTGATGGACGCCGAATGTGTCCAAGGTGGCCTTTGGTGGGGGTGGGGGGGGTTTGGGAGCAGCCGTACTATATTTTGGTGACCGATCACCAGTAGCATGGACAGGAGGCACTGGAGGCCTCAGATGGGTCACTGTGGTTGGGGATGCGGCCTGAGTGTGCAGAGTACATGAGCAATCAGCCCCAATAAATGGTGTTCTCTGTTCTGTAGGAGAAAAATGTGCACAATGTGCACGAACATTTGCACACTGGAGGTGGCCAGGCCCAGCTTGTCATCCTGAGCCATTTCGAACAGCAGGCTCTGGAGTTAGAAACCCACGATGCAACCAGGTCGACAGGTGTTGGTGAGGCTGGGGTGGAGCAGCCAGTTATTTGAGGCCCACAGTCCCATCCACTCTGTCTTCCCACCATCCAAAGCACTGATGATTGTTACAATCATTTATGCAGCAATACTGCTCATTCACACATTGATAGAGTCAGACGTGTGGGTCATACACAAAGGTCCCTTGGCCCTTTGAGGATGCGCGTCTCTAGCACCTCCCAAAGTCGCCTTATCCCATTTCTGACCACTATCCCCATGGCCTTACATGCCATGGCATCGCTACTGCACATCCAAGTACTTATTACATCTTAGAAGGGTTTGTGCCTCCACCATCCTTTCAGCCAGTGTGTGCCTCATTACTCTGTCCAAACGTTCATCACATCACCTGTCAACCTCATGTCCCTTACTTTAAATAAATGCCATCAGGTTAGTCATCCCTCCGCCAAGGGGAAATGTTGCTTTCTGCCCACCCAATCTATGCCCCTCATAATGGTATGAAGCTCAATAATGTGACCTGTCAATCTCCTGTGCTCCACGGCAAATGTCACCATGAATGCTATGTTTCCTCATAACTCCAACTCTCCAGGCCAGCATGTATCCTGGTCAGGAACCTCTGCACTCTCTCCACGCCAATCCCATACCTCCGATGAAGCGCAGTTCACAACTGAACGCAGAAGTGTAGCTGTGGCCTTGACACGTTTTCTGCACTTGCAACATGACCTCCCTGTTCCTACATTCTATTTCTCGGCTAATAAGGGCAAGTATGGCTTTTACCTTGTTAAACGCCTTATGTTCTTGTTCCGCTACCTTATCGGGCCTGTGGTCCCTGTAATCTCCTTACTTTCCACAGTCCTACCATTTCTCCTATATTCCCATACCTTGTTTGTCCTGCCCAAGTACATAACCTCACATTTATCCACATAACATTCCATGTTGAATTCCTTAGGCCATCTGACCAGCCCGTCTGTATCTGCCTGTAATGTTTGGGCCTCCTCCTGACTATTTGCCACCCTACCAATGTTCATCTCTTTAGGTTCTTGAAGGTTAAGTGCATTATGAGCCTGGGGGGGGAAAGAGATGAATTGTGTTACTGAGTGAACACTAACTGATCCACTGTCCTTGTTGTTAATTTCAGCATCATCAGAGCATGGTCGCCATGAGGAAGTGCAGATGCCCCCTCTCACACCTGAGTGGCCTGAATTGTCAGCAAAAACAGAATTACCTGGAAAAACTCAGCAGGTCTGGCAGCATCGGCGGAGAAGAAAAAAGTTGACGTTTCGAGTCCTCATGACTCTTCAACAGAATTCTGTTGAAGGGTCATGAGGACTCGAAACGTCAACTCTTTTCTTCTCTGCCATGCTGCCAGACCTGCTGAGTTTTTCCAGGTAATTCTGTTTTTGTTTTGGATTTCCAGCATCCGCAGTTTTTTGTTTTTATGGCCTGAATTGTCACCTGCATCACAATATTTCAGCGAGGCAGGCACCAGCGCAGTGACTACCGCATCGATGGGAATTGTAACATCGGCTAGTGTCCCGGGGCACAGTGGAGAGGGCACTTCACAATCGCTGGAGGAGATGGCAGAGACAGAGAGTGCCAATGGCGCCAGCAGCCAGAGGACTGCAAGGGACCAGGCACATGCTGAGTCGGGCCGTGATGATGTGCCTCTGGAGTCATCCACCACGCAGCAGCTGCAGGAAAAGTGGCCAGGTGTGCGGGAGCATCTGCGAGTGTTGCATGAGAGTGTGCTTCACTTGGTCTCCATGATGGAGGAATCCAGGCGGTGCGTCAGTGATGGCATGAACCTCAAGTCAGAGCATCAGGCTTCCTCTATGGAGAGATTGGCGACTCTCATAGAGAGGGGCTTCCAGCAGAATAACCAGCTTCTGCTGGGGATATGTTCGGACCTGCAAGCCCTCAGAGCGCTACTAGCCACAAGTGGTCATTGGCAATGTGGGAGATGGTCTGGGCACCAAGTGTTCCAGCTTGGTGCCCATCCATCTACAGTGAAGCAGGGAGGTCCAAAGCGACCTCACATCGGCGCAGCAGCTGCCTGTCGTCTCTGTGGGCTCCTCTCAGGGTGCTCCGGATGAGGGTAGCAGTTCCTCCACCCCTCTGCCAGTGAACATTGCATCCGTTGAGGCTGCGACAGCTGGGGAGGTACCAGCTCCGGAACTGGCCACTCCCTCCCAGGCAAGGTCAGCACAGGCTCCATGGGCCAGAGAACATCCGCCTAGGTCATCAAAGCCAACAGGACAGCAGAGTCAGCAGGCTGTCTCACAAGCCACTCCGAGCGATGGGGTGGTACCCAGACGTAGCACCTGCAAACGTAAGCATAAGGCACATTAGGCACGCCACGGGTTTCTCACTGGTGCTTTTGTATTGACCCTAGATTAGGGAATTTATATTTTTTAACGTTGTAACAATGTTTTGATTTGATTTTGTTGCACCATGTGATGGATGAAAATAAAATCCACATGTGTTACCATGGCTGAGGGTGGCTCCTTTGTGCTGCATTTGTATGTTTCACAGACACATCATGAGTGTTTGAGTGGACATTGAGGTTTATATACTAAGCCCTTAGTTGCTGCTGATAAAGTGGAAGATGTAGCGCTGAAGTGCTGCATATGGATGTGCCAGGCAATGCTGCTCCTGCAGACCCATTTGTGTGGAGCTAGCTGAAGGTTCGTTGGATTAAAGCCTCTTGGATGTCCTTGCCTCCTTGGTGTAGCTGCGGGTTGGCATGCAGCCTCTCATCATTGCTCTGTGCTTCCTCAACCTCCGAACCACTGCTGGAGTCATCGTGTGCAGCCACTGCCACTGCATCAAGGTCTTCATCATCCACTGCATCCCCCTTTCCAGCGCAAGATTGTGCAGAGCGCAGCATGCTACCACTATCACAGAGACATGATCTGGGGGGTACTGGAGTGCGCCCCCTGAGTGGTCCAGGCATGGGAAGTGCATCTTGAGAAGATCGATGACTCTCTCCACCACAGCCTTTGTGGAGTCGTGGCTCCTATTGTAGCACTGCTCAGCTTCTGTTCTTGGATAATGGAGAGGCGTCGTGAGCCACCTTCTGAGGGGATAGCCCTTGTCACCCACCAGCCATCCATCCAGCCGAGCTGGAGCACTGAACAGCCCCAGCAACTGGGAGTGTCTGAGGATGTAGGCGTTGTGGAAGATGCCTGGTTACCTTGCACAGACTTGTAGAATCAGCATCCTGTGATCACACACTATCTGCACATTCATGAAGTGGAAGCCTTCCTGTTGATAAAGACACCTGTTGGCGCCTTGATGGCCACATGTGTGCAGTCTATTGCACCCTGGACATGTAGGAAGACAGCAATGCCTGCGAAGCCTCTGGCTCGGTGGGCCTGATTTGCCTGGTCACAGTGGAAGCGGATGAAGGTCAATGCACGCCTGAACAGAGCGTCTATGACCTGCTTGACACAAGTGTGGACAGCTGAATGGGAGACACCGCATAGATCACCCACTGAGCCCTGGAAGGAACCAGAGGCATAGAAGTTGAGGGCAACTGTGACCTTCAGAGCCGCTGGCATGGGGTGTCTGCCCACACAGTTAGGAGAGATCTCAGGGCCAATCATCTGACAGGTGTAGCTGACTGTCTCCCTTGACAGTTGGAGCCTCCTTCAGCACTGCACCTCAGTCATATTGAGGTAGCTGCTTCTCCGCCTGTATACCCTGGCAGCAGGATAGTGGCGTCTTCTGTGGCCCCTTCCACCTTGGACTACCTCATGGCCCTGCACCCTTTGTGCCTGCGCCTGTCCTCCCAAAGGTGGTGCCCCTGGAGGCTGATTGTCCACTCCTGGCCTCCTCCTTATTTTAGCCCTCCCTTCCTTCTCAGAGGAGCTGCCTCCAGTGGAGATGTCAGAACCCATAGCCAGGCTAAATGAAGGCCTCCGGAAAGCTGCCTTCAGTAATAAAGATTACTGACTGTGGAGTGCTGAGCTGAAGGTTCAAAGTACAGAGAAAGCTGCTGGAATTCGTTCCGAACTGCTACAGATCACACAGGCAAGTTTAAAACACTTTCTGCAATAAATACTTCATAGAACACATTGACAACTCCACTGCGCCCTCATATCCCACCCGTGGATGAGTTTTGTTAAAAAGTCACTTACCCGCCTGCCCGTTGCACCCGTGCACCGAGCTGAAGATTGCACGGGCGCCTTAAATTTGGTGTCGATTGCCAAGTTGCCTTAATTAATGGTGGGTGCGTGTTACACTTCATCGTGTGCTTGCCCAGCTAAATATCGCGATGGCGCACAGTGATATCGGGACGCTCGCCAAACGTCACCGTGCACTATTTTACGCGCTGACGTGAGGGGCCAACCCCGCATGTCACCCTGAAAATTCTGACCAGGAGAAACTGGTGGACCAAAATTTGGAAACTACTCTCTTGAATTATGTGACAAACTTCAAAGAAAGATTGAACAGAGCATGTGAGTTAGCTGGGGAACATTTAGAGGTATCACAGCAGGTCATGGAAGTTAAGGCAGATAGGAGCTCATAGTTTTGTAGCTGGGAGAAAAGTGTTAGTTTTGTTACCGGTACTAGGTGAATCATTAAAGGCAAGGTTTAGTGGACCTTACAGAATTGAAAAGAAACTGAGTGAAGTAAATTATTTAATGAATACTCCACAGAGAAGAAAGAAGCAGAAGGTGTGACATGTAAATATGCTTAAAAATACTTTGATGGGGAAAAAGACCAAAAAGACGTAATAGTGGTGGTAGATAGATATAGAAATGATAGATTCTGAAATTGATTTTCCTCTAATCAAATTGGATAATGAGGGGGTACTTAAAAATTTTAATGTAATATTGAGTTACATTCCAGACAAATGTCAAAGTAACTTGGAGAAGTTACTGCAATCACACAAAGCTATTTGTGGGAATAAGCTAGGGAGGACAAGTTTAGCTGCACATGATGTCGATGTTGGTAACTCATTTTCAATAAGGCAACACCCTTATAAATTAAGTCCAGCAAAGTTTTCACAAGTAGGGAAACAAATTGAATTCATGCTTCAAAATTACATCATTGAATCTAGTTGCAGTAACTGGAATTTGCCTGTTGTGATGGTACCAAAATCAGATGAAACACAAAGACTGTGTGTGGATTATCGAAAGGTGAATGTAGTGACAAAAGCGGATTCTTATCCTATACCACGGTTGGAAGTTTGCACAGAGAAAGTGGGACAATCAAAATTTATCACGAAGATTGACTTGCTGAGAGGATATTGGCAAGTACTGTTACCGGAGAGAGCAAAGGAGGTATCGGCCTTTGTGACGCCAGATGGACTATACCAGTTTAAAGTTATGCCATTTGGTATGACAAATACACCAGCAACATCTCAAAGACTGACAAACAAAGTAATAGCAGGGCTGAGTAATTGTGCTGTTAATAGTGACGACTTGATAGTTTTCAGTCAAATGGTGCATTTACAACATCTGGAAGAACTGTTTAATCAACTGCAAGAAGCTAATTAGATGGTGAACTTGGTTAAGAGTGAGTTTGCAAAAGCACAAGCTACATATCTAGACCCTACCATTGGACATGGTAAAGTGGCTCAGAGAGATTTGAAAGTCACAGCCATCATTGATTTCCCTGTGCCTATAACAGAATGAGAAGTTTTGAGATTTCTGGGCATGAGTGGGTTTTACTGTAAGTGTGTACTGAATTTTAGCAGTGCGGTTGCCCCATTTACTGAACTATTGAAAAAGAACAAGAAGTTTTAATGGACACAGGAATGTCGGAAGACATTTGACAGTTTAAAATAGTATTGACTACACCACCAATTTTGATAATACCTAAATATGCCAAGACATTTCAGCTTTCCTCGTCCAGCCACATGTATAATCTGTAAATTAAATTGTTGCAATAATAAATTCCACCTGAACAGCCTTGCATTTCAGACTAGAAATTTGTCCAGAAGTTTTAAAGGATTGTGGCCTGTAATAAACAATTGTTTCTGATGAAGTTTGCAACGTAAACCTCCAAATGCTGCAATGCTAACACCAGACTCAAAGTCTTCATTTCAATCGTTGAATATCTTCTCTGTTGTACATTCAGCTTTCGTGAAAAATATTGGTTTCTCAATTCCAGTTTCATCATCTTGCAACAGTACAGCACCAATGTCTACATCGCTTGCATAAAAGGCCAACTTAAATTGTTTGGTATAATTAGGTACTGCCAAAACGGGTGGTGTAGTCAATATTGTCAAACGCCTTCTGACATTCCTCTGTCCATTGAAACTTCTGGTTCTTTTTTTAATAGTTTGGTCAATGGAGCAACCATACTGCTAAAATTTTGTACAAACTTCCGGTAAAGCCTACTCATGCCCAGAAATCTCAAAACTTCTTGTTTTGTTGTAGGGAAATCTACGATGGCTTTGACTTTCACATTTCTCTGAGCCATCTTACCATGTCCAATGGTAGGGCCTAGATATGCAACTTGCACTTTTGCAAACTCACTCTTAGCCAAGTTCACCATTAAATTAGCTTCTTGCAGTTGATTAAACAGTTATTCCAGATGTTGTAACTGCTCCTCCCATGTTTGGCTAAAAAAATCAAGTCGTCAATGTAAACAGCACAATTACTCAACCCTGCAATTACTTTGTCAGTCTTTGAAATGTTGCTGGTGCATTTTTCATACCAAATGACATAACTTTAAACTGATAATAATCCAGCTGGCATCACAAAAGCTGATATATTCTTTGCTCTCTCTGACAATGGTACTTGCTAATATCCTCTCAGCAAGTCAATCTTTGTGATAAACTTTGATTGTCCCACTTTCTCAATGCAATCTTCTAACCGCAGTAAAGGATAAGAATCCGTGTTTGTTGCTGCATTCACCTTTCGATAATCCACACACAGGGTGGAATTTTCCGTGCCCGCTGGCTTCAGACATGACCAGTGGCCTCAGCAGACAATATGGCGCAATTAGTTTTACAACGCCAGGAAACTAGTTCGCGATCGCCTGCTCAGTCTGCCAATGACAGGCCACATTTCCCGCCATCTGAAATTGGGGAAACTCATTATAATACATCAGCATATCATTATCAGTCCCCCCATCGCCCGCTGAATCGTCCATCCATATTGGTGGGAAAGCATGCTGAAGTGTTTCACAGCAGCCTATAAAAGGCATGTACTTGGCGGTCACACTTTGAGGTGAGGTACACAGTAATGTTGTTCAGCGCTCACCAGGGTCACCTGTTGGACTTCAAGCTTCAGGGGCAGGGGCAGGGGCAGGGGCAGGGGCGAGGGGTGGTCAGGGTTAAGGGCAGCCCTGCCATTGAATATAGCACACAAGCATTTGGGGTGGGGGGGGTAGGGTGGCTAGGGAAATGGCCACGCATTAGGGAAACCTGTATACAGTGACCATTCCTCTGCAACTGAGACAATTCAGACGCAGCCACATTGATATGACTGGGGTCGGGCTCTTGGCTTATTTGCCCACTCAAGAAATGCAGAGGCATCAAAGTGCCACCAAGTGCTCCAGAACTTTGCCCCTGGCACAGATCGCCAATTCATGTGCATTTTAGTGCACTGCAGAACAGTTGGACAACCGCACACGTTGTACAATCTCCTCATTAGAGCTGGCCATGCAGTAGTCACTGCTGGAGGTGCTCATAGCCTCTTGCAATGTCAGCATCCAGTTTGGACCAGCCTCCCCCATGGTTCAAGCTAACAGGGCAGCCAAGCAGTGCACTAATCTCTGGCCATCCAAGTGGTGGCCAGCACTCTCCAGGAGGCGTTAAGGGGCTGTGTCACACTTAGTCAGGACAGGTTCTTAGTACACCCATGCTAATCATGTGTGTCTCTCTTTCATCCTGTAGGAAAAGTACATTAGGATCATGGAGCCTAGTGAACTAGCTGTATGCATGTTGGCCTACAGAGCGTGAAGACGATGGAGGAGAGAGTGACTGAGGCTCCTGGCTGTGCAGTGGCAGGAGTAGCAACCTCAGGAAGAAGGGGAGGCTGGCGCTCCCGCACATGCCGCTGAAGAGCCACAGTGAGCCATTGCAGGCTGGCGCCAAGCGACACTCAAGGCTTATAGATACTGCCTTTCATTCTTGCAGATGACCGCTGCACAAGTCTAGGGAACTGGTTGGTCACATCTGCCAGCTACTGCAGGATTTGGCGCCTTGGGGACATGGAGGGCATCCACTGCCAGTGGCCATGGAAGTGACCACGGCGCTCAATTTCTACTCCAGTGGCTCCTTTCAGGGCTCCACAGGTGACCTCTGTGAGATCTCACAAGACTCCACCCACAAATGCCTCCATAAGGTCACAGGTGCCATCTGTGCAAAGGCACAACTTTGTGCATTGCACCTGGGACCAGGACAGCCAGGATGCAAGAGTGATTGAATTCACCCAGGCCTGGAGTTTTCCACAGCTGCAGGGTGTGATTGACTGCACTCCTGTGGCGCTCAGATTGCTGTCGCAACACATGGTGGACTATATCAACTGCAAGGGGTTCCATTTGCTGAATGTGCAGCTGGTATGTGACCACCAGAAATGCATCCTGTAGGTGTGCACACAGGTTTCTAGGGAGTGTGCACAATGCCTACATCCTCAGTTGGTCACAGAGCCCTGAAGTTTTCCAGGGTCCACAGAAGCTGCAGGGATGGTTCCTCGGGGACAAGGGCTACCCACAGAGTCCGTGGCTGATGGCACCCATGCGGCTGCCTCAGACAGTAGTGGAGTAATGGTATAATGAGGCTCATGCTGCAGCTCGCAACTTGGTGGAGCAGACCATGGAGCAGATGAGGTTCCAGTGCCTGGACCAGTCTAGTGGAGCCCTGAAATACAGTTCGCAGAGGGTGTCACACATTGTTCTCATCTGCTGTGCCCTTTACAACCTGGCGCTCCAATGGGGAGACAAGCTGGCTGAGGAGGAGATGGGGGAGCTGCACATCTCCTCCAATGAGGAGGACACCAATGGGGATAAGGATGAGGAGATCTTCGGAGGCTACGATGATAGGGATGAGGCCCTCACACTGGCTAGACGAGGCAGGTGCGCTTGGTAGGCCCTCATAGCTGCTTTGTGGAGGATAATGACAAAATGCAGTAAGGTGACCCCACAGATCTTCACATCGCATCTGTGAATGCTTGACTCCAGTCTGCATATGGCAGCGTGAATATCCTCTGTAAGAATGCTCCTGTCATGGAGATGCAGTGGAGGCCCTAATAATCGCTTAGTTGCAGGAGGATGATGACAACATGCAGCAAGGACTCTCCATAAATCTTCATATAGCCTCTAAGAATGTCTGACTCCTGTGTGGCCGAGGGCAGATTTCCTTGCGCTCTGTGACCAGGGTCATATCATAAAGATGCAGCCATGACCTTTTACCAGGACCTGATCGAAGTCTGAAACATAGTCGCCTCGCAACAGTGCTCTCCCCTGTCAGTAGTTGCGGCTATTGTCAGAGAGTCGCTGCTCAGGAATTTCAGTGGCTGTTGGAGAGGAGGGCTGTGGCTGCCGGGGTGACCAGGATCGGGGACGGGCTGGGTGGCGGAGGATGCTTCCACAGGAGTTGGCACGTTGTGCGTCTATGGACATCTGGCTCACAGCCAATACCATTCAAGACCTTAGGATTGTCGTGCTCGGCCCCGACATTATACTGGGCCTCGAGGTGGCACAGGTGCGCAGAGGTCTTCCGTCTGAGCGTTCCCCTGTTCAGACGGAATTCCACATTGACCCCAAGCCCCGAACCCTCCCTTGGGAGCCGGTGCCCTGCAACATGAGCTGATTCACGGAAATGCCCTCTGTGCCCTTTAGCACGGCGAGGAGGGGTTTCCTACACAGGCTGCTGTTGCATACCCTTCACTTCCTTGCCCTGGCGTGCCTTGTTGCCTTCTGGCAGCGGAGGTCCCCGTTGGGGTCCCTCTACTGAGGTGTCCTCCCGCTTTCCATCGGTGACCTGGGGTGGAGGGTGTTGCATGCAGCAGTCCCAAATAATCGTAGGATGTGTCGGTTCACGGACTCCCAAGATACCTGCCCTTTGTGCGGTCTTGTGGAGTCCGTGGACCACGTTTATATAGGGTGTTGAAGGCTGCACTCCCTTTTCAGTTATTTAAAAAACCTTTTATCAATGTTTTGTTTGCACTTCAGCCCCACGCTCCTGATCTACGGGCACCCGGTGTGGAGGGGGGCCGGGAGGGAGGAGGACCTCCTTGTGAACCTGCTCCTGGGCTTTGCCAAGTCGGTGATTAAGGCAGCGGGCGATCGAGGGGATCATCCGACCTGACTGTCTAGCCCTCTTCTGTGGCTACGTTCACGGCCAGGTGTCCCTGGAGAGGGAGCACGTGGTGTCTGCCGGCACCGTAGAGGCCTTCCATGCCCGGTGGGCACCGTGGGGATTGAGGTGCTTTATCGACCCTCTTAACCACATTTTGGTTTGATGTCTGTAAGTTTTCTTTAAACTTTGTCTTTGGTTTTTCAGCTATCCTAATTTAGGGGCTGTGTTTACTTTATCCCTCATTTTGTTCATTTAGTTTAATTGTTTGACTCCAAAAGAGTTAATTCTCCTTAACTTTCCTAAATCTGCCACTATGTCTTGTTGCTCCCCAGACATCTACAGCAGAGGTGGAGGCAGCCTGCTAATTGCTACACCCAGTCTGTGATGACCTTCACAGGCGTCCTCTGGAGGGCTGAGACTTAGAGAGGGCCCTGGCCTGCTTTCAGGGTCCTGCTGTGCGGCAGTGGCACCCTCCTCGGCCTGTGGTGTTGGGGCTGCTGAGGGCACAGGAAGAGGGGAGTCGGATAGGCCAGATACATTCAGAGTTACCTGGATGGATGGGCCCACACTGTGCACCTGCTGATCCTCCTCCCTATGGTGCTCGGGGGACCAGGCTGACTCCTTGAGGAGCAGGTCTAGCTGGAGTGAAATTGAACTGCCTGGCACCCCTCTCATGTACAAACTGTTGGAGGCCAACTATAGTATCAGCAATGGAGTTGAACTTGTGCAGCCGGGTAGCAACACAGTTCTGGACCAAGGTCTCCTTGGCAGCTGCCATCCTTCCAGTGTTGACTTTGGGCATTGGCATGCTGGCACTATCACCTCAGAGTGCAGGTGGACGGACTCCTCCGTTGTGCCTTGCAATCTGAGGAGCTTCTTCACACACTCCTGTTTGATCTTACATAGCCCTCACCTCACATAGCCTTTTATTCTCCTTTATATATGTTTCTCTTTCTTTAATATGTAAATTCTGTTGTTCCATGTCTTTGAAACGGTACCTTTCCCATAATATGAAAACTTTCATGTTGCCAGTATTGTCACTAACCTTTGGGAAAAATAAACACACTCCTTTGCCTTGCTTTATCTCGCTAGTTGTAAACAGACTAACATCCCCTTGAAATCCAAACAATTCCATTACATATCTAAAAGTGCAAATTCCCTTCACACCTTACATGTTAAGTTAGCATTTATGTTTACTCATTAACATTTTAAATACATTTCTACACCTGGCTTCTTTTGATAATTTCAAGCTTGCATTCCACCTCAGTCCAAATGTAATTAAATCACACAGACAGAACCAACTATACTCACCCATAAACCTACATTACAATAAACCAGAAAAATATTATGAAAATTATTATACTTTCATAACACATGGCTGACTAAGAATCTCTTGGACTATTACTACCTGCTGTTGGCGTATGTTGAAAGGATTTACAAGGTGAAGCTCAACCTGTTTGACCACATTGTGAACATACCTTCCTTGGCCATCAAGTCCTGGAGTGGAACATGAAACCTGAGCTTCTAGCTCAGAGTAGGGACACTACCACCACTCCACAGGACCTCTTCTTGTATCCAGTGCCTTCAGTCATTTCTTGAAGTCATGTGGAGTCAATCTAATTGACTTAAGACTACCATCAATGGTGATGGGGACCTCAGGAGACCAAGAGGGATCATTTACTTGGTATTTCTGGCTGAAGATGGTTGCTTCAGTCTTGTCTTTTGCATTGATGTGCTGGGCTCCCCATGGAAGATTGAATGCTTTGGAGCTGCTTCTTCTGTTTTTTTTTAATTGTCCAGCACCATTCACGACTGGATATGGCAAGACTTCAGAGCATTGATATGATCCATTGGTTCTGGGATTGCTGAACTCTGTTTATACACCTACTAGAAAATTCTGAATTCATTCTGCACTAAACAGTATTCATTTGCACTTGTTTGTGATGATCTATATTCCAAAGAGATCATTCAGTCATTATTTGACATCTAATAGTGATCAAATGAAATCACTGATCCAAAATGAAATCTCACAGTGCTCAAACCACATCAATTGTTAACATTTATTTGCCATCAAAGTGGTTAAAAGTATTCAGCTGACATCATTGATGGTCAAATGTCATGGAAATGAAGCAGAAACAACATCATCAGCATCAAAGTGCTCAGCAGAAGGTATTCAACTGACACAGTGATCAAGGAGCTCTTGTAAAGTTTTAGACATCAAATTTTTCAAAGTCATGGCTGATGCAGTGTATGCATGCAGTGTGCAGTATTTCACAGCATTCCATTTATCTGTGCTCCAACAGATTACTAGGATTGCTGATGCACTACTCCAAAGGAATGGCAGTGGCTACATGGAACACAAGCCTGCTGTGCTCTCTCAGGCCAATTCATGATTCTGTACTTTCCACTCCACCACTGCCCTTGCTTTTGCCTGCTGGTCCAGACAGTTGATGCCATGTGAGATGATGCAGTCTGAGGCTAGAACCCTAGGTCTAGTGCTGCTGTAGATCATTTTGAAAGGTCACCTGCAGTCTCCACTCAAAATTAGCAGCTCTCCACCAACCATCCTGCAGCCAATGGATAATACTATGTAGCAGCATTAGGACAGACAAAGGCACATAAAAAACAGGCATGAAAGAAATGAACAAGGGTAATTACTTTAATTGGTATGCAACTATGGTTTAATTCATAAACTTATTTTGGAATGTGTATATTATTTTGGCTTTTTGCATTGTAGCCAGAAAAACAATATGATGATCAGTGTCAGAGCAAAGGTAAAGAACAAGGGACTGTTAGTGAATGGGAAACTGGGGTTTGCACTCTTCTTCATGTAGTTAGTTCATGTATATCCCAAGCAGAAAATGGCTAAGTTGCAGCCTCTTACTCTTCCTCCTCCGCCAGCTCCTCCTCCCTCTTCCAGCAGCTAGTCTGCTCTACTTGACTTCTGCTCATTTTCCAAGTCAAGCTCAATTCCAAGAGGAAAGCCTACTAGTGTACAGTAAGTCCCTGCTTAACGGTGACTTACTTAACGTTACACTTTAATGTCAATAATAAAGCAGTGTCAATATATCCATTTAATGTTGTCAGTTTCACTTTAACATAATTAGCCGCAGACTTCCTCTTCTATGACCTGTCTGCTCACGTCTTTTTCCATTGTGCTTCTGCCCTCAGTCCCACTTCCTCCTGCTCTCACCCTTGCCACTGAGGCCTTGCCTCTCTCGCCCTTGCTGACTATCACCACCCCCACCTTTGTCTCGCCCGGCCTCTGTCCTTACCTGAGATCTTGGAGTCCGTTCTTCAGTGGCTCCCAATTTCTGGCTCTGCTTCTGTCTCTTGTTCTGAACTTTCATTGAAGTCTTGTGCACCATCTATTGGCAGATATTGGTCAGTGCAGGTGGTTAAGGACTTTAGCTGCTACCTTCACCAACCAACATCTATCACTAGATGGAAAACAAAAACAGAATTACCTGGAAAAACTCAGCAGGTCTGGCAGCATCGGCGGAGAAGAAAAGAGTTGACGTTTTGAGTCCTCATGACCCTTCAACAGAACTTGAGTTCGAGTCCAAGAAAGAGTTGAAATATAAGCTGGTTTAAGGTGTGTGTGTGGGGGGTGGAGAGAGAGAGAGAGAGAGAGAGGTGGAGGGGGGGTAGGGACAATCAAGCAGTGATAGAAGCAGATCATCAAAAGATGTCAACAACAATAGAAAAAAAGAACACATAGGTGTTAAAGTTGGTGATATTATCTAAACGAATGTGCTAATTAAGAATGGATGGTAGGGCACTCAAGGTATAGCTCTAGTGGGGGTGGGGAGATTTTACAATATTTAAAAATAATGGAAATAGGTGGGAAAAGAAAAATCTATATAATTTATTGGAAAAAAAAGGAAGGGGGAAACAGAAAGGGGGTGGGGATGGGGGAGGGAGCTCACGACCTAAAGTTGTTGAATTCAATATTCAGTCCGGAAGGCTGTAAAGTGTTTTCCCACCTATTTCCATTATTTTTAAATATTGTAAAATCTTTTATGCTCTCCCCACCCCCACTAGAGCCCTACCATCCATTCTTAATTAGCACATTCGTTTAGATAATATCACCAACTTTAACACCTATGTGTTCTTTTGTTCTATTGTTGTTGACATCTTTTGATGATCTGCTTCTATCACTGCTTGATTGTCCCTACCCCCCCTCCACTTCTCTCTCTCTCTCTCTGCCCCCCACACACACACCTTAAACCAGCTTATATTTCAACTCTTTCTTGGCCTCGAACTCAAGTTCTGTTGAAGGGTCATGAGGACTCAAAACGTCAACTCTTTTCTTCTCCGCCGATGCTGCCGGACCTGCTGAGTTTTTCCAGGTAATTCTGTTTTTGTTTTGGATTTCTAGCATCCGCAGTTTTTTTGTTTTTATCACTAGATGGAGCCTGGCCAACCTACTACTGAACTAAGGTGACTACTATAATTCTTATTAAAGAATTTAATTGCATTGTATACTGTATTACTTTTTTGTATCTTTGTGATGTAATTTTACAAGTTATTTCACCTAGGAATGCACAGCGCTGCACATGTATGGTACAGTACTTCAGCTTGTACATTGGTTTTTCTTTGATTCCTAGTGAACCTATGATTCACTTAAAGTCACAATTTTCAGAAACGCAATCACAACTTTAAGTGAGGAGTTACTGCACCGATATCTAGCAGCATCTTTGTGTAGAAGCCTTGAAAATCAGCAAAAGCTACTTCAGCACCTGCCACACCATTCCCTAGAGAGTTCTGGAACTTGAAACAATTATAAAACATATCAAGAATGTGTAAAATTGTAGCACAGCCAGAATAAATCTAGCAGCAACTAACCTGTAAGTAGTTATAGTCCCTTTTATAGCGCTGGTGGGGATCCTTCATGCTGCTTAACATATGTGTTTAGCTGTGCAAGGTTAAGAAAGGGCATTAACTGGAATGCAAAGTTCCGAAATGGCAATGCTGGCATTAAACCAGCATTGCACATTGACTGATGTCATGATCTACCTGCTCTGTATACTTCCAGCAGATATTAAATGCACATAGGCTAACTCCATTACCAAATGCAGCCCAGTGCTTCAGATCAGAAGTGTGTGTATGTACCACACAGAAGACTTTTTGGAAGTCAAAGGGCACTCAATATCCAAAAATCAGCTGCTGCTGAGCCTAATTTCGTCTCCCCTGTGTTTCAAATCTTAAGACCTGCAACAGAGACAGGTTTCTGTAATATTAGTTACCAAGTGGCATATGTTGGTTCGGACAATTATCTGAGCTAGAGTTATGGCTGCCTCTGTGTTGCCCAAGACATGTCTCTGTTTATTTCATAAATCTACACCAACAATTTTATGTCATTGGTTTAATATCGCAATATTTTGATCAGATAGGTCCATGTCAAGTCAAAAACTAGCCAAGTTGACATTTGGGGGAATAACTTTTCTCTCATTGGTCAACTTCATGATTGAGTTTTTCCAGGCTTTTTTGGGGCTTTCGTGGATTAATTCGCCTATCATCCCCGTGTGTTTTGAACCCTGCTTTCCCTGAGATTCGAAACCCTCTGGGATCATTAGCAGCTCAATTAGGCTCAGTAGCAGCTGATTTTTAGATATTGAGTTCCCTTTGACTTCCAAAAAGGCTTCTGTGTGGCACATACGACAGAAAAACACAGTTCTTTTTTTTATGAATGTCAGCTTATTCAGGGTATTAATGATGTCTTTTCTCAGTTCTTTCTACACACACATTATTGCCAGGCTTGTGCCTATGTGACTCTATTGTTAGAAAGTATGTAAAATTATCTGTAACAATCTACCTTTCATTTTCCTTCCACTTCTGAAAGGAAACAGAACAAGGTGATAGTAACTCCTGTGATTAATCGAGCTAAGAAATGCTTCTTCTGTTAATATACCCATAGATATTAAGAATCTTTTTAGGTAGGAGATTCTTATGGGTATTTTCAGTTTTAAGTCTGAGTGAAAACTGTCCTGCATTACTTATACTTGATTTAAATCATTTGTTAAGTGTATTGCTAATTTTGTAATTTACTGTCTCTCATTTCTTTTTCTTTGTGATGGTATCCAGTTTATATTAGTTTAAAGTCCCATAATTTCCAAGGAGTGAACTAAATGTTTGTGCATGCGTGCGCGACAGTTATTTTGAAAAAACCTTTGTGGCTAACTTATGCTCGATATTTTCTTGTGCCAATTTAAATATTGTGGTATCTAGGAACTTAATGCTCTCCTTGTGTGTTGCGGCTTTAAGTTTAATGGAGGGGCGATGATTATTGAGGATATTGATTAATTCTTCTAATTCTGCCTCTGTTTGAGTCCAAATATCCCACATGTCATCCAAATATTTGTATTAACACATAGGGGGCCTGGGATACTTTTAAAATATATTCTCTTCCTTCTTGGTCATGAATACGTATATTGGGGCAAGTTTTTTAAGGCAAGTTGTGCCTTTGAACAAAGAGCAAAGAACAAAGAAAAGTACAGCACAGGAACAGGCCCTTTAGCCCTCCAAGCCTGCACCGATCATATTGCCCGTCAACGAAAACATTTTGCACTTCTGGGGTCCGTATCCTTCTATTCCCATCCTATTCATGTATTTGTCAAGCTGCCTCTTAAACACCACTATCGTACTTGCTTCAACCACCTCCTCTGGCAGCGAATTCCAGACACTCACTACCCTCTGCGTAAAAAACTTGCCCTGCACATCTCCTCTATAGTTTTCTCCTCTCACCTTAAATCTATGTCCCTAGTAATTAACTCTTCCGCCCTGGGAAAAAGCTTCCGACTATCTACTCTGTCCATGCCACTCATAATTTTGTAAACTTCTATCAAGTTGCCCCTCAATCTCAGTCACTCTAGTGAGAACAATCCGAATTTCTCCAACCTCTCCTCATAGTTATTAACCTCTAGACCAAGCAGCATTTTGGTAAACCTCCTCTGCACCCTCTCCAATGCCTCCATATCCTTTTGGTAATATGGTGACCAGAATTGCACGCAATATTCCAAGTGTGGCCTAACTAAGGTTCTATACAGCTGCAGCATGACTTCCCAGCTTTTATACTCAATACCCTCCCAATGAAGGCAAGCATGCCATATGCCTTCCTGACTACTTATCCACCTGCGTTGCCACTTTCAGTGACCTGTGGACCTGTACACCCAGATCCCTCTGCCCGTTGATGCACTTAAGGGTTCTGCCATTTACTGTGTAATTCCTGCCTGTATTGGACCTTCCAAAATGCATTACCCCGCATTTGTCTGGATTAAACTCCATCTGCCATTTCTCCGCCCAAGTCTCTAACCGATCTATATCCCGTTCTATCCTTTGACAATCCTCTTCACTATCTGCAACTCCTCCAACCTTGGTGTCATCTGCAAACTTACTAATTAACCCAGTTACATTTTCCTCCAAATCATTTATGTATACCACAAAGGTCCCAGCACTGATCCCCGTGGAACTCTGCCTCTCACTAATATGCCCATTTGCTTCCAAATGGTAGTAAATCCTGTCACGAAGAATCTTCTCCAATAATTTCCCTACCACTGACGTAAGGCTCACCAGCCTGTAATTTCCTGGATTATCCCTGCTACCCTTCTTAAACAATGGAACAACATTGGCCATTCTCCAGTCCTCTGGGACCTCACCCGTAGCCAGTGAGGACACAAAGATTTCTGTCAAGGCCCCAGCAATCTCCTCCCTTGCCTCCCTCAGTACTCTGGGGTAGATCCCATCTGGCCCTGGGAACTTATCCACCTTAATATTTTTCAAGACGCCTAACACCTCCTCTGTTCTGATCTCAACATGATCCAGGCTTTCTACACACTCTTCCCTAGACAAATCAATTGCTAAGTCCTTCTTGAAGATAAAATTCATTATTGAATTTTATTTTCATAATTTCAATTAAACATAAGTATAGTAACTGGATCATAGCTTCAGCTGGTCTTACAGGCTGGGAAATTTCTTAAAGATATTATAGACAGCCGACATGCCTCAAGTCTGTTTCTGTATATGTGTACAGATTTTTAATATCCTTTTAAAAAGTAATGCATTGGGAGGTACGGTTATTACGTTAACCATCTATATATTGTACTATGTGTCTTTAATGCTTCTGTGCTAAGGGGTTCCAATCAATGGCTCATTAAAGCACAGATGATCACGTGAGGAAGTGTATTAGCTTGGAAAAAATCACTAAAATGTGAAGGATATGTGAATTAAACCATTCATTATCTGATAGTTAGCTTGGTGCTGCAGAATTAATTTCTGTGTATTCTACTTGTTCCATAGTTGGATCTTTGGAAGTCAGAATCTGATGTGTTTGTCAGCATTCACTTTAAATAGAAGTATTGAGCGTAAAGAAAATTGAAATTTTCAGAACTAAACCAAAGAATATTGGAGGGTGCAAATTGCTTGCAATTAATTTTTAAAAGGGACTGTAGCTGTGAGACTCATTCCCAATAAGTTAACTGTGCCAAGTAGATAGAATTTTTTCTAGTGAAAAGTCATATAGACTCAAAATGTTAACTCTGTCTTTCTCTCCGCAGATGCTGTCAAACCTGCTGAGTTTTTCCAGCATTTTTTGTTTTTGTTTCAGACTTCTAGCATCAGCAGTATTTTGCCTTAATTTTAGATAGAATTTCTGTTTGGCAAATGGAGTATGGGAAATTTATTTGTAATAAATTAACAAAAACATCTTATGTACAGATTCCAAGTTTAACAATTTTACATATCTTAAAAATATATATTATACACAGTCTTTGGTATTTGTGCTACTTTACCCATCTTAAGAAGGAAAGCCTAAAAAATTCAACACAAATACAGAAGGTAAGGTTACTACATGACTGCATTACCTAATAAAGGAGTCAGTAAGAATGAATAAAGGAGTGTCCATTACACCTACTTAGTTATGCCTGAAAATTTATGAAAAAAATGGATGCTTTGCTTTTTAAAAAACTGAAATTTAAACGGACAAATTACCTTAATAGAAAGTGGAGTCCAGGGGGTTAGGTGACCTTCCCCCTTGTCTGAAAATATATATGAAACTGGCCAAGGCTGAAAGTAGTCTGCTGGCCTGGAAAGAACATTGAAAGGTAAACAACCTTTTTTGGGGCATTCCATTGAAGAGACATTAGAATGCAAAAGATCTCTCTTGTGGAGTTAGGAGTGATGATTGTCTAAATGTCTACAGAGGCTGAGGTATAATGGCCACTCAGACTTAGTGTTTGCAAATTGAAATTTCACAAAACCGTGTGAAGAAAAACCATTCAATCACAGTGAGATGCAAATGGCCAAGATTCAAACCTGTTATGAAGCTCTGCCCCTTTATTTTTGAAAATATGACTTTTCAACTTTCATGGAATGAGACAAACTGCCTAAAAATGCAAGGCCACCTTCCAAGGTGAAGGTGAAAAAACTGAAAGAAGATACCATCGGGAATGTAAGGACAGAGACATTTCCTATAATTCAAGGCTCCATTGGAACTCATCACTATCTAAGGAAGAGACATTAAAATGCGAAGTGCTGGATATTGAAACACTGGTGCCAGAGACAAACCCACCCAAATCCTCTTGTAAATACACAATGGGTGAAGTATAATAACCTAGGCTGCAGATACTACAGAGAGATTGTAAGAAAGCGTTCAGCAGAGGAAACAAGCTGAGAGCTGATGTCTCTCCCCCTCCCTCTTTTGGAACAAGTGTGTTAACCAGTTTGGAAGACAGATTTACTAGAAATCTACCTCCGAACTGAGAACTTGTAATAATTGCAACATCATCTACAACTGACCGCATCCACAAAACCAACTAATCCAAATTGGCTGCAAAGTTTAACAATCTAAGTGTCAAGGACAAACAAAGGACATTAAATGTATATTCTTTTATCTTTTCTTTATTGGACTTTAACTATCCTCATTTCTGATACCTGTGCGTTTGAGAGACTTCGCGTTTTTTTTTCCCTCAGGTTTAGTGGTTAGTAAATTTGCTCTTTCCTTAACTCAAGAAAACTTTGTTTGATTGGCTCCTTATTACTCACCGCACAAATAGTTAAATATGTTTGGATTTGGAAAAGGCATACCCTCGTGAAAAAGAAACTTTAACCTTTGTTATGACCAAGGAGTTTGAATAAAGGGGAGCCAGTTCACTCCTCCTTACCTGATCATACAGACTCCATTGTGTGTCCATGCTAATGTCGTCAGGAACCATTTATGTGGACAATGGGAACATAGATAGTGGTCACGTGACAGAAACTAGCTTAAGGTAAGAAACACCTTATTAATTTACATCTTGAGCAGCCCATGGAAGTCATTCTGAGAGATAGAGACCGCAGAGGGAAGAAAGGGCCCTTTCTAGCATCCTCTTACAGGCATAGAAAGTGGGGTTTGTTTTTCTACTGAATTGCAGAACCTACTGTTGCCAGAAGTAAGCCACTGTGAATTCCAACCTCCATTATTTTTAGGAAACCAAGAAGTAATCATCAGGTCTGCAATGTTTCCAGCTACCATCTCAAAAAGTAAAAGTGACTTTTGGACTCTTTACAAATTAATTAGCATGCACTTAGATTTTCTAATCAATCATCTTTTCTTGTGTGTATGTGTCTTGTGTGAATGAATGAGTAGGTGCTGTTGTGTTTAAAGTTCAAGTGTTGCATTCAAAGGGTTAAAACACTTCATCTTTAAAACAGATCTGGTTGCGGTTAGTCGAGAGGTAGAAAAAAGGGGAACCATCCTATCATCTCTCCTTGTCCATACCGCCCCTGAAAACCAAAACATAGACCCTGAAAATCAAAAGCAGCCCTCGAGAAAATCTCAAGAATTCTCAAAAATTATTTTGACCCCTGCCAGGGAGAAATCATCCTGTACACTTGGATAATGTGCTTATCATTGCAGTTCTATAAGACAAATACAGATAACATATAATAAGTGTAGACCTACCTTTCACAGTCATGAATCTCTTCTGTTACATAGTTAAGTGTATCCCAACCTGAATAGGAGAACATCACAAAATATAGTGCAAGGGATAGCTTTTCAGGATCCAATGTAGAGTCATGAAATGCAAATCTGAGTTCAGAATATTCTGCTGCAAAAAAGGAACAAGCAATGATTGTGGGAGAGTTTCTCACACTACTTTTAATACAGCAAGGGAGACTACAGAACAGTCACTTCAGTAACTATTTTTTATAACATCTAATAATTTTCTATATGCAAATATTGACCTGGACCAGCCACATAAATACTGAGGCTATAAGGCAAGTTAGAGGCCAGGTATTCTGTGGTGAGTGAATCACCTCCTGACACCTCAAAACTGTTCCACCATCTAAAATGTGCAAGTCAGGATGATGGAATACTCCCTATTTGCCTGGATGACTGCAGCTCCAGTAATACTAAAGAAACCTGACACCATCTAGGGCACCCACTATTCTTTGCGTGAATTTTATTATTATTACTATTCAACTCTGTTCCTCTGTTTGTCTTTACCCAAATCGCTACATTGCTCTATTGCCTTGACCTTTCTCTTTAGATTTTAAAATTTCTCTTCACCTGACCTCTTCCCTCATCTCTTAGTTTAAAGTCCTATCCACAGCTCTAATTAAATGATTCGCCAAGATGCTGATCCTAGCCGGTTTAAGTGGAGCACATCCCAACGGAAAAGCTCCCTCTTTTGTCAATACTGGCTTGATTTGGCTCCCTATCCACCACCTTAAACATTCAATCCTTCCACTGCATGTGCAATGTAGCTGCAGTAGGTACCATCTCTAAGAAGCACTACAGCAACTCACCAAGGGTTCTTCAAAAGCACTTCCCAAAGCAGCAACCTCTACCACCTGGAAAAACAAGGGCAGAAGACACATGGGAACATCACCACCTCCAAGTTTCCCTTTAAGTTGCATACTATCCTGACTTGGAAATATATCGCTGTTCGTGTTTTGATATAGTGGAACTCCCTACCTAACAACATTGTGGGACTGCACCACATGGACTGCACTGGTTCAAGAAAATGGCTTACCACATTCTTCTCAAGGGTAATAACATATGAGCAATAAATGCTGGTCTTGCCAACATCCTGTGAAAGAATAAAAAAACTCATTCCTACAGTTACCTTGATTACACTCCCTCCGACCAACTTCCAGTAAGAACTATATTCCATTCTCCTAGTTTCTTATTTGTCATTACATCTGTTCTGGTGATGCAATCTCCTATGCCAGTACTTCTGATATGGCTTCCTTTCTCTTCAGCTGAGAATTTCGCTCCATTATGATTGACAGGGTCCTCAACCACATATGTTCCATATCCCGCATTCCTGCCCTCACACTATTCCCTCCCTCCCAGAACCACAATAGAATCCCTCATGTCCTCCACTTCCACCACTCTAGCCTTCACATTCAAAAGATTATCCTGTACCATATCCACTACCTCCAACACAATGCCAAACACCTCTCCCCCTCCTCTTATCTTTTAGCATTTGGAAGGAATTGTTCCCTCTGAGACAACTGGTCCACTGTTCTATCACCTTTAGCAACTGCTTTCCTTTCCATTCCACCTTCTTGTACAAGTGCAAGAAATGCAAACGCCTGCCTTTCACCTTCACATTCCTTTTAGGTAAAGCAGCAATTTATTCTTCTTTCAATTCGGGGTACTGAATTTTCTGCTCACGATAGTCTCCTTTATATTCACAGACCAGAGGGAGATTGGATGATCGGTTTGCTGAATGTGTCTGTTCAGTCTCCAAGCGTGGCCCTGAGCTTCCAGTTGCTTGCCATTTTAATTCTCCACCCCGTCTCCCCTCTGTCCTCGGCCTCCTACATTTTTCCAATAAAGTTCATTGGAAATTTGAGAAACACTGCCTGATTTTTTGATTACAACTTTCAAGACTCAACAATGATTTCAATAACTTCAGATCATAACCATTGCTTCTACTTTTTCAGACAGCGGATATCTGTTATGGTTCTGCTGTTGCCATTACAGCTCCTCTAGATTCATCATTTGTTTCTTGATCCAATACCATCATACCACCCCCTTTGCTTTCACCATCATCCCTTTTATCATTTAAATTACTTCTGCTTTTTAACTTCCAACAGTGTTTCCTTTTTGTTCTTTCCTCCTCTCACCCCTCCTTGACTTTTCCTGCCTCTATACTTGGAGGTGGGCCAAGTTGACCAAGTGTTTGTGGGAGAACACTTGAGTAAGAGTGACTGTCATATCATAAGGTTTGGACTAGTAATGGAGAAGAGCAAGAAGCAGTCTGAAATGGAACTTTTAAATTGGAAGACGGCTAACTTCAGTGGGATGAGAGGGGTTCTAGCCAGGGTAAAACTGAACCAAAGAATGACAAGAAAAACTGAAATGGAACAATGGATGATCTTTAAGAACAAGATGTTTCAATTACAGTTTAGCTACATTCCAGAAAATGGGAACGGTAGGAGAACCAAAGCCAGACTCCTTGGATGATGAGGGAGATAGAGAAGATGATGGATCAAAATATAGGATTTAAGATGCATGTCAGGTGACGTCTTCAAGCAAGAACCTGGCCAGATACAATAAGTTGAGAGGGGATGCGAAGAGGAAAATAAGACTGACAAAGGGAGAATATGAGGATCAAAAGGCAGTGAAAAGGTAATCCAAAAATCTTCTACCAGCACGTAAATATTAAACAGCTAGTAAGAGGAGGGGTGGTTCTTTTAGGGACAAAGAAAGTGATGTATGCGTAGAGGTGCAGGGCAAGGCTAGCATACTTAATGAACATTTTGTTTTGGTAATAATAAAAACAAAAAAACTGCGGATGCTGGAAATACAAAACAAAAACAAAAACAGAATTACCTGGAAAAACTCAGCAGGTCTGGCAGCATCGGCGGAGAAGAAAAGAGTTGACGTTTCGAGTCCTCATGACCCTTCGACAGAACTTGAGTTCGAGTCCAAGAAAGAGTTGAAATATAAGCTGGTTTAAGGTGTGTGTGTGGGGGGCGGAGTGAGAGAGAGAGAGAGAGGTGGAGTGGGGGTGTGGTTGTAGGGACAAACAAGCAGTGATAGAAGCAGATCATCAAAAGATGTCAACAACAGTAGTACAAAAGAACACATAGGTGTTAAAGTTAAAGTTGGTGATATTATCTAAACGAAGGTGCTAATTAAGAATGGATGGTAGGGCACTCAAGGTATAGCTCTAGTGGGGGTGGGGAGAGCATTTTTTTTATATAATGGAAATAGGTGGGAAAAGGAAAATCTATATAATTTATTGGAAAGAAAAGGAAGGGGGAAACAGAAAGGGGGTGGGGATGGGGGAGGGAGCTCACGACCTAAAGTTGTTGAATTCAATATTCAGTCCGGATGGCTGTAAAGTACCTAGTCGGAAGATGAGGTGTTATTCCTCCAGTTTGCGCTGGGCTTCACTGGAACAATGCAGCAAGCCAAGGACAGACATGTGGGCAAGAGAGCAAGGTGGAGTGTTAAAATGGCAAGCGACAGGGAGGTTTGGGTCATTCTTGCGGACAGACCGCAGGTGTTCTGCAAAGCGGTCGCCCAGTTTACGTTTGGTCTCTCCAATGTAGAGGAGACCACATTGGGAGCAATGAATGCAGTAGACTAAGTTGGGGGAAATGTAAGTGAAATGCTGCTTCACTTGAAAGGAGTGTTTGGGTCCTTGGACGGTGAGGAGAGAGGAAGTGAAGGGGCAGGTGTTGCATCTTTTGCGTGGGCATGGGTGGTGCCATAGGAGGGGGTTGAGGAGTAGGGGGTGATGGAGGAGTGGACCAGGGTGTCCCGGAGGGAGCGATCCCTACGGAATGCCGATAGTGGGGGTGAAGGGAAGATGTGTTTGGTGGTGGCATCATGCTGGAGTTGGCGGAAATGGCGGAGGATGATCCTTTGAATGCGGAGGCTGGTGGGGTGATAAGTGAGGACAAGGGGGACCCTATCATGTTTCTGGGAGGGAGGAGAAGGCGTGAGGGCGGAGCCCAGGAGATGGGCCGGACATGGTTGAGGGCCCTGTCAACGACCGTGGGTGGAATACCTCAGTTAAGGAAGGAGGAGGACATGTCAGAGGAACTGTTTTTGAAGGTAGCATCATCGGAACAGATGCGACGGAGGCGAAGGAACTGAGAGAATGGGAATGGAGTCCTTACAGGAAGCGGGGTGTGAGGAGCTGTAGTCGAGATAGCTGTGGGAGTCGGTGGGTTTGTAATGGATATTGGTGGACAATCTATCACCAGAGATTGAGACAGAGAGGTCAAGGAAGGGAAGGGTCAGAGATGGACCACGTGAAAATGATGGAGGGGTGGAGATTGGAAGCAAAATTAATAAATGTTTCCAAGTCCTGACGAGAGCGTGAAGCGGCACCGAAGTAATCATCGATGTACCGGAGAAAGAGTTGTGGAAGGGGGCCGGAGTAGGACTGCAACAAGGAATGTTCCACATACCCCATAAAGAGACAGGCATAGCTGGGGCCCATGCGGGTACCCATAGCCACACCTTTTATTTGGAGGAAGTGAGAGGAGTTGAAGGAGAAATTGTTCAGCGTGAGAACAAGTTCAGCCAGATGGAGGAGAGTAGTGGTGGATGGGGATTGTTCAGGCCTCTGTTCGAGGAAGAAGCTAAGGGCCCTCAGACCATCCTGGTGGGGGATGGAGGTGTAGAGGGATTGGACGTACATGGTGAAGAGGAAGCGGTTGGGGCCAGGGAACTGGAAAGTGTTGATGTGACGTAAGGTGTCAGAGGAATCACGGATGTAGGTGGGAAGGGACTGGACAAGGGGAGAGAGAAGGGAGTCAAGATAACGAGAAATGAGTTCTGTGGGGCAGGAGCAAGCTGAGACGATCGGTCTACCGGGGCAGTTCTGTTTGTGGATTTTGGGTAGGAGATAGAAGCGGGCGGTCCGAGGTTGGGAGACTATCAGGTTGGAAGCTGTGGGAGGGAGATCCCCAGAGGAGATGAGGTCGGTGACAGTCCTGGAAACAATGGCTTGATGTTCAGTGGTGGGGTCATGGTCCAGGGAAAGGTAGGAGGAAGTGTCTGCGAGTTGACGCTCAGCCTCCGCAAGGTAGAGGTCAGTGCGCCAGACAACAACAGCACCACCCTTGTCAGCGGGTTTGATGACAATGTCAGGGTTGGACCTGAGAGAATGGAGTGCAGTAAGTTCAGAGAGAGACAGGTTAGAATGGGTGAGAGGAGCAGAGAAATTGAGACGACTAATGTCGCGCCGACAATTCTCAATGAAAAGATCAAGAGAAGGTAAGAATCCAGAGGGAGGGGCCCAGGTGGAGGGAGAATATTGGAGATGGGTAAAAGGATCCGTTGAACTGGGAGAGGACTCCTGCCCAAAGAAGTGAGCCCGGAGACGAAGACGGCGAAAGAAGAGTTCAGCATCATGCCGAGCCCGAAATTCATTGAAGTGAGGGCGTAAGGGTATGAAACTAAGTCCTTTGCTGAGCACTGAACGTTCAGCATCGGAGAGGGGAAGGTCAGGGGGTATAGTGAATACACGGCTGGGGTTGGGATTGGAAGATGGGGTGGGGACGGAGGGACAGCCCGGGGTGGAGGGTCCTAGATGGGTGTTGGTGTCGATGAGTTGTTGGAACTTGCATTCCTTAGCACTTGAGAGAAAGAGAAAAAGTTTCTTGTTGCGGTATGACCCAAACCTCCCTGTTGCTTGCCATTTTAACACTCCACCCTGCTCTCTTGCCCACATGTCTGTCCTTGGCTTGCTGCATTGTTCCAGTGAAGCCCAACGCAAACTGGAGGAACAACACCTCATCTTCCGACTAGTCACTTTACAGCCATCCGGACTGAATATTGAATTCAACAACTTTAGGTCGTGAGCACCCTCCCCGATCCCCACCCACTTTCTGTTTCCCCCTTCCTTTTCTTTTTTTTCCAATAAATTATATAGATTTTCCTTTTCCCACCTATTTCCATTATATAAAAAAAATGCTCTCCCCACCCCCACTAGAGCTATACCTTGAGTGCCCTACCATCCATTCTTAATTAGCACATTCGTTTAGATAATATCACCAACTTTAACTTTAACACCTATGTGTTCTTTTGTACTATTGTTGTTGACATCTTTTGATGGTCTGCTTCTATCACTGCTTGTTTGTCCCTACAACCACACCCCCACTCCACCTCTCTCTCTCTCTCTCTCCGCCCCCCACACACACACCTTAAACCAGCTTATATTTCAACTCCTTCTTGGACTCGAACTCAAGTTCTGTTAAAGGGTCATGAGGACTCGAAACGTCAACTCTTTTCTTCTCCGCCGATGCTGCCAGACCTGCTGAGTTTTTCTGTTTTTGTTTTTATTTTGTTTTGGTGTTTACTAAGGAAGAGGATGCTGACAATATCAGTAGAAGAGGATATGGTATGGGGTGAAAAATGAAAGGCAGGATGTATCAGAAAGGCTAACTATGCTTAGGATGTATAAAATGCCTGCTCTGGATGGCTTGCATCCCAGGTTGCTGGAGTAAGGAGGGAGATAGCAGAAGGGCTTGCCATAATCTTCCAAGCTTTCCTAGATATAGGGGAGTTGCAAGAAGATTGGAGAGTGGCAAATGTGACACCTTTATCCAAAAAAAAATGTCAGGCCATTCCTAATAATTACAAGCAGGTCAGTTTAACATCACTGATGGGTAAAGTTTTAGAAACAATAATCAAAAAAAAAAACTAACAGGCATATGGAGAGGTTTGACATAATTAAGAAGAGTTAGCATGGATTTGTAAAAGGCAAAGCATGCTTGACTAATCAAATTGAATTTTTTGCTGAAGTAACACAAGGTTAGTGAAGGGAATGCAATGGATGTTGTTTATATAGATTTTAAGTAAGTGACAAAGTACCATATATCCTGCTTTTCAGAAGGCTTTCAATAAGGTCTGACACAAGAGACTAGTAAGCAAAGTTAGAGCACACGTGATTGGGGGTAATATACTGACATGGAATGGGAATTGGTTTATTGTCAGAAAACAAAGGGCAGAATTTTCTACCCGTCGGGCGGGTGGGTCCGACCCAATCTCTGGTGGGCAGGGAGCCGATCCCTGCCGGACAAGCAGGTCGCACCGCCATTTTATGGACTGAATATTGAATTCAACAACTTTAGATCTTGAACTCCCTCCTTGATCCCCACCCCCTTTCCGTTTCTTCCCCCTCCCTTTTATTTTTTCCAATAATGTATATAGATTTTTCTTTTCCCACCCATTTCCCATCTTGCCTATGTGGGTTTCATGGCAAGGGCAGAAAATCTGGAAAGAGGCAAAAAAATCGGATTCCCACCAGTATGAGAACAGTTTGCAATTCTCCTGACAACTCTTTAATGGCGGGCTGATGGCAGGTTGGCTGTCCCGCTGATCAGTGACGTGAATGCCATTTGCATTCATTACCATCTCATGAACGTTCATTAAATATGCTTCTTGCTCGAATTATGTAGCGCCATCCAATCTTGCGTCATGCCAGCAGAAAATCACTCCGATCTGAATCACATTTGAAAAAGAGTGGTGTGCAGAGATACTCGGGCAAGACTGTACACTCAAACAGAGACCAGCGTTGCGACCGATGGGGTTGTGTAGGGTTAGTCTGCTCCCAGTAGGTGCCTCTTTAGTCATGGAGAATACCCACTGTGCAGTGGTACACAGGCAGGACTGTACGCTCAGAAACCAGCATTGCGACTGGTGGAGGGAAGAAGGATAATGGGGAAAAGGGGCAGGAAGGCGTTGCAAGAGGGTAGGGGGAATGATGGCAGGGAGAAGGGAGACCGAGGGGTGGGAAGCTAGACCCTGACAAGGGAAAGTGAAATGCTGACACAAGGGGGTGGATAGTATACCGCATGTATGAATGGGAGGGGATTAAGCAGCACCGGAATATAAAAGGGGAGGGTGTGTTAGTGTGGCATAAGAGGGATGGGTTGCACAGAGACTCATGTAGTGGGGTGGGAGTTGGGAAGGGAGACAATGTAGTGGTCAGTCATGATGGCAAAGGGGAACTCATTGATAGTCAAATGCTTGGTCTGGGGCCAGCAGGTCAGAGTGAGAGACTGAAAGAAACTTCTGTTACTCTCTGTCAGGGCTGAATAGAGACAGTCCTGGGAACACCATCAGGAGTGAGAGAGTAGAGGCAGACCTTGGGCTCTGTGGATCTCACAGTCAGGAGTGAGAGAGTAGAGACAGTCAAGGGTTGCACTGGGCCATGCTATGAGGCTATGCATGGCATGCACACTGTACTCCCGCTCCAGGGAGGGGCAAGGGCTGCATGCTTAATTGGGATAATGCACAGCTTCGTGCGCAGGGTGTTTTCACGGCCCGCATCCATTGGGTTATTTGGCTCTTTAGTGGTCTGCAGATGGAATGGTAATAATGAGATAATGGTAATAAGAGGCATCTGCAGCCTATATCTGAGGAAAACATAATAAAAAGGTGGTGGGGGTGGGGTGGGGTGGGGCAGTATGTGAAGCTGTTTTGAGAAGGGTCTCCACTGCAGGTGACCATGCACACAGCCCCTAATTCGGGAGGGATGAGGTCAAGACAGGCCAGGGGCACATCAACAGTGATCAGCTCAGGAAGGAAGGTAGGAATGCTAGGAATGTTGACCACAATAACCAGATTCCAGTTGACAAATTTGGGCCTTTTATCCTGTAGCTTGCATATCCTTTATTGACAGTGGGGACCAGTATTACTTGGTGAGGCTGAAGAATAACAGAAGGGAGCTCTACCTGCACATC
Source organism: Carcharodon carcharias (assembly GCF_017639515.1). Taxonomy (NCBI): domain Eukaryota; kingdom Metazoa; phylum Chordata; class Chondrichthyes; order Lamniformes; family Lamnidae; genus Carcharodon; species Carcharodon carcharias. Next base: position 119,198,194 of record NC_054473.1, on the reverse strand, counting down.
ATGAGGTTCCTGGTAGATTTGTGGGATACGGACAGTAAGAGGGGGAGCGTCAAAGCTGATCTCAAAATAATATCGGGGAACCACCATCCTGCAAATACAAAGTAATGGCACAGTTTAAATCAAAACTAGAAACCAATCTGCACGGGAGGGTCTGAGGCAGTGTGGGAGGAGTGGACTAAGGGGCCTTTTCTGGGGCACCCTCTAATATTTTGGAGTCACAAAATTAAAATTGAGTCAAGGCTGTGAGAAACTAGAAGGACTTCCTTGAGAAGGTTGCCATTGGGACCTCTGGCTTTTTCCACTGAGTAACAGGGAAACGTAGGACCCACTGGTTTAACATCACAGTTGCTCCATTTCAACGTTAACACACTGGAATTTGAAACTTGGGAATGCAGGGAACCATTAAGGAGGCACAGCTGCTTCATATATGGCATCCCATCAATGAAATACTTTCATGTGCTCTCCATAATTGGCATGCATAACGGGCCAAAAGGCATCCAGTCATTAATGATCAGCTGCTTATTGTTAATCAGTATGCCAGCTCTGAGATTGCAGCATTGAGTTAGGTAAAGTCACGCACGTCATTCAAACCTTCTCCAGCCTCTGTGGGATTAAGATTTTACGTCTTGAAGATGGCATCTTGATCACCTCGATGTGTCTGTTTGCGCCTCAAATACAAGGCTGCATCAGTGACAAGGCTAGTAGGGCAGAAGCTACTAGAGACCATAACATTTGCTTTCTGTTCAAGATTGTAAGCTTCACTGTTTTTACCCATTATTCGTTAATGTTTTGAATGGCGCCGCTGAGCTCAGCTTCAGGAGGAGGCCTGCCTGAGATCCAGGGTGCAAGGGAGCCACAGTAATAATATGAGGAGCAGGAGGATAGACCCAGACCATGGAGGTGACTCACTAGACCAAGGATGTACCAAAGAAGACCCTCCTATCTGCAGATGAGCGAGAGATATTGCCACACATATCTTTGCTTCTCCGAGCTCCAGTGGGTCACATTTTCCACATTCTTTGGGAGAAACTAACGCCCCATGGTGTGGGAGGTTATTGCCTGCCAGCAGCCTTGAAGGTCACTGTGTGCTCAATTTCTTTGCCTGCGAATCATTCCAGGGATTCACAAGGAAGCTGTGCAGCATCTCGCAGTCTGCCAGACACATATGCATCAAGGTCACAGATGCCCTCTACAGCAAAGCACATCAATATATGAGGTTTGCACTTGATGAAGATAGCCAAACTGCTAGATTTAATGGGTTTGCAGCCATCTCAGGCTTCCCTAGAGTGCAAGGTGCAACTGACTGCACCCATGTAGCTTTGAGGGCCACATAGCATCAGCCCCTAATAGTTATCAACTGTAAAGGGTTTCATTCCATCAATGTTCAACTGGTGTGCGATCATCAGAAGCACATAATGCATGTTTGTGCCACGTACCCTGGAAGTTCCCATGACTCATACATCCTGAGTCACTCCCAGGTACCTCAGATATTCGAAGCACCTGACCATCTGCAGGGATGGCTGTTTGGGGCTAAGGGATAGCCACTGAAACACTGGCTCGTGACATCTGTGCGTCAGCCTCAGAGGAGAGGTACAGCGCAGCTCATAGCTCCATATGGTCTATAACTGAGCAGACCATTTGTATCCTGAAGATGTGTTTCTGATACTTAGACTGCTTAGGTGGGGTTCTGCAGTACACTCCAGATAGGATCTCCTGCAACATCATTTTTTGCGCCCTTCACAATCTGGCCCTGCAAAGGCGTGAACCCTTGCCAGAGGTGGAAATCGAGAAAGCTGAGAGGTCCTCAGAGGAGGAAAAGCAGGAGGGCCAGCAACCTGAAAAGGAAGATGAGGGTCAGCTTCCACAGGACGATGCCATTGAGGAAGCACAACGTGGAAGGAGTGGATAGGGTCACATGCAGAGGGGATTCTGAGTGGCTGGACACCTTTGGAGCATCCTGACTTGGACTGAGTGGGCAGCTGATCTCTAGCAGCCCTCTGAGTGCCAGAGACCTGGGCTGTCCCTGCCTCCGAAAGCTGTGGAAATGTGTCAGTGGTGTGTTCTCCAGTAGGTGACCCCCTGAGTCTAATCTCAAGCCACTGAGTATGTCTCTGCACTGGTGGAGGGTGCGGGTGAGCACAGTGATAATTCTTCCTCGGTGGCTTCCTCAGGTGGTCTAGGGGGTACTGAGGCATATGTTGGCCCTCTGTGTCTGCCTTGGTCTGCTGGTGTCTATAACAAAGAGAAGATAGCTTTAGTTCATGAGCAGGCATAACACTAGTTTGTATGTCACTCACTGTGAATGTCGGGATGGGAAGAACTGATGGAGGTGTCATCCATAGGAGTGATCCTTGTCCTCCCCAGCCTGCTCGGCAGCATCCTCCTCAAACTTGGTGAGGGGTACAATGTTGGTTGTCCCTCCTCCGGTCTGGGATCTTTCCTGTCTGTTGTGGGCTAGCTTGGCCTGCATGAAGGCAAAAAGAATGTGGTAAGAAGGGATGGAGCTGATCTTGGGAAACATGCATGCTCCCTGTGTGTGGTGAGCCATCCCCAGAAAGGGCTGAGGATGGAGTGTGAGCAGCATGATAGATGAGATGCTGGTTATGTGAAAGTATCTGTGAGAAAATCAGTGGTGATATGTGTACCCTGCTAATGGTTGTATGAGATCCCTGAAGAGAGTACCAATTTGCATACATGGTACCATGATGAGAGTTTGATATTGGAGGGAGTTGAAGGTTGACATACCCTGGCAGAGCAGATGAGATCATTCATCATCTTCCTACACTAGATGGCATTGCGGGTGCGGTGGCCAGTCGCGCTGACCTCCTCTGCTATGGCCTCCCAGGCTGGAGAGGTAAGGCTGGTGTGCTTCTTGGAGCTATCCCTGGGGTACAGGATATCCCAATATTACCCTACTCCTCTGATCAAGGCCTGGAGGGCGTCGTGGCAGAAGCAGGGTGCAGCCACCCCCTTTGGTTGGCAGGCGTCTCTAAAGGTCTCCTGGAGACAGCTGGGAGAGGCTAATATGTGTGCGCTTGGCTGGCATTTAAATATGGCACCTGGACCTTCAACCCCGCTAGGTAACGGTGGGGCGAATGAATCAGTTCCTTGCTCGCCAAGTGATTTGGAGAGACACTCGCCTGCGCATAATTAATGAGCTTCCGAGTGCAGAATTGGGTGCGATTTCCTGCAGTTCCGACCAGAGGGAAACATGCCATGGAACCCGCCCACCACTGCACTTAGCTTCAAAGATGGAAAATTTCACCCATTCAGCCAGTAATAATGTAGATCACAGAGAAAAATGTTGTAAACCTATTGTCATGCAAGGCATGACATATTCATAATTTAAAGTAGGGACCTTACTCAATGTGGACATTGAACAGAGAATCTGTCCAAAATATTTGTTTAAAAAAGTCACTGTACCCATAAAATGGCCACTGAATATCAAGTGACAATGCTGCGTGGATTCCATAACCTCATCAAGGGTTACTCACTGTCTCACAAGGGCAAAAGCTGCAATCCAGCCTAAAAGGTGTTAATTACACACAGCCCGAAAAATCATCAGAAGGCGTTCGTGAATTGAATGGGTCTTCTGGGAAAGAAAGTAATTGATTTAACCCATTTAGGTGAATATCTTAATCAATGGGACAGTAATCCGCAAACAATAAAGCAGCATGTGGCTCATCAATCTACGAACGCCATCATATTTGGTAAATAAACCACAGTCATGAGTAGTCACATGGTGGAACAGCCATACTTGTCCTTTTGAATCTTTAAATAAGAAGTGCTTTCTGCAAGAAAGGAAAAACATGGAAAAAGATAGTAACACCTTGGTAACCCATCTAAAACTTGTGTTTTCTCTGGTCTGCATAACAGACAACCGTCTGTCTGGACATCAACCCACACAAGAACTGACTGTTCATCCGTTGAAGAAACTACCAGAAACCAATCTCATCCCTTCAAGAGGATTCTTGCAAACATCTTCTATGTCGGCTGTTGAAATCCATTAACCGACTACGACTAAAGAGGACCCCTTATCAGGCCTGCAACTTTGATCTTTAGATTACACTAGATACATGATTTATGAACATTTCCTTTCTTTGCCTTTATAAGTTGTAACAGTACTCTAATGTTTACCCCTGTAACTTTTCCTGAAACTGTTTGTGTGAGTGAATGAGTGAAGTAACATTCATTTATGAGTTATTTAGTGTTTTTAAAAATAAACAATCTTTTAAAAAATGAATTCTTGAAAGTCTGCTACTGTACAATTTCTTGACTACACACTCAGGGATTAAAAAAAATACACCATTCCTATTCCTTAAATTCACTGATCACAGGTAGTTTGAAAAGGGAACAGGGGTTGTCAACAATTCCGATTCAACCTGACCATGACAGCTATCAATCAATGTTTTCCCTTTTGTGCACCTGTTTCAACAAACTAATGGAAGTTTGGGCTCGCAGCCCTCGTGGCTACCTCTGATCTGCATCAGGGGCGGCAGGCCCAGCTCTATCCGTTTGGGACACTTTGTCCTGAGGCGGGTGCACCGAACTGGTAAATTTCCCAACTCAAGCTACCTGCCTCTAAGATGAAAATTCAGTCCTTTGTGTCCTCCTTACAACTCACTATCTTATCTATCTTTGTGCCATCAGCAAATTTAGCTACCATGCACTTGGTCTCTTCATCCAAATCAACAGTGTAGAGAAATAGAGGTCTATAGCACAGAAAAAGGTCCTTCGGCCCATCGAGTCTGCGCCAGTCAAACAAGCACCTATTTTAATCCCATTTTCCAGCACTAGCCCCATAGCCTTGTAAGCTATGGCATTGCAAGTGCACATCCAAATACTTATTAAATGTTATGAGGGTTTCTGCCTCTACCACCCTTTCAGGCAGTGAGTTCCAGATTCCCACCACCCTTTGGGTGAAAAAATTACTCCTCACATCCCCTCTAAACCTGAATTACCTGGAAAAACTCAGCAGGTCTGGCAGCATCGGCGGAGAAGAAAAGAGTTGACGTTTCGAGTCCTCATGACCCTTCGACAGAACTTGAGTTCGAGTCCAGGAAAGAGCTGAAATATAAGCTGGTTTAAGGTGTGTGTGTGGGGGGCGGAGAGATAGAGAGACAGAGAGATGGAGGGGGTTGGTGTGGTTGTAGCGACAAACAAGCAGTGATAGAAGCAGATCATCAAAAGATGTCAACAACAATAGTACAATAGAACACATAGGTGTTAAAGTTAAAGTTGGTGATATTATCTAAACGAATGTGCTAATTAAGAATGGATGGTAGGGCACTCAAGGTATAGCTCTAGTGGGTTTTTTTTTTATTTTATATAATGGAAATAGGTGGGAAAAGGAAAATCTTTATAATTTATTGGGAAAAAAAAGAAGGGGGAAACAGAAAGGGGGTGGGGATGGGGGAGGGGACTCACGACCTAAAGTTGTTGAATTCAATATTCAGTCCGGAAGGCTGTAAAGTCCCTAGTCGGAAGATGAGGTGTTGTTCCTCCAGTTTGCGTTGGGCTTCACTGGAACAATGCAGCAAGCCAAGGACAGACATGTGGACAAGAGAGCAGGGTGGAGTGTTAAAATGGCAAGCGACAGGGAGGTTTGGGTCATTCTTGCGGACAGACCGCAGGTGTTCTGCAAAGCGGTCGCCCAGTTTACGTTTGGTCTCTCCAATGTAGAGGAGACCACATTGGGAGCAACGAATGCAGTAGACTAAGTTGGGGGAAATGCAAGTGAAATGCTGCTTCACTTGAAAGGAGTGTTTGGGTCCTTGGACGGTGAGGAGAGAGGAAGTGAAGGGGCAGGTGTTGCATCTTTTGCGTGGGCATATGGTGGTGCCATAGGAGGGGGTTGAGGAGTAGGGGGTGATGGAGGAGTGGACCAGGGTGTCCCGGAGGGAGCGATCCCTACGGAATGCCGATAAGGGGGGTGAAGGGAAGATGTGTTTGGTAGTGGCATCATGCTGGAGTTGGCGGAAATGGCGGAGGATGATCCTTTGAATGCGGAGGCTGGTGGGGTGATAAGTGAGGACAAGGGGGACCCTATCATGTTTCTGGGAGGGAGGAGAAGGAGTGAGGGCGGATGCGCGGGAGATGGGCCGGACACGGTTGAGGGCCCTGTCAACGACCGTGGGTGGAAAACCTCGGTTAAGGAAGAAGGAGGACATGTCAGAGGAACTGTTTTTGAATGTAGCATCATCGGAACAGATGCGACGGAGGCGAAGGAACTGAGAGAATGGGATGGAGTCCTTACAGGAAGTGGGGTGTGAGGAGCTGTAGTCGAGATAGCTGTGGGTGTCGGTGGGTTTGTAATGGATATTGGTGGACAGTCTATCACCAGAGATTGAGACAGAGAGGTCAAGGAAGGGAAGGGAAGTGTCAGAGATGGACCACGTGAAAATGATGGAGGGTTGGAGATTGGAAGCAAAATTAATAAATTTTTCCAAGTCCTGACGAGAGCATGAAGCAGCACCAAAGTAATCATCGATGTACCGGAGAAAGAGTTGTGGAAGGGGGCCGGAGTAGGACTGCAACAAGGAATGTTCCACATACCCCATAAAGAGACAGGCATAGCTGGGGCCCATGCGGGTACCCATAGCCACACCTTTTATTTGGAGGAAGTGAGAGGAGTTGAAGGAGAAATTGTTCAGCGTGAGAACAAGTTCAGCCAGACGGAGGAGAGTAGTGGTGGATGGGGATTGTTCGGGCCTCTGTTCGAGGAAGAAGCTAAGGGCCCTCAGACCATCCTGGTGGGGGATGGAGGTGTAGAGGGATTGGACGTCCATGGTGAAGAGGAAGCGGTAGGGGCCAGGGAACTGGAAATTGTTGATGTGACGTAAGGTGTCAGAGGAATCACGGATGTAGGTGGGAAGGGACTGGACAAGGGGAGAGAGAAGGGTCAAGATAACGAGAAATGAGTTCTGTGGGGCAGGAGCAAGCTGAGACGATCGGTCTACCGGGGCAGTTCTGTTTGTGGATTTTGGGTAGGAGATAGAAGCGGGCCGTCCGAGGTTGGGCAACTATCAGGTTGGAAGCTGTGGGAGGGAGATCCCCAGAGGAGATGAGGTCAGTGACAGTCCTGGAAACAGTGGCTTGATGTTCAGTGGTGGGGTCATGGTCCAGGGAGAGGTAGGAGGAAGTGTCTGCGAGTTGACGCTCAGCCTCCGCGTGGTAGAGGTCAGTGCGCCAGACAACAGCACCACCCTTGTCAGCAGGTTTGATGACAATGTCAGGGTTGGACCTGAGAGAATGGAGTGCAGTAAGTTCAGCACTGAACATCAAGCCACTGTTTCCAGGACTGTCACTGACCTCATCTCCTCTGGGGATCTCCCTCCCACAGCTTCCAACCTGATAGTTGCCCAACCTCGGACGGCCCGCTTCTATCTCCTACCCAAAATCCACAAACAGAACTGCCCCGGTAGACCGATCGTCTCAGCTTGCTCCTGCCCCACAGAACTCATTTCTCGTTATCTTGACTCCCTTCTCTCTCCCCTTGTCCAGTCCCTTCCCACCTACATCCGTGATTCCTCTGACACCTTACGTCACATCAACAATTTCCAGTTCCCTGGCCCCTACCGCTTCCTCTTCACCATGGACGTCCAATCCCTCTACACCTCCATCCCCCACCAGGATGGTCTGAGGGCCCTTAGCTTCTTCCTCGAACAGAGGCCCGAACAATCCCCATCCACCACTACTCTCCTCCGTCTGGCTGAACTTGTTCTCACGCTGAACAATTTCTCCTTCAACTCCTCTCACTTCCTCCAAATAAAAGGTGTGGCTATGGGTACCCGCATGGGCCCCAGCTATGCCTGTCTCTTTATGGGGTATGTGGAACATTCCTTGTTGCAGTCCTACTCCGGCCCCCTTCCACAACTCTTTCTCCGGTACATCGATGATTACTTTGGTGCTGCTTCATGCTCTCGTCAGGACTTGGAAAAATTTATTAATTTTGCTTCCAATCTCCACCCCTCCATCATTTTCACGTGGTCCATCTCTGACACTTCCCTTCCCTTCCTTGACCTCTGTCTCAATCTCTGGTGATAGACTGTCCACCAATATCCATTACAAACACACTGACACGCACAGCTATCTCGACTACAGCTCCTCACACCCCACTTCCTGTAAGGACTCCATCCCATTCTCTCAGTTCCTTCGCCTCCGTCGCATCTGTTCCGATGATGCTACATTCAAAAACAGTTCCTCTGACATGTCCTCCTTCTTCCTTAACCGAGGTTTTCCACCCACGGTCGTTGACAGGGCCCTCAACCGTGTCCGGCCCATCTCCCGCGCATCCGCCCTCACTCCTTCTCCTCCCTCCCAGAAACATGATAGGGTCCCCCTTGTCCTCACTTATCACCCCACCAGCCTCCGCATTCAAAGGATCATCCTCCGCCATTTCCGCCAACTCCAGCATGATGCCACTACCAAACACATCTTCCCTTCACCCCCCTTATCGGCATTCCGTAGGGATCGCTCCCTCCGGGACACCCTGGTCCACTCCTCCATCACCCCCTACTCCTCAACCCCCTCCTATGGCACCACCATTGCCCACGCAAAAGATGCAACACCTGCCCCTTCACTTCCTCTCTCCTCACCGTCCAAGGACCCAAACACTCCTTTCAAGTGAAGCAGCATTTCACTTGCATTTCCCCCAACTTAGTCTACTGCATTCGTTGCTCCCAATGTGGTCTCCTCTACATTGGAGAGACCAAACGTAAACTGGGCGACCGCTTTGCAGAACACCTGCGGTCTGTCCGCAAGAATGACCCAAACCTCCCTGTCGCTTGCCATTTTAACACTCCACCCTGCTCTCTTGTCCACATGTCTGTCCTTGGCTTGCTGCATTGTTCCAGTGAAGCCCAACGCAAACTGGAGGAACAACACCTCATCTTCCGACTAGGGACTTTACAGCCTTCCGGACTGAATATTGAATTCAACAACTTTAGGTCGTGAGTCCCCTCCCCCATCCCCACCCCCTTTCTGTTTCCCCCTTCTTTTTTTTCCCAATAAATTATAAAGATTTTCCTTTTCCCACCTATTTCCATTATATAAAATAAAAAAAAAAACCCACTAGAGCTATACCTTGAGTGCCCTACCATCCATTCTTAATTAGCACATTCGTTTAGATAATATCACCAACTTTAACTTTAACACCTATGTGTTCTATTGTACTATTGTTGTTGACATCTTTTGATGATCTGCTTCTATCACTGCTTGTTTGTCGCTACAACCACACCAACCCCCTCCACCTCTCTGTCTCTCTATCTCTCCGCCCCCCACACACACACCTTAAACCAGCTTATATTTCAGCTCTTTCCTGGACTCGAACTCAAGTTCTGTCGAAGGGTCATGAGGACTCGAAACGTCAACTCTTTTCTTCTCCGCCGATGCTGCCAGACCTGCTGAGTTTTTCCAGGTAATTCTGTTTTTGTTTTGGATTTCCAGCATCCGCAGTTTTTTTGTTTTTATCCCCTCTAAACCTCCTGCCCCTTATCTTAAATCTATGCCCCCTGGTTATTGATCCCTCCACCAAGGGGAAAAGTTCCTTCCTGTCTACCCTATCTATGCCCCTCATAATTTTATATACCTGAATCATGTCCCCCCTCAATCTCCCCTGCTCCAGGGAAAATAACCCCAATCTATCCAATCTTTCCTCATAACTAAAACTCTCCAGCCCAGGCAACATCCTGGTAAATCTCCTCTGCACTCTCTCTAGTGCAATTACATCCTTCCTATAATGCAGATTCCAGAACTGCATGCAATACTCTAGCTGTGGCCTAACCAGCATTTTATACAGTCCCAGCATAACCTCCCTGCTCTTATATTCTATGCCTCAGCTAATAAAGGCAAGTATCCCATATGCCTTCTTAACCATCTTATCTACCTGTCCCGCTACCTTAAGGGACCGGTGGACATGTACACCAAGGTCCCTCTGATCCTCGGTGCTTCCCAAGGTCCTACCATTCATCTTGTATTCCCGTGCCTTGTTTGTCCTGCCCAAGTACATCACCTCACACTTACCTGGATTAAATTCCATTTGCCACTGATCTGCCCATCTGACCAGCCCAACCAAACCCTCCTGTAATCTAAGGCTATCCTCACTATTTACCACCCCACCAATTTTCATGTCATCCGCGAACTTACTGATCAACCCTCCTATATTCAAGTCTAAATAGTTTATATATACCACAAACAACAAGGGACCCAACACCGATCCCTGTGGAACCCCATTGGACATAGTCATCCAGTCACAAAAACACCCCTCGACCCATCACCCTCTGCTTCCTGCCACTCAGCCAATGATGGATCCAATTTGCCAAATTGCCTTGGATCCCATGGGCTCTTACCTTCGTTATCAGTCTCCCATGCAGGAACTTATCAAAAGCCTTGCTGAAGTCCAAGTAGACTATGTCAAATGCATTGCCCTCATCTACACATCCGGTCACCTCTTTGAAAAACTCAATCAAATTGTTCAGATATGACCTCCCTTAGCAAAACCATGCTGAGTGTCCTTGATTAATCCCTGCCTCTCCAAGTGTAGATTAATTCTATCCCTCAGAATTGCTTGCAATAGTTTACCGAGGTTAGACTGACTGGCCTGTAATTCCCTGATTTATCCCTTGCTCCCTTCTTGAATAATGGTACCACATTGGCTGTCCTCCAGTCCTCTGGCACTTCTCCTGTGGCTAGAGAGGTATTGAAAATTATTGCCCCTGCTATCTCTTCCCTTACCTCACTCAACAACCTGAGATACATTTCATCCAGGGATGGAGATTTATCTACTTTTAAGCCTGCCATACCACTTAGAACCTCCTCCCTTTCTATGCTAATTTCTTTAATTATATCACAGTCCTTCTGCCTGAATTCCATACCTACATAGTCCCTTTCACTTGTGAACACAAAGTATTCATTTAGAACCCTACCTACGACTTCCAGCTCCACACACAAATTACCACTGTGGTCCTTAATGGGCCCTTCTGTTTCCCTGGTTATCCTTTTACTCTTAATGTACTTGTAAAATAATTTTGGATTTTCCTTTATTTTACCTGCCAATGTTTTTTCATGCCCCTTTTTTGCTCTCCTAATTTCCTTTTTAAGTTCCCCCCTATACATTCTATACTCCTCCAGGGCTTCCGCTGGTTTGAACCCTTGGTATCTGCCATAAGCCTCCCTTTTTCTCTTTATCCAATCCTGTATATCCCTCGACATCCATGGTTCCCTGGATTTATCGGTCCCAACCTTTATCTTTACTGGAATATGTTGGTCCTGTACTCTCCCTATTTCCTTCTTGAATGAGTCCCACTGCTTGGATGCAGATTTATCTAAAAGTAGTTGCTCCCAGTCCACTCTGGCCAAATCATATCTGATCTTATTAAAATCAGCCTTCCCCCAATTTAGAACTCTGATTTCTGGCCCAGCCTTGTCCTTTTCCATAACAACCTTGAATCTAATGGAGTTCTGATCACTATCTGCAAAATGTTCCCCCACTGATACCTCTACCACTTGCCCAGCTTCATTCCCTAAAATTAAGTCCAGGTCTCTCTTGTAGGACCTTCTACGTACTGGCTTAAAAAGCTCTCCTGGATGCATTTTAAGAATTCCGCTCCCTCTAAACCTATCACACTATGACTAACCCAGTTACTGTTGGGGAAGTTGAAATGCCCACTATTGCTACCCTATTATCTTTACACTTCTCTGAAATTTGCCTACATACCTGCTCTTCTATTTCTCTCTGACTGTTTGGGGGCCTATAGTACACTTCCAGCAATATGATTGTTCCTTTTTTGTTCTTCAGTTCTACCCATATGGCTTCATTTGAGGAGCCTTCTAAGATGTCACCCCTCCTTACTGCTGTAATTGATTCCTTGATCAATATTGCGATACCCCCTCCTCTTTTACCTCCTTCCTTGTCTCGCCTGAAGGCCCTATATCATGGAATATTGAGCTGCTAATCCTGGCCCTCTCTCAACCATGGCTCTGTGACAGCAATGACATCATACTTCCATGCTTCCATGTGTTAATTTGTGCCCTCAACTCATCTGCCTTATTTGTCAGACTCCTTGCATTAAAATAAATACCATCCAACCTTGCCAAACTCCCTTGTGCCTTAACTGGCCCATAATTTCTATGCCTTCCAGACTCATTTGCTCTCTCTTCTAATTTTGGCTGTGCACTTCCCTCTGCTGAACCCTCTCTCAGGATCCTATCCCCCTGCCAAGTTAGATTAAACCCTCCCCAACAGCACTAGCAAACCTCCCTGCTAGGATGTTGGTCCCATTCCGGTTCAGGTGCAACCCGTCCGCCTTGTACAGGTCCCACCGCTCCCAGAAATGGCCCCAATGTCCCAGAAATCTAAAGCCCTCCCTCCAGCACCATCTCTTCAGCCATGCATTCAGCTGGACTAACCTCCTATTTCTATACTCACTAGCACGTGGCACCAGAAGTAATCCAGAGATTACTACCTTTGAAGTCCTGTTTTTTAATCTGTTTCCTAGCTCCCTAAATTCTGCTTGCCTTCTGTGGACCTCATCCCTTTTCTACTTATGTTGTTGGTACCAATATGTGCCACGATCTCTGTCTGTTTGCCCTCCCCCTTTAGAATGCCCTGCAGCTGTTCAGTGATATCCTTAACCATGGCACCAGGGAGGCAACATACCATCCTGGAGTCACGTCTACAGCCGCAGAAACGCCTGTCAGTTCCCCTTACTATTGAGTAACCACTAATGTTCTTCCTCTCTTTTTCCACCCCCTGTGCAGCTGAGCCACTCACAGTGCCATTAGCGTGGCTGCACTCTTCAGAGGAACTGTTTGCCAACACAGAAGAATGGTTCTCGAGCGAGATGCACCCTGGGGATTTCCTGACTACCTGCTTGACACCTTACTTCTGACTGACGGTCACCCATTCCCTCTCTGTCTGCACTTCCATTAGCTGTGGGGTGACCACATCTAAAAGTGTGCTAACCATGAAATTCTCAGCTTCACAGATGCAGCTCATCGACTCCAGCTGCTGCTTAAGCTCCGAAACTCAGAGCTCAGGTAGCTGGTGGCACTTCGTGCGCATGTGGTCGGTCATAGCACAAGGAGCATCTAGGACTTCCCACATGTTGCAGGCGGTACATAACATGGGACTGAGCTGCCCTGCCATGCCTCTAGTTGAAAGAAATACCCTTACTTTAAGTTAAATACAGTAAAAAAAGTTAAATTATTTATGTACTTTAAATAAAAACTAGAACCCTTGCCTTTCCTTAGCTTAACCTATTTTAAACCAGAGAAAAACTGGAGAAAAACACTTACCTACTACTCGCCAATCAGCACTTTTTGAAATGACTGCTTCACCATGATGCTGACTGCAGGATGCTCTTCCCAGACTGCTTCACCATGATGCTGACTGCAGGATGTTCTTCCCAGTCTGCTTCACCACGATGCTGACTGCAGGACGCTCCTCCCAGACTGCTTCACCGTGATGCTGACTGCAGGAGGCTCTTCCCAGACTGCTTCACCGCGATGCTGACTGCAGGATGCTCTTCCCAGACTGCTTCACAGCAATGCTGACTGCAGGACACTCTTCCCAGACTGCTTCACCACGATGCTGACTGCAGGACACTCTTCCCAGCTTTGCAAATTATAAATAGTTGAAGGCCTAGGCTGATTCCTGTGGCACTCCACTATAGTTTGCTGCCCAAAAATAATCTATTTTCCCCAACTCTCTGCTTCCTGTTAGCTAACCAATCCTCCATTCTAATATGTTACCTGCAACACTATGAGCTCTTGTCTTGTGTAGAAACCATTTATGTGGCACTTTATCAAAAGCCATTTGGAAATCTAAATACACCACATCTACTGGTTCCCCATTATCCACCCTGCTTGTTATTTCCTCAAAGAACTCTAATAAATTAATCAAACATGATTCCCCTTTCAGAAAACCATGTTGATTCTGCCTGATTGCAATATAATTTTCCAAATGTCTTGTGTTATGATCCTAGCTGATGTTACTACTGGACAAGTCAGATCCCAGTGTGGAACCTGGCTTGATAGATGCTAGCTTTTATTTTTTGTTTAGAAATGTGGAGGGCAGCTACTGAACAGAGGCACAGAGTCTGCTGGTGAACCTTTAACAAAAAAAAACATTTATTAAACAAGAAAAATGAACGATATTACACTACTCCTTCACCCATAGCTATACCTTCACAGATATATACTGGTTCTTAAGGATAACACAAGTTACAAAATCTATCTTATACTCTAATGTTCACAGTAAATACACGGTCCATGTAAACCATGTAAACCTGTGGTCTGACACACCACACTCTGAAACCAAGATGCCACCCAAAGAAAATGCTATGTATTTCTCATCAACTCCCCCCAGACACTTGTCACACCATAAACCAACTGGTCTTGCTGAACTCCGTCTTTCACATAAGGGTTTCCAATCTCCACGTTTGAAGAACTCGCCTTGGAATTTTCTCCCAACCTACACATTCAGTTGGATGTCTTTATCAAGGGTTCACCTTCAAGGTTTCAACCTCTCTATCTGATGTTCCTCTCCCCCGGATCAAGCTTCACCTTCCATGCACTCTCTCAGATACTCAGCCATCCCAACAGAACACCACTACTTCACAGGTCCGTAGTAAGGAGTCACCAAACTTTGGTTATCTCCTAGGATTTTCTGGCTTCTTGCAAGCCCATTTTGTCTTGATTCTGCTCCCCACAGCTTTTTCTCTCTAATTTGGAGCCTTTTACCCTGCTTCTTACTTTCAATTCCACTGAACAGGACTGGTTCAGATTCCTGATCATTTCCGTTGCTGGAACCATCTTTTGCCCAATTCCCTGGTTTTGGGGACTTTCTTTTTTCTTTGGGACCTGCTCCCTGCAGCTCTCTTCCTGCCTGCTCTGACAGTTTTCTCTGGAATGCCGCTACCAACTGAACTCAAAATGCTTTCTGTTTCTTTGGGCAGAATTGTCTCAGAATTGCACGAAGTGCAGAAGCGGACAATGAAAACGATGTTTTACGCACTGGCCACAATGGCAGATTTTTGCGTCCTGCCTCATTAATAACGCATTCACAGGAAACACGCCGGATCGCTGGCTGGTGGGGCTTGGATTTGCCTGCCACGCCGTGACCTCTATGCTTCCTCGCTCTGGGCGCCATATTTAAAATGCACCAGAGAGCAGCCTACTTCATGTCTAGAGACCAGGACTGCTCCGGGCGACAGATGGCCCCAAAAGCAAAAAAGACGACAGCTCTTAAATGTAGTGATGCCACTCTGGGATGCCTGCTGGATGCACTAGAAGGCTGCCGCGAGCTCCCCTACACTCACTCTGGCTGCAGGAGGTCCACCAGAGTCACTAATCTGGCCTGGGAGACGGTGGCAATGGTGGTCAGAAGCAACAGAACACAAAGGTCAGCTATCCAGTGCAGGAAGAGGATGAATGATCTCATTCATTCCGCCAGGATGCATCAACTCTGAATCCACACTCCCAAACCCATCACACATCCACAGGGGTCTCACACCTCAAGGGACAACACCACTAACTCCCTCACAGATCCTCACATCTTCATCAGCCTCATATCCACTGGAATTTGCATCCTCATCCCGTCCATGGCTCCGCTCACCACATAAACATTCCACGCATCCTTACCATCTGCGGTGGCATGCATCCTCCTCACTTAGACTCCATCTGTTTTCATGCAGGAGAAGCTGGCTCACAACAGGAGGCTGAGGTCCCTGACTGGGGGTGGAGTGGCTAACAATAGGCCCCTCACTCACTTTGACGAACATGCCATTGCGCTGACTGGTGAGGTTGTGGATCGTGCCTATGGCAGCGAACACCCATGTGAGGACCTACACCACATCATCCCTCTCTCTATGCAACTGTGAACACTCTCTCTCCTGTTTTTGACTCTGCTGCCATGCACTAATTATCTCTACTTTGGTTCACAGGGACCTCTGCCAAGTGACCGACGCCCTCAGCCAGCCAGTCCCTCAGCTCCATCCGGGTCCTCACCTCCAGCCTAGTCAACACCTCCTCCATTGAAGAGCTGGAAATAAGCATCCTGGAAGACCAGTCACAGTGCTTACCTTAGATCTCGAAGGGGCTCGGGTTCGCGATCTGGTGGTCACCACATGGACACATGTCCACAGCAGGAGGAGGCAGGTTCTGCCGAGCTCCCTGGAAATTGGAAGATTGCTGGGGAAGAGGCATCTATCAGGCCCGAGTCAGATGAAAAGCCTCTGGATTCAGTCTTCCAGCTCATCGTGGGGAGTCAGCAGAAAGTGGTGCCACATCACGCAGAGCTGTTGGAGGCCCTCAGCAGAGCGGCATACAAGTCAGAAGAGTGCATCCGCAAGCTCTCCGATGAAGTGGTGGCTACATGGGTGTGTATGGAGGTCTCCATGGGAAGGATGGTGAATGCCATCGAGTCCCTGGCCCAGCAGAATGCAGGGATGCGTGCAGACTTGCATTGCATTGGGGTAGCCATAGGTCAGATCTTACAGTGGCAACACAAGAGGGAAACGGGGCACCTCGACGTCCGTCCGGGTGCTCCTTCCCCCTCAAGGAGTCAGGCCGGGGCCCTTGGGCACCTGAAGGGAGGAGGAGTGGCAGCTGGACACCGCTGGGTCATCCACTTAGGAATCTCAAAGGTTGTCCATTCCCTCCTAGTCCTCTTTGCCTGTGACCCCCTCAACCTCATCCTCTGTCACCGCAGGGGGAGCAGCTGACCCACTGGCAAACAGCAAAAGCAAACCGAGTCCTCAAGGCCTTGGTTCCTCAGACGACGCACCCTGAAGTCAACAGAGGCAACAGGGCCAACCATTGCACAGGCATCATTCTGCGGATGTCAGGACAGCACCTAGAAAAAGTGGCAGGCCTAGAAAAGTTAAGAATTTCTGATCACAAGTGGTTGCATAGGTAAACACATTTGGTCACTTTATAAACTGAAACTATATTCACTTGCACTGAATAATGGTGTCTTTCAGCTTCATTTACAGGCTTTGCGAGTCCTCTCCCTGCATCCCCTACCACCAGCAGTTCAGCTGCATGCAGCTGGACCAGGGGTGAATCTAGAGGGAGAAGTGTCCATGTGCCAGGGCTTTTCGAAGCCTCAAGCAAACACTCTCCCACGCACGGGGAGCCTTCATCCATCACACTCATATCACTGTCCCAAGCATTTTCAATGCTGCCTGCTGGGGTTCTCTTTCAGTTATCCATCTGAGCTGACCTGCATCTCTGCTCACCCACTGAGTGCACTCCCATGCAGCACCTTTGCCCATCCAACACGAGGCTGTGCTCCCTTTAGATTTGGTCAATATGGTCGCAGTCAAGTTTCTGATAAGCTCACCCGTCCTTTCTCCTCCCCACATCACCCATGTCCTTTACCCCCTGTCCATCCCCTGGCATCACCTTCGACCTTTCCACCATTACCCTACAGTCTGAACCCTTCTCCTTCACGAATGTGCAGGTGAATGTGCACATTCCCTACCTTCCTGAAAACTTCACCCTCGCCGCCCCTTCTACCGATACCAATGAACCCTCACCCTCTCACTCTACTGGTTCTCTCTGCCCCCTCACACTCACCATTCATCCTTCCACACCTAACCTGAGTTCACTCCCCAGGAGCAGTCATTGGCTCCACAGAGTCCTTGCATGTTCAGCTGGACATCCCCCTCTGCTACCAACACGTTCCTCCACCCTTACACCTTTCTCCACCCTTATGCCTTTGTTCACTCTTACTCCTCCCTCTACCCTTCCTCCACCCTTACTCCCTCCTCCCAGGGGACAGCTTCACCTCCCAAACTCCCTCCTCTCCCCGTACATTTCCCCCTCCGGACTCCCTCCTTCCCTCGGACATCTTCCCCCACTGAGCTTCCTCCATCGCCCTGATACTTTCATCGGTCAGAATGCCCTCCCTTACAGATTCCTCCCCCATTAAACCCACCTCCCCACTTGCCCCATTTTCCTCCGTTATACCCCCTCCCTCGCATTCCCTCCTCCTGTCAGACACCTCCCCCCCACAAACCCTCCTCCCGGACACCATCCCCTCTCCAAATTCACTCCTTCTCCTAGACACCTTCCCCCTTCCGAACTCCCTCCACTACACTTTCCTCCTTTCTTACGCCTACCTCCCCACTTACACCATTCTCCCCCATTATACCCCCCTCCCAACACCCTCCTTCCCCCTCCCAATCTCACCCCCCTGACACTTAAACCACTAGCCCTCCCCCACCTTGAAACACAACTCTCCACTTCAAGGATCATAAAACCTCATTAAAATGCAGGTATACAAACAACCCACAGACTTGCAGGCAACATTCCAAAGTGACCAAAAGCCAGGTTTCCCCTTCCTTAACATACACATATAAAATATAAATTAAACTTAAAACTTAAAGCTATAGCTTATTACTACCACACACAAATACACATATAACTTACTAAAAATTATCTCTAGTTCTGAACACTTGCTATTATCTCAATAGTGGATTCAAGCATTTGCCCTATGTCAGATGTTAGGTTATGTCCAGGCAGTTAGGCAATTAAAATGTCGTGAACAGGCGAAAATAATCAAAAAGGCTAATGGAATGCTGGCTTTCATCTCTCGAGGGCTAGAACACAAGGGGGTAGAAGTTACGCTTCAGTTATATAAAGTCCTGGTTAGAACACACCCTGGAATACTCTGAGTAGTTCTGGGCACCACGCTTTACGAAGGATATATTGACCTTGGAGGAAATACAGAATAGATTTATCAAAATGATACCTGGACTACAAGGGCTTAATTAGGTGAAGAGATTGCACAAACTATAGTTGCATTCCCTGGAATTTAGAAAGTTAAAGACTGACTTGATCAAAATATTCAAGATATTAAAGGGAACAGATAGGGTGGATGCAAACCATATCCACTGGTTGGCGAGTCTAGGGTAACGGGGCATAGTCTGAAAATTGGAGCCAGACCTTTCAAGAGTGAAACAAGGAAATAATTCAACACCCAAAAGTTGATAACAGTTTGAACTCTCTTCTGCAAAAGGCAATTGATGCTCTATCAATTATTAATTTTAAATCTGAGATTGGTAAGATTTTTGTTAACTAATGTATTAAGAGATATTAGGTCGCAACTCAGCCATGATCTCATTGAATAGGGGCTAACAGGGGCTAACTGGCCTACTCCTCTTCCTATCTTCCCATTTACTTGAGATAGGGCCTTAGTTTAACATCTCATCAGAAGGGCATAGCCTCCAAAAGTGCTGAGCCAGCAATCCAGACATTTCATGTTCAAATCTGTACAGTGGGAGTTGTATCCTCAACCATCTGACCCAGAGATGAAAGTGCTACCAACTGAGCCATGACTGATAAGATACCATTTCTAAATTTGTAGGTAACACCAAATTGGGGAGTGTATTTAATTCTGTGGAGGAATATGACAAAATACAAAAATACATTAATTAACATGCACAATGGGTGTGTAGTTGGCAAATCAATTTCACACGGGCTGCAGTGGTTCAAGAAGGCATCTCACCATCACCTTCTCATGGGCAATTAGGGATGGGCAATAAACGCTGGCCTATCCAGCAATGTCCACATCCCATGAATGAAGAAAAAGATATGTAGCTAAGTGTAAGGTGGTGTATTTTAGTAGAAAGAAAAGTAGACCACATGCCCTTGGAAAATAAGTCTTAAGTAGAGTAGAGGGAAAAGCAGAACTACTGGTACAGATAAACAAATTACTAAAAATAGGAATAAAGTTTTATAATGCCAAACAAAAGGCAAACAGAGCACTGTGGTTCATTTCTAGAGGGATAGAATTGAAAAGTAGAGAAGTTATGTTAAATTTGTTTAGAACCTTGGCCAGACCATACTTAAGAGTACTCAATTCAGGTCTCCACAGCATAAAAAAGGATGTAGAGACATGAGGGAAAGTGCAAAATGGCAAAGATGATGCCAGAATTCAGAAGTTATGTCTATCAGCAAAGATTGAACAGACTGGGGCTCCTTTGGTGATCAGACAGAGTTCTTTAATATTATCAAAGATTTTGTTATGGTGAATGTAGGCAAAACGTTTCCACTTGTTGGGGTGGAGGGCAGTGGATACCAAAAGTAGGTGCCATAAATATAGACAGTAAACAATAAAATGTATACGACATTCAGGAGAAACATCTTTACCCACAAAGCAGTTAGAATGTGAAACTTGCTACCACAAGTAATTGAAGGGCATAGCATAAATCCATTTAAGGGGAAGCTGGATAAACACGTGGAGCAGAATTTTTTGCCTGTTGGGCGGGCGGTGCGGGAGTGGACCCAATCGCTGCCTGTGATTGGGTCCGTGCTACCATTAAACGTGGGCGGGCTAATTAAGGCCCACCCAGCAATAATCACGGCTCACGAGGACAGCGGGAGTGGGCGGGCAGTGGCGGTACTGCAATGACCAACGGATCCAATGGCGACCCAGTGGCCTGTTTTAAAAAGCTGCTGCTGCCTTTCAAAGGCTGTGAATCATGGCTAGTGCAAGGGCTCCCCACAGCGCTGCTGCTGAGCAGGCGAGGCAGGAGGGTAGGGCAGGGGGGGCACTGTGCCCCTCGTTTTTCCAACGATTGCCTTGCCGCCCTCCTCGAGGAGCTGGCAGCATGGCAGGAGGTGCTCTCACCCCAGGATGGGAGGAGGCCACCCCACATGACCAAACATGCCTGGGAGGAATTGGCGGAGATTGTGAGCTCCCACAACATGTCACAAGCGCTTCAACGACCTGTTGCGCTCAGAAAGGGTGAGTACCATGTTGCATTGGTCACTTAACCCAGCAGTTAGGCTTTCCGGCCCCCAACCTCCGCCCAAAGTCTGAGTGTAGTGACTGCGTTGAATCATTGATGGCATTTGTCCTTCACTGGGTGGGCCAGCTGATATTGCCCATGCTGAGATCATCATGAGAGGATGGTGTACAGATGGGTTCTGCACCTGCAGCATGTGTTACACTGAGACCCATATTACTGTTTTGGTGGTAACCTGGAAGAGCTGTACCTAGGCGCAGTGCTGGAACTCCAGGACATATCAAAGACAGGGTGATGACATGCTGGGAGGGGAACTTCAAGGTGGCGTGGCACAGATTGATCAGCTGTCCTCTGCGCTCCACGTGCTTGCGCCTCCTTGCTGTGGAAGGTTAGACCTTGTGGTGCCTAATGTGATGTAGGCAGCATTTGGCCAAGGGGGTGGGGTGGGGGTGGGTGGGACAGGCCTAGCATCTTTGTGTGAGTGTTCGGCAGCAACGGGGTGAGGAGGCACTGGTGTCCTGCAATGTCCCACTCTGGTGGGGGTGGGCCGTCCGCAAAGAGAATCCAGGTACAAGTAGCACTAATCAATGCTCTTCTCTCCTTTTCAGGAGAAGAATGCACATAATGCCGCTGAGCGGGTGGGGACTGGCCTCAGCCACTTTGAGCAGGTAGCCCTAGATTTGGAGAGGCACCATGCGCCCAGGTCCACCGGTGTCAGTGAGGCTGGGGTGCCATGGGCAGGTATATGTGCCCAGTAGTGATATCATCATTGTTCTCCCAACAGCAAAGACAGTGCTGAATGTTCAGTGATTGAAGTTTGCAACATAGTTTGACCATTGCTCATGGAAGGATGAGTGCATAAAGATCCGGGGGACAGGAATGCAGATTGACATTGTCTCCACGTTAACTGATCCAATGTCCTTGTTCTTCCATTCAGCATCAGCGGAGCTGGGCCAGGAGGAGGAGCAGCAGGGGCCCCGTCTCACACCTGAGGGCCCTGAAGTCTCTGGCCCACCAATGTCACACCATCTCTGCCTGGCAGGCATTAGTGCAGATACCAGCACCTTAGTGGGAATGAGAACATCGGCTAATGTCCCGGGGCACAGCGGTGAGGGCACTTCATAGTCGCTGGAGGAGCTGGCAGAGACAGAGAGTGCCCATGGTGTCAGCAGTCGGAGGACTTCAGGGGACCAGGCACATGCTCAGTCGGTGGCTGGTGATGTGCCTCTGGAATTGTCTGTGAAGCAGCAAATGCACAAAATGTGGCAGGGTATGCAGGAGCAGGTGGAGATACATGAGGCTATGCTTGGCTTGGTGTCCATGGGGGAGGAGCATATGTGGACTCGCACCGATGCAATGAGCCTCATGGCCAAGCGCCATGCATCCTCCACTGAGAGAGTGGCGACTCTTGTGGAGAGGCTCCTCCAGGAGACCAATCAGGGCTTCCTGAGGTTGCACTCAGATCAGCAAGCCCTAACATCAGCATTGACCTCAGCTGGTTAATGCCAGTGTGGGAGATGGTCTGGGCACCAAGTTTCCCAGCTGGGTGCCTATCCATCTACGGTGAGCAGGGAGGTCCAAAGCGACCTCACATTGGCACAGCGGCTGCTTGTCGTCTCTGCAGGCTCCTCTTAGGGCCCTCTGGATGAGGGCGGCAGCTCCTTTGCCCCTCTGCCAGTGACCGTTGCATCCGATGAGGCTGCGATGACTGGGGAGATGCCAGCTGTGGAACTGGCAGCTCCCTCCCAGGCGGGGCCAGCACAGGCTGCAGGGGCCAGAGGACGGCCGCCATTGTCATCGAGGCCAACAGGACAGCAGAATGAGCAGGCTGTCTCAGATGCCACTCCCAGCGAGGGGAAAGCACCAAGACGTAGCACCCGAAAATGTAAACATAAGGTATCTTAGGCACACCATGGCGTTATCACTGGTGCTTTTGTGTTGGCCTGCAATGAGGTCTTTATGAGTTGGTGTGATTTTTAACACCTTTGTCATTTTGTTTTCTTAAGTTCCTTTGGTTGTAATATTAAATTCAGACATGTCACCATGGCTGAGGGTGCGCTTTTCATTTGTGGGTGGATGGTTACCAATAATGTTATGAGTGATTTGGGGACATTCAGCTTTATTAACAAGGCCCTTAGTTAATGTTCCTATCCAGGCAGATTTTGCACTTCGGTATTGAGTATGGAGCCTGCAGCCCAGGCTTGTCCTGGATGTCAGTATGTGGCATGCTAACTGAAGCTTTGTTCGATTAAAGCCTCCAGGATGTCCCTGCCTCCCCGGAGTATGCCCAGGTCAGTATCTACCCCCTCAGGACTTCCCTGTACGTGCTCATCCTCAGATTCACTGCTGGACTCATCGTGTGCAGCCGCAGCCACTGCGTCTACATCTTCGTCGTCCGCAGTGTCCCCCCTTTCCAGTGCAAGATTGTGGAGAGCGCAGCATTCAACCACAATCAGCAACACACAATCTGGGGGGTACTGGAGTGCTCCCCCTGAGCGGTCCAGGCATCGGAAGCGCATCTTGAGAAGACCGATGACTCTCTCCACCATAGCCCTTCTGGAGGCATGGCTCCTATTATACTGCTGCTCAGCTTCTGTTCTTGGACGGCGGAGAGGCATCATGAGCCACCTTCTGAGGGGAGAGCCCTTGTCACCGAGCAGCCATCCATCCAGCTGGGCTGGAGCACTGAAGAGCCCCGGCATCTGGGAGTGTCTGAGGATGGGAGCGTCCTGGGAGCTGCCTGAGTACCTTGCACAGACTTGTAGAATCAGCATCCTGTAAGCACACACTATCTGCACATTCATAGAGTGGAAGCCCTTCCTGTTGACGAAGGCACTTGGCTCACCTGCTAGTGCCTTGATGGCCACATGTGTGCAGTCCATTGCACCCTGGACGCTGGGGAAGCCAGCAATCGCTGCAAAGCCTCTGGCTTGCTGTGTCTGGCTTGCCTGGTCCCAATGGTAGTGGATGAAGGTCAATGCATGCCTGAACAGAGCACCTGTAATCTGCTTGACACAAGTGTGAACAGCTGATTGGGAGATCACCTACTGAGCCCTGGAAGGAGCCAGAGGCATAGAAGTGGATGGCAACTGTGAGCTTCAGAGCCACTGGCATGGGATGTCCACCCACACAGTTCGCGGAGATCTCAGGCCAATCATCTGACAGATATAAAAACAAAAAACTGCGGATGCTGGAAATCCAAAACAAAATCAGAATTACCTGTAAAAACTCAGCAGGTCTGGCAGCATCGGCGGAGAAGAAAAAAGTTGACGTTTCAAGTCCTCATGACCCTTCAACAGAACTGAGTGAAATTAGGAGAGGGGTGAAATATAAGCTGGTTTGAGGTGGGTGGGGCGGGGATGGGGGGAGAGCAGTGGCCGGGGTTGGGTGGGGTGGGGGGGGGTGTGTGTGTGTGTGTGGTTGTAGGGACAAGCAAGCAGTCACAGGAGAAGATAATCAAAAGATGTCACAGACAAATGAACAAAGAGGTGTTTAAGGTGAAACACAACTCTTTCTCCGGTACATCGATGATTACTTCGGTGCTGCTTCATGTTCTCGTCGGGACTTGGAAAAATTTATTAATTTTGCTTCTAATCTCCACCCCTCCATCATTTTCATATGGTCCATCTCTGACACTTCCCTTCGCTTCCTTGACCTCTCTGTCTCAATTTCTGGTAATAGACTGTCCACCAATATCCATTACAAGCCTACCGACTCCCACAGCTACATCGACTACAGCTCCTCACACCCCGCTTCCTCTAAGAACTCCATCCCATTCTCTCAGTTCCTTCGCCTCCGTCGCATCTGTTCCGATGATGCTACTTTCAAAAACAGTTCCTCTGACATGTCCTCCTTCTTCCTCAACCAAGGGTTTCCACCCACGGTCGTTGACAGGGCCCTCAACTGTGTCCGGCCCATCTCCCGCGCATCCGCCCTCACGCCTTTTCCTCCCTCCCAGAAACATGATAGGGTCCCCCTTGTCCTCACTTATCACCCCACCAGCCTCCGCATTCAAAGGATCATCCTCCGCCATTTCCGCCAACTCCAGCATGACGCCACCACCAAACACGTCTTCACCACCCCCCCCACCCCACGGCAGCATTCCGTAGGGAACGTTCCCTCTGGGACACCCTGGTCCACTCCTCCATCACCCCCTACTCCTCAACCCCCACCTACGGCACCTCCCCGTGCAAATGCAAAAGATGCAACACCTGCCCCTTCACTTCCTCTCTCCTCACTGTTCAAGGGCCCAAACACTCCTTTCAAGTGAAGCAGCCTTTCACTTGCATTTCCCCCAACTTAGTTTACTGCATTCAGTGCTCCCAGTGCGGTCTCCTCTACTTTGGAGAGACCAAACACAAACTGGGCGACCGCTTTGCAGAACATCTGCGGCCTGTCCGCAAGAAAGACCCAAACCTCCCCGTCGCTTGCCATTTTAACACTCCACCCTGCTCTCTTGCCCACATGTCTGTCTTTGGCTTGCTGCATTGTTCCAGTGAAGCCCAACGCAAACTGGAGGAACAGCACCTCAACTTCCAACTAGGCACTTTACAGCCTATCGGACTGAATATTGAATTCAACAACTTTAGATCTTGAACTCCCTCGTCCATCCCCACCCCCTTTCCGTTTCTTCCCCCTCCCTTTTGTTTTTTCCAATAATTTATATAGATTTTTCTTTTCCCACCTATTTCCATTATTTTTAAATCTATACCTTTTATGTCTGGTTAGTCTTATTCCACCCCACCCCCACTAGAGGTGTCCCTTGTGTGTCCTGCCATCCATTCTTAATTAGCACATTTGTTTAGATAATATCACCATCTTCAACACCTCTTTGTTCTTTTGTCTGTGACATCTTTTGATTATTTGTTCCTATCGCTGCTTGCTTGTCCCTACAACCATACCACCCCCCCCCCCCCGCCACCACTTCTCCTCCTCCCCCCCCCCCCCCCCCCCCACCCCACCTTAAACCAGCTTATATTTCACCCTTCTCCTAATTTTACTCAGTTCTGTTGAAGGGTCATGAGGACTCGAAACGTCAACTTTTTTCTTCTCCACCGATGCTGCCAGACCTGCTGAGTTTTTACAGGTAATTCTGTTTTTGATCTGACAGATATAATTGACTGTCTCCCTTGAGAGATGAAGCCTCCCTCGGTACTGTATCCCAGACAGACTGAAGTAGCTGCTTCGCCGCCTGTATACACTGGGAGGAGGATAGTGGTGTCTTCTGCGGCCCCTTCCACCTTGGACTACCTCTTGACCCTGCACCCCTTGTGCTTGCGCCTGTCCTCCCAATGGTGGCTCCTCTGGAGGCTGAATATGCACTCCTGGCCTCCCCCTCTTCTAGCCCTACCTTCCTCCTCAGAGGAGGTGCCTCCAGTGGAGAGTTCAGCTCCCATCCCCAGGCTAAGGAAAGGCTTCCTCAAACCTGCAGGCCCAAAAAAGATTCCTCACTGCAGAGTGCTGACTTGAAGGTTGTGAGTCCAGTCCAAGCAGCTGGTTTGCGTTTTGAAGTTTTGCAGATCACACAGGCAAGCATCAGTAACTTCAAAAAATAAATATTTGACAGAGCACACTCGTGGCTCCACTGAGCCCTCTTATTCTGCCCGTGGATGAGCTTCATACAAATGTGTCCTACCTGCCCATGCGCTGACCCGAAGAACACACGGGCGCTGAAAGATCACTGTCGATTGGCGCCTGAAGGGCCTTAAGTAGCCTGCTAGTTAATGGTGGGTGCGCATCTGATATCATCGCGCGCCTGCCCAACGAAATATCGCGATGGTGCATGATGTAGGAACGCTCGCCCGATGTCACCACGGGTCCCACCCCTACACACCAATAGGAAAATTCTGCCCATGAATTAGAAATGAATGGAAAGACACACTGTTAGGGCTAGATGATGAAGGTGGGAGGAGCATTGTGTGGTGCATAAACTGGTATGAACCAACTGGGCTAAATGGTTTAGTTCTTTTAAATTTCTTACCTTCGCTGAGTTTAACCATCCCCACAATAATAATGATGATAAGGCCGATCAATTTGGCACATGTTAACACATCCTGGACTCTGGTTGCCCATTTCACATTGGCACAGTTTATAAAAGTAAGCAGACCTGGGTGTAAATAAGTACAAGTAGGTAACACTGAAGAAACTGGAGGTTTTTCAATGCACTTATATTAAAGTTATTACTTGATTTATTGTTCCTAATATATCCAGTTTGCTTATTTACATCAGGTGTTGATCACAATTTCAACAGCATAGAATTATGAACTCTTCACTGAGTTAGCCAATTCATAGTTTTAATTAGAACAGGTGGTCAGTTGACCCATCATACCTATTTTAGCTCTTTGAAAAAGCCTCATAGCCATCTTCCTTCTGGTTCTTATGCCAATCACTTAACATCTGTGTTCTCTGGTTACCAACCCTTCTGCCAGCGTAAACATGCTTTCCTTATTTACTCTATCAAAAATCACCTCTATTATATATCCTGTTAACTTTCTCTATTCTAAGAAGAAAACCTCAGCTTCTATAGTCTCTTCATATAACTGAAGTCTATGGTAGCGTTCTAGTATATCTCTTCTGCTACCTGTCTGGGGCTTTGCCAACATTTCTAATGTGTAGTGTCCAGAATTAGACAAAATACTCCAGTTGGCATCTAACTAATGATTTATAAAGATTTAGCAAAACTTTCTTGCTTTTGTATATTATGCCTCTGTTCATAAACCCAAATATCACATATACTTCTATGTTTTGCCATCTTCAAAGATTTGTGTAATTACTCTACCAGGTCTCACTGTTCTTGAACAAAAACAGAATTACCTGGAAAAACTCAGCAGGTCTGGCAGCATCGGCGGAGAAGAAAAGAGTTGACGTTTCGAGTCCTCATGACCCTTCGACAGAACTGCAGTTCTGTCGAAGGGTCATGAGGACTCGAAACGTCAACTCTTTTCTTCTCCGCCGATGCTGCCAGACCTGCTGAGTTTTTCCAGGTAATTCTGTTTTTGTTTTGGATTTCCAGCATCCGCAGTTTTTTGTTTTTATCTCACTGTTCTTGAACCCACTTTAAAATTGCATCATATACTTTATATTGCCTTTCCTCATCCTTTCTACCAAAATGTATCACTTCATAGTTTTCAGCATTAAATTTCATCTGCCGCTTGTCTGCCCATTTTCCGTTCTATGTCTGCCTTAAGTACATTATTATCTTCATCTCTGAGACCCCATCTGCCTGCTTGGGCAGATGTAAAAGATCCCATGGCACTATTTCAAAGAAGAGCAGGAGAGTGCAGAGACCTGGCTAATATTTATCCCTCAATCAATATCACAAAAAAAGATTATCTGGTCTTTATCAAATTGCTAATTGCTATGTACAAATTAGCAGCTGTGTTTTCTACATTACAACAGTGACTACAATTCAATAAGTATTTCATTGGCTGTAAAGTGCTATGCGATGCCTTGTGGTCTAAAACAATTTGCCTTCTACTTTATTGTGACTGTGACAACATGTTCTTTAATGATTGCGGGTGCGAAGCACTCACTTAGTACCTCAGTTAAGTAGGACTTGCATCCAAAAGATGTTTTTTTTTGTCCCCAATTGGCTCCACCCTTCCTTTGACTACTTTTGTACTATTTATGTCTACAAAAGACTTTAGGATTAACTTTTTTAGCTACCCACTAATGAATTCTCATACACTCTCTTTGCTCCCTTACTCCCTTTTACAGTTCTCCTCTGTAATTTCTGGTTTTGCTTGGTATTCTACCATATTTATGAGCCTCATATTTATCATGTCACCTTTTTCTGTTTCATTTAAATCTCAATTGCTGGGTTTTCATTGGCATTATATTGTGAAATTGACAAAAATTCTTCTGGTGCCATGCATGCGCAGTTAAGCATGACAATCCATATGTTGTTGCCAATGACTCCTTGCTCCTCCAAATGATACGTTGAATGTTGAAGTTCCCACAGATGGAAATTAATTAAAAATCACTGATTTGATGTGAGGTTCCATTTTTTTGCCAATAGTCTTAATGTAAAAAAAGGCTAGAAAAAGTTACACCTTGTTGAATGAAGTACGACTTTAATGGTGTATTATGTCATAATCAATGCTGAACAACCTCTCTGGTCCTGACAAATTAATTTTATATTTCTGCAATGTTAAATTTCTCCATTTCATGTTAAAAATTTCATGGATTTTTAAACAAATAAAAATTAAATTGTTTTTAAAGTTTATTGATATTTCAGATTCTACATTAACCCCATGGAAACATCCTGAACAAAAAAGTTCTCTTTTAGATGTTTCAGGAACTCCTCCTTCTCTTTGCCTTTAACATTGCTATCTTCCCAATCTATATTGGAATAATTGAGGTACCCTTACAACTCACTCAAGCTAACATATTGTCAATAAGCAAACCACTATTATTTTAATTTATTATACATAATAATTGGTATTCTTAATGCTTCTTAAACTTCTAACTGCAATTAAAAATACATTATATTGTTAGGAAATGGTAACATTACGCTTACCAATGCAAGCAGCTGCAATTAGTCGTTCTGCTACGTATGGTGTAGTGCAGTTTAAGAAAATAGGTTGCACCAGGTAGTTGCCGAAGGTGATGGCAATAATAGCCTGTGAAGTGGGCTCAATAATAAGTATTGACGTCCAAAGTTTAAGGAAGGCAATTAAACCACCAAATGATTCCAAAATATATACATAGTTTGCACCAGATTTTGTGATCATTGTACCCAGTTCAGCATAGCAGATGGCTCCAATAATTGAGACTAAACCCCCAATAGCCCATATAACCAGGGAAAGACCATAGGAGCCACAGAGCTTTAGGATCCCACCTGGAGAAACAAATATCCCTGATCCAATTGTGTGTCCAATTATAAGAGTGACTCCATTAAATAAAGAAATCTCCCTTTTTAGTTGCATTGGCATTTGTGGTTTATTGTATTTAAAGACTTCTGAAGGCTTGATTGGATTTAAATTGGAAGCAGTGGAAACAGTGGGAATAACTTTGGGTACAAGTGGCTTCGATTTGGGACTTTCGTTGGCCATCTTGAAGTATAATGCTGCAATGAGAAGCAGCTACCTAAAAAGACAAAATCAGAGGAAATGAATAGAGAAATCAAGAGAGTTATATATTGTTTTATACATGCTACCTCTATCACTGTTTCATATCTCACCATCTGACCTTTTCTTTTAAGATTGCAAAATGGTCAGTAAATAGTTCTTGTTCTTATTCATGTTTAGTTTTATTCTAAAAGTAAGCTGGATTATAAACTAAAAAGATGAATGGAGCAAGCTAGACTAGTGCTAAGGAAAGTGAAATAAGGGACATTGTTAAACTGATACTACCATGAATGATACCATAATTTTGCCAATTTCCCATAAAGTCTCACTTTTTCAAAACGCTTGTTGATGACATTATAGATCCTGAAACTAACTGGCCCAGATTTTTGCTCTGGAGTTGGGTAGTGCGAGTCAGAAAATTTCTCGCTTGCTGCACCTGCCTCAGGAAAAATTCCTGCACGTGGCAGGATCTTCATTCTGGAGTTGTCAGGTGGGTGGGCGGGGGGTGGGTGGTGGTGTGGTTGTGTTGGGTAGGTGTGGGATGGAGTTGGGCCCAACCCCTCAGACACAGATCAGAGGAGGCCACAGGGGCTACCAAGTGCTAAGGCCTGTCTTGGATCTTTAGAGCGTTGTCCAAGTTATTTGCTTATATTTTAGGCCCTCTATCCCTCACGCACTCCCCATGCCATCCCCATGTACCCATGCCAACTTAAGGCCAACCCATGCCCCACCCACCCCATGACTCCTAACAGCCCATGCCAATTCATGCCAACCTACCCCCCATCCTTTGCCCTCCATTGCCAACTCACCCTGCATCCACCATGGACAGATCTCAGAAACCATGTTGAGATGAAATAAGGTCTAAATATCCATTATAGCCTTCACTATAATAAAAGAACAGTCCTATTCATGAAAGCCCATTCAAATCTTCTACATCTTCTCAAGTGCTTAGTCCCTCATAAGAACAAACTCCTATTCATAATCCTACATCCATGATAGCTAATCTTTCAATAACCTCTTTGAGCTGTCAAACAAACTTTGAATTTACAGCCACCTGCTGAGATAAATATAGGTTGTGGAAAGCAGCCAAGCATTCATAGAGAACCTTAGAATAATGTCAACAAACAGCAATTATAACTGCTAGAACAGAGTATTTGAATCTCTCAGTGACACAGTGGGCTGTTTTAAAGGGTTGGGGCTTTAATTAACTTCCCGTGACAGTTCTACAGACCTTATGTGTCCTTCAAGCACATTTACATCTACTCTAAAAATTTGTGACTCCCACACTGCAAGTTAAGGCCTTTGATACAGCGAAAATGGGGTTTGTTTAAACTCAGGGTTAAAATGGCCCTGCTGAATTCAAGTGTCTCTCATGTGTGAGTCACACCCCATCCCCTTTTCCCGGCAAAAATAACTGTCGGAAATGTGGGTGGGACTTCCAAATGTTTCCTGCCTGCCATTTTGGAAGGTCCGTGGTGCCTCTGCAATTCCACAAAATTCCGGGCCTTTATGTCAATGTAAGCCTTACCAAATTTCACACATCAATTGGGGTTAGTATGCATACATATGTTCACAGCATGTTATGCATTAAGCCATAAAGGATTCATCAAGCAGCTTTTGCCAATTTTTTGTATTCTATACCATAAGTAACCTACACTGCAAATAAGTATTCTGCAGACAGTAGTCAATCTCTTAGCTTCTGCATTTAGTTTGAATTTTCATCTACTACATGTTCATGATGATTGTTTTTTAAATATTATGTTTGATCTGTGGGGATAAATTCAGCTTCAATGGGTATTCATGAAGTCTGATGCCCAATATTATTAGAGATCAGGGGCACACTAACAACTAGACCATGAGAAACAATGGATATATCTGCCCTCCTGAAATAAAATGTACATACTCCTTTAACAGGGATTTGGGCATGTGTTCTTCTAGGTCACATAAGTTTATAGGGGTAATGAACTCGCATTGCAAGTGGAAAATGTTCAAATTTCTGATATGCATTGCCAGTAGGCAAGGTTACTGCTGTCAATGTAGACTTATGAAACTATGCTGTAAATATATAGCTTGGAAGATATTAGCTGCAAAACAATTGAGTGGCAGGGAATAATGCGTATCTTTTACCAGATCTCTCTGTAACACAGATTTCAGAAGTCTTTCTCCAGTCAAATAATATACTGCTTTTCTATTCTTCCTGCCAAAGTGGACTAGTTCACATTTGTCCACATTATATTCCATCTGACAAATTTTTGCCCATTAAATAGCCTATCAAAACCCCTTTGCAGACTCATTATGCCCTCTTGACAACTTACTTTCCTACCTATCTTTGTGCCATCAGCAAATTTAGCAACTGTACATTCAGTACCTTCATCCATCAATTGTAAATAGTTGATACCAAAGCAGTAATCCTTGTGGTACTCCACTAGTAACAGCTTGCCAACCTGAAAATGATGCATTTATCCCTACTTCCTATTTCCTGTTAGGTAATCAATCTTCTGTCCATGCTAACATGTTACTCCCTACACCATGAGCTCTTATTTTGTGTAATAACCTTTGATGTCGCAACTTATCAAATGCCTTTTGGAAATCTAAGTACACCACATCTACAGGCTCCTTTTTATCCACCTTACTGTTATTTCCTCAACGAACTCTAATAAATTAGTCAATCCTGATTTCACTTTCACATAACCATGCTGACTCTGCTTGATTGTATTATGATTTTCTAAATGTCCTTCCATTACCACAATTATTAAAAGGACTTTTAAAGCAAGAAAGGACACTGACTTAAGATGGCACCTCTCCCATAGTTTCATGGTCATCATTAAACTTTTAATTCCAGATTTTTTTTGATTGAATTCAAATTTCACTATCTGCCATGGTGGGATTCAAACCCAGGTCCACAAAGCACTATGCTGAGTCCCTAGTCTAGTGACAATAATACTACACCAGAACCTCCACCTGTCATGTCTGAATTTAATATTATAACACAAGGAAGTTATGAGAACAAAAAGACAAAGGTGTTCAACATCACACCAACTGATAAAGACCTCATTGCGGGCCAACACAAAAGCAACAGTGATAAACCCGTGGTGTGCCTAAGGTGCCTTATGTTTACATTTTCGGGTGCTACATCTTGGTGCTGCCCCCTCGCTGGGACTGGCATCTGAGGCAGCATGCTGACTCTGCTATCCTGTTGGCCTTGATGACAATGGCGGTCATCATCTGGTCCGTGGAGCCTGTGCTGTCCCCACCTGGGAGGGAGCTGCTAGTTCCACGGCTGGCAACTCCCAAGTCGTCACAGCCTCATCGGATGCAACGGTCACTGGCAGAGCGTCTACAAATGGACCAGTGACACCATCTCTCTCCCAAATTCGGAGCTCTATCTCTATTACATTTTTGGAATACAGCACAATGATAGAGAATTTCAATCAAAAGGAACTTTGCCTGCTCATTTCATACTGGGGTCACAGACAGAGAAGTTCTGAAGGAGACTTCAAAATCTAAAGCAGCAATTTCCAAGGAAAAACTCAGGTCCACTGTTTAAGGAACAGCTGTGAACAACAGCGAAGGATTCATAAACAGTGAACTCTCTGCTTTTTGCCTTTTAACATTGAATCTTTATTGAGCCAAAAGTTAACCTTCTACTGTGTAACATATGATTTTGCATGCTTGTCTTTGTGTGTTTAGCTTTTAAAATTTTTCTTATATCTTGGATGGGATTTTTTTTAGCTCAATAGAAATCCCAGTGTATTTAAGCTCAAGAAAGCATGTCGGACTGAGTTCTTTGCAATCAGCACATAAATGGTTAAGTACAGACACTGAATTGACATCTTCATCCTTATAAATTTCAAATAACCTTGTTATGATCAATTGAGGTATGGGAAAGAAAGGGCAAGTTCTGACATCCATCCTCACCCAGTTGTAACACCCTTACCGCTTAGTTTAAGTTCTCTCTACTGCCCTAGTTGCATAACTCGCCAGGACACTGGTCCCAGCATGGTTCAAGTGAAGACCATCTCAAATGGTACAGCTTCCACTTTCCCCATATTGGTGGCAGTGCCCCAAGAATCGAAAACCATTTCTCACACATCAATCTTTAAAACATGTATTCAACACTCCAATCTATTTACCCTACATCAATTTGCTCATGAATCATGTTGTAACGTAAATATTATTACCTCTGTGATTCTGCTTTTTTAATTTAGCCACTAGCTGCTTATAGTCTCTAAGCAAAACCTCTTTCCTAGTCCTATCTATGTTATTAGAACTACATTGACCACAACACTGGATCCTCCCCCTCCCACTGCAAGTTCCTGTCCAACCCGAAGCAGATGTCCTGAACGCTGCTGTGGCCTTCTGGACTCATGCTTTCAGCTGCAGAGAACTGTGTCTATCCCCTTGCTATACTGTCCCCTACTCCCCCACTTGGAACATCTCCTTGCACCACAGTGTCATGGTCAGTTTGTTCATCCACCTTGCAGCCCCCGCTCTCGGCCATACAGGCTGCAGGAACCTCGAACCTACTGGACAATTGCAAGTGGCTCCTCCACTTCTACCTTCTCAATCCTCATAACTGCTTCACTCACAGTCACACACTCTTGTCCCTGACCATGGACCAAGTCAGAAGACCCTAACTTAAGGGGTGTGACTGCGTTCTGCAACAAAGTGTCCAGGTAACTTTCCCCGTTCCAGATGCATCGCAGTGTCTGAAGCTTGGTCTCCAGCTCATTAGCCCTAGCTGGAATTCCTCAAGCTGCACTTAGTGCAGACATGGATCAGGCTGCTGCCCATCAGCTTCTCTTTACTACAGCTGCAAAACATCGCCTGCCCTGCCATCCTTATTGTAACTCTTTCGAGTACAAACCCGTTTCCATCTGTTTCAGATGAAGTTACATTGTTTCATAGTTTGCCATTGAGAGATCTGAACTCTAGATCTTGGGGTTATAAACCCAGTACCATAACCACTTGGCTATTTAGGCCAAGCCCGCCATCCTTATTGTACCTAAATTAAATAATAAATTATATTCTTAATTAAATTTTAATTAATGCCTCTAGTCTTGCTTTCAATTAATGTTATATTTTACTCCAATTAAAATTCCTTAGTTTAGATAAGAGAAAATGCTCACCAATCAACCACTTACCTTTTTTGTTACGTCACACTTCAATTTTCCTTAGAATGCTCTGAACCCACAGACTTATCCCCCTAACTCTTCACACTCTCGCTGCTGTTTATAGATTAC
The DNA here is from genome assembly GCF_017639515.1 of Carcharodon carcharias. Taxonomy (NCBI): domain Eukaryota; kingdom Metazoa; phylum Chordata; class Chondrichthyes; order Lamniformes; family Lamnidae; genus Carcharodon; species Carcharodon carcharias. The sequence continues at coordinate 119,163,127 of NC_054473.1, read as the reverse complement.
CCTCTACTTTTGAGAAGCAACTTGTGTCTTCTACAGCTCATTTAAAATTGCAGCAATGGGGAAAGATTGGATAGGCTAGGATTGTTTTCTTTAGAACAGAGGAGGCTGAGGGGGTGACCTAACTGAGATGTACAAAATTATGAGGGGCCTGGATAGGGTAGACAGTAAAGACTTTTTTCTCCGAGCTGCGGGATCAATTACTGAGGCATAGATTTAAGGTGATTGGTAGAAGGATTAGGGGGGACATGGGAAAAAACTTTTTCACGCAGAGGCTTCTGGAATTCACTGCCTAAATTGGTGGTTGAGGCTGAAACGCTCAACTCATTTATAAGGTACTTGGATCTACAAATGAAGCATTGTAGTCTGCAAAGCTACGGACCAGGTGCTGTGGAAAGTAGGATTGAAATGAGCGGTTAGTTTCTTTTTCATCTTTTTCTGGCTGGCACAGACATGATGGGCTGAATGGCCTCTTTCTGCACCGTAACTTTTCTATGGTTCTTTCTCTTTCCCCTTCGGCATTAAATTCCCACATGAAACAAATTCCTAACTACACACTCGACCTATGTCTCATTCAGGCACAGTCTCCTCTCCGTGCGTCCCCTTTTAAATTAATAGCGGATTAATAAAATCTGGAACACATAAGGAAATGAGAATTTTATCTTTCTTGTGAACATCACTAAGAACATAGGAACTGGAATAGGCCATTCAGCTCATCAAGCTTGCTCTGCCATTCAATTAGATCAAGGCTGATTGTCTACCTCAACATCACTTTCCCTTGCTATCCCCAAATCTCTCAATTTCTGCATTGAACATGCTGAATGAATGAGCTTCCACAATCCTCTGGGATAGAGAATGCCAAAGATTCACCACCCTCTGAGAGAGGAAATTCTTCCTCATCTCAGTCTTAAATGACTTGCCCCTTATTCTGAGACTATGTCCCTTGGTTCTAGACTTACTCTGTCACATCCCGTATGCATTTTGTGTGTTTCAATGGGATCACCTCTTATTCTTCGAAACTCTCGAGAATACAGGGCCAGTTTCTTCAATCTCTCCTCATAGGACAATCACGTAATCCCAGGGACTAGTTTTATGTACTTCCTCTATGGCAAGTATACCCTTCCTTAGATAAGGAGACCAAAAATATACGCATAGTCTAGGTGTGGTCTCGTCAAAGCTCTATGCAGTTTCAACAAGACATCTTTATTTCTGTACTCAAATCCCCTTGCAATGAAGGCCAGCATATCATTTGTGCTTTTAACTGATTGTTGCACCTGCATGCTAGCTTTTAGTGACTCATGAACAATGACACCCAGGTCCCTTTGGGCACTAACACTTCCCAACCTCTTACCATTTAAGAAGTATTCTGACTTTTTTTTCCGCCAACGTGGATAACTTTACACTTCTTCACAATATATTCTAGCTGTCATGTTCTTGCCCATTCATTTAGTCTGTCCAAGTCTGCTGAAGCCTCCTTGCATCTTCCTCACAACTTACATTCCCACCTAGTTTTGTGTCATCAGCAAATTTGAAAATATTACAATTGGTCCCCATATCCAAATCAATTATGTAGATTGTGAACTAGGGCTAAGCAGCCAAGATTTTGATGCACTCTAGGCTACCTGCTAATTTAAAAAAAAGGCTATAAGTGGCACTACAGTGGGAATAACAGGTATTCACCTGCAGATCCCCAACTGGATTGAAGCAGGAGAAAATCAAATAAACTCTGGGTGAATGAGTTCTCAAATTTTTTGCCTCCTGGTGGTTGGTTAAATGGGAGGATTAGTTTAGGAACTCAATAATTTGGAGACATAGAGACCAAGAAAGCTTTTGGTATGATGTCCAACCTGTATTGAGTTGGCTGAAACAGTCTGTAGACAAAGCAAAGGGCTATCAGCCACATAATGTTGGTATTTCTAACTGCTATCCAAAACGTGGAAAATGTGGTGTATGTGGCTGTAGAAATTAGATATCACTGGTTCTGCTGTGATGTCCTCTGTATAGCTCACAAACACTCACAGCCCAGGGTTGTCCACAAACTGCAGTTGGGCATACTGGAGTGTTACTAGTGGTTGTAATCAGTACACCAACATAATCTTTCCTTACCATCAGAAGAACAAGTGAGGAAATTGAGGGAAAATGTAGGAGCAGGTTATTTGACTATTCTCCAGACATAGAACGGTAGATACCTAAGAAAACAGAAACATAAATGAAGAAAGCAGAGAGAATTTCCAACTGTGAAATGTTTGGAATTGGGCCAAATTAATTTAATCAGGAATGTCCCAGTTCAAGTAAGCATCCATATCCCTGTCATTCAATTGTCTGGTAGGTGGGGAATATTAAACGTCTCTTGGTCTAGGTAGATATCAACTCTCTCATTTTAAAGATAGCATTTTCAAATGTGAAAGATTACTGCCTACAACCATCTACGTATACCTCGTTTCCGATATATCAAGAATAAATGAAGGGTTGCTGGCAGTCAATCTAAAACAGCCCATGAACTCCCAATCAATTTGGCTACAACTCATGCCATCAGCATGTCACCGTGCTGTCAAACTAATGACGTTTTATAGAGATTGGAAGATCTGGACCTGGTCTATTTCGCCCTTCCCTTTTCCTTGAGTATAGAGAGGCTTTTCGCACAGACGCAGCTTCTCTTAGTGGGTTGTGACACGACTTATACTCAGTAGTGGGCTAAATTAATAACACGCGGATGGCGACGCTCCCTTTTCGCCTTTCCATTTTAATTTTGTCTGTGCGTCATCAGTGTGCCTCTCGCTCCAGATGCTATATGGCTTATCTTGCCACCCAGCCAGTCACAAATACCACAAGCACACCGCCATCTCTGCACCACCGCCCACCCGCTCCGGGTCTATTGACACTGCAACATCTGCATCTGGGGGCCATAAAAGCGACCTTGGCCCACTCTTTACCGGAGGACCAGTCACATCGTTAACCGCTCGCGCTCTCCGGCCGCGCAGACTCGCTCCCCTCACCGCGTGCCCCTGCTCCAATCACGCAGACTCACGCCGCTAGCCGCGCGTTGCTGCTTCCACCGCGCGTCGCTGCCCCAACCGCGCAGACTCACTCCTCTGGCCACGTGTCCCTGTTCCGGCAGCGCAGACTCACCTCCCGGTCGTGTGTCCTTGCTGCTGCTGTTCGAGCGTAGCTTTCCTGGCCGGCGGGAGCCGGAGGTTGGAGGAAGGGAAGGGAAGCAAGGTGCCATCTTGTTAGAGGAAGGAGGCAACTAGTTGGCAAGTGATGAAGAGATGAGGGAAATGCGAGGAAGGGAAGGCAGCAAGGACGGAAAGCAGGTTAAGGGTTGCTACGTCGGGAGAGATAAGCCAAGTAAAAGTCATGGTTGTTAGAAAAGGTTGGAGGGGATGGGCCGACAGAAGAAAACAAATCTCTGTCATACCCGAAATAGTTTCAAAATATACTGTATACGATTAAGATATATTTGGTCAGCATTGACAGTCCAACTTGCTATTTAGAAGTGACATTGTGCAAATGATTGATTTTGCCATTTCAAATGAAAATCTAATGATTTAAGCATTGTTCTGTATTTATTCATTCTTTGCAAAAGAAAATGTTTACCAGTTCTCTTTATGTGATTGTCTCATGATTACAAGGAATCAACTCGAACAACTTGGCTAGGGGGCACAGCAAGTTCTGGGGCAGAAGTCTTCAGTACTATTGCCAGAATATGTCAGGGCCCTTGACTTTGCAGGGACTTCAGCTGTTTCTTGATATCGCGTGTAGTGAATCGAATTGGCTGAAGACTTGCGCCTGTTATGTCTGCTTCCTTGAAGAAATTCCTGGAAACAGTCATTCCATCAGCCTTTATAGTGAAAATAGAAAATAGAATAGAGGAATAAACAATTGGCAGATTTTAAAATGGTTCAGATACTGGACGTAGGTGTCAATACGATGGAAATATTAAAGGTTTGGGAGAATGAAAATGAAAGCATCTTTGAGGAATCTGGTTATTACAACAGAAAACAGAATTGGAACAGCAATATTAGGTGAATGAATCCCAAGAATGTCGAAGGAACAGATAACTGGTGTTTCAGGTATGACTTGAAGTATTATGTAATGAATTGTCTGAAATTTAGAGGCAGAGTCCTCAATGATACATGACTCAAAATTCTAAGTCAGAGGACAAAAATACTAATGAATCTGAACAAATTATACTGGTCATATGGAGTTTTAGTGATGAATGTGCTAGTTGCAGACTTGTTTAACTGTGCAGTGCTGGATAGTACTTGTACTTCAGCATGTGAAACTGGTTCCGATGTTACTTTGATTCAATAGTGAGGATCAATGCAGGGTTAAGGAACATAAGATAACTATTTGCTTTAGATTTCACAATGATAACACATTGAGGTTGCTATAAAGAGATTTGTACTTCCATGTAAAATAGCTGAAATAAGCCAATAAGTACTGATGTAATCTCCAGTGAGATCCCAATATTGTTGACTAAATTTTCTATGAAAAAGGCACAAATTAAACTTCACATGGAGCATGTTAAGGCAACTATTTTTGCAAAGCCAGTTGATCTGTGGTTAATCAGTCAGGACAACATTGTATCCCCTTAATAAAACCTGATATTTCGCATTGCAGCGTTAGTCAAGAATTAATGGCATCATGTGATAAAAATCTGATGAAAAGCAGATTGTCTTAAAATGACAAAGACACTTATTTATCAAAAGTTAAAAATCCTGCTAGATGATGTTGATGAAGAGTATACAAGGCTAACAAATAAATGAAAATTGTGAAAACTGCTTTTTTTTTTAAAAGAGTATCAGAGGATGTCTTTGATGGTATGTGATTTTAATGAGGTAGTTGTAATGGATTTAAAGGTATGGAACAAAGACAAAAATATTTTCATTTTGCATTTTGTATTCCTGGCGACCAGATTGTCTTTTTACAATAATAGGGATAATAAGTAAGGACTAAAGGGTTATTATATACATCATGGAGAAATGGATAGGGACTGGAATTAGGACAATAGTTTTTGACTGGGAAATTCCCCTGTCTTGTCAGTGATGATTTCAGAGACACGTGAAAACATGAACCTTGTGTTCATGCAGCTGAAGGTTCTTTCTGCAGTCGACTTTGTAAAAGGAATCATGCAGTGATCGATGAAATGCTGCATAAACTTTTAGCTGATCAACCAGACTGCAAGTTGATAACCACCCGGCATGGGAAGTTTAAGCAAAGAATTCACTCTTTAGTTGGAAGGTATAATCTCTATCAGTTAGTCTATGGCCAAATTCCAATTGCCTTCTGTACTGTGCAATAGTCCTGCTGCTTGGTTCCATTTCTTTCTGCATACTTGCATGCTTTACATGCAGGGAGATGGGCTTTTATCAAAGAGGTTTTGGAGAAAATGCAGAGAACTGAAGCATCATATAAAACCATCCGAAATAGAGAATTTAATTCAGGAGATTTGGTGTATTATGAAACAGAATGCCATAGGGAATGGCCCTGGTGCAGTAAGAGTTCATGATAGGAAGACAGTATTATTAGTCATGGCATTCAAACTGTTGTGGTTCATTCCTCATGATTAATCAGAATTAATTACAAAATCTTGGACTCTGAACAGCCAATAGAAATAAATGAGACATCTTGTACCTCAGATGCTCATGTGTTTTGTGGTTAAGGTCCTGAGGAACTGAATATGGTAGACCAAGAGCTGGATAGCAGAGCCAGGGAGCGGGGTGCAGACAGTGCTAATTACAGAGGCTTGTGCCTTCAGCGGCCCAAGCTCGGGCAGCACTTCCCCTCTCTCAAGTGCCTGCCTTATGCCTCAATGTGCTTGCCAACAAGTGCACAGTGGCTGCTGTGCTCCAGGACAAAGTTCCAGTGCGTCAAGATCTGATTTTCCTGGAGCGAGAGCTCAAGTCTGTGCGACCATTTGTTTTGTCAGGCCTGGTGCATTCTGGGTAATGCAATCCACGTCCGTCCTTGGCTGTGCTCTCATCCTCCCCCGAAGGCACTGAAGGACTCCATGTGCTATTTTCAGAGCATGTGCTCCTCCATGGATGATTTAAATGTCTTCACCCAAGATGGTGGAGTGCAGATGCGGGTAAGCCTTGTGAATTTTTAGCTTTCCTATTTCCCTGCTGTACAGTTTCCTCTGATTTATTAAAATGATTTTAGCATTGTCCTAGTTGCTTTATTCGTGCATCACAGGTTACACATAATTAGTGGACCATTATCATTGGACCATTACTCTTTTATTTCTCTCCTCTGACTTTATTTCTTTGATTAATTTCTGATTGGCTAATATGTTAATCATTACCATATTTTACATTAATAATCCCTTTATGAATTTCTTCATTAGGTCTTTATATTTATTAATTGCTAGCTTTCTATATAATTTATAAAATTATTTTCTTTGTTTTGACTACTAAAGTCAAATATCATTGCTTTATACGTGTGATATAAATGGAATGCTCTTAGCAACTATATTTCCAGTTCAATTATCTAACTCCTTTCTAAATTACTTTTTCATTTGAACTGGCCATATGAAAACCATTTCAAAACAAAATAAAATCAAAATCAAAAAAAAAATTGTTCCTCGATGGTGTGTGGTCCTGGGCTGGGCCTTTCCTGAACCAACCTCCTGCCTCTCGATAGTCTGGCATGAAAGTGAGTGCGATTGAGTGAGTGAGTATGTGAACCCTGAGACTGGGAGTGAGCTGGACACACACACACACACACACACACACACACACACACACACAGAGGCACACTTGTTGTGGAAAAAACACACGCAAACACACACCCTTCATCTCTTCCTCCTTCTCCCTCCCCAAAATCCTGTTCTGGGAGAAGAGGAAAACCCAGGCTGAAAGGCATCAGACCCCACTTTCGTATAAATTCCACCGAGGCAAGCTCAGAGTGTATGCCACTACCAGAAGTGAACACAAGGGTTAGTTAAACCCAACTCCTTAGCTCAGCCGGTCCCCTCCCCTTCCCTGGTGACCAGGGTTTGGGGCTAGGCTGTCTCTCTCAAACACTGCTTCTTAAGCAAAAAGGCAAAAAAGATTTTTATTAGTCAGGTTTTATTAATGGTAATTTTTATTAATTACTCATTTTTTAAAATTATCAATTTATTGTTTTAATTTTTTTTTGTTCAGAAAGTTGTTTGTTTTCTTCATACCTTAACTTTTTTTTGAAATTCATGTTTAATGTTGTACCAGACCTCAGGCAGCTACTGCTGGGTTTCCTGCTGAAGGGGATTGAATGCTTTTGGGGGCAGATAAGAGGGATTAATTTTGCTCCAGTAAAAACCCCAAGTGTTGGAAATGCTCAGCAAGTCTGGGGGCATCTGTGTAGAGAGAAACAGAGGTCAGTGATGCTTCATCAGAAAATGTGAGGATTGTGGAGCTGAAGCATTGATTCTGTTTCTCTCTCCACAGATGCTGTCTGGCCTGCTGAGTATTTCTAGCATTTTCTGTTTATATTTCAGATTTTCAGCATCTGCAGTACTTTGCTCTCCTATTTGCTCCATGCTGGGCATTTGTAGATGCAGTTAGTTTCAATTTAACATGAGAAAATATATAAAGTATAATTTTTCTGTTAACAAAGCCCCCTTGTGTGGATAGAAATAGCGCATTATTGAAGGTAAATTGGTGCTTATTTACTGGAAGGCTTTGCCATTTTTAAACTTGGAAGTGAAACCAAGAATTATGTGCCAATACAATATGTCACTGCTAGTTCAAGATATTTTCATTTATACATAGGATTGATGTTTGCATAGCTCGTGTGGCTCAAGTTTTTTGGATGAAAACTAGTTCGACCCCACTGCAACTATGGTTCCCAATTCTGGGAACCCATGGATGTGAAAGGGAGATTAAAGGGGTTGGCGGGGAATAAGGAGCCTGGAAACAGGAAAAGCATCAGGGCCCATGATTTCTCCGCATGACCCTGTTGGATAAAGTGAGTGAGCATGCCACACTGAGCACACAGCTACCACATCCAAAGGCCAATTGGCCCTGTGTGGGTACTTGGGTGACATGTATTATTCCAGAAGGAATAGTGAATGGAGATATGCAACAAGTGTGGAATGTGCAGGAGGAGTTACTGGCAAGTTTAACTATTGATTGAATACTCAAGATGATGGCCAAGAAGCAGTGTCACGGACTTGCAGAATGGGGTGAAAGATTGGGGAGTAAGAAAGCGCAGTGCTGATAGTGAGTTCAAACGTGACTCTTGCATCAGAAAATAATCATGGACTGGAGAAAGACCATCCAATAGTACAAGAGGATAATCTCACAACAGTTGCCTCAAAAGACAGAAAAGTACAAGTGGAGGCCAAAAGAGGCAAAACGAAGGAAAAAGCAGTGGAGTCTGTGTTAATTAATTTATTCTAAGCTGAGTTAGACAGATTTTTGATTTACAGGGTTATTGGGGCAGGCAGGAAAGTGGAGTTGAGACCATGATCAGGTTAGCCACGATCTTATTGAATGCGAGAGCAGGCTCAAGGGTCTGAATGGTCTAAAAACATAAGAAATAGGAGCAGGAGATGACCATGCAGCCCGTTGAGCCTGCTCCGCCATTCAATATGACCATAGCTGATATTCGACTTCAACTCCACTTTTCCATTAGTTCTCCATATCCCTTGATTCCCTGAGAGACAAAAGATCTGCCTATTTCAGCATTAAATACTTTAATTGATGAGAATTTACAATACTTCAGAGAATACCCTCTTGAGGTAGAGAATTCCAAAGATTCGCAATTCTTTTGAGTGAAGAAATTTCTCCTCTTCCCAGTCCTAAATGATGAAACCCTTATCCAGAGGCTGGAAAAAAATGCAGAATTTTCCTGAAGGAAATTAAAATGTGGGTGGCATGCCAAGGGTAATATAAATCAGGGGAGGCTTATGGGAATGAATGGTCTTGGCTGTTACATGCCATCGACAGAGCTAAGCGATCCCAGAACAAATGGGACTGATAAAACTGCTGTGTAGTTCTGGCATATCCAGTTGTGAATGGTGAAGGATAATTATTAGTGACCGGATGCCTGTATAATTGAAAATGGTGTTGGTAATCAGGTGCAGATGTGGCGCTGGGCTAGAACAAAGAAATGGTCTTAACATCAGGGCCATGACCGCAGAATAAAAATTCTACCTAACATTTCAGGTTTGTGACATTTCATCAGTTCTCATGATAGGTTAAAGACCTGAAATGTTAACTCTTTCTCTTTGCACGGATGCCGACAGGCCTTCTGAGTATCTCTGGCTTTTTCCGTTTTTATTTCAGATTTCCAGCATCCACAGTTGCTTTTTATGCTAAAGTTCAGATCCCTTCTATTTATTCATCAGAACGAAAAATATCCCGTGGTATTATTCAAAGACGATTAACAGAGTTCTCTGGGTTTCCTGGCCTGTATTTATCCTTCAATCATCATAACAAAGACCAATTAACTGACCATTTATCTAATTCAGTGCTATTGGGACCTTATTTTACACAAATTAGCCACAATGATTGTCTATTTAACAGTGGCTACACTTTGCGAGTAATTTATTGAATTTGGGATGTTGGAGTGGCATTCCTCCTTCCTGCTTTTAGTCAGTTTTTAAAGACCTGCATCATGTTCTTGCTAACCTTTTTCCAGTGAATACAAGTATATACTTTAGAGCCCTGTTACTTGAAATCATAGGCCCAGATCATCTGGTCAGCAGCAATGCTGGGTGCATCCCAACTGCAGCATTGATGGGTAGGGAGGGGGCTGGTGTAAGGTTGGGGGGTAGTCAGGACCGGTCAGGAGGCTTGTTGGCTGGGGGGGTAGTCGGGTTGGGTCAGTGGGGTGGTCAGGTGGGAGGGTAGTCAGATTGAGTCGGAGGTGTATTTGGGTGGGGGGGATAGTCAGGTTGTGTCGGTGGATAGTAGTTGAGTGAGGGGGTTGGGTGAGGGGGTAGTTGGTGGGGGGTATTGGGTTGGGTCGGGGGGGTAGTTGTCAGGTGAGGGTGTTGGGTGAGGGAGTGGTCCGGTGGGGGGGGTATCGGGTTGGGTCGGGATGTGGGGGTGGTCAGCTGTGGTGCTTAGTTCAGTTACGCTAACTAATCACTGGCTTAGGTCAGGCATTAACCACCATAACATTTCCTAGGTAAGTGTCCAGATAGGTCCCATGTATCTGGCCCAATTCTCTGACACTGAGCGCAGTGTCGGGGCATTTGTGGAGAGTCATGGCCAGCAGCCCATCGGAAATTTAAACTTCCCAGACAGTTTCAGTACATGTGTTTGTGTGTCAAGACTTCTGCGGGGTTCTGACGCACATGTCCCAACTTAAGTCCAGATTTTGACGATCCAGATACCAGAAGATTTGCGCTATGGCTCCTGTTCTTCTCTTTACGTTCTCCAACGAATTGCAAAGGGTCAGAATTTTACATTTGGCGTGTGGGTGCGCATCCAACATGCTGGAACGTAAAATGACACGTGATGATGATGGGCATGTGTCCCGACATCCCCACGCACCGTTGCGATATTTTGCTAGGTGGGCGCGCGATGAGGACGGAGGCACGCCCGTCATTAATTAACAGGCCAGTACCCTTGAGGCACCAATTATCTGTGATTTTACGCAGCCCATACGATTTTCAAGGTGTTGCAAGGGCGCAACGGGCAGGCAGGTGGCCACATTTTCAAAAACCTCATCCACGGGCGGGATAAGAGGGGTGAGGGGGCTTGCTAATGCGAGTTGTTTGTAATTTAGCTTATAAGTTGCTGCTGCTTGCTTGTCTGAACAGGGCAACTTCATTTCACTCAGAGCTACTTTGACAGAAATAAGAGGCTTCAGTTCAGGACTCCGGAGGAGTGATACCACTTGGGGCCTTCCAGGTATCAGACAGCCTTCCCTTATCCTGGGAATGGAGATTGTAGTCTCTGCTGGAGGCACCTCCGCTGAGGAAGAGAGGGCCTGAAAGGGGAAGAGGCCAGGTGTCCGTTTTCAGCCTCCAGGGGAGCGACCTGTGGGAGGACAGGCGCAGGCACAAGGGGCACAGGGCCAACACAAAGTACAAGGTGAGAGGGGCCACAGAAAAAGCCACTATCCTGCTGCCAGGGTTTACAGGCGGCGATACAGCTACCTCAATATGCTTGATGTACAATGCCAAAGGAGGCTCCGTCTCTCAAGGGAGACAGTGACCTCCATCTGTCAGATGATCGGCCCTGAGATCCAGCTCCAACAATGTGGGTGGACACCCCATGCCAGTGGCACGGAAGGTCACAGTGGCCCTCAACTTCTATGCCTCTGGCTCTTTCCATGGGTTAGTGAGTGTTCTTTGCGGAGTCTCCCAAACAGCTATCCACAGTTGTGTCAGTTTGTGTCAAACTGGTGACAGATGCTCTGTTCAGGCGTGCATTGACTTTCATTCACTACTTCACGGACGAGGCCAGCCAGGCAGAGTGAGCCAGAGGCTTTGCAGTGATTGCTGTGTTCCCCTGCATCCAGGGTGCAATCGACTGCACACGTGGCCATCAAGGCAGCAGCGAGTGAGCCGGGTGCCTTTGTGAACAGGAAGGGATTCCACTGCATGAACATACAGATAGTGTGTGACCATAGGATGCAGATTCTGCAAGCCTGTGCAAGGTACCCAGGCAGCTCCCATGACGCTTACATGCAAGACACTCCCAGGTGCTGAGGCTCTTCAGTGCTCCAGCCTGGCTGGATGCATGGCTGCTGGACGACAAGGGCTATCCCCTCAAAAGGTGGCTCATGACGTCTCTTCGCCATCTAAGAACAGAGGCCGAGTAGCGGTCCCATTGGAGTCATGCCTTCAAAAGGGCAGTGGTAGAGAGAGACACGGGTCTTCTCAAGATGCGCTTCCGATGCCTGAACCTTTCAGGGGCCACACTGCAATACCCCCCAGATCATTTGTCACTGATAGTGGTTGCATTCTGTGCTCTCCGCAATCTGGAGCTGGAAAGGGGGGACGCAGTGGAGGAGGAAGAGGTAGACGCAGTTGCTCTGCCAGGAGATAATGAGTCCAGTAGTGAGTCCGAGGACGTGCACAATCAGGAGAACGCTGAGGGGATAGACGCAGACCTGCCCAACCTCCAGGGAGGCAGAGACATCCAGGAGGCTTTGATCCAATGCCCCTTCAGCTAGCCTACCATAGAAGAACCACCATCACATATCAGGGCTGCAGGCTCCGTACTCGATAACTGACGGGAACATTAGCTTGGTGAACAACATACACTATGTGCCATTTCAATAAAGTTCAATAACAAACAAGTCACTCAAAACATCATGGGTTACCCTATGCCTGCAGAACTAATGAAGCACCCAGAGACTTGTTGAACACAAACTCATTTAATGGTGTGATGTCTGGCATACATAATACAAATTAAATTGAAAGATATTATCCATCACACATAATTAATGTAAAAGTTGGAGGAAAAATATCACCAGTGATAAGCCTGTGTTGTGCTTAAGGTACTTTAGGTTTCCACTTGTGGGTGCTAAGTCTAGGTGCTCCCCCTTCGCTGGCACCCACATTGGAGACGGCCAGCTCACTCTGCTGTCCTGTTGGCCTTGATGACCTTGGGGGGTGTCCTCTAACCTGTGGAGCCTGTGCTGGCCCCGCCTGGGAGGGAGCGGCCAGTGCCATGGCTGGCATCTCCCCATTCGCCGCAGCCTCATCGAATGCCACAGTCACTGGCGGAGGAGCTGCTGCCATCATCCGGAGAGCCCTGAGAGGAGCCCACAGGGACAACAAGCAGCTTGTGCACCAACATCAGGTCGCTTTGGACTTCCCTGCTCTCTACTGATGGACGGGCACCTAGCTGGGATACTGGTTGCCCAATCCATCTCTACACTGACAGTGACCACCTGAGATCATTGCTGGTGTGAGAGCTTGCAGGTCTGAGTACATCCCCAGGAACCCCTGATTCAGCTCCTGGAGGAGCGCCTCCATGAGAGTTGCCACACTCTCCATGGAGGAGGCAGTGCACTCGGCCATGAGGGTCATTGCATTGCTCATGCTCTGCATGAACTCCTTCACAACGGAGACCATAGCATGCATTCCCTCATATATCTCTGCCAGATCCTCCCGCACACCCTGCTGAACTTCCAGCATCTGCTGTCTCAGGGACGACTCCAGAGGCACATCATCAGCCACTGACTGAGCATTGTCCTGGGCCCCAGCAGTCCTCTGACTGCCAGCGCCCTGGGCACTGTCTGCCTCCACCTGCACCTCAAGCAAGTGTGAAGTGCCCTCACTGCTGTGCATTGAGATACTATCCATCGATCTAATGCCCACCGAGATGCTGGTATCTGCGCTGGTGCCTGTCTGACTGAGAGGGTGTGACACAGGTGCGTTTCCATGGTTGCTGTCCTCTAGGGTCAGCGGCGGGCCTTCAGGCTCCTCACCTGGTGAGCCTGAAAGGAAGAACAAGGACATGTCATTAGTTGAAGTCATTACACTGTTACTGTGCATGCGTGGCACCTGGATCAGGTCTTTCCATTATTAATAGGGATTCCATGTTCGAGGCGCGCATCAATATAGAGACAAGAGTGGAATGGTTGCTATTACAAACATTCTGACCTCAGTGCATTGCAATCTTGCCTCCCTGTGGCACCCCAACCTCTCCACGACCAGCTGATCTAGGCGCATGGTGCATCTCCAGCTCCAGGGCCTCCTGCTCATATATACTTAGGATTAGAAAGTGGGGCAGTCCTCCACCAGTCCGCAATCTCTCTGCATTGTTATAGGATGTCTTCTCCTGAAAGGACGGGAGGGCGCTCCTAACTGCTGTACTAAGTGACCCATGCCAACACAGTACTCTTCCTTCTCGATCGCAGGAGATCATTGAACCGCTTATGGCACTGGACCCATTTGCGCCTTTCCACATCATGGGAGCTGTCCCTGGATGCCACCTCCTCCCAGGCATTTTTGGTGAGGTGAGGGGTCCTCCTCCTGTCCCTGGGGACAAGTATATCTCTGAGTGCTGCCACCTCCTCAAAGAGGGCAGCGAGACACTCATCGGAAAAATGCGGGGCTGATTGCCCTCCTGCCTGCCATTTTCAGCACTTAAGTGCTCCATGCCGAGGTTCCTCTGAGTCACTGGCAACCTTTGCATGGCTGCCACAGTCGCTTTTGAATCAGCCATTGGACCCTGTGGACATTGAGGTCTGCCCCATCTCGCTGTTGCCGCTGTCACGTCTTACACTGGGCAAGCCTTAATTGGCCTGCCCGTTAAAATGGCGGTGCAAAGCCGATCGCGAGCAGTGGTCGGGTTCTCGACTGACCCCCCTGCTCCTGCTGAGCCCCCCCAAAGAATGTAAAATTCTGGCCACAATGTTCAAATGTGGTATCTCCATACATCTATACATAGTTGGAATAACTTGTTTTATTTATAGCCAAATTTTGAACATACACACTTGTATTTTATTGGCCTAAATAGTAACACTTTCATAATAGTGGGAAACTTCCGATAAAGAATCAATTATCACACCCAAAATTTCTTTTTACATTTTTGCTCATGGGCATTTCATGTTTAAAGTATGCATTATGTTTGTTTATATTGAAATTTATATCCTGTGAAGATGGATGTTGTTAATATTTTGGGAATATGGTGGTATTCTGTAAAGAAGGATGGGTGTGTGTATGTCCGCAATTAAGTAAACTGGGGGGAAGGTTCATAGAAACAGCTTGTATGTGGGAGTTGAGAGATAAAAGGCTGAAGGTGCTAGATGCATGCATATGTAATGAGAGGCTCTGGTGAAGTGGATTTACAAGTAAATAAGTTGGGTTTTAAAATTTGTAATAGGTGATAGGCAGGCACGTGACTTTTCAGCTGTTAAATTTCAAAGGGAGTTTAGAAGTGACGAGGGACTTTTATAATTTACAAAGGTTTCATAAGCAAACAAGGAAGGTTATTAAATTTTATTTGACCCGAAAGTGGAGACAATAGGAAAACATCAAAGATTTTTATATTTGGAAAATTTGAGTTAAAAGAGGTGTTTGAGAACAATGGAATCTAAGATGAAAAGGCAAAAATATATTTAAGGAAAGGTGTTTAGTTGAGTTCTGGTGACTGTGTGGGGGGAGATGTTCTGAGACCAGCTCTGTGTTGAGAAAAGGTGTGAAATCTGAAACAGCCATCCAGTGAGACCAGAAAGAAGTTTGTTTTCTGAACTTTCTTGGATTCCCACAGCAGAGTGGAAGAGACTGAGAAATCCTGTTGTATACCTTTACTAAAATTACAGTAGTTATTGCCTTGGGTAATATTACTGGATTCTTATAATTAAAAATCTATAAGGGAGCTGTTGCCAAGAAGTTTACTTGTTTGTTCTGACCAAGTGGGTTTTTTGGGGGCATATTTTGATAAGATTATTTTAACTTTGTAATTTCAATCTTGTGTGCTTAATATGTTTTTTAAAAATTTCTTCTTGTTAATAAATATTTTAATTTTAATGTCCTATAAGTATTACTGGTTATGACAAGTTTCTCTCTGGGATTTAGCATGCTCAGCAAATAACATCGGCTGTTAATCGTAACATTGCTATTACTTAGCCTAACACTTTTAATTTAACTGTTTTGCTCATATTTAACACCCAGCCACATAATGTAGTGTCAACACCAGATCTTATGATACACAATATGGGATCCATATGATTCATGAATAATTTTAAAAATAAACATCCCAGAACAGATGTGTGCACAGCTCTATTGATCAGTCCTTTTACTATTTATTATTGGCTTCTAATTTCTGCTAACAAGCTATTTTCAGTACAGCTACTTAAGTTATCTTATTGTGCCATTAATTTCTCAGGTCTTATCCTTATTTAAGAACCTCACACTTGGAACTATATGAGCAGATGCTGAAAATCCAAGAAGATTACACTAGTCCCATTGTTTAACCTTCATCGATTACTTCAGTTGCAATTTCAAAAGAATTCAAGTAATTAAGTATGAGCTGCTGCTTATGAATCCTTGCTACCACTCCTTTATAGCCTCAGTCCTCTCAGATAAACATTGAAATGTTGTGCATTTCCCCGATAGTTATCAAACTTTCCAATTTGCTTATTTTCATTTAAGCACAATTTACTGTTGCTATCAATCAGAGTATTACTAAAATGGAGAATGACTGCAACTGATATGATGAATATGTTGAGTTTAATCGGAATTAAGATGGAATATAACACAAGTCATAAAACAAAAGTATAAGACCGTGACAAGAAACAGGTACGAATCCAGGTCATCCAGAATTGCTGGCATGTGCGAACAACTCTTCTTTTTTCTCTGCCCTGTGCCTTGCTCCTTCTCAGGCTATCAAACTACCAAGACTGTTAGACTGAAGTCAGAACTTGAGAGTTTCTCTCTACCGTCTACTGTGATGGCTCCCTTAAACTTATCCTTTTAAATCCTTTTGCACTGGTGAATCTGTGTGTTGATATTGACAGCACTTAATTGCCCTATAAAAGTGTTTCCTAATATAAAGTGTCCAATAGTTTGTAAAGTTCTTCATTTAAACGATGGAGTAAACACCCACCCTTATGTTATCCACTTTTCATGAGCTTCTATAAGCTTTGCCTATATTACTGTCCTTGATCAACCAGGCCTTTACATCATCTTCCCTTATTTCACCTTAGGCTGTTCCCCATGGTCAGTTCCACAACACCCTCAAAACAGCCCATCTCTGACATTTAGACTATCTTTTAGGGGTTTCATTGTTCGCATTTGCCTGTTTTCAGTTTTTTATGCTCAGAGCTGGTCATAAGTTCATAATCAGCTGTTCATAGTGACTAAACCAGACTAATTCCTTCACAGGCAATTGAACTATAAGGTGATTTATAAAATCAAGGAATGGCCTGGTTCTGTGCTGTAACCATTTGGCACATCATATTTGTGCCAGCTCTCTGCAAAAGCAAGCCACTGAGTGTAACTCCCCTGCCTTTTCCTTGTACCCTTGCAAATTTTTCCCCTTCAGATAATGATCTAGGTCTCTTCTGAAAGCTATGATTGAAACTGCCACCTGCTGAGGTGAAGTGGGATACAAGACTAGGGAATAGACCAATAGAGGAGCAATGGCAGACATTTAAGAGGATATTTCAGAATATTCAAGATAAGTAAATTCCTTTATAAAGAAAAATTACAAAGGGCGGACCCACCATCTTTGGTTGACTAAAGAAGTTAACAAAATCATCAAACTTAAGGAAAAAGCATATAACGGTGCAAAGATGAATGGCGGGTCAAATGATTGGTCAGAATATAAAGAACGGCAGAGAATGACTGAAAGGTTCCTCAGGATTAAGAAGTTAGAGTGTGAGAGGAACCTAGCTAGAAATTTCAACATGGAGTTTTACAGATATTTAAAAAGGAAAGGAGTAAGTAAGGTGAGTGTTGGTCCTCTGTAGAGAGTGACAATGGGAAGTTAATAATAGATAGTAAGGAAATGGCAGATGTAAGGAACAAATATTTTGCTTCTGTCTTCACTATAGAGGATACAAAAAATATTCCAGTAATAGCTGCAAATCAGGAGGTGGAAAGGAGAAGGGAACTTGATAAAATTACAATCACTAGGGAAGCGGTACTGAACAAACTGACAGAGCTGTGGACTGACAAGTCTCTGGGTCCAGATGGACTTCACCCAAGGGTCTTAAAAGAGGTGGCTAATGAGGTAGTAGATGCCTTGGTGTTAATTTTCCAAAATTCCCTCAATTCTGGAAATGTTCCATCAGACTGGAAAGTAGCAAATATAACCCCTCTATTCAAGAAGGGAGAGAGGCAGAAAACAGGAAACTATGGGCCAATTAGCTGGATGTCTGTCATGGGGAAGGTGTTAGAATTGATCATTAAGGAGGTTATAGCTGGGCATTTGGAGAAACTCAAGGTAATCAGGAAGACTCAGCATGGTTTTGTGAAAGGGAACTCATGTTTAAACAATTTACTAGAGTTCTTTGAAGGAGTAATATGCGCTGTGGATAAAGGGGAGCCTGGAGACCTGCTGTACTTAGATTTCCAGAAGGCATTTGATAAGGTGCCCTACCAAAGGTAATTGCGGAAAATTAAAGCTCATGGTATACCGGATAATATATTAGCCCGGATAGAAGATTGGCTGATGGCTGGCAGGATGTGATGAGTGGAGTCTCGCAGGGGTGTGTTCTGGGCCTCGATTTACAATTTAGATCAATGACTTAGATGCGGGGAGTGAAGGCATAGCTAATTTTGCAAATGACACAAAGGTAACTAGGAAAGTATGTTGTGAAGAGAACATGAGGTTGCCGATGGATATAGATAGGTTGAGGGAGTGGGCAAAATTATGGCAGATGGAGTATAATATGGGAAAATGTGAAGTTGTTCACTTTGGAAGGAAGAATAAAAAAGCAGAGTATTACTTAAATGGAGAACGGCTGCAGAATTCCGAGCTGCAGAGGGATCTAGGTGTTCTAATGCATGAGTCACAAAAGGTTAGTATGCAGGTACAACATGTAATCAAGAAGGCTAATGGAATGCTGTCTTTTATTACGAGAGGAATTGAACATAAAAGTAAGGATGTTATGCTTCAATTTATACAGGGAATTGGTGAGACCACATCGAATATCTTATGCAGTTTTGGTCTCCTTTTTTAAGGAAGGATGTAAATGCATTGGAAGCGGTTCAAATGAGATTTACTAGATTGATACCTGGAATGAGCAGGTTGTTTTATGAGGAAAAGTTAGGCAGACTGGGCTTGTTTCCACTGGGGTTCAGAAGAGTGAGAGGTGACTTGATTAGTGTATAAGATCCTGAATGGCATTGACAAGGTGGACATGGAGAGGACGTTTCTTCTTGTGGGTGAGTCCAGAACTAGAGGGCACTGTTTTAAAATTAAGGGTTGCCCTTTTAGGGCAGAGATGAGGAGAATTTTTTTCTTTCGGAGGGTTGGGTGACTTTGGAACTCTCTGCCTCTGAAGGTAGAGCTAGATAGATTCTTGCTAGGCAAGGGAATCAAAGGCTATCGGGGGTAAATGGGAATGTGAAATTCAAAACACAAAGAGATCAGCCAAGATCTAAATGAATGGTGGAGCAAGCTTGAGGGGTTGGATGGCCTACCTCTGCTCCTATTTCAAATGTTTACACTCTCAAGCAGAACGTTCCAGATCGCTACATGAAAAAGGTTTTCCTCATTTTGCTGTTATTTCTTAACCCAACCACCTTAAAAGGTGTCTTCTGGTTCTTGATCTTTCCACCAATGGGGACAGTTTGTCTCCATCTACTCTGTCCAGACCTTTTATGGTTTGAACCTCTATCAAATCTCCTCAACTTCTCCAATCTATCTACATAACTGAAGTTTCTTATTCCTGGAACCACTTTCATGCATCTTTTCTGCACGCTCTAATGCCTTCACATTCTTCCTGAAGTCTGGTGCCCAGGACTGGACGCAATACTCCAGTTGAGACTGAACCAGCATTTTATATAGGTTTATCATAATTTCCTTGCTTTTGTATTCTATGTCCCAGGTCTAAGATCCTGTATGCTTTATTAAAAAATCTCTTAGCCTGCCCTGCCAGCTGTAATGATTTGTGCACATATACCCCTAGGTTCTTCTGTTCCTGCATTCCCTTTAGAATTGTACCCTTTTTTATATTGCTTCTCCCCATTCTTCCTACGAAAATGACTCATTTCACACTTCTCTGTATTAAATTTCATCTGCCATTTGTCCACACTTTTCACCAATTTGTCTGTTCTTTTGAAGTTAAACACTATTCTCCTCACAGCTCATAGTATTTCCTAGTTTTGTGTCATTCACAAATTCACTAAAGTAATTTGCATTCTACTTCCACACAGGAATTAACTTTCGCATTCCCGCAAACATCTTAATTAAGCAAGGCTAAGTGAAAATCCTAACATAGCTTTGAAGCATGGTTTTAAGTTTCTATCCAGTTGTTCTCCCACAATTGTAGAGGTCTTACCTGACCCTTTTCATGCAGGCTACAAGCTGTCATCGCCTATGAATAATCATTCCTTGTTTCTAGCCTTGTTTCTAGAGAAATAAAACCTTAAACAGATTCCAGTAAAACAAAATTTGCAGGACTAACTGATCCTCGAACCATTTAAAGCTGATTTTCATATATATATTAAAGGCATTTAAAAAAAAATTCATGGTTTGTGAGCATCGCTGGCAAGGCCAGCATTTTCCTCCATCCCTAATTGCCTTTGAGAAGGTGGTAGTGAGCCATTTTTTTGAACTGCTGCTGTCCCTGTGGGTACACCTGCAGTGCTGTTAGGAATGGAGTTCCAGGTTTTTGTAAAAACAGCAGTGAAGGAATAGCAATGTAGTTCAAAGTCAGTATAGCGTAGCTTCGAGGGGAACTTGCTGGATGTGGTATTCCCGTGCATTTGCTGACTTTGTCCTTCTTGATGGTAGAAGTTGCAGGTTTGGAAGGTGTTGTCAAAGAAGGCTTGATGAGTTGCTGTAGTGCATCTTGTAGGTGGTGCGCATTGCTGCTACTGTGTGCCGCTGATAAGGTGGTGGATGGAGTGCCTATCAAGTGGGCTGCTGTGTCCTAGATGGTGTTGAGCTTCTTGAGTGTTGTTGGAGTTGCAAGTGGAGAGTATTCCATCATATTCTTGATTTGGACCTTGTATATGGTGAACAGGCTTTGGGGAGTCAGAAGATGAATTACTCACTGCAAAATTCCTAGCCTCTGACCTGCTCTTGTAGCCACAGTATTTATATGGATACCGCAGTAAGTTTCTGGTCAATGGTAACCCCCAGGATGCTGAGGGTGGCAGATTCACAGATGGTAATGCAATTGAATATGAAGGGAGATGGTTCGATTCTCTCTTGTTGGATATGGTTATTGCCTGGCACTTGAGACATGAATGTTACCTGTTGCTTATCAGCCCAAGTCTGAGATGTTGTCTAGGTCTTGCTGAATGTGGGCACAAACTGCTTTAGTATTTGAGTCACCAATGGTGCTGAACACTGCAATCATCAGCAAATATTACCACTAATGACCTTTATAATTGAGGGAAGCTCGTTAATGAAGCAGCTGAAGGTGATTGAGCCTAGATTACTGCCCTGAGGAACTCTTGCAGCGATGCCCTGGGGCTGAGATGTTGGCCTCTAATAACCACAACTACCTTCTTTTGTGCTAGGTATGACTCAAATCAGCGGAAAGTTTTCCCCCCAATTTCCATTGATTTCAATTTTTCCAGGGCTCCTTGATGCCACACTCGGTCAGATCTTGACTTGATATCAAGGGCATTCACTCTCACCACGTCTCTGGAATTTGACCTTTTGTCCATGTTTGGACCAAGGCTGTGATGTCAGGAGTCGAATGCCTCTGGCTGATCTAAAATGACCATCAGTGAGCAAGCTGTTGCTGAATAAGTGCTACTTGATAACACTGCCAATGACACCTTCCATCACCTTTCTGATTGAGAGTAGACTGATGGAACAGTACTTGGTCGGATTGGATTTATCCTGTTTTTTGTGGACAGGACATTCCAGAGCATTTTTCCACATTGTTGGATAGATGTGGTAGCTGTTTTGGAACTTCTTGGCTAAGGACACAGCTAGGTCTGGCACACAAGTCTTCTGAACTATTTCAGCTGTTTCTTGATATCATATGGAATGAATCTAAATGACTGAAGACTGGCATCTGTGATGCTTGGGACCTCAAGAGGATGCCCAAGATGCATCATTCACTTGACATCTCCAGTTGAAAATGATTGCAAATGCTTCGGCCTTGTCTTTTGCACTGAACTACTAGGCCCGCCATTCTTGTGGATGTTGATGTTTTTGACGCCTCCTCCTCTGGTTATTTGTTTACTTATGCACCCATCATTCATGACTTGATGTGTCAAGACTGCAGAGCTTTAATCTGACCAATTGTTTGCGTGATTGTTTAGCTCTATCTACCATATGCTGCTTCCACTATTTAGTATGCAAGTAGTCCTGTGTTATAGCTTCACCAGGTTGGCACATTAGGCATACCTAAAAATGGTGCAGCTGCTGGCATGCTGTCCTGGACTCCTCATTGAACCAGGCATGATGGTAATGGTAGAGTGAGGGATATGCCAGGCTATGAGGTTACAGATTGTGGTTGAATACATTTCTGGTGCTGTTGATGGCCCAGCGTGCCTCATGGGATGCCCAGTTTTGAACTGCTAGTTCTGTTTGGCACTGTGGTAATGCCATGTTACGCTGATGACACACCGTTATGTTAAGACAGGAATTTGTCTCCACAAGGCTAGGTGGTGGTCACTCCAACCAGTACAGTCATGGACAGATATCTCTATGACGGGTAGATCAGTGAGGGAAAGGTCAAAGAGGTTTGCCCTTTTGTTGGTTTCCTCGCCACCTGTCGCAAGCCTAGTCTGGCAAATATGACCTTCAGGGCTTGGACAGTAGTGGTATTACTGAGCTACTCTTGATGATGGAAATTTTGTAACCCCAACCCTGACTACATTTTGTGCCCTTACTACCCTCAGTGCTTCTTCCAAGTGGTGTTCAGCATGTGTAATACTAATTCATCAGCTGTGGGAGGACGGTAGGTGATAATCAGAAGGAAGTTTTCTTATCCATGTTTGACCTGGTGCCGGGATTTCATGCGGTCTGGAGTCCTTAGAGACTTATAGGGCTGCTTCCTCCCGACTGTATATTACTGAGCTGCCATCTCTGGCCTGGCCTGCCAGTGGAAGGGATGGCGATGGAGGTGCCTGGGACCTTAACTCCAAGGTCTGATTCGATGAGTATGACTACATAAGCATTTGCTCACCAAACCAAAGCCAAAACCACTCCAACTGCACTCATTGAGCTCCAGTATACAGATGATGCTTGTGTGCGTACTCACTCAGAAACTGAGTTCCAAGGTAAACTCCTCTGAACATATGAGAAAATAGGCCTTTCACTAAACATCTGGAAAACTAAGGTCCTATTCCAACCAGCTTGCACAGCATAATCTCTCCCGCATCGATTAAGATGAATGGCGAAATCCTGGAAAATGTGAACCATTTTCCATACTTTGGGAGCCTCTTTTAGACTAAGGCAGACGTAGCCAACAAAATTCATCGTTGCCTTCAATGTGTCAACCCAGGCTTCAGCCAACTGAGGAAGAGAGTACATGAGGACCAGGATCTCGAGTCAAGACCAAGATCATGGTTTACCAGGCAGCAGTAATCCCCGTGCTCCTATATGCTTTGGCGAATTGGACACTTTACAGCAGGCACCTCAAAGCACTAGAGAAGTACCGCTGGTGGTGCCTTCACAAGAACCTCCAAATCCGGAGCCATGAAAAGCAGTCCAATTGCACCATCCTCCCTGAAGCCTAAATGCCCAGAATTAAGACCATAAGACGTAGGAGCAGAAATTAGGCCATTCGGCCCATCGAACCTGCTTCTCCGTTCAATCATGGCTGATAAGCTTCTCAACCCCATTCTCATGTCTTCTCCCTGTAACCTTTGATCCCCTTA
The DNA here is from genome assembly GCF_017639515.1 of Carcharodon carcharias. Classification (NCBI taxonomy): domain Eukaryota; kingdom Metazoa; phylum Chordata; class Chondrichthyes; order Lamniformes; family Lamnidae; genus Carcharodon; species Carcharodon carcharias. The sequence continues at coordinate 119,139,714 of NC_054473.1, read as the reverse complement.
CCAATCAAGAACCTATCTATCCCGGTCTTAAATACACTCAATGACCTGGCCTCCACAGCCTTCTGTGGCAATGAATTCCATAGATTCACCACTCTCTGGCTAAAGAAGTTTCTCCTCATCTCTGTTCTAAAAGGTCTTTCCTTTACTCTGAGTCTGTGCCCTCGGGTCCTAGTCTCTCCTACTAATGGAAACATCTTCCCCACGTCCACTCTATCCAGGCCTTTCAGTATTCTGTAAGTTTCAATCAGATCTCCCCTCATCCTTCTAAACTCCATCGAGTATAGACCCAGAGTCCTCAAACGTTCCTCATATGTTAAGCCATTCATTCCTCGTGAACCTCCTCTGGACCCTCTCCAGGGCCAGCACATCTTCCTGAGATATGGGGCCCAAAATTGCTCACAATATTCGAAATGTGGTCTGACCAGAGCCTTATAAAGCCTCAGCAGCACATCCCTGCTTTTTTATTCTAGTCCTCTCGAAATAAATACCAACATTGCATTTGCCTTCCTATCTACTGACTCAACCTGCAAGTTAACTTTAAGAGAATCCTGGACTAGGATTCCCAAATCCCTTTGCACTCCAGATTTCTGAATTCTCTCCTCATTTAGAAAATAGTCTATGCCACTATTCTTCCTACCAAAGTGACCTCAGACTTCCCCACGTTCCCCACTATTCCATCTGCCACTTCTTTGCCCGTTCTCCTAACCTGTCCAAATCTTTCTGCAGCCTCCCCGCCTCTTCAATACTACCTGTCCCTCCACCTATCTTTGTATCATTTGTAAACTTAGCCAGAATGTCCTCAGTTCCTTCATCCAGATCATTAATGTATAAAGTGAAAAGTTGTGGTCCCAACACTGACCCCTGTGGAACTCCACTAGTCACCGGGCGCCATCCTGAGAAGGACCCCCTTATCCCCACTTTCTGCCTCCTGCCAGACAGCCAATCTTCTATTCTTTCTAGTACCTTGCCTCTACCACCATGGGCTCTTATCTTACTGAGCAGCCTCCTGTGCGGCACCTTGTCAAAGGTCTTCTGGAAGTCCAAATAGATAACTTCCATTGGCTCTCCTTTGTCTAACCTACTCATTACCTCCTCAAAGAATTCTAACAGATCTGTCAGGCATTACCTCCCCTTGATGAAACCATGCTGGCTTTGCCCGATTTTACCATGCACTTCCAAGTATTCTGAAATGTCATCCTTAATAATGGACTCTAAAATCTTACCAATGACCGAGGTCAGGCTAATCGGCCTGTAATTTCCTGTCTTTTACCTCACTCCCTTCTTAAACGGGGGGGGTTACATTAGCGATTTTCCAGTCCTCTGGGACCTTCCCTGACTCCAGTGATTTCTGAAAGATCACCACTAACACCTCCACTATCTCTTCATCTATCTCCTTTAGAACTCTGGGGTGTAATCCATCTGGTCCAGGGGATTTATCCACCTTCAGACTTTTCAGTTTTGCTAGCACCTTCTCCTTGGTAATGGCCACCATACTCACCCCCACCGCCCCCACTCTCTTGCACTTTGGGGATGTCATTCGTGTCTTCCACTGTGAAGACTCACACAAAGTACATATTCAGTTCCTCCGCCATTTCTTTGTTTCCCACTACTACTCCAGCATCATTTTCCAGCAGCCCAATGTCCACTTTTGCCTCTCTCTTACCCTTTATATATTTCAAAAAGACTCTTGCAATCTTCTTTTATATTACTGGCTAGTTTACCCTCATATTTAATCTTCTCCCTCCTTATTTCTTTTTTAGTTGTCCTCTGTTGATCTTTGTAGGCTTCCCAATCCCCTGGTTTCCCACTGCTCTTCGCCGCATTGTATGCTTTCTCTTTAGCTTTTATGCTGTCCCTGACTTCCCTTATCAGCCATGGTTGCCTCGTCCTCCCTTTAGTATGCTTCTTCCTAGGGATGAGTTTTTGCTGTGTCTCCCAAATTACTCCCATAAACTCCTGCCCTTGCTGTTCCACTGTCTTTCCTGCTAGGCTCATCTCCCAGTCAATTCTGGCCAGCTGCTCCCTCATGCCTCTGTAGTTGCCTTTATTTAACTGTAATACCGTTACATCTGATTCCAGCTTTTTCCTCTCAAATTGCAGGGTAAATTCTATCATATGGTCACTTCCTCCTAAGGGATCCTAGGATTGGTCCCTAATCACTCACAACTAGCTCCATGGATAGGACGTGTCGTTAGTATGCCTGACACCAGATTCCTGAAGCAACTGCTCTACTCAGAACTTGGCTGTCTTAGGAGACTCCAAGGAGGATAGCGGAAATGCATTAGGGATGTTCTGAGGGGTTGCGAATGCTGGGGAATCCCTGGCCTGTGACCAACCAAAATAGAAAAGTTTCATTCAGGAAGGCACTAAACACATTGCGTCTCTGTGTGTTCCTGATGAAGTTTCTCAAAGTTGATGCATCGGAGAGAGTGCACAAACCTCCAAACAACTCAGCTTCCTGACCCATCAAACATCACCTGCTCCATATTTATCCAAGTCTGAGATCACGCATTGGACTTATCAGCCATCAAAGAATCCATCGAACTGAAGTGGGAACATGTCATTCTCGATCTCGAGGGACAATCTAAGAAAGAGATAGCCGACGTGGGCAGACGATCCAGCAGGGGTAGTGATTCAGCGGGCTGGCCTTATAATGACATGCAGATGTATTACAATGAGGTTCCTGATGTCTGATGGTGGGAAATGCAGCCTGCCATGGACGGGCTGAGTGGGCAATCACAAACTGGTTTCACCATGTCGTGAAACCAATTTCTGGCCTTCTCGCTGTATTGTCTACTCATGCCATCGACCATGCCCGACACCAAGATGATTCCACCCAATGTGTTTCTGTGAAGACAATGGACACTAAGCCCCCCCACCCCCACCCCCAGCCAGCTACTTCAAATAAGACGTTGAAAAACCATCTCCTGTTGATTTATATCACAGAATGTATCAAAGTTTCTGAGATGAAAGGAAAATGGATTTTATGTGCAAAACGTGCCTGTTCCCCTTTCAGGAATACACAGAGAATTGAGTTTAAAACTGGCTCTGAAAACCTGATTGGCAGAGTAGAAGAATATGAAAAAGAAGCAAGAAAGACACTTTTTTTTCTCTCTCTCTCTCTCTCTCTGGAGACATGTGTTTAATTGGGAGAAGTAAACATCAGGAAGAAAAGGACAGTCAGCCCTGTCGAGACAAGTAGATCATCTCTCTCTGGTCTCTGGAAATAATCAAAGGATGTCTTCTTCAATAGTGTGCAAAATTGAACAAAGCCAACTCGAATTCTATTGAAATCATCTAACTTAATAGCTGCAATGTTCAACAAGCTACATCTCACAGACAAGCCAAGGACTTACTGGTATACTCTTTTAACCTTTATTTGGACTCTTAACCTTCTTATTTCTGACCTGTGTGTGTGTGTGAGTCATGTATTTTATTATTTTTCCTCAGGTTTTAGTAGCTAATAAACTTAATCTTTCTTCAGTCAAGAAAACCTTGTTTGATTGGCTCCTTGTTAAAAAGTAAATACATGTAGACTGGAAAAGGTAGCCTCAGGGGAAAGAATTTTAAACAAACCTTTATTATGACCAACTGAGGGAGTTGAATAAAAGGGGAGCCAGCTCATTCCTCCTCACCTGGTCATAACACCATGGCAGCTGGTGGAATTTAAAACTTGGGTCTCAGAAGCATTAGTTCATGCCTCTGGTTTAGTCATCCATTACATTAGTACTACACTATTGTTACTATCATATTGTTAACTTAAAACAAGAACAGAGAAAAGTACAGCACAGGAACAGGCCCTTCACCCCTCCAAGCCTGCTCCGATCATAGTGCCTGTCAAACTAAAACATTTTGTACTTCTGGGGTCCATATCCCTCTATTCCCATCCTATTCATGTATTTGTCAAGCTGCCTCTTAAACACCACTAACGTATCTGCTTCCACCACCTCCTCTAGCAGTGAATTCCAGACACTCACTACCCTCTGTGTAAAAAAAATATGCCCACACATCTCCTCTAAAGTTTTCTCCTCTCACCTTAAATCTATGTCCCCTAGTAATTAACTCTTCCACCCTGGGAAAAAGCTTCCATCTACACTCTCCATGCCACTCATAATTTTGTAAACTTCTATCAAGTCGCCCCTCAATCTCCGTCGCTCTAGTGAGAACAATCCGAGTTTCTCCAACTTCTGCTCATAGCTAATAACCTCCAGACCAGGCAGCATCCTGGTAAACCTCCTCTGCACCCTCTCCAACACCTCCATATCCTTCTGGTAATGTGGCGACCAGAATTGCACGCAATATTCCAAGTGTGGCCTAACCAAGGTTCTGTACAGCTGCAGCATGACTTCCCAGCTTTTGTACTCAATACTCCTGCCGATGAAGGCAAGCATGCCATATGCCTTCCTGACTACCTTATCCACCTATGTTGCCCCTTTCAGTGACCTGTGGATCTGTACATCCAGATCACTCTGCCTGTCGATGCACTTAAGGGTTCTGCCATTTTCTGTATAATTCCTACCTGTATTAGACCTTCCAAAATACATTACCTCACATTTGTCCAGATTAAACTCCATCTGCCATTTCTCCGCCCAAGTCTCCAACAGATCTACATCTCGTTCTATCCTTTGACAATCCTCTTCGCTCCTCCAGCCTTAGTGTCATCTGCAAACTTACTAATTAGCCCAGTTACATTTTCCTCCAAATCATTTATATATACTACAAACAGTAAAGGTCCCAGCGTTGATCCCTGCGGAACACCACTAGTCACAGCTCTCCATTCAGAAAAGCACCCTTGCACTGCTACCCATTGTCTTCTATGACCAAGCCAATTCTGTATCCATCTTGCCAGCTCACTTCTGATCCCATGCGACTTTACCTTCTGTACCAGTCTGCCATGAGGGACTTTGTCAAAAGCCTTACTGAAATCCATGCAGATAACATCCACTGCCCTTCCATCATCTATCATCTTTGTCACTTCCTCGAAAAACTCAATCAAGTTAGTGAGACACGACCTCCCCTTCACAAAACCATGCTGCCTCTCACTAATATGCCCACTTGCTTCCAAATGGTAGTAAATCCTGTCACGAAGAATCTTCTCCAATGATATCCCTACCACGGACGTAAGGTTCACCGACCTGTAATTTCCTGGAATATCCCTGCTACCCTTCTTAAACAATGGAACAACATTGGCCATTCCCCAGTCCTCTGCGTCCTCCCCCGTAGCCAGTGAGGATACAAAGATTTCTGTCAAGGCCCCAGCAATCTCCTCCCTTGCCTCCCTCAGTACTCTGGGGTAAATCCTATCTGGTCCCTTAATATTCTTCAAGACACCTAAGACCTTCCCTTTTTTGATCTCAACATGATCCAGGCTATTTACACACTCTCCCCTAGACAAATCAACTGCTAAGTCCTACTCTTTGGTGAATACTGATGAGACGTACTCATTTAGTATATCTCCCATCTCTTCTGGCTCCACACACAGATTCCCACCTCTGTCCCTGAGTGGGCCGGCCCTTTCCCTGACTACCCTCTTGCTTTTTAACATATAAAACCATAAGCCATAGGAGCAGAAATTAGGTCGTTCGGCCCATTGAGTCTGCTCCACCATTCAATCATAGCTGATAAGTTTCTCAACCCCATTCTCTTGCCTTCTCCCCGAAACCTTTGATCCCCTTACCAATCAAGAACCTATCTATCTCGGTCTTAAAAACACTCAATGACCTGGCCTTCACAGCCTTCTGTGGCAATGAATTCCATAGATTCACAACTCTCTGGCTAAAGAAGTTTCTCCTCATCCCTGTTCTAAAAGGTCTTCCCTTTACTCTGAGGCTGTGCCCTTGGGTCCTAGTCTTTCCTACTAATGGAAACATCTTCCCCACATCCACTCTATCCAGGCCTTTCAGTATTCTGTAAGTTTCAATCAGATCTCCCCTCATCCTTCTAAACTCCATCGAGTATAGACCCAGAGTCCTCAAACGTTCCTCATATGTTAAGCCATTCATTCCTGGGATCGTACTCGTGAACCTCCTCTGGACCCTCTCCAGGGCCAGAACATCCTTCCTGAGATACGGGGCCCAAAATTGCTCACAATATTCTAAATGTGGTCTGACCAGAGCCTTATAAAGCCTCAGCAGCACATCCCTGATTTTATATTCTAGTCCTCTCGAAATAAATGCCAGCATTGCATTTGCCTTCCTAACTACTGACTCAACCTGCAAGTTAATCTTAAGAGAATCCTGGACTAGGATTCCCAAATCCCTTTGCACTCCAGATTTCTGACTTCTCTCCCCATTTAGAAAATAGTCTATGCCTCTATTCTTCCTACCAAAGTGCATGACCTCAGACTTCCCCACGTTGTATTCCATCTGCCACTTCTTTGCCCATTCTCCTAACCTGTCCAAATCCTTCTGCAGCCTCCCCGCCTTCTCAATACTACCTGTCCCTCCACCTATCTTTGTATCATCTGTAAATTTAGCCAGAATGTCCTCAGTTCCTTCATCTAGATCATTAATGTATAAAGTGAAAAGTTGTGGTCCCAACACTGACCCCTGTGGAACTCCACTAGTCACCGGGCGCCATCCTGAGAAGGACCCTCTTATCCCCTCTGCCTCCTGCCAGACAGCCAATCTTCTATCCTTTCTAGTACCTTGCCTCTACCACCATGGGCACTTATCTTACTGAGCAGCCTCCTGTGCGGCACCTTGTCAAAGGTCTTCTGGAAGTCCAAGTAGATAAGATTCATTGGCTCTCCTTTGTCTAACCTACTCGTTACCTCCTCAAAGAATTCTAACAGATTTGTCAGGCATGACCTCCCCTTGATGAAGCCACACTGACTTTACCCTATTTTACCATGCACTTCCAAGTATTCTGAAATCTTATCCTTAATAATGGACTCTAAAATCTTACCAACGACTGAGGTCAGGCTAATCGCCCTGTAATTTCCCGTCTTTTACCTCACTCCCTTCTTAAACAAGGGGGTTACATTAGCGATTTTCCAGTCCTCTGGGACTCTCCCTGACTCGAATGATTCCTGAAAGATCACCACTAACACCTCCACTATCTCTTCAGCTATCTCCTTCAGAATTCTGAGGTGTCATGCATCTGGTCCAGGGGATTTATCCACCTTCAGATCTTTCAGTTTTGCTAGCACCTTCTCCTTGGTAGTGGCCACCATACTCACCTCTATCTCCCGACTCTCTTGAACTTTGGGGATGTTACTCGTATCTTCCACTACTACTTCTCCAATGTCATTTTCCAGCGGCCCAATGTCCACTTTTGCCTCTCTCTTACCCTTTATATATCTCCAAAAAGACTCTTGCAATCTTCTTTTATATTATTGGCTAGTTTACCCTCATATTTAATCTTCTCCCTCCTTATTTCTTTCTTAGTTGTCCTCTGTTAGTCTTTGTAGGCTTCCCAATCCCCTGGTTTCCCACTGCTCTTCGCCGCATTGTATGCTTTCTCTTTAGCTTTTATGCTGTCACTGACTTCCCTTGTCAGCCATGGTTGCCTCGTCCTCCCTTTAGTATGCTTCTTCTTCCTATTTTTGTTGTGTCTCCCAAATTATTCCCAGAAACTCCTGCCATTGCTGTTCCACTGTCTTTCCTGCTAGGCTTAATTCCCAGTCATTTCTGGCCAGCTCCTCTCGTGCCTCTGTAGTTGCCTTTATTCAACTGTAATACTGTTACATCTGATTCCAGCTTTTTCCTCTCAAATTGCAGGGTAAATTCTATCATATTATGGTCACTTCCTCCTAAGGGTTCCTTCACCTTAAGCTCCCTTATCATGTATAAAAGGCCTTGCGATTTTCCTTAATCCTGGTTGCCAATGAGTTTTCATGACCACTTTTAGCCCTCCTGACTCCTTGCTTAAGTTTCTTCCTACTTTCTTTATATTCTCCACAGGCTTCATCTGTTCCCAGCCTTCTAGCCCTTACGAATGCTTCCCTTTTCTTTTTGACTAATTTCACAATATCCTTTGTTATCCAAGGTTCCTGAAACTTGCCATACTTATCCTTCATCCTAGCAGGAACATGCCGGTCCTGAAAGCCCCCCACATGTCAGTTGTTGATTTGCCCTCTAACATCCGACTCCAGTCTAGATTCCTCAGTTCTTGCCTAATATTGTTATAATTAGCCTTCCCCCAGTTAAGCACCTTAACCGGAGGATTCCTGTTGTCCTTATCCACCAGTACCTTGAAACTTACTGAATTATGGTCACTTTTCCCTAAATGCTCCCCTATTGAAACTTCAACCACCTGGCTGAGTTCATTCCCTAATACCAGGTCCAGTATTGCCCCTTCCCGAGTTGGACTATCTACACATTGTCTCAGGAAGCCCTCCTGGATGCACCTTACAAATTCTGCACCATCTGAAACCCTAGCATTATGTGATTCCCAGTCAATATAGGGTAAGTTAAAATCACCCACCACCACAACATCTTTCCAAAATCTGCCTACATTACAGTTCCTCAATTTCTCGCCGGCAATTGGGAGGCCTATAGTAAACCCCCAACATTGTGACTGCACCCTTCCTATTCCGGAGCTCTACCCATATTGCCTCGTTGCATGAGCCCTCCGAGGTGTCCTCCTGTCGTACAGCTGTGATATTCTCCTTAACCAGCAGTGCAACTCCCCCACCTTTTCTACATCCATCTCTATCCTGCCTGAAACATCTAAATCCTGGAACGTTTATCTGCCAATCCTGTCCATCTGTCAACCAAGTCTCTGTAACAGCAATAACATCATAGTCCTGAGTACTTATCCAAGCTCTAAGTTCATCTGCCTTGCCTGTTATAATTCTCGCATTGAAACAAATGCATTTCAGACCCCCAGTCCCACTGTGTTCAGTAAGTTCTCCCTGCCTGCTCTTCGTCTTAGTCCTACTGGTCATATTCACTTGTTCCCAGTTATTTATTTCACCTGCTGACCTATTGCTGTGGTTCCCACCCCCCTGCCGTACTAGTTTAAACTTTCCCGAGTGACACTAGCAAACTTCGCAGCCAGGATATTGGTGCCCCTGCAGTTTAGATGCAATCCGTCCTTCTTGTAGAGGTCCCACCTGCCCCGGAAGAGCTCCCAATGATCCAGATATCGGAAACCCTCCCTCCTACACCATCTGTTCAGCCACATGTTTAGCTGCAGAAGCTTCCTATTTCTAGCCTCACTGGCATGTGGCACAGGGAGTAATCCTGACATTACAACCCTAGAGCTCCTGTTTTTTAACTTTCTGCCTAACTCCCTGAACTCCCGCTACAGGACCCTGTCACTCTTCCTGCCTATGTCGTTAGTACCAATGTGTACCATGACCTCTGGCTGTTCTCCCTCCCTCTTCAGAATGTCCCGTACCCAATCAGAGACATCCTGGACCTTGGCACCAGGGAAGCAACATACCATCTTGGTGTCTCTTTCACAATCACAGAAGTGCCTGTCTGAGCCCCTGACTATGGAGTCCCCTATGACAATTGCTCTTCTGTGCTTTGACACTGCCTTCTGAACAACAGAGCCAGCCATGGTGCCACTGCTCTGGCTACTGCTGTTGTTTTCCCCTGATAGGCCATCCCCCCCAACAGTTTCCAAAACGGTATACCTGTTAGAGAGGGGGACAGCCACAAGGGATTTCTGAATGACTGCCTGCCCCTTCTAGTGGTCACCCATCTATCTGTCTGTACCTTGGGTGTGACCACATCTGCAAAACTCCTGTCTATGACACTTTCCACCACCTGAATGCTCCTAAGTGTATCCAACTGCTGCTCCAACCGATCCATGCGGTCTGTGAGGAGCAGCAATTGGGTACACTTCCTGCAGATGAACGTGAAGCATCACAGATTTGCCACATCCCACAGGTGAAGCACTTCACCCCAGCAACTGCCATTTCTAGAACTATTTAATAAATTAATTTAAATCTAATAACTGCTTATTGACTACTTATTAACTATACGTTCCCTAGGGCTAGATTTCTATTATAAAGGCTAAATTCTACGAACAGTAATCCCCTGCTTCTGGTCTGGATACCCTCTACTTATTAATTAAGTGATTAATTTATTTGGTTTAATTAGTTTGACAATGTTTTAGTTCAGATTCAGTGTAGATTCCATTCCAGCCAATCAGGTCACAGATTTACCGTGACACCACTTTTAATTTTTTTTTTAGGAACAGGAGGTCCGCCCTCCGACACTGCTCCCTGGCACTAGGCTGTGAATCCCTGAGATAAGGTTTTTATACTCACCACGCTGAAACTCCGCCCTCCGACTCTGCTCCCTGGAACTAGACCGCGAATCCTCGAGGCAAGGTTTTTATGCCCACCACTGTGGAACTCCGCCCTCCGACTCTGCTCCCTGGAACTCAATTTGTAACAGAGACCCCACTTTGAGAGGGTGAAACTTCATTCAGCCTCACTTTCGACATTCAGTTAACCATACCAGTTCTAGGTTATTGGTTCAGGAGTTCAATTGGCATGTCAGAATCCTCAAATAAAACATCATTGTGAATAGGGCTATTAAGACCAGGCACTGAGCAATTATTAGGACCACTGAGACCATTCTTGCTCATGGACATTGAGTAGAATTGTAAGCTACTTACCACCACTGGTGGTCTTTTAATTTGTTTACTAATTTTTTAAATTTGAGCATTATCTTGTCAAATCTTAGCTTTGTGCTCTGGGAAGTATTCCACTTTCAGTGATGGATCTTAAACTAAGAGATAAGAGTAAAATTAGCTGTCCAAATTTCACCATGGCTTTTAAGGCCTCCTGTCGTAGGGTTTGTACTTGGGTTATATTATGGGTTTTACTGGAATTAAGTGGGCATTTCCTACCTGAATCATTTTATAAGGATTAAAACAAAAAGTTGGCCATTTGACCTGACGGGTGTCTAAGTCTTTTAATTGTTTCATTAATTTTCTCTTGGACTTCCTGGAATTTCTGTACTATATTTAGCGTCGATTTTAGAGCCTCCCACAATTCTCTAATTTAATTGGGTCATCATTTATTCATTTTCATCAAAATCCCCTTCAGGTATTCCTCATAGCCTCATATCCATTCTTCCAATCTTCACTTCCATCTATTTTGCTCTGTACTTTCTATCACTTACTTTTGGCCACTCATCTTGGGGTGGGGGGGGGGGGTATGTTCATTGTTATCTTTTCCAGCATATCTTTCCACAAGGTCCTTTACTGTTTGTTATATAATTTTTTAGTAAAATATCTCATAGGTGTTTAATTATCCTGCTTCTCCTACTACCTGTTCCCTAATATTATTTACACCTGCAAGGCATAATGGTTTCTTAGGTTAATACAAGGTAAAATGAAACATTTACTTGTGTATAGATATTCTTGTGATTATGGAGTAGCGGTATTTTTATATCCTACCATCAATGATAACTTGTCCTAAAATTTTCAGGTCCATCCCTTGAATTTATGTATATGTGGAAATAACACATACTATACTGCAACTTTCTGTACAAATGTGGATCTTTGCTTACTTGCTGACTAATTTTCTTGAAGATTCTTAGAGTATTGCATCAAATTCATCAGTCCTGTAGATGTTATGGACAGAATATTACTGGCTTAAAGCACTTTAGACAGTTTTTTGGTGACGGTTGAAAAATAACGGTTGAAGTTGTATTGACTTTAGTCTGCTATCGTAGATAAAAACATGTCTTGTAACTTCAATAAAGTATGTCATCTAACTATTTGGAATTTACAGTTTTACTAACGTTAATTGAAACTACCATCATCTCCCTATAGTAGTGTTATTATCAAAGATTTGGTGCCTTGCTTGACAAACTAATGCTAATAGTGCCCAAATATAATTTGATGCTTCAAATATACTTTCTTCATTTGTAAGTTGTCATAAAAAGTATTAACAGTTGAGAAGTTACATCTCTTCCTTAATTATTCATGTTGCTTCGGAGCACATTGTTGCTCTGAACTTGACATGTGTTATATATTGCTAAGCCAAAAGAATGGATTCGGAATTTGCCATAGTTTTCATTTTGATATAAAGTACCCATTTAATCATACCTTTCATTTAATCATCTTTCATATATTTCTACCATGTTCATTCCTTATGTGACTCATTTGATCTTTAATATGTCATTTGCTGTACTGTTTACGCTGACAGTTCACTGGGGTACAGAGGATGTGCTGAATTGTTAGTTGCTGGGATGAGATGTAAAACTGAGGTCTACACCTAGGACTCTCCCTCAATTCCCCAGTGCTTCTATACAGCAACACACTCCTTCCCCACTAAGAGCCCAATGAGTTCTCAGTGCACTCAAACATTATGACCGCTAGTACTCTCTATCCCATTACCCACTCCTAATTCCTGTAGACCCTGGCAACCCAAACTTCAATGTGTCCCACCCTAGGATCACCCTCCCAATGGTGCTAAGAACAGCTCCCCACCTACCTTCTATCTAATCCAAACATACTCTCTACAATCTTACTCTACATCATGAATCTCTTAAAGGTAAGAGGTAAAATTATTTTTATCACTTATTAGGAAGGCTCAATATCTTAGGGCTCCTTAGTTCTGGATAAGAGATGCAGGGGGAATGTGAGGAAGAGCTTTTTTATGCAGCATTTGGAATGACCTGGAACTCACTGACTTCAAGTTGGCTATGATGGATTGGGAAACATTACTTAAAAGGATGATGTTGGATAGGCAATGGCAAACATTTAGAGAGCGCATGGGTGAACTGCAATAATTGTTTATTCCTGTCTGGCGCAAAAGTAAAACAGGAAAGGTGCCCAAACCATGGCTTACAAGGGAAATTAGAGATAGTATTAGATCCAAGGAGGAGGCATACAAATTGGCTAGAAAATAACAACAAACCTGAGGATTGAGAGCACTTTAGAATTCAGCAAAGGATAACCAAGGGATTGATTAAGAAGGGGAAAATAGAGTATGAAAGTAAGCTTGCGGGGAACATAAAAACTGACTGTAAAAGTTTCTATAGGTATGTGAAGAGAAAAAGATTGGTGAAGACAAACGTAGGTCCCTTACAGTCAGAAACAGGAGAATTTATACTGGGGAACAAAAAAATGGCTCACCAACTAAAAACATACTTTGGTTCTGTCTTCACAAAGGAGGACACAAATAACATACCAGAAATATTGGGGAACACAGGGTTTAGTGAGAGGGAGGAACTGAAAGAAACCAGTATTAGTAGGGAAATGGTGTTGGGGAAATTGATGGGATTGAAGGCCGATAAATCCCCAGGGCCTGATAATCTACATCCCAGAGTACTTAAGGAAGTGGCCTTCGAAATAGAGGATGCATTGGTGGTCATCTTCCGAGATTCTATAGACTCTGGAACAGGTCCTATAGATTGGGGGGTAGCTAATGTAACCCCACTATTTAAAAAAGCAGGTAGAGACAAAACAAGGAATTATAGGCCAGTCAGCCTGACGTCAGTAGTGGGGAAAATTCTAGAGTCCATTATAAAAGATTTAATAACTGAGCACTTGGAAAACAGTGGCAGAATTGGACAGAATCAGCATTGATTTATGAAAGGGAAACCATGACTGACTAAATCTACTGGAATTTTTCGATGACGGAACTGAAAAGTTGATGAGGGGGGACCAGTGGATGTGGTTTATTTGGACTTCCAGAAAGCTTTTGACAAAGTTCCACGTAATAGATTAGCGTGTGAAATGAAAACGCATCGGATTGTGGGTAGTGCATTGAGATGGATAGAAAACTGGTTGGCAGACAGGAAACAAAGAGTAGGAATAAATGGGTCTTTTTCTGAATGGCAGGCAGTGACAAGTGGGGTATCTCGCAGGGATTGGTGCTGGGACCCCAGCTATTCACAATATATATTAATGATTTAGATGAGGGAACTAAATGTAATATCTCCAATTTTGCAGATGACACAGCTGGGTGGGAGGGTGAGCTGTGAGGAGGATGTAGAGGTGCTTCAGTGTGATTTGGACAAGCTGAGTGAGTGGGCAAATGCATAGCCGATGCAATATAATATGGATAAATGTGAGATTATCCACTTTGGTAGCAAAAACAGGAAGGCAGATTATTATCTGAATGGCTATAAATTGAGAGAGGGGAATGTGCAACGAGACCTGGGTGTCTTCGTACACCAGTCGTTGAAGGTAAGCATGCAGGTGCAGCAGGCGGTAAAGAAGGCAAATGGTATGTTGGCCTTCATAGTGAGAGGATTCGAATACAGGAGTAGGAATGTCTTGCCGCAATTATACAGAGCTTTGGTGAGATCACACCTGGAATATTGTGTGCAGCTTTGGTCTCCCTATCTGAGGAAGGATGTTCTTGCTATAGAGGGAGTGCAGCAAAGGTTTACCAGACTGATTCCTGGGATGACGGGACTGACATATGAGGAGAGATTGAGTCGGTTAGGATTATATTTGCTGGAGTTCAGAAGAATGAGGGGGCATCTCATAGAAACCTATAAAATTCTAACAGGACTAGAGAAGGTAGATGCAGGAAGGATGTTCCTGATGGTGGGGAGTCCAGAACCAGGGGTCACAGTCTGAGGATACGGGGTAGACCATTTAGGACTGGGATGAGGAGAAATTTTTTTCACCCAGAGAGTGGTGAGCCTGTGGAATTTGCTACCACAGAAAGTAGTTGAGGCCAAAATATTGTATGTTTTCAAGAAGGAGTTAGATATAGCTCTTGGGGCGAAAGGGATCAAAGGATATTGGAGAAATCGGGAGCAGGCTATTGAGTTGGATGATCAGCCATGATCATAATGAATGGTGCAGCAGGCTTGAAGGGCCGAATGGCCTACTCCTCCTATTTTCTATGTTTCAAGGGTAATGGATGCAGAAACAGTCAATGATTTCAAAAGGAAATTGGATGGACACTTGAAGGAAATAAACGTGCAGGCCATAGGGACCGAGCAGGGAATGGGACTGACTGGATTGCTCTGCAGGGAGCAGGCATGTATTTGATGAGCTAAATGGCCCCCTTGATTGACTTTATTACTCTTAATTATATTAGCGTTAAAATGTAATAGTAATCAAAGCCATTGATTTACAGTTTGAATGCAAGCATGCATGGAATTATGCGATGTGATTTCATAAACACTTATAATGTTCTATAATAAAATGCATTTCAATTTATTTAAATACCATAAATTTATGGCCCTCATTGTTATATAAGATAAAATAACACCAGAACTCATTGGGCTGGATTTTACAGTCTCCTGCTGGACATATTTTTGGCTGTGGGACGTGGGAGAGGCACGTAAATTACAATGGGTGACAAGCCCAAAACCTAGCCATCCACCCCGAGCTGTACCCCATAACACGGTAGAGCAGAGCCTAAAGTGAACTGGGAAACTGGTTTAAAGGTTGGACAGTAGAGTTGCAGTGGCAGACTATTGTGGAAATACTTAATAACCCTCAGCAATGACTTAACCCACTAAGAAAGAAAAAATCTTTGAGAAGGATACATCATCTGTGGCTTAATAAAGAAGTTAAGGATTGTATCAAATTGAAAGAAACACTGTTCAAATCTGCAAAGATTAGTGGTAGGTTGAAAGATTGGTCAGATTTTCTGAAGCAGCATAGATGACTAATAAAATATTGGAGGGAGAAAGTTGAATATGAGAGAAGCTAGTTAGTAATTTAAAAACAGATATAAGAGTTTCTATAAGCACTTAAATAGGAAGAAAGTAACTAAAGCTAGTGTTGTATCTTTAAAGATTGAGTCCGGGGAATTGATAATGGAAAACAAGGAAATGGCGGAGGCGCTGAATAGGAATTATGTGTCTGGTTTCTGCAGAAATCTTAAAAAATCTTCCAAAGATACTTGAAAATCAAAAGGTGCAT
Source organism: Carcharodon carcharias (assembly GCF_017639515.1). NCBI lineage: Eukaryota > Metazoa > Chordata > Chondrichthyes > Lamniformes > Lamnidae > Carcharodon > Carcharodon carcharias. Next base: position 119,123,907 of record NC_054473.1, on the reverse strand, counting down.
GGGAGGGAGGAACTTGAAACAATCATGATCACTTGGGGAAAGGTGCTGGGAAAGCTACTTGACCTAAAGGCTGACAAGCCCTCAGGATCAGATGGCCTGTATCCAAGGCTCACAACAGAAGTGGCTGCAGAGACAGTAGATGCATTGGTTATAATCTTCCAAAATTCCTTAGATTCTGGAAGGGTCCCTGTGGATTGGAAAATAGCTAATGTATCACCATTATTCAGGAAAGAAGGGAGACAGAAAGCAGAAAACTACATGCTAGTTAGCCTAACATATGTCACAGGAAAATTGCTAGAACCATTATTAAGGAGGTTCTAGCAAGATACTTAGAAAATCATTATGTGATGAGACAGAGTCAACATGGTTTATGAAAAGGAAATCATGTTTAACTAATTTATTAGAGTTTTTGAGGAAGTAACAAGTAAGTTTGATAAAGGGGAACTTGTAGATATGATGTACTTAGAGTTCCAAAAGGCATTTGATAAAATGCCACATTAAAGGTTACTACACAAGATAAGAGAACATGGTGTAGGGGGTAAAATAGCATGGATAAAGGATTGGTTAGTTAGCAGGAAGAAGGAGTAGGGATAAATGGGTCTTTTTCAGGTTGACAAGCTGTTACTAGTGGAGTGCCATGGGGATCAGTACTGAGATCTCAACTATTTACAATCTACATCAATGATTTGGATGGAGGAACCAAATATGTGGTACCTAAATGCCGATGACACCAAGATAGATAGGAAAGGAAGAAGTGGTAGAGAATGGCTTACTCCTAAGTCCCATGTGCCTATGTCCTGTGCCCTATATTCCCGTGTTCCTAAGGACAGGGATCCCTGCAGGTGCAATCTGTGTAGCATTCCTCATTGATATAATTGTGGAATGCAGGGTGGATTGCAGCACAGCCTGCCCTAGTGTATCGTGTTATGTGAACAAGTTTGTTCCCTGCGCCTCCTTGTCAAAAGGAAGTAGAGAATCTGCAAAGGGGTATAGATAGGTTAAGTCAGTGGACAAAAATTTGGCAGATCGTGTATAATGTGGGCAAATGTGAACTTGTCCACTTTGGCAGGAAGCATAGAAAAGCAGTAAGCTATTTAAATGAAGAGAGATTGCAGAACTCAGTCGTATAGAGAGATCTGGGTGTCCTGATATATGAATCAGAAAAAGTTAGTATGTAGGTACAGCAAGTGATGAAGAAGGCAAATGGAATGTTGGCAAGGGAAATGAAATATATAAGTAGGGAAGTTTTACTGCAGCTGTACAGGGCATTGGTAAAACCATGGGCTAATTTTTCCCAGAATTGCACTGAGTGCGGTACAGGCGGGTAAAATGGAGTCCTACCCGACTGTGAAAATGGTGGGTTTTCACGCTGTATCTCCCCAAGCCTGCCTCATTATATGTTCACTCCCGCGAAACACACCATTTCCATGGCGAGTGGGCTCTCATTCACCTGCTCGCCATCACCCTGCTGTTGCATCACGCCGGTCGCCATCCTTAAAAGGCAGCTGCCAGTGAAGCGTTCATCGCCACCAGCTCACCACCGCTGCCTGGGAGACGTGGCCTGGAAAGGCAAAAAGACTGCAGCTCAGCACCTCAATGACTGCTGGATGCCATGGAGGCTGGCCAGGATGTGCTGTACCCCTGCAGTGGTCGCAGAATGGGTAGCAATGTCACTAACCTGGCTTGGGAGGCTGTGGCAGTGGTGGTCAGCATTAATGCCCTTCAGAAGAGGACAGCCACCCAGTGCAGCAAAAAGATGAATGATCTCTGTTCTGCCAGGGTAAGCCACTCTTTTCATCACTCCCAACCCTCACATTCACAAACCCAGCACAAACCCACAAGGCCCTCACTCACTGCCAGTGCAAGGAACATCACCATTCACTCTTTCACACACACCATCATTGTCCTCATCCCATCCATGAGACCATTCACCACCCACACAAGCCAGGCATACTTAACATCTGGCCCGGCAGGCATCCTGATACACTCTCCCCATCTCTATCCATGCAGGACAAACTGACTCACAGCAGGAGGAAAAGGTCACAGACAGGTGGAGGGATGTACGAATTCCAAGTTCTCACAGAATTTGAAAACAGAGCCATCCAGCTGGCCAGCAATGACTGGGACCGGTCTTTGTGCTGATGGTGAGGTCGTTGCTGCTCTACCAAGTGAGGATCCAGCAGTACAGCATCCAACAGATAACCATGCCCTGAGTGATGTGTCCTCTTTCACAGGCCACTGCCATGCACTAAATATCTCCCTTTTCACAGGCACATCTGGGAAGCAGCAGACGGAGTCCACGACCTAGGGCCTCCAAGCAAGCTCCGAAGAAATCTCTGAAGAGGAATCTGAAAGCACTCTCCCTGAAGTCCCGTCACAGTGCTTAACCAAACCTCCCCAGCAGACCTCCCCATCAGAGCAGAAATACACACCTCGGTGGGACCTAACTTTAGAGAAGCCTTGGGACTACAATCTGGTGAGCACATCGCACTTCTGATCCACAGCATTGGAGGCAGGGACTTCCCAGGTCCCCGGCACTCGGAGGACTGCTGGAGGCAGAACGTTGCTGAGTCCAAGTCAGATGACGAGCCTCTGGACTCGGCTATGGCACAGTTGCTAGAGCTGCAAAGGCAAGCTCGGGAACATCAGGAACAATTTAAGGTCTTTTTGTGGTTTACAGTTTGTATACTCTGCAGTAACAAGGATCAGGAAAGAAGGGCCCTCGAGTAATTGACTTAAAAGGTTTAATTTAAAGAGATAAGTCATGGCAGGAGCGCCCAAAGCCATGGTGTGCTCCTCGTGCTCCATGTGGGAAGCTGGGGACATTTCCAATGCCCGGGACCAGCATGTGTGCAGGAAGTGTGCCCAGCTGCAGCTCCTGGAAGCTCGGGTTTCAGGGCTGGAACGTCCACTGGGGCACTGTGGAGCATCCGCGATTCTGAGAGCATCATGGAAAGCACATTTAGAGAGGTAGTCACACCGCAGATAAAGGGAATTGAGGAAGGAAGGGAATGGGTGACCACCAGGCAGTCCAAGAGAAACAGGCAGGTAGTTCAGGAGTCCCCTGGGGTGCCGCACGCAAATCGGTATTCCGTTTTGGAGGCTGATGAGGGCGCTGGTTCCTTCAGGGAGTGCAGACAGAGCCAAGCTTCTGGCACCATAAGCAGCCTGTCTGTACAGGAGGGGAGGAAGGAAGGAAGAGAAATAGTATTAGGGGATTCTATAGTCAGGGGAACAGATAGGCACTACTGTGGCCGTCAACGTGACTCCAGGATGGCATGTTGCTTCCCTGGTGCCAGGGTCTGGGATGTCACTGAACGGCTGCAGGGCATCCTGAAGGGGGAGGGTGATAAGGCAGAGGTCATGGTACACGTTGGTACCAATGACATAGGTAGAAAGAGGGATGAGGTCTTGCATCAAGAATTCAGGGAGTTAGGCAGTAGACTAAAAAGCAAGACCTCACGGGTTGCAATCTCTGGATTACTCAGAGTGCCACGTGCTAGCGAGCTCAGAAAGAGGAGAATAGCACAGATGAATACGTGGCTTAAGAGTTGGTGCAGGAGGGAGGGTTTTAGATTCCTGGATCACTGGGACCGTTTCTGGAGAAGGTGGGACCTGTACAAGCCGGACGATCTACATCTGAACCAGAGCGGGACTAATATCCTTGCGAGCCTGTTTGCTAGTGCTGTTGGGAGGAGTTTAAACTAATTCGGCAGGGGGAGGGGACACAGAATGTTAGCAGATTAGGGACACATCATAATATCGTAAAACAATCAAGTCAGAGGGAGTACAGCTGCAATAAGTTTCAAGGGAATAAGGCAAGGCTGGATGGCCTTTACTTTAATGCCAGGAGTATAATAGGCAAAACAGATGAGTTAAGGGTGAGGATTGACATGTGGAATTGTGATATTGTAGCCATCACTGAGACGTGGTTGAGGGAAGGGCAGAATTGGCAGTTCAACATTCCGGGATATAGAATCTTCAGGGGAGGGGGTAAAAGAGGAGGAAGTGTTGCAATATTAGTTAAGGAGTCCATTCCTGCAGTAAGGAGAGATGATATCTTGGTGGGGGCATCGAATGAAGTTTTGTGGGTAGAGCTTAGGAATAAAAAAAGGGCAACCACATGATGATGTGTTTATTATAGACCCCCAGATAGTCAGCGGGAAATTGAGGAGCAAATATGTGCACAATTTGTGGAGGTGTGTAAAAACAATAACAATAGGGTAATTATATTAGGTGATTTCAACTTCCCAACATTAATTGGGATAGACAGAGTGTTAAGGGCTTGGATGGAGTGGATTTATTGCAATGTGTACAGGAGAACTTTTTAGGTCAATATGTAGAGGGTCCAACAAGGGACGATGCATTTCTGGACCTAATTCTGGGGAATTAAGCCAGACAGGTGGCTGAGGTGGTGGCGGGCGAGCATTTTAGTGATAGCGACCACAACATGGTACAGTTTAAGTTTGTTATGGACAAAGAAATCGACAAGTTGCAAACAAATATTTTGGTTTGGGGGAGAATGGATTTTAGTAAAATAAGGCAGGACCTGGCCAAGGTAGACTGGGAAATCTACAGAGGAACAGTCGGGAGTGTTCAAAAAGGAAATGGGGAGGGTATAGACTCAACAGGTTCCCTCTAGGGTGATAGGAAGGAGTAACAAGCCCAGAGAACCGAGGATGACCAGAGATATTCAGGTTACGATGAGAAGGAAAAGAGAGGCTTTTAGCAGGTACAAGGGAAGCAAATCAGCAGAGGCATTAGTGGAGTACGGACAGTACAGGGTGGAGCTTAAGATAGTAATTAGGAGAGCAAAGAAGGGATATGAGAAAGCTCTGGCTGGTAAAAGTAGGGAAAATCCCAAGATATTCTATAAGTATATCAATGGGAAGAGGATAACCAGGGAAAGAATAGGTCCCATAAGGGAACAAGGGGGCAATCTATGGGTGGAGCCAGAGGACATCGCTAGAGTGTTGAACGAATACTTCATGTCCGTCTTCACCCAAGAGAATGAGGATGAAGATATCAAACTCGGGGAGAGAGACTGCGAGATTCTTAAGCAAATTGAGATAGGGAGTGACAAGGTATTGGAGGTGTTGGCAGGCTTAAAAGTGGACAAATCTCCAGGTCTGGATGATTTGTGTCCCAGATTGTGAGGGGGGCAAGGGAGAAGATCGCAGGGGTTCTGACCCAAATTTTTAATTCCTCTCTGGCCACAGGGAAGGTGCCAGAGGACTGGAAAACAGTAACGTGGTTCCGCTATTTACGAAGGGTTGTAGAGATAAGCCAGGGAACTACAGGCCAGTGAGTCTCATGTCAGTGGTAGGGAAACTATTGGAGAAATTTCTGAAGGAGAGTATCTATCTTCACTTGGAGAGGTGGGGTTTGATCAGGAATAGTCAGCGTGGCTTTGTCAGAGGGAGGTCATGCCTAACAAATTTGACTGAATTTTTTGAAGGAGGTGACCAGGTGTGTAGATGAGGGTAGTGCAGTTGATGTAGTTTATGTGGATTTCAGCAAAGCCTTTGACAAGGTCCAACATGGGAGACTTATAAAGAAGGCAAAGGCACATTGGCATACAGGGTAATTTGATAAGGTGGATTCAAAATTGGCTTAGTTGTAGGAGGCAGAAGGCGATGACAGAATGATGCTTTAGTGACTGGAAGCCAGTGTCCAGTGGCATACCACAGGGATCTTTGCTTGGTCCCCTATTATTTGTCATTTATATAAACGACATAGATGACTATGTGGGGGGTAGGATTAGTAAGTGTGCGGATGACACAAAGATTGGCCGGATGGTTAACAGTGAGGTTGAGTGTCTTGGGCTACAGGAAGATATAGATGGGATGGTCAAATGGACAGATAAGTGGCAGATGAAATTTAACCCTGAGAAGTATGAGATGATACACTTTGGAAGGAGTAATTTGACAAGGAAGTATTCAATGAACGGCATGGCACTAGGAAGTTCTGAGGAACAAAGGGATGTTGGCGAATATGTCCATAGATCTCTGAAGGCGGACGGGCATGTTAGTGGGGTGGAGAAAAAGGCATATGGGACACTTGCCTTTATCAACGAGGCATAGTTAAAAAAGTAGGGAGGTCATGTTGGAGTTGTATAGAACCTTGGTGAGGCCACAGCTGGAGTACTGTGTGCAGTTCTGGTCACCACATTATAGGAAGGATGTGATTGCACTGGAAGGGGTGCAGAGGAGATTCACCAGGATGTTGCCTGGGATGAAATATTTAAGTTATGAAGAGAGGTTGGATAGACTTGGGTTGTTTTTGTTGGAGCAGAGAAGACTGAGGGGTGACCTAATTGAGGTGTACAAGATTACGAGGGGCATGGACAGGGTGGATAGGGTGCAGCTGTTCCCCTTAGTCGAAGGGTCAGTCACAAAGGGACATAAGTTCAAGGTGATGGGCAGGAGGTTTAGAGGGGATGTGAGGACAAACCTTTTTACCCAGAGGGTTGTGATAGTCTGGAATGCACTGCCTGGGAGGGTGGTGGAGGTGGGTTGCATCACATGCTTTAAAAAGTACCTGGATGAGTACTTGGCACATCATAACATTCAAGGCAATGGGCCAAGTGCTGATAAATGGGATTAGGTAGGTAGGTCAGGTGTTTCTCACGTGTCGGTGCAGACTCCATGGGCCGAAGGGCCTCTTCTGCACTGTGATTCTGTGAATGGCCGCTGCACTCCTCAGATTGCAAGGCATGATGGAGGAGTCCGTCCATCTTCAGGCTGAGGTGATAGCACCGGCATTGCAACTCACCGAGGTCAACACTGGCAGGATGGCGGCTGCCATGGAGACCTTGGTCCAGGACGTCACTCCTGCACTGCTGTGCAGGCTTAACTCCAGCGCTGATTCCATAGTTGGTCTCCAACAGTGTGTATGCAAGGGGTTGCTGGGCAGCTCGATCTCACTCCAGCTATGCATTCTGCTCACGGAATCAGCCAGGGGCCCTCAGGCACCCATAGGGAGGAGGATCAGCAGGTGCACACTCCAGGGCCATCTACCCACATGACACTGGGAATGACTGGCCCATTTGACTCCCCTCTTCTTGTGACTTACGCAGATCCAGCTTCACAGGCGAAGGAGGGTGTCACTGACACACAGCATGATCCTGAAAGTTGGCTGGGGCCCTCTAAGTCTCGGCCCTCCAGAGGACACCTGCCAAAGTCATCACAGACAGGGCGTCACAGTCAGCAGGCTGAGTCCACCTTCACTGTCGATGTCTGGGGAGCATCAAGATGTAGCGGCAGGGTTAGAACAGTTAAGGTGAATTAGTTGCACAGCCTGGGCACAGGGGTTAATCACTTGTACATAATGTTCACCATTGTCAATAAACTCCCGAGAATGTCTCCCTGCCCATGGCTCCTTGTTCTGTTGAGCAGTGTTCTTGTCACTCAGATGTGAAACCTTTCTGCACAAGATAAAGGCAGGTGTCCCAGTTCAGGGCCTCTTCCCTGTGCTTTGTGCGGCCTTCAGACCACAGTGATGGTCCAGCCTTACACTCCCTGGAAACATGACTGAAGCCTGCATCTCGGCAGCGCTGGTCATTGCTGCCAGAATGTAGGGGGCAGGCACCACAAAGTTCTATCATACTCTCTGTGTGCTCTCAGCACCTTTTAAGATGGGGCCGGCCTTCTTCACATCAGCATCTGTGACCAGTGATGCGGTGCGCCAGTTCCTGAAGGGCTGAGGTGCTGAAGGCAGACACTCATAAGATGCATCTAAAGTTTCATGGCTGCCTCTCTGACATGGCCCAGAAACTGGAGGGCAAGCGAGTTGCCCTTGCCCAGACAGGAGTCAGACATTCGCAGAGGCCATGTGAAGATCTATGGAGTGTCCTCACTGCAAGTTGTCATCATCCCCCTGTGATTGAGTGACTATTTGGGCCTCCACTGCATCTCCATGACAGGAGCACTCTCTTAGAGGGTATTGGCGTTGAGTTAAGCCAGACTGGTGTCAAAAGTTCACAACTGTGATGTCAGCATCATCTAACTGCATATCGTCTTCATTCTCCACAAATCTGGCAGCTATGAGGGCCTCCCGAGTGCACCTGCCTCATCTAGCAAGTGCAAGAGCCTCATCCCCGTTGTCGTCACCACCGAGGACCCCCCTCACCCTCATCCCCATCAGTGCCCTTCTCATTGGAGGAGGCATGCAGCTTCTCCATCTCCTCCTCAGCCAGCTCCTCACCTTGTTGCAGCGCCAGGTTGTAAAGGGCGCAGCAGATGACGCCGATGCATGACACCCTCTGTGGAGTGTATTGCAGGACTCCACCAGACGGGTCCAGGCACTGGAACCGTATCTTCAGCATTCTGATGGTCTATTCCACCAAGTTGCGAGCTGCTGCATGAGCCTCATTATAGCGTTGCTCTGTTGCAGTTTGAGGCCACCCCATGGGTGTCATCAGCCTGCGGGTAGCCCTTGCGCCCAAGGAGCCAACCCTGCAGCCTCTATGGACCCTGGAAGACTGCAGAGATCTGTGAGGGACTCAGGATGTAGGCATCATGCACACTCCCTGGAAACCGTGTGCATACCTGCAGGATACGTTTCTGGTGGTCGCCCATCAGCTGCACATTCAGTGTGTGGAAGTCTACTGAGTGTAGCAATGGAGACCTGAGCACCATATGAGTGCAGTCAATTGCACCCTGCACCTGTGGGAATTCCAAGATCAGGGCAAATCCAATGGCCCTTGCATACTGGCTGTCCCATGTACAAAGTTGTGTGCCGCAAAGAAGATGGCATTCGTGACCTAAGGTATGGAGCGCTTTGTGGCCCTTTCGTGCCTCCACGATGTTTGCACGGGCAGGCAGGCTAGGAGTCTGACCCCATATCACTGTGGCTGCGCCTAATCTGCCTTGGTTGCAGAGGCATGCTCAGTTTATACTGATGCTCCTAATGCGTGGCCATTTCCCTTGCTTACCCTGACCTCCATTTCAATTGCCTGTGTGCGGGATGCAGTGCCAGGGCAGCACTTGATTCCCCCCCCCCCCCCCCCCCCCCCGCCCCCGCAGCAGTTACCTCTGAGGCTGGCTAGCACTTGCCCCCTAGACACCCCCCACCCCTCAGCAGTCGCCTCCAAGGCTCACCAGCACTTGCCCCCAGACACCCCCACACACCCCCACCCCTCAGCAGTCACCTGTGGAACCAGGAATCAGCTTCCCCCGTCCCTGAGGCCTGTAAACAACAGGTGGGCTGTGGAGAATGCTGCTGCTCACTCACTTCAGTTGCCCCAAAGTGAAGGCTGCCAAGTGCATGTCGCTTGCATGCTGTTGTGAAACACATCGGCGTGCTTTCCCACCAATGTGGATGGACGATATGGCGAGGTTCCAAGAGCCTGGCGGGATGGCCGTTTAATTATATGCTAATGTATTACAATTTGCTGACCGATGACGGGAAACGTGGCCCGCCGTTGGCAGGCTAAGCGGAAGATCGCTACCTGCCTTCACACCGTCGTGAAGTGAGTCCTGCCATATTTTCAGCACACACCACCTATCACGCCCTCCGCCAATGGGCTCGGAAAATTCTGCCCCATATCTGGAATACTTCGTGCAGTTTTGGTCTCCTTATTTGAAAAAAATTATATAACCGTGTTAGAAGCAGTACGGAGAAAGCTTACTCGACTCATTCCTGGGATGAAGGGTTGAACCGACCTGTACCTATTGGAGTTTAGAAGAATGAGAGATGATCTGATTGAAACACATAAGATCGTGAGAGGACTTGACAGGGTAGATACCAGGAGGATGTTTGCACTTGTGGGGGAGACTAAAACTAGGGAGCACAGTTTAAGAATAAGAAGTCTCTCCTTAAAGACTTAGATGAGCAGAATTGTTTTCTCTCAAGAGGGTCGTTAGTCCCCAGAGAGCAGTGGGGACTGGGTCATGGAATTAATTCAAGGCATAGTTAGAGTTTTGATAATCAAAGGAGTCAGGGGTTATGGGGGGGCAGACAGGAAAGTGGAGTTGAGACTTCAACCAGATCAGCCATGGTCTTGTTGAATGGCGGAGCAGGGTTGGAAGGCCTACTCCTGCTCCTAAGTCCTATGTTTGATGCTTCTATGTTCTCAGGGACAGGGCCCACTGCAGGTGTGACCAATGTAGCATTCCTCATTGATATAATTGATGAATGTAGGGTGGACTGCACCACAGCCTCCCCTAGTGTATTGACATCAGTTTGTGTTGTGCTGCTAAGTGGCACTATGTGAATGAGTTTGTTCCCAGTGTCTCCTTGTGAGGATACATTGATCTGATTGGTTGAAGGGCTTTGCTGTTGCCTGCCCTGTGCACAGATGCCACAGATCCACGATGAAGGGTACCATGCTGGAAACGAAGTTGATTTGCAGGAAATATAGCCTGAGAGCGAAGTGAACAGCAGGCACCATTCCTTTGCTGTTGAGCACAAAATCCAGGCCAATGTCTATGTTGAGACCTTCTAACTTGAGGAACCTTTTATGTTGCTGAAGGCATAGCTCAGTACCAAAGTTGTAGTCAATTTGGCTTGGAATTGAGGGGCTGCTGCAGCTGCATCTACATTTGTAGATGTTGAAGCCCTTCATTTATCCTGTCACAGAGAAGTATTTTTAAGCAAAATTTAAAACTAAACATGTGGAGAACTTTTTATTTTTCTACTGACTCCTGAAATGGATTTTAATGTTTATAAGTATAAGATAATGCATATTGAAGCAAGAAGTATTGAATATACACAATGAAGGAGTTCCTTTAGCAATAATAAATGTAATACATCTGGAATTGAACAACTGCTGCTCGCTGGCTTTTTCAAAGTCAAGAGTGCAAAAAACCAATACATATTCACTGAGACTTAAGAGACCACATTTGGTACAATAATTCTTATTATGCATTCAGACAATGTACCTGAAGGGGTCCAAACTGTTAATGGACCACCGCAAAAGTGCTTTAAATAGGGAGACACAATACTAGAATTTCAGGGAGAGGTGGTCTACCTAAAGAGATTTTTAAACAAAAAATGAACAGAAAATAATGTTATCAAATTCCAGTAGTGGAATCGAATATTAAAATATTCTGTGTGGTTCTCACCCGTTACAGAGAAATCAGATGAGTCAACATGCACTGCATATTGGTAATCAGTGTTACCTGGACTCAAAACAAGCAGTGAGAGGAATTCTACCCAGAAATCTCATGCATCACAGGCCAATTAAAATTACAGGCTGAGGCTTATTAGGATTGAAATTCCTTAAATGCAGCTATAAATTACAGCAGAGTACCAATGACCTGCCTGCTGCTCATGACCATGTTAAAATATCGGCAGTCACATGCTATAACTGCTGCATGATCTAATCACATGAAGAAAAGTCACATAACTAAACTCCCAGGAATCGGTCTAACCAAGGTCGGCAAGTCTAGGTTAATTATGAAATAGACTCCTGGAATATTAGTTTTTGGATAATAATCCTGAAGGAATGACACAAATTGGGCCCCTGCAGTAGGTCTTACTTTCAGGCTAAGGGAAACCTCTATTGTCACCCTTTCAGGGCGAATGAGGGAAGCAGGCCCTGCAGTCCCTGTTGTCAGGGTGAGGAAAGCAGCTCATTGTCTAACTATTAGAACAAAGAAAAGTACAGCACAGGAACAGGTCCTTAGGCCCTCCAAGCCTGCGCCGATCATATTGCCCATCAACTAAAACATTTTGCACTTCTGGGGTCCGTATCCCTCTATTCCTATCCTATTCATGTATTTGTCAAGCTGCCTCTTAAACACCACTATCGTACCTGCTTCCACCACCTCCTCTGGCAGTGAATTCCAGACACTCACTACCCTCTGCGTAAAAAATATGCCTCACACATCTCCTCTAAAGTTTTCTCCTCTCACCTTAAATCTATGTCTGCTAGTAATTGACTCTTCCACCCTAGGAAAAAGCTTCTGACTATCTACTCTATCCATGCCACTCATAATTTTGTAAACTTCTATCAAGTCGCCCCTCAATTTCCGTCGCTCTAGTGAGAACAATCCGAGTTTCACCAACCTCTCCTCATGGCTAATAACCTCCAGACCAGGCAGCATCCTGGTAAACCTCTTCTGCACACTCTCCAACACCTCCATATCCTTCTGGTAATGTGGTGACCAGAATTGCAAACAATATTCCAAGTGTGGCCTAATCAAGGTTCTATACAGCTGCAGCATGACTTCCCAGCTTTTATACTCAATACCCTGCCAATGAAGGCAAGCATGCCATATGCCTTCCTGACTACCTTATCCACCTGCATTGCCATTTTCAGCGACCTGTGGACCTGTACACCCAGATCCCTCTGCCCGTCAATGCACTTAAGGGTTCTGCCATTTACTGTATAATTCCTGCCTGTATTAGATCTTCCAAAATACATTACCTCACATTTGTCCAGATTAAGCTCCATCTGCCATTTTTCTGCCCAAGTCTCCAACCGATCTATGTCCCATTGTATCCTTTCACAATCCTCTTCGCTATCCGCAACTCCTCCAGTCTTAGTGTCATCTGCAAACTTACTAATTAGCCCAGTTACATTTTCCTCCAAATCATTTATGTATACTACAAACAGCAAAGGTCCCAGCACTGATCCCTGCGGAACTCACTAGTCACAGCTCTCCATTCAGAAAAGCACCCTTGCACTGCTACCCATTGTCTTCTATGACCAAGCCAATTCTGTATCCATCTTGCCAGCTCACCTCTGATCCCATGCGACTTTACCTTCTGTACCAGTCTGCCATGAGGGACCTTGTCAATGGCCTTAGTGAAATCCATGTATATTACATCCACTGCCCTTCCATCAACGATCATCTTTGTCACTTCCTCGAAAAACTCAATCAAGTTAGTGAGACACGACCTCCCCTCCACAAAACCATGCTGCCTCTCACTAATACGCCCATTTGCTTCCAAATGGTAGTAAGTCCTGTCACGAAGAATCTTCTCCAATAATTTCCCTACCACTGACGTAAGGCTCACCGGCCTATAATTTCCTGGATTATCTCGGCCATCCTTCTTAAACAATGGAACAACATTGGCCATTCTCCAGTCCTCTGGGACCTCACCCGTAGCCAGTGAGGATACAAAGATTTCTGTCAAGGCCCCAGCAATCTCCTCCCTTGCCTCCCTCAGTACTCTGGGGTAGATCCCATCTGGCCCTGGGGACTTATCCACCTTAATATTCTTCAATACGCCTAACACCTCTTTTCTGATCTCAACATGATCCAGGCTATCTACACACTCTTCCCTAGACAAATCGACCGCTAAGTCCTACTCTTTGGTGAATACTGATGAGAAGTATTCATTTAGTATCTCTCCCATTTCTTCTGGCTCCACACACAGATTCCCACCTCTGTCCCTGAGTGGGCCGGCCCTTTCCCTGGCTACCCTCTTGCTTTTTACATATGTATAAAAGGCCTTGGAATTTTCCTTAATCCTGGTTGCCAGTGACTTTTCTTAACCCCTTTTAGACCTCCTGACTCTTTGTTTAAGTTTCTTCCTACTTTCTTTACATTCTCCACGGGTTTCATCTATTCCCAGCCTTTTAGCCCTTACGAATGCTTCCCTTTTCTTTTTGACTAATCTCACAATATCCTTCATTATCCAAAATTCCTGAAACTTGCCATGCTTATCCTTCATCATGTTGTTTAATTAGCATCTGATTTCTGAGGAAGAGTCATTTAATTTTTCAATAACCAGGTTTAATTGCTGCTCCGAAACCATAAAGTGATTGTGAACTTTATTATCTATTAGAATTAGGGGATGATTTTCTTTCTGTCAGCAGATACAACCATATGACTCAACAGCAAGATGAGGAAGTCGATATAAAAAGTGTGCAAAAGCTTTGATACCTTAACAACACCTGCTGTACGACAGAGTTAAGAATCCTCCTGTGCAATACTATGGTACACTCCATTAGATAGATCAGTTACTCCAGAGATCCACGTATAGTATTGATGTAATCTCAGTAAATTTCATATGCTACAGGGTGTGGTCTGTTGTGATTTGAGAGAGTGCATTCTGCTTGGACTTCATGCTACTTGAAGGTATGTCCTGTACACAAAAAGCAGGACAAATCCAACCCGGCTAATTACCACCCCATCAGTCTACTCTTGATCGTCAGTAAATTAATGGAAGGGGTCATCAACAGTGCTATCAAGCGGCACTTGCTTAGCAATAACCTGCTCACTAATGCCCAGTTTGGGTTTTGCCAGGGCCATTCAGCTCCTGACCTCATTACAGCCTTGGTTCAAACATGGACAAAAGAGCTGAACTCCCGAGGTGAGGTGAGTGACTGCCCTTGACATCGAGGCAGCATTTGACCGAGGGCATCAAGGAGCCCTAGCAAAGCTTCAGTCAATGGGAATCAGGGAGAAAACTCCGCTGGTTGGAGTCATACTAGCACTAAGGTAGATGGCTGTGCTTGTTGGAGATCGGTCATCTCAGTTCCAGGACATCACTGCAGGAGTTCCTCAGGGTTGTGTCCTAGGCCCAACCCTCTTCAGCTGCATCAGTAATGACCTTCCTTCCATCATAAGGTCAGAAGTAGGAATGTTCGCTGATGATTGAATATTGTTCAGCACCATTCACGACTCCTCTAATACTGAAGCAGTCCATGTCCAAATGCAGCAAGACCTGGACAATATCCAGGCTTGGGCTGACAAGTGGCAAGTAACATTAGCGTCATACAAGTGTCAGGCAATGACCATCTCCAACGAGAGAATCCAACCATCGCCCCTTGATGTTCAATGGCATTACCATCACTGAATCCCCTACTATCAACATCCTGGGGGTTACCATTGACCAGAAACTCAACTGTACTAGCCATATAAATACTGTGGCTACAAGAGCAGATCAGAGGCTAGGAATCATGCGACGAGTAACGCACCTCCTGACTCCTCAAAGCCTGTCCACCGTCCACAAGGCACAAGTCAGGAATATGATGGAATCCTCTCCGCTTGCCTGGATGAGTGCAGCTCCTACAACACTGAGGAAACTGGACACTGTCCAGGTCAAAGCAGCCCGCTTGATTTGGCACCACATCCACAAACATTCACTCCCTTCACCATCGACGCACAGTAGCAGCAGTGTGTACCATCTACAAGATGCACTGCAGGAATTCATCAAGAGTCCTTAGACAGCACCTTCCAAACCCACGACCGCTACCACCTAGAGGGACAAGGGCAGCAGATAAATGGGAATACCCCCACCTGGAAGTTCCCCTCCAAGTCACTCAACATCCTAACTTGGAAATATATCACTGTTTCTTCACTGTAGCTGGGTCAAAATCCTGGAACTCCTTTCCTAACAGCACTGTGGGTTTATCTACACCATATGGACTGCAGCGGTTCAAGAAGGCAACTCACCATCATCATCTCATGGGCAGCTAGAGATGGGCAATAAATGCTGGCCCAGCCAGTGAAGCTCACATCCCGTGAATGAATAAAAAAAAGCCTCCTGGCCATTCCGAGAGGTTGGCAAGCTTAAATAGAGATGCACTCTCCTTATTGTTCCAGTCTCAGCATTGGCCATTGCTAGTAGTGATGCTGCCATGTTGACTGAAGCAGCAGCTTGGGGCAGGTCACTGCCCTTAATAAGCGTCTTAATTTATCGCTGCCAGAAATATGCTGCCCTGGGTCCTGCCGCTAGCCAAAGCGGGGTCAGAGCCAATTTTCGACCTTGGTGGTGTGACTTCACTGTTGGCAGCAAAATTCAGCCCTTTATGTCTTGTAAGGTCAACACCTTCACTTTCCTGTTGGTAAAAACAGTGCTTTCACTGATTGGTTGAATACCTTTTAACATAAGATATTTTAGATGAAACCCATATGGGCATCTATTTCATATTAACCTCAAAGCCTACATGAAAAGTGCTGTTCCAGGGGTAGCTAACTATAGAGACATTATTATGACTGCTAGTAGCTATTATCCAGAAAGCAGCCAAGATGCCCTTATTTTGGTGCCAAACATTATTTGAATGATGAGAATACACTGGATGAGTGACTCTTAAGAGAATAAGACCTTGGCCGGAATTTAGCGGGAGGGGAAGAAATCAGTTTCACGTTGGCGTGAAATCGCAGCAGGATCATCCGATGTTGCCCACCATGGCAGATTGCACATGCCCCGGCGGCCAGCATGAACCTGATTTGCATCCAGCTAATGGGAATGCAAAGTAAGGCTGGACCGAAACTGCCCTCCATGCCCAATTTACCATTACGCCAGTGGGAAAACACACGGGCCCAGAATAGGTCTGGACAAGCGGGACATGCAGAAGTCAGGACTTCCTTTTACAGCCTTGCACGGATTGTGGACAACAAAGGAGAAGAAGATGCTGCAGTCCTATAGCTACCAGACCCTGGAGGAACATGTGCATCACATGCTGCGTTGGTCCTCATGCGTATGGCTCCGCCGCAGAGCAGCTCTTGGAAGATGGGAGGTCTCCACACTGCAGCTTCAACTTCGCGGAGGCTTTGGAACTTCATGGACTTCACCATGGGCTGGATATGAATGACCAGTGAAGGGTGGGGTGGAGGAAAGGAAGGTCTAGGTGTGAGTGGGAGAGGAAGGTGTACTAGAGGGGGGTTTGGAAACGGAGGAGGGAAGGTGTCTGGGTAGGAGGGAGTTCAGAGGAGGCAAGTGCCCAGGTGGAGGAGGGAGTTTGGAGGGGGAGAAGTTGTCTGGGGAAGGACAGAGTTCAGAAGGGGGAAGGTGTCTAGGGGTAGGAAGGAGTTCGGTGGGGTGCAAGGTGTCCGGGGTGAGAAGGGTGTTCGGAGGGGGGAAGGTATCTGAAAGCAGGAGGGAGTTTGAAGGGTGGAGGGAATATGGGGGGAGGGAGGAGAAAAGGTGGAGGAAGGAGTAAGGCTGGTTGGAATGTCCAGGTGAACGTGCAAGTGAGGGGTCTGTGGAGTAAATGACTGCCTCCTTGGGAGTAAACTCAGACTGGGCATGGTAGGAGGGAATGGTGAGAATGAGATGGGGCAGAAGTAACTGGTAGGGTGGGAGGGTGAGTGTGCATTGGAATTGGTAGAAGGGGCGGTGAAGGTGGTTGGTGTGGACACGGAGGCAAACATGGAACCTGGGGGTTGGAAGAAGGAGGTCGGGGGGATCAATGTGATGGCAGTCAGATTTTCAGCAAGGTAGAGAATGTGCACATTCACCTGGACACCCAGGAACGACAGGGTTTCAGTCTGTAGGGTAACGGTGGGGAGGTGGAAGGTGACGCCAGGGGGTGGACTGTGATGGGGTAAGGGACATAGATGACCGGGGAATGGGAAAGGATGGGGGAGCTAATCAAAAACTTGACTACGACCATGTTTTTCAAATCGAAAGTGAGTGGATCCTCGTGTTGGAAGGGAACAGGTGTTGCATGGGAGTGCAGTCAGTGGGTGGGTGGAGACGCAGGTCAGCTTAGATGGACAACTGAAAGAGAAGCCAGCAGACAGCATTGAAAATGCTCATGACAGTTAGATGAGTCTGACGGATGAAGGCTCCATGTGCATGGGAGAGTGCTTGCATGAGGCTCTGAAAGGTCCTGCCACACACACACACTTCTCCAACCAGAATCACTCATGGTCTGGCTGTGTGCAGCTGAATTGCTAGTGGGGAGAATGCAGGGGGAGGACTCGCGAAAGCTGTAAATGAAGCTGAAAGATAACATTACACATTATTCAGTGCAAGTGAATGTATTTTAAGATTATAAAGTGACAAAACGTGTTCATCCATGCAACTACTTTTGATCAGAATTGTTTAACTTTTCAAGGCCTACCACTTCTAGGTGCTGCCTGACATCCGCAGCAGGAGTGGAGACAGCCTGTGCATGGTTGGCCCTCTGGTGACTTCTGCACCCGTCCTCTGGAGAGCTGAGGCCTGGAGGGTCCCAGCTTGCTTTGACTGTACTCCTGTGGGCCACCCTCCCCCTCTGCAGTAACAGAGGATGAGATTGAGGGGGGTGGTCACAGGCAAAGGGGACTTAGAGGGAGCGGACATCCTCTGAGATTACTGAGTGGATGACCCAGAGGTGTTCAGCAGCCGCTCCTCCTTACTTTGGGCCCTGGCCTGACTCTTTGAGGGGAAGGGTCACCTGGAGGGACGTTAAGGTGTACTAGAATTTTGCTCCCTCTGAAGATGGTCATTAGTCTACCCATGGCCAGGTCTTTTAGTAGGAATGAGGGCAGAGGTTTTCTACTTCGTTTCTTGTTAGCCTGTGATTTTACACCCATTAAAATGAATGGACAGAAAATTGCAGGTAGGCAAGCACAGTGCCACAAAACCCAAGCTTTACTGTCTGGTAAACTCACAGGAGCCACCCCACTTTAGTAGTAGGACTAATTTTGGTCTGATATTTTGGTTTGATAACCAGCAATCTCCAAAATACTCCCCTATAAAATATTGCAGTCATAGTTACCTGTATTGTAGATTCTGGTTGGTCAGAACATTGATAGACACATCAATGTTTTTATGTCTGTGCTACGCCTTTATCATCTGTCCAGTTCTTGTCTGCAGCAGGGCAAGATTCTCCAAATCTCCCTGTGAGATAATTGCTACAGAGTGCGGAGCTGACATTGGAAAAGACCTAAAGACAAATAGCGAGAGCGACTAAAACTGTCAGAAATTGTATAATGAAGAGAGAAGGATAGAGACTGCCTTTTGAAGTGTTAGATTATCTTTCTGTTTATCATTCTTATTTTTTTAAATGATATTTATTTCTAAAACATTTGCATTTGTATAAATCTTTTAACCATGGCAAAGCATTCCCATTTTCTTCCATTCTAGTCTGAAGCCATTTACATACTTTCTCACTTAGCGTTGAAACTGAGCACTTCCAGGCGAGTTGCAAGCAGATTAGATGCTAAGTACAGTTTCATGGGGGCCAGTAGTCCTCTTGTATCTAAAACAAGTGGTCACTGTTTGTGTTAGCTTGGACAGTTAATGCCAGCACGAGTTTTAAAAAAATATTTATTCATGGGACGTGGGTGTCTCTGGCTAGGCCAGCATTTATTGTCCATCCCAAATTGTTCTTCAGAAGGTTGTGGTGAGCTGCTTTCTTGAGCTGCTGCAGTCCAGGTGGTGTTAATATGCCCACAGTGCTGTTAGGAAGGGAGTTTCAGGATTTTGACCCGGTGATAGTGAAGGAACAATGATACAATTCCAAGTGTAGAGGTTATCTCAACTAAACTCAAATCTATCCTCATCCTTAATATGTACATGTAATTTCTAGCAGGGGTCACAGACAATGATCAGAAATGGGAACCTTGGTGTCGTTAAGCTATTGATGTATATAATATTATTGGAAAATATTTTTCTTTTAAGATGGAGGCTTAGTCTGTGGGTATGTCTTAACTGGATTAAAGCCAACTAGTCTGAGTGCTTTGATGTGTACTAGTTTTGAGATGTAAACAGAGAGATAGAGCGCATTTGCATTTTTGATTAGAGCATTCAAGAAGTGGGGTGAATTCTGGCACCTAGCGAGCAGAGACTAAGCAATATGTTTCTATTACTAATAAAATTTTTACTATGAAAGGAGTTTTATTGTTAGAAGAGGCTGGTGATACAATGAGAATTTACATTCAATGAGCTGCGCTAGGTATAACTTCAGCAGTTTTGTGTGTGTAGAGCAGAGGCAATGTGAGATCAAAAGCAGCTGTAAGCATCCAACTGTCTCCACATGGAACCAAAGTGAAAAGAACCTCATATTGAATTCCGAAGGTGAAAGTGCTTTGCCTGATGTTTGGTTAAGTCTGTGGGTTGCTGTTGGATTAATGGAGATTAGTTTGGGAATTTGTTAAAAGTTATAATAGTACTTTGTAGCCATGTATCTGTGTTTAATATGTTGTAACTAAATAAAATGTTTCATCTAGTTTAATATAAAACCTCTTGAGAACTGGTGGTATAATTCCTGAATTTAGAGTTGCATCTCAAACGTACCACCTAAAATTATCGATTATGACACTTGTTTCAAGTTTCCCTCTGGGATTTTTTTTAAAGAACTCAGCTTTACCAACTGCTCAGTCATAACCCTTGGCTAAATTTGCTCTCATTATACTCAGGGCACAAATGTGAATTGTACTGCTGTTCTAAATCAAACAGGGAACCTCTGGCCTGATCTGCTGAGTAGTTAGGGCAATCCACAGTCCTATTTTAGCTAGATATTCATCCAACTACTTTTCAAAGGAAGTAACCAACAGAGCATTAATTAGTTTTCAATGAGTCTTTATTCTGCACATTACTATGCTGTAGAGAAAAAATATTGGCCTTTCACGTATGTTTTGCTGTTGTCGCTTATGATGTTGGAAGGCATTTCATGATGATGGGATAGCAAGTTCTGTTTAAAAAGTCTGTTTCTAGACTACACCTAGCTAGCGTAAAATGACACAATTTCTGTAAGGAGTGTGTTACAGCAAATGCATAAACATGATTATCAAGAATACATTAATGATTGTGCTGTAATGAATGTACAGAAAAGGATTGTTACTAAATCTTTAGAATTTTTAGGAAAAAGTGGCCATTCAACAAACATATTTCCTTTTTTAATTAACCTTGTTTTTATTTTCATGATTGATAATCATATCCAAAAATATTTCTTTGTCTTTTGTAAATGACATAATTCATTATGCACAGGTTTCCTCTACAAATATACATTATCCTACATTTATTTCAGTTAAAAATATCCACCTGCCACTCTTTAGCCAATGCCTTTAATTCCTTTAAATGCAAGTAACCTTTCAAAAACTGGTTATCTGGCCAAACATTAAGGGGCAATTTTAACTCCCTGGGATAGGTAATTCAAAATGTTAAAAATGGGAAACCAGGCCCCAGCCTGCCGTGAGAGCACTTATTTCCAGTTTAACCAGGTTTAGTTGGGGGCTGGGGAGAGTGAATAATCTGCTGTCAAGGTGGATCAGTAATTTTAATATGTTAATGAGGCTGCATACCTCAGATTTTAGCAGCCATGTGGGTTTAACAACTTTGGCCATTCCCAAGCTTGCTGGAAACACTGTAGCTGAAGGGAAGCAAGAATGGTCAGCAGCAACAGGTGAGTGCTTTCCAGCACTGCTTGTGGTCTGGAGGAGCAAGAGTGCTTCACCCAGATCATCCAAACTAACTAGCCCTGATCTTCCTCCCTCCCCTGATCCGATACTGGCGGACCCGATGATCTGATGCCGACAGTCCTGTAACATGTCGATAACCGACAATCTCTTCCTCTTACGATTTCCGGCTCCGCTAGGGATCTAATTTTCCCTACAGCTTCTCTCTCTCTCTCCACTCACACCGCCCCACCCCCCCCTACTTTGATTTCTCCCTCCTTCTTGGTCCTTCCTCCTTAACGGTCTCCAACCCATGATTTTTGTGAGTGCATTTCCTTGCTTGGAGCATGAAACTGTGGAACTACCACTTAAGCTGCTAATTAATCCTAAATTAGTAATAGCTTGTATTGTGGAATTATCTCTCTTGGCAAACAAACTTTACTCAGAACTCTTACTGAATTCTAATCAGTACTCCAAAGTGAAAGACAATTAAATCCACAGCATCTATATGTGTCTATAAACTACACTTAATGTGAAAAAAATGTACAGGGATTATTTATACTCTCACATGCCATGATCAAAGATTAAATTCACAGTTTGTATCAATAAGTTGAAATCTTGTGGTTTTCTGATTAATGTTTACATTGCATAGAATAGTAATATGTTTTTTTTTCTCATTAACAGTTCCATCCATGACCTATTTTAAGAGAATAAAAAGCCATTGCTGATTGTCACTCAGTTGAAGAGAACTGGTTAAGGATCCTTCCCCCAAACCTTTCACATACCTGGTACTTCACTGGATTAGAGAATATAATCTTCACAATGTCTTTCTCCCTAGTCCTCTCCTGCTGGTTAAACTGAAGTAAATTGAAATGTTTTTTGGCAATAAGACTATGTGGTTGCTGACTATGAGTCAGATGTTATGCTTGTGATTGGCTGTTGGCTGACGCTGATTGAATTTCCCTTAGTATGGTACAAGTGGATTCTGTCTTGAAATTGTTTGCAAACTGGAACCTGGCCAAGCTGCAAATCTGTTGTCATAACAACTGAGCACCGAAGACAATGACTGTTGATAGCTCTTAGTTTTTCAGGAACTTTGGGAATTATGAAGAGAATTTCAATGTAGAAATGTCTGCACAAGTTCCTCATTAATTAGCTTAATTACCTCTCACAGTGGGAAAGTAAACTCGCATTGGAAAATGAGAGACAACCCTCTGATTTTTTTAAAGTTTTAAACATTTAGCTGAAGAAAAGATTTTTCTCTAAATTTGCTCCCATCTTCATGATAGAAAATGGCAGCCAAATGAGTAGGTTAATAAAAATAGGCAAAAAATATGGGATATTTCAGTCAAAGCAGATATAAAGTTAAATTAAAGTGTAAAGAAGACTAGAGGGAAAATAGGAATGACAAGCAGAAATAAACTGCATATTTGTTTGCCTTGTTTAAAATGTTATTTTTAGTAGTTTAAAGTTAATAATACTGTAAAATAAATTGAGCCTATATGTCGTAATAGTTTTGAGACGTTTTACTTTTTTTTATTCATTCCTGGGGTGTGAGCGTCACCACGAAGGGTAGCATTTGTTTGCCCATTCCGAATTGGCCTTCAGAAAATGATGGTGAACTGCCTTCTTGAATCACTACAGTCCATGTGGTGTAGGTGCACAAACAGTTCTGTGAGCAAGGGAGTTCTTTTGACCTTGTGACAGTGAAGAAACAGCAATATAAGTCAGGGTGGTGTTTGACTTTTGAGAAGAACTTGCAGGTCATGGTATCTTCATGTGTCTGCTGTCATTATCCTCTTAGGTGGTAGAGTTTGCAGAAGATGCAGTCGAAGGAGGTTTGCCAAGTTATTTCAGTACATCTTGTAGATGGTACATATTGCTGCCACTGTGGCCATTGGTGGAGGGAGTGAATGTTTAGAATGGTGGATGGAGTGTTAGTCAAGCCAGCTGCTTTTGTCCTGGATCTTCTTGAGTGTTGTTAGAGTTGTGCTGATCCAGGTGGGTGGAGAACATTCCATCACACTCCTGACTTGTGCCTTGTTGATGGAGGAAGGCTTTGTGCAGTTTTATTACAAACATTGTCCATACACTTTTGACGCAAGGTATATGCTCCACCCATTATGAAGGGATTGGTTTCTTTTTGCAACCTCACTTATGGGCAAGGTCAACCCAATTCCTGAAATCAAAGGAAATTTCAGTCACAATGTAATCACATGGTTTGATTTGAGCATGAAACAACCTCAATTCAACAGCAATCACAGAGAAACGGACTCAAATACTGTGCAATAATTTAGGGTGGAATCGTTCCGATTTGCACTAAGCATGGTAGCGAGCGGGAAAAAGGACGTTTTACCCGCTGGCCGCAGTGGCGGCTTTTCGCACCGTATTGTCCCATTTCTGGCGCGTCCTGCCTCATTAATTATGTATTTATGGAGAACATGCCGGCTCGCTGGCGGGCGGGTTCAGATCTGCCTGCCATGCCGTGACCTCAGCGCTTCCTCATTCCTGGTGCCTATTTAAAGTGCACCAGAGCACAGTCCCACTTCATATCTTCATAGCAAGTTTGCCCCAGGTGACAGCTCCGAAAGCAAAGAAGACAACAGCCCCAAATTTAGTGACGCCTCCCTGAGGTGCCTGCTGGACGCAGTGGAAGACCGCTTCTATTTCCTCTTTTCTCGCTCTGGCCACAAGAAGTTCACCAGAGTCACCCATCTGACCCGGCAGGCAGTGGCAGCGGCAGTCAGTGCCACCGGAGTACAGAGGAGGTCTGCCATCCAGTGCAGGAAGGTGATGAATGCTCTCACCTGTTCCGCTAGGCTAAGACAATACCTTATCATTCTCAACTCTCACACTCTCAAACCCATCACACATCCACAGGGATCTCACACCTCAAGGGGCAACACCACTAACTCAAACACACAACCTCACATCTCCACCAGGCTCATATGCTTTGGAGCTCATGTCCTCATCCCATCCATGGCTCCGCTCACCATGCAAACATTCCACGTGGTGCCGTGCGTCCTGTTCACACTTCCTGACATCTGTTTTTATGGAGGAGAAGATGGCTCACAACAGAGGTCCCAGTCCGGGGTGGGGGGGGGATAAGAGTGGCCCACAATGGTGAGGTTGGCGGTGAACACCCACATGAAGATCCTGCGCCACATCATCTCTCTCTCTCTCAAAGCAACAGTGAAGGATCTCTCTTCTGTTTTTGACCCTGCTGTCATGCATAAATTATCTCTACTTTAGCTCACGGGGAGTCAAGTGACCCACACCCTCAGCCAACCAGTCCCTCAGCTCCATCCAGGATCTTACCTCTAGCCAAGAGGACACCTCCTCCACTGAAAAGCTGGAAATGAGCAGCCTGGAAAACCCATCACAGCACTTATCAACACCTTCCACCAGCGGAGAGACACACACTTTGTTGGGACCTAGATCCAGAGCAGGCTCAGGTTCACAATCTGATGGTCACCACACAGATAAGTGTCCACAGCAGGAGGAGGCAGGTTCATCTGAGTTCCCTGGCACTTGAAGGACTGCTTGGAAAGAGACATCTGTGAAGACCAAGCCAGATGATGAGCCTCTGGATTCAGCCTTCCAACTCATCGTGGAGAGTCAGAAGAATATGGGGGAACATCACACAGAGCTGTTGGTAGCCCTCAACTGAGTGGCATGTGAGTCAGAGGAGTGTGTCTGCTTGCTTTTTGATGAAGTGGCGCCCACATGTGCTCGTATGGAGGTCTCCGTGGGAAGGATGGTGGACCCCAATGGAGACCCTAGTCCAGCATAACGCAGAGATGCGTGCAGACCTGCACTCCATCGTGGTAGCCATGGGTATGTTCCTGCTGTGACAACGTGAGGGCGAAACTGGGCACCACGGCGCCCACCATGCTCCTTCTCCTCAAGGAGTCAAGCTGGGGCCCTCAGGCACCCGAAGAGAGGAATAGCAGCTGGACACTCCAAGGTCATCCACTCAGGAAACTCAGAGGTTGTCGTCGCCCTCTGAGTCGCCATGCCTGTGACCCCCTCAACCTCATCCTCTGTCACCGCAGAGGGAGCAGCTGGCCCATAGGAGGTCAGCCAAAGCAAGCCGGGGCCCTCAAGGCCGCGGCTTCCAGAGGACGCACACCGAAACAATGAGAAGCAACAGGGCCAACCATTGCACAGGTTGTGTCCAACCCTACTGTGGGTGTCGGGCAGCACCTAGAAGAAGTTGTAGGCCTAGAAAAGTGACTGTACGGGTGAACACATTTTGTCACTTTATAATCTGAAAATATATTTACTTTCACTGAATAATGTGTAATGTTGTCTTTCAGCTTTTGTGAGTCCTCCGCCTTCATCCCGTTCTGCAAACTAGCAACTCAGCTGCACGCAACTGGACCACAAGTGATTCTGGAGGAAGAAGTGTTTGTGGCAGGGCTTTCTGGAGTCTCATGCAAGCATTCTCCCATGCATGCGGAGCCTTCCTCCATCGTACTCATCTCAATGTCCTGAGCATTTTCATTGCTGCCTGCTGGGGTTCTCTTTCAGCTGTCCATCTGAGCTGACCTGCATCTCTGCCCACCCACTGATCGCACTCCCATGCAGATTCTGTGCCATTCAACATGAGGTTCTGCTCACTTTCCATTGCAACAGCCATGGTAGTCGTTAAGTTTCTTCTCAGCTTCCCTGTCCTTTCCCCTCCCCCAACCACCCATGTCCTTTTCCCCATCACTGTTGACACACACACACACCCCCCCCCCCAGCATCACCCCCCCACTGTCACCGACCAACCCAAACCCTTTTCTTCCCAGGATGTCCAGGTGAATGTGCACGTTCCTTACCTTACTGAGAATCCCCCCGCCCCATCCACATTGACCTTCCCAACCTCCTCTTCCCCACCTCCACTGCCCGTGTCTGCCTCCGAGACCAACCACCCTCGCCGTTCCTTCTATCGCTACCGTCAGACCCTCAGCCTCCCAGTATTCCGGCTCACTCTGCCCCTCTTATACTCATTCCTTCCTACCATGTCCACCCTCAGCTTGCACCCTAAGAGGCAGTCATTGACTCCACAGACCCTTCCCTTGTAAGTTCACCTGGACATCCCTCCCTTACTCTCTCCTCCCCCTGGATTCCTTCCTGCCTCTGAACTCTTTCCTCCCTCTGCAATCTTTCCTCTATCCAAACTCCTTCCTTCCCCAAGACTTCTTTCTCCCTCGAAGTCCTTTCTCCCACCAAAGTCCTTCCCCCCCAGGAACTCCATCCCTGCTCCAAATTCCTTTTCTTAAACCGTCCTCCCCCTTCCACCTATCTCCCCAGTTGCCGCATTCTCCCTTCATACTCCACCCCTCCTCCCAACCTCACCTCCCTGACACCTTCATTCCTCCCCCTCCCAACCTCAACCCCCTGACATCTTTGTTCCCCACCACCCTCCCAGTACACTTCGCTCTCCCAGTCAAACCTAGACCTTGCTCTTCCACTCAGAGCTAGACCTTCCTCTTCCCTCCCTTGCCAATTATACATAGCAGCTGATGATGCTACATGATGGCTCGAAGCAGACCCAGACATCAAGGGAGACCTCCCACCTTCCTCGAGCTGCTTTGTTGCAGAACCACATCCATGGAAATCTACCCAGCACACGATGCCCATATTTCTCCAAGGTCTGATAGCTGTAGGGATCCAGCATCTTCTGCTCCTCGGATGTCCGCGATGTGAGCAAAGCCCTTATGGTAAGTCCCGACGTCTGCACATCGCACTTGTTCAGTCATGTTTTCCTGCCAACATGGGCGGTAAATTGGACATGGGGTGATGATTCCGGCGAGCAGACAAGATGATGAGATGCAAATGCATTGAAATTAGGTTCCCAATGTTGGATGGCGGGAAAGGTGGCTCGCCATTGATGAGTGGAGCAGAAGATTGCAAACTGGTTTCATGACGGTGTAAAACCGATTTTTGGCTTTCTTGCCATATTGTTCGCTCACACCCACCATGACGCCCAAGCCAACAGAGGCAGAAAATTCTGGCCTTAGTCTTTTCACTCAGCCTTTCACCCAGATTCATCATAAAATGTAGATATCTGTGCATATGTATATGCACATATAAGTAAATATATGCTTATGTGTGCACGTACACAAACTCATTCACACATGTATACAGGTGCACATCACATTGAAAGCATGAGTAGCTAACTTTGCTGCTGCTTGTAGCCATTCCGACCTGGAGATCTGCTGTCATGGTATGTCACACTCACTTGTTTTCTGCCATCCCCTCACATCCATTGTAGCTCGCCTGTAACCAGTCTGTAACATCCATCATCCAATTACACCAAGGCCGACCCCTTTTTTCTGCTGCCCTCCACTTTGTCCTGTAGAAGAGTTCCCGATAGCTTTCCAGCTCTAATCAAATGCCGAAATATTAACATTTTCTTTTCTGGCTGTCATTTTTCAGAGTTCTTTTTGTTCTTGCAATTTCAAGCACTCTTCATTTGACTTGTGGTCTGTATAAGGATTTTTTAGCATTCATCTAAGCATTCACAATTCAAATGGCTCTTTTTCCTTCCATAGATCTTTATTTATTTATTTTCCAGTTTCCTGAGGCATACAGGAAAGTGGATATGACCTTTTTCCGTGTTACAAGCTTGAGTTTTCTTGTTCTTACAACATCCTTCGTTTTCACAAAATTATTTTTGGCTATCTCTATCCTTCTAATTTCAGCATCACATCTACTATCCTCTATTATCATTTATCCTAAATAGGCTAACTTATCTACTTGTTACAATGTGCCGCCATTCAATTCAACCTCCATTCTAGTCTCTTCTAACGTATTCCACAACCATTATTTTGACTTTTTGATGTTCATACTCAATTCATGTTCTAAATTTCTAGATTTTACTTGATCTACACTATTTTGTAGGGCCTCTCCTGATTCTGGAAGTAGTGCTGTGTCATCAAGTGTGTTAAGTTCTTGTTTCCTCCTTGTTCTAACCTAATGCTCCCTCTTTGGTTCCAATATAGGCTCTGGATAAATCTCACATCTTTACTGTCAATGTCACATTTCAGCAGCACGTCTAATAACATTTGGCGATAAACGCAATCAAATGTTTTTTCCGTAGCAAATTTTAATAGAAAATAGTCAGTATTGCACTGGAGAGGGTGCAGAGGAGATTCAACAGGATATTGCCTGGGCTGGAGCGTTTCAGCTATGAAGAGAGACCAGATAGGCTAGGGTTATTTTCCTTAGAGCAGAGAAGGCTGAGGGGGGACCTGATAGAGGTATACTAAATTATGAGGGACATAGATAAGGTAGATAGGAAGAAACCTTTCCCCTTAGCGGAGGTATCAATAACCAGGGTAAGGGGCAGGAGGTTTAGAGGTTTTTTTGAGGAAATTTTTTTTCACCCAGAGGGTGGTTGGAATCTGGAACACACTGCCTGAGGGATGGTAGAAGCTGGAATCCTCACAACATTTAAGAAGTATTTAGATGAGCACTTGAAACGCCATGGCATACAGGGCTATGGGCCAAGTGCTGGAAAATGGGATTAGAATAGATAGGTGCTTGATGGCCGGCATGAACACAATGGGCTGAAGGGCCTGTTTCTGTGCTTTATGACTCTAATATCTCCTTTCTCATCCCTGTCCCTCTTACATTTTTATGTCACTACCTTGCAGCTTGCTTACTTTGCATGCTATAGTGGTAATTTTCCAACTTTGTTCTTCTGGTGGAGTGCCTCACTTGCTACAAGCACAAATTTAATCATTTGGGGAATATTGTGCATGATTTTATTTTTAGGAAACTGTGCTTGAATACCTAATATGCACTCTCAGTAGGAAAGTTAAGCCAGAAAGTCACTTTCTTTCTGTCTGTTGTGAAGTGAAGAGTGAGGACAGAGAGAAAGCCTCCAAGCTTCAGATTTAAAAAGACAAAAGCTGCAGAAAGCAGATTTAAAGTGAGAACAGCTTGCAAGAGGCCAGAAGATCCAAAGAGACAACTGAAGGCCTGTAACTCTTTGCTATGGGTATGTGACACAGTGATACTGTTGACAGCTGAGTCGGTGAGAGAGAGTGCATGGAAGATAGCTTGAATACATGGATTGACCCAGGGAAGAGGAACATCGTAGGAGAGTTCAAAACCCTGGAGGTGACCACTTCCGGAAGTCATCTGAACTAAAGCTTGGTTTAGGAGAAGACTCCAAAGCGAGTTCTTGGAGAGTGGAGATTGGAAACCCTCGTGTGAAAGACAGAGTTCAGTGAGACTGATTGGCTCATGGTGTGACAAGCATATAGGGGAAGTTGAGAGATCCATAGCATTTGTCTGGGGTGGCATCTGTCACTTGGTTTTAGAGTGTGGTGTGCCTGACCACAGGCTGCCAATTGGGTTACATGAACTCTGTACTTACTGTGAACATTAAAGTATAAGATAACTTTTGTAACTTGTGTTATCCTTACAAACCTGGATATATCTGTAAAGGTATAGTTGTGGGTAATGAGTATTGTAACATAGTTCACTTCTTTTTGTTTAATAAATGTTTCATGCTTTTGTTAAAAGTTCATTAACTGACTCTGGTGACTCTGTTCAGTAGCCCCTCTCCACGTATCTAAACAGACAAATGAAAGTTAGGGTCTGTCAAAATGGGCTCCACCCTGGGATCAGGCTTATCCAGTGGTAACCTCAGCTGGGGATCATAACAAGTGTTGTTGGAGCTGCATTCATCCAGGCAAGTGGGGAATATTCCATCACACTCCTCACTTGTGCCTTGTAGACGGTGGACAGGCTTTGGGGAGTCAGGAGGTGAGTTACTCACCACAGGATTCCTAGCCTTTGACCTGCTCTTGTATACATAGAAACTATGTAGCTAGTCCAGTTCAATTTCTGGTCAGTGGTAGCCCCCAGGATGTTAGTGGGGCATTCAGCAGTGGTATTGCCATTGAAAGTCAAGGACTGGTGTTAGATTCTCTATTGTTGGAGATGGTCATTGTCTGGTACTTACGTTGCGTGAATGTTACTTGCCACTTGTCAGCCCAAGCCTGGATATTGTCCAGGTCTTGCTGCACATAGACTGCTTTTGTATCTGAAGAGTCGTGAATAGTGCTGAACATTGTGCCATTAGTGAACATCCCCACCTCTGACCTTATGATGGACGGAAGGTCATTGATGAAGCAGCTGAAGATGGTTGTGCCTAGGATACTACCCTGAAGAACTCCTGCAGTGATGTCCTTGAACATAGGATGATTGACCCCCAACAACCACGAGTATCTTCCTTTGTGCTAGATTTGACTCCGACCTGTGGAGAGTCCCTCCCCCCGCCGATTCCCGTTGACTCCAGTTTTGCTAGGGCTGCTTGATGCCACACTCAGTCAAATGCTGTCTTAATATCAAGGGCAGTCAGTCTCACCTCATCTCTGGAGTTCAGCTCTTTTGTTCATGCTTGAACCAAGGCTGTAATGAGATCAGAAGTTGAGTGACCCTGGTGGAGCCCAAACTGAGCATTAGTGAGCAGGTTATTGCTAAGCAAGTGCCGCTTGATTGCACTATTGATGACTCTTTCCATCACTTTGCTGATGATCGAGTGTAGACTGATGGGGCGGTAATTGGCCAGATTGAAGTTTTCCTGCTTTTTGTGTAGCTGTACTTGGCTTGGGGCACAGCAAGTTCTGGAGCACAAGTCTTCAGCACTATTGCCCGAATATTGTCAGGGGCCTAGCCGTTGCAGTATCCAGTGCCTTCAGCCATTTCTTCATATCACATAGAGTGAATTGAATTGGCTGAAGACTAGCATCTGTGATGCTGGGGACTTGAGGAGGAGGCCAAGCTGGATCATTCACTCAACACTTCTGGCTGAAGATTGTTGCAAATGCATCAGCCTTATCTTTTGCACTGATGTGCTGGGCTTGTCCATCATTGAGGATGGGGATATTTGTGGGGCCTCCTCATCCAGTGAGTTGTTTAATTGTTTACCATCATTCACAACTAGATGTGGCAGGACTGCAAATCTTAGATCTGATCCACTGGTTGTGGAATCGCTTAGCTTTGTCTATCGCTTGATGCTTATGCTGATTGGCAGGCAAGTAATCTTGTGATGCCACTTCACCAGGTTGACACATCATTTTTAGGTATGCCTGGTGCTGCTCCAGCCTTGCCCTCCTGCACTCTTCATTGAACCAGGGTTGATCCCCTGGCTTAGTGGTAATGGTAGATTGGGGGATACACCGGGCCATGAGGTTGCAAATTGTGGTTGAGTACAGTTCTGCTGCTGCCGATGGTCCACAGTGCCTCATGAATGCCCAGTCTTGAGTTGCTAGATTGTTCTGGTTGTGCCAGACAACACGATGGAGGGTATCCTCAATGTGAAGGCGGGATTTCGTCTCCACAAGGACTGTGCAGTGGTCACACCTACTGATACTGTCATGGACAGATGCATCTGCAGCAGGCAGGTTAGTGAGGATGAGGTCAAGTATGTTTTTCCTTCTTGTTGCTTCCCTTTGAAAGGCAAACTTACAACTCTAGTGAAACAAGGCTAAATGCAAATCCAGAGGCAGAATTACAAAGAGAGTAGCAACTTTTAGGAATTACTGTTTATTTCATAAGACTCTTTGTAATCAATAGATTGTGTAAGGAACATATCTTTTTATTTCTGTTGGACTGTTGTAAAGAACATGTCTTTTTATTTTCTGTTGGATTGTGGATTAAAATTACAATGACTACATGTCCACTGGAACAGGATGAGAGATATATACAATGTTGCAATCCTGAAACAGAGTGTGACATGAAAGACAGGATGGTGCCAGAAAGGAGTCCTGGACCAAGGGAGTTGCCTGGAAACAACGTTTTAATTGGCTCCTGACCAGGTGACCAGGTGAGAGCAGTGCAGAATAGCTCCTAGCCTGAAAGGAACAAAACCTATCACCTCTTTCTCTTGTGTATGGAAAATTCCAGTACTTCCACAACAAGAAAGCTCCTGGACTGCAAAGAGAACACATCTAAAATCTCTTTCCCTCATATCTGTATAACCTGCTCTCTCTCTCTGAGGAAACCCCTGTACAAAGGAAAAGGGGAAAACCACTGTTAGAGACATTGAAAAGCAAGTTCTCAACCAGTGAACTAAATACCGAAAATGCTGGAAGACCACCTCATGTCATCAACAAGAACGGTTGGAATTTGGAAGACATTGATCAAAATCAACCCACTGAATCCTGTACTCCGGATACACCAGCTGTTGAACTGTTATATTCCACCCATAAAACGCGTGTGTGAGTGTGTGTGTGTATTTAAGAAGGGGGTAGCACTTCATATTTATTTCTTTTGCCACCGGTTAAAGGCAGTTTGTTCAATAAACAGTTATTTACTTATTAAGTAAATTTGCTTATTAGGGGGAGATGGTGGCATAGTGGTATTGTCACTGACAAATATTCCAGGGACCCAGGGTAATGCTCTGGGAATCCAGGCTTGAATTCCACCATGGCAGATGGTGAAATTTGAATTCAATAAAAAAAAATTGGAATTAAAAGTCTGATGATGACCACGATTGTTGTAAAAACTCATCTGGTTCACTAATGTCCTTTAGGGAGCTAAATCTGCCGTCCTTAGCTTTTCTGGCATACATGTGACTCCAGACCTACAGCAATGTGATTGACTCTTAAATGCCCTTTAAACAAGGACAAATAGGGATGGGCAATAAATGCTGGCCTAGCCAGTGACGCCCATAACCCATAAATGAATGAAAAAAAAAGTTTACAAGCCTGGTGCTAATATTCTATTAATCTACATTAAACAGTTAGGTATAATTGGGGCAATCTGATGGTCTGGTCAAACTTTTCACATTTGTTGTAGCTCGGGGAGCAGTGGGGCTTGATATTACAGCACACTATCCCCAGTGAGTCATGACAATTTCATTGTCATGGATCCCTTCCATCTGGAAGAGATGATGAGAACTTTGGCGAGATCAGATGAGATCACCTGCATTTCTTTTGATGGCTGAACAAGCCGATTCTGGAAAGGGAAAGTCTGCCACAAGTGCCACACATGAAGTTGTCCCTTGCAGGTGGTGCAGTATGATCTCTGCTGACACCTTGTTTGCAGGCTGGCGTCTGCTTTGAAGCTTCTGAAACCACATATTATCATGGTGGCAAATTCGTGCTCACAGCTTGTGTCACCATTTGCATCAGTCATCAGTTAGAGTTTGGCACTTGTTGTGATTGAACTTGAGGGCTTTTATGTCTCTTTAGACAGCATCCTTGAATTGGAGCTTGGGTGCCATACTGAGTCCTTGCATCGGCTACCTCCCCATTTAGCATATCCTTGGGGATGTGGCCAATTTCCATCCTGTGCACATGCCCAAACCAGTGAAGCCGCCTTTGCTTGATTAGCCCTAGCTAATCTTTTCTTGTCACTGATGGAGAGAGAGAACATGTCACAGACATGGAACTGATGAACCATGAGCTGTTGGAGCTGATCTTCTGTCTGGGCAATTAGTGCAGCATCATCAGCATACTGAACTTCGTTGATCAGGACATACCACACTTTTGTCTTGGCATTTGGTCTTGATAGATTGAGGAGTTTGCTGCCTGATTGTGTGCGGAGGTACACTTCTTCCAGATTGGCAGAGAAAGCATAGGTCAGGAGGAAAAGATAATGAGAAGGTGGTGGTCTAGTAGTATTGTCATTGGACTGGTACTCTAGATACCCAGGGTAAAGCTCTGGGGACCTAGGTTTGAAACCCACCATGGCAGATGGTGAAACTTGAATTCAGTAAAGAAATCTGGAATTAAAAGTTTAATGATGACCATGAAAAAACATTGCCACTTGTCGTAAAAACCCACCTGGTTCACTACTGTCCTTTAGGGAAGGAAACCTGCCGTCCTTACCTGGTCTAGCCTACATGTGACTTCAGACCCACAGCAATGTGGTTGACTCTTAAGTGCCCTCTGAAATTGCCTAGCAAGCCACTCAGTTCAAGGGGTAATCAGGGATGGGCAATAAATGCTGGCCCAGTCAGTGACACCCTCATCCCATGAATGAATCAAAAAAAAAGAGTAGAGGCTAATCTCAAAACTGTCAGAGGAACTTGTCCCCACTGAATGGTACCATGTACGTTATCATGAAAGGATCATTTGAGACTGTGAAGCTTGGGATGACAGCTGATTTTCTCTAGTATCTGGCTGAGGCCCATCCTACTCTCAGCCTCAGATGCTTTTGTGAGATCCACAAAAACAAGGTGGAGTAGTGTTTGCTGCTCTCTGCACTACTCTTCCAGGGAGAAGATCATGTCCATTGTGGATCTGTCTACTCTGTCTACATTGGGCCTTCTGGTATATTCTGTTGGCTAGTTGATGGAGCCTTGTTAGAATGACTGGCAAAAGACTTCCCAGTGATACTGAAGAGCGGGATGCCTTGGTGGTTGTTACAATCCCCTCAGCTGCCTTTGTTCTTGTGTAAAGTGATGATGTTTGTCTCATACATATCCTGTAGGACAGAGATTTCTCTCCAGCAGAGAGGAGGTATGGCAGCAGGTGAGGCTGAAATAACAAAGCAGCCACATTGTCTCAATTAGCAAGCTAAATATACCCTTTCTGACTGTAATCTCTCTGCATCTAATCAGCAGTAGGATTAAGAGAGCATTCTTATTTCCAGTGTCTGCCTCTCTTACCAGATCTTCCAGACCCTGTGAGCTGGATTTAACACTCCTCAGCCAATGGGTTTGAAGGCAGATGGCTCATTAAATTCAGCCCACCCCCTAACTGCTTGCCGTTGTCCCCACTGCAATTTTCCCAGCAGCAGGGGTGGCGTTGAACGGCCAACCTGCCAGTAGGCTATCCTAACGCTGCCAGTATTTAACCAGCGGCTGGAGAGATCCTCACCTATTTCCCAGCCTGGTAGGTTTCCCTCTGTGAACCGGTGACGGGTGGGGGGGTATCCCTCCTTAACAGGCCCTCTGGGCCCATTGGAGGCCACCCCAGGTTGCCCTCCCCCCATGGCGTCTCAAACCCCCAACCCCCACCAGCTTTGCGAGGACCTGCCAGCTTAGCCCCAGCAAGACCATCAAACAGTAGCCCAAATCCTGGATCTAGGTATGCTAGAGGCATACTTCTATCCTGAAATGCTGTAGAGCTGCCGGCCTCCGATTGGCTGCCAGGCTACAGGCCTGCTGGTATTCCCCTCGGCAGGCCCTCCTTGACTTTTTAGCTGTGGGGCGTGGGGAATCTGACGCTCTATATAATTCAGCCCTATGTTTATTTCTTTTGTTCATAGCTGTGCAGGAAACCATGGACCTGACCTGTGACCCTCTACAAGCTCCCCATGCCTGGAGATCCTCAAGCTAAGCAACCAGTCAACCTTACTGCTACTTCCCTAGCTGAATGTATTATAAACCAGCTCCTGGTGAGCTGTGATGGATGGAGCAGTCCAAAATGTGACTATTTACTGGGATGTTTTTAATGAATCTCCATTATTTCATTCAGTCTAGATAGGGGCAATATCTGAATTCTAGTATACATTCCCACCCAATGGCTGTTATGAATTTAAATGCATGTAAGCTGAATTTAGCTTACTACCAGTTTACTGTAAATATTTTCTGCAGCCAAATAGAGATTTTTTAACATTTCTATTTATTTGTGAGATGTGGGCATTGCTGGCAAGACCAGTATTTATTTCCCATCCATAACTTTCCTTGAGAATGAGGGGGTGAGCCATCTCCTAGAACTGCTGTAGTTCTAATGATGTATATGCATCCACAATACCAGGCGTTCCAGGATTTTGGCCCAACGTCAGTGATATAATTCCAAGTCAGGATGGTGTGTGACTTAGAGGTGAACTTGCAGGTAGTGGTATCCTATACATCTGCTGTTCTTGGCCTTCTAGGTTTTAGATGTTGTGGATTTGGAAGGTGACCCACACTATGTTGATGTTGGGGTTTCAACGATGGTAATGCCTTTGAATGTCAAGGAAACGTAGTTAGATTTCTCTTGTTGGAAATGATGAATGCCTAGCACATATGCGATATGAATGTTACTTATCACTTAACCACCCAAACCTGAATGCCTTGCTGCCTGTGGACTGCTTCATTATCAGAGGAAGCGTGAGTTGAACTGAATACTATGAAATCATTAATGAATATCCCCTCTTCTGACATTATAACAAAGGGAAGGTCATCGCTGAAGCAGCTGAACATGGTTGGTCTAAGATACTGCCTGAATAACTCCAGCAGCACTGTCCTAGGGCTGAGATGATTGTCCTCGGCTCTGCTATCCTTGAGATTTGGGTTATTCTTGCAGCCTCTTCCTCTTAGCTGTTATTGTCCATCGTCATTCATGACTGGATGTGGCACAACTGCAGAGCTTTGATCTGATTTGTTGGTTGTGGGATCACTTAACTTTGTCTATAGCATGCTGCTTCTGCTGTTTAGTGGGTGAGTCCTGTGTCTTAGTTCCACCAGTTTGGTACCTCACTTCTAGGTATGCCTGGTGCTGACTTATCCTATATTCCTCATTAAACCAGGGTTGGTGCTGTAGCTGATCATAAAGGTAGAGCGAGGGATTTGACAGGCCATAAGGTTACAGATTGTGGTAGAATACAGTTTAGTTGCTGATGATGATCCACATTGCCTTGTTAGGAAATAAAGACAGTACAAGTAAGTTATATTGGTATTTGTAGATGCTAGGAATGAGTTTTAGCTTTTAAGTTTAAGTTGGTTTGTATTTCTGTATCTGTGTGTTAGGAAAGGTCAAATTTGTTTTAGTTTCACTTTAAGGTGCCTGCATTTTAATGAAGGTCTTTACAACTCCAAGCTAAGTAAAGCAAACAAGGATATGGAAAATTGGTCTAACAGTGATCCAGAGAGGCAGGCCCCTCCCACAGACACACACACAGCGACAGAAAGAACTAGAAAGAAAGCAGTTTGTTTTGGAAGCTGTTTAAGTACAGTTGGTTCTGAAATAGCTGCCAGGAGAGACTGGAGCAAAGGGGACAGATAGCCAGTCCTAAGCTAAAGGAAAAAACCCAAAATCCAGGGAAGTGGAAGAGGGGAAAGTCCCAAGTAGACTTTCTAGTCAAAGGAAGGACAGGAATCTGGAAAAGGTCCTGTTAAGTGAAGTTAGGAGTGAGGGGCAGTAAAAGGTCCCATGCTTCAAGTTTAAAGCTTCAAGCTTAAAGAGATAAAGGCATGAGAAGTCAGAAGGTCCAAAGAGATAACTGCAGGTTTGTAATCTTTTGCTATGGGGATGTGAAGCAGTGGTACTGTTGACGGCTGCGTTGATAAGATTGTGCATGGAAGACAGCTTGAATGCATGTGGTGACTCAGGGAAGAGGAACATT
Organism: Carcharodon carcharias; assembly: GCF_017639515.1. Lineage (NCBI taxonomy): Eukaryota > Metazoa > Chordata > Chondrichthyes > Lamniformes > Lamnidae > Carcharodon > Carcharodon carcharias. Next base: position 119,086,612 of record NC_054473.1, on the reverse strand, counting down.
GGAAGGAGGTGAACCCTTGAAGAAGGCATGTGAGAGAAAGCATCGGTTTGGGAGAAGATTCCAAAGCGAGCTCTTGAAAAGTAGAGGTTGGAAGTCCTTGTGCGAAAGACAAACTTCAGTGAGACTGGTTGGCTCACGGTGACAAGCATCTTGGGGGCGGGAGGTGGGTGGAGTTGAAGAGATCCATAGCATCTGGCTGAGGTGGCATCTGTCACTTGGTTTCAGAGTGTGGAGTGTCTGACCACAAGGTGCCTATTGGTTTACATGGACTGCGTATTTATTCCATTATACTCCAGCTGAATATTAACATATGAGATAACTTTTGTAACTTGTGTTATCCCTACAAATCTAAATACATCTGTAAAGGTATAATTGTAGGTGAACAGCTAATGTAGTTCCACTATTTAAGAAGGGTTGTAGAGATAAGCCAGGGAACTACAGGCCAGTCAGTCTCACGTCAGTGGTAGGGAAACTATTGGAAAAAGCTCTGAAGGAGAGTGTCTATCTCCACTTGGAGAGGCAAGGTTTGATCAGGTATAGTCAGCGTGGCTTTGTCAGAGGGAGGTCATGCCTAACAAATTTGATTGAATTTTTTGAGGAGGTGACCAGGTGTATAGATGAGGGTAGTGTAGTTGATGTAGTCTATATGGATTTCAGCAAAGCCTTTGACAAGGTCCAACATGGGAGACTCATAAAGAAGGCAAAGGCACATGGGATATAGATTAATTTGATAAGGTGGATTCAAAATTGGCTTAGTTGTAGGAGGCAGAGGGTGATGACAGAAGGATGCTTTAGTGACTGGAAGCCAGTGTCCAGTGGCGTACCTCAGGGATCTGTGCTCGGTCCCCTATTATTTGTCATTCATATAAACGACATAGATAACTATGTGGGGGATAGGATTAGTAAGTTTGCGGATGACACAAAGATTGGCTGGGTGGTTAACAGTGAGGTTGAGTGTCTTGGGCTACAGGAAGATGGGATGGTCAAATGGGTAGATAAGTGGCAGATGGAATTTAACCCTGAAAAGTGTGAGGTGATACGCTTTGGAAGGAGTAATTTGACAAGGAAGTATTCAATGAACGCCATGGCACTAGGAAGTTCTGAGGAACAAAGGGCCCTTGGCATGTGTGTCCATAGATCTCTGAAGGCAGAAGGGCATGTTAGTGGTGTGGTGAGAAAGATATATGGGATCCTTGCCTTTATCAATCGAGGCATAGATTACAAAAGTAGGGAGGTCATGTTGGAGTTGTATAGAACCTTGGTGAGGCCACAGCTGGAGTACTGTGTGCAGTTCTGGTCACCACATTATAGGAAGGATGTGATTGCACTGGAGGGGGTGCAGAGGAGATTCATCAGGATGTTGCCTGGGATGAAACATTTAAGTTATGAAAAGAGGTTGGATAGACTTGGGTTGTTTTTGTTAGAGCAGAGAAGACTGAGGAGCCACCTGATCGAGGTGTACAAGATTATGAGGGGCATGGACAGGATGGATAGGGAGCAGCTGTTCCCGTTAGTTGAAGGGTCAGTCACAAGGGGACATAAGTTCAAGGTGAGAGGCAGGAGGTTTAGAGGGGATGTGAGGACAAACTTTTTTACCGAGTAGGTGGTGACGGTCTGGAATGCTCTCCTTGGGAGGGTGGTGGAGGTGGGTTGCCTCACATCCTTTAAAAAATACCTGGATGAGTACTTGGCATGTCATAACATTCAAGGCTATGGGCCAAGTACTGGTAAATGGGATTAGCTGGGTAGGTCAGGTGTTTCTCAGGTGTCGGTGCAGACTCCATGGGCCGAAGGGCCTCTTCTGCACTGTGATTCTGTGAAGGAGCATTGTAATATAGTTAATCTTTTCTTGTTAAAAATGTTTTATTCTTTTGTTAAAAGTTCATCAGCTGATCCCTGTGACTGTTCAGTAACTATTCTCCGCGTATCCACTTTCCACATATCCAAACAAACAAATAAAATTTAGGATCCATCAAGTTAGGATCCATCCACCCTAGGATCAGGCTTGTCCAGGGGTAGTCTCAGCTGTGACCATAACAGCCTCAAGGATGCCCCGTTTTGAGTTGCTCAGTCTGTTCTGTACCAATCCTATGAACACGGTGTCAGTGTCACAAAACACAGTATAAAGACAGGACTTCATCTCCAGAAGGACTATGCAGTGGCCACTTCTACCAGTACTGTCATGGTTAGATACATCTGTAACAGATAGATTGATGAGGACAAGGCCAAGTAGATTTTTCCCTCGTATTGTACCTTTCCACCTCCCACAGGCCCAGTCCGTTAAATCTGTCTTTCAGAACCTGGCCAGCTCGGTCAGTAGTGGTGCCACTGAGCCATTCTTGGCAATTGATATTGAAGTCCCCCATGCAGAGTACACTCTGTGCTTTTGCAATTCTCAGTGCTTTTTCTAAGTGGTGTTCAACATGCAGGAGTCCTGTTTCATTTAAGGTTCTGAGGGGGCTTGACAGGGTAGATGTTGAGACAATGTTTCCCCTAATTGAGGAATCTAGAACTACGGGGCAGGTTTCAAAATAAGGGGTTCTCTCCTTTAAGACAGAAATGAGGAGGAATTTCTTCTCTCAAAGGTGCTAGTGTTTGGAATTCTTTTCCCCTGTGAATAGTAGAGGCCGTCTCATTTAATATATTCAAAGTTGAGTTAGACAGATTTTTGATTGACAAGGGAGTCGAAGTTAAGGGGGGTAGGCAAGAAAGTGAAGTTAAAAACCACAATCAGATCAGCCATGGGTCACTCCCTCCCACCAATACACCACTGTGCTGCCACCTCTGGTGGGTGGGTCTGTTTTGCCAGTAAGACAGAATATTCCCAAGGATGGTGATGAAGGAGTCTGGGACATTGGTCACAAGGAATGGTTCTGAGAGTTTGACTATGTCGGGCTATTGCCTGACTAGTCTGTGGGACAGCTCTCAAAGGTCCCAAAATGATGGTTAGGAACACATCGCAGGATTGATTGGGCTGGATGTGCCTTTGTCATATCTGATTTGCAGGTCGATGCCAGGTGATTTTACCTTTATTCAGTTTTTTCATAGTGGTTTGATAGAACTGAGTGGCTTGCTAGGCCATTTCAGAGAGCAGTTAAGAGTCAACCAGGTTGCTGTAGGTCCAGAGTCACATTTAAGCCAGACATAATAAGGATCACATTTTTTTTAAAGGTCATTACTGAGCCAGGTGGCTTTTTATGATAATCCAGTAGTTTCATGATCACCATTACTGTTACTAGCTTTTCAATTTGAGATCTGTTTAATTGAATTTAAATTCCCTAGTTGTTGTGGTGGGATATGAACTCATATTTACGACCTGGAATGCACTTCCTGAGGGGATGGTGGTGGTAGATTTATTGGTGATTTTCAAAAGGAAATTGGATAAGTACCTGAAGGGGAAACATTTGCAGGACCACAGGGTACAGGGCAGGGGAGTGGGACTGGCTAATCTACTCTTGCAAAGAGCCAGCACAAACTTGACTGGCCAAATAGTCTCCTGTGCTGTAAGCCTTCTATGATTCCATGTGTCTGGAGCATTAGTCCAGCCCTGCGGATTATAATCCAGTAACATAACTGCTATGCTACCATTTCCACCGAATATGACATACATATTGACATCCTTTGTGTGTGTAGCATTTCTCACACTAGTTTGAACTTTTCTCCCCTTGCGCTACCTCACAATTCAATTTAAAGTAATATTCCAGAGTTACCTTTTCTATTTCCATAACTATGTTTTATTCCTCTGTAAAGATCACCTTGTTTCCAGGCTGATCAGCACAAAGTTATAGTCTTTCTGATAACTCAGACCTTTCATAGTCGGAATCAGCCTTGTGGCACTTCTCCACGCAGTCTCTAATGATTGATTGTCCCCCTTGTATCTTGGTCACCAGAGCTATATACTATATTCATAGTGTGGTCTGACCAGAAAATTTTACCGTTTGATTACAACTTCTTCTGACTGGTGTTCTACTGTTTGGCTGAGTAGTTCAATATTCTAGATTGCTCTGTTCATTGCTGCTGTGGATTGGTTGTACAGGATGAGCATCGAGTAAACTAAGACTTTCTTGGTCTCTTTCAACCTCATGCATTCAACACCATTCTTGGAGTATGTGGGTTGTTTACTTTCTCTTCCTATTTGCAGTATTTTACGCTTGACTGCTTTAAATTTTGTCTCCCATTGCTCTATCCACCTATATGTTGTATCCTATTCATTCTGTAAATTCTGAATTGCCTCCTGCAGTTCCAGTGTTTTTGCACTGAGTTCCTTAATCCAAATCACTTCTGTAAATCAGTGATTCCAACTCTCAGCCCTGGGGCACCCCATTCAGTGCTCCCCCCGCCCCCCAAACTCTTCTAATGAGTACCCATTGGTCTCTACCCTTCAGCCAATTAATTTTCCATTCTCTGGGTTCACCACGGATTCCTACGGTTTTGAATTTAACTAATAACCTACTTTTGAAATTTTGTTAGAGGCCTCTTGGAAGTCGGGTTACACCACGTCATAGGCTTTCCAATGTCCATTTGGATTGTCTCTTTCTCAAAGAAGTCAAGGAAGTTGAACAGGTAGGATCTTACCTTTCTGATTCGATGTTGACTGTTGTTTATTGGGATGTTATATAGTTGAGATGATTCTCATTATTTCACACAAAGTGGAATAAGGCTGATGAGTTTGTACTTGGCTGAATCTGTTTTGTTCTACCCACGTTAACCTATTTATAAAATCTATTGTCACTCTAGTATCCAATGCTGCCCTTATAACGATTGACTTTGTAAGAATTAACTGTGAATTAATTGCTGTGCTGTGCATGTTGTGTTGATTTATTTCTTATAGGGATGTATGTGTGTCTGAGAGTCTTGTGATAGGTCAACACTGTGAAATTACTAGTCTGATGAAAAACTGACTTGAGAATGAAGTCCTGGACTTCCCCATTTCTATATATATATAGTACTGACATTGTATTGTACAAGCAACAACATTTTAGCAAGAATTTAGACTTCCTGCTTACGTCATGGTGGAGTAAGTTAGGTCAGAGGTATGTGTGTGCACAAATATTTGGATGGAGCACAATATGATGGCTTCAGGACTCTTTTCTGAGTCAGAAAACACTGAATGATCGTATGTTGCACCGTGAGATTTTAAAAACTGATAAAGGCAAGTTTAAAAGTGGTATTTGCACTGTTGACATTTATATTGCCACTAGTCTGAAAAGAAAGAAAGAGTTCTCATTTGTATAGCAACTTTCACAATCTCAGGACGTCTCAAAGTGCTTTCCTGGCAATTAAATACTTTTGAACTGTAGCCACAGTTGTGATGTGGGAAACACAGAGGCAATTTGCACAGGGCAAGCTCCCACAAACAGCAAATTTGGTAATGAGAAGTTAATCTATTTTCGTGATGTTGGCTGAGTGATAAATATTGACCAGCACATATTCCACACTGCTCTTTGAAATAGTGCCACCTACCTGAGAGAGTTTAACGTCTAAGCTAAGACAGCATGAAACAAAATGGACCCAAAATTGGCCCACTCTGGCAGTTTTGTAATGGCTATTGGCCTTGGTGCTGCTATACCAAAAGACATGCTGCAATGTAAAGACAAGACATACACACTGGCTTGGTGCCTGGCAAAACAGGTATGTGTTGTGAGCGCGCCTGCTTTCTATAATATTCATGGTCTCATTGTGTTAACACAGAATATTTACAGTGTATGCTGAGGTAAAGAAAATATGAACTTTATTAAGAAACATATTACAGTGGCTTCCTTGCCATGAGGTCTACAAGGGAGAGCAAGGTCATGAGACATTGCACCACTTCCTATGATGATGTATACTGTGTTTCATTAGCATATCATAAAGTTAGGATTAACCCCTTATAAGACAATCACTATCTTGCACACAGCTTGCTAAAGTGATTGGCAGCTTATGGCTTGGAACTGTTTTAAAGAAACATCCACTCCCTGATTCAAATAGGAAATGGTCAAAATGGCATTAAAGTAAACATCAGGCTTACAACCCAGAGATTTGGTCTATGGCCATGCAGGTAGCTAAGTGCAGATGCTTCATCAATGCAAAATTGTATAAGTTGGCAATGGGAAACATTACATACATTGTATATAACAATATTAATGATACATTAAGACTTTCCTTGAGGCTTCTGCTCCACCACCATAACATTGGTGGAAAACAGAACCATGGGCCACTGTTGACCATGGCGTGCTGCCATGAGCCCTCTCCTAGTCATCAACCTTTTTCGTCTTAATTGGCTCCTTCACCAGGTCAATGCCTTCCCAATTTCCCACTCTCCCGTTTGCCTTCCCTTCCTCTTTAAGCACTTATCTGAAGCTACTTCTGGCACTGTAGCAGCCTGAAATCCTAAGCCTCTTTGTTGGTGAGCTGCTTGTAAATATCCATCAGGAGTCTGCAACTCAGAATTAATTTATTGAGGCCTGAGGTCCAATATTGGGTATGTATACTAGGCCCATTGCCTAGTCCCAGTTTGTGTCAGACTGCAAATCAAATTTTCAAGCCCACTATTTTTTGTGTACAATTAGAAAAGAATAATGCTAAAAGCAAAAAACTGCGGATGCTGGAAATCCAAAACAAAAACAAAAATACCTGGAAAAACTCAGTAGGTCTGGCAGCATCTGTGGAGAGGAGCACAGTTAACGTTTTGAGTCCACATGACTCTTCAACAGAACTAAGGAAAAATAGAAAAGGGGTGAAATATAAGCTGGTTTAAGGGGGCAGTGGGACAAGAAGAGCTGGATAGAGGGCCAGTGATAGGTGGAGATAACCAAAAGATGTCACAGACAAAAGGACAAAGAGGTGTTGAAGGTGGTGATATTATCTAAGGAATGTGCTAATTAAGGGTAGAAAGCAGCACGAGCAAGGTACAGATAGCCCTAGTGGGGATGGGGTGGGGTGAAGGAATCTATAAAGGCTAAAAGGTAGAGATAAAACAATGGATGGAAATACATTTAAAAATAATAAATAGGTGAGAAAAGAAAAATCTATATAAATTATTGGAAAAAATAAAAAGGAGGGGGAAAATTGGAAAGGGGTTGGGGATGGAGGAGAGTTCATGATCTAAAATTGTTGAACTCAATATTCAGTCCGGAAGGCTGTAAAGTGCCTAGTCGGAAGATGAGGTGCTGTTCCTCTAGTTTGCGCTGAACTTCAATAGAACAATGCAGCAAGCCAAAGGCGGACATGTGGGCATGAGAGCAAGGTGTAGTGTTGAAAGGGCAAGTGACAGGGAGGTCTGGGTAATGCTTGCAGACAGACCAAAGGTGTTCTGCAAAGTGGTCACCCAGTCTGCGTTTGGTCTCTCCAGTGTAGAGGAAACCGCATTGGGAGCAACGAATGCAGTAGACTAAGTTGAGGGAAGTGCAAGTGAAATGCTGCTTCACTTGAAATGAGTATTTGGGCCCTTGAACAGTGAGGAGAGGGGAAGTAAAAGGGCAGGTGTTGCATCTTCTGCAGTTGCATGGGGAGGTGCCGTGGGAGGGGGTTGAGGTGTAGGGGGTGATGGAGGAGTAGACCAGGGTGTCACAGAGGGAACGATCCCTACGAAATGCCGTTGGGGGGGTGAAGGGAAGATGTGTTTGGTAGTGGCATCATGCTAGAGTTGGCGGAAATGGCGGAGGATGATCCTTTGAATGCGGAGGCTGGTGGGATGATAAGTGAGGAAAAGGGGGACCCTATCATGTTTCTGGGAGGGAGAAGAAGGTGTGAGGGTGGATGTGCGGGACATGGTTGAGGGCCCTGTCAACGACCCTGGGTGGAAAACCTCGGTTAAGGAAGAAGGAGGACATGTCAGAGGAACTGTTTTTGAAAGTGGCATCATCAGAACAGATGCGACGGAAGCGAAGGAACTGAGAGAATGGGATGGAGTCCTTACAGGAAGTGGGGTGTGAGGACTGTAGTTGAGGTAGCTGTGGGAGTCGGTAGGCTTGAAATGGATATTGGCGGACAGTCTATCACCAGAAATTGAGACAGAGAGGTCAAGGAAGGGAAGTGTCAGAGATGGACCATGTGAAAATGATGGAGGGGTGGAGATTGGAAGCAAAATTAATAAATTTTTCCAGGTCCCGACGCAAGCATGAAGCAGCACCGAAGTAATCATCGATGTACGGGAGAAACACAACTCTTTCTCTGGTACATCGATGATTACTTCGGTGGCTGCTTCATGCTCCTTAACCGAGGTTTTCCACCCACGGTGGTTGACAGGGCCCTCAACCGTGTCCGGCCTATCTCCCGCGCATCCGCCCTCACGCCTTCTCCTCCCTCCCAGAAACATGATAGGGTTTCTCTTGTCCCCATCGATGTACTGGAGAAATAGTTGTGGGAGGGAGCCGGAGTTGGACTGGAACAAAGAATGTTCCATATACCCCATAAAGAGACAGGCATAGCTGGGGCTCATGTGGGTACCCATAGCCACACCTTTTATTTGGAGGACGTGAGAGGAGTTTAACGAGAAATTGTTCAGTGTGAGAACAAGTTCAGCCAGATGGAGGAGAGTAGTGGTGGATGGGGATTGTTTGGGCCTCTGTTCAAGGAAGAAGCGGAGAGCCATCAGACTATCCCATTGGGGAATGGAGGTGTAGAGGGATTGGACGTCCATGGTGAAAAGGCGGTTGGGGCCAGGGAACTGGAAATTGTTGATATGATGTAGAGTGTCAGAGGAATCACGGATGTAGGTGGGAAGGGACTGGACAAGGGGAGAGAGAATGGAGTCAAGATAGCAAGAAATGAGTTCTGTGGGGCAGGAACAGGCTGACACGATCGGTCTGCCGGGACAGTCCTGTTTGTGGATTTTGGGTAAGAGGTAGAAGCGGGCCGTCCAAGGTTGGGAGACTATCAGGTTGGAAGCTGTGGAAGGAAGATCTCCAGAGGAGATGAGGTCAGTGACAGTCCTGGAAACAATGGCTTGATGTTCAGTGGTGGGATCATGGTCCAGGGAGAGGTAGGAGGAAGTGTCTGCGAGTTGACGCTCAGCCTTTGCGAGGTAGATGTCAGTGCGCCAGACAACAACAGCACCACCCTTGTCAGTGGGTTTGATGACAATGTCAGGGTTGGACCTGAGAGAACGGAGCGCAGCAAGTTCAGAGAGAGACAGGTTAGAATGGGTGAGAGGAGCAGAGAAATTGAGACGACTAATGTCATGGCAACAGTTCTCAATGAAAAGATCAAGAGAAGGTAAGAATCCAGAGGGAGGGGTCCAGGTGGAGGGAGAATATTGGAGGTGGGTAAAAGGATCCGTTGAACAGGGAGAGGACTCCTGCCCAAAGAAGTGGGCACGGAGACAAAGGCGGCGAATAATAATGCTAGTTGTTTACATCTGTGGACCTAATCCAGGAAATGCTGATTTTGGAGGTTAATTTTAAAATTGACTTGATGTGAATGTCAGAGTAAGGGACATTAGAATTGTTTTATCATTTGATAAAATATATATGTTAGATATAACTGTGATAACATGGTGCATATTGAAGCAATATTCTCTTTGTGATTATTCAAATTACACCCTAGTTTTCATCAAAAATGGACACCAATATATGATATTTAATAATGAACTTCAAAGCAATTAAGGTAATTTGTTAGAAGGCAGTTGAAACAGTCTGACAGGAAAACAATGTGATCAGAATTTAGCCAATAGCCCTGAAAAAAGATATGGATGTGTCACAAAGGACTAACAAGAGACAAGACTGGCATGGTAACAGTTATTGTGGCTGGTGTCCTAACAGCTGTTATCAGGATTGATTACAAGTGAAAGTAAATTTCTGACTGTTCCTATTTCTTTTAAAATAGTGTGTCTGGTCATCCTCTTGATAGCTTTTTCATTCAGATGATTACAATGGGATATGATTAAAATTTGGTTCATTTCATATTTTTTGCATGGTGTCCTGAACGTCATGAGTGTTTCAATGAAGAATGTTACATATACAGGCCGATGTTTGAATTTGGAAGTATTTTAAGAGATGAGGTTGATGCTGATCTTTATAAAATTTGAGATAAAGAAAGCTGTTTGAAAGATGAAGCATAATGATTTCCAACTAATGACCACAAAATAGGACACTTGATGTCTCTATCACTTCTTCTCAGGAGGGTGGACGGTGACTAGTGGAGTTCCGCAGGGGTCAGTGTTGGGACCACAAATTTTCACTTTATACATTAATGATCTAGATGAAGGAACTGAGGGCATCCTGGTTAAGTTTGCGGATGATACAAAGATAGGTGGAGGGACAAGTAGTATTGAGGAGGCGGGGAGGCTGCAGAAGGATTTGGACAGGTTAGGAGAATGGGCAAAGAAGTGGCAGATGGAATACAACGTGGGCAAGTGTGAGGTCATGCACTTTGGTAGGAAGAATAGAGGCATAGACTATTTTCTAAATGGGAAGACAATTCAGAAGTCTGGAGTGCAAAGGGACTTGGGAGTCCTAGTCCAGGATTCTCTTAAGGTTAACTTGCAGGTTGAGTCGGTAGTTAGGAAGGCAAATGCAATGTTGGCATTTATTTCAAGAGGACTAGAATATAAAAGCAAGGATGTGCTGCTGAGGCTTTATATGGCTCTGGTCAGACCACATTTAGAATATTGTGAGCAATTTTGGGCCCTGTATCTCAGGAAGAATGTTCTGGTCCTGGAGAGGGTCCAGAGGAGATTCACGAGAACAATCCCAGGAATGAAAGGCTTAACATATGAGGAACGTTTGAGGACTCTGGGTCTATACTCGATGGAGTTTAGAAGGATGAGGGGAGATCTGATTGAAACTTACAGAATACTGAAAGGCCTGGGATAGGGTGGACGTGGGGAAGATGTTTCCATTAGTAGGAGAGACTAGGACCCGAGGGCACAGCCTCAGAGTAAAGGGAAGACCTTTTAGAACAGAGATGAGGAGAAACTTCTTTAGCCAGAGAGTGGTGAATCTATGGAATTCATTGCCACAGAAAGCCGTGGAGGCCAGGTCATTGAGTGTATTTAAGACCGAGATAGATGGGTTCTTGATTGGTACAGGGATCAAAGGTTACGGGGAGAAGGAGGGAGAATGGGGTTGAGAAACTTATCAGCCATGATTTAATGGCGGAGCAGACTCAGTGGGCCGAATGTCCTAATTTCTGCTCCTATGTCTTATGCCTTATGGTATATCACAGGAGTAACATGTGCCCCGATATCCCTTTTTAGATGTTTATTTAACGCGATAAGATTACTTGAAGGAAGTTTGATTATACAATTCATGTTAAGGTTACAAAAGGTATTCTTTCAGGATAGAGGGTCTTTAGAAAAATTACCTATTTGTATGCTTGTAAGGTGACTGGAGGACACTAAGTGACGAATGTTATGTGATACAGAGTGTGTGTTACAATGCAGTTTTCGTAAGCTTGCCATTCAAAATTATCTTTTTGATGTATCCTGTTAATGTGAGGTTGTTGAGGAATTAAATCAAACTTTTGCCTGCGTATTTTAATGATTTAAATTTTGATATTCTTGGTCACATTATTGCATACCAGTATGGTGAAAGTACTCCTATATAAATAACTTGGATATTGGAATACAGAGTAAAATTTCAAAATTTGTCAATGATATCAAACTTGGAGGTGTGGCAAGCAGTGAGAATGATGCCAGTTGACTGCAACATGACATAGATTGGCTAGCAGAATGGGCAGACGTGTGGCAAAATTAATTCAGAGAAGTGTGAGGTGATGCATTGTGGCAGAGGGGGTAAGGAGGAATAATATAGACTTAATGGCATAGTTCTGAAGAGTTTGCAGTGACTGAGGAAGCCTGGAGTTTCATGTGCATAGATCTTTGAAGATGGCAGGACATGTTAAGAGAGTAGTTAGCAAAATCTTTGGGCTCTTGGGTTCCATAAATAGAGGTATTGAGTACAAAAGAAGGGAAGTTATCCAGAACTGCTTTAAAGCTCTGGTTAGGTCACATACAACTAGAGTATTATGCCCAGTTCTGGTCTCCACACTTTAGGAAGGTTGTGGCAATCCTTGAGTGAGTGCAGAATAATTTACCAGAACTTTTCAAGAGATGAAGGATCTTAGCTATAAGTCTAGGTTGGAGAAGCTGGGTTGTTTGCCTTGGAGCAAAGAAGGTTGGCGGGACATTTGATAAAGGTGTACAAGATTATGGCAGGTTTAGGTAAAGAAAATCTGTTCGCATTAGCTGATACTGATAGTATAAGGGCAGGAAAACATTTACGGTTTTGAGCAAGACATATGGGGGGGGTGGGGGGAGGGGGGGGGAGGTGAGAGGATATGAGGAAGAAGATTTTTGTGCAGCGAGTTGTAATCACTTCAAGCTTGCAACCTGTGAGGGTATTGAAAACATATACTAATAATGAATTGAAAAGGAAATTTGATATGCATTTGATGGAAATAAATTTGCAGGGCTAAGGGAATAAAGTGGGGGATTTGGACTGAGTTTATTGCTCTATAGAGACCTAACATGGATTTGATGGGTGGAATGACCTCCGTCTTCTGTGCAGTTTTGGGAAAGTGAGAAACAAAATAAATATCACAGTGAGCTAGGCCACACAAAGAGTAAAGGGGAGTACAGTACAGTAATGTTATTGAGCTGCATTTGTAGTCTGTGAAATATCTTTTCAACCATATTTATGTTTTAGCATGAGAGGATGTCTCAGTTATATGGTTGCAATTGCAAATTGGACAGTTAGGATTTGTCCAATATTGACTTCTCTGCTTATTAGTTGTGCATTCCATGGAACACTGGCACTGTTCAGCTGCTGTGAGCCACTAGTTCTCCTGCAAGTGGCGCTGCTGGATATGCTAATAGAGAGTGGTTGGCAGCTGCATCCCTGTGGCAGCTGCAATCTTATTTGCTCTGCCAAGTGCCTTTCTTATTTATTAACCATCAGTAATATTGAATATCTGCAGGTGCCTGGGAACTTTACCCTGCTTGATCCAGCATGGCAGCTGCACATTCTTTAACATCATCATTAGTAACTCAAAAGAACATAAGAAGTAGGAGCAGGAGTAGGGCATACGTCCTCTTGAGCTTGCTCCGTCATTCAGTAAGATCATGGCTGTTCTGACCTTGGCTTCAACTCCACTTTCCTGCCTGTTCCCAAAAACTCCTGAGTCCCCTATAGTTTAAGCCTTGAATATATTCCATGTCTCAGCCTCCAAAGCTCTCTGGCATTGAGATTTCCAAAGATTCAAAACCCTCTGAGAGGAGAAAGTCCTCCTCATCTCCATCTTAAATAGGTAACCCTTTATTTTGCAACTATGCCCCCTAGTTCCAGATTCCCTCACGAGGGGAAGTATCCTCTCAGCACCTACCCTGTCAAGCCCCCTCAGAATCTTATATATTTCAACAAGATCACCTTTCATTCCTCTAAACTCCGATTAGTTTAGGCCCAACCTATTCAACCTTTTCTCATAAAACAAGAATCTGCCTAGTGAACATTGTCTGAAGTGCCTCCAATGCAAGCATTTCTCTCCTTAAATAAGGAGACCAAAACTTTATGCAGTACCTAGGCATGGTCTAATCAGTTGTAGCAAGACTTCCCTACATCTATACAATGAAGGCCAACATTTCATGAGCCTTCCTAATTACTTGCTATACCTGCAAGCTAACTTTGTGTTTCATGTACGAGACCCAGATCCCTCTGTGTCTCAGTATTCTGTAGTCCCTCCATTTAAATAACTTGCTTTCCTATTCTCCCTACCAAAGTGGATAATCTCACATTTTCCCACATTATACTCCAGCTGCCAAATTCTTGCCCACTCACTTAATCTATCTATATTCCTTTGCAGATTCTTGTGTCCTCCTCATAATTCGCTTTCCCACTTTTCTTTGTATCATCAGCAGCCTACAACACACTCAGTCCCTTTCACTGTGGCACCCTATTAGTTACAGTTTTTCAGCTTGAAAATAACCCATTTATCCTGACTCTCTGTTTTATGTCATTCAGCCAACCCTCTATCCATGCTAACATATTAACCCCAATACCATGAACACAACTTGTAAAGTAACCCTTTTTGTGGCACCTCAGTAAATTTCTTTTGGAAATCCAAATACACTATGAGCAGAATTTTTCGCTGAGCGGGCGGGCACATTCCCGACCCGCTCAAGCGTAAAATGATGCACGGTGACATCGGGCGAGTGTCCCGACATCAACGTGCACTCGCACGATATTTCGCTTGCTGTGCATGTGCAGGAGTCAGAGCCACGCCTGCCATTAATTAACAGGCCAGTTAAGGCTCTTGACAGCCCAATTGACAGCAATTTAATGTTGCCCGTACGAGTTTTCACTCATTGCACGGGCAGGCAGGCAGGCTATAATTTGCAAAACCTCATCCATGGGTGGGATAAGAAGGATCAGCTGCATTGTTAATTTGAGTAGTGAGGAGTTTTGGAGATAACTCGCTGCTGGTGGCTTATTGAGACATGGCAGCTTATTCTCTGATCGGGGCTTCATTCTTAGCATTCTCAGACTTCGTTTCTGGACTCATTGGTGTCTTTCTGGCTCTCTGAGGATCCAGACCACGTGGAACCTTCTAGGTATCAGACAGCATTCCCTTACCCTGGTAATGGAGATTGTGGTCTCCGCTGGAGGCACCTCCTCCTCTTAGGAAGGGAGGGGCAGAAGGGAAAGGAGACCAGGTATCTCAATGCAGCTTCCAGGGGAGGAACCTGTGGGAGGAGAGGCGCAGGCACAAGGGGCGCAGGGCCAGCAGGAAGTCCAAGGCAGAAGGGGCTGCAGAAGACGCACTATCCTGCAGCCAGTGTTTATAGGCAGCGATGCAGCTACCTCAATATGTCCAAGGTGCAATGCCGTAGGAGGCTCCGCCTCTCAAGGGAGACCATGACCTCCATTTTCCAGATAATTGGGCCTGAGATTAGCTCCGACTATGTGGGTGGACATCCTATGCCAGTGGCTCTGAAGGTCACAGTAGCCCTCAACTTCTATGCCTCAGGCTCTTTCCAGGGGTCAGTGGGGGATCTGTGTGGAGTCTCCCAATCAGCTAAAAGCAAAATACTGCAGATGCTGGAAATCTGAAACAAAAACAGAAAATGCTGGAAAAACTCAGCAGATCTAGCAGCATCTCTGGAGAGAGAAACAGAGTTAACGTTTTGAGTCCATATAACCCTTCTTCATAGCTGAGAAGGGTCATACGGACTCAAAATGTTAACTCTGTTTCTCTCTCCACAGAGGCTGCTAGACTTGCTGAGTTTTTCCAGCATTTTCTGTTTTTGTCTCCCAATCAGTTATCCATAGTTGCGTCAAGTTGGTGACAGAAGCTCTATTCAGGCGGGTATTGACTTTCTTTCATTTCTGTATGGACGAGGCCAGCCAGGCTGAGCGAGCCATAGGCTTTGCAGCGATTGCTGGCTTCCCCCACGTCCAGGGTGCAATTGACTGCACACATGTGGCCATCAAGGCGCCAGCGGGCCAGCCGGGTACCTTCGCCAATAGGAAGGGATTCCACTCCATGACTATGCAGATAGTGCGTGACCACAGGATGCAGATTCTGCAAGTCTGTGCAGGGTACCCTGGCAGCTCCCATGACGCGTACATCCTCAGAAACTCCCAGGTGCCGAGGCTCTTTAGTGCTCCAGCCTGACTGGATGAATGACTTCTGGGTGACAAGCGCTATCCCTTGAAAAGGTGGCTCATGATGCCTCTCCACACCCAAGAATAGAGGCGATGCAGCGGTACAACAGGAGCCATGCCTCCACATGGGCAGTGGTAGAGAGAACCATCGGGCTTCTGATGCCTGGACCGTTCAGGGGATGCACTGCAATACCCCCCCAGAGCGGGTGTCACTCATAGTGATTGCATGCTGCGCTCTCCACAATCTGGCACTGGCAAGTGGGTCCCACTGGAGGAAGAGGATGTTGATACAGCTGCACAGGCCATAGAGGATGAATCCTGTAATGAGTCAGAAGAGGAGCACGGTGAGGAGAACGCTGAGGGCGTGGAGCCAGACCTCTGTAACCACCAGGGATGCAGGGACATCAGGGACACCTTGATCCAACGCTTCTTCAGCTAGGCTGCCAAATAAGAACTACCACCTCATGCCAGGGCTGCCGCCTCCACCGTGGATCACAGAAATGACCCTTTCCTTGGCCCCCAAGATACACTCAGTGCCTGTGCACTAAAGGTTCAAGCCACCCATGTCCAGCGTTACATACCGGCCTGCATCTACAAAATAAATGAAGCATGCTCAGGCCAGTAACACAAAAGCAAGTTTCATTTTATGTTGGAACTCACGTAGCCTTGAACAGGAAAAAACCGGCGTTGGTAGTCACACCGTTAAAAAAATACAAAATGGGGAAACAAAAGATCACTCGTGACCAGTCCCTTTTGTGCTTAAGGCGCTTTAAAACTTAGGTTTACGGGTGCTACGTCTAGGTCCTGCCCCGTTGCTGGCACCGGCATTGGTGACAGCCTGCTGACTCTACTGTCCTGTTGACCTTGATGACCTTGCCGCTCATCCTCTGGCAAGTTGAACCCATGCTGGCCCCACCTGAGAGGGAGCGGCCAGTGCCATGGCTGGCATCTCCCCAGTTGCCGCAGCCTCATCAGATGCCACAGTCACTGGCAGAGGGGTAGAAGAGCTGCTCCATCATCCAGAACACCCTGAGAGGAGCCCACAGAGATGACAAGTAGCTCATACACCAATGTGAGGTCGCCCTGGACCTCCCTGCTCACCATTGGTGGATAGGCACCTAGCTGGGATACTGGGTGCCCCATCCATCTCACACATGGACACTGACCAGCTCAGGTCAGTGCCTGTGTGAGGGCTCGCAGGTCCGAGCGCAACCCCAGGAAACCCTGATTCTGTTCCTGGAGCGGTGGGGCGGGGGGGGGCGGCAGCCCAAAACAATTGAACACACTGACCCATGCCATCATAATGCTCATCCTTCCTGAGTGCAACAGATCATTGAAGCACTTCGGACACTGCACACCGCATCGTGGCTGCTCACCTGGGCTGCCACTACCTCCCATGCCTTCTTGGTGAGATGCGGTGGCCTCCTCCTCCCATCTCTAGGGACAAGGGTGTCCCTTCTGGCAGCCACACTCTCCAGGAGGGCAGCGAGGCGCTAGTTGGGAAAACGGGTAGATGGGGGCCCCTTGCGACCTACCCTCCCGCCTGGCGTTTGCTGACGCACTGGACTCCATCCTTGCAGCGGCAGATAGACATCCTTGCCTGGCAGCCTTTCTGGGGTCGACTGGGCCATTTTTAAACAGGCCGCTGGGCTGCCATTTGAGCCGGCGGCCGACAGGCCCCTGCCCTCACTTGGCCCTTCTCGGCCAGTGATGAGCTGCATTTCATGCTGGGCGGGCGTTAATTGGTCTGTCAGCGTGAAATCGCAGGTAGCGGTTGGATTTCCTACCACCTCTGCCAAGCCCTCCCAACGAAGGCAAAATTCTGCCCCATACATATTGGTTTCCCTTTATCCACCCTGCTTGTTACATCCTCAAAGAACTCTAATAAATTTGTCAAACACAATTTCGGTTTAAAAAATCCATGTTGACTCTGCTTGTTTGTATTATGGGCCAGGATTTTACGGCTCTGCGGCGGCATGTCTCCCCTCGCGGATGTAGCGAGTCAATCAGTTCTGCAGGACTGTTATATCCCGCTGGACAGGAGGGGCTCTGAAATCCTGGCCATGCTTTTTTTTAAAATGTCCTGCTGCGACTTCCTTAATAATGGATTCCAGCATTTTTCCAATATCAGATGTTAGGCTAATTGGTCTGTAACTTCCTGCTTTTCGTCTCCCTCCCTCCTTTCTTGAATTGGCACATTGTGGTTTACCAATCTTCTGGGATCTTTCCAGAATCTATCAAATTTTGGAAGATTACAATTAATGCATCCATTACCTTTGCAGTCATTTCTTTTAAGATCCTAGAAATGCTGGCCATTAAGTTCAAGAGTGTCAGCCTTTAGCCCAATTAACTTGCCTAGTACTTTATCTCCAATGATAATTGTTTTGAATTCCGCCCTTTCTCCCCCTGATTTTCTATTATTATTGGGATGCTTTTAGTGTCTCCTAACATGAAGACAGATAAAAAATATTTGTTCAAGGTCTATGCCATTTCCTTGTTTTCCATTGTTAATTCTCCAGTCTCATTCCCTAATGTAGCAATGTTTACTTTAGCTACTCTCTTTGTTTTTTGTATACATTTGTAGAAGCTTATACCGTCTATTTTTATATACCTTGCTGGTTTGCTTTCATAATCTAGTCACACCCTCTGTTTTTAGTCATCTTCTTCTGGTTTCTAAAATGTTCCTGATCTCCTGGCCTGCTGCTAATCTTCACAACGTTATATGTCTTTTCTTTCAGTTTGATTAAACCCATAATTTCCTTAGTTAGCCATGAATGGCTCACCTTTCTCATAGAGTCTTTGGCCTGGATTTTTGCTCCCAAGTTGGGTTGTGGAAGTCAGGAAATCTCCTGGCTCGCTGTGCCCAAATGGCGGAATCTTTGTTTGGCGCAGGGTTAGGGGAGCAATGTATACAATGGATTTGGCCCACTTCTCCTGGACGCAGATCAGGGGTTGCCAAGTGCCGAGGTGGGCTGTTTAAATGGCCTGCTTTGGTACTCTGGGACATAGTCCCAGTTGTTTTCTTAAACATTAGGCCTTTAGCTCTCACCCTTCACACCCTCACCCACTCCCCATGTCCATACATGCCAACGCATGTCAACCCACATGAAAAGCAGGAAGCTATAAACCAATTAGCCTAACATCTGATATTGGCCCCTTATAGCCCCATGCAAATTTATTGTCAACTCATGACCCTCCTCACCCCACCCATCACCCTTTGTCCTTCCACACTCCTTGCCAACTCACCCAGTATCTGCCGTGGGCTGAGATGAAAGAGAATAAAGTCCTAAATGTCTATTACAGAGTTCACTATATATTCATAAAAGCCCATTGAAAACATTTAAATCCCCTCATGTACTTAATCCCTTTTCAAAATGAACACACTTGTATTCATATCCTCACATCAAATACAGCTAATCCTTTTAATAACTTCTTTGGTCTATCAATCAAATTGTGACCTTAGAAACCCCTCCCCCCAATCACTGTGATAATATTAGATGTGGAAAGCAGCCTATCGTTAATAATGCTATAATGATAGTGCTTTGAGTTATATCAACAAACATTATTGAAACTGCTGGAACAGATTTTTTGAATCTTCACAGTCACAGGCAGGCTCTTTGTCAATTTTTAAAGTGTTGGCCATTTAAATAACTTGACATACATCTACATACCTTTATCCACCCTTCAAGAGCATTTACAATTACTCTGAATATTTATAATTCCCACACTGCAGAGTAAGACCCTTGTTGTGGTGAAAATGGGATCTGTTTGAATTCAGCACTAAGTTCAAATAGCTGTGCTGAATTTGGGTTTCCCACAAGTGGGAGTCAGGTCCCACCCCTGTCTCCAGAGAAAATTGTTTCTGCCACATATGGGGAGGGATTTCCAGATCAAGTGTTCATCTGCCATTTTGGATATACTGTGGAGTCTCCATGACTGCGCAAAAATCCAGGCCTTTCTTTCTCCATGGAACGTGTCTCTGTTGAGAATATAAAATGTCTTCTTAAATGTCTGCCACTTCTTATCTACTGTCTTAGCTATTAATTTACTTTTCCAGTCGACTTTAACCAACACTGTCTTCATATATTTGTTTAAGACCCAAGTTTCCCACCCTCAAACTGAATGTAAAATTCTATCATGTTACAATCACGCTTGCCCAGAGGATCCTTCACTATGAGATCATTAATTAATCCTGACTTGTTCCACGTTACCAGGTCTAAAATAGCCTGGTTCCTCAACATATTATTCTAAGATGAACTTGGCATCAAGGCTACCTTTGCCAATTAAATTTTATTCAATCTATATGAGAATTAAAGTTGCCCACAATTATTGCAGTACCTTTCTTACAAGACCCCATTATTTCTTGATTTATACTCTCTCCTATAGTGTAGTTATTATTAGGGGTCTTAAAATATAATATAATATAGATTATAATATAATATAGTTTATAATATAATATAGATTATAATATATAATATAAAATAATAGATAATACAGTTCCACCAGTGACTTCTTTCCCTTCCTATTTCTTATCTCCATCCAAACTGATTCTATATCCTGATCTTCTGAGCCAAGATCATTTCCCACTATCATACCTATCTCATCTTTTATTAATAAAGTACCCCCCTCCTTTTCTGCCTATCCTTCTAAGAAGTCAGCTAATCCCAATTCAGTTCCCAATCCTGTTCACATTGCAACCATATCTCTGCAATGGCCATCATGTCATACTCATTTATTACTATTTATGCCATCAATTTATCTATTGTGTTACAAATTCTGCATGCATTCCAATAAAGAGCCTTTAACTTTACGTTTTTACCATTCTTTCTTACTCTGACCCTATTATCTGGTACAGTCCTCTGTTGGTATACTTTGCTCTTCCTGTCACACCTTGGTTATTACTACCCATATTGCCACCCTGCATTGTTGTCTTGTCCTTTCTCTTTTAACTTAAATGTCCCCTCATTTGAACCCTCCCTCCCAGTTTAAAGTTTAGTTTAAAGCCCTATCTACTACAGCCCTGGTTATTTAATTCACCAGGACACCTAGCACAGATCAAATGAAGCCTTTCCCAATGGAGCAGCTCCTTCTAGTGCCAGTGCTGGTGTCAGTGTCCCATAAGTTGGAACCCATTTCTCCAACACCAATCTTTGATCTGCACATTCAGCTTTTTCATCTTATTAACTCTATCCCAATTTGCTCGAAGCTCAATTTGTAATTCAAAGATTTTTGCCTGCGGGGTTCTGCCTTTTAAATTCAGCCTGGATTTTCATCCTCAAGGCAGGTAGCAGGAGTCAGGAAGATTCCAGGCTCAGCCCACATATCTTGGGAGAAAGTGCCCACAAAGGCAGGATCTTCATTGCTAGGGGCAGGTGTGGGCTGGAGTTGGGCCAACTGACCTGAGAAGAAGTGTGGAGGGAGCCACAGGGGCTGCCGGACACGGAGGCGGACTGTTTAAAAGGCCCGCCTCGATGCTATGGGACTTCCCAGCTAAAATAAAAACAGAAAGGTCCCCCCCCCCCCCACATCCCACATCCCACACACCCCCTTCACCCTTCAAACACTCCCCATGCCCCATTCATGCCATCTCATGCCCCCCACCCCCTCATGGCCCCCATGCCAAGCTCTGCCCCTCCACCCACCCCTAAGGCCCCTTATGCCCCCATAACAAGCTGTGCCCTTCCAGCCACCCCATATGGCCCCTCATGCCCTATGCCAAGCTCTGCCCTTCCACCCACACCTTATGACCCCTCATGCTGCCTATGCCAAACCCTGCCCTTCCACCTAACCCCTATGGCCCAGTATCTCAAGATATTGTACTTAATGCCCGTTGAACCACTGTACATTTTCTAGAACCAATGAACCCTCTAGTGTAAAGTAGAATGTGTAAAAAATCCCTTGAAAATAAATCATTCATTGAAAACTTTCTCCTATGTTTGATAAAAAGCCTGAAGTACAAGCTAATAAAGGTGTCAAATCAAGTTTCAAAAATCACATAGCCTTGAAGCCATTCAACTTAACTCATTGTATATACTTAGCTGAGAGTCCAGATAACTATTATAATAATAGGCCACCTGCTCTCAAAGCATTGTTTGCCAGTTCAGGCTCTCTGATCTCTGCAGTCAATTTCACAATGTTTGTTTACACAAGCTAAATGGTTTCAAGGGTTTGTGGTTTTTGAGACTTCAAGAGGCATGGATGATTGACACTTTTATCAACTTGTACTTCAGACTTTTTTCGACCATTTCAGAAAGTTCTCGATGAATGATTGCTTTTCAAGTTTTTTTTACATATACCATATATACCATTATAGGGTTCATTGGTTCTCGAAGGTTAACAGTGGGTCAGTGGGCATGGAAATGCCATAGCTTGGCACAGGGAGCATGAGGGACCATAGGGGTTGGGTGGAAGGGAAGAGCTTGGTACAGGGGCATGAGGGGACATGGGGCTGGGTGGAAGGGCAGAGCTTGGCATGGGTGCTTGAGGAACCATGCGGGGTGGCTGGTGGGTGTAGCTTAGCTTAGCAAGCATGAGAAGGACCTTTTGAACTTAACTTTTAAAAGGTTCCCTCATGCAGACTAGGATTTGTGACTCTTCTTAGGGATCGTGAGCCATGACTCTTTAAAAACTGGCCCGACTCCATGAAAATTTTAGAGATGTAGGAGATACCTATCATCGCAATGGAGGAGTGCTAGATACGGGCTTTTGACAGGAACCAGCCCACACCCTTTAAATGCACTCCCAAAAATCTCACAGCTTGGGAATGGTGTTGGGAATTCTGGAATTGGGACCTGCCCACCATTTTTAAAGGGTACCCAAATCAACCAACTCAGTGAAAATCCAGGCCTTAGCCTTTTGTTGCTCTTACTCAGCAGAACCTCTTTCTTAGTCCTATCTATATCTTAATATATGTACACATTCTCAAGCTGACCAACTCCTCCACATTTAGTTGGAGTTGATCTTAGTGAGATTGTGATTTCTCCGACTCTTGTCTCTGGATATGTTATTTTCATGTGGTCATGGACTGTGCCAGGAATTCCCAATTCTTTTGTTTTTCCTTCACTAAAAAACAAGAAAATGTTAAGGGATGTTATGGTTATGGATTATCACAAAATTCATAATTGTAGTCAAAGTCTTCTACTAAAATTTTAGAACTTAGCAATGCTGCAGGAGAAACTCTGAAAGCCCACAGCCAGAGAAGCTGAGTAGTAAAGAGGTTTAAAAAGAAGGAAAGAAAAGAGACAGAGGGAAGAGAGAAGAGATAACAAGAATAATTAATGCCACTTAGCAATGTCATGCAGCCCATGTGACAAATGTAAATGACTGATTTAGTCATGTTTATCTGTTTTGGCGTGAGGTGATGCTTTGTGATGTATGGGTTTGGATTTTCAGTGGTCCATGAGGGCAAATTCAGGCACGTGTGCATATTAGAGTTAGTGTCACTGGATCCTGACCTTTCGGGAACGTGACATGATTATCAAAGTGCGGGGGAAACTGCAACCCACACACCTCAAATTAACTGGTTGTTGAGCTCATTGTGGAGCTCAACAACAGGCTTTTGAACATTAGTTTTAGATTTTCAATTGGGAGACGTGGGGAAAATGGAGGGACTGGGACACCTTAAGATACAGCTATCATGATCACAGCAGGAAACTATGGAATTGAATGATTGCACGAATCAACTTACTTAAGAAGTGGAGAATAATGCTCAGCTGCTCAACTGGTGGCACAGAGTTGCTATCACTGGAGCTGAGAGGCTTGCATTTGTGAGCAGTGAGTGTTAGAACTCTTGACAGGGACATGAGGCTACTGGCATCACTTGGGCAGCAGAGGTTTACCAAGGAAGCCCTGGTGAATGAATGAAAGCTAGCTCAGGGAGTTGGGATGGGGGCAAGCAACTCTGACAATGGAGAGTGTAACAAGGAGGAGCTTCAGCAAATGCATCCTCCTGGTCAGGAGGAAGTCAGGAGCACAATAAGGCACTGCAAGGGAAAGAAGGCACTACCCAAGACATCATATGTACTGCCTATGAGTCAACAACCTGCAAAAGACAGAGTGCCAGTACCGTAAGAGGCTGTACATATCCAGGAAGATGGGCCCAGATCCTAAATGACCTGATGCCTTACAGCCTTCATGGCAATCCCCTACCTGCAACCATCAAGATCACCATTGCCCTGAATGTTTATGCATCTTGGTCATTCCAGGGATCAGTGGTGGATCTGGGTGGCATCTTGCGTTACACCATTAGGCAGATCATGGATGCTCTATTCTGGAGGCCAGGGGAATGCATCCATTTTGAGGCTGATGGGCCATCGCAGGCACAGAAGATTTGTCACCGTTGCTGGATTCTCTCAGATCCAGAGGGTTATCAGTTGTACCCACATAACCATCAAGGCACTGACAGACTATCCAGACAGATTCTTGAACAGAAAAGCTTCCACTCAATGAATGTCCAGCTGGTCTGTAATCTCAGAAAGTGTATCTTGCAGATGTGCACTTGGTTCTAGGCAGCTGTCATGATGACTTTATTCTTCAAAAGTCCCAGGTGCCATACCTCTTCAAACCAACACCCAGACTCAATGGGTGGCTGCTGGGGGATAAGTGTTATCCTCTGATACCTGTCCAACACCCAGCCACAGATGCAGAGAGGCTCCACAACTAAAGCCATCTACAAGTATTGAACAGACCATTGGCACCTTGAAAATGTGTTTCTGTTGCCTTAAATCAGGGGTGGGGAACCTTTTCTTATTATGGGCCATTCAGACATAGACAAAATCAGTCACGGGCCACACACGCATAAAAGTCAACATTGTGGGTGGAGATTTAGTACATAAAACTACATTGTCAACTTGCAATCTGCTGATTTGAGTTCTTCCCACAGAACAGCAACCAGAGTCAAAGATAATGTTTCTCAGCACTCTTTGTGTCATTCTTTTGTTTAAATTGGATGGCAAGTTTCCCAACCCAAAAGTCTAACTCTGTTCTAAAGTTCACCCAGGACTTAATTGTTTTCATAGACCATCATGGTCAGTTACAGAGACAAATGAATAGCCATACTGTGATGATGAGTTTGTGCAGATCTCACTAAAAAGTGTCTGAGACAACAAAATAAACAAAGTAATTTAGGCAATAGAAAGATCTAGTACTGTATTCAGACTCTACACAAAACATCTGAGCTAATTATAATATTTCAAAATCTTGCTGCGGGCCAGATGAAATTGAGAAATGGGCCGAATCCAACCCACGAACCGTACGTTGACCACCCCTGCCATAAACAGTTGGGTGGTGGCGTCCAGCTCAAGTCAGCCAGAGTGCCTCACATTGTGGTTGGCTGCTGCATGCTGCACAACATGACAATACAAAGAGACAAGGAATTGGATGATGAGGTGGAACTGGGACACCACTTTTCCTTGGAAGAGGACGGGGAGGAGGACAAAGGGGGTGTTTCAGAGGAGCCTGGCACCTGGGCATTGGAGGAGGTCAGTTTAGCCATTCCAGGCCTCATGGCAATTGGCAGGCTGGCATAACTGCAAGGCCCACACTAATTCAGCAATGTTTCACATTAGTGGCTCTTAGCCCTATGACAGATGACTCTAATTCACCTTCCATCAGGGAGAGAGAGATTATCCAGTAAGGACAAACATCTGAATAATCCCATTACTACCCAAAAAGATTGAAAATGGGGCCTCTACCACCAGCAGTTCCACAACACAAACATGGCACCACAGGAAATCTAGCCCTGCCACCCGCTTGCCCTTAACACCATGTCCATTTTGACATCAAGCAATAATAACATTCAAATCTCATTGTAAGCTTAAGAATGATGGAAATGGAGACAATTAATGATTTCAAAAATAATTTGGATGGGCGCTTGAGGGAAATGAACTTGCTGGTCTCTGGGGAAAAAATCAGAGGAATGGGACTGATTGGATTGCTCTAAAGAGCTGGCATGGACTCAATAGGTCAAATAGCCTCTTTCTGTGCCTTAATAACTCTCAAACTCTGACTCTGTGGGTGGGCTTTTCCACACCCGCCTGCTACCATGATCTTCTGGTTCCGCCACAAGTTAATGGACTTTTGGCTGGGGCGCCGCCTCACCCATGGCGGGTTCCTCCCGCGACGGGGCCCGAAAATCCCGGCCTATAACTCTAATTCTATAACTCTATAAAAGGATAAATTAACGACTGTACAAACTGAGAAAACATCACCCAGGTAACCCATAAACATTACAGTTCTGTCCGCTTCTATAGGATGTTCCCATTATAGCTGAGGATGAGATAGAGGCAGCCTGCTCCTTTCTTTCTACTCATGACTGAGATGCCTGTGGCATCCTTCCTTATCCATGTGGGCTCTTCCACAAGCTGTTGGACCTGCGCCTATAACAGCCTTAGGACATGAATGGTTCCTTGGTATGAGGGGCCAGGGAGGCAAGAGATGATGCCAGTGCCCCCTGCTGGGTGTCCACCTCATCAGTCTCTTCGATTTTGTCAGATCCTTTTGGCACCCATACATACTGGGGTGCAACTGGCATCTCTGCACCATCTCTACACCATCAGTGACACAGCCATCATTCCACTCCCCCCTGCCCCAACACACACACACACGGCCCTGTGTTAAAGACAAGGTGGTGTTGAGAACTTGGGCTATTCAGCAGTTTCCTTAGTACAACCAAGCCAATAGATGACAACCATTGTATAGCTAGAGCGCACATTGAGCAGGAGTATCTCCATGCCCTTCATCTCAAGATTGAGCTATCAAATGACCCTGCTCTTCATGACATCCCGTCTCACCATCACTGACGGTCTGAAATGATCTCCAGCGTCAGTGTGTGAAGTTGCGGCACACCACCACCTGTTCAAAACATTTCCCTTGAATTATGCACTCTCTTCTATACGATGAAAGAAGAGTCATTTATGATTTTATGTTTGTTCTTACGAAAATTGTAGCATACAGGGAAATATTTCGGGAACATTTTGACCTTGATTTGCGAGTATTCAGGAGACGAAGAAAAAACAATTAAGGAAAGCAAAGGAGTTGCTGTTTTAAACAGCGTGGGAATGAAAAAGGAAAGGAGGCATGTTTCCAGGTGAAGGCAGAGTATGGACATAGCATCGCGGTCACTTTATTTGCGAATGGGAGAGGAAGTGGAGTGATGAAGACTGATAATTAGACCTGAGGAAAGAGACAGCCCCCCCACCCCCCACTATAAAAAAAATGGTCTCGTTGCTGTTTAGACTGTAGAGGGCGCTGACTTTCTCAGTCAGTGCGGTTTGATCGTAAAACGGGAGAGAGGAGAAGTGAGAGCAGAAGGAATCACCCGGACTCGGGGCGGTAGAACCAAAGCATATCACTAAGAAATGGCCGGAAGATTGTGCTGGAGCCGAGGCTGGACAGTGCCCATTCTCATTCTAGGGCTTTGTGCCATTCCTAGCCGGGCTGAGGAGGACAGCTTTAGCGCAGAGGTAAAGAAGACATCCAAACTCTGGTTGGAGTCAGTTTTCAAGTCGGGTCGCTGCATGTACAGCTGCAACAGTAGTCCTGCAGGCAAACGCATCTTCATATAGCTGTAGCTGATCTGACTGTACACTGTTAACAAACAGCGGAAAATACAATGTAGATACACGTTATTTCTATACAGTATTAAATATGCATGGTTGGACTCATCGACTAGTATTAAACTGTGCTAATACATTGTATATAATATGCATGATTTAGTCGATGTTCAATCATATGTTAACGACGACTAATTTTACAGTTATTATGCATGTATAGGCTTATTGTCCAGTATTGGTAACCCTGTACAGTATCAATATGCATGGTTTAATCACTGCCCACTATTACTATGAATGTTTTGACTCACTGTACAGGATTTATGTACATCCCTAAACGTAATAAGCATTAAATCTGCTAATAAACTGTAATGTATTAAAATACATGGATATATTTATTCTACAACACTGATACTTATGAATAGATTCATTGACCAGTACTGATATGGATGATAATCTCACTGTACTTTATTAATATATATGCATAGTTCCATTATTCAATATTAAAGTGGCCTAATAAATTCACAGTATTAAATTGCATGGCTGTACTGTCCTGTAACAGTGTGCAAACACATTTATAACATTAAGCTGCATGCATATGCTCATTGTCCAGTATTAAAGTGCACTGATTGATTTGCAGTATTAAGATGCATGAGTGTACTCAGAACAATAAACTTGCTAATAAAGATATAATGTTAAGGTGCATGAATATACACACTGTCCAGTATTAGTGTGCATGAATTGACTTCATATCAATATACATGAATGGATCCGAGCATGAGAACACAACGGCTTTGGAAGCGAAAATAATGACATTAACTGATAGATTCTCTTTACATTGTTGATAGCAGGGAACCCAATACAACATTAATAAACACTGGTCGAGGTCAGGTCAGTAGTTACATGCAGAAAGACTCATTATTTAAAATTAATATTTCAGGCAGTAGTGAACTCCAAGAATGTATGTACATTAAAGATTTTACTGGTGCTATTGAGTGTTATGGTTATAACAGGTAATACAATCATTGTCATCAGATTCCTTTCTATGTCTGATATGGTTTAAAAATATTGCTGGTATTGGACTTTAATGCTGTCATGAAGCTTGTGGTTCAAAAAACAGAGAATGAAAATTAAGGGTAGTTACTCAGACTGACAAGAGGTTGGAAGTGGTACTCTTCAAGAGTTGGTGCTGGAACTACTTTTGCTCACCACTTACATAAATGAATTGGACTGGTAGTCAGAAGTACAATTTCAAAATTTGTGGATAATACCAAATTGGAGGTCTTAGTTACTACTGTGGATTACTATGACAAAATACAAGAAGACATTAAAAACTTTCAGAATAGGCATATAGTTGGCAGATGAATTTCAATTTAGCTAAATGCACTTTGGCAGGAAGAATAACAAGACCACTGTATCCTTTGAAAATGAGAACAGATGAGGTAGAGGAGCAAAGGAATCTAGGGGTATTGATGCATAAATCACTAAAAGTAGCAACACAGTTAATAAAGCCATAAAATAAGCAAGCAAAGTGTTGGGATTTATTTCTGCAGAGAATAAACTGAAAAGTAGAGAAGCCATGTTAAATTTGTATCAAACTTTGGTTAGACCACATTTAGTATACTGTGCACAGTTCTAGTCTCCATATTATTCTAAACTATGTAGATGTTGCAGGAGGAACAAAAAAGATTTATAAGGATTATATTAGAATTGAGAGGTTATACCTATCAGGAAAGATTGAACAGGTTGGGATTCTTTCCTTTGGAAAAGAGAAGGCTGTTTATGAAACCATTTGTTTGATTGGGCTATTTGTGGATGGCTGCAAATGGGCTGTTTGTAGTTTCAATGGGTGCCAATTTGATACCAAAATAATGTGCGCACTATGAGCACATACAACTTACATGGCATTTTCTAGACACCATTTTGGTGAGCGTGTTAGCGTGTTTTTAGGGATGTGTGCCAGAAGTATGCAGAGCAGGCAGATTCTGATATTCTGTTTAATGCTTACTAGACACCAATGCAGCCATTTTCAACCTCACCAGTCCAGCTAATGCCCTCTCTTAAACTTACACAGTTAAACTTGCATTCAGCAGCAGAACGGACTTCCCCATCAGCACTATTTAAAGCAATTATCAAATACATTCAGTTTAGTTGTTGTTTGATTTCTGCTGAGTTGATAGAAATGCTGTGAGTTTCTAGTGCTATTTAAAGTTGATGAAATTGACAGGGAGTGGTGTTGCACGTAGTGAAGGCCTTGCTTCTGAATTCAAGGGTTCTGGTCAAACCACTTGTTCCCAGTCATGGGTGTTGGAGTTACCATTCCGCTTGGTCTGCTACATGACACAAAGATTGAGCAGAGACAATACAGAAGAAAACAAGCAGTGGGAAAAGGAGAAGTAGAATGGGCTCATAGTGGGAGATCTTATCCACCCAAGTCTTCAGGGACCATTTTTCTTCCCTGAAGCTAAGCCTGGAGCGGCAATTGCAACATCTCTGCTTTATGAAGGCGGTGATCACAGGAATCAGCCACCGCTTGCAGGCAGACCTAGTGCCTTAAAGCAGTATGAGAAAGGCACTGCCACTGGCTGTCTGGTTGACCGTGCCATGAATTTCTTCACACCAGGATTCTTCCAGGCAGGACAGGTGATCTCTTTAACATTTCCCAGTTTTCTGTCCACTGCTGTATAAGGGAGGTGATATATGTTCTTTATGTCTCATTGTGTTCTCTAATCTGAGGGAGAGAGGCAGATAATGCAGGTGGCTTTGCCAGGATAATGGGCTTCCCTGTGGTGCATGATGCCATTGACCGTGCACACGTAGTTTTGCAGGCATCACATCTAAATGCAGAGAATGTACCACAACCACTCTGAGTGTGAAGTTGGTGTATGACCATGCTCAGCTGACCAAACAAGCAAATGACTGGTATCCTGGCAGAAGGCTTGATTCCTTTATTTTGTGCCAGTCTGCTGTTCAGCATTTGAACACATTGACCACGTCAAATCAGAGGGTGACTGCTGGGTGGCAAGGACTACCTTCTCTACATCTGGCTCATGATTCCGGTGTGCAACCCAACTTATGTGCAGTATGTATATAATGAGAATCATACTTCCACAGGAAACATCGCAGAACAAACCATTAGAAGCTCAAGCAATGTTTTCACTGCTTGATGCGTTATAGGAACCCAACAGTACTCACTGGAGCATTTTTTTTTCTTTTTTCATTCTTGGGATATGGGCTTCGCTGGCTGGTCCAGCATTTATTGCCCATCCCCAATTGCCCTTGAGAAGGTGGTGGTGAACTGCCTTCTTGAACTGCTGCAGTTCATATGGTACAGGTACACCCACAGTGCTGTTAGGAAGGGAATTCCAGGATTTTGACCCAGTGACAGCGAAGGAATGGTGATATATTTCCAAGTCAGGACGGTGAGAAATTTCGAGAGGAACTTCCAGGTTGTGGTGTCCCCATCTATCTGTTGCCTTTGTCCTTCTAGATGGTAGTGGTCATGGGTTTGGAAGGTGCTGTCAAAGGAGCCTTGGCAAATTCCTGCAACACATCTTGTAGATGGTACACACTGTTGCTATTGTGTGTCGGTGGTGGAAGGAGTGAATGTTTGTGGATATACTGCCAATCAAGTGGGCTGCTTTGGCCTGGACGGTGTCAAGCTTCTTGAGTGTTGTGGGAGCTGCACTCATTCAGGGAAGTGGGGAGTATTCCATCACACTCCAGACTTGTGCCTTGTAGATGGTGGACAGACTTTGGGGAGTCAGGAGGTGGGTTACCCGTAATACAGTTCCTAGCTTCTGACCTGCTCTTGTAGCCACAGTATTTATATGGCTAGTCCAGTTCAGTTTCTGGTCAATGGTAATGCCCAGGATGTTGATAGTGGGGATTCAATGATGGTTATGCCATTGAACATCAAGGGGCGTTGGTTGGATTCTCTCTTGTTGAAGATGGTCATTGCCTGACACTTGTGTGGCGTGAATGTTACTTGCCACTTGTCAGCCCAAACCTGGATATTGTCCAGGTCTTGCTGCATATGGACATGGTCTGCTTCAGTATCTGAGGAGTCGCGAATGGTGCTGAACATTGTGCAATCATCAGTGAGCATCCCCACTTCTGACCTTATGATGGAGGGAAGGTCATTGATGAAGCAGCTGAAGATGGTTGGACGAGGGCACTACCCTGAGAAACTCCTGCCATGATGCCTTGGAGCTGAGATGATTGACCTCCAACAACCACAGTTCGTCATGGTCTGTAGTTTCTTGCACAACTTCACCATTGTGAGGGCACAGACCTTGCCATCAGGTATAGAGTGACTGGCTGAGGAGGAGGAAGGAAGGAGGCAATCAATACATCTGCTTTCTGGTTGGGCTCTCATTGATTGCCTCACCTAACTGTGGCACCTTTGAACACAACCCCAATTCTACAACAGTTCCACATGTTACCTTTCTCCTGTCACTGACTATTACAGTATCCTCTCGGCCAGAATACTGAAATAAAAGCCATTGCAAGACAATGATTTCAAGCTAACTTTATCTAAAAGACATCAAGTATTTCACTTTTATGCATGTCCATTATGACTTTGCCTGGCCTAATGTTCCTCCACAGTGCTACTCCAGTGGCTGCAGTATGGCTGGTGGAATGCTGCTGATTTTCAGTGGGGGAGCCTATAGATGGGCTTGCAGGGTGTCCTTGAGCAGCTCGGGGGCCAGAAGGCCCACTTTCAGGCTGCAGCACCTTGGCATGGGTGGCAACAGTCTCGGCTGTCTGACCAACAGGCAATAGCAGGGGCACTTGTGTTGCGACAGTGGTGGAAGGACAAATGCTATCATCCTAAAAGACACAACAGATTTGTGCTTCATGGAGCCACCGCCACTCCTCATGGGCAGGGCCGTAAACAGCCTAGTGATCTGTTGGAAGATAGATTGCTGAACTACCATGAGGCCCTGCAATCTTTTTGAGCATTGGTATCCACAGCCATAATGCCACAGTCCAAGCTTGCATGGCAGCAAGCCGGGACTGTATGACCTCAATCTGAGCTTCCACTGCAGAACTCAGATATTGAGTGGCTGCTGTTTGTGTTGCAAAGGAAGTTAAGGCATCAACATTCAGATGCTGCACCTTGGTTGGATTTGAAGTGGAGTTGGCCGCTACTTCCATGCTGGACTCCAAGGCCTCTGCCAGGTTTGTATCACATTCATCTGCACTCCTTCAAGGTGACAGCAGGCTGTGTGGCAGATTTGCCAATCCAGCAAGCATTGTGCGTGCCCATCTGCCTTTTAAAGTATGCTGCCCCATTAAGACCTCATCTGAGTCATCTGGAGCAGAATTAATGTGCAGTCTTGCCTTCTGGGGAACTGGCACTTGTGCGGGCCTTTCTTCCTGCCTTGGTTACAAGCCACTCATGCTTGGTGATTCATCATGTGCATATCCTGCTGCTGTGCTGCCATCTAAAGTGTGCAGAGTGCCAGTATTTGGGCTGCTCACTATGAATGTGAGATTGAATAACCTTGCATCATTGTCACTGTCTTGCTCCTCTTGGATTCTATACTCCCATGCCACTGCCTAGCCTGGTGATAGTTCTTGGGAGATAAGCGCAAGGGTAGGGTTACAATGAGGAAAAGGGGAGAAAGCAGGAGGTGCATGGTCACATCAGAAGAGATTGTGGGAGGAGAGGGAAATGGAATATGAGAAGATTGATTAGATCATTAGGTGACCTGTTGACCATTGTGACTGCTCCAGTAATAGTCAGTACTGTCTGCTCCGTTGGGCTGAGGACAGACATCCATCCCTTTCCCTTGCTGGTTAGGTGCTGCTGCCTGTGGTTGTGCACCACCTTGTCTGCAAGAGAGAGGGATGTGTGTCAGTGAATATGGTGCAATTGTTTGGGTGATGTGGCCATCATAGTCAAATAGCTGGCAATGTGTGCAAGCTGCAAAATGTGAGTGTGGGGCATGCAACAGTAGTACATTTGTGATGGTGAGATGAAACTGTGAATATGAAGTATGAATGGTGACTGATACAGAATGTTGGTAGATGAGTGAAGGAGCAGGAGTTGGTGGTCAGTGGGGCAGTATGTGAGGCTAGTGGTTTATTTGCAAGGGTATTATGACATTTCAAGATTAGTGCAATGATCTTAACCATTTGTGAGTTCATTGAACTTCCTGTGGCACTGCATTCAGGCCCTTGCATCTATACTGCTGGCATTGGTTGCGATGACTATCTGCTGCCACTGCCTTCTCAATGTGCAAGTGGAGAGTATTCCATCATACTCCAGACTTGTGATCTTAGATGGCGGACAGGCTTTGGGGAGTCAGGAGTTGAGTTACTTGCCACAGAATTCCTAGCCTCTGACCTGCTGTTGTAGCCATAGTATTTATATGGCTGGTCTAGTTCAGTTTCTGGTCAATGGTAACCACCAGGATGTTGACAGTGGGGGATTCACATTGATAATGCCATTGAAAGTCAAGGGGAGATAGTTTTTCTTATGTTGGAAATGGTCATTGCCCAGCACATCTGTGTGCAAATATGACTTGCCACTTATCAGCCCAAGCCTGAATGTTGTCCAGGTCTTGCTGCATTTGGACGCAGACTGCTTCAGTATCAGCTTCGCGAATGATGCTGAACATTGTGCAATCATCAACGAACATCCCCACTTCTGACCTTATGATGGGGAGTACGTGACTGATGAAACAATTGAAGACGGTTTTGCCTTGGCTAGGAACCCAGCATTGGGAGAGGGGGGGCCCGCTGATAGTCACTCCCCACCCCATCCCCTGTCTTTTCTGCTGATCCTCCTCCCTCCCCCTTATTTGCGACCCTGGCCCCATGATCTTCCTCCTTTCACCACTCACACCTGAGGCCTGGGTCCCTTGGCAATCCTGAGCCTTGCATGGGTGCATTACCAGTAGCAGTCAATGCCAGGCAATGAAGAACTGCCAGCCTCTGATTAGCCAGCAGATCTCAACAGGTGGAATTTCCTACCCCAGGTTCCTTGATCCCGGAGAAGGTCTTCTATTGCCTTGTTAGGTGCCAGAATTAAGCACCCTGGGGGCAGAAGTTCCGCCCGCCAAGAGCTACTGGCTAATCAGGCTGAAAAGAGGTGACGTGGGACTCTCACCGGCTTACCAATCGGGTGAATGAGACCCGCTTTGCCCACATTAAATGCCACCCCATATTTCCCCAATTTTAATTTATCTTGTGCCTGCACATATATAAACAAGTACATTTTAGATTTTTTGGTCTGCACATTGGGAAGTGGCAAGTGATAGTGCTATGGCAGAGTCTGTCTCCATGCATCGTTTTTCCATGACTGCTTCATATCTATTGAAGATTGTTGGCGTGGGTAGGAAATCTAGACCAGTGCATTGTACTTTGGCTAAAATGTATGTGTGTGTCTCTTTCAGCGCACAAAATCTAGTAAGTGTTAAACAAACACTAGGGATGAAATTGTCCCAGATTTGCATAAAGTGTGGTAGCAGGCGGGAAAGAAGTTATTTTACCTGCTGGCCGCAATGGCAGGTTTTTTTGCCATATCATCCCATTCCCAGCGTGTCCCACCTCATTAATAATGCATTCACAGGAACGCTGGCAGGTGGGCTCAGATTTTCCCACTCCACTGTGACATCAGTACTTTCATGCTCCGGGTGCCATATTTAAAACGGTCCAGAGCGCAAGCCTACTTCATGTCTACAGATCAGGGCTGCTCCAGGCGACAGATGGCCCCAAAAACAAAGAAGACGGTAGCCCCCAAATTTAGTGACACCTCTCTGAGGTGCCTGCTGGACACATTGGAAGGCAGCTGTGATGTCTTCTACCCCAGCTCTAGCCGCAGGAGGTCCACCAGAGTCACCAATCCAGCCTGGGAGGCACTGGCAGTGGTGGTCAGCTGCAACCGGAGTACAGAGGAGATCAGCCATCCAGCGCAGGAAGAGGATGAATGCTCTCATCCTTTCCACCAGAGTAAGTCAACCACTTCATCATTCTCAACTCTCACACTCACAAACCTATCACACATCCACGGGGATCTCACACCTCAAGGGACAACACCACTAACTCTCACACACATCATCATCAGGCTCATATCCTCTGGAGCTCATGTCCTCATCCCATCCATGGCTCCGCTCACTACACAAACAGTCCATGCAGTGCCATGCACCCTGCTCACACTCACTCCACCTGTTTTCATGCAGGAGAAGCTGGCTCACAACAGGAGGTAGCAGTCCCAGACTGTGGGTGTAGTCACTCACGTTAGGCCTCGCAGTCAGTTTGAGGAACGTTCTATCGTGCTGACTGGTGAGAACAGGACTGTGACTCTGGTGAAGGTGAGGTTGGCAGTGAACACCCACATGAGGATTCTGCACCACATCATCCCTCTCTGCGCAACTGAGTGCTGTCTCTCCTGCTTTTGACTCTGCTGCCATCTACTAATTTTCTCTACTTTGGCTCACAGGAAGTTCTGTCAAGTGACTGACACCCTCAGCCAGCCAGTCCCTCAGTCCCATCCAGGTACACACTTCCAGCCAAGAGGACACCTCCTCCATTGAAGAGCTGGAATTAAGCTGCCTGGAAGACCCGGCACAGCGCGTATCCACACCCTCCACCAGCTCAGAGGCACATACCTTTGTAGGACTTAGACCTAGAGCAGGCTCGGATTCACAATCTGGTGGCCAACACACAGACACTTGTCCGCAGCCGGAGGAGGCAGGTTCAGCCGAGCTCCCAGCAATGGGAGGACTACTGGGGAAGAGGTATTTGTAAGGTCCAAATCAGATGACGAGTTTCTGGATTTGGCCTCCCAACTCATCATGGAGAGTCAGCAGAAGGCGGGGGAACAAAACACAGAGCTGTTGGAAGCTCTCAACAAAGTGGCACACGAGTCGGAGGAGTGCATCCGCCTTCTCTCTGATGAAGTGGGAACAATGGCAGTCGCCTTGGAGACCCTGGTCCAGGAGAATGCGGTGATGCATGTAGACCTGCATTCCATTGCCATGGGTGAGTTCCTGCGGTGGCAACGTAAGAGGGAAATGAGGCACTTCGATGTCCCTCCAGATGCTCCTTCCCCTCCAGGAGTCAGGCTAGGGCCCTCAGGCACCTGAAGGGAGGAGGAGTGGCAGCTGGACACCTCTGGGTCATCCAGTCAGGAATCTCAGAGGTAGTCCACTCCCTCCGATTCTCCTTTGCCTGTGGCCTCCTCAACCTCATCCTCTATTACCGCAGAGGGAGCAGTTTGTCCACAGGAGGACAGCAAAAGCAAGTGGGCCCTCAAGGCCTTGGCTGTCTGAAGGACACACACGGAAATCATCAAAGGCAAAAGGGTCAACCATCACACAGGCTGTCTCCACCCCTGCTGCGGATGTCAGGGCAACATCTAGAAGAAGTGATAGGCCTAGAAAAGCTAAGAAATTCTGATCACAAGTGGTTGCATGGGCGAATGCATTTTGTCACTTTATAATCTGAAAAACTATTCACCTTCACTGAATAATGTGTAATGTTCTCTTTCAGCTTCATTTGACAAGCTTTGTGAGTCCTTCCACTGCAAGCCCCACCCCTGCCCGTCACTAGCAGTTCAGCTGCACGCAGCCAGACTCCCAATGGTTCTGGAGGGAGATGTAAATGTGTGTGTGTGTGTGTGTGTGAGAGGAAGCGGGGCGGCGGGTGGCGCAGGGCCTTTCAAAGCCTTGTGCAAGCAATCTCCCATGCACTTGGATCCAGCATCTATCACACTCATCTCACTGTCCTGAGTATTTTCGATGCTGCCTGTTGGCATTCTCTTTCAGTTGTCCATCTGAGCTGACCTGCATCTCAGCCCACGCATTGATTGCAATCCATGCAGCACTTGTGCCCATCAAATGCAAGGCTGCTCTCACTTTCGATTTCAACAACAATGGCTGCAATCAGATTTTTGTTCAAGTCCTGTCCTTTCCCCTCCCCCAGTCACTCTTGCCCTTTCCCACAGCAGTGTTGAGCCCCCCTGTCTTCGCCTTCCGCCTTCCCACTGCCACCTACCACCCTGAACCCTTTTCTTCCCACAATGTCCAGGTGAATGTGCATGTTCCCTTCCTGAGAATCCCACCCCCATCCACATTGACCTCCTTAACCTTCTCCTTCCCACCCCCGGGGTCCATGTATGCCTCTAAGTCTCCACCTGCCACCCTCGGCATCCCTTCCACCGGTATCGATGCACCCTCATCCTCTCTCTGTCCCCTCTCATTCACACCATTCTCTCTTACCATGCCCATCCTCAATTCGCTCCTCAGGAGGCAGTCGTTAATTCCACAAAACCTCTTTTGCATGTTCACCCCCATCCCTTACTCCCTCCTCTGCCCTTACTCTCTCCTCCTCCTCCTGGACTCCCCTCCTGCTCCCCCGCCCCCAACTCCTTCATCCCTCTGAACTCTCTCCTCCCCCCACTCCAAACTGTTTCCTCCCCCGGACACCTTCCTCCACCTGGACTCCTTCCCCCCTCTGACTCAGAAACCCTCTCTGAACTCCTTCCCTTACACCTTCCTCACCCCCCCCTTACACTGACCTCCCCATTGCCGCAATCTTCCCCTTTACACCCTGCTCCCCCCGTACTCCCTCCTTCCCCTTCCAAGCCTCTTCCCCTTGACATCTTCGCCCCCTCCACTTTACCCAACACCTTTACTGTCCCCCCAACAACCTCACTGACTCTCCCCCCCCACCCCGGGAACACCTACCTCTCCCAGTCAAATCTAGACCTTACTCTCCCAAACCCCCCACCAGTACACCTTCCTCTCCCATTCACAGCTGCCCCTCCCCCCTTCGCCAATCATCTGTAGCAGCCCATGGCCAAGACCATGATGTTCTGAAGCATCCCCGAGACATCATTGGAGACCACCCACCTCCATGAGCTGCTTTGTGGTGGAGCCATGTCCATGAGAATCCACACAATATGCGATGCACGTGTTTCTCCAGGGTCCAATTGCTATAGGACTCCAGTGTCTTCCGCTCCTCAGACGTCCATGATCTGAGCAAGGCCCTAACGGTAATTCTTGACTTCACATCACACTTGTACTGACGTGTTCTGAGCCAGTATGTTTTCTCGCCAGCGTAATGGTAAATCTGGCATGGGGGCATGATTCCAGTCAGACCTTGCTTTGCATCCCATTAGCAGGTTGCAGAGTGGGTTCACGCCAGCCTCCAGCGGGATTGGCATTCTGCCATGGTGGACATCATCGGATGATCCCGCTGTGCTTTCACGCAAGCGCGAATCTGATTTTTGGCCTTCTCGCCATATTGTACCCCCCTCACTTGCCATGGCGCCCAACGTCAACAGGGCCGGAAAATTCTGGCCTGCGTCATTTCCTTCAAAGGGCAATTTATAACCAAGCAGGAAATTGCAAACCTGGCTTTGTTTTTGGGAAAGTCAATAATGAAGTGAAAGTATTGTGGTTTCAACGGCCTGAAATATGCTGGTAAGATGCTGGTGTAATATTGGTGAGAAATGCCATAAGTTAGTCTGTTGTAAGCCTCCAGGGACAAATTTATGCTAAAATTTCCTGGAGACTGATTAGAATATGCTGTAGCGCGAATAACGGTGAGTTTAAAACAAGGAAACCAACATCTAACATGTACCTAAGACACCAGGGTTTGACTTCGAACAAGAAATGTTATTTAACGCTTTTATAAAGATAACCCTATTTGTGCAGGTTTCCTGATTTTGTATGTTTAATTTTTTTCTTTATCTGAGTTGATTATAAATAGAATTAGGTTTTGCTAATTTTGCAATTAAATCTCGTTGTTTATAATCAACATGATGTGAAAACAAAGGCTGCTCATTATGTTGCACATTTTTGAAAAATTAATATTGGGATGAGTGCATCTCTGACAAGGCCAGCATTTATTGTCCATCCTACTTGCCTTTTAGAATGTAGTGGAGGACCTTTTTCTTGAACTGCTGGAGTCTGTGTGGTGAACGTACACCCACAATGCTGTTAGATAGGGAGTTTCTTAATTTTAGCTCATGATGAAGAAACGCAATATATTCCCAAGTTGGGATGGTGTAATGTTAATTTCACCTCACCAGAGGATTTTTTTTCAGCCAACCCAGCTGAGATGAAATGTATTTTCCATGTTGAGAATCCATTCATTTCCAGTGAATTATTTAAATGAAGATGACAATCTTTGATTTCTTTTAGCCGCTTTCCTTCAGTTTTCTTTAGCGAACTATTATTGGGCTATAGTTGGTTGATAAGTGGAATTGGCTATATGTCAAAGCTGCCAGCACACAGTGGGATGTAATTATTCACAAAGCAAATGCTGGGGATATGTGGCTGATTCAGGATTTTGTCCAAAATTGCTGCCATCAGGTAAAAGTTTCTTAAAAGCAAGCTACATCAAACTAGAAAAAAGTACGTAGGAGCCACATAGGATTGGCCTTTGTACCAAATGCACCACACCTTTTATATGTAATTTTTCAATTGAAGGCATTGAATCTGATACATTTGTCATGGTATTTAATGCAGGCAAAGAGGTTCTCACTCGCCGGTTGAAAAGCCAGCGAGAGCCCTGCTTTGCCTCTTTTCAGGAAGGCTTGCCTACTTAAGTGCCAATCAGGCAGTGGTGGGCCTTCCTCGGGATGAAGAAACGCAATATATTTCCAAGTTGGGATGGTGTAATGTTAATTTCACCTCACCAGAGGATATTTTTTCAGCCAACCCAGCTGAGATGAAATGTATTTTCCATGTTGAGAATCCATTCATTTCCAGTGAATTATTTAAATGAAGATGACAATCTTTGATTTCTTTTAGCCGCTTTCCTTCAGTTTTCTTTAGCGAACTATTATTGGGCTATAGTTGGGCGGAAGTCCCTCCAGCCGAGAGCTGCTGGCCAGTCAGAGGCCGCTGATTTTCATTGCTCAGCAGTGCCACTGGGGAGGTGGTGGCTGCTGCTAGTAAATGCACATATCCAAGGCCCAGGATTGCTGAGCACCCCAGAATACAGGTGAGTGATGTGGAGAGGGGTATTGTGGGGTAGAGGTTGAGAGGGGGAGGAAGTAGGGGGGTCAACAGTAAGGGCAGGGGGGTGGTTCTCTGAGGGCACCCCTTTCCCAAAGCTGGGTCCCTCAATCAGGCGCTGGGTGTCTTTCAGTGAGGGTCCCCCCAGCCTCAGGAAGCCCACAAGCAACGCTGATACGGTTTGCTTTTAGGTTCCCACATGTTGCGTCCATCACCCAACTTTGGGTGAATACCAGCAGTGGCAGGATGAGGCCTTTTATGATCTGGCTAGGGACAAGTAATTTTTTGTTTAAAGTAAAAGTTTGGAATCCCAGGTACTTACTGAGAGAATAAAGTCACAAGATTCCATGGTTTTAAACAAATAAAATAAATTTTACTGCACAAGGTCAGCAGAATAAAATAATCTAAAATATCTATCTTATACTTTAACATTCAGAATTAACATGAGGTAAATATGAATTAATAGGCGAGCTGTAGTCAAACACAACACACTGCACATTAAATGGCAGAATCAACCAAGACAGATCCCATGGATTTCTCAGCAACCCACCTAGACAGTAGTGACCACTGAGTCACAAAATCTTTTAAAAACTCTTTCTGCCACACAAGGGACTCCAACCCTTCACTTTGAAGATCTGAATTTCCTCAAAAGCTGCTCCTACTGGGACTGCCTCAATGATTGTTCACTCCCAATGGTTCAATCTTTTCCCCTGAAACCATGTACTATGGGATTCACAAAGCTACACTCCCACCTCTAATTCCAACTCTTTTGCAAACTGCTGCTTCACTAAGCTGGCACTACCTCTGGGTTTCTCTGAACTCCAGCCCCCTGGCTGTACCGAGCTATAAATGGCACCCAGGGCTTCTCTGAGCCCTAACTGCCTCCAGCACGGAACCAGTGACCTTCTACCACCTGCTCAACTCCCCAGGACTTCTCCTGAGTCTTGAGCCTGCCAACAGCTCCCAATTTCTCTGCGAGCTGTAAGTCACTGGAGATCCAAACTGCAACAGCCCCCACCCCTCCCCTCCACCCCAGATAATTTGAAACCAGAGAACCTTCTTAAGCTCTGCCCATTTCCATGATGATGT
This sequence comes from Carcharodon carcharias, assembly GCF_017639515.1. Classification (NCBI taxonomy): domain Eukaryota; kingdom Metazoa; phylum Chordata; class Chondrichthyes; order Lamniformes; family Lamnidae; genus Carcharodon; species Carcharodon carcharias. Next base: position 119,045,413 of record NC_054473.1, on the reverse strand, counting down.
AACCTTTCAGGGGTTCATTGAATCATTTTAAATTAATTCAGCTCTAACTCCCAAAGCAAAACATGTCTAGTCTGCACTTCTTTGGAAGCAGTGTAGACATCACATCTCCAATTCTCCAGCTAAGTTAGGCCCTTAAGTGGGTCCCCACCCACCACCCTCCTGCCTGATTAAATCCCCCGTCCGCCACCAAACATGCCACATTTAGAACATTTAATTCTGTCCTTGGAACGGGTTTGGCCTTCCTGGTATTCAGAGAAAGTCCCTTGCTCACCTAGGCTTCGGTTAATAGATCAAATATCAGTTGTAGTTCTTCTTCAGAGTGAGCATTAACCTGTGCATCCTCATTATACAATAGTTCTATCACAGAGTGATTGTTGTCTTGTTTGTGACCTTCAGGCAGTTGAGGCTGAAGAGTTTGCCATCAGTTTACCACACCTGGGAAAGCCTGTCAAGTAGGAAGCTGCAGCATTGCTGCAAGACAGATTGAGAATAGTGTTGGTGCAATGACACACCACTTTTTGATGCCTGTATTGATAGGGAAGGGGTCTGTGTGGAGCAGTTACATAGTACTGTTATTTGCGTACAGTCAAGCAGGAGATGGACGATAGTTGTGAACTTAGTTGCACATTCATATTGCTATAGCACCTTTCAAAGGGCAGTTTGATTCACCAAGCTGAAATCAAAGAAAGCCATGTACAAAAGGATGTTCTGCTCTATTAACATCAACAGATGGGAAGAAGATGCCCAATCGTGACCAAAATGGCAATTCATCAAGGTGGTGTCAAGATATTTCAATCAACAAAAGCAGCCATTGGGAGAGAACAAGAGAGTCAGAAAGAGAGGGAAGCTTCTCAAGCCATCAATCTGCCACCACCTCTACCAATCAACAACCGATATTCTCACTGTGGGAGAGTCTGCAAAGCTAAGATGGAACTCATAAGCCTTCTGTGAGCACAGAGCCAACATTGACATCTCATTTCCACCCAGCCATCCCAGGAAAGAATCATCATTGATACTAAAGATAGAGATAGAAATATAATTGAAAATTTCATTTTTCCCAACTAAGTCAGCATTTTTGAAAGGGATGAAGGTGTACATGACTGATTTATGATGCAAAAAAACAATAACCTTTTTTGAGCATTTTGCTACACTGTCTGGTTGCGCTGCTTCCTCATTTGTTTCTAAATCCTACAGAATAGTATTAATACACAATGGTGCCCTGTAATATTCTTGAACTGCCACAAGTCATGAATGAAGTATTCTATAACCTGAGCTCTTCAGTACCATTCTGTAATGGTCTAAGTGGCAGTAGTGAGCAAAGTTGTGTCATTTCAGTGAATGCAGGATCATCATTAATTTTGACAGGGACAGAGGTATGAGCTAAATCTTTCTGTTTGGCATCTAACAACGTCTGCTGTTAGGATTATCCTTGCACGTTTAGCTTTATCAATGTTTTAAGTGGCAAAATGATAATATCATGGTGAAGGAAACAGGGTACTTGGGACCTAAGTGAACACGGAAAATGAGTGTGTGCTCTTTGACCAATCAGATTGAAGGATTGTGAAATAGCACAAGGACTGAGAAAGAACTAAGGTTAGAATGGGTGAATTCAATGTCAAATCAGATACAGAAAGATAAAGAGAGAGAAGAACCAATTAAATTGATAGAGAAATTAGTCAAAACCTTACCTGAAGAAAAATAACTACACTTTTAATAATTAATTTTCATTCCCAGTAATTAGCACTTACTACATTATTAAAAGGCTATTTAGACTTGAAATGAAAGATTCAACTTCCTTTGGCAAATGTAGTTCATATCTATAACAAAAACAAAAATAGCTGGAAAAACTCAGCAGGCCTGACGGCATCTGTGGAGATGAATACAGTTAACATTTCAAGTACGGATGACTCTTCATCAGAACTGAGGAAAAATAGAAGAGATGTGAAATATAAGCTGGTTTAAGAGGGGGTGGGACAGATAGAGCTGTATAGAGAGCCAGTGATAAGTAGAGATTGCGAAAAGATGTCATAAACAAAAGGACAAAGAGGTGTTGACGGCGGTGAAATTAGCTAAGAAATGTGCTAATGGCGACATTAAGGGTAGAAAGGACGAGCAAGGTACAGATATCCCTAGTTGGGTTGGGTGGGGGAAGGGATAAATAGGCTAAAAGGTAGAGATAAAACAATGGATGGAAATACATTTAAAAATAATGGAAATAGGTGGGAAAAGAAAAATATATATAAATTATTGGAAAAAGGGGGATCGGAAAGTGGGTTGGGATGGAGGAGAGAGTTCATGATCTAAAGTTGTTGAACTCAGTATTCAGTCCAGAAGGCTGTAAAATGCCTAGTCGGAAGATGAGGTGTTGTTCCTCCAGTTTGTGTTGAGCTTCACTGGAACATTGCAGCAGGCCAAGGACAGACATGTGGGCATGAGAGCAGGGTGGTGTTTTGAAATGGCAAGCAACAGGGAGGTCTGGGTCATGCTTGCAGACAGACTGAAGGTGTTCCGCTAAGCGGTCACCCAGTCTGCGTTTGGTCTCTCCAATGTAGAGGAACCCGCATTGGGAGCAGCATGGTCCCTAGTTATGCCTGTCTCTTTATGGGGTATGTGGAACATTCCTTGTTCCAGTCCTACTCCGGCCCCCTCCCACAACTCTTTCTCCGGTACATCGATGACTGCTTCAGTGCTGCTTCGTGCTCTCATCTGGACCTGGAAAAACTTATTAATTTTGATTCCAATTTCTACCCCTCCATCATTTTCACATGGTTCATCTCTGACACTTGCCTTCCCTTCCTTGACCTCTCTGTCTCAATTTCTGGTGATAGACTGTCCACCAATATTCATTACAAGCCTACCGACTCCCCAACTACCTTGACTACAGCTCCTCACACCCCGCTTCCTGTAAGGACTCCATCCCATTCTCTCAGTTCCCTCGCCTCCATTGCATCACTTCTGATGATGCCACTTTCAAAAACAGTTCCTCTGACATGTCTTCCTTCTTCCTTAATCGAGGTTTTCCACCCATGGTGGTTGACAGGGCCCTTAACTGTGTCCAGCCCATCTCCCGCGCATCCGCCCTCACACCTTCCTCTCTCTCCCAGAACCATGATAGGGTCCCCCTTGTCCTCACTTATCACCCCACCAGCCTCCACATTCAAAGTGTTGATCCTTTGAATTCTGCCATTTCCACCAACTCCAGCATGATGCCACTACCAAACACATCTTCTCTTCACCCCCTCCTGGCAGCATTCCGCAGGTATTGTTCCTTCCGGGACACCCTGGTCCACTCCTCCATCACCCCCTACACCTCAACCCCCTCCCACGGCACCTTCCCATGCAACTGCAGAAGGTACAACACTTGCCCTTTTACTTCCCCCCTCCTCACCGTCCAAGGGCCCAATCACTCAAGTGAAGCAGCATTTCACTTGCACTTCCCTCAGTTTAGCCTACTGCATTTGTTGCTCCCAATGCAGTTTCCTCTACATTGGAGAGACCAAACGCAGACTGGGTGACCGCTTTGCAGAACACCTTCGGTCTGTCCGCAAGCATCCCTGTCACTTGCCATTTCAACACACCACCCTGCTCTCATGCCCACATGTCCGTCCTTGGCTTGCTGCAGTGTTCCAATGAAGCTCAACGCAAACTGGAGGAACAATTCCTCATCTTCCGACTAGGCACTTTACAGCCTTCTGGACTGAATATTGAGTTCAACAACTTTAGATCATGAATCCTCACCTCCATCCCCACCCCCTTTCCGATACCCCTTTTTCCAATAATTTATATATATTTTTCTTTTCCCACCTATTTCCATTATTTTTAAATGTATTTCCATCCATTGTTTTATCTCTACCTTTTAGCCTATTTCGAACCCTTACCTCCCCGCCCCCCCCCCCCCCCCCCCCACCAGGACTATCTGTACCTTTCTCGTCCTGCTTTCTACCCTTAATGTCGCCATTAGCACGTTTCTTAGCTAATATCACCACCGTCAATTCTTTGTGCTTTTGTCTATGACATCTTTTGGCAATCACCACCTATCACTGGTCCTCTATTCAGCTGTACCTGTCCCACCCCCACTTAAACCAGCTTATATTTCACCTCTTTTCTATTTTTCCTTAGTTCTGATGAAGGGTCATTTGGACTCGAAACGTCAACTGTATTCCTCTCCGCAGATGCTGTCAGGCCTGCTTAGTTTTTCCAGCTATTTTTGTTTTTGTTTTGGATTCCAGTATCCGCATTTTTTGCTTTTATCATAGTTCATATCTATTCCTGAAATGCAGCAACTTCACAGTAGTCAATGCATTTCGATGGTAAGGCAGAGAGCAAGATGTTGTTTTTGTGATATCCAACACTAAGTGCAAGGAGCTCATGGACTTCTTTGTTACTAAGGTTGAAAGCATCTGATCAGTTGTCTCTGCTGCTTCGCTCCCTCCCACTAGCAACCCCCTGCCCTAACCCTGAATGCGTATCTTTCTCTTTTTTATCTCCTATCTCCCCTCATACCCTCTCCAAGCTCACTTGTCCATGTGACTCACCTCCTGCTCTTGTGACCCTATTCCCACTAAACTGCTGACCACGCAAATCCATTCCTGGTTACCATGTTAGCTCATATCGATAATGGTTCTCTTCAGGTACTGACCCTTTCTTCTTTAAAATTGCTGTCATCAATCGTCTCCTCAAAAAAAAACAACCCTTGACTCTAAAACCTTTGCAAACTACTGCCCAATCTCCAACCTCCTTGCCGTCTCCAAAGCCCTTGAGCTTGTTGTCACCTCCCAAACCCATGCCTATACTTCCTGGAAGTCGGTGTTTTAGTTCCTCCACCAAGTTTTTGCCACCGCCACAATACTGATACCCTGCTCTAGTCACAAATGACATTCTATACGACTATGACTGTGGTTAACTATCCGTTCCCATCCTTCTCGACCTGCCTGTAGTCATTGACATGGTTGACACATCATCCTCCTCCAATGCCTTTCCGCTGTTATCCAGTTGGGAGGGACTGTAGTTGCCTGGTTCTATTCTTATCCAGCTAATCATAGCCAGACTATCACCTGCAATGGCTTCTTTTCCCACTCCTGCATTGCTACCTTTGGTGACCTCCAAAGATCTATCCATGTTCTTCTCCTATTTCTCATCTACATGTTGCCCCTTTTTGACGCCATCTGAAAATACTGCATTAGTTTTCACATGTACACTGATGTCACCCAGCTCTACCTCATCACCATATCTCTTGACTCTTCCACTGTCGCTAAATTATCAGACTGCTAATCCGACATCCAATGCTTGATGAGCAGAAATTTCCTCCACTAGGAAGACCAAAGCCAATGTTCTTGGTCCAAGCTACAAACTTCATGCTATTGCTACCAACTCCATCCCATTCACAGGCCACTGTCTGTGTTTGAAAAGAACTGCTAGCAACTTTTTGTTGTCATATTTGACCCTGACATGAGTTTCCAACTACTTAAATGCACGATCGCTAACAACCCCTATTTCCACCACCGTAACAGCGTCTGACTCCACCCTTGCACAGCACATCTGTTGCTGAAATTCTTATCAATGCCTTTGTTAATCTCTTCTTGACTATTCCAATGTACTCCTAACCAGGCTCCTGCTTACTATCTTACTAAACTTGAGGTCATCCAAAACTCTGCTGGTGTTGTCTTTACTTTTCAAGTCCCGTAAATCCATGACTCCTATGCTTGCTGAGCCTCCCAGTCAAGCAACTCATCGATTTTAAAATTCCTACCCTTGCTTTCAAGTCACCCCATGGCCTCACGCCCTCCTTATCTCTGTAATCTCCTCCATTCCCACAACTCCTGGAAATAACCCAGCTTTTATTGCTGCATGATTGGTAGCCATGCCTTCACCTGTCAAGGTTCTAAAATCTGGAAGTCCTTCCCTAAAGCTGTCTAGCTTTGTCTTCCTTTATTATGCTCCTTTGACAAAGCTTTTGGCCAACTGCTCTAATATCTGATTTAGACAGATTTCTGACCTACAAGGGAGTTCAAGGTTATGGACGCAGGCAAGAAAGTGGAGTTAAAGCCCCAATCAGATCAACCATGGTCTCAATAAATGGTGGAGCAGGCTCAGTGGGTCAATAGCTTACTCCTGCTCATGATCTTATGATCTTATTAATATCGGCTGATGTGGCTCAGTGCAAAATCTTGCTTTATACAGCTCCAGTGAAATGCCTTGGGACTTTTATTATGCTAAAGGTGCTATCGAAGTATACGTTGTTGTTGTTGTACCTGCAGTTAACTGTACATATATCTCTTGCCTGAAATTGCTGTACCATATGCACAGGAATCATGACCAGTGCCATTAGCCTCACTGTTATTTTGACAGAAAAATTTGGCCCAATGATTTCATAGCTGCAGTGAGGAGTCTCCAGAACAACGGAAAAGTCCTAGGAAACTATGGCGTGATATAAGTAATTACATAAGTCACTTACACCATAGCCTTCTAGAATTTCTGCACTAATAACAGCGTATATTCTAGAAGAACAATTGTTACGGTGTTAGCTTTTAGCAAATTTAGGCTCATTCCTTTATGTTCCTGTTTTCTGTAAAGAAGAAACGATTACCTTTATTTCTTTATACTTTCTTAAAAATTTGAGTGAGTGACATCTTAAGTCAGACAGACAGAAAGTGCATGCTATAATTACCATTTTTGTAATAGATCAGATCTCCTGTGGCATTTTGCACTTTCAGTCAGGTATTATGTTGTTCTATGAGATATTAACAAGACTATTGATTTATACTGATTACAGAAGTCAAATTATGTTTATATTAAATGTTATTGTGGGAGCTATGGTGGGAATGAACTGCCTGTAACACTGGCTAAGGACTCTGGTCATGACAAGATTGGAACATAGGAATAGGAGTAATCTGTTCAGCCATTCGGAGCAGAGCGGAGACAGTGTGAGTGCCTATAAATACAGCCCAGGGATCGGAGCACAGCTTTACCTACCTTGGAGTGGGATCAGAGCAGAGCAGAGACAGTCAGGAGTTGGGACCAGTTCAGCTGCTGTGAGCCAGTGCACACTCAGTTTGAAGAAACTGAGTGAAATAAAACAACCGTGCCATCACAGGAAACTAATAAGTTGATTAGCCGGTAAGTGCTTTATGTAAGGGAAATTGTGAGAATAGCCAGTTTAGGACACCGAAGTTAAGGTAGATCTATAAATAAAAAGAACTAAAACTTTAAAACAAAATAAATAAAAGTAAAAAAATGAAAACACAAACCTATGTAATTCAGAAATATATGACTCAAAGTTGTAGGTGGTACTAGCATTTAATAAGCACAGTAAATTGTAGTATACATAGACATTATTCTAAGTTAATTAAGAAAGAAATTAAATTAACTAAATAATATAAGCAATGATGGCAGGACAGGTGTTATGTTGCAGCTGTGGAATGTGAGATCTTTTGGATGCCAAGGTGATCCAGGACAAACACACTTGCAGAAGATATAAGCAGCCAGAGGAATTCCAGTTCAGGATTATTGATCTAGAAGCTGAACTGCAAACACTCCGCAACATAAGGGTGGGGGAGAAATATCTGGACACTTTTTTTCCAGAAGACGGGGTCACCCCTTAGAATAGGGTCATTAGTTTTGGACAGCACTAAGCATCAGGAGGATGTGTCCGTGAGTGAGACAGGTGAAGGGACTGAGCAGACAGCAGTGGAGGAATCTCATACTTTGCAATTTGTCAAACCTTTTCAGGGTGCTCGCAACATGTACGGACAAAAGCGAGGTCTGCAGGGTGGATGAACAGGCTGGCCACGGCATCATTTTACAGGAAGCTGTTCAAACGGGGGGGAGAAAAAAGGAATGTAGTGGTAGTAGGTGACAGTAAGGTGAGGGGGATTGACACTGTCCTTTGCAACAAAGAGCGAGAGTCCAGAAGACTGTGTTGCCTACCCAGTGCCAAGGTTCGGAACATCAGCTCTGGGCTGCGGATGAACTTGCAGTGGGAGGGAAAGGATCCAGTTATCGTGGTCCATATTGGTAGCAACAAATTAGGCAGGACAAGGAAAGAGGTTCTGCATAGTCAGTATGAGCAGCCAGGCACCAAATTAAGAAGCAGAACCTCAAAGGTACTTGAGCCACAACTACTCTCATCTAGAAGCACAAGGGCAGCAGACACATGGGAACACCACCACCTGGAAGTTCCCCTTCAAGCCACTCACCATCCTGACTTGGAAATATATCACCGTTCCTTCACTGTTGGGTCAAAATCCTGGAATCCCCTCCCTAACAGCACTGTGGGTATACCTACACCACATGGACTTCAATGGTTCAAGAAGGCAGTTCACCACCACCTTCTTAAGGGCAATTAAGGATGGGCACTAAATGCTGGCCAAGCCAGTGACCACCCACACCCCCTGAATTAATACAGAATATGTGCAAATTGGCACAGGGCAAATAAGGTTTAAGGAGATGAATGCCTGGTCCAAAGACTGATGTGGGAGAAGTGGGTTCCAGTTCATAGGGCACTGGTACAAGTACTGGGGGAAGTGGGGGTTGTACTGTTGGGACAGTCTACACCTGAACCATGCTGGGACTGGTGTTCTTGCGAGCCACATAACTAGGGAAGTAGAGAAAGATTTAAACTAAATATTGAGGACAAGGGATTAAATTTGGGAAGGAGGTAAATCAAAGAGCAGAGACAAAGAAGGTATTAATGTGGGAAATTATAAACACACCATGACAAAAGACAGAAAGTACAAATCTATGAGTAAATCAGCAGATAAGGCTAAAGGTTACAAAAGTAAGGCTCTATATCTGAATGCACTTATCTTTCGAAACAAAACAGATGAACTGATATTGCAAATTGAGATAACCAGGTACGGTCTAATAACCATTACAGAGACATGGCTGCAGGATGACATAGATAGAGATCTGAATGTTGAAAGATATGTGACATTTTAGAAGGGCAGGAAGCTAGGTAAAGGTGGAGGAGGAGCTCTGTTCGTTAAAGATGATATGAGCACAGTAGAGAGGGATGACCTAAGTTCAGGAAACCAGGATATAGAAGCAGTTTGAGTAGAGTTGAGGAATGATAAAAACAAGAAGTCACTTGTGGGGATGTTCTACAGGCCACCCAACAGTAATCACACAGTAGGACGAGGTATCAAAGAAGAACTAATGGGAACTTGTCAGAAAGGTGCGGTGATTATCCTGGGGGATTTTAATCTACATATAGGGCTGAATTTTCCCCCGTTGGGGGGGGTTGTGCAGGGGCAGTTGGGGGCGGGCGTGAACCTGATCGGCACCCCCAATCAGGGCTGCACCGCCATTTTGTGTGCGTGGGCCTTAAGGTTGGATGGGCAGCGTCTTTAATTATCTTAATTACCTTGTCAAGGGCCTCAGTTGGCCATTGACAGGTTGGCGGGTGGACAACTGATTTCGCTGTCCTCCTGCCTTCCTAAAGATTTAAATGGACCGGGATGACATTGGAGGTTCCTCCCGATGTCATCCCACATCATTTTCCCGTCGGCATGCGGGCCCCGCCCCCAAATCACCGACAGGAAAATTCAGGCCAAAGAAAAAGCATATAATTGTGCAAAGAAGGGTGGCAGGTCAGAAGATTGGACAGAATATAAAAAACAGCAAAGAATGACTAAAAGATTAATAAGGACGTAATCAATTTATTGGAGTTCTCTGAAGAAGTAATGTGCTGTGGATAAAGGGGAAACAGTGGATGTACTGTACTAAGATTTTTAGAAGGCATTTGCTAAGATGCACATCAAAGATTATGGAAAAGTAAAGCTCATGGTGTAGGGGGTAACATATTGGCATCGATAGAAGATTGGCTAGCTACCAGGAAACAGAGAGTAGGAATAAATGGGTCATTTTCTAGTTGGCAAGATGTAACGAGTGGTGTGCCACAGGGATCATTGCTGGGGCCTCAACTCTTTATAAGTTATATAAATGATGAAGGGGCTGAAGGTATGGTTGCTAAATTTGCTGGTGTACAACGATAGGTCGGAAAGTAAGTTGGAAAAAGAACATAAGAATGCTACAAAAGGATATAGATAGGCAAAGTTCTGGCAAATGGAGTGTCATGTAGGAAAATGTGAAATTCTCCATTTGGCAGGAAGAAGGTTATTACGCAGGTACAGCAAGTAACTAGGAAAGCTAATAGAATGTTATTGTTTATTGTGAGGGGATTTAAATGCAAGAATAGGGAGGTTATGCTTCAGTTATATGGGGCATTGGTGAGACCACATCTGGAGTACTTTGTACAATATTGGTCTCCTTATTTAAGGAAGGATGTAAATGCTTTGGAAGCAGTTCAGAGAAGGTTTACTAGACTAATACCTGGAACAGGTGGGTTGTTTTATAAGGAAAGGCTGGACAGGCTAGGCTTGTATCCACTGGAGTTTAGAAGAGTAAGAGGCAACTTGATTGAAACATATAAGATCATGAGGGGACTTGATAAGATGGATGTGGAAAGGATGTTTCCTCTTGTGGGAGAATCTAGAGCTAGGGGTTACTGTTTAAGATAGAGATGAGGAGATTTTTTTTCTTTCAGAGGGCCATGAGTCTTTGAACTCTCATCCTCAAAAGGTTGCAGAGGCAGAATTTTTGAATATTTTAAAGGCAGAAGCAAATAGACTCTTGATAAGTGAGGGGGGTGAAAGGTTATCAGGGGTAGGCAGGAATGTTGAGTTGAGGTTAATATCAGATATGCTATGACCTTATTGAATGGTGGAGCAGGCTCAAAGGGCCAAGTGGCCTACTCCTACTCCTAGTTCAATTGTTTGTATGTTCATAAGTGAAGGAGCAGTCAGGAAGGGGTGATCAGTATAATGCTACAGGTCTGCTTTTAGTTCCTCCAAAATGATCATACTATCATCCATCTTGGAGACAGAACATGGAGGACGCAGTTATTAGGGATAAGTAAAAACAGTAGGTAAGTTTAATTGTGGTGGAAATGGCCATAATAGGAAAGGTTGGCATTTGCAGGAAATGTACTTGAATGTAATAATTTTAATATATTGCTAACAGAATTCCCATGGCATTGTTCATGGTGATTTGTAGGATATGTTGTTTTGCCATCTCTGTTTCTACAAAAAAGACCTGCCCATGGTACACTTCATAGCACCATTTGCAACAACATGAAAGATAAAGTTTAAAAAACTAAATGTATTTTTAAGGTTACAGAGGTAAAGACAGAGCCTATTAGATTGCTAAGGCACTTAAGAAGTAAGACTGCACATTTGTGTAGTGTTATCAATTTAAATGCTTGTGAAGGATTTGCCTACTCAATGTAAATAAAACAGAGCAGGAGAGCCTAGGAAAGAATAAAGGAAAATGTTGATGGCAAGGGAATAAATAGAGGGTACAGGTGGTAACCGTAAAGTGAGAGGAAACCCTGTTGAAAATGAGTTAAAATGTCCGGATAGCAGTGCCTATAATAAAAGAGGGGAGGTGCAGGCAATCATGCATTGGGAGGAATCAGGGATAATTGAGATATGACATCAGGAAAATCGGGGCTGGGAATTAAACAGTGCAGGATTTTGACCTTGATGGGCGGGCGGACGGGCCCCACCGGCTCGGTGGCGGGCAGGCAGTCGAACTCCGCCGCCGAAATGGGGCCGGCCACCATTTTACTTGGGTGGGCCAATTAAGGCCTGCCCAGTGGTCTGCCTGACAGGAAGCGCTATTCCCCATTCCCCATCTGCGAACGAGCACACTGCTCCCTGAGACTAAGTGCTGTCTCAGGGAGAGCGCTGAATGTTTAAAAAACTTTAAAAATAGAGAAAGAAAAACATTATTAACTTGTCCCCCTCATGTGACACTGTCACACGAGATGGGACATGTTAATAAATATGAGTGAAATTTTAATAAACTTTTTAAAAACTGAGATGAAACATCCCGCCAGTGGATGTGGTTTTATCTTTTTTCAGAAGCCCGCTGAGGCTCCTGGCCTGCCCGCCAGCCTTAAGGTTGGACGGGCAGGCCTTTCAATGAGCTTAATGATCCTGTCAATGTCCTCAGTTGCCATTGACAGGTCGGCGGGCAAACAGCTGACTTCACTGTCTGCCTGCCTTCCTAAAAATTTAAATGGACCGGGCTGACGTCGGGGGTTCCTCCCGAAGTCATCGTGCGTCATTTTCCTGTCAGCGAGCAGGCCCTGCCCCCAAATCGCTGACGGTAAAATTCTGGCCATAGTTACAGGAGGCAGAGAGAGAAAATGGGGAGATGGAGTAGCTGTACTTAATAGGATAACATAATGACAATAGAAGAAAGGGACACAGATATCAACAAAATAGAATCCATACTGATAAAGATAAAAAATAATAAAGGATCAATCATATTAATAGATGTAGTCAATCGGCCACTTAATAGTGGAAAGGAAGCAGAAGAAGGAATATGCAGACAAATCAGAGAATTGAGCTAAGAACACAGAATAATAATCATGGGAGATTTCAACTACCCTGATAATAATGGGACAGAAGAGATAAGTTAAGGGGATGGGGTTCCTACAATGTGTACAGGACGCTTTTCTAACCCAAAGTGTAAAAAGCCCAACAAGGTAAGATTCATTATTTGATCTAGTAATGGGGAATGAGCCAGAACAGATAAGAAAAGTAGGGGAACATCTTGGCAATAGACACCAAAATAAAGTATGCTTTATGATGGTCGAGAAAGACATAAGTATGATGAAAAACTGGTTAGTAGATTGGAGAAAAGCTGATTTTGAGGGGCGAAAAACAGAACTTAGGCAAGAACAACAATGGGAAACATTTAAAATGGTGTTCAACATATAGTGCACAGAAAAGACATTTCCGCTAAAAAAAAACTAACGAAACACCAGTGAGACTCATCGGCGGGATTTTGCACACCCGCCTGCCGCCGGGATTTTCTGATCCCGCTGCAAGTCAGTGAATTCCTGGCTGGGTCCTGCCCGCGACGGGGCCATAAAATCCTGGCCTATGGATCAATAAAGAAAGAAGGGAACAATTGAGAGTTAGGAAAGAGGCAAACATTAAGTTTATAGTCAGCAAAGGAATGCATGATAAGAAAGAGTACAAAGAGATTGGGGGAGAAGTCAAAAGCGCAATTAGGAAGGCAAAGAGGAACTAAGAAATTAAACTATCAAGGAATTACAACAAAATAGTAAATTATCTTACAGACAATCAATAAAAAAGGAAAACTGCGCTGGTAATAGGACCATTAAGGGATAGGCAAAACAATAACATAGGTAATGATAGAGAGATGGCAGAAATATTAAATAATTATTTTGCTTCGGTATTTACAATGGAGGTGGAACAGGTAGAAATGACAGTGAATGATGAGAAGAGCAATGAGACAAGTGCATTTAAATAAAAAAGGGATTTGTATTGAATAAACTGCGCAAACTCAAAGCGGATTCAGCCCCTGTTTTGGATGGATTGCATCCATTTTATTTTGAAAGGATCTGGGGAAGAGATAGCAGAGGCATTACTACACATATTTAATAATTTGTGAGAGAAAGGTGTAGCACTAGTGGACTGGGGATAGCTAAGGTAATTCCTGTATTTAGGAAGGGGGTGCAGAACTTGATAGTCAGCTTAACATCAGTGGTAGGAAAAATAATGGAGAGAGTAGATGAATATCCAGAAACAAAAAAAAATGAATGGTCAGCATGGATTTCAAAAGGCAAAATCTTGCTTGACTGATTTTTTTGAGGAAGTAAGAGAATGGACAATGATAATGCAGCATATGTAACTGATCTGGATTTTCAAAAGGCCCTCATTAGGGTGCCCCATAATAGACTAATGAATAAGGTTGAAGAATATGGAGTCATGGGACAAGTGGCAGAACGGATTGCTAGTTGGCTTCAAGACAGAAAGCAGAGATTGGGGGGTGGGGGTAAAAAGTGGGAAGTGCTGTTCCACAAGGATCATTGCTGGAACCACTGATGTTCACAATTTATATTAACGGTTTAGATTTTGGAATCAAAAATACAATTTCTAAATTTGCAGATGACATCAAATTGGGGGGTGGGAGAGGCTGGATAGTCAATGCAACAAATTATAAAAGGACATTAATAAACTTGCAGAATGGGCAAATAATTGGAAAATTAAGTTCAGCATTGATAAATATGAGGTATTATATTTCGGTAGGAAGAAAAAGGAGGTCACATTACTTGGAAGGTGCAAGTCTAGGTGGGGTGAAGAACAAAGGATACAAATACATCAATCACTGAAAGTTTTGCCACAGGTTAGCAGGCCATAAAAGAAACAACCAAGCACTAGACTTTATTTCTGAAGGGATAGAATTGAAAGGTAGGGAAGTTGTGCTAAACCTGTATCGATCATTGGTTAGACCATGCTTAGAGTACTGCTTGCAGTTCTGGTCGCCTATTATAAAAAGCACGTAGAAGCCTAGAGAGAGCGCACAGTAGATTTACAAGGTTGATACCAGAAATGCATACATATTAGGAAAGGATCAGGAAAGGCTGGGGTTCTTATCTCTCAAAGAATGAAGGCTGAGCAGTGACCAAGTAGAGGTCTTTAAAATTGTGAGAAGTTTGATGGAGTGGGTACAGAGAGCATATTTCCTCTTGTGGGGCCATCAATATAAGATAGTCACCAAGAAATCCAATAGGGAATCCAGAAGAAACTTCTTTACCCAAAGAGTCGTGAGAATGTGGAAGCTACCACAGGGAGTAGTAGGATAATTGCATTTAAGGGGAAGCTAGACAAGCTTGTGAGGGAGAATGAAATAACTGGTTAAAATGGTAAATTTAAATGAGGAACGATGAGAGGAGGCTTGAGTGGAGCATAAACACGGGTGTGGTGATGTGGAATAGCCTGTTTCTGTGCCATATATCCTATGTAACCCTTTAAAAGGTTTCAGTGCTGGTGTTGTCAGTATAAAGATCGGATATTCGGAGGAAAGGTCTGAGGGGGAAGAATGAATATGAGTCAGTCTGAGGAGGGTGAAGAGGTCAAGATGCGAGGTCATGCACAACTGAAGGATTGGGGATCATGTGTCCTGCCAGGGATAGTGATTTTTATGACGCTAGGACTGAGCGCTAACCAACACTAACAAGATTATGGAATGGGGGTAAGGTTATCAAACCTCCAGTATTGGCCTGGAGTCTTCAGGAATTGAAGGCCAATCCCCAGGACACTGCTGTGTGCAACCCTAGAGAAATATCACTGGGATATTAAAAAAGATTGTTTTCTTGGTCATTTTCTTTGAATATTTCTCACCCAGATATTAAAAATTTGAATGGTAAAAAGACTGTTTGGCATTATCCAATTGGGTACTGAGTCTTTCTTTTCCAACTGCTGTAGGAAGGCAGTATGTCACAA
Source organism: Carcharodon carcharias (assembly GCF_017639515.1). NCBI lineage: Eukaryota > Metazoa > Chordata > Chondrichthyes > Lamniformes > Lamnidae > Carcharodon > Carcharodon carcharias. The sequence goes on along the minus strand of NC_054473.1, from coordinate 119,030,093 downwards.
GGATGGATGAGTTGGCTGTTTAATGGCTGGAGTGTGAGGGCAAGTTATGTGATGAAACCTCCAGGAATATATTTAATCACATCTGGCAACCTTATTAGAGAGTGATGGTGTCCCCAACACCAAACTGGTGGAAATAAACTGGATGGGCAGCAAAGCCCAAGCGCTATGTTTGAGGCTAGAGGCTAGACTACATGGGGCAGGTGCAGAGCAGGTAGGTTGCCACCAAAGGCCTATTTTTGAGCAGCTATAAATTGATCAGGTGAATGGGGGAAGTTATATTAGCTAGAAAATCTGATTAAAAACCTGAAAGGCTTGTGTAAAACAAGCGAAAAGGTTTTTAAAATACCCCAAAACTGGGTGGATCTGGGCACCTAATGTCACAGCACCACTTTGTGTCCAGAGGTTTGCAACTATAGTGTCACAGATAAGCACCACCTAGTGTCCAAAGGCTGGCAACTGGAGCATGACAGCAAATGTAAACATACGATTTTACCAGTATAAAACATTGACTTAGGAAGCATGCCTCAAAAACTGTGATCAAGGGAGTAAGCTTCGTGTGGACAGGAAATGTGTGCCATTCCCAAGCCATTCGATATGGAATATAATGCATATCATAGAAATTACAGCATAGAAGGAGGCCGTTTAGCCCAATGTGCCTGTGCTGGTGTCAGAAGTTATCTGTTCTAATCCTATTTCCTATTAGTCCTCCACCTTCGAAAGCTAGCTCACTGTCCTTAACTGAATGGCAAATGGACTGTCTGGACACTAATTGGTCAATTCAGCAAAAATCAATGTCAGGTTTCTGCTGCTGACATGGTGCAGGGCCGGGACCTATATTTGATGCCAATGTCAGGGTCCTGACCCAAAACGGAAAATCCTGCTCATTAACTCTTTCTGTCTCTACAAATACTGCCTGATATGCAGAGTGTTTCCAGCATTTTGATTTTATTGGAACATTTGAGTCAGGAAGTGCCAAAGGCAAGGGATGAATATTTCTGTAGCAGGTTCGTTCATAGGATGTGGCATTGCTGGCTAGGCCAGCATTTATTGCCCACCCCTAATTACCCTTGAGAAGGTGGTGGTGTGCTGCCTTCTTGAACCACAACATATAGTTCATGTGTTATAGGAATACCCACAGTGCTGTTAGGAAAGGAGTTCCAGGACTTTGACCCAGTGACAGTAAAGGAATGACAATATACTTCCATGTCAGGATGGTATGTGACTTGGAGGGAAACTTGCAGGTGGTGGTGTTCCCATGTGTCTGCTGCCCTTGACTTTCAAGGTAGTGGAGGTCGCAGGTATGGAAGGTGCTGTCAAAGGAACCTTGGTGAGTTGCTGCAGTGCATCTTGTAGATGGTACACACTAATGTCACTGTGCCTCGATAGTATAGGGAGAGAATGTTGAAGGTGGTGGATGGGGTGCCAGTCAAGCAGGCTGCTTTATCCTGGAAAGTGATGAGCTCCTTGAGTGTTGTTGGAGCTACAGTAATCCAGTCAAGTGGAGGGTATTCCATGCCTTGTAGATGGTGGATCAGCTTTGTGGACTCTGGAGGTGAGTTATTGTCTGCAGAATTCCTAGCCTCTTACCTGCTTTGTAGCCACAGTATTTATATGGCTGGTCTAGTTTGGTTTCTGGTCAGTGGTAACCCCAGTATGTTGATAGCGTGGGATTCAGCAATGGTAATGCAATTGAATGTCAAGGGGAGATGGTTAGTTTTCTTTCTTTTTGGAGATGGTCATTGTCTGGCACTTGAGTTGTGCAAATGTTACTTGCCACTTATCAGACCAAGCCTGAATATTGTGCAAGTCTTGCTGCATATGGAAGATGAGTTGTGTTAAGGGGAGAAGTGGAAATTGGTGGTCTTATGGGGTTGGAAGCTAAGCTTGGGATCAAACTGGATGACAAGATTGCAAGGTCTGGTTCAGTCCAAAACAGTGACCAAAGATGAGGATGGAGCTTGTTATGATGGTGACTGAAGATAATGGCTTTAGTCATCCCAGTGTTCAGCTGGAGGAATTTGCAGCTCACCAGAGTTTAGATATTGGAGAAGCAGTCCATTGGCCCTTGCGTGAAAATGAGATTTGCGCCAATCAGATGCTCTTAACATAAGGGGACAAATATTTTGGTCTCTGGATCGTCAGAGAATTGTCTGGGATGTTTGAACTTTTGATGGACTTATCCCCTGCCAGGACCCTCCACAAATGCCTCTGAGTGAGAGCTAAAGTCAGAGACTTGGGATATTTCTGATGTACTCACCTGAATAGTTACCCAGAAAATGTTAGATTAAAACCTAGACTAACTCCTGGATAACTCTAGAACTAAACCCCCAATCGCTCACACTGACCTGCCAACTAACCCCCTATCCCGACTATCCCTTCCAAACAACTAACTATCCAATTGAGTGCCCGACTACCCCCTTGGCACTCCGACTACACCCAAACCCAACTATCCCACCTGACACCCCAACTACCCCCCCGATCACCTGACTGCTCCCTGGACCTGACTCGACTACCTCTCCCAATTACACTACACCCCCCAGACCACTCGACTACTCACCCCTGACCAGATCCGACTACCCATAAGACCATAAGACATGGGAGCAGAAATTAGGCCATTCGGCCCATCGAGGCTGCTCCGCCATTCAATTATGGCTGATAAGTTTCTCAACCCCATTCTCCCGCTTTCTCCCCGTAACCTTTGATCCCCTTACCAATCAAGAACCTATCTATCTTGGTCTTAAGTACACTCAATGACCTGGCCTCCATAGCCTTCTATGGCATAGATTCACCACTCTCTGGCTAAAGAAGTTTCTCCTCATCTCTGTTCTAAAAGGTCTTCCCTTTACTCTGAGGCTGTGCCCTCGGGTCCTAGTCTCTCCTACTAATGGAAACATCTTCCCCATGTCCACTCTATCCAGGCCTTTCAGTATTCTGTAAGTTTCAATCAGATCCCCCCTCATCCTTCTAAACTCCATTGAGTATAGACCCAGAGTCCTCAAACGTTCCTCATATGTTAAGCCTTTCATTCCTGGGATCATTTTGTGAACCTACTCTGGACCCACTCCAGGGCCAGCACATCTTCCTGAGAAACGGGACGCAAAATTGCTCACAATATTCTAAATGTGGTCTGACCAGAGCCTTATAAAGCCTCAGCAGCACATCCCTGCTTTTATATTCTAGTCCTCTTGAAATAAATGCCAACATTGCATTTGCCTTCCTAACTACCGACTCAACCTGCAAGTTAACCTTAAGAGAATCTTGGACTAGGACTCCCAAATCCCTTTGCACTCCAGACTTCTGAATTGTCTTCCCATTTAGAAAATAGTCTATGCCTCTATTCTTCCTACCAAAGTGCATACCCCCACAATCCTAACACCCCGCTGACCAAACTTGGCTAGACCTTGACCTGACTACCCCTCAGGTCCGACCCAACTACCCTTCCGACCCGACCACTCCCCCGATCCACATAACCACTCACCCTTCTCACCCACTTACCCCCTACCCACATCTACTTACACCCACTTTCCAACCTACACACATTTACCAACGTAGTGCCTCACCCACACCCAACTACGCCCCTGCCCACTTATCCCTTGCTCACTACCCACCTACCCTCCCTTCCCCGCATACCTACCTACACCCCCACTCAACTACCTACCTACCCACTTAGCCACCTACACCCCCCACTTAACATCCAACTCCACACCCCCACTCAACTACCTACTCATTCACTCATTCATCCACTCACCCATTCGCTCATCCATTTGTTAACATTCAAATACTGGACATTTAATATACCATACACCAGCTGGTACAAGTCCTGTCTTAGCCTGACTGTATTCCATTTCGACCAAGTTCCCCAAGGGACACGGCGGTCCACATTTCTGGAAAAGCCAGGTTCAGAAGGTCCTGCAAGAAATGTAGAGCAGCATCAAGCTGAGGGAATTTTCAAGCAGAGCAACAATCCGACGATGACCGCTGCCTCTCGGAAGATCCGGGCCGAGAAGCCTTGTATGAAAGACAAAGCGCATGCTGAATGTATTGTATTTATACTCTCATTACAATGCTGAATATTCCCTAAACACACTAAGAAGCTCACTGCACACTGACAATATGAAAGTTGAAATTTAGGGGCTCGATTTTACGTGTCCCTCTCCAGGCATTTTTTTTGACAGGGCGTGCATGTAAAATAGGGCCACCACCTTCCTGCCCAACCCTGAGCTTACCCCCATAACATGGGAGGTGGATGGGTGCTGAAATCGCAGCCCACCCACCATATTTAAATAAATGATTAAAGGTCAATTGAGCTTGTTAACAAGCCAATTGACTCCAAAAATACGCTGCCCATGCCATAGTTTGGTTGGCGGGGGCAGTCGGGCATGAGTGGGCAGGCTGTTTTTTCAAATTTTTGAAAAGGATGGGAAGAAAGGGGGGTACTATCTTTGGCGGGTGCCTTTGAACATCAGGGGGCAGCCTCAATAAGATAGTACCCCCCCCCCTTTCTTCCTTCCTGCCTGCTCTCTAAAATCAAGCATCCCCACATCGCCCCCTCCCCAAACTCTCCAAACCTTCCAATACCCCAAATTTACCGGAACAGCTGGAGCTGCTGGCCAGTTGGACTGGCCGGCAGCTCCCAAGGGTGGGACCTCCTCCCTAGTGAAGGGTGAAAGTCCCACTGGCAGGCTATTTGGTTGTGTCACAGTCTGGTGTGTAGCGAGTTGGCGTTTGTGTCCAGAGTGGGGGGGTGAGCCGCCCACCCAGCTGTAATATGAGGCCCTTGGTTTTTATTTTGTTCTGTGAACAGAAGTCTGGTGCCCTGGCCTCAACCATTCTTCCTTCTTTAGGTAAATAAGATGGTTAAAAAGACATACAAATTACTTTCCTTTATTAGCCAAGGGATAGTTTATAAGAACAGTGAGGTTATGATAGAACTGTATTAAGCATCAGTTGGGCCACAGCTTGACTACTGCATACAGGTCTGGTTACCACGTTATAGGAAGGATGCAATTGCACTGGAGAGGGTACAGAGAAGATTTATAAGGATTTTGCCAGGACTGAAGAATTTTAGCTTTGAGAAAAGAGATAGGCTGGGTTTGTTTTCTTTGGAACAGAGGAGGCTGAGGGGAGATTTAATTGAGCTGTCTAAAATTATGAGAAGCCTAGATAGAGTGGGCAGGAAGGACCTGTTTCCTTTAGCAGAGAGATCAATAGGGGCAGAGATTTAAAGTAATTGGTAGAAAGGGTGGAGGGAAGGTCAGTATCTTTTTCATCCAGAGGGTGGTAGGCATCTGGAACTCATTGTCTGAAAAGGTGGTAGTGACAGAAACCCTCATTGCATTTAAAAAATGCTTTGATATGCCATTACCCACAAGGCTACAGACTTAAAAAGTGGGATTAGACTAGATAACTTTCTTTTCACCAATAGAGATACGATGGACTGAATTGCCTCCTTTTATGCTGTGCATTTCTATGACTCTATGATTCCTGGCAACTGATTTAAACTGTTAATCATCCTCCTAATGAATAGATATATAAATAAATATGAGTTCAAATCCCACCACAGCAGCTAGAAGAATCTAAATTCAGTTAATAAATCAGGAATAAAAGGCTAGAGTCATTAATAATAATTGTAAAACTGTTGTAGGGTGTTGGTTACGGTTCAGTAGGCCTGAAGAAGCCTTCGTCGTCATACATAGGTTAACTGTAAGTCTTTATTGACTCTTAGAACTATTTATAAAGGTCCAGTCAAAGGATTCAAGCTTGCTGGAGCTGTCTGCATGCACACTGGTACACACTGCTCTGTCTAACACTAGACTGACCCTGGATGCAGGTCATGTGTTCTCTTACATCACTGGGCATTACTGTACTCGGTCCCACATTAACCCTATATGTGCCAGTCTCTTATACTATAGAAACTACCGATTGTAGTAAAAACTCATCTTGTTCACTAATATCCTTTAGGAAAGGAAAACTGCTGTCCTTACCTGATCTGGCCTACATGTGACTCCAGACCTGCAGCAATGTGGTTGACACTTAACTGCCCTTTGAAATGCCTATCAAGTTACCCAGTTATACCAAAGCACTGTAGAAAAGTCAAAAAGGTATAAAAACAGTCAGACCACCTGGCATCGACCTAGGCACTGGAAACAACAATGGCACACCCAGCCCTGTCAATACTGCAAAGTTCTCCTTACTAATATCTGGAGGCTTGTGCCAAAATTAGGAGATCTGTACCACAGTTTAGTCAAACAACAGCCTGACATTGTTATACTTAACAAATTGTACCTTACAGCCAATGTCCCTCCATTAGCATCCCTGGGTATGTCCTGACCTCCAACAGTTCAAACCCACCAGAGGTGACACAGCAAGGTGAAATACACTCAGGAGGGAGTGGCCCTTGGACTCCTCAACATTGCCTCCAGAATCCATGAAGTCTCATAGCATTGGGTCAAGCACAGACAAGGAAACCTCCTGCTGGTTACCACCTACCACTCCCAGCTGATGAATCAATACCCCTCTATTTTGAACACCACTTGGAAGAAACATTGAGGGTAGCAAGGACACAGAATGTATACTGAGTAAGGGATTTCAATGGCCATCACAAAAAGAGGCTCAGTACTAATGCTACTGACCAAGCTGGCTGAGTCCTTGAATGGTATATCTGCCAGACTAGGCCTGTGGCAGGTGGTGAGAGAACCAAAAAAGAGGGAAAACCTACTTGACCTCATCCTCACCAATCTACCTGTCACAAATGCATCTGTCCATGACATAATTGGCAAGACTAAGCACCACATAGCTCTTGCAGAGCCTATCTTCACATCTTCATACAATGGACACTCTCCATAATATTGTGAGGCACTACTACCGTGCGAAATGGGGCAGTGGAGATCCATAATTGATATAGCAGCTCAAAACTGGGCATACATATACCTGGTAAAGCTACAGTGCAGGATGACATGCACACTAAAAGCAAATTAGTATGCAGCCCAACCAATTACGACCTCATCAGTCTACTCTCAATCATGCTAAGTGATGGAAGGTGTCGGTGACAGTTATCAAGTGACACTTACTCAACAGCAACCTGCACACAGATGCTCAGTTTGAGTTCTGCCAGGGCTACTCAGCTCATACCTCAGTACAGCCTTGGTCCAAACATGCACAAAAGAGCTGAATTCCAGAGGTGAGGTGAGAGTGATTGCCTTTGGCATCAAGGCAGCATTTGACCAAGTGTGGCATCAAGGAGCCATAGCAAAATTGAACTCACTGAAAATCAGAGGAGAAATTCTCCACTGGTTGAAGTCATACCTTGCACAAAGGAAGATGGTTGTGGTTCATTCACATTCAGTTTGAGGGTGAGAAATTTGGGTCTGAAACTAGTATCATAAATGGGGACAAATACAAAGATATGAAGACAGAGTTGGCTACAATGGCCTACGAAAATAGATTAAGAGGTAAGATAGTAGAGGAACAGTGGCAGACATTTAAAACGTTATTTCATAACTCTCAACAAAGATATATTCCATTGAGAAAGAAAGACTCTACAAAAAGGTTGCACCATCTGTGGCTAACTAACGTAGTTCAGGGTGGATCAAATCCAAAGAAAGGCATACAATGCTGCAAATGTTTGTGGTAGGCCAGAAGATTGGGAAATTTTAGAAACCAACAGAGGGTGACTAAAAAAATAATAAAGGGGGAGATATTGGAATGTGAATGGAGATGGTAGAATGTGCAAGAAATATAATCATGGACAGTAAGATCTTCTACAAGTATATTAAAAGGAAGAGAGTAGCTTAGTGAGCCTGTGAGTATTATAGCTTTGTTTCCCTTTGTCCAAGTTAGGAAGCTAGTCTAAGAAGCTAGGAAATTAAAAATTTTAATTTTTTGACAATAAGGGTGAACAGCCAGCGGTGATGTTGCACATCAGTACCAATAACATGGGGGGAATTTTCTCCCCATCGGTGGGGGCTGGGCGGGAGCAGGCACGGGTGGGCGTGCAGCTGATTGCTGCCCGTGATTGGCTGCAAGCCGCCATTTTACATGGACAGGCTAATTCAGGCCCGCCCAGCATGACGCACACCCAGAAGCGCTGAGCACGCCCTGTGTGGGCGGGGGGGGAGTAAGCTGAGTTGGGGACTGGGCTCTTCTGCGCGTGTGCATGAAAGAGTGCAGAAATCTCCCTGAGGCACAGAGCTGCCTCAGGAAGATTAGTTTGATTCTTAAAAATTTAAATAAAGAAAGAAAAAATGTTTTAAGACAGCTCCCTCATATGACAGCGTCACATGAGCTGCAACATGTCTATGAATTTTATTAAAAATTTTTACTGAAGTTTAAAAACCTTCATGAAACTGCATCCCATCTGTGGATGAGGTTTCATGATAAATGCAAAGGCCGCCTGGGCTCTTCGCCTGCCCGCCAACCTTAAGGTTGGTTGGGCAGCTCAATTAATCGCTATAATTAGTTTTTAAATGGCCTTAATGGGCCTTTGACAGTTCAGCAGGTGCACAGCTGACTCCACTGCATGCCCGCTGAACTGAGGATCAGAATGATGCACGGTGATGTCAGGTGCACAGCCGACGTCACCGCGCATCATTTTACACGTCGGCGAGTGGGGCCCACCCCTGTACGACGACCTGAAGATTCTGGCCCATGAGTAGAAAGAGGGATGAGGTCCAGCAGTCAAAATTTAGGGAGCTAGGTAGGAAATTAGAAGCAGGACCTCAAAAGTAATAATCTCTGTATTACTCAAAGTACCACGTGCAAGTGAGTGTAGAAGTAGGAGAATAGAGCAGATGAATGCGTGGCTAGAGAGATGGTGCAGGATGGAGGGCTTTAGACATTGGGATCAGTTCTAGAGGATATGGGACCTGTACAGGACAGGTGGGTTGCACCAGTTTCTTTGTGGGTGATTTGCTAGTGCTACTGGGGAGGGTTTAAACCAACTTGGTAGGGATGTGGGAACCAGGAGGCAATACTAGAGAGGGATACCAACGTGCAAAGAATATTGGGAGAAAGAGATAGTACTAGATATAAAATATAAGGTATTAGGTGGGTTCAGCTTAAGAGGGAAAGTAATTAAGTCTAAGTTAGCTTACAGTGCATCTATGTGAATGCAATGAGCGATAATGCACAGTGAGTTGCTGACACAGATGGCCAGGTGGAAATACAATGTTGTAGCCATAACAGAAACCTGGCGCAAAGAAGGACAAGACTGGGTTTTAAATATTCCTGGATGCAAGGTGTTCAGGAAATATAAGGAGGGAAAGGAGGAGTGCTGGCAGCATTGATTAAGGAGAACACTGCAGTGCTAGAGAGAGGACGTCCTAGAGAAGTCAGCGACAGAATCTATTTGGCTGGAGCTAAGGAACAAAAAAGGCATAAATTACATTGCTTGACATAGCCTATATGCTAACAACTAATGGGAAAGATGTAGAGGAACAAATTTGCAAAGAACTTATAGAGAGGTGCAAAAATTATAGGGCAGAATTTTGCCCTTGGCGTGCAGGATTGGCAGGGGCGTTCGGGAAGCTGACTGCGATTGGTAGCGCTCCGCACTTTTACGCGGGCGGACCAATTAAGTCCCGTCTAGCGTGATACATAAGTGGCAGCGCTGAGCACTGCCTGTGCGGGCAGGGAGGGAGAGCAGGCCTGGAGTGAACTTTGCGCAAGAGAGCACAGAATAATCTCCCTGAGGCACAGAGCTGCCTCAGGGAGTTGAAGAATTTTCAAAAAAAAAGCAGAAAACTGTAATGAAACATGCCCCCTCATGTAACTCTGTCTCATGAGCACAGACATATTTTTAGTTAAAAATAAAGTTTATATTTTATTTGTATTTGCTTTTGGAAACCTCATCCCACCAGTGGGCAGTGAAAAATTAAAGTCAATTGTTAACTAAATAGCCTTAATAGGCCTTTTAATTGTTGGTGGGTGCGGTGCCGGCTCCAGCACGGGCCCACCAACCGAACTATCGCACAACTGCGTGTTGACATCGGCACGATCGACTGACATCATTGCACGTCGTTTCACACTCGATCAGATCCCGCCAAACTAAAAATTCTGCTCATAGAGTAGTTATAATGGGGACTTTAATTATATTGGGATAATAGTAGTATAAAGGGCAAAGAGTTCATAGAGTATGTTCAGGAGTATTTTCAACAGCAGTATGTTTCCAGCCCAAATAGATATGAGATATTGCTGGACCTGGCTCTTGGGAATGAGGTGGTCCAAGTGGATCAAGTGTCAGTAGGGAAATGTTTAGGGGACAGTAATTATTGTATCGTAAGGTTTATGTTGGCAATGAAAAAGGATAAGAAGCGTAAGAGTAAGAATAATTAACTGGAGGAAAGCCAACTTCAATGTGGTTAAAATGGATCTGGCCCAGATAAATTGGAATCAGAGATTGGCAGGCAAAACTGTAACTGAACTGAACAATGGGCCGCCTTTAAAGAAGAGATAGTTCAAGTACAGCCAAGATACATTTCCAGAAAAGGGAAAGGTAGGGCAAATAAATCCAGAGCTCCACGGATGATGAAAGATAGAAATTACGTTAAAGCAGAAAAAGTGTGCTTATGACAGATGTTAGGTGGGTAATGCAATTGAGAACCAGGCCAAATATAGAAGGGCCCTAGCTTTGCAAGTCATTTCACATAGTTCTTTGCTCTGGCACTAGTGATGAGCTTCTTGCTGTTCTCTGCATTGCCTTTTAGCCCTGCATGCTTCTCCTATGTTGAGATAACCAAATTTGTACACAGAATTATAGAATTGTTTAGCTCAGAACAAGACCCATTCAGTAAATTTTGCCTGTGCCAGCTCTATGAAAGATCTAAAATAAAAACAAAATAATGTGGATGCTGGAAATCTGAAAAAAAAACAGAAAATGCTGGTAAAACTCAACAAGTCTGGCAGCATCGGTAAAGAGAGAAACAGAGTTAATGTTTTGAGTCCAGTATGACTCTTTGGAAGAATATTGGACTCAAAACATTAACTCTGATTGTCTTTCGACAGATGCTGTCAAAGCTGCAGAGTTTTTCCTTCATTTTCTGTTTTTATTATCTACGAAAGATCTATTGGCTTAGCTTCATTCTCATTACCTTTCTTCATACCCTTTCAAGCAGTTCAGGCATATGCTGACCAGAATACTGTATAGCTTTAATATGATTCCTGGAGCTAGTTTGACTTTTTCAGGATTTTTTTTATAGATTCTTGGGATTTGAGCAATGCTGCCTAGGCCAGAATTTGCTGCCCATCCATAATCCTGACTTGGAACTATATCACTGTTCCTTCACTGTTGCTGGATCAAAAAATTGGAACTCCTTTCCAAACAGCACTGTGGGCGGAATTTTCCCAGAATTGCACAAAGTACGGTAGCAGGCGGGAAAAAGGACTTTTTACCTGCCAGCCGCAATGGCAGCTTTCCACTCCATATCAGCCCATTCCCAGTGCGTCCCACCTCATTAATTATGTATTCACAGGGAACATGTTGGCTCACTGGTGGGCAGGTTCAGATTTGCGCCGTGACCTCAGTGCTTCCTCGCTCCAGGCGCCATATTTAAAGTGCACCAGAGCACAACCTACTTCATGTCTTCAGTCCAGGGCTGCTCCAGACGACAGATGGCCCTGAAAGCAAAGAAGATGGCAGCCCCCAAATTTAGTGATGCCTCTCTGGGGCGCCTGCTGGACACAGTGGACCACAATGTCCTCTACTCCAGCTCTGGCCACAGCAGGCCCATCAGTGTCACCATTCCAGCTTGAGAGGAGGTGGCAACGGTGGTCAGTGCCAGTGCTGCACAGAAGAGGTTCCCCATCCAGAGCAGAAAGATGATGAATGATCTCATCCATGCCTCCAGGGTAAAGCAATGATCTAAACTCACACGCTCACAAGCCCATCACACATTCACTGGCATCTCATTCACTGCCAGCTCAAGGGACATCACCACTCAATCTCTCACACACACCCTCACATCTCCATCTGGCGTCATCTCCTCTGGAGACTGCCTCCTAAGCTTTCACCCTCTTGAAGCCATTTGCACAGATAGACATGTGTCTCCACGCACACCCCGAGATACCCCACTTCCCCAGTACTGCCATAGCCCTGCAGCCTCTTCCCTTGCCTGAGGCCACTTTCCTCTTTCCCCAAGCAAGCCCTAGTCCTGCAGCCATTGAAAAGCCACCCCTGCCTTAGAGCTGGTCTAGTATGTAGAGTCCTGCTCTTGAACACCCCTAAAAGTGATGTGCTGCCTGCGAAGCCTGGCACTGATGTCCGTGAGTGCTGCCTGAAGCAAGGTAGGCAAACAAACCTCAAAGTCCCGAATGAAGTGCAGCTCGCCAGGTGCATGTCTCTTATGTTCAGTTGTGAACGTAAACGTGCCCAGATAATCCAACATAGGGTAATGATTTTGGCAGGCAGGTAAGATGATGAGATGCATTGAAATTAGGTTCCTGACATTGGACGATGGGAAAGGCGGTCTGCGGGTGTACCTACACCGGTGGTTCACTTTGTTTTCTCACTTTGTTTCGATGTAACGAATGGCGAATTGACTGACACTGGTCCCATTCAGCTTCCTGTTTGACGGGTTCTATTGACATGCCCCTTTTTTAACATCTAGTACGCAATACCTTGTATTATTTTCTAATTGAATTTTATTCACCACTGATCAGCTCAGCTAAATATCCTGCCGAGGCTATAAGAACTTGGTTGCCTCTTTAGGTTCCACACTCCTCTTTGGCTCAAAATTTAATTACCTTTTGCTGAGGCTATGAATCCAAGTCATTTATGCATACTAGAAAAAAATAGTGCCACAATATGGACCCCTGTGACATACACTTCATATCCTCCAATCTAGCTTAACTCACAATTACCCTCTGTTTCCTTCCCTCTATTTACTAATCCATATCTGGGATTTAGCTTGCATATACTGACTTTAGTTTTTAAAAGTCTTTATCATACAGTACATCGCATGCTTTGACCATCAAAAGGTGTATAACAATGTAATTTGGCTTTCCCTGGTTCGTTACCAGGGAAAAGAAGTCCAGACAAGTCCAAGAAGACCTCAAAAAAAGTCCATGATGTTGGACTGAAAAATCTTACGCTGAAGTGAAGCCTCTCACTCACTTAGTAGACAAACCTGATGATCTAATATCATCATCCTTATTTTCGCTTACTCAGTGAGTCTCATATCCCAGTGGAATCTGCCTGGAGCAGATCCAATAAGATGACATGAAAAGCCTTCTTGATGGAAAGAAATAGCAGAAAGAGTAATAATAACACAGGGGCCCCAAATTAGGATGTACAATAAAGTGTAGCTCTTCTGATTGGGTTGTCCAATTGTTTGAAAGTAGTGAAGGGATGCTGGTATAATCCTGGTATTGTGATGGGATTATATAATGCAGTATAAGAACTTCATGAAGTCAGTATTTATGCCCCTTTTCCATGTGCAATTTCAAATACTTTGGCTAAGATTTTCCTCTTCACTGCTTGCACAAGTGGTAGATTATTTTTTGGCATTGTATTTTAGGATGAATGGTGGAAGGAATGGGGGTGGGGGGGGAGTGGTGGGTAGTTTAATCCATGCTGCAGCTAAGCTGGAAAAGTTAAATGCTGACAGTACAGAGGCAGTGGCATAGTGGTTTTGTCACTGGACTGGTAATCCAGAGACCCAGGTTATTGGAGGTCAGTCATCTCAGTTCCAGGACAAACTGCAGGAGTTCCTCAGGGTACTGTCCTAGGCCCAAACATCTTCAGCTGCTTCATCAATGACTTTCTTTCCATCATAAGGTCAAAAGTGGGAATGTTCGCTGATGATTGCACAATGTTCAGCAGCATTCACAGCTCCTCAGATACTGAAGCAGTCCATGGCTTGGGCTGACAAGTGGCAAGTAACATTCGTGCCACACAAGTGCCAGGCAATGACCATCTCCAACAATAGAGAATCTAATCATCACCCTTGATATTCAATGGCATTACCATCGCTGAATCCCCCACTATCAACATCCTGGGAGTTACCATTGACCAGAAACTGAATTGGAATAGCCACATAAATACTGTGGCTACAAGAGCAGGTCAGAGACTAAGAATCCTGTGGTGAGTAATTCACCTCCTGGCTCCCCAAAGCCTGTCCACCATCAACAAGGCACAATGCAAGAGTTTGATGAAATACCCTCCACTTGCCTGGTTGAGTGCAGCTCCAACAACACTCAAGAAGCTCAACATCATCCAGGACAACGCAGCCCGCTTGATTGGTGCCCCTTTCACAAACATTCACTCCCTCCACCACCAGCAAACATTAGCAGCAGTGTGTACCATCTACAATTTGCACTGTAGAAACTCAACAAAGCTCCCTAGGCAGCACCTTCCAAACCCATGACCGCCACCACCTAGAAGGACAAGGGCACCACTACCTGTAAGTTCTCCTCCAAGCCACGCTGGCTGGAAACATATTGCCGTTCCTTTACTGTTGCTGGGTCAAAATCCTGGAACTCCCTCCCTAACAGCACTGTGGGTGTACCTACACCACAGGGACTGCAGCGGTTCAAGAAGGCTGCTCACCACCACCTTCTCAAGGGCAATTAGGGATGGGGCAATAAATGCTGGCATAGCCAGTGACACCCACATCCCATAAATGAAAAAAACTAAAACATTGAAGTGTGGAAAACATCCCTTTCTTTAATAAAAATATAAAAACAAAAAACTCCGGATGCTATAAATCCAAAATAAAAACTGAATTACCTGGAAAAGCTCAGCAGGTCTGGCAGCATTAGTGGAGAAGAGAAAAAAAAAAGTCGACGTTTCAAGTCCTCATGACCCTTCAACAGAACTAAGTGAAATTAGGAGAGGGGTGAAATATAAGCTGGTTTAAGGTCGGGGGGGGGAGAGAAGTTGGGGATGGTGTGGTTGTAGGGACAAGCAAGCAGTGATAGGAACAAAAGATGTCACAGACAAAAGAACAAAGAGGTGTTGAAGGTGGTGATATTATCTAAACGAATGTGCTAATTAAGAATGGATGGCAGGACACACAAGATACAGCTCTAGTGGGGGTGGGGTGGAATAAGACTAACCAGGCATAAAAGGTATAGATTTAAAAATAATGGAAATAGGTGGGAAAAGAAAATTCTTTATAAATTATTGGAAAAAACAAAAGGGAGGGGGAAGAAATGGAAAAGGGGTGGGGATGGAGGAGGGAGTTCAAGATCTAAAGTTGTTGAATTCAATATTCAGTCAGGAAGGCTGTAAAGTGCCTAGTCGGAAGATGAGGTGCTGTTCCTCCAGTTTGCGTTGGGCTTCACTGGAACAATGCAGCAAGCCAAGGACAGACATGTGGGCAAGAGAGCAGGGTGGAGTGTTAAAATGGCAAGCAACAGGGAGGTTTGGGTCTTTCTTGCGGACAGACCACAGGTGTTCTGCAAAGCGGTCGCCCAGTTTGCGTTTGGTCTCTCCAATGTAGAGGAGACCACATTGGGAGCAATGAATGCAGTAGACTAAGTTAGGGGAAATGCAAGTGAAATGCTGCTTCACATGAAAGGAGTGTTTGGGCCCTTGGACGGTGAGGAGAGAGGAAGTGAAGGGGCAGGTGTTGCATCTTTTGCGTTTGCATGGGGAGGTGCCATGGTGGGGGTTGAGGAGTAGGGGGTGATGGAGGAGTGGACCAGGATGTCCCGGAGGGAACGATCCCTACGGAATGCTGCCGGGGTGGGGTGAAGGGAAGATATGTTTGGTGGTGGCATCATGCTGGAGTTGGCAGAAATGGCGGAGGATGATCCTTTGAATGCGGAGGCTGGTGGGGTGATAAGTGAGGACAAGGGAGACCCTATCATGGTTCTGGGAGGGAGGGGAAGGCGTGAGGGTGGATGTGCGGGAGATGGGCCGGACACGGTTGAGGGCCCTGTCAACGACCGTGGGTGGAAAACCTCGGTTAAGGAAGAAGGAGGACATGTCAGAGGAACTGTTTTTGAAGGTAGCATCATCAGAACAGATGCGACGGAGGCGAAGGAGCTGAAAGAATGGGATGGAGTCCTTACAGAAAGCTGGGTGTGAGGAGCTGTAGTCAAGGTAGCTGTGGGAGTCGGTAGGCTTGTAATGGATATTGGTGGACAATCTATCACCAGAAATTGAGACCAAGAGGTCAAGGAAGGGAAGGGAAGTGTCAGAGATGGACCATGTGAAAATGATGGAGGGGTGGAGATTGGAAGCAAAATTAATACATTTTTTCAGGTCCCGACGCGAGCATGAAGCAGCACCGAAGTAATCATCGATGTACCGGAGAAAGTGTTGTGGGCGGGGGCCGGAGTAGGACTGGAACAAGGAATGTTCCACATACCCCATAAAGAGACAGGCATAGCTGGGGCCCATGTGGGTACCCATAGCCACAGCTTTTATTTGGAGGAAGTGAGAGGAGTTAAAGGAGAAATTGTTCAGTGTGAGAACAAGTTCAGCCAGACGGAGGAGAGTAGTGGTGGATGGGGATTGTTCGGGCCTCTGTTCGAGGAAGAAGCTAAGGGCCCTCAGACCATCCTGGTGGGGGATGGAGGTGTAGAGGGATTGGAAGTCCATGGTGAAGAGGAAGCGGTTGGGGCCAGGGAACTGGAAATTGTTGATGTGACGTAAGGTGTCAGAGGAATCACGGATGTAGGTGGGAAGAAACTGAACAGGGGGAGAGAGAAGGGAGTCAAGATAACGAGAAATGAGTTCTGTGGGGCAGGAACAAGCTGACACGATCGGTCTGCTGGGACAGTCCTTTTTGTGGATTTTGGGTAGGAGGTAGAAGCGGGCCATCCGAGGTTGGGAGACTATTAGGTTGGAAGCTGTGGAAGGAAGATCTCCAGAGGAGATGAGGTCAGTGACAGTCCTGGAAACAATGGCTTGATGTTCAGTGGTGGGATCATGGTCCAGGGAGAGGTAGGAGGAAGTGTCTGCGAGTTGACGCTCAGCCTCCACGAGGTAAAGGTCAGTGCGCCAGACAACAACAGCACCACCCTTGTCAGTGGGTTTGATGACAATGTTGGGGTTGGATCTGAGAGAGGGGTGCAGTAAGTTCAGAGAGAGACAGATTAGAATGGGTGAGAGGAGCAGAGAAATTGAGACGACTACCTTGTGTGTCCTGCCATCCATTCTTAATTAGCACATTCGTTTAGATATTATCACCACCTTCAACACCTCTTTGTTCTTTTGTCTGTGACATCTTTTGATTATCTGCTCCTATCACTGCTTGCTTGTCGCTACAACCACCACCCCCCGACTTTAAACCAGCTTATGTTTCACCCCCCTCCTAATTTCACTCAGTTCTGTTGAAGGGTCATGAGGACTCAAAATGTCGACTTTTTTCTTCTCCAATGATGCTGCCAGACCTGCTGAGTTTTTCCAGGTAATTCTGTTTCTATCCTTTTCTTTAAGCCTGACATCCTCATCTTGATAAAGTGCACCTGAAATATCAGTAGTATCTTGGATTTTGCAAAGCAGTTTCTGGACACAATGCTAGAATGGTCTGGTCTCAACACTTAAAATGCAGAGAGGTTAGTCTGGACATTGACGTCTAAATTTTGTGATCGGTGTTACTTTCATGCCTGTCTAAAACAAATGGTTTAATGTTGGTGAGTAAATAAGACTAAACAGAAAATTTAAGGTTAGTGGTGTATACGTTTAGCAAATGGATGACACAAAGATTGGCCAGCTGATTAACAGTGAGGTTGAGTGTCTTGGGCTACAGGAAGATATAGACAGGATGGTCAAATGGGCAGATAAGTGGCAGATGGAATTTAACCCTGAAAAGTGTGAGGTGATACACTTTGGAAGGAGTAATTTGACAGGGAAGTATTCAATGAACGGCATGACACTAGGAAGTTCTGAGGAACAAAGGGACCTTGGCGTGTGTGTCCATAGATCTCTGAAGGCGGAGGGGCATGTTAGTGGGGTGGTGAAAAAGGCATACGGGACCCTTGCCTTTAACAATCGAGGCATAGATTACAAAAATAGGGAGTCATGTTGGAGTTGTATAGAACCTTGGTGAGGCCACAGCGGGAGTACTGTGTGTACTTCTGGTCGCCACATTATAGGAAGAATGTGATTGCACTGGAGGGGATGCAGAGGAGATTCACCAGGATGTTGCCTGGGATGAAACATTTAAGTTATGAAGAGAATTTGGATAGACTTGGGTTGTTTTCGTTAGAGCAGAGAAGACTGAGGGACGACCTGATTGAGCTGTACAAGATTATGAGGGGCATGGACAGGATGGATCGGGAGCAGCTGTTCCCCTTAGTTGAAGGGTCAGTCACGAGGGGGCATAAGTTCAAGGTGAGGGACAGAAGGTTTAGGGGGGATTTGAGGAAAAACTTTTTTACCCAGAGGGTGGTGACGGTCTGGAATACACTACCTGGGAGGGTGGTGGAGGCGGGTTGCCTCACATCCTTTAAAAAGTACCTGGATGAGCACTTGGCACGTCATAATATTCAAGGCTATGGGCCAAGTGCTGGTAAATGGGATTAGGTAGGTAGGTCAGGTGTTTGTCAAGTGTCGGTGCAGACTCGCAGGGCCTCTTCTGCACTGTGATTTTGTGAATAACTTGTGTTTGTGCTTAAAACTACTGCATTGCAGAAGTTAGGTGTCTGTATTACTATCTGTAACAGTATCTGTCAGTGGTAGATGCAGTCTAGCTGTGTCCTGTATATTTCCAGGATAAGACGCAAGCAGAATACTACTTTGGAATAACTGAGTAACAAACTATGGTCTCCATTGTTCAGATGAATTTGCAGTGATGCATTGTGAGTGAGCACTTACTGACAAAGCTGACTGTTTCACTTCCCGTCAAGTGGGTTATCTTTGCTAGTCTTTGCAGCTTTTTGTGAAGGTTTTGTATAGGGAACATCTTTGAAGTGGAAATCCTTTGGCAAGCTGCCATCCAGAAAGTTGGCTGCTAGTTTCAAGTCTGCAGCCTGTTTCTACACAAGTAGCTATGGAAAGACCTTAGTATTGTGAATCCTTGAAAAATAACAGAATTCTGGATTTTCCACGGACATTGACACACACAAGGGGGATACATTTCCAAACTGGGATATGTGTTCTGGCGAACATGCAGAAATGGTGGAAATACCATATCTCAGATTAAAAATTTAACCTCAACAATAGGGTACCTTTTAATGATGATCAATATGTGCCTGTTGAGTGCATTTTTTTCTCATGGGTTGTCTACTCTGATGCTGGGGGTGAGTTGTTATAAACCCTGATTCCCCTGGTTTTGGCAGGGATGTGGATGACAAAGAATTCTGTATGTATACAGCATTCGCGATGGGGGATGGCAAACACCCTCAGAGCAAAGTGCTGCTGATTAGAAAAGCTTCTGCTGCTTAAAGATTTCTTTATGTTTCCATGTAACCCTGTCAGAAGCTGAGACACTGCAGAGACTGTATTGACAGGAAAAGCAAAGGCTGAATGAAACAATACCATGGTGGAAATTCAGTCAGAGAGGTTTAATTGAATCAGCCATACACAGAACCACTGTCTTAGAAGACCTTTAGCTCCTTATGTAAAAGTGGAGAACTGACATTAGCTAATCAGGTTATGTCATAAGGAGAAACAGAAACAGGGAATACTGGAAACACTCAACAGGTCAGCCAGAACCTGGGGAGAGAGTGGACAAGATGTTTTGCACAGCTAGAGTCCCATTTTGAATCTGCAGGCAATTGCATCTGTGATGAAAGAATCTAGCCTAAAATGGTTTGACGTTCAGTTGTCTGAATCCCAGAATGTTTGCAGCCAAATGTACCGCTGTATGGAGCTTCATCAGTCGATGAAGTGATGACTGACTCCAAATTTGGGGACAAAATGGCTTCACTCATTCTTTCCTTTCTACAACCTGCACACTTTTAAAACTCAAACATTACATGGTAGAATTTCAAATTCAGATTGAGAGTGAGAAACCTGGATCTGAAATTAGTGTTTTCAACTTAAAGGCAATTACAAAGGTATGAAGGCAAAGTTGGCTAAAGTATACTGGGAAAATAGAATTAATAAATGGTGGATAAGCAGTAGCAGACATTTAAGGGGACACCACCACCTGTAAGTTCCCTTCCAAGCCACGCACCATCCTGACTTGGAACTATATAACTGTTCTTTCATTATTGCTGGGTCAAAATCCTGGAACTCCCTAACAGTACTATGAGTGTACCTATCAAGAAGGCAGCTCACCACCACCTCTCAAGGGGCAACAAATGCTGGCCCAGCCAGTGACAGCCACATTCTGCAAAAGAATTTTTAAAAACACAACAAAAATATATTCCATTGAGAAAAAGACTCTGAGAAGGATAAATTCCATGGCTAACCAAGTAAGTTACAGATGGTATCAAGTTGAAAGAAAAGTCATACAATGTTGCAAAGGTTAGTGGCAGGCAAGAAGAATGAAAATTTTAGAAACCAGCAAAGAATGACTAAAACAAAAAAGGGAGAAAATAGAACATGAGAGTAAACTAGCAAGAAATATTTAAACAAAAGAGACAGTTGAAACTTCTACAGGTGTGCATAAAGGATGAGAGTAGCTAAAGTAAATGTTGGTCTGTTAGAGAATGAGTTTGGAGAATTAATAATGGGAAACAAAGAAATGGCAGATTCCTTGAACAAATATTTTGTATCTTTTTTCCTGGTAGAAGAAACTAAAAGCAACTCAAAATTAGCAGAAAATCAGGAGCCATAGGGAAGGAATAATTTAAGACAATCATTATCAGTAGAGAAAAAGTACAAGGAAACTAATGGGACTAAAGGCTGTCAGGCTTTCAGGACCTGATGGCCTACATCCTAGGGTCTCAAAAGAAGTGGTTGCAGGGATAGTGGATGCATCGGTTGTAATTTTCCATAATTCCTTAGGGAAGAATTTTTAGCTGAGCGGGTGGGCCGCACCTGACTCACTCGAACATAAAATAGCACGTGATGACATCGGGCAAATGTCCCGATGTCATTGCGCACTTACGCGATATTTCAGTTGGCGGGTGCATGCGAGAGTCAGAGCCATGCCCGCCATCAATTACGAGGTCAGTTAAGGCAATTAAGCTGGATTTTACATTGCCCGTGCAATTTTGCACTCGTCGCATGGGCAAAATGGGCAGTTCGGCAATTTGCTAAACCTCATCCAAATTGGGATGAAAAGGGTCAGTAGCGTTGCCAGTGTGAGTACTAAAAGTTTTGAAGATAGTTTGCTGCTGGTTGCTTATTGGTGCTTGGCAGCTTCATCTCTGTTTGGAGCTACATTGTTAGCATTTCCAGGCTTCATTTCAGGACTTACTGGCGTCTCCAAAGGCCCTGGAGGATTCAGATGTGGACCATTCCAGGTATCAGGCAGCCTTCCGTTACCCTGGTAACAGGGATCGTGGTCTTCACTGGTGGCACCTCCTCCTCTGAGGAAGAAAGGGGCAGAAGGGAGAGGAGGCCAGGTGTCCTAATGCAGCTTCCAGGGGAGGGACCTATGGGAGGAGAGGCGCAGGCACAAGTGGCGCAGGGCCATCAGGAAGTCCAAGGCAGAAGGGGCCGCAGAAGACGCCACTATCCTGCTGACAGGGGCTACAGGCGGCGATGCAGCTACCTCAGTATGTCTGAGGTGCAATGCCCGAAGGAAGCTCCGCCTCTCAAGGGAGACCTTGACCTCCATTTGTCGGATGATTGGGCCTGAGATCAGCTCCAACTGTGTGGGTGGACACCTCATGCCAGTGTCTGTGAAGGTCACAGCAGCCCTTAACTTCTATGCCTCTAGATGTTTCTAGGGGTCAGTGGGGGATCTGTGTGGAGTCTCCCAATCAGCGTTCCACAGTTGCGTGAAACTGGTGACAGAAGCCCAGTTCAGGCAGATACTGACATTTATTCTTTACCGCACGGACAAGGCCAACCAGGCTGAGCGAGCCAGAGACTTTGCAGTAATTGCTGGGTTCCCCATGTGCAGACCGCATCAACTGCACACATTTGGCCATCAAAAGGCCAGCAGGACAGGCAGATGTCTTCTTCAACAGGAAGGGGTTCCACTCTATCAACGTGCAGATAGTACGTGACCATAGGATGCATATTCTGCAAGTCTGTGTAAGGTGCCCTGGTAGCTTCCATGATGCTTACATCTTGAGACACTCCCAGGTGCGGAGGCTGTTCAGTGCTCCAGCCCGACTGGATGGATGGCTGCTGATGACAAGGGCTATCCATTGAAAAGGTGGCTTATGATGTCTCTCTGCCACCCAAGAACAGAGGCAGAGCAGCGTTGATATAGGAGTCATACCTCCACAAGGGTGGTGGTAGAGAGGACCATAGGTCTTCTCAAGATGCACTTCCCATGCCTGGACCATTCAGGGGGTGCACTACAATACTCCAGAGTGGGTGTCACTGATAATGGTTGAATGCTGCGCTCTCCACACTCTGGGACTGGCAAGGGGGTATCCACTGGAGGAAGAAGATCTTGATGCAGCTGCACAGGCCACAGATGATGAATCCAGTAGTGAGTCAGAAGAGGAACACAGTGAGGAGAATGCTGAGGGTCTGGAGGCAGACTGTAGTAACCTCCAGGGAGGCAGGGACGCCTGGGATGCCTTTATTCAACACTCCTTCAGCTAGGCTACCAAAGACCTGCTTCCGCCTCATGCCAGGGCTGCCACCTCTGTCCCGGATATCTGAAATGACCCTTTCATTTGTACCCAAAGTCTACTCATTGCCTGTGCAATAAAGTATCCAGCCACTCATGTCCAACATTACATACTGTGTACCCTGCACCAGAAATAAAAAAGGTAAAGCATACTCAAGTCATCAGGACCGAAGCAAATTTAATGCCGTTGTCACATTGAACGCATAATGACATTACCATTACTAGTGTTGATGTCCACACCAGCAGACATATAAATCAAACATTAATGAACAGGAAATCACCTGTGAACCGTTCCTCTTGTACTCATGGTGCTTTTAACTTACGTTTCTGAGTGCTACGTCTTGGTGCCCCCCCTGCTGGCATTGGAGGCAGCCTGCTGACTCTGCTGTTTTGTTGACCGTTATGACCTTGGTGGTTGTCCTCTGCCCCATGGAGCCTGTGCTGGCCCCGCCTGGGAGGGAGCAGCCAGTGCCACAGCTGGCAGCTCCCCAGTCCCATCGCAGCCTCATCAGATGCCATGGTCGCTGGTGGAGGAGCTGCTGCCGTCATCCATAGTGCCCTGAGAGGAGCCCACAGAGACAACAAGCAGGTCGTGCGCCAACGTGAGTTCGCTTTGGACCTCCCTGCTCACAACTAGTGGACGGGCACCTAGCTGGGATACTGGTGCCTTACCCATCTCCCACACTGGCACTGCCCACCTGAGGTCATTGCCTATGTGAGGGCTGGCAGGTCTGAGCGCAACTCCAGGAACCCCTGATTCTGTCCCTGGAGCTGCCTCTCCATGAGAGTCACCACTCTCTCAATGGAGGAGGCAGTGTGCTTGGCTGTCAGGGTCAATGCAATGCTCATGCTCCTCATGGACTCCTCAACAACAGAGACCACGGCACGCAAGCCCTCATGGATCCTCCTGTACATCCTGCTGGATATCCAGCACCTGCCACCAATGGACGACTCCAAAGGCTCATCTGCCTTTGACCCAGCATCATCCTGGTCCCCAGCAGTCCTCCGATTGCCGCGCCCTGGGCATTCTCTGCCTCCGTCTGCACCTCAAGCAAGCATGAAGTGTCCTCACCAATGTGCACCGACATCCTGGCTGCCGATCCAATACCTACTGAGGTGCTGGTACCTGGGCTGGTGCCTGATTCGGAGAGCAGGTGTGACACAGGTGCAAATGAAACCCGGTGGTCCTCTGGCATCAGGGTTGGCTCTTTGGGGTCCAGAGAGCAAATCTTTGCTGGTGAATCTAAGGGAGAACAAGGACGTGTCATTAGTTAAAATCATCACACTGTCAGTGTGCCTGCCAGGCAACCTGGTGAGACAATGGAGATCTGGATCATGGTGCCATCATCTTTCAATGATTAATGGGGACTCCAGGTTTGAGGCTCCAATCAATGGAGAGACTACACTAGAATGGTTGCACAATCCGAAACTCTCACCTCTGTGCACTGCACTTTTACCTCCCTCTGCACCCCTGCCCCTCCATGCCTGGTTGCACATGCTGGCTCTCAAACTTAAGGGCATCCTGCTTGAACCTGGTCAGTAGCAGCAGGTTGGGCATGATTCCGCCTGTATGTGACCTCTCTGATTAGTTATGGCTTGTCTTCTCCTGAAAGGACAGAGGAGCATTGATTAGTCCACTCTCTATCTGCAGCATCATTGCAGCCTGGCCAACCCCAGCTGAGGAACACCTCACAGGACACATCCGAGTCATGACCCTCGAGCCGCAAGGCAGTCAGTCCAAGCAGCCAGGGCTAACCCCTTGGCCAGCTCCGGCCATTGACAGTTAGTACTCACACTCTAGCACCCCTGAGGCCCACAGGGGGACGGCCACACCTTAACACTTCTGCACACTGACCTATGCCAACATGATACCCACCTTTCCTCAGTGCAGCAGGTCATTGAGTCTCTTCTGGCACTGTATCCTCATGCACCACACCTCGTCATCGCTGCTAACCAGCGCTGCTACTTCCTCCCATGCCCTCTTTGTGAGGTGTGGTGGCCTCCTCCTCCCATCTCAGGACCAGGGTGTCCCTCCTGGCAGCCACTTCCTCCAGGAGGACCGTGAGGCACTTATCCAAAAAGCCGGGGGGCTGAGTGCCCAACCAACCTGCTCCCTGCCGTGTCCAGCTGCACTTGACTCCATCACTTAAATATTGAGAATGCAAAGGAGACATTCTTCCATGGTAGCCTTCAAGCGGCTACGTGTGCCGTTTTTAAACCAACCGCTGAGATGCCATTGGATCCTGCGGCCAAAACAGGCCCGCCTTGCCCGCCCCTTCCCAACCATTGGGGAGCCGCATTTCACACTAGCCAGGCCTTAATTGGCCCATTTCCTGGCCCGCCGATTGTGCCTGCCCGCCAACGTGAAAATTCTACCTTTAGATTCTGGAAATATCTCAGCGGATTGGAAATCCACAAATATAACACCCCTATTCAAGAAAAGAAGGAAACAGAAAGCAGAAAACTATAGCCCAGTTAACCTACCAACTGTCATTGGGAAAATGCTGGAGTCCACTATTAAGGAAGTAGTAGCAGGACATTAAGAAAATCATAATACAATCAAACAGAGTTAACATGGTTTTATGAAAGGAAAATTGCATTTGACAAATTTACTGAAGTTCTTTGAGGGATGTAACAGGCAGGGTCGTTGGGTTTTCAAATGGTGCTTCCTAAATGGATGAAGGATTGGCTAACTAACAAAGCAAAAAATTGGGATAAATGGGTTATTCTCAGGCTGACAAACTAATTAGTGGGGTAGAATCAGTGCTGGGTTCTCAACTATTTACAATATATATTAACAACTTGGACGAAAGGACTGAGTGTATTCTAGCCATATTTGCTAATGATACAAAGATAGGTGAGACGGCAAGTTATGAGGAGAATACAAAGAGTCTGCAAAGGGTTATAAATACCTTTAGTGACTGGGCAAGATTTTGGCAGATAGAGTATATTGTGGGTTGTCCACTTTGGTCGGAAGAATAGAAAAGCAAAATCTTTAAATGGAGAAAGACTACAGTGTCCTCATGCATGAAACACAAAAGGTTAGTGTGCAGGAACAGCAAATAATTAAGAAGACAATGGAATGTTGGCCTTTATTACAAAGGGAATGGGGTATAAAAGTAAGTAAGTCTTGCTACAACTATACAGGGCATTGGAGAGACCACACCTAGAGTACCGTGTACAGTTTTGGGCTTCTAATTGAAGGAGGGATATACTTGCATTAGAGGCAATTCAGAGAAGGTTGCTAAGTTGATTCCTGGGATGTAGGGGTTGTCTTATGAGGAATGGCTGAGCATGTTGGGCTTATACTCATTGGAATTTAGAAGAATGAGCGGTGATCTTATTGAAACAAATAAGATTCTAAGAGGTCTAGAGAGGGTAGATGTTGAGAAGGTGTTCCCCTTCATGGGGAAATCTAGAGCCAGGGGATAGTTTCAGAATAAGAGGTCACATATTTAAAACAGAAATGAGGAGGAATTTCTTCTCTAAGAATGTTGCAACTCTTTGGAATTCTGCACCCCAGAGAGCTGTAGAGGCTCTTGAGTCAAAGCTGGGATGACAAGTTTTTGAACAAAAAAGGGAGTCAAGGGTTATAGGGAACAGGCAGGAAAGTAGAGCTGAGTCAGATTCAGATCAGCCATGAGATTATTGAGTGGCAGAGTGGTCATAAGGGTCATATGGCCTACTCCTGCTCCTATTTCTTATGTTCTTGAGCTTGACATAAGCTAATTACTACTCACTGATTTATCATAGCTTTAATTTGTTTTCCAACCTCCTTGGTGTTCTGCGTTGTAGGTCATAGACCTTGTAAGCTTCCACAATATAAAAGTGGCTAAATAGACCACCCTTTCACCAGAATCTTTTTAGGTGAGATACCCAAAAGGTGAGATATGTCAATACAGTGTTCAAACCTGAGAGTACTGCCTTTGTTTTATGATTGAGAAAATGTTACAGAAATAGTAGGGAAACAACTATAAGCATTAAAATTTAGAGACAGGTTGGCCTTGACCCCTTGAACCCCCCCACCCCTCAACCGACCAATCATTGCCTTCAAGACTGCTGGCAGCTTTAGGCTAAGTAAAACCAAGGCTGATTCTGTTGTCCCACACTCCAGTTGAATTGTTATACACACAAGGGGCTAAATCATGACTTTATGTGAACGTTTAAAATGGATGATAATGAATCCGCAATATTTTAATGAAAATTAAAATCAGGAGAGATGCAAAACAGGCTACCAATTTGCTATCATCCATTTTACACTAATATGCAAAGTCAAGGTCTATATTAAGTATCATGATTTGGATAATTGTAGTTGCAATATTGTAGCCTTATCTCTGACAGAATTCAGACTGGGGTTGCTGATTACCCCCGTCATGTTTCGGGGCCCAGCCTTGGAAATGCCATGAAGATAACAACCAGCTCAAGAGGTCAGCAAGTGTTTAATTCCTTTTAATACTTAAATTAGATACCCGCTGCCTCATATAGTCCCATGAAATTCAGAAAAAGGTCATTGGAGGGACCTAGGAGTATTCCTCTGAAGTGACAATTTTAATTACTGCGCACTGTATGAGTTTTGTATGGAATTGAGCTGACTCCTACATGGGCTTATTTCGTTTGTGATGATGTCATTTGAATTACTTTTCCTTTGTACATGCTTCAAACATTCTCTTCATATTTACATCACATTACATAGCCATAGAGTCATCTGTCCATGGTGTACTCAAACTGAACCACAAAGGGATGGAAAAGCCGTTAAACCTTCTCTGTTACCTCTTTATTTGATTAGTGTTTTAACTTCTGATAGAAGCAAGATGTTGAATGAAGATCTGAGAGTTATAATTTGCAACTCACTCATAGTGCCGGTCATAACTCATTTATGATTTTGCTGCAGGTCTTGGATGAATTCATTCACAAGATATAAATCATATCTTACAGCTCCTCTCCTGTAGTTTTCGCTTAGTGTTGTTATAAGAACTGGTAAATACTATTTTGGTAGTCTGCATTTAGTTGTTTAGTTTTAGAACACTGTGCAAGTGCTCCCCAATATTAATTGCCAACAAGCCACAGGCTTGGCTACAGTGACATTGTTTTAGCCACATGCACTAATTGCATCAGTGTGTACATTTATTTAACAAACATCTAACACCATTCAGTAACCCAGGAAGTAAAGCACTCACATCTACCATAAAATGCTTGCAAAATCTGCTTTTCATTTTATCATGTTGCCATCAAATTCACAAAAAAGATTAAAGTGTATGTGCAAAAACAAAAATACTTGGAAAAACTCTATATTTTTTAGTTCTGATGAAGGGTCATACAGACTTGAAACGTCAACTGTATCCCTCTCCGCAGATGCTGTCAGATCTCCTGAGTTTTTCCAGGTATTTTTGTTTTTGTTCTGGATTTCCAGCATCCACAGTATTTTGCTTTTATTAAAGTGTATGTGCATTTGTGCTTTGATACATGAACAATGGCAGTGTTTCCTCCTTTTTAATTTACTAATCAGAAATGCATTTAGCCACATTTGGATTCCCAATTAAACATGTGGTAAATGGCAATAACATTGATCATGAACTATTATAGAAGATATTTACAGTACATTCAAATTCTAGATAACTTGGGCATTCCCAAATGATATTAGGCTGATTAAAGTTCCTCATTAGTATGGCCTTTCTGTTTGCACCCACTTATCTTTATATAGCGTAACCTGTCCATTATTATTTTGACCTGATGGTCTATAGAAAATTCCAGAAGTTAACTTTGTATTCTTCACAGTACATACTATCCAATTGGAAAACCTGTCCTGTAAAATGGATCAGCTTTTTATACCTGCATACAGATCTACTCCATCTTTTTTCATGTCTGGTCTGTCCTTACTGAACACCCTAAACCCTTTGTTTGTCGTACTTCTCCCTATCATTAGAGGTTTAACACAAGTTACAGAAAACGTTATTGCATCATAGTTCCCAATTGCCACACCAGCCTTGTGTTTAGTCATCGTGTAGCAAATGCTTTTAGCATTCATAATTAAATACTTTAATAGGCTCTTCCCTCCCTTTGTAGTAATTAGCAGTCTCTTTTCTCTCCATTTTTAATTATTGCTTAATGCATCATTCATACTGACTATTAAACCATCTCTGCTCTCTCCTTGTGACTGCTGACCATTATGCTTTGCCCTGCTCTCTTGATGCTGACTGCTGAATTTTATTTTGCAAAATTAGAAGTGGAAGTAAATAATAAAGAGGTTCACGCAAATGTTGTCTGTCCCCAGCTAATATAAAATGTTTGAGAATTTGACATTATAATCAACTACAATGGCTGAAAAATGGCACCAATAAAAAGTATGAATTTTACTGATGCACATATTTTTGCTATGTTTCTACAAAGAAAGATTTAAGTTTAATTGTTACATGTTCTCAGATTTGTGGAGGAAAGCAAGCAAATTGGATTTGTTAACTTTTTTTGGTACAATAGCCTTATCCTCCTCAATATTGTGGTTGCAGACAGTTATATGTGAGTTTTCTATCCTTGCTCTATTATTTTGGCAAAGATTAATGGCCAAAGGCCAGTCTTTCAGCAAGTAAGTGTGAGAGAAATTGGGCTGTATTTGGGGTTGGGTGTGGTGGGGGAAGACGCAATGGATTGTTGAAGATTGCAAATGATCTCACTATTTGGCTGCGATTTCCTGGGGACTAAAATTTCAATCTGCAACAATAATAAATTCTGAGTTAGTTGTAAACTATGGAAAAAAAACGATTCTGCACAGACCAACTCCTCCGCAAGGAGCACAGCTGGCTGTCTCAATGACATAGTAAATAATAGATGATCTCAGGCTCTTTCCTCAGTTTTCAGAGAGTTTTGTGAATCCACCACCAGCAATAATGTCTGCCCCAATGATTCCCCAACACCACCACTGACCATGCCAGAACGAGTCTCCCAGAATCCTTAAATAGCTTTAGGATGTGTCTCTTCGACTAGATACCATCTCTATCCCATGTTTGGTTGTGGCAGCTTGGAAAGACAAGCAGCCTGTTCTCTCTCTGCTGACCACAAAGAACCTTTGCTGTTGGATATTCATTGATCAGTAGGGAAGCCTGTACCCTGATCTCACAAATGACTTCCTCTGCCCTTATTCCCCAAGGCAATGTGAAACACATTAACCTTGCATTCAGATAGAGCTGTTAATTAGCTATCCTTGACCCCAGTTCTCTCTCATCTTAACTCAATAGCATAACTCAATACTTACAATACCTTTCTGGGACTTTGGGAGACTCAGACTCTACTCATTATAAACCCAGAGAGTGTTGCCATTGTCTCCAATCATAAATACCTTGCTGCATATTCCCAGTAAAATAAACCTAAGTCTTCCTATGATCCTTAACAATCAAACAACCCAGGCTTACTATCATGAAGACTTCAGAACAGGTCACATGACTCTTTTCATTTACCCTAAATCTGTAATCCCAAAATATAATAATCTTATAAATCTCATAATTGTAACACTTGGCACAGAATTTTGCAGAACATGGGATCATCGTTCCCAGTATGGAAAAGGTAGCCATCTCTTTGAAAACCATATTGCAACATCTAGTGACCGATGTCTCAGCTTCTGTTGCAGCACAGGCAGAAGCCACCCAAAATCTTAAAGCAGCAGTGGAATCTCAGACTGAGATCACAGGATTGTTGTTTATTACCATGCAATCCTAGCTTAGTGCAAGCTCAAACTACTCTCATCATGGCTGTGGATCTCAATGCTCTATAGGGCATGCTGTCTCTCCTGCAGACTAATCAAGTAACAGCCTAACAAATTCATACTCACAGAATTATACCTTACAATGTCCCAAACACCACCATCGCAATCCCTGATAATGCTCTGTCCCACCGGCAAGTCAGACCCACTACAGGTGGCAGCACAGTGGTACACAGTTGGGAGGGATTTGACTTTGGAGCCCTAAGTATTGACTCCAACCCCTTGAGGTCACATGGCATCAGGTCAAACATCAGCAAGGAAACCTCCTTCTGATTACCCCCTACTGCCCTCCCTCCTCCATGTTGAATGTCAATTGGAAGAAGCACTGAGAGTGGCAAGGGCACAGAATGTACTTTGGGGACTTTAATGTCCATCACCAAGAGTGACTCAGTAGCACCACTACTGACTGAGCTGGCTGAGTCCTAAAGGACATAGTTGCTAGACTGGGTCTGTGGCAGCTACTGACGGAACCAACAAGAGGGAAAAACCTACTTTACCTCATCCTCACTAATCTACCTGCTGCAGATGCATCTGCCCATGACAGTATTGGTGGGAGTGACCACCGCATAGTCTGTGTGGAGACGAAGTCCCGCCTTCACGTTGAGCATACCCTCCATCGTGTTCTGTGGCACCATGACTGTGCTAAATGGGAACAAAGCTAGCAACTTAAAACTGAGCTGCTATGGACCATCAGCAGCAGCAAAATTGTATTCAACCACAATCTATAGCCTCATGACCTGGCATATCCCCCATTCTACCATTACCATCAAGCTGGGGGATCAACCCTGGTTCAATGAAGAGTGCAGGAGGGCATGCCAATAGCAGCACCAGGCATACCTAAAATTGAGTAATCAACTTGGTGAATCTACAACACAGGACTATTTGCATACCAAACAGTGGAAGCAGCATGTGATAGACAGCAATCCCACAACCAATGGATCAGATCTAAGCTCTGCAGTCCTGCCACATCCAGTCAGGAATGGTGGTGGACAATTAAACAAGCAGCAGTAGGAGGAGGCTGCACAAATATTCCCATCCTCAATGATGGAGGAGCCCAACGCATCAGTGCAAAAGACAAGGCTGAAACATTTGCAACCATCTTCAGCTAGAAGTGCTGGGTGGATGACCCATCTCAGCCTCCCCCTGAGGTCCTAGCATCTTCAGCCAATTCAATTCACATTTGATGATATCAAAACACAGCTGAAGGCATTGGATACTGCAAAGGCTATGGTCCCTGACAATATTTCAGCAATAGTACTGAAGACTAGTGCACCTGAACTAGCTACACCCCTAGCCAAGCTGTTCCAGTATAGCTACAACACTGGTATCTACCCAGCAATGTGAAAAATTGCCCAGGTAAGTCCTGTCCACAGAAAGCAGGACAAATCCAACCTGGCCAATTACCACCCCATTAGTCGACTCTCAATCATCAGTAAAGTGATGTACGGTGTGTGAACAGTGCTATCAAGCGACACTTAGCAATAATCAGCTCACTAGAATTCAATTTGGATTCTGCCAGGGCCACTCAGCTCTTGGCCTCATTACAGCCTTGATCCAAACAAAGACAAAAGAATTGAACTCAAGAGGTGAGGTGCCCTTGACATCAAGACAGCGTTTGATCAAGTGTGGCATTAAGGAGCCCTATCAAAACTGAAGTAATTGGGAATCTGAGGGAAAACTCTCTGCTGGTTGAAGTTGTAGCTGGCACAAAGGAAAATGGTTGAGGTTGTTGGATGTCGGTGATCTCAGTCCCGCGAGTTCCTCAGGTAGTGTCCAAGGCCCAACCATCTTCAGCTGCTTCATCAATGGCCTTCCCCCCCATTATAAGGTTGGATGTGGAGATGTTCATTGATGATTGCACAACGTTCAACACCATTCATGACTTTTCAGATACTGAAGTAGGCTTAGACAATATTCAGGCTCAGGCAGAAAAGTGGTCAGTAACATTAGTGGCACAGAAGTGCCAGGCAATGACCACCTCCAACAAGAGTGAATCTAACTATCGCCCTTTGACATTCAATGGCACCATCGCTAAATGCCCCACTATTGAGGTGACCATCAACCAGAAACCGATCTGGACTAGCCATATAAATACTGTGGCTACAAGAGCAGGTAAGAGGCTGGGAATTCTCCAGAGAGTAACTCACCTCTTGACTCTCCAAAGCCTGTCCACCATCTACAAAGCACAAGTCAGGCGTGTGATGGAATACTCCTCATTTGACCAGATGAGCGCAGCTTCAACAACACTCGAGAAGCTCAACAACATCCAGGACAAAGCAACCAGCTTGATATACACCACCTTAAATATTCATTCCCTCCACTACCAACATGTCATGGCAACAGTATGTACCAACCATAAGATGTACTGCAGCATCTCACCAAGGATCCTTCGACAGCACCTTCCAAACCCATGACCTCTACCACCTGGAAGGAGAAGGGCAGCAGATGCATGGGAACACCACCACCTGCAAGCTCCCCGCTGTATCACACACCATCCTGGCTTGGGACTATATCACGGTCCTTTACTGTTGCTGGGTCAAAATCCCGCACTCCCTTCCTCACAGCACTGTGCGTACCTACATCACATAGACTTAAAGAGTTCAAGAAGGCAACGCATCACCACCTTTTCAAGTGAAATTAGGGATGGGCAATAAATGCTGGTCTAGCCAGTGATATCCACATTCCGTGAACAAATAAATTATAAAAAATTGTCCTTCTGGATCAAATTATACTGAGGAAACTAGTAGTTATAGAGCTGGGGAGATGCAATAACAAATAAATTATAATACCAGACTTTGAAGTGCTGTAGTTCATCCTTGTCAAGTGGTAGAGGCTTCAGTTTGCATCAGTCTTTACGGATGTGTAGTACTTGCTCCTGTATTTCCCTGCTATTTTAAGTTTTCCCCTGCATCTCGGTGACCTCCAAAAAAGTAGTTCTCTTTCATTGCTTTGACCTCTGGATTGCTATCTCTTTTAAGTACCACTTGCACCAAAATGTTGGTTCAATCAAATTAGAAAACAGGCTGTGAAATTTGGGCAAAGACCCTGCCCAGAGCAGTTGTTGTTTCTCAAATGCTTTTCTGGCAGAGATTGAATCTGAGATGTTTCAGCTCACATAGATGAATAGACCTAAAAGTCAAAGTGGCCACCCGTGTCAAAGGATCTTCCCTCTCAAAATATGTCAGTCTGTAGATAACTACAGCAACTGCTGCTACCCTCAAATGACCTATTTCCTCCTCCCTTCCCCTCCCACACACCTGATAGTTCTCAGGTGAAATCATGTTTGTTTTTCTTGTAGTGTTTGTTTTAATGTTATTTTGTCCTTTACAGCATATTATAATTTTACACTGAATTTTTTTTAATGTGGAGATTTGCTAATATCTCTGGTCTCTGAATGCACCATGAGCATCAGAGATAAAGAAGACCTGGAACTACGGCATCAGCAGCTGGAATTATTTTTGTGAGCCAAGACCGACAATGATCATGTTGGTATTGGTGGAAACACTTGTATGGCTCAAAGCTTTCACTGCCATTGCATTGATCATAAAGAGCATCTGTAGGGATGATAGTAGAGCTCATTTATGATCAATCCACCACTCTAATTTGGTAAACTTGACTTTTATTGCTGGTTGTGTTACAAATACATACATAACTGAACTAATTGATTTTCTTGTTTATATTTCAGTCTTGGCTTCAGTCATATGGATACATCCCTCAAGGTGGCTTACGAATGTCCACAATGAGATCAGCGCAGACACTCTCCAATGCCATCGCTAACATGCAGAGATTCTATGGAATTCAAGTCACTGGGGAACTGGATGAAAACACAAAAATGTAAGAGCTTGCTTGAAATGATTCCGTCTCATACCAGTCTCCACACAGCACTCAGATACATATCGGCCTCAGCAAAACAAAACAACAACGCAAACTTGATCCCTAATAAAGATTGATGATTGCCTCAGTACAGCACCCCACCATATTATGATATACTTTTTTATTCTTTCCCAGGACATAAGCATCATTGGCAAAGGCAGCATTTGTTGCCCACCCCTAATTTTTTAAAAATTCATTCATGGGATGTGGGCATCACTGGCTCAGCCAGCATTTATTGTTCAGAGGGCATTTAAGAGTCAACCACATTGCTGTGGGTTTGGAGTCACATGTAGGCCAGACCAGGTAAGGACAGCAGATTTCCTTTCTTGATGGGCATTAGTGAACCAGATGGATTTTTATGACAACCGGCAATGGTTTCATAGTCATCATTAGACTTATAATTCCAGATTTTTATTGGATTCAAATTTCACCATCTGACATGGTGAGATTTGAACCCAGATCCCCAGAGTATTACCCTGGGTTTCTGGATTACTGGTCCAATGACAATACCACTACACCACCACCTCCCCTAATTGCCCTTTAAAAGTTGATGGTGAGTTACCTTCTTGAAGTACTGCAGTCCATGTGGTCTGTGTACACACACAGTGCCTTTAGGAAGGGAGCGCCAGGCTTTTGATCCAGTGACAGTGAAGAAACGGTGATGTAGTTTCAAGTTGGAACTGTTTGTGGCTTGGAAGGGAACTTGCAAGTGGTGATGTTCCCATGCACCTGCTGCCCTTGTCCTTCGAGGTGGTAGGTCGTGGGTTTCGAAGGTGCTGTCGCAGGAGGCTTGGAGAGTTGCTTGGCATTCCCCAAGACTATCTTAGATAAGAACGTAAAAAAGAATGACCCATCAAGCTAATTCCTTCAACAGGCTATGTACAATTTACTATAACGTGATGGAATCATGTGCCCTCTTGTGTGGGGAGTTTGGTGACGGAGGCATTTAATCAGGCTGTGTGGGGGGGCCTCGCCACCTTCTCGCCTCCAACCCAATTAGGGCTGGAGTGAGAAGGCTTGTGGGTAGCCTCCCCACCTGCTGCCAATTGAGACCCTTATGTGAGCAATTTACACCCACTTAAAGGTCTCAGCTCATCGTCGCTGGCATTAACCTGATGGCAGCAGAGGGCTTGCCATGCAGAGGGCGTAACAAGCAAACTCCTGTAGGATTGCTTGCAGCCCAGGGAAACCCTTGTTCAAAGGCATTCAGCGTCTGATTGAGGGACCTAGCATCAGGAAAGGGGCTGGCTGTTGAGAGCCACACCCCCCCCGCCCTTACTGCCAACCCCTCCCTTCCCCCACGAACTTCACGCAACGCCCTCCCGCCATTACTCACCTGTGGCTTGACATCTGGTGACAATGCTAGGCCTTGAGTGGATTTCATACCAGCAACAGCCACGACCTCCCTGGTGGCGCTGCTGTTCAATAGAGCTGCTGGCCTTTGATTGGCCAGCAGCTCTCGGCAGGTGGCCCCTGGGGGAAGGCCCACCTGCTGGCCTACCAAGCGCCTGAGTGTAACAAGTTGTGGTGGACCTTTCCGAAAATAGTCAACACATGGCTCTTGCCGGCTCTCCAGTCGGCGGCTGAGACACCCGTCACCTCCACATGATTCGCCCATGAACTCTACACCACTGATTCAGTCTCCTCAAAGAAAATTCTAGAATAATACTTTCTAATTAAATACTTCCTTCACATTTACTCATGGTAATTTCAGGTCACAACTCCCCTTGGGCTGGAGAGGGTGTGTCACAGTTAGGAGTGGAAGGGTGGGCAGAATGTGTACTGGATCTTGGAACTGCCTGTTTTTTTAATTCTTTCACAGGACATGAGCTTCGCTGGGAAGGCCAGCATTGGTTGCCCATCCCTAACTGCCCTTGAACTAAGTGGTTGGCCATTTGCTTGGCCATTTCAGAGGGCAGTTAAGAGTCAACTACATTGCTGTGGAACTGGAGTCACATGTAGGTCAGACTAACACAGTCCCAGCTGTCTGGCTACTCTGAGCAGAGCACCACTGCTCCGGGCCTTCCTTTAGCCCTAACTCTCAGCTGCAGAGAGCAGCTCCTTCTAGCAACCTTCTGCAACTGACTAATCTTGTCACATGGGCTCGCTTCCATGCCACAAAAACCATGGTCCAGTTGTTGGGTTTTTGTGCTCTCTCCAAGTAGGCTGTCAAAGGGCATCTGGCAACCGAGCATGCGCGGCCTGCCCCCTGCTGTTCTCTCGCTTACACCGGAACTCTCGGGCATACCAGGAGTTGTGGTCCTCAACCTCTGCCCAAAAAACTCAAAGAGAATCCAACAATGTAGATTTCCTCATAATACATTCCAATTCTAGTTGTCACTCCTTATAAGCTAGTGCCTTAATCTTGGAATCACTCTTGTCAGTTTTTGAATACATAAATAACATTTTGGAGCCAGATTTACTGAATGTTCACCATCTTCATTGTATTCAGCATTTCCTGCTCTCTCTCTATTGGTGGAATTTTCTGTGCCCACTGGCGGCAGGCATGATTGGTGGCGTGAGCGGACAATATGCAGTGGACGGTTTCACAATGGCAGGAAGGCAGGTCATGATTCTCTGCTTAGCTTGCCGATGGTGGGTCGCATTTCCCTCAACCGGCCGTCGGGAATTTTATTGTAATACATCAGCATGTCATTATCAGAGCACCCCGCCGGTGTCTCACACCCTCGCTTTATCGTCCGTCCATGTCAGCAAGAAAGCACGCCTACGTGTTTCGCAACAGCATATAAGCGACATGCACTTGGCGGCCTGCACTTTCGGTGAACTGGAGGTGAGTGTACAGCAACGTTCTGCAGAGCTCACCAGGGTCATTTGTTGCTTTGCAGGCTTCGGGGCGCCGGGGGTCAGGGCTAAGTGCCGCCTTTCCTCAGAGGCAGCTTTTGAGGGGGAGTGGGGGGCAAGTGCCGCCCTGCCTCGCAGGGGACTTTTGAGGGAGAGTTAGGGGCTAGTGCAGCTTTGCTGTTGAGGTGACTTGTGAGGTGGGGTGCTTATGCAGCCTTGCCTCTGAGGCGACTGGTGGCGGGGGAGGGGGGGTGGTGCAAGGAAAGTGGCAACGCATTCGGGAAACCTGTGTAAATGACCATCCTCTTCAACTGAGACAGTTCAGGCACAGCCACATTGAAGCGCCAGGTTGTAAAGGGCGCAGCAGATGACAACAATGCATGACACCCTCTGTGGACTGTATTGCAGGGCTCCACCAGACCAGTCCAGGCATCGGAACCTCATTTTCAGCATCCTAATGGTCTGCTCCACCAAGTTGCAAGCTGCAGCATGAGCCTGTCTCTCTGCTGCAGTCTGAGGCTGCCGCACGGATGTCATCAGCCACGGCCTCTGCAGGTTGGGGTCGGACTCCTTGCTTATCTGCCCTCTCAAGCAACATAGAGGCATCAAAGTGCCACCAAATTCTGCAGAGCTCCCCCTCCCACCAGCAGACTGCAAATTCATGAGCACTTTAGTGAACTGCAGATGAGTTGGACTGCACACATTGTACAATCTCCTCGCTAAAGCTGGCTATGTAGCAGCCCTTGCTGGAGGCGTTCATAGCGTCTTGGCAATGCCAGCATCCTGGTTTGGACCAGTTCTGTCCCATGGTTCAAGCCAACTGGGCAGCCATGCAGCGTTTTAATCTCTGGTCATCCAAGTGGTGGCCAGCACTCTCTGGGAAGCACTAAGGGGTCGTTAACTTAACCATGGCAAGTTCTTAGTACACCCAAGCTAACCACGTCATGCAGGAGGAGTACATCAGGATCATGGAGCCTGGTGAACTAGCTGTATGCCTGATGGCCTACAGAGCACATTAAGAAGACTGAGGAGAGAGTAACTGAGGTTCCTGGCTGCACAGAGGCAGGAGCAGCAACCTCAGGAAAAAGGGGCAGCTGGGGCTTCCGCACACGCCGCCCAAGAGCCATAGCGAGCCATTGCAGGCCAGTGCCTAGCAACAGCCAGGGTCTATAGACTCTGCCTTCCATTCCTGCAAATGACTGAGAACCAGTGTCACCGAAGATTGCTCATGTCTAGGGAACTGGTCGGTCACATCTGCCATTTACTGCAGGATTTGGTGCCATGGGACATGGAGGACATCCACTGCTAATGGCTATGAAAGTGACCGTGATGCTCAATTTCTATGCAAGTCGCTCCTTTCAGGGCTCCACAAGTGACCTCCAAGGGAGATCTCAAGCCTCACCCACAAATGCATCAATGAGGTCACAGATGCCATCTTTGCAAGGGCACACAACTTTGTGCATTTCACCCGGGACTGTGACAGCCAGGATGCACAAGCGATTGGATTCGCCCAGATCTCCAGTTTCCCACAGGTGCAGGATGCCATTAACTGCACTCGTGGCGCTCAGATCTTTGTCGCAACATATGGTGGACTACATCATCTGCAAGGGCTTCCACTTGCTGAATGTGCACCTGGTGTGCGTCCACTAGAAACACAACCTGCAGGTGTGCGCATGGTTTCCAGGGAGTGTGCACGACGCCTACATCCTCAGTTGGTCACAGATCCCTGGAGTATTCCAGGGTCCACAGAAGCTGCAGGGTTGGCTCCTTGGGGACAAGGTCAACCTGCAGAGGGCGTGGCTGATGACACCCATGCGGCAGCCTCAGACTGCAACAGAGTGACAGTGTAATGAGGCTCATGCTGCAGCTCGCAACTTGGAGCAGACCATCAGGATACTGAGGTTCCGGGGCCTGGATCAGCCTGGTGGAGCCCTGCAATGTAGTCCGCAGAGGGTGTCATCGTCTGCTGCGCCCTTTACAACCTGGCACTCCAATGGCGAGATAAGTTGGCTGAGGAGGAGATGGAGGAGCTGCACGTCTCCTCCAATGAAGAGGATGTCAACGTGGATGAGGGTGAGGAGGTCCTCGGAGGTGACGATGACGGAGATGAGTCCTTTGCATTGGCCAGATGAGGCAGGCATGCTCGGGAGGTCTTCATAGCTGCTAGATTTGTGGAGGATGATGACGACACACAGTGAGGTGACCGCATTGTTTCTCACATCGCATTTGTGAATGTTTGACTCCAGTCTGGCTTATGGCAGCGTGAATGCCCTCTGTGAGAATGCTCCTGTCATGAAGAGGCAGTGGAGGCCCTAATAGTCACTCAATTACTGGAGGATGATGACAACATGCATTGAGGACACTCCATAAATCTTCACACAGGCTCCGAGAATGGTCAAGGGCAGCTCACTTGCACTCCGTGATCAGGGTCATATCATAGCGATGCAGCCATTAAACTTTAGATTCATCTGATGCTTTGTCTGCCTTCAGCACCTGAGTCCTTCAGGAACTGCAGCACAGCATCAGTGGTCACAAATGTTGAAGAGATGAATCCAGCCCCTCTTTAAAGATGCTGAGAGCACACCAAGAGAATGAGAGAACTCTGTGGTGCCCGCCCACTACATTCTGGCAGCAATGACCAGCACTGCCAAGGTGGAGGCAGCAGTAATATCTCCAAGGAGTGTGTGGCTGGACCTTCACTTTAGTCTGATGGCTGTACAGAGCACAGGGAAGAGGCCCTGGACTGAGACACCTGCCTTTATCTTGTGCAGAAAGGTTTCACATCTGAGTGACAAGAACACTGCTCATTAGAACAAGGAGCTATAGACAGGGAGACATTCTTGGGAGTTTATTAACAATAGTGAACAGTATGTACAAGCGATTAACAACCGTGCCCAGGCTATGCAACTAATTCTCCTCAACAGTCCTAACTGTGTCACAACGTCTTGGTGCTCCCCGGACATCCACAATGGCGGTGGAGACAGCCTGTTGACTGTTGCATCCTGTCTGTAATGACTTTGACGGGCATCCTCTAGAGGGCCATGACTTGGAGGGCTCCGGCCTGCTTTCAGGGTCCTGCTGTGTGGCAGTGGCACCTTCTTCGGCCTGTGGAGCTAGAGCTTCTGAGGTCACAGGAAGAGGGGAGTTGGATGGGCCAGACTCTCACAGAGTCATCTGGATAGATGGGCCAGTAGTGTGTACCTGCGGTTCCTCCTCTCCGGGGGGCCCCAGGCTGACTCCTTGAGGAGCAAGGGTAGCAGGAGTGAAATTGAGCTGCCTGGCACCCCTCTCGCGTACAAGCTGTTGGAGGCCAACTATGGCATCAGCAATGGAGTTGAGCCTGCGCAGCAGTCCAGGAACGAAGTCCTGGACCAAGGCCTTCATGGCAGCCGCCACCCTACCAGTGTTGACCTCGGTGTGTTGACATGCCACACTGTCACCTCAGACTGAAGGTGGACGGACTCCTCCTTTGTGCCTTGCAATCTGAGTGCAGCAGACATCCCTCCCTGATGTTCCTGAGCTTGCCTTTGCAGCTCCAGCAACTGTGACATGACTGAATCCAGAGGCTCGTCATCTGACTCGGACTCGGCAAATTTCTGGCCTCTAGCAATCCTTCGAGTGCCAGACATGTGTGAAGTCCCTGCTGCCGCCTGCAGTGGATCAGACAGTGCGATGTGCTCACCAGATTGTGATCCCAGGGCTATGTTAAAACTAAGTCTCACCAAGGTGTGTGTCTCTGCGCTGGTGCAGGGTGTGGGTGAGTGCTGTGACGAGACTTCAGGGAGGATGTCTGCAGATTCCTCTTCTGAGGTTTCTTTGGGGCTTGATTGGAGGCCCTGGGTCATGGACTTAGTCAGTTGTTTGGCACATGTTCCTGCGAAAGCAAGGAGAGATAACTAGTGCATGACAGTGGCTTGCGAAAGAGGGCATATCACTCATGGCATGGTTGTCTGATGGATGTTCCACTGCTGCATCCTCACTTAGTAGAGTTGCGTCGACCTCACCGTCAGCAAAGGAACGGTCCAGATCCTCGTCCGGCAAGCTGGATGGCTCTGCTTTCAAAGTGCATGAGAACCTTGATTTCAGGCATTTCGCCACCGGTCTGCAACCTCTCTCTCATTGTGTGCCAGCTTGTCCTGCATGGTAAAGTGTTAGCAGGATGCCTGCTGGGCCAGATGATAAATGTGCCTGGCCTGTGCAGAAGGTGAGTGGTCCCATGAATGGGATGAGGACAATGACGGTGAGTGTGAGAGCGCGAATGATGATGTCCCTTGCACTGGCAGTGAGTGAGGGCCCTGTGGATGTATGATGGGTTTATAAGTTTATCATCTGTTGAGAGTGATGAAAAGAGTGACTTACCCTGGCGGAACAGAGGAGATCATTCATCCTCTTGTGGCACTGGCTGGCTGTCCTCTTCTGAAGGGTGTTGACGCTGACCAATGCTACCGTCGCCTCCCAAGCCGGATTGGTCATGTTGCTGCCCATCCTGCGGCCAGAGCGGGGGTACAGGACATCCCGGCGGGCCTCCACGTCATCCAGCAGTCGCTTGAGGGACACATCGTTAACCGGGGGGCTTCAGTCGTCTTGCCTTTGAGGGCCATGTCTCCCGGGCAGCAGTCGTAAGCTGGAAGCAATGAAAGCTGTGCTTATGGCTGGCCTTTAAACATGGCGCCCAGCATAATGTAACAGTGGGGTGATGGCGGATGGGCGAATGACAGCCTGTCCGCCATGGAAACGCTGTGTTTCCCCAGGAGTGCATAAATAATGAGGTGCATTTGGAACGATACGGCGTGAAAACCCACCATTGCAGCTAGCGGGTTATTTGCGCTTAGTGCAAATTTGGGAAAATTCAACTCATGTTACTACAACAAAATCAATGTCCTCTGCTTTTGTTACTTTTTTTGTAAAATATGTTACTTTTATTACAAGATTGAGTGCTGTAGGTTACTTATTGATGATGTTCACTGATCCAACAGTGACTAAAGAGTGGGCTGGAATTGCTGAACAGCCTTATGGGGATTTTGTTCAGTTGATGTGGGCTACATTTACTGCAGACAGATTGCAGAGGATGGTGGCTGAAACATGCAGTTGCCATGGCACTTTATGTTGCTGTGGTTGATAACTCATGTGAAATATCATCACAAAGGGCTAATTGCTACAGGAAAAGATGGATCTAGAGAGGTTTCTGGACATTGTCTTGGTGATTGAAACAGAAACTAACTATGGTAGGATTTCTGGCAGCTTCCAGTCACCCTGTTCTCCAAGTATGCTGTGTACAGTCTTGTCCGCAAATGTTTTGTCAGAGTCATTTTATGTTGAAATGCCCACTTTGACCTTGTACATCTAATATGAATGTCCATAAACAGTGCAATTATTTGCTTTGTTATTATGAGTAATACATAACTCTTGCTGATCCTTATATTGTTTATAATATTGGTTTAGTTTGTATCTAGTGAGCTTCTGATTTTTATTTTAAAAACTTTAAATATAAGGTGAATTTATGAGCTCATCAAAGCAAGAAATGACACTGAGGAATGCAACATTTTCCAATATCAAGCACTCAACATTCGTATCTAAGACCCCCAGGTCAAAGCATACCATGGCCTGGTTACAGTGTAAAGCACTTTGTGTTCCTAGCCTCAGACGATTAGCCCTACTGAAAAAATGTGAATTTTCCATTTCCTCTGATAAATATCATTATGGCCCGTTTGAGTGTGATTTCCAATTTGTGTTGAAGTTGAAGAAATTTTGTTTTCTGTCCGCATGCTCTCATCCTGTCTTCCCCACCCCCACTGCCTTATCTCAGCTCTTGCGATGCATAGTGTGCTAATCATTAAACGACCCTGTTGACCTCAAGTCAGTATTCTCAAAGGCAATTAGGGATGGGCAATAAATGCTGGCCTAGCCAGTGACGCACAAACCTCATGAAAGAATAAAAACTGTCAGCCTACTCTTTGCAGGTTGTAGGATAAATTGGACAAGTATCAGGCACTACCAGGACAAAATATTCAGGAAGTCGAACAGGATGACTTATCACCACATTCCAACCTCTGTCAGCACCGCCACTTGTTTTTCTACCCTTCCCAACATTCACGCAGTCCCAACTGCCCCCCCCACCACCATCTGTTGAAAGGAGGTATCAGAGAAGGTTGATAAGGGCATTGCTGTTAATGTATATATGGATTTTCAAAAGGCATTTGATACAGTGCCACATAACAGACTTGTGAGCAAAATTCTAGTTCATGGAATAAAAGGGAAAGTAGGCACTTGAATAAGAAATTGTCTGAGTGACAGGAAACAGAGAGTAATGATAAATGGTTGTTTTTCAGATTGGAGGAAGGACTGTAGTGGAGTTCCCTAGGGGTCAGTGTTGGGACCCTTGCTCTTCCTAATGTATGATTAATGATCTAGACTGTGGTGTTCAGGGCATGATTTCGAAATTTGCATATGATACGAAAATTGGAAACGTTGTCAACTGTGATGAGGGTAGCCTTGAACTTCAGAAGGATATAGACATGTGGGCGGATTGGGCAGACAAGTTGCTGATTAAGTTCAATGCAGAGAAGTGTATGGGGATTCATTCTCATAGGAAGAATATGAAGAGACAGTATAAAATAAAGAGAGAAACTCTAAAGGAGGTGCAAGAACAGAGGGACCTCATTGAAGATGGCAGGGCATGTTGAGTGCGCAGTTAATAAAGCATATAGCACCTTAGGCTTTATTATTAGGGGCATTGAGTACAAGAGTAAGGAGGTCATGTTGAACTTGTATAAGACACTAGTTAGGCCTTACCTAGAATACTGCGTCCAGTTCTGGGCGCTATACATGAGGAAGGATGTGAAGTCATTGGAGAAAATACAGAGGAGATTCACAACAATAATACCAGGGATAAAGAACTGTTGTATGAGGCTAGATTGGAGAGGTTGGGACT
Source organism: Carcharodon carcharias (assembly GCF_017639515.1). Lineage (NCBI taxonomy): Eukaryota > Metazoa > Chordata > Chondrichthyes > Lamniformes > Lamnidae > Carcharodon > Carcharodon carcharias. Next base: position 118,986,145 of record NC_054473.1, on the reverse strand, counting down.
GCTTTCATTGGAGAAAAGTAGGCTGTGAGGAGCCTTGATAGAGATTGTCAAGATCCTGAGGGGTATGGACAGGGTAAATAGTGTGTAACTGTTCCCACTCAAGGGAGCATCAAGAACTAGAGGGTACAGGTTCAAAATAAATAGCAAAAGGAGTAAAAGAGATGTGAGGAATTTTTTTTCATCCAGAGGGTGGTTGGAGTCTGGAATGAACTTCCTGAGAGGGTGGTGGAGGCAGGTTTGATTGAGGTTTCAAAAAGGAATTGGATTGCTATCTGAAAAGAAAGAGTGTGTAAGGTTACGGGGATAAGGCAGGGGAGTGGGACTAGGTGGAATGCTCTTTCAGAGAGCAAGTGCAGACTCGATGGGTCGAATGACCCCCTTCTGCACTGTAAAGATTCTGGCCGGAATTTTATGGCCCCGTTGCGGCAGGAATGGGGCTGTAAAATGCGGCAAGCCATTCTAAACTCCATTGACTTCGGCAGGATTGTAAAATCCTGCTGGTGTATAATTTCCCCCTCTGTGATTCTGTAAGTAATCCTTGCCTGCTTTACCGTATTTAAATACCAGCAAAGTAATGGGCTCTCGGTAGCAACCACCCTGTTTTGGAGAACAATGGTGGGACAAGGCTTAATAATACAACTATTCCCCTCTATTCAGCCCCTTTTAAATCTCATCAGAGGTCCCTTAGGTCAAGTACTTAGGTCTTGAAAGAGAAAAAAGATTCCTCAGGCTATTCAGCTCCTTGTAATGTCACTCCTCCTACAAATGCTGTAGCAAGTAGACGCATAGACTTCGAAAGCACTGAAGGTGGCCATTTGGCCCATTGTTCTGCGCCAGTCAACAAAGATCTGACTACACTAATCCCATTTTCCAGCACTTGGCCCATAGCCTTGGAGGCTATCGCAACACGAGTGAATATCTAAATACTTCTTAAATGTTACGAGTATTTCTGACTCAACCACCCTTTCAGGCAATGATTTGCAGCCTCCCACCACCCTCTGGGTGAAAAAAATTCTCTTCAATTCCCCTCTTAGCCTTCTACCTCTTACCTTAAATCTATGCCTCCTGGTTATTGATCCCTCTACTAATGGAAAAAGTGCCTTCCTATCTCCCCTATCTATGCCTCTCAATCTTATACACCCCTTATCAGGTCTCCTCCTTGTTGCTCCAAGGAAAACAACCCCAGCCTATCCAATCTTTCCTCATAGCTCAGACCCTACAGCCCAGGCAGCATCCTGGTAAATCTCCTCTTCATCCTCTCCAGTGCAATCACATCCTTCCTATAATGTGGCAACCAGAACTGCACACAGTACTCCAGTTGTGACCTAACCACCATTTTATACAGCTCCAGCATAACCTCCCTGCTCATGTATTCTATGCCTCAGCTATAAGGCAAGTATCCCATGTGCCTTCTTAACCACCTTATCCACCTGTCCTGCTACCTTCAGGGATCTAAGGTCCCTCTGATCTTCAGTACTTTCCAGAGTCCTACCATTCATACTGTAATCCCTTGCCTTGTTAGGCGTCCCCAAGTGCATTACCTCACACTTTTCCGGGTTGAATTACATTTGCCACTGTTCTGCCCATGTGACCAGTCCATTGAAATCCTCCTGCAGTTTACGGCTATCCTCACTGTTTACCACTCTAGCAATTTTTGTGTCATCCGTGAGCTTCTTGATCATACCCCCTACATTTAAGTCCAGATCATTTATGCACACCATAAACAGCAAGGGCCCCAGCATTGAGCCCCACGGAACCCCACTGGAAACAGACTTCCAGTCACAGAAACACCCCTATACCATTACCCTTTACTTCCTGCCTCTCAGCCAATTTTGGATCTAACGTGCAACTTTGTCTTGGATCCCACGGCTCTTACTTTCTTGACCAGTCTGCCATGAAAGACCTTATCAAAAGCCTTGCTAAAGCCCATGTGAACCACATCAAATGTATTACTCATCAACACTCCTGGGGGAGAATTTTCTCCTGTCATGTGGGCTGGATCAGCTGCGCACCGCCATTTTATGTGGGTGGTTCAATTAAGGCCCGTCCAGCATGACGCGCACCCGAAAGCACTCAGTGTTCCCTGTGCGGGTCGGGGGGAAGAGGGAGATTCAGGGCCTGCGCTTTCTTGTGCATGCGCGCATAAGGGCGCAGAAATTCCCCTGAGGCATAGAGCTGCCTCAGGGAGATTAATTTCGTTATGAAAAATGAGAAAAAAATTGTTTTTTAATTACTCAGACATGTCCCCTCATGTGACAGTGTCACATGACCTGGGACATGTTTATGTATTTCAATAAAATTTTTAATTTAATTTATAAAGCCTTCATGAAATCTCATTCCGCTCCCACACGCCAACCAGAAGATTCAGGCCCAGGTTACCTCCTCAAAAATTCGATCAAATTTGTCATACACAACCTTCCCATAACAAATCCATGCTGACTATCCCTGACTAATCTGTGTCATAAAGGTCTACATCACAGAAAAACGCCCTTTGGCCCATCGAGTCTGCAAAGGTTAAACAAGTACCTAGCTATTCTAATCCCATTTTCCAAGTGTCTCTCCAAATGCAGATATATTCAGACCCTCAGAATTCCTTCTAGCAACTTCCCCACCACCAAGGTTAGGCTGACTGGCCTGTAATTTCCTGGCCTATCCTTTCCTTTTTCAATAATGGGGCACTAGCAATCCTCCAATCCCCTGGCATCTCACCAGTGGCCAGAGAGGGTTTGAAAATTACTGCCAGGGCCCCTGATATCTCTTCCCTTGCCTCTCTCAGCAGCCTTGGATACATCTCATCCGGGCCTGCGGATTTATCCACTTTTAAGGCCGTTAAACCCTCTAGTACCTCCTCTCTCGACGTTAATTTCCTCTAATATTTCACAGTCCTCCACCCTGATGTCTATACCTGCATCGTCCTTTTCCATTGTGAAGGTCAACGCAAAGTATTCATTGAGGACTGCACCCATGTCTTTCGGATCCACACACAGATTACCTCTATGGTCCCTAATTGGCCCTACTGTTTCCCTCGTTATTCTCTTGCTCTTTATATATTTAAAAAACTCCTTTGGGTTTTCCTTTATCCCACCCGCCAATGCTTTCTCATGCACTCTCTTAGCTTTTCTAACTTCCTTTTTAAGTTACCCTCTGCAAATCGAGGGTTCTCCAGACTTGGTCTCCCCCTTTGTCTTTATGGGAACATATTTGCCCTGTACTCTTGTTATTTCCTCCTTGAATGCCTCCCACTGCTCTGATGCAGTTTTATCTGCAAGTAGCTGCTCCCAATCCACTTGGCCAAATCGTATCTCATCTTCGTAGAATTAGCCTTTCCCCAGTTTAGAACTTTTATTCCCGGCCCAACCTTATCTTTTTCCATAACTGCCCTAAATCTAACTGAGTTATGGTCACTATCTCCAAAATGTTCCCCCACTGATACCCGGAGGTATGCCCGGGCTCATTTCCGAATATTAAGTCCTTTGCTGGGCTTTCTACATACTGGCTAAGAAATTTCTTCTGGATACAACTTAAGAATTTTGCTCCCCCCCCTACCTTGCACACTAAAACTATCCCAGCTAATATTTAGGTAGTTAAAATCCCCTACTATCACTGCCCTTTTATTCTTACACTTCTCTGAAATTTGATTACATATTTGATCTTCTATCTCTCCCTGACTGTTTGGGGGCCTATAGTACTCACCCAACAATGTGTTTGCCCCTTTTGTGTTTTTCACTTCTACCCATATGGCTTCATTTGATGATCCTTCCAAGATATCATCCCTCCTGACTGCTGTAATTGATTCCTTGATCAAAATTGCAACCCCCCCCCCACCCCCCGTCCTCTTCTATCCCCCTCTCTATCTCGTTTGAATACCCTATAACCAGGAATGTTGAGCTGCCAATCCTGCCCTTTTAGCCAAGTCATGGCATAGCTATGATATCATACTCCCACGTGCCTACCTGTGCCCTCAGCTCATCTGTCTAATTCCTCAGGCTCCTTGCATTAAAATATATTCCATTTTTCCATGCTAAACTCATTTCTTTCTTACCTAGCCTATGTTTCCTCTGCCTTACAGACTCACTCACGAGCGTTTTAACTTCTAATTCCATCTCAGCTTCTCTCCCCTCTGAACTACTTTTCAGGATCTCATCCCCCTTGCTAATTTAGTTTAAATCTGCCTCAACAGCATTAGCAAACCTCCCCGCGAGGATGTTGGTCCCGTTCCTGTTCGAATGAAGCCCGTCCAACTTGTACTGGTCCCACCTCTCCCAGAAATGGTCCCACTGCCCCAAGAATCTAAAGCCCTCCCTCCTGCACCATTTCTCCAGCCAAGCATTCATCTGCTCTATCCCTCTGTTCCTGTACTCACTACTGCGTGGCACCGGGAGTAATATGGAGATTACCACCTTTGAGGTCCTGCTTTTCAATTTCCTACTTAATTCCCTAAAGCCTGTTTGCAGGACCTCATTTCCCTTTCTTTCCAATGCCATTGGCCCCAACACGGACCACAACCTCTGGCTGATCACCCTCCCCCTTCAGAATGCCCTGCAGCCGTTCATAACATCCTTGACCTTGGCACCCGGAAGGCAACATACCACCCTGGAGTCACCTCTGCAGCCGCAGAAGTGCCTGTCTGCTGCCCTCACTAACAAATCCCCCACCACTATTGCCCTTCCACACTTCTTCCTCCTGCCCTGAGCAGCTGAACCACCCACAGTGCTCTGGTCCTTGCTCTGGTTGGTCTGCACAGAGGAACCGTCACTCTCACCATTTTCCAAGTCCGAAAAACGGTTTGCGAGCGAGATGCACTCAGCGGATTCCCTCACTACCTGCCTGGTCCCCTTCTTCTGTCTGGCGGCCACTCATTCTCTCTCTGTTTGCACTTCCTTAAGCTTCAGGGTGACCACGTCCTGAAACATGCTATTCACAAACCTCTCAGCCTCGTGAATGCATCGTAGTGCCCCCAGCTGCCACTCAAGTTCCTGAACCTGGAGTTCGAGTTTCTGAAGTTGGAGGCACCTCCTGCACACATGGTCATCCAGACCGTCAGGAGCATCTAGAATTTCCCACATAACGCAGGATGTGCAAATCATGGGACTAAGCTCCCCAGACATATCTTAACTAAATATAATATGGACTCTTGATTTTATTTTCTCCTTACTCATTCTTGAGGATAGACTAGATGCCAGATCCTCTAGATAGACTAGATTCTCTAGGTGCTGCTGACTGCCTGTCCCAGGGTCCCCCTGTCACACTCTCCTCTCGGTGCTGCTGATTGCCTGTCCCAGGGTCCTCCTCTCACACTCTCCTCTAAGTGCTGCAGACTGCCTGTCCCAGGTCTTCCTCTTCCACTCTCCTCATAGTGTAGTATCACTGACTTTTACAGAGATGCAGATGCAGTCTCCCTCCTTGTGCTAGGGATCCTGTCAGAAAACCATGCTGCAAGCGTTATGAACCAAACCCAGGAAAATAAGTCAGGTCATAGGTTGGACGTCCCAGCCCTATCCTCTCCAGTGGTGAATTTGGACCATTGAAGATCCAACCCGAAGGGAAATCCAACCCAAGGTGTTTAAGCATTAAATATCAGAAGATCCAGCAGCTTTCGGTTTTTCTTGAAAGCCTTAGTCTTGTCATTATGAGCAAATTAGACTCTACAGTTAGGAAAGAAAAATGTGTTCAGGGTGGCCTGAGCAAACAGGTAGCACTGTTGATATTGAGAACAGGATGTAAGTTTTATTTGAACTTTTTGTTTGTTAACCTCTGCCAGGTGGATGAAGAAGCCCCGCTGTGGTGTTCCTGACAACTTTGGTACAGAAATCAAGACGAATCTGCGACGCAAGCGGTATGCCCTTACAGGACAAAAGTGGAACCGGGAACGTATCACGTTCAGGTAAGGAACGCAGACTAAACCTTAAAACCTCATTCAAATCTTATAGTACTCTCTGCGCTTGTGTACTGCTGTGTCTGTATGTATGTGTGGGTGTGTCCGTACGATCAACCCTTTCTAAAATCTTGTGTGCTTCATCTGAGTAAAAGGCATCACGTTATCAAGTTAGACTGACAAGTTTAATACCTTTCTCCAAAGCTTATGCTTAGATTTGAGGTCCCTAATTAATTCCGTTACTATTCCTTAATGCAGTATCCAGAACTATACACCCAAAGTGGGAGAATATAAGTCACTCCAGGCCATCCGGAAGGCTTTTGCAGTCTGGCAGAAAGCTACACCGTTAATCTTTGAGGAGGTTCCTTATTATGATATTCGATATGGCCGCAGGAAGAATGCAGACATCATGGTCTTCTTTGCCTCTGGTTTCCATGGAGACAGTTCCCCATTTGATGGTGAGGGTGGCTTCCTGGCTCATGCCTACTTCCCCGGCCCTGGAATGGGTGGAGACACACATTTTGATTCAGACGAGCCTTGGACACTGGAAAACATTGACCTTCAGGGTAAGAGTGATTTTCTTTTGCTTATCTCTCAGAAATGGAAGGAAAGCGTGAATAGTAAACTAGCTTGAGATTATATCATCCTTTCTTCCCTGAGCTTCCGCACTGAATGACTCTTCATCCTCGATGGTTTCAATCTCCATTTTAGCTTCTGCAGCCCTCTCTCCTCTGAATTAACTGCCCTTCTTGTCCTCCCTAAATCTTTCCTTCTTTATAAATTCTCTTACCCATATTCATGGACAACTTCTTGACCCTGCAATCTACACGGCCTCTCTATCAGTGTCTATTACTAACAGCATCAAACCAACCACTTCTTTGTACCCTTTATTGCTCTATACCCCATTCTAACTGGAGGTTAACTCCAGTTTGCTGTATTGCCTTAAAGTGCATGGTAAGCTGGTACATTAAAAGAAAAAGCTCCCTTTTCACAACGGCAGGATCCATTTTTTCTGGCAGTGTTAGTGCTGGAGAGCACTGATGACTGTAATCCTGGTGTAACTGCCGCAATTGTTACTCATGCATTAAGAGTCTTGATATCTAACCCAAAGACATTTTCATTCTATTGTTAAATATCACGTGCCTGACAATGTACTGCTGTCACAGACAGCTCACAAGCATCTGCTTAGATATCTCCCATCACAGCTGAGAATAGAAACTTATCGTGTGGAATATCATGGATACATCCCACATTTCATCTCTCCATACCATAGCATGTTTGACTCCCAAAGAGTGCTATCTTTATTGCTTAAGACAAGATTTGAGACACCTAATTTCAACATCCTGAACTCTGGCAGAAAGATTATAATTAACTTTATATCTTTTAAGCTTGCCTTTGGTTCTGGCTTGCTGAGGTGATATGTTCATTTTTGAGAGTCAACAAAACTAAATCATGCATGTTCTGTGTTAATTGATGAAGTTTAATGAGCAAAATAATTAACACCCACATTAGAAATATATAACTATATCTAGAGGATAATTAATTTAACTCAAAATCAGCACATGCAATAGCTCTAATGCACAAAGGAAATGAGATCTTGAGCTGCCAGGCATTAATTTAGTATGTAACCACTTTTATTCAGATGACAGTCACTGTCTGCTTTGACCTCATCTCTTCAAAGGAGAGTGATTTTATCAGGGAGTATTGTAAAGTATGTGCAACAATGATTATATTCATTTGAAGAGGTTTATGAGAGGGAGATAAATTGATTACCTTTGACAAATGGCTACTTCTTGAGGTAATGTAACATTGTCCCAATTCTCCTGCTGCAGGCTGGCTATTTTTTGAATTATCAGTCCTATGTTTGCTTTGTTGGGCATTTAGGTGAGGCCAATGTGATCAGTGCGCTGTTCTAACTGCTCTTGAAGTATAGCTTATGCTGATCCCAATGCCATCATTGATACAGTGTTAATCAGTATAATAGCATGTTATTCTTTGGTTTCCCCTGTGTCTTCTGTCCTTTAAGCAAGTACCTCTATCTGACATGAGGTGAAAGGTGTACCTTACACTGGTTTTATGAATTACTATAGTATGTTAACATTTAACTGGTTTTGGTTCTGATCACTTGTTTCTGTCCACAGGGAATGACCTGTTCCTGGTGGCAGTACATGAGCTGGGCCATGCTCTGGGTCTAGAACATTCTAACAATCCAAGTGCCATCATGGCACCCTTTTACCAGTGGATGGAAACAGAGAAATTTGAGCTTCCGGAAGATGACCTTAGGGGGATCCAGCAGATTTATGGTGAGCTTGTGGGATATTTATTTATTCTCTATTTTTATGTTTTGAGGTGAAATTCATTTTTAATTCCAAGCTCTTCATATACCAAGGGTATTTCACAGGCGGTACAAGATAACTCTAACAGCCAATTGTATATTGAAGTGTCACGACTCACTGGGGATAGTGCACTGTAATATCAAGCCCCACTGTTCCCCAAACCGCGACAAATATGAAAAGTTTGACCAAACCAGCAGATTACCCCAATACTAACTAACTGTTTAATTTAGCTTAACAGAATACGAGCACCTGGTTTGTAAACTTAATAAGTAAATAATTGTTTATTGAACAAAAAAAAACCTTAGCTGTCATTGTCCTTAAAGGAATAGCTTCTGGAAATCGGATTGTCATATCCATGATTGTAAGTACATACTGATGTCTTGCTTTTGTTTTGGGTAATGGTCCTACACAATCTACTAATACCTGACTGAATAGTTCTTCAAAAACTGTTATTGGTATTAAAGGTGCTGGTTTAATTACATGTTGAGGTTTACCTATCACCTGACATGTATGACATGTTTTACAAAATTGCACTACGTCCTAATGAAATCTTGGCCAGGTAAAATGTCTGCTTATCGATGCTTGCGTTTCCCATTTTCCTGCGTATCCTGCCATAGGGATTTCATGTGCTACTCGCAATATTTGGGCAGTACCACTATCTGAGCAATTGTCCAATCCTCATCCGCAGGTCTGTGAGGGTGTCTCCACTTTCTCATCAGAACTTCATTTTTAATGTAATAGCACTCCGGAACTCCTTCCACCTCAGCTTCAGTATGACCTGACTGTGCTAACTTGTTTAACCCTGGATCTGCTTTCTGAACCTCAATTAACGAAGACATGCCAAACACTCCCTTTGAATTATTCTCAATCTTAAAGAAAGTTTTGGCTACTCTAACATCTGCTCATGGTATTACTTGAACCTCTGGTGATGGACTTTGTTTAGACATTGCACTGGTCACCACACACGATGGAAAAATACCAGGAACTACTACTTGCACCTGCTGCATCTCTTTAGCCTCTCTCGGACTTTCTGTAATTTGGGCAAAGCTATAACATTCACTCTTGCCAAATCATTTGCCAGGAGTAGATTAACTCCATCAACGGGCTATATTTTAACCACTCCTACAACCACCGATCCAGACAACAAATCACACTCCAGTTACACTTTGTACAATGGAATCGGGATATAATCTTCACTTATCCTGTTTACCAATATTTTAGCTTTCATTGAACTCTCTGGGTGGAAAACTAGGTCCTTCTCCAACGAGAGAGTTTGAGTAGCTCCTGTGTCCCTTAATATAGCTATGGGTTTAGCTGTATCATTTGATGAAAAAGAGGTTATCTTTCCTTTGAAAAAAACCCTTTATATCTCTCATCCACCTTATTCACTTCACCTGCATTCACAGCAGTATTTACCTCCAGACCCATATTTGTAGTTAAAGCTACAATTTAATCCACAGCATTTTCTTTTTGAGTTCCCTTTTCGGACTCACTCTTACAAACTCCAAGCCCTTGGGCTTCCCTCGCAACTTCCAGCGTTCTGAATGAAGGTGTCCCACTTTATTACAATGGAAACACTTAGGCCTTCGATTTCACCCTCCACCCTCAGTACCTTCCTGATCTGGGGAGGAAATCTCAAGGAATCCCCAGCTATCCATTCTTTACCCTGGCTACTTGCCTTCCTTTCACTCTCCCACTTTCTATCCTTTTCAAATTTATGGGGGTGATGGAAAAAAGGACAAGGATTTCCCGGTTGATGAGCGGGATGGTGGGGCCCACTCGCCGAATCGTAAAGTGGCGCGGGATGACATCAGGTGGAACTCCCGATGTCACCCCGCCCCATTTCAATTTTCAGGTAGGCGGGGGCTCAGCAGAATCAGCTATGCGCCCGCCAACCTGTCAGTGGCCAATTGAGGCCATTGACAAAGTCATTGAAGTAATTAGTGGACCTGCCCGTCTAACCTTAAGGTTGGCGGGCAGGCTGGGAGCCCTGGTGGGCATTAGAAAAAGCATGAAACCTCATCCACGAGCGGGATGAGGTTTCATGTAGGTTTTTAACCTGTAATAAAAGTGTCTTTTAAAGTGATGGACATGTCCCAACTCATGTGACAGTGTCACATGAGGGGACATGTCAGGGAAGTTCTTTTTTTCTATTTTAAAGATATTTTTTATTGTGGAGCCAATCTCCCAGAGGCAGCACTTAGCTTCAGGGAGATGAGTGCACTTTTTCGTGCGCATGCGCGAAAGAGCGCTCTCTTGGCTCAGGGAATCCCCACCCACCCGCACAGGGAGTGCATAGCATTTCCTGGCGGACGTCACGCTGGACGGGCCTTAATCGGCCCACCCACGTAAAGTGGCAGCGCACCCCCAAATCGGGGGCGCCGCTTGGAGGTGTGCCTCCACTCGTCCGCTCCTAAACTCCCCCCACTCCCCACAGGGGGAAAATTGTGCCCAAGGTTTAGTTTTATGGATCAGCTCATAATCATCAGCCATTACTGCTGCCTGTCTAGCAGTTGCAACCCTTTGGTCTTCAACATGGGTCCTTATTACAGAAGGTAGGGAGTTTTTAAACTCTTCCAAGAGAATGGTCTCTCTGAGAACTTCATAGGTAGTTTCAATTCCTATTGCTCGTATCCACCTGTCAAAACGACTTGCTTAATCCTTTCAAATTCAAGTAAGCTTGCCCAAGTTTTCTTCCTTAAATTTCAAAACTTTTTTCTGTATGCTTCAGGGACCAACTCATATGCACTCAAAATGGCCTTTTTCACCACATCATAATCTCTAGAAACCTCTCTAACAGTGAAGCTTAAATTTCCTGTGCTCTACCTGTCAATTTGCTCTGCATGGGCAATGTCCAGTTTTCCATTGGCCAGTTCATCTGTTTAGCTACCTTCTCAAATGAAATAAAGAATGAATCAACATCCCTTTCCTCAAACTTCAGAAGAGCCTGCACATATTTAAACATCTACCCACTGGGTTCTGATCTGGAAATAAGTCCTGCCTCACCTACTGGTGTCTCTTTTTTGACTGCCAGCAATCTAAGCTGAATTTCTGTCTCTCTTTTCCTCTTTCCTTCTTTTCTAACCTCACCATTTCTACTTCCCTTTCTTGTTTTCTTTCTCTCTCCTGTCTTTCTGCCTGTTCCCTTTGAAATGTTCTTTCTCTTTCTGCTGCCTCTAATTCCATTTTCTTCATTTGTAACTGGATTTGAGCCCATTCTAATGTACCACCCCTTGGAGAACTTGGCCTCTCGGGTATTCCTTCCAATTTCAAATGCTGTGCCATCCCTTGGATTATCTCTACCTTCCTAGCTTTAGAAGACAATCCTACTCTTAATTTACTTGCCAATTCGATTAACCTGGCTTTTGGGATCCCTTGTAAATCATCAGGGACATATCTCCCACCTGCAGGAAAACTTTAGCAGTTTCCAGTGCCATCTTATTTTTGATTGTACAAACCTGGTGTTTCCTTTTAGCCTTTATTACCTACTAAATCTACACCGAAATTGTTGTTGTCTTTTGTTCCAAAATATCTTGGACGAGCCCCCAAACCTTGTCACGACTCACTCGGGATAGTGCGTTGTAATATCAAACACCACTGTTCCCTGAGCTGCAAGGTGAGAAGTTTGACCAAACCATCAGATTGCCCCAATTCTATCTCACTGTTTAATTTAGGTTAACAGAATACGAGCATCAGATTTGTAAACTTAATAAGTAAATAACTGTTTATTGAACATATTGTCTTTAACTAATAGCAAAAGAAAGAAATATGAACTGCTAACTTCTAACATTATAACTTAAACTCTATCACCTTCTTAAATCTCTATATACACACACACACACACACACACACACACACACACACACACACAAGATACATAAGACACACAAAATATGGATTTTAAGGGTGGAATAAAACAGTTCAATAGCACCAATCCAGAGTACAGGATTCAATGGGTTGATTTTCTTCCAAATTTCTTTCGGTTCTTGTTGATGACACGAGGTGGTCTTCCAGCACTTTCAGTATTTAGTTCACTGGTTGAGAATTTGTTTTTCAATGTCTCTAATAGTGGTTTCCCCCTTTTCCTGTTTACAGGGGTTTCCTCAGAGAGAGAGACAAAGTTATAGGGATATGAGGAAAAGATATTTTAGGTGTTTTCTCCTTGCAGGCCAGGAGCTTTCTGCTGCTGTGGAATTACTGAAATCCTCCACACACAGGCGAAAGAGGTTTTAGGTCTTGTTCCTTTCACGCTAGGAGATATTCTGCTCTGCTCTCTTACAAAACCTGGTCACCTGATCAGGAGCCAATTATAATGCTGTTATCAGGCAGCTCTCTTGGTCCAGGACTCCTTTCCGGCACCATCCTGTCTTTCATGGCACACTCTGTTCCAGGACTGCAACATTGTAAATATCTGTCATCCTGTTCCAGTAGACATGACTTTTAACCTGCAGCCATTGTAATTCTAATCCACAGTCCAACAGAAAATAAAAAGGTATGTTCCTTATATGAGCAACACCCAATTATAATGTATTGCAGGTCAAGAAGAGAATTGATAGATACACAGGAGTTGTTACAGTCTTAGAACACATTCCTAATACAGTATACAGCAAAGATGAATACAGGACGTAAAACTAGAGCAGTTCAAGTTTGTGCTTAGTTTATGTTTTCATTGAGCCATGTCTTTTGATTCAGTCACAGGTGTCATATAATTTTCTGAAGGCTTGGCTCACGCTGAAATGTGATTCCATGATTACTGACAGCTTTGTGGATTCATCCAAATGACTGCTATCCGTATGTGGTGGGCATCAGTGCCAATACTGACCTGATATGTATACCATGGCATTTTTCCACTAGAAATCTATGGATGGCGCTCAGAAGCAGGAACCTTGGTTATTTTCTGTTCTTTCCCTCTTCTGATTTAGAAGTACTGAGGCCAATTGAAGTGTTCTCACCCTCCGTGAGAGTATCTGCTCAGCACAGAGCAGTGATTGAATCTGGGACTTTGATGGTCTTTATGGCTAAGTACCATAGCATTAGCATAACATCTATTTAACCACCCCCAACCCCCCCCAAGAGATCTGGTACAAATAATAGATCAAAACCAGATACTGAAATCTGAAATAAAAACAGAAGCAATCAGCAGGTCTGGCAGCATAAGTAGAGAGAGAAAAACAGAGTTAACTTATCAGGTCGATTGTCTTTCATATAATTAATAGACATGTGCTTCACTCTCTGAGTTTGGTTACTTGTACTTCTCCCTCAGTGTATATGTCCATCCCTCCCTTCCGTCTTTCCTCCAAATGTGTCATGTATTGACTGCTGCAGTTTTCTGATTGTTCATTGCTTTGTTTCTAGGCCCACCAGATAGCAAACCCAAACCCACAAATTCACTGCCGACCATGACACCACAGAGGCCAAAGAAACCCAAAACTCCTACGGAGAGAAAGCCAGCTCCCAGGGACCCTGATTCTCACAGTCCCAGGACTACAGATGGACCTACTCAATATGGTCCTAATATATGTGATGGCAATTTTGATTGTATGGCTATGTTGCGGGGAGAAATGTTTGTGTTTAAGGCAAGTTGAGTTATTGGGTTTTGTTATTTAATTATCAGTAAACTATCCCTTAATAGGTCTGTGTAGCAACATTGTTAAGATCAAACAGGTACTAGAGAATGTCAAGTAACCTGAAGCAGTTTTAGCAATGGTAAAATAAAAACAGAATGCTGGAAAAACTCAGCAGGTCTGGCAGCATCTGTGGAGAGAGAAACAGAATTAACATTTCGAGCCCGTATGACTCTTCTTCAGAGCTGAAGAGAAGTAGCAATGATGAGTTTGGCAATACATTAATTTCTGTCACTGTTCCCTACAAGTGATGCAAAACAAAGTGTAGTAATTATTTCTAATGGTGTATCCCTTAACAATGCACCAGGGAAGCAGTAACAGCAACAGCAGGGATGGGTTTGCCTTTATCCAAACCCACAGTACACCATAATAGCACCAGCAACTGGAGGAAGCAATAAGCTCGGTGCCTCCTACAGTACACTTTGGGTTAGCAATAACATCATTGCTGCTGGATCACTTATTATTGCAAGGATAATATTGTTAACCCAAAATGTACTGATCCATAGGACTACAGTGATACCATCACACACTGACCCATTGTAGTACATAAATTTGCTGTAACTTTTAGGCTTGTTTGTTCCTTTACAACTAGGAATTAGTTTTAATAATCAGACAAACTTAAAAAGAAGAATCTAAGAATTACATATTAGTGAAGGATTTTGAGCTTGTGCAGATCCAGAATTCTCTGTCTGCTTAGCCTGAATTTGCTCTTCTGTCCAAATAGGGACTCTGGTTCTGGAGGGTTCGAAATAACCGAGTACTGGACAACTACCCAATGCCTATTGGCCATTTCTGGAGAGGACTGCCAGCCAATATTGATGCAGCGTATGAACGGCATGATGGAAAGTTTGTGTTTTTTAAAGGTAAGGGCAGGATTTGCTTATGAATTCAGGCTGATTATATCCACTGGAGAAAGGGGAATGCGGCTGACACGTTAGGTGTATTTTTTGGACCACCATCATTTAATGTACAGGTTAGTATCAGTTATATTAAGAGGTTCTGCAGCATAGACAAGAAGTGATGGAACATCAGCCGCAGAAGTGGCCAAAAATCTTCACCAGCTGTGGGCTGAATGGCTAAAGCCCTGCTTCCCATCTCCATACTTACAGTTAATTTGAACCTGCCATTGAAGGAGGCACTAGTACAAAAGCAAATGGTCACAAATGTGCATACAACAAAGATGTACATTAGTATAATGCTGATTTAACTGCTGTAAAACTGCCTGCAATATAAATTTGATGGTTTAGTTTGAGCAGTAGCAGGCCTGGGAACTGGTATCACAGGAAATTTGCTTAGGTAATATATTTGCATATATTTCTCAGAGTTGGGACCTTTATGGTGCATTGGACTGTTTTAGGCACTAAGTCAATTTTAATTATGACACAGGGTTGAAATTTTGAGTTACAAATAGTTAAGAGTGTGCAAAGCATATGATGCGTCAATTTGTACCAGCATGGAGCAGCCTATCCAGCAGCCCTTAAAAAGAGCACTCAAAAGTCAGCTCAAGATCATTTTTACCTATTATTTTAATGATGCCAGGAAGAGCAGGAATGGTGCCTGACCTAATATAAGTATTCAGCCCATCTGCAATTCCCGGTGACCCCAACCCCTCTGTAAAGAGGCCAATTTCCCACTCTCCCCAACAAGCAAGTTCCATCAGCTTACTAGCTCCATACAAATTAGGTTCAGGCTTCAAAATGACTCAGGATGCTCTGCAGAAACAGCACTTGGATAGGGAAAGCCCACAAAATTCCTATTTTTCAACAAATGTTAAAATTGTCTCTGGTGTGCTTATTACTCTAGAGGTGTGGCAGGAAGGCTTTATTACTATGCAGATCTGGCAAGCTGGATTTGCTTCCGTGGTGGCATGGTAGCAAGTCTTTTATGCTCCAGATTTAATTCAATGTGAATTTATTACTCGGGCCATGTTGTTGACACAGATTCATTCCTGTTTCAGGGTAGGTTTATTGCTTTTGAGGTGTGTCAGGCTGAATTTATTGCCCGGGAGGGAGGGCAGTATGGTTTTGATAGTCTGCAGGTTTGACAGTATTTATTTATTGCTCAAGCTGTGACAGGCTAAAGTTATTTCAAGGTGTGACAGGGTGGTTTGAATTCTGGAAATGAAAAAAAATGATATTATTACAAAAAAGTGCATCAGGCCAGTTTAATTATTTTAGAAATGTGGCAGTGTGCTATTAATGATCCGAGGGTGCAGACGCATATATTTGTAATGTCCAGTTGATTTCCAGGTTGCCCCATGCAATTCAATTCCCCCCAACTTGGAAGTCACATTCAGATTAATATTTCTGCAGCTATTGATTTGTTCAACACTGCCTCAGCTCTGTTTTCAAAGCCGTCATCCCCAGAAAAAGCCTTCATTGTCTCCTATCCCTGCCACCCCACACCTTGGTACAGTTTCCATCTTTGACCTCTGATGTCCGTTAGGCACAAAATTGAGTACCCAACTGGTTTGGTCACCATGGCCAGATCCAGTTTGACTCTATCATATTCTAGTGAGCCTCAGCGGTGTCTTTCAAAATTGTGAACCACCATGGGATCATTCCAGAAGGTAATTCCTAGAACACTTCTTTCTACCAACTACCTCCTTAAATCCCTCTCCCCTGACTCTTCCACTTTCACTGTGAACAACAAGTGCAAAGAGTTCATGAATTTCGTTGGCACAAAGATTGAGACAATCTCTTTGGCTGCCTGTCACTTTCCCTTTAATCCTTAAATCAAGCCAAACCCCATTCTAGCTCAGAGACCATCCAATATACCCAAAGGATGGAGAGGGAGTAGCAATACTGGTTAGCATGTAGCATGGAAAGTGGGGGAAGTTCAGAGCAAGGGAGACCTACTTGGACATTTTTCTTCGAACTTCAGATATGATTTAGTTATTGAGTAGCCCCTGGTGCAGCCCATTGTCTTCTGTGTTAAGCTGGCAATTGAGACCCATTATG
The DNA here is from genome assembly GCF_017639515.1 of Carcharodon carcharias. Taxonomy (NCBI): domain Eukaryota; kingdom Metazoa; phylum Chordata; class Chondrichthyes; order Lamniformes; family Lamnidae; genus Carcharodon; species Carcharodon carcharias. Next base: position 118,969,350 of record NC_054473.1, on the reverse strand, counting down.
TCATTGGGTGAGCCTCCAACTGAACTGAGGCTTAGCCTCCTACACTTGAATAATCAGACAACCCCTCCACTCTCTGATCTGTCATGCTGCTTTATGCTTCTTGAGCAGAATATTTTCCAACTAGATATTGGAAAGACAGAAGCCATAGTCTTCAGTCTCTGCCACAATCTCCATTTCCAAGTGACTGACTTCATTCCTGTCCCTGGTCACTGTCTGAGCTGAACCATGCTACTCAAGATCTTTGTGTCCTATTTGAACGTGTGATGAGCTTCCAACCGCATAGCTGCTCCATAACCAAGTCTGCCAGGTTCCATCTTTGTAACATTGCCTGGCTCCACACCCACCCTAGACCACTTGCTAGTAAAACTCCCATCCATGCCTTTGTTACGTTTCTTCTTATTCATTTGTGAAATGTCAGCATTGCTGGCAAAGCTAGCGTTTATTGCTGTTGAGAAGATGTTGTTGAGCCACCTTCTTGAACTGCTGCAGTCCAAGTGATGTTGGTACACCCACAATGCTGTTTGGGAAGGAATTCTAGGATTTTGACCCAGTGGCAATGAAAGAACGGCAATATAGTTGCAAGTCAGAATGGTGTGTGATTCGGCAGGGGACTTGCAGATGGTGGTGTTCTCAAGCAACTGCTCTCCGTGTTCTTCTAGGTGACAGAGGTCATGGGTCTGAAGTTGCTGTCCAAGGAGGTTTAACTAATTGCTGCAGTGCCTCTTGTAGATGGTACACACTGCTGCCACTGTGCACAGGTGGTGGAGGCAGTGAATGCTTAAGGTGCCATTCAAGTGGGCAGCTTTGCCCTGAATAATGTCAAGCTTCTTGAGTACTGTTGGAGCTGCACTTACCCAGGCAAGTGGAGAGCATTCCATCACACTCCTGACTTGTGCCTTGTTGATGTTGGACAGGCTTTGGGAAGTAAGGAGATGAGTTAGCTGCTGAAGAATTCCCAGCCTCTGACCTGCTCTTGTAGCTATAGTATTTATTTGACTGGTGCAATTAAGTTTATGGGCAATGATGACTCCAGGATGCTGATGGCGGGGCCATTGTACATCAAGGCGTGATATTTACATTCTCTCTTCTTGGAGCTGGACATTGCCTGGCACTTTTGTGTCATTAATATTACTTGCCGGTTATCAGCCGAAGCCTAAATGTTATCCTGGTCTTGCTGCATGTGGGCACAGACAACTTCTGTACCTAACAAGTTATGAATGGCACTGAACACTGTGCAATCATCAACAAACATCCCCATGTCTGACCTGATGTCATTGATGAAGCAGCTGATTGGATCTAGGACGGTACCTAGAGGAACTCCTGTAGCTTTGGCCTGGGGCTGAGAAAATTGGTCTTCAACAACCACAACCATCCACCTATGTGCTAGGTATGATTCAAACCAGTGTAGAGTTTTCCCACTGATTCCCGTTTTCTCAACAATTTTGCTAAGGCTCTTTGATGCCACACTTGATCAAATGCTGCCTGATATCTAGGGCAGTCACTGTCACCTTATCTCTTGAGTTCAGCTATTTTATCCATGTTTGGACCAAAGTTGTAATGAAGTCAGGAGCCAAGTGGCCTTGGCAGAACCCAAACTGAGAGCATCAGTGAGTAAGTTATTGATGAGTAAGCGCCGCTTGACAGCATTGTCGATGACACCTTCAGGCACTTTGCTGATGATTGAGAATAGAGTGATGGGGTGGTATTTGGCTGGATTGGATTTGTTCTGTTTCTTGTGGACAGCACATACCTGGGCAGTCTCTCTCATTGTCGGGTAGATAGCAGTGTTGTAGCTGTAGCTAAAGCAGTTTGGCTAGGGGTGTGGCTAGTTCTGGAGCACAAGTCTTCAGTACTGCAGTCGGATGTTGTCAGGACCCATAGCATTTGCTGTATCTAATGCCTTCAGCTTTTTCTTAACATCGCATGCAGTGAATCAACTTGGCTGAAGTTTGATGTGTGATGGTAGGGGACCTCAGGAGGAGGCGAAGATGGATCACCCATTTGGCGATTCTCCTGAAATTGGTTACAAATGCTTCAGCATTGCCTTTTACTGGGCTCCACTGTCATTGAGCATAGAAATGTTTTTGGAGCCTCTTCCTTCATTTAGTTTTTTAATTGCCCGCCACCATTCACAACTGGTTGTGGCAGGACTACAGAACTTTAATCTGACCAATGGGTTGTGGAAGCAATTAGCTGTGACTATAACATGCTGCTCCCACTTTTTACCATGCATGTAGTCCTGTGTTGTAGCTTCGCCAGATTGGCACCTCAGTTTTTAGATATGTCTGGTGCTGCTCCTGGCCTGTCCTCCTACACTCCCCATTGAACCAGAGTTGGCTCCCTGCTCTTTAGTAATAGTAGAGTGAAGGATATGCCAGGCTAGGAGTTTACAAATTGTGGTTGAATACAACTCTGCTGCTGCAGATAGCCCATGGATGCCTGGTTTTGAGCTACTAAATATGTTTTGAACCTAATTCATTTAGCATGTTATTAGTGCTATACAACACAATGGAGTGTGTCCTCAATGTGAAGATGGGACTTTGTCCCTACAAGGACTATCTGGCGGTCACTCCTACCAATTCTGTCAAAGACAGATACATCTGCAATAGGTAGATAGGTGAGGGCAAGGTCAAGTTGGATTTTACTTCCTGTAGGTTCTTTCATCACTTGCCACAGGCCCTATCTGGCAGCTGTGTCCTTCAGGATTTAGCCAGCTGGGTAAGTAGTGGGTGCTACCAAGCTACTCCTTGTGATGGCCATTGAAATTTCATAAGAACACAAGAGATAGAAGCAGGAATAGACAATAAGGCTAACTGAGCTTGCTCCACCATTCAGTGCAATCTTGACTGATCTTGGGCTTTAACTCCACCTTCCCTATATTATTTGATTCCCTGAGAGACCAAGGCACAGATTTTTGTCTGGGGATTGGAACCCAATCTTAAAAATGTCTGCCTGCAGGTCAGATTTTGGGTCAGGCTTAAATAGGAGTCAAGACAGGTGACCCCAGAACAAATGCAGAGACTGCCGGGTGCACAGGTGGGCTGGGCTTAGGACCTGCCTTTGTGCTCTGGCACTGCGTTTAAGTAAATGAAAAATAATAATAAAACAAAACACATTCCTTCAGACCTCACCACACCCCCCCAACACATTCCCTATTTCCCATTTATGCCAACCTATGCCCCCTACCCACCCCCATGGTCCCTAATACCCCTTATGGCAACCTAGTGTCAGCTTATGCCATGCCATGGCCCCACCCACCACCCTTTATCCTTGGACAGCTCCTTTTTTCTGGACAGTTCCTTGACAGCTGGACAGTTTTCAAAAAATTATTCATGGCATGTGGGCATTGCTGGCTAAGCCAGCATTAATTGCCCACCCCAAATTGCCCTTGAGAAGGCGGTGATGCACTGCCTTCTTGAACCACTGCAGTCCATGTAGCACAGGTACACCCACAGTACTGTTAGGCAATATATTTCCAAGTCAGGATGGTGTGTGACTTGGAGGGGAACTTCCAGGAGGTGGTGTTCCTATGCGTCTACTGCCCTTTTCCTAATAGGTGGTAGCTGTCATGGGTTTGGAAGGTGCTGTCTAAAGAGCCTGGGTGAGTTCCTGCAGTGCATCTTGTAGATGGTACATACTGCTGCCATTGCATCAGTGGTGGAGAGAGTGAATGTTTGTGAACCGGGTGCCCATCAAGCAGGCTGTGTTGTCCTGGATGGTGTTGAGCTTCTTGAGTGTTGTTGGGGCTGCACTCATCCAGGCAAATGAAGAGTATTCCATCACATTCCTGACTTGCACTTTGTAGATGGTGGATAGGCTTTGGAGAGTCAGGAGGTGAGTTACTCGCCGCAGGATTCCTAGCCTCTGACCTGCTCTTGGAGCTACCGTATTTATGTAGCTAGTCCACTTCAGTTTCTAGTCAATGATAACTCCCAGGATGTTGATAGTGGGGTATTCAGGGATGGTAATGCCATTGGATGTCATGGGGCAATGCTTAGATTCTCTCTTGTTGGGGAGATGGTTCAGACCTCCTCTTACCTGGTCTGCTTTGCGCAATCCGGGATTCATGCAGCTGGAATTCAAAAATTGGAAATCAGTGGAGGCAGCTGGTTCAACGATTCGCATATGCCCAGCCCGACTCCAGTCCTGCTCCCACGGAGATGAGAAATGCCAGTTTCAGGGACGGGACTTAGAATTTTCAGCCAGTTCCGGGTTTTTTGCCATGACAGCCACTTCATTGTGGTGAAAATCTGGGCCCAAAATTCTGTCTTTCACAGCTTTCAATTCAGCCAACAATGGAGCATCCACAACTGTCTGGGGTAGAGATTTTCAAAGATTCGCAACTCTTTGAGTGAAGAAATTTCTCCTTATTTCAGTCCTAAGTGATCAGCCCGTTATCCTGAGATTGTGCCCCTGTGTTCTAAGATTCCACAGCCAGCAGAAATAACCTCTCAATGTCTACCCTGTCACACCCCTTCAGAATCTTGTATTTTTCAATGAGATCGCCTCTCAGTTTCTAAACTCCAGAGAATATAAACTCACTTTACTGAGCCTTGCATCATAGGACAATCCTCTAATCTGAGGGTCCAATCTAGTAAACTTTTGCTGTACTGCTTCCAATGCTTCCTTAAATATACTTCCTTAAATATGGAGACCAAAACAGCACACAGTATTCCAGGTGTGGTCTCATCAAAGCCCTGTACAATTGTAGCAAGACTCTTTTATTCCTATACTCCAATCCCCTTGCAATAAAGGCCAACATGCATTTGCCTTCTTAATCGCTTGCTGTACCTGCATGCTAACTTTCTGAATTCCATGCACAAGCGCACCCAAATCTCTCTGAGGATCAACATTTGCATGTTTCATGCCTTTTAAAAAATATTCAACTTTTCTATTTTTATGGCCCAAGTGAATTGGGGAAGCAGTGGTGCAATGGTATTGTTACTGGTCTAGTAATCCAGAGACCAAGGGTAAAGCTCTAGGGACTCAGGGTTCAAATCTTACGACAGATGGTGAAATTTGAATCCAATAAAAATTTAGAATTAAGTGTTCTAATTCACTTGGAACATGAACATGAAATCATTGTCAATTGTTCACTAATTGCTCTCTTTGACTTGTGGTTGACTATTAAATGCCCTCTAAAATGGCCTAGCAAGTCACTCAGTTGTACCAAACTGTGACAAAATTTGGATAAGGAATGAAATTGGATGGACCACCTGGCATCAACCGAGGCACCGGATTGTGACAACAGCAATGTTGAGACAGTGACAATGGCAACCTCAGTCCTGTCGATCTTGCAAAGTCCTCCTTACTAAAATCTGGGGGCTAGTGCCTAAATTGGGAGAGCTGTCTCACGGACTAGTCAAGCAACAGCCTAACACAGTAATGCTCATGGAATCATACCTTACAGACAATGTCCCAGACATCACCATCACTGGCAGGACAGCCCAGCAGTGGTGGCAGTTCAGTCATATACAGTTGTGTGGGAGTTCCTCTGGGAGTCCTTGACATTGTGCCACATGAAGTCTCATGACATCAGGTCAAACATGAGCAAGGAAACCTCCTGCTGATTACCATATACTGCCACCCCCATCAGCTGATGAATCATTACTCCTCCATGTTGAACACCACTGGGAGTAAGCACTGAGTGTGGCAAGGGTGCAGAATGTACTCTGGGTGGGAATTCAATGTCCATCACCAGGAGTAGTTCAGTAGTACCATTACAGACGAACTGGTTGAGCCTACGGCAGGCGGTGAGGGAACCAACAAGAGGGCAATACATACTTGACCTCACCAGCTTGCCTGCTGCAGATGCATCTGTCCATAACAGTATTGGTAGGGGTGACCACCGCACAGTCGTTGTGAATAAAAAAACCTCACAATTCCTCACATTATATTCCATCTGCCATCTTGTTTTCCATTCACTTAACCTATATATATTCCTTTGCAGCCTCTCTTGTGTCCTCCTCACAACTTACATTTCCACCTAGCTTTGTAGCTTCAGCAAGTGTAGTTACGTTGCTCTCTGTCTTTGTGCCTAAGTCATTAATAAAAATTGTAAATAGCTGAGGCCCCAGCACTGTCCCTTGCCGCACTTCACTGGTCACAGCCTGCCAACTTGAAAATGCACCATTTATGCCTAATCTTTGCTGCCTGTCCATTAACCGATCCTATATCCATGCTAATATATTACCATTATCTCTGCAGCTATCTTTTTCAGAATCCTAGGATGTAGGCTATCAGGTCCTGGAGATTTGTCCAATATTGGTCCTTTAAATTTCTGTGGTCTTTTTGTCTGCTGATAGTAATTACCTTAATTTCCTCACTTTCCTTAGCACCTAAGTTACCTCTATTCCTGGTACGCAACTTGTGTCTTCTACTGTGAAGACATCCATTCCTCATCCCCCATAATAATTTCTCCTGTCTCTGCTTCAAAAGGACCTAAAAGTGGCTTCTTAGTTATTCTCCTGCTTTTCTTTGCAAAAACTCTTGTCATTTTTTTTTCTTCCTGGCTTCTATTTTTTCCCTTTTTTTTCAACATTTGGTGATCCTTTGCTAGTTTCTAAATCACTCACAATCCTCAGACTAACTACTATTCTTTGCAAACTTACAAGCCTCTTCTTTTAATCTAAAGCAATCTTTAACTTGCTGAATAAGCCACGGATGGATGTTTCTTGCTGAGTTTTTTTACAATGGAATATATTTTTGTTGAAAATTTTGAATTGTTTATTTATATCTTTCTTAAGGTTATTTTATGGCCATACCGTTTGTCTATTTACCCATTCAACTTTAGCGAGTTCTCCCCTCATATCTATGTAATTGGCTTTGTTTAAGTTTAAGATTCTGCTTTCTGTTTGGGTTATGTCGCTTTCAAACTTAATGTGGGATTCAATTGTACAATGATCACTAGTTCCTAGCAGATCTTTCACTTTGAGATTGCTTATTAACTCTGCTGCATTACAGAATACTGGATCTAAACTAACTTTATCCCTAATACGTTCCACAATGTATTGCTCCAGGAAACTGTCATGGAAACATTCTACAAACTCATCTTCTCGACCACCCTTTCCAATATTATTGGTCCAATCTATATGAAGATTAAAGTCCCCCACAATTATTACATTGTGTTTGTTACTCACTCCAATAATTTCTTGTTTAATGTTCTGTCCAATAGTATAACTCCTGACAGGGGGCCTATGAACTACTCTCAGCAGTGTTTTCTGACTCTTGTGATTCCAAATATCCAGCTACCCTGATTCTACTTCAAGATTTTCTGAGCCAAGATACCTACTCTCTAATGTCTTTCTGTCATCCTTTATTATCAGGGCTAGGCCTCCTCCTTTGCCATTCTATCTGTCTTTTCGAAATATAGTGTACTCTGGAATATTTATTTCCCAACCTTGGTCACCTTGTAATCATGCCTCTGTAATGGTGATTAGATCTACACTGTGTCTCTCTTTGTGCCACTAATTTATCTAGCTTGTTGCAGATGCTTTGCACTTTCAGAAAAAGAGCCTTTAATTTCAATTTTTTACTGCTATTCCCTGCATGGGTCTTATTCACTGATGGACAATTACTTTTAAAACTTCTGTCCCTTCATGTCCCCCACTGCATGTCTTTACCCACATCACTGCATTGTTCTGTTGCTTCGACTTTTCTCTTTGGATTTCTAAATCTCCCTTCACCCGAACCTTTCTCCCCCTTCCCCTTCTGTTAGTTTGAAGCCCTATCCACAGCCCTAGATGTATGATTCAAGGGGACACTGGTCCCAGCCCCATTTCACTGGAACCCATCCCAACAGAACAACTCTGTCTTTCCAAAGTACTGGTGCTAGTGCCCCATGAATTTAAAGCCCTTCTTCCTACACCACCCTTTGACCCCATCTTTAATTCTCTAATTTGGTTGACTTTATGCCAATTGGCACATAGCTTAGGTAACAATCCAGAGATGATTATATTTGATGTTCTGCATCTTAATTTGAATTCCAACTCTTCAAACTCTCTCAGCAGAACCTCATTCCCAGTTCTATCTATGTAATCGGTTCCCATGTGGACCATGGCAGCTGGATCATTCCCCTCCCATTCCAAATTCATTTCCAGCAATGTGGAGTTGTACTTAACCCTGGCACCAGCTAGTTAACACAACCTTTGAGGTCTTTGGTCGCAGCTGCAGGTAACAATGTCCATTCCCCTGACTATACTGTCCCCTATGACCACCATGTTTCTTTTTACTCCCCCCAATTGAATGGCACCTTGCAACATCATGCCATGTTCAGTTGCTTATCCACCTTGAAATCCTTCTCTTCATCCACACAGGTAGCAAACACCTTGTACTTGTTGGTCAAAGTCAAGGGTTGAGTCTCTTTCAGCCCCACACCTGCCTGAACTCGCTGTCACAGCCTCCTGTCCTTTACCATTGACCAACTCGTAAGTTCTACCTAACCTAAGGGGTTGACTGCCTCTGGAACAAAGTATCCACGTAACTGTCCCCTACCTAATGCTCCACAATGTGTGCAACTCAGACTCCAACTCAGCAACTTGGATCCAAAGTTGTTCAAGTCACAGACACTTCCACAGTTGCCTGGCTACTTGATTGCCCAGGACTGCAATGCATTCCACAGATTCCCATATGTTGTAGTCATGGCCCAATACCATATTTGCCTTGTCCGTCTAACCTTATTTATTTAATTAGTCAATGAATCATTAATTTGTACAGCTAAAATATTAGCAAGTCTCCTAGCCCAGAGGCAAAAGGAGAACACTGAACTACTTGAGGCTGAAAAGTGGTATAAAAATGAGCACCTCTTTCCCCCTCTTCACCAAATTTCTACCTGTAACAAATTCCCGACATAGCATTAGTTCATAGTCACACTCAGTCCTCATTGTCTCAGCCTGTGCTCTTCCACCCAGAATATATTCTGGGCCATTGCTACCCTCAGTGCTTCTTCCAAATGGTGTTCAACATGGAGAAACACTGATTCATCAGCTGAATAATCAAGGGCAGTATGTGGCAATCAGCAAGGCATTTCCTTGTCCATGTTTGACTTGATGTCATGAGACTTCATGGGGTGCAGACTTAGTGTTGAGGACTTCCAAGGCTTCTTGTTCCCAACTGTATACCACTCTTGCATCCATCCCTGGCGAGTCTGTCCGGTTGATGGGATAGGTCATACCCAGGGATGGTGACGGAGGAGTCTGGGACATTGGCCATAAGATATGATTCGGTGAGTATATCTACACCAGGCTGTTGCTTGACTGTGGGACAGCTCTCCCAATTTTTACATAAGCCCCTAGATGCTAGTGAGGAGACTGCAGGGTCTATGGGGCAGGATGTACCTTTATTGTTTCTGGTGCCTAGATCAAGGCCAGTGGTCCATCCAGTTTTATTCTTCCTTTACTTTTCCTCCAATTCTGGCCTTTTACACATCCTCAAATTTCATCCCACTGCTATTAATGCCGTCCGTGCCTTCAGCTGCCTTGGTCCTAAGCCCCTTTACCTCTATACCTCTCTGTCCTTCTTTAAGACACTCTATAAAACTTTTTTTGAGCAAATTTTGATCATCTGCTCTGGTATCTCCTTAGGTAGATTGGTGTCAAATTTTATTTTCTATTGCTCCTGTGACATGCCTTGGAATGTTTAATGTGTAAATGTGTAAATACAAGTTTGCGTTGTTGGTATTTCATCTGCTCCATTTTAACAGTCCTGTTTCAACCTAGCAGGAGGAAATAAAATTTCCCTGTGTATATTTGTGTCCCCTTTCCCCTGTATGTCCTCCAGAGCAGATGAGAGGACAGAGATTGAAATAATCAACAATACAAAGTATAAAAAATATCTTTTAAAAAAAAGTTAAGGATGCCTTAACCTTTGACCTTCAGACTTTTTCTGTTTTCTGTATTTATCCAACAACAGGTGGGAAGTGGAAGGGGTTCTTATCTGCTATTTCAGGAGGTTTTGGTGTAAAGTGCAGGAAAATATGTGTTTGTTGTATAATTTACCATTGTTTCCTGGCAGGATGAAACATCATCATTTTGCACAGAGGGTCAGGACTGAACATACAAATTTCCCAGACATAAGCACAGAACAGCTGTGGGTGAGGCAGCCTCTGCATCACATGAACACTCCCAGAAGGTTGTTTACAGATTCCATTTCCTTACAAGCACACATACTGTGAGTGAAACTACACAGTGTATTGATAGGGCTGTTGTCCTTTGCCAAATCCAAAATTGGACAGAGGGAAGCTGTGGAAAGGGAGCAGGGCTTAGCAATTTCATAGGTCCAAAGTAAGCTCTTGGCAAAATCTCTGTTACTGAAAATGACCAACAGTAAATGTTTTCTGTCAAAGAATGGCAATCATTTTAGCATTGTATATAAGCTCAGCAAACAGCTTAACTCAGGAAAGCCTTAAATAATGCACTGACTGGATGGGATTCAGTTTTTCATGCCATTTAAAGAGTTCACACTGCATGTGTTGAACAACTGTGCCTGTGCAGCAAAAGTATTTTGTCTGTAAAATCTATTCCCATTCTCCAAAACCAAATTTTTAATATCCAATTTTAAAATGAACTTTTTGGGCCTGAACTTATTGGTGCTCTTCTCTAGCGATGGAGAATCAGCAGAGCAGGATTTCCGGGTGCCAGTCTACTCCGATCTTGATGATGAAAACAACAACTAGTATTTATGTAGCACCTTTAATATAATAAAATTTCTCAATGTGCTTCTCAGGAGTGTTATAAGGTAAAATGTGACACCACACTACTTAAGGAGATATTGCGCAGATGACCAAAAACTTGATCAAAGGAAATGTCCTAAAGGAGGAAAGTGAGATAGGGAGGGAATTCCAGAGCTTAGGGCCTTGGCAGCTGAAAGCACAGCCACCAGTGATGGAGCGATTAAAATTGGGGATGGTTAAGAGGCTAGAATTATAGAAATGCAGATATCTTGAAGGGTTGTAGAGCTGAAGGAAATTACAGAGATAGAGAAGGGCAAGGCTGTGGAAGGATTTGAAAATGAGGATGAGAATTTTGAAATTGAGACATTGCTTAACTGGGAGCCAATATTAGCGAGCAGAGGAAGCTGTGGAAAGGTGCAAAGGACTTGGGGTGAGTGAGGATTTGGGCAACTGAATTTTGAATGAGCCCAAGTTTACAAAGAATTGTATGTGTGGGGCCAGTCATGAGTTTGTTGGAATAGTCGATCTAGAGGTAATAAAAAGAGAGATGAGGGTTTCAGCAGCAGATGAGCTGAAGCAGGGTGGAATGGGGAAATGTTATTAGGGTGAAAATAAGTTGTGGTGGCACGGATGTGTGTTTGGAAGCTCATCTTGGGGCCAGATATGACACCAATGTTGTGAGCACACTGTTTCAACCTCAGACAGTTGCCAGGGAGATAGGTGTTGTCAATAGCTTGGGAACCATGGCTGTAGGTGGGGGCTGAAGATGATAACTTCAGTCTTCCCAATATTTAATTGGAGGGAATTTCTGCTCATCCAGCACTGAATGTTAGACAAGCAATTTGACAATAGTAAATACAGAAAATGCTGGAAAAACTCAGCAAGTCTGATAGCATCTGTAAAGAGAGAAACAGAGTTAACATTTCGAGTCCGTATGACCTCTTCTTCAGAGCAGAAGAGAAGTAAAGATGTGATGGATTTTATACTGTGGAACACCTTCGCTCAGTCTACAAACATGACCCCAACCTTCCTGTTCCTTGCCATTTCAATTCACCATCTTGCTCTCATGCTCACACTTCTGTCCTAGGCCTGCTGCAATGTTCCTCTGAAGCCCAATGCAAACTGGAGGAACAGTACCTCATCTTCCAATTAGCCATTTTACAGCCTTCTGCACTTAAAATTGAGTTCAACAATTTCAGACCATGAACTCTGTCCTCAATTTTGATACTTTTAAAAATATCTTTTCCCCAATCTCCATACCACCCCACCACCACCACCACAGGGCCATCTGTAACTTGTTCTTCACAGAGCGCTGACTCTTGTTCTGCTATTAACGCATTCTGCTATCTTACCTTTATGCCACTATTAGCATCTTCTTTAGTCTTCAATGTCAGTTTAGAGCAAGTTTGGAGGTGGCTGGGAGTGTCCATAAAGTGGGAGTTTGACCAGAAGTCCAACATTTTGATGTCACTTCTGGATTTTACCAACAGTGGAAATCCTGGAGGGCAGACTTTGGATACCTAGGCAGTAGGACACCAATGAAGGTTTTAGAAAGGCCAAGTGACTGCAATTTTATGGCGCACTTCTCATTTTACCAGTTACACTTGGAGACCACATGGTTTTGGAAGCCTGCCTGGTTAAACAACGAGGCAAGGAAATAGGGGCTAAGTGTTGGCTCTTTTAAGTATCCATCAGAAGAACCAGTGTGTGGTGGCAGGGAAGGTAGTTCACAGGGGGAACTGTCAGAAGTTGGCAGGGATACTAGGATTCTGAGGCATATTGGCATGTTTACACAGAGACAGTGCAACATTCTGTGGAAAAAAAACTAAAGGACAGGTTTTGAGGGTGGGGCAGCCTGTTGGATGGAAGGCCTAGGAACAAGGGAGAGACTCCTGCTGTTGGCCTCATCCACCTAGGCCTCATGGCCCCCATTAAGAAGGAGGGGCAACTCAGGGGGAGGGAGCTCCAGACACTGACAGGGGCACATCAACAACCTCAGGACCAACAGTAGGACCAGTCTCAAGATGGGCAAGCTGCAGAAAGACGTAGAGGGGCAAGCCAACAGGCATCTCCTCACAGATGAGGTTATCTTCAGGAGAATGTGCACCATCTGAGGCTGAACTTATTTCAAGTGCCCAAGTGGCAGTGCCAGCAAAGATTACAGCTCTGCAGGGAGGCTATCACTGATCTCTGCGCCGTGCTTCAGGATGAACTGAGACCCATGAGGGTCGATGGATACCTAATTTCAGTGGCACAGTGCCTCCCAACCTCTGCACTTCCAGCTCTTTACGGGCATCTACTGGGGACATATATGGAATTTCTCAATCTGCAGCCCATCAGTGCATTAAGAAGGTGACCAGTGCCAAGTTCAAGAAGCCCGGTGACTCTGTGCGTTACCGCATCAACCCAGTCAGGCAGAGGGGTCCATCAGCTTCAGGCCATCACGGGATTCTCCCAGGCACAAGGTGTCATTAACTGCATGTATGTGGCCACCAGCACCCCATGGTGTAGTCAGCGCTCTTCATCACCAGGAAAGGTTTGCATTTCATCCATGTCCAATTGGTCTTCAACCACTGCAAGGATAATCTTTAGGTAAGTGCACAGTTCCTGGGAAACAGTCACAGCACATCACTTCAACAGTCCCAGGTGATACAGATTTTCTGGCCCCTGCATTCCTTCAGGGATCGATACTTGGAGACAAGGGCTACCCGCTAAAGTTATGGCTACTCATGCCTGTATGTATCTCATATACAGATACAGAGGAGGGTTACAACACATGCTATGGGACAACTTGAGCGCCATCAAGCAGGCCATTGGGTTTTGAAGATGCGATTCAGGTGCCTAGACCAATCTGGTGGAGCTTTTGAGTACAAGGGAGGATTGGGACACCCGAGTATAGAGCCATTCCCTGTGTCCCTTTTGTTCTTTCAGAAAGATTCCAATAAAGGCTTACCTTTATTCAGTGCTGCTTTCGCCCCTTCATTTTGCACTTTATTGCCCATTATCCAGGTACACAGTGCACAGTGACATAGCTGAAGAATTGAATGGATGTACCTTGGTCCATTGCTTCATGCAAATCAAGGGAACAAGGATGAGATCTGAGGGCAGCAAGAATTGGAATGAGAAGCAGCAACAGTGAATGAAAGATTTATTGAGCCATGCAACAGAAACAAAACTTAACATCTACACATGTAACCACCCATGAACTTCAAGTGTTGTCCACACCAGAGGCTGGATTTTCAACTCCAGTGAGGTTGGGAACACGTGCAGGCACAATTTAAAAATTGCATTCCCAGAATGGCACTGGATTCCACCTCTGAAATGCAATGCAATTTTCAATTAAGTTCTTGTTAAACTAGTTGTGCAGGTAATTAAAAAGCCTCATTGGGCCAGTTTCAGATATTCGGTCAGCAGGCATGGGGAACCTGAAGAATGGAAGTACTCACCTTGACAGACCGAATTAAGAAATTGCGCTGAGTAATATGCTCCAAAAACGAGAGCGTCTCGCACCTATGTATTATCAGGCATGATGATGTCAGGTCGCATTCCTGATGGCTGGCAGGCAGGGCTAAAAATCAGGAGCTCGCCCAAGTTATTCAAATCTAATTAGAGTGGGTATTTAAGTTCGTTAATGAGGCAATTAACCTGAATAATACAAAACGTCTGCAATAAAGCACTTGCAGAGTCTGTTTCACGCCAGATGGGGTTCCCATTCTCTTATGAGACAGCTTGTTAGGGCAGCTTTAAAAGCTTCAGCCAAGCCCTGATTTTCAGCTTAGCAGTTCAGAGTTCTGCGTCTGCTGGAAGTGCTTTTGCAAGAAGAGTTTGCATTTAAAACTTATCTTAATTAGAGGCCTTATTCCTCCTGCTGAGAGGTCCATTTAGACATTGGCTAGTTTAAAGCCTAGGGTGATGAACAAAAAAATTGGGATTGTGGTCTCTGTAGGGGACACAACCTCCAAAGGATGAGGAGAGTGAGAAGAAGAAGGGCAGATCGGGAGGTCCAGGATGCAGTGGTGGTGCATGAAGGTGCCAGAGCTGCGCCTGACCCAGAGGGTGATGAAGCCGTCATACATCCTCAGCGGAAGCATAGAAGGACTTATGCATCCCTCGAGTATATTGGCAGTGATTGAGCAATCTGCAGGTGTCCGAAATACAATGCAAGAGGAGGCTCAGACTCTCAAGAGCCACAGTCACGTCACTGTGTGACATGTTGGCAGGGGAGATCTCCTCCAACTGTGTTGGGGATCACCCGATACCTGTAGCTCTAAAGGTCACAGTCGCGCTCAACGTCTTCGTGACAGGATCTTTTCAGACAGCCTGTGGAGACCTCAGCAGCATAACACAGCTTGCTGCACACCATTGTATCAAGGTCTTCATTGATGCAATCTTTCGAAGGGCAGGGAATTACATCTCCTTCACATCGGATGAGTAGTGTCAACTCGACAGACCGAGGGTTTGTGGCAATTTCACTTCCCCAGGTTACAGGGAGCTATTGACTGTATGGACATGGCCATAAAGGCTCCTGCTGGACAGCCCTGCACCTTTATTAACAGGATGGGTTTCCACTCATTAGACATGCAGCTGGTCTGTGATCATCGTCGATTGATCATGCAGGTAAGCACCAGGTGCCCGCGTAACAGCCAGTACTGCTTCATTCTGCATAGTTCACAGGTGGCAGACCTATTCAGTGGCCTTGATGCCCTGGATGGATGGCTCCTAGGTGACAAGGGTTACCCATTGAAGAAATGGATCATGATGCCAGTGAGGGCACCCAGAACAGAAGTGGAGATAAGATACAATAACAGTCGCATAAGCACCAGAGCCATCGTTGAATAGATCATCGACCTATTGAAAATGAGGTTCACATGCTTTGACGGATCAGCAGAGGCATTGCAGTATACTCCTTCACATGTGTCCCTCATGGTGGTGATATATTGTGCCCTCCATAACCTCGCTAGCCAAAGAGGGGATGCCCTTGAGGATGAGGGCACAGCAGATAGGGGCTGTTCATCTGAGGATGAGGGCGAGGATGAGTTGAGGGAACATGGCAACGTTCAGGTGGAAGGCCCGGGATGTGATCGCATGGATGGTCATGACACCAGGGATACCTTGTTAAGGCACAGGTTTCAATAGTTTCAAAAGTACCCCCCTGAGATGCGTGCACAGCATGTGTCCAAACCTATTTCCATGTGCAATGAGAAACCTGTGTCACCATTCTGTCAATGCACTTACCGTGTTCAAATATTGACAAAGCATCCTGCCTTGCATCAAACTATTAAAGCTATCGCCTATCTCCTGAAAGAAATTGCACAGCCACAACATTATATAAAAATCTCTGCATGAGGGACAATGAGGTCAGGGTTTATTTACAGACTAATGGCACTTAACATTCATAGGCATAAGGAATGCACCTATGTGACCCTCTTAGTGACTATAGTTTTTTGGTGCATTTCCGAGTGTTCTGGCTCAGTGCTGCTCCCTTACTTGCAGCCGCACTGGAGAAAGGCCACTGATCTGCTATCTCTCTCGCTCTGGATGATTTCAGTGGATGTTCTCTGTGCGGCTGAGGCTTTGAGTGGCCTGCCATGTTAGAAGACTCCTGCTGAGTGGCAGGAGGATCTTCTGTCGCTTTGGCACTGCATGAGGAGTGTGTTAATGGTGAATGGACTGAGGGGACGCTGCCCCATCAGAAGTGCCCTGAGAGGTGCTTCCAGATGATAGCAGCTGATGTTCATCCTCTCCCACTAAGACCATGTGGTTCTCCCTGCCTTCCCGTGAGGTCCCAGGGGGTGGATCTGTGCCCATGCTCCCAGTCCTCCTGTCGCCCTGGCTCCCAGCCCATGAGCTCAGAACCAGGGTGATGGTTTGCAGGTTCGAGCTCATACCCACGATTCCATCTGCTGTTCACTCAATTTGCCCTTCCAGGACAGTTGTTTGTCTGTCAATGGAGGAAGCTTGATGCTCTGAAGGAATGGTGATCGCAGTGCACAAGGCCTGGGTGGACACCTCCACAGTCTGGGCCAGAGGACGCAATCTGTCTGGTATATCCGCCAAATCCTTGTGGACCTCATGCTGGATAACCAATATCAGCCACCTCACAGTCAACTCCAGAGGCTCATCATCTGACTCGAAATCAGTCTCTGCATCACCCCAGACACTCCTCTGACTGCCCGAGGCCTACTCCACCACACTCTTCAGCAGCCGCAGGTGTGACTGTGAAGTATCCTCACTAGACTGTGCATGCCCTTGTCCCAACATGAAAATCCCTGCTGAGGTGTCAGTATCTGCACTGATGCTTGGGACAGAGAGAGGGTGTGATGCTACATCCTCCAAAAGTTCTTCCTCATCCTTGGAGGGGAGCGACAGCCTGTCATCTAGACTAGGATCAGCGGACTGTCACCTGTGACAGAGAAACAGAAGTAAGTAAGTGATCATAAACCTTTCCACAGCTGCGCAAAGTCACGTAGCTCAGCAGCATTAGTCATGTGCAACATGACAGATGAGACCATGCAGACACTATACATACTTGTAACAACAGCTAAAGCTTCTGCGTATGAAGCTACCCTGGGTTTTAGCATCAGCATGAGATTTTTGACTTTCGTTGCATCATGCCAAACATGTATCCACCTCCCAGTCGCCCTTTTCTATCAGTTTCTGCCCTTTGCTATCTCACCAGACCCATGCCTTCTCCCAATCTTGCCTCTGCCAATGGATCTGGATGAATCAGACTCGGACAGCGTCAAAACGTCATCCTCAAATGGAGTCAGCACAATGAGCTTTGGCACTTCCACTACAGTCTGGTCTTGCTGATGGACATTGTGGACACGCTTCTCCTGAAAATAGGTGTGACGTTGCAGTCGCTAGCACTGTTAGTTTATTTGATGGCATGCCGCCGACGCATTATTAGCAGAGTGCTTGGCAGCCTAGATACTGTGCACCTTCCTCTTCTGCACGGGCTGCCAGTCCCCCACCCTGCAACTGGACCAAAGCAATAAGTGCATACTGAATTGGTGCTAACACCAGTGCATTTGATGAATCATGTTTCTTTGGAGCTCCAGCCAACCTCATATGTCTCCTGTATTCTTGATGCTATCCTGTAGCATATTGGTACAAAATACCGCACACTGAGGTCTTACTCACCATGTGAGGTCATTGAGCCTCTTCTGGCATTGAGACCCGGTTTGCCTCACCAGACCAACACTGCTGACCTCCGCAGCTACCTCCTTCCAGGCAACACATGTTTGGGACAGGTTTCTTCTCTTCCCGCTAGATGGCATGATTTGATCCCGTCAGTTAGAAACAGCATGGAGGAGGGCTCTTAGGGAGTCATTGTTAAATCAAAGGGCTGGTTTGACCCCTCTCCCCTTGCTCCAATGGTTCTGACATCTCTGGAGGGAAACATGCAACAACTAGACAACTCCTCTATGCTAAGATGCAGAAAACTTGTTTATGTTCAAAAAGAATGTCACCTCTGCTCATTGGCAAACTATGGACACATCAGATATCACACAAATGCACACATAACTTAAAGGCCTGTAAATTTCTCCCATTCCAAAAAGCTACAGAACTCTGTTGAGTGCAGGCATTTGCTGGGTGTCCTGACTCTGCCCTGTGCTTGTGGGCCCTTTAAATTACTGGCCCTGACCTTGTTCCGGGTCACAGCCAATGACCTGAGGTCGGACATCCCTCCCTCCAAAATTGATTGGGCAGGATGCTCACTGCCTGTAGGCCTCAAACTTGCAATTGGACCAATTTGCGTGTTATGGGGCACGTTTCAATTGCGGGCCCGGAAGTTGGAAGGCCGCCATTTGCAGGTGCGGGTCCCCGCCCCCAGCCAACGCCGGAGTGTATTATTCAGCCCATTACCGTGTTGCAGCACTGAACCAAGATTTGAGGGGGTAACCTCACTGCTGCTGATCTCCTATGTGCTCTCCTTCCAGGCTTATTTGGTCAAGCGGTGCCTTCTCCTCCTTCTGTCCCTTGGGTAAAGGACCTTCTACCTTCCCTTTGCAGTCTGGAGGAGAAACTGCAAAAAGGCATCTCTGAAATGTGAGCCACCTGGAATTTTCCTGTTGCCATTCTTGCTGTAGCCTTCCAGTCAGCTGCTTGATTGGTTGGAGATTTGCAGTCAGGGAGCAGCAGCAGCAGTTGGATGTTTGGAGGCTGTAGAATAGTTAAAGGCTGAAGGCTAGGGAAAGGCTCCTTTTTTCCAGCAGCAGTGATTGCAGAACTGCCAGCCCTTTAAATATGGCAGCAGCAGCTGCTGCAACACCAGATGACGTCAACTTCACCCCGACTGGGATAAAACTGTAACAATTGAGTTTCTTTAAGTAGAGATCTACAGGAAGATAATATTTCTGGTTAGATACTGTGAAAAACAGATCCTCACAGTTACCAGGCAGGTGCAGAACTGACTATAAATATGTTGGCATTTTGGTAGACACAGCCAATTAGCTTTACTGCCTGATGATCACCTTGGCATGCATTCTTTTATGCAACATCCTGATAGCATAGAATGCTTCTGAAGAAGCACTGAGAAGTTTCTTCGGTTTTCACATGCATGTGTGTCATCACATCTGCTGTCACAACCTAACTAGAAAATTAGAATCTCCCCAGACTCTAAAAATCTGCTGTTCAAAGCCCTTTAACCTGTGTCTACATTTACAAGTGTACATGTGTCACCAGATGGACATAGGGTACTCTCATGCAACCTGACTTGTCAGAGACACTCCTCCGCTTCTCCTCCCAAAAACTTTAGAAAGGAAATTCCCTTTGGGAAACCAATTGGCTTCAATAATGGTTCTGGGGGGAAACAGTAAGTTATTTGAACAAACGTTCACAAAAACTTAAGTGCTAGAACAAACAAATGGGCCACAGATTACTTTGAAATTGTTGCATTAATCTTTTTGCTCTTTACATGTACTTCAATGGCTAGAAACCCATTTATACCAATGTCTTTTTAGAATGCAAAGGACTTGAGCAGGGAATTTCCTCAGGATATCTTCCTCTCCGTTAGAATTGCCATCAAAGCTATAAGTGCAGAATGGGAAATTTCCCCAAGGGAATTCCCAGCTCTAGTATGTTAAGGCAGGATCTTAGTCTGCCTACCTCAGTAGAAGTGTGCATCTTTCACAAAATGGGTAAAAACTGAGCTCGCAGCTTATTCAGGACACAAAATATCCCCCAGTGCAATTGATTTGCTGAATTTGAAAATAACTGCCTAAACTTTCTGGTCCCACCTGCCGAGGGAATCATCACAGGCGGGATGGAAAATTTGACCAGCAAAAGGTTCATAGACTTTGGGCGGGAATTTCTAGTCCAGCAGCAGGTGAAATCAGAAAATCCCACCCAAGGTTTGAGGTTTCAAAGGTGACTTGAATTCAGTTTAGGTTGAAAAGTGAATAGAATTTTTTCTTAATTTCCAGGTGATAAATTCTGGCTGTTCAATGAAGCGATGTTGGAACCAGGGTACCCCCGTCACCTGATGGAGCTTGGTGCTGGAATGCCTCATGACAGGATTGATGCAGCCATCTGGTGGGAAATCACTGGTCAGACGTACTTCTTCAGAGGGGACAGGTCTGCTTTGAGTTATATGCCATCTTCTCTTGGGCGTAGCTTAGATTTTAGTTTCTTACTGATTTATAATCAGTATATCAGAGGAAAGGTCTGGGCACTTCCTGATCTGAAAGGCTCTGTGCTGAACCAGAGGGCATCTTTATCCTTGTATCTTGAAAATTTGCAGCCAGTCTTAGATGGATCATATACTGGATATTACTAGATGGAGTCCTCAACAGATGGTACATATTTAAGTTAGATACCACAGAAAGATCCATGATATCCAGCTTAGACAGCCTGTCATGCAATAAAAACGAGGGGAGTGTGCAGTATGCAGTTGGAAAATTCAATGGTTCTGCAATGGAGACACTGCTGCAGCACCAGAAGAGGTGGTGAGGGACTATTGAAGGACCTTTACTACTACTTCCCAGGGCTGAGGTTACTTTCTACATAGCAGCCTGGGAAGGGATAAATGTGATGGATGGGAGGCAAATCTTCAGGAGATCTGGAACCTGCTCCCTCTTCACTGCCATTTGCATGTGACAGGCAATGAAGAAGCAGCCAGTGGCAATGCCAGCAGGACTGAGGTAGGTGGAGCAACTCCTGGTAAGGATGGTGAATGTGACAGTAGGACTCAACACCTGATATCTTCCTTAATATCTGCTGTGATATTTCAGGTGGGATTGTAGAACGGATTTCTGGCTTCAGAATCAAAAATGCATGACTATAGCAACCTTCAGCTCTCTGACTATACAGAATATTTTACTTTTAAAGTATTAACTAAAATCTTGGATAAGCTGTAGCTGTATTCTGAATTGAGGGCAACCTGAAAGAACACAGAGTATGCCCTATGCAGGTTAAACACTTTAGAGGTTTCAGTAACATGCCCCTGTCCAATGCACTTTAAATAATGCTTTGTATAGCTTTGTCTATTCATATTTCATTTGGTTTATTTGCTGCTTTGAATTGATTTATCTCAGCTGATTCCATTCCCTTTGATGTAGATTTAGGACCCTGACTTGATTTCCCCTTGTGTAAAGAATAGTGCGAGCTTGGGAGGACTGGTTTGCAAAACATTTACTATGGTGCAACTTAACATTGAATACTGAACAGGCTTTCTGATAATTTCAGATACTGGCGCTTCAGTGAAGAGAGAAGAGCAGTAGATAGTGGCTATCCAAAGCCAATCAGCATTTGGAAAGGAATCCCACCTTCACCAAGGGGGGCCTTCCTCACTGTCAATGGAGGTAAGCAAGGATCCATTTGGGGAATTATGAGAAAATAGGGAGCCCAGTTAAGTGGAAATTGATAACCATGTACTGTTAAATGCTGGAACCTGTTTCTGTTTGTTAAATGAAAAGAAACTATATTTAACTCCAGATAATGGCTATACCATTATGTGATGTAAGCATGAAGGTATCATATTTTAAAGAGCGTGAAGATATTGCAGGCCAACAAAAGTACGGCATGCAATAGTATTGCTACAGCAAAAGTAACCACCTAAGTTACTGCTTTATAATAACAGCTACATAGTGCATAGAACATAGTGGCTTGGATTTTCTGGCCCCGACACCGGCAGGCATTGTCATGAACAGGTTGATTCACCAAATTTTCCTGTCCCACCCACGACGATGCCCAACGGTGTCGGGGCCGGAAAATCCCCATCCAGCATGTTTCAAGTACCAGCTGATTGCCAGTTTTGCACAAACGTTAAATTACATAGAATATACAGCATAGAAACAGGCCATATGGCCTAACCAATCCATGTTGGTGTTAATGCTGCACTTGAACCTACTCTAATTTGTTCTCATCAAACTCAGCATGACCCTGTATTCCCTTCTTTCTCATTATTTAGCTTCCCCTTAAATGCATTTATATGATTTACCTCAACTACTCCCCTGGGGTAGCAAGTTTCATATTCTCACCAACCTTTGGGTAAAGAAAAATTTATTAATTTTGCTTCCAATCTCCACCCCTCCATCATTTTTACTTGTTCCATCTCTGACACTTCCCTTCCCATCCTTGACCTCTCTGTCTCAATTTCTGGTGATAGACTGTCCACCAATATCCATTACAAGCCTACCGACTCCCACAGCTACCTCGACTTCAACTCCTCACACCCTGCTTCCTGTAAGAACTCCATCCCATTCTCTCAGTTCCTTCGCTTCCGTCGCATCTGTTCTGATGATGCTACCTTCAAAAACAGTTCCTCTGACATGTCCTCCTTCTTCCTTAACCGAGGTTTTCCACCCACGGTCGTTGACAGGGTCCTCAACCGTGTCTGGCCCATCTCCTGCACATCCGCCCTCACGCCTTCTCCTCCCTCCCAGAAACATGATAGGGTCCCCCTTGTCCTCACTTATCACCCCACCAGCCTCCGCATTCAAAGGATCATCCTCCGCCATTTCTGCCAACTCCAGCATGATGCCACCACCAAACACATCTTCCCTTCACCCCCTCTGGCGGCATTCCGTAGGGATCGTTCCCTCTGGGACACCCTGGTCCACTCCTCCATCACCCCCAACTCCTCAACCCCCACCTATGGCACCTCCCCATGCCCATGCAAAAGATGCAACACCTGCCCCTTCACTTCCTCTCTCCTCACCGTCCAAGTGCCCAAACACTCCTTTCAAGTGAAGCAGCATTACACTTGCATTTCCCCTAACTTAGTCTACTGCATTCATTGCTCCCAATGCGGTCTCCTCTACATTGGAGAGACCAAACGTAACCTGGGCAACCGCTTTGCAGAACACCTGCGGTCTGTCCGCAAGAAAGACCCAAACCTCCCCGTCGCTTGCCATTTTAACACTCCACCCTGCTCTCTTGCCCACATGTCTGTCCTTGGCTTACTGCATTGTTCCAGTGAAGCACAATGCAAACTGGAGGAACAGCACCTCATCTTCCGACTAGGCACTTTACAGCCTTCGGGACTGAATATTGAATTCAACAACTTTAGATCTTGAACTCCCTCCTCCATCCCCACCCCCTTTCCGTTTCTTCCCCCTTTTTGTTTTTTCCAATAATTTATATAGATTTTTCTTTCCCCACCTATTTCCATTATTTTTAAATCTATATCTTTTATGCTCTACGAGTCTTTCCACCCCACCCCCACTAGAGCTGTACCTTGAGTGTTCTGCCATCCATTCTTAATTAACACATTCGTTTAGATAATATCACCACCTTCAACACCTCTTTGTTCTTCTGTGTGACATCTTTTGATTATCTGCTCCTATCACTGCTTGCTTGTCCCTACAACCACACACCCCACCCCCCCCACAACCCTAAACCAGCTTATATTTCACCCCGCTCCTAATATTCACTCAGTTCTGTTGAAGGGTCATGAGGACTCGAAACATCAACTCTTTTCTTCTCCGCTGATGCTGCCAGACCTGCTGAGTTTTTCCAGGTAATTCTGTTTTTGTTTTGGATTTCCAGTATCCACAGTTTTTTGTTTTTATATTTGGGTAAAGAAGCTTCTTCTGAATTTCTTATTTGATTTCTTGATGACTATCTTACATTAACGGCCTTTAGTTTTGTTCTTCTCCATGGCTACTCAATAAAAACATTTCCCAATTTTAAAGAACTTTAAGCCTTCTCTTTTCAAGAGAAAAGAGGCTCAGTATGTTCATCCTTTCCTGATAAGTACAAGTTCGCAATTCTGTTATCATCCCTGCACACCTTTTTTACACCCTCTCCAGTACTTTTGTACACCTTTCAAAACATAGTGAAAAGTACACAGTGCTCCAAATGTGATTTAATTAAGGTTCAATAGAAATTGAGCACAACTTCTCCATTTTTCAATTCTATCCCTCTAGGAATAAACCCTAGTGCTTAGTGTGCTTTCATTATGGCCTTATTAACCAATATTGCTACTTTTAATGATTTGTGTATTTATACTCACAATTCCCTTTGCTCTTCTACTCCATTTAATTTTTCATTTTCCAAGTAATATGTGACCTCCTTATTTTTCTTACCAAAATTTAATACCACACCATTATCTGTTAAAATTAATATGCCAGCTATATGTATTCTTCACGTTTTTAAATGTCTCCTTATAATTTTTTGCAGTCCTCCTCAGTATTAACTAACCTCCTCCCCAAAAAATTGGTTTCATCTGCAAATTTAGAAATTGTGTTTTTGATTCCTGTGTCTAAATTGTGAATAACGTACAATCATCAATGCATAAAGTAACTGTCCCATAAAAATGCTGAATTAACTAATTGTACAGCATTTCTGACTACAATTGTGTAACCTTCAAATCTGTTGATTGTCATCTCTGAAACTATTTTCATTTTGATTGACAGCTTACACACATTTTTACAAAGGCACCAAATACTGGAAGTTTAACAACCAGTTGCTGAGAACAGAACCTGGTTACCCAAAATCTATCCTTCGTGACTGGATGGGATGTCATCTGGATGTTGAACCTGATTTTGATGAAAAGGAGCCTAATTTGGATATTGATGATTTTGATGATACTAATGATATTGATGACAAGGATGATGAAGAAGGTGAGACAAAGGAAGAGAAGGAAAAAGAGAGGGAAGAAGAGGTGGACGTCCATATTAACATCCCTGTGGATGACTATACTAGAACAATGAATATAGTAATTGTCATAGTCCCACTGATTTTGCTGCTCTGCATTCTGGGATTGATCTATGCCATCCTCCAACTGCAGAAGAAGGGAACACCAAGACTCCTGCTGTACTGTAAACGCTCCATGCAGGAGTGGGTTTGACGTTGACATTGGTACCCTTACTAGATGGCTCGCCATTGGGTCACAGACAATGAGTCCAGGTGACACTGCTTCTCAATTTTGTTTGTTTTATTTTATACGGTCCTGCTCAATGATGCTAAGTGAGGCATTAAACGTAAGAAACGTAGAGAATTTGGAGAATTTTGAGATGGCCCCAGTGTTATCTGGTTAAAAGAATTTGTGATGTGGTTCCAAGGAAAGCTTCCTGTGCCTCTTTACCTCCATACCCTTAACTGTGCTGAGTAAGATGGTATAAAAGTGAAGCCTGGCCTGAGAAAGGATTCCTCCTGGGCTTCCAAAAGGAGTTTCACTGGCTAGAGATGATGAACCACAAGGCACAAAACACTTGAAATAATTACTACTGTTTGAGCACATCATTCATTGGGATTAATTCATAAATAATTGCTATCCAACCCCACTGCCTTTAGTCCACTGAAAAATTTCCACTCCTGAGCTGAATATTTTCTGAATATTAGCTAGGATTATCATGACTTGGTGTTAGGACAACTGCTGACAGCTACACTGAGTCATTGAAAAATTAGACATTCATTGGAGCAGCCACAAAAAATAATTTTGTTGCTCTATACTTTAGAATTGATGCAGTTACACCAGTTATACCCGGAAAGCTTTAATGAAATCACTGTATCATTGGGAGAGAGGTGCTATTCCATTGTATCACTGTAAAATAATTACTGTAATTTACTACAAACACTGGGAGATTGTCATTTACTTTCCCATAACTTAGATTTAGCTGATTCAATGAGATGTCCTTACCAACATTATGACTCTGTTGTGGTTAGACCTGTTCCAAAAATCATTCCATTTCACCAAATTTTAGTTGAGGACCAAAGAATTTTATTGATTTCTTTCTTAAAGCTTTGCACTTGTGCCTTTCCTACAGATTGGGTTGTTGCTGCCGTAAAGCATCAAAAAAATTGTTTACCAGAAGTCCTGGCTGAAAGCAGGACCTCCTAGACTTTGGGCTGCAATCTAGAGGCTGATGCCTGCTGGTTGCAGACTTGTCTCTTCTGGCTGAGGACTAGAGCCTACTGATTACAGTCTCTCTTATCAAGCTAGAGTCAGAGTTCTAACTGGATAGAGGTATTAAAGAAAAGATTCCCTTTATGGATAATTTACATTCTGATTGATTTTTCATCAGTAGACTATATTGTATATAAATTGTGGAGATGTCCTTGCTGGCACTTTGACTCTGTTAACATCATAGGCTTGTCTCCATATTGGAGGCAGAAGTCTAATTGAATGGAGATGATCAATTAGTAGAAGGATTTCTCATGGAGATATTCTGTCATCTGATGGCTTTGACTTAAAAAGAATATTGTATATAAAAACTTACAGTGGATGCCTAAAGAATAGGTTGTCACTTTTTGCCAAGTTCAGAATTCTACTTTGATAGGCTGCTGTTCTGTATTCTTTCTTTCAACACGTAATTCAAAGAGATCATCAAGGTTACCATAAAATACAGCAAATATTAACCTCCACCTTGAAATCTTAAGTTGTATCTTCATTATTTATCCATGATCCCCTCAATGATATTATGGTGAAGCATAGGCATTAGGTTTCACATATGTACCAACAAAATTGAATTCTATGTCTTTGTTGGCTCCAAAAGCTATTAAGAGCTGGATGGTCCAAAATTTCCTCCACTTTTTTCAGCAAATCTGAAAATTTCTTTTCAGTAGCTGCTAATATCACCATGCCTCCATTAGCCTCTCTAGTTGTACATCAGTCTGAATTAACCTCTGTAGAACTTTGGGGTATCCTTCAACGTCCATTACTAAGGTTACCTCCACATCTGTACCAGTGCCCACCTCTACCCCACCTCTCCCGTCCTAACCCTAGTCCATGATTTTATCACATGTAATATTTTCTAGTCAGCCTTCTTGCTTACAAATTCCAAACAATACAACTCATTCAGAACATTGACATTGAATGGCATTACTGTCACTGAATCCCCCACTATCAACATCCTGGGGGATGTTGATACTCTCCACTTGCCTGGATGAATGCAGCTCCAACAACACTCAAGAAGCTTGATACCATCCAGGACAAAGCAACTTGCTTGATTGGCACACCATCCACAAACATTCACTCCTTCCACCACCGACGCACAGTGGCAGCAGTGCGTACCATCTACAAGATGCACTGCAGGAACTCACCTAGCCTCCTTAGACAGCACCTTCCAAACCCATAACCACTACCTTCTAGAAGGACAAGGGCAGCAGACTGATGGGGACACCACCACCTGGAAGTTCCCCTCCAAGCCACTCATCACCCTGACTTGGAAGTGCATCCCCGTTCCTTCACTGTCATTGGGTCAAAATCCTGGAACTCCCCAGCAGCACTGTGGGTGTACCTACACCACATGGACTGCAGCAGTTCAAGAATGCAGCGTACTACCACCTTCTCAAGGGCAGTTAGGGATGGGCAATAAATGCTGGCCTAGCCAGCAACACCCACATCCCTTGAATGCATTAAAAAATAAACTCCATGGCTTGCAATCTCACCCATACAAGTGTTCTGCATTCCCATCATGCCAGTCTTTTATAAGCTCCATCGACATGCCATGTCCCAAGGAAATTTACTTCCAAGATTCTAACCATTGGTTTCAAATCCATAGTCTCCTCTTGTATTTCCTCCATCCATTCATCCCCAAACACACTCCACCCCCAACTTCTTGTTCCCTGTGACCTCTAGCACATCATTGGTGACCACGCTTTCAGTTGTTACGGTCCCTTCATTTTTTTTTAACCACCTCCCTTCTTGCCTTCCAAAAACTTCTAACATCTTTCTCTTTGATCATGCAATTTCCCCTAAATGTTTGTTATTTTTCCTTCTTTTTACTATTCCCCACTTTTCTTTCCAATCTCAAGGCTTTGGGACATCTTCCTTTTCAATGAGGCATGTTAAAAAAATGTGAACAATAGTTACTGTGTACCTAGATTTCAAGAACGCCTTTGACAGAGTGCTACACAAGAAAATGCAATGCCTCAAATGAAAATGTAGAGCAAAACGTGGAAATGGATTTGTTGGGTGCAGGAGTGGGGGAGACAATTACTGTGTGCTATGGCCAAAAAGATCTGTACTGGAATTCCTTCTGTTTCTAGTGCACCACAGCATCTTGGTTCAAAATCTAAATGCTACTTCATCAAAAATGGTAAATCAGGTGATGCAATCAATATGATTGCAGGCAAGAAAATAAAAAATGAGCTGGATAAAATCTGTAAGCAGCCATGAGCGTTTGTAGCAAAACCGTATGCAGGTAAATGTAAAGTATTGCACATTAGAAGGAAAAATGGGTGATACAATATGAATAGTGTTGAAATATCTAAGGGTGAAATTGCAAGAGACCAATGATTGTTTGTAGACTCGGCACATAACAAGTTCCATCATTGTAAAGCTAAAGGAAGTCTGAACTATAAAGCCCAGATAGTAGAGTGTAAATCAGAAAAAAAAATCATGTTTAAACTGTACAGCACTCTGGTCAAACACAAGTGTTGCTCAAGGAGATAGGTAGTGCAGAGAAGAGCCATGAGGCTGATCCTTAAAGCCAGAGAATGGAGTTATAAGTAAAACCTAGAGAAATGTGACTTTTTCAGTTTTGACAGGAGATGACTGAGAGGTGAGCTTATGAACAATATAAAATGATTAACACTACATTAAGCTGACAATAGGGAATGGATTTTATGCCCCCCACCCTCGGCCAGGCATGTAAATATAAGGGATAGCCCACCACCTTCTCGCCCAACCCCGAGCAGTCCACCTGCCATATGTAAATAAATAATTAAGAGTCAGTTGAGTTTGTTTACAAGCCAATTGACCCCAATATTACATTGCCCATGCCATAACACAATTGGCATAGGCAGGCAGGTGGAAGCGGGCAGCCCATTCTTTTAAGGGCATAAAGGAAGGGGAGTACCTTCTTCGGGGGGTGGGGGGGTTGCATTTGCATTTCAGAAGCACCCCCAAAAGATAGTACCCCATTTCCTTTCTTCCCACCTGCATTGCAAAACCCACCCCTCCACCCCCCCTCATCTCCCTCCCGAAGGTGCCTGATCCCTCCATGCCCAATACCCCTGACTTACTCGAGTCCAGGATCCATTGGGGCCTTCATCCTGGGCTGGCTTGCAGTCCCAGCAGCACCCACTTATGAGCTCTGGTGCTGCTGAGATTGCAAGAGCTGTCGGCCAATCAGAATGGCCTACAGCTGCCAAGAGCGGGACTTCGTCCCAGTGAGAGGCAAAAGTCTCACATTTTCCTTATTGTTGCCGCCCACTGTGTGTTATTGCTGCAGGGCGGGCATATTTTTTGTTGGTCGGAAACCAACCCACTTTTTAGTCGAGCAGGGCGAGCTGTACCTCACAACTTGTAAAATTCAGCCCTAGGAAAACGAAACACAGGTTCATTCTGGTGAAAGGTAAATTTAGAACTAATATCTGGAAGCTCTTTTTTAGAATAATTGATACTTGGAATAGATTTCTGGGAAAAGCAGCCAAAAATTTGGAATCATTAGGAGACAATTAGAAGTTTTGATTGGGACTTCTGATTTTTCTAGATGGATGAGCTAGATCTAGCCAATGACCTTCCTCTTCTGTAATGCCTTTGTAATCCCACATTTCAATTCTGGGATAGCCAGGGTGTAGGGAGATCAAAAGAAGCTTCATTATCTTCTGGATAATAACTGGATGCCATGATAGCCCCAGGATTACTAAAGGTTCACAAAGGAAGATAAAAAGACTGGCCGAAATTTGAACAGCCTTTTCATGTCCAGTTAACATTTTAGAATTGCTCAGTTCACTCGAAAATTGGTTTGTTTGATCCAAAACGAAATGGATGGCAGTTCTGATCAGGAATCCCCACCAGACACTCAGAGAGGACACTGGGTCCACATCTCACACTGCATGTTAAGCATTTATCAAAACTGGGAGCATCTAACAGTCTTTCTGTTCATTCTAACCTAACTGTCACAGGGTGCAGAAGCTGCCCCAAAATTCAAAACTCTCAGAATCACAATTCTGTGATGCTCAATTAGAATTATTTTACTGTAGGGTAGCTCTGTCATCAGTCCGTGATGATGTGGTGACTTCAAGGTACCTTTTGAATTTGGTGCTAATTTGTAGAAATAGGGAGGTATTCAACAGTGACTTCATCAGGGTATTACAATGTGATCTGGGCAGCTAACAGTCTATGTTGTACATAGTACAGCCAGGTATTAACACGTGTTAGATTTGCATTGCGGGTATTTACAAAACAATAATAAATAACTAAACCTGGGAGCATCACCACTGAACTCTTGCGTTGTCTGATACCGGTTTCTGCACCTCTGTGTAAATCAGCCACCACAGCGATGATATCCAAACATTGCTAAGTTGCGATAATCACTGTCACACTGTTTCTAGAAATCATGCAATTTAGAAACAAATGTTAGATGTATGGTTTTATTTTTTAAAATAACTTTTTTCATGTATTTAGAGTTTCTGATGTTCTTTTTTAAATTGGTTCATGCTGGGCGTGTGTTTCAATTAAATACCACAAATGAAACTCCCTGCTTCTGCAATGACTGGTCAATTTTTTCTTTCATGTTTTGTGAGGATACATGGTGACACAACACGTGCCCACACATTCACGACACCAGAATGAAAAATCATCCTTATCTGTAATGCAGTGTTGATTGGGCAAGATATTGCAATAGTGGCTCACAGCAAAACCAATATCCATAAGCAGGACTGTGTCTCCTCTGATCTGAAACTTAAAATCCTATGCATGTCATAAGATAACATGCCATAGGACAAACTATTACCATTTTACCAAGGTGTTAACATTTGAGATACACATAAACTGTCCATCATGCTCTACCACCTGCTCTGATATGCAAAAAGTACCATACTCACACTATATTGTTTAGATAGAAACTAGCACAAGAAATATAACAACTGAGAAGTAAGATAGTAAATGGCAATACAATGCTTGGCTTGCACAATATGTTAAATTGATTCCAAAGTAAATCCAAAATCTTTGCTCTTTTCAGAATCTTTCAATTGAGTTTTTGATAAATATCATGTGTGCTTCAATGGAGACTCTTCCACCACTTAATATGAAAATTAAATGAACAGGGCAGTAACAGTACAGGGAAGCCCCACTATACCGTTTTTCTAGGACCTCAACCTTTTACTACTGAGGCCCCACTCCTGTTATAAAAATCAACACGAGTATTTTTCTGTATAAAAATGAGTTACATAATTAAATCTATAAACATTATTATTTTTGTTTTACTTACTTAGTGTGACTAGAAGGCTGATCGCATAATCTCTAGTGTAGCACTGAGGGAGTGCTGCATTGAGCGAAGTTAGAAACTAAAGGTAAAAATGAATAATGAGATTTCATGTCCTGTCAATGGGGAAAGCCCTCTGGCACAATCATCAAATATATTTGTTACACAGATGACCTAAAACCCAAACTTATATTAAATCCACACCCTTTAACAAATGACTGGAAATTAGATGCAATTTTATTTTTTCACTACTATCAAATCAAACTAACACAGGATATGACCTGGTCTAGGCTGTAAACCCCAGCATTACTGGCACCCATCAGAGTGAGTGGGTGTAAAAAGGAAGCTCTCCTTTCATGACTCTATTGTTACTGCTGGTTATTTATTATTCAGTGGCTGCTGCTTATACCAAATGAATTCAGGAAATCCGCCATCTTTTAGATGCTACTGATGATAACCTCAACCCCTGTTGGCTCAATCCTGATGTATCTCTCTCTGAATCAGATTATCTTTCCTCACTATGTGTTTTTTTAATTTGTTCATGGGATGTGAGTCGCTGGCTAGGCCAACATTTATTGCCCATTCCTGATTGCCCTTGAGAAGGTGGTGATGAGCTGCCTTCTTGAACGGCTGCAGTCCGTAGAAAATAGGAGCAGGAGTAGGCCATTTGGCCCTTTGAGCCTGCTCCGTCATTCATTATGATCATGGCTGATCATCCAAATCAATAACCTGCCCCCACTTTCTCCCCAAATCCTTTGATCCCTTTCGCCCCAAGAGCTATATCTAACTCCTTCTTGAAAACATACAATGTTTTGGTCTCAACTACTTTCTGTGGTAGCGAATTCCACAGGCTCACCATTCTCTAGGTGAAGAAATTTCTCCTCATCTCAGTCCGAAATGGTCTACCCCGTACCCTCAGACTGTGACCCCTGGTTCTGGACTCCCCCACCATCGGGAACATCCTTCCTGCATCTACCCTGTCTAGTCCTGTTAGAATTTTATAAGTTTCCATGAGATCCCCCCTCATTCTTCTGAACTCCAGCGAATATAATCTTAACTGACTCAATCTCTCCTATATGTCAATCCAGTCACCCCAGGAATCAGTCTGGTAAACCTTCGCTGCACTCCCTCTATAGCAAGAGCATCCTTCCTCAGATAAAGAGACCAAAACTGTACACAATATTCCACACGTGGTCTCACCAAGGCCCTGTATAATTGCAGCAAGATATCCCTACTCCTGTTCTCGAATCCCCTCGCTATGAAGGCCAACATACCATTTGCCTTCTTTACCGCCTGCTGGGTCTGCATGCTTACCTTCAGTGATTGGTGTACGAGGACACCCAGGTCTCGTTACACATTCCCCTCTCTCAATTTATAGCCATTCACATAATAATGTCTTCCTGTTATTGCTACCAAAGTGGATAACCTCACATTTATCTACATTATACTTATATCTACCATGCGTTTGCCCACTCACTCAGCTTGTCCAAATCACATTGAAGCATCTCTGCATCCTCCTCACAGTTCAACCTCCCACCCAGCTTTGTGTCGTCTGCAAATTTGGAAATGTTACATTTAGTTCCCTCATTTAAATCATCAATATATATTGTGAATAGCTGTGGTCCCAACACCAATCCCAGTGACACCCCACTAGTCACTGCCATTCGGAAAAAGACCTGTTTATTCTTACTCTTGGTTTCCTGTCTGCCAACCAGTTTTCTATCCATCTCAATACATTACCCCCAATCCCATGCGCTTTAATTTCACATGCTAATCTCATATGTGGGACTTTGTTGAAAGCTTTCCGAAAGTCCAAATAAACTCCATCCACTGGCTCCCCCTCATTAACTCAACTAGTTACATCCCCAAAAAATTCCAGTAGATTTGTCAAGCATGATATCCCTTTCATAAATCCATGCTGACTCTGTCCAGTTCTGCTGCTGTTTTCCAAGTTCTCAGCTATTAAACCTTTTATAATAGACTCTAGAGTTTTCCCCACTACCGACATCAGGCTGACTGGTCTATAATTCCCTGTTTTCTCTCTACCTCCCTCCATGTGGCGTAGGTAAACACACAGTGCTGTTAGGGAAGAAGTTCCAAAATTTTGACCCAGTGACAGTGAAGGAACGGCAATATATTTCCAAGCCAGCATGGTGAGTGGCTTGGAGGGTAACTTCCAGGAGGTGGTGTTCCCATCAGTCCTAGAGTGTAGTTGTCGTAGGTTTGGAAGGTGCTATCTCAGGAGGCTCGGTGAGTTCCTGCAATGCATCTTGTAGATGGTTCACACTACTGCCACTGTGCATTGGTGGTGGAGGGAGTGAATGTTTATGGATGGGGTGCAATCAAGCGAGCTACTTTGGCCTGGATGGTGTCAAGCTTCTTGAGTGTTGTTGGAGCTGCACTCATCCAGGCAAGTGGAAAGTATTCCATCACACTACTGACTTGAGCTTTGTAAATGGTGGACAGACTTTGGAGAGTCAGGAGGTGAGTTATTCGCCGCAGGATTCCTAGCCTCTGACCTGCTCTTGTGGCCACAGGTATTTATATGACTAGTCCAGTTCAGTTTCTGGTCAATGGTAACCACCAGAATGTTGATAGTGGGGTATTCAGCGATGGTAATGCCATTGAATGTCAAGGGGCGATGGTTATGTTATCTCTTGTTGGAGATGGTCATGCCTGGCACTTGTGTTGCGCGAATGTTACTTGCCAGTTGTCAGCCCAAGTTTGGATTTTGTTCAGGTCTTGCTGCATTTGAACATGGACTGCTTCAGTGTTCCCTGACCTGATCTGACACCACTGGTAATCACTGCTGATTGGCCTTGCATCACCCATCCAAAACACTGAATAATGCAGATTGGGCACATCTCACCTAGAAGTGTGAATTATGCAAAGGTTATTTTTCAAGAGGGTGACAGATTGAGAGAATGATGCTTGGCAGCTGAGTTTTTTATTTGACATTTTAAAAAGTTGGAGAGAGGATGCCTTCATCTTCAGGCACCCTCTCTATTTCTCTCTTACTTGGAAGGGCAACCCGCTGCTTTTTTAGTTATGGAGGGCTTTCTATTGGTCTTCCAGTTTTGAGAGTCCTCCCACTGTCCTTAATTGAAAGACAAGGCTGCCCACTAGCCACTAATTGGCCCATTTGGTGAAATTCACTGCTGGGTGACTGTTCTCTACACAGTGCAGGATTGTGACTCCCATTTGAACAAGGGGAAAATCCTGCCCAATGGTTCAAGTCATTGACGTTAACAGAAACCAATCAATTAAGTTGGCTTCTATTGCACTTGGACAGCTGAGTATCATATGAGTTATAGTTTGACTCCAGGACAAACCCTGGATATTTGACAAGCACTTGCAAGTTTTGTTTGCATTTAATATATTAAAGAAGAAAGGCATTTTTGTTTATAATTCTTGAGATGTGAGCTGTGCTGCCAAGGCTGTTATTTATTAGCGATACCTAATTGCCATGGGAAAGTGATGATGGGTCTTTTTCTTGAACCACTGTTAGTAAGTTTCTACAACTGAATGGCTTCAGAGTGCAGTTAAGATTCCACTACTTGGTGTGATACTGGAGTCACACCCAGGCCAGACCGGGTGAAGATGGGAGGTCTTCCCTCAAGAACATAATGAACTATTTGGGTTTTAATCATATTCTGACAGCTTTGCGATCACTTTTACTGATAACTAGTTGCTTTTTAAAAATGTTTCCACAGTTTTAAACTGAATTTGAATTCTGAAACAACAATGGTGGAGTTTGCACTCACATTCTTTGGAGTATTGATCATAGCTAGCATTGTAACAATAATTTCTGGTGCATTTTAATAATACATACATGTAACAGTTAGTCCCTGGGAAACTGGTTGTTACAGAAAGCCTCTCATGGAAACGTAAATATCCTATTTCTGCCTACCTAAAGTTCCATTTGAAAATGTTTTAGCCATTTACACTATTTCCCAGTAGCTTCTGTCAGTCTCCCATTGATGTTATGGTAGAAGATCACTCCTACAAAATTTCAGAGCCATACAAAATAACTTGGCGGAGGTCTGATTTCAACCCCTGCCCTGAACCATCTCCATAGGATTGCATTACTCATTTCAAACCATTTACACAGTGCTTGCTTAAGTGAACTGCCTGGTGAGAAGCTAACATGGCCATGGTAGAGAGTGGCATGCTGCCAAACTGAGAAGCTGGTGGGGGAGTGACATGGTCAAATTGAGGCAGTGGGGAGGTGTGTTATTTTAATAAGTAGGGGGCTGATACAAAAGATGGCGATTGCGAGATGCGGGCAGGTGGGGATGCCTGGAATAAGTGTTCTCTATTTTAGTGTAAAACAAAAAAAAAAGAAACTATAAACATTGGGAATCTGAAATAAAAACAGAAAATATACGGCAGCCATGTTAGTTTCTATAAAAACACAGAGTACTGTTTCAGGTGTGGGCTCTCCCACTGGTGGATGAAGAGTCCAGACTCGAAGTGGTAATTTTTTTCTATCTTTACAGCTGCTGATGGAATTACTGTGGCCAGTAATTTGTACAAAATTAAGTAGTAATTAACTCCAAACTGGGCATGCATGAGCTGCAGTGGACCATCAGTGGCAAGAGAATTGTGTTCGGCCACAATCTGTAATCTCATGGCCCAGCAATTTCCTCATTCTACCTTTACCACCATGTTCAATGTGGTTCAATGAAGAGTGCAGGAGAGCATGCCAGGAACAGCATAAGGCATACCTAAAAATGAGGTGTCAACCTGGTGAAGCTACAACACAAACTACTTGTATGCCAAATAGCAGAAGCAGTATGCAATAGATGAAGCTAAGTGATCCCACAACCAAAGGGTCAGATCAAAGCTGTGAAGCCCTGTCACATCAGTCGTGAATGTTTGTGGACAGGGAGGTTATATTGGAGCTATATAAAACGCTATATAAAACAGCTGGAGTACTATGTGCAGTTCTGGTTCCCACACTATAGGAAGGATGTGATTGCACTGGAGAGAGTGCAGAGGAGAATCACCAGGATGTTGCCTGGGCTGAAGTGTTTCAGCTATGAAGAGAGACTGGATAGACTAGGGTTGTTTTCCTTAGAGCAGAGAAGACTTAGGGGGGACCTGCTAGACATATACAAAATTATGAGGGACATAGATAGTGTAGATAGGGAGAAACTTTTCCCCTTAGCGGAGGTGTCAATAATGAGAGGGCATAGATTTTAGGTAAGGGGCAGCAGGTTTAGGGGGGTTTTGAGGAAAAATTTTTCACCCAGATAGTGGTTGGAATCTGGAACACACTACCTGAGGGATTGGTAGAGGCAGGAGCCCTCACAACATTTAAGATGTATTTAGATGTGCATTTGAAATGCCATAACATACAGGGCTATGGGGCAAGTGCTGGAAAATGGGATTAGAGTGGATGAGTGCTTGATGGCCGGCATGGACACAACGGGCCGTAGGGCCTGTTCCTGTGCTGTATAAGTCTATGGCTCTATGGCAATTAAACAATTAACCAGAGGAGGAGGCTTCACAAATATCCCCATTCTCAATGATAAGGGAGCCCAGCACATCAGTGCAAAGGACAAGGATGAGGCATTTACAACCATCTTCAACCAGAAGTGCCAAATGGATGATCTATCTCAGCCTCCTCATAAGGTCCCCAAAGTCCCAGATAACAGTCTTCAGCCAATTTGATTCACCCCACATGATATCCAGAAGTGGCTGAAGGCACTGGATCCTACAAAGGCTATGGGTCCTGATAACATCCAGGCAAGACTTGTGCTCCAGAGCTAACCTTGCTCCTAGCCGAGTTTTTCCAATATAGCTATAACATTGGCATCTACTTAACGATGTGGAAAATTGATCAGCTATGTCCTGTCCATAAAATGCATGACAAACCCAATGTATCTAATTACTGTCCAATCAATCTCAATCATCATCAAAGTGATGGAAGGTGTTGTTGGCAGTGCTATCAAACGGCACTTACACCGCAATAACCTGCTCACTGATGCTCATTTTTGGTTCCACAAGGCAGTTTCTGATCTGATTACAGCCTTGGTACAAACATGGACAAAAGAGCTGAACTCAAAATGAGTCGAGAGTGACTGCCCTTGACATCAAGACAGCGTATGATTGAGTGTGGCATCAAGGAGCCTTAGCAAAATTGAAGTCAATGGAAATCAGGGGAAAACTCTCCACTAGTTAGGGTCATACTTGGTACAAAGGAAGATGGTTGTGCTTGTTGGAGGTCAATCATCTCCATCCCTCGACATTGTTGCAAGATTCCTTCAGGGTAGTGTAATGTCCTCAGCCCAACCATCTTCAATTGCTTCATCGATGACCTTCCTTCCATCATAAGATCAGAAATAGGGATGTTGGCTGATGCTTGCACAATGTTCAGTACCATTCACGATTCTTCCGATATTGAAGCGGTCCATATCCATATGCAGCAAGACGTGGGGCAGAATTTTTCCCTCGGCAGGTGCTCGACCCGCTCGTTGACGTCGAGTGAGCATCCCAATGTCAAGTCACAACGGCACGATGTTTCAGTTGGCGGGCACGCATGGGCCTGTCAACAATTAAAAGGCCTATTAAGGCCATTAACAAGATCATTAACTTAAATTTTTCGCTGCTAGTCCAACCTTACGGTTGGCAGGCAGGCAAAAAGGCCAAGCAGCCTTTGCACTTTTTAGAAAACCTCAATCACACAACAGCAAATAAAAATAAAACATTTTACATTTCATTTATAACATGTCCCTGCTCATGTGACAAGAGTTACATGAGGGGATATGTTTTATAATATTTTTAAAACCTTTATTTTTTTTTTGAAAACTGTTCATGCGCAAAGTTCACACTTGCTTTCCTCACCCCCCTGCACAGGCAGTACTGCCACTCGCGTTTCATGCTGGGCAGGCCATAATTGGCCCACCAGCGTGAAATCATGGTCTGGGCCCGTTCGCGAGCAGCAGTTGTCTTCCCGACCAGCCCCGCCAATCTCACCTGACAAAGGCATAATTCTGCCCCGGACAATGATCAGGCTTGGGCTTATAAGCGGCAAGTGTCGCACCACATAAGTGCCAGGCAATGACCATCTCCAAAAATCTAATCATCTACATTTAACATTAAGTGGCATTACCATCGCTGAATCCCCCACTATCAACATCCTGGGCATTATCATTGAACAAAAACTGAACTGGACCAGCCATATAAATACTGTGGCTGCAAGAGCAGGTCAGAATCTGGCAATTCTGTGGCAAGTAACTCACCTCCTGATTCCTCAAAGTCTGTCCACCATCTACAACGCACAAGTCCGAAGTGTGATGGAATACTGTCCATTTGTTCTGATTGATCGGCACTCCAGCTACCACTTTAAACCTTACCCCCCTCACCACCGACACAGAGTGGAAGCAGTGTGTGCCATACCCAAGATGCACCACAGCAACTCACCAAGGCTCCTTAGATGGCACCTTCCAAACTCATATTCTCTACCACCTAGAAGGACAAGGGCAGCAGCTGCATGGGGACACCACCACCTGCAAGTTCCCCTTCAAGCCATACACCTTCCTGACTTGGAACTGTACTACTGTTCTTTATTGTCACTGGGTCAAAATCCTGGAACTCCCTTTCTAATAGCACTGTGGGTATAC
Source organism: Carcharodon carcharias (assembly GCF_017639515.1). Classification (NCBI taxonomy): domain Eukaryota; kingdom Metazoa; phylum Chordata; class Chondrichthyes; order Lamniformes; family Lamnidae; genus Carcharodon; species Carcharodon carcharias. The sequence goes on along the minus strand of NC_054473.1, from coordinate 118,930,450 downwards.
TTTTACCAGATGCACTGCAGCGGTTCAAGAAGGCAACTCACCACCATCTTCTCAAACTCAATTAGGGATGAGCAACAAATGAGTGCCTTGTCTGCAATGCCTACATACCATGAAAGAATATTAAAATGTTGTCCCGCCATTGGGACAGGAAAGTGAGACCTGACCCTGCGCAAGTAGGCAGCAGGACCCTGTACAACATTTTACAGGCAGTGACCAATAAAGAGGCCAGTGAACCTCTCAAAGGCCAGGCAAATTACTTTAAAGACCTGGAGCCTAGCAGTCAAGTCCCAGCGACCAGGTGTTGCCATTGTTGCAGGAAAGTGCCATTTCCACAACCTTTTAAAACCTTCATTTTTTTTTTGAAAACTGTTCATCTCCCTGAGGCAACTCTCTGCCTCAGGGAGATTTTCAAGCTTGTACTCGCATGCATGCGCAAAGTTCACACTTGCCCTCCTTCCCCCGCCTGCACAGGCAGTACTATGTGCTGCCACTCGCGTTTCATAAAGGGCAGGCCATAATTGGCCCTCCAGCGTGAAATCATGGTCTGGGCCCTTTCTGGCACCTCTGCTGGCCATTATGTGCCCATAAAGGAGACCTGCCTCTGATCCAGTGAACTTTCTGGAAAGTTGCCAGGGCTTACCTGGTGGTCTCCCCACCCAGCAGCAGCCTCTTCAGGCTCTGGTAAAATGCTGGCAGAGCAGCAAGTGGCCAACAGTTGGCAAATTAATCTCACTGCTGGTAATATCCCATGGCAGCCAGAAAACGTCAGGAGGGGAGCTCCCCACCCGACACCTTCCACTGCCATTTTATGAGGCCTCCCACACCATCACCAGATTACTAAAATCCAGCCTACTAAAATCCAGCCCTATGTATTTTCCAGCATGTTCTGTTTTTATTTCTTCCTTCTTAAATTCTATTTAGACTTTGCTGTGAATCCTATATATTTGAGCTAATGTCTGTGTGTAAGGGGTAATTATTTAGAGCATAATGCAGCTTTATTGAATCAGAGGAATACACAAATCAATAACTCCTGAATACTTGATGGGAAAGCAATTGGACTGAACACAAGCTTGCTGACTGTGGCCAAGGAGGCTACTTAAATGGAGAGGGGCTGGATCAGGAAGCGTCTCAATTTCCTGAACATATTACCTATCTTCAGTACTTGAAGCATGGGAGGGTGGACTGCACAGCTGAATGGGGACGTGCTTGTTAACATATATTGTCCCAGGATGTGTACATCACCATATTTCCTCTCCTTTAGAGCAAGGAACTAAGACTGAATTCCCAGTTATATTTTTAATAATTAAATCAGTGAAGGAAATATAACAATTATTAATTCAGAGTGGTCTGCAACATTCTTCAGACATTGAAAAATAAAGATAACAGACTCTCCATTGACCTACTGAAGTCTAAAGAGATGTTGATAGCCTGCCACTTAACTTATAGGAGTCTTAATGGGAAAGCAGGTTTAGCCAATTAACATTATTATCAGACTCGCAGCTCAGCAACAGCAGACAAGAAACAAGGCAAACAGTGAGTTTAAAATATTAGTTAATTTTTTTAAATTGATGCTTATTTTATATTTACAAGTAGCACTAGATTTACTATCACTGGACAATTTATGACTCCTCATTTTCCTTTCAAATGATTAATTCTGGAGTCTTACTTTCTTGGTAAAGCTCCAAGATAATTCTTCATCTCTGGATCTATTTGACTTTGAATTGCACGCACAGAGAAACACTGAGAACACTACATACTTAATTTCATTTTTATTTCTCAGATTTGTCCTTCATCATAGTATTTGTTTGACACAGCAAAATAAACATGTCACTATCAGAAGGTTGCAGTTATAATTATTAAATGTATTAGCTGCATTTTCCTTAACTCTTGGTGCAGAATTTTACCTTTGGCATGTGGGCCATGCCCGTCATGCCCCTGCGTGTAATAAAGTGTGTTGACATCGGACGAGCGTCCCAATGTCAATGCGCACTCTCGCGATGTTTCACTGGGCAGGCGTGTGATGAAGACGGAGGCGTGCCCGCCATTATTAAAGTGGCCAGTTAAGGCCCTTGAGAGACCAATTGACTCCGAGTTTACGTATCCCATGCGATTTTCAGGCCGTCGCACAGGCAAAACAGGCAGGCCACAATATGTAAAGCCTCATACTCAGGTGGGTTAAGAGGGGTCAGTGGGCTGCACAAAGCGAATAATGAGTAGTTTTGGATATCACTTGCTGCTACCCACTTCTGTGAACGGGACATCTTCATTTCGCTTCAGTGCTGCATTCAGAGCATTTAGAGGTTTCAGTTTCAGACTCAGTGTTGTCTTCCAAGCCCCCGGAAGATTCACACCATGTGGGGCCTTCCAGGTATCTGACAGCCTTCCCTTACTATGATAATGGGGATTGTGGTCTCCGCTGGAGGCACCTTCTCTGAGGAGGAAGAGAGGGCCAGAAGGAGGAGGAGGCCAGGTGTCCCTATTCAGCTAACAGGGGAGCGACCTGTGGGAGGGGAGATGCAGGCACAAGGGGCACAGGGCCAACAGGAAGGCCAAGGCAGAAGGGACCACATAAGATGTCACTATCCTGCTGCCAGGGTATGCAGGCGGCGATGCAGCTACCTCAAAATGTTTGAGGTGCATTGCTGAAGGAGGGTCCATCCCTCAAGGCAGACAGTGACCTCCATCTATCAGAGGATCGGCCCTAAGATCAGCTCTGACTGTGTGGGTGGACACCCCATGCCAGTGACTCTGAAGGTCACGGTAGCCCTAAATTTCTACGCCTCTGGCTCTTTCCAGGGCTCAGTGGGGAATCTGTGTGAAGTCTCCCAATCAGCTGCCCACAGTGGCGTCAAACTGGTGATAGAAGCTCTGTCCAGGCATGCATTGACTTTCATATATTACCGTATGGATGAGGCCAGCCAGGTAGAGCGAGCCAGAGGCTTCACAATGATTGCTTGGTTCCGCGTATCCAGGGTGCCACATGGCACACGACTGTACACATGTGGCCATCAAGGTGCCAGCGGGTGAGCCAGGAACCTTCATCAACAGGAAGAGATTCCACTCCACGAACATGCAGGTGGTGTGTGACCACAGGATGCAGATTCTGCAAGTCTGTGCAAGGTACCCTGGCAGCTCCCATGACACTTACACCATGACACTCCCAGGGGTCGAGGCTCTTCAGTGTTCCAGCCCGGCTGGATGGATGGCTGCTGGGTGTCGAGGGCTATCAGTTCAAAAGGTTGCTCATGGTGCCTCTCTGCCACCCAAGAACAGAGGCAGAGCAGCAGTACAACAGGAGCCATGCCTCCACAAGGGTGGTGGTAGAGAGAACCATCGGTCTTCTCAAGTTATACTTCCGATGCCTGGACCATTCAGGGGGCGCACTGCAATACCCCCCAAATCACGTGTCACTGATAGTAGATGCATGCTGTGCTCTATACAATCTGGCACTAGAAAAGGGGATCGCAGTGGAGGAAGAAGATCTTGACACAGCTGCACAGGCAACAGACGATGATCCAGTAGTGAGTCAGAGGACAAGCATACTTAGGAGCATACAAGCATACATAGGCCTGGGTAACCTCCAGGGAGGCAGGGACACCTGGGAAGTTTTGATCCAACGCTCCCTCAGCTAGCCTACCAAATAAGAACTACCACCACATGCCAGGGATGCAGGCTTCATATTCGACCCCTGACAGGATCAGTTCCTTGGTCAACAACTTAAACTTTATTGCACTAGTACATAGTGTAAGGAGTCACACGTCCATCGTGGCTTACCCCACACCTACAGAACAAATGAAGCATCCAGAGGCCAATTGCCAAAAACATCTCATTTATTTCTGAGTAACAAACATAGCAGAAATTAACATTGACCGACGTTTTACATGACACCATTAAAAAAAACAGAAAAATGGGAGAAACAAATATCACCCATGATCAGGCCATGTTGTGTTTAAGGTGCTTTAAGTTTTCGCTTGCGAGTGCTCCATCTAGGTGCCCCCTCTCTGCTGGCAACAGCATTGGAGACATCCTGCTCACTCTGCTGTTTTGTTGGCCTTGATGACCTTGGCAGGCATCCTCTGGCATGTGGAGCCTGTGCTGGCCCTGCCTGGGAGGGCGTGGCCAGTGCCATGGCTGGCTTCTTCCCAGTCGCCATATCCTCAGGTGCCATGGTCACTGGCCGAGTGGCGGAGGAGCTGCTGCCATCATCCAGAGCATCCTGAGAGGGATGACAGGCAGCTCATGCGCCAACATCAGGTCACTCTGTACCTCCCTGCTCACCATTGATGGACAGGCACCAAGCTGGGATACTGGGTGCCCAATCCATCTCCCACATTGACACTGACCAGCTGAGGTCATTGCAGGTCTTGCAGGTCTGTGAGGGCTTGCAGGTCTGAGTGCATCCCCAGGAACCGCTGATTGAGTCCCTGGAGGAGCCTCTTCTCCATGAGAGTCATTGCTCTCTCCATGGAGGAGGCATTGTGCTCAGCCATGAGGGTCAACTCAGTGCTTATGCTCTGCATGGATTCCACAACAGACACCATGGCATGCATTTCCTCATGTATTTCTGTCAGATCCACCTGCACACCCTGCTGTACATCCAGCATCTGCTGCTTCATGGACGATTCCAGAGGTACATCATCAGCCATCGAGTGAGCATGGTCCTGGTCCCCAGCAGTCCTCCAACTGCCAGCACCCTGGGAGTTCTCTGCCTCTGTCTGCACCTCAAGTGAGTGTGAAGTGCCCTAACCAATGTGCACTGAGATACTAGACGCCAATCTTATGCCCACTGAGGTACTGGTATCTGCGCGGGTGCCTGCTTGACAGAGAGGGTGTGACGCTGGTGTGTGCTCAGCATTCTGGCCCTCAGGGGTCGGGGGTGGGCCTTCAGGCTCCTCGCAACAAGGGCTGCAGGTGAGCCTAAAAGGGGAAGAAGGACTTGTCATTAGTTTAAGTCATTAGATCATCAGTGTGCATGCCAGGCACCCTGATGAGACAGAGATCTGCATCATGGTGCCCTTGTCTTTCCATTATCAATGAGCATTCCAGAGGCTCACATCAATGAACAGACTACACTGCAATGGTCGCAAAATGCCACATTCTCACCTCAGTGCACTGCATCTTACCTCCCTCTGGCACCCCAACCTCACTGTGGCCATTTGACTGAGCCTCCAGCTCCAGGGCCTCCTGCTCACATCTGCTGAGGATAAGGAGGTGTGGGATTCCCCACCAGTTTCCTCCTGGAAGGATAGAGGAGCATTAATTAGTGTACCCTCTACCTGCAGCATCATTGCAACTTGGCCAATCCCAGCTGAGGAAGACATCGCAGGGCACATTTGTGACCCTGGAGCCACAAGGCGCTCAGTCCAAGAAGCTAGGGTTCACCCCCTTGGCCAGATCCTGTCTCATTGACATTTGTCACATACACTGTAACATCTCTGAGGTCCACATGGGAATGGGCAGCTCTTAGCTGTTCTGCAAAGTTACCCATGACAACATGGTACTCACCCTTCCCGATCGCAGGAAATCGTTAAAGCGCTTCCGGCACTGGGCCCATGGGCACCTCACCACGTCATGGCTGCTGACCCTGGATGCCACCTCCTCCCAGGCGCTTTGGTGAGGTAGGGGGGGCTTCCTCCTCCTGTCCCTGGGACACATGTTTCTCTCCTGGTTGCCACCTCCTCCAGGAGGGCAGTGAGGCACTTGTCCGAAAAACATGGAGTTGACTGCCCCACTGACCTTCCCTCTCACCTGCCATGTCCACTCGCTGCGGCATCCATGTACATGACTTCTGTGTCCTTCAGTGGCAGCCTTCCAGCAGCTGCCAAGGCCGCATTAGAATCGGCCACCGGGTTGCCATTGGACCGGCAGACACTAAGCCCACGCTTGCCCCTTCGCACTCATTTAAAGCCCATGTCTCACACTGGGCAAACCTTAGTTGGCCCATCCACATAAAATCACAGTGTGCTGCTGATCGTGGGCACCAGGCAGCTTCCCAACCGCCCCCGCCGAGCACCCCTGTCAAGGGTGAAATTCTGCCCTTGGTCACCATCCAGATCAGGGCCTGGATGGATTTGTCTGTGTTGTCACTTACTACTTGAGCAACAGCTTATTGTGACCCAGATCTCTCTTTGATTTGTTACTTGTTTATCTAATTCTTTCTTGGGCTGTTATGATCATTTCTACATTTTTTTTTACTCCTGCCTGAATTCGTACTGGTGCTTATCAAGCTTTAGCTCCTAGAGTTCATTTGCTGCAATCCTCCTAACAACCTTCACTTCCCCACATGGGACTACTAACTTACCTCAGGGGTTGTGCTACCATTTGACCAGCCATGTCTTGGGACTCAGCAGCACATGATTTAAATCTTTAACTTGGGCCTAACAATCAAATGTAGTGCAGATAAAAAGGCTCTCAAATTCTGCAAAGTTCCTCCCAGGCTCCTGCCATAACTCTAGTGAAAGGCCAACAAGACAACCTGAGATGAGGCGTAAATTGACTGAAAAGGCCATTTATCTTGGGCTTCTGCTGAAAGATTGGGAGAAATCTTGGGGATTTTCCAGGCCAAAAATTCTTAGATGCAGCTGTTCATCAAACATGAAGAGTTATGTTCCCGCAAAGCAAACTTCAATACCGTTTTGGAGACCTTTGCTGATATTAATGTATTTGTTTAGTAAACCAATTTTACGTAATCTAGATTCTCGGTGGGGCCTTCCTATTGTTTCAAATGAGTTTGTTGGAAACTTTCTTTTACCTAAGACTTTATTGTTCTATCGCTGTATCTGCCTGAAATACACTTTCAGTAAAATAAACTAATTTGTGCAATTTTCTTGTAGGCTTGGATAAATCACAGTAATTTATTTTCCCAGGGCCAGACCATAACCTTCAATACTGATAATGACAAGTTTGCCGCATTGGACCAAAGGTTATTCAATCAATTTTGTAAATAACTTGTTCAATAAGTTGTGCACAATCTAGTTTCCTTCTGGCCTTCAGACATCTTTGATACACCAATATAATACTTAGTTGTCTTCAGTTCTCTCTCAGGTTTCACTTGCAGATAAATTTTACTCTGTGCATCTGCTCTGAGTGCCCCCCATCATTACACCAGGCTACTTAAGGCCATGACTGCTGCCTCTTAATAATCTCACTATTTCATACTTTATTAAGGCTCTGAATGTCTCCTTGTTGTGCTCTGTGCAAGGACTGATAGTAATCCCAATATTTGCACTTTCTGTGGCATTGCCCATTCTACTATTGTCTTCATTGACATGCCTGCTGATCACCTCCTACTGATGATTTATGTCACTCCACCCATGCATACAATATGTGCTTCCACTATTTCCCGGTGTTACTGCCTCATTCCTACGGGTTTACTTCAGGAATGCCTATCTCCCTTTTCCCTCCTTGAGTTTCAATTTTAGTACCTTTATCAACTTCTCTCTGCTTCCCTTGGTTATGTTGGGTTTACTCACACTGATAGTATTTATATATTATACAATCATACAGCAGATTAGGGGGCCATTCAGTTAATCAGCCTTGTGGCATCTATCTGGAACAGCTAACCACTCAGTCCAACATCACTGCTCTTTATTGCTGTGTAATAAGATTTCTCCTCATTTCCCCTTTGGTTTTTTTGTCCATTATATTAACCCTGTCTTCTTGTTTCTGACCCTCAAGTAGAAACAGTTTCTCCCTTTCTCATCTAACAAAACCCTTCATAATTATGCACACCGCAACCAAACCTACCCTTAACTTCCTATATTCTAAGGAAAACACCCACAGCTTCTCTAATCCCTCCAGGTTAACTTAAGGCTCTCATCCTCAGTACGATTCTGGTTAATCTCCTTTGCATGTTCTCCAAGGTCTTGATTTTTTTTTAATTGATTCACGTGATGTGAGCTTTGCTGGCTGGGCCAGCCAGCATTTATTGCCCATCCCTAGTTGTCCTTGAAAAGGGGGTCGTGATCTGCCTTCATGAACCGCTGTAGTCCATGTGGTGTCGGTACACCTACAGTGCTGTTAGGGAGGAGTTCATGGATTTTGACCCAGCGACAGTGAAGGAATGGCAATACATTTCCAAGCCAGGATGGTGAGTGACTTGGAGGGGAACACGTGATGAAAGGCTCAGCGCAGCTAGGGTGGGGGCAGGAGGAGGGTGAGCACTGAAGTCAGTGCAGATGCAGAAGCATGCTCACAGAAAGCTCTCTGAAGGCAGAGAGCTGCCTCAGGGAGCTGAAGAATTTAAATGCAATAAAAATTTTTAAAATCTGGTAAAAATGCAACACATCAGAATCAGCCACCTGAGCCTATACAAGATGAAAATTCTGTCCATACATTTTTATTTTTTAAATTTAATAACGGAAACCTCATCCCACCCATGGATGAGGTTTCCTGAAAAATGCAAAGGCTACCTGGCCGATTTGCCTGCCCCCAACTGAAACATTGGACGGGGAATGAAAAATCTCTGTTAATTGCGTCATTAATGGGCTTAATTGCCCTTTTAATTGTCGGCAGCTGCACTTCCAAGTTTAGTGCACGACCACCGATTGAAATATCACACGAATGTGCAATGACATCGGGACACTCACCCGATGTCATCATGCGCTATTTCATGCTCGAGGGGGTCTAACATTTTCCCTAATACTGATGTTAAACTAACAGGTCTGTAGTTCACCATTCTCCCTCTTTCTCCCTTCTTAAATAGTGGGGTTACTTTTGCTACTTTCCAGTCTGCAGGAACCTTTCCAAAATCTACTGAATTTTGAAAGATATCCACTAATGCATTCGTTATCTCTCTAGCTATCTCGTTCAACACTTGGGGATGAAGCTCATCTAGTCCAGGGGATTTATCAAACTTCAATCTGGTTAACTTTTCAAGGACTACCTCTTTACTAATACTAATTATTTTTAGTTTTTTTTATATATCCACGGCATGCTGGCTAGCTCAGCATTTATTGCCCATCCCTAATTGCCCTTGAGAAGGTGGTGGTGAGCTGTTTTTTTGAACCATGGCAACCCATGTGGTGTAAGTACACCCACAGTGCTATTAGGAAGGGGGTTCCAGGATTTTGACCCAGCGACAGTGAAGGAACTGCAATATACTTCCAAGTCAGGATGGTGAGTGACTTGGAGGGGAACTTCCAGGTGGTAGTGTTCCCATCTATCTGCTGCCCTTTTCCTTCTAGATGGTAGTGGTCGTGGGTTTGGAAGGTGCTGTCGAAGGAGCCTTGGTGAATTCCTGCAGTACATATTGTACATGGTACACACTGCTGCTGCTGTTCATCAGTGGTGGAGGGAGTGAATGTTTGTGGATGTAGTACCAATCAAGCTGGCTGCTTTCTCCTGGATGGTGTCAAGCTTCTTAAGTGTTGTTGGAGCTGCACTCATCCAGGTAAGTGGGGAGTATTCCATCACACTCCTGACTTGTGCCTTGTAGATGGGGGACAGGCTTTGGAGAGCCAGGAGGTGAGTTACTCGCTGTAGGATTCCTAGCCTCTGATCTGCCCTTGTAGCCACAGTATTTATATGGCTAGTCCACTTCAGTTTCTGGTCAATGGTAACCCCCCAGTATGTTGATAGTGGGGTATTCAGTGATGGTAATGCCATTGAACGTCAAGTGGCGATGGTTAGATTCTCTTTTTTTGGTGATGGCCATTGCCTGGCACTTGTGTGGTGTAAATGTTACTTGCCACTTGTCAGCCCAAGCCTGGATATGGTCCAGTTCCTGTTGCATTTGGACATGGACTGCTTCAGGATCTGAGGAGTCACAAATGGTGCTGAACATAGTGTAATCATCAGCGAATATCCCCACTGCTGACTTTATGCTGGAAGGAAGGTCATTGATGAAGCAGCTGAAGATGATTGGGCCGAGGACACTACCCTGGGGAACTCCTGCCGTCATGTCCTGGAGCTGAGAAGACTGACCTCCAACAACCACAACCATCTTCCCTTGTGCTACATATGACTCCAACCAGTGGAGAGTTTACCCCCTGATTCCCATTGACTCCTGTGTTGCCACACTCTGTCAAATGCAGCCTTGATGTCAGGGGCAGCCACTCTCACCTCACCTCTGGAGTTCAGATCATTTGTCCATGTTTGAACCCAGGCTGTAATGAGGTCAGGGGCTGAATGGCCCTAGCGGAACCCAAACTGGGCGTCAGTGAGCAGGTTATTGCTAAACAAGTGTCGCTTGATAGCATTGTTGATGCCTCTTCCATTACTTTACTGATGATCGAGAATAGACTGATGGGATGGTAATCGGTCGGGTTGGATTTGTCCTGTTTTTTGTGTACAGGACATACCTGGGCAATTTCCCACATACCTGGGTAGATGTCAATGTTGTAGCTGTACTTAAACAGCTTGGCTCGGTGCGCAGCTGGTTCTGGAGCGCAAGTTTTCAATACTATTACCAGAATATTGTTGGGACCCATAGCCTTTGCGGTATCCAGTGCCTTTAGCCATTTCTTGAAACCAGGTGGAGTGAATCGAATTCGCTGGAGACTGGCATCTGTGCTGCTGGGGACGGCCAAGATGGATCTGCTTGGCCTTTCTGGCTGAAGATTGTAGCAAATACTTCAGCCTTACCTTTTGCACTGACATGCTGGGCTCCCCCATCATTGAGGATGGGGATATCTGTGGAGTCTTCTCCTCCAGTGAGTTGTTTAATTGTCCACCATCATTCACAACCGGATGTGGCAGGACTGCAGAGCTTAGATCTGATCCGTTGGTTGCGGGATCGCCCAGCTCTGTCTAACACTTGCTGCTAATGCTGCTTGGAATGCAAGTAGTCCTGTGTTATAGCTTCGCCAGGTTGACACTTCATTTTTAGATACGCCTGGTGCTGCTCCTGGCATCACCGTCTGCACTCTTTATTGAACCAGGGTTGATATTCTGGCTTGATGGTAATGGTAGAGTGGCCAGGCCTTGAGGTTACAGATTGTGTTCAAGTACAATTCTGCTGGTGCTGATGGCCACAATGCCTCTTGGATGCCCAGTCTTGAGTTGCTAGATCTGTTCGAAACCTATCCAATCTAGCACGATGGTAGTGCCACACAACACGATGGAGGGTATCCTCAATGTGAAGGTGGGAATTCATTTCCACAATGACTGTGCAGTGATCACTCCTACCCATACTCTCATGGACAGATGCATCTGCGGTAGGCAGGTTGCTGAGGATGAGGTCAAGTATGTTTTTCCCTCTTGTTGCTTCCCCTACTACCTGCCGCAGACCCAGTCTAGCAGCTATGTCCTTTAGGGCTCAGCCAGCTCGGTCAGTAGTGGTGCTACCAAGCCACTTTTGGTGATGAACATTGAAGTCCCCCACCCAGAGTACATTCTGCACCCTTGCCACCCATAGTGCTTCCTCCAAGCAGTGATCAACATGGAGGAGCACTGATTCATCAGCTGAGGGAGGGCGGTACATGGTAATCAGCAGGAAGTTTCCTTACCCATGTTTGACCTGATGCCATGAGAGTTCATGGGGTCCGGAGTTGATGTTGAGGAATCCCAGGCCAAATCCCTCCCAAATGTATACCACTGTGCTGCCACCTCTGCTGGGTCTGTCCGGCTGGTGGGACAGGACATGCCTAGGGAAGGTGATGGTGGTGTCTGGGACATTATCTGTAAGATATGATTCCATGAAGATGACTATGTCAGACTGTTGCTTGACTAGCCTGTGAGACAGCTCTCCCAATTTTGGCACTAGCCCCCAGATATTGGTAAGGAGGATTTTGCAGGCTCAACAGGGTAAGTTTGCTGTTGTTGTTTCCAGTGCCTAGGTCGATGCCGGGTGGTCCATCCAGTTTCATTCCTTTTTTGCGACTTTGTAGTGGTTTCTTACAACTGAGTGGCTTGCTAGGCCATTTCAGAGGGCATTTAAGAGTCAACCACATTGCTGTGGGCCTGGAGTCACATGTAGGCCAGACCAGGTAAGGGCAGCAGATTTCCTTACCTAAAGGACGTTAGTGAACCAGAATGTTTTTTACAACAATCGACAATGGTTTTATGGTCATCATTTGACTTTTAATTCCAGATTTTTATTGAATTCAAATTCCACCATCTTCCCTGGCGGTATTCGAACCCGGGTCCCCAAAGCATTACCCTGGGTCTCTGGATCACTAGTTCCTCAGTTTCACAAGTCCACTGGTCACCTAGTATATCTGCAAGGTTTTCTGTATCTCTTTCCGTGAAGCCAGCACAAAGTAACTGTCTAGTTTCTCCGCCATTCCCCTGTTCTCTAATATAAATTCCCCTGTCCCCACTTATAATGGGTCCACATCTGTCCTGGCTAATCTTCACTTTTCACATACCTAAAGAAGCTTTCAAACCTGCCTTTATGTTCCCCGCTGGTTTGCATGAATTTTCTCTTTTCCCTTTCTTAATCAGTTTCCCGGTCCTCTTTTGCTTGATTCTAAATTGCTCCCAATCCTACCTGCATTTTTTAAATATTATTCTCTATTCTGATCCTATTTGATGCTTGTCTATGCCTCGTCTGTCTTCTATTTTTTCTTTCTACTTTTCTACATCCTTTTACCAGAATCTGAGATCCCTCTCAGGTTCCCATCTCCCTGCCAATCACCATCCCCAACAGCACTGCCAAATCTCTCTACGAGGATGTTAATCTCAGTCCTGCTAAAATGCAGCCTGTCCATTTTGTACAGGTCGCACTTGCCCCAGAACCAGTCCCAAGCACCTGATACCCTCCTTCCTACACGAGTTTTCCCACCATGTGTTCAATCATTCAATTTTCCTACTTCTATGCCCACTAGCACGTGGGACTGGAAGTAATCCTGAGATTACCATTTTAGAGATCCTGCTTTTCAACTTCCTTCCTAGCTTCGTGAAATCTGCTTTCAGGACCTCATCCCCCTTCCTACCTAAGTTGATGGTACCGATACAGATCATGACCTCTGGCTGTTCACCCTCCCCCAGAAAAACGTTCTGTGGCCACTCAGTGATATCCTTGACTCCGGCACCAGGGAGGCAACGTACCATCCTGGAGACACGTCTATGGCCATAGGAATACCTGTCTGTTCTTCTAACTAACAAATTCCCTATCCCGCTGCTCTCCTCCTCTTCTTCCTCCCCTTTTCTACAGCTGAGCCTCCCGTGGTGCCACAAACTTGACTGTGACTGCAGTCCTCTGAGGAACCGACACCCTCACCAGAATCCAAATTAGAAAACCGATTGGCGAGCAGGACCTCAGGGGATTCCTGCACTACCTGCCTGCTTCTCTTGGATTGCCTGGTGGTCATCCATTGCCATTCTGCCTCCAAGCTCCTAACCTCTCTGAACATGCTATCCGCGTAGTTCTTAGCTTCACACATACACCACAGTCACTCCAGCCGCTGCTCAAGTACTGAAACCCTGATCTCAAGTTTCTGAAGCTGGTGACACTTCTTGCACATGTGGTCGTCTATGTCAACAGTAGTGTCCATAACTTTCCACATACTACAGGACACACATTCTACGCAACTGAGCAGCCTGCTATGTCTTAATTTTATTTCATTTACAGTAAATTTTTTTTACTTTTGTTTACTTATGTTAATTCTACTTGGCCTTAACTTAATATCTCTTACAACTATTGATAAACCCGACTTGTACTGATAAATCCGACTAATACTTAACACACATTACAAGTTGCAATAAACCTTACTTATAGCTTCTCATTCTCCCAAGCACTGAATTCCCATGTGAACCTAATTCACTACTTACTCAGTCTCTATCTCACTCAGGCGTGGTCTCCTATCTCCTCTGTGTGCTCCTTACATACCTACCAGATTTGGCAGCATAGTGGTATAGAGTCAGGAGGGAGTTGTCCTGGGAATCCTTCACGTTGACTCCAGACTCTATGATGTCCCAATGGCATCAAGTCAAACATAGACAAGGAAACCTCCTGCTGCTTGGCACCTACCACAGTCCCTCAGCTGATGAATCATTATTCCTTCATGTTAATTACTGGTTAGAAAGAACATTGAGGGTAACAAATGAATAGAAACAATTCTGGGTGGAGGAGCTTCAATGCCCATCATCAAGATTGACTCAGTGGCACCACTACTGACCAAGCTGCCAAGTCCTGAAGGACATATTTGCCAGACTGGGCCTGTGGCAGGTGGTGATGGATCCAACAAGAGGGAAAAACCTTACCAGTCTATCTTTTTCAATGCATCTGTCCATAACACTATTGGTAGGAGTGACTACCACACTCCTTGTGGAGATGAAGTTTCATCTTCACACTGAGGATAGTCTTCATCATGTTGTGTGGCACTGTACTAAATGACATAGATTCAGAACAGATGTAGCCACTCGAAACTGGGCATCCATGAGGCACTTGAGACACCATCGGCAATCAACAGCAGCAGAATTGTATTCAATTACGTTCTGTAACCTAACGGCCTGGCATACCCCTCACTCTAATACGATCAACCCAAGGACCAACCCTGGTTCATTGAAGACTGCAGGAAAGCATGCCAGGAGCAGCACAAGTCATACCTAAAAATGAGGTGTCAACCTGGTGCACCTACAACACAGGAGTACTTGCACCCCAAACAGCGGAAGCAGCATGCGATAGATAGAGCTAAGCAACCTCACAACCAATGATCAGATCAAAGCTCTGCAGTCCTGCTACATCCAATTGTGAATGGTGGTGGAAAATGAAGCAACTAAGAGGAGGAGGAGGCTCCACAAATATCCCCATTCTCATTGATGGAGGAGCCCAGCTTATTAGTGCAAAAGACAAGGCTGAAGCATTTGAAATCATTTTTAGCCAAAAGTGCTGAGTGGACGATCCAACTCGGCTGTCTCCTGAGGTCTCCAGCATCACAGGTGCCAATCTTCAGCCACATGATAACAAAAAGAATTTGAAGGCAACGGATACTGAAAAGGCTACGTGGCTTGACAACATCCCGGCAATAGTACTGGAGGCTTGTGCTCCAGAACTAACTGTGTTCTTAGCCAAGCTGTTCCAGTACAGCTACACACTGGTATCAACCCGACAATGTGCAAAATTACCCAGCTATGTCCTGTCCATAATTGCTAGACAAATCCAATCTGCCCAATTACCACCCCCTCAGTCTATTCTTGATCATCAGCAAAGTGATGGAAAGTGTTGTTGACAATGTTATCCAGCGGCACTTAGACATCATACCTGCTCACTGCTGTTCAGTTTGGATTCCACCAGGGCCACTCGGTTTCTGACGTCAATACAACCTTGTTGCAAACATGGACAAAAGAGCTGAACTCATGAGATGAAGTGAGAGTGACTGCCCTTGACATCAAGACAACATGTGCTTGAGTATGGCATCAAGGAGCTGTAGCAAAATTGAAATCAATGGAAATCAGGGGAAATCTTTCCAGCGGTTGGAGACATACCTAGCACAAAGGAAAATGGCTGTGGCTGTTGGAGGCCAATCATTTTATTGGTACAGAAGCTCCTCAGGGTAATGTCTCAAGACCAACCATCTTCAGCTGCTTCATCAATGACCTTCCCTTCATCATAAGGTCAGAAGTGGGATGTTTACTGATGATTGCATAATCTGCAGTACCATTTGCAACTGCTTAGATACTGAAGCAGTCCATGTCCATATGCAGAAAGACCTGGACAACATTCAAGCTTGGGCTAGTAAATGGCGGGTAACATTTGCACCATGCAAATGGCAGGAAATTACCATTTCCAACAAGAGAGAATCTAACCATCTTCCCTTGACATTCAATGAAATTAGCTTTGCTGAATCTCCCAGTATCAACATCCTTGGGGTTATCATTGACCAGAAACTGAACTGGACCAGTCATATAAATACTACGGCTACAAGAGCAGGTCAGAGGCTAGGAATTCTGTAATCAAGTAAGTCATCTCCTGTCTCCCATCCATAACACACAAATCAGGAGTGTGATGGAATACACTCCACTTGCCTGGGTGAGTGCAGCTCCAACAACGTTCAAAAGTTTGAGACCATCTAGGACAAAGCAGTCCACTTAATCAGCACCCCGTCCGCCACCTTCAACATTCAGTCCCTCCACCACCGACACATAGTGGCAGCAGTGTGTGACCTGTACAAGATACACTGCAGCAACTTTCCAAGGTTCCTTCGACATCAGCTTCCACACCCATGACTTCTACCACCTAGAAGAATAAGGGCAGTAGGTGCACGGGAACGTCACTACATGCAAGTTTGCCTCCAGTCCACACACTTACCTGACTTGGAACTATGTCGCTGTTCATTCAGTGCTAGCTGGGTCAAAATCTTGGCACTCCCTTCCTAACAGCATTGTAGGTGTACCTACACTGGGTGGAATGCAGCAGTTCCAGAAGGCAGCTCACCACCATCTTCTCAGGGCAATTAGGAATGGGAACCAAATGCTGACCTTGTCAGCCATACCCACATCCCAGGAATGAATAATAGAAAACAAAATAGGGAATTCAGAAAAAGCTTACCCAGAAGGTGGTGAGAATGTAAAAATTGCTACCACAGGAATTATTTGAGGTGAATAGTATGAATAAAGGGAAGATAGATAAGCATATGAGGAAAAAACGAATAGTGGGTTATGTTGAAAGATGAGAAATGTTGGGAGGAGGCTCGAATAGGACACAAATGCTGGTGTGAACTGGTTGGGCCAAGTGACCTGTATTTTTATAATTCTATGTAATTTGCAACAGTACTGTAGCTGAGGCCTAACAAGTGATTTATAAAGGTTTATCATAAGTTCCTTGTTTTTATACTTTTATGCATCTACTTATAAAGCCAAGGATCACGTATGCTTTTGTTTAAACGCCCATCAGTTATAAATAGCCATAAATTATCTGACTGCTTTTCCAACATCCAGTACTGGACGAGCAGAAATTTTCTCCAATTAAATACTGGAAAACTCTAACTATTGTTTTTGGTTCCCACTCCACTCTGTTCCCTAAGTAGCAGCTCCATCCCTCTCGCTGGCCAGATTAAACCAACCTGTTCACAACCTTAGTATCACACTTGATCCTGAAATGAGTTTCTGACTTTATACTTATGCCTTAGTACATCAGAGTAAGGTCACCTGTAGAGTGTTTTGCAGTCATGAGTTCTGCTGAGGCCTACCAAAGGCAAAATGGGCAGAATTCCCAAGGAAACCAACAAACTCCCTCAGATTCACCCCTCTTACATAGAGTGGTACAGTGAAAGATCTGTCCTTTATTCCACCCACAAGAATTTAAATAGAGCAGAATCTTGCCCTAACTCGGATCTGCACCAGATTTCTGGAGTCCCAAGTTCAGATCAGGCTATCTATGACCTGTGGTCCCGGATATAGATCTAAAAAGACAGTGAGTTGAACATTGGCTTTTTTAATTATGTGCATTAAAGAACATAAAGGAACATGTATTTCACTATTAAACTAGTCATTGTTGTTTCATCCATGTTATGTAAGTAGAACCACTATTGAGAACACGTTTCTTAATTTGGCAAGGCTGTACATTTCCACTCTTCCTAGTCCATCCTATACATGGTCTAATGCTATTCTTTTAACAATCAGGTAGAAAATGGATTTGATTCTAGATAAAGTGATTTTAATTCTGACTCAGCATGATAAGCATGACATTTCAATTCCCACAAAGCCATGGCTCCGCTGCAGAGAAAGTTCAATTTAGTTACAAGAGAGACTAGTACCTCCTAATATTTCATCTCATCACCTCTAATTTCCTTTTATTTATTTAATACCCACAAATGACACTATAATAGAAGCAAATTTATGATTTTGCTGCAACCATCTCCTTCAATTTAAAATATTAATGTAATAAATAAAATATGTGCAGTTATTTTTCCGAAGAATCTTACCTGAGATTAAGAAAAATAACAGAGTAAAAAGTAACTTTCACCTCATATGAAATGTCAGCTCTTGCAAATTTTAGTGCATAAATTAGCAATAATACTGAAGCAAAACTAAATCTGACTGACAAAACTCCAGATCTGTCTGGTTCAGAATGTTCATCCAATCTGTTACTATCTAATAAGTTCTGTTGATGGTTGTTAAATACACAGTAGTTTAAGGTAATAAGGTGAACAGGTATTGGGTATTGATAAGTTCATTATATTCAGATGTGTAAAAAAGAATTGTCAGTAAGTGCTGTGACAAGTAATAAATAGTCTCTGCCAAGCACCCTAGTCTCAGTGTCGACTTCATAACCAGGCTTAGCAATTCCTCTGACATTTGGTAGCAGAGGATGGTTGCTTTAAAGTGAAGATTGGAGATTAAGGGTGGAATTTTCCATTCCCCTCAGCGGCCAGCATGTTTGGAGGTGTGAGTGGACAATATGGCAAGAAGGCCAAAAATCGGTTTTACGCTGTCATGAAGCCAGTTTGTGATAATCTGCTGCACCTGTCAATGGCGGGCTGCGTATCCCACTGCTGCACCGGGAACCTAATTTCAATACTTTAGCATCTCATAAGCCCTGCCCATCGGAATCATCTCCCCATGCTGGATCATTCGGGCATGATTGCACACCGACGTGTTTCACAACTACATAAGCGATACGCACCTGCCAAGTTGCACTTCACTTGGATCTTTGAGGTTTGTTTGCCTACCTTGCTTCGGGTAGCACCCGCGGTCACCAGTGCCAGGTTTCACAGGCAGCAACATATCACTTTTAGTAGGGCTCATTGGCAGGTCCCTACCTTCCTGACCAGCTATAAGGTGGGGGTGGTTTTTCAATGGCTGCAGGGCTAGGCCTTGCTTGTGGAAGGGGGAGAAGTGGCTTCTATCAAGGGCTGTATTGGGAAAGGGGGTTATCCCAGGACGTGTGTGGGGACACATATGGATCTGTGCAAGTGGCCTCAAAATGGTGAGGGCTGGGGACACGATCTCCAGAGGAGATAAGACCAGATTAAGACATGAGCATATGTATGAGAGAGTGAGTGGTGATGTCCCTTGAGCTGGCAGTGAGTGAGATGCCAGTGAATGTGTGATGGGCTTGTGAGTGTGTGAGTTTAGAGTGACGAGATGGTTGCCTTACCCTGGTGGCACAGATAAGATCATTCATCCTCTTTCTGCACTGGATGGCCTAGCTCTGCTGTGCAGCATTGGCACTGATTGCCAATGCCACCGCCTCCCAAGCTAGAGCGGTGAGATTGCTGGAGCTCCTACAGACAGAGTGGGGGTGCAGGGCATCACAGCAGGGCTCCAAATAGCAGTCAAGTGATGGGTCACTGAAATTTTATTGGCTTTCAGGGCCATGTCTTCACTGGAATAGTCCTGGGCTTAAGCATTGAGTACTGTGTGCGCTGCTGCAGTTTAGCACCCAGAGTGAGGAAACGGTGAGGTAATGGCGTGGTGGGTGATTCAGAGGCCGTCCGCCAGCGGAATGGCGTGTTTTCTATGGCTGCATAATTAATGAGACAGGAAGCGGATGATATGGTGCAAAAACCCACCTTTGCAGCCGGCAGGTAAAATGTAATTTTTCATGCCCGCTACTGCACTTAGTGTAATTCTGGGATGATTCTGCACTGAGATTTACTTCTAGACAGAAGGCTAGTATTTGAGTTAATTGTTTTGAGAGAAGACTGTAATCAGAGACTTTTTGAAGGAAGATGACTAAATTCTTAAAAAAAAATTAGGAAAGCGTTCATTTCCGGTTACTTTTATGGCACAAGTGGGCTCTTCAGCAGTGTTGCCAAAGATGGAGGATACAATGCTAGCAGCATTTCAAGACCTTCAAATACAGGGCCCAAATGTCTGTATGAGGACAGAGACCCTTTTGGGAGCTATAACAAGTGGTGGAAGTTGGGCAATTATGAACGTAGGATGATCCCCAGGAATAACCAAAGGGTGGTCAACAGGCGCTTCAAATGTGACTCCAAGTATCATTTTGCATTGAATTGCCCAAAAATGAAAAACTGGGTTTTATAAGACAACACATGACATGGAAGGTTCAGAAGGCAAGGAGGACCAAAGGTGGGGGTGGGGAAGGGGGGGGGAACAGGCCTGGCATCTTTGTGTGAATGTTCAGCAGCAGCGGGGTGAGGAAGCACTGGAGCCCTGCAATGTCCCACTCTGGTTGGGGTGGGCTGGCCACGAAGAGAATCCAGGTACAAGTAGCATTAATCAATGCTCTTCTCTCCTTTTCAGGAGAAGAATGCACATAATGCCGCCGAGCGGGTGAGGACTGGTGGAAGGCCATCCAGATGCTTACCCGTTTCAAGCAGGCGGCCATAGATCTGGAGACGTGCCATGCGCCCAGGTCCATTGGTGTTGGTGAAGCTGGGGTGCCATGGGCAGGTATGTTTGCCCAGCACTGAGGTTATCATTATTCTCCCAACAACCATGGCAGTGCTGAATGTTCAGTGATTGAAGTTTGCAACATGGCTTGACCATTGCTGATGGAAGGATGAGCGCATAATGATCTGGGGGACAGGGATGCACATTGGCATTGTCTCCACGTTAACTAATTAAATGTTCTTGTTCTTCCTTTCAGCATAAGTGGAGCAGGGCCGGGAGGAAGATCAGCAGGAGCCCCCTCTCACACACAGTCGCTGGAGGAGCTGGTGGAGACAAAGAGTGCCCATGGGGCCAGCAGTCAGAGAACTGCAGGGGACCAGTCGGTGACTGATGATGTGCCTCTGAAGTCATCCGTGATGCAGCAAACGCAGGAAATGTGGCAGGGTGTGCGGGAGCATCTGGTGGAAATACATGAGGCTATGCTTGGCTTGGTCTCCGTGGTGGAGGAGTCCAAGTGGACAATCGCCGAAGCAATGAGCCACATGTCCGAGCACCATGCATCTTTCATGGAGAGAGTGGCAACTCTCGTGGAGAGGCTTCTCTAGGGGACCAATCAGGGCTTCCTGGGGATGCACGCGGACCTGCAAGCCTTCACATCAGCATTGACCTCAGCTGGTCAGTGCCAGTGTGGGAGATGGTCTGGGCACCAAGTCTCCCAGCTCGGT
Source organism: Carcharodon carcharias (assembly GCF_017639515.1). NCBI lineage: Eukaryota > Metazoa > Chordata > Chondrichthyes > Lamniformes > Lamnidae > Carcharodon > Carcharodon carcharias. Next base: position 118,909,541 of record NC_054473.1, on the reverse strand, counting down.
GCCCATCTATCCACGGCAAGCAGGGAGGTCCGAACCGACCTCACGTCGATGCAGCAGCTGCCTGTTGTCCCTGTGGGCTCCTCTCAGTGTGCTCTGGATGAGGGTGGCAGCTCCTCCACCTCTCTGCCGGTGACTGTTGCATCCAATGAGGCTGCAACGACTCGAGAGATGCCAGCTGTGGAACTGGCCGCTGCCTCCCAAACAGGGCCAGTACAGGCTCCATGGTCCAGAGGACGGCCGCCAAGGTCATCGAGGCCAACAGGATAGCAGAGTGAGCAGGCTGTCTCAGATGCCAGTCCCAGCAAAGGGGCAGCACCAAGGCATAGCACTCAAAAGCGTAAACATAAGGCACCTTAGACATGCCATGGGTTTATCAGTTGTGCTTTTGTGTTGGCCCACAATGAGGTCTTTATGAGTTGGTGTGATGTTTAACACCTTTGTCATTTTGTTTTCTTAAGTTCCTTTTGTCATATCATTAAATTCAGACATGTCTCCATGGCTGGGGGTGCCTCTTTTCTTCTGCAGGTGGATGGTTACCAATAATGTTATGAGTGATTTGTGTGACATTTGGCTTTATTGACAAGGCCCTTAGCTAATGTTCCTACGCAGGCAGATTTAGCACTCAGGAATTGAGTATGGAGCCTGCAGCCCAGGCTTATGCTGGACGTCCATATGCGGTGTGATAGCTGAAGGTTCATTGGATTAAAGCCTCCTGGGTGTCCCTGCCTCCCTGGAGTATGCCTGGGTCAGCATCTACCCCTCTGCATTTCCCTGAGCGTGCCCATCCTTGGACTCACTGCTGGACTCATCATGCGTCTACATCTTCTTCGTCCACAGCGTCGCCCCTTTCCAGTGCAAGATTGTGGAGAACGCAGCATGCAACCACTATCAGTGACACACGATCTGGGAGGTACTGGAGTGCATCCCCTGCACGTTCCAGGCATCGGAAACGCATATTGAGAAGACCGATGGCTCTCTCCACCACAGCCCTTCTGGAGGCTTGGCTCCTCTTATACTGCTGCTCAGCTTCTGTTCTTGGACGGAGGAGAAGCATCATGAGCCACCTTCTGAGGGGATAGCCCTTGTCATCCAGCAGCCATTTATCCAGTCGGGCTGGAGCACTGAAGAGCCCCGGCACCTGGGAGTGTCTGAGGATGTAGGCGTTGTGGGAGCTGCTTGGGTACCTTGCACAGATTGTAGAATCTGCATCCTGTGATCGCACACTATCTGCACATTCATGGAGTGGCAGCCCTTCTTGTTGACGAAGGCACCGGGCTCACCTGCTGGTGCCTTGATGGCCACATGTGTGTAGTCTATTGCACCCTGGACGTAGGGGAAGACAGCAATCACCGTGAAGCCTCTGGCTCACTGTCTGGCTTGCCTGGTCCCAATGGTAGTGGATGAAGGTCAATGCATGCCTGAACAGAGTGTCTGTAACCTGCTTGACACAAGTGTGGACAGCTGATTGGGAGACACCGCAAAGATCACCCACTAACTCCTGGAAGGACCCAGAGGTATAGAAGTTGAGGGCAGCTGTGACTTTTAAAGCCACTGGCATGGGTGTCCACCCACACAGTTAATGGCTTGAGAGACGGAACCTCCTTCGGCACTGCACCTCAGATATATTGAGGTAGTTGCTTTGCCGCCTGTATACCTTAGCAGCAGGATAGTAGCGTCTTCTGCTGCCCCCTCCACCTTGGACTACTTCTTGGCCCTTCACCACTTGTACCTGCACCTCTCCTGTCAAAGGTGGCTCCCCTGGAGACTGAATGTGCACTCCTGGCCTCCTTGCCCTCCAGCCCTCCCTTCCTCCTCAGGGGAGGTGCCTCCAGTGGAGAGTTCAACTCCCATTCCCAGGCTAAGGGAAGGCTTTCCGAAAACTGCAGGCCCCAAAACGATTTTTCACTGCAAAATGCAGACCTGAAGGTTGTGGGCCCAGTCCAAGCAGCTGGTATGCGTTTTGAAGTATTTCAGCTCATACAGGCAAGTATCAGTTACTTTTCAAATTAAATATTTGACAGAGCACACTCGCGACCCCACTGAGCCCTCTCATCCCTTAAGTGTCTCCGACCCGCCTGCCCGTTGCACCTGTGCAACGACCTGAAGATTGCACAGGCCCCGAAAAATCGATATCAATTTGTGCCTCAAGGGCCTTAAGCAGCTCATTAATTAATGATGGGTTCGCATCAGAGATCATCGTGCACCCGCCCACCGAAATATCATGATGGCGTGTGATGACGTCAGGACGCTCGCCCGACATCACCGCATGTCATTTTACGCATCAGCATGCGGGTCATGCCCCCGCACGCCAACCGGAAAACTCTGCCCTAGATGTAGCAACTAGATTTAGGCTGTCAACAGTAATTTTTAGTAAAGTAAGAAAGTAACTATCGGTTAAATAATGGAAAGATGGTTAAGAACGAGTCTGGGAGCACCAGCTCAATTCTTAACGGACAATGAAGGAGAATTTGCCAATGGTGAACTCGGGAACTGTGTGCGAAAATTTGAATATTGTAGAAATGTACACAGTAGCAGAAAGTCCTTTTAGCAATGGGATATGTGAGAAATCACGCTGTGATTAACAAAATGCTCCAAAAAATTTTGGCTGACTAACCAAATTGTAAATTGACAACTGCTTCAGCGCGGGCAGTATATGCAAAAAATATGCTCCAGGTGGTTGGGGGTAGAGCCCCTATCAATTAGTTTATGGCAAGAATTCAAAGATGTCTTCAATAATGTGGAATCATCCCTGACTTTAGAGGGGAACACCATTAGTTCAGTTTTTACAGAACATTTGAATGCAATGCACGCAGGGAGGAGAACGTTTATTAAGGCAGAGGTTGAGGTATTGAATCAGGCCATCAGAAATGAATTTTAAGCCTGGGACATGGCATATTATAAAGAGAAGGGCAGAAAAAATGGAGAGGCCTGGAAATGTAATAGGCACTGCTGGAACATGGTAACCAAACTGTTACAGTACATTCCATGTGGCTTACTGGTACTGATTATACATTAACTGAACCTGAACAAAGGATGGAAACTGAAGATACACCACACACTTCGCACACACATATATGCCGGACCTGTATGAACAACCGATTGTGGCAGATAACGGGCTAACTTAAAGTAGACCAAGCGATAGTGAAGATCGGGATAGGGCCATTTATCACAAAGATCAACTACTGAAAGTTGGAACTAGGGTGTCATATATGCCAGAAGGGGTTAGTGAATGGAGGAAAACCACCTTAGTAGGAAGGGCAGGAAAGGCCACAGGGAAATACAAAAACTGGCTGAATGTATAAAACAAGGGGCAGAATATCAGATCTATGGATTGGCAGAAGGAAGTAAAAATGTGGAGAGCCAGGAAACGTTGTGTAAGCTCAGACAGTGGATCTACTGGTGGTCACAGCCCAGGAAAAAAATCATGAACTTGCAAAAGGAAGTCTAGTCACAGGAGGAACAGGTCAAGTAGTAGTAGTCCAGATAGGGCAGGAGATCTAGCAGGGGACATAGTTTAACAGGAGCAAGGACCAAAGAACAGGTGAGGAGTGACACAAGAAGTATGAGCCCCTACGAATGAGAAGCTCTAGTGGCCACTAACAAGTTAGATGGTAAATTGGATAAAGGAGGCAAAACAATAAGAACTTGACAGTTGGAAAGAATTTGGTGTTTACACGGAGGTTCCAGACAAAGGATAGCCAGCATTGTCCCATAGATGAATATGTACAGAGAAAGTACTTCCCAACCCTACATATAAAGCTAAGGCCAGACTTGTAGCTCAGGGATTTGAGGAACAACTGGGCAACCAAGAAGTTAGACTAGATTACCCAACAGCAGGAAAAGTAAGTTTGAGGATTTTCCCAGCACTTTTAATTACATACACATGGAAATGTAAATCAATTGATGTCAAAGCAGCATTTTTGCAAGGGGAACAATTTCAAAGAGAATTATTCTTAAAGCCTCCAAAAGAAGCTGGAGATATAGACGGGAAATTATGGAGGCTAAATAATTGTGCTTACGGGCTAAATGGTACATGATATGCCCCTAAAGCTTATCCCCCTTTAACCCTCCCCCCGGCCTCTTGAATACAGTCCCCCAAACCCCTCACCCTCTCTCTGAGACCCCCATCCCTAGACTTACCTGAGCTCCTAGGTGTGGAAGGACGGCCTGTAGTCCCAGCAGTGGCCAAAGCTCTCGGCTGGCTCTGCTGGGAGAACAGAACTACCAGCCATCCAATTGGCTGGCAGCTCTCTAAGGTAAGGTATCTTTTAGTGAGGCCCATCTCAATAAAAGCTGGTTGTCTTCTGCTAAAAGCAGATCTAAAAGCAGATCCAGCAATGTTTTATTTATACCATGAAGGAAAATTAGTGGGCATTTTCTTAATGCACTTAGATGATTTTCTGTTGAAGGGGAATTGCAATATTTAAGAAGTTTGTGATAGATAAAATGATAAAGGAATTCAAAACTGGAAGCCTGGCTTCTGGAGCTTTTAAGTTTTTGGGTTGGTCATTGGGCAGACTAAGTTAGGAATAACCCTAACTCAACAGATTTGCCTAGAAATGTTAATAGGACCCCAATAAATCAGGCCAGATCCTCACAAAAAGAAGACTTCTACAACCATGGAAGGAGCATACCAATTAAGAAGCTTAATTTGGGCAATTAAACTGGTTATGCATTAAAAGTAGACTGGATGTGTGCTATGATGTATTAGAATTGAGCACCCATGCTGAAATATGCTACTTTTAGAGTGCTATAACCAAATAAGACATTAAACAAGTTAAGTTTAGAAGAATGTACACTCAAATTTGCAGACCTGGGCTGAAATTAGTCACTTTTAGTTATGCCTCACACGCTAACCTTTCTGATGGTTATTTGAGTACAGCAGGATTCATTATATTTTTTGTGCAAAGAAATGATAAATGTTGTCCATTAGCATGGGAATCAAAGAAAATAAAGAGTAATTAAAAGCACCTTAGCTGCAGAGACACATAAGCTGGTAGAAGGGACAGATAAGGCTATTCACTGAGTATTTTAAAGGAACTCCTACATAAGGGGTAACTGAGAAAAGTGTGCCTATAGAATGCTATATAGATAACCGTTCACTCTGGGACAATGTCCATTCAACAAAGAATGTTACAGAAAAGTGTTTCAGGGTTGATCTCTCAAGTATAAAAGATGTTGGAAAGGAAAGAGATTTCAAAAATAAAACAGGTCGACGCAAGTTTTTAAAAATTCATTCATTAGATGTGGGCATTGCTGGCTAGGCCAGCTTTTATTGCCCATCCCTAATTGCCCTTCTTTAGGGGGCATTTAAGAGTCAACTACACTTTGCTGTGGGTCTGGTGTCATATATAGGCCAGACGAGGTAAAGGCAGCAGATTTCCTTCCCTAAAGGGCATTAGTGAACCAGATGGGTTTTTACAACAATCAACAATGGTTTCATGGTCATCGTTAGACTTTTAATTTCATGTTTTTATTGAATTCAAGTTCCACTATCTGCTATGACAGGATTCAAACCCAGATCCCCAGAACATTACCCTGGGTCTCTGGATTACTAGTCCAACGACAATGCCGCTATGCTATAAGTCACCAGTTGTTGGATTGTTTCACAAGAAGAATTGCTTGTCCAAAGAAATTGTTGGATACCCTCAAAGAGAGACGCGTTGTATTATAATGGAGTAGGAGAACATGGAAATTGTCATGTTGTAACCTTATTTTTTTGTCTTCAAGACAAGAGGGGAATATGGAGTATGTTAAAGATTGATTGTATAATCAGATAACATGTATTTTGTATTTTTTTGTATTTTGTACTTTGTATTTTTTCTTATGAATGGTTTTTGTTTGCATATCAATTTATCTTAAAGAAAAGAGGGGAATCTGTTAGTATCTAATAGGTTCTGTTGATGGATGTTAAATAGCCAGTAGAAGGTGTTGGGTATTGATTAGTTAATTATACTCAGATGTATATATAAAGAAGAGTCAGCTAGCATTAGCTGTTTGGTGTTAGAGTGGAGAAGCAAGTGCTGTGGCAAGCAATAAAGTCGCCACCAAAGCATGCTAGCGTCAGTGTCTTCTTCACAACCAGACTTGGGAATTCTGCTGACACAATCCATAATCATCTTGCCAGGATAATGTAAGGACCCAACCAATGCAACATACTGACAGTTTACATCAGTCCAGCTGGCACCTTCTCACCAATAGATTTAACAGCAGTAGAAAAGACCGGTAGGATAGTCCGACTGTGATCAAGAAAATCTTATGAGATCTTTCACAGTATTCATCTGTGAGTTTAAAAATGCTTAAAGATCATTGCATCACTAAATAGAGCTGTTTTATTCTAAAAGCAGAGAAAGTCTTGGAGCTGGAATAGTTAATGACATCTGAGATATGGCTGTCACCCAAATTAAGATCTCTTTGTTAAGTTTGTGAATCCACAGAATGAATTGCATCATGGACCATTTATTATCACAAGTGGTTACGGAACAGGCAGCAGATTGGTTTGTGATGATCTGCCAAGAGTTGACCTACTTTGAAAGGCTAACAACAGCCTCCAAACACATGGACACTATATCATTGTTCCCAAGGAACCACAGTTTAGGGCTTTAAATAAGGATCTTTGTGGTTTGCTACACTGGAAGTCTTTGTGTTCATTCCAGATGCCCTCAGAAATCATTAACCATTTAACGCCACAATTGAGCGGCATGGCAGAACAGACTCACCACATCACAGCGTCGGTCAAGCAAAGGCTATCAGCACAAATATTACAAACATTTATCACAGATTAGTGCAGCTCTAAGTAGCTATCAAGTGTTGGAATTTATTAGATTGCAACAGAGAATTTCCCAGATACAATTGAAAGGTCCGAGGAACACTCTGGTACAAAATTTCAACACTCGGAGTCCAGATGCAATATTCAAGTGGTTCCTTTATTACGCAAGTGGGGAGCAAACGCTGGGCAATCCAGGCGCTTCTCCACCAAGGTTCAAATGAACACAGTTTATATATCTTTTATTATCAGTTACAACTTAACGGATAAGTTAGACAAAGGCCACTGCACAATGATCCCCCTGGCGGGCTGATAATTGTGCTCTTGTACTGTAATTGCAGTGAAGAGACTAAGCATTGTCCTTTTTGGAGATGGCTATCAGATGGGGCGAAATGGTCTTCCCCATTTCTTGATTGAGTTATCCCGTGTCCCAGCCTGTGTGTCTCCCATTTCCTATTTACAAATTTACAGCTGAACCCTTTGCACAAGTTTTTAGCTTTCATGTAAGGCTGTGATTGTCTGTATATGCTTTGGTGCCTTAGCTGCTGGTCCTGGCTCGCACTTTAAAATAAATCCAAATTTTCTGCATCTTCAGTTTTGGGTGCGTAACCGTTAGGCTAAGCTGGCCAATTAATCTGCATCCGATGGTTCTGTCATGGCTCCAGTGGTACCGATCTGAGTAAGTACTACGGGCCATGGCATCACCCGGATCTCTCCCCAAGTTTTTAAGCTTCCTAATGTCTGAGACTCCTGTCTTTCTGGTGGTGCGCGGCCAACAAGACAGGAGGCTGAGACCCTACTACATTAATATTGTGTCCTGTCCCAGCAGCCGTTGTTGCTCCTTTAACATTATTTTTGTCCTATGTCTAAGGGCTTTCTTCTTACAGGTGCGACATGCTGCAATTCCCCACGCCAATGCTAACACTAGCTGCACAGCGACAAGTATATGAGAGATTATTCTTATCCAGGGGTGTATATCCACATTTAGCCCCCCAGTCCCACACTTGCTTCCACCATGTTGGATTTCTCAACTGCTCTTCCATATCATTGATTAGCTTTAAAAAACCGCTTATAACACGTAATACTGTTTCATCACCTTTGGTAAATCACCTTTAATCTTTGTCAGATTTTCAGGAAGGTGGGGAATTGGGGCCTGCTTAGGTTCCTTATACTATCGTGGAGTGTGTCGGAGGTGTTGACTGAGATCTGACCCCTTTATTGGATGTACACCATTCGCGTGTGTCCGATAGTAACTGGGAGCCAGGATTTAAAGCAGAAGTTGGGAGTGGTGATGTTGCAGTGTAGGCTCCTGTACGTCTATGACTGTTCAATAGTTGTCATACAGTATTCCCCCTTTCTCTTGTATCCTGAGTGGGTGTGATGGTTTTCTCTGTGGGTAATTTCTAACATACAACCCTCCGTTCAGTTGTACCCACATTCGGCCAGTTCCCCTCCCATTCTGACTGGATGGGGGAAAATCGTGAGGCTACCTTCCCTCCTGCACCCGCTTAGTGATACCCCTTGTATGCCCTCATTCTTGTGTATGGCATGCATGTATATGGGGTAGTACCAAAGGGAGTCATTGTCTCGGATTAACCCAATGTTGTTACTGAGGGTACGGACCCGTGTCTGCTTTGACTGAGGGGATTACCCATACCATGCCTATCACATTCATTTGGTTTGTGGTGCACTTCTGAATCACTGGATACACCCTGATCATTCCTTTCAATGTACAGGCATCAATGACGCTTGGGTTCTTGGCCTTCCCCTGCAACCGGGTACTGTTGATCCAGCCTGGTACCTCCCCCCTTTGGATCTGGGCCAGATTGTATCTTAATTGCCCAACCATCCACTGACCGTAAGCATGGCACAGCTGGCTTTTTTTTTGGGTGCTGTCCTCTTGTAGTTCCTCCCTTTCTATTAATTGGTTGGTGGTTTTAGCATGGGTCTCTATAACGTGTATGTTTTCCAATAGAGATGCCACACTCTTGCCCCCCAAGGGCCGCTGCCATTTCTCAGCCCCTCACTGCTCTTATGAGCAGCTGCCTCATGATCCCTTTAAGATTCGTGACCTCGGAGTTGATTCCTTGAATGTCAAAAGGGTTTACCAGGGAAGTCCCTATGTTCACCCCTGTCAATACATTGTTAACTAACCCTCTCTTCTGGCGGTGGAAAGCAGCATGTCCCCTGGATCTAGTGATGCCCGTGGCATCGGCCACCTGATTAATCACAGCCTTACTCAGTAATTTGTATAGTTTTCGTAGGGGCGCTTGGTTACTGCAATACTCAGGCAGTTGTATACCTGCCAGGTTCACAATTACTGGTACAATTTCATGTTTAACGTTATCATACAATAGTTCACCATCCGTATACAGTACCAGTCCATTTTGTGGCCCAGGGGTCATAACTGGGCAAGATAGTCTCTGTGGTGATAGTGGGGTGGTGTCCGTCTAGGGGTCCATCATTGTAGTCAACTCTGTGTGTTTGGGCCTCAAGATCCAATGCCAGGTACCTGTCATTTCCAAGTCCTCCTCCCCGGGATAGTGACCCCAGTTGTTGTTGTCCCGGGGTGTGAAGGTAAATTGTGAAAAATCTCTCACACATTGTATCTGGACCTGTTGCCCTTCGCCCGTGTCCAGGATCTGTCCAAACCATCGCTGATCTGGAAGCATATTGGGCCCTCATTTTTCCACCAGAGTTCCATTCCCATATGCTTTCTCCATCGCTCATTCCAACGGATAGTTGCATAAGCCCGGTGCCACACTTGAAGAGCATTGACCTTTCCGTTGTGATATTCACACTTCCTTTCACATAATATCTGTCGCTGACATTCTTGTAATATAAGGCCATACCAGCCACTGCTTCACGGTTTACGTTCTGTATACTGTTGGCTGCGATAGCCAGGGCCCTGGTAATGATTATTGACACCCAACTTTTTTTCATCTTGGCGTGGAAGTTACCCGGTTATTGTTATTTCTGTAATGAAGCATACTGCTGGTGATCACCAGGGGTTAGGTCGTATATAAGAGGCAGCTTTCTCCTTTTCACCCCTCCTTGTGCACAGCACATGGTGACCCTCCCCGTAGTTGAGGATTCCCCCTTTGTCTTTTGGATGGCCAGAACTCCAGATTGGGAATGAATCCTAAACCACTTGGCTAATACAATATGGACTGCTGGTTGCCCGTTTTCCCCCCACTGCCCGGTAATTCAGTCTTTCTTACTTACATTATACCTTTTCAGTTGCGACCAGTGTTTCCACCTACCTTTTCCCTTCCTATTGACGCAGGTGCATGAATCGCTGGTCAAAATAATTTTGTACGGTCCAGTCCATTTAGGGGCAAAATCTAGTTGGCTAGGGGTGATTTGAACAAACACTATGTCTCCAACCTCAGACGGTGGTGATGGGGGCCCTCCCCATTTTGTCCTCTCTTCTAAACCCCTGATAGCCTGATGGTCCTTCACGTCCTGTTGTAGTTCCTTTAGCTGTCCATCCAATTGCTTAATATAGTTTTTAATTTTATTTCTGATGTGTCCCACATCCTTGCGTCTGGTGGCTTTGCCCTCTGGCAAGTGCGTAGCCCTCCTGGTCATTAACTCATAAAGGGGTTTATCTTAAATCCAGCATTTTTCAGTGTCCTTAAGACTATCAGGAGTGCTCCAATGTGGCCCCTTTCTGATTCTGATGCTATTAGGATATCATCTACATATTATAAGATTGTACTGTTGTAAGAATCTACGTCGCACTCACTCAGTTTCTCACTCATGACCCGATGGAAGATGTTCGGGCTGTTGTGGAATCCCTGTGGGAGCCTCACCCATGTATACTGTCTCCCTCCCACAGGGATTCCTGGTCCAGTGGTATCAACCAAAATCTATTGGCTACATCTAAAACTGTAAATATTTTATGTTCGGGTTTTTACAATTAAAGCACACCTCGGGTTTAGGGACATTTGTCACCCTGGCTACCGTTTCAGTGGGGTCTGTAACCTCCACTCCCGATACCTTTATCTTAGTTTTCCCTATGTGGTTATCTACCCTGGTGGCCCATCTTCCTAGCTCATCATATGTGTTCTTGTCTACTAACCCATTGTCCAGGATTGCCTGGTTGGCCAGGCTAAGGCCATTCTTGTACAATTGCATAAACTGTACATCGTCTTGGTTCGGTGCAGCACCTACACCCCCGTAGTTACAATATGCCTCAAACTTCCGATTGTCATATTCATGGGCACCCTCACCCTTTTCTTGTTTTACTCCAGTCACTATATTCCAATTAACTGGGGCTCGTCCTAAGACTTGTGCTACTTCTGTTCTAAAGCTCAGAAATTGGCTTGCTGCTGTGCCTGGTCTGCCTGGTTGTCCAGGCACTGGGGGCACATACCCTATCTTAATTGGGGCACAGGATATGGGGTGGTGATCCCCAACCTGCTTCCCATTGTTCCTCATATCCTGCTGTCTGTTCCACCAGCCCATTCCAATCTACATTATCTGCGTATTGTGGAGCTGCTGTTGGCTGTGTTAAAGCAGGTGAAACTGACATAAGATTTTTTGCCTGTACTAGCTCTTCATTGTGGAATTTGTTGGCCAACATTCTATTTACTTCTCGAACTCAAGTTCTGTCGAAGGGTCATGAGGACTCGAAACGTCAACTCTTTTATTCTCCGCCGATGCTGCCAGATCTGCTGAGTTTTTCCAGGTAATTCTGTTTTTATTCTATTTACTTTCTTACTTAACTCTACGTGTTGCCTTAACTTTAGGATTCATGCTTCATCATCTTTGTCTTTTTTTAGATTATCCCACCATTTTCTCTGATCAGTGGGTGAGTCAAATGAGTTCCAATTGTTCTTTATCATTTTGCCTATCAATTTCTTATTTTGTCAGCTAAATGCTGTGTCAGGGATCCCTCTGGTCCCTACTTGAGTTTGTCACTACCGGCCATAACTGGGTAAGACAGTTGGGGTATAGTTGTCGTCAGCAGTACTTTTCTCACCTGGGTCCTTTCTGATCGAACTTGTTACTTATGACTAATACCAGATGTAATTATAACAATCTATAATACAAGCGTTTCTACCTCACACTTACCACCTCTTGAACTATTGCCTGGAGCCTAGGTTTCGGATACGCGGGGCGCCTGACACTTCCTGGGTTGGGTGGAGTCAGATTTAGTATGAATAAAAATGTACTCCCACTTTGACTCGTCCCGGTTCCCCGTCGGTGTCCTGCGGCCTTTGTACCCTGCTCACAGCGCCAATTGAAAGGTCCGAGGAATTCTCTGGTACAAAATTTCAACGCTTGGAGTCCAGATGCAATATTCAAGTGGTTCCTTTATTACGCATGTGGGGAGCAAACGCTGGGCAATCCAGGCGCTTCTCCACCAAGGTTCAAATGAACACAGTTTATATATCTTTTATTATCAGTTACAACTTAATGGTATTAGTTAGACAAAGGCCACAGCACAATGACCCCCCGGCGGGCTGATAATTGTGTTCTTGTACAGTAATTGCAGTGCAGAGACTAAGCATTGTCCTTTTTGGAGATGGCTATCAGACGGATCGAAATGGTCTTCCCCATTTCTTGATTGAGTTATCCCGTGTCTCCCATTTCCTAATTGCAAATTTACAGCTGAGCCCTTTGTACAAGTTTTTAGCTTTCATGTAAGGCTGTGATTGCCTGTGTATGCTTTGGTGCCTTAGCTGCAGGTCCTAGCTAGCACTTTAAGATAAATCCAAATTTTCTGTATCGTCATAATTAATAGGACGGGAATAGCAATTCAGGGGCACACCACTGTGCTTACGTGTAGAGTTTCATCCAATCTCAGCAACATTTCTAGGTAGGTAACTGCCTGAGAAAAATGTAGCTAATTTAGTGCAAAATAAAAGTCTTCTGTGAAGGACTGAAATTTACTCACTTCTTCCAACTTAATGTACAGTATTCTCTGCTTACAGTAAGGTCTGCTCCGTATTAGGTAGACCAAATGGTGATTTAGTCATTGAATTGCTGAACACCTCCGTTCAGTTCACAGGTCTGACCCTGAGCTTCCAGTTGCTTGCCAGTTTAATTGTTCATCTCAATGCCACTCTGAACTCTCTGACCTTAGCCTGTTACACTGTCTCAGTAGGCTGGATTTTACACTTCCCCCACTGGCTGGTTTGAAGCTGGGGTAGGGGCATGTAAGATCCAGCAGGTGGCCTTCTTTCCGCCTATCCCATCCTTCCCTGAACCTATCTGAAATTTTATGGGGTGGGAAGCAGGAGAAGCTAAATAATGCCACTTAAGGGTCTCATCCCATCCCGCCTGTATTTTACCAGCTTGGCAGGGGGAGGCCTACAGCTTGTGGGAGCCTGGCAACTTTAGCTGTGCCAGCTGGTAGCTGGGAAAGGTGGGGGGGATTCTCCTTTGTGGGCATCCAGGCCCATAGGAGGCATGTGCCTAAAGCTTATCCTGCCTTTAACCCTCCCCCTTGGCCTCTTGATCCAGTCCCCCAATCCCCTCACTTCCTGTCTCTGAGACCCCTCACCCCAGACTTTCCTGAGCTCCGAGGTGTGGCAGGACTGCCTGTAGTTCCAGCAGTGGCCACAGCTCCCGGCTGGCACTGCTGGGAGAACAAAACTACTGGCCATCCAATTGGCTGGCAGCTCTCTAAGTCAGGGATTACTCCCAAGACAGGGTGGGGGGTGGGGGAAGTCTCGTCTTAAAGCAATTAGCACTGCTTCCAATATTACATTGCCGTGGGGCAGCCATGAGGATCTTAGGTGGGTTCCCCACCCCTTCTAACTTTTTAACAAGGATACCAGGGACTGCAGCTTCCAGTAAAATTCAGCCCAGTGAAGCTCATGGCAAGCTTGAGGAACAATACCTTAGCTTTCTATGGAACTTTACATCCTACTGACCCTAATATTCCGTTGTTAACCACCGCTCCCATTTTCACTCTGACAGCAGTATTGGCGGATGTATGCACTGCAGCCACTAGAATGGAGGCTGTGTGGCTAGTATGGGGTGGGTATCCCCTATGAGTACATGGCTGATGTGGAGGGTCATTATCCTCCTATAGACTGGGATAGTAATTGTGTAAAGGGTAGAGATGGGCAAGAATTTCTAGAGTGTGTTCGGAAGAAATTCCTGCATCAGTATTTATCTAGTCCAACAAGAAAAGAGGTATTGCTGGGTCCCTTGATCTTGGGAATGAGGTGGGCCAAGTGAATCAAGTGTTAGTATGAGATCCTCATATCATATGGTTTGGTTGGCTATGGAAAAGGGGAAGGAGCCATCCTGGGTAAGAATAGTTAGTTGGGAGTGGGCCAATTTCATTGGGGTGAGAATGGCTTTGGCCCAGGTTGTTACAATCTCCACAGAGTACGATAACTTTTCAAAAGAAATTTGAACTTCCAGTTAATAGCTGAAAGAATGCCACAAGATTTCACTTTTTAAGTCTTTTACAGTAACAAAAGACTAGACACCATAAACTGAACACTATCTTTACAGGCAATTTACACTTTAAACCACAAAATAGAACATTCCCGCTTTTCTTCTGGCACAGCTAAAAACACACTTCACAGATGTACTGCACACTGTTCTTTAAGTCAACATTAAATTCAGAACCAGTCCAGGGTGATTCTTAGTCCCAAAGGTTCTCTTCTGTTCTTTTCCAATTTCAACCTGGGAACTTTTAATCTCAAAATGGTCTTTCACAGTAAGGTTTTCCCCAGAGATTCTTCCTCTAGTGCAAGCTAGACAAATCTTCCAGCCTTGTTTTAACTCCTCATGAATTTGGTCTTTACAATCTGAGCGTGAGCTCCCACTCACGTTCCTCCATGGGGACTCACAATGTCTTGCTGTCTATAGCCGTTCCCTCTCCCCCAGATCTTAACAGACTCACCTTGTCTGTGAGTTTTCAGGAATATCTTAGATCCTTCCCCTCTCAAGTCTATCTCCATGGTAAAAACTCCTTGGTAATATGGGCCTTGTATTCAGGTGGAAATGCTGATTAGCTATTCTTGACACCCGAAATCTCTTTTATCTAGGAAGTAAATGGACAGTTTAAAGTACACCTGTCAACAAGCCCCGATATTATCTCAACTCTTTACAATTTACATAAATGATTTTGGTCAAAGGACCGAAGGTTGCTAAATTTGCTGATGTTACAAAGATAAGTAGGAAAGTAAGTTGTGAAGAGGACATAAGATTGCTGCTAAAGGGTATAGATAGGTTTGGTGAGTGGGCCAAGATCTGGCAAATGGAGTACAGTGTCAGATAATGTGAAATTCTCCATTTTGGCAGGAAGAAGGTTAATATGCAGGTACAGCAAGTATTTAGGAAATCATTTATTGTGAGAGGAATTAAATGCAAGAGTAGGGAGGTTATGCTTCAGTTATATAGGGCATTGGTGAGACCACATCTGGAGTACTGTGTAGAGTTTTGGTCTCCTTATTTAAGGAAGGATGTAAATGTATTGAAAGCAGTTCAGAGAAGCTTTACTAGACTAATACCTGGATGGGTGGGTTGTTGGACAGGCTAGGCTTGTAGCCACTGAAGTTTAGAAGAGTAAGAGGCGACTTGATTGAAACATATAAGATCATGCAGAGTCTTGGCAGGATCAATGTTGAAAGGATGTTTCCTCTTGTGGGAGAATCTGGAACTAGAGCTCACTGTTTAAAAATAAAGGATACCCATTTAAGACAGAGATGAGGAGAATTTTTTTCATTCAGAGGGTCATTGGAACTCTCTTCTTCAAAAGGCAGTGGAGGCAGAATCTTTTAATATTTTTAAGGCAATGGTAGATAGATTCTTGATAAGCAAGGAGGTGAAAGGTTATCAGGGGCTAGGCAGGAATGTGGAGTTGAGGTTAATGTCAGATCTGCCATGATCTTATTGAATAGTAGAACAGGCTCAATAGCCTACTCCTAATTCATATTCTTAAAACTTTTCTGGGACTTTGGTGACCCACTGACAGCACACAGGCTGTTGGCATTGTCTCCAAATGTAAACACCATGCACCTTCTTCCCAGTAAAACAGTCTGGGCCTCCTTTAATTTCTCACAATCCAATCACCCAGGCTTTCTGTCAGGCAGATTTTAGAATCTCATAATTGTAACAAAGTGAATTTGAATCAAAATATAATTTGGAATCCACCTCACAATATTTAGAATGATCACAGCACCTTCAGCAGGCATAATGAACTTCTCCTTTGAGGGGTGCAGGCTAGCTTTAAGTAGTGCGAAGTGAAAATTATATAGAATAATATGCTTTCAGATAATTCTTTCCTTTCTTGTAGGGAAGGGCATCATGATTCCACTGGAGTGATGAAAACTGGCACAAGGGTACAATACTGATAAATTTTACCATCAGGCTAAAATCAAAATGTAACCATAGGGGGATTCTTTTGATTGGAGTCTGAAAGCAATGCAAAGAATGATTAAATACTAACTCACTGCAGAAATGTAAAAATGTGTGCAAAATTATAATACCTGTGAAAATGGAAATTTCTTTACAACATTCTTGGCAAAGTTCTTGCATTGCTGGTCAGGTGGTACTGAGAGAATGTCATTTGTGGAGGCAAGTTGACCATGGCTAATAGTAAAGATGAATAGATTTTTAGTAATTTAATTCCAGTGATTATTAGACAGTATAGTATTTAATTAGAACATTTCCATGGCAGATTAAATAAGATCATCCATACTAAATGGCATTCTCTTTTTCAGGAATAGAACAGTATAAAGTAGGATAATAGATATGTGTAAAATAAAAGTATTATATTAAATAATAGTAACATTGTACAATGGAACAGTATGATGGGGAAATAGATCACAATAGTGAGAATAGGACATTGTACTGTGGGGCACAGGACAGTATAACATAGGATAATTGGGCATAGAATTACATAGAATTTACACCACAGAAACAAGCCATTTGGCCCAACTGGTCCATACTAGTGCTTATGCTCCAGATTAGCTTCCGTCTACCCTAATTAACAGTATGTTATGGGACATTATAATGTTGGGTAATGGGATATAATATGGAGTAGTATATCACTATAACTGTAGATAATACAGCCTACAAAGCTTAAGGTAATATAACAGTACAAATGGATGGCATGGATGTGATACTCCAGCACTCCATAGCAATGCTAAAGAGACTTGGGTGTTTGTTGAGCAATTGCACAGCCTTTCCAACAGTTCATAATGAACAGGATAGCAGCTTCAGTACCCAAACTAATTGTACCAAACTTCTGCCTGTTGTTCTCAAAAGTGCCTCTGGATATTTTTGTTGTAGCCATAATGAAGAGATACTGCCGTGCCTTCTTCCACCATTAATTTAAAAGCACATAAAGCTTTCTCAGATGCAAAAGGAAAGAAATGTTATTTTATTTACAATTGCCCTCTCTCATGTTAGAGGAGAAAACAATCTTAAAAAAATTACATTGCAAGGGCTGATTAAATAAGAGTTCATTACAATGCAGAACAAGAACTGCTCCATATAGCATTAAGTCCCTATATGCTGTTGTTTGAAATAATTCTGCTGTCCTAAGCAAAAAATTGAAATGTCGCCTGCTCCCAAGGGTAATTTAATGTTGCCATGGAAACCAAAGATATTGTGAAGCTAGGGAGGAAGTGAGGTCAGGGGCCATGTCCTGTCAGTGTCCAAATTTTCTGACAAAAACGTATTTGTTTTAGATTGTGTCTCAATTGTGAATTAGAAAATGATGTAAAGCATATCTTAGCACCCTGATGAAGATATCACTGGAGTTCTTCGATCATCAAGGATGTGATGTTATACAAAGACAATCATTGTTCTCAAAGAAACTATGCTTTTTTAATGATACACAGGGGAGCATAGGGCTTAGGAGCAGGAGTAGGCCATTCAGACCTTTGAGCCTGCTGCGCCATTCAATAAGATCATGCTGATCTGGTTGTGTTCTCAATTCCACTCTGCCATCTGACATCAATAAGTCTTGACTCCCTTGTCTACCAAAAATAAATAACACATAAATGATCATTGTTTCCCTTCATTAAACAAGATTTAAAAGTTACCAGTCTACCCTTGACAATCTGTAACCATGTGATACACCACACAAGGTTGTGTACTAGATGTTGTAACAGAGCTAAAGGCTCATAACTAGGAGGCCAAAGGATGAATTCTCCTCCCATTGATGGAATAGTGGTGACATGGGACCTCCGCCTGCCAGTGTGGCATAACAAATGTCTTCTTTTATTCATCACTCTAAGAACCTCCAATCCAGCCTTTTCCATTTCCTCATCCTCTTCTTCTTCAACACATAGGAATGGAGGAATTCCCATTGGGAAATCAATTTTCCTTGCCCAAAGTCTTGACAAAATCCCCAGTGTACCAAACTGCTAAAATCAATACGCTGACAAATTAAGACAAACATCCATCTCCAGCAAATAAATTGTCCTCCTCAGTGCAGTATCCACCTCTGGGAGACTGCTGTGCTGCTCAGACTGCCATTTATAGAGTGGCAATAATAATTTGGGTCTCGTTTTGGGGGAAGTTGGCAAAAATGAGGCAAAAAAATTAGATAAAAGCAAAATACTGCGGATGCTGGAAATCTGAAACAAAAACAAAAATAGCTGGAAAAACTCAGCAGGTCTGACAGCATCTGTGGAGAAGAAGACAGAGTTAACGTTTCGAGTCTGTATAACTCTTCATCAGAACATTCTGATGAACATTTCTGATGAAGAGTCATACGGACTCGGAACGTTAACTCTGTCTTCCTCTTCACAGATGCTGTTGGACCTGCTGAGTTTTTCCAAAAAAATTAGATGTGCCCCCTTCACCCCCATTTAAAAACATCAGGACAGGCTGGAGAAGAAAGGGGAATTATATTTTTCTTTTGGAGGGCAATTTGTGTTTTTTCGATTTCTTTTTAGCAGCAGGTTTAAGGTGTTAAGCCTTACCAGCCAATTTTTATAGTCCTACAGGCCGACAATGACTGGGGACAGGAAGTAAATCAAAGGAAATCAGCTGCCAAATTCTGGGTGATGGCAATGGATATTGAAAATGACATTTCCCTTCAATATAAATATAATAAAAATTAAGCAATTTAGTCTGTGCTGTTTCACATTATCAGTTTATTTCTTCCTGTTGTGGCAAATACAGGGTTAAATAGAAAATTATAATCATCCCTCTGCTGAGAAAATCAATTTTCTAGGTAACATTAAACAAACTGATTAAACAATAATTTATTGCAATGTAGAAAATGGTTCAGCTTGTTTTTGTACACAACAACCTCAGGACAGATGGTGGCTAGATTGTTGCCCTGATAGACCCCTGCTGATATTTTGAAAGATCAGGGACTGGCAGAAATGGAAAATGTCTTGAGATGAAGCTACCATATCTCCACTTCCTCCAGCAATCCCATTTCCTGCTCCATTCATGTATTTGCTCTGATTCCCCTGGTTTAAATACTTGATGTTAGGAATGCCTGATAGGCCAGGCTTCCATGAAAAGGATTTGGAAAAATAGTTATTTTTAAATATTTTGAAAGCAATGTGTACCTGCACAGTTTTAAAAACAGTGAAATGATCGGTGGTTAATATGCTACTGATCTAAGTTTTAATGTAATTTTGCATTTGATTGTAAATAATAATCCTTTCACTGGCCTATCTTGGTAATCAGTACGCAGCTCACACCCATTAAGCTGGGAAATCCCTGGACTTTGCCAGCTGTAAAAAAAGATAGTGGGACCACAGACAGCAGAATCTTCCGCTCTGAAGTCCAAGTTCAGTAGTAGGCAGGGAAGTTGGAGTGATTCCTGCTGGGCGGCAGGATGGTTGAACATGCAGGATCTTCTGCTGCTCAGCTCATTAACTATGCATCTGCAAGGAGCTCGGTGAATCTGCCCAGCCCGTCATTACCTCATGGGGTTGAGGGTTCTGGCACGATATTCAAAGGGTGTCCAGACAGCCATCCACTCACTGCAGGCCAGGAGGTCCAGGCCTGTGTGAACAAGCATGTCCAAGAGAAGAAAGCAACCTTTGGACCCATAGTTCAGCAATTCATCCCTGGAGATTCTCCACCAGGCCGTCCAGGAAAAGCGGCCTTGGGATGGGAGCAGGAGGCCCTTCCATCTGACCATGGTGGCCTAGCAGAAGGTCGCCGGGGCGCTTAGCACCCGTGGATTTCGACAAAGGACCGACTTGCAGTGCAGGAAATGGATGAAGGATCTGTTGCGCTCAAGTGCAACATCCACTGTCAGCGTACTCACTCTCATAAGGGCAGCAGGCAGCCTACGGGTTAGAGTCCACAGGGATGTCACATACAACCAACAGACATCGGTACTGAATGTGTGTCAGTGACTTTAAGCTCTTCATTTTATCTTAGTTCCAGGACAAACAGCTTCTTAATCACATACTGGGGAGGGCTCAGCAGTAACAATAGGCATGCTTGCCTTTGAACTTTTCATTCAAATAACTGCCTCACAATCAATCCTTCTGTCTTTCTGCAGGACAAGATAGAGCACAACAAACGGGAGCAGACCAAGCATGGAGATGGTATGCCTGAACTTCATCCCCTGAATAGCTTTGAGGAACAGGCTGCAGAGCTGGCAGGAGAGGAGCATGAATGTGCCTGCGCAGAAGATGAGATCAGCCTCCACCAGTAACCTAGTGAGGATGTATCCAGTCGCCATTGCCAATATGTGAGTCATCTTTATTTTCTTTTCTCTATTCCAGGGACCAGCAAGAAAAGGGGGAGGACAGCAACAAGGACATGCCAGAAACCCAGCCCCCCAACCCACCTCTGAGGAGGAAGACACAGTACCTCAGAGGAAGCACTGTCACGGCATTCACCTGGACCCTCCACCAATGCAGATACACACACCTCGGTGGGTTCTAGTTCTAGAGCAGGCTCGGGGTCATAACCTGGTGATTACACACAGACAAGTGTCCACAGCTGGCGGAGGCAGTGACAGGTGAGGTCTCTGACATTCAAAGGACTGCTTGAGACCAGGCACCTGCTGAGTCTGAGTCAGGATTGATTGTGAGGCAATTGATTGAATGAAAAGTTCAGAAGCATGCATGCCTATTGCCGATACTGAGCCCTCCCCAGTATATGAATAAGAAACTGTCAGATGACTTGACTCGGCCCTAAGAGATGCAGAGACAGGGAGAGGAACATCAGCCAGAATTGCCAGAGGCCGTCTGCAGACTGGAATGAAGATGGGAGGAGTCTGTCCATATCCTGTCTGCTGTCATGGCTCCTGCACGCGAGAGAATGGATGTCTCCATGGGAGAGGTGGTGGTCCAGCAGAACACACAGCTTCTTCCAGATGTGTGCTCGGGCCTACACACCATCGTTCCAGCCATGGGTGCAATGCAACAGTGGCTAGGCAAGAGAAGGACAGAGCACCTCGACCTCCCTCCAGATACCCCTTCTCCTCAAGAAGTCAGGGAGGTAATTTCGGGCCCCATAGGGAGGAGGAGCACCAGCCAGGCAACATAGGGCATCAACCCACAAGTTGCCATGTGTGTCCAGTTGCTTCACCTCCCCTCTGGCAGTGACCCCATGAACTTCATGTTAGGCCAAGGATGGTGTACCTGCACCTGAGCAGGAGAGACCTAGCAGGCCAGGACCCTCAAAGCCTCAGGCCACCAGAGAACATCCACCAAAGTCACCTCAGTCAACAGGGCATTGCAGTCAGCAGGCTGCCTCCATCTCAACTGCGGATATTAGGGCTACACCTAGACGTGGTAGAGTTAGAAAAATTGAGAGGCATTGAATGTACAAAGGCATGGCACGGGTGTACATTCATTGTATATAGTCTTCACATTTGTTATTATATGGAATCTTGTAGCTATCAGATTGTCATGGGATGTCTGCCAAATCATAGACCTGATATGGCCTCTTCGTGTGGCTCATCAACATCCTGGCCCTTGTCAGATTCATCCCCTTCAACATCATCCTCATCGGAGGAGACCTCACTCTTCCATGTCTCCCCCAGGCAAGACATCTCGTCTTTCCAGATGATCGAGGACAATCTGCGGTGAGTAATGAAGAACCCCGACTGAGCAATCCAAACGTTGAGCACACATCTTCAGGAGGCCTATCGTCTGCTCTATCAAAGACTTGGTTGAGACATGTGCAGTACTGTAGTTTCTTTCAGCAGCACTATACAGATGATGAACTAGGGACATCAGAGCCTGGCTTTTGGCGTCCATGTGGAACTGGACATACTGGTGAGCTCTAGTGAACAGAGCATATGTGACCTCCCATATGCATTTATATGTCACCGATTGGGAGATGCCACACAGGTCCCCAGTGGACCTCTGGAAGGAATCACTCAAAAAGCAGGCCAGTGCAGCGGTGACCTTCAATTCCACTGGCATGGGTGCCCTCCAAGTCCTCATGGCCACAGTTCTTCCCAGAGAAGCTGGCAAATGTGAGCTACCAATTCCCTGGCCAAGTGAAGGTGACTGTGGCATTGCCTTTTGATCATTTCCATAAAAGAGCAGCATCTACGATATACCCATGGTTGGGTCACAGTTCTTCATAGCATCTGCTCCTCTTCAGGAGCATCTTGGACTTCTTGGAACACCACTTCCTCTTGCTGCTCAAGCGACTGCTCCTTCTGGCCCTGTGCCAATCTATGATGGGACCTTCATCTCTTCATTCATGTGAAAGCAATAACCAAGGCAGGGTTGCCTGCAGCCTGCATTCTCCAACCTCTTTGCACCTTTGAACAAATATATTTGTTAACTAGCTGTTATCACATTCTGCTTTCTTACCTTTATGCCACTATCAGCACCTTATTTAGCCCTTACCACTACCATTAAAACTCCCTTTGTCCTTTAGTTCATGACATCTCTGTCAGTCTCACATTTCTACTTCTCTTTAGCTGTGAAGAAGGGTTACACGGACTTGAAATGTTAATACTGTTTCTCTCTCCACAGACCTGCTAGACCTGCTGAGTTCTTCCAGCATCTTCTGTTTTTGTGACATAAAGTGGTATTCATTGTCCAGTGGCCAGTGTGCTGCTGCTGCATCCACTCAGCTCTTGCCCCATATGGCTCTTCAACAGCGTGGCCACTCTCACAATTGATGAACTCATGCGTTTATATGCCTGAGACATGGAAGAGCACAAGTCATGAATAGACTATCCATTCTCTGCCATGGCTCTGCATTACCTCAAGGAACTGCGACATCTGGGGAAGACATTTCCCACTCCTGCTCTAGGAAACCATGCCTTGTGTGTGACATCTGAGGCTCTGCATCTTCGTCAAGCTGAGCATAGCTGTGTCTGTCCTCCCTCCTCCTAGTGAGACTGTCCACAGCTGCCTCTGTCTCCCTCACCTCATCCATGTCATGTCACTAACCCTGTGCCATCTGTTCTATCATTGCTTGAGGTGAATGTGTCTGTGATGGTGGAGGGTGCAATTGACTGCTGTGACAATGCAGACTCTTTTGCTTCTTCCCCCTCTGAAGACAACAACAGTGCTGTCAATATGGCCTGCATTGCCTCCCCTTACACATCCAGTGCTGCAGGAAATGTAAGAAGATGGTAATGTAAAATCCCCTCTATCATTATCTGTTTCTGCAGCTGGCCCCAAAAGCTACTGCTTTAGCATGAAGGAAACAGGGGAGAAAGGAGCTCTACACTGTCACCTGAAGATGTTCGAAACTTTTCACCCTGTCTTAGATGGACTCCCCTCTTGCATTCTGGTGACCTTGACATCAAGGCAGCATTTGACCAAGTGTGGCATCAAGGAGCCTCAGCAAAGATGAAGCCAATGGGAGTCAGGGGAAAACTCTCCATTGGTCGGAGTTATACTAGCACAAAGGAAGATGGTTGTGGTTGTTGGAGATCAATCATCTCAGTCCCAGGACATCACTGCAGGAGTTCCTCAAGGTAGTGTCCTAGGCCCAACTTTCTTCAGTTACTTCATCACTGACCTTCCCACCATCATAAGAAGTGGGGATGTTTGCTGATGATTGCATAATGTTCAACACCATTTTCGACTGCTCAAGGTACTGAAGCTGTCCATGTCCATAAGCAGGAAGACCATGACAACATTCAGGCTTGGGCTAATAAGTGGCAAGTTACATTTACGCCACACACAAGTGCCAGACAATGACCATCTCCAACAAGATAGAATCTAACCATATCGCCTTGACATTCAATGGCATTGCCATCACTGAATTCCCACTATCAACATCCTGGGGGTGACCATTGACCAAAAACTGAACTGGGCCAGCCATATAACTACTGTGGCTACAACAGCAGGTCAGCGGCAGGGAATCCTGCAGTGAGTGACTCACCTTCTGACTCCCAATAGCCTGTCCACATCTACAAGCCACAAGTGTGATGGAATACTCTCCATTTGCTGGGATGTGTGCAATTCCAACAACACTCAAGAAGCCTGACACCATCCAGGGCAAAGCAGCCCACTTGATAGGCGCTCCATCCACCACATTAAATACTTACTCCCTCCACTACCAACAAACAGTGGCAGCAGTGTGTACCATATACAAGATGCACTGCAGTAACTCATCAAGGCTGCTTTCAAACCCATAACCTCTACCACCTAGAAGGACAAGGGCAGCAGATGCATTAGAGCACCACCACCTGGATGTTCCCCTCCACACCACACACCATCCTGATTTGGAACTGTATCACCGTTCCTTTAATGTTTTTGGGTCAAAATCCTGGAGCTCCCTTCCTGACAGCACTGTGGGTGTACCTATATCACATGGCCTTGCAGAGGTTCAAAAAGTGGGTGTCACCTCTACCATCTCAGAAACAATTAGGAATAGGCCATAAACGCTGGCCTAGCCAGCGATGCCCACAGTCCTTAAAGGAATGAAAAATGTAGGGCCAGGGTGGCAGAATGTGCCAATTCCCTCGTGTTCTGCCATCCTGGCCCTCATGGACATCAGAAAGGACAGATTTGGCACTCTACCATCTGACTGAGCTCTTTCTCTGATATTGTGCAAAGTCAAAAGTGTGTGAGTTAAGACAAATGTCCCTCACTACATCCAGCTATACTACCACATATGATGTTACTGGCCAGTGTTGCCTCCTGCACTTCTGATAGAGAGGTCAGCTTTGCCCACTGCTCAGTGATACTCCTAGGCACATATGTATTGGTTGTTCAGGAGGACTACAATTGATGGTAGTTTCATGGTCACCATTACTGAGATTAGCTTTCAATTGCAGATTTTATTAATTCTCCCAACTGTTCCAGGTAGTGACACTTTTGTTTAAGCACGCCAATGGTTTGCTCCTTGATGTTCCTGGCGGCAGAATGGTTCACACTTGTAGGATAGCCAGAATAGCGGACATTCACTGACATGACGTCCTGTGCATGGTCACAAACCAACTGCATGTTCAGGGCATGATAGCCCTTGCAGCTGCAGTACATTTCCCATTAATATGTGCAGTTGATGATTTCCTGCACCATTGGGAATTCTGCGAGCCTGGCAAAGCCAGGTGCCCGCTCCTATTGCTTCTCTCTGGTAAGAGA
Source organism: Carcharodon carcharias (assembly GCF_017639515.1). Taxonomy (NCBI): domain Eukaryota; kingdom Metazoa; phylum Chordata; class Chondrichthyes; order Lamniformes; family Lamnidae; genus Carcharodon; species Carcharodon carcharias. The sequence goes on along the minus strand of NC_054473.1, from coordinate 118,884,302 downwards.
GAAGACTTGGAATTCCCCTCTTGTGTCATACAGAACCACTGTTACCTCCATGATGTAGCGATGCACAGAAAAGTGAAATATATTGTTGCCTGCTCCAGCCTGAAAAGATCTAATGGTGTAAAAAGTAAAGGCCACGGTGATCTTCACAGCCACTGGCAGCACCCTAGTCATCCTGGCAGTAGGTCCAATTTTAGGAGCTGGCACATTTCAATAACCACCTCTTTGGTGAAATGTAGCTGCTGCCTGGCTGAGGTGGAGTGCTCTCTGAGGAACTGGTGGGTAAGGCCTTCTGTTGAGAGTTCTCTTCCTCTTCCTCCCTGTGCACATATCTTCTCCTCCCTGTTGCCTGTGCTCCATGTTGCAGCCACTGCAACCCCAGATGGACTGCAACTATAGTCCCTGTTAGTGAAAGATGGCTTTCTGCTGACAGGCCTTCCAACTCCTCTGACTTCCTTGTCAAAGTCCAGCACTACTCCCTGCTGAATCCAAAAGCTTTTCCAAACAACAACACTGACACAGTATTTCCACTCACTCTGCAGCACCATTCCCGAAAGTTTCATAGTGATTTTTTAAAATAACACTACAGTAAGAGTTCCTCCATGTATTTGAATGCATGTTCAGCTGGGAGTGTTTAGGGCATTAACAGGACCTGCGAGGTCCAAAATGGCAGGTTAGGTGCAACATCAGCATTAGACACTGTTTGACATCACAATCTGCCCACTTTGCATGCTTCTGACACATAGACGGCACTCCTGAGCTATCAGTCTTACAATCGTGGTGTGCTGCACAGACTGTGTGGGAAGTGAATGGATGTGTTTTGGCTCTTATTTTACAAGCTCCGGGCTTCTGTAACGCTGGCACCAGCAATGCTAAGGAGCCAAATTTTGCAGGCTCATGGTCCCAGTGTCTGTACTATTTTAACATCTCCAGTCCCAGTTCTATAACATTCTCACTCTCCCAGTCCCAGAATCAATAAGATTCTTACCAATGCCTGCTCCATTTTTATTTGTGCCTCTTCTAGCAGCTTTGAACCTGTGCCAGTCTTGTGTGCTATTTGGTTGATTATTAAATGGTCCACAAATCAGGGTGGGCACAATTTCATCATAATGTTTAAGGTGTGGTCAGAAAGCCTATTCTCTTAGATCCTGCATAGTTTGCTTAAGGAAGCAATAAGCAAGGTGCTTGTTCCATTATCAGATGTATATCGAGTTGTTATGGAAAATCTCACTGTTCAACTTGTGAATAAGAATGGGCCAACAGGAAACTCACCAATCAGGGGAGCTTTTTCCAACAGGAAGGTGAAGGTTCATTAAATCACATTCTCACACAGCAAGCTGATGAGAATCTCATTTTCCATTCATATATTCAATTACATTATTATACAGAGCACACAACCGGCTGAGCTCAGCCATGTTGCCCACAGGAACCATGGTAATATATCTAACATAGCTTTTACGACATTTAAACTTGCAATATTTTTGGTTCCCAAATCTAACAGGGAAAAGGAAGACCTGTGTTGTAGAAATCTATTGGATCTGTGTTTCAGTTAAAATTGTGCAATTAGCTCAATCTTGTCTTTAGATTTATAACACACACAAGTTCTAAGATCGTATCAGTAACTAATGTATACAGCAAAATCAGAAAAGACAAGCTGTTCAAGGAATAAACTAAATTTGTTGTATTCTTTCATACAGTCCAATTGACGGGCACACCTATTTCAAAGGTTTATGGAATCTCCCATTACACCAATTACTGCAACAAATGCAAGTCTTCTTAAACAGACAATTATTTAGTGACAACACTACTCTTACCATCATGTCAGCACCTGGAACATGAGGACCCAATTTTAAACAAACCCACCTGGCATCAATGGGGTGCTTTCAGGTCAAGTGCCCATTTTACTTTTCACCCCATCCGGCTTTAAGTTCCATTGAAGGCATTCCAGTGGGTGTTCAGTTGAATGTCTTAGTAAATTTGCCAGCATGCTGTTTACATGTCGTGAAATAGTCCAGGGCAAGTTGCCAGTATGCAATGGGTATAATCAGTATTGGGTGAAGAAAGAATTTGTAATTACACAGTGTCTTTCATGTCCTCGGGAAGTTCCATTTTATGAGTGGATTCATTTTGAAGGACAGTCACTGTTGGATAGTCAAACACATGCCAATCAGCAAGGTTCCACAAAGAGCAAATTAATGACCAGATAATTACTTTTGGCAATTTTTTTTAGGGAGAAATGTTGACACTCCCTGCTTTTCTTCAAAAATGCTCTTAGGGGATTTTTTACATCCACCTGAGCAGGCATAAGGATTTTTTTCCTAAAAGGCTTCACTTCCTCAAGTCCAAAGTTGTGAACCCACAACTTCTGACTCAGAGGAAAGAGTGCTGACACTGTCTTTGATATATTCAGTGGGCACAGTTCAACCAGGATTGTCTGAGTCATGTGATTAATAATCAGTGTGTACATTTCAACAAGAGAGTTGGGTATACGTTTTTTAAATCTCATGGCTGCAGCTCCAATGGGTTTGTTTTAGCTGATTAGACAATCTCAGTACTGCATTTCTGCATACACACAGCTGTTTAAATAGTCAATTATTTCATTTTTAAGGTGATTCTATATATTTATATATATCTTAGCTACTATATTCACTATCTTACAATATCATCCATTCAACTTGGTGTGATTGTCTGCCCATTTTACCTCAGAGGTCACTTGCTTACACCCCATGAAAGAAGAAAAGGGAATGGCATCAATCTGAATCATTAGCTATGGCAAAGATGGTATTAATCCCCGGCTAGCACAGTTGGGAGAGCATGAGACTCTGAGGAGAATGATATGCAGAATACAGTAAATCCTTTTAGAAAACTGCTTAAACTGGCTGCTATGGGTAACACAGGGCCTGCTGTGACTTAGGGGCAGATTCCAATCCAATCGGATCAGGAAACCGATGGAGTCAGGCCACCCCCGGGCTATCAGAAATCAGACACATTTTTCCCACAAGACAAAGTGAAGCCAGACAGATAGCTCTTGTATATAAGTGTCAGTGACATAAAGAAAGAGCTCAGCATAGACAATATACCAAATAGGAAAACATAGGCTCTTATTACAGGTTACACGCATTGAATATTTCACAGAGGAAAAGCAACCAATGACAACAAATACTATGAACAGTAACATTTCAGTCTTACAGAGTAATGCTTTTGTTGTTAAAAGTGAGTGAAAAAGATTAGAGATTGTTTCTTCTGTGAATGGCACAGTCAGCAAATACACCACGTTGGTCTGGCTTGACCCATAACAGATTCTTGGGTTTGGATTTTCACGCGCAAGTCAGGTAGCTGGAGTTGGGAAATCTCTTGACTTGCTGCACCCTCCTCAGGAGTAAGCCCCCCAGATGTATGGATCTTCATTTCAGGGAAAAGGATGCAGAATGGACTCTGGCCCACAGTTCCAAATGCAGAGGCAACCACAGGGGCTGCCGAGTGCTGAGGCGGGCTGTCTGAAATGCCCACCTCAGTTATCTGGGACTTCATCCCAGTTGTTTGCTTATATTTTAGGCCCCCTAGATTTTACCTGTCATACCCTATACCCACCCAACCCACTCCCCATGCCCCATTCATGTCATCTCATGCTCCCACCCACTCGCATGGGCCCTTACAGCCCCTATGCCAATCCATGCCTCCCTACCCATCACCCTTTGCCCTTAAACCTTCCATGCCAACTCATCCACCATGGGCAGACCTCAGAGCCCATGTTGAGACAAAATAAAATAAAGTTCTAAATATTTATTACAGCCTTCACTATATATATAAAAAAAAATTCACTTCATGGAAGCCGATCCAAAACAAAAGCCTATCCACCATGGGCAGACCTCAACAAACATTTCCTTCAAGAACTTAATCCTTTATAAAAATAAACACTTCTATTCATAACCCCACACCAAAGACAGCTAAACCTTTTAATAACATCTTTGAGCTTTCAAGTAAAACTGAACCTAGAACATCCAACTGAGATAATGATAGGTTGTGGATAGCAGCCAAGCATTAATAATGATACCAGGACAGCCATTTTGGTAATGTCAATTAACAGCTATCACAACTGCTAGAATAGACTTTTTCAACTCTCACTGACACAGGCAGCCTTTTTAAAATTTTTTTAAAAGTGTGGGGTTTTAAATAGCTTCACAACTTGAGTTTTTTTATATCTCAGTGCCACAGGCAGGCTATTTTTAATTTCTAAAGGGTTGGGGATTTAAGTAACTTCACAGCTTGACAGTTCTACAGAACGAATCCACCTTTCATGAGCATTTACAACTACTCTAAAAATTTCTAACTCCCACATTGCAGATTAAGGCCCTTGTTACGATGAAAATTGGGTCTATTTGAACACAACACAGAGTTCAAATAACCCTGCTGAGTTCAGGTTTCCCTCATGGGTGAAGCACATCCATCTCCCTTTCCCCTACTGGCGAAAATGGGATCTGTCGGAAATGGGGGCAGGCCTTCTGAATCAGGGATCTGACCACCATTTTAGAATTTCCATAGACTCTCCATGACTCTGCGAAAATCCAGGACACACTGTCTGGTCCTCTCACAGTTTGATATATCTTTGGTTCTATTTTGCGCTACCACCACACAAAAATTCCCTGGGATAGATAGCCTGTTGTTCCAGCTAGATTAATCAGAGTAATCTAGATTACTCTGACTGTTGTATACTGGGGACTTTACAAGCCACCAATCTGAATGGAAGTTACTATAACATTGTAAGGCCCTGGGGACCCAGTGATTCATGAATCAATTGAAACTGTTCCATTTATTGGTGACATAGAAATGGATGGAATCTTAATGCGAGTGATGAGATTGGCAATGCTGAGCTATTTAAGACAAACTTGATTGGATAACTGTTCCATATTTGCTATAAAATATAAAGTATCTTTTGTTTTGAAAAGAATTTTGCAGCTGGGTGGTTTGTTTTTCTGGTTGTATCCAGCTGGTGAGTATATTTAGGGGCTCTATTTAGGAAAAGTTAGTGCTGGTGATGAATTCAGACAGGACTGATGTGTTATTCATGCATAATGGTGAGCAGTGGAAGTTTTTTTTAATGTAATTGTAATGAAGTAGAATTGATGTGTTAAGATTTTGATTTTGCTTTTCCTCTTGGAAGCAGTTGAATATTTACTTTTTTAAAACTTTTGACAGAAAAAGAACCGAGAATGAAACTTGTTGAGATTTGGAATTGTTCGGGGAGAATAAATTTCTTAAGCTTATCCATTCTTTTTTTGGATGGTCTATATGAGCCACAGATGAACCAAATTGAATCTTATGTTAACAGCTCCTGATGGTGCTATGTTAATTAGCCTAAAGGGCTGGAATAGAAGCACTTATGTCAGCCATAAAAAGTAATGGGCAGGAAGTTAGTAAGGATGACAAAATGATAAAATGAAGGGAAAAATTGGTAAAAGGAGTAACTGAACAGATGATAACTCAATTAGCAGAAGTGAAGTTTAAGTCTATAGAAACCTTGTAGAAGGGCTGTCTTATCAGTCAGAAATTAAGCCGAGTTGCAACAAAGACTATTGAGCTTTGAATTTCAGGTGAAAGAGCAGCAACATTTTTGGCACAAACTTCTGTTTGTAGTTTGGAAGTTAAATCTTCTGTCCTCTAGAATATCACTGAAAATGCAGCTGTGTCTTCTCCAATAAAATTTCCAACTGCTTTGATCTGTTTCAGTAATAAAAATTCCTTCACAAAACCATCTCTTTGCCAGTTTGGGAAACTGCAGGGTACAAGTAATCTCATTTCTGGTACTACACCAGAAGGTTACTTAATCCTTCATTCACTAATTGATACTGATGTTATGGCCACTCTAAACCATGCATTAAGTAAGAAAGGGAGAGGTTTGTCAAATATAACTAGTAAATCCATCCATGCTCAGCAAGGATATAAGAAGAATTCTGTCAATATTATTTCCTGAGGAATATCTTGATGGACTCTACAAAAGTTGCTGATTTGTGTTTCTAATATATTTTTTAAGTTGATCCAGCAATGCAAGGGTTAACAACAACCTGTATTTATCTAGCCCCTTTAATATAGTGAAACATTCCAAGACATTTCACAGAAGTGTTATCACTATCAAATGAAATTTGAGGTCATATTAGGGAAGATGACCAAAAACTTAGTAAATTAGGTACGCTTTAAGGAGCATCTTAAAGGGGGCTGTAGAGGCAGAGAGGTTTATGGAGGGAATTCCAGAACTTAGAATCTTGAAAGTTGAAGGCATAGCTGCCAATGGTGGAGTAAAGATTGGCATCTGCAGGTTAATTCATTTGTGTAGTCAAGCTTTGATCAAATTGGTGAAATTGGGTAAGCATTGAGGGATCAGTAATATGGTCCCGATGCAGAAGGATCAGAGACACTGCTTTTCAGGTACTATGCACACCTGTGCTCCACTGAACTGGCATTGTGCCAAAAGGTGAGGTTAGCTTATTTAAATAAATGCTTAGGGTGTTCCACAGATCTCAGGCCAAAACCTCAGTGAGATACTGATGAAAGTTTCAAATTGGATCAGACCTTTCGTAAAGTTAAATTTATCAAATCATACAATTGAGCAAGTCATCAGCTGCTGCCACACCATCTATTTTAATGGCCTGGCAACCAAATATTGTTGATTACAATAGAATAAGCCCACAATATCTTTGAGACTTTAACATCTCACAGAGGATGAGTGTCTGGGGCTTTAGGAGACCTTTTAAAAGGCCAATCATGTGGAAAAGCAGTTGTAAAATTTTACTAGGACACATTGCTTCAGTTATTTATATATACTTTGGGTTGGAGGGAGAGATGAAATTTGAGGTTAAAATTGGGTTTTGGTTATTTGTGTTATGGGGAATTATCTTACTGTGATTTCAGCTACTATCTCCAGATTTGTGCTGTAAGACTGAGATAGATTCTTTCTAAATCCATTGACAGAGCTACTTTGCAATGCAATCCAGATAGACCAAAGCTGGGAAGAGGACCAGGGAACTGAGTAGTGACTATCAATTATGACTTTGTTGCTGAAGGAAAACTCATGGGGGTGGATTTTATGCAGGCACGGATTACCCCTCCCAATCTGAAAGTTGGTCAGCCCTGTGCCAATGTGAAATCTGGCTGCCTCCCAGCGATATTATGCTGGGGGCAGCCTTAATTAGTCAAAAGAGGGACTAACACCCCCACCCCACTGCAATCAGGGAGGAAGTCCCATCCTAGGGAGCTGTCATCCGATCTGATGGGCTGATAGCTCTGTAGTCCCAGTAGCACCAAAAGCAGCAGTGGCCATAGCTGGGACTACAACCAGTTCCCACAAAGAAGTGAAGATGGTACCAGATTTGAGGTAATTCTGGGAATTTTGGGCACGCACAACCCTAAGACCCCAGCGAGGGGGTGGAGGATCATGACAGAAAGGCAATCGCTTAAAAGAGGGGTACCGGTTTTGGCACAAGGGACTCCCCAAAGGATGCATCCACTCTTATTGCCTGACAGCAGCCTGTATATTCAAAGCTGCCAGGATGCTCACCTCCTTTCCACCCTCCCCTGCAGGCCAAAAATTGTGGCAGAGATAGAATGAAGCCCTTAAGTGGCAATTAATTGTCCACTTAAGGGCCTCAATAGGCCTAAGGGCAAGTGGGCTGCCTGACACCTTACCCAGTCCCTCGTAATATGGGGGATAGCTCGGGGATGGGTGGGAAAATGCAGGCTGCCCACCCACTTTGTTTATGTGCCCCTCACCTTCAAATACACTGGCTGGGGGGGCTGTAACATTCAGCCCATGATATTTTGATTATATTGCAGTGATGTAAAAGGAAGAGGTAGACTGTTACTCGTGTACTGAAACTGATGGGAGCAGCCTAATAAGTTTCATTCATAAGACGTGTCACATGAATTAACAATTTTGGGTATAACTATAGGTTGAGTATATATGGGGCAGAAGTTACATGCTGTTGAGTGAAATGCATTTAGACTAGAGTTTCCAGATGGCACCGTCATTCTGACAGCTTTATTTCCATTGTAATGTAATACTCCATAATCCTGAGATTTAGATTGTTGTTCTTGTATTGACATTTGACTGGCTTCCTTGCTATCAAATATATACAATGAGTTACCTATTCTGATTTCTGCACAGAATGTCAGAACAGGCTTTTCTTTCCTCTGCAGTCCTCAATGGAACATTGTTGTTCCAAAGCTTCCTTCATACACTTAGACCCCAAAGAATTGGCAAGACAGCAACGAGTGGAGAGAGCATTTTTGGGCAAAAGCCTTGGTTTCCCACATGTCCTACTATATTTGACTGCAAAACATCTTTGAAATTTTTTCAACAGGCTTCCTGCCTAACAGCCAACCTGATGGACAGGCAGGTTATGGCTGGCAAGAATGGATGCCAGGTATGTCTGACATTGCATGGCAGGGGAGTTGCACAGGTAGTCGAGGTGAATCAGATATAATTGGGGAGGGGTTAATTGGGTATCATGGGGTGGAAGATAGGGACATTGTGAGATGCTGGGGAAATTGAGACATAATGTTTGGAGAATAGTCATCTTAGGGGAGGACTGGGCACATTGGACATCATGGAAGGAGTGATTTGGACATCACTGGGCGAGTCAGCTAAAATGTGGTCTATTGTGTGGGACTAAGTCTGGAGCACTTCTGGCCCAGAAACAGTTCATAAGCTCTCAGAGCCAGCACTTCTATCCTAATTTTCCTGCCAAGAATGCAGGAATCCCAACCACCATGCATTAAAAACACTCTTGAATGAATTGAATTAAAATGGAGGCACATAGGCTTCTTAAATGATTTTAGTGACCAGCCCATGTCCTGGGGAGTTGTGTTGGTTGCCCACCCCCCTATCCCAGCTCCATTAAAACCAGAAGTGGATCAGATGAGACTGCATTTGAGAATTAAAAAATATATAACTTGCCACCCATTCCCACCTCACTGTCCTTGAAAGTTAAAATTCCTTCCTTTGTTACATTTTTTCATAAAACAACTTTGAGGTTAGCATGACATCTGTACTGAAAAAGCTCATGCAGCTTGTCCTGTTTAGGTCACATACATATTTTCATCTACCTCTTAACTTGGTGCTAAGCCAATATAACTGTTACCCTTGGGATCTGCTCACTTATATTCCAACTGCTGAAACCAAGCTTATGTTCAATGTGTTAAAGTAGTTAAGTTGCAAAATGATAGCTATCTCAGTATAGAGTAACTATTTCTTAAGTTGAGATGAACACAGATTTCTTAAGAAGCTATATTCATATTCGTCTTATTGCTTTCCTTTGTGACTATAAAAATCTGATCTCCCCTAGTTACCTTCATTTTTTTGATGCAGACACATTTATCTCTATATTTAAGATTTATGATTATGACATAAGACCCATTACTATTCTTCCTTCAATTCTCCTCCTTTCAATTTCTCCAATGTCTGTGTCTATTTTTTTTTTTTGCAAGTACAGTGACTAAAACTGGACAAAATATCATATGGTCTCCCAGTATTCTTACTGAGAGTTAGGATTTTGTTTATTAATTTTTAGAATATAGATGTTACTAACAAGACCAGCATTTATTGCTCATCCTTAACTGCCCTTAGAAAGGTGTTAATGAGTTTTCTTGAACCAATCCAGTCCATAGTGCTGTTAGGTAGGGAGTTCCAGGATTTTGACCTAGCGATGGTGGTCACCCTGTGAACTTATTGATTTGGCATCCTGGCCATTTTTTATGTCTTGAGGCTATGAGTTCGCTAGTTAAGTAAACTCGAATTGTACGCCTTCATATACACTTGTTAGTTGATGCTCACTATCAATAATGGAGAGAGACCGACATATCAAACTGTGATTGTTTATTGCAACAGAGCACTAAATCCTTGCATGCTCCCACAACCATCTCCAGCTCAAGACTTGCAGTTAACCAGTAGCCCGTGCTGTACAGTGATTGGCCAGTACTGTCACATGGTTAGTCCACCTGCGTTCTCTTAAAGGTACATGGTATTCCACTTTACCACACCTTCTCCCTTTACTTAAAAAATACAGTTGACAAACTTAATAATATGTAAACTATTTACACAATAACTATTTACAAATCAAGTCTCTCAGGAGGCTTTCTTGAACTTATTGAGCTTCGCAGTTCAACAACCTCGGCTGGTTTTTCCAAGACCTCCTTTTCAGGGCACAGTTGTCCACTAAGTTCCTCAGTGGAAATTGGCGTTTGCCTCCCCAACCCCTTTGGGTCCCACAAGCTCCACTGGTACTTCCAAATCATATGACCTGTCCTCTACATGTGGATCAGATTCAAGCGTAGTTGAAGGCTGCATTTCGTCTTGTGGGACTGGCATTCTTTTGTGGAGATGATCCACATGTCATCTAATTATTCGGCCATTTACTGATACATTATAGGAGAGGGGTCCAGATACTGCACTTGCCTCGCCTAACAGCCAATTGGGCCCATCTCCAAAGTTCTTCGTGAGGACCACATCTCCCACCGTGAAAGTTCTTTCACGACTATGACCATCATGCCTGGTCCTCTGCGCCTCTTGGCTTTTCTCCATCCTCCCGTCTATATTCGGCCAGATAAGGGTCAGATGGGTGTGGAGACATCTCTTCATTAGTAGTTCTTCAGGGGCAATGCTGGTTGTTGTGTGTGGTGTGGTCCGGTATGCGAACAAGAACCAGGACAATCTCGTGCTAATGGAATCCCCTTCTATATTTCTCATCCCGGATTTAAAGGTTTGGACTGCCTGCTGAGCCGATGCTGGCTGATAGGGTGAGGTTTTGATAGGGGTAATGCTGTTAAGGATTGTGAACCTGTGGAACTCCCCGCTGGTCCCATCGTCAGACACGAGACTTCCAGCAACCCAGGCACTGCAAAACTCTGCCGCAAACAGTCTATGGTTGCAGCTGATGTGGGCAAGTGAACTTCATAGACGTCCATCTATTTGGAGTGGGAGTCGATCAGTAAAAGGAACATTGCGTCCAAGAAGGGTCCCATGTAATCGACGTACAGGCACACCCATGACTGCCCCGGCCACTCCCATGGGTGCAATGGAGCTAAGTGGGGGAGCTTTTGTACCTGCTGGCATTGAGGACAGGTTTTGACCAGGGTTTCGATATCCAAGTCCATGCCTGGCCACCACAAATAGCTGAGTGCGAGCATCTTCATTCTGCTAATGCCCAGGTGAGCACTATGTTGCTTGGCTAATAACAGCTTTTCCCCCCTTGTTCCCCAGAATAATATGCCATCCTGGCAGGAGAGTTCATATTTGCAATCAGAATAGGGCTTCATCTCCTTGGATTTATATCCACCTAACTAGCCATTCAAGACCTGCTCCCGGACATTAGATAATAGTGGGTCCCAGCTTGTCCACTCATGGATTTGTCTGGTCTGAACAGGCGAAGAATCCAAAAAATTTAGCACTAAGCCAAGTTCCTGGGGAATCAGAGCCTCCTCGTTATTAACTGGAAGGGGAAAGTGGCTTACTGCGTAGGCATGTGCGATTTGAGTACCCGAAAGGTGAGCAAAAGTGTATTCATAGGCGGCTAATACTAGTGCCCATCTCTGGATGCGAGCCAATGTGATAGGTATCACTTCATCTTCTCCAAATAATCCCAGTAGAGGCTTGTGGTCGGATATAATATGGAAATGTTAAAGATATTGATGAAACCTCTGGCTGCTGAACACAATAGATAAATCAACTTTTTCAATTTGGGTATATTGTTGCTTTGTGACAGAGTGTACGAGATGTATAACCAATGGGTCGTTCTGAGCTATCCACCTTCCGAAGTGAAAGGACAGCCCCTATTCCATAAGGGGACGCTTCACATGTTAAAATGAATTCCACCTTGGGGTCAAAGTGACTAACAAATCTTAATCACTTATCTTTCAGGAAGGCATCCTGGTGTGGGACTTGCCAACTCCATTTCTGACTCTTCTTAAGCAGGCTGTGCAATGGGGCCAGCACAGTTGAGATATTTGGGAGGAATCAGCCTAAGAAAGCCTTAAGCTCTGTGGTATTTCTCAGGGCAGGTGCCTTGCAAATGGCCTGGACTTTTTCTTCCACAGGATGCAGGCCCTGTGCATCAATCGTGTGGCCCAAGTAAACTACCTCTTTAGTTTGGAACAGACACTTCTCTTGTTTTAAACATAGCCCCCACTTCTGTGAAGCGTTTGAGCAACTCTTCTAGATTTGCTAAGTGTTCATCGTCGGTCAGTCCCATGACCAATACATCATCCCAGTAAACAATAACATGGGACAATCTTGGAGCAAGTTTTCCATCGTTCTTTGGAAAACAGCACACGCCGAGGAGACCCCAAAAGGGACTGCGCTTCTGATGGGCTTCCCAGTTAATGACAAATTCAGGTGTTGGGCTTACCGCAGCTTTCGTGACTGCCGTCAATCGATTCGTGTTTTGCCTTCTGCAGAGTTGTCCTCTCTCTGGGATCGCTTATAATTTTATATCCGTAGTCCTTTTTCTTGTATGTACCACTTTAAATGTATTGCTGCTTTAAAGCAGACATCTTTATTTAACTCTGTCTCCGCAGCTGTCGACTTTTTTGTGCTCTATATATCATGCTCTTTTTGAGTTTTGGTGGGATCCCCACGATCGCAATTCTGCATGGTATTTTTTCTTTTCTCTTTTTTAAAATTTAAAACTGCAGCACTGCTTTCTGCTCTGAATGCCGCCTATTTTATAACATAAGTATAGATTCTCTTTCTAATGTTTTGCTCACCTGTCTTGTGGATTCTCATTCAGTGGTCTTACAATTTTGTTATTTTCATCCTCGTTGCCAGTTTTGTGTCTTCAGTCTATGAGTTCATTCATCAGGTAAATTCGAATTGCACGCCTTCATATACAACTTGTTAGTTGATGCTGGGTATCAATAATGGAGAAAGACCAACATAAGAACATACAATGATTGTTTATTGCAACAGAAGGCAGAACACTAAATCCTTGCATGCTCCCACAACCACTTCCAGCTCTAGTCTTATAGTTAACTAGTAGCCCGCACTGTACAGTGATTGGTCAGTACTGTCACATGGTTAGTCTGCTTGCATTCTCTTAAAGGTACATGGTATTATTCCATTTTACCACACCATTCCTGCACTTGCTCATCTTGGATGCAAAGGAGAAGTTGGTGACTGAAGAATAGTAGAGAAAAAAGTTTCAATGTATGACTTTTTTCCATTCTTAATGTTGTTTGGAACATTCCATACCCCTCAGAAAAGGAGTGAGGTTAGTAACCAAAAAAGTGAAAGAAAACAATTTAATTGTTAATTAATGCCCTTAGCTGATGTTCTGCAGGTGCAGTCACAACAAAGAGTCGACATTTTACACCTGACTGTGGTATATTGCAAGATCTGAGCACTGAGCATTCTGCTGCCCCCACTGTTGGGGAGGCTTAAGTGAAGTTAGTTCAATAATGGCTGCCTGCGACTGAGCATGTGTTAGTCTTGCTCAGTGCAGTACACAACAGAAAGATGGCGATGAGGCTCTGATGGAATTTTCTTTTACATTTAATTTGAGAAATTAAGGACTGAAGAACATTGAAATACATTTTTGGATGTATATTGATATTGAGGAAGTTTGAGCAATTTGAAAGATTGCTCTGCCCATCATGTTCAGGTACACAGTGAGTCAGCAGGGTTGAAAAAAATGGCTCTGAAGACATATTTGGGGACAATGGGGGAATTCAATCAAACAAGAAGGGCTGGTATAATTATGAATGAAGGTTTCAAACTTGGCTGAAAGCAAATAAAATAGGAGATGAGGATAAATGCTTTCCTCACTGTGTTGGGGCCAGATACTTTTGATGTAGTTTTTAACAAATGTTGTCTGAGAGACCAAGTTTGATGGTATTTGCTGAAATTAATGAAACTCTGGACTCATTATAGCATGAAAAAGAATGAAATTGCTCTGAGAATTATGTTCCATCAAAGAAAGCAGTTGCCAAGTGAGACAGTTGCAGATTACATTCTCAAATTAAATAAAAGTTCTCGTCACTGTGGATATGGTGCAAATTTACAAATTGATCTTGGAGGCATGTTTATAGGAGATCTAAATCCAGGTCAAGCTTTTGTGCAATGGCAATAAACTGAAGTGGAAGGAGGCCTGTGATGAGGCCATTGGCATGGAAATGGCACAAAGAGATAGTTGTAAATTGCAAGGGAGTTCGTTTCCTGAGCCAGCAGGGGTGGTCCACTGGATTTCAACAAGATCCAGGCCACAGCAGCCAAGTTCACAGTTTCAGAGTCAGAAATTTGCCATGATAGCCACCAATCTTTTAAATGCACCCATTTCCAATCAAAGTGCTGTGGTGGGAAAGTCAATTATACCCAGACAGCATGCAGGAGCAAAGGAAACAGTAATGCTCCAGGTCGTGGTAAAGCTCCAGGTCACAGCCATCACCAGGTCGAGGTTGTGACATATATAAAGCTGGTTCAGGAGTTTGGAAGTCCTCGAATGCGCGTATGATGGATATGGAAGCAGAAGTTGATGTTATTCATCAGGAAGATCAAGAATTGTACTCAGTCAGAGAGCAAACTAACAGCACATGGAAGATGAGAGTAATAGGGCTGAAGATACAATTCCAGGGCCACAAAGAAATGAAAGTCAGAGATTTACAACTTGCTTCTATCATTGATACATTGAAAGTGCAGCTGCAGCAATACCCGTTATCTTGGAAGGAGAGTGCAAGAAATCCTTAACTCACATTCCCTTACCCAAAACCAGTGTGAAACTGACTAGTTATTCTGATAACAGTATTCCGATAAGTTAGCGTTAGATTGGAATACAATGTCGCATCCTATTACCTGCCGTTTGTAGCAGCAGAAGTAACAAAGTCTCCCTGATGGGAAGAAAATGGTGTAAGAAGATTGTTACCCCTGGACAAGCCTGATCCCAGAGTGGAACCCAACTTTATTTTTGTTTGTTTAGATACATGGAGAGTAGCTTCTGAACAGAGGCATAGGAGTCAGCTGATGAACTTTTAACAAAAGAATAAAACATTTATTCAACAAGAAAAGATGAACTATATTACAATACTCCTTCACCCACTTTACAGATGTATACAGCTTTGTAATGATAACACAAGTTGCAAGAGTTATCTTATACTCTAATGTTCATAGTAAGTACACAGTCATGTAAACCTATGGCACCCTGCGGTCAGACACACCACAATCTGAAACCAAGTGACAGAAGCCACTTCAACTAGATGCTATGGAGCTCCTGAACTCCTTCCAGACGCTTGTCACACCGTGAGCCAACCAGCCTCACTGAATTCCATTTTTCACACGAGAGATTCCAATCTCCACTCTCCAGGACCTCATCTTGGAATCTTCTCCCAAACTGATGTTTTCTCTCAGACACCTTCCACGAGGGTTCACCTCCAGGGTTTCAAACTCTTCTTCCGATATTCCTCTTCCCTGGTCACCACATGCACTCAAGCTGTCTTCCATACTTTCTATCTCACCAACACAGCCTTAACAGTACATTACTGCTTCACATGCCCAAAGTAAAGAATTAAAGACCTTCAATTGTGTCTTTGAACCTTCTTGCTTCTTGCCAGTTGTACTCACTTTAAATCTGAAGCTTGGAGCCTTTTTCTCTGCCCCTCACTCTTAAATTCACTTAACAGAACCATTTCCCAGGCTCCTGTCCTTCCTTTAACTAGAAGGTCTTCTTTGGACTTTCTCTTCTTCCACTCCCCTGGACTTTTGGGGTTTTTCTTAGCTTGGGACTTGCTATCTGTCCTCTTTTAAGCTGCTTCTGCTTCATAGCTACCTTCAAACCAACTGAACTCAAACAGCTTCCAAAACAAATTGTTGTCTTTCTTCTTCTGTGTGCGTGTCTGTCTGTGGGAGGAACCTGCCTACCTGGCCCCTTGCTGCTAGGCAACAGCACTGTTCTTCCTCCTCCTGTGTGTTACTTTCACTTTATAGGGGTTGTAAACATCTCTAGAAATGCAAGCAGCCTTTTAAAGTGAAACAAAAACTCCATTTGTCCTTTCTTAACACACAGATACAGAAATACAAATCAAACTTAAACCTTAAAGCTAAAACTCATTCCTAACACCCACAAATACAAGTATAACTTACGTAAGCTTTCTCTATTTCCTAACAAAGATACAGTTAATCTGTAGCAAATTAATTACGGTAGAGATCAGTAAGAGTACATTTGACATTGAGGAAGTGCTAAGAGAGCAGTGTGGTTTTTGAGCAAGGAGGGAATGATAAAATTGGACATTACAAGGCCAAAGTTAAGATAAAGGACAACGTACAGCCGACATTTTGCAAAGCAAGCCCAATGTCTTATGCGCAGTTAGAAGAAATAAGTAAAGAGATGGCTAGAGTAGAAAGAACATGGCCAAGCACAAGTAAACCATGGGAATGAGTACATATCAGTTTCTTTGAGGTGGAAGTGAATGAGTATTTGTTTTGGGTGATAGCTGTAAATGTTGAGTTTATGCCCAAATGTTCAGTTTATGCCCAATACTATAAGTGCCAAATTATTGAGATTATCAGAATTTGGTTTGCAATTTATGAACTTCCAGTGATGTTGGTGTCAGATAATGGTCCAGCGTTTAAGTCGGAAGAGTAAGAAATATTTCTGAGTAAGAATGTAGTCAAACACATTCTAATACCATCATATGACCCAGCATTGAATGGTACAACAGGAAGAAGTGTAGAAATTATAGAAGTCTTTGCAAAAATGATTTGTTAGGTGACAAGCTAGGCAGTAATTTCCATGTTTCTCTTTGACACAGGCTAGACCATTTTCTGTCCTTGTATAGAATAACTCCACAGTCTGTAACAGGTTGCTCACCTTACGAGTTAGTCTTTTAATACACTCCTGGAGCACGTTTAGTTTGCTTAACAAAAACAGAATTACCTGGAAAAACTCAGCAGGTCTGGCAGCATCGGCGGAGAAGAAAAGAGTTGACGTTTCGAGTCCTCATGACCCTTCGACAGAACTTGAGTTCGAGTCCAGGAAAGAGCTGAAATATAAGCTGGTTTAAGGTGTGTGTGTGGGGGGCGGAGAGATAGAGAGACAGAGAGGTGGAGGGGGTTGGTGTGGTTGTAGGGACAAACAAGCAGTGATAGAAGCAGATCATCAAAAGATGTCAATGACAATAGTACAATAGAACACATAGGTGTTAAAGTTAAAGTTGGTGATATTATCTAAACGAATGTGCTAATTAAGAATGGATGGTAGGGCACTCAAGGTATAGCTCTAGTGGGTTTTTTTTTTAATAATGGAAATAGGTGGGAAAAGGAAAATCTTTATAATTTATTGGAAAAAAAAAAAGGGGGAAACAGAAAGGGGGTGGGGATGGGGGAGGGAGCTCACGACCTAAAGTTGTTGAATTCAATATTCAGTCCGGAAGGCTGTAAAGTGCCTAGTCGGAAGATGAGGTGTTGTTCCTCCAGTTTGCGTTGGGCTTCACTGGAACAATGCAGCAAGCCAAGGACAGACATGTGGGCAAGAGAGCAGGGTGGAGTGTTAAAATGGCAAGCGACAGGGAGGTTTGGGTCATTCTTGCGGACATACCGCAGGTGTTCTGCAAAGCGGTCGCCCAGCTTACGTTTGGTCTCTCCAATGTAGAGGAGACCACATTGGGAGCAACGAATGCAGTAGACTAAGTTGGGGGAAATGCAAGTGAAATGCTGCTTCACTTGAAAGGAGTGTTTGGGTCCTTGGACGGTGAGGAGAGAGGAAGTGAAGGGGCAGGTGTTGCATCTTTTGCGTGGGCATGGGGTTGTGCCATAGGAGGTGTTGAGGAATAGGGGGTGATGGAGGAGTGGACCAGGGTGTCCCGGAGGGAGCGATCCCTACGGAATGCCGATAAGGGGGTGAAGGGAAGATGTGTTTGGTGGTGGCATCATGCTGGAGTTGGCGGAGGATGATCCTTTGAATGCGGAGGCTGGTGGGGTGATAAGTGAGGACAAGGGGGACCCTATCATGTTTCTGGGAGGGAGGAGAAGGAGTGAGGGCGGATGCGCGGGAGATGGGCCGGACACGGTTGATGGCCCTGTCAACGACCGTGGGTGGAAAACCTCGGTTAAGGAAGAAGGAGGACATGTCAGAGGAATTGTTTTTGCATGTATCATCATCGGAACAGATGCGACGGAGGCGAAGGAACTGAGAGAATGGGATGGAGTCCTTACAGGAAGTGGGGTGTGAGGAGCTGTAGTCGAGATAGCTGTGGGAGTCGGTGGGTTTGTAATGGATATTGGTGGACAGTCTATCACCAGAGATTGAGACAGAGAGGTCAAGGAAGGGAAGGGAAGTGTCAGAGATGGACCACGTGAAAATGATGGAGGGGTGGAGATTGGAAGCAAAATTAATAAATTTTTCCAAGTCCTGACGAGAGCATGAAGCGGCACCAAAATAATCATCGATGTACCGGAGAAAGAGTTGTGGAAGGGGGCCAGAGTAGGACTGCAACAAGGAATGTTCCACATACCCCATAAAGAGACAGGCATAGCTGGGGCCCATGCGGGTACCCATAGCCACACCTTTTATTTGGAGGAAGTGAGAGGAGTTGAAGGAGAAATTGTTCAGCGTGAGAACAAGTTCAGCCAGACGGAGGAGAGTAGTGGTGGATGGGGATTGTTCGGGCCTCTGTTCGAGGAAGAAGCCGAACAATCCCCATCCACCACTACTCTCCTCCGTCTGGCTGAACTTGTTCTCACGCTGAACAATTTCTCCTTCAACTCCTCTCACTTCCTCCAAATAAAAGGTGTGGCTATGGGTACCCGCATGGGCCCCAGCTATGCCTGTCTCTTTATGGGGTATGTGGAACATTCCTTGTTGCAGTCCTACTCTGGCCCCCTTCCACAACTCTTTCTCCGGTACATCGATGATTATTTTGGTGCCGCTTCATGCTCTCGTCAGGACTTGGAAAAATTTATTAATTTTGCTTCCAATCTCCACCCCTCCATCATTTTCACGTGGTCCATCTCTGACACTTCCCTTCCCTTCCTTGACCTCTCTGTCTCAATCTCTGGTGATAGACTGTCCACCAATGTCCATTACAAACCCACCGACTCCCACAGCTATCTCGACTACAGCTCCTCACACCCCACTTCCTGTAAGGACTCCATCCCATTCTCTCAGTTCCTTCGCCTCCGTCGCATCTGTTCCGATGATGCTACATTCAAAAACAGTTCCTCTGACATGTCCTCCTTCTTCCTTAACCGAGGTTTTCCACCCACGGTCGTTGACAGGGCCCTCAACCGTGTCCGGCCCATCTCCCGCCCATCCGCCCTCACTCCTTCTCCTCCCTCCCAGAAACATGATAGGGTCCCCCTTGTCCTCACTTATCACCCCACCAGCCTCCGCATTCAAAGGATCATCCTCCGCCATTTCCGCCAACTCCAGCATGATGCCACCACCAAACACATCTTCCCTTCAACCCCCCTATTGGCATTCTGTAGGGATCGCTCCCTCCGGGACACCCTGGTCCACTCCTCCATCACCCCCTCCTCCTCAACCCCCTCCTATGGCACAACCCCATGCCCACGCAAAAGATGCAACACCTGCCCCTTCACTTCCTCTCTCCTCACCGTCCAAGGATCCAAACACTCCTTTCAAGTGAAGCAGCATTTCACTTGCATTTCCCCCAACTTAGTCTACTGCATTCGTTGCTCCCAATGTGGTCTCCTCTACATTGGAGACCAAACGTAAGCTGGGCGACCGCTTTGCAGAACACCTGCGGTCTGTCCGCAAGAATGACCCAAACCTCCCTGTCGCTTGCCATTTTAACACTCCACCCTGCTCTCTTGCCCACATGTCTGTCCTTGGCTTGCTGCATTGTTCCAGTGAAGCCCAACGCAAACTGGAGGAACAACACCTCATCTTCCGACTAGGGACTTTACAGCCTTCCGGACTGAATATTGAATTCAACAACTTTAGGTCGTGAGCTCCCTCCCCCATCCCCACCCCCTTTCTGTTTCCCCCTTCTTTTTTTTCCAATAAATTATAAAGATTTTCCTTTTCCCACCTATTTCCATTATTAAAAAAAAAACCCACTAGAGCTATACCTTGAGTGCCCTACCATCCATTCTTAATTAGCACATTCGTTTAGATAATATCACCAACTTTAACTTTAACACCTATGTGTTCTATTGTACTATTGTCGTTGACATCTTTTGATGATCTGCTTCTATCACTGCTTGTTTGTCCCTACAACCACACCAACCCCCTCCACCTCTCTGTCTCTCTATCTCTCCGCCCCCCACACACACACCTTAAACCAGCTTATATATTTCAGCTCTTTCCTGGACTCGAACTCAAGTTCTGTCGAAGGGTCATGAGGACTCGAAACGTCAACTCTTTTCTTCTCTGCCGATGCTGCCAGACCTGCTGAGTTTTTCCAGGTAATTCTGTTTTTGTTTTGGATTTCCAGCATCCGCAGTTTTTTTGTTTTTATCTTTAGTTTGCTTAAGCCTGATGTCAATAGCAAATTAAGAGAAAAGCAAGACAAAGTGAAGATGAGTCATGATACATGATGCATGAAATTTAGAGAGTTCAGCACTGGTCAGAAGGTCATAGTGAAAAACCACTGAAGTGTTAAGGAGAAGTTTTTGATTGGAGTTGTTGTAAAGAGATTAGATATACTCACATACCTAGTGAAGACTGGAGGGAACTCTGTCATGCCATGTAGATCATTTATTTGAAAGAGGAAATCTGACAAAGGGAGAGCAGCTCCTATAATCCAAATTTCTCCAATAGCTCCAAGTGAAAATTGGAAAGAAAGTAAAAATCAAAAAGAAACTGAAAGTTTGCTAGTATTCCACTGGTAGAGCAAAGTGAGTCAGTGTCTACGATTAAGACAAATCAATCAATGTTACAGTCCCAACCATTGGCAATCAAAACCAAAGTTCAGGTTTGACACAGTCAGAGATTTGAGAGAGGAGAATCAATCTAATGGAAATGGAAGCAGATACCCAGACAGAAAAAGAAAGAAGCCAGATAGATTAATTGAAAGTATGGAATGAGGAAAAAAAATTTGTTCTTTGCATTAATTAATGTCAAATGATGACAATTTTGTTAAACACATACTGGTGTTGAGGAAAATTTTTTTTTAACATGTAAATTATTCTGGCAATATATGTTTTGGATTACAGTGAAAACAAATATATAACCCAACCTGTTAGATTTTCAGGTATTGTTGATATTGCATTAGCCATATTGTATTCTGGAAACTTACATGTACCATTTTACATTTTAATGTATAAGTTGTTTTTTAAATGCGGAGTGAGTGTAGTATATTGCAAGATCTGAATATTTTATTATATCGCCCTCTCTGTTCAGGAGGTGTAATAAAATCAATTAATTAATGGCTGAGCAAGTGTTAGACTTAGTGCACTACACAACACTGACCACAACTGATGTTGAGAAAGGAGCAGTTTACAAAGTATCATCACAGTATTGAACAGTACAAAGGAATTTCTGCTCAACAGCATGACAATACTATATTGCATTGGATTGGGAAGGAAGTCGAGGTAAGTAGCTTGTTAGTCAATTGATGGGGTTTAAAGGGATATCGTATTTTGATTTCAAAAAGAATTTTCATAATGTTTTTCACAGAGGCATAGGTAAAGTGAAAGTTTATGAGATCAAAAATAAAGTTTCATGTAAGACTATTAATTGGCTCAATAGGAAAAAAGGGTAGTTATCAACACTAATAGCTCTACTAAGAGGGTGCTTTGCAGCTGAAAAACACGTTCTCACAAAATGCACATTTGAAAACCATATGTTCTAGCAGTTATATTACAATTTTTTAGCATGGCAGAAAAATATGCTTTTCTTCAATTTTAATTAAAACCAAAACCTGGGCCTGCATCTAATAATTTCATTGTGCAATGTGACATTTAACTTTTATTTTTCCTGCTAATTTAACACTACTCCCTTTCTTATATAATTATATATTTTTAAGTGATGTACCTTGTTTTATGTTCACTAAAGTAGGTGTCCAAGGAGTGATCCCTTTGGATCTGCTGACTTTTGCTGCCTAAGTAGAGCTATTAGTGTTGATAACTACCCTTTTTTCCTATTGAGCCAATTAATAGTCTTACATGAAACTTTATTTCTGATCTCATAAAATTTCACTTTACCTATGCCTCTGCGAAAAACATTATGAAAATTCTTTTTGAAATCAAAATACGATATCCAGCAACTCTTAAACCACAAAGAATTCTATTAAATTAATCAAGCATGACCTGCTTTTCATATACCCATCTTGGCTGGGATTTATTGCCTCTACTCTCTTGATGCTCTTGAATTACTTCCTCTGTAATTGACTCCACTACTTTCCCATTGCAAATGTTATGCCTATAATTCTTAAGTTTATGTTCCTGAACTTTTATAAAGATGAAGATCACATCTGGTGTGTTACGGTCTACTTGTAATATCGCTCTATCTCTGTAAATAGTCAGGACCTCAGTATATACCATGGGCAGCATTTTCCCCCCATCGGGAGGGATGTGTGGGAGCGGGTGCGGGCGGGCAGGTTCCCGATTGGCGTCCCGCTGCCACTTTATGTGGGAGGGCCAATTAAGACCTGCCCAGCATGACGTCTGCTCAGAAGCACTGTGCGCTTCCTGTGTGGGCGGGGGGTTTCCCTGAGCTGGGAGTGGCTCAGATCTGCCTGAGGCAAAGTGTCAGCTCAGGGAGATTGATGGAAGTTATGGAAAGTTTTTGAAGGGTAGAAAAAATTTTTCTGACGTCCCTCATTAACACTATCTTATATTTAAACATTTTATAAAAATTTTAATAACCTTATGAAACCTCATCCTGCCCGTGGATGAGGTTTCATGTTTTTTCTGAAGGCCGCCTGGGCTCTTCGCCTGCTCGCCAACCTTAAGGTTGGACAGGCAGGTCTATTAATCATTTTAATTACTTTTTTAATGGCCTTAACAGGCCTTTGGCAGTTCGGCGGGCGCGCAGTCAATTCAGCTGCGCGCCTGCTGATCTGAAAATCTAAATGATGCGTGGTGATGTCGGGACACACGCCCAATGTCACCCCGCATTATTTGATGCGCCAGTGAGCGGGTCCCGTTCCCCTCTTACTGACCGGAAGATGCAGCCCCATATTTAAGCATCAGCAATCAGGACCTCCATATGTAAGCAGTCTATTCTTTAGCCAGCTAAGTCTCCCTACTCTAACCTATTCTTTCCCAAGACTTCAAAATGTGACTTCTTATTCTCTTCAGTTTTCCATTTCCAGTGAAACCTGTAGATTATCCCCAAGTTTTATTATCACCTAACCATGACCTTTTGATTTACTGTCTTGTATTTTTTTTAAACTTTGGTGTCTTGCATTATGAGTTCTGGCCTTTTGGCTAGGTTTCTGAGTTTTGAAAAGTAGCTCCTGTTGTGTTTCTTGAAAATGGGAGGCTGATATCACTGGATGTTTGAGCATCTCATTTCATGTATGCATCAGTGATTGTCTAGAGGCCCTTTTGCTGAGTTGGATTGTTGCGTCAAATTGCTTAGGCGGGGCATTAATCCAAAACGTTCCTGTCAAAGGGCACAGATGTAACTTGTTCAGCAAATTAATGTTTAATACAGTTGGCGTAACTATGAGTAACATAAAAAAAAACAAAGCTTTGCTTTGTCGGTTTTGAAGCTGGGTGTTATTCAATGTAAGTGCTCTATCTTTCACCAGCATATTACATCTAGCCACTGTACTAAATGCAGTAATAAGTTGCGAGTGTATGTAAGTTTGACAGAGCAACCGGACAATTTTGCTCAGCCTGGAAAGCAGATCTATGGAGAGTTGCACTTTAGCATAAATCTGAGTTCAGATATTTTAATTTGAATTTTCAGCTAGTATTTGGCACCACAAGAAGCAAAGCCTGTTACAAATTGCAATGTCCCTCCACAAGCCGAAGTATCATTTAGCTACAGACAGGAAAAGAGATCAGTGTGGTGATGTCAGGCAGCTTTTAATCAGGATAATTACAAAAGCAGCTGAGCTGAATGTTAAAAGCTCATGGGCAGTGCTCCCTGTCTCCCAGAGCTTTTTCTGTTTCAATCTCCTGAAAAATCTTTTAACATTCCCCTCCCCCTCCCAGTGGTGGGTGACCACATTTCCTTTAATGTGGTGAACAGACGTGTACACAGGACTCATAAGGCACAAACTCAAATTTCAGTCTGGATCTGAGCTGTTCTATGCACATATGTTGACTGTCTTTGGGTGGTAACTGGATGCTAACTGTTCACAGCCTCTGTTGAACCATTAGAATTGTCTGTAATGTTTTTTGTGCAGTATCTGGCTGCTTATAGAAGTAACTGTTTCATGCTGCCACATGAAGGTATAAATGTGCAACCTCGACAATGTCAGGGGAATAGGGATAATCACATCCTCATAAGAGTGGAGATAGTCACTCCTGTTTATCAGACTCTTTTGTCTTTCTTCCTCCCCCAGCCCCTTGCTAAATATTTAACACTTTTGTGGTGTGGCGCACTCCCCAGATCCTCTAGTTATTGTTTCACATCTTGGTGATTTTGCTTTTTTACATCTGATCTGAGTGCTGGGATTTTGCTGACGTTGTTTATTGTCCTCATGCTAAAGTTTCCATTTTAAAGGAAAAGGACCTGCCTGCTTCCTCAGTGCTTGAGGTGTGGCCCGAGCCCTGGATGTGACCCAGGCCTGGGCCCCACTGGGACAGGAAAGCCTGTGTCCATGGCAACAACTTGAGATTTTTTTCCCTCTAATACTGCTGTGTCTTACAGCTGCACGGTCAGCTCTTTCATTGCAGCAGAAGTTATACAGAGCAGACAGGTCAAGGAGCTGACTACTGAACAATAGAGTTGATAATTACACTGAGCAGACAGGCCTGTTCAGACCCTATCTGAACCTCAGCACAATACACAAACCTTATGGATAGGCAAAAGCTTATCTGCCTTGCAAATCGTTCAATATTTTGACACACACTTGTTTGAGTTTTAAAGCTGGAGTTGCCAAATGAGCAAACCTATAAAAAAAGTTCCTGCATGAAAGCCTAGACACCTCATCTCTAGTGATCTTACATTCATATGGCTTTGGGCTTTACAAAGACTTAATTCAGGACTTTCAGGATCTGAGACTAATATAGGCAATTTTCTCCTACTGGGACATGTATCGGTGCTGTTTGTCTTCCTTTGTGTCTCTTTATTTGGGTGAAATGTGTATCTGGGTTCCTTGAGGGAAGGAATGAGATGCTAATGTTTGATACAAATGACTTAATTGTTGTGGAACTCTGTCCATGCAGTTATTTTCCACAGCTCTGCTTTCCTTTCCCACTCTCAGCTCAAACTTGTGCCTCTTGGAGCTTTGTGAGGCTGGAACAGTCGACACAGAATTCCTGTAAATCATTCGTTCTGGAGGCTTTCATTTCAAGGGATTTAATTTCCACGAGAGGCAGTTTTTGATCTGGTAATGCACAGCACATGCGTAGGGCACTGCTGCAGCTGTCTGTCTGTGGTGTCCTTGGAAAAGACAGTGCAGTATGTACAGCTCTGCTTCCTCCTACAGGTTGTATTGGTATATTGCCACTTTTAGAAAATCTCATCAACGACCCACGACCAATGAATTCTGTGATGTGAGAAATAATGCTGTCACTGCTTCATTCCCGGCCTAATCAAGTGAAAATCAATTGTGAAAATGACCAACATTATGTAAAATGAACCAATACTCTGATATTGTATGTTGAGTCACCTAGTGATATTCTGGCACTAATGGGGTGAAATTGGTTTTCAGTGAAAGTGCAAAATAGGTGATAGAAAATCATCAGATTTCCTTTTCCATTCTGGCTGCCATCTTGAAATACTGAGGTCCAGTCCAAGGAGACTGGCCTTGGCTCCATGGGAGATGGATCTGCTGTCCTCCCTCAGGATGACAACATACCCATTCTTCCAGTGTCCATGGTTGGTGCCACATATCTCTGCTAGGCTGCTGTGGCGCATGCTAAGGCGTTACAGTCTACAGCCAGGTTCTCAAGGCCCATACTTGCTCAGTGTTGCCCCCCAAGGCCATCTGAAGGGTTCTCAATAGCTGCTCAGCAACCTTCCAGCTCCCATGCTGTATTCTCTAGGGATACACATTTTAGGAACACAAGGATAGGGAAGGATACAGAAGACAGTCACCAAGAAATTGTACAAGAGTGATTCTTAATTATTCCTGTGAAATATTATATACAGATGAAATTGAGTTTTAGTTGTTCTTTCAATTTGGGTATTGGTGTTAATATCTGTTTTGAAGTGATGGCAAGACATGTAAGACTGGACCAAATAAATCAATCAGAAGGTGATAATAAGGATTGTGGAATTGCTGGATTGGGGCTGGGTGGGATGGTTCATGTAATGAGCTGCTCTCCCAAAGTTCTGGCAGCTGGGGGCACTGGTGTTTGATGTTGCTCATGCTTTTCCCGCTCTTCATGACTGCTCGTCCTCTTCCTGCACTCCTTCCAAGTGGTGGTAAGGGCTGGTCCCTCATGATGGAAAACTTATGCAGCAAATTACACAAATTTGATACCCATTAGGTCTGAACTGCACAGTTCCTCCTGAGTGTTCTAAGCAGCAGGACTATTGCATGAGCATGCTGACTGTTTGCTCCATGACGTTTCTGGCTCCAGCATAGCTCTCATAGTACACCAACTGTGCCTGGATTCCAACCAGGATTTGTGAGCCATGTCTGAAGGGGATCGATAGCTTTTGTCGTCCAGCATGGAACTCAACAGTTCGAATAAAGACAGCACTGGTGCAAGATAAATGATTATGACCCACTGCCTGCAGTCGCCAACTGGGGGAGTGGAATCACTTTCAACAAAACAACTTGTATTTATATAATTGTATTTAATGTAATAAAACATCCAAAGACAGTTCACAAAGACATTATAATACAAAACCACATAAGGAAGTATTGGGAAAAATGACCAAAGATTGATCAAAAAAGTAGGTTTTAAGGAGTGTCTTAAAGGAGGAAAGAAAAATAGAGAGGCAGAGAGGTTTAGGGAGGGAATTCCAAAACTTAGGGCCTTGGTAGCTGAAGGCATGGGTGCCAGAGGTTAATTAGTTAAAATCATAAATAAGCAAGAAGCTAGAATTAGAGGAGTGCAGATATTTTGAAGATTTGTGGGGCTAGAGGAGAAATCGGAGCTAGGGACAGACAAGGCCATGGAGGATTTTGAAAAAAAAGTGATAATTTTATAAAATAGAGGCATTACTTAATCAGGAGCCAATGTAAATCAGCAAGCACAGAGATGATGGGTGAATACAACTTGGTTCGGGTAAGGACATTGGCAGCAATGTTTAGACGGCTTCAAGTTTCCGAGGGTAGAATGTGGGAGGCTAGCCAGGAGTATGTGTTTGATTTCAGCAGCAAACTGGCTGAAGCAGGAAGGGAGTCAGAAGATGTTACGAAGGTTGAAATGGGCTGTCTTAGTGGTGGTGTGGATATGTGGTCAGAAACTCACCTCTGGGTCAATTATTTTGTTTCTTATTCATTCATGGGATGTGGGTGTCACTGGCAAGGCCAACATTTATTTGCCCTTGTGAAGCTGGTGTTAAGCTGTCTTCTTGAACCACTGCACTTCATATGGTGTAGGTACGCCCATAGACATTGCAAAAGCAGTGGGAACAGATAGCCATCATGGTCAATGCCAACAGGTCCTGGGTTCAGTGTTGCAAAAGGTTCAATGACATCAGACAAGTCGCCAAGGTGAGTCAATGTATCTTCAAATGCCATATCCTTATAAGTGAACCTCTAGCCTCACACGCTGCACAATGCACCACACAACATTCATTTGCCAAACAACCTCCATAAACCATGACTCATACTTCATTGCTTCACTTCACTTTTACATGTGTACTATTACTGCGAGATTCACACCCATGTCTCACAGCTTGCGCATGCTGCTGTCTATTCAAGTATGACAGGCACATCACCCAAACACATTGCACCACACTCACTGACACACTTCCTTTTCATTTGCAGGACAGGTGACAAACAAACACAAGCAGCATGACCTAACCAATGGAGGACAGGCAAGCCACATCTCCTTACCCCGATGGTGGAGATGGTGCTTGCCATCATTGGAGCGACCATGGACTGATATTGAGGCCAGTGGGATGGCTGAAAGCATCAAAGATGAGAGTATGCTCATACCTAATCCTGCTTCCGTATCCTACTTCGTTCTCATCCCTCAATGTCTTTTGATGTACAAGCTACAGATGGTCTAAGCATGCACTTCTTGGTCTCCCCCCTTTTCCCACTACAGGAGCAAGATGTGAAAGAGGAAGGAGAGACTGATGATGTTGAAACCCTGTCACTTATTCTCACACTCACAGCCACCAGCTCAGATATTGACACTGTGTGTACTTTAGAGTGTAGCTTAGAGCTTGGATCTGCATGCAATGAACCACTGGGCAAAAGTGAGCTACCATTAGGACAGGAGGAAAGGGTGGTGCAGGTGCCAACTCACAAGAGGATGAGGTCGCATATGAGTTCTACTGCTGAGGACAGCACACAGGAAAAGACTGAAGGGCATGCAAACTGAAATGCTTGGTTCATTGGCAAGCTTGTCAGGAAGCCTGTGGTCAATGTGAAGGAGCATTGAAGAGCTTAATGCCACCTTGACACAGGACCTTGCACAGAGCTTACAGCCCATATTTCCAGCATGGAAGTGATGGCCAATTTCCTTAGCACACTTGCAGATCCAACCATGATGCAATGTATGATGACCAATACTCAACTTTCCTTCCAGCATAAGCAGAAGCTATCCAATGTTTGGGTGCTGCAATGGAACATCAGGCTGAAGTCATGCAAGCGCACCTTACTGCCATGAATGCTCTAACTGTTGCCATTATGGCTGCATATACCAGTGTTCAAAGGAGCTTACGGCATCTTAATGCCATCCAGGAATATGTCCTCCAATAGATTGCTACACTTGTTGAGGTTCTGCCCTGGAAGAGTTTCTGTGGTGGCATGCTGCACAAACCTCCTGTACTGTCTCAGGATGACAGCATTCATCTGCCACCACTGCCACCCCATCAGTGCCCATGATATCAGCCATCCAGTCCAAATGCCCATGTTGAGGTGGTGCAATCCAAAGCTGGGCTGTCTAGGGCCATAAGCTGGTCCTGTAAGGCCATGTGCCATCTTCCCCGCTGAAAGTCAGCAGCTTTCCACCAGTAATGCTGCAACCACTGGGATAGCACTACATTGGAGCACTAGGACAGGCAAAGACATATGGATGACAGGTACTAAGAGAATGCACAAGGGTGATTGATTAGCTAGTTGAATTTTGTATGGAATATTGAATGGTCTAATTGATAAAGTTGGCATGGAATGCTTGTTTCATTGTCACTTTTATTTCAGCATTGTGGCCAAGGGGGTACTGTGATGGTCAAGAGGGAAGGGAAGGAGTGGGACTGCTGGTCAATGCAGGTGTCGATGTGTTAACTGGAAACAGTCTAATGAGCCAGTTACGACAACCCAGCTGGAAAAGGACTATGTTAGTTGCCACCTCCCTTTCTCCTCCACCTATTCCTCCTCATCACCTGCTCACTATATTCCAGGTGGCAAGGTGGTAGCAGACTATGATGAATTGTGAGACTTGCTGTGGTGAGTGGTGCAGGGCTCCTCCAGAATGGTCTAGGAAGCGAAAGGTTGAACATCCCAATGACATTTCATATGGCAGCATGACTCTCATTATACGAATGTTGCCCATGTATTTGTGGACTGCACATGGCAGTCAAGAGCCAGATTGTTAACCTTTGTCATGCAATAGGCACTAACTGGTTTCTCATGGTGGCTCAAATACTGATGGTTCAATGGACTGGCACAAGTAAAGGCACTATGACCACTGCCAGAATACCAGGGACTGACCCACATGATGGTCTGAGTATGATCAAACTCCAAGTGGACATTAAGGGCATGAAACTCTTTGCAGTTGCACTCTGAATTTACATGCGGCACTGGAAAGTGATGTGCATTTAATTGATGGCACCTTACAGCATTAAGAGGTCTGCTCTCCTGGTGAAGCCATGTGCTCACTCTGCCACCTTCTCTCTGGAAAGAGAGAATGCAATATCTTCCTCTATCTTTGCATACAGAATGTCAGTGGATGTCAAACTGCTCGATATTGGAGATGTCGCATGCTCCAATCTGGAAGAGCCTGGCATGAAGACATTTAACGCCATGATCACTTTTACAGCTACTGGCAATGCCACTCTTGCCCTATTCTGAGGTTGCAGATATGCCTTCAATGGGTGGATAATTTAAGTGAGGACTTTGCTAGTGAAATGGAAGCAACACATGCAGTGTTTCTCACTGAGGTTGAAATGGGAGAAATGCTCCATAAAGACCATGGATAGGTATGGCTTCTTGCCGAGAACCCTACTCCCCCTTCTTCTCCTCCTTCAAAAGCATATCTTGCTCTGTGCTACCTCGGCTCATTCTCCTGTGATGCTGCAGGCCAAGGGCGATGAAAATTCCACATCCATGACTGAGGGCGGGTATTGTGAGCAGAACACTTGAAGTGAGATCAAGACCTTCATTGCATGCCACATCCCCTAACTTTAAATAATAGTTCAAACCATCAAATACTTCTATTCAAAACAAAAACAGAATTACCTGGAAAAACTCAGCAGGTCTGGCAGCATCGGCGGAGAAGAAAAGAGTTGACGTTTCGAGTCCTCATGGCCCTTCATGAGGACTCGAAACGTCAACTCTTTTCTTCTCCGCCGATGCTGCCAGACCTGCTGAGTTTTTCCAGGTAATTCTGTTTTTGTTTTGGATTTCCAGCTTCCGCAGTTTTTGTTTTTATTTTTTGTTTTTATTAAATACTTCTATTCACTCAACAACAGCCACTAGAAGTCAATCAACGATAGTTGTTGATGCTCCTTTTTAAAAGCACTAGTAGGGTGGTCCTTCCTGCTGCTGAACGCAATTTCAGCTTTGTGAGGTTAAGTGAGGTACTAGCTGGAGCATTGGGGTTGAAAATATTACTTCTAGGATCAAATCAGAATTACATGCTGACTGACTTCACGATCTGCCTACCCTACATACTTCTAGCACACATCCTCAGCAGCACCCGCACAAACAACCTGCCCGAAATGGCATCTAGCGCAGCCAACACCAGGAATGTGCATGGATGACAAGGACACCATTTTATATCGGAAACTTCACCCGTCGCGCCAAAAATAAGGGCGCTACTAAATGGAATGTTACAGCCTAGATTCGTCCACAGGTACTCAGTACAGATTCTCCAGTTTTTTCATATGGTGCCAGAAACCCACCAGAATTCAAAACTGTCAAACATTCATTCTTAAAATAGTGACATCTAGCTGTGGGTTTTTATGTCACCCGGAAGAAGATTCCATTTGTTCACTATCTATGACAAAATTGTTAAAGTTTTTTTTCTATAAGTGTTTCTCTGGACATAATGAAACATTGCCTTATAATATATCAATAATAAATTAAAACCCTGGCCCACTTATTCAAGGTTACCAGCTACTGTTAACAGGATAGGACTGGATCGAGAGCAGTAATCTCTGATAATGAGATGCACTGTTTTGGTTGCCTGTAAGAGGCTGGATATTATCAACTGTCCTCATTGAAAAGAGCAGTCTTTCATCCACAGATAGTGAATGATAAACAGGACAAACGTCCAGCCATTCCCACCAAGATAAAAGAGAATGTTTAATCTTCCATATCATTGGGATAAAGAGAGTTGATAAATATCCATTTCTGATTACATAAATCAGAAGGGTTCAAATATGAGGAGAATTATAGATGAAAGTAAACACAATGTCAATGACATTACAACACAGCACTGACTCCCTTTGAAGATAATGTGAGAATGTGATCGTGTTGCTCTGCCATAGCATGAATGAAACTGAATTCATCTGCAAGTAAGAAATAATTGATAATTGGTCACTAATGTACAGCCTGTAATAATTTCGAATAATTTCGGTGACTCCACTAATACACAAATATCATGTGTCTATTTTTAGTTTGTTATTACCTTTAAATAAAGATTTTCACTTAAAAGAAAACTTTTATGCTCTCCTCCAGATTGTCACAGTTAATCTGTATCTGAATTATAATCAGCTCATTAATCTATCGGCCTGTCAGCAAAATCTGGATCATACTCATGACATTGCTTCTACTGGCAGGAGATTTTTTCTTACATTTGGACATCTCATTCTAGCTCTCTATTGCTGGCCTGGTTTAAAGCCCACTTAATACTATGAATAAAAAACGAGTGTATATTTTTCCTTGCTAGTAACTATTTGTATATTATTAGTATCGCATTACTGCCCATATATCTAATAGAATATACATTTCTAGAATATATTAAGAAAACCCATCTCTGAACAGACACGTCCACAGATGTCAATGTTTGAACTAGGATACACTTCAATGAGCAGAATTTTATGTGCCCCCAACCCGCATGTTTCCTGTGGCGGGGTGGGGGTGCAGGGAGCACACTTGCCATAGTTAAATGATTAATCCAGGGTCAATTAGGCTTGTTGTCAAGCCAATTGACCTTGATAATAAACTGCCCACATCATTTGAAGTGGGCAGCCAGGCAGGAGCAGGAAGCCTGATATTTTTCACTGATATACTTAAAGGGTTGGTAAAAGTTGGGGGGGGAGTTGGTCGCTCTTTGGGGCTGCTCTTTGCCAGTCGTGGGGTGGTGTCTCTTAGGTTTCACACCCCCTTCCCCTTCCTTCCTACCTGCTCCCTCACTTCAACTCACCACCCCCCCCCCCTCCAAATGTTCCTCCTCCTAACCTACACAAACAACCCCGGTCCAGGACCCTGGACTTGCCTCCTCCAGGCATCCGTGGGCCTTGATCCTGGAGTCCCAGCAGTGGCCATTGACACTTCCCTGGCACTGTCGGGACTGATGGAACTGCTAGCCAATTGAAATGGCCGGCAGTTCTAGAGGGTGGATCTTTCTCCCCAGTGAAAGGAGATCGGCGTGGAGCAAGTCGGCCGCATGCCAAAGTTGTTTCCAAGGTGGGAGGAGTGTGTGCCAGCACTCCATCCTCAACGACCCCCCACCCCATATTATTCACCTTGTATATGTTTTGTACAACGCTTTACATCATACGGCTTATGCAGCACACTGCTTTAAGAACATAGGAACAAGAGTAGACCATTTCACCCCTCAAGCCTGTTCAGCCATTCATGGCTGATCTGCAACCTAACCCAATATACCAACCTTCGCCTCTTATCCCTTAATACCTTTGGTTAATAATTGTTACCAATCTCAGTTTTAAAATTAACAATTGATCTCACATCAATTCCCATTTGTGGAAGAGCTTTCCAAATACTCTACCATTCTTTGTGTGAAAGAAGTGTTTCCTAATTTTGCTCCTGAAATGCCTGCTTGTAATCTTTTGATCAAATCCCCAACTAAGCTGCATGGTTGTACAGTCACACAGCTGATGAGGGGCCACACTTCTGTGATAAATAATGCCTGTGCGCAGTTACACAAAAAATTTAGTGACCACTTGCTGAAAATATTGCGCCGCGTGCAACAATGATATTTTAAAAGGAACTTTGCCCCCAGTCCTAGGCTCTCCAACCAGCGCACATGGCTGTCCCTCTGAACTCTATCTGCTCCCCTTAGTATTTTGAATATTTCGATTAAATCACCACTTTCTGAATTCCAGCAAATACAACTCTAGTCTGTTTAATCACTCCTAATAGTTTAACCCCTGAAATCCAGGTGTCATTCTAATAAATCTATGCTGCACCACATGGACCACAGCGGTTCAAGAAGACAGCTTACCATCAGCTTCTCAAGGGCAATTAGGGATGGGCAATAAATGCTGGCCTGGCCAGTGACGCCCACATCCCATGAATGAATATAAAAAAAGGAAACTGAACTGGACCAGCCATATAAGTAATGTGGCTGCAAGAGAAGGTCAGCGGCTGGGAATTCTGTGGCGAGTAATTCACCTCCTGACACCCCAAAGCCTGTCCATCATCTACAAGACACAAGTCAGGAATGTGATGGAATACTCACCACTTGCCTGGATGAGTGCAGCTCCATCAACACTCAAGAAGCTCGACACCATCCAGGACAAGGCAGCCCGCTTGATTACACCCCACGACCTCCAACATTCACTCCCCCTACCACCGACGCAATGTGGCAGCAGTGTGTGCCATCTACAAGATGCACCGCAGGAACACACCAAGGCTTTTTAGATAGCACCTTCCAAAACCCACAACCACAGCACCACCCACAACCGCCACCATCTAGAAGGACAAGGGCAACAGACTGATGGGAACATCACCAGCTGCATGTTCCCCCAAGCCCCACACCATCCTGACTTGGAGCTATATCACCATTCCTTCACTATGGCTGGGTCAAAATCCTGGAACACCCTTCCTAACTGCACTGTGAGTGTATCTACACCATGTGAACTGCAGTGGTTCAAGAAAGCAGCTCACCACCGCCTTCTCAAGGGCAATTAGTTAAGGGAAATAAAAATGCTGGCCTAGCCAGTGACACGCACGTCCCATGAAAGAATTAAAAAAAACATAAAGTGCAGCATTCCATTAACTTTTTGAGAAGTTTTCTATACCTGTTCATGATACTTCACAATGAATAGTTGAGGCCCCGACAAAGATCCTTGTGGGACACCATTGTTCACCTTCTGCCAAATAGAGTGCCTGTCCATAACCCCTACTTGCTAACTCCTTCCATTCAGCCTATTTCCTAACCAGATAAATAATTTGTCTTCAATTCTATGAGCTTCAGCTTTAGCTAACAGTCTTTTATGGGGGATTTTATCAAATTATTTCTGGAGGTCCATATAAATAACATCCATAGACATTCCCCTCTTCACTAATTTAGACCCTCTTCAATACTCTTCAAAAAATTCAATCAGATTTATCGGCATCACCTACCCTTTACAAATCCATGTTCTGTGTTTATGTGACTCTTTTTTCCCCCTTCTCCCATCTCTATGTATATGTCTGTGAGCAGAGTGGCACAAGTTGGTGGTAGTTGTTAAAATTATCCATGACCCTGAATTGTTCCAGTTCTTTTCATCTGGTTCATTATCTGTTAAAATTCTGCAGTTCCACTTCTGACACCAGGGTCAGGATTTTGCCCTCCCCCATCAATTTTACAATGGAATTAAGGTGTGAAGGCATGACAAATGGGCTGGAGATTATGCTCTGCTGTACCCTAACTATGGCATAGTATTCAAATGATGAAATAAAGTCTTTATGGCTAAAAAACATCACGTGCATTTGAGCTACGGGGTGATGGGGTATCTATACATAACTCTTACCTCAATTTTGTTTTAATTCCTCTGAACTAAATATCTTTAGAGTCTATGCTTAACTAATTTCATTTCTGTCTCCCTCGCTTGTCATTCTTTGCTAAGACTGAATCATTCCCAGTATGATGAACAGTTGGAACATAACCAGCTATTTCTTAACTATGTTGAAATCAGACAGGCCTGTATAATTAGTATAAGATTTTGAATATCACTAAGGATTGAATGCAAGACTAACTGACAGGGTGGGTGGAAGCAGATTCTATAGTAACTATCAAAGGGAATTTGATCTATACTTGAAAAGGAAAGAGTTGCAGGGCTATGGGAAAAGGGCAGGAAGTGGAACAAATTGGACGGCTCTAACACAGAGCTGGCTTAGGCACAAAGGGCCAAATGGCTTCCTTCTGTGTTGTATTGCAATGATTCAACCTTTTATGTAATCAGGCAGGGATATGCTGAGCCTTCTGCTGTAGCATGTTGCCCTTTTTCACCAATCTCTTTCCTCATTTTCAACTTTTGTTTTTGTCTTCCCCTCAGTCATTTTCAATCATGATCATTTTCCCATCATTTTCTATTTCCTTATCTCCTTTCCTCACTCTCTTTATTTTTCTTTCCTCCAATTTCTCCTTCTCCCTCTTCCTCCCTTGCTTCTCAGTGACTTTACTGTGGAGAAACGTCCTTCACTGCCTTAATCTTTTCCTTGCAGGGTGCTTAATCTCC
Source organism: Carcharodon carcharias (assembly GCF_017639515.1). Classification (NCBI taxonomy): domain Eukaryota; kingdom Metazoa; phylum Chordata; class Chondrichthyes; order Lamniformes; family Lamnidae; genus Carcharodon; species Carcharodon carcharias. The sequence goes on along the minus strand of NC_054473.1, from coordinate 118,848,267 downwards.
CCTTGGGTCCCAGAGTGCCCAGGAACAGTAATTCTCACACACAAGCTTATACACGGAGTTTCAACTTTCAGGAATGGAGCCCACTCAGTAACCTCTCCAATACCACAGGTAAATCTTGGGTTGTTTAGATTTTGATGCTTGAAGGCACAGATTGTCTTGTAATCTTCTTTGTGAGAGAAACAATAAAATCATAGTCAAGCTATTAATTGTATCTGCAGATTTGAAATCAGGCCTTTATGTACTACTTGTACCTTTTAAATTTGATGAGGATTTGTCTGCTTTACATAGTAATAAGCGAGAAGTAAATGAATAATAGGTTACAACATTCTGCAATTACACTGAACGTTAAGACAATAAACAATGTCAGTGAGGTTTCAGTAACTCAATTTCACTACCTTGCTTATGCATTGAGTAACTCACGGAAAGACTGTAGCATATCCAAAAGCCATTAATGGCTGCATGTTATAGTCTTAAAGCAGATAATCAGTATAAAGTGAGTGCAACATTAGTGACCCATTAAGTATCATTTTTACTTAGGTTTTCTGAAAGATTTTGATATTCAGTTGCATCATATGAAAAGAAATGACAGAAATCTCAGTTAAAAATCTGCTCATGCCAGTAAGGTCTTATTCTTGTTACTGTTGCTATTATATTAATTATATGTTCACTGATATACAGTTTGTGTGGACAATTTTACAGTATTATTCACTGTATAATACTGCTGCATTGTACTTCAGCATTGTAGAGCAAATGTCTAATATTCCAGTGTGCTCGATATCAAATTTAAATTAAAAGCTGCAGAATGCTGCAGTACAGACGGATCTCGATGTCCTTGTACATGAATCTCAAAAAGTTAGCATGCAGGTACAGCAAGTAATTAGGAAGACAAAGTGAATGTTAGTCTTTATTGCAAAGGGGATGGAGTTTAAAAGTAGGAAAGTCTTGCTACAGCTGTACGGGGCATTGGTGAGACCATGCCTAGAGTAGGAGTATAGTTTTGGTCTCCTTACTTAAGGAAGGATATACTTGCATTGTATGCAGTTCAAAGAAGGTTCACTAAGCTGATTCTTGGGATGTAGTGGTTGTCTTATGAGGATAAGTTGAGCAGTTTGGACTTTTGCTCATTGGAGTTTAAAAGAATGCAAGGTGACCTTATTGAAACACACAATATTCAGAAGGGGCTTGACAGGGTAGATGCTGAGAGGATGTTTCCTCTTGTGGAAAAATCCAGAACTGGGGGACAGCATTTAAAAATGAGGGTTCAGAGACGAGGAGGAATTTCTTCTCTGAGTGTTGTTAGTCTTTAGAATTCTCTTCCACAGAGAGCAGAGGAGGCTGGGTGATTGAACATATTCAAGGCTGATTTGGACAGATTTTTGATGTGCAGGGGAGTCAAGGATTATGGGGTGAGGAGTGGGGGGGACAGGCAGGAAAGTGGAGTTAAGGCCCCAATAGGATCAGCCATAATCTTACACAATCAGCGCCAGTATTATTCTACTGTGTACTGGTACATTCAGTGCCTGTCCTACAGTGAAAAACAGTCAGCAGGCCTGAAAATCCATGACCTTTCCAGTACACTCTTGCTATAAATCAGACAGCAAGTCAGCAAAACAGACTGGAACCTGAATACTTCAGGATGAGGCCTGCTGCTAATTTTTGTGGGCCTTGGCTTGAGATGGAACTTCTATCTGCTCAATATTGGTTTTCTGTGTCAAAGAGGACATGAACACAGGGTGGGGGAAGAAGGCAAGATAGGGGATTCCAACCTTGCATGTTATTTGGTCCCCTCTGGAATTCATCAGGGTGAAAGTAAGTGTTATGACTGCTAGTCCAGTGGAAGGGCCTAATCCTAGATGGAAGACAAAGGGCAGCATCACTCAGGAATTGGGGGACCAATTGCCCAAACAACAGACTGCTGGGCCTTTGGATGTTGTGCCAATTCCGGCAGCATGCCTCTAGTACAATTCCTGCTGGGTGGGTGCCCAAAGTGCACCCAGAATGATATCCACTTGAAATATTTAAAACTGGGAATTTCCTCTAGCTTGCTGGGAACAATTTGTTGGGGAGACAATGGCGTAGTGGCATTGTCGCTGGATTAGTAATCCAGAGACCCAGGGTAATGCTCTGGGGACTCGGGTTGAATCCCACCACGGCAGATGGTGGAATTTGAATTCAACAAAAATGTGGAATTAAAAGCCTAATGATGACCATAAACCATTGTTGATTGTTGTAAAAACTCATCTGGTTCACATTAGGGAAGGAAATCTGCAGGACTTGCCTGGTCTTGCCTACATGTAACTCCAGACCATATAGCAATATGGTTGACTTGTAAATGCCCTCTGAATAAGGGCAATTAGGGATAGGCAACAAATGCTGGCCTAGCCAACGACGCACGCATCCTATGAATGAATTTTTAAAATGATGGAAGTTGATAGACAGCTGATACTGGCACATATGTCAGCTCAATTACCCATGGAACTTCAGGCATGATGTTTGTATTTTACAGTGTTCTCACTGTTATAAGACCAGTAGGGTAATCTATGTAACCATTTGCAATGGACAGCAAGTGGGCAGAGCAAACCCACTACCCACCTAATGCAAGTGATTCAAGAACAAATCAATTTTCATGTTCAGACCTCACTACCATTCCACCAGTGTTCACACATTTGGAACAATTCGTTGATCAGAGGGGTCCAAACATGCAGCAGCTAACCAATGAAGCCATCTGGTTCAGGTAGGCAGGAAATGGGAATGTAGTGCCAGGAAGGGAGAAAGCATACAAATGTAATAGTGCACCAGCAAATATGGTCAGAGTAGGAAAAAATTGCTTTCAACCAATGAAAGGGGAGAAGGGCTTGGGTGAAGGGAGATTTAGAAATCCAAAGATAAAAGTCGAGGCAACAGGAAAGTATATCGATGTGGGTAAAGACAAGCTGATTAAGACAGGAAGGAACAGAGAGTTTAATGGTAATAGTGCACCAGAGAGTAAGGTCTATGAAGGGAGTAATAGTACAAAATAAAATTGAAGTCACCTGATCTGAATGCATTGAGCATCCGCAGTAAGATAGATGAATTAGTGGCACAAATAGAGATAAAAGGTTTAGATCTAATCACCATCACAGAGACATGGGGCAGAATTTTGCCGTCGGTGAGCAGGGGGCAGGCCCCACTTGCCAACGCATAAAATGACGCGGGATGACCGGGGGAACCCCCAACGTCATCTCGCCCCATTTGAATTTTCAGGAAGGTGAGTGCACAGCCAAATCAGCTGTGCGCCCGCCAACCTGTCAATGGCCAATTGAGGCCATTGACAGGATCATTGAAACAATGAAAGGACCTGCCCGTCCAACCTTAAGGCTGGCGGGCAGGCCAGGAGCCCCGGAGGGCAATAGAAAAAACATGAAACCTCATCCACCAGCGGTATGAGATTTCATGTAGGGATTTAAAAAGTTTAATAAACTTATAATGTAAATTATGAACATGTCCCATCTCATGTGACATTGTTACATGAGGGGGACATGTTAGGGATTTTTTTTTTCTAATTTTCATATTTTTAGAAGTGTAAGCAATTTCCCTGAGGCAGCACTTAGCTTCAGGGAGATGTGCACTCTTTCTTGCACATGCGCAAAAGAGCACACTCTCACTTTTGGGGAATCCACCCCCCCCCCCCCCCCCCAACCCCGCCCGAACGTCAGGATGGGGGCCTTAATAGGCTCGCCCACATAAAATGGCGGCAGGGCCCACTTCTCCAGCAGGGATTGCCTCCCCACCCACCGGAGATTGGGTCAGGCCCGCCCGTCCAGCAGGCAGAAAATTCTGCCCATGGTTACAAGGTGACCAAGGTTTGGAAATAAATATTCCAGACTACACAACATTTTGAAAAGACAGGCAGAATGGAAAAGGAGGAGGGGTAGCCATGATAATAAAGGTGACATAAGGACATTTATGAGAAAAGATCTTGGCTCAGAAAATCAGGAAGTAGAAATGGTATGGAGACTAGAAATAGCAAGGATCAGAAAACACCGATGGGAGTAGCTTATAGGTCCCCTAACAGTAGTTATACAGTTGGACAGATCATTAAACAAGAAGTTACTGGAGCTTATAACAAAGGAAATGTAATGTGGGGGACTTTAATCATTATATAGCCTGGACCAATTGCACTACAAAGGTGATCTGGAGAATGAGTTTGTAGAATGCTTTCGTGACAGTTTCCTGGAGCAATATATTGTGGAACCAACTAGGGATGAAGCTATTTTAAATCTAGTATTGTACATTGAGGCAGGATCCATTAGTAATGTCATAATAAAAGATCCACTGGAAAATACTGCTCATAATACAATTTAGTTCAACATTAAGTTTGAAAACAGCATACTCCAATCACAAATAAGAATCTTAAACTTAAACAAAGCCAATTACATCGGTATGAGGGGAGAACTGGTGAAGGTTGATTGCTTAAATTGTCTAAAAGGTATGGCAGTAAATGAACATTGGGAAACATTTAAATAAACAATTCAGAATGTTCAGTAAAAATACATTGCATTGACAAACAAAAACTCAGCGAGAAAGATCCACCCATGGCTTACTAAAGAGGTTAAGAATAGAATTATATTAAAGAAGAGACTTACAATGTTGTAAAGTATAGTAGTAAGTTTGAGGATTGGGAGTCTTTTAGAAAGTAGCAAAGGGCCACCAAAAAGTTGATAAAAAGGAAAAAAATAGAATGAGAGCAATTCAGCCAGGAGTATAAAACAGATTGTAAGAGCTTTTACAAATACAAAAAGGAAAAGAGTAGCTAAAGTAAACATTGGTCCCTAAGAAGCAGAGACAGGAGAAATTATGGCGAATGAGGAAGTGGTAGAGACATTGAACAAATATTTTGCATCTGTCTCCACAGTAGAAGACACAAGTTATATACCTGAAGTAGCCTTGAGGCTAATAAGAGTGAGGAAATTTAAGCTAATTAATATCAGTAGAGAAAAAATATTAGAGAAACTCAAAGGACTAAAATCGGACACATTCCCAGTACTTGATGGCCTACATCCTAGGGTTCTAAAAGAGATAGCTTCATATATCGATCTCTGGTGATAGACTGTCCACCAATATCCATTACAAGCCTACCGACTCCCACAGCTACCTTGACTACAGCTCCTCACACCCCGCTTCCTATAAGGACTCCATCCCATTCTCTCAGTTCCTTAACCTCCGTCGTATCTGTTCCGATGACGCTACTTTCAAAAACAGTTCCTCTGACATGTCCTCCTTCTTCCTTAACCGAGGTTTTCCACCCACGGTCGTTGACAGGGCCCTCAACCATGTCCGGCCCATCTCCCGCGCATCCGCCCTCACACCTTCTCCTCCCTCCCAGAAACATGATAGGGTCCCCCTTGTCCTCACTTATCACCCCATCAGCCTCCGCATTCAAAGGATCATCCTCCGCCATTTCCGCCAACTCCAGAATGATGCCACTACCAAACACATCTTCCCTTCACCCCCACTGTCGGCATTCCGTAGGGATCGTTCCCTCTGGGACACCCTGGTCCACTCCTCCATCACCCCCTACTCCTCAACCCCCTCCTATGGCACCACCCCATGCCCACGCAAAAGATGTAACACCTGCCCCTTCACTTCCTCTCTCCTCACCGTCCAAGGGCCCAAACACTCTTTTCAAGTGAAGCAACATTTCACTTGCATTTCCCCCAACCTAGTCTACTGCATTCGTTGCTCCCAATGCGGTCTCCTCTACATTGGAGAGACCAAACGTAAACTGGGCGACCGCTTTGCAGAACACCTGCGTTCTGTCTGCAAGAATGACCCAAACCTCCCTGTTGCTTGCCATTTCAACACTCCACCCTGCTCTCTTGTCTGTCCTTGGCTTGCTGCATTGTTCCAGTGAAGCCCAACGCAAACTGGAGGAACAACACCTCATCTTCCGACTAGGCACTTTACAGCCTTCCGGACTGAATATTGAATTCAACAACTTTAGGTCTTGACCTCCCTCCTCCATCCCCACCCCCTTTCTGTTTCTTCCCCCTTCCTTTTGTTTTTTTCCAATAAATTATATAGATTTTTCTTTTTCCCACCTATTTCCATTACTTTTAAATATTTTTAAATCTTTTATGCTCCCCCCACCACCACTAGAGCTATACCTTGAGTGCCCTACCATCCATTCTTAATTAGCACAATCATTTAGATAATATCACCAACTTCGACACCTATGTGTTCTTTTGTTCTGTTGTCTGTGACATCTTTTGATGATCTGCTTCTATCACTGCTTGTTTGTCCCTACAACCACACCACCCCCCTCCACTTCTCTCCCCCCAACCAACCCCCACCCCCCCCCCCCCCCCCCTCCACCTTAAACCAGCTTATATTTCACCCCTTCTTGGATTCACCTAGTTCTGTCGAAGGGTCACGAGGACTCGAAACATCAACTCTTTTTTTCTCCGCTGATGCTGCCAGATCTGCTGAGTTTTTCCAGGTAATTCTGTTTTTGTTTTAGCTACATAGATGTTGGATTGGCCGGCTATGATTTCCCAAAATTCATTAGATTCTGGTACGGTCTCAGCAGAATGGTTAGCCAATGTAATACTGCTATTCAAGAAAGGAGGGAGAGAGGAAACAGGGAGCTAAAGGCCAGTTACCCTGACATCGGTCATCAGGAAAGTGCTGGAATCTATTATTAAGGAAATCTTACAAATGCACTAAGAAAATCCTAGTATGATTAGAACAAGTCAACATGGTATTAGGAAAGGGAAATCCCGCTTCACAAATTTATTGGTGTTTTTTGAGGAGGGTATAAAAGAACCAGTAAATGTAGCATATCTGCATTTCCAAAAGATATTTGATAAGGTGCCACACAAAAGGTTAATAGACAAGATAAAGGGCTCATGGAGTTGGGAGTAATGTATTAGCATGGATAGAGGATTGGTTAATGGACAGAAAGCAGAGTATAGGGATAATTCAGGCATTTTCCATGTTGGCAGGTTGTGATTAGTGGATTGCCACAAGGATCAGTGGTGGGGCCTCAGCTATTTACAATCTTATTAATAACTTAGGCAAAGAGACAGAGCAAAATGTAACTAAGTTTGCTGAGACCACAAAGGTAGGTGAAAATGTTATGAGGAGGACACCGCGAGACTGCGAAGAGATATAGACAGGTTAAGTAAGTGGGCAACAAGGTGGCAGATGGAGTATACTGTGGGGAAATGTCAGATTGTTCACTTTTTTGTTGAAAGAATAGAAAAGCAGAATACTTTATAAAAGATGCAAAACTTATAAATGTTGATGTTCAGAGAGACTTGGGTGTGCTCATATAAGGAACATAAAAAGTTGACATGCAGGTACAGCGAGCAATTTGGAAAGCAAATGGCATGTTGGCCTTATTGCAAGGGGATTGGAACACTAGAATAAAGAGGTCTTGTTACAATTGTACAGGCTTTGGTGAGACCATAACTGGAATACTGTGTGCAGTTTTGATCTCCATATTTAAGGAAGGATATATATGTTTTGGAGATGGTACGGCGAAGCTTCACTAAATTGGTCCCTCAGAAGAAAGAGTTGTCCTACGATGAGAAGCTGAGTAAATTTGGTCAATAGTCTTTGGAATTTAGAAGAATGAGAGGTGATCTCACTGAACCATTCAAGATTATGTTGGGGATTGACAGAGATTGTTTTTCCTGGCTAGGAAATCGAGAACAGGGGGACACAGTTTCAGGATAAGGGACCAATAATGCAGGACTGAGATGAGGAGAAATTTCTTCACTTAAATGGTTGTGAATCTTTGGTGTTCTCTACCCCAGATGATTGTGGATGCATCATCATTGAATATTTTTAAGGCTGGGACAGATTTTGGGTCTCAGGGAATCAAGGGATATGGGGAGTGGGGAGAAAGTGGAGTTGATGCCCAAGATCAGCAATGATTATATTGAATGGTGGAACAGGCTTGTTGGCCATATGGTCTTCTCCTGCAACAAAGGGCCACCAAAAAGTTGATAAAAAGGAAAAAAATAGAATGAGAGCAATCCAGCCAGGAGTATAAAACAGATTGTAAGAGCTTTTACAAATACAAAAAGGAAGAAAGTAGCTAAAGTAAAAATTGGTCCCTTATAAGCAGAGACAGGAGAAATTATGGAGAATGAGGAAGTGGTAGAGACATTGAACAAATATTTTGCATCTGACTCCACAGTAGAAGACACAAGTTATATACCAGAATATACCATATAGTCTTTTCCTGCACCTATTTCTTATGTTTTTCTATTCTTATACTAGGGAGGGCCTGGCTTCTCCTAACCTCTCAAAAATCAGTTGCAGAATGTTTGTTCTTCTACTTTTTCTGAGCAGTTTTTAGCTGTCCTTTAAGGACAGTCTTGCCCATGCACAAAAAAATTATGACAAAAAATATACACTGGACTCTGCACTCCTTATCTTCTAGAGAGATTTCCTGAGAGAGGGTGGAATGTTTATTTTCTAAGTAGGTTTAGTCATGTATGTGGGGCAGGAGGGTCATATTTGGGGCATGCATTTCATTTGCTTGCAGGTATATGCAGCAAGATCTGGATAACAATCAGTTTTAGGCTGATAAGTAGCAAGTAACAGTCATGCCACACACAACTGCCAAGGAATGACTGTTTCCAACAAGAGAGAATCTAACCATCTCCCCTTGACATTCAATTGCTTGACAATCTCAGAATCTCCCACAATCAGCATCCTGGGGATTACCATTGACCAGAAACTGACCTGGATTGACCATATAAATACTGTGGCTACAACAGCAGGTCAGAGATTGGGAATTCTGGGGTAAATAACTCACCTCCTGTCTCCCCAAAGTCTGTTCACCATCCACAAGGCACAAATCAGGAGTATGATGGAACATTCTTCATTTGCCTGGATGAGTGTGACTTCAACAACACTCAAGAAACTCAACACCATGCAAGACAAAGCAGCCTACTTGATTGCCTCCACATCCATGACCTTAAACATTGACTCCCTCCACCACTAATGCCCAGTGGCAGCAATATGTACCATCTACAAGAAGCACTGCAGCAACTTGCCAAAGGTTCTTCAGCAGCACTTTCCAAACCCATGCCCTCTACCACCTAGACGGATAAGGACAGCAAATGCATGGGAACACCATCACCTGAAAGTTCCCCTCCAAGCCACACACCATCCTGTCTTGGAACTATATCAAGGTTCCTTCACTTTTGCTGGGTTAAAATCCTGGAACTCCCTTCCTAACAGCACTGTGGGTGTACCTACCCCAAATAGACTTTAGCAGTTCAAGAAAGCAGCTCACCACCACTTTCTCAGGAGCAATTAGGGATGGACAACAAATGCTGGCCTAGCCAGTGATGCCTACATCCCATGAAATAATAAAATAGTATGCACTATTGTTATGCATTATGAATTCCACTCCCTATTTCTATGCACAAGGCACTGCCAAAGAAAGGACCATATCAGGGATACATTACACCAATGCAGATAAGCTGATGCTGCAAATACAGATGGGTTCAGAATTGGTCAGGCAGAATGTGCACCACGTGCATTCTACCTGAGTTCCACCCTGGCAGGGAAGAGAAGCAAACGTATTCTAGTGCTCTGCAGTTTTTATTCTTGTACAGTGATGCACTTAGTGGTGACTGTATAATTATTGTCTGTTATTCTACAGTGCACAGTGGTGACTGTACAGTCATTGTCTGCATAATCCAGCAGGGCACTCGATGCTCCATGGTCAGTCTGTATTGTTTAAACACTGTTGCACAACCAACATCTGCTTTATTCTGCATTGTTCAGGGTTATTGTCAAGGTCTATTGTTGTGTGATGCCTGTATTCCACAGTGCATTCAGGATTTTGCAGTTTATTACTATGCAGGGCATCAATTGGAAAGCATAGGCCCCTGTACCAGTTATTGTACAGCACCCATTTTTAAAACAGCCAGTGTTTATTATAGAATATCCACTGCTAACCAATGTCTATTACATATTTTTAAAAATTTATATTTATTTTTATTTTTTATCTGCTTATTTTCATCTTTATTCATTTATTCATTGTTTTATCCCATTGTTATTCCCTTTTTATCCCTTTTTCATCCTTTTTCCCAACCACTGCCCCCTCACCCCACCCCAACCCCAAAAGGGCCATCTGTTACTTGTTCCATGTTGTTCTTTCACAGAGTGCTTACCCTTGTTCTATTATTAACACATTCTGCTTTCTTACATTTTATGCCACTATCAGCATCTCCTTTAGCCCTTACCATTACCATTAACACTCCCTTTGACTTTTCGTCCATTACATCTTTGTCAATCTCTCCTCAGGCCAGCGATGGGTGGGAGCTTCTTTCCAGTTTCACCTGCTCCACCCTCTTAAACAGTATACATTTCATCACATTTCTACTCCTCTTTAGCTCTAAAGAAGGGCCATACAGACTCGAAATGTTAACTCTGTTTCTCTCTCCACAGATGTTGTCAGACCTCCTGAGTTTTTCCAGCATTTTCTGTTTTTATTTCAGATTTCCAGCAGCCTCAGTATTTTGCTTTTATCTTAGGCTTTAACCTATTACACAGCACTCATTGTTAAACAGTCAGAGCCTGAAAACTCAGTGGGAGAGAAAATGACTATATAGTACCCACCTTGAGGCTCCAGTTGATCTAATGCTGAAAAATGGTGTCCCAGATGCATGCACACACTTATGATGAGAAGTGTACTGGATGCACATCTAATGACCACGCAGAGCAGGCTGATTACGATGTTAATCAGTATGCAATGTTGATTTGATGCTAGCACTGCCATTTTTGAACACCATGCTCCAGTCTATGTCCTGTCTTAACCTTACATCTTTTAAATGGCTTGAGGACACTCCACTAGCACCATTTAAAAGGATCATGGGCCACTAACAGGATAGTTGCTGGATTTTTTTTCCAGCTGTTGCTACAATTCTATTCATTTTAGATGCTTTTCCATGATTATTAAAAGTTTCAATAGTCATCAGGAAATAGTCTGACTGGTGCTGAAGCACTTTTTGATGATTTAAAGACTTGTGTTGAAATAGGTGCTTTGTTAGGCCATCCTCTTGAAATTGAGTATGATTGAGAGAATAAACAGAGGCTACACAGGACAGGACAAGCTGCTAGAATGGGGAGGGGAAAAAGGAGAAGGGCTCTCAGCGGGAGGCCATTATCAGCCCAGGGTCTTTAGGGAACAACTCTCTTACCTCAACTTCAATGGCCCCAGTATAACCAGGTCCCTAACATCTTCTGTGCATTCTGCTGGGCCTTCTGATATATGCCTGGTGGAGAATTTCTCGGAAAACATTTTGTAACACTTTGCCCTCTAGCCATCCTGTTGCACTTCAGCGTTTATTGTCCCACTATTCTGTACCAACCTTCTATTTCTCGGGGGTGCCTCTCAAGACCTCAGAGGTGGGTATTTTATTCACAGTGTTAACATTTTAGCATTTTTCCTTCCCCTATGACCCCCCCCCCCACCCCACCCCCTTTTGTTGTTCCAATTCTGGACCTCCCCCAATTCTTTATGGACATTCAGCTTGAAAGCAAGGGAAGTGGTGTAGTTATTTTCACAAACGTCAGGGGCTGAAAATAAGTCTATAAATATTTTAATGTTTGCATGATCATATTCTGATGCATTTTGTGGTTGTAATGTCATATCTACTTACAAACTCTCACCTATTTACAACCTGTAATTCTAAATTGTAATTTTGGCTTTCTGATTTATCTCTCTTCCTGCCCTTAAAACAGGATGTTTACCTGGATAGCAAAAGTTGCCCCGCAACCCCCTCAGCCAGTCAAACATCTAGAGACCATACTTGAGGTTAAGGGTGACTCTCAACCTGCAAAGGAACTGCAAGAAGAGGTAAGAGTTGTATTCTAATCATTGGTTGGCAACCTTTCACAGGCAGTCAAGGTATCACACAATTGTTGATGGATATATATCAAATAATGTCTTCAACTCAATCATTGACTGACACACCACATTGACAGATTTCATTCACCCATTACTAGATGCACCTTGCCTGTACCTAAACCTTGGCTGCATAAACTGACAGAATTGCTTAATGTAAAATATATAGCACAGAAACAGGCCATTTTGCCCAACTGATCCATGCAGGTGTTTATGCTCCACATGAGCCGCCACTTGTCCTTCTTCATCTAACCCTGTCAGCATAACCTTGTATCCTCTCTCTCTCATCTCTAGATTTCCCTTAAATGCACCTGTAATATTTGCCTCAAGTACTTGTGGTAGCAAGTTCCACTGTCAGTTTGTGTCAGTAAAAGGCACATTGGACAGAATCTTTATTTTTTTTGGAGGGATTACTGTAATGGTGGCTTCTCTAGGTATTGCCATTTCATTAGCTATCATTTGGTGCAGAATAGCTATTGGGAAAGAGTCAATTTGAGATGTAATGCCCCTCTTATCTCAGTTCCATCATTTGTTCTATGCAGGTCAAGCTCTCGGATGCAATTGAGCAATGACCCAATTCAGATGGAATTATAAATAATATGAGCAATTTTTGTCTGGGATTGAATATTGTCTAGTTTACCACTTCTGGGAATGAGGGGTTGTTGGCCAACTCCTCAGTTAGAATTGAAGAATGCCCATATTCCTTGTGTTTTTTAATTGTCTTTTGGCTGCTTTTATAAAGTATGCCTCATGCTGATTTAATGATTATGTATTTAAAATAACAATTGATTTAAAATTCAATTCTCACTCTTCCAATTAGTCTTCTGTTTTTATTTCCAACATAGAAAACAGTGAGAATTGAAAATGCAGAACAAACTTCTTCATCTAAAAATGAAACAGGTGAGTTTAATCAAATTTAAGTTACATTAATAATAGTGTGCCTGGAACATACTATTGATACTGTACCTTTAAGTGATGATATTGTACTCAGATTATGTGACCCATTATGTACAATGTTGCTCAACTAACATTACATGACATCCCAATGTACATAGCTCAAACAGCCTCATCACAACAATAAGATTAATCATCTGTGCAAGTACCTTATTTATTTCCAAACTAAATGTTGTTGTCCATTGAATACCTGTTGTTTTCATGATGAAGCTAAAGGTATACATTAATTAAAAATCTTTCTCCCGTGCCCATTATTTCTTTATTCCTGATTCTTCATGTTCAGTCATACTGCTGATCACAGCACATATATTTGAAGTGTTATTGAAAATGAAGCATGCCAGATGTTGAAAGTGAACACATGATTATAAACAAATCTATATAGGTTGAATTCCTCACACCACTCCCACATAGTAAATTGGAAATATTGTGATGTGCTACTTTGTTGAGTTTCACAACCTGCCTTAGGTCACTGAATAACCTGTTCCCATCCCTCCACCATTCTAGAAGAGTACCAAGAATCCCACACCAGGACATAATCCAGTTCTGTCCTTCCTATACTCAGCAAGGGTCACATTGCTTACCATGCGACCCTTGTTCTACCTTCCTTCTCCTATTCCCCAGTTGTGAATTTATTCTAGACTCCTTTCCTTGCAAGTGTTTTGTCCAATGGTCTGGTGCCCATATTCTTGGAGCCCATTATGCCCGATCATCTGATCCATATCCAGTGGCTACTTCTGTCACACTTCTGGACACTAAGGCCTTGCCTCTCAGTGAATGCTTTTAACTAAGGTAATCACCTTGCCTCAGTGTTGCCAACTTTTCAGTTTAGTTCCTTTAAAATTTGGAGCTTGATCCATTTTTCACTTTGTCCCTGTAGCTTGATCTTTGTTGGCCAGATTGAAACCATAATAATTGGGGCACTTGGCAGCATAACATCAAGTATGTGGTGGGGGTGGTGAAATACTAGAGACTGATGGTGAAGAAAATGTTGCTGAATAAGAGGGAAATAGAGATATTGGGGAGCACAGGGTGGAGAGCTCACAGCAACAAATAATTTAAAAAATTGATTTAGAAATATATCCACCCTACAGTAACCCCATCCACAGCTCATGTATTAATTTTTAAAAATGATTTCTAGCCCACTTTTGGTACCTCCATAATTAATTTAATAATAGCCACTCTTTATGCTTCATTAATGCCTTTTGAATAGCTATATATTATGTTATATATTTTTTAATTAATAAATTATATTGCAATTGATTGATCAAATCTCTGGTTCATTTATTTGATTAATTTTAGGGAAACTGTGTTTTAATTCTTTTTATTTAATTCATATATTCATGATCTTCTTGAACAATATAATTTCTACTTTTACTTAATTAATGTCCATTGCTGTTACTGCCAAATGCTGAACAGATTTGCTTAATGTAATTTTTTTTATCGCCAAATCCATTTCATTAAATAATTACGTTCCATTTAATTAAGCATTTTTGCAGGATCCTCCTCTGCAGAAAGTGCCCATTATTTTTATTTAGTAATTGTTCTTAATCCCACCAATAGTTCATCAGCAATTTGATGGGAGAGCCACTAGTTAACTATAGAAACTTACAACTGATTTTCTGATCTGGAGACAAATCGACAGAAAAACAATTTAAATTATACAGATTTAATGTTGGTGTTGGAATGGGGTTCCTTCTTGAAGAAACCTTATTCCTGTAGATAGAGCATAAACAACAAACAGGAGGAGGGGACTCCACAAATATCCCCATCCTAAATGATGGGGGAGCCTGGCACTTCGATGCAAAAGACAGGGCTGAAACATATGCAAACATCTTCAGCCAGAAGTGTTGAGTGGATGATCCATCTCAGCTACCTGCTGAGGACCCCAGCGTCTTCCGCCAATTAATCCACTCCACTTGATTTCAAGAAACGGCTGAAGGCACTGGATACCACAAAGGCTATGGCCCTGACAACATTCTGGCAAGTGTACTGAAGATTTGTGTTCCAGAACTAGTTGCTCTCCTAGTCAGTCTATTCCAGTACATTTGAAACACTGGCACCTACCCAGGTATGCCCTGTCCACAAAAAGCAGGACAAATCCAATCCAGCCAATTACTGCCCCATCAACATGCTCTTGATCATCAGCAATGTGATGGAAGGTGTCAACAATAGTGCTATCAAGTGGCACTTACACAACAGTAACCTATTCACCAATGCTCATTTTGGGTTCTGCCAGAGCCAGTTGGCTCCTGACCTCATTACAGTCTGATCCAAACATGGGCAACAGAGCTGAATTCAAAAGGTGAGGTGAGCATGACTACCCTTGATGTGGAAGCAGTATTTGACCGAGAGTGGCATCAAGGGCCCAAGCAAAATTGAAACCAATGGGAATCAAGGGGAAAACTCTCCACTGGTTGGAGTTGTACCTAGCAAAAAGGAAGATGGTTTTGGTTGGTGGATGCCAATCATCTCAGCCCCAGGACATCGCTAGAGGAGTTTCTCAGAGTAGTGTCCTAGGCTCAACCATCTTCACCTGCTTCATCAATGACTTTCCCTCCATCATAAGGTCAGAAGTAGGGATGTTCGCTGATGATTGCGGTGTTCAGCACCATTCACAACTCCTCAGACAACAAAGCAGTTCATACCCACAGGCAGCCAAGACCTGGACAACATTCAGGTCTGGGAATGATGAGTGGCAAGAAACATTCACATGACACAAGTGCCAGGTAATGACCATCCCCCAACAAGAGAGAATCTAACCATCTTCCCTTGGCATTTAATGGCGTTATAATCACTAAATCCCCCACCATCAACAACCTGGGGTTACCATAGACCAAAACCTGAACTGAACCAGCCATGTAAATACTGTGGCTACAAGAACAGGTCAAAGGCTTGGAATTCTGCGGTGAATAACACACCTTTGGACTCCCCGAAACTTTCCCACCATCCAAAAGGCATCAATCAGGAGTGTGATGGAATACCCACAGGCATTTGTCTGATGAGTGTGGCACAAACAATACTCAAGAAGCTTGACACCATCCAGGATTAATCAACCTGCTTGATCAGCACTCCATCCATCATCTTAAAACATTCACTTCCCCCACCACTAACACACAGTAGCAGCAGTGTGTACAATCGACAAGATGCACTGCAGCAACTCACCAAGGCTCCTTCAACTGCACCTTCCAAACCCGTGATCTCTACCACCAAGAAGGGCAAGGGCAGCAGATGCTTAGGAGTGCCACCACCTGCAAGCTCCCCACCAAGCCATATGCCGCCCTGGCTTAGAACTATCTTGCTATTCCTTCACTGTCGTTGAGTAAAAATCCTGGAACTCGCTTCCTAACAGCATTGTGGGTGTACCTACACCACATGGACTGCAGTTGTTCAAGGAGACAGCTCATCATCACCTTCTCAAGGGCAATTAAGGATGAACAATAAATGCTGGCCCAGCCAGTGACACTCACATCGCATGAAAAACTAAAAAAAATGCAAATGGTCTTATGGCTAATGACAGGGATATTTGTATACCTTGTTTTTGTTGTAATGTGCTTTTTTGTATTCACGCATAAGAACAACCTTGCAGAGTATTCATTGCACAGATAAATTAGAGACAGGGCAAAATACTATTCCTGTTCTTATCCTAATCTAATTTAGGTTGTTTCTATTGCAGGAGAAGCACAGCCTGAACCTGAACAGATTTCAGGGCCCAGTGCAGAGACAAGGTATGAGGCACAGCTGGTTTCAGTTTATACTTTGACATGCCAACAGATTTGAAACATGGGATTCTTTTTGTAAAATTTTAATGTTTTTTAATATTTTCCCTGGGATACACTTTGTAATGCATATTGTTCCAAGAGGTTCAGACAACTGATGGAAGGAGTTGAGTTCTGGCACAGAGTCATAATTTTCCACAGTCTTGTACTCCATGGCAGTAATACAACTCTTATGCCCAAGAGTTCCTATCTCTAAATCACATGCTATTTACATATAGTACAGCTTAAGACTCTGTCATCTATATGGTGTTTGAACCTGGCATGACCACTGACCTTGCCATAGAATCACAAAATGGTTACAACAGAGAAGGATACCATTTGGCCCATTGTGTCCATGCCTGTGCTCTGTAAGAGAAACTTAGCTAGCCCTATGCCCCAAGCTTTTCCACTTAGCTCTGCATTTTTTTTCTTTTCAGATACTTATTCAATTTTGTATTGAAAGCCACAAGTGACTGTGGTTCCAACACACTCTCAGGCAGTGCATTCCAAGTCATAACCACTTGCTGCATTAAAAAAGTTTTCCTCATGTCATCCTTATGTCTTTTGCCAATCACTTTGATCTCAGTGTTCTTGCTATGGCCGATGACCACATTCTTGCTCTTTCAGCCTGTAGAATTGTTGGGCGGAATTTTCTGGTCCTGCCATCGGTGGGTTTTGTGGCCAGGGAGAGAGGAAAATTCGGAGAAGGCCCAAAAATCAGATTCCCACTGATGGAAAATCAGTTCAGAACTTTCCTCTTCCACATTCATGGTGGGCTGATTGTTTCCTGCTGACCCATATTGGGAACACTATTTGTATGCATTACCATGTCATAAGTGCTCATTAAAAATGCTACTTGCCGGAATCATGTTCCCTCTCCCAATCTTGCGCCACACCAGCAGGAAGTTAGCTCGTTTGGAAATGAGTGGCGTGCAGCTGTCCACCCTCACTTCGCTCATGACTTCGAGGTAAGCGCAACATTCAAAGCTGACCTACAACAGTGCTGCTCCAGTTTCTCAGCAACGGTGGCGTAACCAGCATTGCAATCAGTTAGGGGGGTGGGGGCGGATGGATGACAGAGACATAGGGGTCCATAGGGTATGGTGGGGTTGGAACGGAGGATGGAAGATGGCAGGCAGAGGGGAGACCGAGGATGGGGAAGCTGGAGTCCGACATGGAAGACTAGAACACAGACATAGAAGAGGATGGATGGGAATTGAACTGTATGAATGGGAGGGGATGCATGCAGACTTTGGAATAAGGGGGGTGGTGGGGGAACAGTTTGTGTTAGTGTGGCACAAGAGGAATGGGTTGCACAGAGATTCATGGAGGGGGAGGGTAAGGGACTCTGTGTTATGATCAGTTAAGAGAGAAAGAGAGAGCTCAAAAACAGTCATAGTCCCTGGTCTGGGACTAAGAGATCAGAGTGAGAGATTAAAGGCAGTCCTGCACCTTTGCGCATCTCATAGTCAGGGTGAGAGATTAAAGGCAGTCTTGGACCTTTGTACATCTCATAGTCAGAGTGAGAGATTAAAGGCAGTCCTGGGGCTTTGTGGGCCATGCTACAGGGCAATACATGGCAAACATACTCCTGCTCCAGAGAGGGGCAAACCCTGTGTGCTGAATTGTGATAAAGCACAGCTTGGTGTGCAGGGCGTGTCATGCCGATGGGTTTGTCTAACTTGGTACTGGGCTGCAGATGCTATGATTAGGGGAAGGCTCTGCAGTCTGTAAATAGGGAAATCATATTAAAGAGGGATGGATACTCAAAGCTTTGCTTAGGAGGGCTCTCCTCTATGAGTGACCATGCACACAGCCTCCAGATGGGGAGGGGCGAGGTCCACATGGTGCATGAGGACGTCAACAGTGATGGGTTCAGAGGGAGGGCTGGAAGGTCCACCATGGTGACAATGGGATCCAGGGTTGCTGGGAGAGGCTGGAGACTAACTGGAGGGAGGTCTATCTGCACTTTGTGAGGTTCCAGGTAAATTGGAGGGACCTAAACACTGACAGGGGAAGGATCAAAGCTGGTATCAAAATAAAAGTGCATCACCACCTGTTGTGGCACAGCCAATGGTAAATGCTGCATTGTCCAAATCCCAGACAGAGACTTGAGACAACTGCCACAACTGTTTTTGCAATTTGTATGTTTTGAGATGCGGGCTTTGAATTTAGTAGTAATAAGACCTCTGAGCCTTCTAGGTTTTTACAAAATTAGATTAAACATTTATTAATAAGGAAAATTATTTTAAGCACATACATATATCTAGAAATTACCACTATAACTTCTAAATTCCTTAATTAATCTGACTCCCAGTTACACCTCCATAAAGGCAACATTAAAACACATAGAATTTAAAAGACCCAGGCAAAGAAACATGATACCCTGAACAATCCAATTCAAAATGAGTTTTCTTAACTTCAGTTCTTTGCAGACAGCAGCTTGAGGCATAGATGCTGAAGGCTTTCCGCGCTTGTTAGATCTTAAAATGCCTGCTTTTACACACAGCCTTCTCTCTTTTATACATATTTTCCCCTTTGAATGCAAATTCCCATTGGGCAGAATTCTCCGGTCGGCGAGCAGGGGTGGCCCAACGTCACTATGCATCATTTAGATTTTCAGTTCGGCGGGCGCGTGGCCGAGTCAGCTGCACACCTGACGAACAGTCAAAGGCCTATTAAGGCCATTTAAATAGTAATTAATTCAATTAGCTGAGCTGCCTGTTCAACCTTAAGGTTGGTGGGCAGGTGAAGAGCCCAAGTGGCCTTCGCATTGTTCATGAAACCTCATCCACGGGTGGGATGAGGTTTCATGAAGTGTTTTAAAAGTCAATAAAAAATGTTAAAAATAATTCTTTCACATGTCCCAGCTCTTGTGGCAGTGTCACATGAAGGGGCATGTTTTAAAAGTTTTTATTTCCCTTTATTTAAATTTACACATGTCAAACTGATCTCCCTGAGGCACCGGACTCAGGGAATCCCACTCCCCCGCCTGCATAGGGAGCACTCAGTGCTTCCGGGCGAGCATCACACTGGGCGAACCTTATTTGGCTCACCCACGTAAAGTGGCGGTGTGTCCCTGATCGGGGTGGCGATCGGGTTCACGCCCAACCCTGCCCACTGCCGCTCAGCCCACCCCACCACCGACGGGGGTGAGAATTCAGCCCATTGTTTCACTATATCTTTGGATTTTATTTCCCCGATCATAAAAAATTATCATAGTATCAATTTTACCAGTAATCTTTGGGAAAAATAAACACATTGGCCAGAATTTTCTTGTTGGCATGTGGAACGGGCCCCACACACCAACACGCAAAATGACACAAGGTGATGTGAGGCAAGCATCCCAACACCATGTGCCATTGCGACATTTAGATGGGCGCGCGTGCGCTGTTCTCGGACGTGTGCCCGCCATTAATTAATCAGCTAATTAAGGCCCTCGAGGCAGCAATTGTCTGCATTTTTTCAGAGCCCGTGCGATATTTAGGACGTTGCATGGATGCAAAGGGGCAGGCGGGTAGGAGACATTTGTATAAGCCTCATCCATGGACGGGATTAGAGGGATGAGTAGGGTTGCGAGTGGTATTTGTTAGATATTTAATTGTGAAAGTCACTGACACTTGGCTGTGTGAGTAGGAATATTTCAAAACTCTTCACAGCTGCTTGGACAGGAGTAACAGCCTTCAGGTTAGGATTCTGCAGTAAAGATCATTTTTGGGGCCTGCAGGTTTCAGGAAGCCTTCCCTTAGCCTGGGAATGGGAGTTGTGCTGTCCACTGGAGGCACCTCCTTTGAGGAGAAAGGTAGGGCCAAAAGGAGGATGAGGCAAGGAGTCCTCAGTCAGCCCCCAGTGGAACCACCTTTGGGAAGAGAGATACAGGCACAAGAGTGCAGGGCCAACAGGAAGTCCAAGGTGGAAGGGGCCGCAGAAGATGCCACTATCCTGCTGCCAGGGTATACAGGCGGTGAAGCAACTACCTCAATATGTCTGAGGTGCAGTGCCAAAGGAGGCTCCGTCTCTCAAGGGAGACAGTCACCTCCATCTGTCAGATGATAGGCTCTGAGATCCGGGCCAACTGTGTGGGTAGGTACCCCATGCCACTGGCGCTGAAGGTCACGGCTGCCCTCAACTTCTATATCTCCGGCTCTTTCCAGGGGTTGGTGGGTGATCTTTGCAGAGTTTCTCAGTCAGCTGTCCACAATTGTGCCAAGCAGGTGACAGACGCTCTGTTCAGGCATACATTGACTTTCATCCACTACTGCTGGGATAAGGCCAGCTAGATGGAGCGAGCCAGATGCTTAACAGCGATTGGCGGCTTCCCCCACGTCCAGGGTGCAATCAACTGCACACATGTGGCCATCAAGGCGCCAGTGGGTGAGCCCGGTACCTTTGTCAACAGGAAGGGATTCCACTTCATGAATGTGCAGAAAGTATGTGATCACAGGATGCTGATTCTACAATTCTGCGCAAGGCACCTAGGCAGCTCCCACGATGCCTACCTCCTCAGACACTCCCAGGTGCCGGGGCTCTTCAGTGCTCCAGCATGGCTGGATGGATGGCTGCTGGGTGACAAGAGCTATCCCCTTAAAAAGTGGCTCATGATGCCTCTCCGTCATCCAAGAACAGAGGCTGGTACAATAGGACCCATGCCTCCAAAAGGGCTGTGATGGAGAGAATCATCGGTCTTCTCAAGATGCAATTCCGATGCCTGGACCGTTCAGGTGGCGCACTCGAATACTCCCCCAGATCATGTGTCGTGATAGTGGTTGCATACTGCACTCTCCACAATCTTGCACTGGAAAGGAACGACGCATTGGACAAAGAAGTGTAGACGCAGTTGCTCCAGCTGCACACGATGAGTCCAGCAGTGAGTCCAAGGATGAGCATGCACAGGAGAACGCTGTGGAACGAGCACAGGAGGTCATTGAACCTCTTGCGGCACTGGACCCACATGTGTTGCACCACATCATGGGAGCTCACACTCTCGGCCACCTCCTCTTAGGCACGTTTGGTCAGGTGGAGGGGCCTACACCTCCCATCTCTCGGAAGAAGGACCTCCCGCTGTGCTGCCACCTCCTCCAGGAGGGCAGCTGGGCAATCATCCAAAAAATGAGGGGCACACTGTCCTGCTGCTCTACCCTCCGGCCTGGCCTGCCCCGCTGCCATACCCATGGGGAAAATTCTCTCCACTGTTTCTGAACTTCACCTGGCTAGGTGACACATTTCACCCCTCCTTTGAAAATAATCTAGCCTGGTTTATTTAAAAATGCATATGTACTTTTATACCTTACATTCTAAACTTCCCCCATGTTTACCTACTTAACATTTCAAACCTAGCTTATCTTTTGTTACGTCAAAGCCTTCAGACCGGCTTCCTGTAATCCAATTAAATCTCTCTCTCTCTCACACACACGCACACACACACATATAGACACAGATACCACAATTTTACAATAAGTTCCAATAACATTATTATATCTTCCTGACACCACCATCTTGAAACCCTGAAGTTAGTGTGCAGTTTAAAATCGAAACAGGAAAAGAATCTGCACGGGAGGGGTATGAGGTAGAGTGGGAGGAGTCCACAGCTAGACTAAGGGGCCCTTTCAGGGGGCACCCTCAAACTGCTTAGAGTCACAACATTGAAATAGGGTCAGGGTTGAGAGAAAAGAGGAAGACTTCCTTGAGAAGGTGCAGATGGAACCCCTCCATGCCTTTTGGTGCGCTTTAACAAGGAGTCACCGGCTTCACAATACAATTACTCCATTTGAGCTTTAACAGAGGGGTATGTGAGAATGGAAAATGCAGGCAACCATTAAGGAAACACAGCTGCTGCAATTCTGCCAGATCATCAATGAAAGCCTCTAATGTGCTTTCTCCAATTGGCATGGATCTCAGGCCAAAGGGCATCCAATCATTGCTGAAGTGCAAGTTGAGCTTAATCAGTACACCAGATCAGATATTATATGAGTGCCTTTGGTAAGGTGGCATATTTCATGAATGCGTCCAAACCTCTTCTACCCTCTGTGGGATTGAGGTGTCAAGTATTAGGGTTGGCATTTTAGTCACCTACACCTGTGTGTGCCTCAGCTACAGGGCTATATCAGCGAAAATCTAGTAGCGCAGATGTAGCTTTAGGGCATGATGGTGGCTTTCTGTTTGTGAGTGGGAGATCTACTGTCTTTGCCCAGTATTCATTAATCTGTTGGATCTATCTGCCCACAGGGAGAAGGAGGATTGAATAATGGAGCCCACACTCAATGCTGCCCTCTTGATGGCAGTGATCCGACTGAGGAGGAGAAGAAGGGCCAGGTGCCACCTAGCACAGCTTTGAGGGGAGGCCTGGCCTGAGGTCCATGGTCCACAGGAGCCCCAGCAAGAACCAGAAGATGAGGAGTTTAGAATCATCCTATGGAAGCGACTCACATGACATGAAGAAGACTTTCCTATCCAGAGAAGAGCGAAAGATGTGTACGTCTGCGCTTGTCAAGAGATGTGGTGAACATACCTACCTCAATCTGCAGGAGTATTTAATGGCCCATGGACTGGAGAGGACATCCCCTGCCAATGTCCCTGGAGGTCTTTCCAGGGATCCACAGGGGACCTGTGCGGTATATCACAGTCCTCAACACATAAATGTGTTAAGGAGGTGACAGATGCCCACCACAGTAAGGCTAATCATTATGTGAAGTTCACGTTTGGTGAAGCTAGCCAGGCTGCTAGAATTCTGCAGTTTGAAGCTTTCTCAGCATTTCCTAGAGTGCAGGGTGCAATCGATTGCACACATGTGGCTTTGAGAGCTCCATAGCAACAGCCCCTGTTGTTCATGAACAGGAAAGGATTCCAGTCCCTGAACATTCAACTGGTGTGTGATCATTAGAAGCACACCATGTATGTTTGTGCCAGATACCCTGGGAGTTCCCATGACTAGTACATCCTGAGTCACTTCCAGGTGCCTCTCATATTTGAAGGTCCTCAGCAATTACAGGGATGGCTGCTTGGGGATAAGGGGTACCCACTCAAGCAATGGCTCATGTCACCAGTGCGTCGTCTTCAGAGTTCCTCAGAGGAGAGATACAATGTGGCACATAGTTAAACACAACCCATCATCAAGCAGACCATTGGCATTCTGAAGATGCGCTTGCGATGTTTGGCTCACTCAGGTGAGGCTCTGCAGTACTCTTCACAGAGAGTGTCCCACATAATTGTAGTCTGTTGCGCCCTTCACAACCTGGCACTTCAAAGAGGGGGATTCCTTGCCAGAGAGGAGGCTGAGAGCTCCTTGGACGATGAAGAGCAGGAAGGGAAAGAAACTGAAGAGGGAGATGAGGGTCAGCTTCCACGAGGATGCTATCAAAGAAGCACGTCATGGAAGATATGCCTGTGCCACACTGATAGCCACAAGATTGCAGGAGGAGCATTTTCTTCATTTGTTCACGGGATGTGGGCATCTCTGTCTAAGCGAGCATTTATTGCCTATCCCTAATTGCTCTTGTTCACAGGGCATTTAAGAGTCAACCACATTGCTGTGGACCTGGAGTCACATGTGGACCAGTTCAGGTAAAGATGGCAGATTTCCTTCCCTAAAGGACATCAGTGAACCAGATGGGTTTTTACAACAGTTAGCAACGGTTTTGTGGTCATCAGCAGACTCTTAATTCCAGATTTTTATTGAATTAAAATTTCACACTCTGCCTCGGTGGGATTGAAACCCAGGTCGCCAGAGGATTACCCTTGGTCTCTGGAATACTAGTCCAGTGACAATACCATTATGCCACCACAGGCAAGGTACAGGCAACAGAACACGGCCACATTCCTTCTGTCCCTTAGTACCATTCCAATGCACTGAAAGGCCTTTACAGCCAGTAATATTGAGTGTAAGTTCAGCATTTGGATTTGCAACTTAAACCTTCATGACACACCAGGCCCTAATCTTTGGAAAGTGGCGAGCCCTGTGTCCATGTGATCTGGGAAGTAAAAGTCAGCGCAACAGTGCAAATGCCACATCAAAGGACCTTAATGAGAAACTTTTAGCAGACACTGAGAGCGCCCATGGGTGGAAAGGCCATCATAGCTGCAAATCTTGTGCTTTGGTACAAACAATGAAGACAGTCATCTCATTTTTAGAAACGTTCACGGCTAACCTTCCAATGCTATTGAGTACACCTAACTCCATGTTGTCTTGTAAGGAGTAGAAGTTACTGACGCACTTTGCAATTACTTCAAATCAAGAGTTTGACACATCTCTCTGGGGCTGTTGTGTCATTGGGGGCAGAAGGGCTGAGTAACAATCATGACTCAGCTGCACATCATATAAATGTGAGGCTCACAAAGGGAGGAAATCACTGAGTGGGAGCATGGCTCACCCTCACAATAAGAGAACACATAGATGCATATGCACACGCTTTCAAATGCCAAGACCATTCTCATGAGCTGCAAATGTATTTACAAAGGTACAAGATGTATACAGTGACTGAACACCCATTAACCAGATGTGATGTCAAAGTTTCTTAATTTTTCTAACTCTACTGCTACATCTTGGTGCATCCCCGACATCTGTAGCAGAGGGTGAGGCAGCTTGCTGACTGCTATGCCCTGTTGTCTTTGATGACTTCGACAGGTGTCCTTTAGAGGGCTGAGACCTGGAGGGCCCTGGCCTTCTTTAGGCCACCCGCTGTGGAACAGATGCACCCTCCTCTGCCTGTACAGCTGGAGGTGATGGGGTCACAGGCAGAGGGGATTGGGGTCAGCTGGATACTCTCTCAGTCACCTGGGTTGATGGCTCCAGGGTCACCAGCTGCTGGTCCTCCTCACTATGAATGCCCTGCCTGACTCCCTGAGGAGAAGAGGCTTCTGGAGGAAGCCCTTCTCCCCTAGCCACTGATGGATCCCACAAATTCCTATAGCAATGGAATGCAGGTCCAAGCACAAATCCGGCAGGATCTGCTGGATCAAAGCCTCCAAGGTGGCTGCCACCCTTCCTATGGAGACCTTGAGGCGTTCGCATGTCGGAGCCATGACATCAGACAGAACGCAGACCGACTCCTCCATCCTTCACTATAGTCTGATAACTGCCTCTCGCAACTCTACCTGATTTTCCACCGCCTGTCATTGCATCTCCAGAATGTGAGAAATGGCCATTTCCAGAGGCTCATCATCTGAACAAGACTCAGCGGGTGCCTGATCTCCTGCAGACTTCCAAGTGCCAGGGACCTGGATTGTCACTGCCTCTGTCTGCTGTGGAGACATGTCAGTAAGGCGTTTTCCAGAAAGTAACCCCAAGCCTAATCTAGAAATATGACCCACCGGAGTGTGTGTCTTTGCGCTGGTGCAGGTGAACGCAGTGATGGGTGTTCTTCAAATGGATCCTCAGCACCCTCCTCTGAGGCGGGCTGGGGATTGGGCTTACATTGGCTGTGCTGGACTGCCTGGACCTGCTGCTGCCTGTCAGAGAGATAAAATATATGTAATTCATGAACAGGTTGAATACAACATTGCATGTCACTCATTGAGAACATCAGGAGATGATCAACTCATGGTAGGCTCATCTGCATCTGCACTGGCTTGCTGGGAGAGGCCTATCTCGCCTTCCCCACAGGAGCAATCTCTGTCTCTTCCCTGCCAACTTGGCGCATTCTCCTCAAATTTGGAGAGCTCCTGTCGGTCAGCCATCTCTCCTCCAGCCTGGGATTTCTCCTTCTTGTTGTGGACAAGCTTGGCCTGCATGAAGACAAATGGATGGAATGTGATGGGAAGGTATGGAGCATGCCTGCTGCATGTGCTGAGCCCTCCCCAGAAAGGGCTGAGTTTGGAATTTGTGCAGCATGATAGATGAGATGCTGGTGATGTTAAAGTGCCCATGAGATAATCAGTGCTAATGTGTCTACCGCTAATATTGTGTGAGATCTCTGAGAAGTATAACCCTTTTGAATGCATAACTCCATTATGAGAGCATGATATTGGAGTGAGCTGAAGTTTGACTTACCCTGCTGGAGTGGATGAGATCATTCACCCTCTCTCTACACTGGATAACGTTTCTCAGGCGGGTGCCCAACGAGTTGATCTCCCTTGCAACCGCCTATCAGGTTGGCGAGATGAGGCTGGTGGCCCCTCTGAAGCCATCCCTTGGGTAGAGGACATTCTGGTGCTAGGGGATTCCATGGATGAGGGCCTCAAGGGAGTCGTTGGTGCAGCTTTTTTCTTGTGTGCAGCCATATTGAAACGTTTCCTCCACATAGCTGGGCTGGAGAAGTGAATGTGTGTGTTCAGGTGGTGTTTAAATATGGTGCTTGGACCTTCGACTTCATTAGGTAACAGTGGAGCAGACAAATTAATGCCTTCCCCACCATGTGATTTGGAGAGCTGCTTACCAATATGTTAGAACCATATCTACAAGAATGATTTTTTCTTTTAAAATTTGGAAAGACATTGCATTACTTGGACACTTGAGAGCTAACTTAGATATTTTTGTTAAAAAAAAGGTCATGGTTCATCTTGAACTGCAGCAAGCATTCCTTTTCTAAGAAATTACATAACATCAGCTAAATGACCAGCATGGCAATTGTGGAGGAGAGCTATTTGTTTATTTGAACTGTAATCACTTTAATTGATGAAAAAATACTGTTTTAAAGGCAAAAGCCTGGTGATTTACTGGAAATCACCTGATGGAGGAGCTTTATGTTTTGAACTTGTTGTTTTGAAGTCAGTTGGGAATGAACTGAGAAGGGGAATAGCTGTCCACCTCGTGCCTTCCTTGCTTTGCTTGAAATACAATGTGATTATCAGTATCCAACTAGGAATCTTGACTTCAGTGGAACTTGTCTGTAATTGGAAACTCGAGAGGCTGAGATGAGAAGGATTGATCCAGTTCTATTTTCCTCCACGCTGAAACTCCATTGGGGAGAACACCCAGTCATCTCCTGGGACCAGTGACCTGTCTTTGCACACAGGAGCACTAGATGACAGTGTCAAAACCCTGTGAACTTTATCTTTCTTATTAGGTTTTTTCCTCCAACCATCCATTTCTGCAAAGACCTTGTTTGTCCTTTGTGTGCATGCGTGCGTGTTGGGGAATTTTTAAAGGGATAGACAGTTACACTTCCAGATTAAAAATTTTGCGTTAACCAAGTCTTGCAACTTGTTTTAAAAAAGAAATTTCATTTCATAATAAATTAATCATCCTGAGTTTATTGAAAGAAGTCTGGTGAATGCCTCTTTTATTCTGGGTCTGACAGTAGCAAAGGTAAATAATTGGCCATTTTAGTAACTAAATTAAACATTTACACTAATGGTATGACCTGTGGAGTAGTGGGGCTATAAAACTGCACAATTCTCCATCCCAATCATAACAGATGCATAATTAATTAGTTTCTGAGCATGAAATTGGGCATGTGTTTCTGCCACACCACCTAACGTGAAACAGACTGCAAAACCTGCCCGCCACCACGCTTAGTCTCCAAAAGGGAAAATTCCACCCTTTGTTGCTATGCTCAATGACCATTATTTCGTTCTCTCTATCTCTCTCTTTCTCTCTATCTACCACTCTCTCCCTATCTCTCCCCATCACTCCCTATGGCAATTTCTCCCTATTGCTCTCTATTGCTATCTCTCTCTATCTATTTATATATCTCTATCTCTCTCTCTTTCTATCTCTCTCTCTCTATCTTTCTCTCTCTCTTCACTGTCGCTCACTATCTCTCTCTTGCTGTCTTGCTATCCCTCTCTCTCTATCTCTCTCTCTCTTTCTCTCTTTCTTTATCCCTTTCTCTATCTCTCCCTATCGCTTACTATCTCTCGCTGTCTCTCATTCTCTCTATCTATCTATTTCTGTCTCTCTCTATCTAACTATCTCTCTATCTCTCCCCCCCCTCTCTTCCCTATCACTTGCTATCTCTCCCTCGCTATCTTGATATCTCACTATTCCTCCCTCTCTGTCTATCTCTCTTTCTCTCTCTCTTTATCTCTCTCTATCTCTCACTATTGCTTGCTATCTCCTGCTGTCTCTCTCTATCTGTCTGTCTCTCTCTCTCTTTTCTCTATCGCTTGCTATCTCTTTCTCTCGCTATTTCTCTCTCTCACTATCTCGCTGTCTCGCTATCTTGCTATCCCTCTCTCTCACTCTATCTCTCTCACTCTATCTCTCTCTCTCTATCTGTCTCTCCCTCTTTTTATCTCTCTCTATCCCTGCCTATCGCTTGCAATCTCTCGCTATCTCTCTTGTGCTCTCTCTCTCGCACTCTCGGTCTTGCGCACTCTCGTGCTCTCGCTCTCTCTTGCTCTGTCTCTCACTCTCTCTCTTGCTCTCGCTCTAGCTCTCGGACTCTAACTCTATGTATCTTTCTCTATCTCCGTAGGATTGTTGCTGCTGGGGCGAATGGCCATGTTCTTGCTTTCTCTCGTCTGCAAGGATATCCTTGCTGGGGCCAATGATGGCATTTTCCATTAATTTTGGCTGTCCTGCAAAGCTCATTGACTTTTGTCTTTCTTGCCCCCGTTAGCGCTTGCAATCTTAAATGTATTCTTTATGAATGGTATTTAGGGGTATTTGTCTCTCTGGTCTAGGTGATTAGGGTTATTTTATGAAAATGCTATTTCATGAAAAGCAATTTTCTTGTTCCTCAAAGTATCTTTGACTGCTCCCATTATTTTATTTTATTTATTTCTATACAGTTCTGATGGTGGTGCCCTAGCCTGGATTACACAAAATCTAAGAAGATTAATTCCACAACATCTTGGTAGCCCCCAGCTGCCAAGAGCTGCACCCAAATTGGAAAAGGATATAGAGGTAATTTTCTGCATATAAACAATTACTGGAACACTTCTATATAGCCACATCTAAGTTAATAATATATCTAATGTTTTTACATGTGTTCTATACAATGAATTGACTATGACAATGCTCTTCTGGCCAGCCTTCCATCTTCTACCCTACATAAAATTGAACTCATTCAATACTCTGCTGCCAGTAACTAACTCACACCAAGTCCTGTCCACACTTGAGAGTGTGTATGTGTGTGAGAGGGTGTGTGTTTGTGCTCCCTGACTGGCAACATAACAATTTTAAAATTCTTATCCTTTTTCAGATTCTTCCATGGCCTCCCTGTATCTGTAGTTTCCTTCAGCCCTACAACCCCTTAAGATCTCTGCATTCATCCGATTCTGGCCTCTTGCACATCCCTTTACTTGGTTAACCATTGGTGGCTGTTCTTCAGCTGCCTGGGCTCCCAGTTTTGGAATTTCCTCCCTATACTTCTCTGCCTCACTACCTCTCTCTCCTCCTTTAAGACACTCCTTAAATTCTATAACAAAAACACAAAATGCTGGAGAAACTCAACAGGTCCAACAGCATCTGTGGGAAAAAAAAAGTTAGTCTGAAGAAGAGTCATACGGACTCAAAACGTTAACTGTTTTTTTTTGGCCCGCTGTTAGATCTGTTGAGTTTCTCCAGCATTTTCAGTTTTTGTTTCAGATTTCCAGCATCTGCAGTACTTTGCTTTTACTTTTAATTCTATTTCTGCTCGTCACCAACATTTGTCTGTTTTCTTGTTTTTTTAACTCAACATCTAAATGTGGATTCCCTGATGCAGATTAAGGAAGAAGAACCAATCACAGGTAAATATATATCACAAATTAGGCCAAAATGACCAATACCGGGCATTTGATTTTTTCAGATTTCACCATCAGAAATCTAAGCAATAGTAACTGATGTTAAAATTAGGACAGATGAATTTCTGAATGTGACTATATGCTTGGATTAAAGTTCATATTATGATAGAAAACATCTTTTTATTACTTTTAGGTTCCTTCACTTACATGTTATGTTACATTGATGATAATTGTTGGTTGAGTCTAGCATTATCTACCTTCCTTTACTGTGTGATTGACTTACAAATATTAAAAATAATATGATGGTTCCAATTCCTGCTGTGTCAATGTGAGTTCTGGTGGGAACTGCTCAGGATTGAGCAATATTAACTAATTTCTGAGAATATTTATTTGCTGCATCTGAGCTGAAGGAGAAATGAATGTTTTCACGATATGACTGATTACTACGACTTGTTGAATCCTATCAGTGCTGCAAACTCTCTACACATTTAGTGGTGGAGAATGAACATTAAAATAAACTCCTGCCTTTTCTTCTGAAGAAAGCCATGTTACATTTAACCCAGTTATTTATCAAATTGCACCTGGACCTTTTGTCATGGTATTTATTTGAACAGATGAGGAATTTTGATGAACAATCATTCGCTGTTTTATCTTTCCTTCTATTCAAGGCAGTGACGTCTGTGGTACATTTCCACAGGCACTGGTTGTCTTTCAGTACCTATCCCACAAAGCCATTCTTGCGTGTTCCTAGATTGGTGGACTATTTGACCGTGGAGGCAGAGAGATATAGGGATGGAAATCCAAAACTGGGGGGCCAGGCAGCTGAAGGAACAGCCACCAATGGTGGAGAAAGTAAAGAGGGATGTGCAAGAGGTGAGAGTTGAAGGAATGCAGGGACCTTAAGGGATTGTAGTGCTGATGGAAACTACATCACAATGAGATTGATCCTGCCCTGGTTCAACTTTAACACATGTATAGTTTCCACTTGGAGCCACAAACTAGCAATCAGAAACAGGAACTCTGGCTCATTTTTTTTCCTCTTCTCTAACTCAGTGTTGAGCCCAATTGCATTATCCTTGCTGCTGAGGAAAGTATGGTCAATTATCTCAAGACAGAATGGGTGTTGAACCTGCGACCTTTCTGATCAGTATGGCTCAACTGTCCATTCCTCAACCATGGGAGCTAGAAGGGAAGCATCTAGAATTATATGCAGTATGAGGAAAAACCATTGCATAAACCTTTTGATAGAATTTAATCTTCTTTAGCAATTCATGTAGCCCAGTGCAGCTGAGTCTTTTGTGAAACAAAGAACCCTTCAGCAGGTTTATTTTTATTGATAGAGACAGAGGTACCTCCATCAGCTCCAGATCCAACACCAGCACCTGCAGCTCCAGCTCAAGATCCTGCTCCAGCTCAAGATCCTGCTCCAGCTCCAGATCCTGCTCCAGATTCTGCTCCAGCTCCAGCTACCCAACCACTAAGTCAATCACTTCCTGTTGCAGAAAATCTATCTGTCCAGGACCAACGGTAAGCTGGGTATCATCAACAAAAATTATTTCTTGTTGTCTTCTTAATTATTATAGTAGAAGGGTGTTTGGATTAGTAAGGGTTAATGTGGGACTGGGGAAACAGTACTGCCCACTTTGTGATGTGGAGGTTCACATGATTGTACACTGTGTAGAGACAGTCTGAGAGAAATCAGCATGAAGATAGCACATAGTTAGGGCTATACCTTGGAGATATGTTTATAGTTGTGTGTTAACAATAAAGGGTTTATGTTCATCCACACAAGCCTCCAGACCTCTTGGTGAGATCCCAAACAACGTTACAACATGGTGGCAGCAAGTAAAAGGCCCTGAAATCCCCAAGCAAGTGAAGGATCCCTAAATTTCAAGACATAAAACAGTAAAGAAACTGCAGCCTGACCTGAGCAAAGTGCACCTAATTTGAAGACACAGCTGATGATTGTCTAAAATAGCTTCATTGCAAGTGGAGGCTGAAGGGCAGGAGGAAAATCCATTGAGCAGTTTAGAAGGACTCCACCAGAGCATGTGGATGTCCATTGCCAGACCTGATCGAATGCAGAGTAAAAAGACCTAGCCAGATCACAAAAAACAGCTGCGTGGGAACTATCAGTAGCGATGAAGCGATGCATTGAACTGCAGAGTGGGTTGGCAAGAGATCAACAAGAAAATAAAAAGTTGAAAGAATAGCTAATTTGATCCTTAAAGATCAAATGCAAAAGGAGTACATAACCCTTCAGTACCATGAAGAAATGAAGACTGCCTTGAACAGCAGAATGGAAGAAGTCAAAGACACTTTGTTGAATTACATGAAAACTCAAGAAGAAACAATTGAGATTCGCAAAGGAAAAGGAAACCAGTTGAATGAGCTTCACATGCTCCAAGGATCCCTCGGGTGACAGTTTTTACCTCTGGAAAATTATGAAGAGAAGAAAAATAATTCAATGTCACTGAATGAACTGAAGAACCAGTTGGAAGAGAAGACTCAAATGTTCAATATTCCAGGAGGAAGCCAAGAGGTACAAGAGACTGCAGAGCTGAAGAAAATGATTGGACATTTGGAAGAAAACTTTGAAAAACATTATATTTCCAAATATATATATGAAGAAATGGAAAGCAAGTTTGTTAAAGCTATGCTATGAAAATGCTATGATGATTGTGTAGAAAAAGTGATGAGGAAGTATGCTGAGGTCAAACTGCAAAATGAAAGATCACAGGAGGAAAAGGAAAAGATGAAGAGCCCTTGTATACTGGAGCAAAAAAAGCAGAAAACTTGAGGCTCCAATTCGACAGTCAGAAAAAGAATTTTCTACCACTTTTGCAGCATACCCAATTGAAAGAGAAGGTGAACATGGATATTATTAAGCTGAAGAACCAGCTGAATGGAAAAGAGGAGACATTGACATGAAAAGCCATAGAGCTTTCCAGCTTGTGAGAGGATACCAAAGCCATGAGTAGCACGATTACAGAACTGAAACAAACTAAGACTTCGCCAGAGACAGACCTGGCCAACAGTGAAACCAAAATGAAGGACAAAGACAAAGCTCTGCTGCAGATGGAGAAAAAAAAGTCAGAAACAAGATCGGGAAATGTAAATCCCGATGCTGAAGATCATGGAACTAGAAGGAAAAGCACTGGAGCTTACTGAGAAACTTTGGATTGTTGAAAAATGACATGGCTGAAATGAAAATCAAGAACCTAGAATGTCAAGAAAAAGTTGAACAGTTGCAAGAGAAAGTAGAAGTTCTCACAAAGGAGCGTGAAATGTTTCAGAAGCAACTAGCAGAAGTAACATTTTTAAAATTTGAGTTTGAAGGATAGCATAGAGGAATTAGGCTCTGCTAAGGAAAAACTGTTCTGAGGAGGAACCAACTTTCAGGTATGGAAGATTAGTTTCATAATGGAAAATTAGAACTTGATAAACTTCAAGTACCAAGTATCCCTATTACGAATCACGAAAAATGTCTGGAACAGGGAAATGAATTGCTGATGGATCAGAAAAGTTGGTTGAATGCAGAATTAACAACCAAACCTAAAGAAATGTTGGAACTTCATCATGCAAAGGGCAATGAAATTTTTGAACTCCAGTCCACTCTGAAGAACATGAAAGATGAAATGCACTGTATGGAAGAGCAAATTCATATTTTAAAAGCAGAAACGGAAAATTCTAAGTAACAGATTGAAAATCTAATGAGTGAATTGAAAGACCCTAAGCAGAAGTTAGTGACCATGGAAGAAAGACTCCAAAAGGCACTGAATGCCCAGGTGAAGTTGTTAAGCTTGTGTAAGGGTTCCACAGATAACTCCGAAAGAAAAGCAACTGAACTCACCAGAGTAGTTGTTCAGTTGAATGAAAAGATTAATCAGTTTGAAAACAAATTGGAAAGTAAGAGAGTAAACAAATATTTGGCTAAAAGTATGAAACAAGTGGAAGTGAAGCTTCTATTTTTGAAATGTCAACTTCCAGGAAGAACATGGCGGACCCCACAGAAAAACAGAACCTGAGTTCGCTCTATGAATGAACGGAGTGAACATTGCCTCCGGAAGAAACGGGATAAGCCCATGGTATCTGATCAAAGAAGATGGATGGATGACAAAGAAAACCATGACACTAAAGAGCGCAAGAAATGAACCAGATGTTGAAACCCGACTATTTGAAACACCAAGTACTAAAATTTCAACTCCAAACCAACAAAGTCAGTCTGAAGCAACTGAGATTACCACTCCTCCAAATGGAAAGAGAATGAGATCTGGAAGAGTCGTAAAGTCTCCAGACCATCTGAATTTGTAAAACCAGAAACTTGGGGTGGGAAGAAGGGTAGCATGAAACATTATATTGTAAATATATTTGGATAAGGATTTGGCCGGGGTCAGGGTCGGGTGGGGCGGGGGGGGGGGGGGGGTGGGTGGTGGGTGGGATGGCGGTGCGGGTGGTGTAGTATAAGGGTGTTCGGGTTAGTAATGGCTAATGTGGAACTGGAGAAATAGTACTGCCCACATTATGATGTAGAAACTAACATGATAATAGACTGTGTGTAGAGAGAGAGCGAGAGACTCTGAGGTAAGTTGACACGAAGACAGCATCTAGTTAAGGGCTATACCTTGGAGATATATAAAGCCTCTAGGCCTCTTAGCGAGAGACCAAACAACTTTACAACAATTATAACCTACTTATCATGACTAAAGTTCCTAATCACCCAGAAACCAACCCCAGAGGCTAACTTGCTATAAGACAGGCAACAATGTTTCCATGAAATACTGCCTGAGAATCTTGGGACTAATGGCTGCAATAATCTTCGGCATCTCACTGCATTTTAACTGTCTTGACCAAAGCAATGGAATGTAGCATGGTAAAGGTCTTGCTATTATCACCACCGTTTTAGGAATGGGTGAAGGAATCATTTATTTGGTAGTTGGGATCAAGACACCTTGAAAGCAACTTTAATTCATCTGGAATGTATGCCAACTGGAGTTAAGGACAGCACAGGTATCAATTTAACTCCCTGGCACAGTTATAGTGTAAATCAGTGCTGGTATAGACAGTTGCCAAATAGAGACAAGTGGGGCAGGAGGGAGCAAAAAGACCAGTGAATCAATATCAAAATATACAGTCTACCATACCAGGTCTACCATAAGCTTTTGCATAATGTAGGAACATACGATCAGAAATAGACCATTCAATCCCTCAAACTTGTTCTGCCATTCAGTTCGATTATGATTGATCTGTACTTCAACTCAATTTAGCTGCCTCAGATACCTTTAATACCCTTACCACACTTCAGCATCCAGCAAAGGAAATTGTTCCTCCAAATCTACTCTATCAAATATTCTTAACATTTTAAACGCCATAATAGATTACCTCTCAATTCCCTCCATTCAATGTCATCTCTTATATTCCTTACTATCAAGTAAAGTTGAATATAAACATGTCTTAGATCTTCCAGAAGCATGTTACAGGTTATACATGGTATGTGCAGTGTAATGAGTGAAGAAGAAAGACAATGCGTGTCAATAATAATTCTTCTGATGAAGATATAAACATACAGCATTTCAACCTTCCTCCCCTCAGTGCCTAATGGCCAGTCAATGTCAACTTTTGCCAGTTCTAAGTTGTTTCACTGAAGCTAAAGCCTCCTCAACAGTAAGAAAGCACAATCAGCAGCAGAAGTCTTGTATCTCACCAAAATAATGTAGATTCCTGTAAAAATGTACACAATATTTATATAGTTAGAACATCTATTATGTATGTCTTATACAAAGGGAGCATCATCAAAAGCTTTGTTACACTCCAGTGGTCAAATTATTTTCAAGTGTTTTTTCCTTATCCCAGTTCACAACAGTGTCACAGACATGCAGTAAGTTCTCTCCTGCTTTCTTCTGTTGTGCCATCTGCTGTATTCTGGTCCACTGCACTCTCTAATAGCACTATTTCCTCCTCTATGTCCTCTTGCACTGTTCTTCATTGTTTCCTCTCCATCTGTGCCACACCTCCAGATGTGTCACTGTGCCCTCTTCTGCTGTTCTGCCTGTGGTACCTCTTCTCAACCCCATTGTGCTGCCGGTGTCTTCTGCTACTCTGGTCTTTGCTGAAAATGACTTTGCTTCATTCTCCATGGGAAGACATGAGAATGTTTAAAAATGGCAACATATTTCTTTGCAGGGATGGAAGCCAAGGCGGTGGACTGCTCAAGTGGTTTGTGCAAGAGCTGGAAAAGGTATTACCACAACCTGAAGGAAAACCTAAACCAACCAATCTCACTGCGGCGGAAGCTGGGGTGACCACTGCTCCCCAGGAGGAAAAGGAGGTGTGTAATCTGAATGCACAGGTCCATAGAGATGACTCAGTGAGTCCACTGAGCATAACACTGAAGTTTGGTGTTCAAATAAAGTTCTTCCATCATTATGTGGATAAAGACTTATGGCAGCCCATGGACAGAGCTCAAAAAATACATCTGTTTTTTCACAAAAAGAATTAATTGAATTGCATGTGTCATTGGAATTCTCCACAATGAAATCGTCATGTATCATTACAAAATTATGAAACTTTTTGACCACTATGAAAATAAAATTTTATTTTCTGGTACTACAGGAACCTGCAAAACCAGAGACAGAAGAACCTCCCAGTGAAATGAGTGAGTCCATGGAGCTAAATGATAATTATTAAAATTTAATTGTTGCTTATAGTTTTTTTATTCACTCACATGATGTAGGCAATGCTGGCAAGGCCAGCATTTTATTATCCATCCTTAATTGTCCTATAGAGGGTGGTAGTAAGCTGCCACATCTACAGTTACTATATTGTATGTACACCCACAATGCTGTTGGGTAGGAAATTCCAGGGTTTTGACCCAGCTATAATGAAGGAATGGAGATATATTTCCAAGTCAGGATGGTGTGTGGGTTGGTAAGGAGCTTGCAGGAGGTGGTGTGTACTTGTCATGAGGACTCGAAATGTCAACTCTTTTCTTCTCCGCCGATGCGGCCAGACCTGCTGAGATTTTCCAGGTAATTCTGTTTTTGTCCCTGCTGTCTTTATTCTTCTAGATCAGGCTTGTCCAACCTGCAGCCCATGGGCTACAACCCCTCCATGTGGCCCCCACAGCGTTTGTTGAAAATGCCCATAAGATGCGTCAGTGAATTTGAAGATTTCTGCAGGGGACTGCTCCCATCACAGCCTGGTTCTCTTTCATTTTTGCTGCTGAAAGGGTCTCAATTAAATATAGCAGCAGCAAATATGGAAGAGAACCAGGCTGTGATTGGAGGAACAGCAAACATTGAAAACTCTGAGCGCGTGGGGCTTCAGTGTGTGTGTGTGTGTATGTCTGAGAGAGTGTGTGACTGAGAGTGAGTGAATGGTGTGTGTTTGTGTGTCTGATAGTGTGTGTGTGTGTCTGAGAGTGAGTGAGTGGCATGTGTGTGTCTGAGACTGTGTGCCAGAGAGAGTGTGTGTGTGCGCCTGCGAGTGTGTGTGTGTGCATGTGTCTGAGACTGTGTATACGTGTCTGAGTGTACGTAAGTGTCTCTGAGACTGCGTGTGTATGTGCATGTCTGAGAGTGTGTGCGTGTGTCTGAGAGTGTGTGTATGTGTCTGAGTGTGTGTAAGTATCTCTGAGAGTGTATGTTTGTGTGCCTGAGAGTGTGTGTATGTGTGTGTTTGTGCCTGAGAGAGTGTGTGTGTATGTGTATGGCTGAGAGTGTGTGACTGTCTGAGAGTGTGAGTGTCTGAGGGTAAGTGAGGGGTGTGTGTTTGTGTGTCTGAGAGTGTTTGTGTGTGTGACTGAGAGTGTGCGTGTGTGCGCGCCGGAGAGAGTGTGTGTGAGTGCCGGAGAGAGTGTGTGTGTGTGTGCGCTGGAGAGAGTGTGTGTACGCGCCGGAGAGTGTGTGCATGCGCGAGAATGTGTTTGTGCGTGTGTCCGAGAGTATGTTTGCGTATGTCTGAGAGCGAGTGTGTGTCTTAGAGTGTGACAGTGTGTGTGTGTGTCTGAGTGTGTGTGTGTGTGTTTGTCTGAGAGTTAATGAGTGGCATGTGTTTTTGTGTCTGAAAGTGTGTGTGTCCCTGAGAGTGTATGTATTTGTGTGTCCCTGAGAGAGTGCGTGTGTGCCTGAGAGAGTGTGTGTGTGCCTGAGTGTGTGTAAGTATTTCTGAGAATGCGTGTGTGTGTGTGTCTGAGAGTGCGTGTATGTGTGTGTGTGTGTGTGTGCGCCAGAGAGAGTGTGTATGTGTATGTGTATGTCTGAGAGTGTGTGCGTGTGTCTGAGAGTGTGTGTATGTGTCTGAGTGTGTGTAAGTATCTCTGAGAGTGTATGTTTGTGTGCCTGAGAGTGTGTGTATGTGTGTGTTTGTGCCTGAGAGAGTGTGTGTGTATGTGTATGTCTGAGAGTGTGTGACTGTCTGAGAGTGTGAGTGTCTGAGGGTAAGTGAGGGGTGTGTGTTTGTGTGTCTGAGAGTGTTTGTGTGTGTGACTGAGAGTGTGCGTGTGTGCGCGCCGGAGAGAGTGTGTGTGAGTGCCGGAGAGAGTGTGTGTGTGTGTGCGCTGGAGAGAGTGTGTGTACACGCCGGAGAGTGTGTGCATGCGCGAGAATGTGTTTGTGCGTGTGTCCGAGAGTATGTTTGCGTATGTCTGAGAGCGAGTGTGTGTCTTAGAGTGTGACAGTGTGTGTGTGTGTCTGAGTGTGTGTGTGTGTGTTTGTCTGAGAGTTAATGAGTGGCATGTGTTTTTGTGTCTGAAAGTGTGTGTGTCCCTGAGAGTGTATGTATTTGTGTGTCCCTGAGAGAGTGCGTGTGTGCCTGAGAGAGTGTGTGTGTGCCTGAGTGTGTGTAAGTATTTCTGAGAATGCGTGTGTGTGTGTGTCTGAGAGTGCGTGTATGTGTGTGTGTGTGTGTGTGCGCCAGAGAGAGTGTGTATGTGTATGTGTATGTCTGAGAGTGTGTATGTGTCTGAGAGTGTGAGTGTGTGTGTCTGAGTGTGTGTGTGTTTATGTCTGAGAGTGAGTGAGTGGTGTATGTTTGTGTGTCTGACAGTGTGTATGTGTCTGAGAGTGTGTGTCTGAGAGAGTATGTGTGTGCGTGTGTCTGAGAGAGTGTGCATGGGCGTGTGTCTGAGAGTGCGTGTATGTGTCTGAGAGGACACGTATGTGTCTGAGAGTGTGTGCCTGAGAGTGTGTAAGTGTGTCTGAGAGTGTGTGTGTGTGTGTATGTCTGAGAGTGTGTGTGTCTGAGATTGAGTGAGCGGTGTGTGTTTGTGTGACTGAGAGTGTGTGCCTGAGAGAGCATGTGTGTGTGTGCCTAAGAGAGAGTGTGTGTGTGTGTGCCTGAAAGAGAGTGTGTGTGCACATGACAGAGTGTGTGTGCGTGCCTGGTAGAGTGTGTGTATGCGTGTGTCTGAGAGTGCGTGTATGTGTCTGGGTGTGTGTAAGTATCTCTGAGAGTGCGTGTGTGTGTCTGAGAGGACACGTATGTGTCTGCGAATGTGTGTCTGAGAATGTGTCTCTGAGAGTGTCTGAGAATGTGTGTCTGAGAGTGTGTGTGTGTGCCTGAGATTGTGAGAGTGTGTGCCTGAGAGTATGTGTGTCTGAGAGTGAGTGACCGGTGTGTGTTTGTGTGCCTGAGAGAGCGTGTGTGTGTGTGTATGTGTGTGTTCCTGAGAGAGTGTGGTGTGTGTGCGTGTATTTCTGCCTGAGAGAGAGTGTGTGCGCCTGAGAGAGTGTGTGTGCACCTGAGAGAGTGTGTGTGCGTGCCTGAGAGAGTGTGTGCGCGTGCCTGGGAGAGTGTGTGTGCGTGCCTGGAAGAGTGTGTGTGTGCGCATGAGTGAGTGTGTGTATGTGTCTGAGTGTACATAAGTATCTCTGAGAGTGCATGTGTGTGTCTGAGAGTGTGTGTGTGTGTGTGACTGAGAGTGTGTGTGCGTGTGCGCCGGAGAAAGTGCGTGCGTGCCGGAGGGAGTGTGCGTGTGCGCCGGAGAGAGTGTGCATGCACGCCAGAGAAAGTGTGCATGCGCAAGAGTGTGTTTGTGCGTGTGTCCGAGAATATATTTGCGTGTGTCTGAGAGCGAGTGTGTGTCATAGAATGTGAGTGTTTGTGTGTGTGTCTGAGTGTGTGTGTGTGTCTGTGTGTGTGTGTTTGTCTGAGAGTGAGTGAGTGGTGTGTGTT
This sequence comes from Carcharodon carcharias, assembly GCF_017639515.1. Taxonomy (NCBI): domain Eukaryota; kingdom Metazoa; phylum Chordata; class Chondrichthyes; order Lamniformes; family Lamnidae; genus Carcharodon; species Carcharodon carcharias. The sequence goes on along the minus strand of NC_054473.1, from coordinate 118,807,866 downwards.
TGTGTGTCTGACAGTGTGTGTGTGTCTGAGAGTGTATGTATTTGTGTATCTGAGAGTGTATGTGTTTGTGTTTCCCTGAGAGAATGTGTGTGTCCCTGAGAGAGTGTGTGTGTGTGTCTGAGAGAGTGTGTGTGTGTGTCTGAGAGAGTGTGTGTGAGTGTTGTGTGTTTTTGAACTGAGAGTGAGTGTATGTGTCTGAGTGTGTGTAAGTATCTTTGAGCATGTGTGTGTGTCTGAGAGTGCATGTGTGTGTCTGAGAATGTGTGTGTGTGTGTGTGTGTGTGTCTGAGAAGTGTATGTTTGCACGTTTGAGAATCTGTGTGTCTGATAGTGAGTGTGTGGTGTGTGTGCATGAGCCTGATAGAGTGTTTGTGCACCTGAGACTGTGTGTAGGCGTCTGAGTGTGTGTAAGTGTCTCTGAGAGTGTGTGTGTATGTGTGTGTCTGAGAGTGCATGTGTGTGTCTGAGAGTGCGTGTGTGTGTCTGAGAGTGTGTGTCTGAGAGTGTGTGTGTGTGTGTCTGAGAGTGTGTGTGTGTGTGTGTGTGTGTGTGTGTGTGTGCCTGAGAGTGTGTGTGTGTGTGTGTATGCCTGAGAGTGTGTGCGCATGCTTGAGAGAGTGTGTGCGCATGCTTGAGAGAGTGTGTGCGCATGCTTGAGAGAGTGTGTGAGCATGCTTGAGAGAGTATGTGCGTGCACCTGAGAGAGTTGTGTGCACGTGCCTGAGAGTGTGTTTATGTGCCTGAGTGAGTGAGTGAGTGGTGTGTGTTTGTGTGACTGAGAGTGCGTGTGTGTCTGAGAGTGTGTTTGTGAATGGGAGTGTGTGTTTGTGTGTCAGAGAGTTTGTGCGAGCCTGGGATAGTGTGTGTGTGCACCTAAGAGAGGGTACGTGCGTGTGTCTGAGAGTGTGTGCATGTGTCTGAGAGTGTGCGTATGTGTCTGAGTGTGTGTACTCTGAGAGTGCGCGTCCGTGTGCCTGAGAGTGTGTATAAGTGTGTGTATGCCTGAGAGAGAGTGTGTGTATGTGTATGTGAGTGTGTGTGTGTCTGAGAGTGTGTGTGCCTGAGAGCGAGTGTGTGAGTGTGTGTGTCTGAAGTGTGTGTGTGTCTGAGAGTGTGTGTTTGTGTGTCTGAGAGTGTGTGAGTGTGTGCCTGACAGTGTGTAAGTGTGTGTGTGTGTATGTCTGAGAGTGAGTGAGCAGTGTGTGTTTGTGTGCCTGAGAGCGTGTGTGTATGTGTGTTACTCAGAGAGTGTGTGTGTGTGTGGGTGTGTGTGTGTGTGTGTGTGTTTGTGTGTGCTTGAGAGAGAGTGTGTGTGTGCACCTGAGAGAGAGTGTGTGTGCGTGCCTGGGAGAATGTGTGTGCACGCCTGGGAGAGTGTGTGTGTGCACTTGAGAGAGTGTGTGTGTATGTGTCTGAGCGTGTGTAAGTATCTCTGAGAGTGCATGTGTGTGTCTGAGGGTGCGTATCTGTGTCTGAAAATGTGTGTGTGTGTGTGTGCATGTGTGTCTGTATGTCCGAGAGTGTGTGTGTGTCTGAGAGTGTGTCCAAGAATGTGTGTGTCCGAGAGAGTGTGTGTGCAAGAGTGTGTGTGTCTGATTGCGTGTGTGTGTGTGTGTGTGTGTGTGTGTGTGTGTGCCTGAAATTGTGTCAGAGAGCAAGTGTGTGTGTGTCTTTGAGTGTGAGTGTCTGAGGGTGAGAGAGTGGTGTGTGTTTGTATATCTGAGAGTGCGTGTGTGCGTGACTGAGAATGTGCTTGTGTGCGCACCGGAGAGAGTGTGCGTGCGCGCCAGAGAGAGTGTGCATGCGTGCCGGAGAGATTGTGCGTGCGCGCCGGAGAGAGTGTGCGTACGTAAGAGTGTGTTTGTGCATGTGTCCGAGAGGATGTTTGCGCGTGTCTGAGAGCGAATGTGTGTCTTAGAGTGTGAGTGTTTGTGTTTGTGTCTGAGTGTGTGTGTATGTGTGTTTGTCTGAGAGTGAGTGAGTGGCATGTGTTTGTGTGTCTGACAGTGTGTATGCCTGAGAGTGTATCTGTTTGTGTGTCTGAGAGTGTATATGTTTGTGTGCCAGAGAGAGTGTGTGTGTGTGCCAGAGAGAGTGTGTGTGTGTGTGTGTGCCTGAGAGAGTGTGTGCGTGTGCCTGAGAGAAAGTGTGTGTGTGGGCCTGAGAGAGCGTGTGTGTGTGTGTGTGTGTCTGAGAGTGTGTTTGTGTGTGTTTGTGTGTGTTTGTCTGAGAGTGAGTGTATGTGTCTGAGTGTGTGTAAGTATCTTTGAGAGTGTGTGTGTGTCTGAGAATGTGTACATGTGTGTCTGAGAGAGTGTGTTTGCATGTTTGAGAATGTATGTGTCTGATAGTGAGTGAGTGGTGTGTGTGTATGAGCCTGAGAGTGTGTGTTTGTGTGCCAGAGTAAGAGTGTGTGTAAGTGTCTCTGAGAGTGTGCGTGTGTGTGTATGCCTGAGAGTGTGTGCGCGTGCTTGAGAGAGTGTGTGCCCGCGCGCTTGAGAGAATGTGCGCGCACACCTGAGAGAGTGTGTGTGCGCACCTGAGAGAGTTGTGTGCACGTGCCTGAGAGTGTGTTTATGTGTCTGAGTGAGTGAGTGGTGTGTGTTTGTGTGAATGAGAGTGTGTGTGTGTCTGAGAATGTGTTTGTGAATGGAGTGTGTGTTTGTGTGTCAGAGAGTTTGTGCCTGAGAGAGTGTGCGTGTGCCTGAGAGAGAGTGTGCAAGCCTGGGATAGTGTGTGTGTGCACCTAAGAGAGGGTGTGTGCGTGTGTCTGAAAGTGTGTGCATGTGTCTGAGAGTGTGCGTATGTGTCTGAGTGTGTGTATCTCTGAGGGTGCGCGTATGTGTGCCTGAGAGTGCGTATATGTGTGTGTTTGTGCCTGAGAGAGTGTGTGTGTATGTGTATGAGACAGTGTGTGTGTCTGAGTGTGTGTGTTTGTGTCTGAGAGTGTGTGCCTGAGAGATTGTGTGTGTGTGTGAATCTGAGAGATTGTGTGTGTGTGTGTGTGTGTGTTTCTGAGAGTGTGTGTGCATGTGTCTGTGACTGTGTGTATGTGTCTGAGTGTATGTGTCTCTGAGAGTGCATGTGTATGTGTCTGTCTGAGAGTGTGTGTGTGTGTGTGTGTGTGTCTGAGAGAATGTGTGTGCGTGTGTGCGTGTGTCTGAGAGAGTGTGTGTGTGCGTATGTCTGAGAGTGCATGTATGTATCTGGGTATGTGTAAGTATGTCTGAGAGTGCGTGTGTGTGTCTGAGAGGACACATGTGTGTCTGAGAGTGTGTGTCTGAGAGTGTGTGAGTGCGTGCCAGAGAGCGAGTGTATGAATGTGTGTCTGAGTATGTGTGTGTGTGCCTGAGAGTGTGTGTGTCTGAGAATGAGTGACCGGTGTGTGTTTGTGTGACTGAGAGTGTGTGTGTGTCTAAGAGTGTGTGCCTGAGAGAGTGTGTGTGTGTATGTGTGTATGTGTGTGTGTGTGTGTGCGTGTGTTTGTGCCTGAGAGAGAGTGTGTGTGCCTGAGAGAGAGTGTGTGTGTGCCTGAGAGAAAGTATGTGTGCACGTGCCTGGGAGAGCGTGTGTGTGTGCATGAGTGAGTGTGTGTATGTGTCTGAGTGTGCGTGTGTCTGAGAGTGCATGTATGTATCTGAGAGAGTGTGAGTGTGTGTCTGAGAGTGTGTGCCTGAGAGTGTGTAAGTGTGTCTGAGAGTGTGTGTGTGTGTGTATGTCTGAAAGCGTGTGTGAATGAGAGTGAGTGAATGGTGTGTTTGTGTGTCTGAGAGTGTGTGCCTGAGAGAGTGTGTGTGTGTGTGTGTTCCTCAGAGAGTGTGTGTGTGTGTGTGTGTGTGTATGTGCGTGTGTCTGAGAGAGTGTGTGTGTGCGTGTGTCTGAGAGTGCATGTATGTGTCTGGGTGTGTGTAAGTATCTCTGAGAGTGCGTATGTGAGTGAGTGAGTGGTGTGTTTGTGTGTCAGAGAGTTTGTGCCTGAGAGAGTGTGCGTGTGCCTGAGAGAGTGTGTGCAAGCCTGGGATAGTGTGTGTGTGGGCCTAAGAGAGGGTATGTGCATGTGTCTGTAAGTGTGTGTGTGTGTCTGAAAGTTTGTGCGTGTGTCTGAGAGTGTGCGTATGTGTCTGAGTGTGTGTATCTCTGAGAGTGCACTCGTGTGTGCCTGAGAGTGCGTATATGTGTGTGTGTGCCTGAGAGAGTGTGTGTGTATGTGTATGAGAGAGTGTGTGTGTCCGAGAGTGTGTGTGCCTGAGAGCGAGTGTGTGAGTGTGTGTTTCTGAGTGTGTGTGTGTGTGTGTGTGTGTGTGTGTGTGTATATGTTTGAGAGTGAGTGAGTGGTTTGTGTGTCTGAAGTGCTTGTGTCTGAGATTGTGTGCCTGAGAGATTGTGTGTGTGTGTCTGTGTGTATTTGAGAGATTGTGTGTGTGTGCCTGAGAGATTGTGTGTGTGTGTGTTTGAGAGATTGTGTGTGTGTGCCTGAGAGATTGTGTGTGTGTGCAACTGAGAGCGAGTGTGTGTGCGTGCCTGGTTGAGTGTGTGTGCGTGCCTGGGAGAGTGTGTGTGTGCGCTTGAGAGAGTGTGTGTGTATGTATCTGAGTGTGCGTAAGTATCTCTGAGAGTGCATGTGTGTGTCTGAGAGGGCACGTCTGTGTCTGACAATGTGTGTGTGTATGTGTTTGTGTCTGAGCATGTGTGTGCGTGTGTGTCTGTGTGTTTGGGAGTGTGTGTGTGTGCGCGTCAGAGAATGTATGTAAGTGTGTCCGAGAGTGTGTGTGTCCGAGTGCGTGTCAGTCTGATTGTGTGTGTGGGTGTGTGTGTGTGTGTGTGTGTGTGTGTGTGTGTGTGTGTGTGTGTGTGTGTGTCTGAGAGTGAGTGGCGTGTGTTTGTGTGTCTGACAGTGTGTGTGTGTCTGAGAGTGTATGTGTTTGTGTATCTGAAAGTGTATGTGTGTGTGTGTCTGAGAGAGTGTGTGTGTGTGTCTGAGAGAAAGTGTGTGTGTGTGCCTGAGAGTGTGTGTATGTGTCTGTGTGTGTGTAAGTGTTTCTGAGAGTACATGTGTGTGTGTCTGAGAGGACACGTATGTGTCTGAGAGAGTGTGTGTGTGTGCCTGAGAGAAAGTGTGTGTGTGTGTGTGTGTGTGTGTGTGTTTGTCTGAGAGTAAGTGGCGTGTGTTTGTATGTCTGACAGTGTGTGTGTGTCTGAGAGTGTATGTGTTTGTGTATCTGAGAGTGTATGTGTGTGTGTGTGTCTGAGAGAGTGCGTGTGCGTGTCTGAGAGAGTGTGTTTGTGTGTCTGAGAGAGTGTGTGTGTGTGTGTGTGTTTGTCTGAGAGTGTGTGTATGTGTCTGGGTGTGTGTAAGTATCTCTGAGTGTGCGTGTGTGTGTCTGAGAGGACACGTATGTGTCTGAGAGTGTGTGAGTGTGTGTCTGAGAGTGTTTGAGTGTGTGCCTGAGAGTATGTAAGTGTCTCTGAGAGTGTGTGTGTGTGTGTTTGTCTGAGAGTGTGGGAATGAGAGTGAGTGAGCGGTGTGTGTTTGTGTGACTGAGAGTGTGTGTGTGTGTGTGTTCCTCAGAGTGTGTGAGTGTGTGTGTGTGTGTGTGCGTGTGTGCCTGAGAGACAGTGTGTGTTTGCCTGAGAGAGAGTGTGTGTGAGCACCTGAGAGAGAATGTGTGTGCTTGCCTGAGAGAGTGTGCGTGCTTGCCTGGGAGAGTATGTGTGCGTGCCTGAGAGAGTTGTGTGCACAAGCCTGAGAGTGTGTTTATGTATCTGAGTGAGTGAGTGGTGTGTGTTTGTGTGTCTGAGAGTGTGTTTGTGAATGGGAGTGTGTGTTTGTGTGTCAGAGAGTTTGTGCCTGAGAGAGTGTGTGTGCCTGAGACAGTGTGTGCGAGCCTGGGATAGTGTGTGTATGCGCCTAAGAGAGGATATGTGCGTATGTCTGAGAGTGTGCGTGCATGTGTCTGAGGGTGTGCGTATGTGTCTGTGTGCATGTAAGTATCTCTGAGAGTGCGTGTGTGTGTGTCTGAGAGTGCATGTATGTGTGTGTGTGTGTGTGTGTATTAGAATGCGTGTGTGTGTGAGAGTGTGTGTGCCTGAGAGCAAGTGTGTGATTATGTGTGAGTGAGTGTGTGTGTGTGTATGTCTGAGAGTGAGTGAGTGGTTTGTGTTTGTGTGTCTGAAGTGTGTGTGTGTGTCTGAGAGTGTGTGTTTGTGTATTGAGAGTTTGTGCCTGAGAGATTATGTGTGTGTGTCTGAGAGTGTGTGTGCATGTGTCTGAGACTGTGTGTATGCATCTGAGGGTGTGCAAGTGTCTCTGAGAGTGCGTGTGCATGTGTGTGTCTGAGAGTGCATGTGTGTGTCTGAGAGTGTGTGTGTCTGAGTGTGTGTGTGTGTGTGTCTGAGAGTGCGTGTATGTGTCTGTGTGTGTGTAAGTGTCTCTGAGAGTACATGTGTGTGTCCGGGAGGACAAATATGTGTCTGAGAGTGTGTGAGTGTGTGTCTGACAGCGTGTGAGTGTGTGCCTGAGAGTATGTAAGTGTCTCTGAAAGTGTGTGTGTATGTCTGAGAGTGTGTGGGAATGACAGTGAGTGAGCGGTGTGTGTGTGTGTTCCTCAGAGTGTGTGTGTGTTTGTGTGTGTGTGTGTGTGTGTGTGTGTGTGTGTGTGTGTGCCGGAGAGAGTGACACACAAACATACACACACGCCAAGTGTGTGTCTTAGCGTTTGTGTGCATGTGTCTGAGTGTGTGTGTCTGAGAGTGTGTGTATATGTGTGTTTCTGAGTGTGTCTGTGTCTGAGAGTGTGTGTGTGCGTGTGTCTGTGTGTCTGAGAGTTTGTTGTCTGAGAGTGTGTGTTTGCACATTTGAGAATGTGTGTGTCTGAGAGTGAGTGAGTGGTGTGTGTGTATGTGACTGAGAGTGTCTATTTATGCGCCTGAGAGTGTGTGTGTGCATGTGTCTGAGACTGTGTGTGTGTCTAAGCGTGTGTAAGTGTTTCTGAGAGTGCGTGTGTGTGTGTGAGAGAGTGTGTGTGTGTGTGTGTATTAGAATGCGTGTGTGTGTGAGAGTGTGTGTGCCTGAGAGCAAGTGTGTGAGTATGTGTGAGTGAGTGTGTGTGTGTGTATGTCTGAGAGTGAGTGAGTGGTTTGTGTTTGTGTGTCTGAAGTGTGTGTGTGTGTCTGAGAGTGTGTGGGAATGACAGTGAGTATTGAGAGTTTGTGCCTGAGAGATTATGTGTGTGTGTCTGAGAGTGTGTGTGCATGTGTCTGAGACTGTGTGTATGCATCTGAGGGTGTGCAAGTGTCTCTGAGAGTGCATGTGCATGTGTGTGTCTGAGAGTGCATGTGTGTGTCTGAGAGTGTGTGTGTCTGAGAATGTGTGTGTGTGTGTGTGTCTGAGTGTGTGTGTGTGTGTGTGTCTGAGAGAGTGTGTGTGTGTGTGTGTGTGTGTGTGTCTGAGAGTGCGTGTATGTGTCTGTGTGTGTGTAAGTGTCTCTGAGAGTACATGTGTGTGTCCGGGAGGACAAATATGTGTCTGGGAGTGTGTGAGTGTGTGTCTGACAGTGTGTGAGTGTGTGCCTGAGAGTATGTAAGTGTCTCTGAAAGTGTGTGTGTATGTCTGAGAGTGTGTGGGAATGACAGTGAGTGAGCGGTGTGTGTGTGTGTTCCTCAGAGTGTGTGTGTGTTTGTGTGTGTGTGTGTGTGTGTGTGTGTGTGTGTGTGTGTGTGTGTGTGTGTGCCGGAGAGAGTGACACACAAACATACACACACGCCAAGTGTGTGTCTTAGCGTTTGTGTGCATGTGTCTGAGTGTGTGTGTCTGAGAGTGTGTGTATATGTGTGTTTCTGAGTGTGTCTGTGTCTGAGAGTGTGTGTGTGCGTGTGTCTGTGTGTCTGAGAGTTTGTTGTCTGAGAGTGTGTGTTTGCACATTTGAGAATGTGTGTGTCTGAGAGTGAGTGAGTGGTGTGTGTGTATGTGACTGAGAGTGTCTATTTATGCGCCTGAGAGTGTGTGTGTGCATGTGTCTGAGACTGTGTGTGTGTCTAAGCGTGTGTAAGTGTTTCTGAGAGTGCGTGTGTGTGTGTGAGAGAGTGTGTGTGTGTGTGTGTGTGTGTGTATGTGCCTGAGAGTGTGTGTGTGTGTGTGTGTGTGTATATGTATGCTTGAGAGTGTGTTTATGTGTCTGAAAGTGTGTGTGTGAATGAGAGTGTATGTTTGTGTGTCGGAGAGTTTGTGCCTGAGAGTGTGTGTGTGTGCCTGGGAGATTGTGTGTGTGCGCCTAAGAGAGGGTATGTGTGTGTGTCTGAGAGTGTGTGTGCTTGTGTCTGAGTGTGTGTAAGTATCTCTGAGAGTGCGTGTGTGTGTGTCTGAGAGTGCGTGTATGTCTGAGGGTGTGTGTGTGCCTGAGAGCGAGTGTGTGTGTGTTTGTGTGTGTTTAAATGTGAGTATGTGTGTCTGCGTGTGTGTGTGTGTGTATGTCTGAGAGTGAGTGAGTGGTGTGTGTTTGTTTGTCTGACAGTGTGTGTGTGTCTGAGAGTGTATGTTTGTGTGTCTGAGAGTGTGTGCCTGAGAGAGTGTGTGTGTGCGTGTGTCTGAGAGAGTGTATTTGTGCATGTGTCTGAGAGTGCGTGTATGTGTCTGGGTGTGTGTAAGTATCTCTGAGAGTGCATGTGTGTCTGAGAGGACACATATGTGTCTGAGAGTGTGTGAGTGTGTGTCTGAGATTGTGTGCCTGAGAGTTTGTGTAATTATGTCTGAGAGTGTGTGTGTGTGTATGTCTGAGAGTGTGTGTGTCTGAGAGGATGTGTTTGTCTGAGTGTATGTGCATGTGTATGACAGCGTGTATGTGCATGTGTCTGAGAGTGTGTGTGTGCGTGTGCCTGAGAGTGTGTATGTTTGTGTGTCTGAGATTGTGTGCCTGAGAGAGTGTGTGGTGTGTGTATGTGTCTGAGAGTGTGTGTGTCTGAGAGTGTGTGTGTGTCTGTGTGTGTCTGAAAGCGTGCATGTATCTGAGTGTGTGTGCGTGTAGATGTGCCTGAGAGAGTGTGTGTGTGTTCCTGTGTGTGTATGTGTCTTAGAATGTGTGTGTGTTCATGTGTCTGACTCTGTGTGTGTGTGTGTGTGTGTGTTCATGTGTCTGAGTGTGTGTGTGTGTTCGTGTGTCTGAGTGTGTGTGTGTGCACATCTGAGAGTGTGTGTGTCTGAGCATCTGTGTGTGCCTGAGAGAGTGCATGTGTGTGCCCAAGAGCCTGTGTGTATGCGTGTTTCTGAGAGTGTGTGTCTTAGAGTTTGTGTGCGTGTGTCTGAGTGTGTGTGTCTGTGTGTGTCTGAGAGTGTGTGTGTAGGAGTTTTTCTGAGTGTGTCCGTGTCTGAGAGTGTGCGTGTGTCTGTGTGTGTGTTTGAGAGTGTGCATGTGTCTGAGAGTGTGTGTGTGTTCGTGTGTCTGAGAATGTGTGTGTGTGAGAGGGTGTGTGTGTCTGAGGGTGTTTGTGTGTGTGTGTGTCTGTGTGCCTGAGAGTGTGTCTGCCTGAGAGTGCATGTGTGTGCCTGAGAACATGTGTGTGCATGTGCCTGAGAGCGTGTGTATGTGTTTCTGAATGTGTGTGTGTGTGTGTGTGCGCATGTGTGTATGTATCTGAGGGTGTGTGTGTGTGTGTCTGAGAGTATGCATTTGTCTGAGTGTGTGTGTGTGTCTGAGAGTATGTGTTTGAGTGTGTGTGCATGTGTCTGACAGAGTGTGTGTGTGCATGTGTCTGACAGAGTGTGTGTGTGTTGTCTGAGAGTGTGTGTCTGTCTGTCTGAGTGTGTGTGTATGCATTTGAGAGTGTGTGTGTGTCTGAGGGTGTGTGTGTGCCTGAGAGCGAGTGTGTATGTGTATGTGTGTGTATAAATGTTAGTATGTGTGTCTGCGTGTGTGTGTGTATGTCTGAGAGTGAGTGAGTGATGCGTGTTTGTGTGTCTGACAGTGTGTCTGTGTCTGAGAGTGTACATTTGTGTGTCTGAGAGTGTGTGCCTGAGAGAGTGTGTGTGTGTGCCTGAGAGAGTGTGTGTGTGCATGTGTCTGAGAGAGTGTGTGTGTGCGTGTGTCTGAGTGCGTGTATGTGTCTGGGTGTGTGTAAGTATCTCTGAGAGTGCATGTGTGTGTCTGAGAGGACACGTATGTGTCTGAGAGTGTGTCTGAGATTGTATGAGTGTGTGCCTGAGAGTTTGTGTAAGTGTGTCTGAGTGAGTGTGTGTGTGTGTGTGTGTGTGTGTGTATGTCTGAGATTGTGTGTTTCTAGAGTGAGCGAGCGGTGTGTGTTTGTGTGACTGAGATCGTGTGCCTGAGACAGTGTATGTGTATGTGTCTGAGAATGTGTGTGTCTGAGAGTGTGAGTGGTGTATGTGTATGTGTCTGAGACTGTGTGTGTGTCTAAGCGTGTGTGTTTCTGAGAATGCGTGTGTGTGTGTCTGAGAGAGAGTGTGTGTGTGTGTGTGTGTGTGTGTGTGTGTGCCTAAGAGTGTGTGTGTGCCTGAGAGTGTGTGTGTGTGTGTGTGTGTGTGTGTGTATGCCTGAGAGTGTGTGCCTGCACCTGAGAGTGTGTTTATGTGTCTGAGAGAGTGTGTGTGAATCGGAGTGTATGTTTGTGTGTAGGAGAGTTTGTGCCTGAGAGTGTGTGTGTGTGCCTGAGACAGTGTGTGCACACCTGATAGTGTGTGTGTGCGCCTAAGAGAGGGTATGTGCGTGTGTCTGAGAGTGTGTGTGCGTGTGTCTGAGAGTGTGCGTATGTGTCAGAGTGTGTGTAAGTATCTCTGAGAGTGCATGTGTGTATGTCTGAGAGTGTGTATGTCTGAGGGTGTGTGTGCGCCTGAGAGCGAGTGTGTGTGTGTATGTGTGTGTTTAAATGTGAGTATGTGTGTCTGCGTGTGTGTGTATGTGTATGTCTGAGAGTGCGTGGTGTGTGTTTGTGTGTCTGACAGTGTGTGTGTGTCTGAGAGTGTATGCCTGAGAGAGTGTGTGTATGCTTGTGTTTGAGATTGCGTGTATGTGTCTGGGTGTGTGTAAGTATCTCTGAGAGTGCATGTGTGTGTCTGAGAGGACACGTAGGTGTCTGAGAGTGTGTGAGTGTGTGTCTGAGAGTGTGTGCCTGAGAGTTTGTGTAAGTGTGTCTGAAAGTGTGTGTGTGTATGTCTGAGAGTGTGTGTGTTTGTGTGACTGAGAGTGTGTGCCTGAGAGAGTGTGTGTGTATGTGTCTGAGAGTGTGTGTGTCTGAGAGGATGTGTTTGTCTGAGTGTGTGTGCATGTGTATGACAGAGCGTGTGTGTGCATGTGTCTGAGAGCGGGTGTGTGCGTGTGCCTGAGAGTGTTTATGTTTGTGTGTCTGAGAGCGTGTTTGTGTGCCTGAGAGCCTGTGTCTGAGTGTGCATGTGTGAGTCTGAGAATGCGCGTGTGTGTTTTAAAGAGTGAGAGTCTGAGAAAGTGTGTGTGTGAGAGTCTGAGAAAGTGTGTGTGTGAGAGTCTGCGAAAGTGTGTGTGTGAGAGTCTGCGAAAGTGTGTGTGTGAGAGTCTGCGAAAGTGTGTGTGAGAGTCTGCGAAAGTGTGTGTGTGAGTCTGCGAAAGTGTGTGTGTGAGAGTCTGAGAAAGTGTGTGTGTGAGAGTCTGCGAAAGTGTGTGTGTGAGAGTCTGATAAACTGTGTGTGTGAGAGTCTGAGAAAGTGTGTGTGTGCGAGTCTGAGAAACTGTGCGTGAGAGAGTCTGTGAGAGTGTATGCATGTGCATCTGAGAAAGTGTGCGTGTGTGTCTGAGAATGTGTCTGTGTGCCTGAGAGTGTGTGTATGTGTTTCTGAGCGTGTGTGTATGTGTCTGAATGTGTGTGTGTGTATATATGTCTGAGAGTGTGTGTGTGTTTCTGAGAGTGTGCCTGTGTGTCTGAGAGTGTGTGTGTGTGTTTCTGAGTGTGCCTGTGTGCCTGAGAGTGTGTGTGTGTGTGTCTGAGAGTGTGTGTGTGTTGTCTGAAAGTGTGTGGGTATGTATGTTTCTGTGTGTGTGTGCATGTGTGTGAGAGTGTGTCATCTGAGAGTGTGTGTTGTGTGTGTCTGAGATTGTGTGTGTGTGTCTGAGGGTGTGTGTGTGTGTGTGCGCATCTGGGAGCATGCGTGTGCCTGAGTGTGTGTGCGCAACTGAGAGTGTGTGTGTCTGTGTGTGTGTGTCTGAGAGTGTGTGTGCATCTGAGAGCGTGCATGTGTTTGAGTATGTGTGCATGTATATGTGCATGAGAGAGTGTGTGTGTGTTCTTGGGTGTGTGTGTGTCTTAGAATGTGTGTGTGTGTTCGTGTGTCGGAGTGTGTGGTTGTGTGTGTGTGTCTGTGTGTGTGTGTGTGTGTGCATCTTGTGTGTGTGTGTGTGTGTGTGTGTGTGCATCTGAGAGTGTGTGTGTGTCTGAGCATCTGTGTGTGCCTGAGAGTGTGCATGTGTGTGCCCGAGAGCCTGTGTGTATGCATGTTTCTGAGAGTGTGTGTCTTAGAGTGTGTGTGCATGTGTCTGAGTGTGTGTGTCTGAGAGTGTGTGTGTATGCGTTTTTCTGAGTGTGTCCATGTCTGAGAGTGTGCATGTGTCTGTGTGTGTGTTTGAGAGTGTGTTCTCTGAGAGTGTGTGTGTGTGTGTCTGAGATTGTGTGTGTGTGTCTCTGTGTGTGTGGGATTCTGAGACTGTGTGTGTATCTGAGCATCTGTGTGTGGCTGAGAGAGTGCGTGTGTGTGCCTGAGCGCGTGTGTGCATGCGTGTTCCAGGGAGTGCATGTATCTGAGAGTGTGTGTGTATGCATGTTTCTGAGTGTGTCTGTATCTGAGAGTGCGTGTGTGCGTGTGTCTGTGTGTGTGTCTGAGATTGTGTGCATGTGTCTGTGTCTGAGAGTGTGTGCGTGTGTCTGTGTGTGTGTCTGGGAGTGTGTTGTCTGAGAATGTGTGTGCATGCGTGTTTCTGAGTGTATGCTTGTGTGTGAGTGTGTCATCTGGGAGTGCATGTGTGTGTCTGAGAGAGTTTGTGTGTGTGTGTATGCCTGAGAGTGTGTTTATGTGTCTGAGAGTGTCTGTGTGCATCTGAGAGTGTGTGTGTTTGTCATTGTGTGTGTGTGTATGTGCTTCTGAGAGTGTGTGTCTTAGAGGGTGTGTGCGTGTGTCTGAGTGTGTGTGTCTGAGAATTTGTGTGCATGTGTCTGTGTGTGTGTCTGAGATTGTGTGCGTGTGACTGTGTCTGAGAGTGTGTGTGTATGTTTCTGAGAGTGTGTGTGTGTCTGAGTGTGTGTGCGCATCTGAGAGTGTGTGTGTGTCTGTATGTGTGTCTGAGAGTGTGTGTGCATCTGAGAGTGTGCATGTGCCTGAGTGTGTGTGCGTGTATATGTGCCTGAGAGAGTGTGTTAGAGTTCCTGTGTGTGTGTGTGTCTTAGAATGCGTCTGTGTTTGTGTGCTTGTGTGTGTGTGTCTGTGTGTGTTTGTGTGCATCTGAGAGTGTGTGCGTGTTTCTGAGAGTGTGCGCGTATGTGTGTTTGTGTGTGTGCATGTCTGCATCTGAGAGTGTGTGTGTGTGTGTGTGTGTGTGTGTGTGTGTGTGCACTTCTGAGAGGTGTGTGTATCTGAGTGTCTGTGGGTGCCTGAGAAAGTGCGTGTGTGTGTGTGTGTCTGAGAAACTGTGTTTGTGAGAGTCTGTGAGAGTGTATGCGTGTGCATCATAGAAAATGTGTGTGTGTGTCTGAGAATGTGTCTGTGTGCCTGAGATGTGTGTGTATGTGTTTCTGAGCGTGTGTATGTGTCTGAGTGTGTGTGTGTATATATGTCTGAGAGTGCGTGTGTGTTTCTGAGAGTGTGCCTGTGTGTCTGAGAGTGTGTGTGTGTGTTTCTGAGTGTGCCTGTGTGTCTGAGAGTGTGCGTGTGTGCCTGAGAGTGTGTGTGTGTGTGTCTGAGAGAGTGTGTGTGTAGTCTGAAAGTGTGTGGGTATGTATGTTTCTGTGTGTGTGTGCATGTGTGTGTGAGTGTGTCTGTGTCTGAGAGTGTGTGTGTGCATGTGTCTGTGTGTGTGTCTGAGATTGTGTGCGTGTGTATGTGTCTGAGAGTGTGTGTGTGTGTGTGTGTCTGAGAATTTGTTGTCTGAGAGGGTGTATGTGTTGTCTGAGAATGTGTGTGCATGCGTGTTTCTGAGTGTATGCATGTGTGTGTGTGTGATCTGAGAGTGTGTGTGTGTGTGTGTGTGTGTGTGTGTGTGTGTGTGTGTGATTGTGTGTGTGTGTGTGTGTATGTCTGAGAGTATGTTTGTCTGAGAGTGACTGAGCGGTGTGTTTGTGTGACTGAGAGTATGTGCCTGAGAGAGTGTGTGTGTATGTGTCTCAGAGTGTGTGTGTCTGAGAGTATGTGTTTGTCTGAGTGTGTGTGCATGTGTCTGACAGAGCGTGTGTGTGCATGTGTCTGAGAGTGTGTGTGTGCGTGTGCCTGAGAGCGTGTATTTTTGTGTGTCTGAGAGTGTGTTTGTGTGCCTGAGAGCTTGTGTCTGAGTGTGAATGTGTGAGTCTGAGAATGCGCGTGTGTGTTTTAGAGTGTGAGAGTCTGAGAAAGTGTGTGTGTGAGTGTCTGAGAAAGTGTGTGTGTGAGAGTCTGTGAGAGTGTATGCGTGTGCATTTGAGAAAGTGTGCGTGTGTGTCTGAAAATGTGTCTGTGTGCCTGAGAGTGTGTGTATGTGTTTCTGAGCGTGTGTGTTTGTGTCTGAGTGTGTGGGTGTATATCTGTCTGAGAGTGCGTGTGTGTTTCTGAGAGTGTGCCTGTGTGTCTGAGAGTGTGTGTATGTGTTTCTGAGTGTGCCTGTGTGTCTGAGAGTATGCATGTGTGTCTGAGAGTGTGTGTGTGTGTCTGAGAATGTGTTGCCTGAGAGTGTGTGTGTGTTGTCTGAAAGTGTGTGGGTATGCATGTTTCTGTATGTGTCTGTGTGTGCATGTGTGTGCATGTGTGTCGTCTGAGAGTGTGTGTGGTGTGTGTCTGAGATTGTGTGTGTGTGTCTGAGAGTGTGTGTGTGTGTGTGTGTGTGTGCATCTGAGAGCATGTGTGTGTCTGAGTGTGGGTGCGCACTGAGAGTGTGTGTGTGTCTGTGTGTGTGTCTGAGAGTGTGTGTACATCTGAGAGCGTGCGTGTGTCTGAATGTGTGTGTGTATATGTGCCTGAGAGAGTGTCTGTGTGTTCCTTGGTGTGTTTGTGTCTTAGAATGTGTGTGTGTGTTCATGTGCCTGAGTGTGTGTGTGTGTTCGTGAGTCTGTGTGTGCGTGTGTGTGAGTGTTTGTGTGTCTGTGTGTGTGTGCATCTGAGAATGTGTGTGTGTCTGAGCATCTGTGTGTGCCTGAGAGAGTGCGTGTGTGCGCCTGAGAGCCTGTATGTATGCGTGTTTCTGAGATTGTGTGTCTTAAAGTGTGTGTGTGTGTCTGAGTGTGTGTGTCTGAGAGTGTGTGTGTATGCGTTTTTCTGAGTGTGTCCATGTCTGAGAGTGTGCGTGTGTCTGTGTGTGTGATTGAGAGTGTGTTGTCTGAGAGAGTGTGTGTGTGTGCGTGTGTCTGAGAGTGTGTGTGTGTCTGACTGTGTGTGCATCTGAGAGTGTGTGTGTGCATGTGTCTGAGACTGTGTGTATGTGTCTGAGCGTGTGTAAGTGTCTCTGAGAGTGCGTGTGTGTGTCTGAGAGTGCGTATGTGTGTCTGAGCGAGTGTGTGTGTGTGTGTGTGTGCCTGAGAGTGTGTGTGTGCCTGAGAGAGTGTGTGTGTGTATGCCTGAGAGTGTGTGCGCACGCCTGAGAGTGTGTTTATGTGTCTGAGAGTGTATGTGTGAATGAGAGTGTATGTTTGTGTGTCAGAGAGTTTGTGCCTGAGAGTGTGTGTGTATGCCTGAGAGCTTGTGTGTATGCGTGTTTCTGAGAGTGTGTGTCTTAAAGTGTGTGTGCGTGTGTCTGAGTGTGTGTGTCTGAGAGTGTGTGTGTATGCATTTTTCTGAGTGTGTCCATGTCTGAGAGTGTGCGTGTGTCTGTGTGTGTGACTGAGAGTGTGTTGTCTGAGAGAGTGTGTGTGTGTGCGTGTGTCTGAGAGTGTGTGTGTGTCTGACTGTGTGTGTGCATCTGAGAGTGTGTGTGTGTGTTTCTGGGAGTGTGTGTGTATCTGAGCGTCTGTGTGTGCCTGAGAGAGTGCGTGTGTCTGCCCGAGAGCGTGTGTGTATGTATGTTCCAGAGAGTGCGTGTGTCTGAGAGTGTGTGTGTGTCTGAGCGTGTGTAAGTGTTTCTGAGAGTGCGTGTGTGTGTTTGTGTATGCCTGAGAGTGTGTGCCTGCGCCTGAGAGTGTGTCTGAGAGTGTCTGTGTGAATGAGAGTGTGTGTTTGTGTGTCGGAGAGTTTGTGCCTGAGAGTGTGTGTGTGTGCCTGAGAGAGTGTTCGCATGCCTGGGAGTGTGTGTGTGTGCACCTAAGAAGGGTATGTGCATATGTCTGAGAGTGTGCGAATGTGTCTGAGTGTGTGTAGGTATCTCTGAGAGTACGTGTGTGTGTGTCTGAGAATGCATGTATGTGTGTTTGTGTGTCTGACAGTGTGTATATATGTATGTCTGAGAGTGTGTGTGTGTCTGAGGGTGTGTGTGTGCCTGAGAGCGAGTGTGTGTGTGTACGTTTGTGTTTAAATGTGAGTATGTGTGTCTGCATATGTTTGTGTGTATGTCTGAGAGTGAGTGAGTGGTGTGTGTTTGTGTGTCTGACAGTGTGTGTGTGTGTCTAAGAGTGTATGTTTGTGTGTCTGAGAGTGTGTGCCTGAGAGAGTGTGTGTGTGTGCCTGAGAGAGTGTGTGTGTGCGTGTGTCTGATTGAGGTGTGTGTGTGCATGTGTCTGAGAGTGCGTGTATGTGTCTAGGTGTGTGTAAGTATCTCTGAGAGTGCATGTGTGTGTCTGAGAGGACACGTATGTGTCTGAGAGTGTGTGAGTGTGTGTCTGAGATTGTATGAGTGTGTGCCTGAGAGTTTGTGTAAGTGTGTCTGAGTGTGTGTGTGTGTGTGTGTGTGTGTGTGTGTGTGTGTGTGTGTGTGTGTGTGTGAGTGAGCGGTGTGTGTTTGTGTGACTGAGAGTGTGTGCCTGAGAGAGAGTTTATGTGCGTGTGTCTGAGAGAGTGTTTGTGTGCGTGTGCCTGAGAATGCATGTATGTGTTTGGGTGTGTGTATCTCTGAGAGTGCGTGTGTGTGTCTGAGAGGACACATCTGTGTCTGAGAGTGTGTGAATGTATGTCTGAGATTGTATGAGTGTGTGCCTGAGAGTTTGTGTAAGTGTGTCTCAGAGTGTGTGTGTGTGTGTGTGTGTGTATGTCTGAGAGTGTGTGTGTCTGAGAGTGAGTGAGTGGTGTGTGTTTGTGTGACTGAGAGTGTGTGCCTGAGAGAGTGTGTGTTTATGTGTCTGAGAGTGTGTGTGTCTGAGAGTATGTGTTTGTCTGAGTGTGTGTGCATGTGTCTGACAGAGTGTGTGTGTGCATGTGTCTGAGAGCATGTATGTTTGTGTGTCTGAGAGCGTGTTTGTGTGCCTGAGAGCTTGTGTCTGAGTGTGAATGTGTGAGTCTGAGAATGCGTGTGTGTGTTTTAGAGTGTAAGAGTCTGAGAAAGTGTGTGTGTGTGAGAGTCTGAGAAAGTGTGTGTGTGTGTGAGTTTGAGAAACTGTGTGTCTGAGAGTCTATGAGAGTGTATACGTGTGCATCTGAGAAAGTGTGCGTGTGTGTCTGAGAATGTCTCTGTGTGCCTGAGAGTGTGTGTATGTGTTTCTGAGCGTGTGTGTATATGTCTGAGTGTGTGTGTGTGTATATATATGTCTGAGAGTGCGTGTGTGTTTCTGAGAGTGTGCCTGTGTGTCTGAGAGTGTGTGTGTGCGTTTCTGAGTGTGCCTGTGTGTCTGAGAGTATGCATGTGTGTCTGAGAGTATGCATGTGTGTCTGAGAGTGTGCGTGTGCGTGTGTGTGTGTCTGTGTGTGTGTGTGTGTGTGTGTGTGCATCTGAGAGTGTGTGTGTGTCTGAGCATCTGTGTGTGCCTGAGAGAGTCCGTGTGTGTGCTTGAGAGCCTGTATGTATGCGTGTTTCTGAGAGTGTGTGTCTGAAAGTGTGTGTGCGTGTGTCTGAGTGTGTGTGTGTATGCGTTTTTCTGAGTTTGTCCATGTCTGAGAGTGTGCATCTGTCTGTGTGTGTGATTGAGAGTGTGTTGTCTGGGTGTGTGTGTGTGCATGTGTCTGAGAGTGTGTATGTTTGTGTGGGTATGCATGTTTCTGTGTGTGTCTGTGTGTGCATGTGTGTGAGAATGTGAGTGTCTGTGTGTGTGTCCGAGAGTGTGTGTGCATCTGAGGGCGTGCGGGTGACTGAGTGTTGTGCATGTATATGTGCTTGAGAGAGTGTGTGTGTGTTCCTGGGTGTGTGTGTGTCTTAGAATGTGTGTGTGTGCTCATGTGTCTGAGTGTGTGGTTGTGTGTCTGCGAGTGTGTGTGTGTGTGTCTGAGAGTGTGTTGTCTGAGAGTTGTCTGAGCGTGTGTGTATGTGTCTGATTGTATGTGTGTGTATATGTGTCTGAGAGTGCGTGTGTGTTTCTGAGAGTGTGCCTGTGTGTCTGAGAGTGTGTGTATGTGTTTCTGAGTGTGCCTGTGTGTCTGAGAGTGTGCAAGTGTGCCTGAGAGTGTGTGCATGTGTGTGTCTGAGAGTGTGCTGTCTGAAAGTGTGTATGTATGTTTCTGTGTGTGCATGTGTGTGAGAGTGTGTCATCTGAGAGTGCGTGTGTAAGTGCGTCTGAGTGTGTGTGTGTGTGTTTGTGTGTATGTCTGAGAGTGTGTGTGTCTAGAGTGAGTGAGCGGTGTGTGTTTGTGTGACTGAGAGTGTGTGCCTGAGAGAGAGTGTGTGTGTGCGTGTGTCTGAGAGAGTGTGTGTGTGCGTGTGTCTGAGAGTGTGTGTATGTGTTTGGGTGTGTGTAAGTATCTCTGAGAGTGCATGTGTGTGTCTGAAAGGACACATCTGTGTCTGAGAGTTTGTGTCTGAGATTGTATGACTGTGTGCCTGAGAGTTTGTGTAAGTGTGTCTGAGAGTGTGTGTGTGTGTGTGTGTGTGTTTGTCTGAGTGTGTGTGCATATGTCTGACAGAGTGTGTGTGTGCGTGTGCCTGAGAGCGTGTATGTTTGTGTGTCTGAGAGCGTGTTTGTGTGCCTGAGAGCTTGTGTCTGGGTGTGCATGTGTGAGTCTGAGAATGCGCGTGTGTTTTAGAGTGTGAGAGTCTGAGAAATTGTGTGTGAGAGAGTCTGAGAAATTGTGTGTGAGAGAGTCTGAGAAAGTGTGTGAGAGTGTCTAAGAAAGTGTGTGTGTGAGAGTCTGCGTGTGTATGCGTGTGCATCTGAGAAGGTGTGTGTGCGCGTCTGAGAATGTGTCTGTGTGCCTGAGAGTGTGTATGTGTTTCTGAATGTGCGTGTGTGTGTGTGTCTGTGTGTGTTTGTGTGACTGAGAGTGTGTGCCTGAGAGTATGTGTTTGTCTGAGTGTGTGTGCATGTGTCTGAAAGAGTGTGTGTGTGCGTGTGTCTGAGAGCGTTTTTGTGTGCCTGAAAGCTTGTGTCTGAGTGTGTGTGTGTGAGTCTGAGAATGCGCTTGTGTATTTTAGAGTGTAAGAGTCTGAGAAAGTGTGTGTGTGTGAGTCTGAGAAACTGTGTGTGTGAGAGTCTGTGAGAGTGTATGCACATGTGTCTGAGAAAGTGCGCGTGCGCGTCTGAGAATGTGTCTGTTTTCCTGAGAGTGTGTGTATGTGTCTGAGTGTTTGTGTGTGTTTTTGAGAGTGTGCCTGTGTATTTGAGAGTGTGCGTGGGTGCCTGAGTGTGTGTGTGTGTGTGTGTGTGTGTGAGAGTGTTGTCTGAAAGTGTGTGTATGCTTGTTTCTGAGTGTGTGTGTGCATGTGTGTGAGAGTGTGTTGTCTGAGAGTGTGTGTGTGTGTGTGTGTCTGAGACAGTGTGTGTGTGTCTGAGATTGTGTGTGTGTGTGTCTGAGTGTGTGTGTGGATCTGAGAGTGTGCGTGTGTCTGAGTGTGTGTGCGTGTATTTGTGCCTGAGAGAGTGTGTGTGTGTTCCTGTGTGTGTGTGTGTGTCTTAGAATGTGTGTGTGTGTTTGTGTGTCTGAGTGTGTGTGTGTGTGTGTGTGTGTGTGTGTGTATGCATCTGAGAGTGTGTGTGTGTCTGAGCATCTGTGTGTGCCTGAGAGGGTGCGTGTGGGTGCCTGAGAGCCTGTGTGTGTGTGTGTGTGTGTGTGTGTGTGTGTGTCTGAGTGTGTGTGTCTGAGAGTGTGTGTGTATGCGTTTTTCTGAGTGTGTCCATGTCTGGGAGTGTGCATGTGTCTGTGTGTGTTTGAGAGTGTGTTGTCTGAGAGAGTGTGTGTGTGCATGTGTCTGAGAGTGTGTGTGTGTCTGACTGTGTGTGTGCATCTGAGAGTGTGTGTGTGCAGCTGAGAGTATGTGTGTGTGTGTGCATCTGAGTGTGTGTTTGTGTGTGTTTCTGAGAGTGTGTGTGTATCTGAGCGACTGTGTGTGCTTGAGAGAGTGTGTGTGTGTGCCCGAGAGCATGTGTGTATGCGTGTTCCAGAGAGTGCGTGTGTCTGAGAATGTGTGTGTATGCGTGTTTCTGAGTGTGTCTGTGTCTGAATGTGTGTGTGTGCATGTGTCTGTGTGTGTCTGAGATTGTGTGCACGTGTCTGTGTCTGAGAGTGTGTATGTGTGTGTGTGTGTGTGGGTCTGAGAGTGTGTTGTCTGAGAGTGTGTATGTGTTGTCTGAGAATGTGTGCGCATGCATGTTTCTGAGTGTACGTATGTGTGTGAGTGTGTCATCTGAGAGTGTGTGTCTGAGAGTGTGAGTGTGTGTCTGAATGTGTGTTTGCACGTTTGAGAATGTGTGTGTCTGAGAGTGAGTGAGTGGTGTGTGTTTGTGTGTCTGACAGTGTGTGTGTGTCTAAGAGTGTATGTTTGTGTGTCTGAGAGTGTGTGCCTGAGCGAGTGTGTGTGTGTGCCTGAGAGATTGTGTGTGTGCGTGTGTCTGATTGAGGTGTGTGTGTGCATGTGTCTGAGAGTGCGTGTATGTGTCTGGGTGTGTAAGTATCTCTGAGAGTGCATGTGTGTGTCTGGGAGGACACGTATGTGTCTGAGAGTGTGTGAGTGTGTGTCTGAGATTGTATGAGTGTGCCTGAGAGTTTGTGTAAGTGTGTCTGAGTGTGTGTGTGTGTGTGTGTGTGTGAGTTTGTGTGTATGTCTGAGAGTGTGTGTGTCTAGAGTGAGTGAGCGGTGTGTGTTTGTGTGACTGAGAGTGTGTGCCTGAGAGAGTGTGTTTATCTGAGTGTGTGTGCATGTGTCTGACAGAGTGTGTGTGTGCATGTGTCTGAGAGCGTGTATGTTTGTGTGTCTGAGAGCGTGTTTGTGTGCCTTAGAGCTTGTGTCTGAGTGTGCATGTGTGAGTCTGAGAATGCGCGTGTGTGTTTTAGAGTGTGAGAGTCTGAGAAAGTGTGTGTGTGTGAGTCTGAGAAAGTGTGTGCGTGAGTCTGAGAAAGTGTGTGTGCAAGAGTCTGTGAGAATGTATGTGTGTGCATCTGAGAAAGTGTGTGTGCGCATCTGAGAATGTGTCTGTGTGCCTGAGAGTGTATGTAGGTGTTTCTGTGTGTGTGTGTGTGTGTGTGTGTGTGTGTGTGTGTGTGTATATATATATGTCTTAGAGTGTGTATGTGTTGTCTGAGAATGTGTGTGCATGCGTGTTTCTGAGTGTATGCATGTGTGTGAGTGTGTCATCTGAGAGTGTGTGTGTGTGTATGATTGTGTGTGTGTGTGTGTGTGCATGTCTGAGAGTGTGTGTGTCTGAGAGTGAGTGAGCGGTGTGTGTTTGTGTGACTGAGAATGTGTACCTGAGAGAGTGTGTGTGTATGTGTCTGAGAGTGTGTGTGTCTGAGAGTATGTGTTTGTCTGAGTGTGTGTGCATGTGTCTGACAGAGCATGTGTTTGCATGTGCCTGACAATGTGTATGTTTGTGTGTCTGAGAGCATGTTTGTGTGCCTGAGAGCTTGTGTCTGAGTGTGCATGTGTGAGTCTGAGAATGCATGTGTGTGTTTTAGAGTGTAAGAGTCTGAGAAAGTGTGTGTGTGAGAGTCTGAGAAAGTGTGTGTGTGTGAGTTTGAGAAACTGTGTGTGTGAGAGTCTGTGAGAGTGTATGCGTGTGCATCTGAGAAAGTGTGCGTGTGTGTCTGAGAATGTGCCTGTGTGCCTGAGAGTGTGTGTATGTGTTTCTGAGCATGTGTGTATGTGTCTGAGTGTGTGTGTGTGTATATATATGTCTGAGAGTGCATGTGTGTTTCTGAGAGTGTGCCTGTGTGTCTGAGAGTGTGTGTGTGTGTTTCTGAGTATGCCTGTGTGTCTGAGAGTATGCATGTGTGTCTGAGAGTATGCATGTGTGTCTGAGAGTGTGTGTGTTTTGTCTGAAAGTGTGTGGGTATGCATGTTTCTGTGTGTGTCTGTGTGTGCATGTGTGTGAGAGTGTGTCATCTGAGAGTGTGTGTGTGTCTGAGATTGTGTGTGTGTGTGTCTGAGAGTGTGTGTGTGTGTGTACATCTGAGAGCATGCGTGTGTCTGAGTGTATGTGTGGGTGCGCAACTGAGAGTGTGTGTGTGTCTGAGATTGTGTGTGTGTGTGTCTGAGAGTGTGTGTGTGTGCATGTGCATCTGAGAGCGTGCGGGTGTCTGAGCGTGTGTGCATGTATATGTGCAAGAGAGAGTGTGTGTGTGTTCCTGGGTGTGTATGTGTCTTAGAATGTGTGTGTGTGTTCGTGTGTCTGAGTGTGTGGTTGTGTGTCTGCGAGTGTGTGTAAGTGTGTCTGAGTGTGTGTGTGTGTGTGTGTGTGTTTGTGTGTATGTCTGAGAGTGTGTGTGTCTAGGGTGAGTGAGCGGTGTGTGTTTGTGTGACTGAGAGTGTGTGCCTGAGAGAGAGTGTGTTTGTGCGTGTGTCTGAGAGAGTGTGTGTGTGTGTGTGTCTGAGTGCGTGTATGTGTTTGGATGTGTGTAAGTATCTCTGAGAGTGCATGTGTGTGTCTGAAAGGACACATCTGTGTCTGAGAGTGTGTGTCTGAGATTGTATGACTGTGTGCCTGAGAGTTTGTGTAAGTGTGTCTGAGAGTGTGTGTGTGTGTGTATGTCTGAGAGTGTGTGTGTCTAGAGTGAGTGAGCGGTGTGTGTTTGTGTGACTGAGTGTGTGCCTGAGTGTGTGTGTGTATGCGTTTTTCTGAGTTTGTCTATGTCTGAGAGTGTGCATCTGTCTGTGTGTGTGATTGAGAGTGTGTTGTCTGAGAGTGTGTGTGTGTGTGCATGTGTCTGAGAGTGTGTGTGTGCGTGTGCCTGAGAGTGTGTATGTTTGTGTGGGTATGCATGTTTCTGTGTGTGTCTGTGTGTGCATGTGTGTGAGAGTGTGTCGTCTGAGAGTGTGTGTTGTGTGTGTGCGCATCTGGGAGCATGCGTGTGTCTGAGTGTGTGTGCGCAACTGAGAGTGTGTGTGTCTGTGTGTGTGAGTGTGTGTGTGTGTTTTTGAGTGTGTGTGTGTGTGTGTGTGTGAGAGTGTGTGTCTGAGATTGTGTGTGTGTGTCAGTGCGTGTGTCTGAGAGTGTGTGTGCATCTGAGAGCGTGCGTGTGTCTGAGTGTGTGTGCATGTATATGTGCCTGAGAGTGTATGTGTGTTCCTGTGTGTGTGTGTGTGTCTGTGTGTGTGTGTGTCTTAGAATGTGGGTGCCTGAGAGCCTGTGTGTGTGCGTGTGTCTGAGTGTGTGTGTCTGAGAGTGTGTGTGTATGCATTTTTCTGAGTGTGTCCGTGTCTGGGAGTGTGCATATGTCTGTGTGTGTTTGTGAGTGTGTTGTCTGAGAGACTGTGTGTGTGCGTGTGTCTGAGAGTGTGTGTGTGTCTGACTGTGTGTGTGCATCTGAGAGCGTGTGTGAGCATCTGAGAGTGTGTGTGTGTGTGTTTCTGAGAGCGTGTGTGTATCTGAGCATCTGTGTGTGCTTGAGAGAGTGTGTGTGTGTGCCCGAGAGCGTGTGTGTATGCGTGTTTCTGAGTGTGCCTGTGTCTGAGAGTGTGTGTGTGCGTGTGTGTGTGTGTGTCTGAGATTGTGTGCATGTGTCTGTGTCTGATAGTGTGTGTGTGTGTGTGTGTGTCTGAGAGTGTGTATGTGTTGTCTGAGAATGTGTGTGCATGCGTGTTTCTGAGTGTATGCATGTGTGTGTGTGTCATCTGAGAGTGTGTGTGTGTGATTGTGTGTGTGTATGTCTGAGAAGGTGCGTGTCTGAGAGTGAGTGAGCGGTGTGTGTTTGTGTGACTGAGAGTGTGTACCTGAGAGAGTGTGTGTGTATGTGTCTGAGAGTGTGTGTGTCTGAGAGTATGTGTTTGTCTGAGTGTGTGTGCATGTGTCTGACAGAGCATGTGTTTGCATGTGCCTGAGAATGTGTATGTTTGTGTGTCTGAGAGCATGTTTGTGTGTCTGAGAGCTTGTGTCTGAGTGTGCATGTGTGAGTCTGAGAATGCGCGTGTGTGTCTTAGAGTGTGAGAGTCTGAGAAAGTGTGTGTGTGTGAGTCTGAGAAAGTGTGTGTGTGAGAGTCTGAGAAACTGTGTGTGTGTGAGTTTGGGAAACTGTGTGTGTGAGAGTCTGTGAGAGTGTATGCGTGTACATCTGAGAAAGTGTGCGTGTGTGTCTGAGAATGTGTCTGTGTGCCTGAGAGGGTGTGTATGTGTTTCTGAGTGTGTGTGTATGTGTCTGAATGTGTGTGTGTGTTTCTGAGAGTGTGTGTGTGTGTTTCTGAGTGTGCCTGTGTGTCTGAGAGTGTGCGTGTATGCCTGAGAGTGTGTGTGTTTCTATGTCTGAGAGCGTGTTTGTGTGCCTGAAAGCTTGTGTCTGAGTGTGCGTGTGTGAGTCTGAGAATGCACTTGTGTGTTTTAGAGTGTAAGAGTCTGAGGAAGTGTATGTGTGAGAGTCTGAGAAAGTGTGTGTGTGTGTGAGTCTGAGAAACTGTGTGTGTGAGAGTCTGTGAGAGTGTGCGCGTGTCTGAGAAAGTGTGCGTGCGCGTCTGAGAATGTGTCTGTGTTCCTGAGAGTGTGTGTATGTGTCTGAGTGTTTGTGTGTGTTTTTGAGAGTGTGCCTGTGTATTTGCGAGTGTGTGTGGGTGTGTGTGTGTGTGTGCGTCTGAGAGTGTGTTGTCTGAAAGTGTGTGTATGCGTGTTTCTGAGTGTGTGTGTGCATGTGTGTGAGAGTGTGTCGTCTGAGAGTGTGCGTGTGTGTGTATCTGAGAGAGTGTGTGTGTGTCTGAGATTGTGTGTGTGTGTGTGTCTGTGTGTGTGTCTGAGTGTGTGTGTGCATCTGAGAGTGTGCATGTGTCTGAGTGTGTGTGCTTGTATATGTGCCTGAGAGACTGTGTGTGTGTTCTTGTGTGTGAGTGTGTGTCTTAGAATGTGTGTGTGTCTTTGTGTGTCTGAGTGTGTCTGTGTGTGTGTGTCTGTGTGTGTGTGTATTCATCTGAGAGTGCGTGTGTGTCTGAGCATTTGTGTGTGCCTAAGAGGGTGCGTGTGGGTGCCTGAGAGCCTGTGTGTGTGTGTGTCTGAGTGTGTGTGTCTGAGAGTGTATGCGTATGCGTTTTTCTGAGTGTGTCCATGTCTGGGAGTGTGCATGTCTCTGTGTGTGTGTGCATGTGTCTGAGAGTGTGTGTGTGTCTGACTGTGTGCTTGCATCTGAGAGTGTGTGTGTGTGCATCTGAGTGTGTGTGTGTGTGTGTGTGTCTGAGAGTGTGTGTGTATGCGTTTTTCTGAGTGTGTCCATGTCTGGGAGTGTGCATGTGTCTGTGTGTGTTTGAGAGTGTGTTGTCTGAGAGAGTGTGTGTGTGCATGTGTCTGAGAGTGTGTGTGTGTCTGACTGTGTGTGTGCATCTGAGAGTGTGTGTGTGCATCTGAGAGTGTGTGTGTGTGTGCATCTGAGTGTGTGTGTGTGTGTGTGTTTCTGAGAGTGTGTGTGTATCTGAGCGACTGTGTGTGCTTGAGAGAGTGTGTGTGTGTGTGCCCAGGTGCGTGTGTGTATGCGTGTTCCAGAGAGTGTGTGTGTCTGAGAATGTGTGTATGCGTGTTTCTGAGTGTGTCTGTGTCTAAACGTGTGTGTGTGCATGTGGCTGTGTGTGTCTGAGATTGTGTGCATGTGTCTGTGTCTGAGAGTGTGTATGTGTGTGTGTGTGTGTGTGTGTGGGTCTGAGAGTGTGTTGACTGAGAGTGTGTATGTGTTGTCTGAGAATGCGTGCGCATGCATGTTTCTGAGTGTATGCATGTGTGTGTGTGTCATCTGAGAGTGTGTGTGTGTGTCTGAGAGTGTGTGTGTGTGTCTGAATGTGTGTTTGCACGTTTGAGAATGTGTGTGTCTGAGAGTGAGTGAGTGGTGTGTGTTTGTGTGTCTGACAGTGTGTGTGTGTCTAAGAGTGTATGTTTGTGTGTCTGAGAGTGTGTGCCTGAGTGAGTGTGTGTGTGTGCCTGAGAGAGTGTGTGTGTGCGTGTGTCTGAGAGAGTGTGTGTGTGCATGTGTCTGAGAGTGCGTATATGTGTCTGGGTGTGTGTAAGTATCTCTGAGAGTGCATGTGTGTGTCTGAGAGGACATGTATGTGTCTGAGAGTGTGTGAATGTGTGTCTGAGATTGTATGAGTGTGTGCCTGAGAGTTTGTGTAAGTGTGTCTGTGTGTGTGTGTTTGTGTGTATGTCTGAGAGTGTGTGTGTCTAGAGTGAGTGAGCGGTGTGTGTTTGTGTGACTGAGAGTGTGTGCCTGAGAGAGATTGTGTGTGTGTGTGTGTCTGAGTGTGCGTGTATGTGTTCGGGTGTGTGTAAGTATCTCTGAGAGTGCATGTGTGTGTCTGAAAGGACACATCTGTGTGTGTGAGTGTGTTTCTGACATAGTATGACTGTGTGCCTGAGAGTTTGTGTAAGTGTGTCTGAGAGTGTGTGTGTGTTTGTGTGTATGTCTGAGAGTGTGTGTCTAGAGTGAGTGAGCTGTGTGTGTTTGTGTGACTGAGAGTGTGTGCCTGAGAGAGTGTGTGTATGTGTCTGAGAGTGTGTGTGTCTGTGAGTATGTGTTTGTCTGAGTGTGTGTGCATGTGTCTGTCTGTATGTGTGCGTGTGCCTGAGAGTGTGTATGTTTGTGTGTCTGAGAGCGTGTATGTTTGCCTAGAGCTTGTTTCTGAGTGTGCATGTGTGAGTCTGAGAATGCGTGTGTGTGTTTTAGAGTGTGAGAGTCTGAGAAAGTGTGTGTGTGAGAGTCTGAGAAACTGTGTGTGTGTGTGAGTCTGAGAAACTGTGTGTGTGATAGTCTGTGAGAGTGTATGCGTGTGTGTCTGAGAAATTGTGCATGCGCATCTGAGAATGTGTCTGTGTTCCTGAGAGTGTGTGTATGTGTCTGAGTGTGTGTGTTTTTGAGAGCATGCCTGTGGGTCTGAGAGTGTGCGTGGATGCCTGAGTGTGTGTGTGTGTGTGTGTCTGAGAGTGTGTTTGTGTGCCTGAGAGCTTGTGTCTGAGTGTGCATGTGTGAGTCTGAGAATGCGTGTGTGTGTTTTAGAGTGTGAGAGTCTCAGAAAGTGTGAGTGTGTGAGTCTGAGAAAGTGTGTGTGTGAGTCTGAGAAACTGTGTGTGTGATTCTGAGAAACAGTGTGTGCAAGAGTCTGTGAGAATGTATGCGTGTGCGTCTGAGAAAGTGTGTGTGCGCGTCTGAGAATGTGTCTGTGTGCCTGAGAGTGTGTGTAGGTGTTTCTGAGTGTGTGTGTGTGTGTATGTGTGTGTATATATATGTCTTAGAGTGTGTGTGTGTGTCTGAGAGTGTGCCTGTGTGCCTGAGAGTGTGTCTGTGTGTCTGAGAGTGTGCGTGTGTGCCTGAGTGTGTGCGTATGTGCCTGAGTGTGTGTGTGTGTCTGAGAGTGTGTGTGTGTTGTCTGAAAGTGTGTGTGGAAGCATGTTTCTGTGTGTGTGTATGCGTGTTTCTGAGAGTGTGTGTCTTAGAGTGTTTGTGCGTGTGTCTGAGTGTGTGTGTCTGTGTGTGTGTCTGAGAGTGTGTGCGTCTGTGTGTGTGTTTCTGAGAGTGTGTGTTTATGAGTTTTTCTGAGTGTGTCTGTGACTGAAAGTGTGTGTGTGCATGTGTCTGACAGAGCGTGTGTGTGCATGTGTCTGAGAGCGTGTGTGTGCCTGAGAGCTTGTGTCTGAGTGTGCATGTGTGAGTCTGAAAATGCGCGTGTGTGTTTTAGAGTGTGAGAGTCTGAGAAAGTGTGTGTGTGAGTCTGAGAAAGTGTATGTGAGTCTGAGAAACAGTGTGTGCGAGAGTCTGTGAGAGTGTATGCGTGTTCATCTGAGAATGTGTGCGTGTGTGTCTGAGAATGTGTCTGTGTGCCTGAGAGTGTGTGTATGTGTTTCTGAGCGTGAGTGTATGTGTCTGAGTGTTTGTGTGTGTGTATATACTTCTGAGAGTGTGTGTGTGTTTCTGAGTATGCCTGTGTGTCTGAGAGTGTGCGTGTGTGCCTGAGTGTGTGTGTGTGTGTTTCTGAGAGTGTGTTGTCTGAGAGTGTATGTGCATCTGAGAGCATGCGTGTGTCTGAGTGTGTGTGCGTGTATATGTGCCTGAGAGAGTGTGTGTGTGTGTTCCTGTGTGTGTGTGTCTTAGAATGTGTGTGTGTTCGTGTGTGTGTGTGTGTGTGTGTGTGTGTGTGTGTGTATGTGTGTGTGTGTGTGTGTGTGAGCATCTGTGTGTGCCTGAGAGAGTGCGTGTGTGTGCCTGAGAGCTTGTGTGTATGCGTGTTTCTGAGAGTGTGTGTCTTAGAGTGTTTATGTGTGTGTCTGAGTGTGTGTGTCTGTGTGTGTGTCTGAGAATGTGTGTGTATGCGTTTTTCTGAGTGTGTCTGTGTCTGAGCATGGCGTCTGTCTGTGTTTGTGTTTGAGAGTGTGTTGTCTGAGAGAGTGTGTGTGTGTGCATGTGTCTGAGAGTGTGTGTGTGTCTGAGCGTCTGTGTGTGCCTGAGAGAGTGCGTGTGTGTGCCCGAGTGCGTGAGTGTATGCGTGTTCCAGAGAGTGCGAGTGTCTAAGAGTGTGTGTGTATGCGTGATTCTGAGTGTGTCTGTGACTGAGAGTGTGTGTGTGCATGTGTCTGTGTATGTCTCTGAGATTGTGTGTATGTGTGTGTGTGTGTGTGTGTCTGAGAGTGTGATGTCTGAGAGTGTGTGTGTGTCTGACTGTGTGTGTGCATCTGAGAGTGTGTGTGTGCATCTGAGAGTGCGTGTGTGTGTCTGTGTGTGGGTGTGGGTGCTTCTGAGAGTGTGTGTGTATCTGAGCATCTGTGTGTGCTTGAGAGAGTGCGTGTGTGTGCACGTGAGCGTGTGTGTATGCGTGTTCCAGAGAGTGCGTGTGTCTGAGAGCGTGTGTGTATGCGTGTTTCTGAGTGTGTCTGTGACTGAGAGTGTGTCTGCATGTGTCTGACAGAGCGTGTGTGTGCATGTGTCTGAGAGTGTGTGTGTGCATGTGTCTGAGAGCGTGTATGTTTGTGTGTCTGAGAGCATGTTTGTGTGCCTGAGAGCTTGTGTCTGAGTGTGCATGTGTGAGTCTGACGATGCGCGTATGTGTTTTAGAGTGTGAGAGTCTGAGAAAGTGTGAGTGTGTGAGTCTGAGAAAGTGTGTGTGAGTCTGAGAAACAGTGTGTGCGAGAGTCTGTGAGAGCGTATGCGTGTTCATCTGAGAAAGTGTGCGTGTGTGTCTGAGAATGTGTCTGTGTGCCTGAGAGTGTACGTGTTTCTGAGCGTGCGTGTATGTGTCTGAGTGTGTGTGTGTGTATATATTTCTGAGAGTGTGTGTGTGTTTCTGAGAGTGTGCCTGTGTGTCTGAAAGTGTGTGTGTGTGTTTCTGAGTGTGCCTGTGTGGCTGAGAGTGTGCATGTGTGTCTGAGATTGTGCGTGTGTGCCTGAGTGTGTGTGTGTGTGTGTGTGTGTGTCTGGGAGTGTGTTGTCTGAGAGTGTGTGTGTGTTGTCTGAGAGTGTTTGTGTGTGTCTGAGAGTGTGTGTGTCTATGTGTGTGTCTGAGAGTGTGTGTGTGTTCGTGTGTGTGTGTGTCCGTGTGTGTGTGTGTGTGTGTCTGAGCATCTGTGTGTGCCTGAGAGAGTGCGTGTGTGTGCCTGAGAGCTTGTGTGTATGCGTGTTTCTGAGACTGTGTGTCTTAGAGTGTTTGTGCATGTGTTTGAGTGTGTGCGTCTGTGTGTGTGTCTTAGTCTGTGTGTGTATGCGTTTTTCTGAGTGTGTCCATGTCTGATCGTGTGCATCTGTCTGTGTTTGTGTTTGAAAGTGTGTTGTCTGAGAGAGTGTGTGTGTGTGCATGTGTCTGAGAGTGTGTGTGTATCTGAGCGTCTGTGTGTGCCTGAGGGAGTGCGTGTGTGTGCCCGAGAGCGTGTGTGTATGCGTGTTCCAGAGAGTGCGAGTGTCTAAGAGTGTGTGTGTATGCGTGTTTCTGAGTGTGTCTGTGACTGAGAGTGTGTGTGTGCGTGTGTCTGTGTGTGTCTCTGAGATTGTGTGTGTGTGTATGTGTCTGAGAGTGTGATTTCTGAAAGACTGTGTGTGTGTGCGCGTGTGTGTACTTCTGAGAGTGTGTGTGTATCTGAGCGTTTGTGTTTCCCTGAGCGAGTGCGTGTGTGCACGAGAGCGTGTGTGTATGCATGTTCCAGAGATTGCGTGTGCCTGAGAGTGTGTGTGTATGCATGTTTCTTAGTGTGTCTGTGTCTGAGAGTGTGTGTGTGTGTGTCTGTTTGTGTGTGTGAGATTGTGTGCGTGTGTCTGTGTCTGAAAGTGTGTGTGTTTGTGTGTGTGTGTGTGTGTCTGAGAGTGTGTTGTCTGAGAATGTGTGTGCATGCGTGTTTCTGAGTGTATGCATGTGTGTGAGTGTGTCGTCTGAGAGTGTATGAGTGTGTGTCTGAATGTATGTTTGCACATTTGAAAATGTGTGTGTCTGAGAGTGAGTGAGTGGTGTGTGTGTATGTGTCTGAGAGTGTGTGTTTGTGCGCCTGAGAGTGTGTGTGTGCATGTGTCTGAGACTGTGTGTGTGTCTGAGCGTGTGTAAGTGTTTCTAAGTGTGCGTGTGTGTGTCTGAGAGTGCGTGTGTGTGTGTGTGTGTGTGTGTGTGTATGCCTGAGAGTGTGTGCACGCGCCTGAGAGTGTGTTTATGTGCCTGAGAGTGTGTGTGTTCGTGTGTTGGAGAGTTTGTGCCTGAGAGTGTGTGTGTGTGCCTGAGAGTGTGTGTGCATGCCTGGGAGACTGTGTGTGTGCGCCTAAGAGAGGGTATGTGCGTGTGTCTGAGAGTGTGTGTGCGTGTGTCTGAGAGTGTGCGTATGTGTCTGAGTGCATGTAAGTATCTCTGAGAGTGCATGTGTGTATGTCTGAGAGTGCGTGTATGTGTGTGTGTATGTGTGCCTGACAGTGTGTGTATATGTGTATGTCTGAGATTTTGTGTGTGTCTGAGGGTGTGTGTGTGCCTGAGAGCAAGTGTGTGTATGTGCGTGTTTAAATGTGAGTATGTGTGTCTGCGTGTGTATGTCTGAGAGTGAGTGGTGTGTGTTTGTGTGTCTGACAGTGTGTGTGTGTCTGAGAGTGTGTGCCTGAGAGAGTGTGTGTGTGTGTGTGTCTGAGAGAGTGTGTGTGTGCGTGTGTCTGAGAGAGTGTGTGTGCGTGTGTCTGAGAGTGCGTGTATGTGTCTGGGTGTGTGTAAGTATCTCTGAGAGTGCATGTGTGTGTCTCAGAGGACACATATGTGTCTGAGAGTGTGTGAGTGTGTGTCTGAGTATGTATGAGTGTGTGCCTGAGAGTTTGTGTAAGTGTGTCTGAGTGTGTGTGTGTGTGTGTGTGTGTGTGTGTATGTCTGAGAGTGTGTGTGTCTAGAGTGAGTGAGCGGTGTGTGTTTGTGTGACTGAGAGTGTGTGCCTGAGAGTGTGTTTGTATATGTGTTTGAGAGTGTGTGTGTCTGAGAGTATGTGTTTGTCTGAGTGTGTGTGCATGTGTCTGACAGAGTGTGTGTGTGCGTGTGCCTGAGAGCGTGTATGCTTGTGTGTCTGAGAGTGTGTTTGTGTGCCTGAGAGCTTGTGTCTGAGTGTGCATGTGTGAGTCTGAGAATGCGCGCATGTGTTTTAGAGTGTGAGAGTCTGAGAAAGTGTTTGTGTGTGAGTCTGAGAAAGTGTGTGTGTGAGTCTGAGAAAGTGTGTGTGTGAGAGTCTGAGAAAGTGTGTGTGTGAGTCTGAGAAACTGTGTGTGTGAGAGTCTGTGAGAGTGTATGCGTGTACATCTGAGAAAGTGTGTGTGCGCGTCTGAGAATGTGTCTGTGTGCCTGAGAGTGTGTGTATGTGTCTGAGTGTGTGTGTGTGCCTGAGTCTGTGTGTGTGTCTGAGATTGTGTTGTCTGAAAGTGTGTGTCTGCGTGTTCCTGAGTGTGTGTGTGCATGTGTGTGAGAGTGTGTCATCTGAGAGTGTGTGTGTGTGTGTCTGAGATTGTGTGTGTGTGTGTGTGTGTGTGTGTCTGAGTGTATGTGTGCATCTGAGAGCCTGCGCGTATTTGAGTGTGTGTGTGTGTATATGTGCCTGAGAGAGTGTGTGTGTTACTGTGTGTGTGTGTCTTAGAATGTGTGTGTGTTCATGTGTCTGAGTGTGTGTGTGTGTGTGTGTGTGTGTGTGTTTGTGTGTCTGATTGTGTGTCTGTCTGTTCGTGTGTCTGAGTGTGTGTGTGTCTGCCTCTGAGAATGTGTATGTGTCTGAGCATCTGTGTGTGCCTGAGAGGGTGCATGTGTGTGCCCGAGAGCCTGTGTGTATGCGTGTTTCTGAAAGTGTGTGTCTTAGCGTTTGTATGCGTGTGTCTGAATGTGTGTGTCTGTGTTTGTGTCTGAGAGTGTGTGTGTATGCATTTTTCTGGGTGTCCGTATCTGAGAGTGTGCGGGTGTCAGTGTGTGTGTTTGAGAGTGTGTTGTCTGAGAGTGCATGGGTGTGCCTGAGAGCATGTGTGTGTATGTGCCTGAGAGCGTGTCTGTGAGTGTGCCTGAGAGCGTGTATGTTGTGTGTCTGAGAGCGTGTTTGTGCGCCTGAGAGCATGTGTCTGAGTGTGCATGTGTGAGTCTGAGAATGCGTGTGTGTTTTAGAGTGTGAGAGTCTGAGAAAGTGTGTGTGAGAGTCTGAGAAAGTGTGTGTGTGTGTGTGTGAGCCTGAGAAGGTGTGTGTGCGCGTCTGAGAATGTGTGTGTGTGCCTGAGAGTGTGTGTATGTGTTTCTGAATGTGTGTGTGTGTGTGTGCGTGTGTGCGTGTGTGTTTGTGTGTCTGAGTGCGTGTGTGTGCATGTGCTTGAGAGTGTGTATGTTTGTGTGTCTGAGAACGTGTTTTTGTGTGCCTGAGAGCTTGTGTCTGAATGTGCATTTGTGAGTCTGAGAATGTGTGTGTGTGTTTTAGAGTGTGAGAGTCTGAGAAAGTATGTGTGTGTGAGTCTGAGAAAGTGTGTGTGAGTCTGAGAAACAGTGTGTGCGAGAGTCTGTGAGAGCGTATGCGTGTTCATCTGAGAAAGTGTGCGTGTGTGTCTGAGAATGTGTCTGTGTGTCTGAGTGTGTGTGTATGTTTTTCTGAGCGTGTGTGTATGTGTCTGAGTGTGTGTGTGTGTATATATTTCTGAGAGTGTGTGTGTGTTTCTGAGAGTGTGCCTGTGTGTCTGAAAGTGTGTGTGTGTGTTTCTGAGTGTGCCTGTGTGTCTGAGAGTGTGCATGTGTGTCTGAGAGTGTGTGTGTGTGCCTGAGCGTGTGTGTGTGTGTCTGAGAGTGTGTTGTCTGAGAGAGCGTGTGTGTGTGCGTGTCTGAGAGTGTGTGTGTATCTGAGCGTCTGTGTGTGCCTGAGAGAGTGCGTGTGTGTGCCCGAGAGCGTGTGTGTATGCGTGTGCCAGAGAGTGCGAGTGTCTAAGAGTGTGTGTGTATGCGTGTTTCTGAGTGTGTCTGTGACTGAGAGTGTGTGTGTGCGTGTGTCTGTGTGTGTCTCTGAGATTGTGTGTGTGTCTGAGTGTGTGTGCATCTGAGAGTGTGTGTGTGCATCTGAGAGTGCATGTGTGTGTCTGTGTGTCTGTGTGTGTGTGTGTGTTTGTGCGTGTGTGTACTTCTGAGAGTGTGTGTGTATCTGAGCGTTTGTGTTTCCCTGAGCGAGTGCGTGTGTGCCCGAGAGCGTGTGTGTATGCGTGTTCCACAGATTGCGTGTGCCTGAGAGTGTGTGTGTATGCATGTTTCTTAGTGTGTCTGTGTCTGAGAGTGTGTGCGTGTGTCTGTGTCTGAAAGTGTGTGTGTTTGTGTGTGTGTGTGTGTCTGAGAGTGTGTTGTCTGAGAATGTGTGTGCATGCGTGTTTCTGAGTATATGCATGTGTGTGTGTGTCGTCTGAGAGTGTATGTGTGTGTGTCTGAGTGTATGTTTGCACATTTGAGAATGTGTGTGTCTGAGAGTGAGTGAGTGGTGTGTGTTTATGTGTCTGAGAGTGTGTGTGTTCGTGTGTTGGAGAGTTTGTGCCTGAGACTGTGTGTGTGCCTGAGAGTGTGTGCGCATGCCTGGGAGAGTGTGTGTGTGCGCCTAAGAGAGGGTATGTGCGTGTGTCTGAGAGTGTGTGTGCGTGTGTCTGAGAGTGTGCGTATGTGTCTGACTGTGTGTAAGTATCTCTGAGAGTGCGTGTGTGTGTGTCTGCGAGTGCGTGTATGTCTGAGGGTGTGTGTGTGCCTGAGAGCGAGTGTGTGTGTGTTTGTGTGTGTGTGTGTGTATGTCTGAGAGTGTGTGTGTCTAGAGTGAGTGAGCGGTGTGTGTTTGTGTGACTGAGAGTGTGTGCCTGAGAGAGAGTTTGTATATGTGTTTGAGAGTGTGTGTGTCTGAGAGTATGTGTTTGTCTGAGTGTGTGTGCATGTGTCTGACAGAGTGTGTGTGTGCGTGTGCCTGAGAGCGTGTATTCTTGTGTGTCTGAGAGCGTGTTTGTGAGCCTGAGAGCTTGTGTCTGAGTGTGCATGTGTGAGTCTGAGAATGCGCGTGTGTGTTTTAGAGTGTGAGAGTCTGAGAAAGTGTTTGTGTGTGAGTCTGAGAAAGTGTGTGTGTGAGGGTCTGAGAAAGTGTGTGTGTGAGAGTCTGAGAAAGTGTGTGTGTGAGAGTCTGAGAAATTGTGTCTGTGAGAGTCTGAGAAAACGTGTGTGTGTGTGTGTGTGTGAGTCTGAGAAACTGTGTGTGTGAGAGTCTGTGAGAGTGTATGCGTGTACATCTGAGAAAGTGTGCATGCGCGTCTGAGAATGTGTCTGTGTGCCTGAGAGTGTGTGTATGTGTCTGAGTGTGTGTGTGCGTGTGTCTGAGAGTGTGCGTATGTGTCTGACTGTGTGTAAGTATCTCTGAGAGTGCGTGTGTGTGTGTCTGAGAGTGCATGTATGTGTGTGTGTGTGTGTGTGCCTGACAGTGTGTGTATATGTGTATGTCTGAGATTTTGTGTGTGTCTGAGGATGTGTGTGTGCCTGAGAGCAAGTGTGTGTATGTGTGTGTTTAAATGTGAGTATGTGTGTCTGCGTGTGTGTGTGTGTATGTCTGAGAGTGAGTGCTTTGTGTTTGTGTGTCTGACAGTGTGTGTGTGTCTGAGAGTGTGTACCTGAGAGAGTGTGTGTGTGTGTCTGAGAGAGTGTGTGTGTGCGTGTGTCTGAGAGAGTGTGTGTGTGCGTGTGTCTGAGAGAGTGTGTGTGTGCGTGTGTCTGAGAGAGTGTGTGTGTGCGTGTGTCTGAGAGTGCGTGTATTTGTCTGGGTGTGTGTAAGTATCTTTGAAAGTGCATGTGTGTGTCTGAGAGGACACGTATGTGTCTGAGAGTGTGTGAGTGTGTGTCTGAGATTGTATGAGTGTGTGCCTGAGAGTTTGTGTAAGTGTGTCTGAGTGTGTGTGTGTATGTCTGAGAGTGTGTGTGTCTAGAGTGAGTGAGCGGTGTGTGTTTGTGTGACTGAGAGTGTGTGCCTGAGAGAGAGTTTGTATATGTGTTTGAGAGTGTGTGTGTCTGAGAGTATGTGTTTGTCTGAGTGTGTGTGCATGTGTCTGACAGAGCATGTGTGTGCATGTGTCTGACAGAGTGTGTGTGTGCGTGTGCCTGAGAGCGTGTATTTTTGTGTGTCTGAGAGCGTGTTTGTGTGCCTGAGAGCTTGTGTCTGAGTGTGCATGTGTGAATCTGAGAATGCGCGTGTGTGTTTTAGAGTGTGAGAGTCTGAGAAAGTGTGTGTGTGAGTCTGAGAAAGTGTGTGTGTGAGAGTCTGAGAAAGTGTGTGTGTGAGAGTCTGAGAAAGTGTGTGTGTGTGTCTGAGAGTGTGATGTCTGATAGTGTGTGTGTGTCTGACTGTGTGTGTGCATCTGAGAGTATGTTTGTGCATCTGAGAGTGCGTGTGTGTGTCTGTGTGTGTGTGTGTGTGTGCTTCTGAGAGTGTGTGTGTATCTGAGCGTATGTGTGTCCCTGAGCGAGTGCGTATGTGCCCGAGAGCGTGTGTGTATGCGTGTTCCAGAGATTGCGTGTGCCTGAGAGTGTGTGTGTATGCGTGTTTCTTAGTGTGTCTGTGTCTGAGAGTGTGTGTTTGTGTGTGTGTGTGTGTCTGAGAGTGTGTTGTCTGAGAATGTGTGTGCATGCGTGTTTCTGAGCGTATGCATGTGTGTGAGTGTGTCATCTGAGAGTGTATGTGTGTGTGTCTGAGTGTGTGTTTGCATGTTTGAGAATGTGTATGTCTGAGAGTGAGTGAGTGGCGTGTGTGTATGTGTCTGAGAGTGTGTGTTTGTGCGCCTGAGAGTGTGTGTGTGCATGTGTCTGAGACTGTGTGTGTGTCTGAGCGTGTGTAAGTGTTTCTGAGAGTGCATGTGCGTGTGTGTGTGTGTGTGTGTGCCTGACAGTGTGTGTATATGTGTATGTCTGAGAGTTTGTGTGTGTCTGAGGGTGTGTGTGTGCCTGAGAGCGAGTGTGTGTATGTGTGTATTTAAATGTGAGTATGTGTGTTTGTGTGTGTGTGTATGTCTGAGAGTGAGTGGTGTGTCTGAGAGTGTGTGCCTGAGAGAGTTTGTGTGTGTGTGTGTGTCTGAGAGAGTGTGTGTGTGCGTGTGTCTGAGAGTGCGTGTATGTGTCTGGGTGTGTGTAAGTATCTCTGAGAGTGCATGTGTGTGTCTCAGAGGACACGTATGTGTCTGAGAGTGTGTGAGTGTGTGTCTGAGATTGTATGAGTGTGTGCCTGAGAGTTTGTGTAAGTGTGTCTGAGAGTGTGTGTGTGTGTGTGTGTGTGTGTGTATGTCTGAGAGTGTGTGTGTCTAGAGTGAGTGAGCGGTGTGTGTTTGTGTGACTGAGAGTGTGTGTGTGTGTGTATGTGTGTGTAAGTGTGTCTGAGAGTGTGTGTGTCTAGAGTGAGTGAGCGGTGTGTGTTTGTGTGACTGAGAGTGTGTGTGTCTGAGAGAGTGTGTGTGTGCGTGTGTCTGAGAGAGTGTGTGTGTGCGTGTGTCTGAGAGAGTGTGTGTGTGCGTGTGTCTGAGAGTGCGTGTATGTGTCTGGGTGTGTGTAAGTATCTCTGAGAGTGCATGTGTGTGTCTGAGAGGACACTTATGTGTCTGAGAGTGTGTGAGTGTGTGTCTGAGATTGTATGAGTGTGTGCCTGAGAGTTTGTGTAAGTGTGTCTGAGAGTGTGTGTGTGTGTGTGTGTGTGTGTGTGTGTATGTCTGAGAGTGTGTGTGTCTAGAGTGAGTGAGCGGTGTGTGTTTGTGTGACTGAGAGTGTGTGCCTGAGAGAGAGTTTGTATATGTGTTTGAGAGTGTGTGTGTCTGAGAGTATGTGTTTGTCTGAGTGTGAGTGCAAGTGTCTGACAGAGCGTGTGTGTGCATGTGGCTGACAGATTGTGCGTGTGCGTGTGCCTGAGAGCGTGTATGCTTGTGTGTCTGAGAGCGTGTTTGTGTGCCTGAGAGCTTGTGTCTGAGTGTGCATGTGTGAGTCTGAGAATGCGCGTGTGTGTTTTAGAGTGTGAGAGTCTGAGAAAGTGTGTGTGTGAGTCTGAGAAAGTGTGTGTGTGAGAGTCTGAGAAAGTGTGTGTGTGTGTGTCTGAGAGTGTGATGTCTGAGAGTGTGTGTGTGTCTGACTGTGTGTGTGCATCTGAGAGTGTGTGTGTGCATCTGAGTGTGTGTGTGTGCATCTGAGAGTGCGTGTGTGTGTCTGTGTGTGTGTGTGCGTGTGTGTGTGCTTCTGAGAGTGTGTGTGTATCTGAGCGTATGTGTGTCCCTGAGCGAGTGCGTATGTGCCCGAGAGCGTGTGTGTATGCGTGTTCCAGAGATTGCATGTGCCTGAGAGTGTGTGTGTATGCGTGTTTCTTAGTGTGTCTGTGTCTGAGAGTGTGTGTTTGTGTGTGTGTGTGTCTGAGAGTGTGTTGTCTGAGAATGTGTGTGCATGCGTGTTTCTGAGTGTATGCATGTGTGTGAGTGTGTCATATGAGAGTGTATGTGTTTGTGTCTGAGTGTGTGTTTGCACGTTTGAGAATGTGTATGTCTGAGAGTGAGTGAGTGGTGTGTGTGTATGTGTATGGGAGTGTGTGTTTATGCGCCTGAGAGTGTGTGTGTGCATGTGTCTGAGACTGTGTGTGTGTCTGAGCGTGTGTAAGTGTTTCTGAGAGTGCGTGTGTGTGTGTGTGCCTGACAGTGTGTGTATATGTGTATGTCTGAGAGTTTGTGTGTGTCTGAGGGTGTGTGTGTGCCTGAGAGCGAGTGTGTGTATGTGTGTATTTAAATGTGAGTATGTGTGTCTGCGTGTGTGTGTGTATGTCTGAGAGTGAGTGGTGTGTGTTTGTGTGTCTGACAGTGTGTGTGTGTCTGAGAGTGTGTGCCTGAGAGAGTGTGTGTGTGTGTGTGTGTGTTCTGAGAGAGTGTGTGTGTGCGTGTGTCTGAGAGTGCGTGTATGTGTCTAGGTGTGTGTAAGTATCTCTGAGAGTGCATGTGTGTGTCTCAGAGGACACGTATGTGTCTGAGAGTGTGTGAGTGTGTGTCTGAGATTGTATGAGTGTGTGCCTAAGAGTTTGTGTAAGTGTGTCTGAGAGTGTGTGTGTCTAGAGTGAGTGAGCAGTGTGTGTTTGTGTGACTGAGAGTGTGTGCCTGAGAGTGTGTTTTTTTATATGTGTCTGAGAGTGTGTGTGTCTGAGAGTATGTGTTTGTCTGAGTGTGTGTGCATGTGTCTGACAGAGTGTGTGTGTGCGTGTGTCTGAGAGCGTGTATGTTTGTGTGTCTGAGAGTGTGTTTGTGTGCCTGAGAGCTTGTGTTTGAGTGTGCATGTGTGAGTCTGAGAATGCGCGTGTGTGTTTTAGAGTGTGAGAGTCTGAGAAAGTGTGTGTGTGAGAGTCTGAGAAAGTGTGTGTGTGAGGGTCTGAGAAAGTGTGTGTGTGAGAGTCTGAGAAAGTGTGTGTGTGAGAGTCTGAGAAATTGTGTCTGTGAGAGTCTGAGAAAGCGTGTGTGTGTGTGAGTCTGAGAAACTGTGTGTGTG
Source organism: Carcharodon carcharias (assembly GCF_017639515.1). NCBI lineage: Eukaryota > Metazoa > Chordata > Chondrichthyes > Lamniformes > Lamnidae > Carcharodon > Carcharodon carcharias. Next base: position 118,768,294 of record NC_054473.1, on the reverse strand, counting down.
AGAGTCTGTGAGAGTGTATGCGTGTACATCTGAGAAAGTGTGCGTGCGCGTCTGAGAATGTGTCTGTGTGCCTGAGAGTGTGTGTATGTGTCTGAGTGTGTGTGTGTATATGTGTCTGAGAGTGTGCCTGTGTGTCTGAGAGTGTGCGTGTGTGCCTGAGTGTGTGTGTGTTTGTGTGTGTGTGTGTCTGAGAGTGTGTTGTCTGAAAGTGTGTGTATGCGTGTTCCTGAGTGTGTGTGTGTCTGAGAGTGAGTGGTGTGTGTTTGTGTCTGACAGTGTGTGTTTGTCTCAGAGTGTGTGCCTGAGAGAGTGTGTGAGAGTGTGTCGTCTGAGAGTGTTTGTGTGTCTGAGAGTATGTGTGTGTGTGTCAGAGATTGTATGTGTGTGTGTGTGTGTGTGTGTGTTTGTCTGAGTGTGTGTGTGCATCTGAGAGCGTGCACGTATCTGAAAGTGTGTGTGTGTATATGTGCCTGAGAGAGTGTGTGTGTGTGTTACTGTGTGTGTGTGTCTTAGAATGTGTGTGTGTGTTCGTGTGTCTGATTGTGTGTGTGTCTGTTCGTGTGTCTGAGTGTGTGTGTGTCTGCCTCTGAGAGTGTGTATGTGTCTGAGCATCTGTGTGTGCCTGAGAGGGTCCATGTATGTGCCCAAGAGCCTGTGTGTATGCGTGTTTCTGAGAGTGTGTGTCTTAGCGTTTGTGTGCGTGTGTCTGAGTGTGTGGGTCTATGTGTGTGTGTCTGAGAATGTGTGTATGTGTTTTTCTGAGTGTGTCTGTATCTGAGCGTGTGCGTGTCTCAGTGTGTGTGTTTGAGAGTGTGTTGTCTGAGAGAGTGTGCGTGTGTCTGAGAATGTGTGTATGAGTGGGTGTGTGTGTCTGAGGGTGTTTGTGTGTGTGCGTCTGTGTGCCTGAGAGTGTGTCTGTCTGAGAGTGCATGTGTGTGCCTGAGAGCATGTGTGTGCATGTGCCTGAGAGCGTGTCGGTGAGTGTGCCTGAAAGCGTGTATGTTTGTGTGTCTGAGAGCGTGTTTGTGTGCCTGAGAGCTTGTGTCTGAGTGTGCATGTGTGAGTTTGAGAATGCGCGTGTGTGGTTTAGAGTGTGAGAGTCTGAGAAAGTGTGTGTGTGAGAGTCTGAGAAAGTGTGTGTGTGTGTGTGAGCCTGAGAAGGTGTGTGTGCGCGTCTGAGAATGTGTGTGTGTGCCTGAGAGTGTGTGTATGTGTTTCTGAATGTGTGTGTGTGTGTGTGTGTGTGTGTGTGTGTGTGTGTGTGTGTGTGTGTGTGTGTGTGTGTGTCTGTGTTTGTATGTGTCTGAGAGTGTGTGTGTGTGTCTGAGATTATGCATTTGTCTGAGTGTGTGTGTGTGTCTGAGAGTATGTTTTTGTCTGATTGTGTGTGCATGTGTCTGATAGAGTGTGTGTGTGCATGTGTCTGACAGTGTGTGTGTTGTCTGAGAGTGTGTGTCTGTCTGTCTGAGTGTGTGTGTATGCATCTGAGAGTGTGTGTGTGTCTGAGGGTGTGTGTGTGCCTGAGAGCGAGTGTGTGTATGTGTGTGTTTAAATGTGAGTATGTGTGTCTGCGTGTTTGTGTGTGTATGTCCGAGAGTGAGTGGTGTGTGTTTGTGTGTCTGACAGTGTGTGTGTGTCTGAGAGTGTATGTTTGTGTCTGAGAGTGTGTGTGTCTGAGAATGTGTGTGTGTGTGTGTGTGTGTGTCTGAGAGTGCATGTGTGTGTCTGAGAGTGTGTGTGTCTGAGAATGTGTGTGTGTGTGTGTGTCTGAGTGTGTGTGTGTGTGTGTCTGAGAGAGTGTGTGTGTGTGTGTCTGAGAGAGTGTGCGTGTGTGTGTCTGAGAGAGTGTGCGTGTGTGCATGTGTCTGAGAGAGTGTGTGTGTGCGTGTGTTTGAGAGCGCGTGTAGGTGTCTGGGTGTGTGTAAGTATCTCAGAGTGCATGTGTGTGTCTGAGAGGACACGTATGTGTCTGAGAGTGTGTGAGTGTGTGTCTGAGAGTGTGTGCCTGAGAGTTTGTGTAAGTGTGTCTGAGAGTGTGTGTGTGTATGTCTGAGAGTGTGTGTGTCTGAGAGTGAGTGAGCGGTGTGTGTTTGTGTGACTGAGAGTGTGTGCCTGAGAGAGTGTGTGTGTATGTGTCTGAGAGTGTGTGTGTCTGAGAGTATGTGTTTGAGTGTGTGTGCATGTGTCTGACAGAGCATGTGTTTGCATGTGCTTGAGAATGTGTATGTTTGTGTGTCTGAGAGCATGTTTGTGTGCCTGAGAGCTTGTGTCTGAGTGTGCATGTGTGAGTCTGAGAATGCGCGTGTGTGTTTTAGAGTGTGAGAGTCTAAGAAAGTGTGTGTGTGAGAGTCTGTGAGAGCGTATGCGCGTGTGTCTGAGAAAGTGCGCGTGATCGTCTGAGAATGTGTCTGTGTTCCTGAGAGTGTGTGTATGTGTCTGAGTGTGTGTGTGTGTTTTTGAGAGTGTGCCTGTGTATTTGAGAGTGTGTGTGGGTGCCTGAGTGTGTGTGTGTGTGTGTGTGTGTGTGTGTGTCTGAGAGTTGTTGTCTGAAAGTGTGTGTATGCGTGTTTCTGAGTGTGTGTGTGTGTGCATGTGTGTGAGAGTGTGTCGTCTGAGAGTGTGTGTGTGTGTGTGTGTGTGTTTGAGTGTATGTGTGCATCTGAGAGTGTGCGTGTGTCTGAGTGTGTGTGCGTGTATATGAGCCTGAGAGAGTGTATGTGTGTTCCTGTGTGTGTGTGTGTGTGTGTGTGTGTGTGTGTGTCTTAGAATGTGTGTGTGTTTGTGAGTCTGAGTGTGTGTGCTCGTGTGTCTGTGTGTGTGTGCTCGTGTGTCTGTGTGTGTGCGTGTGTGTGTGTGTGTGTGTGTATGCATCTGAGAGTGTGTGTGTGTCTGAGCATCTGTGTGTGCCTGAGAGGGTGCGTGTGGGTGCCTGAGAGCCTGTGTGTGTGTGTGTGTCTGAGTGTGTGTGTCTGAGAGTATGTGTTTGTCTGAGTGTGTGTGCATGTGTCTGACAGAGTGTGTGTGTGTGCATGTGCCTGAGAGCGTGTATGTTTGTGTGTCTGAGAGCGTGTTTGTGTGCCTGCGAGCTTGTGTCTGAGTGTGCATTTGTGAGTCTGAGAATGCGCATGTGTGTTTTAGAGTGTGAGAGTCTGAGAAAGTGTGTGTGTGAGAGAGTCTGAGAAAGTGTGTGTGAGAAAGTCTTAGAAAGTGTGTGTGTGAGTCTGAGAAAGTGTATGTGTGTGTGAGTCTGAGAAACTGTGTGTGTGAGAGTCTGTGAGAGTTTATGCGTGTGCATCTGAGAAAGTATGCGTGTGTGTCTGAGAATGTGTCTGTGTGCCTGAGAGTGTGTGTATGTGTTTCTGAGCATGAGTGTATGTGTCTGAGTGTGTGTGTGTGTATATGTGTCTAGAGTGTATGTGTGTTTCTGAGAGTGTGCCTGTGTGTCTGAGAGGGTGCGTGTGTGCCTGAGTGTATGTGTTTGTGTGTGTCTGAGAGTGTGTGTGTGTGTCTGAGATTGTGTGTGTGTGTTTGTGTGTGTGTCTGAGAGTATGTGTGTGTCTGAGAGTGTGTGTGTGCATCTGAGAGTGTGTGTGTCTCAGAGTGTGTGTGTATCTGAAAGCATGCATGTGTCTGAGTGTGTGTGCATGTATATGTGCCTGAGAGAGTGTGTGTGTGTTCCTGTGTGTGTGTGTGTGTTAGAATGTGTGTGTGTGTTTGTGTGTCTGAAAGTGTGTTCGTGTGCCTGAGAGCTTGTGTCTGAGTGTGCATGTGAGATTCTGAGAAAGTGTGTGTGTGTGTCTGAGAATGTGTCGTGTGCCTGTGAGTGTTTGTATGTGTCTGAGTGTGTATGTGTGTATATGTGTCTGAGAGTGTGGGTGTGTTTCTGAGAGTGTGCCTGTGTGTCTGAGTGTGTGTGTGTGTTCGTGTGTCTGACTGTTTGTGTGTGTGTGTGTTCCTGTGTCTGAGTGTGTGTGTGTGTGCATCTGAGAGTGTGTGTGTGTCTGAGCATCTGTGTGTGCCTGAGAGAGTGCATGTGTGTGCCCGAGAGGCTGTGTGTATGCGTGTTTCTGAGAGTGTGTGTCTTAGAGTTTGTGTGCATGTGTCTGAGTGTGTGTGTCTGTGTGTGTGTCTGAGAGTGTGTGTGTAGGCGTTTTTCTGAGTGTGTCCATGTCTGAGAGTGTGCGTGTGTGCGTGTGTCTGAGAATGTGTGTATGACAGGGTGTGTGTGTCTGAGGGTGTTTGTGTGTGCATGTCTGTGTGCCTGAGAGTGTGTCTGTCTGAGAGTGCATGTGTGTGCCTGAGAGCGTGTGTGTGCATATGCCTGAGAGCATGTCTGTGAGTGTGCCTGAGAGCGTGTATTTTGTGTGCCTCAGAGCAGGTGTCTGAGTGTGCATGTGTGAGTCTGAGAATGCATGTGTGTGTTTGCAAATGTGTGAGGAAGTGTGTGTGTGTGTGTGAGAGTCTGAGAAAGAGTGTGTGTGAGAGTCTGAGAAAGAGTGTGTGTGAGAGTCTGAGAAAGTGTGTGTGTGAGAGTCTGAGAAAGTGTGTGTGTGTGAGAGTCTGAGAAGGAGTGCGTGAGAGAGTCTGAGAAGGTGTGCGTGTGAGAGTCTGAGAAAGTGTGTGTGTGTGAGAGTCTGAGAAAGTGTGTGTGTGTGAGTCTGAGAAGGTGTGTGTGCACATCTGAGAATGTGTCTGTGTGCCTGAGAGTATGTGTATGTGTTTCTGAATGTGTGTGTCTCTGTGTGTGTCTGTGTGTGTATGTGTCTGAGAGTGTGTGTGTGCGTGTGTCTGAGAGTATGTGTTTGTCTGAGTGTGTGTGCATGTGTCTGACAGTGTGTGTGTGCATGTGTCTGAGAGGGTGTTTGTGAGCCTGAGAGTGTGTGTATGTGTTTCTGAGCGTGTGTGTATGTGTCTGAGTGTGTGTGTCTGTATATATTTCTGAGAGTGTGTGTGTGTTTCTGAGAGTTTGCCTGTGTGTCTGAGAGTGTGTGTGTGTTTCTGAGTGTGCCTGTGTGCCTGAGAGTGTGCGTGTGTGCCTGAGTGTGTTAGTGTGTGTGTCTGAGAGTGTATTGTCTGAGAGTGTGTGTTGTCTGAAAGTGTGTGTGTATGCATGTTTCTGTGTGTGTGTGTGTGTGTGTGCATATGTGCGGGAGTGTGCCGTCTGAGAGTGTGTCTGAGAGTGTGTGTGTGTATGTCTGAGATTGTGTGTGTGTCTGAGTGTGTGTGCTGTCTGAGAGTGTGTGTGTGTCTAAGAGTGTGTGTGTGTGTCTGAGATTGTGTGTGTGTGTCTGAGATTGTGTGTGTGTGTCTGAGAGTGTGTGTGTGCCGTCTGAGAGTGTGTGTGTGTCTGAGAGTGTGTGTGTGTCTGAGAGTGTGTGTGCATCTGAGACCATGCATGTGTCTGAGTGTGTGTGCGTGTATATGTGCCTGAGAGAGTGTGTGTGTGTTCCTGTGTGTGTCTTAGAATGTGTATGTGTTCGTGTGTCAAATTGTGTGTGTGTGTTTGTGCGTGTGTGTCTGTGTGTGTGTGTGTGTGTGCGTGTGTGTGCCTGAGCAACTGTGTGTGCCTGAGAGGGTGCATGTGTGTGCCTGAGAACCTGTGTGTAAGCGTGTTTCTGAGAGTGTGTGTCTTAGAGCGTGTGTGCGTGGGACTGAGTGTGTACGTCTGTGTAAGTGTTTCTGAGAGTGCGTGTCTATGTCTGAGAGTGCATGTGTGTTTCTGAGAGAGTGTGTGTGTGTGTGTGTGTGTGCTTGCCTGGGAGTGTGTGTGTGTGTATGCCTGAGAGCGTGTTTATGTGTCTGAGAGTGTGTGTGTGAAAGAGAGTGTGTGTTTGTGTGTCAGAGAGTTTGTGCCTGAGAGTGTGTGTGTGTGCCTGAGAGAGTCTGTGCATGCCTGGGAGAGTGTGTGTGTGCGCCTAAGAGAGGGCATGTGTGTGTGTCTGAGAGAGTGTGTGCGTGTGTGTGTGTGTGTGTGTGCCTGACAGTGTGTGTATATGTGTGTGTCTGAGAGTGTGTGTGTGTCTGAGGGTGTGTGTGTGCCTGAGAGCGAGTGTGTGTGTGTGTGTGTATGTGTGTGTTTAAATGTGAGTATGTGTGTCTGCGTGTGTGTGTGTATGTCTGAGAGTGAGTGAGTGGTGTGTGTTTGTGTGTCTGACAGTGTGTGTGTCTGAGAGTGTATGTTTGTGTGTCTGAGAGTGTGTGCCTGAGAGAGTGTGTGTGTGTGCCTGAGAGAGTGTGTGTGTGCGTGTGTCTGAGAGTGCGTGTATGTGTCAGGGTGTGTGTAAGTATCTCTGAGAGTGCATGAGTGCGTCTGAGAGGACACGTATGTGTCTGAGAGTGTGTGAGTGTGTGTCTGAGAGTGTATGAGTGTGTGCCTGAGAGTTTGTGTAACTGTGTCTGAGAGTGTGTGTGTCTAGAGTGAGTGAGCGGTGTGTGTTTGTGTGACTGAGAGTGTGTGCCTGAGAGTGTGTTTTTTTATATGTGTTTGAGAGTGTGTGTGTCTGAGAGTATGTGTTTGTCTGAGTGTGTGTGCATGTGTCTGACAGAGTGTGTGTGTGCGTGTGCCTGAGAGCGTGTATGTTTGTGTGCTTGAGTGCTTGTGTCTGAGTGTGCATGTGTGAGTCTGAGAATGCGTGTGTGTTTAGAGTGTGAGAGTCTGAGCAAGTGGGTGTGTGAGAGTCTGACAAAGTGTGTGTGTGATAGTCTGAGAATGTGTGTATGTGATTCTGAGAAAATGTGTGTGTGAGAGTCTGTGAGAGTGTATGCGTGTGCGTCTGAGAAAGTGTGCGTGCGCGTCTGAGAATGTGTCTGTGTGCCTGAGAGTGTGTGTATGTGTCTGAGTGTGTGTGTGTGTGTCTGAGAGTGTGCGCGTGTACCTGAGTGTGTGTGTGTGTGTGTGTGTGTGTGTGTCTGAGAGTGTGTTGTCTTTAAGTGTGTGTGTATGCGTGTTTGTGAGAGTGTGTCATCTGAGAGTGTGTGTGTGTGTGTGTGTGTGTGTATGTCTGAGAGAGTGTGTGTGTATGTCTGAGATTGTGTGTGTGTGTGTGTCTGAGTGTGTGTGTGCATCTGAGAGTGAATGTGTGTCTGTGTGTGTGTCTGAGAGTGTGTGTGCATCCGAGAGCATGCGTGTGCCTGAGTGTGTGTGCGTGTATATGTGCCTGTGAGAGTATGTGTGTGTTCCTGTGTGTGTGTCTTAGAATGTGTGTGTGTTTGTGTGTCTGAGTGTGTGTGTGTGTGTGTGTGTGTGCTCGAGTGTCTGAGTGTGTGTGTGTGTTCGTGTGTGCATCTGAGAGTATGTGTGTGTGTCTGAGCATCTGTGTGTGCCTGAGAGAGTGCATGTGTGTGCCCAAGAGGCTGTGTGTATGCGTGTTTCTGAGAGTGTGTGCCTTAGAGTTTGTGTGCATGTATCTGAGTGTGTGTGTCTGTGTGTGTGTCTGAGAGTGTGTGTGTATGCGTTTTTCTGAGTGTGTCCGTGTCTGAGAGTGTGCTTGTGTCTGTGTGTGTGTTTGAGAGTGTGTTGTCTGAGAATGTGTGCGTGTGTCCGAGAATTTGTGTGTGAGAGGGTGTTTGTGTGTGTGTGTGTCTGTGTGCCTGAGAGTGTGTCAGTCTGAGAGTGCATGTGTGTGCCTGAGAGCATGTGTGTGCATGTGCCTGAGAGTGTGTCTGAGTGTGCCTGAGAGCATGTATGTTTGTGTGTCTGAGAGCGTGTTTATGTGCCTGAGAGCATGTGTCTGAGTGTGCAAGTGTGAGTCTGAGAATGCGTGTGCGTGTTTGCGAATGTGTGAGGAAGTGTGTGTGAGTCTGAGAAAGTGTGTGTGTGAGTGTCTGAGAAAGTGTGTGTGTGAGTCTGAGAAGGTGTGTGTGTAAGTCTGAGAAAGTGCGTGTGAGAGTCTGAGAGTGTGTGTATGTGTTTCTGAATGTGTGTGTGTGTGTGTGTCTGTGTGTGTTTGTGTAACTGAGAGTGTGTGCCTGAGAGCTTGTTTCTGAGTGTACATGTGTGAGTCTGAGAATGTGTGTGTGTGTGTCTGAGATTGTGTGTGTTTGTGTGTCTGAGAGCGTGTTTGTGTGCTTGAGTGCTTGTGTCTGAGTGTGCATGTGTGAGTCTGAGAATGCGCGTGTGTGTTTTAGAGTGTGAGAGTCTGAGAAAGTGTGTGTGTGAGAGTCTGACAAAGTATGTGTGTGAGAGTCTGAGAATGTGTGTATGTGATTCTGAGAAACTGTGTGTGTGAGAGTCTGTGAGAGTGTATGCGTGTGCGTCTGAGAAAGTGTGCGTGCGTGTCTGAGAATGTGTGTGCCTGAGTGTGTGTGTATGTGTCTGAGAGTGTGCTTGTGTCTGTGTGTGTGTTTGAGAGTGTGTTGTCTGAGAATGTGTGCGTGTGTCCGAGAATTTGTGTGTGAGAGGGTGTTTGTGTGTGTGTGTGTCTGTGTGCCTGAGAGTGTGTCAGTCTGAGAGTGCATGTGTGTGCCTGAGAGCATGTGTGTGCATGTGCCTGAGAGTGTGTCTGAGTGTGCCTGAGAGCATGTATGTTTGTGTGTCTGAGAGCGTGTTTATGTGCCTGAGAGCATGTGTCTGAGTGTGCAAGTGTGAGTCTGAGAATGCGTGTGCGTGTTTGCGAATGTGTGAGGAAGTGTGTGTGAGTCTGAGAAAGTGTGTGTGTGAGAGTCTGAGAGTGTGTGTATGTGTTTCTGAATGTCTGTGTGTGTGTGTCTGTGTGTGTTTGTGTGACTGAGAGTGTGTGCCTGAGAGCTTGTTTCTGAGTGTACATGTGTGAGTCTGAGAATGTGTGTGTGTATCTGAGATTGTGTGTGTGTGTGTGTGTTTGTGTCTGTGTCTGAGAGTGTGTGTGTCTGAGATTGTGTGTGTGTTTGTGTGTGTGTCTGAGAGTGTGTGTGTGTGTCTGAGATTATGCATTTGTCTGAGTGTGTGTGTGTGTCTGAGAGTATGTTTTTGTCTGATTGTGTGTGCATGTGTCTGATAGAGTGTGTGTGTGCATGTGTCTGACAGTGTGTGTGTTGTCTGAGAGTGTGTGTCTGTCTGTCTGTGTGTGTATGCATCTGAGAGTGTGTGTGTGTCTGAGGGTGTGTGTGTGCCTGAGAGCGAGTGTGTGTATGTGTGTGTTTAAATGTGAGTATGTGTGTCTGCGTGTTTGTGTGTGTATGTCCGAGAGTGAGTGAGTGGTGTGTGTTTGTGTGTCTGACAGTGTGTGTGTGTCTGAGAGTGTATGTTTGTGTCTGAGAGTGTGTGTGTCTGAGAATGTGTGTGTGTGTGTGTGTCTGAGAGTGCATGTGTGTGTCTGAGAGTGTGTGTGTCTGAGAATGTGTGTGTGTGTGTGTGTGTGTGTCTGAGTGTGTGTGTGTGTGTGTCTGAGAGAGTGTGTGTGTGTGTGTCTGAGAGAGTGTGCGTGTGTGCATGTGTCTGAGAGAGTGTGTGTGTGCGTGTGTTTGAGAGCGCGTGTAGGTGTCTGGGTGTGTGTAAGTATCTCAGAGTGCATGTGTGTGTCTGAGAGGACACGTATGTGTCTGAGAGTGTGTGAGTGTGTGTCTGAGAGTGTGTGCCTGAGAGTTTGTGTAAGTGTGTCTGAGAGTGTGTGTGTGTATGTCTGAGAGTGTGTGTGTCTGAGAGTGAGTGAGCGGTGTGTGTTTGTGTGACTGAGAGTGTGTGCCTGAGAGAGTGTGTGTGTATGTGTCTGAGAGTGTGTGTGTCTGAGAGTATGTGTTTGAGTGTGTGTGCATGTGTCTGACAGAGCATGTGTTTGCATGTGCTTGAGAATGTGTATGTTTGTGTGTCTGAGAGCATGTTTGTGTGCCTGAGAGCTTGTGTCTGAGTGTGCATGTGTGAGTCTGAGAATGCGCGTGTGTGTTTTAGAGTGTGAGAGTCTGAGAAAGTGTGTGTGTGAGAGTCTGTGAGAGCGTATGCGCGTGTGTCTGAGAAAGTGCGCGTGATCGTCTGAGAATGTGTCTGTGTTCCTGAGAGTGTGTGTATGTGTCTGAGTGTGTGTGTGTGTTTTTGAGAGTGTGCCTGTGTATTTGAGAGTGTGTGTGGGTGCCTGAGTGTGTGTGTGTGTGTTTAGAGTGTGAGAGTCTGAGCAAGTGGGTGTGTGAGAGTCTGACAAAGTGTGTGTGTGATAGTCTGAGAATGTGTGTATGTGATTCTGAGAAAATGTGTGTGTGAGAGTCTGTGAGAGTGTATGCGTGTGCGTCTGAGAAAGTGTGCGTGCGCGTCTGAGAATGTGTCTGTGTGCCTGAGAGTGTGTGTATGTGTCTGAGTGTGTGTGTGTGTGTCTGAGAGTGTGCGCGTGTACCTGAGAGTGTGTGTGTGTGTGTGTGTGTGTGTGTGTGTGTCTGAGAGTGTGTTGTCTTTAAGTGTGTGTGTATGCGTGTTTGTGAGAGTGTGTCGTCTGAGAGTGTGTGTGTGTGTGTGTGTGTGTGTATGTCTGAGAGAGTGTGTGTGTATGTCTGAGATTGTGTGTGTGTGTGTGTCTGAGTGTGTGTGTGCATCTGAGAGTGAATGTGTGTCTGTGTGTGTGTCTGAGAGTGTGTGTGCATCCGAGAGCATGCGTGTGCCTGAGTGTGTGTGCGTGTATATGTGCCTGTGAGAGTATGTGTGTGTTCCTGTGTGTGTGTCTTAGAATGTGTGTGTGTTTGTGTGTCTGAGTGTGTGTGTGTGTGTGTGTGTGCTCGAGTGTCTGAGTGTGTGTGTGTGTTCGTGTGTGCATCTGAGAGTATGTGTGTGTGTCTGAGCATCTGTGTGTGCCTGAGAGAGTGCATGTGTGTGCCCAAGAGGCTGTGTGTATGCGTGTTTCTGAGAGTGTGTGCCTTAGAGTTTGTGTGCATGTATCTGAGTGTGTGTGTCTGTGTGTGTGTCTGAGAGTGTGTGTGTATGCGTTTTTCTGAGTGTGTCCGTGTCTGAGAGTGTGCTTGTGTCTGTGTGTGTGTTTGAGAGTGTGTTGTCTGAGAATGTGTGCGTGTGTCCGAGAATTTGTGTGTGAGAGGGTGTTTGTGTGTGTGTGTGTCTGTGTGCCTGAGAGTGTGTCAGTCTGAGAGTGCATGTGTGTGCCTGAGAGCATGTGTGTGCATGTGCCTGAGAGTGTGTCTGAGTGTGCCTGAGAGCATGTATGTTTGTGTGTCTGAGAGCGTGTTTATGTGCCTGAGAGCATGTGTCTGAGTGTGCAAGTGTGAGTCTGAGAATGCGTGTGCGTGTTTGCGAATGTGTGAGGAAGTGTGTGTGAGTCTGAGAAAGTGTGTGTGTGAGTGTCTGAGAAAGTGTGTGTGTGAGTCTGAGAAGGTGTGTGTGTAAGTCTGAGAAAGTGCGTGTGAGAGTCTGAGAGTGTGTGTATGTGTTTCTGAATGTGTGTGTGTGTGTGTGTCTGTGTGTGTTTGTGTGACTGAGAGTGTGTGCCTGAGAGCTTGTTTCTGAGTGTACATGTGTGAGTCTGAGAATGTATGTGTGTGTGTCTGAGATTGTGTGTGTTTGTGTGTCTGAGAGCGTGTTTGTGTGCTTGAGTGCTTGTGTCTGAGTGTGCATGTGTGAGTCTGAGAATGCGCGTGTGTGTTTTAGAGTGTGAGAGTCTGAGAAAGTGTGTGTGTGAGAGTCTGACAAAGTATGTGTGTGAGAGTCTGAGAATGTGTGTATGTGATTCTGAGAAACTGTGTGTGTGAGGGTCTGTGAGAGTGTATGCGTGTGCGTCTGAGAAAGTGTGCGTGCGTGTCTGAGAATGTGTGTGCCTGAGTGTGTGTGTATGTGTCTGAGAGTGTGCTTGTGTCTGTGTGTGTGTTTGAGAGTGTGTTGCCTGAGAATGTGTGCGTGTGTCCGAGAATTTGTGTGTGAGAGGGTGTTTGTGTGTGTGTGTGTCTGTGTGCCTGAGAGTGTGTCAGTCTGAGAGTGCATGTGTGTGCCTGAGAGCATGTGTGTGCATGTGCCTGAGAGTGTGTCTGAGTGTGCCTGAGAGCATGTATGTTTGTGTGTCTGAGAGCGTGTTTATGTGCCTGAGAGCATGTGTCTGAGTGTGCAAGTGTGAGTCTGAGAATGCGTGTGCGTGTTTGCGAATGTGTGAGGAAGTGTGTGTGAGTCTGAGAAAGTGTGTGTGTGAGAGTCTGAGAGTGTGTGTATGTGTTTCTGAATGTCTGTGTGTGTGTGTCTGTGTGTGTTTGTGTGACTGAGAGTGTGTGCCTGAGAGCTTGTTTCTGAGTGTACATGTGTGAGTCTGAGAATGTGTGTGTGTGTCTGAGATTGTGTGTGTGTGTGTGTGTTTGTGTCTGTGTCTGAGAGTGTGTGTGTCTGAGATTGTGTGTGTGTTTGTGTGTGTGTCTGAGGGAGTGTGTGTGTGTGTCTGAGATTGTGTGTGTGTGTGTCTGAGAGTGTGTGTGCATCTGAAAGCATGCGTGTGTCTGAGTGTGTGTGTGTGTATGTGTGCCTGAGAGAGTGTGTGTGTGTTCCTGTGTGTGTGTGTGTGTGTGTCTTAGAATGTGTGTGTGTGTTTGTGTGTCTGAGTGTGTGTGTGTGTGTGCTCGTGTGTCTGAGTGTGTGTGTGTGTAAATGTGTGCATCTGAGAGTATGTGTGTCTGCCTGAGCATCTGTGCGTACCTGAGAGAGTGCATGTGTGTGCCCGAGAGGCTGTGTATATGCGTGTTTCTGATAGTGTGTGTCTTAGAGTTTGTGTGCATGTATCTGAGTGTGTGTGTGTGTGTGTCTGAGTGTGTGTGTATGCATTTTTCTGAGTGTGTCCGTGTCTGAGAGTGTGCGTGTGTCTGTGCGTGTGTTTGAGAGTGTGTTGTCTGAGAATGTGTGTGTGTGCGTTTGTCTGAGAATTTGTGTGTGAGAGGGTGTTTGTGTGTGCGTGTCTGTGTGCCTGAGAGTGTGTCTGGCTGAGAGTGCATGTTTGTGCCTGAGAGCATGTGTGTGCATGTGCCTGAGAGTGTGTCTGTGAGTGTGCCTGAGAGCGTGTATGTTTGTGTGTCTGAGAGCGTGTTTATGTGCCTGAGAGCATGTGTCTGAGTGTGCAAGTGTGAGTCTGAGAATGCACGTGTGTGTTTGCGAATGTGTGAGGAAGTGTATGTGTGTGTGAGAGTCTGAGAAAGTGTTTGTGTGAGTGTCTGAGAAAGGGTGTGTGTGAGTCTGAGAAAGTGTGTGTGTATGAGTCTGAGAAAGTGCGTGTGAGAGTCTGAGAGTGTGTGTATGTGTTTCTGAATGTGTGTGTGTGTCTGTGTGTGTTTGTGTGACTGAGAGTGTGTGCCTGAGAGCTTGTTTCTGAGTGTACATGTGTGAGTCTGAGAGTGTGTGTGTGTGTCTGAGATTGTGTGTGTGTTTGTGTGTGTGTCTGAGAGTGTGTGTGTGTGTCAGAGTGTGTGCGCATCTGAGAGCGTGCGTGTATCTGAGTTTGTGTGCATGTATATGTGCCTGAGAGAGTGTGTGTGTGTTCCTGTGTGTCTGAGAAAGTGTGTGTGTGTGTGTGTGAGCCTGGGAAGGTGTGTGTGCGAATCTGAGAATGTGTCTGTGTGCCTGAGAGTGTATGTGTTTCTGAATGTTTGTGTGTGTGTGTGTGTCTGTGTGTGTTTGTGTGACTGAGAGTGTGTGCCTGAGAGCTTGTTTCTGAGTGTACATGTGTGAGTCTGAGAATGTGTGTGTGTGTCTGAGATTGTGTGTGTGTGTGTGTGTGTGTTTGTGTGTGTGTCTGAGAGTGTGTGTGTGTGCCTGAGATTGTGTGTGTGTTTGTGCGTGCATCTGAGAGAGTGTGTGTGTCTCAGAGTGTGTGCGCATCTGAGACCGTGCGTGTATCTGAGTGTGTGTGCATGTATAAGTGCCTGAGAGAGTGTGTGTGTGTTCCTGTGTGTGTGTTTGTGTCTTAGAATGTGTGTGTGTGTTTGTGTGTCTGAGAGTGTGTTTGTGTGCCTGAGAGCATGTGTCTGACAGAGTGTGTGTGTGCATGTGTCTGAGAGCGTGTATGTTTGTGTGTCTGAGAGCGTGTTTGTGTGCCTGAGAGCTTGTGTCTGAGTGTGTATGTGTGAGTCTGAGAATGCGTGTATGTGTTTGAGAATGTGAGAGTCTGAGAAAGTGTGTGTGTGTGTGAATCTGAGAACGTGTGCGGGCACATCTGAGAATGTATCTGTGTGTCTGAGAGTGTGTGTATGTGTTTCTGAAAGTGTGTGTATGTGTCTGAATGTGTGTGTGTGTATATGTGTCTGAGAGTGTGTGTGTGCTTCTGAGAGTGTGCCTGTGTGTCCGAGAGTGTGTGTGTATTTCTGAGAGTGTGCCTGTGTGTCTGAGAGTGTGCGTGTGTGTCTGAGAATTTGCGTGTATATCTGAGAGTGTGCATGTGTGTGCATCTGAGAGAGTGTGTGTGTCTGTGTGTGTGTCTGAGAGTGTGTGTGATTGAGTACGTGTGCGTGTATATGTGCCTGAGAGAGTGTGTGTGTGTGTGTGTGTGTGTGTGTGTGTGTGCCTTTGTGTGTGTATGTCTTAGTGTGTGTCGGTGCGTCTGTGTGTGCCTGAGAGAGTACGTGTGTGTGCCTGAGAGTGTGTGTGTATGCATGTTTCTGAGAGTGTGTGTGTGTGGGTCTGAGAGTGTTTGTGTGTGTCTGAGATTGTGTGTGTGTGTGTGTCTGTATGTGTGTGTGTATGTGTGTGTGTGTGTGTGTGTCTGAGAGAGTGTGTGTGCATCTGAAAGTGGGTGTGTGTGTGTGTGTTTGTGTGTGTGTCTGAGAGCATGCATGTGTCTGAGTGTGTGTGCGTGTATATGTGGCTGAGAGAGTGTGTGTCTGTGCCTTTGTGTGTATGTCTTAGTGTGTGCCTGTGCATCTGTGTGTGCCTGAGAGAGTGCATGACTGTGCCCAAGAGCGTGTGTGTATGCGTGTTTCTGAGTGTGTCTGTGTCTGAGAGTGTGCGTGTGTCTGTGTGTGTGTCTGAGAGTGAGTGTGTATCTGAGAGGGTGTTGTCTGAGAGTGTGTGTGTATGCGTGTTTCTGAGACAGTGTGTGTGTGCGTGCGTCTGAGAGTGTGTGTCTGAGAGTGTGTGTGTCTGAGGGTGTTTGTGTGTGCATGTGAGAGAGGGTGTGTATGAGTCAGAGGGTGCACATGCGAGAGAGGGAGAGAGAGGGTACGCGTGTGAGGGAGAGGGTGGGCATTTGAATGGTGTGCTTGTGAGGGAGAGAGTGTGTGTGCGTGTGAGAGAGAGTGGGTGTGCGTGTGAGAGAGAGTGGGTGTGCATGTGAGAGAGAGTGGGTGAGCAGGTGAGGGAGAGTGGGTGTGCGTGTGAGAGAGTGGGTGTGCGTGTGAGAGAGAGTGGGTGTGCGTGTGAGAGAGTGGGTGAGCATGTGAGAGAGAGAAAGAGGGCGTGCGTGTGTGAGAGAGAGAGAGAGGGCGTGCGTGTGTGAGAGAGATGGTGTGCGTGTGAGAGAGTGTGCGTGTGTGAGAGAGAGAGGGTGTGCATTTGAGAGAGAGAGCATGCGTGTGAGAGAGAGTGGGTGTGCATGTGAGTGAGAGAGAGAGAGATGATGTGCGTGTGAGAGAGAGATGATGTGCGTGTGAGAGAGAGATGGTGTGCGTGTGAGAGAGAGAAGGTGTGCATTTGAGAGAGAGAGTGCATGCGCGTGAGAGAGAGTGGGCATGCGTGTGTGAGAGAGAGTAGGCGTGCGTGTGAGAGAGAGTGTGGGCGTGCGTGAGTGAAAGAGTGGGCATGCGTGTGAGAGAAAGTGTGGGCATGCGTGTGAGAGAGAGTGGGCGTGCATGTGTGAGAGAGAGTGGGCGTGCGTGTGAGAGAGAGAGTGGGCATGCGTGTGAGAGAGAGAGTGGGCGTGCACGTGTGAGAGAGAGTGGGCGTGTGTGTGAGAGAGAGAGTGGGCATGTGTGTGTGAGAGAGAGTGGGCGTGCATGTGTGAGAGAGAGTGGGCATGCGTGTGAGAGAGAGAGTGGGCATGCATGTGAGAGAGAGAGTGGGCGTGCGTGTGAGAGAGAGTGGGCATGCGTGTGAGAGAGAGTGGGCGTGCATGTGTGAGAGAGAGTGGGCGTGCGTGTGTGAGAGAGAGTGGGCGTGCGTGTGAGAGAGAGAGTGGGCGTGTGTGCGTGAGAGAGAGTGGGCGTGCATGTGTGAGAGAGAGTGGGCGTGCGTGTGTGAGAGAGAGTGGGCGTGCGTGTGTGAGAGAGAGTGGGCATGCGTGTGTGAGAGAGAGTGGGCGTGCGTGTGAGAGAGAGTGTGGGCGTGCGTGTGTGAGAGAGATTGGGCGTGCATGTGTGAGAGAGAGTGGGCATGCATGTATGAGAGAGAGTGGGCGTGTGTGTGAGAGAGAGGGAGGGCGTGGGTGTGAGAGAGAGAGTGAGTGAGGGAGAGAGAGAGGGAGGGAGAGAGAGAGATGGTGTACAGGAGGGAGGGAGAGAGAGAGGGCGTGTGTAGGAGAGAGAGGTTGTGCATAGGATCAAGTGTCTGCATGTGAAAGGGGACTGTGAGCATAAGAGCGTGTGTGTGAGAGGGAGAGAGGGTGCATGTGTGAGACAGGGAGAGAGGGTACGTGTGTGAGAAAGAGAAAGGGTGCATGTGTGAGAGAGAGAGAGAGTGTGCATGAGAGCGTGAGGGGTTGCATGAGAGAGGGTGTTCATGAGAGAGTGTGTGCGTGTGCGTGAGAGAGAGAGAGATAGGCTCTGCGTGTGAGAGAGATGGGGAGACGGTGTGCATGTGAGAGAGAGAGATGTTGCGTGAAGGAGAGAGAGATGATGTGCGTGTGAGGGAGAGGAAAAGGGTGTGCGTGTGAGGGAGTGGGTGTGCATGTGAGGTAAAGAGACAGTTTGTGTGTGTGAGAGAGAGAGGGTGTGTGTGTGTGAGAGAGAGGGTGTGTATGTGTGTGAGAAAGAGAGGGTGTGTGTGTGAGAGAGAGGGTGTGTGTGAGAGAGAGAGGGTGTGTGTGTGAGAGAGAGGGTGTGTGTGAGAGAGAGAGGGTGTGTGTGTGAGAGAGAGGGTGTGTGTGTGAGAGAGAGAGAGGGTGTGTGTGTGTGTGTGTGAGAAAGAGAGGGTGTGTGTGTGAGAGAGTGTGCGTTTGAGAGAGTGAAAGGGTGTGGTGAGGGAAGGAGAGAGGGTGTTCATGAGAGAGTGAGTGTGTGCATGTGAGAGAGAGAGATAGGGTGTGCGTGAGAGAGAGGGTGTGTGTGTGTGTGGGAGAGAGAGAGAGGGTGTGCGTGTGAGAGAGAGAGTGTCCGCGTGTGATAGAGAGAGAGGGTGTGCGTGTGAGAGAGAGAGAGAGTGTCCGCGTGTGATAAAGAGAGAGGGTGTGCGTGTGAGAGAGAGAGTGTCCACGTGTGATAGAGAGAGAGGGTGTGCGTGTGAGAGAGAGAGTGTCCGCGTGTGATAGAGAGAGAGGGTGTGCGTGTGAGAGAGACTGTCCGCGTGTGATAGAGAGAGAGGGTGTGCGTGTGAGAGATGGAGACAGAGAGGGTATGTACGCATGAGAATGTGTGTGTTTGAGAGAGAGAGAGGGTGTGCATGTGAGAGAGCAAGGGTGTGCATGAGAGAGAGGGTGTGTGTTTGTGAGAGAGAGGGTGTGAGGGAGAGAGAGGGTGCACATGAGAAAGAGAGGCTGTGCATTAGAACATGTGTGTGGGTGGGAGAGAGAGGATGTGCATGTGAGGGAAAGAGAGGGTGTGCATGTGATGGAGAGAGGGAGAGACAGTGTGCGCAAGAGAGAGAGGGTGTGCTTATGATGGAAAGAGGGAACGTGTGCGTATGTGGGAGAGAGAGGGGGCGTGCATGTGAGGGAGCAAGAGAGGGTGTGCATGTGAGAAAGAGAGTGAGTGCAGTTGTGAGCAAGAAAGAGAGATTGTGTGCGCATGAGAGAGAGGGTGTGTGTGTGTGTGTGAGGGAGAGAGAGAGAGTGTTTGTGAGGGAGAGGTTGTGCTTGTGAGGGAGAGAGAGAGAAGGCACGTGCGTGAGAGGAAGAGTGGGCATGTGCGTGTGAACGAGAGAGAGAGGGCGTGCTTGTGAGAAAGAGAGAGAGGGCTTGTGCATGTGAGAGACAGAGGTGAATGTATGTGTGTGTTCAAGTGAGATAGTGGGTGAGTGTGTGTGTGTATATAATTGAGAGATGAGATGTGTGTGTGTGTGTGAGAGAGAGAGAGGATGTGTGTGAGATTGAGAGAGAGTATGTGTGTGTGTGTCTGTGTGTGTGTGTGAGAGAGGCTATGTGTGTGTGAGAGCAAGAGAGAGAGCAGATGAGTGTGTGTGAGAGAATGTGGATGACTGTGTGTGTGTGCATGTGTGTGAGAGGGTGAGCATGTGTGTATGTGAGAGAGAGGGTTAGTGTATATGTGTGTGTGTGAGACATTGGGTGAGTGTGTCTGTGAGAGAGGGAGGGTGAATATGTGTGTGTGTGTGAGACGGGGCTGAGTGTGTATGTGTGAGAGAGAGAGGGAGAGTGTGTGCGAGAGAGAGGGTTTGTGTGTGTGTGTGAGAGAGGGTGAGTTTGTGTTTGTGAGGGATGGTGTATGTGTGTGTGTGTGTGTGAGAGAGAGAGAGAGAGTGTGTGTATGTTTGTGAGAGACAGAGGTGTGTGAGAGGGTGGAAACTGTTTGTCTGGCTCACTCCCAGTCTCAGTGTTTTCATTCACCCTTAACCCCACACACCAAAGGGCACTTTCACTCACTCTCACAGTGGTGAGGGTGAGCAATTAAGCACCCTGAGCCTGGGAATGAGCTGAACACACACATTCTCATCCTTTCACACTCGAATGGCCATCTTAACTGTGAGGTTTTTTTTGCTCAACAAGTTATTTCTCTTCATATGTCAGCTTTTTTTGAAATTCGTGTTTAATCTCGTGCCAAACTTATCCTCCTGAAATTTGCTCATCAGCACCCGAGTGTGCAAAAAATTGAAATGTGGCCTTCCATGCAAAAATGTTGGATAAGCCTTTTCTGAATGATAGAGATTATAGGCTTGGGAGATGCTGTCAAAGAACCTTGGCAAGTTGCTGCAGTCCAACTTGTACATGATACACAGTGTAGCCATGCTGTGAGGTAGTTGATGTGAATGTTTAAGGTTTGTTCATCTGCTTTGTTCTGGATAGCATTGAATTTCTTGAATATTGTTGGATGCCGCATTCATCCATGCAAGTGGACAGATTGCCATCAGATTCCTGACTTGTGACTTGTAGATGCTAAAAGGCTTTGGGGAGTTAGGAGTTCACAATTAGTTCACAAAGTACCAACCCTCTGACCTGCTTTTGTATCCACAATATTTATGTGACTGGTCCAATTAAGATTCTGTTCAATGGTGACTTCCAGGATGTTGATGATAAGGGTTTGCAAGAGTTTATTTGGCAAAGGCTTGAAATACTGTACGGATTATTACCACCCACTGCCATATGATTTGATCAGATGATTACATGGAAATTGCACTGGGAAACATGCCTTTGTCCCAATCAGTCAGTGTGAATGTTTATTCTTCACATGAGCAGTAGTCCTATATGCCTGCTCTATTTCCATAGCCCAATAGTCCTGCTTTCCTTTTGACCAGAGTCATACATAGGACAGACTGGAGAAGGCAAGTTTCCTTCTCTCAAGAACATTAGTGAACCAGCTGCATTTTAATGACAATCCAATGGCTTCATGATGACTTTTTTACAGAGCTTCTCAAGTCTTTCCTTGTATTTCCCCATACCAGGCAATGTCCTAGTGAATCTACACTATGTTAACTCCATATTCTCAATATTGTTCCGACCCAAAGTTGCACATGGTACAACTGTAGTTTTAAAAGGAGGTTGATAAAATGGCTATCAAACACTTCCCATTGTATTCTCGCTTACCACCATTTTAATTGAACTGTTTTCATTTTCAGGCAAAGCAGCAATTAGATTTTAATTTTTGCGTGCAACCTGTTTATTTCAATGTGCGGTAATTGCGCTTTCAGAAAGGGGATAACTTGTGATTGGCCTGAGGGGTACCTGCATGAATTGCTGCATGGCCTTGCACAGCTTAGAGGGAATGTTGTTTAGCAGGAAGACCAATATGTGTTACACTGTTAGATTCCAGTGTGATTTGAACTCCTGATTGGGAAAGTCTTGCACAGTGCTAGACCTGCCAGTGGAAGCCTGGAACAAGAAGTAATGTGATTAAAAGAGGCCAAGAAGGTCTGTATTTTAAGTATTTTTGTAGTTTCCTTGTGAACCTGGATGTTCTCTTTCAAGCTCCACAAGGAAACCTTAGGCCTCCCCTGCCCCAGGTCCATCCGCCCCAACTCCTCTTGATACCCTTCCCCACTCCATTGACCTTAGTCTTGAAGACCATTCCTTCACATTGATGGCAATGGTCTTCGGCCAGCCAAAATTCTACTCCTGCCCACAGAGCAGGTAAGTGTTCCCTGCCGCCTTCAGGTACAGATTCAACACTGAACATGGAAATGAGTCAGAGGGGCTTCCTGCCCATTGGGTCCCACGTCTGATCCTGCACATTAAAGCTGCACTTGCACTGAGTCACACCTGGGGCTGCAAATCAACATTACATCTTTACTATTGTATTCTATACTTGTGATAAGGCCCAATATTCAATATTTGTTATGGCCTTATCTGCTTAAGGTACTGCTTTAATGTCTCATGTACCTAAATCCCCAAATCCCTCTCGTCTTCCACATTACCCATTCAAAATATTATGATAATTTCTCTACGGAGCATGATATGGATTTGGACAAAATGAATTTAGAAATTTTATAAGTAAAGAAGAGTGATCTCAGCAGCACAGATTCTTGATGATTGGGATTAAGGGGAAGCCGAGAGGTGGGATATGAAATCTTGGTGCTGTAATTTTAGGAATCTTGAGGTATAAAACCCTTTTATCTAAAATATCTAAGTTTGAATTCTTAATTTCTAACACTGGGGTCTCAATTGTGCCTGGCCTAGCAAGATATGAATAATTAGTATTGATGAATCAAGCAGAATTTATTAAGCAAGATTTTACATATACTTAACAAAAAACAGTGAAGACAACTTGAATGGTTCTTATTCCTCAAAGTCCTAGGATTCCTCAAGTGCTGCCAGCATAGGCAATGCCTTTCTTCTGTCTCTGAAGTATCATTATGTTGAACTATGTCTCAGAAGAATCATACCATAGAAACCATGGTTAAACTGTGCCAATGAAGACTTTGATTTTCCAACTGTTATCCTTACTTCTCAACCCTTGTTTGGAAATAGTCCAAATTACCCTTTTTCATTGGTTTAGGGTGAGGGTCATCTGGTGTCACCCAAACTCTGTAATTAGAGTCATGTAGATTGAAGACAATGTCTATCTTTTATTCCCAGGGCCTCTGGGATATACATTCCATTGTGAACAAATGACACATCCATGAAGATACCGATCAGTTGTACAAACAATGTTACATCATTTTTTCAATAATACAATCTATCATAAACATTCACATGGATACTGAAGCCATTAAGAACAAATATTAATAACACTTCCTACCATAATGTCAGAAAAAGAATGTTTCCCTCAAATACAGATGTTCTGCCCTCCAGATATGGTTAATCAATTAAACCTAATAATACATAGATTTGTTTAAAGATAGGGATTCATCCTAAGTTCAAGCTGCTGAACTCAACCCTTTTAGTTATTTCTTTAAAGCTGATAAAGAAGTTCTCAATTGCACACTGTAATTAAAACAAATGCAATTCCTCGAACCCAGTTTTGTCGGTACCTTTTAAAGTAATAAAATCCATTAACACCAGTTCCTTGCAAATAGCTGCCTTGACTGTAAATTGTCCCACTACCAAAAATTCAAAATTAACTGTTTAAAAAGGTGGTTAAGATAAAATCCATAAATGTCACTTTAAACCAAAGTACAATCCTAAAAATTAGTTATCAAAATCTTACAGTGCCATCTAGCTGCCAGATGAAAAATTCTGCTAAATTCAAATTCTTTTCAAAATTGTGCACTATAACTCATTGTTAGTTAATGATCTGCAGTTCACAATTAAGTTTAATATCCTAGAATATCCATGAGCAAGATTATTTAATATCAACAATATTGGCATGAGCCTTCCTGCATCTCTTCATCTATAGTTTGCATACTAGTGTAGAAGAGACAGATGGGGAAAGCAGAGGAGATGCATAAAGAGGGAATTGGAATGGAGAGGACAAATAGACAAAAGGGGATAGAGAAAGGGAGAGATGGATAAGAAGAATGATGGAAGTACATCCTTAATTGATGAGTACTAGTTGTTCTTTGACTTGCACAATATCTTAGCCTTATTCAGGTAGCTTGGGAGAGAATTGATGGTCCTCAGGGGTAATTAAGTATGACCAATGAACTCCAGCAAAATTTCCACAGGTCAATGGCAAAGCTCCTCAGGACTGAGGCTTTGTCCTCCTGTGGCTCATAAACACTGACATAGATCTGTTGGGCCAAACGACCTGTCTCTGTGCTGTAAGGGCTACATAATATGTTGTAAGAGTTTGAACAATGAGTTAGGCATGTTGCTTGTTCTTGGAAGCTGAATTTTTCCCTTATTTGTCAGTGCCTGAGCCTGAAGCTAAACCTGAGCCTGAGCCTGAGCCTGAAGCTAAATCTGAGTCTGAGCCTGAAGCTAAACCTGAGCCCGAACCTGAAGTTAAAGTGGAAGTCGTTGTGGTAACTAAGACTCCTAAAGAAACCACTGATCATCTGCCAGAATCCCCTGCAGACACTGCACCCACAGTCAAGTCTATTGAAATGCCTCAATCGTCTGCCGGTGGCAGCAGGTAAAAAATACTCTCATTTTTGTAAGAACAAAGACTTTCATAAGAGTGTATTAAACCCATTGATATTTTCTTGTGAATTGTTCTGATGAGTGCAAGACAAAAAACTGACAAAAAAATGTCACTTTTTCAGCAATGCTCAAGTTCTGCACTACTAAATAACTGCTTTCATAAAAGGTAGATCCTTTGATTGAAGGTATGTGTAGTGGTTTGTAAACCTGTCATATCTAGAGTCACTCCACATCTCTATCGTACCCAATAAAATGCTGAGCTTGCTTCAGCCTACAAAACTGTTTTCTTTTTACAGATTTCAGCTTTCACACCACTCTTGTTAAATACGCCACTCCAACTTTACAATCCTAATAGCTGTTGCTGCCACTGTTGTACAAAGACCATTGTTACAACTGCCCTCAAATAAAATCAATTCTTAAAACAAGGCTGCATCTGAACAACCCAGGCACTGATTTTCCATCACTAAATCTTCTTCCTAACAACCATTGCATGCTTACTTATTTCATCATTGCTCCTCTTCCAGTCAAGCAATGGCACATGCACTCCATAACTATATCCTCTTCATAATAACCAATACGTCCAGGTGACACGAGTGAGCATATGGGATTGGATGTGGGAGGGGGAGTTAAGTTGGAAAAACTTCTGAGCACATTGGGAAGGTGGTTCCAGTCTGGGTCTTCTGGGTTTTACTGAGGTGGGACATAAGAGTTGGAAATCAGTCTGCTCCTAGGAGGTGGGTTGGCTTTTTAAATATGATAATGAGGCTGTTAGCCTTTAATTTAACCTTTGCAGATGTTACAATGGGAGCTGGATTTCCCATGCTTCAAGAAATCAGCAGCTAAAGCAAGGCAAGGATCACTTTGGGGAGAAGATTGGTCTCTTCTTAGCACTGCTTGGGGGTCAGAAGGAGCAAAAGTGCTTCCCTGTGGTCAGTAAGCTCCAGTGCCCTCATACAAAGACCCCAGGGTGCATATTTGGGGAATAATCCGTCCCTTTAGAAAAGTACCAAAGGATTTCCTCAGAGAGGCGTATATTAGACACTAAACAGAAATTGAGAGTAATTAGTACTCATTGAAAGTGGGGTTGTCATGCTAAGTTTTGAGGTTTTTATGGGTGGATAAGATGAAGCAATGTGTAGAGTTTTAGGAGAGAATGCGAAGGAAGCAGATGGCTGTTAGTTATAACGCCAGTGGTGAAATAGAGAACAGAAACTCAGAAGAGCATGGAGGGAGATGGAACAGCAGATGGTGGAATTTGGATTCAATATCTGGAATTAAAAGTTTAATGTCTAGCCACGAACTAATTTAAAAAAACAAACCATAAAGAGATTTCAATATGATGAAAAGGATTTTGAAATTAAAGTATTGAAGGATGGAGGTCCAGTGGAAGTTGTTGAGGATGGGCAAGTGAACCTTAATGCAGCTAGAAAGAGACAACAACCTGGCAAGGAGAATGTTGGGAGAAGTTGAGGCTGGAGACCGGGTAAGTATGAATGAAGATTTCAGCGGTGGGGCTGAGTTAGGGAAAGAAGTGCGATATTGGAAAAGTGGAAATAGGTGGTTTTGGTGATGATCTAGATGGAGGGTTTGAAGTTCATTTAAAGACCCAACTGGTTTTGCATGTGAAATTTACCTTTTATCCCATTCCTTACAAAAAAAAGACTCATTGATATACAAAATAAAATTTAGGAATTAAATCAGTTTTGCCCTATTTTGTCTCACAACAATTTTACCAAATGATTTGCAGCGTGCTTGGGTGGCTGAAACAAAGCCTGGGGAAAGTGGTCCCTCAGCCTGTAGGGGGCTCTGTGCCTGAAACTACTCAAGTGGAAGTGGAACCAGCTCCCCCAGAAAACGAGGTGCGTTCTGATGGCTCCTAACAAACATTATTGCAATTGCTTTAGAACTTGTTGATGAATAATTGTTTGATAATTGTTTTTTGTTTTGAATTTCATGAAGTATCTAATCTTTTGGATGTGTGATATGGTGTTTAATTTGGGCTGTGTCAGATGCTTCTGCTGAAGAAACAGAGAATGGAATGAAAGCCATACCACTGTGTTTTATCTAAACCTGGCCTGTATAATTTCATCTAATTTTGTTGCAAGTTTGAGCTAGGCAAGATGAGAGGTATCTGTGCTGCCTTTACCTGCCCCCACCAAAGCACCCTTAGTCCAGCCTCAGATGAGAATCCCATACTGAAGCAATGTGGCATGACCATTTCCTCCAGCTGCCATCCTTGTATCCTGTAAGCATGGCAATATAGTGTGAACTACTTTGTATTGAGGATCTGATACTACTTGGAGCTGGTTTGAGATTGAACTCAAACCTGACTGTAGAGGCCAAATTAATCAGTAAAATTCCCAGCTCTGCAAAGCCAAGTTGGGAGAAAGTGCCCCAAATGGTTGGATTTTTGTTTCTGGGGTAGTTCGGGGTTGAGGCTGGGCCGGGGGCGGGTGGGGAGGGTGGCTTGGGGGGTGCTGGTGTGCAGGTGCTAACTGAAGCCAGGCCTGGTTATCCCAGAAGAAGTTTGGAGGTAGCTACAGAGGCTGCTGGATTGCTGGACGCTGAAACGGGCTGTTTAAAAGGCCCGTTTCAATGCACTGGGATGTCAGCGCAGTTGTAAATAATAAGCAGTAGAATAAAAAACAGCCCTCAAATTCTCACTACCAACATAAACTCCATGTCCCACCCATGCCACCTCATGCTTCCCACCCAACCCCCATGACCCCTCATACCCTCGATGCCAACCTATGTTGCCATGCTTACCCTCATTTCCCCCATACCCCTGTAGCAATCTATTCCCCTCTGCTCCCACCCATGGTCCTTTATTGCCCCAATGCCAACTTAGTGCCAAATCATGCCAACCCATGCCCCCACTCACCACCCTTTGCCCTTAAAACCTCTATCCCAACTCACCCTGTATCGACCATGGGCAGACCTCAACAAACATTTCCTTCAAGTCCTTAATCCCTTAAAAATAATTGTATTCATAGCCCCATATCAAAGACAGTTAATCTCTCTATGATCACTTGGAGCTGTCAATAAAACTGTAAACTTACAAGGCATTGCGCCCCGCCGCCCCCCCCCCCCCCCCCCCCCACTTCTCCCTACTGTGATAGTGATAGTTGTGGAAGCAGCCAAGCACACTTAACCCTATAATGATAGCCATCTGGCTTATGTCAACAACTGTCTACTGAAATTGCAAGCACTGATTTTTTTCAACTGAAGGCTGTTTGTTCTTCAAAATCTTAAGCGCATGATATTTAAATGACTTGACAGCTTGACAATTCACAGACCTTATCCACTTTTTACGCAGATTCATTTATACTCTTAATAATCCCAAAGGGGCACCTAGACCTCTCCCAAAGGGTACCTGACCTCTCCAAAAGGGCACCTTAACTCTCCAAAGAGCCCCGGTATGTTTAGACCTTTACCTCAAATGTCTAAAGCCCATGAGTCATGTTCTGGAAATCCCAATAATGAAAATTGCTTCTGTTTGTAGGAAACTGCACTTTTGAACGTGCTGCTGCCTCCGTGAACTGCTGATGTGTGAAAAACGTCCTGTCCGTGTTCCTCACTAACCTCCCCCCCCACCCCCAAGGAAAATGGTGGGATGGGACTTCCAGATTCTGGGCTCTGGCACCATTATGGCTAAGGCGCAGAGCCTTTCTGACTTTATGAAAAGTCAGTCCTAAGTATCCTCAGTGAATTTTATCTCATCATTAAGGGCTAAATTTAACTCCTGATGTGAAATAACAGTGTTCTGTGTTTTATACCATTCAGTCCCTGTAGTTGCAGTGTGCTCTTTATTTGCTCTGTGAACTGAAACCTCTTGCTCAGATGTGAATGAGGGCCTTTGGTATAGTATGTGAATGGATTTCACTGGTTCCCATTTCTGTGTTAGACTTCACTCCATTTTCCTATGGAATGTGCATAGTTATAAAGCCACATGCAATTGATTAAACAATGTTGACCTATGGGATGAGTTACATGCGAAAGAGCACAGAAATATCCCTGAGAAACTGAGCTGCTTCAGGGAGGTTAAGTTCATATTAAAATCTTTAAATAAAGAAAGATAAAAATTATTTAGACATGTCCCCTCATCAGCTGGGACATGTTTATGAATTGTTCAAAAAATATTTATAGATTTTATTAAACCTTTAGGAAACCTCATCCCACCCATGGATGAGGTTTCCTGAAAAATGCAAAGACTGCTTGGGCTCTTTAACAGGCCTTTGACAGTTTGGCAGGCATGCAGCTGCCTCCAGCGTGTGCCCACCAAACGAAAGATCTGAATGACATGCGGTGATGTTGATACACACACCTGACGTCACCGCACATCATTTTACAGCCCGCTCCCGTACACCGACCTGAAAATTCTGGCCAATATTTTTTATTACATGGCAACAAGCACAAGGTTTATTGGATGTGTTGCTTCACTGTGCAAATCATTGTGCTCAAATCAGTGCTTATCACCCAATTCATTCCCTTCAAAGACCTTAAACCTATGAATCTTCATACCTCCCACAATACTCCTTTCCTCTTAAAATCTACAGCTTTTAGAATTCAAACTTGGTGCCACCTGACAATCAAATTGTGATGATCTGTTCTACTTTCTGACATTTTTCAATGTTGGTGATGTCATCTACAGATCTTGAGCCCGCACTCAGATTTTCCAACCCTTAGAGTAACTTGGACATCAACCAAATATACCCTGACATGAGCTATTGCTTATGTTATTGAGTTGATACATTTTGAACTTTTTCAGTGAGTTTGTGGTTGGTGCAGGTAATGCATTTGATGCTGAATGCCAATAACTCAGCTCTCAAAATTTAGCCAAGTGTTTTGAATTTCAGTGGAGTTGGCTATTAATTTACTACGTGATATGGGATAATAATAGGCTTCATATATGCTAATTTTTTCTGTGTTGACAGGGAACCGGAGAAGTCATTCTCATTCTTACCATTTGACCCAGCCATGTGATTCCCATTCAGTTCTTTGAAGTCCTTTTCAATTTCTGTCACGTGTCTTTTCAAGGTCCCAGTGGAAAAGAAGGAGCCAGAACAGACTGTGACTGAGGTTAAAGATGAAGTGCCTAAAGGTGTCACCATTATAGAAGGTATTACTGTCCATCTGGAATTAGCCATAGTCCATGAGGGACCATTGGCATCTTCCTCTCTTAAAGAGAAACAAGTGCTTATAGCTTGAGGGGCACCACTCTGCATCAAGAAAGGCTGACCAGGAATTTCTTCCACTCTTACGCCTGCCATGGGAATATTGGAGGGATTAGCAGGTTGATTATCAACCTATTTGACCACGTCATGATGCTCCTTTCATGGCCAACAGGTCCAGGAGTGAGACTTGAACCTGGAGCTTCTGGCTCAGCGGCAGGGGCACTACCTACTGAGCCACTAGACCAAGAAAGTATTACATGGATTGGCAAATACCTATATTTTAAAGTGTATGAATCATTGTTGAATCCACCAGAAGGCAGATGCAATCCCATGTTCCACAACCTTAGGTAATATCTGTAACTGTTGTAATAATTTCTGATCCCATCTTATTCATAGTATCCCCATGTCATCAACCATATCTCCATTCCAGGTTAGACATTAGGACTGTGCCTGGGTAAATGTTGATGGGCTAGATGAAGAGGGTGAGAGGACATCCATGTGGAGCATAAATATAAGCATGGACTGTTAGGATGAATGGCCTGTTTGTATGCTGTACATACTTTGTAATACTAAATTAAAGGGTTGCTCATCATATTATACAGATTGCGGGGCTATGAGAAGATTGGTATAGATTTCAGAGCCATATTGTAGTAAGATACTGGACTGGTCTCCAGTATCTGTATAATGAGTTTTTGTGTGCTAATTTCCCCAGTTATTCCAGCTGATTCTGCTCCAGATCCTGTAGTGAAGGAAGAGAAGCAGCCAGTGTCTGAGCCAATCGTCAAGAGCAGGTATGAATGGTGGGAATGAAACAGGTTTATGGAGATTTATAGAGCCCTGCCCTGTCACTAGATTAGAGAGCTAGTTCTCACTCAGTGACCGATAGAGGAACTTTCACCTGCTCATTGTTCATAGATTTTCCCTTTCAGGTGTGGTGACTGGGTTTTTGACTCGTATCACCCTCTCACAGACAAAAGCAAAATACTGCGTATGCTGGAAATCTGAAATAAAAACAGAAAATGCTGGAAGGCTCAGCAGGTCTGGCAGCATCTGTGGAGAGAGAAACACAGTTAGCATTTTGAGTCTATAGGACTCTTCTTCAGAGCTCTGAAGAAGAGTCCAATGGACTCAAAACGTTAACTCTGTTTCTCTGTCCACAGATGCTGCCAGACCTTCTGAGTTTTTCCAGCATTTTCTGTTTTAATACCCTCTTATGGGCACAACTTCCGCCAATTTTATCATGCCTATTTTTGGGAGTAAATGGGGTTCATGAATACAAAATGTAGCAGAACTGATTTCTAGATTTCCACCTCTCTATTTTCTAGTTGGACCTTGGGTAGATGCTGGACATTACTGTGTAAAGCTGGGGTGAGGGGTGAGAGGGGAGAGGGAAAGGGCTTAGCTAAGTGTGATAGTGCATTGCCCCATTGCTGACCCATTGACGCTTTGGACAGTAAGCCCACTGCACACCCAGGACATCTGTCAAGAAGGGTGGACCTTCAGTTGGTAGATCCAGAAGCATTAAAGGTAAATGTATTTAGCAGCCCATTGCAGACATGCTGCAGGACCAAACAATGGAAACGGTGCTAACCTCCCTAACCTCTCAAGCACTGATGCAGCGCCGAGATTTCATTGATCACCAAACAGGTTGGTTGACTACTCTATCATCTGTCTACCACTAGGTTTCATTTTGCCTTCATTATTGCCTGTCACTTCTCTACATCCTTTGCAAAGGCTGCCGAGGAATTGAGGTACCTTGTAAAGGTTGTCCAAGCGATTGGAGAACTTTAGTTTCCTCATAATGATTCGACCCCATTATCACAGTCATTCAAATTTAGCCTACGCATAATTTATCTCTCTCACCACTTGTGACTTCCCTAAACCAGTCTAATTTCGCAACTGGATAAATAATTATTCTAATCTTTTTTTATTCATTACTGCATGTGGGTGTCAATGGCAAGGCCAACATTTAGTTCCCATCCCTAATTGCCCTCAAAAAGGTGGTGGTGAGCCACATTGTATGGAGTTCCAGGAATTTGAACACGAAACAATGATGCATTTCCAAGTCAGGATGGTTTGTAGTTTACGGGTGGCAATGTTCCCATGCACCTGCTATCATTGCCCTTCTAGGTGGAAGAGGTCACGGGCTTGGGTACTGCCGAAGAAACCCTTCTTAAGTTTGCAACTGGAGTTATGAATAGTTATTCAAATTATCCTAAACCAATGAACTGAGTGCTGCATTGCACTTGATTTAGTGGGCAGGATTAACACTAATTCTAAACCGGTACGACTGAATTAAATCTATAGACAAAAAGAGGTGCCTCCACACCTCATCACCATCCTCCAGCACCCCACATGCCCATCCCTGGCCCCACCCCTGCCTGCTACGAATGCTTGTTATAAGCCATTGTGATATATTGTGCTTGTTTGGAAATATTATCAAATATCCACAGAGTTATTCTTTTTCCTTTGGTTTTCAGCAGTCAAGAGGATAAAAGGTAACGTTGCTCAATGTGCAGAACTAATCACTTGCTATTTGCTTATTTTATTGCTCATTAGTGCATATGGCTGATAGTGCTGATAAGTTTGCCAGCTGCAGATGTTGGCCATTAAGCAAACAATGTTAACTTTCAAGGAGAAGCTAGGTGGTTTTCATTCTTCACTTTTCTACCTGGCAGAGTTGAGTCTTCTCAGCCAGTGGTTCTTTGAGCCAGGATTGTAGTGGAGACTAATCGCTGTGGGCTATACCAAATCATTCATGGCAGCCTTCCATTTCTGACACAGTTAGTCAATATTTTAGGAGCAATATCCACATTCCCATATTTGTGGATAAAGGTCCTTTGGCTCACTCCTCGGCTCCTCTCCAAGTTTCCATTGTCCTGATTTTACATTGAATTTGGATATTGATGCACGTTATGCTGGGAAATCTCAGGAGAGCAGGAGATCCTATCACACTTTGGTACCATACACTATCAAAAATCAGCACTATTTCACAAGTTTCCTCCTCTGTACTTCTAGAGAGCCTCCATCCCTTGTTCTTACTTCTCTGGTTTTGAATGCTGTTGCTTCATGCTGTGTTAGGAGCTATTGTGAAATCATGACATCCTACTGCAGTTTGAAAGATGGGAACAATAACAGTGATGAGGAGGTGGACTGAAAGTGCCACTTGAAAACTAAACAGTGGGACTGGGGAGGTGAGAGTGGAGAAAAGTATAAGAGTAGTGTTTGGGCAGGTGGAAGTCTTCAGGACTTCCTTCAGGGTGGAACTTAGGCAAAGGGAAGAATATAAATAAGTTTCCAGTAAGCACAGGATCAGGTATAGCGTTGGCTGTAATGCCCCACATCTGCTGACACTCTAGTCCAGAAACTGTGCAGACCAGGATGCCAGTATTGCCACCTGGCTTCAACCTGTAGGTGACCCTGTTGGATTTCTCCTGTGGCAGAAACCTAATTAACATGCCACCATGGGTGTATTTCTAGTGCCTGTCTGCCCCATGTTGCAAGGAAAGCCTGGATGCTGGTTGGGGGGTTTGGTTTGGGGGGTTGGGAAGTGCCCAGATGCCTCAGCTTTCTTGATGTACCAATCTCCTGTGTTATCCCGGATACGTCTGGGTCAAGGAAGTTTTAAATCCCAGTGCATTTCCCAGCTCTACCACATCAGTGTCATTGGTTTTGTGAGGTAAGGTTTCCACTGGGGGCTTCCAGAATTGGCAGAAACCTGGTGTATCTGACTTAATGCTGCTTCTAGGATGGTCTTTCAGACACTGGATGTAAGGAGGTTCAGTGGCATTCACAAGAAATTTGGAGCTTCACTATCCAAGCTCGTTGATGAAGGATTACCACTTGGACAAATTAATAGAAATCTGGTGGTCTATAGTAATGGGTCCTTTAAATGACATAGAAATGGGGGCAAATGTAAAATCTAAAACATTACTGGCTAAAGAATTCAAAATTAAATACTCTGCTGACTCACTGGAGAACATTGGGAGATCTGTTGGAACAAGATCAAAGTCAATTTATAACTATGTTTTTCAAGATCAAATCAATGCCAAGTATCTAACTTATTTTATTATTCTGCTCCTCAGTGTCTTCAGTTGGCTAGTGCAAGGTCTTGGGAAAGTTGTGCCACGACCAGTCAACAAATCTGAATTAATAATGGAGGTACGTTCTGAATTAAAACATGAATAAGAGATGTGTCAGAATGCTGACTCAGAAAAATTGACTTCATTCTTCAGAAATCAGCATTGAGACTATAACAAAAGAGATGGTCAGCATTTTGTCTGGGAGGAATGATTTGGTAAACACAGCTGCAGACCTCATTACAGCCTTGTTTCAAAGATAGACACAATAGCTGAATTTGAGAAGTGAGGTGAGAGTAACAAGATGTCAAGGCAACATTCAACTGAGGCACACAAGTAATCCTAGCAAAACTAAAATCAATAGGGACCGAGGAAAAGCTCCTAACTGGCTGGAGTAATACCTAGCACACAGGAAGATGGTTGCAATTGTTGGAGACCAGTCATCTCAGCCCCAGGACATTGCTGCAGGAGTTCCTCAGGGTAATGTCCTAGGCCCAAACATTTTCAGCTGCTTCATCAACAATCTTCCCTCCATCATAAGGTCAGCAGTGGGGATATTTGCTGATGATTACAGTGTTCAATTCCATTAATAATTCCTCAGATATTGAATTATTTCATGCCCACATACAAAAAGACTGGATTGAGTTGATAGTTAGTGAGCAACATTTGCACCACACAATTGCCAGCGAATGACCATCTCCAATAATGAGTACCTTATCAACTCACCATGACATTAAATGGCATTACCATTGTTGAATCACCCAATATCATCATCCTGGGGTGGGGAGGGTCAACATAACCAGAATCTCAACTGGGCCTGCCACGTAAATGTTGTGATGACTGAAGTTAGAGGCTGGATATTCTACGGCAAGTGATGAACCTCCTGATTCACCAAGATCTCTGCTCCATTATTAAGGCACAAATCCATAGCATGATGGAATACTCAATGCCTGGATGGTTGTAGCTGCAACACCACTCTGGGAGTTCGATACCATTCAGGCAAAAGCAGTGTGGTTGATCACCGTTCCACCAGCTTAAACATACATTCAAGGTTAAAAACTTTCTATTCTGGGCTGGAGGAGCAGGAATGCTCTTCTGAACCGCACCAACTAAGTTGCAGTCTTCTATACCCCAAAATCCTCATTGCTTTCCTTCCTGCAAGAACCTTCCGAAACACCTCTCCAGTGACCCCAAACCACCTCTCCCGTGACCCCAAACCACCTCTCCCATCTGATAGTCTGCTGTCACTTTCACCCATTTCAAACAGCCAGCTAAGCAGCAACATTGAGATGAGGTCCAGGAGGTAAAATAGCCTGGCCTTCAAACTTAGACTGCAAGTGCATTTTGATCTTGACCTGCTCCTTGGCCACCTTAGATTCATTGGGTGTTAAAATTGATCCCAATGGGAACCAAATCCATCAGTGAATAGATGACCTGGAGCTCATGCTGTAACATTTCTCTAAAGTGTATATGTCTCATCCCTATATTTTCTAGGATGACACGACTACAACTGCATGCCCCACGGAAGAAAGTGAGTACAATATTTCCTAATCCTTTTTGTAAATTTATGAATGGCCAAATAATTTTGGAAATAATTTAGCACAAAAACATGGAACAGGTCTCTGGGCAGTAGAGCTTTATCAAGAGGACAGGAAGCCACTAAGCTGTGGAATTCTGCCAAGTGGGTGCTTGTGCTGCAGGACAGAAATAGGGATATGAAGCATGGAGGGAGTTATTAAACTGTAGGGTCTTTGAGAGGTAGGACACTGCCAGGGGTAGGGAACAGGTCACTGAATAGGTTCTTCACCATCCTCTCCAACAGAAAAGCCAAAGGAAATACTAAATAATACCAAGTTTTTAAAAAATTATTCATTGGATGCTGATAAGTCCAGCATTTATTGCTCAACCATAATTGCCCTTCAGAAGGTGGCGGAGAGCTGACTCACCCACATTCACAAGAACAACTTCAGTCCTTTATTAGAACTAGGCAATCATCCTGTGATAGAGTTAACAACTCAGGATTTACTAACAACAAACTGATCTATCAATTCAATGTTACTATGTTAAAAGAGAGAAGTTTGTAGTAACCTAGCATTGTGCATGTTTCCATTGCCATGCACTAGAACAGGATCCAACACAAAAGAGTGAATGTAACTGCAACCATTATTATTTCAGCTGCGCATGTGAAATAAGTGTTACATTCTTTATTATGCAATGTTACAATAGTGTGTAAATATTTTATTAATGTAAGTCTCTCATGGGCTTGTAAATCTTGAGTTTTAAAATACTGCATTCCAAATATTTATAACACTTTTTGTCATAATTATTTTTATTATCAACACTCCCCTATAAATCAACGTTAGTGGCCAAGGCTCCAAAATCAGTAATAGAGTAAAATAGTCCCCACCAGAGAGGCCACCTAATACTGCTTGAGTGTGATATTTTCATTGTTTCTCCTATAATAGCTATTCTTGTTATGCTGAATGTGAGTGTCAATGCAATAGCAAATTTGGGTCTATGCTGCAAGCCCACCTCTGATAGAAGCTGATTAAGCTCACTCCAGATTGGACACACAACAAAGAGGGAGTGGCATCTTTTCTTTCATTAGGTTGAACTGGATTTAAACCAGCTCCTGGAGATGAAAGGATAATATTTCAATCCTTGATGCCACATAATCCTCTACGGTTAAAAAATCTTTGGTTTGGTTTTATTCAAATAGGACAACTGAAAATTACACTCAGTGAAGTTAAAGGACCTGCAAATCAGATACCTGAACACAGTCCTGTAGTAATTACAGTAATAGAATTATATAGGAAAGCTGTTTTGGAAATTAACCTACTGCTGTAGGAGCAGTTTAATGGAAATGTAATTCAGCCTTGCCACTAGATGGTGTGCTAATCCCCCAGATAATTTTCCATGCTGGCGAGATAAGGTTGCTATTGGTTCAGTCCTCACAATGTGGTTTATTTTCAACTGGATATGCAGAATACCAACAAGAAATTCAGAGATGGGACATTTGAATGATACAATGCTGAACTACTGTGTTTCTATCAAGAAGCTTGTGTGAGGGTTCCACAAGCTAAGAAGTGTCAGAATCTCAGACACTAGTTGGTTGGTTGGTTCAAAATGTTAATTTTATTGTGTATGACATGCAGACATAATCTCTGGAGATTATTGAAATCTAGAAAATTAGACAAGCCGATATATAGTGGGCTCAAAAGAGTGTAGGAGCATTGAAGACTTTAGTTTTCTGCAACTGTACCTAGTTCTATGTTAATTTCATAATGTAACTAAAGTTCTGTGACTTTGACAGCCTTTAAATGGTTCAGTGAGGGTTTGCTATCTTTTTATCTTTGGGATCTGGGTTCAATTGCGCTGAAGTTGTAAATTTCTTCTTTCTCTACTGATTTCAACTTGAAGGTTTCAAAGTTTTAACATGAAATGAGTTTGGGCCAGTCTCATCCTGGTTCCTTGTGGATATGTTTCCACAACACGAAACATACTATAGATTTTGTCACATTTTAGCAGTTCAAAGAAACCAGGTGGATGACTATTATGGGAATTGGAAAAATTCACACTGGCATTAGGGTTGTGGTTTTGAGGGACCAAGTAATGACAAAGGATCTTGAATCTGAACTGAGTTGATGGGTGATTATAGAAAGCAATTCATATTGCATCCAGCACTGGGAAATACTGGAGGGGACACAGTAGAGGATGTTTACTCTGTACCCAGCTTGTATTACTCTTTACCTGGGAACAGTTATTCTGAATTTGAAGGCAAATTTGAATAACTATACACTTTCCTCACATTGATATCTTTCTAACCATATTGAATAATTAATAACCTATTCATAAATGGAGCTATAAATATTGGGCTGGTAAGAGCAGAGAATGATTAAGGAGCAGCTTGGGGGCAGGGATATGAAATGTCGGAAGAGGTGAACACCAGAAACAGCGTACTGTTATTTTCCCTAATCCATGTCATCTTCTCCTTTGTTTCAGGAGGGAAGCTGGTTCCAGTCTCTGAAACAAATGGAAAATGAAGACTTTGGAAAGATGTCAGTGTATAGAGAGCATGTCCTGCCTATAATTATTCCAACTCTTATCACTGCAGACACAAAACACAGATTCATTTGAGATGAGCTGTTTATTGTAGGGCAGTTACTCACTCAATCTGTGGATCATGCAGGGCATACACAAGAGTTAAATGGACCAGTGAAGGGCAGACCTTCAGCAATAACGCCTAGTTTGCACAAACTCAGTTACTTAGGCTGCTTCTAATGACATGTCAATTTCTGTAAATGTTTAGCTGAGGTTTACTGAAAAAGTAATCAAAATTCAGGTGTAACTAACCCAATCCAGACAAGTGTGTGTATCTAGGATACATTAATGCACCTGACTATTGAAATGTAACATGTGTCTTTCACATTCTGCACTCCTTCACTCAGAGGTTTTTGTATAATTTTACATTTCCCTCCCTCTGTGTAAGAGGCACCTGTTTTGCCAGCATCTGTTCTCTTTCAGTCTGCAGTACCTGTCTGATGTGACTACTCCACTCTGAGAGGAATCTATGTATGACTACCCTTAGTCTGAGAGATGTCTATCTGACAGAATGACTCCCTCAGCTTAAGAGGTATTTGCTTAACAATATAGTTTTCTCCTGCAGTCTGAGAATTTGTTTTCCTGGAGTACAGCTCCCTTGTGGCTCAGAGTTGTTTGTCCTTCAGTCTGAGAGGTGTCAATCAGACAGTGCGACTCCCTCCGTCTGAGAGACATCTATCAGACAGTGTGAATCCCTCAGTCTGAGAGGAGTCTATCAGACAGTGTGACTTCCTCAGTCTGAGAAACACCTATCAGATATTATGACCCCTTCAAGTCTGAGAGGCGTCTAGCAGACAGTGTGACTCTCCATCTGAGAAATGGCAACCTCAGAGTAGAAATCATTCAGCAAATATATTGCAATGAAGTGAAATCTGCGATAAATGAAATTAACTTTTTGGTGATTATTAATATTCCGTATCATCTTACAATACAGTTGTAAAACAAAAATTTTATTAGACATCATAAAATAAGCTACACTGTATTGAAAGTACAAAGTAATTTACTGGAGAATATAAGATATGAACAAAGTGAGTTCCAGTTTAAAGTTTTAATTATCAGCTTTGTCCAATGATAAGCATTGAAATTTTAAGATACAAAATTCAATAAAAACTAACCTTCAGCCATTCCCAGGTCATGTGTCGTCAATTTATTCATCAATGCCCCAAGGCTGCTCTAGGATTTTGAACAATTCGTTACTTCCATTGTAAATTTGAGAGGTAGCAATCAGAAGCTGTGGCTTCTTGGTTGAGATCTACCCAGTGATGGTGATAAGGTGAAGAGAGAAGGGGAGTAGACCTTAAATTTCTCCTGGGCAGATTTTTTTTTTCCAATTTTCTTCCTGATCCCTGTGTTGAAAGTGCTGATTCCCAGGGGAGACATTTCCACAGATGGCAACCAATTCCTTACTCAGGTATGAGTGTGAGATTAAGCAGATTATTACATCCTTACTTGACATCTCAGTTATTCAATCCTTTTTAAGTGTAGGATCCTACTTCTCATTACCAGCAGGTTTGCCAGCTGGGTTGTTTGCAGCTGGCCAGTACAGGAAGAGAGGCTAATTCTTATTTAATTTGTTGATGTGGATGTCACTGACAGGGCTAGCTTTTATCACCCATTCCTAATTGCCCTTGAGAAGGGGTAGTGAGTCACCTTCTTGAACCACTGCCATCCATGTGGTATAGGAAGTTTCAGCATTTTAACCCAGTGACGGCAAAGGAACAGCGATATATTTCCTATTCAGGATGGTGTGTGATTTGGAGGGGAATTTTCAGATCATGTTTCTGCCGCCCTTGTTCTTCCAGGTGGTAGAGGTAATGGGTTTGAAAGGTGCTGTCAAAAGAGCCTTCGTGAGTTGCTGTTATTACCTTGGAAATTGTATAGACTGCAGCCACAGTGCACTGGTAGTGGAAGGAGTGAACACTTAAGATGCTGGATGGACTGCCAATAAAGGAGAGTACTTTATCCTAAATCATATCAAGCTTCTTGAGTGTTGTTGGAGTGGCATTCATCCAGACAAATAGAGCGTATTCCATCCCACTCCACATTGATGCCTTGTAGATGGTGGACAGGCTTTGGGGGTTCAGGGGATGAGTTACTCGCCATAAAATTCCCAGCCTCTGAGCTGCACTTGTAGCCATAATATTTAGATGGCTGGTCCAGTTCAGTTTCTGGTCAATGGTAACCCCCAGCATGTTGATGGTGGTGGATTCGGTAAGAATAATTCTGTTGTCCGTCAAGGGGTGATAGTTAGATTCTCTCTTGTTGGAGATGGTCATTGCCTAGCACTCATGTGGCACAAATGTTACTTGCCATTTCTCAGCTCAAGCCAAAATGTTGTCTAGGTTTAGCTGCAAATGGACATGGGCTATTTCATTATATGAGGAGTTATGAATAGAACTGAACATTGTGAAAACATCAGTGAACATCCTCACTTCTGACCTTATGTTGGAAGATCATTTTTGAAGCAGGTGAAGACAATGTAGGCCTAGGACATTGCATTACATCCTCATCTACTTTAATTACACCTCATTCCAGTGGGGTGAAGGAGAAGCAAGTAATGTTCCTCTATCCCTCAGTATACTGTCAGTACAGGGGATGCAATTACCCTGTATCCCACAGGTGTTAGATAAAATTATAGAATGATACAGCACAGGAGAACACCGTTCAGCCCATCATGTCTGTAGCACTTTTAACAAGTCACTGTGGGATCGTCTGACACCACTGAACCCATTAAGATAGCAATAGTGTTATCCAATTAGTCACTAAGTTAGTCAAATTCATTGATCAGCTATGATTATCTTGAATGGCGGAGCAGGCTCAATGGGCCATGTGATCCACTCCTGCCCCTAAGTCCTATGCTCTTATATCCCTCAGTATATTCTCAGAACAAGTGGGTGCATTAAATTATTGTACTGACTCTTATTTTTCCAATACTTGGAGCAACCCAGCCTGAAGGAAGATAGAGTTTATTGTCCATTAATTTGCAACAAAGTATTCATAGAAATTTATAGCATGGAAGGAGGCGTTTAAGCTCATCATCTGTGTGTGGAATTGTCAATCCTCCTGGACTGTCTTAGCTTCTCCTAGAGTTAAAGATTAATCTCCCTGATACATCTGTAGGCAAGCCCAGAGAAAAACCGTAGGAGCATTTTTTTCTCCTGTTTCACTCTGGGCAGACTCACAAACAGTGGGGCCAATACACACCCAAGATGCAAGATGGCCCAAACACAGGGGCACACTCAACTGGTGAAACCAGATGGGGCAGTTTCTGAAGTGCAGAGGATCATGGGTATTGCACCCAACATTACTCTTCCACACGGATTAACAGATAAGATTATCATTAGCAGAATCTCTTAAATCTCCAAATGGCAGGTAGGAAGCACACACTTATTATAAGCTGAGAGTGCAGTAATGCACCCTCGGCTGTAATGGTAAAGGCCAAAATATAGGAACACAGGACTTAGGAGCAGGAATTTGCTTTTCGGCCCTTCGAGCCTCTCTCCGCCATTTGATAAGATCATGACTGATGTGGTTGTGATCTCTACTCTAGCTTCCTGTCTGCCCCCCATAATCCTTGACTCAACTTGTCTATCAAAAATCTATCTAACCCAACCTGCACTGCTTTCTGGGGAAGAGAATTCCACATACTAACAAACCCCTGAGGTAAAAAAAAATTCTCCTCATCTCTATCTTAAAAGGGACACCTCGTATTCTTAAACTATGCCCACTAGTTCTAGTCTCCCTCACAACAGGAAGCGCCCTTCCAGTATCCGCCCTATTAAGTCTCTTCAGGATCTGTTATGTTTCAATACAATCACTTCTCATTTTTCTAAATTCCAAGGGGTGTGGGCCCAACCTGTTCTACTTTTCTTCATAAGATAAGCCTTTCATCCCAGGACTGAGTTGAGTGAACCTTCTCTGAACTGTTTCTGATGCAATTACATCCTTTGTTATGATCCCAGCTGATGTTATTACTGGACAAGTTTGATCCCAGGATGAATCTGGCTCAATAGATCCTAACTTTTATGTTTTGTTTTGAAACGTGGAGGGTGGCTGCTGAACAGTCACAGAGATCTGCAAGTGAACTTTCAGCAAAAGAATAAAACATTTACTAAACAAGGAAAAAGAACTGCATTACACTACTCCGTCACCCACAACTGTACCTCCAAAGATATATACAGATTTATAAGGATAACACAAGTTACAAAATCTATCTTATACTCTTTTGTTCAGAGTTAGTACATAGCCTATGTAAACCAATATGCAACCTATGGTCGGACACACCACACTCCAAGATTAAGTGACAGATGCCACCCAAAGCAGCTGCCATGGATTTCTTATCAACGTCTCCCATCCCCCATCCCCAACTCATTACGCCGTGAGCCAACTGGTCTCACGGAAATTCTATCTTTCTCACAAGGGTTTCCAATCTCAACTCTCCCTGGGATTTTCTCCCAAACAACGCTTTCTCTTGGAAGTCTTCAACAAGGATCCAGCTTTAGGGTTTTGATTTCTCCTTCCAATGTTCCTCTCCCCGGGATCACGACATGAATTCAAGCTTCACCTTCCATGCGCTCTCTCAGATGCTCAGCCATGCCAAGCAGAACACCACTGCTCCAAACGCCGACAGTAAGAAGTCACCAACCATCGGCTGTCTCCTCAGACCTTCTGGCTTCTTGCAAGCCCACTTTATTCTAAGTCTGCTCCCTGCAGCTCTGTCATTTTAACTTGGAGCCTTTTCTTCTGCTCCTTACTTTCAATTTCACTGAACAGGACCTGTTTCCAACCCATTTCCTTGTTCCTTGGCTTCACTGTCTTCCTGGGGCCTCTTTCTGTCCCACTCCTTGGTTTTTGGAACTTTCTTCTTTTCTTTGGGACCTGCTCCCTGCAGCTCCCACTCATGTCCAGCTTCTTTTGGAACCTTCTGCAGAATGGCATTCTCTTCTGGGTCACCTGACCTCCCTTCATGCTGTTTCACTTTCTTTTGTTTTCTTCTTCTGTGTGAGCACAGAGCTGGCTTTAAATCTTAAAAGAAAACATAAAAGATCAAATTCCGCTTGCGTGCAGGGCCATCTGCCGGCTTAAAGACACGAACATGCCCCAGCTGCGCATGTGTAGCCATTCTCTGACAGAGTCAATGGCGTAGTGGCATTGTCACTGGACTGGTAATCAAGAGATCTATGATAATGCTCTGGTGACCTGGGTTTGAAGCCATCATGGCAGATGGTGGGTTTTGAATTTTTTTAAAAATTGGAATTAAAAGTCTTATAATTACAATGAAACCACTGTCAATTGTCATAAAAACCCATTGGTTCGCTAATGCCCTTTAGGGAAGGAAATCTGCCATCCTTACCTGGTCTAGCTTACATGTGACTCCAGACGTGACTCCACAGCAATGTGGTTGACTTTTAAATGCCCTCTGAAATGGCCAGCAAGCCACTTAGTTATATGACAATCACTACAAAGTATATAAGGAACGAAACTGGGTGGACCACTCAGCATCGACTTAGGCACCAGAAACGGCAATGGCAGACACAGCCCTGTCTACTCTGCAAAGTCCTCCTTACTAACATCCAGGGGCTTGTGGCCAAAATTTGGAAAGCTGTCTCACAGACTAGTCAGGCAACAGCCTGACGTAGTCATTCTCACGGAATCATATCTTACAGATAATGTCCCAGACACCACCATCACCATCCCTGGGCATGTCCTGTCCCACCAGCACAATGGCATACAGCCAGGAGGGAGTTGCCCTGGAAGTTCTCAACATTAGCTCTGGATCTCATGAACTCTCATGGCATCAGGTCAAACATGAGCAAGGAAACCTCCTCTTGATTACCAAGTTCCGCCGCACCTCAGCTGATGAATCAGTGCTCCTCCATGTTGAACACCACTAGGAGAAAGCACTAAGGGTGGCAAGGACACAGAATGTACTCTGGGTGGGTCTTCAATGTCTGTCACCAAAAGTGGCTTGGGAGTACCACTACTGACTGAGCTGGCCGAGTCCTAAAGGACACAACTGCTAGACTAGGTCTGCGGCAGGTAGTGAGGGAACCAGCAAGAGGGAAAAATATACTTGACCTCATCCTCATCAATCTGACTGCCGCAGATGCATGTGTCCATGACAGCATCGGTAGGAGTGACCACTACACAGTCCTTGTGGAAATTAAGTCCCGTCTTCACATTGAGGATACCCTCCATCATGCTGTGTGCCACTATCACAGTGCTAAATGGGATAGATTTCGAACAGATCCAGCAACTCATGAGGCGGCAGCAGAATTGTACTCAACCACAATGTGTAACCTCATGGCCAGCCATATTTCCCACCCTACCATTACCACCAAGCCAGGGGATCAACCCTGATTCAATGAAGAGTGCAGGAGAGCATGCCAGGAGCAGCACCAGGCATAGCTAAAAATGAAACAAAAACAAAAATAGCTGGAAAAACTCAGCAGGTCTGACAGCATCGAGTCTGTATGACTCTTCACCAGAATTAAGGAAATATAGAAATGTGGTGAAATAAAAGCTGCTTGAAGTGGGTGGGACTGGTAGAGCTGGATAGAGGGCCAGTAATAGGTGGAAGCAAAGAAGAGATTGCCAAAGATGTCATAGACAAAAGGTCAAAGGGGTGTTGACAGTAGTGATATTATCTAAGGAATGTGCTAATGGTGACATTAAGCTAAAAATGAGGTGTGTGCCAAGCAGCCTATGCAGCTTGCAGTTGACAGAGCTAAACAATCCCACAACTAGTAGATCAGATCAGATCATAGCTCTGCAGTCTTGCCACATCCAGTCGTGATTGGTGGTGGACTATTAAACAATTCACTGGAGGAGGAGGTGCCACAAATATCCCCATTTTCAATGATGGAGGAGCCCAGCAAATCAGTGCAAAAGATAAGGTTGAAGCATTTGCAAGAATCATCAGCCAGAAGTACCAAGTGGATGAACCATCTCTGCCTCCTCCAGAGATCCATAGCATAACAGATGTCAGTCTTCACTCCATGTGATATCAAGAAACAGCTAAAGGCACTGGATAGTGCAAAAGCTATGGGCCCTGACAATATTTTGGCAGTAATACTAAAGACTTGTGCTCCAGAACTTGCCGTGCCCCTCGCCAAGCTGCTCCAGTACAGCTACAAGACTGGCATATACCCTGCAATGTGGACAATTGCCCAGTTACGTCCCAACCACAAAAAGCAGGACAAATCCAATCTGGCCAGTTACCACCCTATCAGTCCACTCTCGATCATTAATAAATTGATGGAAGGGGCCATCAACAGTACTATCGAGCAGCACTTGCTTAGAAATAACCTGCTCACTGATGCTCAGTTTGGGTTCAGCCAGGGTCACTCACCTCCTGACCTTATTACAGCCTTGGCTCAAACATGGACAAAAGTGCTCAACCCCAGAGGTGAGGTGAGAGTGACTGCCCTTGACATCAAGTCA
This sequence comes from Carcharodon carcharias, assembly GCF_017639515.1. Lineage (NCBI taxonomy): Eukaryota > Metazoa > Chordata > Chondrichthyes > Lamniformes > Lamnidae > Carcharodon > Carcharodon carcharias. The sequence goes on along the minus strand of NC_054473.1, from coordinate 118,724,785 downwards.
GCATTTGACCAAGTGTGGCATTTTTTTTTTATTCATTCACAGGATGTGGGCTTCACTGGCTGGGCCAGCATTTATTGCCCATCCCTAGTTGCCCTTGAGAAGGTGGTGGTGATCTGCCTTCTTGAACCTCTGCAGTCCATATGGTGTAGGTACACCCACAGTGCTATTAGGGAGGGAGTTCCAGGTTTTTGACCCAGCAATAGTGAAGATACATTTCCAAGCCAGGATGGTGAGTGACTTGGAGGGGAACTTCCAGGAGGTGGTGATCCCATCTATCTGCTGCCCTTGTCCTTCTGGATGATAGTGGCTGTGGGTTTGGAAGGTGCTGTCTAAGAAGCCTTGGTGAATTCCTGTAGTGCATCTTGTAGATGGCACATTCAAGCGGGCTGCTTTGTCCTGGACGGTGTCAAGCTCCTTGAGTTTTGTGGGAGCTGCACTCATTTGGTCATCAAGGAACCTTAGCAAAACTGGAGTCAATGGTAATCAGGGGGAAAAGTCTCCACTGGTTGGAGTCATACCTAGCACAAAGGAAGATGGTTGTGGTTGTTGGAGGTCAGTCATCTCAGCTCTTGGACATCACTGCAGGAGTTCCCCAGAGTAGTCTCCTTGGCCCAACCATCTGCAGCTGCTTCATTAATGACCTTCCTTCCATCATAAGGTCAGAAGTGGAGATGATCACTGATGCAGCCCATGTCCAAAGGCAGCAAGACCCAGGCAATATCCAAGCTCGGACTGACAAGTGGCAAATAACTGTTGCGCCACAAAAGTGCCAGGCAATGACCATCTCCAAGAGAGATTCTAACAATCGTCCCTTGACACTCAATGGCATTACCATCACTGAATCCCCCACCATCAACATCCTGGGGCTTACAATTGATCAGAAACTGAACTTGGCTAGCCATATAAATACTGTGGCTACAAGAACTGATCAGAGGCTAGGAATCCTGTGGCGAGTAACTCACCTCCTGACTCCCCAAAGCCTGTCCACCATCTACAAGGCACAAGTCAGAAGTGTGATGGGATTCTCTCCAATTGCCTGGATGAGTGCAGCTCCCTCAATAAACAAGATTGACACCACCCAGGAAAATACAGCCCATTTGATTGGCACCCCATCCACAAACATTCACTCCCTCCACCACTGACGAACAGTGACAATAGTGTGTACTGTCTACCAGATGCATTGCAGGAACTCACCAAGGCTCCCTAGACAGCACCTTCCAAACCCATGATCGCTACCATCTAGAAGGACAAGGGCAGCAGATGCATGGGAACACCAACAGCTGGAAGTTCCCCTCCAAGCTACTCACCATCCTGAAATGTATTGCAGTTCCTTCATTGTCGTTGGGTCAAAACCCTGGAACTCCATCCCTAATAGCACTGTGGGTTTACCTATACCACATAGACTGCAGCAGTTCAAGAAAGCAGCTCACCACCAACTTCTCAAGGGGGAATTAGCGACAGGCACTAAATGCTGGCCTAGCCAGTGACACCACAACCCATGAATGAATTAAAAAAAACATGTGCAGAAGCCAAAGATCGGAAAAAAGGAACAATCAGCTTGTGTGCAGCCTTTCCAGGGCTGGCACCTGCATAGAGACTGCTGAAGCCCATCAGGGACTATACTTCCCAAACTCAGAGGCCCAATCTCCATTTTTAAAAAAATAAGTTTCTTCCTTTCTTTCCTTGGGCTCACAACACTTTTTTCAAATAAGGAGACCCAAAACTGTACACAGTTCTCCAGATGTGATTTCACCAAGGCTCTGAACAGCTGCAATAAAACTTCCATACTTTTAAATTCCATTCACCTTTCAATGAACGCTGACATTCCATTTGCCTTCCTAATCACTTGCTGTATTTGCATACTTGTTTTTTGTGACTCAAGTACCAGGACACCCAGATTCCCCTGTACCACTGAGTTCTGCAATCTCTGTCAATTTAATTTGTAAACTGTTTTTCTGTTCTTCCTGTCAAAGTGGACAGGTTCACTTTTTCCCACATTATACTCCATCTACCAATTTTTTGCCCACTCATTTAACCAGTCTATATCCTGTCTACCTCCTCTTGACAACTTACTTTCCTAACTAACTTTGTGTCATTAGCACATTTAGCTATCTTAAATTTGGTCATTTCATCCAAGTCATTGATGTAGATTGTAAATAGTTGAGGGCCCAGCACTGATTCCTGGGGCACTCCACTAGTTATGGCTTGCTAAGCTAAAAATTACCCATTTATCCCTGCTCTCTGCTTCCAGTTAGCTAGGCAATCATCTATCCATGTTAATACCCCCTACACCATGTGCTATTATCTTGTGTAGCAACCTTTGATGTGGCACTTTATCAAATGCCTTTTGGAAATCCAAGTACACCACATCTACAGATTCCTCTTTGTAGTATTAGGATGTTTGGGCTTTAAGGGTTAACCTGGGACTAGGGAAACAGTACCACCCACATTATGATGTAGAGTCACGTGGGAGTAGTAAAGTGTAGTGGTGAGTCTGGTAGAGGTTGGCATGAAGATAGCACCTAGTTAGGACTGTATCCTACATATATGTATATAGTTATGTGTTATTAATAAGCAATTATTGCTCAACCATACAAGCCTCTAGACTGCTTCATGAGACAACATACAACCGTACAACACCCTTTATCACATTGCTTGTTACTTCCTCAAAGAACTCCAATAAATTAGTTAAACAGGATTTCCCTTTCATAAAACCATGTTGACTCTGCCTGAAACAAACCAATACAAATAATGGGCTTAAATGTTTGTTTTTGAGCCAGACCACAAGGTTGGTTTGCCTGAGGCAAGCTGTGCCTTACAATTAACCTTACAGGCGATTCCCCAAGGGACCACCTGTTAGCCAGAACCAACCAGATGCAATTTTAAAGTAAGCTTACCAGAATGTGGAGCTAAGAAGAACATGAGCTCCACATTCGAAAAATGTGGGCCATTGAGAGAGATTGCAGAACTCCAGCCATTACCTCCCCACCACCCCATCAGTCCCCCTCCGCCAACACTAATTGTGGGTGCTACCCCTGTGTTGCTCTTAGCAACTCACCTGTTTGATCTAAATGAGCCTGAGGCACAACATTGGTGATATCTCTGGCCTCACCATTCATTGGGAAGGATTGTTCATGAAAATTGTTGCACCCAAATTCTAGGCCATTAATTTGAAATCACTAGACCATCTTGATCAATGCAGGACAAAAGAATTATTAGGATTACTTAAGGAGCTTTTGTATCCTGGGCAAGCAAATCCACTTATAAAGTAGATAAATCCATTCCTCTCCTTTCAGGCTCCTCTCTGTATTCAGAGATTGGTGTGTTGCTGAGATCAATGGAACAAGCTCTGGTAGCTTTAAGAATGGTTAAATTATTTTTAGTCCAGAACATACCCTGTGTAATCTTCGACTGGGATTCCTGTGATCAGATTTTTGCCCCTCTACCATTTTCCCTCTGTGTTTAACACTGTTTTTAAAGTAGCTGCCTTAAAAATGAACTGAGCCAGTCTTTAGTTAGGAATGTGTTTGAAGTTTGCAATAAGTAAAGTCCTAGTTGACCTCATAATCTATGAAAATGTAGGGTGAGGAAATAAAGAAAACAGTTGTAGATGAGGGAATAGTTATGAGGTAGGATTAGCCTGTCAGGGCTTGAACATCCCTGGGGTCATGCCTGCTGATACGCCATAATCACAAAAATGTTATAAACGTCATTCATGTCGTTTTTCTGAGGTTTCTTGTGCCTTGAGATGGACTCCAATGGGAATTCACTCCCTAGTTGTTGGCATGCTATTAAAGAACAGAGGTACATCACAGTAGAGTTTCATTCAACATCTACACACCTGCACTTTCATGAGATTGTGATCATGAGAGAGAACGCGAGCGGATTGCTTGGCTGGATTGAAGCATTTGCACCATGCCCTCTAAATGATGACACAAGAGAAGGAAGCTCACTCAGCGAATAACACAGCAACTCATTTCATATATGGTTTAATGTTTATAATTATATAGTGAGTATTTTAAATTTGGAACTGCAAATTAGAACTACATATGGAACAAGGAATGAGAAGCAGAAAATGCAATTTAAAAATTTAGAAATTAGATACCAGAGGGAAAATACAGGTGAATTTCTTCATGTCTGTGACCCTCAAATTGAAAATCAATTCAAAAGAGTCCCAATTCCTTCAATATAACTCTGGAGGAATAAGGGTCCCTCTCAGGTGAAAAAGAGGCAAGACTTGCATTTATATAACACTTTTCATGACCCTTAATGAAATGTAGTCACTATTGTAATGTTGGAAATGCAGCAGCTAATTTGTATTTGCAAACAATTTGCAAACTTCCACAAACAGCAATGTGATAATGACCTGATAATCTGATTTCGTGATGTTGATTAAGGGATAAATACTAGCCAGGACACCAACATTTGATCCAAAAGACAGCACCTTCTACTGTGCAGCACTCACTGGAATGTCAGCTTTAATTTTTTCACTCAAGCCCTGGAGTGAAACTTGAACTTGGAATCTTGTGACACAGACATGACCAGCTGAACCATGGTACTTTATGGGATCAGAAGAAAGCTTAATTTTTTTTTAAATGTGGAGAGATATCAGAAAATAACAAAGGAAAAATTGCACAACTGAGGAGAAGCAAATGTCAAGGGCTAATGTTTAAGAAGGGACCTAGCACAGATGTATTGGGAAAGGTGATTGCAGGTTAAATTAGTAATGAAGCAATGCAAAGTGTTCAGGGAAGAGGTAGTTTGGGTACAAACTAAGCCTACTTCCTTTGAAGGGCATAGGTAGAGCACTTGAAGCTAATGCACCCTGGATGATGAAAGAAATAAAGTTTGAAATAAAACAGTATAAGGAGGCTTGTGACAAATGTCGGGAACAAGATTCAGTTAATATGCGGGAAAAGTATGGAATTGAGGGAATGGAAAATGTATTATGGGAGGCAAAAAGTATTATAGGAAAAGTTTAACAGCTAACATTAATTAAACCCTACAACACTTTTAAAAAGTATAAGAAGTTAGCTGGGAAAAAGTTGGTACTATTAAAGACTTAAAGGAAAATCTTTAAGTAGAGGCAGAAAACATGGGTAAAATATTCAGGGAAAAAGCTTTTCCGTGTAGAGCCACTTCAAGCACCACTATTCAGACTTATGTCAATTTCCTTGGGGCTAATACCTTCACACCACGGCACATACCACTTTCCTCATTGATATCATAGAAAAACACTTTCCAAATTAAAGTTATTTTATCCTGGGATGTAAAGATAATATATCATAAATGGCACAATTTTGAAAAACGGAGTGAGCAGAAAATCCTTGGTGCTCATATACACAAATCCTTAAAGGTGGCAGGGCAATTTGATAAGACAGTTAAAATATCAAATGGGTTATTTAGGTAATAAGTAGATGCATAGAGTAAGAAAGCAAAGATATCATGGTAGAACTTTAAAAATCACTGTCTGGCTGTCAGCCACAGTATTGTGGATATTTTTGGGCTCCACTCTTCAGGAATACTTTAGGAAGGGTGCAGAGGATGTTTACCATAGTGTTATCAGGAATATGGGACTTCAGTTATGAGATTATATTGGAAATGTTAGGACTGTTCTCCTTGAATTAGATGAGGTTAAGGGATGACCAAATAGAGGCTCTCAGAGATGATGATAGGTTTTGATAGAGTAGACGGAGAAAAATTATTTTCTGTGGTGACCAGAGGCCACAGGTTTAAAATCATTGACAAAGACTTGTCAGGTCTCAAATACTCTACCTGATGGTGAAAGAGTGTTGGGGACAAAAGCAAATCTGTGGGACTAAGTGTCACTGCTCCTTCAAAGAACCTGCAAAGATACAATGGGCCAAATGGCCTCCTTCAATGCAGTAAGTTTCTATGATCCTCTGAAAGAAGACATCTGAATATGTGCTTTTAAGTTGAAGAATCCTTGCCTGCTCACTTTTTGTCCCTGTAATCTGAGTTCCCATTACCATGTATGGAATATGTCTTCAGTACCCATAATGTCTTTCTTCTGTTAGTTCCTATAATGTGTAACCTCTTTTAGTACCTGAAATGTGTGGCCTCTGTTGGTACCACGCTCATGTGGGACATTAGCATGGACCTATTAAGTCAAATGGCTTGTTCCTGGGTTTTAAATTCTTTGTAATATTTATACCCTGCAATGTGTGACCTCAATTAGTCCCTATAATGTGTATTTTCTGTAATGTGAAATCTCTGGTAGCCTCTATTAGTCCCCTGTAATGTGAACTAGATTAGTCCCTATATTGTTCAAATCACTATGAAAAGTTTTACATTTCCAGTTCCAGTTCCAAAAGAGATAGAGTTAGAAGATGTTGAGTCTGACTGGGATGAAGAGGTTCATTACCTTGATGCTGAAACTCAAACAAGCGAGTGTGAAGCATTGACACAGCTTGCAAAACAAACCATAGTCACAGAAGTAACAGAGGTGAAGCAGAGGTACTATTTTCATTGCATAAATACTCCTACACTTATTTTCATTTGAATGATTCTTCAATGCTATCCAGCAAAAAATGTGATTTATTAAACATTGTAATGGGCTGAAAGCAAGGGCAATGTTACAAAAGACAACTACATCAAGATAGATGCCATCAGAGGCAACTATAATGAGGGCTAAGTGTCTCACTAAAAATACTTTTGATTAACTGGGCCAAACTAAGGGGATCTTAACAGCTGCTTACAGGCCCAGACTGTCTTCCTTATGCCCCAAAGATTCTTCATCATTTAAATCACGTGTGATGAAGCCTATGGCAAAAAGAAAAAGTTTTGAATGCTCCTTGAGTCCATGGTAGTTGCTGGAACCCTGGCTGATGATCTAGGACAGTGTGATGTGCCACTATGTTAGTGTTTGATTTGCAGCCTTTCCCCACCTACTTGGGCAGGTAGAAGTTGACTTTTTCCTTGTGTTCCTTGACCACTTGCCAAATCAATTGATCCCTATTTGTGCCGGTAATGATGAGCCTCTATTAATACATGGATCACCCACAATTGCCATAACAGCCACCATAACAGTGGTAGAAAGGAACTTCCAGACGCCACTCTCACATTTGCGCTTTGGCACATAAGTGCCAGGTCCTAGCTCTGATACCAGGGTGTGTTATTGGTGCCAGGCCCCAGCTGTGGTGTCAAGGTGTAAAGGGAAGTGTCACTATTCTGGCAGCTTTCAATGGAATAAGATAGTTTTTTGTTCTATGTTTCCTTCCCCACTATTGTTGCTCTGGGGAACAAAGTGAGGAGACACCAGAAGAGGATGAAGAAAGGTAAATAATTCACTGTAACTGCAAAGAATTCAGTATGTACCAGTCAGTCTGTGCTCTGTGTGTACTAGTCAGTCTGTGCTCTTGGTATACCAGTCTGTGCTTTGTGTACCAGTCAGTTTGTGCTCTGTGTGTACCAGTCAGTGTGTGCTCTGTGTGTACTAGTCTGTACTTTGCATGCACCAGTCAGCCTGTGCTCTCTCTGTGCCAGTCAGTAGTTTATGATGCTCTGTGCTTTTGACAGGGAATGAATTTGTATCTATGTGTATGTCATGGGTCTGTATCCTGCATGCTGCCAAAAAATGAATTCAAGATCAGTGCAGGTAGCAGGCACTGATTGTGTGTCCTGTCCATGTGTTAGGCAACAACCTGTATTTAAATTAGGGTTATGTGTAGGCAGTGAATCTGTGCTTTTCAGATAACAAACAGCCTGCTTCAACCACGATGTGTGTCCGGCAATGAATCAATGCAGGCAGTCATATGGTCTATGGGTGCCACACAGTCTGTGTCACTGTGCTTATGTCTGGCAGTGTGACTGCACCCTCTGTGGATGCCAAGCAATGAGCTTGTGCCAGGAATTTAGACTGTCTTGATGCTAGGCAATGAGTTTGTGCCTAGACACCAGCACTGTACCCATGAGTGGCAGTGAAAGGGTGAATTACAATTTGCAGGTAACTGTATATGAATGGCAATTGGAATTATAATCCTATCTTGGCCTGGGGTCAGCCTGCACCCTCTATATGACTGGGTCCGAGATCATGACCTGTGCGTAAAAATCACTGAACATATGGTCTCTGCTTGCCAAACAGGAGCTGCATATGGTTAACTGTCAGCTCAGAAACAACTGTAATCTTTTCCCACCTCTCCCCCCACCCACCACCACCAAACCCATCCCACCCTGACTCTGATCAACATCCTGGATTTAAAATTTATATCATATACACCAAGGATCCAACCATTTGGAGACCCTAGGCACCTGTGATATAAGGCAGTTCCGAGCTTTATCTGCTGATTAGGCAGGGTCCCTGATAAACATTAAATAATGTTTATTCTCCCACCAATTTTTTTATATATAGTGGCAGGGAGATTCTCTGAACTGTTATGGAATTTCAGACTAATGTGACTTGTAATTCATGTAGGCAACTGTGGAGTATCACCGAGGAGCAGGATGTGGATGCAGAGTAAGTGTATTTGATGTGGTGGCTGCACAGAGACATGTGGAGTTTGGGAGTTTTACCCTATACAGGCCAGTTGCACTGGAACATGGGAACAAGAGTCACCCATTCAGCACCTTGAATATGCTTTGCCATTAAATTAGATCATGGCCTCAACTCCATTTAGCCTTCTTTGCTTCATATCCCTTGGTACCCAATTATTTCACTGACCTTGCATTTCCAGCCTTTGGAGGGTCTATCACACTTTGCATGAAAAAGTGCTTCCTGATTTAGCTCACTGATCAAAACAGGCTGTGGCTGGAATGACATAACAAAGTAACTAGGATCAAAATGAAGGCCCCAATCCCACCCAAGTGTAATGTAAAACAAAGTAAAGGTAGAGTAATTGTCAATTTGCATGTAAGAGTCTTTATCATGGTGCCCTTACTGAAACTGGAAACTAACTGCTTCTTCACCAACACTTTCACCGAGTGCCACTAATTGCCTTGTTGAAATAGGTCTGAGAATGACTGTGACATTCGTGGACAAATAGCCTTCCGCTGTCCACTATTTTAACAGAGAAGCCATTTATTTTAATGAAAGCATTAAACATCCAGCAGCTAATGTTGTAGTGATTTCTGTTCTATAGTGTGATTTTGTGAAGCATACTAATGGGTGCAATCTTTTAAGATACATACAGATTGTAACCCAGAAAGTTTGATGGAATGGGTGGGTGGGGGGAGAGGGGGTGGTCTGTCAGTCTCCTGCCCAAACCTGGTGGGAGAGCAGCAGAGCCCCCCAAAAGACCAATAAAAACCCTGCACAACCTGCTTACAGCAGAGTTCTATGGCGTCTTTGAGGGATTCCCTTAGTCTCCTGTTGGAGTTCCAATGGGAATTCATGAGAGTAGAGTTTCAGAGCCAATGTGCGTTTGCGTTTGCAGAACTGAAATCATGCATGCATTTAAAATGCAGGCCACAATTTTGAATTGCTGCTGATTTGCTGTGCACATATTTTTCAGCACTATTATTGTATGTTATTAATCAAATCATCAATAGAGTGCTTTATACCAGCTAAAAAAGTGACAGCTTGTCTAATGGGTAGTGTTCTCACTTCTATAGTTGAATGTTGAGAGTTCAAACTCCACTTCAGGACTTCACATAATCAAAGCTGACAGTAAAATGCTGCGTTGTCAGCGATAATGGGGTTAATTTTAGCCTAACCTTTCTGGCAGAAACCTAATAGCATCATATTAGATACCAGATTTGCAGGCCCCCCACATCCCCATGCTGTCCTTTAGATGATGCAGTAAACTGAGGCCAATCTATTCTTGTAGATGTAAAACTTCCCAAGGGCATTATTGGAAAAATATTATCTCATTTTCTTTTTGTGGAACCTCTGTGTGTAATTTGGGCTTCGTATTTCCAGATTACAACAAAAAATCATTAGTCCTGCTCTGAGACATCCTAGGGGCATTAAGGATGCTTTACAAATATAAGTACTTTCTTTAAATACATTAGTTAATCCAGGCTGCCATTTTCTAATTTATTCAAATCTTCCATTCAACATAAGCCTTTATAGGCCTTATTTGAACTAATTTTTAAATATTGTGATAAAGAAGTTGCTGTCATGCAAGTGCCTCACCATGTACCTCAGTGCTTTGCATCTTAAGTGCCATCCCTGTGGCATATAGATAAATTCAGTAAACAATTTGGGACTAACAAAGGGTGGTGAGGTGAAGACCAATAAATCTAATTTTGGTCGTAGTGAGGGAGGACCGTTGATAAAAATAACTCCCTATTCTTGTTTAAATAATGTTGTGAGATCTTTTACATCCACCTGAGAAGGTGGTCTGTGCCCTACTGAGGTTAATGTCCCATCTGAAGGGATAGCAACTCCAACATTGCAGCACTCCTTCAGCCTTACACTGAAGTGTCAGCCAAGGTTATATGCTCATGTCTCTGGAGTAGCATTTAAATCCACAAACTATTGACTTAAATTTGACAGTACTATAACTGAGCCAATCTGACACACTGAAATCAAAACCACTGTCATTGTCACTATATTTGATCTCCGTGGAATAATGGATGATGTGGCTAAGGATATGCAGCATGAAATGAATAATCAGACAAGAAGAAGAAAAGTTAATCTGGAGGAGACTGTATCCCAACCATAGAACGTACAGAGATATGAAAAACTGCTAGAGAAAATTGACAAGCCATAAGTTCTCCTGAGTGATGGGTCTCCCTTTGTCTGACAGACTGGTGAAGGTGTGTGAAGAAACTGAGAGCAGTGAGGACCTACCCACTGAAGAGTAAGTCCTTAACCTCCAATGCAGCTGAACAAAAATGCATGACCACATTTTGTGCTAAGGTGTCATACATTCTACACATCAATTAGTTCCTCTGAAGTAGAAAACAAAGCATTTTAGAGAAGGATATAGAGAGGGATACAGAAGTATCCAAGCATAGATCAGAATGTATGAATGATTGTGTCCATGCATAGATGCTGTATGTATCCATGTATAGAGACTGATTGTATCCATGCATAGATACAGAATCAAACAATATCACTAAAACAGATTAGCTGATCATTATTACATTGCTGTCTCCTGCACTTTGCTGAATGCAAATTGATTGCCACAATGACTACATTTCAGAAGTACTTCATTATCTTTCAAGAGTTTTGAGACATCCTGAAGTCATGAAAGGCACAATATAAAGTCATTCTTTGTCCATTTCTCTCACTGAGTGGCTGTTGAAATGCACAATTTACTTCCACGGCAAAAGGCCAGCAATGTTAACATTACCAACCAGGCTACAGCACTCACAAACACTTTTAGTATGGCTCAATTAATCCAGAATGTTGTACCAACTGCAACTTCTATGCTGTAGCATCCTTATGAGGTAAATTTTTGCCTTCACCTTCTGGGCACTAGTCCCATGGAGCAGATTTTCATCCCATTGAAATGAACCCACCCTTCCAGATTACCACCCAGGTATGTGTGTGTGTAAGTGTACATGTGCAAATGCATGCATGGAGATATTCTTAAATGTCCATTTGTCAGCAGAGTTTGGGTCTATTGACTATGTGTGTACTTGTGTAGGTTTATAGAGACAGCTAATACGCTGCTGTTTATTTCTCTTTGGCTTACCTATCAGGCCAAGAATGGTATGCGAAGAAACCAAGAGCAGTGAGGATCTACCACCAGCAAAGTGAGTTATTCACCTTCCTGAGAGAGGGATGACAGAGGGAGCAAATCAGAGAGTGAGGAAGAAAGTGATAACTGCTTCTTGTTAACTGTAGTATGGTCACTGACCACTGTTAAATCCTTTTCCTGATGAGTGCAGGCACCCACTATTGGCATGCAAATTAGGGAAGCTTCCCACTGACTGCAATAAGTCCACAAAGATCAGTAGCTGAGGTTCCCAGCAGGTGAATCCTGGCACTTAACTCAGAATATACCCTCACTACCCTCACCATGGATTTTCTAGCACTGAGGTAGATTTAACAGAAAATATGCAACTGTTTATTTCTCTTTGCTTTCTCCATCACACTGGTGCAAATCTGTGAAGAAGCCAAGGCTGATGAGGACTTCCAGCAGCAGTGTGAGTCCTTCATCTTCCTTCCTTAGAGAGGGGATGAAGAAGAGGTGGGACTACAAGGTGGAAAAGAGAATAAATGTCGAGAAATGAAGGAATAAAAAGTCTGGAATGAGGAAAGAAGGGAAACATGAATATCCCACAGGAGAAGAAAAGAGGGAGAGAATCAGAGAGTGAGAACTGAGGGAGGAACAAATGAGAGAGGGTTGAAGTGAGGAAGTGTGTCAGTGTATGTATGGATGAGACAATCTAACTGTGAAGGAGCAGATTAGATGCTTAGAATACAATTTATAGTCATGTTCCAAGCCTTCACCCTTCCAAAGATACTGAGCATGCATTGCAAACCTGTAGGCAGAACACTTGCAATCTTGTGGCCTATGCAGCATAGCTAAAATGAAGACAATGTACTCTTTTGTATACATGTGCATATATAATATCATCAAATTTGTACAACTGCACAAGATCTGCTCCTTTGTAATGTGTTTCACAGATTGTTTGAGCATATGCCCATGACTGCATATTTATATGCACATGCATAACTCCATGCAGACACGCACTAATAGACACACATTCGCACATGGTGTGTGGGGGTGGCAGGCAGGGAACATAGCTTCCTCTGTTTTGTAAAATGAAAGAAAAATATTACTAAATTGCTATTGGATTATAATAGTTTCAGTGAAGTTTTTTTTCCTTAGGTTTACAGAAATAAATACACCCCAGAGTGAGTAACCATTGACTTTGTCTGTGTGCAAAGTTATAGAGACAGGCTGTTGTGCTGCTGTTCATTTCTATTTGTTTTGGCTGTCAGGCCAGCACTGGTGTGTGAAGAAGCCAAGAGAAAAGAGGATGTACCATCTACAGAGTGAGTCTGTCAATTCTTATCTGGAAGAACATCAGGGAGGGAATGAGATAACATGTGAGGAGAAAGCGCCCAAGTGAGAGATAGATTGAAAGATTATGGGAGGAGAAAATGTAAAAATGTGTAACTTGGACTGAGGGAATGGGAAAATTTGAGGTGGAGAATGCATTGGTGCAAACTGAGGGAGCGTTGAGGAGAGAAGCTAAGTGAATCAAAAGTGAATGCCTTAATAAAATGTGTTTCAGTGAGAGTAGGTAGATGTGTTTTGATGAATGAAGGTACTTGTATGTGTAAATCTAGCTCTGAAGTATACTGAATAGGTCAAACTCAGAACCAATCAGAATTGCCCACAAAGCTAACTGTCAAGATCTTTTCAGATCAGTGTAGGAACAATATCCATTGTACCAACTCTTCATCTGTATGTATTTTTACTGCTAAATACCATAAATGTACTGCCTTTGTAAATTTGGCCCTGTTTTAGTACAAAAGAGCATGCACAAATTTGTTATAGTCCTTATTTAGTTACACATTGAACAAAGGCAATGGTCATGTTTTTTTGTTTTATCTGAATGATCTGTCGACCTACTGCATATTTTTGTGGCTGACCATCTCCAATGGTTGAAGATCATGTCCCACTTTTTTTTCATTCTGTTATGGAAATGTTCTAGATCCTATGGCTGGCGTACATTTGGCAGTTAGGAGACCTCCCAGCTTTTGGCTCCTGTCATGTGGACTGAGGTAGATTGCATTCCCAAAATGGATATTGCAACCTTATTTATCAAAATCTCTTCCACAATAATGAGCACCCCAATAAAGCAGGGTTTTGGGCCACGGCTATGAGATTTTAAGCAACATGTTGGAACTGGTGACCTGGAGTCCAAAATTCTAATCTTAACAAAAAAAAGCAGGATGTCTGTTTCTCTTCATAATTAATGACCTACCTGTAAAATGACAGGAACCTATGAAATGTGTGATTCTGAGAGTGTGATTTTGTTAATTGGCCACTAATTACAGAGAACATGCATCTTCCTGTTTTTCATTACAAAAAAAATGTCACTTACTACATAGTTTCTGGCACAATTAAGAGGTTCATTTCCTTTTCATCCTGATGCTAAACTGATATCTGCAGCTTTGCACTGAACGTTTTGCTGTACTCCACATACACAATGTAGCATGGGCCTGCTCTAAGGAAACTGGCTTTCCTGTTTTGTATATTGTCCAATTTAACAATTGCTCCATTAACGGCCATTGTCTAGAAAAACAATGCTATTGTTTGTTTTTATTGAAATAAGCTGCCTTTGAATTAGTTGTGCACAGGAACTGAGGTGCTACAATTGGGTACCATTTTGACATTAGGGAAGGAAAATTCAGTGATTATTTGCACTGCTAATTTCTATGGGGGTGAGGGGGCTGGGGTGGCGGGGGGCGGGGTGGTGGTGGTGGAAGCGTTCCCTCACTGTAAATGTTTGTGCTTGAACACCAGGCACAGGCAGGATCAGGAAAAGTTGTAACCTAATCCATAGGTACACAACCTGCTTCAACTCATTATCAGGACTCCTGTTTGAACCATGGATACTTGAGTAATGTGGCTGACATCTGATGGAACTGTAACTCAGTAAGGGAGCTAATTCTTCAGGAAAAGAGGAGGAGAGGAAACTGGAAAAAAGTGATAGGTTGTCATCGTGCTTAATTACTGCTGTTGATGTACTCACTGACAATATTTCTTGCCTGTCAGACCATTGCAGGTGTGTGAAGAAGCCAAGAGCACTGAGGATCTGTCACCAGTAGAGTGAGTCATTCATCTTTCTTCTTGTGGGTGGGGATACTGGAGGGAAGGAAAGGGCAAGTGCGAAAGGAAGGAATATAAAAGGAATCATTGAACAATACAATATATGAATGAGCGAGTAAAAATGAGCAAAACAGGGAATAATGATTGGAGGAAGTGACAACTGAGAGACAAACTGATAGAGTGTATGATGCAATGATGAATAGATGAAATGTGTAAGTGTGAGGGAGACTAAGTTAAAGGGAGTGACTAAATGATAGCATGTGAGGGACTCACTCAACTATTCACTATATTTATTAATGGCTTAGATAACACAGTTAGAACTAATGACACAAGTGCAGAATCTTATCAGCTACGTGGAGGCAGGGGAGTAGGGAACTTTTGACAGATGAGTGTCGGGTCTTCTGCTCAACGTGCTCCTGCCTGCGAGCAATCTTGCTAGAGACAGAGTCAAACCAGCATCAACTACCCAGCCAGCAGCTAGCCAACTAGTAACAATTAAATAGGAAAAAACACGTGGGTGCCGGCTGAGGTTAAATTTTACGAATGCTGCAGGGGCCCCACACTATGTCAACACCTTAGTAGCACAGTCTTAGTGGCTGCATAGCAAGAAGGCATTGTTCACTGAAATAAATATCCAGGCTTCATTATAAAAAAGGAGGCAGCAGGACTAATCGATTGTATAAGCACAGACATTGCAGTGAGGAGCAATGGTCTGCTAAAGTGGCTGTTACAGCTTTTGTGAAGTGATAATGTTAAGTGTGGCAGCACAATCTGCCAGGTCGACTGGGCTGATCATAGCATTGTGTCTTGTGCCTCAGAGATATCCAGTGGTGTTCTTCTCTGCCGATGCTGCCAGACCTGCTGAGTTTTTCCAGGTATTTCTGTTTTTGTTTTGTGACTCACACCAGTTTCTATGTGTGAACAGAAGCTTTGTTACAAATGCTTTTAAAATGTCTGCAGCCACAAGCTTACAGCTAGGTTTCAGTTTCTCTGTAACCACACCCACAGGCTTGGCTCACAGCACACAGCACACAGCACAGTGAGCAGTCAATAGGTGCAAACAATCAAACATTGAACAAGCAAACACATCACCTTGAAGGGCACAAGTGGACATGGGGTCCACGTATGTTTGGCTGGACCATGGAAGAGGAGCAGCATACAGCATAGCGAGCAGCACACAGCATAGCGAGCAGCACAGAGCATGGCG
Source organism: Carcharodon carcharias (assembly GCF_017639515.1). NCBI lineage: Eukaryota > Metazoa > Chordata > Chondrichthyes > Lamniformes > Lamnidae > Carcharodon > Carcharodon carcharias. The sequence continues at coordinate 118,708,879 of NC_054473.1, read as the reverse complement.
AGCAGCACAGAGCATGACGAGCAGCATACAGCATGGCGAGCAGCACATCTGGTCATAGGTATCAGAGTGCAGCAGACAGGTTGGCCAAGGGGCAGGAGGGAAAAGAACATGCACCCCTTGAGAGAGGGTTTTTTGGCCAAAGGTGAATATTCTTCATCTCTTGGAGCTGCAGTGCCACAGAAGACTATATGTGCGCCACTGCATGAGGATATCATGCCCCTGGGAATGGATGAAAATCTAGTGTCTGTGAGAGTGAAGGTCACAGTTGCCTTGAATTTGTATGCTTCCATCTCCTTTCAAGTTGCAGCTGGGAACATTTGTAGGATATCAATAACTTCAGCTACCTGTATAATAGAGATGATGGATGCCCGGTGTGCGTGATGCATGGGCTTCTGACTACATTGAGTTCACAAGGCTGTAGATTTTGCATCAATTACCAGATTCTCTCAATTGCAGCGCTCGGAAGACTGTATCCAGGTGGCAATTAAGGTGCGGTCAGAACAGGTGGGAACATTTGTGAATAGAAAGGGTTTTCACACCCTGAATGTTTAGCTCATTTGTGACCACTGCAAGAAATTCATGCAAGAAGACGCAGGGTTCCATGTCATTTGCCATTACTCTCTCAGCTTGAGGCAGGATCAGGTTCCTTAACTTTTCACTCCCCATTTGCCTCTCTGGGTGAATGCTGGATAACAAAAAATATGCCTTGAAGGCATACCTCAAGTGCTAACACATCAACAGGCACAGAGGAAAGATACAACCGTTGACATGCCTCTACAAGGGGAACAATTGGGCTTGCATTAGAACTCCTAAAGATGCCCTTCTGGTGCCTCGATCATTCTGGAGGAGACCAGCAGTATGGGCTGTCATGGATGCCACACATTTTGGTAGTCTGTCGCACATTGCACAACATGGCAATGCGGAAAGGTGAGGAACTAGATCCACATGAAAACCGTGAGCCATTACAATCTCAGAGGAGGAGGCAAAGAAAGAGGATAAGGAGCCAGAGCGCCAGTCCATGCTGAGGTGGCACTGAGACTGTGGAGTAGCAAATGCTGCATCCATGTTGATTAATTTATGTAGACATCCATTTTTGTAATGGTGTTACAAACGTTGACAAGGGATCACAAAGAGATGAATCCTCCATTAATGTATGTTTTCCCTACATCAGAGAGCCAAATTTGGAGAAAGACCAGGAGGCACCGGAAAGACAGCAGATGCCTCTGGTTGCTACTCTGAGGATGCGCCATACCGGAGTCCAGCACACCCTCGACCAACTCACATACTGGTAACTTGGTCATGTGGGCTGAGGTAGAGTGTGCTCCCGAAATGGATTTTGCGACCTTAATTATTGAAACCTCTTGCACAATAATAAGCACCTCAATAAAGCAGGTTTTTGGGCCAGGACTATGATATCTTAAGCAGCACCTTGGACCTGGTGACCTGGAGTCCAAAATTGTACTCTTAACATAAAAAAAAGCAGGATGTCTGTTTCTCCTCTTAATTAATGGCCTACCTGTAAAATGACAAGAATCTTTGAAATGTGTGATTCTGAGAGTGTGATTTTGTTAATGGGCCAATAATTACAGAGAAAATGCATCTTCCTGTTTATCATTACATAAAAAATGTCACCTACTACATAGTTTCTGGCACAATTAAGATGTTCATTTCTTTCTCATCCTGATGCTAAACTGATATCTGCAGCTCTACACTGAATGTTTTGTTGTACTCCACATACACAATGTAGCATGGGCCTGCTCTGAGGAAACTGGCTTTCCTCTTTGTATATTGTTCAATTTAACAATTCCTCCGTGAAAGGCCAATGTCTGGAAAAACCATGCTATTGTTTATTTTTATTGAAATAAGCTGCCTTTGAATTAGTTGCGGACAGCAACTGTGCTACAATTGGGTACCATTTTGACATTGGGGAAGGGAAATTCAGTCATTGGGCTCAATTCTGCATTTGACAGGCAGGCAGGCCCGACCAAATTGGCGGCGGGTGGGCAGCCGATCCCCACCGCCGAAATGGGCCACGCCACCATTTTGCGCAGGCGAGCCAATTAAGGCCCGCCCAGCGCGTTTCAGACTCTCGTGTTCATCGGGAAAATTAAATCGGCGGCAGGCATGTTCAGACCGCCGGTTCCAATGGGGAACCAGCAGTCTGTATAAAGAACGGCCAGGCAGCCTCCTTTAGGCTGTTGACCATGGCCAGTCACCAGGCAGCACAAGAGGTGAGAGCAGAGGAGGAGGAGGAGGGGGGCAGGCTGCAGGGTAGGCCAGCGGGGGGCCACTGTGCCTATCGGTTCTCGGATGCCTGCCTTGTTGTCCTCCTCAAAGAGGTGTCCAACCATCGGGAGGTCTTGTTTCCAGAGGATGGGAAAAGGAGAGCCCCCAACATGACCAGGCAGGTGTGGCAGGAGCTGGCAGAGGCTGTTAGCTCTCAAGATGCTGTGTGGCACACAGGAACACAGTGCCGCAAGCGCTTCAATGATTTCTTGCTCTCTGGAAGGGTGAGTACCATGTCAGCCTTGGCCATTTTACCCAACAGGTAGCCTTAGCCTTTGAGGAACCCCCCTCCCCCAAGTCTTAGTGTAGTTACTGCATTGGGCATTTGGCGCACACTGGGTGGGCAAACTGATGGTGACCATGCTTACATCAGCCTTTGTGGTTGAGGAGAAGATGGGTTCTCCCTGCAGCATATGTTGGTGTTTGTCACATTTGAGTAGTCTGGGCACAACCTGCAGGGGAAGCAGCTAGACACATACTCAGAACCTCAAGGGGAGCCTCAAGGTGTCGTGGGCAAGAACCATCTGCTGGCCTCGGCGCCGCCTCCTTGCCATGGGCGCTAAGACCCATGTGCTACTCAAAGTGATGGACGCTGAATGTGTCCAAGGTGGCCGTTGGGGGAGGGAGTTGAGAGCAGCCGTACTATCTTCTGAGGACTGATCACCAGTAGTGTGGACAGGAGCCGCTGGAGGCCTCAGATGGGCCACTGTGGTTGGGGTGCTGCATGCGTGTGCAGAGTGCATGAGCGATCAGCCCCAATAAATGCTCTTCTATGTTCTGCAGGCAAAATCTGAGAGCAATATCCGGGAGCGTCAGTGGACTGGTGGTGGGCACGCCGTGCTGCAGCACCTCACCACGTATGAGGAGCAGGCATGGTGCTGGGGAGGAGGCAGGCGGCCAGGTTAGCAGGTGTTGGTGAGGCTGGGGTGCAGCAACCAGGTATCTGAGGACCACAGTCCCATCCATTCTGTCTTCCCACCATCCAAAGCACTGATGATTGCTGCAACTGTTAATGGAGCAACACTGCTCATTCACAGACTGATACAGTCAGACATGTGGGTCATACATAAAAGAGCCTCGGCCCGTTAAGGATGCGTGTCTCGAGCACCTTCCAAAGTCGCCTTATCCCATTTCCGACCACTATCCCCATGGCCTAACAAGCCATGACTAATTGCATCTTAGGAGGGCTTGTACCTCCACCACCCTTTCAGCCAATGCGTCCCACATTACTCTGTCCAAAAAGTCCTCAGCACCTCACCTGTCAACCTCACGGCACTCACCTTAAATAAATGCCACCATGTTAGTCTTCCCTGCGCCAAGGGGAAATGTTGCCTTCTGTCCACCCGTTCTATGCCCCTCATAACGGTATGAAGGTCAACAATGTGATCTGTCAATCTCCTGTGCTCCATGGCAAATGTTGCAAGTGTTTGCAATGTTTCCTCATAACTCCAACTCTCCAGGCCAGCATGCATCCAGGTCAGGAACCTCTGCACTCTCCCCACACCAATGCCATCCCTCCCATGAAGTGCAGGTCACAACTGAACGCAGAAGTGTAGCAGTGGCCTCAACATTGCTTTCTACACTTGCAACATGATCTCCCTTTTCCTACATTCTATTCCTCGGCTAATAAGGGCAAGCCTGGCTTTGACCTTGTTAAACACCTTATGTTCCTGTTCTGCTACCTTAATGGGTCTGCCCAGCAAGGTCCCTGTAATCGTCATGACTTCCCACGGTCCCACCATTACCCATGTATTCCCGTACCTTGCTTGTCTTGCCCAAGTGCTTAACCGCACACTTATCCACATAACATTTCATGTGGCAGTCATTAGGCCATCTGACCAGCCTGTCTGTATGCACGTGTAATGTTTGGGCCTCCTCTTGATTATTTACCATCCCACCAATGTTCATCTCCTTAGGTTCTTGAAGGGTGAGTGACTAATGAGGCTGGGGGGGAAAGGGATGAAAGGTGTTACTGACTGAACATTAACTGATGCACTGTACTTGTTGTTAATTTCAGCATCACCACCGCATGGCCCCCACCAACATGTCCAGAGACCCTCATCCACGCCGGTGGGCCAAGACTTGCAACTTGCATCACATCCTTTCAGCAAGCCAGGCACCAGTGCAGCGACAAACAGTTTGGTGGGGATTATGATGTTGGCTAGTGTCCCGGGGCACAGTGGAGAAGGCACTTCACAATCGCTGGAGGAGATGGCACGGACAGAGAGTGCCAATGGCGCCAGCAACTAGAGGGCTGCATGGGACCAGGCACATGCTGAGTCCGGCAGTGATGATGTGCCTCTGGAGATGTCAGCCATGCAGCAGCTGCAGGACAAGCGGCAGCATGCATGGGAGCATCTGGCAGGGTTGCATGAGAGTGTGCTTCACTTGGTCTCTGTGGTGGAGGAATCCAGGCAGAGTGTCAGTCATGGCATGAACCTCAGGACAGAGCTTCAGGCTTCCTCCATTGAGAGATTGGCGACTCTCATGGAGAGGAGCTTCCAGCGGATTGAGAATCTTCTGATTGGGTTACGCTCTGACCTGCAAGCCCTCACAGCGCTAATGGCCACAGCTGGTCATTGGCAATGTGGGAGATGTTCTGGGTACTCGGTGCCCATCCATCTGCGTTGAGCAGGGAGGTCCAATGTGACCTCCCATCAGTGCAGCAGCTGCCTGTCATCGCTGCGAGCTCCTCTCAGGGCGCTTCGGATAAGGGCAGCAGCTCCTCCACCTTTCTGCCAGTGATTGTTGCATCCGTTGAGGCTGTGACAACTGAGGAGATGCCAGTTCTGGAACTGGTCACTCCCTCCCAGGCGGAGCCATCACAGGCTCCACGGGCCAGAGGACAGCCGCCAAGGTCATCGAGGCCAACAGGTCAGCAGAGTCAGCAGGATGTCTCACAAGCCACTCCGATCGATGGGGTGGCACCTAGACGTAGCACCCGAAAACATAAGCAGAAGGCACGTTAGGCACTCCACGGTTTTGTCACTGATTATTTTGTGTTGGTCCTAGATTATTATGTACGTCAGAGCGACGTTTGTGCTTTATTTTGGTGGGAATAAAGTCCACTTTTCTGACCATGGCTGAGGGTGTTTCCTTTGTGCTGCATTTGTATGTTTCACAGACATATCATGAGTGTTTGAGTGCACATTGATGTTTATGTACTAAGCCCTTAGTTGCAGCTGAAGAGGTGGAAGATGTAGCACCTGAGTGCCATGTGTGGAAGTGCCAGGCAATGCTGGTCCTGCTGATCCATGTGTGTGGAGCTAGCTGAAGGTTCATTGGATTAAAGTGTCCCGGGTGTCCCTGCCTCCTTGGTGTAGAAGCGGGTCGGCATGCTATGCCTCATCATTACCGTGTGCTTTCTCATCCTTTGAGCCACTGCTGGATTCATCATGTTCAGCCTCATCCACTGTGTCAAGGTCTTCATTGTCAACTACATCCCCCCTTTCCAGCACAAGATTGTGCAGAGCGCAGCATGCTACCACTATCACAGAGACATGATCTGGGGAGCACTGAGCGGTCCAGGCAATGGAAGGGCATCTTGAGAAGACTGATGGCTCTCTCCACCACAGCCCTTGTAGTGCAGTGGCTCCTATTGTAGCGCTCCTCAGCTTCTGTTCTTGGATAGCGGAGAGGCTTCATGAGCCACCTTCTGAGGAGATAGCCCTTATCACCCACGAGCCAACCATCCAGCCGTGCCAGAGCACTTAAGAGCGCTGGCACCTGGGAGTGTCTGAGGATGTAGGCGTCATGGGAGCTGCCTGGGTACCTTGCACAAACTTGCAGAATCTGCATCCTGTGATCACACACTATCTGCACATTCATGGATTGGAAGCCCTTCCTGTTGATGCAGGCACTGGGCTCACCTGCTGGCGCCTTGATGGCCACATGTGTACAGTCTATTGCACACTGGACGGAGAGAAAGCCAGCAATGGCTGTGAAGCCTTTGGCTCGCTGTGTCTGACTTGCCTGGTCGCAGCTGAAGTGGATGAAGGTCAATGCCCATCTGAACAGAGCGTCTATAACCTGCTTGACACAAGTGTGGACAGCTGATTGGGAGACACTGCAAAGATCACCCACCGAACCCTGGAAGGAGCCAGATGCATAGAAGTGGAGGGCAACTGTGACCTTCAGAGCCACTGGCATGGGGTGTCCACCCGTACAGTTAGGGGAGATCTCAGGGCCAATCATCTGACAGATATAGTTGACTGTCTCCCTTGACAGTTGGAGTCTTCTTCGGCACTGCACCTCAGTCATATTGAGGTAGCTGCTTCTCCACCTGTATACCCTGGCAGCAGTATAGTGGTGTCTTCTGTGGCCCCTTCCACTTGGACAACCTCTTGGCCCTGTGCCCCTTGAGCCTGCGCCTGGATTCCCAAAGGTGGCTCCCCTGGAGGCTGATTGTCCACTCCTAGCCTCCTCCTTATTCTATCCCTCCCTTCCTTCTCAGAGAAGCTGCCTCCAGTGGAAATGTCAGAACCCATACCCAGGCTAAATGGAGGCCTCCGGAAAGCTGCAGGCCCAGTAAAGATTACTGTCTACAGACTGGTGAGCTGAAGCTTCAAAGTACAGAGAAAGCTATTAGAAATCGATCTAAACTGCTAACAATCACATAGGCAAGTTTAAAACACTTTCTGCATTAAATACCTCAGAGAAAACATTAACAACCCCTCTGAGCCCGCATATCCCGCCCGTGGATGAGGTTTGTTAAAAAACCAGTTACCCGCCTGCCAGTTGGGCCCATGCACCGAGGCGAAGATCACATGGGCTCCTCAAAATCGGCTTCAATTGCCAAGTTAAGGGTCTTAACAAGGCCTTTAATTAATGGCGGGCTTGCTTCGTGCTTCATTGCGCGCCCGCCCACCTAAATATCGCAATGTCGCGTGCTGACATCAGGACGCTGGCCGCAACATTTTAAGCGCTGACATGCGGGCTCCGCCACCCGCACATCAGCCATAAAATTCTGCCCATTATTTCCACTGCTAATTTCTATTGGGTGGGTCGGTCCCTCACTGTAAGTGTGTGTACTTGAACACCAGGCACAGGCAGGATCGCGAAAAGTTGTAATCTAATTGTCGAGACTCACGTATGAACCATGGACACTTGAGCAATGTGGCTGACATCTGATGGAACTGTAACTTAGTAAGGGAGCTAATTCTTCAGGAAAAGAGGAGAAGAGGAAACTGGAAAGAGAAATCGTCTTTAAAGAGTGATAGGTTGTCATCTTGCTTATTTACTGCTGTTGATGTACTCATTGACAATCTTTCTTGCCTGTCAGACCATTGCAGGTGTGTGAAGAAGCCAGGAGCAGTGAGGATCTGTCACCAGCAGAGTGAATCATTCATCTTTCTTCCTGTGGGTGGGGATACTGGAGAGAAGGAAAGGGCAAGTGCGTGAGGGAGGGATATAAAAGGAATCATTGAACAATACAATATATGAATGAGCGAGTAAAAATGAGCAAAACAGGGAGTAATGATTGGAGGAAGTGACAATCAAGAGACAAACTGATAGAGTTTGATAGATGCAATGATGAATAGATGAAATGTGTAAGTGTGAGGGAGACTAAGTTAAAGGGAGTGACTAAATGATAGCATGTGAGGGACTCACTCAACTATTCACTATATTTATTAATTTATTTTTCAGCTCTTCATCTGTTGCTTCAGGATCTATCTGCAATACTTCAAATGGATTTAGGTTAATGTAGGTGGATCCAGGTCTCGTCAGTCTTTCAATTTGCTGTTTTGGAGTCAGAACAGAGTCCCTCTTTTCAATTAGAGCTAATGACACAATGTGTAGAATCTTATCAGCTACGTGGAGGCAGGGGAGTGGGGAACATTCGACAGATGAGTGTCAGGTCTTCTGCTCAATGTGCTCCTGTCTCTAAGCGATCTTGCTAGAGACAGAGTCAAATCAGTATCAACTACCCACCCAGCAGCGAGACAATTAGTAGTAATTAAATTGGAAAAAACACTGTGTACAGGTCTGGGTACTGCACCGTAGAATCTGGTCTTGGAAGGGGTACAGCACAGATTTACTGGCAGAGGCTGAGTGCCAACTCTCAAACACCTCTTCCTACCTTCCCCTGTACCATGACCCCATCACCGAACATCAAGCAATTGTTTCCAGGACTGTAACTGACCTCATCTCCTCTGGAGATCTTCCCTCCACAGATTCCAACCTCATAGTCCCCCATCCCGGACAGCCCGCTTCTACCTCCTTCCCAAAATTCACAAACAGGACTATCCCGGTAGACCCATCGTGTCAGACTGTTCCTGCCCCATGGAACTAAATTCTTCCTATCTTGACTCCATTCTCTCCCCTTGACCAGTCTCTTTCCACCTCCATCCACAATTCCTCTGATGCCCTACATCATATCAATAATTTCAAGTTCCTTGGACCTAACTGCCTCCTCTTCACCATGGACGTCCAGTCCCTCTACACCTCCATCCCTCACCAGGATCGTCTGAGGGCTCTCTGCTTCTTCTGTGAACAGAGGCATGAACAATCACCATCTACTGCCACTCTCCTCCGCCTGGCTGAACTTGTTCTCTCACTGAACAATTTCTTCTTAAACTTGTCTCACTTCCTCCAAATAAAAGGGCTGGCTATAGGTCCCCACATGGGTCACAGTTATGTCTGTCTCTTTATGGGGTACGTGGAACATTCTTTGTTCCAGTCCTACTCAGGTCCCCTTCCACACCTCTTTCCTCGGCACGTTGATGACTGTTTCGGTGCCGCTTCATGCTCTCGCCTGGACCTGGAAAAACTTATCAATTTTGCTTCCAATTTCCACCCTTCTATCACCTTCACATGGCCCATCTCTGACATTTCCCTTCCCTTCCTTGACCTCTCTGTTTTCATTTCTGGTGATAGACTGTCCACCAATATTCATTTCAAGCCCACCGGCCCCCACAGCTACCTCAGCTACAGCTCCTCACACCCCGCTTCCTGTAAGGACTCCATCCCATTCTCTCAGTTCCTTCACCTCCATTTCATCTGTTCCGATAATGCCACTTTCCAAAACGGCACTTCTGGCATGTCTTCCTTCTTCCTTAACCAAAGCTTCCCCCCACTATGGTTGACAGGGCCCTCAGTCATGTCTGACCCATCTCCCGTGCCTCTGCCATCACACCTTCCCCTCCCTCCCAGAATCATGATGGTGTCCCCCTTGTCCTCACTTTTCACCCCACCAACCTCCGCATTCAAAGGATCATCCTCAGTCAGTTCTGCCACCACCAAACACATCTTCCCCTCACCATCTCGCACCCCACCACCACCCCCCCACCCCCCCCACACCCCCCCCCCTCACCTGATCTTCCAATCAGACACCTTACAGCGTTCTGGACTTTACATTGAGTTCAATAACTTCAGACCATGAGCTCTCTCCTCCATCCTCACCATCTTTGTTTTAAACCCCTTTCTTCTAAATTTGCTTTTATTTTTTATCCACTTATTTTTTCTTTATTTCTATTCATTTATCCATAGGTTAATCACCTTTTTAATCCCATTTTCTATCCTTTTTTCCCCACCACTGTCCCCTCCCCCACCCATCCCTACCGGGCCATCTGTCACTTGTTCCATGTTGTTCTTTCGCACAATGCTACCCTTGTTCTGCTATTATCACATTCTGCTTTCTTACCTTTATGCCACTATTAGCATCTTTCTTAGCACTAACCACTACTTAACAATCCCTATTTCCTTTAGTTCATGAGATCTTTGTCAATCCTCCTTTGCCTCCACCTATCGTTGGCCTTCTATCCAGCTCCAGCTGCCCCACCCCACTTAAACAGTATAAATTGCATCACATTTCCACTTCTCTTAGCTCTGAAGAAGAGTCATAAGGACTTGAAATGTTAACTTTGTTTTTCTCTCTCCACAGGTGCTGTCAGACCTGCTGAGTTTTTCCAGCATTTTCTGTTTCTGTTTCACTGGAATATTAGCAAGGCTGTAGGGGCTAGACTATGAGAAGAAATTACATAGGCTAGGCTTGCATTCCCTGGAATATAGATAATCATAGGGTGATTGGAGTGAAGTTTTTAAGACTTTGGAAGTTACTGATAGGGTAAGTAGAGAGTAACTTTTTCCACTGATGGGGATCCTAGGACAAGGAGACATAATCTTAAAATTAGAGCCAGACCATTCTGCAGGGGGTGGGGTTGGAGTTACAAAACACTTTGTCATGCCAAGGGTGGTGGAATTGTGGAATTTTCTCCCAAAAAGGCAGTAGATGCTAGCTCAGTTAATAATTATAAATCTGAGATCAATGCCAGACTTGAGATACAAGGATATAGAGCCATGGCATGTGGAGGGAGTTAAGATTCAGATCAGCTATGATCTCACTGTATTGTGGAACAGACTCAAGGGGTGAATTCCTGTTCATATGTCCCTAGAAGAGCAGAGCAAATAAGGAGAGGGGTAGCAAGTAAATAACAAGCAGATTGAGAGGAAATGTCAAGTGTTGAGTGGCAAATGGCAAATGTGAAGAAAAGGTGTCACTGTAAAGTGAAAGGGCTTTTGAGAGCAAGTGGAATACAGATCAATCAGCATGTCAGGAAAGGGGTGAGCTAGTGATAATTGAGACAATGGGGTAGATTTCCAACTTGTGGTCCATACTTAAATCTGGCATTGCAAATGGTCTGTGTTATAAAAGCGGTCCAAGTTTATATGCATTGTAAATGAACATTAGGAGTTTCTGTAATGAGTGACTAATCAAAACATTATTTTTACTCCTGGACAGCAAGTTGAAAATCTACCCCAATGCTACTATGTGAGAGAGCGCATTTATTTAAATACACCAATTCTTTATGTGTGTTTGTAGATATAGGCTCTGTGCTTGTGTGTGTCTTCCTATTTGTATGGGTAAATCAATATCTGTGTCAAGAAAGGTGGATCATGTGCTACTGTTTGTTCCATATTTTGAGAAGCTTTTTGTCAACATCTTTCAGAACCACCTATGTCTCATAATATCTGCAGTGGTTTATGTTACAGCAGCCCCCTGAAAAAATATCTTTTGATTTGCCTGTCAGACCAATGCGGGTATGTGAAGAAGATGAGAGCAATGAGGATCTATACCGTATGCCGTGAGTCTTCCAATTCTTAACTGAGAAAGTGAGAGATTGAGAGAGTGAAGGAATGAGAAAGAGTGAGCATTTCGAGAGAGTGAACATGTGGAGGGAGATCAAGTGAGTTTTTGACAGGATGGCGAGCGAGATAGATAGAGAGTGAGGGGAAAGGGGGTCTTTGTGTGATGAGCTAGAACAGTACAGAGTGAAAGTAAGTGAAACTGAGAGGGCATCCTAACTGATTGGGGAATGAAGGTGTGAGAAGAAAGAGCGATGATGATAAGGGAATGAGTGTGGACAAAGGGTGATTGGCAGTTCGACACATGATTTATATTTTATTTTCAGCTATTATTTTTCTGGACAATAAAATAGATTTGAAATTTATCGAATGCTTCTTGAAGTTATTTTTTTTCGAATTGTTTACACAGTAGATTTAAGTAACATGTTTTGCTTTCCATGATGCTTGATTTGAATCTATATGTAGGAAGACTTGAAGTGTTAATGCTGTTGGAAGCAGCGATGGATGCAGTTTTGCAATGTGACTTACTGTGCAAAAACAAACTGATGCAATGGGTTTGGCCATTCTGTATCTTTCTCTTTAAGACAGCTAACTCCTGACGTCTTCTCCTCGAGCCTCCAGCTGTCTCCAAGCAACCCTTGCCGCTCGCGTTCCGTCTCCTAGCAACCGGATCCGGGCAGGGAGCTGTCCGCAAGGCTCTGGTGCTGATGAGACAGAGACTCGGGAGATTCGGCAGCGCTCACCCTGCCAAATCAATCCGCTTAAATACACCCGGGAAACCCGCATCTGTGCGGCAGCCAGCGGGCGTCAGACATCGAGCTTCCAGAGAAGCTGCAAATTGTAAAACAAGCATTAATCTTTGCATTAAGGGAGATTTCATCCGGAGGGCGGTAATGTAGATCAATCATCTCTTAGCAGAAAGCTCACTGTCTTATTTTAAAGAGCACTTTGTTGAGAAATGTTTTGTTCCCCAAAGCATTAAAGCAGCCGTTGTCCGGGATAGATTTTCGTCTTTTAACGCTTGAGCTAAACTCAGGGGGGAAAATCCCGCTCTTCGCCCGACCGGAATGGGCTGTCGGCTTAGGGGTTCAAATAGGAGCAGAGTTCGCTCTTTGCGCCGCCTTCCTGTGCCAATCGAGAAGTGTAGACTTTAAACTGCCCGTCGTTGTGAGATTGATGTTGTGGATTTCTGTCTGTTGTCGAATTCATCCAGCTTTTATCCCCACTAAATATAACTTGCCGATGATCCACAACTCCTATTTTACCCCTGGGGGGGATTTTTTTAAATCTACCCCAGGTTTCAGGAGCAATAGGTAGCAATCTTATCTCATAAAAATCCTAGCGCAGTCACCAGAGAAACCTCCAGGTCCACAATAATACCTGAGGCTTTCTCTGTTGCCAGAGTCCCCTTGCCACCTTCTCAATCGTCTCCTTATTATCACTTAACCACCTTAGTGTCAGGGACGGTTCCCTCCTCCCACCCGGCAGCCAGTTAGTAATTCCAACTGGGTTCAGGCAGGACTCTGGTTATGAACATGAAAAACTAATTCCCAAACCTCATACGGTGCCCTGAATGTGAGCTTGCCACTTGGTCCAGTCCCTGTGGGCTGCATACACATTCTAAGTAAAAATCCAGGGCTGAAAATTTGTCAGGCGGATTCACATGTTGAAAACAGAATCCATTTGATTTCCCTCAGTTGAAATACTTGAAAAAGGTGGACAGGAAAAGACCAGCTGGTGTAAAGATCAGCCCTGCCCCAAATTCATGTAGGCTGGACAATTATGACTGTGCACTTTATATCCACCAGCATGCATGTAATCCCCGGAGAGGCCAAAAACAGAAAGAAAACAGGCCCAACAAAGGAACACATTTGGAAACTTCTTTCCTAACCTTCCCAAACCCTCTAGGCAATCAAAACCAGCTGACCTAATCATACTGCCATGCATATGTTAACTATCAAACCACATTTTTTCTGTGTCTGTTAGATTTATGTGAACCTCCTGGCAAAGTTGTCTTGTGGGCTCCGACTAGGTGATGCTTAATGCCTCGGCAATAAAGATGGAGAATCTATGCCGTTCCTTTTTGTATTTTGCAGTGACCTGACTGACATCTGCCCAGAGGGGAGCCATCAGACTGTGCACCCAAAACCCGATGAAACGGCCACTGAAGATCAAGTGCCAGGAGCAGCTGAGACCAGTCCCCATCAGCAGGTAAGGGGTCAACAGGGTAAATGCCATCATGGCCCACCACCTGTAGGATCATAACATTACTCTTAAAGAGATAATCCCTTCTTAAAAATAATTGTATCATAAATCTCTCTTTTTAGATTTACTAGTAAATCTCCTGTGATGTATCTTACAGTAAATCAGAGGATATTCTCTTTTATAAAGGGCAGGAGAACTACAGTATACCAAGCAAAACATAATGGCCATGATATTAAAATTGTACCCAAATGCATTAACATCGGCAGAATGATAGTCTGAGATACACACACACACACATGAGAATGCTCAAAAATTCACACATTATTTCATATCAAACAAACAAAAGAAACTTGACAAACATTTTTGTGAAGATCTTTAATAAAATGTTTCATTGTTCATGATGACTGTTTTTCATTTTTATTTTTAATTAAGGAGGAAGAGATTTTGAAGATTGAGTTGGATCAAGGATGTAAGTGTTCAAAACATCTGCACTTAGCGGAAGATGTTGTTGGGTTGCTGCTAATGTATCATTTATGTTTTTTTGGGCTACATGGGTTTTTGAACACTCTGAAGGAAGATTTCTTCTGAATGATGTGGATAGTGAACTTTATAAATGGACTTAGAATTTTATTACAGCTGAAGCACAGAATAAATCTTTCTATCTGTTGACTGACCTTGAGGTTTAGAACTGATATTCAAAATGGGCATCATCTAATTTCAGATTTAGAAGATAAAATTCACTGTGTCTCTGCTCCTGGGCAGTATGTCTGTCACTGATGTGAGCACCAGTCAGAGAAAGGGCTAGAACGCTATAGCCCCAGATCACTAATCCACAGTCCTGTCTAACATGGCTCACTGATTTGCTTAAAAAGATTAAGAGGTTAGAAAATTGGAATTAGAACAAGAAATAGTGAAAGTGCAGAGCAGGTCAATCAGATTCTGAAAGGGAAAAATAAGTTAATGTTTTGGGTGTAACCCCACAAAACCTTTGTATTTTCCATATTCTATGTTTTTTTTAATTTCATCTTCCAGTTTTATATATGTCTTATTTATTTTGTGTCAATATTTTCAGTTTTGCTGTCTTACTTAAATGAAACAATTGGAAATTCTGTAAAGCGCAGTGTCAGTCCAAGCAATCAGGTGGGGAGGGGTTTGAGTTTCTCTTAGGTTGTGCTGTTTCTTCAACATCATTTGACTGAAATCGGCTAAACCAGTGCAAAAGATTGAGGAAATTCAAGTGCAAGTCCAGTGCAAATCGAATTTGTGTGATCTTTTGCCTAGTTTTAAAAATATTGCACTGAAAGCTGGCCATCTACAGAACTGGCCAAGCCACAAGATCAAATTTATCACCATGGCAAGTTTCCACTAATTGTGCCTGTTTGTAGATGTTCTAGAAGACTTTTAAAAATAAGGGTTTGTTTTAGATGCAAGGGCACTAATAGACACCTTTTAATAACCCTTGAACACTAAAATATATTTAATTCACTGACAAACTGACTGATGCACACCAATGAAGTGGTATTTTAGTTTTTCAAAGTTATTTTCAGTTATTTGAGATTGGATTACTCACAGTTGGTGGACTAGACACTTAGTAATTTTTTTTTGTGATAAACCTGTCTTCAGCTGTATTAATAAAACTGCATCTGGTTACCATTCTTAAATATATCAGGATTATTTTTTTAAATATACAATTATGTCCTAACATGCTGCCCAACTGGACTGGCTCATGGAAGATTTTACTTTTGTGATTTCTGCAAATTAAGTTCAGCAGAAAATTGAACTTAGAAAACTAATACGAGTGCAATAGGTACCAGAATTGCTGATCACCACCAAAGCAGAAACTCAATCCCCTGATCTATAATACTTCATTTTAAATAAAATTAACTTTGGTTACTTTATTCTGTACCAAACTAGCACCTTCCTCAAATCTGCCATATTTGTATATAGCTGTTTCAGTTGCATATTATAGCATTAATGTAACTCTGCTTAATCTGTTACTCCATGCATGAAAAAATGTTTACATCATTGTGACAAATTTGTAAATTTAAATCATTTCTGTAGGACATGATCAGAGAAGGGGAATGACAGTGTTCCCTCTGGTGTAAATTTTATAAACATTCATTCATTTTCCAAACATTGACTTGCCTTAAAGAACATATAAACTGTATAACAAGAGTAGTAGCTGTGCAACAAGTCTGACCACTGTTTGTATAAACTTTACAAAAATATATAAATTGTGGAAAACATAAATATAGACAGATTTTATAACCCTAGTATCCATTGCATAGGCACAATAATGAATGTATGAAACAACAGTGTGTGGGAGCACACTGTACCATGTGTGATAAATTTACCAATGAGTTGTATGGTACAATCTGCAATGGTGTGTGGTACAGTCTGAATTGAGTTGTGTGGTACAATCTGCAATGGAGTGAGTGGTACGGGCAATAATGAGATGTGTGTAGTACAAGTTGAGATGAGGTGTGTGGCATAGTCTGAGATGAAGTGTGTGGTACAATTGAGATGAGTTGTGTGGATATTCTGGTTGTGTGGATACATGGTGAGACAAGGAATGTGGTACAGTCTGAGATGAGGTATATGGTAGTCTGAGATGAGGTGTGTGATGCAGTCTGAGATGAAGTGCACAGCGTGTTATAATTATATGTTGTGGTACCATCTGTATTAAGCTGTATGCTGTGTTTTACAGTCTAGCTTGCACTATATAGTCTCCTTGAACTCAATACTTAAACCTGTTTATGCTTTTTAGTTACAGATGCTCAGTCTCCTTTTTGTTCGAGCCACAGTCTCAGACGTGCCTAGTAACTGCTATCATGCCTAAACGAAGTAAAGACGTAGAGTTAGTCCATCTCGTTCGTGATGTGCCACTGACACCCAGAAGCGCCACTCCTAATTCCCAGTATGCTTTAGATTTACCCAATGTGCCCAGCTACCGCACTTCCAGCTCTCGGTTACCTCCACTTAGCCCTAGGAAGCAAGCATCTGGGGTCATAAACCCCAACTTCTTGACTGAGGAATGGTCTCCATTGCATTGTATAGGTGAACATAATGTGCATTATGTCGGTGATTGCTTATATATCAAAATGTTTTGTTCTGTGTGAATGTCTGTAATTGTCTATCTTGAGTCCTGTCCATGTATAACTTCAATCTTGTTTGTGGTATGGTCAATGTCTCAGGTACTTGCACAAAACAATGTTTGGAATTTCTGGATTGGGTTAGTGAACTATTACTGTTCTCCTTAAATTTTCCTGAGGCATGAAGCTCAATCGCTTAGCATCCATCTCTGATATTTCTTGAGGATTAAAGTATTTGATGTTCACAAGACAAGATTTATAAAAGCAGGTTTAAATAAGAACAAAGGAGCGGGAATAGGCCAGAAACACCTAGGAGCCTACTCCACCATTCAATAGATCATGGGCTGACCAGTATCTTAACTCCGTCTATCGGTCTTTGTTTTATAACCTCTTAATACCTTTGGCTAACAAAGATATATCAATTTTAGTTTTGAAATTTTCAGCTGAATGCCAGCCTCAACAGCTTTTAAGGGGGAGAGATTTCTAGATTTCAGATACCTTTTGCATGAAGAAGTGCTTCCTGACATCATCCCTGAACAGCCTCATTCTAATTTTAAGGCTATGACCCCTTGCTCTGGACTTCCCTACCAGAGGAAAAAGTGTCTATCTACCTTATTAACTCCTTTAATAATCTTAACCACCTCAATGAGATCATCCTTAAACTTCTATATTTAAGGGTGTATAAACTTACCCTCATTTTTTAATCTTTTAGCCCCTCAGAAACCCCAGCAAAATTGTGACTGAACCTATTTAAATAAATGTCTATACCTCATTTGCTATGATTTTCTGACCACACAAATCCAACAGCACAAAGCTGAGAAGCACTCCTGGACAGCATCATAACAGGAGACCCTTATTGGCTGAGAAACAGAAGTTGGATAATATCTACTTAGTGAGTCATTGGTGCTTTACCACCTCACACTTTGCCCTGGCACCAGGTCTCTAAGTTCATTGTCAATGCACACTGCATTTCTTCTTTCCCAGCGTTTAACTAAAGTGTTTATTTCACAATTGTCTCACTTTGCTTTGATACCAAATCAAGATACTATGGATGCTGGAATCCTAAAATAAAAGCAGAAAATTCTGAAATACTCAACAGGTCAGACAGCATCTGTGGAGAGAGAAACAGAGTTAACGGACCTGATATTTATGTGAAGGGTGCAAGAGAGGCCAAATAGGCCGAAGAACCCGGATAGACCAGGGTGCAGAGATACTGTCAAACTTAATGCAATATCTTATTATTATTTTTTGTTCTATTTCACACCCGACAACTGAACAAACTGATAGCCTGATCAGAAAACAGTGGCAGAAGGCCTCAGGCAGGGAATGCCCTTTTAAAAAAGTAAAATAATGATCTATCATGCAAAACCACAAAAAGTATAATGAGAATTTGCATACTAGACATGGAATTCTTAAAGTAAATAGCAGTTAAAGAGAGATTATCACTCAGATATCTTCTGAAGTGGAAAGATCTGTCCCTGATTAAGTACTGGCTTAGAAACCCTCCAGAAGTTTTAGTGTAAAGTCAGTATGTTGGAGGTACTGCATTTACAATACAATTTATTCTGTTCCCCAATGTCACACTCCCAGGATAGATCATCCTTGATGATGTATCATCTTTCAATGATAATCTGAAGCAGTGTTTTGTATGTGGTGGCATCAAATAAGCATTTTTTTTGGAAGGGGAAGGAATATTCATTCTGGAATGAACATCTGAACGGTATTTTAGCAAGCACTCCGGTCAATATTTCATCTCCATCTATCTGCTTCTTTACTTTGTTAGATCCTCATGCTACCTCACAGCCCTCAGTCAACATCAAAGATGTGGATTCTGAAGGGAATACCTTAACAACAGAGCATGGCAAGTTGCCACCAATTAAAGGACATTGTTCACCGTACAAGAGTCGGACACTAACAGTGCCTGGTGTCCCCAAGTCATCACAAAGGTATGAGCATAAACTAAGGGGAGTGAGTAAAGGTAGCTGGACTGCAATGATGAGATAATGTAGTTGACTGCTGGAGAGTTCTGTATTGGAATTCCTCCTGTTCCCCCAGCATATGGATTTGCAGTCTCAATGCAGTTGACTTACAAAGAGAGCTTGACAGTATTGGATCTAAGCTGAGCAGGTACAAGTAAAATTCAATTAGGCCAATTCTGCAAACTTGAAATAAGAAGTCAGTAAACTGCATAGGTGGAATACAACTTGCCAGGGGATGGAGACTTGGGTGTTAATTTGCTTAACAAGTACAAACAGAAGTAGATATTAGTAAGAGAAACAGGATCTGGGAGTATATTGTCAAATCAGTTGAATTCAATTTGTGCTAAAGCTGTAAAATAGGGAGATCAGTTGGTATGAGAATACATTAAATGTTTTGCAGAAGGAATTACATCTGTTATTGAATAGACAAATTAAATAAGATATTAATACCAAGATATACATATTGATGGAATGATTGAACAATATACGTTTATAGTTAAGGAAATAAACAGCAGAAGCAGACTTTGAAAGGGACCTGGGAGTTACAGTAAACTCATCACTTTCAGTATTGAGATAAAGGGGTGATTTTCTAACTTGACACTGCCAATTCTGCATGGAATTCAATATTCCTGTGCAGAGGGCCTAGAAGTGATACAGAAGAGAGTAACAAGGTTGATTCCTGGGGTTTTAAAGAGATCTGAGAAATAATAGGTTACGGATCACCAGCCTTAAAGAGAGGCATTTCAAGACATTCTTATAGAGATGTATAAGATACTTAAAGAATGTAATCCCAGAACAAAATTTGTGAGTATGCATGGCTAGTAAGTACAGATTCAGGGCTGGGAACAATAACTTCAGGACAAGCACTGGAAAGCTTTTCTTTACACTTAGGCTGATCAACAACTGGAACAGGGTGTCAGGAAGAGAGTTTGAAGACAATGCACTGATGAATGGATGTCTAAAAGTCTTCTTCACATAGCATTTATTTAATCCACCATGTCTGTTTCTTTAGCAAATGGATGCAAAGGTAAAATCATAAACAAATAGGACCAGGATTGTTGAGGTCCTTTTTTTGGCCAGCCAATTGTCTGATACACAGAGAACCATTACACTTAAGTCTCATAAATAGAAACTGAGTAATCTACACTGGCAGCATTTCTGATTGCACTTGTTCTTCCTTAGGTATTTACTGCACTTACCTAACTCCAGAGAGGTTTGGCACAAATTAGCAAAATTAAAGTTTAGGCGCCACAAGTGTGCACATGATAGTGCTGGAGTTTAACTGACTAAAATTGCACAGCTTACCAATATAGAATAGAAATTGGTTTCCATTGCTTGTTCTGTCAGCACTGCTTTATGCATTGTGGGATTTTAAAATTCTAGTATGTTGCTGGAAAACAGAAACCATTTCATTTTTCTTAGTTTTGGCAAGTGCGGATATTCTGTTTCATCGAATTATATAACCCAGAATGAATGCCAACTCCTCCTGCCATTCCTGTTTGACACTGCTAATATCATGCTCACCTACCACCCTACATGCTATTTCCTCCTGCCACAATTCATAGCCACCCATCCAGTTAGTACTTATCTCCACGTGGGCAATTTCTACAGTAAGTGTCTAACAGTTAGTACCACACTGACTAGTAAAAGCATTATACAATAGTGCATACTTGTGTTATGAGCCATAATCATCCCAAAACATCACATAATTTTACAAACTATTGCTCTGCAGTGTTATTTTTAGAAACACATATAATACAGCAATATTAGACACACTGCAGCATACAGCATCACCTGTAACAATCAGACAGTATTTGTTTCCTTGAACGAGGCTGAACTTAAAAGGAAAACAAAATGGAGACTTCACAGTAACTCTTTTATTGATCCTTGCCTCTCACATCAAGTTGCTTTGCAATTATATGAAGGTATCTAATCCTATTACTGGATTGCTGTCACATTAGACAAATGCTCATGAAATGCGTGCCAGCCCCATGATTGATTGCGTCACCATTTCAGATCAAAGAACATGCAGCAGGTTGACCACTTGAAACATTGACTGATGTGGAAGTAGGATTTGTGGTCCTGAAGCTCCTGTCAGTTCTGTGGGGAAGGTCTAATGGAATCAAGTGCCCTTCAGGCATTTAAGTGACCACCGCCAGGCCTTCCCAGCGATTGAGGTCCCCAACAATGAAAGGCTGGCATGCTGAAGGCTGCCAGTCATGCACAGATCAGTAGCTTCTCATGCCACTGTCAGTGGGAGCAATGGTTGCTTGCAACAATGCACCCAGCGGTTGCCCAGGATCATCATGGGACCCCAGACCAAAGGTAATGAAGGTGGGATGGGGGTCATGGGAGAGGGAAAGAGGCAAATGAAGCAAATTGTTTTCAGAGTGCCTGACCATGTGGGAGCCACCCGGGAGGCCGCTGGCAAAACAGACAGCCTTCCGGGATTCGGGAAAGCCATATGGCCTCCATTTAATCCCTGAGCCACTACTAAATTCTGGTGGGCTCAGGGATAATGGGTGTCATTTGGCTCATTAATGAGCCTAATTACCTGCCAGCAGCAGGTAAGAATCCCATGTCAGCCCCTTCCACCCTCTGACTTAATCAGGGCAGGTTTTACAACTGTTGAGAGGCTGGAGCAGGACCTCTCCCATGATCAATTAGACTAAGCCACCATGTTTCCCGCCAAAATGGGCTGCTTTAAATCCAGCCCATTGTGAGGGGTATAAAACCAGTGTTCACCTGATCCTGTGGGTTTCCTGCCTGGTGAATTTAGTTAAAATGACCCTTCTTGATCTCAGGACGTGTTTGCGAGCATAGTTGCCTTCTGAACAATCCCCAGCAACATCCCGTGGATCACCCCTGTAGCATGGCTGAAAGGAGGTGAGTTTCAGGCCAAAGCAATTGGTTTCTGTCCCTGTATTTCCAGACATTCTGTTGTATGGTAGCCACAGGAATTATTACAGCAAATTGCACAGCTCTGCATCTGCCTCTCTGCTGATCCAGAACCTCACCTTAAATGGTGGTGGCATTTTGATTGTTGCATGAAGTCAGATCATTTTTGCTCTTGACCATTCTGGCATGCCTTTGTTCACAGAACCATATAGCAGAGAAGGAGGCCATTAAGCCCATAATTTAAGAGCTGTCACATTAATTCCACTCCTCCATTCTATACCCATAGCCCTGTAGATGTTTTCCTTTCAATTGGAAATCCAATTCCCTTTTGAAAATTACTGTTGAATTTGCTTTCACCACCCCTTTCAAACAGTGCACTTCAGACCAAACAACTTGCTGCATTAAATAAAATCCTTTTTTCCACCCTGGTTCTTTTGCCAATTACCTTAAATCTGTGTCCTCTGGTTACCAACCCTCCTGTCACTGTAAACCAAAATTCTTCATAATTTTGAACACCTCAATTAAATCTTCCCTTAGAGGGGTGAGAGGTGGAGAAAAGAAAGAACAATGGGCACAAATCCAAGTGTCAGCAATAGCAAATAAATTAAAAGACAAGGAAGCTTAAAAGGCTTTACTGATATATTTACTGCCATCCTATTGAGATCAGAGTTCAGGCTGGTAGCAAAGCCCTGTCTTCTCTCCATTTCTTATAACACCATTGTCCAATTTTGCAGTTGATAGTAAAGGAAAGGCTGTTGTTGTCTACCTCACTGAGAGTTGCCCACAGAGTTTTCTCGGGTTTTAGAGCATAGACTTGCTCTAATCTGGAGTCTGACCTAGTACGGTGCCCTCTACAGGGCATATGTGGCACTAGTGAGCAAGGCAGGAAGCAGCTAGACTCTTTAACCAATCAGATTGAAAAATTCTCATTGAGACTTGCAGGGCTGAATTTTTACTTTGGGTGTGGGAAACAGGAGCCTGGACTGTTTCTGGTGCCCAAATCTGCCCCCGGGGGATGAAAACAGTCAATGACCTGGGATTTTCACGGTGGCGACTCCTTAATGGCACAGAGACTGGTTCCCTGTCCAGTTAAAGATGCCAACTTGAGATGAGCAGCAGACTGCAGTTAAAGGTAAGTACGGAAGGGAACATTCAACATAAGCCACACTCTCACCAACTTTTTAAAAAATATAAATAAAAATCAGAAAAGGCTGCCACTCTACTACTGTCAGGACTCATAGGTCTGCCTGGAGTGCTGGAACTCTGACCTGCCATTGTGTTCACACCTCCAAGCAGTCGAACTCTTCCCCTCGCCCACTGTGTTGAGAAACTAAAGGCCTTAACACAGTTCTTAATGACCCTAATTGGCTACCTGTCTCCTGGGAGTGGGCAGCCCTACTGGTCCCAATCCCGCCTTCCCTAAAATGGCTGGACCTAATTCTGTCCTCAGCAGGGCTCAGAAACCCTGCCCACAGAGTTTACCAGAAAGTATAAAAAACAAGAATATAAATTAGATTTGAATGTTGTAGAGAAAGGGAAATACAGATGGCATTAAGGGAGAGAGATAAAAGAGTAAACAGGTAAAGCAAAGTAAAATATTTTCTTTTAAATCTCCAATGCTACTTAACTTATGAAGGAATGTGACTCCTTCTGATTGTAAAATATTTGTTTTCAAGGCCTAAGAAGTTGTTTGTTTGTATTTATCACTTATCACACCATCATAAAATCACTTACTCCTGAATACAGCAGCCCTAATTTTTCCGATGTTCTTGGTGGAGAACTATTGGGCACGTACCCCAAATGCACACCATTACAGTGCCAACTATCAGCAAGGACTATGGAGGACAGCCTGTGGAGGAGCAGGGGAACACTGACACAGCTTCAAGATTTCTTCAAATAATTTTGCATGTATTTACTCCAGATGTTTGTGTCAGATTATGTCTTATAACAGCGAGTACTGACAGCTTCATCTGACACAAGTTCCCCTCCAAGCCACTCACCATCTTGGAAATATGTCATCATTCCTTCACTATTGCTGGGTCAAAATCCTGGAACTCCCTCCCTAACAGCATTGTAGTGTACCTACACCACATGGACTACAGCAGTTCAAGACGGTAGCTCACCACCACCATCTCAAGGGTAATTAGGGATGGGCAATAAATGCTGGCCCAGCCAGCGAAACCCAAATCTCTTGAATGAATATTAAAAAAAATCCATGTTTATGTGTTATTCCACATGCTAGCAGGAAGCACCCGCAGGCAGAATGGGTTTAACTAAAGCTGTAATCCTTGACTCCTGATGAAGAGAGGACCTTGGAACTTCTGAGTTTGAAGGCAACAGAAAGACTGGGGGAGGATGAAGAAACTGGCCTCCAAACTCATAACGAGTACAATTTTTTGCTCTTTAACTCATTTCTCAACCGTTCACTCATTCTTTCATGTACGCAGATACTTAGCAACACTGTAATGCATGACACAAAATGGGAGATCATGCATTTCATCATTTCATGGTACAGAACTGTGCCTACTAGCAATGCATAACAGGAAATGCTGCCCTCCTGCCATGAAATTTTTGCCCACCAAGGCTGTCATTCTCTCTCCGTTGATTTTAGCAGAAGAAATATCACAAACTTGGGGTGTGCAAAATCTCAATATGAGCATCTGGCGGTGCAGTTTATGCTGCTAGCACTGAGACACAAAATCTTCCCTTACATGCCCCTCCATCTAAAACTTAAGTTCAAGGCCTGACTTGACATTTGCTTCTGTTTCTTCTTCCGCTCCTTAACAGCAGTGGATTGAAACACAAGCCTGCAGGTCTCATTCTCAGGGCCTCAGCTAAATGTGAGGCTTCCAGTAAAACTCAGCATAATGCAGAAATATTGCTTTGTTCCTCCTGGGACCATTTTATTTATAATTACACTGCGACATGATTAGCTTTATTATTAATGCAGTTTAAGATGGAAATGAGAAGAATTTTTTTCTCTCAGATGTTCATGAATCTTTGGAACGCTCTTCCCCAGAGACAAGTGGAGGCAGGGTCATTGAATATTTTTAAGGCAGAGGTAAATAGATTCTTGACTAACAAGGGAGTCAAAGGATATAGGGGGTAGGTGGGAATGTGGAGTTGAGGTTACAATCAGACCAGCCATGATCTTTTTGAATTGCAGAGCAGGCTTGAGGGGCCGAATGGCCTACTCCTGCTCCTAATTTGTATGTTCATATGTTTGTATGTTGAATATTTTACAGGCCTATGTCTTCAAGCATTTTACTTCACATCTAAATTTTAATGAATGGGGTAGGGCAAGATGTGGAGGGCCCCCAAAAACATGCCTCAAGGTATCCAGCCAAAGTAAATTGTTGAGCCCGATGACTCATCGAGCATCTCAATCATCCAGTATCACTCTCTGCTACATTGGCACTGAGAAGATCTTCTGATTGTGTTGGAGGAGGGGAGAAGGTTGGGGAAGTGTTACATGAGGGAGCACAATGAAGCACAGAGGATAAGGGAAGGGGAACAAGTGCAGGTTCAACAGCAGAAATCACAACTTGTGAGCTGGAGAGCCAGCTCAATGACTCCTTCAACAGCTGAACTCTGGGATTTTACCCTCTCTTGTTAGCTCATTGCCAGTGGTTCATGGACATATTTGACAATAAGCCAAGCAGTTTGGACATTTTGAAGGCATCAATTAAAGTCAATAACTTCCAGTTGTGCCTTTGTTACCTGCAAACTTTACTATTCCAACGGCCAAAGACAACGGGCACAGGGAATGCCGACATTTGCAAGTTCCTCTCCAAGTCACACACCATTCTGACTTTGAAATATTATCGATGGTCCTTCATTGTTGTTGGGTCAAAATCCTGGTGCTCCCTCCCTAGCATCACTGTGGAAGTACATTCACTACATGGACTGCAGCAGTTCAAGAAGGCAGCTCACCTTCTCAAGGGCAACTAGGGATGAACAATAAATACAGGCCTTGACAGCAATGCTCAGATGCCAAGAATGAATTTAAAAAACTCCTTGCCAGCTTTCCAAGCTTTAATCTCTGTAAACTTGAGGTCAACCAAAACTTCACGAACTGTGTCCTATAGGCACCAAATTCCATTCAGGATCAATTGTGTGCTCACAGTTGTGCTTTCAGCTGCCAAGGCCTAAGATCTGGAATTCCCTCCCTAAATCTCTCTGCCTCTCTTTCCTACTTTAAGGTGATCCTTAAAACCTACCTCTTTTGGTCATCTGCCCTAATATCTCCTTATATGACTCCATAGCAAAGTTGTTTAAAGTTGTGAAATACCTTGGAACATTTTACTATGATAAAAACACTATATAAATGTAAGTTATTATTGTTCTTGTTTGACCAAGCTTCCAATGACCATGGAGAACATGATCATTCCTGCTTTCTCAGCAGCAATGGAAGCCTCCCAACTTCCCAACCAAGGTTCCAAACTCAGGCCTCATTTTCATCACAAATAATTTTACTGAGACTCAAGGCCTTGGGCTCCAAAGTACAGTTGTCTGGATTCACCATGTTTGAGGAGTGTATAATGCAGGGCTTCAGTAATCTCATGTCTGCTCGCATGCCTTTCTCTTGTCATGCTGAGGATGTGGTAGGGGAATGGCAGGAGTTGGCGTGACTGAGAGTGCTATCTCTTGGATCAATACCACTTCTATCCTAGATAATTGCCAGGCTCACTTGGCTCAGCAGGTGCTGGATCACCTATTGGCCCATGCAGTTACTGCAACAAAATCCATGGCACCTGCCATTTCAATTGCACAAGGAAATGGAGTACCTGGAGGTACTGCAGTTATCCATCTTATTTTCTGCTCTAAATTGAGAGCTATTAATAAAAGCACAGCATGAACTTTCAAAGTGGTAAATTGTACAAGGCCTGAAATTTCACAAATCTATCATGGTTCTCTAGACATAATTTTAGGGGTAGGAATCCATGAAAAACATTATAAACAGCTAAGAGACATTGATCCCTGAGAGGTTTGAAGCTGTGTTCAATTTTCCTGCCTGAATTGTAGCCACCCAGAGGCTGGGCCTCCACTTAGAGGTAAAACATGTGGAGTTGTCTTTCAGGAATAGATGAAAATCTACCCTCGTTTGACCTTTGAGGTTCATCCAATTCACCAATGCAATTATAAGAAGTTGTGGAGTAAAGATGTTAATTTGCCATTCAGATCTCATTGCTGTCCTAACCCTTAGGCCTCAAATTGGACAGAAAGTTGTGAAATTACACAGCAGGCTAATCAGCAACTTAAAAAGAAAGGATAGGTTGAAATGTAAGGTGTAAGACTTATTGAAACATTTAGGTGTTGTGTTTTCAGCATTTTTAAGTGTTTGTACCTTTTATTTAGAACCATAGGAAAGTTACAGCACAGAATAAGGCCATTCGGCCCATCATGTCTGCACCAGCCAAAATCGAGAAAAAAAGAAACTAGCTGCTCATTTAAATCTCATTTTCCAGCACCAGGCCTATAGCCTTGCAGGTTAGAATCTGCACTTCAGGTGTAGATCCAGATACTTCTAAATGAGTTGAGTGTTTCAGCCTCAACCACCAATTTAGGTAGTGAATTATGGATGCCCACTACCCTCTGGGTGAAAAGGTTTTTCGTCATGTCCCCTCTAATCCTTCTACCAATCACCTTCAAACTATGCACCCTGGTAATTGACCCCTCAGCTAGGGGAAATGGGTTTTTCCCATCAACCTTATCTAGGCCCCTCATAATTTTGTACACATCAATTAGGTCACAGCTCAGCCTCCTCTGTTCTAAGGAAATCAACCCTAGCCTATCCAATCTTTCTTCAGAGCTGCAGTTTTTAAGCCCTTGTAACATTCTTGTAAATCTCCTCTGTACACTTTCCAGAGCAATTATGTCCTTCCTGTAATGTGGCACTCAGAACTGTACATAAATTTCCAGTTGTGGCCTAACTAACATTTTATATAGTTCCATTATTATATCGCTGCTTTTGTATTCAATACCTCAGCCAATAAAGGAAAATATTCCATATGCTTTCTTTCCCACCTTATCCACCTGTCCGGCCACATTCAGGGACCTGTGGACATACACTCCAAGGTCTCTCACTTCCTCAAACCCTCTCAATATCCTCTTGTTTATTGAGTATTCCCTTGCTTTGTCTGCCCTCCCCAAATGCATTACCTCACACTTTTCCAGATCAAATTCCATTTGCCACTTCACCACCCACTCAACCAAGCCATTGATATAATTCTGGAGACAACAGCTATCCCTTTTAACTATCAACCACATGGCCATTTTTCGTGTCATCTGCAAATTTCCAAATCGTTCCTCCCACATTTAAGTCCAAATCATTGATATATACAACAAACAGCAAGGGCTCCAACACTGAGCCCTGTGGCTTCCATTCGCAAAAACATCCATTCACCATTACACTTTGCTCCCTGTTGCTGAGCCAATTTTGGATTCAACTTGCCACCTTCCCCTGTATTCCATGGGATCTCACTTTTCTGACCAATCTGCCATGTGGGACCTTGTCAAATGCCTTACTAAAATCTATGGAGACAACATCCGCTGCACTACTCTCATCAATCCTCCTAGTTACTTCCTCAAAAATTTATATTAATTTAGTAAAACACGATTTTCCCCTAACAAAACCACGCTGACTATCCCTGACCAATCTGTCCTTTCTAAGGGACAGTTTATCCTGTATGCCCATCCTGCCTATTTGAATACGTATCTCATACTGGTCAATATGAAGATAGTTACCAGGAAGATACTTAAGCTGAACAGTCAGCTGCTGCGAACAAACCAGTAACTTGGTCAAATCTGATTTCCAGTATGAGGTACAGAAACGCTCACTGATTGTCAATCTCTTCCACATCCCTGGCATGAAATGCAATAACTTAACTCAATATCATAGTTTTTGTGCATATCTACATATTCTTTTCTCCCTTGCAAAATGGTGGAATATTGGGAGGCTTTGACAGGCTGATTAACAACCTGTTTTGAGCTACTTGAACATTCCTTCCTTAGCCAACAAATCCTGGGGTGGGACTTGAGCAAGGGCCTTCTGGCTCAGAAGCAGAAGCACTACCAACTGAATTATAAAGTCATACAGACTCAAGATGTTAACTCTGTTTCTCTCTCCTCAGATGCCGCCAGACCTGCTGAGTTTTTCCAGCATTTTCTGTTTTGTTTCAGATTTCCAGCATCCGCAGTATTTTGCTTTTAACCAACTGAATCACTCAGACTCCTGGGCCAGAGGTTTACTCTTGTCAGGCAGGTGTGCACCCGACCTGAACGAGAGTAAAGTAGTGCACGATGACATTGGGCTAGTGTCCCGACGTCATCGTGCACTCACACGATATTTCACTTGGCGGGTGCACACAAGAGTTGGTAGTGCGCCCACCGACAATTAAGAGGCCTATTAAGGCCCTTAAATCAATTCATTAAATCTGATTTTTGCTGCCCGCCCAGATGTTCAGTTGGCAGGTGGGCGAAAAGGCCAAGCAGCCTTTGGATTTTTCATGAAACTTCATCCACAGGCAGGATGAGGTTTCCAACAGGAGTTAAAAACAAAATTAAAATGTTGAAATCTCATTTATAACATGTCCCTGCTCATGTGAAAGAGTCACATGAGGGGAAATGTCTTTAACATTTTTAAAGCCTTTATTTATGTTTTTTAAAAATCTTCAGCTCCCTGAGACAACTCTGTGTCTTCAGGGAGCTTTCAGTGCGCACAACCTCACGCATGTACAAATGTCCACGCTCGCCCTCTTCCCACCCCCACCCCAGCAGCGCTCAGCGTTGCAGCACACAATTCACACTGGTTGGCCATTAATTGGCCAGCCAGTGTGAAATCACAGTCGGAGCCCGATCACAGGAAGTGGTCTGTTTCGCGACCACTTCTGGGCCCCCCGCCGCACTCACCCAACGAGGTTAAAAATCTTGTCCCTGATATCATGGTGATATAAAGGATGTCAACTTTGGTCCTTGCCATGACTTATCCTGCTGGCTACTGGCAGAGTCAAAAGTCCCTCTGTGATAGCTTTTAATTGACTTTGAACAATGACCTGCGATTTCATTTTCTTTACTGACAGAGATAAGTCCTCCCATGAAGAAAGTGTAGATGACCCATCCCAGGAGTTACCTGTACAAGCTTGGCATAGTCAGACCTGCCTTCAGGTTGATGAAAGGTCAGTAAGACAAGATATAACAAAAACAAAAATACCTGGAAAAATAGAAATGAGGTGGAATATAAGCTGGTTGAAGGTGGGGTAGGACAGTTTCGAGCTGGGTAGAGGGTCTGACAGCATCTGTGGAGAGGAATACAGTTAACGTTTCTAGTCCGAATGACTCTTCATCAGAACTAAGAAATATAGAAATGAGGTAGAATATAAGCTGGTTGAAGGGGGGTGGGACAGGTAGAGCTGGGTAGAGGGCAAGTGATAGGTGGAGATTGCCAAAAGATGTCATAGACAAAAGGACAAAGGGGTATTGATGGTGGTGATATTAGCTGAGGAATATGCTATCACCACTGTCAATACCCCTTTGTCCTTTTGTCTATGACATCTTTGCCAATCTCTTCTTTGCCTCCACCTATCACTAGCCCTCGACCCAGCTCTATCTGTCCCACCCCCCTTCAACCAGCTTATAATCCACCTCATTTCTATACTTCTTAGTTCTGATGAAGAGTCATTTGGACTCGAAATGTTAACTGTATTCCTCTCTGCAGATGCTGTCAGATCTGCTGAGTTTTTCCAGGTATTTTTGTTTTTGTTTCAGATTTCCAGCATCTGCAGTATTTTGCTTTTATCTTAGTGTTTAATTGACTGCCACTTTTCTTCAAGGGATGCCTACCTTGAAGAAGTATTGCTCTTCCCTCTGACAGGATTTTCACCTGTCTCTTTTGCCCTGTTCACCTTCATTGCTTTCCATTTCTCTCCTGGTGTTTGACAAGGTGTTTACTAAAACTTGCTTTCACAGCCATTTTTTCTTCCTCAGTGACATTAGCACATTCCTCAACTAATATCACTACCATCAACACCCCTTTGTCCTTTTGTCTATGACATCTTTGGCAATCTCTTCTTTGCCTCCACCTATCACTGGCCTTCTACTTAGATCTATCTGTCCCACCCACCACCCCACCCCCCCCCTTCAACCAGCTTATATTCCACCTCATTTCTATATTTCTTAGTTCTGATGAAGAGTCATTCGAACTCAAAATGTTAACTGTATTCCTCTCCGCAGATGCTGTCAGACCTGCTGAGCTTTTCCAGATATTTTTGTTTTTGTTTCGGATTTCCAGCAACCGCTGTATTTTGCTTTTATCTTAAGACAAGATATACATTGGTTCTTGGCTGGGAGATGAATATGGTAGTTTAGATTGTTAATTTTTATTAAGTTAATCCCGCTGCTGCAGGTGCTACTTATTTTTGATACAGTACCTTCCCTTCATTGTTTCAGAAAAATGTCAAATGTTGCTGACTGCAAACAACATCAAAAGGGCAAGTTTAGTATTACAGGTGGGCGGAATGGTGAGACACGTACACTCAACTGCTTATGGATGGTTGTTCCCATCTGAGCATCTGGGCTTGGCCCTTGATGTGAGGATTGCAGTTTATAATAAACATAAAGTGGGAGGTGTTGGAGGGAGGAATGGATATGGAGAAGAAGGAAGTGAAAGAGAGAGAGGGGGCAGTGACAGAAATTTAAGTGCCACAGAAGAGCAGGAAGAGCATGAGCCTCAGGCGAATATCCTGATTTAATTTATTTTATTTACTTAATTAATTTGGTGATGCTGTACCTCTGCCCAATTGCATTTATTCAGGGTGTATGTATTTATTATTATTATATCAATTCTCAGTTGGAACTCGACCCAAGAAACTAGATCTACCACGAAAGCAGAATTCCAGGCTGCATATATTTATTTACTTCCTTAATGCCCAGCTGTCCTATTGCTCAATTATATGAATAGAAGCTGTAAAGGAGCAGAAGCAAAGGCTGGAAGCAGCAGTGGAAGAACTAGGGGCATTAGGTGTCATCAGGCTGAGTGGGGTTGGGGTGGCCCAGGTCAGACAGCTGCAAATGTTCCCTAGAGCAGAGTCCAAATGTAAAGCAGCAGGGTAGTGAGCAGAATATGCCAGCAGGGTTTGGTAGTGAGCAGAATGTGCCAGCAGGGTTGAGTGGTGAGCAGGATGTGCCAGCAGGGATGAGTGGTGAATAGCATGTGCCAGCAGGGTTGAGCGGTGAACAGCATGTGCCAGCAGGGTTGAGTGGTGAACAGAATGTGCCAGCGGGGTTGGGCGGTGAACAGGATGTGCCAGCAGGGTTGAGTGGCGAACAGAATGTGCCAGCAGGGTTTGGTAGTGAGTTGAATGTGCCAGCAGGGTTGAGTGGTGAGCAGGATGTGCCAGCAGGGTTGAGTGGTGAACAGCATGTGCCAGCAGGGTTGAGCGGTGAACAGCATGTGCCAGCAGGGTTGAGCGGTGAACAGCATGTGCCAGCAGGGTTGAGCAGTGAACAGCATGTGCCAGCAGGGTTGAGCGGTGAACAGCATGTGCCAGCAGGGTTGAGCGGTGAACAGCATGTGCCAGCAGGGTTGAGCGGTGAACAGCATGTGCCAGCAGGGTTGAGTGGTGAACAGCATGTGCCAGCAGGGTTGGGTGGTGAGCAGGATGTGCCAACAGGGTTGAGTGGTAAGCAGCATGTGCCAGCAGGGTTGGGTGGTGAACAGCATGTGCCAGCAGGGTTGGGTGGTGAACAGGATGTGCCAGCAGGGTTGGGTGGCGAACAGCATGTGCCAGCACGTTTGGGTGGCGAACAGCATGTGCCAGCAGGGTTGGTTATTGAGCAGGATGTGCCAGCAGGGTTGGGTGGTGAACAGCATGTGCCAGCAGGGTAGGCTGGTGAGCTGGATGTGACAGCAAGGCCAGGTAGTGAGGGCATACCACCAGGGATTGGGTAGTGGTTGAACCAGGAGAGCTGCGTAATGAGCGGGGTATGCCTGTGTTTACAAAGGTGTATATATATATAGGTATTAGTGATGGACAAGATGCACAAGGATGCTAGAATTGCAATAATATTATTCTGAAATAGTTGGATTTAGTACGGCGTGCACAACAGTATGGCCCTTCGGCTAAATTTTAACATTGATGTTTTCGACATTAGTGTCATCAGGCTACATTTTTAACATTGGCATCCAATACACCTTGTATTAAAACTCGAAGTGCCTGAATTCAGATTTGTGTTCAGTTCCAGAGATAAACAGGGTTCAACAACAAGTATTACCAGTGCTATCATTAATGAACGTCTCCAAGAGCTGGTGAGAAGCTTTAAGGCACGAACAGAACTGGTGAAGGAAAAGCTCATTGACCCTGATGCATCTGAAGATGAAGAAAGTCCATCTGCATGTAAGTAAAGGGAATAGAGAATTGGGGTCAAGACATGGTGATTGGAAAGAGGCTGGTAGACAGTATATGCATTGGACAACAATGTGAAATCATAGAGATAAAAACAAAAAAACTGCAGATGCTGGAAATCCAAAACAAAGACAGAATTACCTGGAAAAACTCAGCAGGTCTGGCAGCATCTCTGCCGATGCTGCCAGACCTGCTGAGTTTTTCCAGGTAATTCTGTTTTTGTAATGTGAAATCATAGACTGGTGTAACTGGATGGTTTGTTTGAACTACTGACCAAGTTTCAGGGAAGATTTCACAAGACATCATACAGTGGCACTAGGTTGCATTGAATGTAGAGGAACTCCGGAAAATACAAACAGAATGGGGGTAGGGCAGGTGTGGAGATTAGATGGCTCAAAATGTACTCACCTCTCAGTTCTGTGACTCAGATTCTGAGCCTAACCAGACATGTAGAATGAAAGTCTCCTTTCTGTTGCCTACTGGTAGCCTAGATACTTCTGAGATGTCCTGTTAGGGAGTGAATCTAAACTGAGACTGAAGTTCAGTCTTCCCTGTCGATATGTCTTTGAATCAATATTAAATCTGGGGGTTAGGGACACTGCCCACAGTGGCAGTAGAGGATATTATTATGATTCTTTACTGTCATATTTCCTACATTGCAATGGGGACTACATTTTAAAAGTTTTTAAGTTGGTGGTAAGGCATCCTGGGACTTCCTGAGGTCACCATTTAACTTGCTCCATTAAGTGGCTAATTAATTTTTACTTTCTCAAACAAATCTGACTATTGATTTACTTTATACCACAGCACCAGTCAAGAAGGCCCCAGAAGCTCCTCCCCCACCCCCACAGGAGGAAAAAGAGGAGGAAGAAGATCACTACTGTGAAATGATGTGCTGCCGGTTTAAAACTAAACCTTGGATCAAGCGGATTAAATCAGTTGGGCTTCCATCAAGCGTTGATCCCTTCAGCAGTATGTTTAATTGGAATTGTCTTTGAAACAGTGCTAGTCTGAATTGTAACTAATCTGGTCACCAACTGATTAATAATCTGTTCATTAATGTCAATAGGATTGAAACCAAGCAGGACCTAGTTAAGCAGTACCTAGTTAAGCAGTAACTGGTCTCTGGGCTCTTATTGAAGCAGGAGGTACAAATGTGAACAGTGACTGATCATCAAGATCTTTGTTCAGTGGGAACTGATCTGAATAGCAAACAGTCAACAAAGACTGTTTGATCAAAATTAGCCTAGTCAGCAGGATCTTGTCTCAGCAAGAACTGTTCAACAGGAACCAGTCGACAAGTAATTGTGAGAGCTAACTAGTCATAGGAAACAACCTGAGCAGCAACAGCCAAGTTTTTTTTAATTTGTTCATGGGATATGAACAACACTAGCTAAGTCAGCATTTATTGCCCAACCCCAATTGCCCTTGGGAAATTGTGATGAACCACCTTCTTGAACTACTACAGTCCATGTGCTGTAGGTACACCTACAGTCCTGTTTGGGAGGAAGTTCCAGAATTTTGACCCAGCAACAGTCAAAGAATGGCAATGTATTTCCCAGTCAGGATGCTGTGTGGCTTGAAGAGGAACTTGCAGGTGGTGGTGTTCCCATTTATCTGCTGCCCTTGTTCTTTTAGTTGGTAGAGTCACGGGTTTGGAAGGTGTTGTCGGAGGAGCCTTGGTGAGTTCCTGCAGTGCGTCTTGTAGATGGTACACACTGCTGCCACTGTGCTGTGTTGAAGGGAATGAATATTTAAGGTGGTTTTTGGAGTGCTGAACAAGTGGTCTACTTTGTGCTGGATTATGTCAAGTTTTTTGAGTGTTGTTGGAGCTACATTCATCCAGGCAAGTGGAAAGTATTCCATCACACTCCTGACTTATGCCTTGTAGCTTTGGGGAGTCTAGAGGTGAGTTACTCACTACAGAATTCCCAGCATCTTGGCCTGCTCTTGAAATCACAATATTTGATATGGATGTTGATGGTGGGGGACTCAGCCAAGATAATGTCAATGAATGGCAAGGGGAGATGGTTATATTTTCACTAGTTGGAGATGGTTATTTCCTGGCATTTGTGTTGTGTAGATATTACTTGTCACTTATCAGCCCAAACCAGGACTAGCAGCCCTTGCTGCATGTGGGCAAGTTGTAAATGGAACTGAGCACTGCAAAATCATCAGAGAACATGCCCACTTCTGACCTTATGTTGGAGGGAAGATCTTTGATGAAGCAGCTGACGATCTTTGGGCCTAGGGCACTACCTTGAGGAACTGCTGCAGCGATGTCCTGTGGCTGAGATAATTGACCCCGAACAATTACAACCATTTTTTTCTACTAGGTATAACTTAAACCAATGGAGTGTTTCCGCCTGATTTCCATTGACTTTGATTTTACCAAGCATCTTTGATACCATCCTCGATCAAATGCTGGCTTGATGTCAAGGGCAGACACTCTCATCTCATCTTTAAAATTTGTTTTTTTCAAAGATGTTTGGACCAAAGTGAACCCCATAGAGACTGATAACTTTTAAAAAGATATTTTAATTTCCAATAACTGGCTGGAAGATTCACAAGACAAGATTTCAAGTTTTAAGACTTTAAATATAACAATAAGTTCAAAACAACATTGACTAAACATTATTTTTAGTAGGCAACTCCAGGCTACAGAAAAAGTGAACCCCATTTACTTTTAAAACAACTAAAAATCCTAACTGCTGTTTTACTTTATCCTGTCCCTTAAGTGGATAATTCATTCTAAGGGAACTGGTTCAAAGCTATTCTCAGCTTCCAATGGTTTGCTTGCATTTTTTCCTTTTCCAACCAGATAACTTCTTACCCCCAAACTGACTTTCATGGTAAGGATTACCCTGGAGATCCCTCCCTCTAGCAACAGCTAAGTGAATCTTCTAGTGTCATTTAAATCCTCACAAACTTTGTCTCTTCAACTTGATTGCAAGCTCCCACCCACTTTCTGCATGGTGAACTATAGAGATTAGCTACCTGTATCTCTCTGCTCTCTCTCTCAGGTTCTTGCAGACTGACCTGCCTGTGAGGTTCAGGGATATCTTAAGAAAAACCCTGAAATCCTCTACTACAAATGGTTTGTGATGGACTGTTTCCCTCTCAAGTCCCATCTACATGGCAATGTGAATCACATGGGCCATGTATTCAAGTAGAAATGTTAATTAGCTATTGTTTAAACCCCTGACTGCATTCTACCTTGAAATTAAATAGGCAGTTTAAAGTATAACTGTTTACAAAACCTGACATTACTAACACCCCTCTGTGAGACTTGGAGACTAACAGTTTATTGACTGACAGCATAGCTGTCCTGGTCGTTGTTTACAAGTGTGAATATCTCACACCCTCTTCCTAGTAAGACAATCTGGACCCCCCCCCCCACCTTTAACAATCAAGCCACCCAAGCTTGTTGTCAGGCAGAATTCAGAACAAGTCACATGACCCCCTTCATTTTGCCTTAAGTTAAGGATTCAGTTCCCAAACATAACAATTTTACACACTTCATATTTGTAACGAGGTCTGGAGTCAAGTGGCCCTAGTGGAACCCAAACTGAACATTCATCAGAAGGTTATTGTTGAGTTAGTGCTGTTTGCTACCATTATCTACAACACCTTCCATCACTTTCCTGATGATTGGGAGTAGACTGATGGGGCAATAGTTAGCTGGATTGGCTTTGTCCTGCTTTTGTGGAAAGACATATCTGGGCAATTTTCCACATTGCTGTGTAGCTGCTAGTGTTGTAGCTGCACTGGGACTGCTTGGCTAGGGGCAAAGTTAGTTATATAATGTAAGTCTTCAGTGCTAAAGCTGGGACACTGTCAGAGACCATAACTTTCAGTGTGTCCAGTGTGTTCACCCATTTCTTGATATCACATGGAATGAAGCGAATTGGCTGAAGACTGGCATCTGTGATGCTGGGGACTTCAAGAGGAGACTGAGATAGATCATCCACTTGCAATTTCTGGCTGAAGATGGTTGCAAAAGCTTCAGTTTTGTCTTTTGCTTGAAAACAGCATTTAATCAAAACAATGTCCAGATGAACAGGAACTAGCCTGATAAATAGTCAAAGTTTAGTGCCATAGCAGGAGGTAATCTGAGCAGGAACTAATCCACAGGGTTTTACCTGAGCAGGAGCCAATCAAAAATTTATACTCCATGTAATATTGGTTGCAACTAATTCATTGTATTGATCAGAGGAGAAACTAGTCAACAATAACAAATTTAGTCAATAATCAGAGCAATAACTAATTTCATCATATCTGTGTTAACAGGCGATAAAAGAACAATCTTTATTACAACAATCAGTTTTTGGATATATTAGCTGTGACTTCCATTCATATATATTTCATATTAGACCATAGTCTCATTTATATAATTGTATTAAATGTGATCCTGCAGTATGTTGAGGCAAAAAAATGACATTGTCTTTTCTGTAACTTCAGTAAAACTCCAATATTACTAGCATCAAGCAGGTTATTGTGTAGTGCAGAGGATGGATACAATGTACTTTGTTTCCTTGGCTTGCATTTAAAACTAGCCAGATTAATAGGACGAAAGTCTTTAACTTTGCAGGCTGTATGGGCCATAAGGGAACAAAATTTAATCCAGTTATGTGCAAGCACAAATGCATGACACAAAACTCCCCACAAATACACAGTAAACTATCACCTGCAAATAGACAAGGATGTAGAGATACAAATAGCACATTGGTGCGAGGAGATGCTCTTCTAAAATTGGGATTAAGGCATATTGATGAGGCAGTTAAAAGAAAGTTTTATTCTTCACCTAATCTTTGCTCCATCCATATGAAAGTGTAGAGGGAACTTAACATTGTACTTAACCTGTGCTATACTGAACTGGGGATGTTTGTTGCAGCAGTGGAGAGGGCAATTTACAATGCATGTAACTCATACTGTACACACCTGGGAATGTTTGATGGGGCAGTTTAAAAAGAGTATTAATCTGTATTTGGCCTGTGCTAGTGCTAATTGGGGAGTTCTTGGCATAGACACAAGATGCAAAATGTGCTCAATTCCAATCATTGCGATCTCACATATTGTTGCACAAAAAATCCCAGTCCTCCACTTCTCTCAAGAAAACATAAAATAAGCATTTTTCTAAAGCCTACATGAGCAAACCCCCTGAGGAATGGAGAAGCTTTAATGTAGATTGAACATTAGAATGGCGAGTACATCTGGGCAGCCTAAGTAAACCTTAGGGCATAGATCTGTCGGTCCATTTTACAACTCTGCATTGTCACTTTACCCATGCCATGGTCACTCACCACCAAAATATCGCTCACTATTTCCTGGATTTTCCTGGTCAGGGTATACATATTGACCTGCAGTTATGTGGACCCAAAAGAATGGCACAGGCTTGGTTGCAGGATTTGCCAGAAAGATGACATATTTAGACATCAGTCCACCTTTGGGCACCACTCCAGATCTTTTGTCTCCCTTAGTCTTCAACTTTTCTGAGGTATCCACAAGGTTCCTCTAAAACTTTTACTCAATTTCTGTGTGTCACCACAATTGAGGACATTTTTTTCTTTATTCTTTTTATGAGATGTTGGCATCACTGACAAGGCCAGCATTTTTGTCCCCTCACTAATTGCTCTTGGGCTGATTGGCTTGCTGGGCCATTGCACAGAGTAGTAAAGTGTCTACATTGCTGTGAACCCGGAGTCACACATAGGCCATGCAAGGACAGCAGATTTCCTTCCCTAAATAGCACTAGTGAACCAGATGGGTTTTTTTGGTCATTATTACTGAAACTAGCCTTTTAATTCCAGATTTTATTGATTTGATTTTAATTCCACCAGCTGCCATGGTGGTATTTGAACCTGTGTCTCCAGGGCATTAGGCTGGGCTGCTAGCTTACTAGTCCATTGACATTACCACTATGCCACCTCAATGCCAATGGAGAGGTTGTGTACTGACAGAGAGAGACTTAACCTTAATTTATACAATTAACAATGACTATTCTCAGAATGGGTACTGATGAAAGATTACAAACCTGAAACGTTGGGCTGGAATTTCATCCTAGAGGCGAGTAGTGGGAGTCAGGAAATATCCTGGCTTGGTATGGCCACCTTGGAAGAAATTGCCTGCAAAGGTGGATTTGTCATTCTGATGCTAACTGGAGTCAGGCTTGCCACCCCTGGAACAGTGCAAAGGCAGCGACTGGGGTGGTTAAAAGGCCTACCTCTGTGCTCTGGGACTTCGTTCCAGTTCTAATAAAAATTAAGGCCCTCTAGGCTTTGCCCCTCACACTCCCAGACATCCTCACCCACACACTTTCCATACCCCATCCATGCCAACTCAAGCCCCTCTACCCACCTCCCATGGCCCATCCATGCCAACCTCTGGGACTTCCATGCCCATCCATGCATTATACACTTTGTACAGAACCAATGAACCCTATAGTGAGAAAGATATATGTGGAAACACTTTTTAAAAAGTCATTCATAACTTTATTTAAAAAGCTGCTTTTAACTATAGCCCTATAAAATTGAAAATCCACAGATCTTTAAGAGGATCAATAGCATAAACTACAAGCACTTTACATCTCTTTATCTTGTATAAGTAAATATTGTGCAATTGACAAAATAGATTGAAGAGTAAGTGATATCAGTCAAGCAATGTTTTCCCTTGGGTACAGCTGTTTCAACAGACTAATGGATGTCTGAGCTGTCAGCCAAGAATGCATAATGAGGCTTGGATGGGTAAGACCTTTTAGTATTGCCTTTCAAAATGTTCCATCATCCAGACTATGATTCACAGTACCTCTGAGGGGCCACAAACCAAGCTGGCCCGACTCCATGAAAATTGCTGGGGGCTAGGAGATGTACATCCCTGCAAGGGAGCCGGCCAGATCGGAAGTTCAGGGTGCGGGCTTGTGCAGGTCACGATTCCACACCCTTAACCTATGCTGACAAAAATTAGGGAGGCCACAAATATGGCAGGGAATCCCAGAATCAGGTTGCAGTGTCTCCCTTACTCCGTGAAAATCCAGTCCATTAACTCTGTTTCGGTCTCCACAAGATGCCGCCAGACCTGCTGAGTATTCCCAGAATTTTCTGTTTAATTTCAGATTTCCAGCAACTTCAGTATTTTGCTTTTGTATTGGTATCCCTTTTTATGGAATGCTTCACGAATTTGCGTGTCATCCTTGCGCAGGGGCCATGCTAATCTTCTCTGTATCGTTCCAATTTTAGTATATGTGCTGCCGAAGTGAAACCCCAATTAATGTCCTCCACCTGCAAACAATTAAACAGAATTGAAATATAATTAACACGTATGATGTCCCCTCATGGGAAACTAATTGACCTCTTTGATGACTTGGCTGAGACACAAAATATCTATATGGGCATCTGTATGGGCGGCTAGAGCATTCACTGATAAATTTAACCAGAGAAAGAAGACATTCTTTTCCAAACTAAGTCAGGTTACATGATACAGGGAGTGGAAAGTTGAAACAAATGGCAGAGGATCAGCAACTGATGACTTCCGACACAGCACAGCTAATTGCCATGTTAGGAAAAACAATGGTGCGTGCAGCCAATGCATGCATCAGAAGCATGCAGAGTGGGTGGATTGTGATGTCAGATTTGGCAATCAACTTGTCATTTAGATGTCGCATGTCATGTTAATGCCCTCTCTTAAACACTCACAGCTGAACATGTGTTGAACTGAACAAATGACATTCCCCTGCCCCCACCCCCACCTCCACTACCACCCCCACCCTGCCACTAGTGCTATATAAAGGGATGACAACTGAACTTTCAGTGAGGTGCTTTTGGCTTTCTTTTGCTGCTGCAGAGTTAGTGCAAGTATTGTGTATTATGTTGTTGCAGGAGCTTATACGTTCTTTCAGTCAGAAGAATGGCATTGGACCTTTGCAAAGGATGGAGTGAATTTTAAAAGCTTCAGAACAGCTTGCTTTTAGTCATGGGGCTATAGTTGTAATTCCTCTCGGGATTCAACATGATAGGGAGATGGGACAGAGGCAGAAAAGAGGAGAAGCTGTGTGCAGAGTGAAGTTGAAGGCCCTCAACAGGAGACCATTCCCATCGAGGGTCTTCAAAGAACACTTCTACCTTTACGTGAGCCAGGAGCAGTGTCCGAGATGGTTAAGCTTCAACCAAGAGGTGGCCACATCCTGCAACTGGACTTGCAGCTGCAGAGTAGGGCAAGGATGGCACTGCCAGTGTCAAATTCACTGTGTTCCTCAATTTCTATGCTTCAGGACCCTTCCAGCACCAGCAACAATGGCAACTTTTCTCACTTTGCCATTCATCACAGCATCATGGCAGTAACTAAGGCCCTGTATGCAAATTGTGGGGACTAATAGTTTTGTCTCTAATTAGAGAGAAGCAGGAAGAACAGGTATCTACTTTGCCAGTGTAGCAGGCTTCCCAGTGGTGCATGGAGTCATCGATTGTATGCACGTGGCTCTTCAGGCAACCACATCTCAAGGAGAAGACGTATCAGAACTGTAAACGGTTTCACTCGCTGAGCACACAGTCAGTGTGTGACCACGCACAGAATATCATGTTTGTGAATGCCCACTATCCTGGGCCCAGTCATAATGCTTTTATCCTGCAGCAGTAAGCCGTTCCAGCCATCTTTGAACCACTAAGTCGAACCAAAGGCTGGTGATTTGGTGACAAAGGCTATCCTCTCTATCTTCTCTACACATGGCTCAGAACATCCCGTGCCCCATCAACTCCACCACTTGACCACACATGGACAGTGCCCTTACAACGAGAGTCAAACTGTGACCAAGAATATCATACAGCAAACCATCATTGTCCTCAAACAACAGCCTGGTTGCTTTGAATGCTCAGGACCAGTGTTGGTACGTGTGTGACAGTGGGGTGGAGCAGTGAATGTTCAGCATAAGTCCTGATTGCTAGAGATTGTTGATGGGTGAGTGATGAGGGTGTGGTACATTGAGCATTGTGTGAAGTTGATGGTGCAGTGGATAGGACTTGATATTTCAAGATGCATTCACTGACTTTAACCATTCTTGAGGTGATTGAATGTTTCTGGCACCCTTGTCATTTCCTTCGTTACATTGACCTCCATGGCTACCTGCTCCCATTTCCTTCAAAGTGCACATCAGGAGGACCTTCTAGTCCCTGCGGAAAAATGACTTATTTCCTCCTTTCCACTTATATCACTAATGCTTCCAGTGCAGCATTGGTGTTCCTGGGAGCCATCTCTCTGGCCTGTTCCTCCGTTTTCAGCTTTTTTCCTGCTCACAAAGTCTCATCCCAGCTAATTTCACTCTGCTGCAGCTGAAATTTACCTCCTGCTTATGATGTGGAGAAGGTGTGAGGGCAGACGCGCGGGAGATGGGCCGGACACAGTTGAGGGCCTTGTCAACTATTGTGGGTGGAAAACCTCAGTTAAGGAAGAAGGAGAACATGTTCGAGGAACTGTTTTTGAAGGTAGCATCATCAGAACAGATACGACCTACCGACTCCCACAGCTCCCTCGACTACAGCTCCTCATACCCCGCTTCCTGTAAGGACTCCATCCCATTCTCTCAGTTCCTTTGCCTGCGTCGCATCTGTTCTGATGATGCTACCTTCCAAAACAGTTCCTCTGACATGCCCTCCTTCTTCCTTAACCGAGGTTTTCCACCCACAGTAGTTGACAGGGCCCTCAATCGTGTCCGGCCCATCTCCCACGCATCCACCCTCACGCCTTCTCCTCCCTCCCAGAAACATGATAGAGTCCCCCTTGTCCTCATTTATCACCCCACCAGCCTCTG
Source organism: Carcharodon carcharias (assembly GCF_017639515.1). Taxonomy (NCBI): domain Eukaryota; kingdom Metazoa; phylum Chordata; class Chondrichthyes; order Lamniformes; family Lamnidae; genus Carcharodon; species Carcharodon carcharias. The sequence continues at coordinate 118,666,134 of NC_054473.1, read as the reverse complement.
CATTCAAAGGATCATCCTCCGCCATTTCCACCAACTCCAGCATGACGCCACCACCAAACACATCTTCCCTTCACCCCGCCTGGCGGCATTCCATAGGGATCGTTCCCTCCGTGACACCCTGGTCCACTCCACCATCACCCCCTACTCCTCAACCCCCACCTAAGGCACCTCCCCATGCATACACAAAATATGCAACACCTGCCCCTTCACTTCCTCTCTCCTCACCGTCCAAGGGCCCAAACACTCCTTTCAAGTGAAGCAGCATTTCCCCCAACTTAGTCTACTGCATTCGTTGCTCCCAATGCGGTTTCCTCTACATTGGAGAGACCAAACGCAGACTGGGCGACCGCTTTGCAGAACACCTTCGGTCTGTCCGCAAGAATGACTTAGACCTCGCTGTCGCTTGCCATTTTAACACTCCACCCTGCTCTCTTGCCCACATGTCTGTCCTTGGCTTGCTGCATTGTTCCAGTGAAGCTCAACGCAAACTGGAGGAACAGCACCTCATCTTCCGACTAGGAACATTACAGCCTTCCGGACTGAATATTGAGTTCAACAACTTTAGATCTTGAACTCCCTCCTCCATCCCCAACCCCTTTCCATTTCTTCCCCCTCCCTTTTGTTTTTTCTAATAATTTATATAGATTTTTCTTTTCCCACCTATTTCCATTATTTTTAAATCAATACCTTTTATGCCCTTTTAGTCTTATTTCACCCCACCCCCACTAGAGCTGTCCCTTGTGTGTCCTGCCATCCATTCTTAATTAGCACATTCTTTTAGATAATATCACCACCTTCAGCATCTCTTTGTTCTTTTGTCTGTGACATCTTTTGGTTATCTCTTTCTATCACTGCTTGCTTGTCCCAAGAACCACCTCCCCTTCTCTCCCCCCCACCCCATCCCCCACCTTAAACCAGCTTATATTTCACCCCTCTCCTAGTTTTACTTAGTTCTGTTGAAGGGTCATGAGGACTCGAAACGTCAACTTTGTTCTTCTCCGCCGATGCTGCCAGACCTGCTGAGTTTTTCCAGGTATTTCTATTTTTGTTTTGGATTTCCAGCATCCGTAGTTTTTTGTTTTTATCTCTTAGATTAACTCGACTGTTGACTTGCCTAATTTAGCAAAGACCGATAATCTGACCTGAGACTTTCCTTTGCCTATAGGGTTGTATACCATCCAGGGGAGTGCATTTACTAATTGAGCCACTTGGACACCAGCCATCTAGTGAACCACTTAGCCAAGACCAGTCGATGTGTCATCCTCAACCCCTGACCCCACTTCAGCCCCATTTGCTGCAGAACTGCTTGGAGAGTTGACCTTATGTTTCATTCAAATTCCAACCATATCCCTATGTTGATGGCTAAACAATTTTGATAGTTCATTTCATTCCAGTGATAGGATTCACTCAACAGTAACATCAATTACTTGATTGAAACATACAAGATCCTGAGGGGTCTTGGCAGGGTGGATTTGGAGAGGATGTTTCCTCTTGTGAAAAAATCTAGAACTAGGGGTCACTGTTTAAAAATAAGGGGTAGCCCATCTAAAACAGTGATGAGGTGAATTTTTTTCACTCAGAGGGTCATGAGTCTTTGGAGCTCTCTTCCTGAAAAGGTGGTGGAAGCAGTCTTTGAATATTTTTAAGGCAGAGATTCTTGGTAAGCAAGTGGGTGATAGGTTATCAGCGGTAGGTGGGATGAGGATTTCAGGTTACTATCAGATCAGCCATGATCTTATTAAATGGTGGAGCAGGCTCGAAGGGCTGAATGGACTACTCCTGCTACTTGTTCATATGTATCAAATTTCCACACTTAATGATTCTGCAGTCTGCATACAGAATCTCATAAGCTTTAATTTTAAACTTGCACAGTCTGCTGATGTTACCTTGAAGTTCATGTTGCTGACTTCCTATCCACTTCCTTATCTTCTTGAGACTGAGGCCTGTAACCTAGCCCTCCACAGGCAATGCAAGCTCCTGTCTGCCTGGTAAATGCTCACCTGTAGGTGGCATGCCACATTTGTTTGTGTAAATATCACAAGTCCTGTGCTGATGTTTGAACTATTGAGCAGGTTGTAGCAGGGTTTACTTTAATGCTAATGGTAGTGATGGTCACACTAGTATTGCTGATATTTAATGCTGTGTTGGTGAGGTGTTGGTCCTCCTTGTCCTATCTTTGTTGACTAATTAATCCAGGTTCATCTGCAGAGAGATGAAAATTATTATCAGACAGTGCCATTATCCCAAATGTTGATATGTTTCTGTATCAAATAATGAGTTTGGAGCACACTCTGTACTGTTTATTTCAAAACACTCAGCAATATCAGTTTAATATATTTTAAAGATTGCCTACTTCCACTTCTATACTATCACCTGTTGTCCCCGTAGCACATTCAAATGCTTCTTTCTGTGGTAGTTGCAATGCATACTTCTAATGTAGGGTTTACTCTAATGTTAATGGTAGTAATGCTCACACTAGTATTGCTAATGTGTTGTGATTGGGATCTTATATTACTGCTGCTGGTAAATCAAAATGCAACTTGCCAACCTGTTAATTTAGTACCAGCTGAGCATGGTAACTGAGATCATTCTTGTACATTGTATCATCAAGTAATCAGTTCTGATTGAGTTTCACTGCCAGTTAAATTGTATTATACAATATTGAGTCTCTATAAAATAATTGTTGTCTCTTGTAATAGATCCATCATACGTACTGTGGTTATCCATTGTGGTGTTGGCCTGGAATTGGAACGTTTGGCTCATCCCTGTGCGTTGTACCTTTCCCTATCAAACACCTGATAACATCCACCTGTGGCTGTTGATGGATTATTTCTGTGATCTGATTTACCTGATAGACATAATTGTTTTCCAATCCCGTCTCCAGTTCGTACAAGGAGGAGACATTATAGTGAGTAATCATCTTAATTTCTTCCTCAGTAATTAATAAAAATTCTTCATACAGTCTACCCTTTCTGCCTTGTGTTGCCACTAACAACTATTAGTTTTTCTCATCAGCACCATCAGCCCAAACTATTGAGGTTCTTAGTTCTGCCTCACACTTCAATATATCCAATACTTTAACAGCAATTTGCCCTCATTTCAGGGAACAAGGACCAGAAGCAATTCCTAAGCATAGATTCCATGATCTATTCATTTGAGAACATTGATGCATACCATGGATTTTATTGAGGTTTATGAGGAGTGCATTTTCACATTAACATTAGGTTGTAGTTTTACATCCCACTCGATATTTATTTCCATTGGCTTCTCAGGTGGCCAAATTGCTACAGTCTGTTTACCACCTGGCGATTAAAGTGAACATTCACCTCATTATATACCCCATTAGCATATGTTAAAATGGCTTTAAAATACAACAAGCAAACACAAAGTTAGTGTTAATGCAAGGTTTAAGTTATCCTTCATTAATTCCATATCTTAACATTTTCAGGAAATTTTCCTGTTTTTAATCATATTGGACATTGGTAATAGTTAATGTTTTTAATGCTGATGCTCTTCAGCATTTCGGATGTGAGCCTTGTCGTTGTCCAAATTTGGTTCTGTAGTTTCCTGAATTGGGGAATTCTGAATTAAAATGTCTGAATTATTTGGCACTGAACCTAGCCAGCTTTAAACATAGGTTGAGAGCGGCACCTCAACTGCCTCATTATGGAATTCCGCCTTCCAACCCCGTCAGATTCGGATATTCACATATTCTTGTCCCTCGATAGCAACATGGGGAAATGTCTAATTGTAGCAGCACAATTAGCCTTCAACTAAGAAGGCCAAGAGGCAGATATTTTCTATCTGAGCAAAACTCTCTTCAAAGGGCCTGTGCGCACCCATTTCTTAAGAAAGCTTTGTGCTGGGTTGGGATAACCATAAAGCAACCCAGAAGCTGGTGGTGAAGTTGTTCCTTTTTTAAGCTGAATGTGACCAATAAGCTTCCATGAGCTGACCTTAGAGTGTATGGTGAACTGAAAACACTATTGGGGATAATATAGCAGGTGGTGTGTAAGGTCAGGCATCAGCAGATATGAAGGTCTCAAACATTGCCACAATTATCTTTATGCAACAGAGACTTTTAGAAACCTTTGACAGCCAAAAAAATACAGAACCTGGTCTAAGCTTAATATCTTATATTTGAGCTATTCTTTTGTCCTTGGGCACCACCACGCTCCATGTAACTAAAAGAAAATCCCATCCTTTAGTACATTGATTGATGTTAATATAACTTTGTGCTTCTGTTTTTCAGACAGCAAGGAAGCCTATGAGAGAAAATTACTTGAAAACCCCGAAATTCAAGGTGAGTCATTCCACTCGTAAGACCACCAGGGCATCATTGTGCAGTCTTTGAATCAGTTGCTTTGAATACTGTGAATTACTCTACTGGTAAATAACTCAGGGTATTATCCTACAGGTGGCATCTATAGGCATTGAAAATAGTATAAATGCATTTAAGGGAAACTGGATAACACATGTGGAAGAAAGGAATAGAAGGTTATGTTGCTGCAGTTAGATGAAAACGGTTGGGATGAGTCCCATGGAACAAAACACCATCTTGGATGAGTTGGCCTGCTTCTGTACTGTACATTTTATGTAATTCTATGTAATTCCATTAGAGATCACAAGCGCAATCTGATCATGTGTAGAACCATGGTCTTCCTGCCAGTTTCTTGGTTGTGGAAGGATGTGAAAAATATGCCTGTGGTGCATTGGGCCTGAGACCCTCCTTGTCACTGCACCCATTTTATCTTCCAATGTCACTTCTGGTGGGTGCCAGAAGCCTGTTCTGCCATCAGATTTCCAATTTTTCACTGCCTGGTTATATGCCTCAATAGTCTGATTTTAAGATAGTGGCTCTTTGTTCTTTTTGTGCTTCTGACATGAGTTAGTGGCTTTGTGCTATCATCTGCCAACAGCTGGAACAAATACTGTAAGGAGGTATAGAGTTCATAGGAACTTAGGAACAGGAAGAAACCATTAGCTCCATGAGCCAGTTCCAGCATTCAGTTAAATCATGGCTGATCTCCAACTTAACTCCACAAACTTACTTTTGTCCCATGTCTCTTGATATCTTTCGTTACCAAAAGAAAACTGTCAATCTCAGGTTTAAAAATAACAATTGATCTAGCATCAACCCCCATTTATGGAAAAGAGTTCTACATTTCAATAGAAGTATTTCCTAAACCCATCCCTGAAAGATCTGGCTCTAATTATTAAATTATACCAACTTGTCCTAGACTCCTCAACCAGTGGAAATAGTTTCTCCCTCTCTATTCCCCTTAATAAGTTGCAAATTTTGATTAAATCATCCCTTAACCTTCCTAATTGCAGGGTAAACAACCCTTTTAAAAAAAACTTCCCTTATAATTCACCCTTGAATTCCAGGTATCATTCTGGTAAATCTACAGTGCATTCCTTCCAAGAACAATATATATCCTTCATAGGGATGCTACCCACAACTGCTCACACTACTCCAAGTGTGGTCTAACTAGGGCTCTGTACAGCTGAAGCATGTCTCCTACCCCACCTTTGCTGGGTGTGACAGCAAAATCACTCCACCACTTGGAAGTGACTGTTGTAACGTACAGAAATGACTGAATTAACAACATGTGGTCATCACTTCAGAAGCATCGAGCTTTTCCTCCTATTGAGTGTCCAGCTAAACAGCCAGTTCATTAGCAACGATTCCTAAATCCATTGTACAGCCTGTTCTTTGTACAGAGAAAAACGATCAAAGAAAACTTTGATGGGTTTGTGTACCTTGGGTATTCTTCACCCTGCCATCAATCTTACTAATTAAATCATTTTGGCTCGTAAAATAATCCTCAGCTGATCAAGAGTGAGGTATAAGCTGTTCATCACTGCGGAACATTCCCATTCATTAAATAAATTGGATCAGTCCTCAACTGGTCTAACATTGATTGAAGAATGACCTCGCCACTTCTTCATGACTGTCACTAATGGGGTGCTCAAACCAGATCGAACTACACCTCAAGAACAAACCACACTCCTAACTAAGTGTGATATGTGGGAGGGACAGAATTTTCCAAAGTAGAAAAGAGAAAATGAACAAAGAAAAAATAATCTAAGTGTAAGTTTTCTGATTCTGTTTCTAGATGGACTTAGTGTCTCTTTTTCCCCTGGACATTTTGTACATTAAGCTAGGTTTCAGAACTTTTTTGAGGTTTCCACGCCTCTTGAAGGTGAGTTTGCTTGATGTTTTCTCCACCTTATTGAAGCTGTATTTGGACTTTATAATTATTAGATCCAATGTCTCTAGAGACAGTCTTGTGGCAGGAAATGAGTGTCATCAGCATTTGAATGCAATCAGAAAGAAATAATTACAAATAAATCACTTGCATTTATAAAGAACCATGTTCAACCTCAGGTTGTCTTAGAATGCTTTTCAGCCAACTAAGTAATTTTGAAGTGTAGTCATTGTTGTAACGTAGGAAATCAGGCAATCAATTTGCACACAGCAAGGTCTCATGGCAACATGCTATTGAGCAGATAATCTGTTTTATTGATGTAGATTGAGGGATAAGTAATGATCAGTTACTGGGGAGAACTTGGGTTTGCTGAACAGACACAAAGGGCAGGATTTTTGGGTCGGCAGGCAGCCACAACCAGTGGGCCTGGGAGTGGCCTGGGAACGGGCCGACGACCACGATTTCATGCTGACTGGCCAATTAACGGCTAGCCAGCGTGAAAGGCATGCTTAAATGCTTAGCATTGCTGGGGCGGGAGAGGCTGAGCACTGAAATCAGTGTGGGCAGGGGGAGCGCGGAAGGAAAACTTCCTGAAGGCAGAGAGCTGCCTCAGGCAGCTGACGAATTTAAAATCAATAAAAACAGAATGTATAAAATTGGGAAAAAATGTCCCCGCGTCAGAATAAGACACCTCAACATACAGATGATGAAAATATTTTCAAATCATTTGAATCCTTTTTTAAATTAATCACGGAAACCTTGTCCCGCCCTTGGATGAGGTTTTCTCAAAAATGCAAAGGCCACCTGGCCAATTCGCCAGCCTGCCAACCATAACGTCAGACGGGCTGTGAAAAATCGCTATCAATTGCTACTTTAATGGTCTTAATAGGCCTCTTAATTGGCGGTGGACGTGCTGCCGACTCCGGTGCGTGCTCGCTGACCTAAATATCACGTGAGTGTGCGATGACATCAGGATGCTCACCCAGGTACGCTATTTCATGTGTCAGGTGCACGCCCATATGTTGAGCGGAAAATTCTGCCCAAAGTCTTCCAAAGCCCATTGAAATTATTACGTTCAAATCACGGGCAGCTAAATTAGAGCACAGAGATAAAAACAAAAAATCTGCGGATGCTGGAAATCCAAAACAAAAACAAAAACAGAATTACCTGGAAAAACTCAGCAGGTCTGGCAGCATCGGCGGAGAAGAAAAGAGTTGACGTTTCGAGTCCTCATGACCATTCGACAGAACTTGAGTTCGAGTCCAAGAAAGAATTGAAATATAAGCTGATTTAAGGTGTGTGTGTGGGGGGGCGGAGAGAGAGAGAGGTGGAGGGGGGGGGTGTGGTTGTAGGGACAAACAAGCAGTGATAGAAGCAAATCATCAAAAGATGTCAACAGCAATGGTACAAAAGAACACATAGGTGTTAAAGTTAAAGTTGGTGATATTATCTAAACGAATGTGCTAATTAAGAATGGATGGTAGGGCACTCAAGGTATAGCTCTAGTGGGGGTGTTTTTTTTTTAATTTTTTTTTTAAATAATGGAAATAGGTGGGAAAAGGAAAATCTTTATAATTTATTGGAAAAAAAAGGAAGGGGGAAACAGAAAGGGGGTGGGGATGGGGGAGGGAGCTCACAACCTAAAGTTGTTGAATTCAATATTCAGTCCGGAAGGCTGTAAAGTGCCTAGTCGGAAGATGAGGTGTCGTTCCTCCAGTTTTCGTTGGGCTTCACTGGAACAATGCAGCAAGCCAAGGACAGACATGTGGGCAAGAGAGCAGGGTGGAGTGTTAAAATGGCAAGCGACAGGGAGGTTTGGGTCATTCTTGCGGACAGACCACAGGTGTTCTGCAAAGCGGTCGCCCAGTTTACGTTTGGTCTCTCCAATGTAGAGGAGACCACATTGGGAGCAACGAATGCAGTAGACTAAGTTGGGGGAAATGCAAGTGAAATGCTGCTTCACTTGAAAGGAGTGTTTGGGTCCTTGGACGGTGAGGAGAGAGGAAGTGAAGGGGCAGGTGTTGCATCTTTTGCGTGGGCATGGGGTGGTGCCATAGGAGGGGGTTGAGGAGTAGGGGGTGATGGAGGAGTGGACCAGGGTGTCCCGGATGGAGCGATCCCTACAGAATGCCGATAGGGGGGGGTGAAGGGAAGATGTGTTTGGTGATGGCATCATGCTGGAGTTGGCAGAAATGGCGGAGGATGATCCTTTGAATGCGGAGGCAGGTGGGGTGATAAGTGAGGACAAGGGGGACCCTATCATGTTTCTGGGAGGGAGGAGAAGGCGTAAGGGTGATGCGCGGGAGATGGGCCGGACACGGTTGAGGGCCCTGTCAAGGACCGTGGGTGGAAAACCTCGGTTAAGGAAGAAGGAGGACATGTCAGAGGAACTGTTTTTGAAGGTAGCATCATCGGAACAGATGCGACGGAGGCGAAGGAACTGAGAGAATGGGATGGAGTCCTTACAGGAAGTGGGGTGTGAGGAGCTGTAGTCGAGATAGCTGTGGGAGTCGGTGGGTTTGTAATGGATATTGGTGGACAGTCTATCACCAGAGATTGAGACAGAGAGGTCAAGGAAGGGAAGGGAAGTGTCAGAGATGGACCACGTGAAAATGATGGAGGGGTGGAGATTGGAAGCAAAATTAATAAATTTTTCCAAGTCCCGACGAGAGCATGAAGCGGCACCGAAGTAATCATCGATGTACCGGAGAAAGAGTTGTGGAAGGGGGCCGGAGTAGGACTGGAACAAGGAATGTTCCACATACCCCATAAAGAGACAGGCATAGCTGGGGCCCATGCAGGTACCCATAGCCACACCTTTTATTTGGAGGAAGTGAGAGGAGTTGAAGGAGAAATTGTTCAGCGTGAGAACAAGTTCAGCCAGACGGAGGAGAGTAGTGGTGGATGGGGATTGTTCAGGCCTCTGTTCGAGGAAGAAGCTAAGGGCCCTCAGACCATCCTGGTGGGGGATGGAGGTGTAGAGGGATTGGACGTCCATGGTGAAGAGGAAGTGGTTGGGGCCAGGGAACTGGAAGTTGTTGATGTGACGTAAGGTGTCAGAGGAATCACAGATGTAGGTGGGAAGGGACTGGACAAGGGGAGAGAGAAGGGAGTCAAGATAACGAGAAATGAGTTCTGTGGGGCAGGAGCAAGCTGAGACGATCGGTCTACCGGGGCAGTTCTGTTTGTGGATTTTGGGTAGGAGATCTGCCCCGGTAGACCGATCGTCTCAGCTTGCTCCTGCCCCACAGAACTCATTTCAAGTGAAGCAGCATTTCACTTGCATTTCCCCCAACTTCGTCTACTGCATTCGTTGCTCCCAGTGTGGTCTCCTCTACATTGGAGAGACCAAATGTAAACTGGGCGACCGCTTTGCAGAACACCTGCGCTCTGTCCGCAAGAATGACCCAAACCTCCCTGTCGCTTGCCATTTTAACACTCCACCCTGCTCTCTTGCCCACATGTCTGTCCTTGGCTTGCTGCATTGTTCCAGTGAAGCCCAACGCAAACTGGAGGAACAACACCTCATCTTCCGACTAGGCACTTTACAGCCTTCCGGACTGAATATTGAATTCAACAACTTTAGGTCGTGAGCTCCCTCCCCCATCCCCATCCCCTTTCTGTTTCCCCCTTCCTTTTTTTTCCAATAAATTATAAAGATTTTCCTTTTCCCACCTATTTCCATTATTAAAAAAAAATAAAAAAAACACCCCCACTAGAGCTATACCTTGAGTGTCCTACCATCCATTCTTAATTAGCACATTCGTTTAGATAATATCACCAACTTTAACACCTATGTGTTCTTTTGTACCATTGTTGTTGACATCTTTTGATGATCTGCTTCTATCACTGCTTGTTTGTCCCTACAACCACACACCCCCCCCCACCTCTCTCTCTCTCCGCCCCCCCACACACACACCTTAAATCAGCTTATATTTCAACTCTTTCTTGGACTCGAACTCAAGTTCTGTCGAAGGGTCATGAGGACTCGAAATGTCAACTCTTTTCTTCTCCGCCGATGCTGCCAGACCTGCTGAGTTTTTCCAGGTAATTCTGTTTTTGTTTTTGTTTTAAATTAGAGCACAGCTTGTTTTCAGGTGCTATGTGACTGCTGAGGGCCCCAAAATGACTGCCAGGAAGCACACATGCTCTAATGGCTAGAAATGTGCCACCTGCTATATTGGGTATAAGAAAAAAAAGGATTTCTTTCCTGACACCTGAAGTAGGGATTGGGCCCTTTGATTTTACAAATAAGTGATGCAGCATCTGCTTTAGCTCTCCACCCCAACATTGGTTTGCTTCAGGGAAAAATAGCTCTAAACATTGTATGCATAAATAAAGGTAAATACTTACCACAATTGCCTTTGCTCCCAATACTAAGCTCCCTGGTCTCCAGACCCTGTCCCCAGCCTCTGATGTCCACAAATGCCCAGCTCTGGCCTTTGCCCTTGCGGTCCTGCCTCCAATCTCCCTCCCTTCATCCCAATCATGACTTTTAGGCCTCCTGAAGCCCCCAATCACTCCCTGCTCCAGCAGTAAGTCTGGGACATCGAATCTGCCTCTGACCATTGCAATGCCATCCAAAGACCCCGAACCCTCTCTGGCTCCTTGACACCATCCAAAAACTCCTATGCCTCTCTGACTCCGCAGCACCTTCCAAAGACCCCAGTGCACTGGGATGGCTCCCTGCTTTAGTCTGCATGGAATCTTACAGCACTGAAGGAGATCACTCAGCCCATCGTGCCTATGCTGGCTCTTTGAAAGAGCTACCCAATTAGTCCCACCCCCCCTGCTCTTTCTTCATGTCCTAGCAAACTTCTCCTTTTCAAATATATAGCCAATTTCTTTTTGAAAATTACTACTGAATCTGCTTTCACCATACTCTCAGGTAGTGCTTTCCAAATCATAACAATTCAATAATAATTAGGCTGACCTGGAACATTTGCCAACATTAGTAGATAAGCTGGGTGGCTATGAAATTAGCCACACTGGCTTTGTGTTAGCTTTGGCAGGAGGCTGAATTGTGTTTTATTTATTGAGTAAACAGTCATTAACTGATGTTTTTTGTAATTACACAATTTTATTGCTTTTAGTTTAGCATTGCACTTGTTATAGCATGGTATATACAATGATATTATTGAATTAATGTTCATTAATTTTTTGTAACAGTACATGACCTTTTTTGAATTTAATGACCGACTGGAAGCAGTAATGAGCAAGGCCTATATATATAGGTGCGTATGATTGATTATAGTGTTCAGACAGATGTTATATTCCAGGTCTCAGTAATATGGATGAGTGCAGCTCCAGCAACACTCAAGAAGCTTGACACCATCCAGGACAAAGCAACCTGCTTGTTTGGCACCCTATCCATAAATATTCACTCCCTCTGCCACTGAGACACAGTAGCAGGAGTGTGTACTATCTACAAGATGCACTGCAGAAATTCACCAAGGCTCCTTAGACAGCACCTTCCAAACCCCTGAGCACTATCATCTAGAAGGACCAGGGCAGCAGATACATAGGAACACCACCGCCACACATCTTCCCTTCACCCCCTCTATTGGCATTCCGTAGGGATCGCTCCCTCCAGGACACCCTGGTCCACTCCTCCATCACCCCCTACTCCTCAACCCCCTCCCCATGCCCACGCAAAAGATGCAACACCTGCCCCTTCACTTCCTCTCTCCTCACTGTCCAAGGACCCAAACACTCCTTTCAAGTGAAGCAGCATTTCACTTCCATTTCCCCCAACTTAGTCTACTGCATTCGTTGCTCCCAATGTGGTCTCCTCTACATTGGAGAGACCAAACGTAAACTGGGCGACCGCTTTGCAGAACACCTGCGGTCTGTCCGCAAGAATGACCCAAACCTCCCTGTCGCTTGCCATTTTAACACTCCACCCTGCTCTCTTGCCCACATGTCTGTCCTTGGCTTGCTGCATTGTTCCAATGAAGCCCAACGCAAACTGGAGGAACAACACCTCATCTTCCGACTAGGCACTTTACAGCCTTCCGGACTGAATATTGAATTCAACAACTTTAGGTCGTGAGCTCCCTCCCCCATCCCCATCCCCTTTCTGTTTCCCCCTTCCTTTTTTTTCCAATAAATTATAAAGATTTTCCTTTTCCCACCTATTTCCATTATTTTTTTTTAAAATTTAAAAACACCCCCACTAGAGCTATACCTTGAGTGCCCTACCATCCATTCTTAATTAGCATATTCGTTTAGATAATATCACCAACTTTAACTTTAACACCTATGTGTTCTTTTGTACTATTGTTGTTGACAACTTTTGATGATCTGCTTCTATCACTGCTTGTTTGTCCCTACAACCACACCCCCACTCCACTTCTCTCTCTCTCTCTCTCTCCGCCCCCCACACACACACCTTAAACCAGCTTATATTTCAACTCTTTCTTGGACTCAAACTCAAGTTCTGTCGAAGGGTCATGAGAACTCGAAACGTCAACTCTTTTCTTCTCCGCCGATGCTGCCAGACCTGCTGAGTTTTTCCAGGTAATTCTGTTATTGTTTTTGTTTTGGATTTCCAGCATCCGCAGTTTTTTTGTTTTTACCACATGGAAGTTTCTGTCCAAGCCACTCACCATCCTGACTTGGAAAAATATCGCAGTTCCTTCACTGTCATTGGGTCAAAATCCTGGAACTCACTCCCTAACAGCACTGTGGGTTTACCTACACCACATGGACTGCAGCAGTTCAAGAAGGCAGCTCACCACCTCCTTCTCAAGGGCAATTAGGGATGGGCAATAAATGCTGGCCAAGGCAATGAAGATCACATCCCTTGAATGAATAAAAGAAAGTTAGATCTTGGGATTGCATCCTGTGTAACACAGTGACACCCAAACACACTCTGATAATACCCTCTGTGAAACAGTGATACCTAGGCACTGTCTCCGTAACACCATGATTCCCAGATACTTTCCCCTTTAAATTCAGTGCTATGAGGTGATATTGTCTTTTTGTAACACAATGATACCGGGGTCTTGACTCCTTTAAACCCAGTGATATCTGGAGTATCTGTTATGCTATATCTGGATATCACTATGTTACTGGGTCACCCAGAGACAGTCAGAATTTCCTCATACTGAGGTTCAATGAAAACCAGAGACATGACTCTCTCTCCCTCTCTCTTCAGGTGCCATGCCTGTAAGAGGGCATTGCTGACCATGGATTTCCATGTGTTGGTCCATTGTTATGCTTATTACTGCAGTGTTTTCTGTTACCTTCTGCAGGTTCTTGCTGACTAGGAGATTCTCCTGCTCTTACCACCTGCCATAGGTTTATTGGAAGGATTTGCAGATTGAAAATGGGTCTTTTTCAGGTTGGCAAGATGTAACAAGTGTGTGCCACAGGGATCAGTGCTGGGAACTCATCTGTTCAAATTTATATAAATGACTTAGATGAAGGGATTGAAGAGATGGTTGTCAGATTTGCAGATGAGACGAAGATAGGTAAGGCAGTAAGTTGTGAATAGGACATAAGGAGGCTACAAACGGACATAGATAGGTTAAGTGAGTGGGCAAAGATCTGGCAGATGTAGTTTAATGTGGGAAATGTGAAATTGTCCATTTTGGCAGGAAGAATAAAAGAGAAGTATATTATCTAAATGGTGAGAGATTGCAGAGCTGTGAGGTGCAAAGGGACCTGGGTGTCCTAGTACGTGAATCACAAAAGGCTAGTATGCAAGTATAGCAAGTAATTAGGAGAGCTAGTAGAATGTTATCATATTTCGTGAGGGGAATTGAACTCAAAAGTAGGGAGATTATGCTTCAGTTGTACAGGGCATTGGTGAGACCATATTTGGGGTACTATGTACAGTATTGGTCACATTATTTAGGAAAGGATGTAAATACATTGGAAATAAACCAATGATGATCTTTCCAATTATGTTTAAAAAAAGTGATAGTGCTGAATATAAAAGAATACCTTGTGTTTTACAGAGTGATTAGGACCACAATATACCTACTGTACAGCCTCCATATAAATACCTGTCTGTACTACTGGGCATCTGACTATGAAGGAATTGGAGCTACAAAGTGGGTCTATGACGGTGAGGGTAACAGGTAAGGATCTTTCCGTGCTTCTGTGCGTCGGGGATTTGACAAATCAGATTTGTTGCTTTTTAAAAAGTTTTCCATTTGACATATTTGCCTACACTTTATAGGCAGGATCCTCCACTGAAGCTCCATTAGAAAACAGGGACAGGAAGCACCCTTTTGAACTGGGAAGGCCATGCTGAAATGTTTAAAACAGCTCCTTAAAGTGGCCTTTTTCCTTTTTCATTTTCTCCTGCAGTTTACAGTATGGATTTTTTTATGTATAGCTCTCAGCTTGTTGCTGACTCTGTATGGCCTGATTTTCAATTGCTAGTGGAATCGGAAATAAGTGCAGACGCGATTTGAAAATCACATTTCTGGAGGGCAGCACTGGATTCCACAACCTCTGGAATGTACATAATTTTCATAATCATGTAAAGAAGGGATGAATTTGCATTTATAAAGGGCCTTTCACATCCTCAGAACAACCCAAAATGTATTACAGCCAATTAGATATTTCTGATGTACAGCCACTGTTGGAATGTAGGAAATGTGGCAGCCAAATTGTGAGCAGAAAGCTCCCACAAACAGCAATAAGATAACAACCAGATCCGTTTAAATCTGTTTTATTGAATTCCTGCAGGAGGGGAAGAATGGAGACCCAACCCCTCTAGTTAATGGCCCATTAAGCTCCTTGAGAAGATGTTAAGGGGTTGGGGAGGGTGAACATGCAATTTTCAAAGTTGAAAACACCAACCTCAAACAGTATGGTGCACATTAGTGCACAGTTGGTCAGGTTTAAAAGTTTATGTTGAAAAATTTTGTGAGCTGGAGAATCTTGTGCCAAATCATGCTCTTTTGGCCACTTTTGTTATCAGTGAGGCTGCTGGCCCTCTGAGGTGCTGTCTCCTCTCTTCTGCAAGGTAGCGGCAGGCCTGCACCATGGCTGCTGCCTGCCTTTGCCGCTCGCGCTCTGAAGGCAGCTCCCACCTTGAGGTTACGTTTGGTGACACTAATTGGGCATTGAGCTCACCTTCAGCCTAATTAGGGCATTTATGTTTCAAATAGCAGCACATGACCAATGCAGTTGAGGCGGGAGGTTAGAACCCAGAAATTATCTGGGCGTCGGGTTCCTGACCCTGATTTGAAAATCATGTCCTATGAGTTCTGCTACTTTAATCACTTAGGAACTAACATATCAGCTGCATCAGCCAGGGCTTAGTGTTAGCACTTTCACCTCTGAGGAGGTCATGGGTCACATCATGCACCAGAGGCTTGAGCACAAACTCTCCACGGACCTTCCAGTGGACTGTCGAAGGTGCTGTCTTTCAGATGAGATGTTAAATTGAGGCACCCTATTATGTCTCAGGTGAATGTAAAAGATCCCAGGGCACTATTTTGAAAAAGAGCAAAGAAGTTCTCTTTAATGTCCTGGCCAATATTTATTCCTCAACTGAGTTCACTAAAACAGATTTAAACGGATCTGGTTGTTATCTTATTGCTGTTTGTGGGAGCTTTCTGCTCACAATTTGGCTGCCACATTTCATACATTCCAACAGTGGCTGTACATCAGAAATATCTAATTGGCTGTAATACATTTTGGGATGTTCTGAGGATGTGAAAGGCCCTTTATAAATGCAAATTCATCCCTTCTTCACATGATTATGACGACTGTCAGTGCAAACCACTATACTTCACACTCTCTGTACTGTAGTTTCCTCTGGACATTGCTCCATGTAATTAACTTTTGAGAAAGGAGGAGGAGAATAAGAGTCGGAACATCAAACATTGGTATATACAGCTGGCCTTTTCCAGGGAGTATTATCCCTAGAGTCCAGAGCTCCCACTTGAAACAAGTGGCAATTTTATTAATAAAGTGGAATTGAGGCAAAGTGATGTCATTGCAACACTGATACCATTTTCCAAACCTTACCACTTGACTAATAGCAGATCCTGTTCCTGACCACGAGCAGTACAACTCCTGAGGTAGCCATTTCAAATATCATTTAGTGGGACCCTCAACTGCTCAAGTAAAGCTATAGGCAGCTTTTGGTACTATTTTCTTGCAGTGGCCAGAAGATTTTTTTGATCTTGAAGAACTTGAAAGTGCTTGTAGTAGTAACTGTAGATGCTAAACTGTTGAGAAGTTTCCGGCCTTGCAGTTGTTTCTTGATGGTTGGCCCTCTAGGTTTTCTACTCTTGGGCAGGAGGAAGGAGCATAGAATGCTGCAGCTGGAGGGAGAATTAATAGAAAGTGGCCTGCCTAAAGGAATCTTTCCTCTCCCTACAGAGATTATAAGGCCAGAAAACTGATAGAGGTCTCTGATAGAGGTCTACGAATTAACAAAAGTGTTAAATGAGATTAAATAATGGGCATAGTTAGATGTTTAAAAAAAATATTTCTAGATGGATGTTAGGTGACTCTTCTTTTCCAAGAGAGTAGTGAGCTTCTGGAACGCGTTGTCATTTGGTGCAATGGGTGCTGACTCCCTTAATGTCTTCAAGTGGGAGCTGGAACAGTTCTTGGCTCAAGATATTGTATTATATAGAAATTAAGTTGATTTACTTATAAACACTCCATGTGATCTACACTGGTTTTTATTGCCTGAGGTGGTCAGAGAGTAATTTTCCAGAATATTTTTTCCTTTATTGATTTTTCTGTTCTTTGCCTTATCCAAAAAATTACATGGCTGCTGGGTGGGGGAGGGAAGTGTATAGCCATGATGCTCCAGCTAACATGATTCAGGGAAGAGATACTGAACTAGCTGGTCTTTTCCTGCCCATCATTTTTGTTTGTTCATTGCGCTAGTGCAATTGGTGATAGGCCATAAATGTCAGTGCCATCCACAGTCAAAGAACCAATAGAAAAAAAAGACCGACCATCACACAGAACCCTGTGGAAATTCTAAATATTTTTTTCTTTTAAAACATTTAGCTAGCTGACCCAGAGTAGTATTGGGTAATTGCATCACATGGTGTGGCACTAAGCTGTACAAACCTGAATATCCCACACTTAACTTATGGCCTGGTCTATTCTTCGCCGAAGTAGCAGTTGGGACACAATACTTGCCCTCTGCACCACTGGGGCAGAAGGGGACAAAAATAATTAGGCAGAGTTTCTATGCCTGGTGACTATTTGGTAAACTGACCTGAAAAATGTGAGTTATGGATGTCAGGCTGCGGGGCCTTAAGTAGCTGAGCAATCTGCTGCTACGACTCATTTCCTAGACTCCAAACTAAAGATCAGTCACTTGGGCGAAGTATCAAGGGACTGGTTGTGCCATAGAACAACACTCCTGTCAATGTTAGCACCTTCAGGAGAGGAGGGGAGAAAATTGAATGGGTATTGAGTGTTTGTCTGTGAATAGGAACATATGAATAGCAGTAGGCCACCCAGACCCTTGAGCCCATTCCACCATTCTTTTCAGGTCATGGCTGATCTGTATTTTAACTCCATTTACTCTTGGTTTCACATTCACGTATACCTTTACCTCATAAAAATCTAACAATTTCAGTTTTGATTTTTATTTTTGTTCTAGCTTCAAACTTACCTTCAGGGAAGAAGGTTATAGGTTTCCACAACCCTTTATGTGAGGAATTGCTTCCAGATATCATCCCTGAATGGCCTAGCTCTAATTTTTGGTTATGGTCCCCCATTGTGGACTGACCCTCACAGAGGAAATAGTTTTTCTCTACCTATCCTATCAAATTTTTAAATTATCTTAAACATCTCAAATTGATTACCCCTTATTCTTCTATACTCAGTGGAAATGATTTACTGTAAAACCTGAGGTTTCATGTGCTCTACTTTTTCTTCTCCTGTAGTTACATGAGGTGCTATTACTGGGCTGTGAAGACCCTGATTACAATTGGAGGGCTACCGGACCCACAGACAGTGTTTGAAATTCTCTTTCAACTTGTCAACTACTTCATGGGAGTCTTCATCTTCTCCATCATGATTGGTCAGGTATGGAAGAAAAGGGAACTGAAAATGCCGAAAGTACATAACAGACATGAGCAGATTCATCAGCTTTTGCAAAGAGAGAAGACAGGCTAATGTTGCAATAATTGCTTCACTAGAACTGGAATGTGCGGTCTTTATTTAATGACTGATCAGCCACGGCTGGGATATTCCACTTTAGTTCTGGTCATAGATCATCTAATGATTTAGCTTGTGTCCCAGACTGCTGAGAGAGGCAAGGGAGGAGATCGCAGGGGCTCTGACCCAAATTTTTAATTCCTCTCTGGCCACGGGGAAGGTGCCAGAGGACTGGAGAACAGCTAATGTGGTTCTGCTGTTTAAGAAGGATTGTAGAGATAAGCCAGGGAACTACAGGCCAGTGAGTCTCACGTCAGTGATCGGGAAACTATTGGAGAAAGTTCTGAAGGAGAGTATCTATCTCCACCTGAAGGGGCAATGTTTGATCAGGGATAGTCAGCATGGCTTTGTCAGAGGGAAGTCATGCCTAACAAATTTGATTGAATTTTTTGAGGAGCTGACCAGGTGTGTAGATGAGGGTGGTGTAGTTGATGTAGTTTATATGGATTTCAGCAAAATCTTTGACAAGGCCCCACATGGGAGACTTATAAGGAAAGCAAATGCACATGGGATACAGGGTAATTTGATAAAGTGGATTCAAAATTGGCTTAGTTGTAGGAGGCAGAAGGTGATGACAGAAAGATGCTTTAGTGACTGGAAGCCAGTGTCCAGTGGCATACCACAGGGATCTGTGCTCGGTCTCTTATTATTTGTCATTTATATAAATGACATAGATGACTATGTGGGGGGTAGGATTGGTAAGTTTGTGGATGACACAAAGATTGGCCGGGTGATTAACAATGAGGTTGAGTGTCTTGGGCTACAGGAAGATATAGATGGGATGGTCAAATGGGCAAATAAGTGCCAGATGGAATTTAACCCTGAAAAGTGTGAGATGAGACACTTTGGAAAGAGTAATTTGACAAGAAAGTATTCAATGAACGGCATGGCACTAGGAAGTTCTGAGGAACAAAGGGACCTTGGCGTGTTTGTCCACAGATCTCTGAAGGCAGAGGGGCATGTTAGTGGGGTGGTGAAAAAGGCATTTGGGACACTTGCCTTTATCAATCGAGGCATAGATTACAAAAGTAGGGAGGTCATGTTGGAGTTTTATAGAACCTTAGTGAGGCCACAGCAGGAGTACTGTGTGCAGTTCTGGTCACCACATTATAGGAAGGATGTGATTGCACTGGAGGGGGTGCAGTGGAGATTCACCAGGATGTTGCCTGGGATGAAGCATTTAAGTTATGAAGAGAAGTTGGATAGACTTGGGTTGTTTTCGTTGGAGCAGAGAAGACTGAGGGGCGACCTGATCGAGGTGTACAAGATTATGAGGGGCGTGGACAGGGTGGGTAGGGCGCAGCTGTTCCCCTTAGATAATTCAAGTTCTGTACTACCAAATGACTATTAAACATCTTTCCTTAAATATCTGTTTTCCCTTTCATTTCAAATACTATTGTCCTCAAACACTTATTTGAACTCAACTTCTCCAAATCTGTTATGTTTTCCTATTGCATCTACTTTCTGGTCAATAAAATTTAATATACCTTCCCCTATTTACCTTTGAAACCCTTGTAAGTTCCTTGTCACTACTTCCCTTTGAAATTCAACAGCTGACAAATCACTTATCTTATAATGCAACCTATTTACTTGTAACTCAAACACACCATCTCTCTCTCTCACACACACACACACACACACACAAACACACCTCTTGAAAAATTCTCATGGGGAAACTACCAATGGGAGAAACCAACTCTCAGCCTGCAATCTACTTGCTGACCTCTAAGGGGCCACAGAGCCCTGACTGAAAGCCTCTGATCAGCTCTTTCTATTTCAAAAACAGAATTACCTGGAAAAACTCAGCAGGTCTGGCAGCATCGGCGGAGAAGAAAAGAGTTGATGTTTCGAGTCCTCATGACCCTTCAACAGGGTTCTGTTGAAGGGTCATAAGGACTCGAAACGTCAACTCTTTTCTTCTCTGCCGATGCTGCCAGACCTGCTGAGTTTTTCCAGGTAATTCTGTTTTTGTTTTGGATTTCCAGCATCCGCAGTTTTTTGTTTTTAACTCTTTCTATTTGGTCTTTGAACCACTGGTGGACATCTATGACTAGGTATTTGACTTGTATTGACTAATATTGATAATTTTATCATTTGACTTGTACTCACTGGAGTCCACTGTTTCTGTTATTCATCAGATGAGAGATGTGGTGGGCGCAGCTACTGCTGGACAGACATATTATCGAAACTGCATGGATAGCACTGTGAATTATATGAACTCCTACAAAATTTCCCGATTCGTCCAAAACCGGGTGCGGAAGTGGTATGAATTCACATGGGCATCACAAGGAATGCTGGGTATGTAAGCCACTTTTTGCTGAAGTGGAAGTTCTATCACAGCATCAGCCAACCTGAGTGACCATTTATATGGTTCCCGCTTGGGGGCATGACTTAGTTTTCCTGTGCTTTAAGGACCATGGCTGCATTGTCTGAAGCACAATTTTTAAGAAAACTTATTATTTGGAACAGCAACTGCACCAGGAATGGAGAACTGCAAGGAACCAAGATGTCACAACACATAGGGCCTTAACATTCTGCAGGGATTCTGGCAGTCTCCATAATAAGCCTGACAGGAAACCATCTGAACTCCCAGGAAAACAGTATAGACTGGTTACAGTGGATCAGCACCATTTTCAGGTGTTTCCTTAATGCCTTGCAGAGGCAGAACTTACATTCACCCTTTAGAAGACATCCTTTAGTACACTGTAGTAGTATTAGTAGGGAAAAGGTTTTGGGGAAATTGATGGGATTGAAGGCCGATAAATCTCCAGGGCCTGATAATCTACATCCCAGAGTACTTAAGGAAGTGGCCCTAGAAATAGTGGATGCATTCGTGGTCATCTTCCGAGATTCTATAGACACTGGAACAGTTCCTACAGATTGGAGGGTAGCTAATGTAACCCCGCTATTTAAAAAGGGAGGTAGAGAGAAAACAGGGAATTATAGACCAGTCAGTCTGACATCGGTAGTGGGGAAAATTCTAGAGTCCATTATAAAAGATTTAATAGCTGAGCATTTGCAAAACAGTGGCAGAATCAGACAGAGTCAGCATGGATTTACAAAAGAGAAATCATGCTTGACAAATCTACCGGAATTTTTCAAGGATATAACTGGTAGAGTTGATAAGGGGGAGCCAATGGATGTGGTTTATTTGGACTTTCAGAAGGCTTTCGACAAAGTCCCACATAAGAGATGAACATGTAAAATTAAAGGGCATGGGATTGGGGGCAGTATATTGAAATGGATCGAAAACTGGTTGGCAGACAGGAAACAAAGAGTAGGAATAAACGGGTCTTTTTCTGAATGGCAGGCACTAACTAGTGGGGTACCGCAGAGATTGGTGCTGGGACCCCAGCTATTCACAATATATATTAATGATTTAGATGAGGGAACTAAATGTAATATCTCCAAATTTGCATATGACACAAAGCTGGTTGGGAGGCTGAGCTGTGAGGAGGATACGGTGATGCTTCAGTGTGATTTGGACAAGCTGAGTGAGTGGGCAAATGCATGGCAGATGCAGTATAATGTGGATAAATGTGAGGTTATCCACTTTGGTGGCAAAAACAGGAAGGCAGATTACTATCTGTGTGGCTATAAATTGAGAGAGGGGAATGTGCAACGAGACCTGGGTGTCCTCGTATGCCAGTCACTGAAGGTAAGCATGCAGATGCAGCAGACGGTAAAGAAGGCAAATGGTATGTTGGCCTTCATAGTGAGAGGATTCGAGTACAGGAGCAGGGATGTCTTGCTGCAATTATACAGGGCCTTGGTGAGACCACATCTGGAATACTGTGTGCAGTTTTGGCCTCCTTACTGAGGAAGGATGTTCTTGCTATAGAGGGAGTGCAGTGAAGGTTTACCAGACTGATTCCTGGGATGGCGGGACTGACATATGAGGAGAGATTGAGTCGGTTAGGATTATATTCGTTGGAGTTCAGAAGAATGAGGGGGGATCTCATAGAAACCCATAAAAGTCTAATGGGTAGAGGCAGGAAGGATGTTCCCGATGGTGGGGGAGTCCAGAACCAGGGGTCAGTCTGAGGATAAGGGGCAGACCATTCCGGACTGAGATGAGGAGAAATTTCTTCACCCAGAGAGTGGTGAGCCTGTGGAATTCGCTTGTAGTTGAAAGTAGTTGAGGCCAAAACATTATGGGCTGAATTTTCCCCCCCGTTGGAGGGAAAGTTGAAGGGCGGGCACGTGCAGGCGCACTTCTGATCAGGGCCCCCGATCGGAAGTGCGGTGCCACTTTACGTGAGTGGGCCAATTAAGGCCCGCCCAGCGTGACGTCCACATGAAAGTGCCAAGCGCTTCCTGTGCGGGCAGCAGGGATTCCTAAAATCGAGAGTGCGCTCTTTCGCACATGCGCACAAAAGAGCGCACTCATCTCCATTAGGCTAAGTGCTGCCTCAAGGAGATTGCCTCTACTTTCAAAAATATTAAAAATAGAAGAAAGAAAATTCCCTTACATTTCCCCTCATGTGACAGTGTCACATGGGTTGGGACATGTTCATAATTTCCAAAAAAACTTTACTAAAATTTTTAAAACCCTACATGAAACCTCATCTCACCTGTGGATGAGGTTTCATGTTTTTTCTACTTCCCGCCAGGGCTCCTGGCCTGCTCGCCAACCTTAAGGTTGAACGGGCAGGTCCACTAATTACTTTAATTGATCTGTCAATGTCCTTAATTGACCATTGACAGGTCGGTGGGTGCGCAGCTGATTTTGCTGTGCCCCCGCCTTCCTGAAAATTTAAATGTGGCGCAGTGATGTCGGGAGTTCCGCCCAACGTCACCACACATCATTTTACGTGTTGGCGAGCAGGCCCCTCCCCCGCTCGCCAACGGAAAAATCCTGCCCTATATGTTTTCAAGAAGGAATTATATATAGCTCTTGGGGCAAAAGGGATCAAAGGATATGGGAAGAAAGCTGGGCCAGGCTATTGAGTTGGATGATCAGCCATGATCATAATGAATGGCAGTGATGCTTAGTCAATATTTTGCCTCAGTTTTCACAGTGGAGGACACTAGTACCACCCCAATAGTGACAGGTGGTGCAGAGGATATAGAGGAGTAACTTAGAACAATCACATCACTAGAGAAAAAGTACTGAGCAAACTATTGGGATTAAAGGGTGACAAGTCCCCAAGACCTGATGGCTTACATCCCAGGGTCTTAAAAGAAGTGGCCGTGGAGATAGTGGATGCATTGGCTATAATATTCCAAAATTCTCTGGATTCTGGAAAGGTTCCAGTGGATTGGAAAAATGCAAATCTCATGCTCCCATTCAAAAAGAGGGGGAGGCAGAAAGTAGGAAACTATAGACCAGTTAGTTTAACGTCTGTCGTTGGGAAATTGTTGGAATCTATTATTAAGGAAGTAGTAATGGGGCACTTGGAAAGTCAAAATGCAATCCATCAGAGTCAGCATGGTTTTATGAAGAGCAGGTCGTGTTTGACTAATTTGCTAGAGTTCTTTAAAGATGTGACAAGCAAAGTGGATAATGGGGATCCTGTAGATGTCGTATATCTGGACTTCCAGAAAGCCTTTGTTAAGGTGTCGCACAAAAGATTAATACACAAGATCAGATCACATGGAGTTATGGATAATATATTAGCTTGGGTAGAGGATTCGCTAACCAACAGAAAGCAGAGATTCGAGATAAATGGGTCTTTTTCTGGATGGCAAACTGTAACTAGTGGGGTGCCACAGTGTTCGGTCCTTAGGCCCCAACTATTTATAATCTGTATTAATGACTTGGATTCAGGGACAGAAGGTACTATAGCTAAATTTGCAGATGACACCAAAATAGGTGGGAAAGTAAGTTGCAATGAAGAATCCTCGATTGAGAAAAAAGGAAGACGTCAGAAACACCATTATGGAAGGTAGCATCATCAGAACAGATGCAACGGAGATGGAGAAACTAGGAGAACCGAATGGAGCCCTTTAAGGAAGCAAGATGTGAGGAAAGGCAGTCAAGGTAGCTGTTGGAGTCGGTGGGTTTGTAATGAATATTAGTACAGAGCTTTTCCTCAAAAGTGGAGACAGAGAGATTGAGGAATGGAAGGGAAATGTCAGAGATGGATCCTTGAGTGAGGGGTGGAAATTGGAAGCAATTCATGATTTTTTCCAGTTCTGGACAAGAGCAGGAAGCGGCACTGATATAGTCATTGATCTACTGGTAAAAGGGGGCCTGCAGGACTGGAACAGAGAATATTCCACACACCCCATAAAAAGACAGGCATATCTA
Organism: Carcharodon carcharias; assembly: GCF_017639515.1. Lineage (NCBI taxonomy): Eukaryota > Metazoa > Chordata > Chondrichthyes > Lamniformes > Lamnidae > Carcharodon > Carcharodon carcharias. Next base: position 118,641,510 of record NC_054473.1, on the reverse strand, counting down.
GGGCCCATGTAGATACTGATAACAACACCTTTTACTTGAAGGAAGTGAGACAATTTAAAGGAGAAATTGTTCAATGAGAGAACAAGTTGAGCCAGGTGGAGGAGGGTGGTAGTGGATGGGGACTGTTTGGGCCTTTGTTCAGGAAGAAGTGGAGAACCCACAGATTGTCCTGGTGGATGGAGGTGTAGAGGGATTGAATGTCCAGAAACTGGAAATTGTTGAAATGACACATGGCACCAGAACAGTCATGCTTATAGGTGGAAAGAGACTGAACAAGGGGAGAAAAAAACAGAATCAAGATGGGAAAAAATAAGTTTGGCGGGGCAAGAACAGGCTGAAACCTGGTCTACCAGGACAGTCCTGTTTGCAGATTTTGAGAAGTAGAAGCACACAGTTTGGGGGTAGGGACTATGATGTGAGAAGTTGTGGAGGCAAGATCTCCAGAGGAGATGAGGTCAGTGACAGTTCTGGAAACAATGGCTTGATGTTTGGTGGTGGGGTCATGGTCCAGAGGGAAGTGGCAAGAAGTGCTGAGAGTTGGTGCTTGGCCTCTGCAAGGTAGAGGTCAATACACAAAACAACGACAGCACTCCCCTTGTCAGCAAGTTTGATAACAATGTCAGGGTTAGACCTGAGAGAACAGAGTGCAGCGAGCTCAGAGTAAGACAGGTTAGAGTGAGGGAATCGAGCAGAGAAATTAAGATCACTGATACTATGCTGGCAGTTCTCAATGAAAAGATGAAGAATATATAAGAGGCCAAGGGAGGAGTCCAAGGGAGAATATGTAATCCATTGTGGCCTATGTTAAATGGGTGAGGAGACACAAAATGGAAGCCCCTGCAGCAAATGATAGAAAGGTAAATGTTATAGCAGCATTGGAAGAAGGGAAAAAGAAAAGAAGCAATTCAGAAATTGACATTTTAAGGCTTTTGCCCAGGGCATGTGGTGCCAAATTCATCATTTCCATTATGTTGCTGCAACAGATGGACACATGTTTGAATATTAGTAAAAGAAGCAGAAATGAGCCTTACAGTCAAGCCTGCTCCATCATTCATTCAGATCAGAAGTGAACTTTCGCGTCAACTCCACTTTCTGCCTTGTCCCCTTATCCCCTGATTCCTTTAGTGCCCAAAAATCTATCAATCTGTTGTGAATATTCTCATTGACTGAGCATGCCCTCTGAGTGAAGAAATTTTTCCTCATCTCAGATCTAAATCTAGACTCAATTTCCTTACCCTGAAATCTAGACTCTCCTGCCAGTGGAAACAGCCACTCAGCAGCTACCTGTCAAGCCCCCTAAGAAATTTTTACATTTTAATGAGATCATCTCTCGTTCTTCTAAACTTCAAAGAATAAAAGCTCATTCTATTCAATCTTTCCTCATAGCATTCAATCTAGATAATCTTTGTAGCGCTCCCCCCCCACACCCCCCCCCACCCCCATCTAAGGCAACTATGACCTTCCTTAGGTAAGTAAACCAAAATTGTAGAGTACTCAAGGTGCAGTCTCACTATATTCCTATTTAATTGGAAATATATAATCTCTTTACTCATATACTCCAAAGCCCTTTACATTAAAGACTAACACACACAATTTGCCTTCCTAACTGCTTATTGTACTTGTATGTTAACTTTCTGTGATTACTGTACAAGGGCCCCCAAATCTCACAGCATAACAACATTTGCCAGTTACTTCCTTACCAAAGTGGATAATATACATCTTCCCACACTATACACATTTTTGCCCAATTACTTAACCAGTCTATCTACCTTTGCAGCCCTTTTACATCCTGTTCATTGCTTACTTTCCCAACGTACTTTGTATCATCTGTAAACTTGAATATATTACACTGGGTCCCCTCATCTAAGTGATTGATATAGATTTAAATAGTTGAGGTCCAAACGCAGATCCCTAGTTACATGCTGCCATCACAAAAATAACCTGTTTATTTCTACTCTCTCTTTCTGTTAACCAATCCTCAATCCATGCTAAAATATTATGCCCAATCCCATAAGCCCTAACCTTATGTAATAACCTGTTATGTGGCACCTTATTGAATGCCTTCTGAAAATCCAAATCTACTTCATCCACTAATTCCCCCTTATCTACCCTGCTAGCTACACACACAATTTCTGTTTCATAAAATCGTGTTGACTCTACCTAATCATATTGTGATTTTCCATACACCCTGTTATCACATCCATAATAATAGATTCTAGCATCTAGCAATGATGTCAGGCTAACTGACTTATAATTCCATTTTATCACTCCCTCTTTTCTTAAACAGTGGGGTTACATTTGCTGCAACCAATCCACAGGAATTCTGGAAGGTCAAAACCAGTGCATCCACTATATCTGCAGCCAGCTCAATTAAAACCTGAGGATGACCCTGTCCAATTAAACCCTATCACCTGCCCCAAAAATGTCTTAAAAAGCCTAGGCCTTACTGCGTTTAACTCTGGATGTGAAGTTGGAAATGCAGCCTTGATTATTTTAAAGGTCTTTTCTTGCTGACTGAATTCTAATTCCCCATTTTATTTCCAGATGAGAGGGAGCTTTTGGTGCAGCTCCCTGACAAGATGAGACTGGACATCGCCATTGATGTTAACTACAGCATTGTCAGTAAAGTGGCACTGTTTCAGGTATGGAGACAGCCAAAAGGAACTTATGTAAGGTAACATGTATTCATATTGTAGGGAAAAAGGAGCTAGAACTGCAAGAATGAATGAGCAAGGCTATAAGGTAACGCTAAAACCTATGCAGATGTCCTGATGTTTTGTTTCGCCCACTGTTAAAAGACAAGAGTGACATTTGTTGAATGAACAGGCACAATGCTGTGCAGAGCTTTGCACTTCAGATGTGCTGATACCAACTTGACTGTTTTGTAGCTAAGATTCTCACATCTTCCAATTTGTTTAGTTTTTGTGCAATGGTGATTGTGTATACAATGGAGGAGGATTAGAAGCCCCAAGGATATGTGGGTTGGGAGCAGTTGGGCAAGGAGATGAAAATTTGTGATTCTGAAACAGGAGTGTAACTTGGCTCCAACGTGTCCACTTCCAGCTGTAATAGAGGTACATTTGTTTATCTATGAGATACCTACATGCTGAAATTGAAGTTTTAATAATTGATTGTGACAATGAATTTATTGGAGACATTAATGAGCTCTTCTCAAATCAGTTTTAAAATGGTTGCAAATTGTACAAGAGTAGTGCAAGTTCCCCGGCGCTTGGGAAACTGAGCAGGGAAACAGGGGTGAGTTTTAGCAGCTGTTCAGGTGGGGATTGTTGTTGTCACATCTGAATAAAACCTCACTTACTGCACTTTTTTTTTATTCATTCATGGGATGTGGGCTTCGCTGGCTCAGCCAATATTTATTGCTAATCCCTAGTTGCCCTTGAGAAGGTGGTGGTGAGCTGAGCTTCTTGAACTGCTGCTTTAGTTGTGTAGGTACACCCACGGTGCTGTTAGGAATGGAGTTCCAGGATTTTGACCCAGCAACAGTGAAGGAACGGCGATATATTTCCAAGTCAGGATGGTGAGTGACTTGGAGGGGAACTTCTAGGTGGTGGTGTTCTCATCAATCTGCTGCCCTTGTCCTTCTAGATGATAGTGGTTGTGGGTTTGGAAGGTGCTGTCTAAGGAGCCTTGGTGAATTCCAGTAGTGTATCATGTAGATGGTACACACTGCTGCTACTGTGCATTGGTGATGGAGGGAGTGAATGTTTGTGGATGTGGTGCCAATCAAGTGAGCTGCTTTATCCTGGATGGTGTCAAGCTTCTTGAGTGTTGTGGGAGCTGCATTCATCCAGGCAAGTGGAGTATTCCATCACATTCCTGACTTGTGCCTTGTAGATGGTGGACAGGCTTTAGGGAGTCAGGAGATGAGTTACTCACAGGATTCCTAGCCTCTGACCTGCTCTTGTAGCCACAATATTTATATGGCTAGTCCAGTTCTGTTTCTGGTCAATGGCAACCCCCAGGAACATCACCCAGATGAACAGTGAATGTCAACATGCTCATGTTTCATTAAGAGAACTGCACGGTTTAAAGACTGTAATGCATGTGCAGAAACTGAATATTAGACTAACAAGTTCTCAATGCATGAGAACAGTGGGTGTATAGTTGGGCAACTCACAGTCACATGAATCCTGACGGAATCACCCCCTCCTGCCAAAGGCAGGATTCATGTCAGGTGAGAGTGGACCTCAGGAGCTAAAAATCAGTTTCCTGATGGCGGGAAATGACAGTGGAAATTTGCGGTCTTGACCATCTTGGCAGGATAATAGAGGGGTTGCCATTCCTGCCGAAGGCCATTGGGAAACCGCTTTGCATCCTATAAACAGGATTCAAATGAAAACCCAACTGGAATTTCACGCCACCCCCCACCCCTGTCTGATCGATCATCTCGCCAGCGGGATTTCACACTGGTCCAGAACACGTCTGGACCAATGTAGCATGCAGAAGTCAGGACTTACCTGATTGGACACCTGGAACAGCAAGTGGACCCTGGAGTCAACATTGAAGCTAGGAGCTGCAAGTGGAGCCTCGACCAGGTGGAGCATCCAGCAGCATATAATAGTATGCAAAGAGGGCCTTCGTGGGTGTTTCATGTGTGTGTGCGAGAGAGAGCGTGTTTCATGTATAAGGACAGCTATACTTCTTCAGTGTGTACTCCATGAAAGCTTCTATTGAACTGACCCAAGATGTCTGCCAGCAGAGGCAGATTGAAACAGGACAGAGTCACATGACTATGGCAAGCCAGTTAGTCAGTAAAGCATTACTTTTCCAAAATCCAAACATCCTCTTTTTCATATAAAATAAAGATATAGCATCGCCTTTTTTTCTTTTCAGCAAACAAAATACTGTGGATGCTGGAAATCTGAAACAAAAACAAAGACAAAAACTCAGCAGGTCTGACAGCATCTATGGAGAGGAAGACAGAGTTAATGTTTCGAGTCCGTGTGACTCTTCATCAGAACTAAAGAAAAATAAAAATGAGGTGAAATAAAAGCTGTTTGAGGGGGGTGGGACAGGTGGAGCTGGATAGGGCGCCAGTGATAGGTGGAGGCAAAGAAGAGATTGCCAAAGATGTCATAGAAAAAAGGACAAAGGGGTGTTGACGGTAGTGATATTAGCTAAAGGATGTGCTAATGGTGACATTAAGGGTAGAAAGCAGGTCAAGCAAGGAACAGATGGCCCTAGTGGGGGTGGGGGAGGGGGAAGGGATCGAAATAGGCTTAAAGGTGGAGATAAAACAATGGATGTAAATAAATTTAAAAATAATAATAGAAATAGGTGGGAAAAGAAAAATATCTTTCAAAATATATATATATAACTTATTAGAAAAATGGGGATCAGAAAGGGGTTGGGGATGGAGGAGAGAGTTCATGATCTGAAGTTGTTGAACTCAACATTCAACCAGAAGGCTGTAAATTGTCTAATCGGAAGATGAGGTGCTGTTTCTCCAGTTTGCCTTGAGCTTCACTGGAACATTGCAGCAGGCCAAGGACAGACATGTGGGCATGAGAGCAGGGTGGTGTGTTGAAATGGCAAGCAACAGAGAGGTCATGCTTGCAGACAGACTGAAGGTGTTCCGCAAAGCAGTCACCCAGTCTGCATTTGGTCTCTCCAATGTAGAGGAGACTGCATTGGGAGCAGCGAATGCTGTAGACTAAATTGAGAGAAGTGCAAGTGAAGTGCTGCTTCACTTGAAAGGAGTGTTTGGGCCCTTGGACGGTGAGTAGGGGGGAAGTAAAGGGCCAGGTGTTGCACCTTCTGTGGTTGCATGGGAAGGTGCCATGGGAGGGGATTGAGGTGTAGGGAGTGATGGAGGAGTGGACCAGGGTGTCCTGGAGGGAACGGTCCCTGCGGAATGCTGACAGGGTTGGTGAAGTTGTGTGTGAAATGATTTTGCTTCTTGTCGTTAAAACATTGCTTTCCCCATGTTGGATAATCCTTCTTTTCCTGTGCAATGCTGTCCTCCCTGGTATTTGTAACCTGCCCTTTGTCTGTAATTGCTCTGATCTTTTGGATTGGACAGTCTCTCAGCATAGTGTATCTCCTGGTCTGCACTGCCATACATGTGTGGTAACCACGTTTCACAACTTCCGCATTTCAACACACGTCTGTTGCTTTCTTTAGCATCGGTTTCTCATCTTTCAGTAGACGCTCTCTCCAAGGCATCTCTCATGCCTAGGACTAATCTTCACTTATCATCCCACCAGCCTCCACATTCAAAGGATCCTTCTTCCTTAACCGAGGTTTTCCACCGACGGTGATTGACAGGGACCTCAACCGTGTCCGGCCCATCTCCTACGCATCTGCCCTCACACCTTCCTCTCCCCCCCAGAAACATGATAGGGTCCCCCTTCACTTATCACCCCACCAGCCTCCACATTCAAAGGATCATCCTCCGCCATTTCTGCCAACTCCAGCATGATGCCACCACCAAACACATCTTCCCTTCAACCGCACCCCCCCCGCCCCCGGCGGCATTCCGCAGGGATCGTTCCCTCCAGGACACCCTGGTTCACTCCTCCATCACCCCCTACACCTCAACCCCCTCCCACAGCACCTTCTCATGCAACCACAGAAGGTGTAACACCTGCCCCTTCACTTCCCCTCTCCTCACTGTCCAAGGGCCCAAACACTCCTTTCAAGTGAAGCAGCATTTCACTTGCACTTCCCTTAATTTAGTCTCTGCATTCGTTGCTCCCAATGCGGTTTCCTCTACATTGGAGAGACCAAACGCAGACTGGATGACCGCTTTGCAGAACACCTTTGGTCTATCCGCAAGCGTTACCCAGACCTCCCTGTCGCTTGCCATTTCAACACTCCACCATGCTCTCATGCCCACATGTCTGTCCTTGGTCTGCTGCGTTGTTCCAGTGAAGCTCAACGCAAACTGGAGGAACAGCACATCATCTTCTGACTAGGCACTTTACAGCCTTCTGGACTGAATATTGAGTTCAACAATTTTAGATCATGAACTCTCTCCTCCATCCCCACCCCCTTTCTGATTTCCCCCCTCCCTTTTTTTTCCAATAATTTATATCGATTTTTCTTTTCCCACCTATTTCCATTATTTTTAAATGTATTTCCATCCATTGTTTTATCTCCACCTTTTAGCCTTTTTCGATTCCTTCACCCCACCCCACCCCCACTAGGGCTATCTGTACCTTGCTTGTCCTGCTTTCTACCCTTAACTAGCACATTCCTTAGATAATATCACCACCGTCAACACCTCTTTGTCTTTTTGCCTGTGACATCTTTTGGTTATCTCCACCAATCACTGGCCCTTTATCCAGCTCTTCTTGTCCCACCCCGCACCCCCCACCCCCCACCCCCCCACCGCCTTAAACCAGCTTATATTTCACCCCTTTTCTATTTTTTCTTATCTCTGTTGAAGGGTCATTCGGACTCGAAACGTTAACTGTGTTCCTCTCCGCAAATGCTGTCAGACCTGCTGAGTTTTTCCAGGTATTTTTGTTTTTGTTTTATATTTCCAGCATCCACAGTTTTTTGCTTCTATCTTTAATCGGATCATCTTTAAGCTGTCCAAATTTACATGATTCTGCTAGCTGCTTTACTGCCATCATGTAACGTTCAATGGTCTCGTTTTCACTCTGAACTCTAATGTTGAATACATAATGCTCATACATAAAGTTCACTCAGGGTTCAAAATGTGGATTCAAGGCTTTCAAAATCTGTCATCTTTTTTCTTTGCTCACCTGGTATAAAGTGGTATAAACTTTGTACCAGTCCTTCCCCAGCAGTGTTAACAGTGTGGTTACTTCTATCGATTCGGGCTTGTTCATTAAGTCTGTTGCAATCTCATAGTTTTGCCATTGTGAGTGGAAAAACTGCCAGTTTTGCCATGTATCATTTTCCAATTGGAAAGGAGGTGGGATTGGAAAATTTACTGTGCCATTTTTGTTCACTCAGTAATTTACTTGCAGCCCAGTCTGTGTTTCCTTTGTCCTTTTTCTCTGCAGCCAATAATTTCACTTGCAGCCTGTGTGTGCTTTTCCTTTCTCATTTTTTTGTAGCCTGGGTGTGCTTTTCTTTTGTCCTTTCTTCAGCAGCTTTTTTGCAGATTTATACTTCTCCATGTGTCTTTCTGTGTTGTCTCACTTGCAGCCTGTGTCTGTTTTCCTTTGTTCTTTTCAGCAGCTCTCTTGTAGATTTCAACCTTCCTGTGTTCCTGGGTTTTCAGTGTTCTTCTCTGCTCCTTTTGCAGGGTTCAAACATCTATTTTTCTTCACTTCTGATACCATGTCTCATGTATAAGGACAGCTATACTTCTTCAGTGTGTACTCAGATAGTGGGGGAGGGCAGGGAAGAAGATGGGAGGAGAGGCACAAAAAGGTTGGGTAAGTTTGGATGCCAAAAAGGTAAGGGGGAAAGATGGAAGTCTTGCAGGGGTCTTAGATGGGTGTGGTGGTGGAGTAGAGTGGGACCAAAGCAAGGGCAGTGAGGGAAGAATGGGAGTGTGAATGCGGAGATGCAGGTGGACAAGGAGAACGTGAGTTGTGGGTGCAGGTGGACAATGAGAACAAGGGTGGGGGGGGGGCTGCAGATGGACAAGGGGAATGAGATTAGGGGTTGGAGGTGGACAAGGGGAATGTGAGTGGGGAGGGGAGGGTTTAGAGGGAGGGGTCTGTGGTATCAATTGAAGAATCCTGGTGTCCAGTTAGCTCAATTGGCTAGGTGGCTATTGTATGGTTCAGAACAATGTCAACATCATGGGTTTGATTCCCAATCCAGCTGAGGTAGACCTTAGGACCTGTTTCCTCACCCTGCCCCTGGGAGTGAAAGGCAATTGCAAACTACAACTGGCCACCACTGACAAAAACTGGCAAGAAAACAAGTTCAGGATGAAGCATCAGCAGACAATGAGCCAAGGATCTGCTTTCAGGCAAAGCGCACATGATAGATGATGAACCTTAGCTTAATACCTCATAGAAACCACACTATTCACACCCCCAAACCCGATCCTAAGTTAACCATTTTTCTACCTGATGAAATGGTAGATAAGGAAAACCGGCAGTACTGAACTGAAAGTTCAATCCTCATGCCGTTTTCTTCATCTCTTCACAGGGTTGTGACAGACAGATGATCTATGACATGCTGAATCGACTGAAGTCAGTAGTATACCTGCCTGGAGACAATGTGTGTAAGAAGGTAACTGTAAAACCCCTAAATAGGTCTGTTAAAATAAAGTTTTGCATTTATATGGCACCTTTCATGACCTTTTGATGTTCCAAAGCACTTTTCAGTTAATGTAGTACTTTTGAAGTGTAATCACAGTTGGAATGTAGGAATCACAGCAGCCAATGTGTGCACAGCAAGCTCCCACAAATAGCAATGAGATAATGATCAGATAATCTGTTTTTATAGATGAAAATTGAGTGAGAAGTATTGGTCAGAAAACCAAAGGAAATTCCCTGCTGTTCTTCAAAAAGTGCCACTGAATCTTTCACATCCACCCAAGCCGGGCCTCAATTAACATCTCATATGAAACCCTCTGACAGTGCAGCACACCCTCTGTACAGCACTGGAGTCTCGGCCTGCATTATCTGCTGACATCTCTGTTTAACACTGAGGACACTGTCACAGACCCATGTCTTTTATTTGCATAGATTTTCATTTCTTCACCTTTACTTCCTGCAGTTTTCCTCTAAACTGATTTTATACTTAAAAGCAAACAACAGAAATTGATCTTTGCTAATGTGTTCCCCCTGTAAGAGCCTTACAAAGATAGTTACTTTGACTTATTAGATGGGGAACAGATTCAAAGACAACTCCATTCGGATAAGCAACAAATCCAAGATACTGGTGGGACCCAGTATGAACTGGCCATGTTCACATTTCTTTGAAAAATCAGCAATTTGGCTCTAATTTGGATGTATTAGACAGACCTGAGTATATCAGTGAAAGGCTGGTATTAATTTAAATTAGAGTTTAATATGGAATGGGAGGACTTTTGATCTGGAATCTCTGTCAGGGAACTTGAAAGGAGTGCTTGATAGGACATTGAAGGATGCAGATTCCTACCCAACTGGTTCAAAATAGATCTGCCACATGGGCAAGTATCTCCACCCTGGGCCCTGCACATACTCTGTACAGGTATCTCCGCCCAGGGCCCTCCACACACTCTGTACAGGTATCTCCACCCTGGGCACTCCTCATGCTCTGGATCCAATGGCTGTTTTTTTGACCGACAGAATAGAAAATGTAATTTCAATGAGAATAATTAATCTTTTTCTTTGATTAACCACAGGTTTCTTGCAACTTAAAATACTTTAGCAAAGGAATGCTTCTACTTCATTTCAATTGTTTTAGTTCTAGGTGTCCTTACCTGTTTGACATGATCAGTTTTGGCCAAATGTACAAACTCTAAACTATGCCGTAGAGATATTGACGACATAATGTTTTCTTTTAACCTGTGAGGGGTGGGGGTTGGGGGGATTGTTGAAGGGGCTGGTTAACCTGTTAGTGGGGGGTGAAGGGGCTGGTGAACCTTTCAGTGGGGAGTGAAGGGGCTGGTGAACCTGTGAGGGGGGTTTGAAGGAGCTGGTGAACCTGTGATGGGACTGAAGGGGTTGGTGCACCTGTGATGGGACTGAAGGGGTTGGTGCACCTGTGAGGGAGGGGGTATTGAAGAGACTGGTGAATCTGTGAGTGGGGGTGTTGTTGAAGGGGCAAATGAGCCTGTGAGGGGAGGTGGGTTGACTGGGCTGGTGAACCTGTGATGGGAGTGAAGGGGTTGGTGCACCTGTGAGGAGGTTGGGCTGACGGGACTGGTGAACCTGTGAGGGGGAGTTGAAGGGGCTGGTGAACCTGTGAAGGGGGTGGTGAAGGGGCTGGTGCACCTGTGAGGGGGGGTTGAAGGGGCTGGTGGACCGGTGAAGGGGCTGGTGCACCTGTTAGGGGTGGGGATGATGGCGGTGCTGGTGGACCTGGGGGAGGTGGTAAACCTGTCAGGATGAGTGAGGAGGTTGCCAGCCAGGCAACAGCATCTTGTGAGCGGGGTGGGGGGAGGGTTCAGATCTGGCCAGACAATCCTTGTACTGGGCATAATACTACCATCGCGTGACCCACAACAACTCTGATAATGCCGGCTTATATACCTGCTGGACAGCCCCAATCTCAGATCACCAACATGCCATGATATTTGCGCAGACAGAAGATCTCCACCAAGAGAAAAAATGCAGGACAAATCACGTCCTGAGAAGGCTTTACCTCGAACCCTGGACAAAATGCCAAATTACAGGGCAATCCCAGAATATCTGGGATGGTTAGTCACCCTGGTTGATATATAAGTAGTGGCCAGGACACTGGGCAGAACTTCCCTGCTGTTCTTTGAATAGTGCCTTGTATGTTTTATGTCCACCTGAGACAGCAGATAAATTAACGTGTCATCCAAAAAATGGCACCTCTGACTATACAACACTCCCTCAGTGCTGCACTAGAATATTAGCTGACATTATGTGCTCACATCACTGGAGTGGAGCTTGAACCCATAACCTTTTGACTCAGTGGCGAGTGTTCTACCAACTAAGGTACAGCTGACAAGTCAGCTGCAATCTTGTGCTGAGACAAATGGTTCTGAGGATAACTAGCCACATTAGTTCAGCTGGTTTGTAAAGAAATTGGTGATTTTCATTGCCTTTCAGAGTTTTCTAGTAAAGCAGTTCCATCCTTCTTTCATATCTGTACAGAGAAGCTCTGGGATTTGCAGTCTTGTTCAATGTTTATTCACAACCTGTCCAATTTACACCACCCCATCCCCAATTTTCATCCTGTCCAATTTAGACCCTGTTGGATTTACACACCATCGGAGTTACAGCCCGTCCGATTTACACCCCCTTGATTTACAGCCCGTCCGATTTACACCCCGTCTAATTTACACACCATTGGAGTTATACCTGAACGATTTACACCCTGTCCGATTTACACCCTGCCTGATTTGTAACCTGCCTGATTTACTTCCTGACCAGTTTACATCCTGCTCATTTTATTTGCTGCTCGATTTACACCCCATCCACTATACATCCTGAGCAATTTACAGCCGCCCAATTTGTGTCCCATGCGACTTACATCCCATATGATTTACACTCTGTCCAATATATAACCCAGCCAGTTTACGCACTATGAGCAGAATATTACAGTGATGGGATATTATGGTCCCACTGAAGTCAATGGACTTTGGAACGGCTTGCTGCACTTTACGGCCCTGCCCCCGCCATGACGGGGCCCTAAAATTCCACCCTGCATTATTTACCTTTTTATCTTTTACTTACATCTAACTAGATCAAATTTAGGGCTAAATGGTAAATGAACATTATGTGGCTGAATATATATATTTAACATAAATATATGTATAACTATGCTTATATCTTTACAGTTATCTATATGTACCCATACACAAATTAACTGCATCATATTCTTGGGCAATTATCTGGAGTTCTTGATGTCATATTGTTAGTCTGCCTGCTGAATGATAGCTGATTGCTTATTGTTTCAGGGAGAGATTGGGAGAGAAATGTATATCATTAAAGCTGGAGAGGTCCAGGTTGTTGGTGGTCCTGATGGAAAGACTGTATTTGTGACTCTAGGAGCAGGCTCAGTGTTTGGTGAGATCAGGTGAGGTTCCATTAATTACTTCTCTCACACTGGTCCAGTACAGAATCAAAGTTTCTTTTCAGTTAAGCCTGTTATAAAAATCCCTGTAAAAATGCCATTAAACTGAGTTAGTAATGACTTTAAAAAGAAAACATTTAGCATGCTGTTTTTTGTTTTCTTCAGGGAGGGAGAAGTCAAGCATAATTGAATGATGCCTGATTTCTCTCTTTGTGTCCTAGACAGCAAGAGTTGACTGGTTATGTGACTGTGGGGGATTATTATAGCTGAGCCTAATGCCCTCTTCATTTCATGCCCTATATCTGGTGTCATTAGGTTCCAACCAGACACCAGTAGATTATCCAGAAAGCAGTAGATTACAGTTAGGAGTCTTTCAGGAATGGACAACCTGACCAGTTTCTCTTTCTCCAAAGCAGGGAGCTGAGGCCAACTATAGTGTCCCTCACTGCTGCCTCAGCAGAGATCAAGCTCTGAACCTGCCCTGGTTGGTCAGACTCAAACTATTTGTAGACTAAACTTGCTGAGCTTTCCAGAGATACATGTACCATGTTCCATTAGCCATATTCACAGAACTTGTGTGTTGAATTTAAAGAGAATCTGTTCTGTTTTTGAGTGATGATGGTATCGAAATATATTCTCTTCAGTCCACTTCTCTTTTCCTCTTATTTTAATCATACTGATGGGTTTCCATGTGTGTCAAATATTTGGCAGGAGGAAGAGAGTGTAACCTCTGTGGAAAGCTGTCCATTCCCCAGGGGTAATGGTGTAGTTGGCTAAAAATGTTCATCCCCTGATGTTATAGCAGTATATCAGGAGAACCTCCAATGAAAATTCTGGGCACTGTTATTTACTTCAACAGGGAATATCCTTTCAGATGAGTTCTCCAATCCCGCTTGTCCTCATCTTCTCACCTGTGTTAATTTAACAGTTTGCTGTCGGTGGGAGGCGGGAATCGACGGACTGCAAACGTTGTTGCTCATGGATTTGCAAACCTCTTCATTCTTGACAAGAAAGACTTGAATGACATTCTAATCCACTATCCGGATTCTCAGAAACTGCTGCGAAAGAAAGCTAAGTCAGTGCAATAGTTTTAATAATCCCTAATTTTAATAGAGGGAAAAAAATAGTCTTTTAGTGAGAGTCATTTTTGCACAATTAAAGAATTGACGGTTATCCAGGTACAAGGCTTCAAATCCAAAGCTTTTGGTGTTAGCTGTTACCTGTACATGTTAACAAAGTACACAAAAGAAAGTTTGCTGGGGAGGCTCTGCTAGAGAGCAGTGATCTGATTGCAATGGCCTAGACTTTCCTTTCTGGCAACTTTGTCATGGGAATTCCACCGGCTGTCTCCAGCAAATTTTCAGGGGTCAGTATAATTTGAATATTCCTGCTGGGCTCCCAGCAGTATTCCCTCCAGTGTTGAGGATCCAGCCTGCAGGGAAAATGAAAGCTATTATCTACACACAATTTGGATAACTGCAGCAAGTTAAAGGATCTCTCTCACTATCCCCCACTCTGGCTTTGAAATTCCCACCACATTCTGCTGGAGAATGAATGCATCAATTGTACTGCATTCATTGAATAAATTACAAGAGTGGAGCATTAATACTATGCAGAAACCCTTCATGCTTGTATTACCAACAGCCAGTATTGTTACAACAGTGACAATGCAAAGTGCGATAGATAACAACAATTTGCCATTGCCACCTTATTTGGTTACACCTCCTCCTTTTGACTTTCAATGTCCTGCTTCCAACAAGTGATGTTGGAAGATGGCTACGGGGGAAGAAATGGACGGTGACCTGCTGGGCGGGTCTTCATCAAATGTTCAATCCTTACCCACTGGACTATTAACTGGCATAATCATAGAAAAACCTTCCTAATGCTGTTGTTGGATGACACTGTGAGTGATGCTGGTTTAGACACTGCCCCAAAAATGAGTTGCACTATTGGTAAATTCTGGGCTAGACGCTGGCCTTATATTGAGTGGTGCTATTGGTGAATGCTGCTAAAGTCACTATCCCTATCACCAAATCAGACATAACAGTTAATGCCCTTACCTGTAGCCATCTGTCCATGACAACATTGGCAGGAGTGACCACTGTACAGTCCTTGTGGAACCACAATCTGTTACTTCATGGCCCAACATATCCCTCACTCAACCATGACCATCACCCCTGGTTCAGTGAGGAAAGCAGGAGAGCATGCCAGAAGCAGCAGCAGGCATAGCTAAAAACGAAGTGGCAACTTGGTGAAGGTACAATACTGAACCACTTTCATGCTAATGAATGGAAGCAACATGCAATAGACAGAACTAGGTGATCCCATAACCACCAGATCAGATCTAAACCCTGCAGTCCTGCCACAGCCAGTCGTGAATGGTTATGGACAGTTAAACAACTAACCAGAGAAGGAGGGTCCATAAATATTCCCATCCTCAATGATGGGGGAGCCCAGCAAATCAGTGCAAAAGACAAGGCTGAAGCATTTGTAATCATTTCTTCCAGAAGTGCGAGTGGATGATCTATCTCGGTCTCCTCCTGAGGTGCCAAGCACAACAAATATCAATCTTAAGCCAATTTGATTCTCTCTATGTGATACGAAGAAACGGCTGAAGGTGCTGGATACTGCAAAGACTAAGGGCCCTGACAACATTCCGCAATAGTACTGAAGACTTGTGCTCCAGAACAAGCCACGTTCCTAGCCAAACTGTTCCAGAATAGCTACAACACTAGCATCTACACGGCAAAGTGGAAAATTGCCCAGATATATCCTGCCCACAAAAAGCAGGACAAATCCAACCTGGCCCCTTCAGTCTACTCTCTATCATCAGCAAAGTGATGGTAGGTGTTGTCAATAGTGTTATCAAGCAGCACTTACTAGGCAATAACCTGCTCACTGATGCTCAGTTTGGGTTTGGCCAAGGCCACTCAGCTCCTGACCTCATTACAGCCTTGGTCCAAACATAGATAAAAGAGCTGAACTCAAGAGGGGATGTGAGAGTTTTTTTAAAAATATGTTGGTTATTTAACTTTTGTGAACAAATCCCATTAACACCAATGTACCTGCTGTAAGTGATGAGAACTGTAACAATAAAACAGTTTTTGGGAATGAAGAATGCAGATGAAATGTACTCCAAATCCCCTTGTCAATGGCATTACCATTGCTAAATTGCCCACCATCAACATCCTGGAGGTTACCATTGACCAGAAATGTAACTGGATCCATCATATAAATACTGTAGCTACAAGATCAGATCAAAGGCAGACCCTTGACATCAAGGCAGCATTTGACTGTGTGTGGCATCAAGGAGCCCCAGCAAAATTGAAGTCAATGGAAATCAGGGGAGTTATACCTAGAACAAAGGAAAACAGTTGTGGTTGTTGGAGACCAATCATCCCAGCTCCTGGACATTACGACAGGAGTTCCTCAGGGTAGTGTCCTAGGCCCAAACATCTTCAGCTGCTTCATTAATTACCTTCCTTCCATCAGAAGTGGGGATGTTTGCTGATGATTGCATGATGTTAAGAGCCATTTGTGACTCCTCAGATACTGAAGCAGTCCATGTCCAAATGCTGCAAGATCTGACAATATCCAGTCTTGGCCTGGTAAGTGGCAAATAACAGTAGCACCTCACAAGTGTCAGGCAATGACCATCCCCAACAAGAGAGAATCTAACCATCGCTGAATCCTTCACTATCAACACCCTGGAGATTACCATTGACCAGAAATTGAACTGGACTAGCCATATAAATACTGTGGCTACAAGAGCAGATCAGAAGCTAGGAATCCTATGGTGAGTAACTCACCTCCCAACTCCCCAAAACCTGTCCACCATCGACAAAGCACAAGTCAGGAGTGTGATGGAATCCTCTCCACTTGCCTAGAAGAGTGCAGCTCCAACAACACTCAAGAAGCTCGACACCATCTAGGACAAAGCAGCCTGCTTGATTGGCACCCCATCCACAAACATTCACTCCCTCCAGCACCGACGCACAGTGACAGCAGTGTGTACCATCTACAAGATGCACTGCAGGAACTCACTAAGACTCCTCAGACAGCAACTTCCAAACCCACGACCGCTAACATCTAGAAGGACAAGGGCAGCAGGTGCATGGGAACACCATCATTGGAAGTTCCCCTCCAAGCCATACACCATCCTGACTCGGAATTATATCGCCATTCCTTCACTGTCATTAGGTCAAAATCCTGGAACACCTTCCCTAACAGCATTATGGGTACGCCTACACCACATGGACTGCAGCGGTTAAAAAAAGCAGCTCACCACCACCAAGGAAAATTAGGGATGGGCAATAAATGCTGGCCTATCCAGTGACGCTCATATCCCGCAAATGAATATAAAAAAAGTAACTCACTTCCTGACTCCCTAAATCTGTCCACCATATACAAGGCACAGGACAAGGATATGATGGAATTCTCTCCACTTGCCTGGATGAGTGCAGTTCCAACAACACTCAAGAAGCTCAACACCATCCAGGACAAAGCAGCCCACTCGAAACATTCACTCCCTCTACCTTTGATGCACAGTGGCAGAGCCTGTACCGTATACAACATGCACTGCAGGAACTTGCTAAGCCTTCTTCGACAGCACATTCCAAACCCATGATCTCTACTGCCAAGAAGGACAAAGGCAGTAGATGCATGGACACACCACACCCTCCAAGCCACACACTTTTCTGACTTGGAACTACAGAGCTGTTCCTTCACTGCCACTGCATCAAAATCCTCGAACTCCCTTCTTAACAGCACCGTGGGTGTATCTACACCACATGGACAACAGTGGTTCAAGGAGGTTACTCACCACCACAATCTCAAGAGCAGTTAGGGGTGGGCAATAAATGCTAACCTTGCTAGTGATGCTCATATGTCATGAAAGGATAAGAAAAATATTTGGCAGCACTATCGGTGAATGATGTCCAGGCATTGGCCCTATAAGTAAATAACCACTGTACTAGCTGTTTTTCAGACTACTGATTAAATCAGTAATTGCTGTTGTAATATATTTGCAGAAAACTGCTTTCCAAAGATGACAAAAAAGATATAAAGCCAGGCCCAAAAGGATTTCTGCACATCATCCCACCAAGACCGGACACTCCCAAATTATTCCTGGCGGCCCTCTCATTAACGGACAAACTCGGATTCAAGGGAACGTTCTCACTTATTAAAAAGAAACTCACTGAACCTGACAGAATGAAGGTGGGATTATGAGAAGAGAATCTAGGGATTAAATGTTTGTGTTTTAAAATGTTATTACTGTATAATAACAGAATTAGGCAGTTCTACAGTGTTACAGGTAGACACCACCATTGATATAATTTTTGATGATATTTCAACAACAACAACTTACATTAGCACCTTTAACATAATAAAACATCCCAAGGCAAGCAATATAATGGGAAATTAAATACCAAAGCCACATAAAGTGATATTTGGCAAAAGACCAAAAGGTTTTTCGAAGAGGTAGATTTTAGAGAGGATCTTAAAGGAAGGAAGAGGGATAGAGATGTGGAGAAAGTGGGAATTTCAGAGCTTCAGGCCCAGGAGGCTGAAGTCATGGACATCAAAGATGGAGCAATTAAAATAGGGGATGCTCAGGGGGCTGTGGGGCTGGAGGAGATTGCAGAGATCGGGAGAGATGAGGCCATGGAGGGATTTGATATCAATGATGCCCATTTTAAAATTGAAGCATTGCTTGACCAGGAGCCAATGTAAGTTAGCGAGTATGGGGGCGATTGGTAAATGGGACTTGGTGCATGTAAGGGCGTGGGCAGCAGAGTTTTGAATGACCTCATGTTTTCATAGCATAGAATCTGGCAGTCCACCAAGAGTTAATTTGGACTAATCAAGCCCGGTTGTAAAAAGATATAAATGAGGGTTTTAGCAGCAGATGAGTTGAGACGGGGTGAAGTCCGGTGATGTTATGGAAATGGAAGTTGGCGGCCTCAGTGATGGCACAGATAAAGGGTTACACACAAACTGGTTTGGCCTCAGAAAGTTACCAGTGAGACAGAAGAGGTAGGTAACTAGGAAATGGAATTTGGATTTGGGACCAAAGACAATGGTTTCAGTCTTCCCAATATTTAACTGAAGGAAATTTCTGCTCATCCAGTACTGGATGTCAGACAAGCAATCTGATAATAACACTGGAGGGATAGAAGGAGGTGGTGGTGAGGTGGAGCTGGGTGTCATCAAAGTGCATGTGAAAACTCACACTATGCTTTTGGATGATGGTGTCCCTCACTTGGGAGGAAGTCGGCCAATCTGACTGGGGCAGGGGGGTGAAACTATAGTAGTGTACTAGTCTGAAATGGTCTCCTGATAAAGTGAAGACCATTATACTGCCTGTTTATTGTGAGCTGTTTTAATTCTTCTGTCGTAGACCAATTCCATCACTTGGGTGTTGGAATCCTGGTGTCAAGTTTCTCTAAGGAAATGACAAGGTGCAAGGGCTGCTTTGCCTTTACAAATAATCGCAAGGTGACGAATTGCATTAGGCATTGGAGACATCAAAGACTAAGGGAAAATTGTGTTTCGTGACTTCAGCCGGTACTGCTAGTCACTGTGCACTGTGCCAATTGTACTGGGACTCCATTCTGAATATCTCAAGATGCCTGATAGGGTAGTGTAGTGCTTATGTTACTGGACGAGCAGTCGGGGGAACATTTTCAAATCCCATCATGGTAGTTTAGAATTTGAATCCAAATTTTAAAATTCTACAAATAAAATGATGGTATCAGTAAAGGTGACCATGAAGTAGTCAAATTGTTGTAGAAGTGATTTCACTGATGTCCTTTAGGGAAGCAAAGCTGCTGTTCATAGCTGTTCTGGCTTAAATGTGACTCCAGTCCCACACTAATGTGGTTGCTTTTTGAAGTGGCCTGGTGGGCTACTTAGTTTTATTAAACTGCTACCAATGGCCAGCACCTTCCCTGGTCCCAATCCCACACCTCCCTCATAAGTTATTAACTCACAGAATGATTACAGCATAGAAGGGGGCCATTCAGCCCTTTGTGCCAGTGCTGGCTCTCCGAAGGAACAATTTATCTAGTTGCACTCCCTGGCCTTCTCCCCTTAGCCTTGCGCATTCTTCCTTTTCAGAAATTAATCCAATTTCCTCTTAAATGCCACAATTGAACCTACCTCCATCACTCTCTCAGGCAGTGCATTCCAGAGCCCAAACACTCACTGCGTGAAAACATTTTTCCTCATGTCATCATTGTTTCTTTTGCCAATTATCTTAAATCTGTGTCCTCTTGTTTTCAATCCTTCCACCAATGGGAAGTTTTTCTCTAATTTGCCAGACTCTCAAAATTGTGTATACTTGTAACAAATCTCTTCTCAAACTTCTTTTCTTCAAGGAACACAGAACAATCTCTCCAAACTATCTACATAACTGAAGTTCCCTGTCCCTGAAACCATTTTCATGAATCTTTTCTGCACTCTCTATTGTACCTTCACATCTTTCCTAAAGTGTGGCATCCAGAACTGGATGCAATACTCTAGTTGAGGCCGGACCAATGTTATATACAAATTTAACATATCCTCCTTGCTTTTGTACTCTATGCCCCTACTAATAAAGCCCAGGATGCTGTATGCTTTATTAACCTGTCCTGCCACCTTCACTGATTTATGCACATATACACCTGTCCCTGCACCCCCTTTAAAATTGCTCCCTTTAATTTATATTGTCTTTGTATCCTTCCTACCAAAGTGAATCACTTCACATTTCTCTGCATTAAATTTCATCTGCCACTTGTCCGCCCATTCCACAAACCTGTAAATGTCCTTTTGAAGTTCTATACTATCGTCCCCACAGTCACAATGATTCCAAGTTTCATATCATCCACAAATTTTGAAATTGTGCCACAAATTTTAAAATTGCACACCAAGGTCTAGGTCATTAATATATATCAGGAAGAGCGGGGGTCCGAACACCGACCCCTGGGGAACTCCACTAAAATCTTCCTCCAGTCTGAAAAACATCCACTAACTACTACTGTTTCCTGTCACTCAGACAATTATGTATCCATGTTGCTACCGTCCCTTTTATCCCATGGGTCTGAACTTCCTTCGAGTGGCAGTCAGCATCGGATTGCCACTCCATGCTCAAATACTTACCTCAATTTCTTTTCACTGTTATCTCGCCCAACCTTCTTTTTGGGGGCACTAGCTGTGGTAAACCAGGTAAGTTTAAAGGTCCACTGACATTTAAAGGTTTTTGACAGGCCAGGGAGAAGGTAAGTGTCTAATGTAAGTGGATAGGATTTGGGGGTTGGGAGGGGTCGGAGGTCAGGGGGAATCAGAGATCGGGAGGGGTTGGCAGTCGGGAGGGTCAGAGGTCAGGGAGTTGGAGGTCAGGGGTCAGAGGTCAGTGGGGGAGGTGTTGAGCCTCAGATTGGGTCAGGCCAGGGCTGTGAGGTAGTGGGATGGAGGGATTTGGGTTTCAGGGGAGGGTGTCGGGCCTCGGGTGGGGGGTGATGTTGGGCCTCGGTGGGGGGCAGTGGCTGGTGTCAGGCCTTGGGGTGGGGTCAGGCCTTGGGGTGGGAGTGTGGCGTATCAGGCCTCAGAGAGGGTTGGGGCAGGGCCTCAGGCCTTGGGGTGGGGGCGGGCCTCGGTGCGGGGGAGGGTGTCAGGCCTCGGAGGGGGTTGGGGCCTGGGGTTGGGTCCGGTTGAGTCAGGGAGTGGAGGGTGGAGGTGAGATTCGGGCTGAGTGGAGGAATCCTGAGCTGGTGGGGGGATTCCCGTAGGGAGGGGTAGGTGGTAGTCAGGGGGTGGTAGGAGACTCCTGTGGGGTTTGGGAAGGTGTGGGAGCCCCGTGGGGAATCGCAGGGAGTGGTGAAAGGAAGAACAAGGACATTTGATCAATTAATGTGGAGACAATGTCAACGTGCATCCCTGTCCCCCGGATCTTTATGCGCTGATCCTTTCATAAGCAATGGTCAAGCCATGTTGCAAATTTCAATCACTGAACATTCAGCAGTGTCCTGGCTGCTAGAACGCTAATGGTGACCTCAGTGCTGGGCAGACATATCTGCCTGTGGCACCCCAGCCTCACCGACACCGGTGGACCTGGGTTCATGGTGCCTCTCCAGGGGCCTCCTGCTCGAACCTGCTAATGATGGCCAGCTGGGCCAGCCCTCCGCTAGTCCTCAACTGCTCGGCAGCATTATGAGCATTCTTCTCATGAAAAGGAGGAAAGAACATTGATTAATGCAACTTGTACCTGGAATCTCTTCACTGCCGTCCCACCCCAACCAGACTGGAACATTGCAGGGCTCCAGTGCCTCCTCACCTCACAGCTGCCGCACACAAAGAAGCCAGGCCTATCATCCCCCTTGGCCAAATGCAGCCTATATCACATTTGGCACCACACGGTCTAACCCTGCAAATCAAGGAGGCGCAAGCATATGGAACGCAAAGGGAACCAGGTGGATCAGTGCCCCACCTCCTGGAAGCTCCCCTCCCAGCATGTCATCACCCTGACTTTGACATGTTTTGCAGTTGCAGCACTGCGCCTAGGTGTAGATCCTCTGGGTTGCCCCCAAAACAGTAATGTGGGTGTCACTGTACCACATGCTGTGGGTGCAGAACCCATCTCATCACCACCCTCTCACGGTGATCTCGGCATGGGCAATATCTGCTGGTCCACGCAGCAAAGGACACATGCCATCAATGATTCAGTGCATTAACTGCACTCAAAGTTGGGGTGGGGGGTGGGGTGGGTGGGCATGGGCGGCCAGGGGGAAAGCCTACCTGCTGGGTTAAGTGACCAATGCCAACATGGTACTCACCCTTCCCAAGCGCAAGAGGTCATTGAAATGCTTGCAGCACTGGATCCAGATGCATCTCACTATCTCCGCCACCTCCTCTCAGGCAGGTTTGGCGATGTGAGTGTCCTCCTCCACCCGTCCTTGGGAATGTGGACCTCCCGCCATGTTGCCACCTCCTCGAGGAGAGCAGCAAGGCACAGTGCACCCCTGCCCTACATTCCTGCCTGGCCTGCTCACCAGCAGCGCTCTGGAGAGTCCTTCTGCTGGCCATGTTTGACAGCCTTTGCAAGGAGCTCTTTTAAACAGGCCGCTGGGTCACCATTGGACCCAGAGGTCATAGCAATCCCGCCGCCTGCCCACTCACGCTGTCCTTGGGAGCTGCGTTTTATACTGGGCAGGCATTAATTGACCCACCCGTGTAAAATGGTGGCGCGGACTCGATCACAGATGGCAATTGAGTCCGTGCCTGTGCCCACAAGGCCTGCCCAACAGGCAGAAAATTCAGCTCCAGAGCTCTGAAGGAGAGTCATACGGACTCGAAACATTAACTCTGTCTTTCTCTCCGTAGATGCTGTCAGACCTGCTGAGTTTTTCCAGCACTTTCTGTTTTTGTTTCAGATTTCCAGCATCCGCAGTATTTTGCTTTTACCTTCATCAACCTTTCTGTTCCCTCCTCAAAAAACTGCAGCAAGTTAGTTAATCACAATTTTCCTTTAACAAATCCATGCTAGTTATCCTTAATTAACCCAGATTCGCCCAAGTGATTATTAATTTTGTCCCAAGTTATAATTTCTATAAGCTTCACCACCACTGAGGTTAAGCTGACTGGCCTGTAGTTGCTGGGCTTATCTTTATACCCTTTCTTGAACAAGAGTGTAACATTAGTAGTTCTCCAGTTCTTTGGCACCCACTAAGTCTAAGGAAGACTAGAAAATTATGGCCAGTGCCTCCATAATTTCCACTCTCCCTTCCCTCAGTATCCTAGGATGCATCTCATCCAGTCCTGGTATCTAATCAACTTTAAAAATAGACAGCCTGTCCAATAACTCCTTCTTATCAATTTTAAAACCTTCAAGTGTCTGAATTATTTCCACTTTCAACATGGTCTGGGCAGCATCTTCTTGCTTGGTAAAGACAGATGCAAAGTATTCATGTAACACCTCGGCTATGCCCTGTGCCTCCATGTTAAAATCTCTATTTTTGTCCCTTATAGGCCCCAATCCCCCTTTTACTAGTTATATGCTTATAGAAGACTTTTGAGTTTCATTTTATGTTAGCTGTCAGTCTCTTTTCATACTCTCTCTTTGCTTCTCCTATTTGCTTTTTCACTTCCCATCTGAACCTTCTATATTCAGCCTAGTTCTTGGTTGTATTATCTACCTAACTGTCATAGCACACTTTTATTTCTTTATCTTAAACCCTATCTCATTCATTATCCAAGGAGCTCTGGATTTGATGCCCAACCTTTCCCCTTCATGGAAATGTACCTTGACTGTGCCCAAACTATCTCTTCTCTAAAGGTAGTCCATTGTTCAACTTCTGTTTTGCCTGCCAACCTTTGATTCCAGTTTATCTGGCCCAGATCCATTCTTACTCCATTGAAGTTAGCTTTTCCCCAGTTAATTATTCTTACTCTGGATTGTTCCTTGTCCTTTTCTATAGCCATCCTAAACCTTATGATTTAATGATCAGTGTCTCTGAAAGGATCCTCTACTGACACCTGATCCATCTGGCCCACTTCATTCTCAAGAACCAGGTCTAGCACTGCCTCCTTTCTCAACATACAAAAGTGACCCTGTCTCAAAATCTGTTCAGCTGTTTAAATTTTTTCTTTGTACTTTTAGATGATATCCTTTCCTATTTACTACACTCTTCTTATAAGCTGTTATGTAACTACAATGCCCTCCCCAACCATGGAAACAGAATGGCGGTATCTTTGGATGAAGAAAAAGTGCTCTTCCTTTTTAAATAGTCATGAAGTTGCATTCTAAATGATGACTAGGGGTGGAATTTTCTGTGTTTTGACGGTGGGGATGTTTGGCGGTAGGGGTGTTTGGCGGCATGAGCGGACAATATGGTGAGAAGGCCAAAAATCAGTTTCACAACGTCATGAAACCAGTTTGCAATTGTCTGCTCTGCCCATCAATGGCAGGTCACATTTCCCACCATCGGATGTCAAGAACTTCATTGCGAACATCTGCAAATCGTTATAAGCTCAGCTTGCTGGAATCATCCTCCCACACTGAATCATCCGAGCAATCACACTGACCTGTTTCACAAAAGCATATATAAGGCGTGCAGCTGGTGAAGTGCACTTCGAGGGGAACTCAGGGGTGAGTGCACAGTAACATGGCACAGCACTTGTGAAGGTTGCCAGTTGTTCCTCAAGATTGAGACACCGCGCATTCAGGTGAGGGCACAGACAAGTCGCTTTTTCCAGGGTGGCTGACAGTGCAGTGCTAAGGCAAGAGCTGCCCTTTGGTTGCGGCGAGTTGGGGGGTCAAGGACTACACTGCAATTGAGTCAAGTTGGGGGGCAAGGGCTGCTCTACGGTTGATGGTAGTGCACAAGTCCATGCGGTGTGGGGGAGGGAAGCAGCCACGCATTAGGGAAACCTTATATTACGTGACCATTTCTCCACAGTTGAGGCAGTTCAGATGCAGCCACATTGATATGCTTGGAGTGGGGCCTCTAGCTTATTTGCCCACTCGAGCAATGCAGAGGCATGAAAGTGCCACCAAGTGCTCCAGAGCTCCTCATTCTTCGGGCACAGACTGTAAACTATTGAGTGTTTTAGTGGATTGCAGAACAATTGGATGACTGGGCACATTGTACAAGCTCCTTGCTAAAGCTGGCCGTGGAGTAGTCACTGGTGGAGGTGCTCACAGCCCCTTGCAATGTCATCATCCCAGTTTGGACCAGTCTCCCCCATGGTTCAAGCTCACAGTGCAGCCTTGAAGTGTGGGTTAGGAGAATGCCTGAGCCTGAATTGAGAGCACAGCATGCAGTCCAATGTGCAAAGCTGCTGCCAATCAGTCGAGTGGAGTGGGTCAGAATTAGGTGGGGTCTCGGGCAGCCATGCAGCGCACTGAACTCTGGCCATCTAAGTGGTGGCCAGCACTCTCTGGAATGCATTAAGGGGCATTCAGACTTAACCGAGAGAGGTTCTTAGAACACCCGTGCTAACCCACACATCTCTATCTTTCATCCTGCAGAAGGAGTACATCAGGAGCATGGAGCCTGGTGACCTAGCTGTATGCCTCCTGGCTTACATAGAGCAGAGATGAAGGATAAGAAAGCATCAGAAGCGCCTGGCTGGGCAGAGGGAGGAGCAGCACCCTCAGGAAAAAGGGGTGGCTGGGGCTCCCACACACACCGCTGAAGAGCCACATCAAGCCAGCACTGATTGATGCCTAGCTAGACCCAGGGTCTATAGATGCCACCATTCATTCCTGCAGATGACCGAGAACCAGTGTCACCAAAGACTGCATGTCTAGGGAACTGGTCAGTCACATCTGCCACCTGCTGCAGAATTTGGCGCAATGGGAGCATAGAGGGCATCCACTGCCTGTGGCCCTGAAAGTGACCACGGTGCTCAAATTGTATGTGGCCTCTTTCAGGCCTCCACAGGTGACCTCTGTGGGATATCACAAGCCTCCACCCACAAATGCATCCATGAGGTCACGGATGCCATCTTTGCGCAGGCACACAATTTTGTGCATTTAGCCTGGGACCAGGAAAGCCAGGATGCAAGAGCACTGGGACTTGCCCAGATCCCAGGTTTTCCACAGGTGCAGGGTGCCATTGACTGCACTCATGTGCACTCAGATCTCCTGGCAACAAGTGGCCAACTATGTCAACCAGAAGGGCTTCCATTTGCTGAATGTTTAGTTGGTGTGCAACCACCACAAATGCATCCTGCAGGTCAGTGCATGATTCCCAGGGAATGTCCACGTCTCCTACATTCTCAATCAGTCTCAGATCCCTGGCATCTTCCAGGGTCCACAGAGGCTGCAGGGACAGCTGCTCAAGGACAAGGGCTACCCACAGAGGACGTGGCTGATGATACCCATGCAATGCAGCCTCAGACTGCAGCAACATGACTCATGCTGCATCTCGCACCTTGGTGGAACAAACCATTGGGATTCTGAAAATGAGGTTCTGGCACCTGGGACCGATGTGGCAGAGCCCAGCAATATAGTCCATAGAGGGTGTCATGCATCATCGACACCTGCTGCACCCCTGACAAACTGGTGCTGCAACGGGGTGAGGAGCAGCTGGATGTCTCCTCTGATGAGGAGGACATCGATGGGGAGGAGGTCAATGATCAGACCATCGCACTGGCCAGATGAGGCAGGCGTGCTTGAGAGGCCCTCATAGCTGCTAGATTCATGGAGGATGAATACAACGTGCAGTGAGGAGACACTATAGATCCTCACATTGCACCTGTGAACATTTCACTCCAATCTGGCTGATGACAGTGTACAGGAGGTGCAGTGGAGGTCCTAATATTCGCTCGATTCCAGGTGGATTATGACGACATGCAGTGAGGACCCTCCATAGATCTTCACTTAGCCTCTCTGAATGTCTGACTCCTGTCTGGCTGAGGGTGCTCGCTTGTGCTCTGTGATCAGGGTCATACCATGGAGGTGCAGCCATGAAACTTTAAATGCACCTGATCCATTGTCAGTCTTCGGCACCTGAGCCCTTCAGAAGCACAGCGTCACCGGTCACAGATGGGCCAGCCCCACCTCAAAGGTGCTGAGAGCACACAGAGAGGATGACAGAACTCTGTGACGCTTGTCCATGACATTCTGGCAGCTATGACAAGCACCGTTGAGGTGCAGGCATCGGTAATGTTTCCAGGGAGTGTGAGGCCGGATCATCACTTTGATCTTAAGGCTGCACAAAGCACAGGGAAGAGGTCCTGGACTGAGACATCGGCCTTTATCTTGTGCAGTAAGGTTTCACATCTGAGTGACATGAACACTGCTCATCAGAACAAGGAGCCATAGGCAGGAAGACATTCTTGGGAGTTTATTTACAATAGTGAACATTATGTACAAGTGAGTAACACCTGTGCCCAGGCCGTGCAACTGCATCTTCTTAACTTTCCTAGCCCTTCCCAGTCTTGGTTCTCCCCAGACTTCCATAGTGGAGGTGGAGGCAGCCTGTGATGACCTTGATGGACGTCCTCTGAAGGGCCAAGACCTGGAGGGCCCCGGCCTGCTTTTGGGGTCCTGCTCCATGGCAGTAGCACCCTCCTCGGCCTGTGGAGGGAGCTGCTAAGGTCACAGGATGAGGGGATTTGGATGGGCAAGACACTCCTGAAGTCACCTGGGTAGATGACCCCAGGGTGTGCGCCTGCTGATTCTCCTCCCTATGGGTGCCCGAGAGCCCTTGGCTGACTCCTTGAGGAGAAGGGGAAGCTGGAGTGAGATCGAGCTGCCCCGCACCCTTCTCATGTTCACACTGCTGGAGGTCAACTATGGCATTAGCGACGGAGTTCTTGCCTTTTGGGCCATGTCTTCTTTGCAGCAGTCCTGAGCTAGAAGCACTGAGGGGTGTGTGTGTGGCTGCACCTTTAATATGGCGCCCAGCGTGATGAAAGTGGCAAGGTGACAAGTGGCAGGCGAATCGGAGGCTGCCCGCCGTCAAAGCGGCATGTTTCCCAAGAATGCATGATTTAAAAGGGCGGGATTGGGAATGATACGGCCATTGCGACTGATGGGTAAAACATTCTTTTTCCCGCCCAAAAACACACTGAATGCAAATCTGGGACAATTCCGCCCTAAAGGTGCAAGTCATTTGGAGTGCACCAAAATCAGCAGCCCACCCATCCCCCGTATTATGGGGGTGGGCAGGATGGCGGTGGGGTGGCTGGGCACCCACCCTATTTTACATGCCTCCCTCCCACCCATGGAAAACATGCCCGCCGGGGGCATGTAAAATTCAGCCTTCAGTTAGATTTAGACACAGTCTCTTGTTCTCCCAAAGTAACAAATTGCAAGAGCTTTGTTTCTGTCTTTGATACAAAATGTATAAAATGTACAGTCTTCCTGTTTCTAATGGCATTTCTCTGTTTCAGCGTTGTCTCAGCAACGCTTCTTTGCTCTTCCTAAACTATAACTTTACACAGGAGTGTCATTGCGATCAAAGATAGAATTGACAGTCTAAACCAATTCTTCATACATCTTCAGTCTGTGTTGAAAATATTGTAAAAACATCCCTATTCATACGCTCAGCTCACAAATGTGTATTGGGAATCTGTGCTGTTTATTATTCATGTTATTCTTACATTATTGACTTTCTTTCTTTCTCACCCAACCCTGTACCTAGCCAATTCCAGCGCCTCCTTCCTCCCCTGTCCATCGCCGGTCACCCGTTCCAGTAAAAAAGGAGGTGGAGGATGATGACGAGGTTGTTTCAGCATCAGCGGATTACTCTGTCCTGATCAGAATGAGTCCCTCTCACCACGGGCATAAGGAACAAATCCTGTCTGTAGAGATTCCAAGTGAAGAAGAAAAGGAATCAGAAAAGTAATACTGCTTTGGATTTGTGTTTTGCGCTGTTAATAGTAGCTGTTAAAAACTGAGCATGAAATGTCATGTTAAGATGCATTCATTAACAGAGTTAGGCTCACAGTGCTGCTGCATCCAAAATTAAAAACGACTTGCAATTATAAAACGTCTTTCACAACCCCAGATGTCTCCAACTGCTTTACAGACAATTAAGTACTTAAGTAGCCACTGATGTAATGTAGGAAACGCAAGTTATTTTGTACACAGCAAGCTCCCACAAATAGCTAATGTATGTATTTTAGGTGTTGGTTAGTGCTATGTGTGTTAGAAAAATCAGGAACTGCAACCTTGTCAATTGGTAAACTGGTCACATATCTTAACAAGGAAAACCAAACTGTGTCTGTGCAGGAACCAGTTCCAGGAAAGTGTTTACAGAAATTACTGTGGAGCACAGTGTTCCAGACAGTGAAGGTATCAAGGGATCAGCAAATATATACTATCCCAGCACTCATACATACAGCTCACGTAGACAAACGCAGCCACTCATAAATATAGCTCACGTGCATGGACACTATGCATAATAGACACAAAAGACACATATAGTCATAAAACATGCAGGAACAATCCTATCCATGGTGGTAGCAGTGAAAAAATACTTGGTACTTAGTAATTTGCCCACACACCTAAACATGTACTGAGCCACACTGAGTCTAGACCGAGAACACTAATATACATATTTAATATGAAGTCATTAATGTAGATAACACACACACATTATATTAAGCGTGTACATTAATTATACTCAATCTCTCACTCACTATGGCTGTTGTAGTTGTACAAAAATTGTATTACAAACCTGAACATCTTTCACTTTCTAGATGTCCTATGATCAGCCTCCTCTTTCTTCAGAAATAAGGTTGCCATCATGATGGGCCTTTGAAATTGGCATTTTCACTGAAAAATGAAAATGTATGATTTATCCCTTGCATGTTAACTGGGGGAAAGCCAGGGAGGAAGGAAAGAGGATCCTGCCCAAATCCCCCTTCCCCACCCCAATACCCCTACCATCCGAAAGAGTAACAGTCAGGTGTCTGCTTTGATCTCTTTCAACAAGAGAGATCTCTACCATACGCCACTTGAAGGGGCAATTCAACAAATCAATTTAAGTTGTATTGTGCAACTGTCATTGCCATTCCCCCACAGCCATCCAGAGTGGCACATCATGGGTGGAACCATTACTGATGGAATTTCAAAGCCTTGGGTGGATAATGGCAAATCCAAGTGACCCTTGAACCAATGTTTTGCCCACAAAGAAATTCAGTAAACAGCCTATCTGGTCCACAGTAAGGAAGGAACTTGCACAGTCTCAAATGTAGCATGGGCAAAATTCTTCGCACTTCTTCATTCACACACGCACAATTTCAGATTTACTATAACACACATACTCATACAACTAATCCAAAACATATTATCAAAAATCTATGAAAGAAGCCTGAGAAATAGGCGCAGAGTGCATAGAATTAGTCATGTGGGATTAGTAGATATTATCCAGTTCTTACTGCAATTAGTGATTGAAGCTGAATTTGTGAAAGAGCCTTTTAGTGAGCTGTTGCTGTACTTAACTAAGTATACTCCTGTATTGTAACATATTTACAATTAAACTGATTATACAAAGCACTTGATTTTTAAAAATATTTCTAGAAACTTAATTTATTACTATTGTAATGATCCAGATTTGAATTCCTAGTGATTGGCTCAAAGGATCACATGACAAGATTCCACGTTTTAAGCCTTTTACTGTAACAAACTAAAATGAATATTGACTAAACATTACTAATACACTAAGCTACAGAAAAGATATCCCCGTTAACTCCCCAATGCTACTGAAAATCCCACACTGCGTTTTATACGTTACACCACACTCTCTGCATAATTGTAGCCTTTACAGGAACCAGTTCAAAATTACTCCGTTTCCAACAGACTTGCTTCTCCCCATTTCGCTGAGTCACAACGTCCAGACTACTACTCCTGGCCATGCCAAGGTGAATCTTCCAGTGTCCTTATATCTCTACAGGTCCTATCTTTGACCAGAGAATGAGCTCCCACCTGCATCCTGCCTGGTGGCTAACTGAGAACAGTCATTTCCCCTAATGTTTGCACCAGCTGTTGTTTCCCTGTCTCTCTCTCTTTCTCCAGGACTCTCTCTCTCTGTCCAAATCTCTTAAGTTTGCACAGCGCAAAGCTAGCTGCTCCTTTTTTATGTCCAGCTGTAAAGCTGGCATTTGGTTTTCAGTAAGACTTAACCTGGGTCCCTGGTACCCATGGCAACCTGTTCACATTGGCTTATCATCAGGCACTAGTAGGAGGTCAGATGCTCCATTTTACGTTGAATTAAAAGAAACAGTTTAAAACATAACCATCTTCTAACACTTTGCACTCGTAACACTATTGAAAGGAACAGTATATAGCATTTGAGATGACTGACTAAAAGACCACTATCTGCATGAAAAGCGTTTGCCAAATCTTTTCATTATTTGGGGCCAGTCAGCAGCTGTGTATGTTTTTATCTTGTCCATGATGCCACATTCAATCAATGGCACTTACAATATCACTGCTGTGCTTGTAAAATCAAGAATGCTTTCCCTGAAGATCTCGTACAAAAGGCGTTGCCCATTTTTAAAAAGAGCTGCTCTTTCCCATGGTCTGGATTTGTGAAATTGTGCAGATACTGCTCACAAAAATGGTGTTATACTGCAGCTCATCCATTCTGACAACACATGCTGCTTCACACGCTCTGAGAAACAGAAGCATCAGATTGATGAAAAAGAAGAACAAAGATAGAAGTAATTCCCCAATTTTGATTCCAACCAAGGAGTGGATAGTCCTTTCCCAAAAGATGGGGAGTTGCCAACATGGCAGGCCCATTCCCAGAAGGGAATGCTGCACTATCTCTCAATAACCACTATGGGGTAGGACAAAGGGAAGCTATTTGGCAGTCATTGCCTATGTTCCCCCTCCTCATCCCACCTAGCCAGATGACTCTAAGCTAAGAATATTTAAAATAGTTGAGTCTACAGGAGATAATTCTCTTGCTGCAATTATACAGGGCCTTGATGAGACCACACCTGGAATATTGTGTGCAGTTTTGGTCTCCTTATCTGAGGAAGGATGTTCTTGCTATGGAGGGAGTGCAGCAAAGGTTTACCAGCCTGATTCCTGGGATGGCGGGACTGACATATGAGGAAGGATTGAGTCGGTTAGGATTATATTCGCTGGAGTTCAGAAGAATGAGGGGGGATCTCATAGAAACCTATAAAATTCTAACAAGACTAGACAGGGCAGATGCAGGAAGGATGTTCCTGATGGTGGGGGAGTCCAGAACCAGGGGTCACAGTCTGAGGATACGGGCTATACCATTTAGGACTGAGATGAGGAGAAATTTCTTCACCCAGAGAGTGGTGAGCCTGTGGAATTCGCTACCGCAGAAAGTAGTTGAGGCCAAAGCACGGTATGTTTTCAAGAAGGAGTTTGATATAGCTTTTTGGGGCAAAAGGGATCAAAGGATATATGGAGAAAGCAGGAGCAGGTTATTGAATTGGATGATCAGCCATGATCATAATGAATGGCGGAGCAAATTCGAATGGCCTACTCCTTCTCCTATTTTCTATGTTTCTATAATGCATCTGTTGCAACTATTGGCGGGGGGGGGGGTGGGGGGAGTCAGAAAAAAATCTTCAAAGCAGGTCTAATTCATGTTGAATCCCTGCTTTGTATTTGTCCTATATTCACATTTATACTGTTGAATTTCCTGTGCCCATATTTTACCCTTGTATTTGCCCTCTATTTGTTTTGGCCTTGTATTTGCCCTGCACCTGTGACTCACCCTTGTATTTGCCCTTTGTCTATGTTACATGTTATACCTTTGTATTTTTTTTCATGGGATGTGAGCATCGCTGGCAAGGCCAGTGTTTGTTGCCCATCCCCAAATGCCCTTGATTTGAGTGGCTTACTAGGCCATTTCAGAGAGTAATTAAGAGTCAACCACATTGCTGTGGGTCTGAAGTCACATGTAGGCCAGACCAGGTAAGAACAGCAGATTTCCCTCCCTAAAGGACATTAGTGAACCAGACAATCAATCGCAATGGTTTCTTGGTAACTTTCACCGAGATCAGCTTTTAATTCCAGATTTTATCAATCAGATCTAAATTCCACCAGCCACCATGCCGGGATCCAAACACATGTACCCAGAGCATTAGTCTGGGCCTCTGCATTACTAGTCTAGCGACACTACCACTAAGCAACCATCTCCCCCCATTTGCCCTGTGCATGTGTTTTGCCCTTGTATTTGCCCTGTGCCTATGTTATACACTTGTATTTGCTCTGAGCCCATGTTTTACCCTTGTATTTGCCCTGTCTTCAGTTATACCCTTGTATTTGCCCTGTCTTCATGTTATATCCTTGTATTTGCCCTGTGTCTGTTTTACCCTTCTATTTGCCTGGTACCTATGTTTTACCCTAGTATTTGCCCTGTGTTCAGATTTTACCCTTGTATTTGCCTTGTGCCCCTGTTTTGCCCTTGTAATTGCCCTTGCATTCTCTTCCTTATTGTCTTGTTTTAATTTCGAATTCCTGAAACTTTTCCCGTTTTAATCATCGCCCCGCCCACTCGCTGAGTAACCCACCATTCGCTCTACGGCGGGAGGCCGGGCCTGATTGGTGCAGTGTCGCTGTCAGTCACGGGAAGGGAGTCGCTGGCCCGGGGTTGAGCGCGGCAGCTGGAGATTCGCTTCCAGCCCGAGCCCGCGGGGCCGGGAGCAGCAGCAGCAGCAGCGAGAGGAGCACGGTGAGTATGACCCTCCTCCCTGAAGAGGGAGTCAGTGCAGGGTAGACGACACCTAATTGGCGGAATGTGGCCACGATTGTTGCACCTTCTCCCGGTGTCAGCCCGAGGGGCGCAGCGCAGGAGGGCTACTCCCCGGCCCCTTCATTTTAGGGGGATATCTCCAAGGGTTGAGTTTAGGGGATGTGAATTGGGTCAGTTCGCGCTGGAAATGTGAGACAGCCGCTGTCTACTCTTTACATATACTGCAGAGTGCCTCCCCATATAGGAGACCAGAGAAAAGGTGCTGTTTGTGTTTAAAACCCTGCAGTGGCCTTCAGGTGCCAAAAAATGACAACAAGGCGGCGGAGAAACCAGCTGCGTTCGCCCCAAAAAAATCAATTATCAACAGAGAGATTTAATCTGGAGCCCCTGACCTGAGAGCCAAGGCATATTCACCAGAAGGACAACGAAATGGTTTCGTTTCAACACGCACGTCCTGTTTAAGTTACCAATTCTCCCTTGTGTTTTGGCCCAGGGAGGATGGTCAGGGGATGTCAGGCTTTGATTTCCCTCTTCCATCCTCCCGGGTATGAGAGGCTTTCTCCCCACAACCCCCCGCCCCACTTTGTTTTGATGACTTCGTCCATGGACCAGATCTGCCAACCGTCAGCGAAGTGGGGAATGAACCCAACTGCGACCCAAACCTGCATTGTAGCTCTGTGGACCTATAGGTACGATTTATTTTTAATTATATTTTTTGCAATGGGTTGGGAACCTCTTTGCCAATTAATTTGTTCTGCCCCTGGTTTGATGTGTTTTTTGATGTTGAGTGGAGGCATTTGGCCTCTTTCTCATGTCTCAGGGGTTATAATATCTGCTACTCAGGTTGTTTCTTTTGATTGTATGTGTGGCTTTTTTATTGTACGTCAGTATTTTTCAGTTACAGGCTACTATACAGCCTGTTCCCCTAGCAACAGCATCTCTCCAGTGTCATTCTGCACACCTGTATAATTCCAGTGCACTGCACAATGTGACCCTTTCAGCATAGCAGTAGGACCCGGAATGAATTTGAGCCTGAAATGTGGGGTTTATGAATGTCTCTATTTTGTTGCCACTTGGATAGTCTACATTTCTTTGTTTAAGATGGTCTGCGACAGAAAATCACAGCAGATCTCTCCTGCTCTACTATTTGTCAAAGGTAATGGATCAAAGGTGAGTAAATGGAATTGAGGGATAGATCAGCTGTGATCTGATTCAGAGGAGGAGCAGGATTGATGACCTGCCCTTTTTCCTATATTATGTGCATTACCTATTTTATTGTATACAATGTATGCTGCTGCATTAAAAGATTTCCTGCCATGGTTGGACTCATGCTTGGAGCAATACGAATTTGAA
Organism: Carcharodon carcharias; assembly: GCF_017639515.1. NCBI lineage: Eukaryota > Metazoa > Chordata > Chondrichthyes > Lamniformes > Lamnidae > Carcharodon > Carcharodon carcharias. Next base: position 118,606,333 of record NC_054473.1, on the reverse strand, counting down.
GGTTTAAGCAGGTTTTTTTTTGTCTTGGGTTTGGGTGGATTGGGAAAAGGAAAGGGCCCTGCCCACTTGTGATCTTGTTAGTCAGGATGGTTGTGCTTGCCTGTGTGGGAGGGAGAGCATCACCTCTGCGGTGGTGGTGCTGTCAGTATTTTAGGGGTGTGGGGGATGGATTGGCTGTTGGACAAGAGTGTTTGCCAAGGTGTAGCTGTCCAGATGTAGTAAGTATCCAGGTGTTCCTAGGGTAACCAGGTGTTCAACAAATGCTGCTCTACATACAAGCTGCCCCTCCCACCTCCCTTCTGGTTATGTGTTCTCATGCTCAGGAAAAGATTGGTTATGCAGCCAGGAAATTCAGATTGATGCTGGTCACTTTCTACCCAGCATACCCTTTGCTGACAAATATGTATAATCCAAAGCCAACTTTAGAGAGAACTACATTTCCTCAAATTCGTCATGTCTCTTACAGTGGGTATATTTAAACAGAAGCGGCTGTGATCACTACTCCTCTGAATTGTTCTCTTATTCTTACTAAGCTTCAAACATGTTGTGCATCTTCCTCTCAGCATCTTCATTGTGTTCAAGCTAAAACTCCTCACACTGTCCCAAGGCCGCCTCATTTCCAGGACCTCCAAACTGTGGCTTCCTTTACTTTACCCTGTGGATATTTTGCTCAGAGGTCCACTCATCTCCAAGTGTGGAGCTAGATGGAGGCATTTCATCTACCCTCTGATCGTAACACAGGCTCGAGGTCATTATGAAGCTTGTCCGGGTGAAAGGTCAAGTTCTGGGAATTTCCTGATGGTTTTACAGTCTCACAGGTCAAATTTTTTATTTATTCTTTCATATGATGTGGGTGTCACTGACAAGGCCTGCATTTGTTGCCCATCCGTAATCACCCTTGAACTGAGTGGCTTGCTTGGCCATTTCAGAGGGCAATTAAGAGTGAACCACATTGCTGTGAGTCTGGGGTCATATGTAGGCCAGACCAGGTAAGGACAGCAGATTTCCTTTAGTGATCCAGATGGATTTTTAGGACAATCAATGATAGTTTCATGGTCACTGTCACTGTGAACAGTTTCCAATTCCAGATTTTGTTAACTGAATTTAAATTCCATCAGCTGCATTGGTGGGATTTGTATCCATGTCCCTAGATTACCTCTAGATTTCTAGTCCAGTTATATTAACATTACACCACCATCTCCCTTAAATTGGACTCCTTCCCCCAAATTATTTAAGAAAACGCCACTGACCTGACATGATGCAATGATGCCCTGTGGTTTGGCAAATGGGAGAGGGGAAGAGCCTGTCACCTTCTCTGTTCCATTGTTGTAACAGAGAGATTAAGTGTCGACTATAGTGGTCTTTTTACGGCCCTGAGTTACTGCAGTATATTCTGGCTTGTGAGAAATCTGACAACCCATCAGTAAACCTGCTCTAATGGACCTTCAAGCAGGGTCCTGATCTAATTGACACCACCTCCCTACTCTAATACTAAATATAAACCTCCGTTCTTTGTCCTCACCTTCCCTCATTCGGGCCATTCGTCTCCTATTATTTCCTTGTTATTTCAGTAAAGTAATGCTGCAGGCACTTGAGGCACATAGTGACTGGCTATACAGCAGATATGATCTGAGTGTCCCTCAGGTGCAGTGTGGATGAGACTAGAGATACTGAAGCACTCGACTGATTAAATTAACTTGTCTTTGCTGTTCGAGGTGAGTGCTGCAATAACTGCAGCATTGCTGATGTTACTGTTAGGCTTGTGCTTTGACCTGCACCAACAGAGCTGCTAGCCTGGAATCAGTCTGGCCGAGCAATGCTTCAATTTGGGTTCAAATGAAGAGACAGGGAGCAAACATTTCTGCTGCGCATAAACCGACTATGTTGCAGCTGCATAAAAACTGATTGAAGAGACAGGGGAACAGATGTTGCTGCTGTATATTCAAGGTCCACTCTGCCTGTTCGTTACTAAATCTGCACTAGCCACTCGCTTTCTGTGCTGAGTATGTGATGAAGCCTGGTAGCTATTATAAATCGTGATGAATTGTACTGTCTCGAATTCGAGCACAGGAAATGACTAATCTGTCAGGTTTCTGTATGTTTTCTCTACCTGTCTTCCAGTATTCCTGGTTTTCCCTTTATCCCACTGGTTCGTTTGAACATGAAGTGGCTAAGGAAATGTCTGTTAAAGCTGCTGAAACAGAGAATAAACGTGCCCTACAAGCCTGTCAATATTAATCCCATATGAGATTATCTCAGTAAATGGGCTAATGATTAAGACTGACGCTCTCAGTGCAGACCAGTGGGGGAAGGGAGCACAAATGGTTAGAAAGTCTCTTGCTCTTAGTTACCTGACTTCTGTCTCCACCGAGTTTTGAGTCAGACCATTGAAAGATGAACTAATTGCTCCCTTGTGAACTGTGCAGGTTAGAAACATGTTCCCACAGATCTGATACAGTTGGATTCAACCACGTAGGTTGCAGCCAGTGCAGTTCAAGGAGTGGGCACTGTTGTAAATGTTGACACCTTTAGTCATAGAACTTTGTGTAAAGAACTCTAATTGTGAGCAGGACCCTGTGGCCTTAAATTCTGTTTTATCAGGATTGTTTTTGGGAGTTTTTGCTGCATTCTGGCAGTTTGCCATTGAACACAAACAGCTTTCTGGTTTCAGTTTTTACTACTTGGCACCACTGCTTTAATCAAACTCCGTGAGGAAATAACTCCTTTACTGCTGGATTATCCATGTTGGTGATGGGGGGGGTAGTTAGAGGTGGATTATCAGGATGGGGGTTAGGGGCTGGATTGTCCAGGCTAGGATGGGGAGTTGGGGCTGGTTTGTTGTAGCCAAGGTGAGAGTTAGAGATGGATTGATCATCTGTGGCCAGGATGAAGATTAGGGGCTGGATTTTCTGTGTTTGGAGAAGGATTGGGGCAGATTTGTCCAAGGGAGGAGCAGGAATTAGGATCTAGTTTACCCATGGCGGATTGGAGTTGTGGGTGGGTGGTGAGAGTTGGCAGGAGACGGATATTTGCAGCTGGTTGTTCACTTACTGTGGTGCAGGACTGTCCCCAAAGCCAACAATGTTTGTAGAGAACTTTAAGGTTGACAGTGGGAGGCTGCGATTGTTGGAAGGGCACTAGGGTGAAGAGTATGTGTAGAGGGGCATTTCTGGATTGAATTGTCTGACCATATCACTTGTTTTTATTAAGTCAGGTGGCCTTTAGTTCACTGAAGTAATTCCAGTCTGAGTGGAAAGGCGGAGTACTCTGGAGTGCCACATTGGGGCTTGTTCTATTGGACGTTTTGAGTAAAACTAGGCTGGTAAGGGCTCCCATCGTTGCACATCAGTAATTCAATGCTTTGTTTTTAAACTGTAGATAACTGTTAAGTTGGAGCATGTGGGTTTAATAACTGGCTGTGCCCCAAAGCAGGCTGTGAGGCAAATGTCTGTTTCCTTTATAACCACCATCTCGTTTTGATGTGTAGCACAGAGTGTATCTGGATGCTTAGTGTGTAACTGCACTGCACCTTGTGGTTTTTTTTATTAGTTCATGGGATGTGGGCATTGCTGGCACGAGCAGCATTTATTGGCTATCCCTAATTGCCCTTGAGAAGATGGTGGTGCCTTGAATCCCTGCAGCCCATGTGGCGTAGTACACCCACAGTGCTATTAGGGAAAGGGTTCCAGGATTTTGACCCAGCGAAAGTGAAGTGATATATTTCCATGTCAGGATGGTGAGTGATTTGGAGGGGAACTTCCAGGTGGTGGTGTTCCCATGCAACTGCTGTGCTTGTCCTTCTAGGTGGTAGAGGTTACAGGTTTGGAAGTTGCTGCAGTGCATCTTGTAGATGGTACACACTGCTGCCAATTGCTTGCGCCAGTGGTGGAGGGAGTGAATGTTTAAGGTATGGATTGGGTAGGGTTGCCACCGTCCAGGATTGGCCTGGAGACTCCAGGAATTGAAGAACAATCTCCAGGATACTGCTGTGTGCAACCCTGGAGAAAAACGATTGTTTATTTTCTGTTGTTTTCTTTGAATGTTTTTCTTTGCCAGATATGAAAATATTGAAAATGGAAAATAAAAGGCTATTTGGCTGACAGTCAAGCTTCATCCGATTGGATAATCAGCTTTTTGCTTTCCATTTGGCATAGGAATTCCAGTGTGCCATGAGGATGGAAGTGTTGGCCGACTAATGGTTGAAGCATGGGGGAAAGTCATGTGATGAAACCTCCATTAACGCACAGCTCCCATTCCTAATGTGGTCCCAATCAAGTGGGCTGCTTTTTCTTGGATGCAGTCAAGTTTCTTGAGTATTGATGAATCTTCACTGATCCAGGCAAGTGGAGAGTATTCCATCATGCTCCTGACTTGTGCCTTGAGGATGGTGAACAGGCTTCAGGGAATCGGGAGACAAGTTATTCATCGCAGAATTCAGTTCAGTTTCTGGTCAGTGGTAACCCCCTGGATGTTGATGGTGGGATTCAGTGATGGTAGTGCCACTGAATGTCAAGGGAAGATAGTTGGATCCTCTCTTGTTGGAGATGGTCATTGCCTGGCACTTGTGTGGCACAAATGTTACTTGCCACTTATCAACACAAGCCTGAATGTTGTCCAGGTCATGCGAGGACTTCTGAGGAATCGTGAATGCTACATCTTAGCCTGACTGGGTATTTAAAAACATTTCTGATTAGGTGAAAATTTATCTGAAGAAGCTTGTTCTCAGGCTAAGGGTTTTTGTCCAACACAGATTGAAGCTTCTTCTCTGATCTGATGCATCAGTACTGTCTGTCATCTCTACCTACCTCAGTAGAGTCTCTGCCTCATTGACTGACCTTGTGGCCCTAAAGCGAGGTTCATAATTTTGTATCCATCTGGATTTGCAGATCAATGCAATCAGCAAGGGAAAAGACTTTCCTCCCAGAATTTGAGCCCAGGTCTTGGAGGTGGAAAATTCAGTGTTTAATTCACAGCACAAGTTGGTCCTCATTTTGCATTGTCTTATTTCAGGTGCTTTGAGATCATGGTGCTATTTTAACATTGTTTCAGTGAGACCCAGTTCAGGATCCACACTGTTGCCGATTCCTAAACCTCTTTGTCTCCCTACTTGTCTCTCCTTTTACAACTCTTTCCTCTATGGCCTATCTCTTTGTGATTGTGTCCAATTTTTTTTTTGATAACTTTCTTGTGAAGCCTCTTAGGTTGCTTTACTATAATGTAGATTCAGTATAAATGCAGGTTGCTGATGTTCGTCACTGCCCCCCACCCCACCCTGCACCCCCACTTTTCAGTTGTGTATTCATTCTCTTGGTTCTCCAGTGAAATGAGTGAACACTAGTGACTCAAGTGGAGGAAGCTCACATTGCAGAAACGAAAGCACTGCAACAACAGAGTAAAACATTGGTTTGGTTTTGTGTTTTACTGGATGGCTTTCTGTAGTGGTTAATGTAGACAGATGGCTTGATGCAGCCTTGAGACCCATGGTAACCATGTAAACAAGCCAGAGGGCAGCATAGGAGGACTGCTGCTTCAACATGAAGGCCTCCCAATAGTTTTTTTTCTTCATCTCTCCTCATCAAAGGAAATGAATGACTTTGAACTTTGTTTCATGGTAATTCAACTAAGATAAATGGGGCTTTCCCCTTCTGGCTTTAAGTTCTGGGAGTAAGGCTGAAGGCTCTATTAAATTATTAGGCCCTCTATTTGATGCATCCAAAGTGCACTCTCCCTTTTAACTGCAATTAAAATTTGCCAAAATATTTCACTTTTGAAATTTCCGGCACCTCCTGCCCATCTAAAGAAATCTTAAATTACTAAATTAACAGCCTTATTAAATTACATATTGTTCCTTTTTAAAAACAGTGTTTAAACATACATTCTTAACAAATTGCACTTTACAAATTCTTGGTGGATAATTAGGCACCTAATTTCTTGCCTCGTTCTGTTCCAGCCCTCCCTATTATTGTTTACTCGCTGCAGGAAAAGCTGTTGACCTTGAGATTTAAGCACATGATAATTTGCAAATGGGAATCTCTGTACCTGCAATTTGATATTTTTAAAAAACCTTTTGCTTCTCTTGTTTCTGATCCCCAGATAACCTCTGACCTTCTGCAGTTTGGAGGAAAGCTAGTTGCAATTTGTGGTTGACACTTTTTAAAAAAAACAGAAATCAGCGAGAGTGGTTTATACCAGCAGAGGAATTTCTTTCTGGAGTGGTGTACGTTTGGCAGGCATGTCCTATAGGTGCTGTTAAGACATCATCGGGCCAAGTCAGTGGTTGGAGATCTATTGTCTGGGTATGTTTGGATTGGATATGCCACTGGTTATGGTGGAATGGGAGGTGGGTCAAACGGTAACAAGGTCAGGCATGAGCGCATAGTCAGTGAGTATATCTGTGTAGAAACTCCCTTTGCTCTCGTTTTCCTGGTCATTAGCAAGCCCAGAGAAACCCATACCCTCTTTTTGACAAAAGGAGGAAACAACTCTATAGCCAGTAGTTAAGCCTTCTGCCTGGAAAGTTATTATAGATTGAGTTGTGCTGATACCATTGGTACTGGACAGAAGTGGGTTCTAATTAAGCCCACCACCTTGATCTGCATTGTGGTGATTGGTCCAATTATGCAATTTCTGCACTGCCCTTGCTTATTAGCATTAATAGATTTCGTTGCATTGCTCAGGGATAGTACCACTGCCATCAAACTGGCACTGCTGGACCAGGATTGTTATGGCTATCTGTTGTAAATACCTGGGTTGGGAGTTTGGCTGGGGGATGTGGGGGACAATGGGATTGGGGATTTGGCCGGGTGCTGTGTCCTAGGTGTTTGGCTGGCAGGGGTGGTGGTTTGGCCGGGGTTCGGGGTTGGTGTAGTTTGTGGGCTTCGTCAAGTGCTGTGACCTCATTTGGGGGTTAGTCCAGGTATTGGAGTGAATGTATTGGGGGAATCATCCAGAAACACATCAGGTTCCACATGTACGCCGATCACAACTAGCTCTATCTCACCACCCTCCTTTCAATCCTTCCACTGCCTCTGATTTGTCACACTGCTTATTTGACACCCAGTATTAATGAGGGAAACTTTCCCCTAACTAAATATTAGGAAGACCAAAGCTGTTGTCTCCTCTTCCACAACAAACATCATTCCGTAACCACCAGCCGCACCCTCTGTCTGAGGTTGAACCAGACCATTTACAACCTTGGTGTCTTATTTGATCCTGAGCTGAGCGTCTGAACTCTCATCCGGTTATCACAAAGACTGCTTGCTTTCACACACATGTTTCACCTGTCTCTACCCTGTCTAATTTCATCTGCTGAAAGCCTTAATCCTTACTTTTTCACATGTACCTTTGACTATTCCAATGCTCTGCTTGCACCCTTTGGAAATTTGAATTTGTCCAAAACTTTGCCCATATACTAATTCGTACCAAGTTCTGCTCACCTATCAACTCTGTTCTTGCTGGTGTACATTGGTTCCCAGTCTGGCCAAACCTTGAAATTAAAATCTCAACCTCGTTTTCAGATTCCTTCATTTAATTTCCAGCTGAGATACCTCTTCTCTTCCAATTCTGACCTTTTAAGCACCCCAACTTTAATGTTCTTTTCAAAATATATTTTATTCATAAAATTTGTAAAAAATACATAACAGTTCAAATTTAACATCCCATAAAATGCGGTACAATTCAGTTTCTTTACAGTATGTGGCATTCTTGAGATGCCTTAGTATGTAAATTACAGGTTATATGTTCAATATACATTTCACGTCCAATGTTCTCTGGTACGTCCAGCCCAAGGGGTTTTACATGGATTCCAGCCCCTTGATGTATTGTGACAGGAGGGCCTCAGACTGTGGCCTTGCTTAAGCCTCTGTGGCATCTGCCGCAAGCTTTAGTACGATCCCCAGCAGGTAATCCTGCACCTTGGAATGTGCCAGACTGCAGCACTTATTTGTGGACAACCCTTTACGTTGGAATACCAGCTATGTTCAGGCAGATTAAAGAGCACCTTTCATCGAGTTTATGGATTCCCAGCAGCACTTGATATTTATCTTGGTGTGTGTCCCTGGGAACAGCCTGTAGAGCACTGAGTCATACATTACAGAACTGCTTGGGATGAACATTGACAAAAAACACTTCCAGACTTGATTTGCCCAGGCATGTTCCAGAGGAGGTGAGCAATAGTTGTTCCTTCACCACAGCCTCCTCAAGGGCAGCATTTGGTGGTGCTAAGAGTCCAGGTGTGTATGAAGGATCTAATGGAGGACCCTTCTCACCACCATATCTTGGTGATTGTTTGAAAGTCCTGATAATGAGGCATTCTACCAAATGACTTTGACAGTCTGCTCAGGGGACCATCTAACAGGATCCATCATCTCTCTTTTCCTACAGGGCCTCAAGGTGTTATGTGCCGACTACTGCCTTATATATTGTGGTCAAAGGTATTTTCCTGCATAAACCTTTCCACAAGGGGAAGGTGACATGTCCCAGTCCAACCAACTAGAGCAAGCATTCCGTGACAATGTGATCAGACCCATTCTTTGCAACACTGGGGTCAGGTCGAGCCTCCGCACATAGTATGCAAACATCAAGTTTCACTGATGGTCTACACATAGCTTGATGCATCCATGCACAAAGCTGATGAGGGTGACATTGGCTACATTCTTTTCAGCTCCTTTTATCGAGTGATTTGTATATGGAGCCTCTCTGGGCACGGTCTAATTTTGATCTCCAGATGAAACAGAAGGTGGCTCCCTGTGCCACATACAGCAACAGTGAGAGCACCTTGTATCTGATGACCAGGTTCTTGCCTGCAATGGAGAGGAAGTGTCACTTCCACGTGCCCAGTTTCTGTTTGATGTTGACCATATGCTCCTCCCAGATTTTGGCACGTGCTCCAGTGCCTTCAGGTAACCTGACCTGATGGTGAAGGGTGATAGGCTCAGTGCCCAGAGAACATGGCTTCACACTTGTTGCAATTTACTTTGGCTTCCACGGCCAGTTTGAACGATCGTAGATGCTCATCAATCTGTTGACCGACAACAGATCCAAGCCCGAGACGGCAACTTTGTCCTAGTACAGGGAGGCTTTGACCTGTGTCTCCACTGCCTGGCATTGTCACCCCTCCTATGCTTGCATCCTGCCAATTGTGCTGTATCTAATATCCTAATAGGGAAGGGGATCTGCTGCCCTTACCTTGTCTGGCCTAAATGTGACTCCAGACCTACAGCAATGTGGTTGACTCTTAAATGCCCTCTGAACAGGGCAGATAGGGATGGGCAATAGATGCTTGCCTTGCCAGTGACGCCTCCATGCCATGGACAAATAAAAAAAATCATTTCTTTTGCTGAGCCAACTAACCAGACAGAGGAGAGGGCAGCCTTGCTTGACTTCAGATTTGATCAGAAAGCTGTCCAATTCCCACCCATTAATGGAAACTGCCCTACCAACTCTGATTTTAATTGCTTCTCCATTGGTGGCTGTGCCTTCAGCAGCCAAGGCCCTTGGATGTGGAATTTTCTTCCTAAACCTCTTCCTCTCCTCTTTAAGACACTTTTTAATACCTGCCTCTTTGATGAAGCTTTTGGTCACCTATCCTAATGTGGGTCGGTATTAAATGTTATTCCTCAGTGCTCCTCTGAAGTGCCTTGGGATGTTTTATTTTATTAAATACAAGTTGCTGTTTACCTGACAGTGTTTAAACTGACAGATGGTAGTTTGACTGCATTGTAAATTGCTGGATTAAGTGGGATGTAGTACAGAGGATTAATTTTGGGCATTGACTGAGGGATTTGATAACTCTGCATATGACCACTGATACTCATCTTACCTTTGAGTTTGTGGGAAAGGCTGACGCTCTGGGTGGCGTTCAGTTCTTGCCAAAGATGGGATCAAAGTTCCATCTCATTCCCTGAGGCATTGTGAAGGCAGGAACATTCATTGGACAGAGCGTGTCAGGTGGGAGTAGAAGAAACTAGTGGAGTTGCATTGTTCAGATAGCTGACAAGCAGCAGTATTGGGCGCGCCGAATAAACTCAGTGAGCGAGAGTTCATGTTCTGTTCGTCAATCAGAGCCTAGCACAGAAATCTTGTGTCTTATGACGTTAACTGTTTTATTTGGATTTCTTTAGCAATATCAGAAAAGAACTGAGAAGCTGAGATAAGGTAGGAATCCTGTGTGCTGCCCTGGGCTTAGGAGCATAGTAACCCTGTGTACCCTGGGCTGAGTGACACAACTCCCCCCTTGGGCTGCCCTGGGCTTAGGAGTCTGTAATAAATTGAAAAATGGATTAGAATGTGGGTAAAAGGTACTTAAGAGTGGAAAATATGCTTAGTGGTTAAACTTTCAGGCTTGAGGCAGATGTTCTTTTATGTTGCCACGCAATTCGGAGCTTATGGCTCTTGTTCTACAGGCACAAGAAAACCAAGTGTTAGTTGCTTGCTGAACATTCCTGTGAATTTACAAATCCTCTGTTTGGTTCAACCCCTGCTCCCAGCTCACCCTGAGGTCATTTGGAGTCACCATTATGTGAGCCCAGATGACAATCAATATGAGAGTGGGGTTGGGGAAATGTTCCTGTTAATAGTGTCACTGAATGGAAGAATTATTCTTTTAGATTGGTCCAAACTTGGTTTTGGAAAATTGCCATCCCTCTTGCTGTCGTTGATCAGGAAGAGGAGCGAGAAAGCTGCCTCCTGCCCTGATAGCTCATCTCTGTAATGCAATGAGTTATGTCACAAAAACAGAAAATGCTGGAAAAACTCAGCAGGTCTAACAACATCTGTGGAGAGAAGGACTTAAAACGTTAACTCTGTCTTTCTCTCCACAGATGCTGCTAGACCTGCTGAGTTTTTCCAGCATTTTCTGTTTTTGTTTCAGATTTCCGGCATCTGCAGTGTTTTGCTTTTATCTTAATGAATTATGTCATTCAGTGAGTCGATTGCTGAACATTTCAAATTTCCCAATCTTGTTGGAAGAGGTCAGATGTAATACTTAATGGACACTGAGCTGTTAACCTTATTGATGGTGCCACAGGGTGTCTGGTTGCAAGATCAGCTTTGCATCAGTACTAGAGAATTTGATGCCCATAATAAGAGTCGGACTGGGGTATAGCCTGTCATTACCATTTGTCCACCTCCACTCAACTCCTTTCCCAACCCCAGAGTGGCAGTCCTGATGACTGAAGCATTTGGACAGATAGTCGGGACCATCAGGTTACCAATGTGATTGGATAATGGACTGAATAACAATCTGCGTGGATTTTTTGAAAGACAAATCATGTTTGACTAACTTGATTGAGTTCTTTGTGGATGTAATGGAGAGGGTTGATGGAAGGTAGTGTAGCTGGTGTTGTGAATATGGACTTTTCAAAAAAGGTTTGACAAAGCACCACATAATGGACTTGTTAGCAAAATTAAAGCCCATTGGATTAAAGGGACATTGGCAACATGAATATGAAATTGCTTGAGAAAGCAGAGAGCAGTGATGAGCTGTTGCTATTTTGGACTGGATGGGGGTATATATCGTGATATTCCTTACAGGTAGGTACAAGGACTGGAGCTCCTATTGATCTATACTAATGGGTATACAGCGCCAAATTTTGAAGGATTATGAATACAACTTTTAACACCTGATTGTAAACAGTGGGGAGATTAGCAAAAGGCTTCAGGAAGACATAGATAGGCGAAATGGACAGACACCTAATAGATAATATTTGAATGCAGACAGGTGTGAAATGGTACATTTTGGTAAGAAATTGAGGAGGGGCAATATAAGCGGTGTGGTACAACTTTAATGGAGGCGCAGAAACAGAGAAACCCGAGGGTGCAGATACGTAAATCTTTGGCAGGACCAGTTGAGAAGGTTTTTTCTTCAAAAAAAAGGAGCTCTTTGGCTTTATTAATAGAAGCAATGATTTAAAAAAAAGAAACCTTTATAAAGCACTGGTTGGACCTCAGCTGAAGTATTATGTCCAATTCTGGGCACAGGCTTTGGAGAGAGCGCAGAGAGGTTTACTAGAATGGTGTCAGGCTTGAGGGGCTTTAGTTATGTGGAGAGACTGCTGAAATGGAGATTGTTCTCCTTAGAGCAGAGAAGGTTGAAATGAGATTTAATGAAAATGTTCAAAATCGTGATTGGTTGTGATAGAGTAAGTAAGGAGAAGCAATTTCCAGCTGGAGAAAAATCGGTAACCAGAGGATTAAGATTTGAAAAGTGATAGACAAAGAAGCCAGAGGCAGCATTAGTAAACTACTTCTCTTATGCAGCAATTTGTTGTGATCTGGAATGCAAAAATTGAATAGTTTTAACAGAGCCGCCACAGACACGATGCATCGAATGGCTTCATTTTGCACTATACCATTCTAATGTGGGAGACAGTCAGGAACCATTGGGTTACCTAGGCAAATGGATCATGTGGAGAGACTGGAAGGGACATTGGGTTACCTGGCATGACTCCAGCTGCAGGGGGAGTTTGTTTATTACCTGATCTGTTGAGTTTGGGAAAATAAAACCTGCCTCATTTATGGTGGTGAGAATGATCCCAGCCTGTGTGCTGTGCCAGGCAGTTCTCCAGAGGCAGGGAACATGGGACTGAAGTGGGGTGGCAGGTATTCAGGACCCCTTGGCTTTTTGTGGTTCAGGAAAGGTGCATGCATGTGACTAATCTTAGCCCTATAATATGTTGTCTTATTGTTATTCTTTCCCCTTTCTTCCTGAGTGTTTTCCCCTTAAACTCTCAGGTCATTAATGTGAATGTTCCCTTTGCAAAGAGCAAGCCTACCTGTATATGTACTATTACTTCCTCCCTGCTGGAGTGTGGGAATGGGGTGGGGTTAGGGAAGACAACTGCAGGTCTGGATTGAATAACATTTAGGGACCAGTGAATATTTATGCAAGATTTTCCCTTGTGAGAAAGTGAAGAGATGAGTAGACCCAGTGATGGGGAGTTAGTTTTAATTTTGTGGAAGGAGAGTCCCCACATTTTAACCACAGTTCATTTAATGTCCAACATCAAATCTCTATGCTGGATTGAAGAATCACACAAGGAGCTTGTTAGGTTTGACTGGGGCTTGGGTGAGATGGACAATAGTTTCAGTTGTGATACATTTACAGAAAAACTTTACACATAAAGGGACCTAAACATCAGGCACAGTTGGCGGTAACTCATGCAATTGACATCCTGCAGATCAGCTCTCCTGGTTACTCAGCACAAGGACATTGGAAATATCATACTGGGCCATTGCACGAGGAACAGAGCTTCAGTTGATCTGAAAGTCCAGGGCTTCGGAGAGTTATGGAGATCTGCGAATGAATGAAGCTGATGAACACAGGCCCCTCCCCTCCACACCTGTGGAACCAAGGCGAGTAAGCTGGATGGGAAGGGCTCCCATAGCCAAGGAGATCCACTCCACATTGTGAAGGTGAGTGGAGTATGGCAGTTGAGCCTGCAAGTTGTGCCGCCTCAAATATAATGAGACTAAATGGCGCTTTGAACTGGCAGGTGAACAAGGCACTGTACGATAAAGTATGAAACAGCCTGAGGGATTGGTTGATTTTGAACTGATTGTTTCTAAGCTGAGGCTCTGTGCGTAGTGTGAGAAACGGGTTCTGTCTAGTATTTTTACTGGTGTCTGCTCAGGGCTGCAACATGCCTGTCACGTGAGAGGTTCTGTGACTTTCAACCAACACGTTCCATTATTCAGTGACTAGGTGGCTCTGGGATAAGACAGGTGCAACTGTCATATTCAGCTCTTCAGTGATTGAAATTAGCCCCATTTTGCCACCTTACCCGACTGCCAGAACCTGATGAAGGCTAGGTATTCTGACACTAATTCTTGCCTTCAGTTCGGAGGATACATGTAGAGAACATACTGTGCAAGACCATGGAGTATTAATCTTTGACTGTTGGTGTGTTAATCTCCTGCAATATCTCTGTTACATGCCTGCTCCTCCCTGTCTCTGACTCAACAGTTTACTCATGAACCAGTTCAGACTTGAGCACAGGGATGGCTTTGCAGTTGGTGTAAAGCTGGCAATTAATGCTTGATGAATACCACGGCTCTTCAGAAGTTTCTGGATGCTTTGATGGCACTCAGTGTGACTTTACAGTAAACCAGACCCCAGAATTGATCCTAAACTTGTTTGTTCTGAGTTCCTGCTGGAAACATGTGACAAAAGCAAAGATTGTTTGTCCCTTGCCTGCCTCCTGACAGTCAAAGGTTCCCCCTGCGCCAGCATCCCCCTACCCCCACCCCACCCCACACTCAGTGTTATTATGCATGGTCATTGCCCCCTCTTCCCCATCACCCCTCGGTAACACTGGGAGAGGATAACTCAAATACCACTTCCGGACCATTTGAATAAAAATCTGTTCCACAATTGAAAGCATAGACTTCAGCCCTGCGTGGTTTTGGTGGACCTTGGTGACCAATTAGCTTCTTTGGTAGAAATGCCTCTGAATTTATTGGTGGGAAAACAAAGTGTTTGAAGAAACTTACTTTGGTCTCTTTCTGTATCCCCTTTGGAAAGTGTCTGAAATGTTTGGTTGTTCTCTTTGGCCAACCTGTCACTGTTCATGAATAGCTCTAGTTGAAGAAGTTACTTCTGAAGCATCTCAATTATCCAGTGCCATTTTTCTGAAACTGGGAATCTAGACAGAGAGAGAGAGCAAAACAGAGTGGAATGAACAGGGAGGTGAACAAAAATGGAGTAGATAGGGAGAAGTGGAAACTGACATGAACACGAGGCTAAAGAGGAATTGTGTAAAGTGGGCAGGAGAAGCTGTGAAGATGAGGGAAAGAGGGAGGTGAAGCAAAATGTAGGAGTAATATACAGAAGTAAAGGAGCACGTGGACTAACAAGTGAAGGTAGGAGGGACAGAAACAAACAAGTGAAGGGTGGGGTGGGAAAAACAAAAGTGAAGGAGGGAGAAAAGCAGAAACAAAAGCAAAAGGAATTGAAAAGTAATGGAGGGGTTGGAGACAAATATATATATATATATATATATGAATTAGCAGCAGGAGTATGCCATTTGGCTTGTTGAGCCTGCTCTGCCATTTGACAAGATCATGGCTGTTCTGATTATGGCCTCTACTTTCCTGTCTACCCCTATACCCTTAGATTTTTGACTGGCAAGGGAGTCAATCTAACTCGGCTTTAAAAATATTCAGTGACCCTACCTCCATTGCTCTCTGGGGAAGAGAAATCCTCAGACTAACATCCTGAGACAAAAAATTTCTTCCAATTTCTGGCTTAAATGGGAGACCTCATTCTTGAACTGTGCCCCCTAGTTCTATTCTCTCCCATAAGGGGAAACATCCTCTCAGCATCCATGCTGTCAAGTGCCCTCAGGAACTTATGTTTCAATAAGATCACCTCCCATTCTTCTAAATTCCAATGGATACAGGCCTAATCTGTCCAACTTTTCCTCAAGACAGCCCATTTAACCCGGGAATCAGCCGAATGAACCTTCTTTGAACTGCTTCTAATGCTTTTATGTCCCTTCTTATGTCGTTGTAAACTGTAGCAAAACTTCCCTACTTTTACATTCCATTCCCCTTGCAATAAACGATAACATTCCATTTGCCTTCCTAATTACTTGCTGTATTTGCATACTAATGTTTTATGTGTCATGCACCAGGACACCCAGATCCCTCTGTATCCTAGAGTTCTGCAATCTCTCTCCATTCAAATAATATGCTACCTTTCTGTTCTTCCTGTCAAAATGGACAAGTTCACATTTTCCCACATTATACTCCCATCTACCAAATTTTTGCTCATTCTCTTTATCTATATCCCTTTGTTGACTCCTTTATATCCTCTTCACAACTTACTTTCTTTGCCTATCATTGCGTCATCAGCAAATTTAGCAACCATATATCTGGTCCTTTCATCCAAGGCATTGATATAGATTATAAATAGTTGAGGCCCCAGCACAGATCCCTGTGACACATGACCCATTTATCCCTACTGTTTCATGTTAGCTAACCAATCCTCTATCCATGCAACTATGTTACCTCCCAACACCAGGAGCTCTTATCTTGTGTAGTAACCTTTGATATGGAACCTTGTCAAATGGCCTTTTGGAAATCCAAGTACACCATATCTACAAGTGCCATTTTATCAATGCTGCTTGTTACTTCCTCAAAGAACTCTAATAAATTATTCAAACATGATTTCCCTTTCACAGAACCATGTTGGCTCTGCCTGACTGCATTAAGCTATAACCTCCTTAATAATAGATCCTGGCATTTTCCCTGTGATAGATATTAGGCTAACTGGCCTGTAGTTTTTACTTTCTGTCACCCTCCTTTCTTGAATAGAAGAGTTACATTTTCTGTTTTCCAATCTGATGGGACTTTTCCAGAATCTAGGGGATTTTGGAAAATTAAAACCAATGCATCTACTATCTTAACAACCACTTCCTTGAAAACCTTTAGTTTAATAATTTTCTCAGTATCCTTTCCTAGAATTGTTTTAAGTTCCTACCTGCCTTTCAAGCTCTTGATTTTATTTCTGAAATGTTATTTGTGTCTTCCAGTGAAGAAAGACACAAAATATCTGTTCATTCACCCACTATTTTCTTATTTCCCATTATTAATTCCCCAGATTCACACTCTAGAGGACCAACTCTCACTTTAGTGACTCTTCCTTTTTAAATACCTGGAGGAACTCTTCGCTATCTGTTTTTGCATTTCTAGCTAGCTTTCTCTCATACTCTTAACTTCTCCTTCATTACTTTTTCAGTCATTCTTGCTGTTTTTCTATTCTGTCCAATCTTCTGTCCTACCACTAATCTTGGCAGAATTTTACGCTTTTTCTTTCAATTTGATACTATCTAATTTTCTTCTTTAGTCACATATGATGTGTCCTTTCCCTAGAGTTTCTTTCTTTCTTACTGGAATATATCTTTGCTGAATTTTTAAATATTTCCTTAAAGTCTGCCACTGCATTTCTTCTGACCTACCCCTTAACCAAATCCCCAATTCACTTTAGCCAGCTCTTGCCTCAAAACCCTTATAATTCCCTTCATTTAATTTTAAAACATGAGTCTTAGACCCACTCTTTTCTCCCTCCAAACTGAATGCAAAACTCAATCATGTTATTGTCACTGTTCCTTTGCTATGAGATCATTAATTAATTCTGTCTCATTGAACATTACGAAATCTAGAATAGCCTGCTCTCTGGTTGGCTCTAGAATGTGCTGCTGTAAGAAATTATCCCAAAAACACTCTGGCGAAGATAGCCTGGAAGAAGTGTTCACAGTATGATTTTTCCAACCTATATGTAGATTAAAATCACCCACGATTATTGCTGTACCCTTCTCACCATGTATACCCCATCCTACAATCTGGTTACTGTTAGGGGACCTATAAGCTAATCCCACAAGTGACTTCTTTCCTTTGCTATTTCTTATCTCTGTCCGAACTGATTCTGCATCTTAATCTTTAGAACTAAGATCATCTCTCACTACTGTACTATCATCCTTAACTTATAGAGCTACCCCACCACCTGTTCCTAGCTTCCTGTCCTTCTGAAATGTCAAGTACCCTTGAATGTTCAGGTCCCAGCCATGGTCACTTTGCAGTCATGTCTCTGTAATGGCTATCCGATCATACATATTTATTTCTATTTGAGCTGACAATACATCAGTTTTGTTATGAATGCTATGCGCATTCAGATGTAGAACTTTTAGTTCTGTCTTTTTACTATTTTGCAACCTCTGGCCTTATCTGCTGGAGCATTCTTAAGTTTGAGCGCTCTGTCCCTTCCTGCCATGCTCTGATTATCATTACCCTCATCACTACCTTGCTTTCTTGCCTTGCCCTCTCCCTTTAATTTATCACATCTTCTCTCATTTGATCCTTCACTCCCACTATTTAGTTAGAGCCCTCTCTACTGCCCCAGTTATACGACTCATCAGAACACTGTCCCCAGCACGGCGCAGGTGAAGACCAACCCAACATTACAGCTCCCACTTTCCCCAAAATAAGCCAAAGGATAGAGGCTGAAATAATAGTGGAAACACAAGTGAAAAAAGGACAGTGAGAGAATTGGTGCAGAGGTAAAAGAGAAACATATAAGGAAATCAAAATGAAGGATAAAGAGAAAATGCAACCACCATGAAAGTGGGGGACATGTAGAGAAAAATGAGAGTGCATAGTGGAGGGAAAGAGATCAAAACAAAAGTGAAGGAGGGGATAGGGATAGACAGAAGTGCTAAAATAAAATGAAACGGTGTTGGTAAAATAATAAGGATGACAGTGGTTCAGACTTTTCTCTTCCCATTGACACTAACACCAATACCCGATACAGGAATTCTGTTGGGTTTCTGTTGATGGAGGCCTGCCCAGTGCCCTGCCTGCCGGCAGGAGGTCCTGCCTGTTGTTGTTCTGTCTTGTACAATTATCTATCGATCCATCTATCCAAATGCATTGCCGCCTATAAAACTGGCTCTGCCCCTAAGCTGCAGAGCTTCATGGACCAGTTTAATGGGGTTGTTCAGAGGGCCTCTTCCAATTGCAACCAGATTTTTAGGTAGCAAGAAACTATTATTTTATTACAATTTATTGTTTGAGACCTTCATGTCTTTTTAATGCATTTTTATGGTGTAAGTAGAGGTACATTAAAAATGGAAAAGCTTGAACTTTGCAAGTTCTTAAATATGCCCTGCTTGGTGGTTGAGTGAATTGAAACTTTAATTTTCATTCTTAATGAAGAGAATATATGTTGAGTCCTAGGCTCCAATTCTAGATGCATATTCTAATATTGGCAGAAAATTTGTGTAACTTGACATGCCCATGATGGACGTGTTTTTGGATCTTACACATTGTAAGGGTTGTACACATGGGAAGCTTTGGTTCATTGAGCAAGCTTGATGGAATGGTTTGCAGGGCTGTGACAGGCTGCTATCTTTTTATAGATGTCTACATCTTGGCGCATGATGTCTACTGCAGCTGAGACTGAAGTGCTTTGGAACCCCTTGCTAACATTTTACATTTTGATTTTTTTTAAACATGGGAGCAAATTCAAGAGTTTCTCAGTTTGCCTGTTTTACCTGCAGTGCTGATTTGAAGCAAGATTAAGGTTGCAGCTAAATTGTATGTCACTGCAAGTTGTTCTGTGGTCTGTAGAAAGCAACCTTATTTTGACTAACCCTTATTGCTTCATGTTCTTATTAAATGCCTTGCCTGTTCTTTTGGGTGCGTATGTTTGTGTGCGTTTGTGGTGTTGTGGTTTCATAGTTTGTAAGGTATTTGGTCTAAAGCAGTCACTGAATGTTGCCTCTCCAGGGACCTGGGCAGTGAACGTGAAACTATACTTGATAGTGAGGGATTCTCCAGTGAGGCTGGCAGTCTCCTCGATTTGTCATGGAGAATTTTACTTTATTGTTGTCATCCAGTGTCAATAGTGATTCCAGATCTCTTCATCTTTACTCCTGCAAATGTATCACTTTCTACACTTCATTTCAATAAATTTAAGTGCTTGATGTGTCAGTAGGAGAGGAGTTCAAGACCAGAAAAATTACAACTTTACTGCTTAATAAATTTTAGAAATATTTACAAAATTGGGGTTTTATTTTAACTTACTATTTGCCTAGAAAGCAGAAAAGAAAAGCAAATTATAGATCTCACCCCTGCACTTCTTCTCACCCTCCCCCCATACAATGGATGCCATTTCTCCCCCCCACCAATGCAGTGGTCTGTAATAGGAAATGAGCATGTGTGGGCATCTGACCTGGGTGGGACTAGGCCTGGCTGTGATGCAGCACACTGTTCTCTCATTGTTAAATAACTTTCCAAAATGCTCTCACAATACTTGTGTACAAGTACTACAATACACACAATACAGTAGGGCCTCAGCACAGATCTGAGGGCCTCTTTCTGTGATGTAATGTTCATTGGCTCTTGTATCCTAGTGGGATTCACTGTCTTTGATTCTATGCAAGAAAAGAGGAAAACTTGGATACATTTGGAAGGTTTAAACACAGTGTCTTCTTCCAATGCAACTCGCATCAAAACAAAATGGAAATGTTGAGAGAGGGTGAGTGGGATTGGAGCTGCCCCATTCCAGGGTCACTGAGCAAGTCACATACATTAGTGTCAGTTTTTTGTTGGTATGCAGTTAATGCCTCTTGTGATGCTTTCTCCATTGGTTGTCCCCAATCTGTCAACACCAACAACTATGTACATTCCATGTAATAATGCAGTGCGTATAAATTAGCAACATTTCCCAAGGTGCTTCACAGGAGCATTATCAGTCAAATTTGACATTGAGCCACATAAGGAGGTACAGTAGTGTTCCTAACCCGGCTTGCCAAAAACTGGAGTTGTCTGAAAATCAAGCATTTTTAGAATGCTCCATGCATCAATTTTAATTGAGTAAAATAAAAAATATCATAACTTTGCTGAACAATTTAGTTAGGCTCTGTTGGTGCAGTGTGGCCCTTCGCTGCTTGTGCGCCAGCCTATTCCTACATTCCAAGCGACCTTGATCCCACATGGCCCGGCTTGACCTGAAATGCCCATGACCCACAATGCGGCAAGATCTGAAATCTGGCACGGCCTCTGTCCCAAGATTGCTGGTTTTGAGGCACTGTACCTGTATTCAGACAATGGCCAAAACCTTAATCAAAAGGTAAGCTTTACAGAGCATCCTAAAGGAGGAAAGAGAGGTAGAAAAGGGTTGGTTTAGGGAATTCCAGAGTGGAAAGCATAGCTGAAATGGGGTGAAGTGAGTGGGCCTAAGTTGGAAAAATGCAGAGTTCTTGAAGAGTTGTAGGGCTGGAGGAGGTCATAGAGTTGGGAGAGTGAGGTCCTGAATGGATTTGAATATGAGGATGTGACTTATAAAGGCCAAGGTAAAAGATTGTGAGCCAATATTGGTCAGTGAGCAGTTGATGGGTGAATGGGACTTGGTACGATTTAGAATCCTCAAAAGAGAATTCCATGTTACTGCCAGGGTCACTCTGAAGCCAGTTGGAAGAAATAACTTGGCAATGATCTCCTTGGATTTCCCTTTCCTTCCTTGGGAAATTCCACCCTCAGTGATGTGGCAGGTCTGAATCCACATTCCATCATTGTGTGCGCTTGTTTTGGCCAGATTTTTTTGCATCAGAATTTGAGCCGAGTTCCAAGTTTCTGTTCGGCTCCAGCCTTACCCAGGAAGTGTAAAATAATCAAAAAGGCTAATGGAATGGCCGTCTTTATAAATAGAGGGCAAAGTTATAAAGGGGAGTCAGTTTGACCACAGCTGTACAAATTCCAGGTTAGACCATATGTGTAGTTCTGTGTACAGCACTGGTGACCATATCTTCGGAAGCATAAAATGGCCTTGGATGGATTGAAGCACAGATTCACCAGAGTGTTACCAGGGCTCTTAGGGTTAGATTATGAGGCAAGATTGCATAATCTAGATTTGGAATCGCCGGAAAATAAAAAGGTTAAGGGTGGTTTGAGGTTTTAGTGATCTTGAAAGGAATTGACAGGATAACTGGAGAGAATTTTTTTTCCTGCTGGTGGGAGAGTCTAGGAGGCAGGGGCATGACCTTAATATCAGAGCCAGACCAGTCAGGGAGGAAGCTAGGAAACAATTTACGCAAAGGATAGTAGATGTATTGAACTAGGTGTGCTGCTGGACTGGCCTCACCAAAAGCAGTAGACATGAGCTCAATTAATAATTTTCATCTGCAATCAATAGATTTTTGCTGGACAAGCGTATCAAAGGAATGCAGCCAGGGCAGGTGGATGGAGTTGAGATCCAGATCAGCTATGATCTTATAGAATGACTTAATAGGCGTGAGGGGCTGAATGGCCTATTCCTGGTTCTATGCTTCTAAATCCAACCCCAAATCAGTAATGGTCAAACTTAGATTATTAGCAAGTTAGGTTGCTGCAAGATTGAGAGGAAAATTAAACCCTCAGAACGTTTCAGTAGAGTGCACTAGGAAACTGGGAATACAGACTTTGTGAGAGAAGTGGAAAACTAAAGTATGGATTTGCCAGAGAAAGGTATTCCAGGGAGTTGCAGATATAGTTTCTGCAACAGGTCATCAAAGGCAGCTTTGAGCTTGAGTGGATGAGTCAGAAGCACTGCTCAAGGTAGAAGAACCTTGTAAGAGCTGTGCCAGTTATCCCAATGGCATCCTTGCACCTTCTGACTTGACCTTGTTATGCAGGTGAAAATGAAAAATGCTGGGATTTAAGAAGAAACAGACTGGTCAGAGAGAGATGTTGGAGTAATAGGGCAATAATACCAGGTGATTTTAATTGTAGCCAAAATAGGTCGGAATGAAGGTCATGCCTGTAGGGGGATACTAGTAATCCAGAGGCCCAGAGGATCTGGGGAGCCAGATTCGAATCCCGCCACGGAAGATGGTGGAATTTGGATTCAATAAAAATCTGGAATTAAAAGTCAAATGATGACCACCGCCCAATCCAAAACCCAATTTAATGGAAATCTGGTTGACTCTTAAATGTCCTCTGAACAAGGGTAATTAGGGATCACCTATCCCCCTACAGGCTGACCTAGTGACACCCACAACTTTTTCTGGGATAAATCCAGAACTGCTTCCTAGATCTGATTGATTGATTGAATTGCGATATATGATCTAGTAATTTTAATGGAAATAATAGGTAATCAGAAAGGAAAGGGGATTTGGACTGGCATGAAATATGAGAGGACAGAATACAAGATTAATATGTGATATATTAATATATGCAAAAATATCATGGTCACACCAAAGTGTAGATTCAAGTAGATGCAAAAAAAACTGAAATTTAAGAGGGAAGAATAAGGTCAATTTAGGGCTAACAGCATGAAGAAAATCATGAAGAATCTAGAAATAATGGTGGGAACAAGAAAAGACATTAAAAGGGGATATGAAAAAGATTAAATTAGCTAATATATAAGGAAATAGTAAAGATTCTAAATCAATGTATTAACAAGTAAACAAATAATATAGGACCAATCGGGAATGAAAGATGGTGTCTAGTTGTGGAGGATGAAATAATGACAGGGATATTAAATATTTTACATTGATTTGATTTTATTACATAAATGATAGTGAAAGTGGGATCCATAAGTGAACTGCAAAAAATGGACTTGGTGCTTTCATATTGGAAAACAATGTGAATCGTAAGTGGAGAAGTTACTGAGCCCTGTTGACTGCACATTAGGCTGCTGAAAGAAGTCAGAGGAAGTAACAGAGGCATGGACCACAATTTGTAAAAGTTCTCCTGAAATATGGAAACTGTCTTGGGACTGAAGAGCAATCCATGTTAACACCCTTGTTAAGAAGGGAGGTTTGGGTAAGTTGGGTAACCACAGATCAGTTCATCAAATGTCAACCGTGGACAAAACTGTCAGAATCCACAGCTTGAGATAAACTTAAGCATTGAGATATGTTCGGGTTAATCAAAGACCACCATTGTGGATTTGTTAAAGGCAAGTTGTGTTTGACAAATTTTAAGTATTGTTTGAAGAGGTGAATGTTTTAGACAGATGGAATGAATACATTGGGGATGTCAGGTATGTGGATTTTCAGAAAATGTTCACTGAGGTGTCTCACTAGGTTTTTTACATAAAAAGAATCTAAGGCAACCTAGCAGCACAAAGTAGAAAGTTAGTGTTATGGCCGATGCAGTTGGTAAAGCAGAGTTATTTAAAAATCCCAGAGGGAAACTTTAAACAACTGTCATAACCTATCATTTTAAGTGTTATGTTTGAGATGTGACTCTAAATTCAGGAATCAGTTCACCACCAATTCTTGAGGCTTTAAACTAAATGAAACATTTATTAATTTACACAGGTTAAAATATATATACCAATGCTATGATCTTGTTAACAGTTATTTGTTAATAGCTGTTAACAAGTTCCCAAACTAATCTCCATTAAGGGCAACAGCAACCCATACTCTTAATCAAACACCAGGCAAAGCATTTTCACCTTATGAATTCAGAATGAGGTTCTTTTCACTTTGCTGCCTGTGGAGACAGTTGGAGGCTTACAGCTACCTTTTGATCTTACGCTGCCTCTGCTCTACACACACAAAACCGCTGAAGTTATACCTAGCCCTACCATCCATTCTTAATTAGCACATTCGTTTAGATAATATCACCAACTTTAACTTTAACACCTATGTGTTCTATTGTACTATTGTTGTTGACATCTTTTGATGATCTGCTTCTATCACTGCTTGTTTGTCGCTACAACCACACCAACCCCCTCCACCTCTCTGTCTCTCTATCTCTCCGCCCCCCACACACACACCTTAAACCAGCTTATATTTCAGCTCTTTCCTGGACTCGAACTCAAGTTCTGTCGAAGGGTCATGAGGACTCGAAACGTCAACTCTTTTCTTCTCCGCCGATGCTGCCAGACCTGCTGAGTTTTTCCAGGTAATTCTGTTTTTGTTTTATACCTAGCACAGCTCATTGAATGTAAATCTCATTGTATCACCAACCTCTGAACTAAACCTCTCTAACAATAAAACCCCTTTCATAGCACCAATTTCATTAGTAATATAAACATATTGCTTGGTACCTGCTGGGTAGGTGTCAGTTTTCACCCCACTTTTTGAATGTCTATTCAAAAAATGCAAATACACTCCACCTCTCTTGTTTACATCTCAAAACTAGTACATATCAAAGTGCCCAGACTAGCTGGCTTTAATCTAATTAAGATTCGCCCACAGACTAAACCTCAATTTTAAAAGAAAAATATTTTTTCAATAATATATACATTAATAGCTTCATGACAGTTAGTGAACTGACCGGAAATAGAATTTGGGTAAATAGTTTCCAAAAGTGAAATATTACGGTGGCTGAAAATCGGAACTGTTCTGACCAAAGGTCATTGACCTAAATGTTAACTTGGTTTCTTTCTTCACAGGCACTGCCAGATCTGCTGAGTATTTCCAGTATTTTCTGTTTTTACTTGGATGTTGCTTTGATTGTAGAAGGCTGGAACTCCATGGGCCAGGGCTGGCCCGCTAGCGTTTACCCCATGATTTGAATTAGGAACGATCTTCACAATTTGCTGACGATGCAAAATTAGGTGGTTGAGCAAATCGTGAGAAGGGTTGTAAAAGATGTCAGGAAGGTGGGTGAGAGAGACAATTTAATGTAGATTAAGTGTGAAATAATGCCATTTGGCAGGAAAATTATGAAATGGGAGTATATACTTCAAGAAGAAGGGTGTAGATGATCAGAGAGCCTTGGGGGGGGGGGGTTTGAATGTATAATGCCCTGTAAGTGTAGGTATTTAATGATATACTTGCTGTTTCACAGGTTTTCAAATGTGTTTTGGGTGTTGATTCCAGTTTCTGATCTTGGAATAGTCTGAAAGCAGCCCGACCACCCAGTACTGCTTTGGTTTTAAGATGGTGTTGGCAGCTACAGGCCCTGCTTTACGTTTGCATCTCCGACTTGGTACAGGGGCTGTGGTTTCATTGCAAAAGCTCTGAAGGGTACTCCTATGGAAATCTTTGTGTACTCCCGTCAGCTGTAAAGTGATCTTATCAACTAAGTAAGGAGGCTTCAGGTCAAATGTTTTGCCAGGATTAAAAGCAAGCGCAGACTAGGTTTGTGTTGGGAGTTCTTTTGTAATCTGGCAGTGGTAAACCTCTATTTATAAACTAATTACTTTCCTTACTCTTATCTACTGCAGAGTCAGCTGGTTCTCATAACTGTTCTATTTGGTAGTTCTGACCTCTACTCCACTATGGAGATGATTCTGGAGGGTTTAGGGGTGGTTGCCATCCTAATTCCAGCTTCATATGGCAGGTCATGTAACTTCTAAAGATCCAAGACCATGAACAGTTCAGTTTTAGTAACCTCTAGCTCTTATGAAGGTTTAATGCCCAAAGCATTGACTCCAGCTCTTTTTGCAAATGCTGATTGATCTGTTTGGTATTTCCAGCATTGTCTGCTTTGTCTATACCATTGTGAGGAATGTTGATAGTTCCCTCTCTCTGTCTCCAGGTGGGGAAGTTCCTGGCTCTCCTGTTCAGTGGGGAAATTTATCCAAGTCATTCAACCATCGAGATGATCAGCTGCCTGCAGGAAGACAAAGTGAGGCTTCAAGAGGAGCTGAACACGACTGAGCCCCAGCGGCAAGCACTGGGCAGCCCTTCGCAATCTCAGGTATTCTGACGCTGTGTGCAGAAGGTGAGAGAGGTACAAGAGAGCACAGGACTGGAGAACTCAAACTGGGCCAAATTCAAGGAAGTTTAATCTGCTCTGTTATTGCTGTGCCTGCTACTGAGCTAATGGCATGCGGGGTTTCAACCAGTGGCCACGTTTCTGAAAGGATGGCTTTTGGTTTTGGAGATTGTTCAAGTTGCATCTTGCTCATGGTTGGAGTGTGTCAGTGCCATGCAGTGCTGCCTAGAAGTCGGGTGCCTCTGTTCAGGGTCTCAGTACAGAGCTGCCTGTAGTTCTCACCTGAACCCGTGGTATCCATCTATTTGACTCTTGTGAGTAACAGGCAATACATGAAGCGTTGTGATGAGTATGTGCGTCTAACCCCTGGTGTTTGCCCACAGCTCGAGGGGGTGGAAGCGAAGCTGTCTGACCAGATGCAGGAACTGAACAGACTGTGCTCTGAGCTGGTGAGACCCCTGTATTGTTACCATGAGCAGACATTTGTTAAAATCTTGTGTTCATGAGCTTGTGTACCCATGGGCAATTGGATCTCATTATCTGTGCCTCTATGACAGGGCACAACCGACCTGGAGAAGCATTTGGAAATACTGGTCCTGGAGAATGATCGACTGAAGCAGGAATTAAATGGCTGCCAGCTTCAGCTGCAGCAGCTCCGGATCTCTCTGTCTGGGTGCACCGACTGTGAGCACAGCAAGGTAAGAGAGATCTTGCATTTATACAACACCTTTCGTGACCTCTGATTGCCCACAAGTGCATCGGCACAGTCGGAGTTCTTTTGAAGTGTGGTCACTGTTGTAGGAAGTGAGGCAGCCAGTTTGTGCATGGCATAGTCCTTCAAACAGCAATGTGGTAATGACCAGATCTTCTTTATGTGGTGATGTTGAGTGACGAATAAATATTGGCTGAGACACTGGGGAGGACTCCTGCCCATCGAATAGTGCCATAAAATGTTTTACATTTACCTGAGAGGGCAAATAGAATCTTGACGTAACATCTTATTTGAAAGACAGCATCTCTGGCAGTGCAGCACTCTCTCAGAAATCAGTCAGCCTAGATTATGCACTCTAATGCTGGGATGCTATCAGTGAGCCACAGCTGATCTCTTGGTTACAAGGTGAGCACCAAGCTGGGTGCTACCATATCTCTAGTGAGGTTGGGTACAGGACACAGAGCCCATTAAACTGGATCACTTGGGATATGTTGAGTATGATGGGAGCAGTTATCTTAAACTCATTCTCGAGCTGTGGATGTTGCTGGCAAAGATGACAATTATTGCCCATTCGTAGTTGCTCTTGTGCTGAGGAGCTGGCTTCACCTTGTAGTGCAGGCACTCCCACAATACCGAGAGGAAAGTGATGAAGGGAATGGTAAGGCGCTACTCACTCACTCTCACCCTGCTCTTACATGCTGCAATGCGCAAATCTACCGGAGAAATATTCTGGGCTCCTTTACTTATTCTCGAGTTGTAGGCAACACCTATATAATGCCTTGAGAAGAGGATTACATAGGATATGCAGCATTGAAGCAAGCCATTCAGCTCAGCCAGTCCATGCTGATGATTGTGCTCCGCTCGAGCCTCCTCCCATCTTTCCTCATCTAAATCTATCATTGTAACCATCCATTCCCTACTCCCTCATGCATTTAAGGGAAGGCTACATAAATATATCTATACTAATCGCTTCAACCACTACCTGTGGTAGCAAGTTCCACATTCTCACCACTTTCTGGGTAAAGAAGTTTCTTAATAATTCCCTATTGTCTTTCCTTATGACTATCTTATACTTGATGGCCTCTAGTTATGGTCTTCCCCACAAGAGAAAACATTCTCTGCATTCACTCTATCAAAATCTTTCTTAATTTCAAAGACCTCTCTTAGGTCACCTCTTAGCTGCCTTTTTTCAAGATGCAAGAGACCCAGTCTGAAATCCCTTCCTGACTTGTGTACCCACGAGTTTCTGGTATCATCCTTGTAAACCTTCTCTGCACCCTCTATCTTTGTATAATATGGGGATCAAAATAGCACACAGAATTCTGTAGTCTGACCAAGGTTCAATCACAGATTTAGCATAACTTCTGAATTTTTCAATTCTGTAATATGATGGTGGGCCACCTTCCTGTGTTGCCTCAGGCTACATGGCTGCTACAGTGATATTAAAGTAGGAACATACATACGAACATACAAATTAGGAGCAAGAGTAGGCCACTTGGCTCCTCGAGCCTGCTCCACCATTCAATAAGATCATGGTTGATCAACCTCACGTTCCTACCTACCCCGGATAACCTTTCACCCACTTGCCTATCAAGACTCTATCTATCTCTGCCTTAAAAGTATTCGCAGTCTCTGCTTCCACCACCTTTTGAGGAAGACAGTTCCAAAGGCACTCAACCCTCCAAGAGGAAAAAGTTTCTCCTCATCTCTGTTCTAAATGGGCGACCCTTATATTTAAGCAGTGGCCCCTAGTACTAAATTCTCCCACAAGGGGACACACCCTCTCCACATTGACCCTGTCAAGACCCCTTAGGATCATATGTTCAATCAAGTTGCCTTTTACTCTTTTAAACTCCTGTGAATGCAAGCCTAGTCTTTCCAACCTTTCCTCATAAGACAACCTGCCCGTTCCAGGTATTAGTCTAGTAAACCCTTTCTAAACTGCTTCCAGCGCATTTACATCCTTCCCTAAATAAGGAGACCAATACTGTGCACAGTATTCCAAATGTGCTCTCACTGATGCCCTGCATAACTCATGCATAACCTCCCTACTTTTGTATTCAATTCCCCTTGCAATAAGCGATAACATTCTATTTGCTTTCTGAACTACTTGCTGCGTCTGCATACTAGCCTTTTGGAACTCATGCACAAGGACATCCTCATCCTTCTGCATCTCACAGCTCTGCCATGTCTCACCATTTAGATAATACCCAGAACAGCTAACCCATCAGTGATGAAAGAACAGCAACGTAAGTTGAAGCTTGGATGATCTAATCTTAGCAGGGAGTGAGGCAGTGGTGTTCCCCTAACGTCTAAAAATTGAGTTGGGAGCAATCTTTGTTCGTTAATGTAAGTTTTCAGTTTTTAATTAAATTGATATTCTGCCAAACTATTTGGGACCAGCACAAGAACAGGAGGAGAAGCTCTGAACAGCTACAGTATCACTTAGTTTTGGGGTAAAAAGTGAGTTTACAAATTGGACTGTTAAAAGATTTGGCATGCTCAAAAGTACATGAATGAGGCTTGAGGAGAAATGGAGAGTGAACCTTGCAGTTTATCAGAATAATCAAGTCTACAAACCCCATGGCTACCTCACACTGCAGATCTTGAACCTGCGACTCTGACTAGCCTAGTCTGACCCAGCTCTTGTGCCTTGTGTTCAAAAATATTGGTTCGTTCCCTAGGAATGTTGAATGCTGACTAAGTCCAGATCCTCTATTATGATTCAACTCTGCCAAGCACCTGATTGCTTTATGCAGGATGAGATCGGCAGCAGAGGTTCTGTTCACGAGCTCAGTGGAGGGGAAATCTGAAAAGACAGGTATTTGACCCCATGTCTCCTGCCATTGCAGATTTCTCACTGGGCTACAATTCATATACTCCTCTTGTGTGGGTCTAGAGATGAGGAGAAGTGGAATGTGATTCTGCTATCACCTACTGGGTGTACACTTGCACTCACTGGCAGGGGTTGCTGATGAGCAGAAACACCGGCTGGCAATTTTCATTTCTCAACCAACCAAAGTCTGGGTGTAGAAGCCAGTCATAGCTGATCTCAGCTGGATGTCAACGGAGATGCTATCTCTCTGTAGAATATAAATCAAACCTGGAGACCTCCTGCAATCTGTGTTAACTAAGCAGCAGACCAATCGGTGTAAGTGTTCTTGAGTGGAGTTTGTTTATCGATCCCTGCTAGCAGTAAATCAGGGAGCCTGGAGAAGTAAGTTGACTGTTTTTCCTGGAACAAGAGGGAAGGAAATCTGGCCTTGTTTCCATTGGTTACGGAAAGCTGGATCAGCCTGGAACCTGTGTACATATGAGAATGGCCGGGATTTTCTGGTCCTGTCGTGGCGGGACCCGCTGTGGGAGAGTCGGCAACCCAGTGAAAATTCCATTGGCTTTGGGCGGAACTGGGCAATCCTGGTATGGATGGGGTTAGAAAATCCCACCCAGTATATGAAATAGGAGCTGGAGTAAGCCTTTTGGCTCCTTGAGCCTGCTCCACCCTTTAATAAAATCATGGCTGGAGTTCTACTTCAACTCCACTTGCCTGCCCCATTCCTATATCCCGCGAGTTCCTTACAGCCTGAACGATCTCAGCCTTGAATGCACTCATTGAGCATTCTCCGAGGCTGGCTCCGAGGTAAAGAATTCCAAAGATGCCACAAAGGTGGAGGTGAGGATCAGGTGCAGTGGAGGCTGCAACCAGTTGATCATTGATCCCGGCCTCTGCAGTCGCACCCAGGTAAAATATGAAAAGCATTTTCCCTTGCTCGATGTTAACAATGAAACAACTATGCTTCAATCTATTGCTGTTGACACGTTCTGACCTTCCTGTCTGATTATTGGCACCTGCTGTCATTGTTGGTAGCAGCACATTGTTAACATGTATAAAATCAGAAAATATAGAAATGTGCCACAATTCCAATAACAACTGAAGAGGGAAGTGAGCATAACATTTCTGAGGGATATGTGGGCAGGCTTCTCTTTTGATCTCCAGAGTTTAAACACATCCTGTGTTCTGATCCCTGCCGCAGGAGAACGCACAGTTGCGAGAACAAACAACTGACCTGCAGTTGGAACTGGGAGAGAAGACGCAGCTCCTGGCCGAACTGGAGCAGCATCTCAAAGATGTCCTTCAGGAAAAGACTGAAAGGGAGGAGAGGCTGAATAAACGGATCAGGGACTGCCATTTAGCCCTAGCCAAGCAGCCCACACCATCAGTTAAGGTAAAAGTAATTGTGCTTTCTAAACCAGCTCAGCAAGGAAGTGGAGCCATTGGGTTGGAGCATCAGACTTTATGAATGTGCAACAAGTTGGGTTGGATATTGTGAGTATTGTTAGTCTCTAATATATTTTTTAAAAGTGCATAACACATTAGCTTAAGCCACATTGTGCGGCAGAGTGTGCGCGCTGAGTGGCACTGATTTCTGCTTGGTTCTGTATTTCGTTTTTGTTTTTAAAAGGCAGAATTTGTTGACACCGCAACTCTAGGGGCAGCACTTCCTGTACTGGATCCACAACAGCACCCGCACTGACTGTAGCAACATGGGGAAACTCAGCAGACTGGGCCATGTTGCTTGTTAATTCAATGTTAATACAGGTTTGAGAAAGCTTTGCGCACACTGCCTGTGTACTAGAGGCTGGAATACAGACAGTCTCTATAACTGGAGCCTGGGCTAAATGTGCAGCCCCTCAATTACCGCCACCTGGGTCCTCAGTCCCTGCAAATCCACTTCCTCAGGCTGGGTCCTGTTGGTGTTACAGGGGAATGAGTGAGGGCCAGAGTCCGATGTGTTAGTGCAAGTGTGGCGTTTTCATATCTGTAGCCATGAACTCATCGGTGGCATTTGAGCTTCACACCAAGGGTAGAATTTGCCCTCCGTTGGGGGTGCTGTGCGAGAGTGGGTGCAGACCCAATCAGTGCCCCTGGTCGGGTCCGCACCGCCGTTTTATGTGGGTGGGCCAATTAAGGCCCGCCCAGCTTGACACGCACCCGGAAGCGCTGAGTGCTCCCTGTGCGGACCAGGGGAGGGGGGAGGTGGGGGCAGTGGGGTTCCCTGAGTCAGGGCCTGCGCTAGTTCACAAGCGCGAAAGAGCGCAGAAATCTCCGAGGCACAGAGGTGCCTCAGGGAGATTAGTTTAAATTTAAAAAATTTAAATAGATAAAAGAAAAAGTTTTAAGACTAAGTGTTTATAAATTGAATAAAATTTTTTATAAAAATTCATTGACATGTCCCAGCTCAGTGTCACATGAGCTGGGACATGTCAATGAATTTTGATAATTTTTATTCAATTTATAAACACTTCATGAAACCTCATCCCACCCTTGGATGAGGTTCCATGAAAAATACGAAGGCTGCCTGGGCTCTTCACCTGCCCGCCAATCTTAAGGTTGATGGGCAGCTCAGTTTATTAGTTTAATTAATTTTTAAATGGCCTTAATAGGCTTTTGACAGTTCAGCGGGCACGCAGACGACTCAGCTGCATACCCGCTGAACTGAAAACCTAAATGATGCATGGTGACGCTGGAAGGCACACCCAACATCACCGTGCATCATTTTACACCTTGGCAAGCGAGCCCCGCCTCCACTCGCTGAACCGAAAATTCTGGCTTAAGTGTTCTGGTACTGGCAAAGAGGGAATCTTGGCTTGCGGGTGCCTTTTGATGACATTGTGTTCATTGTGCAATGAACATTGCATTGTGCAACTTTCAACCAGAGTCAGGAGTTAGTATTTTTAAAGAGAGGTTATACCTAGGTTTTAGTGGAAGAGATTAAAATAGAAAGAACTTGCATTTCTATAAGGCCTTTCGCAACCTCAGGACATCCCAAAGCACTTTATAGCACTTTGTTCTATTGAAGTGTAGTCACTGTTGTAATGTAGGAAGCAAAGCAGCCAGTTTGCGCACAAAGCTCCCGCAAACACCAAAATGGCAATGACCAGATAATCTATTTTAGTAATAAAGGATAAATACTGTATAGGACACCAGAGAAAACTCCACTGTCACTTCTGAAAATAGCACCATGGGACCTTTTAATTTCAGCTGAGTTAGCATGCAGGCCCTCAACTTAACTTCTCATCCGTACCCCTGACAGTGCAGCACACTCTGTGCTACACTGGAGTGTCAGCCTGGATTATATGTTCAAATCACTACTGTGGCGCTTGAACCCACAACCTCCTGACTCCGGACAGATTTCTACCACTGAGCAGTTAACATGCCTGCAGAATGTCCATAACCCTCAGTTTTTCACCACCCTCTCTTACGTTCAAGATTTTGCACCACCTTCAGTAGGTACTGAGCTCTGTGAAAAGACCTTTCAATAAGGAGAAATGGGAGGGGGTAGAGAACAATGTCTGACTTTGTCTGAACTTGAGTTTTGGGAGGTGCCTGACTCTCAGAATAATATTTTACCTCACGACAAACCCCTAAGGCTATTAGGTGTTAATTCTTTTTCCTCTGTTTAATTATTGTTGCTCCTGGAGGAATTACTCTACCCGATATTACTCTCTTGCCTCCACCTCAGCAATCTTCCCTACCCCCGTCCCCTCACCAATTAAGTTTAACCTTCTGAAGCAGTCACTAGCTTACTGCGACCTCTTGCTGCTACAAGCTAATATGATCACAGTATGATCTAGTCAAGCTCTGACCTGTAACTTATGGATATCCAGTCAAGCAGTCCATCAGAAAATACTTTCCTTCCATCATCTTCCTCCTCTTCACCCTCTCTTGTTAACCTCAGCTGCCATTATTCTCATTCTGTCGAGCAAAGAGAGCTCTGTGCTAATTTTAGATCTTCACAATATCAATAATGTACAAGATCTTTTTATGGCTGAAAATTCCCCACCCATCTAGAGCTTGGCAATGCTGTGTACTCTGCAGGCATCTATGTCTGTGTTGACTGGCTGGGTGGGGAAATGTGAATGTTTTGGCATTGAGTCTGGGTTTGGTGAACATACAGATCAATAACCTTATTTTTAAACTCTGTAGTATATTACCAAAAAAGTGGAAGTTGAGTCGTCAAGGACAAAGCAGGATTTGGATGAAGCCCAGGCCAGGAATCATTACCTTCAGGAGCAGATTGCTATCCAGAGCCGGCTGCTGACTGAGCAGGAACAACAGCTTCAGGACTCCTGGCGAACATCAGCCCAGCTCCAAGCTCAGGCAAGTCCAGGGCATCATCTATTCATTTTCACTAACATTAATGAAACTCCAATAACTGGTTATCTATTATTACTTCAGGCACTGATGAGGTTAATCTTGAACTATAGCTGAGAACGTGCGAAGTTACTTAGATATCTTGTTAATCTCTCTAGTAGGGTGAACGCTAACTCAGCTACACTGTATCAACTTGAAATTCACTTGCTAAGTAGATGCCCTCTCTGTACTATTGATTGTGTAGAAGGTCCTAGGCCTACTCCTTGGCAATGACACTTGCTCTAAACTGCAGATCATGATGTATGAAGCAGAACTTGAGCGGACACGAGGGGAGATGCTTGAGGCATTTCAAGCAATGGAAGATGAGAAGAACCAGGCCATTGAAGAGGTCTTCCTGCAAGCCCGAACTGAAATGAAAAATGTGCACGAGAATCTGAATGGTAGGTGATGCAGAAAAGGCAGTGCATGGGATTGGCCTAAAGAAAAGGCATTTAATGGGGTCTGTGAGCAATATGTGAATAGTAATGTGTGACACAACTTAGCTCATCTGTTGTGTGTGAAGACCTTGTAGACTTGAAATAAACTGGATGGAATATTGTGGTTATGAGCAGGGTCAGATTGGAATTGGAGCACATTAGGATGTAGTGAGTGAAGGCCCAATGTGAGGTCTGCTGGATGTATATCAATGCTAGACTATGGGGAAAGCTGAGGGGCTTTCCACTGTGTTGAACCTCTCATCTTTCCCTGCAGGTGTTCGAATGAACCTCCTCTCCATCCAACCAGCCCTAAAGACTCTAACCAGTGATTACAACTGCCTAAAGAATCACGTCCGGGATTTTCCATGTCTGCTGCAGGATGCTGTCAACCAGACGAAGAGGGAGGTGAGATGCTTTCCCACAAAGTATGGCAACATTCACTAAGAAAGTAGAGTGGGAGAAGCGGGGTGTGTCACCATCGTGTGAGAATGCAAGAAGCTCATTGCTGATGGTCAGTGCAACCTGAACATGGTTAAGGGACTGACCATCTTTATGTTCCGCCTGCTATGGTGATAACCCTTTTTAGTGGATCAGCCATACACCTATGAGGTCAAACTACTTGGCAAAAGAGTGTGCATTTACCTACCTTTGTGTACTGATAGGCTGTTATGTTTCCTATATTACAACAGCAACTACACTTCAAAAGTACTTTGTTAGCTGTAAAACGCTTTGGAACATCCTGAGGTTGCAAAAGGCATTAAGCAAACGCAAGGCTTTCTTTTCTTTCTAGATCTACCAGGCAGTGGAGGAAGCGCAGAAAACAAATCAGGATCTGCTGCACAAGTACAAGCGAGAGATGCAGCTTCGGAAGAAGTGCCACAATGAACTGGTACGGCTCCGAGGTGAGTCTACCCTCAAAGCACTTGGAGAGCTCTTCGTTCAGCAGCCTTTGTGTACAATAACTGTGGGTAGGAGACATCGGTCTGAAACTAGCAGTCAACGGCACACAATGCCTGCTGTAGGGAAGAGAGATGGTTGTTAAGAGCTGACTTGACTTCCTTGACACCCCTTATTCCACTTTTTTGACACCTCCTTCCCACTGTTTCTTCAGGGAATATCCGTGTATTGTGCAGGGTTCGGCCTGTAAACCAGGACGATGGCACTGGACCCGACACCAGAAATATAATTTCCTTCGACAATGATGATGATGCTGTTCTATATGTGTCGCACCGTGGCAAAACCTCCATGTTTGAGCTAGATAAAGTCTTCCAACCGCATGCGTTGCAGGCAGATGTAAGTGATCATAACATGTGATTTGTGATCGTTACTCACTGGGATCTAGTGCAAGGCAGTGGCTAGTAAAAGATATAAGTAATAAAATGGGTCAGTTTGTAGGAATTGTGAGATGAGAAACAATCAAGTTTCATCTAGTTGACCATCTACCATCATTGTCACATGATACAATAATGAAGTTATTGACCAATGTAGGAATCAATCTTTATTTCTGGGTCTGTTGTAGCATTATTGATAATGTGAAGAAAACTTCAGTTAATAAATGCTTAATTTTTTTTGGATAAACTTTTCAGCTAAGATCCACTGTCTATTTTGAATTTATTTTTATTAGTTTATGTCCTGAGAATCAAGGGCATGTAAAACTGCACGACATTGTTTCCCTGTTTCCTTTCGCCTTTTTGTGGGGAAAATAGTCCAAGTTTCTCAGGTGTTTAATGTTGATAACCTGATTATTTGCTCAACCAATTGTGTGTTTTTTTCTTCATGTTTAAAAGCTAGTTTTATCACTACAATTGTAATTCCTGCACTGAAGTATTTTTTTTGGAATATCATGATTGACGTTCCACCAACACCATCAAAACTAGTCACCTGTCTCAATGTTGTTTGTGGAATCTTGCTGTGTGCAAAATGGCTATCCCATTTACTTACAGAACAGTGATTTATACTTTCAAAGTAATTCGTAGCCAATGAAGCCCTTTTGGTATTTCTGATAGTAATGCAATGCAACGTAAATGCGAGTCTCGACATGGACATAATTTTGTGTGGTAGGAAGACTATTAACAGTTTTATGTAGGGTGCGCTGACTAAAATGAACATACCTGAACCAGTCAAAGATCCCATCTCTTCCCAACACTGTCCGGGCTCAGGCCGAGTGGGTGACATTTGTGTTGGTTTAGTTTGTGGTTGTTGGATCAGCTGATCCTTTGCTTTGGATTCATTCACTTCAAGTCAAATTTCTGGGCTCTAAAGGTGTCAAGGGATATAGGGAGAGTGCGGGAATAAGGTGTTGAAATTGAGGATCAGCCATGATCATATTGAATGGTGGAGCAGGCTCAAAGGGCCAAATGACCTACTCCTTCTCCTATTTTCTTTGTTTCTATGTTAAATTGTACGTATCTTCCTCCAAATTCACATTGCTTGGGCTCATTCTCGCCCTTTGCAAGTTTGTGTCCAACTCACCGAAGCTGATTGAGGTGGTACTCATAATCCCCAAATGTAGGTTCAAACCTCTCGGGCCAGGGAGAGAGAAAAGTAGACTAACAGCTAAGCTTTGTTGTGGAGGTTGATTAGTTTAACATCTAGGCTTGTGTCTTGTAAAAATGTGAAACTGTCAGAATTCTAAATGTCCCTTAGTCTTGTTTTTTTTTTAACCCTCAGATATTCCAAGAGGTCCAGGCCCTCATCACATCCTGTATTGATGGGTACAACGTCTGTATATTTGCATATGGGCAAACTGGCTCTGGCAAGACGTATACTATGGAGGTAGGGTTTTTAATGGCAGTCTTGTGGTTTCTTTTTTAAATGGATAAACACTTTCACAGAGTCAGGAAACTCGAGTATTTATCGGATATTTTCCAGGGCAGTTTGAGGGTATGGGGATCAAATGGTACTTTTTAAAAAAAAACTGGCCTGCCTTTCCAATCCAATTCATATACAGACTTCCCAAACTCCGCAATGTTATGTTAGCTGATGTGAATGCGAAGGATAAGAGTATCTCACAGCTCCAGTAACCAACACTTACTTACCTGGTATCACCAACTCAAGAGCTAGAAATTGCCTGAGCTTGCAAATGGGCTCCTTCAGTCTCTGTTATACTTCTGGAAGAACCCTGCTATTATCAGCTACCTCTTCCTCAAAAGGGTCTTCAAGCCCTTTCACTAACAGGAGCACCGGAATAATCAGAGTCCTGAGCAGCAGTCTTTGAACCAGGATGTCTAACGTTGTCCTTCTCAACAGTGTCCACGTTTCATAACGGAGTTCTTGTATAAAATCAGGTTTCCTGTTTGTTCATGGGATTGCCTCCTTTCTGTACTTTCCCTTCTCAGCCATTTTGCCAGTAAATTCTGCCCAATATGTGGGGCGTAGAAAGATGCCTTTCCTCCCAGCCAAGTGTGCACAGGCATTTAACATTGATGAATCATAACCATAACCTTCATTTCTCCAGGGTTCACCCGAAGATCCTGGAATCAACCAGCGGGCTCTGCGGCTCCTGTTTGGTGAAGTGGCGGAGAGGTCAGCAGACTGGGACCTGACCATCACTGTCAGCATGGCTGAGATCTACAATGAAACGCTCAGGTACGTGCACCTTTAACACCACTTAAACTGCGGCAGTTTCAGCCACTACCTTGCAATGGAAAACTGCTTTCCACATGTTGGCACGTTAAATTACAGGGATAATATATGGATGTGGCTGCTAATAGTAGTATTTTCTCTTTTTATAGAGACCTGCTGGGGTCTGACCCCCAGAAGATTGAGGATCTAACTATGAGGTTACTAATACTTGCATTCTGGTGGGAGGTGCATGGGTGGTGATTGGTACAATGCTTAGCATGGCTGCAGAGTTGACTTCTCTTTATATTAAAGAAAAACTGTGAGCCTTTCTAATTCAGTTTTTCCAAACTGTTTAGCTGTGCTATGTCTATTCCTTGCCGGTCTTAGGAGGTTACTTTAGACCCCATTTCCTTCACTCCATTTTTCTGAAGATCTATCTGTAGCTGCCGACACTGTGACTGGAAGCTTGGGTCACTGAATCTCTTGGTTGTCCTAGTTGCAACATTCCCCCACATTTCCCCACTCCCCTATTCCATGAGCCCCTCCCACTACGCCCCCCCTCCCCCCCCAATCATTTGAGAGTTCAGAGTGCAGGTGATGAAGAGGAGATCTTGAGTGATGTAACATGATCGCACTAAATGGGGGTAAAAGTTCAGTATTTCTGGCAGGGCGTTCTTTGGAACTGCTGCAGGACCTGTACCAGTTGAGTCCTTTAGTGACCCAGAAGGGAAATTCTTCTCCCTTCTTTACTGCTCTCCACAGGAGGAAAACCATCTTCCTTCATGTCAGATCCTAGATGGTTGTTGAGAGAGATTCATTCATCTTGGGAAGTCCAGTGTTGTCTATAAAAATATCCACTTCTCAGTAAATGAGAGTGGATATCTATAAGGAACAGGATTCCCTGCCTCCTGCAAGCCGTAAATCTATTTGAGCACAACTGTAGCACTCCTTTTACTGCCTAGACTGAGATCAGCTGACACCACAAAGAGCAAGCCCTGTTTTCTCTATGGTTTCATCCCATTACTGAATGGTGCATTTCCCTTCGCTGGCCTGAGGGAATCCCCAATCCGGACAGTTTCATTTCCCTGGTCCAACTCCCTTGCTGCTTTCTTCAACCTTAAAAGGTAAGTGTTTCTCTATTCTACTCGTATCTCCCCTTATTCTTGCTACCTCTGCCCTCTCCTGCAGCTGCATTGACCTTTGATCTTCAAATTTCAGCAAATTTCTTCACTGTCGATACCTGAAGGTGATAAATCCGAGAGTGGATCGTGCCAGGGCTGGCATGGGTTAATCATGGAACTAAAAAGGATGGGTTGTAGTTGATCACTTGCTGCTTCTGTAATTGTGTTTGCTTATTAGCAGATACCTTTGTTGTTCATAACCAACTGTTTCCCTAGAAATGCAATCTGTTTCAATACTGACCTGGTTGGATGGCCATTCAGCTCAGTATCAGTGGAGATGTGGTCAATGTTTTCTGAAATCGACAGCATGTTAACGGTCAAAGGTGCACAATTTTCAAAAGCAGTGTTTGGAGCCATCAAAATTACCTCCTTTTTCATATAATGACCCAGGTGCCACGTAGGTTACGTGTGTAATAAAACACCCTCTACACTGTCTCATCAAATACTCTCCTGCAGGTTGCATCATGAGGTGTAAAATTTCCTGAGGTGCTAGAGTTTGTGCAGAGGTGGTGTTATGGGCAGATAGTTCAGCATTCTGTTTCATCACCTTTGATAATGAAGGAATGTATGTTGATAAGGAAATCCATTATAATATCCAAAGACAGTAAATCTAACAATTCACTACAATTGATTTATTGAACAGTTTGAGATAAATGGTATTTTTTTTTACAAATTTTTAATGGACAAGTTGGTTTTCTTATTATGAAACAAAAATTGCAGTTGAATTTCAGTACAAAGGGGAGCAGATAATAACACAAATAATCAATTAAATATAGTCTAAGCTTTTAAAAAGAAAATGAACATTTAATGGATGTCTTCCAAAATTTCTTCTTGAGCAGTCTGTCCAACTTGCTGAAGCCTTTGTGATGACACCGCCTGGACCTTTGTGCAAGTTTATAGATTCTGAGACAGACTGAGCAGATTAGTTATTTGATGGTAGACTTCCCTTGGGGCTCTTCACCCTCACTCGCTGGCAGCAGATTCAGGTCAGAGTTTTTAGGCTACAGCTGCCAAGGTTTGATTTAATGGCTCCACTCAGTTTAGAGAAGGTTCACTAGACTGATTTCAGGGATGAAGGAGTTGTCTTAGGAAAGGTTGAGCAGGTTGGGCCTATACTTATTGGAGTTTAGAAGAATGAGAGGTGACCTTACTGAAACATATAAAATTTTGAGGGGGCTTGACAGGGCAGGCACAGAGTTCCCCTCGTGGGAGAATCTAGAACTAGGGGGCACAGTTTAAAAATAAGGAGTCTACCATTTAAGATGGAGATGAGGAATTTCTTCTGAGGGTCATTAGCCTTTGGAAGTCTCTTCCACAGAGAGCAGTGGAGGGTGGGTTATTGGATATATTCAAGGCTGAGTTAGACAGATTTTTGATTGACTTGATGGAGGAGGGGCAGGCAGGAAGGAAAGTGGAGTTAAGGCCACAATCTGGTGAGCCATTAATCTTCTCGAATGGCAGAGCAGGCTCGATGGGCCTGCTCCTCTTTCATCTGATCTTATGATCTTACGCCCTCCCATTCCTAAAATAGCCCCTTATTCCCTAGTATTTATTCGCAAATGAAGTCCTAGATTCTCAAACAAT
Source organism: Carcharodon carcharias (assembly GCF_017639515.1). Classification (NCBI taxonomy): domain Eukaryota; kingdom Metazoa; phylum Chordata; class Chondrichthyes; order Lamniformes; family Lamnidae; genus Carcharodon; species Carcharodon carcharias. The sequence goes on along the minus strand of NC_054473.1, from coordinate 118,565,506 downwards.
TTTTTAAAATTCTGATGTAAAATTCCATGTAACTGCTGCACTCAGTCTCCCTGCTGTCCGGTGTTTGCTGCTGCTCTGTGGCTGTTGATGTTGTCTTTTCTTTCTTGTGGTTGTGCACCTGGGGCTGAGGCAGTTGGATGGATACTGAAGATGCTGGTCCTGTTGGCTGAGGCCATAAGACCCAAATTCTTGTTTACTTTGCAGGAACCTGTTGGCCAAGGACCCCAATGAGAAGCTGGAGATAAAGCTGAGCCCTGATGGCAGTGGCCAGCTCTATGTGCCAGGCCTGACTCAGATCAGGGTACAGAGTGTGGATGACATCAATAAGGTAGAGAGTTCTTTAAATCTGTTTTTGTGTTGTGTGGCAAGGAGGGCTGAGCAGGTTTGCAATGGGAGAGTAGAATGGAGGTAAGAGGGCTGGAGCATTTATATTGACCTAAAAAGTCCTTGTGGACTGTGTTTCACCTATTGCTCAGGTTTAAATAACTTTTGGCCAGGACGCAGTGGATGTGACGTATTTGGATTTAAAGAAGATTTTTGATAAGGTCCCACATAAGAGGCTAGTGGGCAAAATTAAAGTACATGGGATCGGGGGTAATATATTGGCATGGATTGAGAATTGGTTGACAGACCAGTAACAGAGAATGGGAATAAATGGGTCTTTTTCTAGATGGCAGGCGGTGACTGGTGGTGTACCACAGCGATCAGTGCTTGGGCTCCAGCTAGTCATGATATATATATAAATGACTTGGATGAGGAAACCAAATGCAATATTTCCAAGTTTGCTGATGACACATAACTGGGCGGAGTTGTGAGTTGAGGATGCAAGGAGGCTTCAGGACGATTTAGACAAGTTGTGTGTATGGGCAAACACATGGCAGATGCAGTATAACATAGATAAATGTGAAGTTATACACTTGAGTGTGAAAAACAGAAAGACAGAGTATTATTTAAATGGTGATATATTGGGCAATGTGGATGTACAAAGGGATCTGGGTGTCCTTGTACGCAAGTCAATGAAAGTAAACAGACAGGTGGCAGGTGCAGCAATCAATTAGGAAGGCAGATGGTATGTTGGCCTTCATTGCAAGAGGATTTGAGTTCAGAAGTAGGGATGTCTTACTGCAGTTATACAGGGCCTTGGTGAGACCACACCTGGAGTATTGCGTGCAGTTTTGGTCTCCCTACCTAAGAAGGGATATACTTGCCATAGAGGGAAGGTTCACTAGGCTGATACTGGGGATGGCAGGACTGTGGTATGAGGAGAGATTGGTTTGACTGGGCCTGTATTCACTAGAGTTTAGAAGAATGAGAGGGGATCTGATTGAAGCATATAATATTCTAACAGGGTTAAATAGACTGGATGCAGGGAGGATGTTTCCCCTGGTTGGGGAGTCTAGAACCAGGAGTCACAGTCTCAGGATACGAGACAGGCCATTTAGGACTGAGATGAGGAAAGATTTCTTCACTGAGGGCGTTCAACACTGTGGAATTCCCTCCACAGACCGCCATGGAGGCCAGGTCACTGAGTATGTTCAAGAAATAAATTGATAATTTTTTGGGTAATAGGGACATCAAGGGGTATGGAGAGAAAACGGGAATATGACGTTGAGGTGGAGGATCAGCCATGATCATGTTGAATGGCAGAGCAGGCTCAAAGGGCCGAATGGCCTACTCCTGCCCCTAGTTTCTATGACACTGATGCAAACAGCCCTACTCTTCAAAATAATGTCATGGGATCTTTAGGTCCACCTGAAAGGGCAGACAGGGCCTCAGTTTAACTTTGACCCAAAAAGATGGCACCAATGAAAGTGATATGCACACTTGGTACTGTGCTATTGTTAGCCTAGATTATATGTTCAAGCCACTGAACAGCTATCTGTGTGTCCATTTCTTTTACATAGTCTGGGGAGCCTATTTATATTATGATTTGGATATTAAAAATAATTCTTTTTTGAAATTAGGCAGAAAGCGATGAACGTACAAAGGAATTGTAGTTCCTGAAGCCTGATTTTTGAAAAAAATAGGATCTTTGCAAGATGGGCACACTTTGAGGTCTGATTTTCTGCTCCATTAGGTTTTTGAACTTGGACGTGTGAATCGTGCGACAGATTTTACAAATGTGAATGAACGCAGCTCCCGCTCTCATGCTCTGCTCATAGTCTCCGTGACTGGGATAAACCTTACCTCTGGAGTAAGAACGACAGGTAGGATCTGGGTGTAACAGAGAAGTGATTACACTGAGGCTGCTAGTGTCAGTGTGAGCGAGTATTTCATACATTTGTAGCTTTGATCTGCTCAATTCATTAAATTCATCCATTAGCTTTAGACTCTGTCTCTCAGATTTCAGTCCATGCATCAATTTTGTTCATTTTAAAGTAACATTCAATTTATAAGATGGGTGGAATTAAAGACATGGGAAATGCTTGACAAAAGACTGCAGTCCAATAGTTTGCCTTCTACCATCCTGATAGTCACTTGACACAGTGACAGTGGAGTTGTACAAGGGTCACCTGTAATAGGAAGAAAGACACTGCATTATAGTTGGGGTGGGATGCAATGAAAATAGCAGGACTGTGGAAGCTTGATGATAAGGGAGATTGTAACAGTTAGAACTATAATTCAGTCACAGGATGTGGGTGTCACTGGCAAGGTCATTAATTATTGGCCATTTCTAATTGACTTTAAGAAGATGGTGGTTAGCCACCTTTTTGAACTTCTGCAGTCCATGTGTTGGAACACCAACAGAACTGTTAGAAAGGGAGTTCCAGGATTTTGACCCAGTGACAGTGAAGGAATGTCGATATAGCTCCAAGTCAGGATGGTGTGTGGCTTGGAGGGGCACTTGCAGGTGGTGATGTTTCCATGCACCTGCTGACCTTGTCCTTTTAGGTGGTAGAGGTTGCTGTGGAAGGAACCTTGGTGAGTTGTTGCATTGCATCTTGTAGATGGCACACACTGCTGCCATTGTCATAGTCATTGAGGTCTGCAGCAACACACCTAGGCCCATTGAGTCTGCACCAGTCAAACAAGTACCTAACTATTCTAATCTCATTTTCCAGCACTAAGCCCATAACCTTGTATGACATGGCATTGCAAGTGCACATCCAAATACTTCTTAAATGTTATGAGGGTTTCTGCCTCTACCGTCCTTTCAGGCAGTGCGTTTCAGAGTCCCACCACCCTCTGGGTGAAAAAATTCTTCCTCACATCCCCTCTAAACCTCCTGCCCCTTACTATGCTCCCTGGTTATTGATTCTTCCACTAAAGGGAAAAGTTCCTTCCTGTCTACCCTATCTATGCCCCTCATAATTTTATACACCTCAATCATGTCCCCCTTCAATCTCCTCTGCTCCAGGGAAAATAACCCCAGTCTATCCAATCTCTCCTCATAACTGAAACTCTCCAGCCCAGGCAACATCCTGGTAAATCTCCTCTGTACTCCTAGTGCAGTCACATCCTTCCTATAATGTGAATTCCAGAACTGCACACAATACTGTAGCTGTAGCCTAACCAGGGTTTTATACAGTCCCAGCATAACCTCCCTGCTCTTATATTCTGTGCCTCGGCTAATAAAGGCAAGTATCCCAAATGCCTTCTTAATCACCTTATCTACCTGTCTCGCTACCTTAAGGGACTGGTGGGCATGCACACCAAGTCCTTCTGATCCTTGGTACTTCCCAAGGTCCTACCATTCATCGTGTATTCCCATGCCTCGTTTGTCCTGCTCAAGTGCATCACTTCACACTTATCTGGATTAAATTCCATTTGCCACTGATCAGCCCATCTATATCCTCCTATAATCTAAGGCTATTCTCCTCACTATTTACCACCCACCAATTTTCGTGTCATCCGTGATCTTACTGATCAACCCTCCTACATTCAAATCTAAGTCGTTTATATATACCACAAACAGCAAGGGACCCAACACCGATCTCACTGGAACCCCACTGGACACAGGCATCCAGTCACAAAAACACCCTTCGACCATCACCCTCTGCTTCCTGCCACTTGGCCAATTCTGGATCCAATTTGCCAAATTGCCTTGGATTCTGTGGGCTGTTATCTTCGTTGTCAGTCTCCCATGCGGGACCTTATCAAAAGTCTTGCTAAAGTCCAAGTAGACTACTTCAAAGGCATTGCCCTCATCTACACACCTGGTCACCTCTTCGAAAAATTCAAACAAATTGGTCAGACATGACCTCCCCTTAACAAAACCATGCTGACTGTCCTTGATTAATCCCTGCCTCTCCAAGTGTGGATTAATTCTGTCCCTCGGAATTGCTTCCAATAGTTTCCCCGCCACTGAGGTTAGACTTGACTGGCCTGTAGTTCCCTGGTTTATCCCTTCCTCCCTTCTTGAATAACTGTACCACATTGGCTGTCATCCTGTCCTCTGGCACCTCTCCTGTGGCCAGAGAGGTATTGAAAATTATTGCCAGTGCCCCTGCTATCTCCTCCTTTGCCTCACTCAACTGGGATACATTTCATCCGGGCTTGGAGGTTTATCTACTTGTAAGCCTGCCAGACCACTTAGAACCTCCTCCCTCTCTGTGCTAATTTCTTTAATTATATCACAGTCCTTCTGCCTGATTTCCATACTGACGTCGTCCCTATCACTTGTGAACATCGACACAAAGTATTCATTTAGAACCCTACCTACGTCTTCTGGCCCCACACACAAATTACCACTATGGTCCTTAATGGGCTCTACTCTTTCACTAGTTATCCCCTTACTCTTAATGTATTTGTAAAATAACTTTGGATTTTTATTTATTCTACCTGCCAATGTTTTTTCATGCCCCTTTTTTGCTCTCCTAATTTCCTTTTTAAGTTTCCCCCCATTGTGTATTTGTGGTGGAGGGGGTGAATGTTTAAGACAGTGGATGCGGCACCATTCAGGCGAGGACTGATTATCTGTGAGTAAAGGTATAATTTAACAATTAGAATTTAGCTCATGAAAAATGGGCTACTAAATGATCACTCTTCCTGTTTAGCGATGTGACTCTTGTGGATTTTTTTTATCTTAAAATGCACTACTTTGCTTTCTTCCAGGCAAATTAAACCTGGTGGACTTGGCTGGGTCTGAGCGTGTTGGTAAATCAGGTGCAGAGGGACCCCGGCTGAGAGAAGCCCAGAATATTAACAAGTCCTTGTTGGCCCTTGGTGATGTCATCTGTGCACTGCGCTCCAAGCAACAGTATATTCCTTTCCGTAATTCCAAACTGACCTACTTGCTGCAAGACTCCCTCAGTGGGGACAGCAAAACTCTCATGATGGTCCAGGTGAGACTCCTCCCTCATTTTATCAAAGTGTTTCTAGGGGATGGACTTCCCGAAGCCCCAACTGTGGAGAGGTATCCCTGTGGATCAGATATCAGTGAGAAATGGGAAATGGGCATGGAGAAAAGATGTTGGCCTTTGCAGCTTTGGTGCATTTTGGTGGCTGGTGGCAAAGGGAATGAAGCCATGTAGGTAGAAAGAAGAGTTTGGGACAGCTCTGGCATGCTAGTTATTGTCAGAATTAGATACACTTGGAAGACACATGAGCTGAGCTCATACAGGTTAATTTTAAGAGAAGTCAGTAGTTGAAAAGCTTGGACAAAAACAGAATTACCTGGAAAAACTCAGCAGGTCTGGCAGCATCGGTGGAGAAGAAAAGAGTTGACGTTTCGAGTCCTCATGACCCTTCAACAGAACCCAGGGATCTGAGTTATGTGAAAATCTTGGGGAATCCTGGGCTCATCTGTCTAGAAAAGGAGGCATAATCTTCCCTTTCATTTCAAGATCCAATACTGTGACCACTTCCCTGCAGCAAACCATTTACACACCCAGTTCTGTTGAAGGGTCATGAGGACTCGAAACGTCAACTCTTTTCTTCTCCGCTGATGCTGCCAGACCTGCTGAGTTTTTCCAGGTAATTCTGTTTTTGTTTTGGATTTCCAGCATCCGCAGTTTTTTGTTTTTATCTCTGTTGAAAAGTTTGGCGTTGGTTCTGCTGGTAGATGATTGGCTCATGTTTGGTTTTAATGGTCATTGTTTTAGTATCTTGGGAAAACAGATGTAAAGTAGTGGAAGTATCCATAGCATTGCATAATTAACAAAGATTCGCAGACTGAATAACAGTCTAACAGAATAACACGATGTGAACATGATCGTAATCTTTACATCAGTTGATAGGATGGTCAGTCCTATACTAGGTGAGGGGCAGTGGGAGTAGGTTTATTGGGCTCCCATAACTCATGCAAGGTGGCAAGACAACCCAACCCACCTGAAGCAAGTATCCTGCTGGACATCAATGCAGAATTCAGAGACCTAGCTCTCCATGTGGAGTAGGTAGCATCACAAGAGAGCAGGAACTTCCCTTATCATTACTGTCATAAATATCTCTAGGTACCTCACATGGAATTATGTTGTGTAACTACCATTATGTGGGAAATTGCAGCAGCCATTGTGCCCACTGCAGTATCCTTTAATCACATAAATGAATGGCCAGTTTATCTGATTTTACTGGTTTTGGTTGAGGGATTAATGTCCAAGACACCAGGAGAATTTCCTAATCTTCGAGCAGTGCTGTGTTTTTCTTTAATGTTTGCCTGAACCACCAAAGCAGGTTTACCATCTTGTCCAAAAGTTGACTGTTCCAATAGCACTGCACTCCCTCAGTGCTGCACTGTGTGTTGGCCAATATTGCATTGAAGTTCTTCAGTGGGACTTGAACCTGTGGTCTTCTCCCTCAGATGAAAGTCCAGCAGAACCAAAAGAAAGAACAGGGTCACTAGAAGTTGATAAATGTGTGGATTTTCTATTGTAACAAGCTCTTCTCCAGCCTTTTTCTGATTTCCACAGGTGTCTCCGATGGAGAAGAACGTCAATGAGACAGTTTGCTCGCTCAAGTTTGCTCAGAGAGTGCGCTCGGTGGAACTGGGGGCCATGGTACGAAGGGCCGAAAGCCAGCACTATTCAAGCCGCCAAGACTATGAGGTGACAAACATTTCACTGCATAATGGTCTCCGGGAATAGGGTGTGTAAATGGTTTGCTGCAGGGAAGTGGTCACAGTATTGGATCTTGAAATGAAAGGGAAGATTATGCCTCCTTTTCTAGACAGATGAGCCCAGGAATCCCCAAGATTTTCGTATAACTCAGATCCCTGATACCAGTGAACAGCTGGTCATCTGCACTGATTCCAGCAGCTTCATATCTCCTTTGTGTCTCAGTGGCCAGACTTGACAGATATCGCCTGATCAGAGCACTGCATTGGATTGTGACCTCTAGTGACTTGTGTCCCACTGTTTTGGCTGTGCAGTTCAGCATTCTAATGACTTTGTTGATCATAGCTCTGAATTGCTTGGATGCCTACAACATCGTGTCTGCTAAAATTCCTAGATTTCTCTTGAATTCATCCACGGCTATTCCAGCACCATTTGTGGAGTTCACACATCATTCATTGTTCTTCGTTTGTGTAGCCGTTCAAATGTGAGCGCACTAAAATTACATCTCCCATCACAGTTTGACTGATCTGCATTGATATTCTGAATCTGTCATTGGCGTTAATAGGAAACTAGTGATTCCAACCCTGAGCCCAGGTGTGCACCTTTCTGTCCCTTTCTCTGACAGTCCTCTTACTGTTTTAGTACTGAATTTTATTTTAACTTGTCTGTTTCTGCTGCATTTTTCTGAAGTTGGTGTTGCGCTTCTGATCAACATTTTAGTATTTTTTTGCATTTTACCATCCACTTATTCTCCCAGCAGAATTAGGATATTCATTTTTATTTTCTTAATCTATTTTAGAGTCACATTTGTTTTAGTCTGCACTCCCAATTTCTGTCTATGTATTCATCCTGTCTGCTCAGCTTTATTCCTTTCAAGGTGTTGCACTTATCCTCTGCTGAAATGGCAAAGTGCCTTCAATTCATTTTCATTAGTTCTTTCAATTCTTTTAAAAAATACAGTTTCATGTTTGAAATATCTGAATCACAGGGTGTATTAAATGTGATCATTCTGTAGTTACTATCTTCCAAGATTCAATTTCCTGCATGGAAGATGGCAGGTCAAAATGAGCACTGCAACATGTAGTTTCCTTGACATACTGGGTCATGAAACAGCCATACATTACATTTATCAACTTCAGTGCCATGTAAAGAATTGGACAGTCTATCATGCAATATGCTAACAAGTTAGCAGTGATGCAGTCTGTCGCAGTGTATTGTTGTAGGACGGGGAGCTTATTGATTGCTAACAAATTCTGATAGGACTTTGGCTTGAGAGTATATCTCACATGGAGATAGGGTGCCTCAGACACAAACTGATGTGTGTATTTTCTTTCACAGTTAGAGTCCCCGTCTGCAGTCGCCCAACAAGGGCGGTTCAACATCAGCCATTCAGCAGGGAGCGCTGTTGGGAAAACCACAGCAGGGAAAAGAAGACTAGTGGCTTCAGGTATGGAAATCCTGCACCTTGGGGGGCAGGGGGTTGGATTAGTCAGGTTGCTTAGGTTCAGCCAATTTAATCCAGTATCATAGATGACATTTGGTGCTTCTCTTGGGTCCAGATGTTGGTCGGTTTCTAACTCTATGGAGGGGACATGGAGCTTTGCTTCATTCAGTGTGTCAGTACAAGGGAACTATGCTGCTGACCAGATCTGCTCTACCCCCAACCAGTTCCGAGTTCCTGAACCAACACTCAGCCATGTCTCCTACACGCTGGATAATCTCAGCCCGGCAGTCAGTCACCTCATGGAATCCTAGAAACTCCCAGGACATTTAAATGACTACTGGCCCCTCTTGTGTCATCTCCCCATAAACATGGGATTGGAATAGACCGTTTAATTCATGTTGTTTTGCTCCCTTACCATGCTATAGCTCCTCTCTAAGGAACAGGAGAAACAGATTCACTATAGAATAGAATCAGTTACATTAACAGCTGTCCATTCTATAAGTTCATTCTCTGAAAAGCATGAATGTGAATTACATTGGTTGTTTTTTAATGGAGTTATTAACTTTTGTAAATTACTAAAATTGATGCAGTATATCTCCAGCTATAAATTGTATCTATAACTACCCCACAAACCATGTAATCCAGTCTTTGTTGTCAGAGAGCTGCTCAGTTGACCTCAGTATGAGCCACATTGTAGTTCTGTGGGGTCCAACACACAAATTCTGATCTGTTATCCTGATTGAGAAGGATGAGTCCTATACATAAGTACTGGCTGATTAGTACTACAGGGTTAGATCAGAGGAAGAAAAGTTGATTGGAACAAGCTGCATATTGATGTTAAACCTCCATTTAATGAACCAAAAGTTTGGAAGTGTCAGCTCCCCATAGCTATCAATAGGGTCAACCTTTTCTAATCTTGCTGTCCAAAATTTCCGACCTTCCAGAGTTTCTTGCCGTGAAACGTCCCTGCGTGCTCTCTACCCAGCTATCATTTGCCCATTATAGTTCAAAAATAAAAGTATTTCAGGGAACAGGGGGAGAAATCTGACCCCTCCGCCCCCCACCCCTCCAGTTTTTCAAAAAAGAAACCCATGTTTGGACTTCTGGAGAGACATGGTACCTTCTTGGGGAGCCTCCAAATGGAATCTGAGGTTAGATTTGCCCAAGTATGCATGGCATACAACTGATAACACAAACTGTGGGTACTTTTGATACAAACCCATTCAAATCTTTTATAGGTAATATCTACAAACAGCACAGCTGCCATAACAATGAACAGTGGTTGAATCTGATGTCTGTGCAGGCTTTACTGCCATTGGTGTCTTGCCTTGCTTGCTATCCTGGCATGGGATATCCAGTCTCTCTGGGTTAATTTTTTTTGTGAAGACACAGCTGTATAACTTTTACATGGTATAGCAGTCACTATCTTACATGACTGTGGCACTGCCTCTGCCTGCTAGCAAAGGCTCATTGATATGGGATCAAAATCTTGGAGCTCCCTAGCGAAAAGCACTGTGGGACCCACATGACTTGTGCTTCTCAAGGACAAAAGATGACCAGTAAATAGTGGCCCTACCAGCGATGTCCACATCTAAAATCATTTTTAAAAAAAACTCCCAAGACTTTCACATAGCTGAGCAGACTTCACATCAGTTTCTTGAGTTAGGTGACAGTAACACGGAATTTAAAAATTCTTGAAGCAAGTGGGACATCCAGTGCAGGAAGCTGGATTTGCCAACACAGTCAGTTCCAACGTCATCTCAATCTGTATGGCACTGATATACGATTATGTTCTCAAATTTCGTATTTTAGAGTTGCTGTACTGTTACTGTCCCTCAAAACAAAGAGCTCCTCCCTCTACACCTGGCCAGGTTCTCCTTTGTGTAGCACAGCACCATAATTGCACCCCATCCTATGGTATCCAAACTCTCAGTTCCATGGAGAGGATACTGGAACTGACCTCTATTTTGCTAAATCCACCTTCCCTTGCTGATAACACACTTGTTTCTGGGGCCTTTCGATCTGCAAGGGAAGCAAATTGGCACCCAAGAATTGTTGTAAAAGTATTTGTCTCTTGTGCAAAGCCATGATAGAACCCCATGGTTAGGGTATTTTCTTTTATTTACTTGTAAGTGTTAAGCCTTGGCAAACTACATTTCTAAGTTTTGTTTAATTTTTAAATGTCAAGCTTTGCTAAATTGCATATTATGTCTATTGGATGTGATTCAGTTCATCTATGCACATTTGCCCTGTAGGTGAAGTAAACCATCGACATGGCCCAGCTGCACTGCCTGCACTCTGAGGCTACCTGGAATAGTGGAAGATTGGGGAGTAGTGGCCTATCCCAGTGTACAAAGTTCAGCACTTCAACACAATCCAGTCATAGATTATAAGCCAATGTCTGTACATTTATATACAGCCTGTTTTAAAAAGTTGACAGAGTAGAGCTCATTACTTATTTTTTATATATGTATAAACAGATTTTTATATTGTCTACTTTTTTTAACCCATCATTTGATATCCAAAGGTTAATGTTCAATGAGCTCCAGTACAAATACCTTGTCCTTTTTTTATTTTCTGTTAAGACCTGTTCACTGACTTTCACCTTTTGCACTGCAAACTGTGGCAGTTTGCTGTCACTATGGGTTCAGTCAGTATATATACAATTGGAGGTTACACTAAGGCGGAGCAAAGTACATACAGTTATATAGAAAAATCAGGGAGACTGACTTAACACTTAGGCAACATTGTGCCTGGGGAGCAGTGTCCCTCTTTTAGAAACTTTGGTGCCTTTCTCTTTCCCCTCCTCTTCCTCTCTCCACCTCCATCTCAATGGCACATGGGAAAGGTGATTCTGACTGATTTAGCAGCTGGGAGAGAATAATCCAGAATGTCTGCTGTTTTGCAAGGAACTGGGGAATAACCAGAGAAGGGTTGCCATCCTCTGAAGAGAGGTGAGGAAAAGTAGGAAGTTGGGGGGATGGTGAGACTTGCCATCAAAATATCAACTTAAAGCTTGGAAATTCATAACTCTTTTTCCATTACCTTGTGTTTTAATGAAGGTTTACATTTAAACTAAGGTTAGTTTGACCCTGTAAACCAGCTGCCTCTCCCTTGGCAAGCTATATTTATTTAAAAATGAACAAGCAAAAGTCTGAAACCAAAGGCAATTTGACTTTTTACTGTAACTTGCTGCTTTACTGTTCCGCAAAGCCCATCCAACCCCCTACCTAGCTTAAAAAAAACTGCTCCCCTTTGTGTACTACACCTCATCCTATAGAATCAAAACTCAGTGCCACACTGACTGAGGACACTGGTACTGACCTCTTTCTTGCCAAATCCATTTTTCCTCTCTGCACCCCACTTCAGGGATATTTAAAATCTGTGCAAGAACCTAATGTTACCTAATTTGAGCTGCTGTAAGAGTATTTGTCTTGATGTAAAGTCAATCTGATAACTGACTTGTCTCTGAAGTTCAGAGTGCTTTTAAGTTTAATGTATATAATTATTCCAACCTGCATTTTTCAGAAGGAAGGAGAATTTGCTGTCTAAGGCAGCTTGTTCCCCCTGTTATGCTTAGCATGCAATGTCGTTTTCCCAGTTAGTCTTTACTGTTCCTTCTAGTTGTTAGCATTTTGGGTTCTGGGGATAAAACCCAGCTCATATTCCAACCCAATGTGGTTGGAGGTAAGGAAGCCCAGAACTAGCGACAGCACCTCTTGGAGAAAACTTCCAGCAATGAATGTTTTATAATGCTCAGGGCGACTGCTCAGAAATTTAGTGTTGACATTCTGGTTTCTCTCAATGCCAGTTTGGTCCTTTGCAGTATTCTGAGAATCCTGATCATTACTCAGTGTAATGTCAAAAGTTTCAATATATGTTGCTGCCTATTCAATTTCAAATAAAGTCCAGTTTTTTAAGAAATCCAGATGTTAGTGATTATATAACTTGGTATGTGCTTGTCTAGTGTAGCATAAAGGTGATCTCCAGCCACACTTGCATCAGTCAAGAATAGTGTGTACTTGGGGAATGAAATTGAGAGGCTCAAGCATAGGCCTTTCAAATATTTTCAAATCAGTTTATTATTGAAGACTTAACATATGTACATAGAAACATTTCCAAAATCATAGCATCAATATATAGTGAGGACATTGATGAACAATCTAAACTTAATGTACAATAGTACAGAATTGACTCCTGACATGGAATGTAAAGCATACTGCTTATTCTCAGCAACACAGGACAGGTTCAAATCAATCATAATGCACAGTTGAAACTCCAAACAAAAAGGGCTTGATGCATCTTTAGCAGCAATCAAGTATTCACATAGAAGGCTTGTAGGTTAAATATTACAGTAGAGCTAATTTAAAGTGACTACCTGGTTAGGAAGCCACAACAGTAACTTGCCTGCTCCACTGGTATTAGATGAAGGGCTCCTAGACAATCAGCCCAAAACAAAGTTTGACAGGATCATTTTACCAGGTCACAACATAATGGCAAGCTCCTCCCAGGAAACCAGTTCTGGAGGCAAGATTTCCATCCAATTTACTTGTGTGAAAGCAAAAACAGGTATGACTTGGGGGGATTATTTGTCAAGTTAAAGTTGGGGAGAATGGGAAAAAGTTCTCAAATTAGAAAGAAATGCAATAAAAAGGCATCCATTCACCAGTAATGATCTCAGCCTTGAAGCAAAGAAGTTAAAAATCTAGGAGAGATGTAAAATGACTAATCCTTGGAGTAAACAGAACTCTCAGCAATTTCAAAACAGTTTGCCCTGTACTGCTTGAGCAGATTGAAATTACCTGTGTCATTCCAGAAGTGTAGACAGGTAGAACTGAAAGAGTTAATCTGACATCACATTGCAGGAAACCACAATGGATCATTCACCAGAAGCTAAGTAACTTCAGTACCTTAGTAACAGCCAGTGAGCTACTGCACTGAGTTCCAATGAATCACAAAGGACCAAAGTCAGTAGTCCTGTTTCATGCTCAATACAGTAGGAAACAGCAGTAAAGTTACTTGAGGCTAAAGTATCCCAAAAGCATGTCAGTTACAGATAAAAGCCCATATCATCAATGGATCTCACCATTTACCTGCAGACCAGGCTAGAATGACCATCAGCAGGGACATGCACAACACAATGGCTTCACATAGCCAGCGTTGTCCTATGAAATGCTGATAAATTAAGGTCAGAGGTTTGAATTCACTCCAACCTTCAATGGAAAACAAAGTAACTTACGTTAATGCAAAACATCACTAGAACCTCTATCCCTGGCAACACCACACTGTTGATTAACAGGGATGGACTTAAAACCAACAAGATGCAAGTAAATTAAGGAATCATCAGCAGTTTCCCCAAGTGTCTCAAATACTGAAAATGAGAAACTTTGTTCTCCACAGCATTACAAAAAAATTAACTCCAGGCGCTCCTTGGCTAACTCATGTTCAAAATTTTTAATTGCAGTAAACTTGAAAAGCAAAATCCGTTTGAAGAGAATTTGGGCTTTGCATCATTTGTTGGCAGTGTCTGCAACAGGATGTCAATTCCTCAAATAGGGAGGGGGACCTCAGAGTCCCCAGAGGGAGGTTTCAATAACAAGACTACAGGGAACATGGTCATTCAAAAGCTGCCATGAGAAGCTGAAGTTCACGAAAGGCACTACCTTGACGGCCAGGCAGTCCCGCTTTACTCTGAAGAATCGGGAGCAGATTTTTTAACTGCTTGTAACAGAGCTTACATTTCTGGTGCCTGAGAAAAGAAGGGAAAAATAAGTCAAAGTCACAGGAGCACCAGGAGATTTAAAGATAAACGAGAACTTGCACTCTGTTTTTATTTCAGTTTTATCCCATTTTCCCATTTGTCTAAGTCCTGGAAAATACTCACCAGATCTGCAGTATTCTTAAGAGTCACATTGGACTCAAAACATTAACTCTACTTCTGTCTCCACAGATGCTGCCAGACTTGCTAAGTATTTCCGGCACCTGCAGTATTTTGCTTTTATTGCTCCTTTGTCTGACAGATTAGTCTCCTCTCCCCATTTTTGTGAAGAAATTACAATTGAACAAATCCCAAAAATGTAACCAATTATCGTAACTATGCCATTTTGACCCTTTATCTAAGAAAGTGAGATCTTATTAATTTCCTTTGAATCTGGCAAATCACTGAAAAATTCTACTAATTTACTAAGCACTAGCCAAAGTAGTTAAAGCAGGTCCAGCGTGTGAACAACGCTTGTTGTTACTAGTGTGCAAATCAGCAAGCAATTTGTGATGAGGAACAGATAACTGTGACAGTTGCTGGACAATTTGCACGCCCTGCCATTAGCTTCATGAAAACATCTACCTCTTAACCTCCCAATGAATTTCATGAAGTTGCTGTATTTGCATATTAGCTCTGTATTAAATTGCCATAAAAAACATTGCTGAGAATAGAAGCAAATTTACACAGGTGTTAAATGTCTGACTTCTCTACAACAAATTGTTACTGCATCAAGAATCCATAAATTATTTTAAAAAGGGAATTCAACAGTTGCCTGTAAAAGAGGAACATTAATGGTTATAGAGAGTGAAAAGAGTGGGATCAGGTTAGGCAGTTCATGGAGAAAATATTGCTATCAAGTCTGTGCAACTGTAAGATATTCTATGGCTACATGAATAGCAATTTCAAGAATATTTGCACGCAAACAGTGTGAGAATGGAACACCCAGCTCTAAAGAGAGGTGACATGGGGAAATCTAATAGTCCAAGTCCAGTAGAGAAGGCAATTGATGTTAAATCGATTGAGGTGTTTGAAAATAGATAGAAGAATACTGCTCATGACATATTAAGGGGTTTGGAGAAAAGGCAGTGAATTGGGACTGTGCCATGTCAACAAAATAGTGGAGCAAGCTCAGTATAATGATTTGACCAATTCTGTTCCCTTTTCTAACCAATTTGGACTGATGGTTTAGCACAACGCATGGACTGCTTAATGAGATGTAAGAAGAGGGTGGACCTATTTATTCCCAAATGAATTAGGCAAACAAAGCAAAAAATTCACTCCGAGTACCACACAAATGGTATGAACGAAGATACTCGAACAAAATGGCTGCACACAAATAGTTTTTGGCAAGTTTAGCATTATCTATACTACACATAGCAGTCACTGACCTTTCTTCCCGTGTTATGTCCACCCCAATCGAGGGTGGTGTAACCAGATTGTCTGCCATTAAGGGTCCAAATCGCTGCAGGATCAACTTAAGGGAAGTACAACCAGTCTGCACGTAGCTACAGGGAGAGAAAAGTGATCAGAGCTCATAATACAAATTAAGCAATGGAAGGCCAATTCATTTACTTGATCTTCGGGGAGCTAAGCTTTTTCATTAAATGAAAAAATACATGCATGGAATTTGTTTATGCTTTTCAAGGGAAGGAATACCTGTACTCAGAAATGGAATACTACCATGCACTTGGTGTCAGTATCATGCACTTCAGATCAGCTATAGTAAAGCTTGGACAGAATACTGGGGCTATTTCATTCTACATCTATTAACATTCATCACACTGAATCTTGGATGAGCAGCCCTACCCAAAAACATCCTGCAACTTCTCAGCATAAGAATCATCAGTTTAATGCCAGTTATGGATTGTTGTTTGTGATGAGCCATTCACTTCACAAGAGGAATTTAAGGGAAGATTTTCAATTCAAATCACCAGATTGTAACTGTTGGAAATCCCTGGAGACAGTGTGGCTCACATTAGTCCTAAACAAGGTGTAGAATTCATTTACTGAAACAGGTGAGTTGGGAAATAGACAATCTCACCTTTAAAATACCCAACCCAATGTCTGAGTTTTTAAGTTCCAACAGTGAAATTGAATATGTAACCTGAACTTTCCAAATGGGATATAACACATTCTTGTTTTCTTCCCATCTAACTCCATCGGCTAGGAAACAAATGCTCAAATTTGGTTTCTAACTGACAGTGAAATGTTGCCTAGTTGGTCTACTGACAAGTTGTTGAGAAACAGTCTGGTTTCTACAAACGCTCATTCATACTCTTACCACCACTATAGTTAAGAACATCAAGACTCAGTGATCATTTGGACGCAACAGTTTCCAGTAACAACATACACTTTGCCATAAAGTCTCCCTGTATTTTTGTTCAACTGAAATAAATTCTCTCCAGTGCTGAGTGGAGGGAAATCAGTAGCTAACTTCAACACCATATATAATGCACAAGTGAAAAAGGCTACACTACTTTGGTTATTGGGTGGGGTCTTTACCATTTCAAATTTGAGAAGCATGCATGATGTTCACCAACACAAAAATGAACCACCACTCTGATTCCCACAACACAACACTCCAGGCCCCACTAACACAGGAACAATGAACAAAATGACTGCTGACCTCTCATACTTGCTCTGCAACAGTTTGTCAATCTGTGGAATGATCGAAGGGCACAGGTCCAGTTTCCACAAGGCTCTGAAACAGAAGATACATAATCAGTAACTGCTGGGGGGAGATCTAGCAGATACATTAGTATTAGTATCAATTAATCTTTTACACACTGACAACAAAGTGCCATTTCATTTAATAAAATTCAGTTAGCAATCTTAAACTAGAAGAAAAGTCATCTCCTCCCAAATTCTACCATTTGTATCAATGTTAAAGGATAACCCACTGCAGCTACTCTGATTCCCTTCTCAAGTTTCTCAGAAAGGTTCTGCTGGGTTCTGAAAAAGAGGGGCCAGGGAAAAATGCAGGACAAGGCACATGAAAACAACTCATCTTTGGGGGCTGTAGTTGGGTCTTGAACAGTAATGCGAATTGGACAAGATCAATTTCTCACATTTCTTTCTCTCTACTCAACCTGGAGGATTTTATTTCCTTACTTAAACTTTTTAAACAAATCTGGCACAATCTAGTATAAGTCAGTCCTGAATACACAAGCCATCTTGCCTTATGCAGCCTCTGCGACTCACAAATGGCAAAAGACTGAGCTTTTCACACAAAGTGGAGTATAAGGCCTGTAGTTTCTGAAATTTACCAGATAGGAGAAAGGAATGGATTTCAGGCTGTTAGTACTAGAAACAGATGGTATGGCATTAGCTGCAAATTAAACTTTACAGCCAATAAAGCAATTGGTGCTGATGACAGGAGAGAAAGAATTAAAAAGACAGTCAGGGAGGCTCTTCTATGAGGTGGAAGGATCATGTTACTCCAGCATGAATGCCTCCATCTTTTTTGCTGCACTTAGAGGCAAGTGAAGTGCCAGTCAGAGAAGTGAAAATACTAATTAGCAGGATTGGACAGTGGTTGGTGAATTGTGAAGTTACAAGGTGGTTGGATCCAACAGTAATCAATAAATAAATCAAGTAGCAAAGTGAAGCAGCAATCTACCACTAATGGACTAACAGGGCATTCAGTCCCTCAAGTCTGCTCTGCCATTCAATTAAATCATGGTTGATCTGTACCTCAAACATATCCCTCGATACCTTACCTAACAAAAATCTACAAAATGCTGCCTTGATAGCTCCAGCTGTCCCAGCACCTACAGTCCTTTGGAGGCACAGAATTCCAGATTTCTACTATTCCTTGTCTTAAAAACGTACTTTCCAATTTTACTTCTGAATGGCTTAGCTCTAATTTTAAGATTATGTCACCTCTTTCTTAATAGTCGCCTATCAAATAATGTGAAGTTCTTGTGGCACAGTAGTAACATCCCTATAAAAGCCAGAAACTCCATATTCGATTCTCGTTCCAAGACTTGATGGCCAGAGAAGGTGCATTCATAACGTAGCCAAACATGTTAAGCATCAACCTGCAAATCCTTCCAATATGCCAATGGTAAACCATAAGAGTGGGAGAGTCTGCTGGTCAGCCATGCTTGATGTGGAGTGGTACCCCTCAAGCCAAAGCATCTAGCTTCAAGCTAGTGACCTGATCCAGGAAAAATAAGCTACAGAAAACAGACACAGGAAAATGCTTTGTCTGTTTCTTGTGTCTCTAGATGTGGGTAATCTTCTAAGTTAATCCTAACATTTTAAGCAAGGTGAGATCATTAAAGATTTATAGGTTGCATTTTTACCCCCCTCAACAGATTCAAGGACTGGGTAGCCTTTTAACAAGTACATACGGTTTGAGATTAATAATGTTCAAGATGTCCACAATGACCGCCAAGTCATTCATGGTCACTGCTGAGTCTATGGAGGTCTGCAATGAAGAAATTGGTGTTAGAATGTGCATTTGAACCTAGAACGTGTAGTTCTTCAGAAAACATCATGCCAGCAAGAACAACACTGTCAGCAGGAGGTTTAGATAAAAGTGGCCTTGCTTTGGCTGAAGCAGAAAGCGGCTGTGTAATGGGCATTACGAATTCTTCTGCCAAATAGATGTCAGTTTTAACCAGCCAAATTTCAGCACTAAAATTAGACAGGATGAATTATAAGACAACCTTTTAAAACAACAGGAAAGGAAGCTGTGCCACCTTTCAGACTTTTGCATCTTGTGCCAAAAAGTGGAGAGGGGGAGTTACAAAAGTATTAGGAATATGATAGTTGTATAGGGACAAATTCCTTTTAGAATTTCTGACTTGCAAATCCATGAAGCAAATAAACCAAGTCTTTAAAGGTATCCACAGGAGTGAAACAAGTAATGATAACTTAGAGAAAGCCAGGAGTTTTTTCACACATGGCTCCCTGTGGGGACTGCAAGTAGTGGACTCCCACTGTGCCTTTTCATAGAATGGTCACAGCACAGGAGGCAGCCATTTGGCCCACTGCACCTGTGCTAGCTCTCTGCAAGAGCAATTCAGCTAGTTCCATACCCATGCCTTTTCCCTGTAGCCTTGCAATATTTTTCTCTTCAGATAACAGCTCCCTTTTGAATGCCATAAATGAATCTGCCTCCACCACATTCTCAGGCTGTGCATTCCAGATCCAAAGCACTCGCTAACCATAAAAAATATTTTCCTCATGCCACCTTCGGTTCTTTTGCCATCCACCTTAAGTCATTGTCCCCCAGTTCTCCATCCGTCATTGGGAACAGTTTGTCCCCATCTTCTCTATCCTGACCCCACATGATTTTGAGCACCTCTATCAAATCTCCTCTCAACTTTTTTTTAAAAAAGAGAACACCACTAGCTTCTCCAATCTATCTATCCACGTAACTGAAGTGCCTCATTCTGGAATAATTCTTGTAAATCTTTCCTGCACCCTCTCTCAAGCTTTCAGGTCCTTCCTAAAGTGCGGTGTCCAGAACTGGACAATACCACAGTTAGGGCTGAACCATTGTTTTATAAGGGTTCATTGCTTTCATTCTCTATGCCTCTATTTATAAAGCATAGAATCCCCTAATGCCTTAACTGCTTTTTCAACTTGTCCTGCCACCTTCAGCAATTTGTGCACATAATCTCCAGACCCCTTTGCACCTCTGCCACTTTAGAGCTGCATCCTTAATTTTATATTGCCTCTCCTACTTCCTCCTACCAAAATATATCACTTGACATCTCCACATTAAATATCATCTGCCACTAATCCACCCATTCTACCAACTCATCTTTGCCCTCCTGAAGGTTATCACTAACTCTCTCACAATTCACAATACTATGTTTTATCCTGTACAGCTATGTTAAGGTCTTTAATATAGATCAAGAAAAGCTGTGATTCTCATACTGACCCCCTGGGAAACCCCACTATATACCTTCCCCAGTCCGAATAACAACCATTGACCACTACGGTTTCCAGTGACTCAGCTAACTGCGTACGCATGCAGCTACTGCCCTTTTATTCCATCAGCTCTAACTTTGCTGCCAAGCCTGCTACACGGCACTTTATCAAGTGTATATGTTTACCAATTCTCTTACCAGAGAATGAATCCAAATCTGTTCTAGAAACTAATAGGTAGAATATCATTTCACCCCTACCTCTTGCGCTTCATCAAAGATACTACCCAAAGTCCTTTACAAGTTTCAATGACTGAGACTTACTATATTGCGTAAGTCATCACATCATTGTGGGAATATTTTGCATTTATTCTATGCCTTAATTCACAGTAACAATCCCAATGGCAAAAAAACACAACTGCACAAGGCTATCATGCTGTAATCAAGTATACTATTTTAGGGCTAGTGTATTTCTTTTCTCCGCAAAGTAACTCTTTCTGCCATCAAGGGTGTGTTAATTTTTGGAATCAGATTAATAATCACAATTATATTGTGTTTTTTTTTAAGTCTCTGCCAAGAAGAATAATATAGATTTTGTTCAGATCAAATAAACTGCAATTCAGGGAGGGTCAGAAGTCAATGTTTGCAGCATATTAAAAAGTACAGTTGCAAATATCCAAAGAAACAGTTCAAATAAACAAAAATATCTGGTGAAATGTGAAGTAAAGAAAGGTGATTGACACATGCCCCATATATAGTTTTTTTGTTTTTATTAGAAAACTGAGTGTTGATCGTTGACCACTGCACCAATAAGTAATCCCATCAAACTGGGGAAGGGTATGGGGTGAAAAAGAAGGAACTGATTTTTTATTCCTCCAGCGTGTACACTCATTATTACTCCACTGTTAAAGAGTAGATGTGTTACTACATGTTAAGAATCACTGCACTGACCTTGACGTCTCCAGTGGTCCATACAGCCCTCACAGTGTCTAGATTCTTGAAGCGACTTGTTAATACCACGCACATGGTGTCATGTCCTTTCCGGATTTGGCTCACAGCATCTTCGTCACTCAAATCTGCCAACTTATTATTCTGAGGCTGGAGAAATATGAAATAAATCAAAGCAAGTTAATGCAATTGAAAAGACACTTGGCTTGCCTTGCCTAATTGACAGAAACCTCTGCTGCAGACTTCCCCATTCATAATTTAGGGCAACTAGATAAGAAAATTATCAATCCTTGAGCGCGCAGGAGAAAAATAACTAAGATAGCACTTTTAAAATTTTGCATTCTTCAGTCAGTGACCCTTACCCCCGAGCTATTACTCAGGTTGGTAGCTTCCTTCCTTAAATGCAATATAAATAAGAAGTTTCAAATTGTTCAAAGCTCTTAAACTTTAAGAATACTTTATCTGTCAGCACCAAAATACTTGGATTGGACCTTCCTTTATGATAGGATATGATTTTGAAAACAAAAATCTACTTACTGGGGTCTCCATCACCATTTGTTATTCTTCACCCACCAAAGGTTTTAACCCAGATGGAGTCTTACAGTTGATCCCACAATTATATTCAGAACCAAATTAACCAACATGCAGATGCTGCCTTAGTGTACCGATTCAAAATGTAAGGGTGCATGTTTTAAGTGTATAGATTCATACACTAAGATTGCAAGCTACCTTTAAAGTACAGGTCCAAACAGCAAGGATGGGCAAAACCAGTTGAACGGAATTCTGGCCTCATTTGACCTCCACTACAGATTACAAACAAGTTATTGGATATTAATCACAGTAGGAGCTTTGGTTTATTTCCCACCCCCAGCCCATTAAGTTGGAATCAACTATAATATTACTGCTGCCATTCAGACATCAAGAGTTTGTGCAAAACAGAAGCAGAGAAAATGCAACTGCTAAGAAAAATTAAATTACCCAAAGGGAAATCACTAAACACCACTTACTGGGAGAAAGTCTGCCACCTTCAACCCAATGGGTTCATTTTTAGCGATCGGGATTATTGGTGCTTCAGGTTGGCTGATGGGAGTGGATGCTGCTGTTGGAGGAAAGTTCAGCTGATCTGGCTGAAAGAGAAGACAGTTTCAACAGTCTGGATGGTGACTGCTCTATATTATTTCTCACATCATCATATGCAACCGAATTACAAAACTGGGAAGGCCACAAACTTCAAACAGTACCTATTCCAGTCAACCATAGCTACATCAAGAATGCAGCCAATTAAATCAAAATATCTCTCAGAAAAATAGGGGATCCCATGCAATACCAAGCAGTATGGGGTTACTTGGATCAGCCAATATCCAGTCATCATTCTTTAATTCCAAGAAATGAAAAAAAAAATCCCCATTACTAAATACAAAATTCAATCATTTCTGACAAACAATGAACTACCATTAGTGGTAGCATTATTACAACATCATGCATTATGAAAAAAATCTTTAGGTGGTATATAAAAGTCCCAAAGAACTTCAGAAGCATTTTTTTTTAAATGGAGACAAAGATAAGGAAGAAGGAGATATTAGGAAGGATGTACAAATTATTGGGCAAAGACAGATTACCTTGCTTAGCTGTTATTCTCATTGCAAATACAGAAAAATATATTTGCATTGCACAAGACGGTCATTTTAATGCTTTTGGTTCCCACTATTTTCTTGAAACCCGTACTGCCATCAGATATGCATGAACATTTCATTATAGCACAAAAAGAAGCCATTCAGCCCATCAAGTTCATGACAACTCTCTGCAGAGCAATCCAGTCACTCCAATCCCATCTCTCTATGCCTGTAGCCTTGCAAGTTTTTAAGCCCCCAAGTGGCCAACCAATTTCCTTGTGAGATCATTAATTTTCTTCGCTTCCACCACCCTCATAGGTAGAAAGATCCAGCTCATTGCCACCTGCTGTGTAAAAAAGTTCTTCCTTACTGCATCTCTTGCCCATAACCTAAAATCTGTTCCGCATCCCCACCCCCAGTCCTCGTACTCCCACTCCAAGTCCTTGTATTTTCAGCTAATGTAAACATAAATATGATCAACTAAAACAAATCTGTTGACTGATACAATGTTTTGGTACTAATCTGAACAACAGGGAAACAAAAAGAGGCCCATTTGTCATTAAAAATAAAACGAAGGGCAACAATGCCCTGAAAATTCAAGTATTTTTTTTTTTAAATAACTGGTTTCAATCATTTTAATGTAGTCAGTGGCTTGCCCAGTACTCTAACACGAGGCCTTTTCCGCTTAACATCTTCAAATTGTTAAATATGAAAATCCAGAGTTCCTTACAATTATACATTTAATTTTTCCTGAAACTGCAATGCTTCTGCTAGAAAGGCCACAACTAAAACCTACTGAACACCCATCAGTTCAAGCTATAGCTTTTTCTCTAGCGTTTAGCAGATTGAGCAATTCGAAAAGTAACAACCATTTTTCCTTCAGAAGCCAGTAAAGGACCTGGTCTGAAGGGGATTCATTGTTGAACTCGTCGTGATTTTTGAATTGATGATGAGATGCAGGAGTTTCAATGTAGCTCAGTTACCAAAACAATCTCCATGACCTGTTTCAAATAGAGGTGCTTAGACACCAGCTGCTTCTGAGGAATGATGCAGCGAAATGTCCAGAATTGGGAAAGCTTTCATCAGTTTTACGAAAACCCACTAACCTACTTACTGATCCTAATATTGCTGGCACTTTACCTGCAAAAACAGCAGTTGGTTTCTGTGATTGTATCTCGGCTTTTCAAAACAATAAACATCAAGGGATCCTTGATATCCGCAACCTGTGTACAATCTTTGACAACACAATGCCCAGTGGTTCCCCATTCACAGTATAGTAAGACCCAATGTGAATAAACATTGCTTGCGAAAGCTTGCTGTGAACATTACAAAATTCATCCTATAGAAATTACTTCTGGACGTCTGAGATGTGATTCAATCTCTACTTAGATCCAATACACCATCTGTGTCTGATGAAATTCTCAAGAAAGCTTGGCTCCATTTATCATTGCCTTCTTCAGTATTTTACCAAGCCTATGCTTGCACAGCAATGAAATATTGTAGCTCTCCTTGGCAAGCTGAGGAATACAGCCTTTCCTCTTGTTGTTGGTTTTGTCACAGATGATGCAAGCTTGTAGCTTGGGCATGGCTGTCGGTACTCTGCATCAAGCAAGCAACCTAATAAATGTCAAAGCTGCCAGCACTTAAAGCAATCCTCAATGTTCTCCAGGGAAGCAATCAGTGTTGTGGTTAAGCTCGAAGAACTCTGGATCCTCAGACAGGGTTAAGCGGAGTGACAAAATCTAATCCTGAGACTGCAAGATCCTAAACTGATAACTCTGGTCCAACTACACAAGAGAATGAAATGATTTAGCATTCTGGCATTTCAACGACATCTAAAACAGCCACCAGCTGTAATGTGACTAGAAATCGTTAGATTGCTTTAAATAAGAAAGCATATCATTTAGTCAATATCAAATATTATATCCACAGCTTAGACTTCCAGCACAAAATAGGAATGGGGGTTCCCCCACTAGCTCAGTTGATAATTGTATCATGTGGTGTGGCACTAACCCAAAAGGACCAGGAGGTCCCAGATTTGATTCTTCGTCTGTACTGAGTTAGGACATCTCATTTGGGACAGCAGTTGGGGTGATGCTACAGTTGTCCTCAGTGCTGTTGGGCCTGAAGTGTGGAAATTAAGAAAATCAGCCATGATTTAACTCCTGCTACTCAATTACCCCTGTTCTGGTGATATATTGGACCTGTTACATGCAGTAAAACAATATGGCCAATGCTTGTTCCATAGGCTCATGCATTAAGATAAATCAAATAGGCAATATATTGGCACCCATGGGACTACATCCCAGTAAGAGTTGGAGCCCTTGGAGAACAGAGGAAAATGAAAGAAAAGCAAGATAATATATTTGCTTGGATCATACATTCTGCACATGTTCAAGCCTCTAGAAGCATCAAATAACTGAAACAAAATCAACATATTGCAATTGCTGGAAATCTGAAATACAAAGAAAATGCTGGAAATCCTCAGCCGATCTTGCAGCATTTGTGGAGAGATCAACAGGGTTAACCTTTCAGGTCAAGGACCTTTCTTTGGAAATAGCTACCTTGATAGAACCGGTTTTCAAGATAGGAATAATGATAAAGGTTTTCCGCAGATTGCATTACTAACCTGTAATCTTTTCACTGCAGGAGAATGCATCTCTGTTGAAGCAGTCACTTTCTCAACTTCCTTCACCAAAATAGCATCTACACAAAACATTAACATAACATATAAAGTCCAGCATTAAAGAGAAGAGCATGAAGCACAGTCCACTGAGCACCAATAAAACTATTGCACGCACCTATATACAAGATTTTCAAAGAAACAGTTTGACATGTGCAGTTCATTATTTAGGAACTGCTCAGAGTGAAAAGGTGAGGAAGTAAAGAGTTCAAAGAACTATATTGAAATGGGGGTAAATAAAGAGTTCAATAAACTTTAAGAAAAAGGAAGAAATATGATTTTAAAATTTGGAATCAGGTCTGTATGGAAAAACATCTCAACTAAGAATGAGTCTTTGAATTGAAACTTGAGTAGCAACTTCACTTAATTTATGTAGTAAACTGCCATCTAGTGTGGTGAATGGAAATGTACTTAACATAAAGAGATCAATGAACCTCCTAATCTAACCTAGAAAAAAAAAAGATGAGCAATTTGACCAAAGGCAGCAAGCAATGAAAATAGCCTGATCAAACTGACCTGAAACAAAGTTATCATGTACACAACTGATGACCTACTAAACACTTAGAGCTGAAGTCTAGGAGCAATCACGTCCTGAGGTAGGAGATTGGATGCAGTGACCTGTACTGCACTAAAGTTCTACACAGATGTAAATCATTCACATAGACTGAAAGGAAAAAAAAAGTGTTCCAAAAGAGGCTTACCATCTTCTGGGGGAGCAGGAAAGGGATCTGTCCTCCGAGGTGGAGTCCGAGCTGCCACAAGAACACACCAATAAGAGGCAGCAATAAAATTTCACGTTATATTTTCAAATACATCAACAGAATAAGACAACTGCTCATAGGTTTTTTTACTTTTACATTTAACATTAAAAATCTTCCAACATTCATTTTAATACAACTGTATTAAACCAATTACTTCTACAGAACATTGAAGTCAATTAGCATTCCATCACTCTGGGCTATTCAGGCAGCAGTATGCTGGTACATGTCTGGTTAAAACACGGAACCAGATTCAGTAATGCAAACACAGTTCAAAGGGTTTCTGATGAAGCCAAATGGAACAAAACGCTTCACTGTAATGATCAGTGAAAAGGCACATGGCAATTATGTGGCAGAAGAACAGGCACTTTTGTCAGATTCACGGTTTAGTGAGATACTTCATAAATAAAGGTGCATAACGTTTTTGTGGGAGGTAAATGTTTAAGAATTTATCAAATTCTTGCCCATTTCAACACCCTTATGGATCAAAGATAGATCAGTAACCTTTAGAAATTAAGAACAGAAATTACAAAATTGGTACCAGTAACATAGGTAGAATAAGGGTTGAAGTCTTGCAAGCAGATTTTAAGGAATTAAGCAAGAGATTAAAGCAGGATTACTCCCAGATCCAGTGACTACAGAAATATGAGGAAAGAGTCAACAAAGGCATGGTTGAAGAGAGCTGTAAGAGGGAAGGCTTTAGATTCTTGGGGCATTGGGACCGTTTCTAGCCAGACAGGTTGCACCTCAACAGGGGCAGCACCAATATCTTCATAGGCAGATTTGCAAGTGTTGTTGGGGAGGGTTTAAACTAAACAGGGAGATGGATGAAGAGCAGTGTATAGATTCAGAAAAGAGAAAAACTGAGCTGCAAAGAGAAGGCAGAAAATTAGTGAGTTTGGAAAGGCAGAGCAAATAAACATTGGAATATAGACAAAACAAAAAGTTTGGTTGTACTTAATGGTACATACCTAAATACAAAGTATTTAATCTGTGCTACATGTGACTCCAGATCCACAGTAAGGTGGTTGACTGTTAGCTGCCCTCTGAAATGGCCAAGCAAGCCGCTCAGTTCAAGAGCAAGTGGGATGGGAAACAATGCTGACCTTGTCAGCGATGTCCACATCCCATGAAAATAAAACAAGGGCTTGAAGTGTTTGAAAAATCGATAAATCACCAGGCCTGAATGAATTAAATCTCAAGCTGTTAAGAGGAAAGGAGGAAAGTGCAGAAGCTCTGATCATCATATTTCAATCATCCCTGACAACAGGGCGGTGTCAGAGGATTGGAGGTTGTATCACTGTTTAAATGGAAGGAAGAGATAATTCCATTACTAAGACAGATTAACTCCAGCTGTGGGGCAGTATAAGCCTTCATTTTGAAAAGCATATATTAAATCAAAGATACTCAGCAAGGATTTGTTAAACGAAGGTCATGTCTGACCAAGCTGATTACATTTTTTGAAGTGACATGGGTTGATGAAGGTAATGTAGTGGATGTGATCTACATGGATTTTAGCAAGAATTTTGACTAAGGTTTTAACGTGGCAGCCTGATCAAGAAGTAGATGTCCGTGCGATCCAAGGCAGAGTAGCAAATTGGATCCAACATTGGCTTAGCTGCAGGAAGCAAAGGTAATGGTTAACAGGTGATTTTGGAAGGCTGTTACCAGTGGGGTTCCATAGGGCTCAATATGCAGTTCCTTGCATTCTATAGTTTATATTCATGATTTCAACTCCGGGAGCATGCTAAAGAAGTTTGCAGGTGATACAAAAATTGGCTGCTTGGTTGATAGTGAAGAGGAAAGTTTTAGGCTGCAGGAAGATATAGATGGTCTGGTGAGTGGGGCAGGAAAGTGAAAAATGGAATTCAAATTTAGAAAAGTTTGGGGTAATGCATTTTAGAAGGTGCAGCAAAGCACAATAAATGGAAGGGGTAGTGAGTAGTCTGGAGGAACAGAGGGGCCTTGGAGTGTATATTTAAGTTTCAGAATGTAGAAGATCAATAGGTGATTAAGGCAGTATATGGCTTGCTTTCCTTTTATTCTATGCCTTGGCTAATAAGAGTGGGGAGCTTATACAAGGACTGCTTACTACACCAGGGTCATTTGTACTTGAAAGATTAATCTGTTTCTGTCTCCACAGGTGCTGCCAGACCTGAGTTTTCCACTGCTTTGTTTTTGTTACAACAGTAGTTAGACCACAACTTGAGTACCATGTACAGTTCTGGTCACTACATTAGCAAAAAGATGAAACTGCATTAGATAGTGCGCGCAGTGGATTTACGAGGTTGTTGTCAGGACAGGGAAATTTTATATACGGAAGAAAGATTGGATGGGGTGGGATTGTTTTCCTTGGAACAGAAGAAATTGAGGCATGACTTAATTGAGGTGTATAAGATTGAGAGTGACCTACATGTAATAAATAGGGACATCTTATTTACCTTAGCAATGGGGTCAAAAACCAGGGAAATAGATTTAAAGTAATTGGTAGAAGGATTAAAGAGGAGATGAGGAATAAACTTTTTCCACCAGAAAGTGGTAGGGACCTCAAATTCATTGCCTGAAAGGGTGGTAAAGGGAGAAATTCTCAACACATTTGAAGTACTTGGATATTCACTTGAAGAGCCATGGCAAGGCTACGAACTTGGTGCAGGAAGGTGTGATTAGGCTAAGTAGTTCTTCGTCAACCAGCACAGGCACAATGGGCCAAACGGTTTCCTCCTGTGTCATGTCTATGTCTACCACGTCTATGAAAACGTCGCCTAATTTTTAACTGATAAGATCAATAAACATTGGTAACCTTGACAGAGAATGTTTCAGCAATGACTGTCCCAAATGTCAGCTTTTCCAAAATGGACAGATTCCACAAATTCTCAAGTCCAGTTATTCACTGGCGAGGTTTTCATAATTGCATAAAATATTTTGCATATTAAATACAATCAACATAACCAGAGAGAGAGAGAAAGGTATCTTACTGACCAATGGCATTTTGTGGCTGAAAGATCTCCTTATATTCTTCTGGGTTTCGAATTTCTGCCGTTGACTCCTTGTCATCCTTCTCCTCTTCCCCACTTGGAATGCGCCCTTCACTCTCTGGCTCCTCCTTCACCTTACTACTGAGACAAAACAGTTTGCACTTGCTTATCTGGGGCTGGGGGCTAAGGGAGAATAGCTAAACTAGATCAACTGGAGAAAGCTCCTAAAACAACCAGAGGTGATTCTATCTCAAAGTATTGGGGTCCAGGTGTACTTGACACCAAAAAGGCCCAAAATATCAAATGAGTCTGTTGTCCCAGTAATTTAATATGATCAAAACCTCCCAGTGTTTAAAGCGGGATTTCAGTGAAGTACAAAATGTTGGCACATTAACGTTTTTATGCAATTGGCCCAAAGACATTTTTTCCCCCTCACCAGCATTTGAGTAAAACGCAATGGCAACTATACAAAACTTTTGCTTTGTACCCACTGCAACCCCAGCAGCCTGGAGAGAGTATTTTGAGGTACTTAATATCAAGCTGGCTACAGGTCCATCACATGAAGTTGTAATGGAAAGCAAACTGAAGTGCTTAATAGGGTGCACACTGAAGCAGCTTACTGGCACATTGAATACTTTCCTCTATATTGGTATAAATTGGGTGACCTGTTTCACATTCTATGTTCAGCCAATGGATTCCCCCATAATAATGGAGTAAATAGATAAAACCTCAGGTAGACTTTTTTTTAAAGGGTGGATGGGTGCAAAGACTAGTGTATATTGTCTTTTCCTGCAACACATGTATATGATAATCTATCACAGTATTTCTTTACAATATAGGGGAATGAGGCTGCGGATTGCACTAGCAGAGTTAATGATTGAGGTTGATCATATAAACTTTCAACAAGTTGGATAAGTAGTTGAAGGAAAGAAGAATAATGGGATATGAGAATAGGGTAGGCACAAGGAATCAAAGCTTTGTTC
This sequence comes from Carcharodon carcharias, assembly GCF_017639515.1. NCBI lineage: Eukaryota > Metazoa > Chordata > Chondrichthyes > Lamniformes > Lamnidae > Carcharodon > Carcharodon carcharias. The sequence goes on along the minus strand of NC_054473.1, from coordinate 118,535,467 downwards.
ATGTTGGGGGTAAACAGCAATACTGACTAGTGGGTTCAATTACCTTTATGTGTATTGCAATTTCCATGTAATAAGCCAGTGCTTGCTATGGCAAGTCACTCCTAGATATAGAAAGCTCAGGGCAATTACAAACAAGCTGACAAAGGAGGAATACCACAGTGGCAGTGAGGGGATTAACATAAGATATTGAAGTGCCATGGAATGCTGGAGAAGTGATGAACTCAAGTCGAGGTGAACCAGTTTGTAATCTGGTTCAGACACTGCTCTTTGTACCATCCTCAGAATATAAGACAAAATTGTGGTAGTGAAAATTTCATCAGGCACAAGGCTATTTCTGAAATGGCCAATGTAAAGGGCATGTTAGGAAAGCAGAAATACATGTTCAATGTAGCTCCACTCTTCTCTAATACCATGAAAGTGCTCCTTTTGGTGCTAAAGGAGCTTGGTCAAAGCTAAACCAATGCCTGGTAAATCGCAATTGTACAGAAACAGCAAACAAAGCAACAAAAAGAATGGAAGCCTATACTTGAGCAACATGGAGTTGAAACAATCAGGGGCTGCTCTTTTCTAAAATGGAACAAAAACTGTTGTACCTTTGTGGTCTGCTGCAGGTGGTTAGTGGCCGCTCATAGTTGCGTCTGAGCACAGCTCCTTTTGTCACTGGGAGATTGAACAGCTTTTCATCCTCAACTACACCCTGGACAATAGAACCAGTCTTCTTCACCCGATTTAGATCCACTACAAATGTCGAGACTGTCACCTGACTGAATGAAGCTCCAATCTATTATGTAAACAAAGCACCAAGTGAATTGAAATAGAACTATTGCGGTGAACAGTGGTTCTCAATTTTTTTGCTTCTGAAATCCCCTCTCATGATACAAAAATTCCAGAGTCCTTGTAACTCAACACAAGTATTTTCTCTGCATTAAATTATACAATTAAACGTAATTTATTACTTTTGTTTTACTTATTTAATGAGAAAATTGTTGCTGATGCTGAGCAACAATTCTATCAAGATGTGGAGCTACCTTCAATAAGCACATGCATGTCATGGTCAACGTTCATCCTGCATGTTCAGAATTTTGTTTTCATTGGTGTCATTGCTGAAATTTCAGCTTCACTTAAAGTTGTAATAAATGGGACCAACAATTTCATTGTTTGAAAATACTGACAAAGTACAACTAGCCCAAAACAAACCTGCTGAATCAGAATAATAGCAAATGCACTTGAAAGTAGGAGTCCCGACATACATGGCTGAGTGCAAAGCATCAACTATTTTTCTGGATATTCCTGCACTGCCTGAGGCATTGTTGTCTTGTCATTGTGGCAGGACATGAAGGGTCATGGGAGCTCCAGTGTGGCCAATACTTAATACACTCCAAGGCATCCACACGACAACAGCACCTACCAGGTGCTTGACAGTTCCTAGCACTCCTCCGCAACATGTCACAAAACAGTAGTTTATCAAAAAGGCTAGACCATTCAGTAACCCCCCCCTTTCCAATTTATCATAGAAGACCAATCGGCCCACCGTGTCTGTACCGGCTCTCTGCAAGGGCAATTCACTTGCTGCCATTCCCCTGCCTTTACCCTCTAGGCCTCAAAGCTTTTCCTTTTGAAAGGCACGATTGAATCTGCCTCCATTACATTCTCAAGCAGTGCATTCCTTATGTTGCCATTGCTTCTTTTGCCAATCACCTTCAATTGTTGTCTTCTGGTTCTCTCTCCTTATGTACTCTGTCCATACGACTCAATTTTGAACACCTCAATCAAATCTCTTCTCAACTTTCTCTTCTCCAAGGAGAACCGGCCCAGCTTCTCCAATCTATCTCGGTAACTTAAGTTCCTCACCCCTCATGAATCTTTTCTGCACCCGCTTTAATCCTCTCATGCACATCGTAAAATGTGATGACCAGGACTAGATGCAATAAGGTGGATAAGTGTGAGGGTATCTATTTTGGTCGGAAGAATAAAAAGGTGACTTATTATTTAAAGGGAGAGAAACTTCAGAATGCTTCATTGAGGAGGGATGTGGATGTCCTCATGCATGAATCGCTGAAAGCTAGTATGCTGGTACAGCAGATAATAAGGAAGGCAAATGGAATTTTGGCATTTATTGCTAAAGGAAGAGAGTATAAAAATAGGGAAGTGTTGTTGCAACTGTACAAGGCATTGGTGAGACCGCACCTGGAGTACTGTGCACAGTTTTGGTCCCCTTATTGAGGAAGGATGTAGTTGTACAGGAGTCGATTCAGAGGAAGTTCACTAGATTGATTCCAGAGATGTGGGTCTTGTCTTGAGGAAAGATTGAGCAGCTTTGGCCTATACTCGCTAGAGTTTAGAAGGATGAGGAGAGATCTAATTGAGGTATATAAAATGCTAAAGGGGATAGAAAAAGTAGATGTGGAGTGGATGTTTCCCCTTGTGCAGCATTCTGGAACGAGAGGCCATAGTTTTAGGCTAAGGGGTGGTAGATTTAAATCAGAGATGAGGAGGAATTACTTTTCTCAAAAGGTCGTGAATCTGTGGAATTCACTACCTCAGTGCAGAGGATGCTGGGGTGCTGAATAAATTTAAGGAGGAGATAGACAGATTTTTAATTAATAACGGGTTGAAAGGTTATGGGGAGAGGGCGAGAAATTGGAATTGAGGCCAAAATGAGATTAGCCATGATGGTATTGAATGGTGGGGCAGGCTCGAAGGGCTGAATTGCCTACTCCTGGTTCCTATGTTAATACTTCAGTTGAGGCTGAACCTGTGTTTTATACAGGTTTTTAATGACTTCTTTACTTTTGTACTCTATGCCCTATTCAAAGTCCAGGATCCAATACGCCTTTTGATTCAAAAGCGATTCGCTCTCTCAACCTGCCCTATCACTGTCATTGATCTGAGCACAAATACCCAAGGTCCCTCTGCTCCTCCACCCCCTTTAGCATTGTAACCTTTACTTTATATTGCCTCTCCCTGTTCTTCCTACCAAAATGTTTTTTTCTTTTGCAACAGGCAAAACTGCTTTAGTGTTACTTCAAAATAAGTTTAATGTCACTCAAAGCCTGCTCTCCGTTTGTTATGTTTAATCTGCTCTGCTGCCAGCCACAGCAGGAGCGGCCTGTTGGTAATGTCCCAGCAGTGCTGCTTCCCCTCCCAACATCTGGCAACAGAGTTTCTAGAGTAAATGGGAGCAAGGAGAAAATCAATGGGAAAACAATTGCAACAATGTGAGCAAATTCTGCCAAAGATAACCAGTTACTTTTTATGTAGCATAGGACCTGCTTTTCTCCTCATAACAAAGTCCCCTGGTTCTGCAACGATCGAACCAATTTCCTTCAGAATCTTAAAAATTCAGCTCATATTCAAAATTAATTTCTTCCAATAAGATTAGATTTAGTTTTCTTAGCATCTACTCAGTTTATTTAGTTCAAATCTAAATCTTCTTTGAACATTTTCCACTGACCCACCTCATTTTCCATGAATTATGATCACAAAGAGCAGATTGCATTTATAAATCATGTCATGTACCTCAAAAGTCTCAGTGCTTCATATACAACAGATTATTTTGAAACTTAGTGACTGTTACAAAAAAAATGCAGCAGCCATTTTTCAGACAGGATCTCAAGTAGTAAGATGATGAATAAGCAATTTTTTTTTTGGTGATATTGGTTGAGGTTCCTTGCATCAGGCTCCACCCACATCCCCCTCCAAACCCTAATTCCTTCTGAATCCATCCCTAGAAAGAACTCTTACCCCAGTTCACTAGAATTGCCTTTTCAAATCCCATAATTGTCAAGCCTTTGATCCTCCACTCACCTTGACAGTCCTGCAGCCTCAGATTTTGCTCAACTGCATCCTCAGCTCCACCTTAAATACTATAGTGCCCTATAAAATCATTACTCTCCCTCACACTGTATGGCCCTCATCTCTGCTCCCTTAAGTCCAAGGGATACAGAAATGAATAGAGATGGTGGGCATCTAGTTTAGCCATTCACCTCCAGGTCTGGCTGGAGTATATAAAGCACTATTGGGTCCGCTCCCATCTGTGAAAACTGCTCCCATCTGTGAAAACTGCTCCCATCTGTGAAAACTGCTCCCATCTGTGAAAACTGCTCCCATCTGTGAAAACTGCTCCCATCTGTGAAAACTGCTCCCATCTGTGAAAACTGCTCCCATCTGTGAAAACTGCTCCCATCTGTGAAAACTGCTCCCATCTGTGAAAACTGCTCCCATCTGTGAAAACTGCTCCCATCTGTGAAAACTGCTCCCATCTGTGAAAACTGCTCCCATCTGTGAAAACTGCTCCCATCTGTGAAAACTGCTCCCATCTGTGAAAACTGCTCCCATCTGTGAAAACTGCTCCCATCTGTGAAAACTGCTCCCATCTGTGAAAACTGCTCCCATCTGTGAAAACTGCTCCCATCTGTGAAAACTGCTCCCATCTGTGAAAACTGCTCCCATCTGTGAAAACTGCTCCCATCTGTGAAAACTGCTCCCATCTGTGAAAACTGCTCCCATCTGTGAAAACTGCTCCCATCTGTGAAAACTGCTCCCATCTGTGAAAACTGCTCCCATCTGTGAAAACTGCTCCCATCTGTGAAAACTGCTCCCATCTGTGAAAACTGCTCTCTATTCCAGGAATATAAAGGTATCCACCGGCTTCATTTCTCGACCCTCTCTAAACCTCTCCCTGGCCACTGGAGTCGAAGCCAGACTGCTCACCAACTTCTGATATTTGACCGCGAGATAAGCTTTCAACCACATTGCCATGCAGTCACCAAAAGCATCTATTTCCACCTCCATAACATCACCCATCTCCACCTTTGCCTCAGCTCATCCACTGCTAAGACCCTCATCCATGCCCTTGTTACTGCCAGACTTGGTTATTCTTACGCATCCTGGCCAACCTCCAACATTTTATCCTCCGTAAACTTGATGTCTTCCAAATTGCTGCTATCCATATCCTAAATCACACCAAATGATGTTCACCCATCACTCCTGAGCTCACTGACCTACCCTAGCTCCAAGTTAAAAAAAAAAATTCTCATCTTGGTTTCCAAATTTCTCCGTTGCTTGGCCCCCCTTTCTCTGTTATCTCCTCCAGCCCCACAGGCTTCCAAGATATGTGCACTCCTCGAATTCCAGCCGTCTGAACACTACTAATTTTAATTGCTCAACCTCTGGCAGTTGTGTCTTCACCTGCCTAGGCCCTAAACTCTGGTACTCCCTCCCTGAACCTCTCCAGCTTGGTATTCTCCTTAAGAAGCTCCTTAAAACTACCTCTCTTGCCAAGTTTTTGATTACCTCCCCGTATATCTCATTATGTGGTTGCTCAGTGAAATTCCGTTTTAGAATGCCTCCGTGATGTGCTCTGCGATGTCTTATTATGTTAAGAGCACTATATAAATACAAGTTATTTACAAGTTGTTGTTGTTGAAAGAGGAATTTTGACCAGGACATCTGAAGAATTCCCCAAGAGACCACAGATAGAATGAATCACTATGGTCCAACAAACTTGTAGTCTAGAGGTCTGCTTATAAATCTCAACATTCGTGCTTCCATCATTCATCTATTACATTCCTTTCTATTTTTGCAGCTGTGCAATTACCTCTTGGCAGCATGATTCTTATCAACATCAATATATGCTGTTTTTTATTTCTCATAAGAAATTGCACCATTTAAGGATTCGGGTTTATCTGGGCAATTCCTGCAACTCTATACACATGCATGTGCAATACATACCAACTGATTGGAACAGATGGCAAGGTCTACTGCTCTACCCCAGTTAACCGGCAGTACATCAAAACAGCGGGGAGGTTCCCAGCCATAGACATGCAACGAGTCCTGAGAACCACTGTAGAGACAACAGCCATCTGGGTTGAATAAGATGCACCTTAAATAAAAGGAGAATGAGAAAAGAAAGGTATTAGCTGCAGAACAGTTTCCTCAACTGAAACTCATTTCAATCCTTCAGTCCTCCCTATCATTTCAAAGCTCCATCAATCTCATGGCATTTCATTGAAATACGTGGCAACTGTAGCAAATTATTCCATTCCCTCACACACCACCACCACCGCCCCCCACCCTCCAAAAAAAAGGACACCCTTTATCAAAGTATACTCACAGTCAACAGAACATCACACTACTGGCGCAGGGGTAAGACACTATAGTGAGCCTCATTGTCCTGGGCTGAGAATGGAAAGCGGGAGAAATCAACATGGATTCCCAGTTAAAAGCACAAAGCCTTGCTGGAAAGATCATGTGTGCGAATGCAAGGTGAGTGCAGGATCAGTTTTGACTGTGCTGTCAGCGCCTGCAAGCAGCTTGCAAATACTAAGCATTCCAGACTAAGTGTAGTCATTTGAATAAGATATTGGCAGATCTCCAAGATCCATGGTGCATAACACTGCACTAGAAGGGGCGAGTGGTGTTTGCACCCACTGCCCAACTCCTGCACCATACACATGAACCACTGGTCTCAGAAGAAGGGAGAAAATGGGGAGCAAAAAATACATTTCTCAGCCAACAGAACAGGTCACCCTATAGTTGAGGAAAACAGGCCGTAACTGCTGCAAAAATAAAATACTATATATATTCTTGTAAAAGTTGATCTCCTAAAAGTCAACCCCATGATTTTCGGCCAAAAGAATGTAAATTTTTCATATACCTCGTGTAAACGTCCACTCTAGTTTTTCAGGGATCAAAACCCAAAATGTTTTAGAACCAAAGCATAATCCTGGAGATGTTAATGATTCAATTTTATTGTAAATGTATATAAATATTATTGAAAATGAGTATTGATATATAAAGTCCTCAAAACATATGCTAGATAATTAAAAACAAAAACAGAATTACCTGGAAAAACTCAGCAGGTCTGGCAGCATCGGTGGAGAAGGACAAAGTTGATGTTTCGAGTCCTCATGACCCTTCAACAGAACTGAGTAAAAATAGGAGAGGGATGAAATATAAGCTGGTTTAAGGTGGGGGGGAGGTGTGGTTGTAGGGACAAGAAGCAGTGATAGGAGGAGATAATCTTTTGATTATCTGCTCCTATCACTGCTTCTTGTCCCTACAACCACACCTCCCCCCCACCTTAAACCAGCTTATATTTCATCCCTCTCCTATTTTTACTCAGTTCTGTTGAAGGGTCATGAGGACTCGAAACATCAACTTTGTCCTTCTCCACCGATGCTGCCAGACCTGCTGAGTTTTTCCAGGTAATTCTGTTTTTGTTTTGGATTTCCAGAATCCGCAGTTTTTTGTTTTTATCTCTGTTAGATAATTAATATGGGTGAAGTGCACATAGTTTGTAATGTTATAAAATAAAACAATGCTAGATAATTAACATGAACTCCTTACGGTTACTGGTTTTTATTTTATACCATTATGACAGTCTTTTTAAGATTTCATTTGGGCCCAAATTAAGCATACATGTCAACCCTTGAAAAACATTACCCGTGTATAGGTCAACCCCATGGCTTTAAGCAATTTGACTATTATTACAGTTCTGCAGATTCCACAAATCTGAAATAAAAACAGAAAATGCTGGAAATATTCAGTTTAGGCAGCATCTATGGAGGCAGAAACAGTTAACCTTTCAGTTCAATGACCTCCTCGTAAAAGGTTATCGACCCAAAACATTAACTTTTGTTTCTCTCCACAGATGGTGCCTGACTTGCTGAGCATTTCCAGCATCTTTCATTTCTATTTCAGGCCAAAGCTACTTTTGTTGGTATGTTTGTAGTATAAGCACATTATCACCAATGTGCCAAACACAAATTTCCAAAGCTCAAAACCACCAAAGGGTGAGTGGTGTTTGCACCCACCACCCAACTCCTGCACCATACACATATTCACAGTTCCCAAGAAACCATTTAGCTGCAATGCTGTTTATAAACACACCAACCCTCTCAACATAGTTCCACATACCTGACAGGAGTGCTCTCTACTTCTGTGCAGCTCACCATCTTAAACTTTTCTAGATCCCAAAACTTTATTGTTCTGAAAGTAGGGGGGAAAAAGAGGGACTTAAGTTCTTGTGGAATATCATTGCAAAGCATGATCAGTCTTTCCAACCATTACTGTATCTATATGCAAACTGCCATTAGGCTAGATGGGTCAAGAAATTTATTTGTATATGATGAGTTCTCAGGTTAAAATACCTACAAGATTTTAAAATCTTAAACACAGAAGTTAGAAAGACACCACTGTTGTCCTTTTGCTTCAATGATTTATCTAGTTTTCCTACATCACTCCAATACATTGATAATTTGTGAAATAATCAGCAATTAATAAATTGTATTGTAGGGTGAGTGAATCCACAGTTCAAGCCTACTGCCTAACACACTATTTCAGAGTCCAACTGTGACCTCACCTAAAATGCAGCTAACAGCACTGATTACAGCAGACTTTCCACCAAAGTCCATTTCTGCTGCTACTGTGACATCCGAATCAAGTTTTGATCCACTTTAAGGTGAGTGCACCACCCAGATAGATCAATCTGGGCCAGTCTATTGGCCATTTACAAGCAAAGAATAAAATACCACTTTTCTGAGCTGCTGATATTATGGGAACAGCAAGAGGGTTTCTCAGAGTCAATTTTAAGGCAATGTAAAAGAAATAAGACTTGTATTTATATGGAGTCTTTCACAACCTCAGGATGTCCCAAACGAACTGCTTACATTTATATAGCACCTTCAGCTCAGCATCAAAATCCTGTCCTTCTTCAAAATAATACCAATGGGTCTTTTTGACCACCTGACAGGATAGATGGGGGCCTCGGTTTAATGTCTTATTTAAACATGGCACCTGTAGCATTGCAACAGTGCTGCACTGGATTTGGAATTTGAACCAACAACCTTCTGACTCAGGGGTGAGAATTCTATCAACTGAGCCATGGCTGACAGCATACACTGAGGGCATCCAAGAGAAAAAAGTACAGAAGTCAATCACTGAATGGCAGAGAAGTAGAAGTGGGGAAAGTTCTCTAGAGGCTTGAATCTAGTCACAAGCTAATTACAACTTTGTACCTTTTACATCTTCACAGAATTTTAACGGCACAAAAGGAGGTCCATTGTGTCTGCACCAGCTCTCCAACTGAGCATTAAGACCTAGTGTCACTGCCCTGCGTTTTCCCCATATCCCTTCACATTATTTGAATAGAAACAATCATCTAGTGCCCTCTTGAATGCTTCTACCTTTAAAGTGTATCTAGTCCATTTAAGACTTATTTAAAACTCAACACATACAAAGCTACATTGGAGCTAAAGCTTATTCTGCTTTTTAGCAACTATTAGTGCCATTTGCACATATAAAAGGCTACCTTCAAAATGAATTAAATATCACCATTGTGAGGAAGCATGTTTAAAAACTTAGATGATGAAAGGCTGAAAATTAAGTTCCATTTCTGTTACTCCAAATTGTAGACACTAGTTGATCTCAAAGCAGCAACCATTCTGACCTGTCTGAGCTGCCTGAAGCCAGGAGATACTCGTTGGGGTGGAACTCCACAATGTTTACAGGTCCAGTGTGGTCCGTGAATTCTGTTAGAATTTTTGCTGCTGACAAATCCCACAGCTGAGTAATAAAAAGGAGAAAATAAATAAAGATAACAACTCCTTCCATCTTCATGGATTTAGGCACAGGACAAGTAAATTTCACTACTATTGTTTCTCAATGATAGCAAGAAAACCTATTTAGGAATTAAAGCCTATAGACCCATTGCTAGATAGACCCATTAATAGCAATAGACTCTCTCACTGTAAAACCAGATACATCTTCATTTGTGTATATTTATTTTCTAAATGTACAAAGCATGACTTTAGTGTTTGGTAATTTCTGTATTCATTAGGCAAGAGATTTCAGCAATGGCAAATTGACAATTTTTCCACCCTGGTATTGAGGCTCAGCAGCAAGCACTTCTAAGACACGTACATTTGCTTAATGCAGATACAAGTCTCTCTCTATACTGCCAGAGAAGCACCATAAAAAGGGAAAGGGAAAGATCAAGGGAGTGTTTTCTTAAATAGCCTCACTATTACTTACCAAAAAATATTTTAAATGCCTTGGTGTTCGTGAAAATAATGCAACTTTTACCTCAGAGGTTTAGAATGCAGAACAATTAATCAGCCAATAAGTTATAACAGTGACTTACAACATCTGAAGTTCTGAAGTCACCAGAATTTTTGGAATGGATTTCAATATTTTTGTGGAGTGTATTTGATAATCCAGAGTTTGACAACCCTGGAAAAGTATCCTTTGGTTAATACAAGTATTGGATTTAACAAGAAAACAATCTTGAGACATTGACATCACTGACAAGGCTGTGATTATTGTCCATCCCTAGTTGCCACTGTGAATGTGGTAGTGATCCTCTTCCGTGTACCGCTGCAGTTCGTGTAGCCGAGATTCTCTCTCAATACTGCTAAGTAGGGAGTTCCAGAATCTTGGCACAGCTGGCAGTGCAATCAACAGTCTTTCTAGCATGCAAGTTTTAATCAGAAATGGGACTAATCCAGCAGATCTTTGTTGAGGTGAAAACACTATTTTTGAAACTAAGCGATGTTATATCAGTATCCTGTATCAGGAAATTGAACCATCTCAGACACAAGAATAAAATAATCACATGGAAAACTAACACTCTTGTCCTTATAAAACTGCATTAACTCACTGCAGTGGCATGGGAAATCTGCTTGTTTTTCAAAATGGATAGAAAATGAGCTCTATGAATACAAGTTCTACCCCTTAGGTTTCTCATTTTTTTTTTCCATCCTTTAAATCACATGAAGAGCAGCTCTTACCACACCAGTGAAATAATCTCCCTTAAACAACCAACAATACAGTCTCTGGTGCGACTGCTAATAAATTTCAAATGATCGACAAATGTTTGGATTTACTATTTCATGTTACCCTCATATCAATTGTAAATAAAATTACAATTACCATCTTCAACTTTTCCTGCACTTGAAGGAATGGGAAAGGAAAATGATTTGCTTTTTTAAAAAAAGGCAAAGGTCCATTACCAAGATGTTCCACATTCCTTTTCTTGGAACTGATATCTCTAACCATCACTCAACAGAAACATTTTTTTGTTTATAATTTGTGGTAGAAAGCAGCTGACACCAAGAAACTCAAGTTGCACTGATTTCATTTTCACAAAAATCTGCTTTATCGAGGACAACAGATTGGCAATTTAACAGAAAAGTCCCCAAAAATTTACGTATGCAGCTTCTTAAAAGACAATACATAAATTATTCAGCTAAATGCAATAAGCCAATTGCTTACTCATGTTGCAGTCACACCAAGAGTGATATTGCCCTACACTTCCTTGTAAAGTTTGCTGTATAAATACCTTCACTGTGCTATCATCCCCAGCAGCAGCAATCCAACGCCCATCAGGACTGAATCTTAAACATCGAACAGCATTTGTGTGACCCTGCAAAGCGAGTAAGGAAAGTGTTAGAATATAAACAATGTCATCCTGTAGTCTGTCCCAATTGAAGAGTTAACGTTTCGAGTCCTCATGACCCTTCGACAGAACGGTCATGAGGACTCGAAACGTCAACTCTTTTCTTCTCCGCCGATGCTGCCAGACCTGCCGAGTTTTTCCAGGTAATTCTGTTTTTGTTTTGGATTTCCAGCATCCGCAGTTTTTTTGTTTTTATCTCTGTATATAACTAACCATATAGGCTCGAGTGCTGTTTCAGATAAGCAACATTAAGACTTTTAAACATGATAAACGTAACTGCCATGCACAGCAGCAGAAAATGATAATCTGTATGGTCCTTTTCATTCTTTAAATGCAAGTTATCTACATACACATAGAACATTAAACATATACTGGAGATTGTGGGATATTTTCCATTTAAGGCTTTTTCCCTTGTGTACGTGTACACACACCTGCTGAAATTCATCATAGGTCCGTCAGAGATCCATTTTCTGCTTTATCAACTGAAAGAACACTGATTTATTGAAACCAGTTACTTTTCTCACCTTGTACGTCATTACACAACCTTTTCTTCGTATGTCCCACAACTAGAAATGGAAACATCAGAATTAACAACATGCAGTCATTTATTTCTATTTGCAGATATTTCTATCTTGTTTTATAAAAATTAAATACAGCAAGAAACACTAAAATCATTTGAATATTTTAACATGCTAGAGAACGATTGCTTAATTCCTCAGGATTTCTTTGCTGCACAGACTGGTTTTTAAAGGCAGCAGTCAAGGAAACTGGGAATCTGATGCATCACCCATAAGATTAGGAAGGATTGATGAAGCTCATTTGCATTTTTACAAATAGTGAAAGACTAGTAAAGTAAAATGCTGGAGTGACTTATCAAAAACAACAATATAAATAAATACAAAAGACAATTAGATGGAATCCTGAAGAGGGGTGATGGATATGTTGAGAAAGCTGTTGTCAAGATACATTAGAAAAAGAGAGGCAAACTTGCAGGGACAAATAGTCTTTTCCTGTTCCTAAAATATACATCCTAAATCCTTATCTGCAATAAGTGTGTAATGTTCTGCTGGACTGTACTGTACCTTGACATTGGTATCCATGGAGCCAGAAGCCACAAACTCCCCAAAAGGATGAAAGTCTAAACTGCAGATGTTTGCTTTGTGTCCTGACAGTGTCCGAAGAACTGCAAGGAAACAAAATTAATATGTTACTGCATTCCTACTTTACAGCATTTTAAAGGTTGCCAATGTAGAAGAACTACATACCAGGAAAGGACGAACAGACTGGGTCTCTTTTGTCTTGAAAAAAGGCTGAGGGGTGACCTAATAGAGGTTTTCAAAATTATGAAAGGTTTTGATAGTGAATCTCTAGTTAAACTCCTCCCTTGTGGGGAGGAGTTTAACTAGAGGTCATCAATATAAGATAGTCACCAGGAAATCTAATAGGGAATTGAGGGGAAACTTCTTCACCTAAAGAGTGGTAAGAATTTGGAACTTCCTACCACAGGGAGCAGTTGAAGCAAATTGTATAGATGCATTTAAGGGGATACCAGATGTACACACGAGGGAGAAGGGAATAGATGGTTAGGATGGTAGATTTAGATGAGAAAAGATGGGAGGAACATAAACACCGGCATGGGTTGGTTGGGCCAAATGACTTGTTTCCAATGTAATCCTTTGGCACCTAGAGAGCATGTAGGCAGAATTTAAGAGATTGAAAAGTAGGAGGTTTAAATGGGCACACAGTTACACAAGGATAATGGGTACTTACTCTTGGCTGCTTCCAAATCCCATATTCTTAGTGATCCAGACTGCGAGCCTGCAACAACCAACTCCTCAGAATCTTTGAACTGAATACACTCGACTGGTGTGTTGTGGCCTGTAAGACTCTATACAGAATATTTTTTTTAAATTGATGCTTTATTGAGTGTTATGCTGTAGATAATGCAAGGCTAAAGGCATGTATGGTGAGCACACAAATAAAATTTGAGGTATATAGGTGAAAGTACTTGATTCAGAGGGCCATATTTTAAACCCCAATTGCATTGGGCATTTAAACTCAGCTCAAGATTAGCCAGTTCTAACTGGGCCATCAAGCCCTTGCACCAGCTTGATAACTTGGGTCACATCAAAAATCACTTTCCATGAAACTTCCCAACATGTCCACTGTAATTTTGTGATGGGGCAAATATCTGTTGGATCTGGATATATTGACATAAAAGCTGATTTACTTTAATAGTTGTGTATAAATATCCTTAGAACCCATGGCCATATTCACAAAGAACTATCCTATGTAGTGAGCTGCTGAAGCACAAACACCCCTATAAAGATTTATAACTTTATTTGGTCATTCTATCTTTACTGTTAAATCTAGTAATTAAGCATACCTACATAAAATTAGGATAACATCAATCCTAGAATTTAATGATTCAATGCTTTGTTAAACAAATTGTCTTCTGCCTGTAGCATCTAAAAACAAGGCTGCTTGGAAGCCAAGCCAAGAAGTTGTTTATAAAAAAATACTTTTCACCAAAAATTGAGACAAAAACCTTGAGGGGTATCAGGTTAAAGAGATCTGGATTAATTTGTCCAATCTGGGCAACTGGGAACTTTCCAGAACTCAGAGGTCAAGAGTAACAAGTCAGGTGTAGAGTATAGCCTCTTTTTTTGAACAGTAATATACGTTAGCTATCATAATAGGGACATTCTCTATTGTAGAACTATTTTCAAGTCCCAGTCAGTTCTCCTCATGGCCCAAGCACAACTTTCATTTAATTTGAGGGCAAGTTCATGCTCATAGACCCCCATCCTCTCGAAAACAAAACTACCCCAAACCCATTTCACACAGACACTTACAGTTAGAGAAAGGGTAACACTGTCTTACCATAATACAGTTAGGTTTGCTGACTGACCACAAGTTGACTCGACAGTCCTCTCCACCAGTGGCCAATAGCCTGCCTGAGTTCTTCCCCAGCACCAGACAGGTTACATTACCAGCATGAGCAACAAACTCCTCTGTAAGGGGGATGCAAAAGAGAAACTAAGTAGCACACTCAACGACAAAATTCCAAGAAAAGCTTGTGGCCAAAATACGAATGTTCCCCAGGCTCGTCATTGATATAGTTATCCTTTTGTCATTAAAAGAATCAAAACACTCATTCTCAGATGTTGCCTGTTCCAAACGTGTCAAATTTCATTAAAGTAAACCCTTAAAACATTAGCACTAGTCTGCTCCAATCAATGCTAGAGGAACCGAGGTTACAATAATGTTTTCCTAATTTGTGGCCAGTGTATATAATCTTCCTCTAGCAACCCACCCCACAACCCCTTATCCTCCCCTTTTTGATATCATTCCCTGTCTTTGCTGTTTTTATCCTGTGCCCTCCACCCACTTTCTTCTTTTCAACCATTCATCTCCCTTCCAATATTTCACTCTCTCCCACATTTTTCTCTCCCCATTAATTTTCATGTTTCTTATCTTCACCCTCACAAATTCCCCTCCCCCCCATCCCCTTCTTCCCCCCATCCACTTCTTCCTCCCCCATCCCCTCCCCTTCTTCCCCCCTCGTCCCCTTCTTCCCCCTCCCCATCCCCTCCTCCCCCCATCCCCCTCCTCCCCCCATCCCCCACTTCCCCCATCCCCCACTTCCCCCATCCCCCTCTTCCCCCACTTCCCCCACTTCCCCCTCTTCCCCCACTTCCCCCACCCCCCACTTCCCCCACCCCCCACTTCCCCCACCCCCCACTTCCCCCTCTTCCCCCCATTCCCCACTTCCCCCATCCCCTACTTCCCCCTCTCCCCACATACCCTTCTTCGAACCCACATCGCCCATCCCCTTCTTCAACCCCCCATCCCCTTCTTCCCCTCTCCCCACACACCCTACTTGCCCCTCTCCCCACACACCCTACTTGCCCCTCTCCCCACACACCCTACTTGCCCCTCTCCCCACACACCCTACTTGCCCCTCTCCCCACACACCCTACTTGCCCCTCTCCCCACACACCCTACTTGCCCCTCTCCCCACACACCCTACTTGCCCCTCTCCCCACACACCCTACTTGCCCCTCTCCCCACACACCCTACTTGCCCCTCTCCCCACACACCCTACTTGCCCCTCTCCCCACACACCCTACTTGCCCCTCTCCCCACACACCCTACTTGCCCCTCTCCCCACACACCCTACTTGCCCCTCTCCCCACACACCCTACTTGCCCCTCTCCCCACACACCCTACTTGCCCCTCTCCCCACACACCCTACTTGCCCCTCTCCCCACACACCCTACTTGCCCCTCTCCCCACACACCCTACTTGCCCCTCTCCCCACACACCCTACTTGCCCCTCTCCCACACACCCTACTTGCCCCTCTCCCCACACACCCTACTTGCCCCTCTCCCCACACACCCTACTTGCCCCTCTCCCCACACACCCTACTTCCCCCTCTCCCCACACACCCTTCTTCGAACCCACCCCCATACCCTCCTACCCCCACATCCCCCATCCCCTTCTTCACCCCCACATACCCTACTTCCCCCTCTTCCCACATACCCTACTTCCCCCTCACACCCTTCTTCCACCCCCCCATCCCCCCAGCCCCTTCTTCCACCCCCCCAGCCCCTTCTTCCACCCCCCCCAGCCCCTTCTTCCACCCCCCCAGCCCCTTCTTCCACCCCCCCATCCCCCCAGCCCCTTCTTCCACCCCCCCATCCCCCCAGCCCCTTCTTCCACCCCCCCATCCCCCCAGCCCCTTCTTCCACCCCCCCATCCCCCCAGCCCCTTCTTCCACCCCCCCATCCCCCCAGCCCCTTCTTCCACCCCCCCATCCCCCCAGCCCCTTCTTCCACCCCCCCATCCCCCCAGCCCCTTCTTCCACCCCCCCATCCCCCCAGCCCCTTCTTCCACCCCCCCATCCCCCCAGCCCCTTCTTCCACCCCCCCATCCCCCCAGCCCCTTCTTCCACCCCCCCATCCCCCCAGCCCCTTCTTCCACCCCCCCATCCCCCCAGCCCCTTCTTCCACCCCCCCATCCCCCCAGCCCCTTCTTCCACCCCCCCATCCCCCCAGCCCCTTCTTCCACCCCCCCATCCCCCCAGCCCCTTCTTCCACCCCCCCATCCCCCCAGCCCCTTCTTCCACCCCCCCATCCCCCCAGCCCCTTCTTCCACCCCCCCATCCCCCCAGCCCCTTCTTCCACCCCCCCATCCCCCCAGCCCCTTCTTCCACCCCCCCATCCCCCCAGCCCCTTCTTCCACCCCCCCATCCCCCCAGCCCCTTCTTCCACCCCCCCATCCCCCCAGCCCCTTCTTCCACCCCCCCATCCCCCCAGCCCCTTCTTCCACCCCCCCATCCCCCCAGCCCCTTCTTCCACCCCCCCATCCCCCCAGCCCCTTCTTCCACCCCCCCATCCCCCCAGCCCCTTCTTCCACCCCCCCATCCCCCCAGCCCCTTCTTCCACCCCCCCATCCCCCCAGCCCCTTCTTCCACCCCCCCATCCCCCCAGCCCCTTCTTCCACCCCCCCATCCCCCAGCCCCTTCTTCCACCCCCCCATCCCCCCAGCCCCTTCTTCCACCCCCCCATCCCCCCAGCCCCTTCTTCCACCCCCCCATCCCCCCAGCCCCTTCTTCCACCCCCCCATCCCCCCAGCCCCTTCTTCCACCCCCCCATCCCCCCAGCCCCTTCTTCCACCCCCCCATCCCCCCAGCCCCTTCTTCCACCCCCCCATCCCCCCAGCCCCTTCTTCCACCCCCCCATCCCCCCAGCCCCTTCTTCCACCCCCCCATCCCCCCAGCCCCTTCTTCCACCCCCCCATCCCCCCAGCCCCTTCTTCCACCCCCCCATCCCCCAGCCCCTTCTTCCACCCCCCCATCCCCCCAGCCCCTTCTTCCACCCCCCCATCCCCCCAGCCCCTTCTTCCACCCCCCCATCCCCCCAGCCCCTTCTTCCACCCCCCCATCCCCCCAGCCCCTTCTTCCACCCCCCCATCCCCCCAGCCCCTTCTTCCACCCCCCCATCCCCCCCAGCCCCTTCTTCCACCCCCCCATCCCCCCAGCCCCTTCTTCCACCCCCCATCCCCCCAGCCCCTTCTTCCACCCCCCCATCCCCCCAGCCCCTTCTTCCACCCCCCCATCCCCCCAGCCCCTTCTTCCACCCCCCCATCCCCCCCAGCCCCTTCTTCCACCCCCCCATCCCCCCAGCCCCTTCTTCCACCCCCCCATCCCCCCAGCCCTTCTTCCACCCCCCATCCCCCCAGCCCCTTCTTCCACCCCCCCATCCCCCCAGCCCCTTCTTCCACCCCCCCATCCCCCCAGCCCCTTCTTCCACCCCCCCCCATCCCCCCAGCCCCTTCTTCCACCCCCCATCCCCCCCAGCCCCTTCTTCCACCCCCCCATCCCCCCAGCCCCTTCTTCCACCCCCCCATCCCCCCAGCCCCTTCTTCCACCCCCCCATCCCCCCCAGCCCCTTCTTCCACCCCACCATCCCCCCGGCCCCTTCTTCCACCCCCCATCCCCCCCAGCCCCTTCTCCACACCCCCCCATCTCCCCAGCCCCCTTCTTCCACCCCCCCATCCCCCACCCCTTCTTCCATCCCCCCCCCATCCCCCCAGCCCCTTCTTCCACCCCCCATCCCCCCAGCCCCTTCTTCCACCCCCCCATCCCCCCGCCCTCTTCTTCCACCCCCCCATCCCCCCAGCCCCTTCTTCCACCCCCCCATCACCCCCAGCCCCTTCTTCCACCCCCCATCCCCCCAGCCCCTTCTTCCACACCCCCATCCCCCCAGCCCCTTCTTCCACCCCCCCATCCCCCCAGCCCCTCCTTCCCCCCCCATCACACCAGCCCTCCTTCCCCCCCCAATCACACCAGCCCCTCCTTCCCCCCCCAATCCACCAGCCCCTCCTTCCCCCCCCCAATCACACCAGCCCCTCCTTCCCCCCCCATCCCACCAGCCCCTCCTTCCCCCCCCAATCACACCAGCCCCTCCTTCCCCCCCCATCCCACCAGCCCCTCCTTCCCCCCCCATCACACCAGCCCCTCCTTCCCCCCCCATCCCACCAGCCCCTCCTTCCCCCCCATCCCACCAGCCCCTCCTTCCCCCCCCCATCCACCAGCCCCTCCTTCCCCCCCCCAATCACACCAGCCCCTCCTTCCCCCCCCATCCCACCAGCCCCTCCTTCCCCCCCCCATCACACCAGCCCCTCCTTCCCCCCCCAATCACACCAGCCCCTCCTTGCCCCCCCAATCACACCAGCCCCTCCTTCCCCCCCCCAATCACACCAGCCCCTCCTTCCCCCCCCCAATCCCACCAGCCCCTCCTTCCCCCCCCCATCCCACCAGCCCCTCCTTCCCCGCCCCATCCCACCAGCCCCTTCTCCCCACCCAATCCCACCAGCCCCTCCTTGCCCCCCCCATCCCACCAGCCCCTCCTTCCCCCCCCAATCCCACCAGCCCCTTCTTCCCCCCCCATCCCACC